>NC_132781.1:26485770-28985770 GCF_048418805.1 Vulpes vulpes
TCTAGCTATGAAATAATGTAGAAGAGCATTCAGGAGCTTTTGATTAGCTTTTGGTCTTTGTTTCAAATCCTGTATCAAGATTTCTTTTAACTTGGTCTTGACAGATTACAAATGTATTCGTTTCTGTGTCTGTACACATAATAGGGATTTATTTTAAAAACTGATGCTTAAGCAGGTGATTTTTTTTCACATACAGCTAATTTGGCAGCATGTATCTTTCTATAGCTAGCTTTGTCAACTGTGTTTTCAGCTACATATATCATAGCAATTCTTTGTGATTTATAATTTTCAAATCTTGCTGTCCCTTTATAGGTAGTGAAACCAAGTAATTGGGTTAAATGACTTAATGCAAGGTCATATGGTCATGCAAGGTCATGTTGAGAGAGCTAGCACATGGGATCTGTGTCTGCTCCTCTTGGTATAGTGCCTATTAGGGCACTGTATTCATTCTCATAGACATGGTGAACGATCACAGAATATACTAAAATACTCTCTGCCAAGCTTTGGAAAGTAATGAAACTACCACATCAGAGGTGCTCTGTGTGAGATCATGCTAGGAACACAAAGCACTCCTGGCTTACTGGCTGATCTGGGAGATGCAGCAGGTGGTGAATGGCTTCTCTCTTCATCAGGATTAAGATGAGATACGAAACAATCTAACATAAAGTCAGCCAAGGATGGCTTTGTGTAATAGTTTGACAAGATTGTGGTTATAAAGTAAAGGAATTAAAGTGCTAGTTTGCCATATTCTATTATTCAGTATCAAGAAAAAACAATTTATTATAGTATTAAGGTACTAAATTATTATTAAGGAATTAAAATGCCAGATTTTTTCTGCCTTATCTAGAATCAGTAGCAAACTTCAGTGAGGTACAGTAAATGAGTTCATAGAAAGTCGTCATCTTCATGATTCTTGGGACCCTTAGACGTGTTGATCATGATTGAAGTCTGGTTAGGATTTCAGGGAGAGGCCTGGCCCCTTGGGGTGGCCATAACTAAGATCTGGTTTTAGTTGGAGATCCAGACGTTGGGTTGCCCTCAATGTCCAAAGTTTAATCAGCCTCAAGAGGAAATGATTCTTACCAAATTCATAAGAACCCAATGTAGAGGCTGTGTGCCATTTGAAAGAGAAATACACATTTGTGTCTTTAAGGCCAAACAGTTGTCAGTTTGTCATGTGTATTTTCTCTGTGAAAAGCCGGTGAGGAGAGCCAGATTTTATTACTCAGAAGATTACTCGATAAGATTGGAATGGAATCCGAGCAATCAGATTTTTTTAACTTTTTATTTTGGAAAATTTAAGACCTACATAAAAGTAGAACAGTATAATTAGCCTCTATTAAAACTCACCACTAGTTAGACTCAGTGGCTAGTCTTATTTTATATATGTACATGCATGTGTATATGTATCCCCTGCCTCCTATCATTTTCAAGCAAGTCCTCAGATGTATCATTTAGCTTGTAAATATTTCAGCATGTATTTCTAAAAGTTAAGAAACAAGTTCATTAATGAAAATAAATGGGATGAACTTTTAATTGGCCAGAGTCCTCAACTGTAGTGCTGGACTGGTACTTCTTTTCCATTGTGTATCTCAAGGGGACCAATTAATGAGTCTATTGCTCTGGCATCCTCCCCTCTGCAATATAGAAAGACTCTACGCATCACCTCCCTTTTTGTTAAGACCTTTTTTCTTGAAACAGATGGCAGTATATTTACAGTTGACCCTGGAACAGTGTCCAGGGAGGTTAGGGGTGTTTACATATTGTATGATTACAGTAAAGTAAGCTAGAGAAAAAGTGTTAAGAAAATCATAAGGAAGAGAGAATACATTTACAGTATTGGGCTGTGTGTTGGGGGGGGGGACCCATGCAGTTCAAAATCATGTTGTTCAAGGGTCAGCTGTAGTTTTCATACTGGGTTAAAACCCATTTCTTGCCTTCTTGAGATTAGAATAAACTAGTCATGTTTCAACTTAGATATTTATCTCCTCTCCTTATAGCATTACACCTGCAGGCAATCTGTCTGGTTTCTTCAATATATAGTTAGTGTCACAGAGGACAAACCACCCTACTTTCGAGGTCTGAGAAAACATTGTTTGACTACATACAGGTTGTTAGGCACCTTCTGATTAAAGTTTTTAGAGCTGTTACAACGGAACAATTTAGGGTGAGAGTGTTTTGAACTTGCATCCTTTCTGTGCTTTTAAAAATGCATTTTAGATGGGCTATGTGAATATTTTTAAACATTCTAAAGTGCATGAAACAAAAGGAAAACACTTCAGAATTTATTGTGTATATTTTCTGTGGGATGAGACTTCGTTCAGGGCTGGTTTTCAAGTGTGAGTTCAGACTGATTTTTAGTTGTTATGAAAGAACCCCAGGTGACTACTTTTAAAGAATTTTGTATTGTAATGCTTGTACATGGTTGCACATGGTTCAGAAAAACAACAGAAGTGTTAAGTGATCTCTCCGTCTTCTTGTCCCTGTTCTTCCTCTCCAAGAGCTACTGCTGTTAACAATTACTCTTTCTGGAGGGAGGTGGGTGGTGGGGGATATAAGCATATATGTATAGACCTTTTTTTAATATATGAAGTACACCTTCTGTTTTAAATCTTGCTGTTTTCACTCCGTATATTTAAAGATATTTGAGATCTAGGAGACCGCCCTTTTAAGTTTTAACATGTAGTTTTTTAAAGTACATTTCAAGTAAACCAAAGCAAAGAAATAAATGTTTTTCATTGTTGTATCAGATTTTTAAATTTCCTACTTTAAAAATGCAGTTTGAGAGTCATAGTTGATCTGTTTCTTCCCCTCAGCCCTCCCAAGTAGCCCAGTTGTCAACAGGTTAAGAATGTTTAGGAACAACAGCTTTGGGAAGTAGTTTGGCATAAGTGGCCATGCCCTAATTTCTCTTGTGGCTATTCCACTCCTAGATATATACCCTAGAGAAACTCTGAGACATATGTGTCAGGACATGGATGTGAAAATGTCATAACAACATTGTTTGTAATAGGAAGAAAAGGAAAACAAAAACAAACTGGGAAGACCCCACCTGTCCTTCAGTCCACTGGATAGATTCCGTGGCTTGTTCCTACAGTGGAATTGCACAGAAGTTGAACTGAGCTATGGCTACACGTGTGAACACGGATGAATCTCCGTGGTCGAGAAAGCAAGGTGCAGAAGAGTACATCCACTATGGTTCCGTTTCTGAGAAAGTCAACACCAAGCTGTTAAGTTAAATCTATGGTAAATAAAAGCAAAGCAAGGAAATGATTAACATGAAATTCAGTGTTAACCTGTTCTATCGGAGGGAGAGGAGACCGTGGAGAGCAAGGAACAACAGCCTTCAGAGGAACTGCTAATGATGCTTTGTTGCTAAAGCTGGGTGGGCGGTTTCTTTTTTAAACTGTATGTTTATGTGCTTTTGTATATGTATGATATTTCTTAATAAAATTTAAATTAAAATGGGAAAAGGTCTTGGAGTAGGTAGTGACTAATAAAATATGTAAGCATATTTAATGAAATTTATCCTCTTTTAATGACTGGCAGGTGTGTAAAAGGTTCGGCTTCTTGAGCACCAGAATTAGGACCTTAATTGTAGTTCTTTAAAAGCTAGAAGCTGAACCTAAGTGTATTTTCTTTGTTATCAGTTATTTTTGTCTTTACATAATTTTAATTTGGGTGTCAGCGGGGGAGCTACTGCTTTTGTTCTGCTGTACGTTTCTTGCAAATTCACGCCCTTCCAGAAAGGGAACTACTGAGTGAGAAGAACAGTACGCCTGGCCCATGGTCAGCACAGCCTTCTCCTGTTCAAATTAGATTGTCAGATCAGAGGGGCAGTTCCATTTTGGCTTTGTTCTCTTAATGAGGGGTACTGTGAAGTGTTAGATGTTCACACTTTAAAAGGGAAGTCATTGAAAGTAGAAATGTATCTGCAGGTGCATAAAATTCACCTGCATCAGCAGTGGACCTCTTACCCCCAACTGTGGCCTCCCAGCCAGCCTTTAATCCCTTGGTGGGAGTTTAGGGCCTAGCCCTAGGTTCATTCTGTGTATCCCCAAGTGCTGATGTGCCAGGTACTATTCTGATACCTTGGGTAGATTGGTGAGCAAAAGAGGAACACTGCCACCTTCTCCTGGTGGCATCTGTCAGGCCTATGAGCTGTACAGGATGGACTTCTGCTCTGAGGGATGGAAGGGGGCACTACTAGACACCTCATTGTAAATGAACGTAGGTTGTGAATGACAGAAAAATTCTAGATCATTCCATGTTTTAACCTGCATGTGTTCTGGAACCTTTTAGGATAAGCATTATAGTACCTGATTGATTTCAATGACTTAAAAATCTTAAAATGACATTGTTGTGAAAGTCCAGTGGAATTGTACCTTCAGAAATTAGTTTCCACAATCTCTGCATGAAGTATAAATTATAATGAAAGTTACTCTTGAGGTCTCAAATTTTAATCTTCAGCCTTAAGACCATTCATGTTTGTTACAGGATATAAGTTTTTATAATTTTTGTTGTGCAAACTATGTTTGGATATTGAATTTGCTCAACAGCCTGGTGATAAATTGCTGCCCCTGTTGAATTGCTGTAATTAACCATGAGGCAACATTAGGTTCTGCTATCCACATAGTGTAAGCTTTCCTCCCGTCACTTTTTTCAAATTTATTCTACCGTGTTCACCTAAAAACGCCACCTAAAATCTCACTTCCAGAGGTGATTTGGGGCCACTAACAGTCAATCCTGAGCTCCTGCCCAAATTTTCCTTACTCAAAGTTGAGGTACCTTAGGGAAGTGGCACTTGGGGGTTGATCCTGTCCATCATCCTGTGGCAGTGGAAAGGCACTTATGTGAAATGGGCTTGCATTAGGGGATATATTGTCTTTTGAAAACCTGTGCCTTTGGTGATGAGCTTATATTTCAAGCTGAGGTGCTCCCACCCAAAGAGGTCCACAGGTATTAAGCAAATTGCACATTCAGGTCTTCTCTCTCTCTCTGTGTGTGTATGTATGTGTGTGTGTGTGTGTGTGTATAAAAGATTTTGTTTATTCATGAGAGGCAGAGGGAGAAGCAGGCTCCATGTAGGGAGCCCATTGTGGGACTCAATCCTGGAACTCCAGGATCACGCCCTGGGCCAAAGACAGATGCTCAACTGCTGAGTCACCCAAGCGTCCCTGTACCCATGCTTTTTAAAGCCTTACTTAGTTGGGTGTTAGTGTAGTGTTGGTGTGTCCCCCACACTTCATCAAAGCTCTCAGGTATTGAGAATTTGGAGAGGAGGCCATGGTGACCTATTAATGTGCTTGCTGAGAGAGACGACATTGCTTCCCCAGAAGGGGTGCTGGTATTTTACTGCTCAGTTCCATGAGAATTAAGAGTCCAGGAATAATAACTGAAGACAAGTGACTGTATGGTCTGTGTTAAGTGGGTAAATGGGGTCAAGCATCTAGCTGAGTGCCTCCAAAGTACCAGCAGTTTTTTTCTTTTAATATTTTGTTTATTCGAGAGAGAATGAGCAACTAGGGGCACAGGGAGAGGGACAAGCAGAACCCCCGCTGAGCAGGGAGCCCACCGCTGGGCACCAAGATCATGACCTGAGCCAAAATCAGGTGCTTAACCAACTGAGCCACCCAGGTGCCCCCTATTCCAGCAGGTTTTTTTTTTTTAAGATTTTTATTTTTCATGAGAGAGAGAGGCAGAGGAAGAAGCAAGCTCCACGCAGGGAGCCCGACGTAGGACTCGATCCCGGGTCTCTAGGATCACACCCTGGGCTGAAGGCGGCACTAAACCGCTGAGCCACCTGGGCTGCCCCAATTCCAGCAGTTCTTAACTAGAAGTTTGGGCTAGTGGACCCAGAAGGATTCTAGGTATTATGGTAGGAGGAGTCTAGCTTTGAGCTAGTTGTTGGTAAGGGTGCCAACTTTGTTTTCTTCATCTGATTAGCAGAGTTTAGTGCTGTGAGCTGTATCTTGGCTGTTCTACAAGTTGTATGTTAAAAATGGCCTCAGTGGTAACTCAAGTCCTATTAAGTCCTGCTATTTTATAGGCAAGTTTAAAAGTGTAAGGAAATTATGTGATATGTGGGACATGCTTTTTAAATTTTTCCTTAAGAAAAAAAAAATAAATTTTTCCTTAAGATATTTATTTTAGAGTGAGCTTGGGAGGGACAGACGTAGAGGAGAATCTTAAGACTCCACACAGCCTAGAGCCCAACATGGGGCTCAATCCCAGGACCCTGACCTGACCTCAGCTAAAACCAAGAGTTGGACATTTAACTGACTAGCACGCAGGTGCCCCGGTGGTGTGACATGCTTTTAAAAATGGAGCACCAGTGGGGGCTGGGAGGGGTGTTGCCTGGCTGGCTCAAGGTGGGAGGATCCTGTGAATCGATCTCAAGGTTGTGAGTTTGAGCCCCACGTTGGGTGTAGAGATTACTAAAAATCTTTTTAAAGTGGAGCACCGATTGAACGAGGGGGTCTTGGCTTTCCCAGCTCTATCAGCTTACCCTGCCCTGGGGCAGTTCACACGAACAGACCTCAGCTATTCATCCTGACTGAACCTTAGTAGTAAATACCTATGCCTGATCAGGATTGAGGTACAACTCTACAAAATAAACTTGGGATAAGTATCATAATATACAGTTAAAAAAAAAAAAAAAAAGCTCTGTCAAAGCACTTTGAAATTTCTCCCTGCCCAGAGAAGTCTGAATCAAGGGAACAGTTTTCCAAAGTATACAGATGAAGTTAGCAAACCGGTACATGCATTCCCACCTGGTTATTTACAAAACATGGATTCCAGTGTTTCATTTCCAGAATTTTTTTAATAGGTTAGTTTTGCAGCATTGCTGTTGTAGCAGGGCTTCTCTATCAGGGATGGTGTGTATTCTTCTAATTCAGAGCTTCCATTTTTCATTAAAATGAGTTCTATTTCCTGAAAGTCCCGTAGTCTTAGAATGTCTTTGTCCTTAACATGTAAAAGAAATTATATGGTGTTTTATAAGTAGCATGTGAAATTATTAAGGTTAAAAATAATGGCCAGCATTTTGGGATTCTTGCCTAAACTCGGGATATTACTGTATCGGTTTCTCTATTTGTGGTAAACTGAGGTAGCAGTTGAGAGGTTTTTGTTTTTGTTTCTTCTTTTTTTGGTCTGTATTGTAGGTTTCTAAGGGGACTATATAGCAGATTGATACTGCTGAAGAAAAGGGCATTTAAAAAAATCTGGAAAATACAATCATCCTGCTGTTCCTTTACAATGAATATACTATTAGCCATGGCATCAATGAGAATTGTTAAAAGCATTCTGAAAGCTTTTTAAATAAAGTGTCCAGAGAAATGAGATTTTTTTCCTTCTGAAATTAAAAATAGAGATCTATATTTTGAATCTGAAATATCGATAAAAATGCAAAACAATTTTGTTTCATGAAATTACAAAGGCTGAACTATTGTAAGCAAATAAAGGTAGTAAGTTAGTCTTTTTTCCTTCCCGGGGACCATGCCATTTACTGTCAACCAGCCAGGTTTGCAGAGGTGGAAGGGGTCATATGCATTGAACTGAGTCTTCAATTTGGGCATTGGTTATAATTCAGACCCTTTTAAAGGGCTTATAATTCAGGTGTGCAAATCGGTAAAAGCACTGGTTTGAGAATTTCCTAGCTACCATGTTTGGCTCTCTTGCAGCCAGAGTTTCCCAGTGTCTTGAATTTGTTTTTGCATTAGAAATGCAAAGGCTAAATGATTAGCTTCACAAAACATTAATTTTGCCCATTTAGAACCCAGTCTGCATTGAGAGACTTGCAAACCCTACCTTCCTGAGCAGTGTGTTTGGTAGCTTTCTGATGGTCTTCACTTGCTCTGGTTCAATCCCCAGTTCACAGCAACTGACTTTTAGTAGATTCTGGTAACTCAGCTCTTCTCGGTTCAGTTCAACTTCAATGAAGTCATTTTCTCTGGGACTCTGAATTCTGACTTTCAGCACCAGCTCTAGATCACCCGCAAATTCATTTGCAAAAGAAACAAAATACCAATTTAAAGCCTTTCAGTTGACCTCATCCATTCTTACCGCATAGGTCATCCCAAAAACTGAATAATGAGTAGACCTGCAGCTTTGATTGGTATATATAAACTTCAAATTATCTGAGGCTTTTCTTGGGGTGTTGGGCAAGCTCTGGGGTGGACGTCCATTATGCTCACCAAAAGCTTGCAGTTTGAAGGCGGGATAGTATTGAAAATATTCAATAATGTACATGGTAGGTGTTTGAACTCAGTTATTTGGAAAGCTTCAAGGAAATGTTGAGACCTCGGGCTCTATCCTAGAGAAGCAGTTGTGTTGAGGTGCAGATGATTCTGTGTGATTCCTATTGCACCCCTCCACACACACACATTCCTGGGACTTCAAGGTGACAGGGCCTGAGAAACAGGATAATTGCACCATCTTTTGTTGGGAGGGGGACAGTGGTGTTGAGTGAATCTTCACACTCACTGTCCCAAGAAGGAGAAGCATTGTTTGAAGGCAGAAGAACCCAAGGAATGCGTTTGGCTTTGCCACATGGTCTTGGGGCTGAGTCCTCACCTACGCAGGTGTTCTCAGGTCTGCCATCCCCTGGATCGGTAGGCAGCTGTGGATCCAAACCTTGTTTATATTCACCTGGGAAAGAGAAAAAGAAAGCATTGGGGGCACCTGTGTGGTTCAGTCGGTTAAGCACCTGCTGCTTTCAGCTCAAATCATGATCTCATCCTGGGATCAAGCTCCTCGCTGGGTTCCCTGGTTAGTGCGGGGGCCTGCTTCTTTCTCTGCCCCTCCTGCCTCTTGTGCTTTCTCAAATAAATAAAATCTTAAAAAAAAAAAAAAAAACGTTGAGAAAACACAGCCCCTCAGCGTTTGGCTCTCCTCCAGCTCTGCCAGTTAAGCTGGGATGATGCCCCTTCTCCACTTCCTGCTCCCCTGTCCTGCCTCCTCAAGGGAAAAGCCAAGTCACGAAAAGGGCAGTAATTATGTTAAGACTTGAAGAGTAATTTTCGTTCATCACGGCCCAAATCATGCAAAGGAGCTGAGATGCTATTTTTAAGTGGTATGTAATCTGGGGAAGAAATATTTATAATCTGTGTGCTTAACTCAAGTTTCTACTTAAATATTTTGGGCACTGAGTGCCTCGCGTCCCCAATTCTCCAGCGGGTGCAGTCCCTTTCTAAGGCATCTTCTCAGCCAGAGGGAAGGGAAGAGTGCTTTCCAGGGGGGCAGGCCTTTCCCCTTCTCACTGCACCCACCCTGCTCTATGAGGGAGCCCTCTCTGCACCAGGCCCTGTGCTAAGTGTTGGGGACAGGATTAGAGCTGCCACTACAACAGCCCATAGTGGTCTCTATCCTAGAGTTGGCAAAACTAGAGGAGAGGTAGATTCTGGTCAAGTGACCTCAAGTAAACGTGACATTACAACTGCGGGGGACGATGAGGCCAGAGACACAATATAGCATGAAGGCATGGAAAGGGGTCAAGGAAGAGCACCCTGAGGGCTGGGCTTCACTAGATCCAGGGGGAGAAGAAGAGATGAGATTCCTGGGGCTAGAAACAGCAACAGGAACCTGTGGGTGGGTGGAGTGGAGCTTTTGAGGAAGGAAAGGCTGCGGGGCAGAGACCATGGAGGGCCAGTGTGAAGTGGGGCAGGCGGCCGCAGGGTCATGGGATTGTGGCCCGGTGGCCTGGGCCGTCCAACTGAGTAGCCACAAGAAATGAGATAAATACATAAAATACAATTTTAAATACAATTTTATTTTTTTTAAGATTTTATTTATTCATGAGAGATAGAGAGGCAGAGACACAGGCAGAGGGAGAAGGCAGGCTCCATGCAGGGAGCCCAACGTGGGACTCCATTCTGGGACTCTAAATCACTCCCTGAGCTAAAGGCAGATAGATGCTTAACCTCTGAGCCACCCAGGTGTCCCTAAATACAATTTTAAAGACCGGAAAAGAAGTGAAATGTGTACTTTTTAATACTGGTTGTATGTGAAAATAATAATTTTGACGTATTAAGGGATTAGCTATATTAAAATTATTTTCACCTGTCGTGACTTTTTAAAATGTGGTCATGAGGAAATTTTTAAATATCTACGTGGTTTATGTGATACTGTTATTGGAAAGTACTAGACCAGGTGAGAGGTTTTTGTTTTTATTCTAAAACACCAACCAAGCCTTAGATAGTTCTCAGCCTGAGGCTGTCATAATCACATTTGCATTTTGGAAAAAAGCAAAAATAGAAACCTTACTATCCTCAAAAAAAAAATCCTTTGGGGTGTTGACATCCCCATTTCAGATAAGAAAATTAAGGCTGAAAGGAGGTAAAGTAACTTGCTTGAGCCTATCCCATGAGTAGATGGCAGGACCTGGATGTGACCAAGGCCCGCTACACCAGTGGGGCCCAGAGCAAAAGGAAGGTGTGCAAAACAGCTTCCCCAAAGCCACATCCCTAACCGATGGCAGATGGGCGACTCCCCCAGGAATCACCACCTCCCCACCTGCACCCATCTGTATCTGGCTGGGGGTTGGGGAGAGGTTCCTGCCTGTCACCCTTGGAGCATGCCCTGCCTTTCCAGCCTCAACTGGGACCCTTACTTGAGTGCCTGCCAGGGGCTGAAGGGGACAACAGAACGAGGACTCTGGTAGGGATGGGGAGTGGGAGTGCGTGCACATGAAGGGGTCAAGGCTCCCAGCTCCCACTCCCCCAGCACATGCTCCATCGTCCTGGCTGGCTTCACTTACAAAATAGACAAGATAAAATTATGTAAAATGTCAAGCCAGAGGGCACTTGAAGGGTTGAGCAGTGGGTGTTATACTCTATGTGGGCAAATTGAATTTAAATAAAATATTTTTTAAATAAATAAAATGTCAAGCCAGCGACCACAGAGCTTTTAATCCCAAATGTGGGACCTTTTCTAAATGGGGGGCCCTGCACAGCTGCTGTGATTGCAGACCCAAGAAGCCAGCCTTGCTCCAGGCTCAGAAAGTACTCTCTCCACTGCCCAGTCTCTCCCCAGCCTCTCCCAGGGCAGCAGGATCTGCAGTCTCCTCTGTGCTCTGCATTTTGGGCCACGGAGTGAGCCCCTCTCCTGGGAAGCCTTTCAGAGCCTCTGGCACCCAGGGCTCTAAGAGGCTCAGTGGTTGACCATCTGCCTTCTGTTCAGGTCTTGATCCTGGGGTCCTGGGTTTGAATCCTGCATCGGGCTCCCCTCGAGGAGCCTGCTTCTCCCTCTGCCTGTGTTTCTGCCTCTCTGTGTCTCTCACAAAAAAAGAAAGGAAGAGCGAGCCTCTGGTACCCGATCTGAAATGATGCGTTTCCTGCCCCTCCACCACTCACCCCACACAGAGTACCAGAACCTCCCCCAGCCTGGCCTGCTGTAAAAGCATGTTCCTCTCTGATGAACCTGTCAGATTAGGATCCTCTGTGTGTGGCCAGGGTCTTGTGGAGGTCAGAAAGCACGCCCCCCCTTTGAAGTCAGGTGGATCAGGGTTTGAAGTTTTCCTCTGCCACAGTGGCAGTGACTCGTTAGACAGGTTACTTAACCCCTCTGAGCTTCAGTTCTCTGATCTGGAAAATGGGATTCATAAACCTCTGCCTTGTGAGGTTGTAAGAAGCAGAGAAGTGAGCGCCAGAAACCACTGGCTGCTACTGCTCTTCATCACAGCTACAGATATGTGCTTCCCCCTAAAGGATGCTCCGTCTACTTGCTCTGCTCCTGGCTTCACCGGTGGCAGAGCTGGGGAGGGCCACTGGCCATACAGGCTGCAGCATCCCTCCTGTACCTCCCTCAGGCCCCTCCCAAATCTTCGAGGACCACATGGGAGACAGGACTTCCAGACTCACCTGCTGGCTTCTCGCTCACATCCTGTTGGGATTCAGCCATGGTCAGCTCTGTTGTCCCTCAGATCAGTATCCCCTCTCACATATATGCACAAGTCTCCAACCACATAGGAAGCACCTTCAGAAACTCAGTGCATCAGTCTGCAGTGAAACAATGTGGTCTGTAACTGGCCTGGTGAGATGGGGCGGGGGGCGCCTATTTCATAGATGGGCCAAGTAAGACTCAGGGGCACGGGATGGTGCAAGGGAAGTTCATGGCTCCCTCCTCCCTCCTTGGTCTGTGTCCACCCGGTGACACTGGAGGCTAATAGGGCTCACCCAAGGGAACGTGACCCCCAGGAAGCTCAGCCACTGGCCCCCAGCTAGACCCGGGCAGGGTTCACCCTCCTTGGAAAAGGTTAGCAAGATCCTACCTCAGGGAGAAGAAAAGCCAAACGCTTAGGTTCTTGGCTCCAACAGGCTCTCCATCCTCCCCAATTCTCTCCCTTTTCTCTCAACCCCGTCCTCAGCAGCTATGAGTGACAAGAAAGCAGGAAGACCCCAGCCCATACCTGGGAGACTCTGCCTTGGCCATGATCCCAGATCCTTTTATTTTAAACATAAAAATGGTGAATTTGGGGGGCACCTGGTGGCTCAGCGTCTGCCTTTGGCTCAGGGTGTGATCTCCCCCCGTCCCCCCCCCCCCCCCCCGTGAGTCTGCTTCTCTCTTTGCCTATGTCTCTGCCTCTCTGTGTGTCTCTCATGAATAAATAAATAAAATCATAGAAAAAAAAAAAGTGGAGAAGGCTGGGGGCCAGAGCAGAAGGTTTGGTGAAGGGTGTGTGGAGCTGGGCAAAGTCCGAGAAAGAGCTGCTGCCTCCAGGGGGTGTTGAGGAGAGGAACCCATGGGTCTGGTGATGACTCTCGCATTTCATTTAACCCTCCAGTGACAGGAGCCTTGGGGTCACCCGGGAAGCCCTAAAAACCATGGGGGCCTGGGTTCCACCCTCTGAAGAGTCCAACATAGTGTGGGTCTGGGGAGCCTTCTGGGCTCTGAAATTCTTAAAAGATCCCCAGCTGATTTTAATGTGTGGCCCAAGTCGAGAACCACCGATCTGGTCCAACTGCTCAAGGGGACAGAGGGGGAGCAGAGATACAAGAAAGGGAAATGCTCACCGACAGGCACCCGGGCTCCCAGCCACAGGCCCGGGGCTGGCTCTGGGCCGCCTGATCACCAGCCTGACTGCCTCCCCAGTGCGCCCTTCCTGTGGGGAATGGAGGGAGGTGGGGCTCTGGCAGAGGAGGAAGCCGTAGGGATCTGCCCGGCCTCACCTCCCAAGAAGGGGAGGAACATGCACTTTGGCCAGCCTGGCTGCCGGGGTGTGGTCAGCATAAAAAGGGCCTAGAGGGGCAGAGAGGCCGAGATGAACAGGCTTGGACAGCAGGCTCCGTCCGTTCCCACTTACTGCTCTGCCCTCGTTCACCCACTCCCCATTCATGGATTCATTCGTTCATGGAATCACTCAATGATACTTTCTTCTCATTTGAGGTTTTTTTTCCCCCTTCTAATTTATTTTATTTTATTTTTAAATTTTTTTTAATTTTTTAAAATTTTTATTTATTTATGATAGTCACACACAGAGAGAGAGAGAGAGAGGCAGAGACACAGGCAGAGGGAGAAGCAGGCTCCATGCACCGGGAGCCTGACGTGGGATTCGATCCCGGGTCTCCAGGATCGCGCCCTGGGCCAAAGGCAGGCGCCAAACCACTGCACCACCGAGGGATCCCCCGCTTCTAATTTATTTTAACTAATTAATTCATTTTTAAAGATTTTAATTTTTTTAAAGATTTATTTATTCATGAGAGACGCACACAGAGAGGCCGAGACAACAGGCAGAAGGAGAAGCAGGCTCCATGCAAGGAGCCAGATGCGGGACTCGATCCCAGGACTCCAGGATCACGCCCTGAGCAGAAGGCAGATGCTCAACCACTGAGCCACCCAGGCATCCCAAGATTTTAATTTTTTAAGTTATCTCTACATTCAATATGGGACTCGAATCCACAACCCTAGTGTTGAGAGTTACATGCTCTGAGGCAACCAAGCACTCCCCTTTCAATTAATTTTTAAAAAACTGTTTTCAAGCAAAATATTACATGCTCTAGTTTAAATAGTTTAATGGTGGGGCACCTGGGTGGCTCATTCGGTTGGGCAGCTCTCGGTTTTGGCTCAGGTTGTGATCTCAGGATCCTTGGATCGAGCCCCACGTTGGGCTCCGTGCTCATTGGGGAGTCTGCTTGTCCCTCTTCCTCTGCTCCTTTTCCTACTCTCTCTCTCTTTCAAATAAATTAATTAAATTAAATTATTTATTTTTAAAACATTTTATTTATTTATTCATGAAATACACACAGAGAGAGATAGAGAGAGGCAGAGAGAGAAGCAGGCTCCATGCAGGGAACCCGACGCAGGATCCGGGGTCTTCAGGATCATGCTCTGGGCTGAAGGCAGCACTAAACCACTGAGCCACCCAGGCTGCCCTAAATTAAATTTAAAAAACCAAAAACCAAAATCCAGTCTAATGGCACTCAACATCAGGGTCAGTTAGCTAAGAAGAAGACAAACTGCTTGATGGGGAGGCAACCACACAGGCCTTGGGGTGGATCTTTTTCATTCATGAAAAAGCACTCATGATAGGCACTTAGTGGCCCTTTTATTTATGTATTAGCTTTTTTGTGTATGAGGGTGGCTTGTAATTTTTATGTAGTTTCAAACTGACATAAGAATTGCAAGAATTGGGACACCTGGGTGGCTCAGTGGTTGAGTGTCTGCCTTTGGCTCAGGTCATGATCCCCAGGTCTTGAGGTCAAGTCCCTCACTGAGTTCCCCATGGGGAGCCTGCTTCTCCCTCTGCCTATGTCTCTGCCTCTTTGTGTCTCTCATGAATAAATAAATAAAATCTTAAAAAAAAAGTTGTGAGAATCTTTTTTTTTTTTTTTTTAATTTATGATAGGCACACAGTGAGAGAGAGAGAGAGAGGCAGAGACACAGGCAGAGGGAGAAGCAGGCTCCATGCACCGGGAGCCCGACGTGGGATTCGATCCCAAGTCTCCAGGATCGGGCCCTGGGCCAAAGGCAGGCGCCAAACCGCTGCGCCACCCAGGGATCCCGAGAATCTTTTTATCAATGGTTCACATTTTGCCACATTTGCTTTAATATTCTCTAAGTATGTGAATACATGTATATGTGTATATGTAATATACACACACACACAAACACACCTTCCCCCCACCTCAATCATTTGAAAGTAAGTTGTAGAAATCATGCTCCTTTATCCCTAAAGACTTGAGGCTATATTTCCTAATATCAAGGATATTCTCTTCCATATCAAGGTACAAGGATGAGGGGTGCCTGGGTGGCTTAGCTGGTTAAGCATCTGCCTTCAGCTTAGGTCATGATCTCAGGGTCCTGGGTTCGAGCCCCGAGTCAGGCTCCCTGTGGGGAGTCTGCTTCTCCCTCTCTCTCTGCTCCTCCCCCTGCTCATGCTCTCAAGCTCTCTCTCTCAAATAAATAAATAAAATCTTTAGAAAAATACAAGGATCAAAATCCGGAAATCTAGCATGGATATAATGTCATTACCTAGACTGCAGCCCATACTCAAATTTTATCAATTAACTCATAACATCCTTTTTTTTTTTTTTAATTTTTTTTTTTTTTTTTTTTAGTTTTAAATTTTTTTATTTATTTATGATAGTCACAGAGAGATAGAGAGAGAGGCAGAGACACAGGCAGAGGGAGAAGCAGGCTCCATGCACCGGGAGCCCGACGTGGGATTCGATCCCGGGTCTCCAGGATCGCGCCCTGGGCCAAAGGCAGGCGCCAAACCGCTGCGCCACCAGGGATCCCAACTCATAACATCCTTTCTAGCATTTGTGTGTGTGTCCTGGTCCAGGATTCAATTCAGGATCATGCCCTGCATTTACATCTCACACATTTCTTTAATCCAGAAAAGTTCTTCAGCTTTTGTTTTTGAAGAGTCCAAGTCAGTAATTTTGTCATTTGTCCCTCAGCTGGTTTTGTCTGATGCCTCCTCATGATAGATTCAAATCAAGCCCTTTGGTGGGAATACTGTAGAAACGCCCGGCAGGTCTTTCTTAGTGCATCACATGGGGGCACATGTTCGTTTGTCCCATTTGAGGGGATGGTGACTTCAACTACTTTTGAGAGGAGATATCTTCCAGGCTTTCCCATTGCAGGGTTTGTTTTTTTCTCTTTGCAATTCATATGTATGTTATGGGAAGATATTGTGAAACCAAATTTTTCAAATCTCCACCCCTTAGTATTTAAAATTCATTGAAGATTTTAGCTTGAATCAGTAGTGACTTGTAATGATTGCACAATGGTGATTCTCTAATTCCATTATTCTTTTTTTAAATTTTACTCATATATCTTGAGAGAGAGAGAGAGAATGAGCATGTGTGCATGTGAGCGGGAGGAGGTACAGATGGACAGGGAGAGAGAATCTCAGGCAGACTCCCCACTGAATGTGGAGCCTTCTCAGGACCCTGAGATCACAACCCCAGCTGATATCAAGAGTCAGACACTTAACCAACTGAGCTACCCAGATGCCCCTAATATCATTATTCTTTCTACATATATATTTGGTATTCTTACTGTAAGGAAGGGCTTTCCTTCTCATTCATTCATTCACCCATCATCAGCATGGACTCATGGATTCTTATTTTATTCATTGGGTTATGATCCATTATTATCATTTTTGAATTTTTCTGTGATTTTTTTAATGGCTTTTGTTTTAAAGGATTTTATTTGTTTGTTTGTTTTTAGGGAGGATGGACAGAGGGAGAGAGAGAGAGAATCTTAAGTGCCGGGTGTGGAGCCTGGTCGGGGCTGATATCACGACCCTGAGATCATGAACTGAGCTGAAACCTAGAGTCAGACACTTAACTGACTGAGCCACCCAGGTGCCCCAAAAGATTTTATTTTTTTAAGTTATCTCTAGACTGAACATGGGGCTTGAACTCACAACCCCGAGATCAAGAGTTGCACACTCCGCTGACTGAGCCAGTCAGGTGTCCCTCTCGTTATTTATTTTGATATTTAAATGATCCCACCTTTATACAGTATGTGCCTCCAGCTGTTTCCCACATCCCGTGACATATCTCCATTATTTTGTTTCTGGCACACCAAGATATTCTGGGTTCAACTTGTACTGTTCCCACCCCAGGCCTGGAAACTACCACTTCTCCGAGGAGCCAGTTTCCTTCTAGTTGGAGGAAGAGACGTGCTCATTCCTGCAGGGAGGCCAAGAAGAATACTTTGGGGGCCTTTGAGCGCACAGAACAGGAACCACTCATGCACACATATATACAGACATCTGTATCCATTTCTGTGTTTATAAACCGAAGATACAAGTTTTAGGACTGATATTTCCAGCTCCATCCCACCCACAGGGCTCCCTCCCCCCACTTTCTTCAGTTCCATATTACAGCTCTTTTTCCCAACAGTGGGAAATCTGGCTCCTGGCCCCCTTAAATATATTTACTCCTCTGCTAATCCTACAGTACACGGGAAATAGTCCCAGTGCCACTCATTTGAAATTAGGTTCATTGTGTCTGTGTTTTAGACTTCATCCCAATCCCCGTTGATGCTTTTTGAGTATGTAAAATATGAATATGGTTCGGGGCACCTAGGATGTGCAGTCAGTTAAACAACTGATTCTTGGTTGATCTCACGACTCTCAGTGTCGTGAGATCAACCCCATATCTTAAAAAAAAAAGAAAACTATTCAGAAATTTATATTCATAGAAGTGACATCCAACATTTCCAACCCTTCCATTTTGCTCTCATCTATTTCCTGTAGGAAACTAATCTCCTTAGTTTCTGAGCTATCTTTTCTAGGTTTCTTTTGGCAGAATTAACCAGAGGAATGTCTATTTTCTTACTATTTCTTTTTCTTACAGAAAAGGTAGTACATATATGCTTTCTGCTTTGCTTTTTGTTCACAATCCATCTGGAAATTATTTATTTTTAAAGATTAAAAAAATGTATTTATTTATTCATGAGACACACAGCTTCAGAGACATAGGCAGAGGGAGAAGCAGGCTCCCTGCAGGGAACCTGTTGCAGGACTCGATCCCAGGACCCTGGATCACGCCCCAAACCAAAGGCAGATGCTCACCACTAAGCCACTCACACACCCTTATTTTTAAAGATTTTATTCTTAAGTAATCTCTACACCCAACATGGGGCTTGGATTCACAACCCCGAGATCAAGAGTTGCGTGCTCTTTTGACTGAGCTGGCCGGATGCCCCTGGAAATCATTTTATATCAGTTCATAAAGATCTCCTTTCCCTGTGTGGGTATTTTGTAGTCTATTCAATGAATTGCCTACATACAGGTGTTGAGCGTATTTCCAATATTTTGTAATTACTGACAATGCCTTAATTAGTAACCTGCCTATGTATTTTTTACTGTTGAAGGCATATTGTCTGGGTAGATTCCTAGAAGCAGGATTGGAAGGTCAAAGAGTAAATGCCTATGTAGTTTTGTTAGATATGACCACATTGTCCTCCATTAATACTGACCCTTTCTCATTCCCACCAGCCACATGTAAGAGCGCTTGCTTCCCCATGGTCTCATAGGGTGCTGTCGAGCTTTGTTATTTTTGCCAATCAGAGAGTAAGAGATGGAGTGTTAGAATGTGGGTTTTATGATTATTGAGGTGAGGCCAAGAGATTAGGGGACCACTAACACTGAAACAAGTGTTAGTGTTCCCAAGAAGAAGGGGCCGTGGTGTGGCACACAGAGAAGCACCAGGCTCAGGGGGACAGAGGTAGTAAGGGAGAAATGTCGGCAAGAGACTTTATTACATGGGAAGAATGGCCAAGCAGATTTAGGACTGGCTAGTTGTTTGTGTTCTTTTTAAGATTTTATTTATCTATTCATGAGAGACACAGAGAGAGAGGCAGAGACACAGGCAGAGGGAGAAGCAGGCTCCCTGTAGAGAATCTGATGCGGAACTCGATCCCAGGACCCTGGGATCATGACCTGAGCCACAGGCAGACGCTCAACCACTGAGCCACCCAGGCGTCCCTCGGATTGGTTAGTTTAAATGAACACTTCACTGGACCCCGGGGTGCAAGTAGGGGCAGCCTAATTGTCTGCTACCCAGCCCTGGACTGATTAGGGCAGGGGGAGAGTGGTCTGGAGTGTGGGAGCTTGAGATCTTGCCACGTTTTGCATTCTTCTATTGTTTAGACTTTATCATTTAGTAGGACTTTCTAATTGCTGGGAGATTCTTCACAGGTCTCTTGCATGCAGTGAGTAGATAGAGCATAGGCATTGGCTGTCTTTGGACTTTTTCAAGGATATTTGTACAGTGAACAATCTTGGAAGTTCGAGACAGTGTCTCTCTCTAGAGCAAAGGGCGGCTTCTAAACTTCCCCATACAATAAAGATAATGACTCCTTGGGGGTGGGGGGAGAGGCAAAGGTCAGGCAGGGATACTGACCATTGTAAAAGATTCTGGTTCCCTGAGGCTGGGGATCCTCCTTTGCAAGCTGTTTTATTATTACTATTTTAATTACTTGTGTATATTCCTTTGAAAAAAAAGAAGAAAGATTTTTCAATGTATGGTATCAAGGAAGGTGGTCCAGAAGGAGGCTTATGGAGCCTCCCCCACCCACACACCTGTGTGCACTGGAGAAGACAGTGGGGAGCTCCTGGTAACCCCAGAAGACCCGGGGGTGTTGTGTCACCACTGGACCTGAATAGACCTGAGGCTGCAAGGGAGCAGGAGGCTGAAACCAAGCCCACCTTCTGTGCTTACCAATCCAGCACCCAGGCAGGAGGACCTTGGCTGCTCACTCCAGGACATGCCTGCTCCTGGGAGATAAGGCTGTGGACCCACTAAGTAGTACTCGGCCCTTAGTAGGCCCTCCTAAGTATCTGTCAAATCAATGAGGAAAAATCCATGCTAGCTTCTAGGATTGGTGATCCAGCTAAAAAGGCATTTTGGTTCTGTACAAAGGATGTGGGCACTGGGAAGGGAGGGCCCAGGAGAGGGTGGGAAGAGAAGTCATTGTTACTTATGAGTTGGGGGGCCATAGATGATTAGCTTCTCCTTGAGCCTCAGTTTCTTCATCTATACAATGGGCATTGATAATGATTCCACCTGTTCTAGCTATGAGGACAATTCAAGGATATAATATGCAAAAATACTTTCCATATCTGTTGCTGTATATTGTCACTGCTGGCTGGAGTTCTGGTGGCCCTGAGCCAATTCAGATGAAGCCCTTGAATACCCACTAGGGTGCAGGAATGCACAGAGGCCTTTGTTGTCCAAGGATGGGTTTGTTTCCAAAGACCCTTTACCTGCAGGCCCCACCTTCCATCAGCTGTTTTGTTTTGTCTTCCTCTTGGGGAGAAGGGGCACTACTTTGGCCATATATGCTTTTCCTTTGGTCTTGGAATCAACAAGATGGCTCCCTGGAGAAAGATGCTGGCTTTCCATTGGACAGACATGTGGGTTATTTAACCACTGAGTAGTGCTTGGACCACCAGGGTGGGTGAAAGAGCGGAGTCCCCAGGGTGGTTGCAGGATATGAGGAATTGAATTTAGGATGAAGGGAACAAGAGCCAGTCCAAGAGCTTAACTTGTTGGGGTGGCGGGACTATCTATCAGATGCCACCACAGGACAGTGTTTAAGCGGGTAAGAGTAGCCCGGGCCCTCTGCAGGCTACTCCCCAAGCTGCTGCCCCTGCTGCATTTCTCTTGGGTTGTGGGGGTCTCCTTCACCCCAGGAGGTTTGGAGAGGCAGCAGGAAAAGCTGGGGGTGAGAGTCCCAACACCTGCCCGGTCCACCTGCTGCTTTGACTTGTGTTCCTGCACCTACCCAGCCCCCTGCCCCATTCATGTCCTCCCCTCAGCATCTGTGTGTGTGTGTTGTTTGATATAGTATTTGTTGTTTTTGTTTACAAGATAATATAATGCTCCTGGTTTAAAAAAAAAAAGGTCAAGACCTCAAAAGTCTGGAAAGAGGAAAATTCAGTTCTCCCAGGCAACTCCCAGGAACCCCGGGGTTCCCATGAAGACATTTTCCCTGCTTTATTCCCTGATGTGTACCCAGGTCATGCAACAGACTGGTGCCTAGAACCGCCCTCCCCCCATTCCTGGTCCCCAGTGTTGGTTGAATGAATGAAAGAATTGTGAATGAATGTGCAGTTTGGGATGAATTTTCCAGCATTTTTTTCTATGTGCATACCTGCATAAATATATTTAGAAAAAATATGGGATCATGATGTAAATGTGGTTCTGAACTTTAAAAAAAATACACAATTCCTTGTTGGTATTTCTCCCTGTTACTTTATACCAGGGTTTCTCAACTTTGGCACCATGGATATGGAGGGTCAGATCAGTCCTTGGGAGCAGTGCTGTGCTCTGTAGGATGAGCAGCATCCCTGGCCTCTGCCCACCAGATGCCTACCCTGGCCTCTGCCCATCCTCCACCATATGATGATAATAATAAAGGTTTCCAAGTGTTACCAATGTCCCCTTGGGGGCAAAATTGCCCCCTGCCAGAGAACAACAGATTTATAGACCTCCTTCTTTTCCTGGCTGTCTCAGAGTATTCCAGAATGTGGCTGTGGAATGTTTTCGCTGATTTGTCCACAATGCTGACCTTGCAAGAGGTCCACCTGAACACTCATGTTTCCTACAGGAAACTTTCCAGAAGTAGGATTGCTGAACTGAAGCCAGGGCACACTTTACCAATCCATGCCTTTTACATGACAGCTGGAGCTCACTTCACTCCGTGCTTGGCAGCAATGGGAATTCATCTTTCCAATCTTTGCCAGTCTGATGCTGTTTGTGAGCAACGGCCCTTCTTATTTTGTTCTCTTGTAGAATAGTATTGATCATTCCTTCCAGGAAAATGTTAAATAACAGCAGTGATCACGAGGAGCCCCCCTTTGGCTCGGACTTTCACAGTGTACTTGGAAAAACTGTTATCCTGTAGATATGCATGTGTCTGTTTTATGCATAAACTCATTTTTTCAAGTGCTCTGCAATGGGGTCTTCATGTTCTCTTTGAACATAAGGTTGTTTATGAGAGAGCATTAATGTTTCTAAGCAGTTGGAGGATTTTATTTTACTTTATTTCTTATGTGCTCAATTGTGGTGCTAAAAAATCACCAGCCTGTACTATTTCTTTTGGAATTGATGGAGATTTCCTTCACAGCCTAAGTCAATTTTTGTAAATGTTTATAAATATTATGTTACCTCTAGAACATAAGTGATCCCCCTGCACTGCTCCCCACAGCTGTATCTCCAGGGCTTTGAATGATACCTGGCACATGATTGGTGCTCAATATAAATTTGTTGAGTAAAGGAGTGGATGAGGGGCACCTGGCTGGGTCAGTCGGAAGAGTGGGTGACTCTTGATCTCAGGGTCAGGAGTTTGAGCCCCACATTGGGTGTAGAGATTATAAATAAATAAATAAATAAATAAATAAATAAATAAATAAATAAATAAATAAATAAATAAGGAGTGGATGGGCAGCCCTTGTAACTTCTGAGAAACATGATTCTTTTCATTGTTTCTTAAATATCTGATCTGTTAAGGACTAAGAGGTGTTTCCATTTGTCAATTTTTCCATGCATTTTCTACAGTTTTTCTTTGTATATTTTTTGGTCTATTTTTATTTTTTAAAGATTTATTTATTTACTTGAGAGAGAGAGTGAGTGCACAGAGGGACAGAGAGAGAGAGAGGCAGAGATGAGAGACAGAGAGAGTGAGTGCACAGAGGGAGAGGGAGAAGCAGACTCCCTGCTGAGCAGGTAGCCCAGTGAGGGGCTCAATCCCAGGACCTTGAGATCATGACCTGAGCTGAAGGTAGATGCTTAACCAACCCAGACACCCAGGCACCACGTTTATGTTTTTTAATAGCAGCTTTATTAAAACATAATTCACATACCATAAAATTTACCCACTTAAAGGTGTACGATTCAGGGCTTTTTGGTATATTTCCAAGGTTGGACAACCATCACCAGAGTCTTATTTCAGAACATTTCCATCCCACAAGAAGAGATCCAGTACCCATTAGTCGTCGCTCCTGGCTCTCCCAGCCCCTGGCCACCACTAATCTACTTTGTGTCTCCATGGGTGTGCCTATTCTGGACATTTGAAGTGGAATCATGTAATATGTGGCCTTTTGTGTCTGGCTTCTTTCACTTAGCATAATATTTTCAGAGTTCATATTATAGAATGTATCAGCACTTCACTCCTTTTGTTGCTGAATAATTTTGCACTGGGTGGAGATGTCACACATTTTATTCATCAGTTGATGGACATCAGGTTGTCTCCACTTTGGGGCTATTATGGAAGGCAGCTATGCTCACCACTATACCATCAACACCTGTTAGGTTTCGGCTATTATGAATACTGCTGCTGTAAACATTCCGGTGCAAGTTTTTGTGTGGATATATTTATTTTATTTTGATTTTTAAAAATTATTTATTTATTTATTTATTTATTTATTTATTTATTTATTTAGAGAGTGAGTGTGTGTGCAAATGAGGCTGAGGGAAGGGCAAAGGGAGAGGGGGAGAGAGAATCCTAAGCAGGCCCCAGGTGGAGCACGGAGTCAGACTCGGGGCTTCATCTCACAACCCCGAAGATCATGACCTGAGACAAAATCGAGAGTTGGCACTCAACCGACTGAGCCACCCAGATGCCCATGTGTTTTGTTTTGCTAATTTTAAAAAATTGGGGGGTTACTTCAGTGGCTCAGTCAGGCGAGGACTTTTGATTTCATCTCAGGTCATGATCTCAGGGTTGTGAGATGGAGCCCTGCATCTGGCTCGGTGCTCGGCATGGATCCCCCTCAAGATTCTCTCTCTCTCCTTCTTCCTGTCTCCCATCCACTTATTCTCTTGCACTCTCTCTCTCTCAAAAACAAACAAACAAACAAACAAAACTCTCTTGAGTTAATATACCAGCAATGGAATTGCCCTGTTATAAGGTATGTTTGACATTTCTTTTTTTTTTTTTTTTTTAATTTTTATTTATTTATGATAGGAACACAGTGAGAGAGAGAGGCAGAGACACAGGCAGAGGGAGAAGCAGGCTCCATGCACCAGGAGCCTGACGTGGGATTCGATCCTGGATCTCCAGGATCGCGCCCTGGGCCAAAGGCAGGCGCCAAACCGCTGCGCCACCCAGGGATCCCATGTTTGACATTTCGAGGAACTACCAGTCTGTTCTCCAAGTGGCTGCACCATTTGACAATGTTACTAGCAATGTAAAAGGGTTCCAACTGATCCACATCTTGGCTCATACCTGTTCGTCTTTTTTTTTTTTTTTTTTTTTCTGTTCGTCTTTTTAATTGTAGCCGCTCTCGTGGGTGTGAAGTGGTGGCCGGACCTCTTTGTGGTTTTGTATTTCCCTGATGACATGAGCATCGTTTCATGTTCTTGGCCATTGTCTATCTTCTTTGGAGAAACGTCTATTCAAATCCTTTGCTCATTTTATTTATTTATTTTTTCTTTGCTCGTTTTAAATTGGGTTGACTTTCCATTGTCCAGTCGTAGGGCAGTTTTGCACGCATCATGAACACGAGTCCCTCATCAGATTGATGATTTGCAAATATTTTCTCCCATCCTGTGGGTTGGCTTTCACTTTCTTGATGGACATAGGTCTTTATGTTAGGTTACTGGGTGCACAGTGCATCCTCTGGGGTCCCCCTCCGCATGATCAAGAGATCTGCTTTGTCCCATGCTCAAGGTCGTGACCTTGGTTTGCATGCGCCTGTGTATCTGAGCAGAGGTGAGCGCTCAGAGAAGGTGGCTTTGCCTCCTCCTGTCTGTCCTCACAGGATGCTCCTCCGCAGACGGGCCCCCCTGGGGTAACCAGTGGTGTCCAGACCCCCCCCCCCCCCCCCCCCCCAGCAACCCACCTGCGCCTCCCGCACGCGCCGCCAGGCGCCCTGGGCGCGGTCAGAGCCACCGATGCTGTGCTCGTCTCGTCCAGCAGGGGCCGCCCCGGGCCTGCCTGAGGCCCCCCTGGACCCCGCGCTCCCCACCTCGTCCCTCCCAGGCCGCCCAGCTCCCAGCAACACCTTCGGGTTTAAAGCCCCAGAGCAGTTTTCCCCGCTCGCCGGGGGCGCCGCCGCCTGCACACCTGCCCCGCGCCGCGGCTCCTCCGCTCGGGCTCCTCCGCTCGGGCTCCCGGGGCGCCAGCAGCTTCCCACCCGGAGAGCCGGAAGGATGCCCCCGCCTCGCTCGGAAATAAGCGTGCGCCGCTGAGCACGGTGCCTGGCACACAGTAGGGGCCTAATAAATGCAAGGTTTTCTAGCAAGGCTTCCGAGGGCCAGGGATGCCTCCGCAGCTCCCCTGAAATAAGCCCTTGTTCCCTCGCGCAGTGCCTGTGGGGGGTCCTCAGGTGGGGTACTTTTGTAGGGGGGCAGGGAGGGAATTTTGCAGTCGGATATGTGGACATTTTTATTTTCCGTAACTGGCTTTATTTTATTTTTAAAGACATTTATTTATTTGAGAGAGACAGAACCTGCACGAGCAGGGGGAGGGACAGAGGGAGAGAGAGAGAATCTCCAGTGGAACCCCCCCCCCCCACTGAGGGCAGCGCCCCATGCGGGGCTTGATCCCAGCCCCCCCCCCCCCCCCAGATCCTGTCCTGAGCCAGCGCAGACCAAGAGGTGATGGTTTAACCGGCTGCACCCCCCAGGTGCCCCTCCAAAACGGACTGACTCCCATCTCAGTTTTTCATGTTGCATGCTGTAGAGACGTTTTCTTTCTTTTTAAAAAATATTTTATTTATTTATTCATGAGAGACACAGAGAGAGAGAGAGAGGCAGAGACACAGGCAGAGGGAGAAGCAGGCTCTATGCAGGGAGCCCCACGCGGGACTCGATCCCGGGACTCCAGGAACAGGCCCTGGGCTGAAGACAGGCGGTCAACCACTGAGCCATCCAGGGATCCCCATGTGGAAACGTTTTCTTAAAGAATTCTGGATTTCCTTGTTTCCCCCTCTCCCCAGGGTTCCAACTAGTGCTATCAGTCAGAGAAGCCTTCTGGTCTTGGTCACTCTGTTGGCCTCTGTAACATGGGCTTGGGCCCCACTGGCCCTTCTTTGCTGGCAGCTGTTCGTGCTGGTGCCCATCCCCGATGGTGCCTACACCTGCCAGCAGCCACCAGGAAGCCCCGTGCTCCATCAGCCTCCTTGGTCATTGTATCATGCAGACTCCTGGCGTCTTCTGGCCCCAGAACCCTCTCTCAGCCACTTCTGTGGGAAACGGGGGCGGGGCTGCCTCAGGCCCTCTTTGCCCAGGCAAGCCATGCTATTGGGCCTAGAGAATGGGATGGAGTGGTGGGAAGGAAACATGCTCTTGCATGGCAAGGACCTCAGCTTTGAAGCTCAAGGTTCAAGACCCAGCTCCTTTCGCTTCTCTCCACTTCTTCTGGAACAGCCTTGCCCTGGAGACATCCTTGCTACTGTTTGTAGTGGGGCAGGGCGGGATGATGTACCAGGAAAGAAGCCTGATTGATATTTCCAAATATCAGCCTGCCACACCTTTCCCCCTGCTTTCTGGGTACTCTGAGTACTGTACAGAGTGACTCACGGCCTGCAGCACTCCAAGGGAGTTTTTGTGCTCCCGGTAATGTGTAGGGTGGAGTTGACGAGGGTGATGGGTGACAGTGGAGGTTTTCAGAGGGTTGGTGCTCAGCCCCTTTTGGGAGGGTAGAGTCAGAGTTCCCAATTACAACAACAGAAAATAACTCTAGTTAATGACAGCCTGAAAGGAATTTTCTGGAAGGATGACGGGTGGCCCATAGAGTCACAGGGTAGGCTGGAGAACGAGGCTCACCATTTGGGCATGAACCCAAGAAGGCCAGGAGGCAGACGCACAGGGAAGGACTAATGAGAATGGCAGCCTCCCCTGCGCCTTGGTGCCCCAACACCCGAAGAGTGACATCTCAATGGTCCCAGCTTCTCCATGACCCTCAGTCAGTGACAAAGTTATTGGTGGGATGAGCCCAGGTTGAGTAGCCAAGCTCTGTCTGCAGAGATCTGGGAGTCTGGCCTTACTGGGCTTCCGTAGGGGAACCCTGCCTCCCCCCCCTCCTGGGATTCCTGCCCCACCCCCCATGGGTATTTGGATGCTAAGCAACCAAAAACAACAAATGCCATACATCTCTCTTATTTCCCCAAATGTGCATTTGCCAAGAGGCAGTTTCAAACCTGCCTCATCTAGGCAGTCTGGTACCTGGAGTGCTGCTTGTTTATGCCACTCGGAGAGCTTGCCAAGTAGAGTTAAATCATGTAAACAGACTACGTGCTTCTAGATAATTCTTACACCAGGCTTCTTTTCATGGCTAGCGGAATAGCTAACGTTTATTGAACAAAGTCCCAGGCACTGAGCTAAGTGCTTTATGTCAATGATCTCATTGGGTCTTGCCCTTAAAGTTGACGCCATGTTTTCAAGGAGGAAACTGAGGCCAGATGGTTTAGTAGCTTTTCCAAACTCACACAGGTTTCAATGGGAGGAACGGAGACTTGAATCCAGGCAGCCTGTCTCTGGAGGTTGGCTAGGAAGGGGGGCCCTGCTCTCTGTGATCCAGGGGAGACAGACATCAAGCCAGTAAGCACAAGATTATGTATGTTATTACAATGAGCACCGGAAACGGAAAGAGTGGAAGGAGGAATACTAACAGGGTAGACAGTATATAGAGAGGGGTGAATGGGGGGTCCCAGGAAGGTCTCTGTGAAGTGCTTTTAAGCTGTGACCACATGATGGGATTTAGCCAAGCAAAGATCAAGGGGAAAGATGCAATAGCAGGTGCCAAGGTCCTGGGGGCAGGAAAGAATTGAATGAGTTAGTAGAATGAGAAAGAGGCCAGTGCAGCGGGAAGGGAGAGAGTGGAGAACCTCTGGGCAGGACTTCAAGTCTGTTCAGACAGGGTCTGTGAGCTGTCTCCAGCTCAGAACTCCTGCTGTGTCTCATGGGCTCACCCCCAACTTCAGTCCCTCTGCAAATCCTCTAAGCTCTTCTTCCCACCTCCATGGTGGCCACCCTGGTCTCATTAGTGAGGCATCCCCAAGCCCCCATGTTTCCCTGCTCTGTGTCACCTTGAATCTGCCTTCCAGCAGCACTAATGCAATCCAGTTGGATCACACCTCCTCAGCTTCTCATTTCACTTAGAGGAATAGTCGACATCTTCTAAGAGTCTACAAAGCCCTCTGTGGTCTGGCCCATGTGACCTCCCTGCAACTGTCCCCTCCCTCGCTGGCCCTTTGCTCTTTCAAACACACCAGGCAAGCTCCTACCTTGAGGACCTCTGCACTGGCTGTTCCTTGGGCCCAGAATGTTCTACCCCACACATCTGCGACTCTCTTACCATCCTGCAGGCTTGCCTGGGTGTGTTGTTGTTGTTGTTCTTCTTCTTCTTCTTTTTTAATTTAAGATTTCATTTATTTATTTGACAGAGAGAGTGAGCACAAGCAGTGGGGAGGAGAAGGGGCAGAGGGAGAAGCAGACTGCCCACTGGGCACGGAGCCCAATGCAGGGCTTGATCCCAGGACCCCGGGATGATGACCTGAGCAGAAGGCAGACACTTAACCAACTGAGCGCCGCCCCCCCCCCACCTGCCCCAGGTGGCCCCTGGGGTGGGGGGGGTGGGGCTCTCATAGCAAAGCAGAGAGCATGAACAGCAGAAGGAAATGCACAGCTCTCTGTGTCTTGTCTGCTGGCATCCTACTGGCCAAAATACCATACAGCTGAGCCTGGGGGGAGCAGATGGCAGGTGGTGAGGAGGCAGGGAGAGATGACAGCTGGGGGTGGGGGCTCTTGTGCACTTGACCTGATCTTCAAACCCCGCTTCTTCCCCGGGTGCATAAAGACTTCAAGGATCTTTCCTTCAGTCACTGTTTTGTTCTCCCCTAACAAATGTCTATTGAGCATTTGCAACTGGGGACACAGCAGCCTGCAAAGTCCCTGCCTTTTGAGAGCTTATACTTTAGAGATTATGACACACAATAAACAGAGAAACAAAGTTGGGGAAGTGCTATGAAGAAATGGGAGGAGGAATGGGCCCAATTGTAGGTAGAGCAGCCAGGGAAGCCAATGCTAATGAGATGTTTGGGCTGAGACTTAATGAAGTGAGAGGGTGAGCTACAGGGATGTGTGGGGCAGAAGGTTCCATGCCAGGGCAGTAGTGAAGACACTGAGGCAGCGTGTGCCTGATGCACTTGGTGTGCTTGTGGAGCAGTGAGAAGCCCGGGCAGCTGGAACGGAGTGTGTGAAGCAGAGAGAGGAAGGAAGGAAGATTATGGAGTTAAGTAGGGCTGGCCATGTGGGGCTCTGTGGTCTGGCAAGCACCACACCCTCCAGGTGTGAAGGGATCTGTCAGTAGGTGGCCAGCAGAGGGTGAGGCCGTCTAAATTACTCTTCCAGGAGGCCACTCCATCAGGGAAGTGGAGAGCCCTTTGGGAGGTTGTTGTAGTTGGCAAGGGGAGTTGGTGGTAGTGATGGGCACCATGGGAGGTGGTCAGCATCAGGGTATACCTGGAAGACAGACCCACCAGGATCACCCTGGAGGAAAGGGAGGCAAGAGTAAAGAATGACCGACATTGGGGCAACTGGGTGGCTCAGTGGTTAAGTGTCTGCCTTCGGCTTAGGGTGTGATCCCGGGGTCCTGGGGTCGAGTCCCGCATTGGGCTCCTGGCAGGGACACCGCTTCTTCCTCTGCCTATGTCTCAGCCTCCCTTTCTCTGCATCTCTCATGAATAAATAAATAAAATCTTAAAAAAAAAAAAAAGAATGGCCTACATTTTGGCAATTTTGGCAAACAGATGGGTAAATGGCGGGGCGGGGGGATCCCACCTTCCATGGGGGAAGCAAGAGACCATCAGAGTGTCACTAGCCACCACATCCACTCACTCACTCATCAGCAAAAGTTTATTGAGTGTTAAGGATAAACCAGACACTTTCTGGGATGCTGGGGAAGTGGCAGGAAATAGAGACAACGTTGTCACTCTGGTTTGGTACTTTGTTTTCTAGTGGGGAGACAGGTGGTGAGTAAGCACACACACATGCAAGATAAGATTATTTCAGAGAAGGATGGGTGTCACAGGGAAGCCCTGGAGAGTGGCAGAGAGTGACCAGGGGAGTCACAATTAAACAAAATGGTCATCCAGGCAGCCCTGAGGACCAAACCCAGATTTTCCAGAGGAACCTGGCCCAGTTTGGCTTCTATTTGTCCCTCAAAGCATCATGAGCAGGGGTAGAGGGAGGGGTAGACCCTAAGGAACACTTGGGGGTCTTTGGGAAGGGCTTTGCCCTAGGGGGCGCCTCTCTTTGGGTGGGTGGATTTCCTCTGTGAACATGTGGGTTCACGACAGGCTGTGGGCACTAGGAGTCTCTTACAGACAGAACAGATGGAAGGCAGAGGCAAGGGGATAGAACCGGTGAGAAGTACATGACTGCATCCCCACGGAGCAAAACAGCTCAGACCATGGCAAAATTCTTCTCTGAGTGTGCAAGGGGGCCGCTCCCCTTTGTACTGGTTTGAGAGTTTCTGCTATGCAAAGAATTTTCTTTGTGCTTCCTGGAGGTTTATCCTGCAAAGAATGGGGGAGTTCAGAAACCCAAGTTCCCACCTCCATTCTGCCATTGCATAGAAGGGTGGTCCCAGGTGACATGTCTGTGTCCTTTGGGGACAGCACGAAGTTCATACGGGGGAGTGGTTTAGGCACACCAGATTTTGGAGAAGTCAACTGGGACCACTGTGTACAAGCTGGAGGAGGGGTCATCGGGGTTCTTGCCACAAGCTAGAAGGCTAATACAAGGACCACAGCAGGGTACAGAGAAGAGGGGGGCAGATTTGGGAGTTGTAAGTTCAAAGGCATGTGGCAAGTGTGGATACGGGGCTGAGGGAATGGGAAGGTCACAGGCAATCCTGTGGTTCCTGGTGTGGGCCCTTCAGTGAATGAATTACGAACCACAGAAGGAGAAACAGATTTGGGGGGCAAAGGATCAAGGTCTTGTTGGAGGATGCGAAGCCTGGGGAGTCAGGCGCCCGGCTGCAAATACAGATCTGAAGGAGAGAAAGCATGCTGAGTCAGAAGCCACGGGGCCTGGAGGGTGTTTCTGGCGGGGATAGAAGGACAATGACTCTGCCTCTTTCCTCTCTCCCCTGCCTTCCAGGGGCTCACTGAGCACATGCTTGCCAGCTTCCCTTATGGTGAGGGGCCACGTGGCTGGGTTCTGACCAATGGAACAGGAGTGAAATCATAATGGCACTTCCAGGCCTGGCCCCTAGCCCCTCAGAGCGCCAATCCCCCCGCAGGGGTTGGTAGATGTTTTCTGCAAAGGGCTGGATAAGTAACTACTTGGGGTTTTGTAAGCCAGACAACCTTCACAGCAGCTGATCAGCTCTGCCCCTGTAGCATGAAAGCAGCCAGAAGCCATATGTAAACGGATGGGTCTGGTTCTGTTCCAGAATCAGGCTCACTCCTGCCCTGCTCTTGTCTCCTTGTGCCTGGATCCTGATGTTCAGGTCTCTCCTAGAAGCCATGTACTGAAAATGGCACAGGTTCAGTGCGTCTGACTCACTGCAGGACTGTAAGGAGCAGAGGGCCCTAATCCCTGCCCCCTCCCCCATTCTGCCTTTTATTTTAAGATTTTATTTATTTATTTGAGAGAGAGGGAGAAAGAGAGAAGCAGACTCCTTGCTGAGCAGAGAGCCCAATGTAGAGTTCAATCCCAGGACCCCGGGATCATGACGCAAGCTGAAGGCAGACACTTAACTTACTGAGCCATCCAGGTGCCCCATTATGCCTTTTATACGAACAAAAAAAATATAGTATGTTTAGCACAAGAAATGTGGGGGTTTATCTCTTTTATAAGTGTTACTAAGTTAACTAAGACAGAAATTGGTGCTAGGAGTCCAGTGTTAACCATAATGAAAAATTTAAATATATGGTATTGGTTTGGAGTCAGGGTCTGGAAGAGTAGAGCCCCATCCCATGCAGTGGCCTGAGGAGAGCAGGAGCCTGTCATTCCCAGCGAAGGGGATGTGAAACAGAATGTCACAGTGAGCCTTGGTTGTTACAGGCAGGCATTTAGCAAGGGGATTAGAAGGCTAAGATGAGCCCAGGCCGGAACTGGCTGATTTGCAAGCACCACTAAAATGAAACAGAATGATTCCAGAAATTTGGGGCCTTGGTTGGGAAAGTTGACCGCTTCTGGAGGCCAAACAGAAGGAAATCATATTAAACAAGCTTTGTGCGGTGAAAGTCCATTAAGCCTCAGCCTTGTGCAAGGTCAGGGTAAGGGAGCGTCCTCCCTCCCGGGCTTGAGGCTCAGGATCGCCATTAGTACACTGAGAGAGAATAGCCCAAGGCCAGGGAGGAAAAAAAAAAAAAAAGAAAGAAAGAAAAAATCATTCTGGAGTACTGTGTCTCAAAATGAATTTTGCATGTGGTCACTGGCACCTGATGCTGACAGGAAGCCTTTTCAGGTTCTGAGGGAACTGTATTGTCAACTAAGCCAGAAACCTGAGCTAAAAACAAGCCTGTAACCCTTTGGACCTTGGGACGCCTGAGTGGCTCAGGTCTGATCCCAGGGTTCCAGAATTGAGTTCTACATCAGGGTCCCTGCAGGAAGCATGCTTCTCCCTCGGCCTATGTCTCTTGCCTCTCTCTGTGTCTCTCATGAATAAATACATAAATCCCCCCCCCCCCAAAAAAAAACCCACCCAAACCCTTTGGGCCTTAAAGCTTCCTTCAGGCCTCACAACTTTTGCCAGCTAGAGCTGCAGGCAGTGAAAGATGAGCAGCTCCCAAGGAAGGCCCATTCCCAATGCGCCCACTTCAAATGTGACCTTGGAGCAAAAGGGCGAGACCCCCTGGAAGGTGAAACCAGGGGTCACAGAGGACAAGAGGTCCCCCAGAGAGCAGAAACGCCTGCTTGGGGCTTTCCCAGCGCTCGCCCAGCAGGACGGCACAGACTCTGTGTTCAGAGCCTACATGGGTGTTGTATCATGGTTACCCTGCCCAAGGCCTACCGTACAATGCTGTGTATATTTGAGGTTTGGGGGGAGGGAAGGATGCAGGTAAGGAACCACATAGGACCCAAAGGGAGAACCTTGCATCTCCTGGAGGTCCCAGCCTGCGGTGAGGAAAGTCTCAAGAGACAGCAAGGGCATGGGGCTCAGCTGTCTCTGTGGGGAGGAATGAGTGAGCTCCATGAAGGAGAAGAAGAAGGGAGGGGCTCTTCAGTGACTAGATGGGCAGCCTGTGGCGGGGACCAGCTAGCTGCCCACCCGACCTAACACCTCTGCTGCTGCGCCACTCGACTGCGTGTCCCATCTTCCTTGTAGTTGGACGTGGCCATTGGCTCTGGGCTGAATGACTGTGTCCCCTGCAGATTCATATGTTGAGATCCTAGCCCCTGATGTGATGGTATCAGGAGGTGGGGCGTTTGGAAGGTGATTGGGTCATGAGGGTAGAGCCCTCGTGACTGGGTTTAGTGCCCTTAGCGAGAGACCCCAGAGGGCTCCCTGCGTCTTCTGCCGTGCGAGGACACAGCAGAGCCATCTGTGAACTGGGAAGCAGGTCTCAGCAGACATGGAATCTTAACCTTGGACTTGCGGGTTTCCAGATCTGTGAGCGTAAATGTGTGTGGTTGATAAGCCACCCAGTCTAGGGTATTTTGTTGTAGCGGCCGAGTTCTGGCCAATGGAGGGTGGGTGGAAGTGACATGTGTATCATAAAAACCCATAAAACCTTCCTCATCCTTCTCCATGTGCTCTCTGAGCTGCTGCATGTGGATGCCCAAGGCCGCGTGCAAACCACGTGGTGAAGATGGCAGGGGCTGCTCCTTGATGGCTTTGTGGAACACTGCATCAGTTGGATTTTATGGGGAAAAAGGCACCTCTATTGTGAGACCTTGGGGTTGGGTGTCAGAGCGACTGGGATCACCTCTGCTGAAGCCTGGCTGAAGCGATGGAAGCAGGGGAGCCTGTCTGGGGAGAGGGGTGGCGTGAGGTGGGCAGGGAGTGAGGCAAGACTCTGGGGGCCACCGGGCGTCCAAGGGTGGGCAAAAGAGGGCAGAAGCAAAGGAGGCTGAGGAGGAGGCACCAGAAGGAAGACAGCGTGGGGGCAGGGAAGGGACAGTGTTAAGACTCGATTTTACAAACGAGCCCTGGGCCGGGCACGGTGAACCAGAAGTACCTGTGCGAGTCCCTTTACACAGCAGCTCAGGGCAGGATGCGGGGTTGGTGGCGGGAGCCCGGGAAAGACGCTGTGCTAAGTGGGCAGTGTGCTGAGGGCCCTGGGCTTGACTTCTGGAACCCCCTGAGAACTGGAGAAAGGCTAAGGACTGCTTCCTCAGAGCAATGCATGCAGCAGGCACACACTATTTTCCCCGCGAGCCTCAGTGCTCTCGTAGACTTCCTGAGGCTGGCGCAGGAGCCAGGGAAGGAGCCTCTGCTAACCGGGATCAGCCACCTCCCAGGGCCCTGCAGCCATCTCAGCTTTACAAGGGGGGATGTCCCCTGGAGGGGTGGGGAGACCTAGCTCAGAGCCGCACAGCTGGAAAGAGCAGAGTCTGGATTTGAAGGCAAGTGCCTGTGAGCCTCCTCCTGTTCTCTTTACAGGACATCATGGGCCCCCTTCAGCTGTCCCAAGGCGTTGCCACGGTGAAGATGCCAGGAAAGGGGACTCAGGGAGGATGCAGGGAGGAGGAGATGTCAGGGCTCAGCAGATGGAGCAGACTGGGGGGCGGGTGGCAGGTTCGGTGCTGGGAGCACACGCAGGAGAGAAATGGGCAGGGCCTTCCTCGGGGCGTGGTGGGCAGGGTTGAGCTCTGGCCTGCGTGAATCTGAAGCCGGGCAGCACTGAGGGCACCACAGGTGGTCTGTGTGAGCTGAGTGGCTGGGGCAGAGCCAGCCCGGGGCCCAGGGTGGCAGGCCACAGGTGTGAGAAGATCCTGACCCTGGTGTGCCCACGGCTGGCTTTCTCCTCTCCATAAACAAGGACTGAGGACCAAGGCTCCCCAGACTCTCTGCCTGGCAATTCCATCACTTACTCAGCCTTTGCTCCTATTGGCCTCACAAGAACAACTAGGGACAGAAATGAACATGACAGAGGTTCCAAAAAATCACTGATCGGAGATGTCTCCCTCAACTCTGATGCCTGGTCTTTGCCCTGTGTTTGTTCCCACGGTTGCTGTAACAAAGCTTCATGAACTGGGGGGGCTTAAGGAATAGAAATTAATCTTCTAATGGCTCTGGAAGCCAGACTCCTAGGTCAAGGTATGGGCAGGATCGAGCTCCCTCTGAATCCTGCTAGGGAGCATCCTTTCTCCCTGCTTCATCACTTCTGGACTTGCCAGCACCCTTCATGCTCCTTGGCTAGTGGCAGCAAAACTCAACCTGTGCCTCTGCACCATTCACACAGCACATATACAGCAGATGCAGGGCCATGGGGGTGACAGAAGCAAAGTGACAACAAGGAGAAATGCTCTGGTCAGAAACATGCATAGGCAGGAGGGCTGGGGGAGGAGCCCCAGAGAGGTCTAGAGAGGCAGGGAGCCATCCTTTGGGATGACTACTGAGAGGTGAATGGGGTTTTCCTGGAAGTCAAAGGGGTGGAGACCCAGGGAATCTGGATGCCTTCAAGGATGCAAATCACCTGGGAGGCTGGAAGAACCAAAATGAGGGGCAGGGCAGCAATGTGGCAGAGGAGGAGACAGGCAGGCAGGGGCCAGATGACCAGGACTCCTGGACTCCAGAGTCTGAACTGAGACCTCTTGGGCGATGGGATGGCATGCATGGGTTTGAAGTGGCCGGAAGACTAGATCCAGTTTGTGAATTAGGTCATGTTGGCTGCTGGGGGTGAGCTGCTGGGCACTGGGAATGATGTGGAAGTCGCCAGTGTAGTCTGTGGTCATCAACCCCATGGAAGGGTGGGATCATCTGGGGAGACGCACAGAGTAGAGAAGAGGCCCAGGGATGTGTCTTTAGGAATGTCAGCACAGAAAAGGGAGGCAGAAGAGGAGGGGCTGGCCAAGGCGGGGACATCTAGTGGAATTTATAGTTTAGTGTGCTGTGGGAGCTACGCCCATGGAAGCTGCCAGGGGGCTCGGGATTTCAGGAGCCTGAACGCTGCACACAGGTGAACCTCATATCCATGGTGACCACAGTTGGATGGTGTGACAAGGATTGCTAGCCGCTCTCCAAACTGGTACCCTCATCATTCTGGGCACACGGCCAGACCTACCTCCCTTGCCCTTCAGTGTGGACGTGCGACTGAGTTCTAGCCTGTGAAATATGCCCATTTTTCTAGGCCTGCTATAACTATAAAAGTCTTCCTTACTTGTGTGGCTTTTCACACTCTTTCCCCTTTCATTACTGGATGTCAACACTGGGGCCATCCTGGAAGCCATGTGGAAGGCAACAGAGCCCAGGTATTTGAAGATCTCCACCTCCAACCAACCACCAGAACTGGGCCTGCCTGGGACCGTGTAGGTGAATGAGAAACTAACTCCGCTGTATTTATGCCGTTATCATTCTTGGGCTTGTTTACTGCAGCGTTAACTCAGCCCGGCATGACAGGTAGCCGCAAAGCTTGCAGGCCACAAGGTCTCTTCGCTGCCATCCCCAGGGGTTCTGACAGCTGCTCAGCACTCTCGGCTTCCCCGGCCGGTATCAGATGTGGAAGTTCTCGGGGAACAGGGCTGATCTCACTGGGCACAAGCCCAGTCGCTTGCCTCTGATGGCTGGGCCGTGGTGGTCTGATGTGCTCCATCTTGGGGAGCCAGGCCCTAAAAATGGTCCGTCTGCCCTCTGAAGGTGGCCTTAGTTGCTCCTACCTGGGACACTGGCCTCAGTGAGGACCAGCTGTCCCCAGACCAGTGGTACACCTGTGCTCAAATCTTGTTGCGATCTTCTGTCCCCAGCAACACACAAAAGGCACCACCCCGGGTGGGGCTGGCTCAGAGAAGACCAGGGGCTGCAGATGTGCACGGGTTTCCCAGTTCCCTGGGGGTCTCATGGCTGGCACTTAAGGCTGGACCTTTCTCCTGGTTTCGGAGGCTGGCTATTGGGCCATAGGGCTGTGGGAATGGTGATACAGTTTCTCTCGTCTCTGTGGAGCCCCAGAAATGATGGGGTGTCTTTGGCAGGATCTACTCAAACTGGTCAAAACAGAACGAGGGGCCCTTGTCAGTAGGACAGTGAGGAGAGCCTGAGTGGCAGCAGCTAGGGCATCTCTGAGGAGCTGGGAAGCGGAGTCAGGGATGCGCTCCCCGGGGCTCCCATGCCTTCAGCAGCTCCAGGCCCAACGGCCCTTCCAGCCCCATCAGCTGCGGGCCAGAGCAGAGAAGGGTCCCGATGGGTCTGGCTTGGCAATCACTGTAGCCAGAAGGGGGTTCAGCCTGACGCCGCAGCCTGGGCAGGGTCTGGGTGAGAGAAATCAAAGCTTTGCTTTCACTAAAATTCAGAAATAGTGAGAGGCACCTTTATTCTAAAACCAGTATCTGAAAAAAAAAAAAAAAAAAAAACAAACCAGTATCTGCAGAGCATACTGGACTGAATTACTTCTCTGCTCCATCTTTCTTAGCATGTGAAACAAAGGAACCTAGCTTAGATGGAAAAAATAAAGAAGGAAAAGAATCTCTGGAGTTCGCTGAGCTTTTCTTTCTGTCTGAAGTGATCGACAACGGGTGTTATTCACGCACAATCTTTGCATCCTGTCCTATCCACACTTTATGATTTCATACAATTATCTAAAACGTGTTTTACAATCTTGGTATTTATAACGGTGATGATGGTGATGATAATGACAAATATTTTTATTGCTTCCAAGTTCCAGGTACACTTCTTAATTGATTTCTGGTTCTGGAATCTTCAAAATATGCCTATGAAGTAAGTACTATATTATCCCATTGTACGGATGAAGAAACTGATGTACAGAGATATTAATATAATTTTTTAAAAGATTATTGATTTATTTATTTGAGAGAGAGGGAGAGCCAGAGAGATCACAGAGGGAGAGGGAGAAGGAGACTCACCACTGAGCAGAGAGCCCAACAGGGGGCACGATCCCAGGACCCCAAGATCTTGACCTGAGCTGAAGGCAGATGCTTAACTGACTGAGCCATCCAGGCACCCCAATATTAATATAGTTCTTAAGCAGTCGATTAAGCATCCCATTCTTGATCTCAACTCAGGTCTTGATCTCAGGGTCATGAGTTCAAGCTCTGCATTGGGCTCCATGTGGAGCCTACTGAAAGTAAGGAGGGAGGGAAGGAAGGAAGGAAAGAAGAAAGGAAGGAAGGAAAGAAGGAAGGAAAAATAAAACTCTTAAAAAAATGCAACAAGAAAATTCTCATCTTTTAAAATAGAGTGGTGGCACATTAGTCAGACAAAGTATCTTAATGATAGAGGCCAGAAAAGAGGCTCCTTTAATTGTACTTGGGACCTTTGCTTGATGAGTCAGATAATCAGGGCCCTGTGGAGTCCATGAGTTCATTAATATTCTCCAGCTCTTCTCATTAGCACAAAGTAGGCACACTATTTTAATAACCACACTACTTCTCTTTTGGAGGGATGCCAAGGAAATTGCTTGGTCCCTTGTTCCCTTTTAAAGAAGACTAAACAGAAGAAATTTCTATAATTGTCATTCTGCACTTCTCATTTTAAAAGGAAGGCTTATACTTTCTGATTTCACAACTTGTTACCAAGGGGAGGCAGGGGAGGATTACTGACCAGACAAAGGCAATTGCACTGGCGAGGAATCCCCCTGGGAAATGTCAATCCCCAGTTTCATGCCCTAGCTTCTCCTGGAGAGGGGCTGGCTAGACCCAGCAGGGCCTGGAAGGTCGACATTTAGGAACCATGGGCCTGAGGACCAGCTGGCTCAGAAGCAACACTGCCCTGGCCTGTGACTCCTTCCTGGCCACATTGGACAGCATGCAGGGATGTTCTCTGGGTGCATGGTGACCCATTGCAGGATCCCATTTGTTACCTGTTATATAACACGAGGAGCGGGGGTGGAGACATCCCAAGAGCTGAGGGTTGACGACCAACCGTCCAAGGAGTAACCGAAAAACCCTCTTGCACTCTTGACATCCAGGGGCCTGCCAAGGCTTTGCATCCCCCAAGGTGTTATGAAGATTTGAGCTCCATGCAGTTCATCCTGGAAGTTCAAACCTCAGTGAAATGCCGAGGATCCCACAGAGTCATTACATCGAGGTGGTAGTAGTCTGGGCAAAGGTGGAGTTGCCCATCTTCCCCACTTCAGAGAGCGCCAGGCTTGTGGTGGCAGAGGACTGGCGATGTCCCAGGATTCTTTGGGTTAAGTGTGACCAACATCCAATATGAAGCAGCTTAAGCAGAAATAGGAATGTACCAGAATCAACCAATAAACCACAGGAAAGGCTTGCACTCAGGCGCAGTGGCCTCTGGGACCCACAGCCCCCCCCCCCCCCCAGGACTCATCTCTCAGCTCTGCTTCTTTCTCCCCACCCCTACCCTAGTCTGTCCTCTCCTCCTCTCAGACCCGGTTTCTCACTCCTGGGAAACATGAAGAGCTTCAGAGCTCCACATCAGTCAGGACTCTGGGAGGGCATGGCAACCCCACTAGGACCACAGAGCTGGAAGAAGGGGGCTGTTCACTGAACAGGGAGACCAGAACGTGGGTGTGTGTTTCATTAAGGAACCCCATTTATCATGGCCACATTCTTTGTGTTGGATGAAGGTCCAGTTCTGTTTGGTCTGGCACAGAAGCTCATGGACCTAGAGGCAGCACAACTGCCCTTTTCAGGGGTGATGAATGTAGGGTCCAGTGGGGCTCTGGGGTTCCAGTCAGGAATAGCCAAATGTAGAAGACAACCCAAGCCAAGGATGACAATGGATGAACTTTGACAACTTGATGCTAAGGGAAAGAAGCCAGACACAAAAGACCAACATTGTACGGTTCCCTTTATTTTTTATTTTTATTTATTTTTTAAAAAGATTTTACTTATTTATTCATGAGAGACACAGAGACAGACAGAGAGAGAGAAAGAGAGAGAGAAAGAGAGAGAGAGAGAGATTGAGAGGGGCAGAGACACAGGCAGAGGGAGAAGCAGGCTCCATACAGGGAGCCCGACATGGGACTTGATCCTGGGTCTCCAGGATCACGCCCTGGGCCAAAGGCGGCGCTAAACGGCTGAGCCACACGGGCTGCTCTATTTTTATTTTTTAATATTTTATTTATTTATTCATGAGACACACACACAGAGACAGAGAGACAGAGAGAGAGGCAGAGACACAGTCAGAAGGAAAAGCAGGCTCCACGCAGGGAGCCTGATGTGGGACTTGATCCTGGGACTCCAGGATCACACCCTGGGCCGAAGGCAGGCGCTAAACCGCCGAGCCACCCAGGTGTCCCTGTACAGTTCTGTTTATAGGAAATCTCTAGAATAGACAAAGCCATAGACACAGAAAGCAGATTAGGATTTCCAGGAGCCAGGGGCAGGGGGACAGGATGTGACTGGGTTTAGCTGCTGTTGACAGTGACAGATGCTGTGCGACATCGTGAATGTCCTTGATGCCACTGATTTGTACATTTTTATTTTTGTATTATTTTTATTTTTTAAAAGATTGTATTTATTTATTTATTTATTTATTTATTTATTTGACAGAGAGAGAGTGAGAGAGCGAGCACAAGCAGGGGGAGCATTTGGCAGAGGGAGAGGGAGAAGCAGACTCCTCACTGAGCAGAGAGCCTGACCTGGGGCTCAGTCCCAGGACCCTGGGATCATGACCTGAGTCAAAGGCAGATGCTTAACTGACTGAGGTACACTTGATCTGTACGTTTTTAATTGGCTAAAATGGTAGCATTTATGTTGGATGTATTTTGGCACAATAAGAATAATAAAATAGGTCTCCTTCAGAGAAACACATGGAGGCTTAAAGCATTAAGTCTTGGATGAGGATGTAAGTGGGGCTCCAAATGAACTTCCTACCTGGGGATGTTAAGGCACCACGGTGCACTGGCCACAGGGCCTATTGCTGGGTGCTCATATGGAGTGGGGTTGCTGGACTCCCATTGGCTGGGCCCTCATATTTCCAGAAGGCCTGACATGAAGATTTTGCATGTTCTCTCTAAGCAAGGTTGTCCATGCAGAAGCAGAGAGGTACTGGCAGGATTGGAAGGTTCTCATACAGCCTTGAATTGATGCTCTGTCCCTGAACCACGGCACCTGTATGAATTAATACTGTTTCCAAATCCTGTAATTATCTGTGTGTAGCACTGTTCTAGTGTAGGATTTTTTTTAAAAAAAGATTTTATTTATTTATTTGTGAGAGACACACAGAGAGAAGCAGAGACACAGGCAGAGGGAGAAGCTGGCTCCCTGTGGGGAATCCGACATGGGACTCCATCCCAGGACCCTGGGATCACGCCCTGAGCTGAAGGCAGGCGCTCAACCACTGAGCCACCCAGACGTCCCTAGTATAGGATATTTTTAAAAGACTGAAGTCAGGATACCTGGGTGGCTCAGCGGTTGAGTGTCTGCATTTGGCTCAGGTCGTGATCCCGGGGTCCTGGGATCGAGTCCCACGTCGGGCTCCCCGCATGGAGCTTGTTTCTCTTTCTGCCTGTGTCTCTGCCTCTCTCTCTCTCTATGTGTGTGTCTCACATGAATAAATAAATAAAATCTTTTAAAAATATATTGAAGTCTGTAGTCCATGAGTGTGTGGTGGGCTAAATAAAGTTTCCCAAAGAAATCAAGTCCTAATGCTTAGAACATGTAAATGTTACTTTCTATGGCACAGAATGTGATCAAGATAAGGATTTTGAGATGGGGAAATTGTCCTGGATTGTCTCAGTGGGCCCTAAATACCACCACAAGTATTCCTGTAAGAGGGAGGCAGTGGGAGATGTTACCCAAAAAGAGGAGAGAAGGGCAGCCCTGGTGGCGCAGCGGTTTAGCACCGCCTGCAGCCTGGGGTGTGATCCTGGAGACGGAGGATCGAGTCCCACGTCAGGCTCCTTGCATGGAACCTGCTTCTCCCTCTGCCTGTGTCTCTGCGCCTCTCTCTCTCTGTGTGTCTCTCATGAATAAATAGATAAAATCTTAAAAAAAAAAAAAAAAGAGAGAAGCATGTGGCCAGAGAGGCAGGTTGGGGTGAAGCCGCTGGGGGGCTAGAAGCCCCCAGAAGCCAGAAGAGGCAATAAATGGATTCTTCCCTAGATCCTTGGCCAGCAAAAACTGATTTCAGACTTTTGGCCTCCAAAGTGAGAGAGAATAAGTCCTGTTGAATGAAGCCACCACGCTTGTGGTCATGTGTTACAGCAGCCACAGGAAACTAATACAGTGACACAGAGTTATCGTTGAATCCTAACTAATACAATATTCCGTCTTACTGGAAATGCAAAATCGGTGCAATTTTTCTGCAAAAGTTGTGACATTTTGCATCTCTCAAAACAACATCGGTTTTTATACTTTCTGGGTGGAGAAAGAAACTATTTCATTGCTTGTGTGTGTGCGCATCAAAAGTAGTCATTTAAGAAAGATAACATTTAAAACATGCCATGGTTTTGGAAGCCTTGTTTTTAAAATAATAGTTGGGAGCCTCGGAAAAGGGAGGTGACCTTGGTGTCTTTGGTCCTCTTAGAGTCCTGCCTGGTCCGTACAAGGGCCCCCCTGCCCCCGGGGAGGACCAGCCCTGGGTGTCCTGCACATCAGACACAAACATTCTCACAGTTCGCTGGATCCCCTTTCCTCAGCCAGGTGACAGAGGTGTCAAAATCCTCCGTGTGGAGTGAGGAAGGAACTGCTGGGACCACACACTTCGGACTTGTGCCTCTCCAGCAGCCAAAGCATCTGGAGCCAGAGCCACAGTCTGAAATGTGGGGAGAGAGAAGATCAGAGCTTCCATGGAAATGAGACCGAATATGGGGTTCCAGTAGGACAAGGCAGTTGAGGGTAGAACAAATGGGAATTGAGAGACCAGGAAGGTGCGTCAAGGCTGGTGGTTCGGAACGGAGACTGAAATGCCTGGTGGTCCAGTGGCTTCACGCCCTTATCCCAGTCCTGTGGTCCCGGGTTATTCACAGAGGAATGGGACCAGCTGGTCCCACTGAGCACGGAGCAGACCCTTAGCCTCTAGACACCATCCTTTTTTTTTTTTTTTTTTTAAGATTTTATTTATTCATTCATGAGAGACACAGAGAGGAAAGAGGCAGAGACACAGGCAGAGGGAGAAGCAGGCTCCATGTAGGGAGCCCGATGTGGGACTCGATCTCGGGACTCCAGGATCACGCCCTAGGCTGAAGGCGGCGCTAAACCACTGAGCCACCCAGCGACCCCCCCCCTTTTTTTTTTTAAGATTTTCTTTATTCATGAGAGACACAAAGAGAGGCAGAGACACAGGCAGAGGGAGAAGCAGGTGCCCTGTGGGGAGCCCGACGTGGGACTCGATCCTGATTCCCAGGATCATGCCCTGGGCCAAAGGCTCATGGGTCTTCAGACCCTCCAGCTGCTCTCCCCAAATCCTTGGAACCCACAGTCCTGGAGGCCACTCCCTTTGGTTCCCTCCCTTCCATCCTTCCCCCGCACTACCACACTCTGATTTCCCCCAAACTTTACTAGCCTTGCCTTGCCATGGTGGTGGCCATTCTTCCGAAAAGCTCACTCAGAACCACTTCCACAGGTGACACTCCATGAGGGCATAAGCGGCCTGCTGTCCTTGGAATAATGGGGACAGGGTGATCAACATAGTCCCTGTCACCTTAGGCCACAGTCAGCTGGGGCTAAAGCACTGCCCAGTGAACAAGGGATTCTGACTCAGCTTCAAGCCCCAGCCCTCTTTGGAGCGCCTGTGCTGTTTCTAAACACGCAGGCCACCCACTTTCTCTCTATGTCACACACTGTTGCATGACCAGTGCCTCCAGGGCCTGTGTCTTCCTGCTGGCTGGACCCCAGTTTGGTTGAAGCAGCCATGGTGTGCAGAGGAGGCTGCGGTCTGCCAAACCCCACCCAACCCCTCAGGAATTTTAACTGGTCCAGAGCCATCGAGGGGACTTCTCTGCCACCCCACCCAGAGGGGCCCCAGGTGCCTTCCCAGGGCAAGAGCTGTGGGTAGAGGACCAAATCTTATGGCAGGAAGAGGAGAAGGCATGTACAGTCTGCTGAATCTTTCTGCAGGTTCAGGGGACCCTCAGATCCTAATGGTGTCCCCTGGAGACCATGCTTGGAAAACACCCCAAAGCCAGGGACCTGAGTGTGTTGCCAGAGTAACGCCTCCATGGACCTCCAAGATGTCCATGTCCTAATCCCCAGAACCCGTGTGTACGTCACATGGTAAAAGCAACTTTACAGATGAGATTAAGCTAAGGATCTTGAGATGGGGAAATGCTCTAGGGATTACCCAGTGGGCTCAGTGGGATCACAAAGATCCTTATAAGAGGGAAAGATGTCGGGCCACTGGTGTGTGAGGAGGAAGGCGGGAGCCGTAACCAAGGAATGCAGGTGGCCTCTAGAAGCCCAAAAGGCCAGGAACAGATTCTTACTGTATTAGTTTCCTGGGGTTGCTGTAACAAATCACCTCAAATTCGGTGGCTTCAAACAACAGAAATGTCTTTTAAAGCAGTTCTGGAGTCCAAAATCACTGTTGAGATCTGGGGGCTCTCGGGAAGCTTCGGGTCTCTGCTGCTTTCAGCTTCTGGGGGCCGTGGACACTGATTTATGGTCACGCGGCTCCAGTCTCTGCCCCTGTGGTCACATTGTCTTCTGCGTTCTCTGTCTTCTCATCTGTGTGACTCTTATGAGGATACATGGGATTGCACTTGAGGCCCATCCAGAAAATCCAAGAGAAGCTCCTCTCAAGGCCCTTAACTTAATCACATGCATTTCCATAGAAGGTGCTATTCACTGTTTTGTTGTATATGGTTCTCTGTGAAGGTTTCAGGGGTTAGGACATGAACATGTCTCTTTGGGGCCACCATCCAGCCCACTACCCCCACTTAGAAACTCCAGAAAGAATCTCCTGCTAACACCCTGATCTGACTCCTGTGAGAGCATTTTGGATTTCTGATCTCCGGAATGGAAGGAGAATAAGTCTGTCGTGTATTTTTAAATTTTATTATTATTTTTTAAAATTTTATTATTATTTTTCTCGAACTCATGGCTGTGAGATCAATACCTGAGCCGAGATTAAGAGTTGGACATTTACCTGACTGAACCACCCCGGTGCTCCAAGTCTGTGTTTAAAGCCAGGAGATTTGTAGTAATTTGTTATAGAAGCCGCAGGAAACATGTGACATAAAAGACATGGCTGTGGGTGACATTAAGGCGGGACACTGAGTGGTGTTAAAGCAAGATCCTGTTTATCCGACAGTCTATGAGGGGCTGCTCCGGCTGAGAGGGACTCTGTGTAGGAGCCTTGACAGAGGAGGGCAGATGGAGGCCTAGACTTGGGAGGGCTACCAACTTGTCACACCCCTGCCCACTGGTCCCCCTTTGTCCTCTCCCAGAAGAAATGTATTCTTTTTCTTTTCCAACAAAAATTTGTAGCCTGTTAACTGTTCCATGTACTGTTGTGTGTCATGGAGACATACTGATGAGGAAGATACATCAAATGCTGACCCCCACAGAGTGTAAGGTCTCGTGGAACATTCAGACAAGAATAATATAGTAGTGCAAAACCTGGCACAAAGGAAGTGACCAACAAATATTTGTTAAATAAAGTATAAATGGGTATGGGGGCTCATGGGAGATCTATGTAGCCCAGATTGAGGATCATGGAAGGCTTCCTGGAGGAAGTAGCATCTAAATGAAGACCTGACAGATGAGCAGGAGTTAGCTTGGCTGGACTGGAAGATGTGCAAATGTCCAGGGGTGGGTATGAGTGAAGCAGGCTCCAGGAGTGGAGAAATATTAAGTAAGGCTTGGAACTACTACCGGTGGGAAGGGGGGTGGTGTGTGTAACAGGAGGCTTGAAGGGTAGGTGGGAGCCCACCGAGACGCCTCAAAATTATGCTAACTTTTGTTTGCATAGCTTTCCTTCTGCCAACAGCACCTTGATTTTTCCTTTCAGGAATGTATTTCTCCCCCATTCCCAGCCATGTAGTAGAATAATTAGAAAACAATTGGTCTTGGGGCGCCTGGGTGGCTCAGTGATTGAGCGTCTGCCTTCAGCTCAGGACATGATCCCCGGGGTCCTGGATCGAGTCCCGCATCAGGCTCCCAGCAGGGAGCCTGCTTCTCCCTCTGCCTCTGTCTCTGCCTCTGTGTGTGTGCCTCATGAATAAATAAATAAAATCTTAAAAAAAAAAAAAAAGAAAATGATTAGTCTTGAGTATTTATTACCTTTATGTGAGTCAAATTCATTACAGAGAGATGAAAGAGAGAGGTGTGGTGGAGGGGGAGGCAGATGAGGATGGGTTACTAGCCATTGGCCAGCACACCGCTGTCTGTCCGGGTGGAGGACACTACTCAGAACTGATATAAAGACTCATTCTGTACCTCCTTCTGGGCTCCCCAGTATTCCTTCCGGCCAATGCCAGAGTTGTTTATTGAACAAGGAGAAGTTCCATCCCCGCCTTCCACCATGAAGGGCACAGTCAGATGTGGGTTTGTTGGGACTGGAAGCGTGGCAGCGTCAAACTCGAATCACAGTACTTAGTGGAACTAAGCCAAGAAATGCATCAGGGTTCCATCTCTGCTAAACTGTTGGCAGGATAATGTTGAAAATAGAAAATCGACAGAGCAGGAGTTGTGGGTGTCTGGAATTACTCTTTGGAAGAGGAATGTGTGGTCTGGGCCCAGGGCCGCTGTGACGTTCAGGGTGGATGCTGTAGCATGGCCAGGGGCTGGAGGACCAGGCTGGGGTCTTTGCAGACCTTCCGTGAGAGATGCTGCAGAAGGAAGCCTGCGGACAGGGGCTATGTGTCTGTGGCATCCAACAAAGATATTTTTTAGGATGGATTTGTCCTGGGGAGGGGAAGTGGGTTTGTGAGTAAAATGCAGAGTTCCCAGGAACTAATGTGACCTGTTGATTCCTGACGATAGCTGTCCCCACCTTCTTATTGATAAAGCTCAGATTCTTTCTAATGTCAGCAGTCCTGGGCTTTGTGGGTAACTTCCCAGTGGTGGATCCCGATGTCTCACTCCTTTGGGCAGGGATTGATTTAGGAACCAGCCCTGAAGGGGAGCCTGTAGAAATGCCTTTGGGAAGGATTTTCTCCCCTTCTAGAAACAGCTGTTGAGGGAAAAGACCCAACTCCTTCTGGGTGTGCTGGTCTCTGTAGGGCGCTGGAATTGTTGCAGCTACTTTGTATCCATGAGGAGTCAAGGCAACATGGTGACAGCAGGTGACATCCTTCATGTCATGTCCTTCATCTTGGAGCCATCCCTGGGGGATAGGGGGGTGGGAAGAGGCCAAGAGGGCTTGGGGTTAGTCAAGGGGAAGGCTAAGATTCCTTATGATAGTGATGTTGAGGGACCAGAAAGGAGATAGAGGAGTAGGAGAGCCACTCTTGGACAAGACGATGGTGTCATAAACCAGATGGATAACAAGGAGGATAGAGAGAAGTGGACAAGTAACAGATATCTCGGAGACAACTTGGTTGTCACCTGACTAGAGAGGAGTTGCAGGTTTCCCTACGGTAAAGAGCAAGCTTCTCCTCACCCAGCCCTGACCTCCAGCCTGTCTTTCCAGATACCTCTCCCTCTCCCCCATCTCCAGTCAGTTGTGTACATCTTCTGGTTTCTCACAGAGTCCTCTGCCCTCTGCCCTCAGCCTGCCAGTCCCTCTGCCTGGAACACTCCATTCATCCGTCCTCACCTGCCAGACTCCGACTCACCTTTCAGCCTGCTTCCCCTGCAGTGCTCCGGACCACTCTGGCCTGGCTCACCTGCCACCCCGGGCTTCCCCAGCATGTCCTCCTCCGTGATGAACCTGAGTCTTCTGTGCCCAGCCCGCTGCTCTCTCGCTGCTCTGCAAGTGCCAGGGGGCCGAGGTCAGCTCCCAACAGCCCTACCACAGCCTCCCGGGAGGGGAGAGGGCTGCAGAACGAGCTAATCACTAATGGCCAATGATTCACTCAATCCTGCCCAAGTAATGATATCTCCATCACCCCCCATCACCACCACTACCGCAGATTATGGGGTGGGTAAGGGGCTCAGAGAGCTTCTGGGTGGGGAACACATCACAGTGCCGGGAAGGTGGTGCCCTTGGTGAGGGCACAGAAATCCCTCCATTATCCTGCCCCACACATCTCTTCCATCTGACTGCTCCTGAGTTGTATTCTTTTTTTTTTTTTAAAGATTTTATTTATTCATGAGAGAGAGAGAGAGAGAGAGAGAGAGAGGCAGAGACATAGGCAGAGGGAGAAGCAGGCTCCATGCAGGGAACCCTACATGGGACTTGATCCCGGGTCTCTAGGATCACACCCTGGGCTGAAGGCAGGCACCAAACCGCTGAGCCACCCAGGGATCCCCATGAGTTGTATTCTTTATAACAAACCGGGGATAGTAACTATCCCTGGGTTCTGTGAGCTGTTCCAGCAAATTATCAAATCTGGGGAAGGGGCTGTGGGGAACCTTCCAAATTTACGGCTGGTCAGTCAGAAGTCCTGGTGGTCCAAGGCTTGCAGCTGGCATCTGGAGTGGGGGCACTTTTGGAGGACGGAGCCCCTTAGCCAGTGGGGTGTGATGCTAGCTCCAGGTACTTAGCGTCAGAATTAAATTAAATTGCAGGTCACCCAGCTGGTGTTGGAGAATTGGTTAGTGTGGGATCCCCACCCTCAACCTTTGGTATCAGAAGTGTTCTGTGGGTAGAAACAGTCAAGGGTAACTGGGAGGCACAGTGATGCTTATTGTTTCTGAGCGCTCTGGCTGATGCTCTGGTTTGGGGAACCAGACCAATCCTTGGGCTGATCTCCTAAACTTTTGAGCTGACCAGTAGTGCCCAGCCCCGGGGGTTCTCACAGAACCAAGGGGTGTCCAAAAATTGGGGTAAAATACCCATAACATAAAAGTTACCATTTTACGCATTGTAAAGGCGTACAGTTCAGTAGCATTTAGTACACTCACAATACTGGGCAACCATCACCATTATCTGGTTCCAGAACATTTCCATCACCCCCGAAGGAAATTCCGTGCCCATTAGCAGTCACTCTCCACTCCTCCCAGCTCCTGGCAACCACTAATCTGCTTTCTGTTTCCCGGCGTTTGTTCTGGACATTTTATATAAATGGAATCATGTAACACATGGCCTTTGAGTCCAGCTTCTTTCACTTAGCATAATGCTTTTAAGACCCCCCTGTGTTATAGCACACATCTTGTCCTCTTGGTTGCATAATATTCCATTGCATGGATAGACACCACATTTCCATATCTGTTCTTGGAGTCACTGGAAGGGAGAAGAATCTCCTTGGCAGGCAGGTGTATGCCGGGGGCTGGCGAATACAGCCAAGAGCACACATGCCCCCGGAAGCACCTTTAAAGCCCGCCTCGTCTCTGTCGTTTAGATGACATATTCCAGCCTCCCAGGGGAGACAGGAGGTCTCCTTGCCCACCAGGGAAGGCTGCCAGATTGGTGAGCCCCGTATGCTGTCTGCAGGGTCCCTTCTGTGCCCACATGGAGCTTCCCCACCCCAGCAGGGGGTGCTGGGACAAATTTGGTTCTAAAAAGTGGTTTCCCACCTGGGCTACTGGTGGACTACTTGAAGTGTTTTCTTTTTCCCTTGGTTTACTTCTCAAATATTTGAGTGATAGAAACATTGCTCTTGGGGAGTGTCAGACTGCTCCTCAATTCTGGTCTGCAGCCAGTGGGAGTGTGTGAAAACACAGCTTCCCTCTCCTCGTAGGATCAGGACAGGTTCTGCAAGCCCTCCAGGTGATACTTATGGGTACAGGCTTGGAATTCTCTACAAGACCCTCCTTCATGTTCATGCCCAGGAGAGGACCATGTACTTTCTGCACATGGTATAGGCCTGCCTTCTCAATTATAGCTACTAGGCTGAGAGCTCATGTCTCCTCTTTGCGAACCCAGCCAAAGACACCAGTCAGAGTGGTGGCTTATTCTTTGGGCGACACCTGTAAAAGTGTATTCATCTATTCCTTACTCAACAAAACTTTATGCCAGGCATCATGCTGGGTGTGGGAGACACAGCGGTGACTAAGGTATAGTCCCTACCTTCAAATATCTTGAAGTCTGGTTGGGGAGGCACGTAGTCATATCCCAGTGTGATAACTGAGACTGGCAGGATGTGCAGGACACTTTCCCAGGTCGGGAAGCATGAAGCAGAAAGCAGCAACTTTTTTCTTTTCTTTTTCTTTTTTTTTTTTTTTGAGAGAGAGAGAGAGAGAGAGAGAAATTGAGAAGCAGAGAACTGCACCAAGGCAGTCAAAGTCATTCTCACATTCTAGAGTGTCTTTGTTCATGATTTAAGATGCAAAAATGATAAATTTGGGATGTCTGGCTGGTTCAGTCGGTAGAGCATGTGACTCTTGATCTTGGGGTCATGAGTTCAAGCCCCATGTTGGGCAGAGAGCTTATTGGAAAAAAAAAAACAAAACCCTGATTCTGGACATGCTGTTAAGGTCTTAGGCCAGAGAGGAAATATCTTCCCTATTAGTCCTTTATGGAAGATTATCCGTAGATAAAAGGAAGAACTGTATGACCTTAGTGTTAGAATAAGCTGTTAGACTCGAGTGGGTTGTAAGCTGAATCGACTTCCTGTCTGAGAAGACATCTGGTTAGATGCCTTTGGGTAACCAAGAATTGTTTCTGGATGTCTCAGAGTCTGCAGATACAACTCTGAAGTCTCCTGGCGCCTACATGGTCATGAAGTCGTGGCATGAAAGGTCGCCTAGGGAAGCGGCTCCAAACCCTGGCTGCACCATCAGAATCGCCTGGGAGCTTGAAAGCTATCACATCCCGGCCCCACTTTTGCGACTTTGAGTTAACTAGGGCGGCACTCAGGTGCCAGTACTTATTAGAAGCTCCCAGATGATTCTCCTGTGTAGCCAGCACTGAAAACCTCTGGCTGGGGGGGAGGGGCACCCTTGCGTGGTGCAAGAGGAGCAGGTGTCAGGGCACACACAGCCTTGACACATCCCTCTGCATAACAGTGTGGGTACAAAGGAGAGGGGGAGGGAAGTGAGTGGAAACTTGGGTGGGGGGTCCATATCCCTAGAGCAAAGGGTCAGAAGGTCTCGCACTCCAGGGAGGTGGAGAAAACTAGGTTGGATGTATCATTTCGGGTCATGGCAGACACTGGTGGCTTCAGCAGCAGGTTCATTAGCAAAGTGCCTGTGGGGAGCTGGATCTGATGGCGTGGACTGGGGAGGCAGAAAAATGGACATAGAAAATGCAGAATGACTTTGCAAGGGTGAGAGGCAGGGTTGTGGATAGAGGGGGAATGTGGGGTGGAGGGAATGATTTCCTTGTTTAGGATGAGTGAGACTTGTGTCCAAATGCTAATGGAAATGATCCAGTTGAGAGGAGGCATAACTGATGGTATCAAGTTGCTAAGAAGGTGGAAGGGGAGGGGAGGGGAGAAGAGGAGGAGGGAAAGAAAGAGGAGGGGAGGGGAGAGGAAGGGAAGGGAGGGGAGGAGAGGGGAGGCATCCAGTGCACCAGTGGCAGCATTAACCTTAAATCTAGGGACACCGCATCTGTTAGAAGAGGATAGAAGTTGGAGAGGATGGGACAAGAGAGGAAGGTGGCTCATCTTACAGGGTGGGTTCCAAGAACACTCATTCACGCCAGTTTACTCACAGATGGGGTTATTTACAAAGGCACTTGGCCTCCACACATGCCCTCTTTCCACTTCTGCTCTTCCATGAAAACAGTCTCATTCTTTCTCTTTCCTCTCTTCTCTTCAGTGGCTGACAGACCAGGAGCCACTGTCCCAGGATGGGTTAGCTGGTAGGCCCCCCTGCCCCCCGCCGTCCCTTCTTTCCGGCCCATCTTCTCCACCTGTGGCTGGGTGTCCACTCAGCCGGCTTGATCCAGCGGCTCGCACCCTGGGGAGGAAGCTGGGAGGGTGAAGCCCACCCTGAGGCTCCTGGCCTGAGCTCCCTCCTCAGTCAGGGTCTATTTTACTAGGGAGGCTCTGCAGACTGAGAGGAGCTCCGGCGCAGCCCCTGAGACACTAACATTGATGGATGTGGCACTGCCCTGGGTCCTGCTGGCCCTTGTCTTTTGTGTGTGTGCAATCCCCCACCAGGAAACCCCATGAGGAAGAGGATTAGTCATAGGGTTCAGACACGGAACCCTCATCCTGACCTTAATGCCCTCTGCCTTTGGTGGAGGGATCTTTGCCTCCTCTGATCCTCTGGCACCTGAGGCCACACTGGGCAGACGTGCAGATTCAAGGTCACTGTCCCTGGGTTGGAACTTGAAGGTATGGAAGGACTAATCCCCCTCTTTTCCTAAGATTTTACTTATTTAGTTGAGAGAGCAGCTCTCTCTCTCACTGTGGGAGAGAGAGAGCATGGGAGGGAGGAGCAGAGGGACAGGGAGATGCAGCCTCCCTGCTGAGCAGGGACCCTGATGCGGGGCTTGGAGCTCCATCCCAGGACCCAAAGCAGCCACTTAACCGACTGAGCCACCCGGGCGCCCCAGGACTGACTCCCTTAAACAGGTGTCTCGTGTCCCTTGTACACCTTCTAGTTCACCGCCACCTCCCTGCTGCTGACTGGCAGTTAGGGAACAGCACGTCACACATCTTCGGGAAGCCCTGCCCTGTCCTCCGCCGCGATGCCTGCCCATGGGGCTTGGCACAAGAGAGGCATCTTCTTCCAGCCACCTCCCTGGCAGGAAGTCCTCCTGGCGATCCTGACCAAAGGGCCTGGCCCACTTCCTGCCCTCACCGTGTCCAGCTGCCCGCAGCGTACTTTGTGCTCACAGGAGATCCCCAGTACCGACCCGGTGAGCGGGTCTTGTGTTCTTGGGCGGCTGCAAGCTAGAGCAGTGCCCGGGCTAAAGGTCCCCCGGGGTCTGCCCTTCGCTTAGGGTATGCTGGGTTTGTTTCGTGTGTTTGTTTTCTGAAATCCCCATCCCAACACCTGCCCAAACAGAATGCAAAGGGCAAGGGAAACATGTTTTTAAATGGAATGTAAGATTGGGGCCTCCTTTCTGGTGGCTGGTGTCGACATGGGTTAGAGACTCTCCCCTCTGAGTGGAGCCCATGGGGACTTGGGTGGACTCACTTCTCTCCAGTCTCTGTGGCTGCCTTCCCGTTCTTGGATGGTTCATGTGTGCCACCTGGCACCTCACAGCCTGTGTGTGTGCTGCACCCTCCTTCCCTGGCTGCCTACGGTTCATCGTTAGGGGGCCCAGCGTCCACATCATTTCCTCCGGAAGCCCTTCCCCGACCCCAGCTCTAAATTGGAAACAGGGCTCCTAACCCCTGACGCTCTTCCCCAGAATTTGAGCCAGCCAGGTGTTCAGAGTCCGCTCCAGCTGACTTCCTGCCCTTTGCAGGTGGAGAGATGGGGCCGGGGAGAGGAGGCTCAATTGCCGGCTATCACGCACCTTAAAGCTTCTTCGACATTTGCCATTTACATTGGTGTGAGCGTTTGTCCTGTCTCCATCCCCTACACCAAAATTCCAAATCCATGACTGATGAGGCCACTTATTTTACTCCACCCATCTCCCCAGGTCTAAGTACAGCCCAAGATATACTGTGATCCCTCAGAAATGCTTGCTGAGTAAATAGTGAATAATCACCTTCCAAAGGGTGATTTGGGTCTGTTGGCTTAGTGTCTGTTGAGGGTTAAGAGAAAAAAAAAATGTTATAAACCTCTGGTTTTAGTTGTGCATATGCATGTGTGTCCCAAATCACAACAAAGAATGCATTTCTTGCTATGTGTTGCAGTCAGAGCATTTGGGAGCCTGGAGCATGGAGAAGTTTGCTCCTCCAGTAGTCGCAGATGACAGGGAGGCTGCGTTCAGAGCTGGCTCTTCCTCAGCCCCGGCCTCCTGAAAGCCCATCTGAGGCCTACAGCCCTCTTGCCCCTTGTGGTAGGTAGGCCGAGGCTTCCAGCTGTTGGGCTCAGTTCTTGACGGCTCTGGCCGTGGGAAGCCTGCTGGGTGTCCTAACTATGAGACCATCTTGACCACGGGTTTTTGCTAAAGAGTGAAGCAATGACAGGAACACGCTCCAGGGAAGCAACGAGCCAAGTAGTTTAGGAGGAACTGAAAGGGGGGCAGGTCCTGGTGGTTGCGCTAAGGAAGCATTGACCTCTGGCCTTCTGGATTAGGTGGTGTGGGTCCACAGGTTTGTGCTGAGTTGATTTTTTTTAAGACTTTATTTATTTATTCATGAGAGACACACAGAGAGGCAGAGACATAGGCAGAGGGAGAATCAGGCTCCATGAGGAGCCTGATGAAAAACTTGATCCCTAGGCCCCGGGATCATGCTGTGAACTGAAGGCAGACGCTCAACCACTGAGCCACCCAGGTGCCCCAGAGTTGATTAAAACAAGTGCCATTGTTTGATGAGCAGGAGAGTTTTCAGTGAGGTCTGGCAGTGGCCTGGTATCTGAGTCACTCTGAATCCCTGGTCCTTTCTCAGCCTCAGCAGCCTGGAGGGAGTCGTGATGAGGTCCTACCCATCAGCCTGGATTGCCCCAGGTGAGTGCTATCCTCCATGGAGCATGTCTCTTCTTCATTCTGGGGGGCAGTCCTGTAATCCTCCCTGTTCCCCTCCTCGTCTCCTTCCCTCATCAGTTTTATTAACTGAAAGGAGTCACAGGGCAGTCCCGAGTCTGTCTGCTGAAGCCCCCACTGAGCCACTTTGCTGCCAGCCCGCAGTCACTGGGACAGCACACAAGCTCAGCCTGGCACCCTCCTTCCTTCTCTCCTGCCCCTCTGGCCTCAACCCCAGTGGAGGACCTCCCTCCCTCCCTCCCTGCTATGTGGTTCTAACCCAGGGCCTACCTGAGAGCGCTCTGCCCCAGGCTGCTGTGCCTCCATAAGGCTCCCCACCCTCTACATCTGACCCTTGCCACCTTTCAGGGTCTCAGTGGCATCATTCAGCCCTAAAATTGAATCCAAACTCATCGCCTGACACTGGCCTCCCTTCCTTCCTCCGGGCAGAGCTCATTTGCGAGACAGTCAGGGCTGAGGTGGGCTAGTCAAAGGTCCCTTCCCAGGTACCGCCTTTGCTCAGCTTCTCATGGGGGCTGCAGTGCTAAGAGCCAGCTCTGCTTAACAAGGCTGGTCATCTCCTCTGTGTGCATGGCACCCTACCCACTTCTGCTTCCCGGGCCTTTGGGGCTGGCTCAGCCCAGCTTTATCATAACCCACTGGTATCCCACAGGACCACTGGGATCTCTGAGAATCCAGATCCATCTTTAACCTAACATCACACTGTCCTGCATAGCAATTGACTCCAATTCTAAAAGCAGAGGCTAGTTCACAGTGTAGACAAAACCAGGATCTACAAAAATGAGATCTACCCCACCAGCGAGCAGGTCCTAGGAAAGGCTGCTGTGGCAGATGTGTGGATGACCACCCAAAGCCAATCAGGACTCCCTTTTTCCCTTGCTGCAAAGCAAGAGCTATCACTCTCTGGACCCCCCTTGCAGCTAGGGTCACATGGCACCATGCTGGCCAATGTAGGGTGGCAGGCAGGCTCTTAGGAGGCATCACCTCCCTGAATAGATGGATGCAGTTCCAGGAGCTCTGACCCTTTCCCCTAATCTGGGCGGGGAGTGAGGAAGTATCTAGGGGGGCAGCCATCACTGGATGTTAGGGACAAAAGCTACATGCTGAGGGTGACAGAAAAGAAAGGAGCCAGGGCTGCCCTGGACTGCTGGTTCTGTGTGAACAGTAAACTAAGGATTGAAGACACAAAGCTCAGAGTCTCTGTTATGTGCTGCTCAATGCACTCCTACTTGGCAGTTCTTTTATTTTTATTTTTTTAAAGATCCTATTTATTTATTCATAAGAAACACACAGAGAGAGGCAGAGACATAGGCAGAGGGAGAAGCAGGCTCCCTGCAGGGAGCCTGATATGGGACTCGATCCCAGGACCCCGGGATCACAACCAGAGCCAAAGGCAGACACTCAACCACTGAGCCACCCAGGTGCCCCCTAATTGGTAGTTCTTTCGACTGTTGAGCTTTAACCCCCTGGATCATTGGACTCTTGCTGCCCAAATGCATGTGCGCCTGCCTCCCCCATTCCCAGCAGCCATGGCAGTGACTCCCACCCACTCCGCTGTCTCAGTTCCTCTGCACACGTGCCCACTGCAAGGCTCCCGTGGGGCCGGAGCCACAATCCGGCTACCAGCCCACCTCAACTTGTTAGCCTTTCCTGCAGCTGGGCTCCGAGTCGTGGCTGCCAACTGACTCTGGGTCCCTGGCAAGAGAACTGCTGCCCTCATGGGTCACTGTGTGGTCCAGGCGTGGGCTCCCTGAGACTCATCCCCTGTCTCTGGACTGCCCGGCCAGCACTTTGCCTGGTGGAGTCCTGCAGGAGAGTTTCTTGTACATTTTGGGCAGAGAGGATGGTCTGAACGAAGGTATGGACAGAATGTAACACTTAGGTGACCAACTGTTCTGGTTTGCCCAGGACTGAGGCGTATCCTGGGAGACCAGGGTCTCAGTGCTAAAACTAGGCCAGCCGCAGGCCAACCAGGAGGGCCGGTTGCCCTAGTGGGATGTTTGGAGAACACCAGTTATCCTGTCCAGCTGGACCATCAGGGCGAGCAGTGAGGCTGGGGAGATGGCAGGAGCAGATCGAAGAGGACACGGGAGACCGATAAATTCTAATTGGGAAGGGCCTTGAAAAGTTCTAGGCAGGTGTATTAGTTTCTTGGGGCTGCCATGACAATTCGCCACAAACACAATGGCTTAGACCAACAGAAATGTCCTCTCACAGCTCTGGAGGCCAGACGGCTGCCATCAAGGTATCAGCAGGCTGCGGTCTCCCTGGAGGCTTTAGGGGAGAATCCTTCTCTTGCCTCTTCCAGCTTCTGGTGGCTGGGGTGCTCCTCCACTTGTGGCCACATCACTCCCTTCTGCCTCCGTCTTCATGGGGCCCTCCCCTCTCAGGCATCTCAGCGCTCTGTCCGCCTTTCTCTTATGAGGACACCTGTCACTGGATTTAGGGCCCTCTTGGATAATCCGGGATGATCGCGTTTCAAGATCCTTAATTCCCTCTGCAAAGACCCATTCCCCAAGTAAGATCACATTCGCAGGTTCTGGGGGTTAGGACATGGACCTATCTTTTTTGGGGGTGGGGAGGCCACCATTCAACCCTCTAGAGCAAGGAAGTGACACGTTCGAGTTTGGAATTTGAAAAGATCGCTCTGGAAGTAGGGAAGAGCATAGTCAAAGAGGGCCTCATGGAAGCCTGGGAAGGAGCCAAGGGGGATGCAGGCATGAAGAGCTGCGTGGTGGGTGTGGTGGACCCCACTGGGGCACCTTCCTTCTGCCTCCAGTGCTGTCCACATGATGCCCAAGCCTTCTCTGGCCAAACAGTCCAGGGCTGCCCCTGGTAGACGCTAGGCTCCTTCTCACCCAGAGTGGTTGGCGGGCCCAGGGATGGGCAGAGCTTCTCTTTGGAGTTCTGGTTTCCTGTCCTAGGACTACTGGTCTCTCTCAGGTATGGCTGACACCAGGAATATTCACCCCTCCTCTGCTTGGTGAACCATCCATTCATTCAACATACACTGGTTGAGTGTGTGCTCTCTGCCTGCCATGGGTTCGCAGCCCGGTCCAGGTAATAGATGATGAATAAGTAATTTCAATGCCACATAAACTGCACCCAGGAATATCACAGGCAATCGATCCCAGGAAGGACACGGGCCCGGCCACATGCACAAAGGACCTCAAACGTGGATTTTTGATGTTATCCCTGAACCAATTTACACCCACAGGAACAGTGGTATGTCCCGACAGTGTGGAATGATTAAACCTTACAACAGGTTTTATTTTATTTAAAAAATTTTTTTAAAGATTTTATTTATTTATTCATGAGAGACACAGAGAGAGAGAGAGGCAGAGACACAGGCAGAGGGAGAAGCAGGCTACATGCAGGGAGCCCAACGTGGGACCCGATCCTGGGGCTCCAGGATCAGGCCCTGGGCCAAAGGCAGTGCTAAATCGCTGAGCCACCAGGTTGCCCCTTACAACAGGTTTTAAAACTCAATTTTGCCTTTTTGTTTTGTTTTGCTCTTTCACTGTCAAAACAGTATGAGGAGTCCCCCCCCCCCCCCCCCCGCCCCCCGCCGTGAGAAGTGGCGAGGGCCTTCGTCAGCCTCTGAGATCAAGAAGGCCTCCTAAAAGGCTTGGGGCTCCTGGGACAGGCTGGGAAGGAGGTGCCCGGGACAAAGGAGAGCATCGTGGCCGCGGAGCACACTGGAGGGGCTCAGGGGGGAAAGACAGCATGGAGCTTTTAAAGCTCTGAGAGAGCAATGTGGCAGCTCCCAGAGTTTGAGAGAAAGAGGAGCAAATGATAAGACTGGAGAAGGAAACTGAGGCAAACGTTCACGGTGGTCCAGGTTAAAGGCTTTGGCCCTCATCTTGAAGGCGTGGAGAAGCCTTAGGGAAGCCGTCTTTAAGCCCCAGTGGCTCAGCGGTTTAGCGCTGCCTTCAGCCCAGGGCCTGATCCTGGAGACCCGGGATCAGGTCCCACGTCCGGCTCCCTGCATGGAGCCTGCTTCTCCCTCTGCCTGTGTCTCTGTCTCTGTCTCTGTCTCTCTCTCTCTCTCTCAATCTGTGTCTCTCATGAACAAATAAAATCTTAAAAAAAAAAAAAAAGAAGTCAGAAGTCTTGAAGTGATGGTCAGTGTGGTGGGGGCGGGGGGGAGCCTGTTTCTCACGCCCCACCCCCACCACGTAGTAGCCCTGCAGTGGGGGTAAGGAGCACACCTGGTTTTAGGGAACATGTGCCCTTTGCACAGCAGCGTGCAGGTAAGCAGGGAGACCCCAGGGCCTGAGACCTCATTTCTCCCTCATTGGAGGAAGGAAGGAAGGAGGAAGCTTCCAGGTTAGGGATTGAGCAGGAGGGAGGCTGGGCCCCTACGCGCATAGCATTCCCACCGAGCCCCCAGGTCTGGAAAAAGTGGAATCGGGGGCTATTCTCTCCCCAGCAGAGCCCAGCCAAGGAACTGAGAGCAGAGCCCCGCAGCCCTGCGGCCTTTTGGCTCCTTCACTCCCATGTTTGTCTTGGCTGAGAGCTGCTCGGGGCTTTTTGAAGCTGATTCCATGAAGGCAAAGCTGGGGGAATCAGGACACGGGATCACAGAAGAGGGAGCTGGAAGGGGCCTCAGTCGGGGTTGATGGCAGACCAGGCTGAGAACCCAGGACTCCTCATACAGTGCTCATCCTAAGCAAGTGGGTGAGGGGTCTGACACAGGGCTGAAATCCACTGAGCACTTGATGCCCACCTTCTCCAGAAGGGCATTTAGGGCCTCACAGGTGCCCAGAAGCTCACAGGTGTCTCCTGTTCTTGCTTTAGATGCTAACCAGCTTCCAGGGACTTGGCCCCACCAGCAGGTCCCCCCTGTACCCCCCATCCCCACCCCCACCCAGGTAGGGGTCTAAGGAGTCCTGGCTGGCCTAGGGGACTGGGCCAGGCCCCACCACAGCCAACCCCATAATCTCAGATCTTGATTCAGCACGGCCTCCCCCAGAGGCCCAATGGGGACCCTCCCATGGCCTCCTCTGCACAGATGCCGACAAGTCACGTGTCCCACAGCTGAAGGCCCCCCCATCTGCCTCCACCATCTGCTGAGGCCCCACAATTATTCTAAAACCCGGTGCAATCTCACTCTGAGGGGAGAGTTCACACAGCCCTGTAATGTAACCCAGGCCCACGGCTGCTCAGGCGGGAGGGTCCCCAGCTGGGTAATGAGCCACCCGCTTTATTGAATTCCCTGGCTTGGTTCTGACTGAGCACTGCCTTTAGCCGAGGTGGTCTGGGTCTTCTGAGAACCCATCTGAGCACCCTGTTTCTTGCTCCTTACCTTCTCCCTCCTCCCAAATAAATTTAAATCAAAGTTCAGGGCAGGGGGGTTCCCAGGCAGTTGGGCTCCTCCAGTGGTTTGGGAGAAAGTATGGCTGCCTCAGGTCTGGGGGCTCAAGCAGGGGGGACCGGAATGGGCTGCTGCTTTGACTGTGCTGGGGCTACCCCATGCAGAAACAAGACCTACAGCTCCCACCCCCACTCTGTCTCCTAAACCTACTGACTGTCCTCTCACCTCCTCTTTCTGGAGGCCTGGGCCCCGCAGAGGGAGGGCCTTGGCCAGGGAGGCTGCACTGTGGGCCAGGCCTTTCCAAGGGGGTGTGTAGGAAAGTGCCTTCTGTGCTCTGGCTTGCAGACTCCCCGCTCAGGCTTCAGGACCCATCCCACCTCACGTCTGCAGCCCGGGGGCCTCTCTCCCCCTCTCTACCCCCAGCACTTGTTGGGACCTTTGAGAGGGCCTTCTCTAGTCTTATCATGTGTTTATATGTTGTCCTTTCTCTCTGGACAAGGACTGTCATCTCCTCTCTGTACCCAGAACCAAGCACATAGTAGGTGCTTCAAAAACCATCAAGTAAGGAAAGAGGGAGGAGATGCAAGAGGTTTGGTCTGTGCATGAGCAACACGGCATCTGAGATGCTGGCATGGCATCACCGTCATCCCCCACGTGTGTGGCTGGTCTCCAGAGAGGAGAGACCTGGCCCATTGGGAAAATGGTGTCACCTGTGTTGCTCTGTGTTGTCCTGTCCAGGCCCCAGTGGCTGGGAAGTTGTTATGTGAAGGGTGAACCCGAGGTCAAGGGGCACCCAGAGTTCACTGTCCGGGGTGACTTCTTACAGCTGCAGCTACAGCCCGTCTTGAACCCACCCTGGAGGGTGTGAAGGGGTTGTGGTGTGGGAGCTGGAGGGTATTCTTCTGAGTCCAAATCAGAGCCCAGCCCTCTTGTGACCAAGCTGTGCCTGATGCCTTCAGGGAGGGGGAAAGGCAGGTGACACCCCTGAGGAAAGGCCAACCTGGACTCAGCCCAGGTTCTACTCCGCCAACACTCATGCTGGAGGGAGGGAGGCCTAGGGGGACAGTGGGAATGGGGAGCCCTCCTTTGGTACCAGGGGTGCGATGAGGGTGGGGTGCCTGCCAGCCCTCCAGAGAAGGCAGAGACAGAGCAGCCAGATCTGAGGAACTGTGGGAGGGGCCCAGGAGGAGACTTCAAAGTGCTCCCAGAACAGCTTATAAACACTCTGCGCTGGCGGGGCGGCTGGCAGGGGCCTTTCTGGAGACGCTGGAAGCATGCATGGCTTGTGTGAAGAGCACAGGACTGGGGTCCGGGAGGGGAGGGCATGAGCTGCGGGAGCCTGGGCAGGCCCAGCTAGCCTCCTGTGACTTGGTTTCCTCTCTTGTACAACGGAGCTCCCAGCAACATCTCCCCGCCTCCCTCCCGGGGCTGGCGTGAGGGTCAGTGGGATGATGTAGGTGAAAACGCTGTGTGGGCTCTGAGCCCTGATCAGATGTTATTTATTATTCTGAGCTGTGTTTTGGTGGGAGACTTGGAAGCGCTGAGAGGGAGAGCCGGGGTGTCCTAGGCCCCTTCTTCCCCAATGCTGTTTTGAAAGTTCTTGGAGTGGAATGGCCAGAAATGGGGCCCTGGGCGGGAGAGAGGCCCGTGACTCTTGTAAGGGCTGAGCTGGGTGGATGGAGGCCTTTCCCAGTCAACCCCATGAGGTGAGCTAGAGGAGCGGGTGGGGTGGAGGAGCTTCCCCTGCTTTACGCCAACCCCCACCGCCCCCCCCACCCCAGCCTCCTCTGCTCTGTCCGCCCCAGGCTCTCCCATCACCTCCAGTGGTCTCAGGTGACTCCCCAGAGATCAGCCTCCTCTCCCTGGATATTTGTTCTCATGTAACAGGGCTGTGACAGTTTTTCTAAGTCCTGCTTAGAAATGTGTCACCATCCATTCCCCTTTGTGATTTCAAAGGAGGCTGCGCAAACTGCACTCATCAAGTGTGGGGCTGAGGCCGGCTCCGAGCAGCTGGAACACGGGTTTATGAAATTACAGGGAATTCAAAGCAGCCGGCGTCGCCCGCTGTCTGGCTTCATTACCGGGCCTGGCCTCGGAGGGAAGTTTATTCCAATAATTTAGGGGATTAGGATCTGACACCCTTCATTAGCTCTGTGACATAAGCAGAAAAGACAGATCTTGCAGAATGACCCACACAACGGGAAGAGAATTGGCATGGGGCTGGGAGAAGGTGACACAACAGCCCTTGAGGAAAAATCTGCAAGGTGGAGAGAAGCATTATGCTGCCTTTTTACAGTCGAATGAGATGGCAAACCGTAGCCCTCAAGGGGACAGAAGACCTGGCGAACTGTAGCCCTCAAGGGGACAGAAAACCTGGAAAAGTGGGGGCCTGGGTTCAGGATTCAGTTTCCCCACCTGAGAAATGAGAGCCCTGCTGGGGACCTCCCAAGTCTCTTCTGGCTCTGAAGTGGGCTCAGCCTACACCATCTCCTATCCCTGGGATGCAGCAGATCGGTCACTGCTCCTCAAATCTTTGCAGTTTGGCCTTTCGGAGGTACCCATCTCTTCTGGGGATCTGTGTCCCCCCTCCCTCACACCCTCTGGGGGTCAAGTGACCCACGCAAACACATTTAGGAAGCTCACTTTTCGATGGTGTTGGAGGCACCTGATGTTTCCTGCCATGGGGGGCAGAAATGCTACCCCCCCACCCACAGCTTTGAACTCTTTCCCTGCCCTCTCTACCAATATAGCATCTGATCTTTCCACAAACTTCTTGTCCCACCTGTAAAAACCAGAGTCGAAGCTGTACCTTGACAGCAGTTCTGACAGCCAGGTGGGCAAGGAGTGGTTCCCAAAGGCCTCTGCCCACATTCTGCAAGCTGGTGTCCCCATTTTTTGTCTTAACGTGGCATCCCATAGCTGTGCGACCGAGGGTGAGTTGCTTAGCCTCTCTGGGTGTCTTCTCCTCCGATCTGCCACGAAGGTAGTTTGTCCTGAGGATGCAGTGTCGTAATGCATATAGAGAGCCTGGCACAAACTGAGAGCCCCATAAATATTAGTGTTTAGTACTATTACGCCCATCGGTGGTGGCTGACCTTAGGCGAGTCCCTGGCCCTCTCCGGCCCTAAACATTTCCTTTGTAAAGTGGGGGAAACCCAGACACATGAGAGAGCTCAGGAGCCCCGGGGCCGAGTGGTCATCAGGGAGGCCGGCTGCTGCCCAGCGCCGTCCTGAGACACTTACCCCGTAGGTTTTCTTGGAGCCGCCGAGTGTGTCAGTCGAGGAGCAAGGAATGTGATACGTCCCGGCAGCTGGGGGAGCCGGGGGAGCCGGGGGAGCCGGAGCATATCTGGTATGTGTCTCTGGAATGATTTGGGGAAAATTCACCGAAGTTGGAACTTGAGACGCGAACTGCCCGGCCCCCCGAGAGATAGGGAGCTGTCCGCGCGCACCCCCCGCAGAGGGACCGGGTGCGGGGGCAGGAGGCAGCTTACACAGCAGGGCGCTGCTGCTCAGGCCCGCCCTGGAATGGCCGTGAACTTGTTGTTTTTCCACGTCATTTGCTCTCAAATGTACTATCGGGCCAGGCGATGCTAACTCTGCGGCTGCAGGTCCCTCCTTGTAACAAGCGATCGTGTGTTCTTCGGAGGTGGCCACGCGGAGGAGGGGGCCCGGCCCCGGGGAGGTGGGGGAAAGGGAAACAAACCACTCCTTTACAGTGAGCTTGCGTGTCCCGGAGCCAGCTCCCCCCAAAGCACATGCCATTTCTGGCCCTTGAAGGGGTTAAAGGCCTCCTGGAGTCAAAAACAAGCAGGTGTCCCACCGTGCCAGATACGCCGCCTAAACCGCTTCCAGCTTTTTTTTTCCCCTTCTGCAACAAGTCTGTGATCGGCCACGGGACAGAGGAGCCAGCAGCCTGCCTGTGACAGGCATCAGGTTAGCTCGCTCGCTCCCACTCGGGTGGCGCGCCCAGGATATAAATCCAGGCTCGGGCCCCTGCTGCGGGCTCCTCTCCCTGCACACTCAGGAGAGGGAGTTTCCTTGCAGAGACCTTCCCTTTATCTGAAGCCGCACAGCCCAGCGGGCTCCACTGACTTGGTGGAGGCGGCGGCGGCGGCAGCGAGGAAGCCCGCCTGCTGGGGTGGGGAGGGCAGGTGTCTGCAGCCCAGAGGAGGAGGCGGCCCTGGTGGGCCCCAGCCCCTGGCCTCATTGCAGGGGAGGGCTCTAGCCACCGCAGACCACATCATGTGGGCCCCGGGGTGCTGCTGCCGGCTCTGGTCCCGCTGGGCGCAGGTGGCAGTGCTGCTGCTGCTGCTGCTCGGGGTGCCCCCGAGAGGCCTGACACTGCCGCCCATCCGCTATTCCCATGCTGGCATCTGCCCCAACGACATGAACCCCAACCTCTGGGTGGATGCCCAGAGCACCTGCAAGCGGGAGTGTGAGACAGACCAGGTGAGTGAGAATCCAGAAGACTGACATGGACCACGTGAGTGTGTTAGTGAGGGTGACTGGGAGCCGTGGGGTGGGGAGACTCAGGGGCCCCCGTAGGAAAGGTAGGAAGTTGGGAACGTGAAGGAAGTTGGGCCCCAGGCCTCATGGAGATAAATAGGGCGTGATGCCCGTCCAAGTTCAAGCCCAGAGGAAGAGGTGGGTGTGATGTCCAAGTTCATCAGGGATGGGGAATCCTGGGATTCCTAGTTTCAGGTTTGCCAAGGGCTGCTCTGAGCCAGCACTAGGCCAAGCACATCGCGTGGACAGGCACAGCCTTTCAGCCCCCCATCGACAGGTGAGAGCAGACACTCAGGACAGTGCAGCAAGCAGCCCAAGGTCCCACAGCCAGGGACGGGAGTGTGGGCTTGACACCTGTGTCTCTCTGACATAGCTGAGGCCTCCAGGCCACCTCCCCAGGGGTTCACACCCTGACCCTGAGGTCAGGCCAGCCTGATGGGGAGAGTGGGCAGGAACAGCTCTGGATAGACTCTCTGGTTGTCCCTGGGAGGGGAAGTGGACTCAGTTTCAATCTGCCATATTCCTCGGTCCTCCCTTCTGCTCTCATTAGAGCAGCTGGGGCAAAGGGCAGGCCTGGTGCTAAGGGCAGTTCTTTCCCAGATCCCGAGTCCAAGGGCTGTTCCTGCTGCTCCCCACAGGGGATGAAGAAGAGCCGACTGGTACCTAGCACCTGCCTGGGCAGAAGGCTGCCCAATTCCTAGGGCCCAGGGCTGGACTGGGCTGGGCATCACCAGGGAATATGAGAGATACTCCATTTGCCAAACGCATATAGTCTACAGAAAAGCCCAAGATTGCCCTGCAGAGAGCGGTCTCTGCCCCATGGTGTCTGGGGCACAACTGTCAGACCTCTCAGGCCAGATGCTGTGAGTGAGCAATGGTGGTGCTGAGGAAAGGGAAGATAAGGAGTGGGAAGGTGCAGAGAATTCCCATTCAGCTGAGGTCACGAGGCTCATTGGCTACACTGGCAGTGAAATCTATTCCACTAGCACAGGCTGGCCTGATAAATCAGGTGCAGCATGGGACAGCGAGACTCTGGCTGATTCTGTGTGTGTTGGGGAAAAGGTACCTGTGTGGGGCAAGGGACTCATTTGCCTACGTGTGTATTCTGGGCCCTCAAGCCAAAACTGTTCTAAGGGGTCCTTCTAGGTTTCCTGTGCCCAGAGATACCTTCCCCAGGTTTCTGGGGACTGGAACTTTCATGGACCTTAGGGTCCTAAAGGAGCTTCCTGGGCCAGTCTCTTAAAGGAATTTTATGAACCTTGGGCCCAAGAGTGGATGCTCCTATCCACACTCAGTCCCTCCCGCCCTCCACCCCCCACTGGGTTTCTCACCCTCAGACCCCCAGCTCCAAGATCTGCCCATCCCTGTCCCAAAGCCTCCCCTGGTGTGGCCTAGAGCCTATGCCAAGCAAGGACTGCGAAACAAAGTCCCCATTCTGAGCTGAGAGGGGGAAAACAGTAAACAAGTCAAGCAGGCAGGCTCCACACAGCTCGGGTGGGGGATATCTCCCCCTCTTAGCTGATGTGGAATGTCAAAGAGGCTGAAATAAAAGTCGGAACCACAAGAGGCCAGCCCTAGTGGGGGTAATTCCCAGAGCTACTACCAGGGCGGAGGATTAGGAGCGCTGCCCGCCTGCCCAGTGGGGACGAGGTGTTATTGTCGAAAACACCACGTGAAATCCTTGTTTGTGTCGGCCCCAGAGCATGTTGCTAATTTCGAGGAATTAAACTAATGCCTTCCGTGGCTCCACAGCGAATCAAGGGGGGATTACAGCCCTAGTAAGTCCTCGCTGACGGCTTTGCTGACCCTTGCCACCCAAGGGGGGGCTGTTTCCCTTGTTGATTTGTCCCACACGTCAGAGCTGAGCACCTGCGCCTGGCACAGCCCTCCGAGGTAGACCTGGCATCCCCGGGCCTGTGCCGCCGGCCCTCTACAGAGCTGCTGTTCCCGACGCGTGTGTGGCCGGCCTTGAGCATCTGTGCCAGAGGGGTCCGATTTTTCCTCCTTAGGGTTTGGTGTGACCTCTTCATTTCGGCCAGGGCATCCTCACCCCAGTGGAAAAGAGACAGAAAGGCAGGCTCATTTGTTCCAACCTAGACCTCCTTTGTGGTAACCCTATGATGTGGAAGACACGATCTCCTTTCAGAATCCCATCTACCTGGAGCTTGAAGCCCTTTTCTGCCACTGCCTAGTCTCTGGACGTGGGCATCACTTTTCTGAGTCTGCATTTTCGTCTATAACATGGTAGTCAGAGAACTTCCCCTCTCAGACGTAGGTGGCCTGCCTCTTCTCACAGCTGTGTGACCTTGGGCAAGTCAAGTTACCTGATCTCTCTGTGCCTCAGTTACCACTACCTGTGAAGTGAGGATAATAGCTGTGCCCACCTCACAGTCCCATGATGAGAAGGAGGGAAGTTGACAGGTACAAACGTTCTCACAAGAAGGCCTGGTAAGTGACAGCAGCTACAGGTCCGCTAGCTCCCATCATCATCTGGATGTGGGGCTCCCATAGGTGGGGAGCTCAGTTCCCTTCCTCAGAAGCTGTGGGGGTGGGGGTGGGGAGCCTTGCTCAGGCCTCTTGATCTTGCTCCCTGCAGGAGTGCGAGACCTATGAGAAGTGCTGCCCCAACGTGTGTGGGACCAAGAGCTGTGTGGCCGCCCGGTACATGGACGTGAAAGGGAAGAAGGGCCCTGTGGGCATGCCCAAGGAGGCCACCTGCGACCACTTCATGTGTCTGCAGCAGGGCTCCGAGTGTGACATCTGGGACGGCCAGCCCGTGTGTAAGTGTAAAGATCGCTGTGAGAAGGAGCCCAGCTTCACGTGTGCCTCTGATGGCCTCACCTACTATAACCGTTGCTACATGGATGCTGAGGCCTGCTCTAAGGGCATCACGCTGGCCGTCGTCACCTGCCGCTATCACTTCACCTGGCCACACACCAGTCCCCCGCCACCTGAGACCACAGCGCGCCCCACCACCGCCTCCCCAGAGACCCCCGGGATGGATATGGTGGCCCCCGCTCTGCTCAACCACCCTGTGCACCAGTCGGTCACCGTGGGTGAGACGGTGAGCTTCCTCTGTGATGTGGTGGGCCGGCCCCGGCCTGAGATCACCTGGGAGAAGCAGCTGGAAGATCGAGAGAACGTGGTCATGCGGCCAAACCACGTGCGGGGCAACGTGGTGGTCACCAACATCGCCCAGCTGGTCATCTACAATGCCCAGCCCCAGGACACTGGCATCTATACGTGCACAGCCCGGAATGCTGGCGGGGTCCTGCGTGCCGACTTCCCACTGTCAGTGGTAAGGGGGGGTCAGGCTGCGACCACCTTGGAGAGCGGCCCCAACGGCACGGCCTTCCCCGCGGCCGAGTGCCTGAAGCCCCCCGACAGCGAGGACTGCGGCGAGGAGCAGACCCGCTGGCACTTCGACGCGCAGGCCAACAACTGCCTCACCTTCACCTTTGGCCACTGCCACCGCAACCGGAACCACTTTGAGACCTATGAGGCCTGCATGCTGGCCTGCATGAGCGGGCCGCTGGCCGTGTGCAGCCTGCCCGCCCTGCAGGGGCCCTGCAAGGCCTACGCCCCTCGCTGGGCTTACAACAGCCAGAGCGGCCAGTGCCAGTCCTTCGTCTACGGCGGCTGCGAGGGCAACAGCAACAACTTTGAGAGCCGCGAGGCCTGCGAGGAGTCCTGCCCCTTCCCTCGGGGGAACCAGCGCTGCCGGGCCTGCAAGCCAAGGCAGAAGCTCGTCACCAGCTTCTGTCGGAGCGACTTTGTCATCTTGGGCCGCGTGTCTGAGCTGACCGAGGAGCCCGACTCGGGTCGCGCTCTGGTGACTGTGGACGAGGTCCTCAAGGATGAGAAGATGGGCCTCAAGTTCCTGGGCCAGGAGCCGCTGGAAGTCACCCTGCTCCACGTGGACTGGACCTGCCCCTGCCCCAATGTGACGGTGGGCGAGACACCGCTCATCATCATGGGTGAGGTGGATGGTGGCATGGCCATGCTGCGGCCCGACAGCTTCGTGGGGGCGTCCAGCAGCCGGCGGGTCAGGAAGCTGCGCGAGGTCATGCACAAGAAGACCTGCGACGTCCTCAAGGAGTTTCTGGGCTTGCACTGAAGCCCCCCCACCCCGCCCCTCCCCAGCCCCCTCCCCCGCCCTCATCTACCTATCCACCCCTCACGCCTCTCAGTCCACAACTGGGCAAGGGCAGGTTAGACAGTCTTGGGCCAGCAGGGAAACAGCAATCAGTGCATCAGAAAAAATCCACCAGAGGCTCTTAGATCAACTTCTAGTCTTTGGGTTCAATCAGGGGTATGTATCTTCTTTAGCTGAAGGGGACAAAAGGAGAAGCCAGTAGACACCTGGAAGCTATTCCTGATGACCAGTCAGCCTGGGCGTTATGACCTTCTCTTTGCTGGTCGGCCCACAGCCAGCGTCCAGCTGGGCTTCCAGAGATGGCGACTGCGTGGTCACGGGAATCATGGAATAAATCTGTTTGCCAAAAGGGTAGGTGGGGAGAGAAAGCATGCAACTTGCCCTGAGGTGGTGGTGAGCCTGTGCTTGGGTCAGATTGGCTCTGTGGACTCTGAGGCCACCATGGCACCAGCAGAATATACAGTTTTCATGCTTCTCCTTGGCTTTATTGATTGGTTCATTGATTGTCAATTTATTAACTTAGCTCTGCTCAGTCTGACTCAAGGGACATTTTCGGAACACGTACCGGGAGCCAGGCGCTAGGACACAGAGAGATATTAGTCACTGCCCAGCTCCTGCTAACTGATGGGAATGTCCAGACCCCAGAGTCCCCCGCCTCCCCAGGGCCCCCAGAAGCAGACCCATGGCTGGCCCTCCCAACTGTCAAATGGTCCCATTTGAGGGACAGGGTGCTTTCAACTGCCACTGGCTTCCTTGGACAGAAAGCAGATAGAAGCCCCAGGATCTGTTTTGGTGGGAAGGGAAATAAAGGGAAAGTCAGGATTGGGGTGGGAAGCTCCCTGAAAGAAAGGAGGGAGGAGGGGAGTCAGGCTTGGGAAGGAAAAGGAATGTTGCTCGATGCTTCCATCTGGTGGTGGCCTTGGGAGCTGCAGGGCCCTGAGGGCGTCTCCAGGCCAGAGCAGGGAGGGCAGATTTGGGGTTGCGGCAGCTTGTTGGGGACTTCTCGTTTCTGTGCAGGTCCAGCCACCACCCCCCCACACACACACACTAGATAAAGGACTTGGGAAAGCCACTGTCAGCTCTACATCTGCCCCCCTTTCCTCCTCAGCCCTTCATTCTGTCCGGGACCCCCAAAGCTGAAGAAGGTCATTGTGGGGCATCCTGTTTCTTCCTCAAATGTAGGGAGGAAGATACCGATTAAAAGTTCATAGTATCAACAGCCCTTCATGTGTGATTTCTTTGGTTTAGTGTGGGGGAGGGGGCGGTGGTGTCATTTGCTCTGGCGACCTTGCAGGAGGGATGTCTGGCCAGTGGGACCACATTTGGGTGATGGACACTAACATTCGCTCCACTTTGGAGTTCTGAGGTTCCTTAACTGGGTGCTCCCCACAGCTCAGGAAGGCTTTGGCCAGAGAGGCCAGGTGACTTACCCAGGAACTCAGAGGGCAGGAAGATGGGGGATGTAGGCCCAGATGTTCTAACTTAGGTTTCAGGCTCCCTGCCCATCACGATACTATCGGGCCAGGGGCAGACTCCAGACCCTGCCACTGATGGTGTCGTATTTAGAAGCACAAAAGTGGAAGAGACATGAATAGGGCAGGAAGAGGCAGGACACTCAGCCAAAGCTCCCTAAGGGCCTGGGTGAGGCCTGGTCCCAAAACCCTCAGTCATGTGCTCAGTTCTCATGATGGGGATAACAGCACCTTTACTCTCAGGTACTTGGGACTATTTCCTGTCCTTGGGGATGTGTTCAGTAGCCCGTGGAGGTGGCATGCCCCACAGCTTGTCTGTCCCTCAGGCTGCAAGCCAGCCAAGCTCAAGAGACACCTAGCTCCTGTCCACTTCCCTGGATCTTTCAGGGCCATAGCCCCAAGGAGGAATCCCCACCCAGCCCCGCCCAGCCCAGCCCAGTCTAGCCAATCCCCTCTTAAACATAATTCTTGCAAGAAGAAGGGGACCAGGGGCACCTGGGTGACTCAGTTAAGCATCTGCCTTTGAGTCAGGTCATGATCTCAGGGTCCTGGGACCGAGCCCTGCATCGGGCTTCCTGCTCAGTGGGGAAGTCTGCTTCTCCCTCTCCCTCTGCCCCTGCTCATGCTGTCTCTGGCTCACTCTGTTGGAGGAGGCCAGGATGAGGAAGACAAGTTCCTCCCATTCTAGAGGAGTAGGAGCATCTCAAGTCACCTTTGGGAAAATGCTGAGCATCACACTTAGCCACCAGGAAAGTATGAGTACTCGCCACAGGCCCCTCCCTGGGTGGGTCAGGGAACCAGGGAGGTGAGGACTCAGCTCCTCACCCACCCTTAGGGACTTGGGGACATTCTGTTGCACCTGCTTCTAGGCTGAGGTGTCCCAATAAGTAACACATTACCTTAGAGCCTGAGGGCCAAGTGTCCACCTGCTAGACCTGTCATCTCCCTTTTTGCACAGACACGGGGCCTGTCCCCATGGCTGCCTGGTGGAGGTGTGACATTCAGGGGAAACCGATTTCAAGGCTCCTTCTCACCAGCTCACAGCATACTCATAGCCCAAGACCTGGGGTCCCTGTCCCACTTCAGAGAAAGCCCGGCTGGTGCAGCCAGACCAACCTAGGTCTGAATCTGGGCTCTGACACTTCCCTGGTGTCTCTCTGAGCCCTAGCTTCCTTGTCTGTAAAGCAGAGGGTAGTATGTGCACTTCCTGGAGACTTGAGGAGCTTGGCCCTGTTAACCTTGCCATAATGAAAAGCCTAGGAGACAGAGCCTGGCACAGATGGCTGTCCCTGTGCCCCCTCTTGGCCCTCAGCAACTGCCTGGCCAAAGACAGACCCCCAGGACTTAAAGCCCTTGCCTCATCCTGCTGGGCCGGGGGTTTCACAGACTCGAACATACAACTTCAAATATTTTATTCTATTGCTCACAGAGCACATTCAGACGGATCACCCTGCATAGGCTGATTTGGGGTTCAGAAAACATAGGCACTTAGGGAATGAGCATCTATTCTACTTTTAAACCTACTACATGGCATTTATTTTTCTGTCCTTGAAACCAAATGTGAGTCTTTGATCTCTGATGCCTAAGGGTTACACAGTAACTGACCTCTGCAGCTGCTCTGTAGACGGTGAGCTGAATTCCCAGGGCCTGGTTACCAGGGAACTTGGGGAGGCTGGTTACCCAGTTTGGGAGGTTTGGCCCCAGCCTGGGCCCCAGGACACCGGGGAATGGAGCCCCCCTACAGGTCTGAGGCCAGACTCACCTGGCTTCCTGTCTACACTGGACACTCACTCCTTCCCTTCCTGCATCTGTTTGCTCCCCCTCCTGAGCCTCCTCCCACTCCAGTCCATTGCTGTTTGCCTCTTCAGAGGCCTGGTCTGGCGCAGGCTGTCTCCGGACCAACCATCCCAAGGCCTCTGGGGCAGGACAGCTTGGCTTTTTCCACCCTCTGCCTCCCCTAGCACCTCCAGCCTCCTAGGACACTCTGCTCCATTGTCTGGCCAGCTGCTCCATAGTCTGATGTCACCCCCCCGGACAGTGGGGCCAGAGAGCAGGGACCAGGGGCGGGACCTGATGAAGAAAGGGGGAGAACAGACAGCCGCATGGTGATTTCCTTGGGGGGAGCGCCCAGTGTCCAACTGTTCTGGTATCACAACAACACTGAGCTGGCACTCACTCTGGGACAGGCACCAGACATCATCTCTTGTCTGCATCATGACTCTACAGGACAGAACACTATTCTGTGGGTTGGAAAATTGAGGCTGGACGGGACCAGAAACTTGCCCAAGATCACCTAGCTGCCGTGTGACAGAGCCAAGACTCGAACATAGGCAGTTGGCCTCTGTCAGTGTATGACACACACTGTGCATGCACACAAACACGCACACACACATACCCTGCCCTGGGCTGGGCAGTGTGGAGTCCCATCAGGACCCCAAATATCTCCTAAGAGCCTGCCTCCCGTCAGCCACCCCGGGGCTGTCTTATGACCTTGCCAAATGACATGATATTTCTATCACACACATAAGCAGTCATGGCCTACATTCCTGAGTGAGAGACATCAGCCTTATGCCTACTCATCCTCCCAGACTCAGCTCCCCAGGGAAGCCTCTGCTGTCCCCAGGTGGCAACAAGACTCTTGAGGTCTCTGTACCTGCATCACCTAAGCCAGAAGCACCTCCTGGGGGACTCCTTGAGGTCTGCAGGGCTCAGCCCCCAGGGCTCACATGAGATTTGCTGAATGAACCAAGGGTCTGGGACCAAGGGCCGTGAGGCACACTGGAAGGCTGCAGGGCTCTGAGGGGTCTTCCCTGCTTTTTCCCAACTCCACTTCCTGATACCATCTCCTCCTCCTCCTCTCCTTCCTCTCCTTCATCCTTCTCCTCCTCCTCCTTTTCCCACCTCTTCAAGGAGTCTGAAGTCTCTCTCCTGCTCTGGGAATGTGTGATTAATATAGGCAGGATGGGTGGCAGGGTTCCTGGGTCCTATTCTTGGCTGTGGCCTCATTCTGGAATGTGCCCTGAGCTCAAGTGACACTCATCTCTCAGGCTGTGTCAGGAAGAAGGAAGAATAACCTTCCAGTTGGCGTTCTCCTGAGGGAGAGGGAAGGGCAGGCAGGTGGGCAGGCCTACCACCCCGCTCCTTCCCACCTCTCTGGCTTCTGAGCTCTTCAGCACTTCTATTTCAGGGTTGGGTAAGAATTTCTGCATCCACATCCTAAATTACCCCAGGACATGGACCTCTGGCACCTGGGTCCCCAGAGACACCCTGGCCACCCTCAACCCCACTCAGGTGAAGGGAAAACAGGACTCAGCTCTAGCACCTCCTGGATTGGACCTTCCTGGAGGTAGAGCCTCTTCCCAACCTGTCTGCCTGGGTGAGTGCTTGGGTGTTTTCTGCCCTTTTCAAGTCTTGATATGACGGGATGAGGATGCACTCATCCCGTACACGTTTGCTGTCTCGGTGTGAGAGATACATCCAGTTCCGTCTGAGAATGGAGACTGTTTTGTCTCTTTTCTACATGGGCAGCCAGGAAACAGAGAGGGGGCTGGGGCCTGGCAGGGACCCAGAGCAGAACAGAAGCACAACGCCCAAAGAGAGGGAATGGGCGGCGCTAACAATTCTGATCGGTGCTTTAAACATGTGCAATTTATTCCTTGCAATCCTCTCTGGGTGACTTTACTATTTCCCACCCTAGCCTACAACACTCAGGAGGACCAAGTCACTATGGGCTTCTTTTTCCCCTGTAGGCCCAGCACGAGGTCTGGCCATAGAGGGTGTTCAATCAATGTTTGTGGAATGAATGAATGAATGAACAAAGCAAACCCTACAGATCTTATGGAGGAAGAGATACCTCATAAGTATTATCTTCCCTCTTAAAGACACTGAATCTGAGACTCTAAATGTTTACAGGAAACTTGCCCGAGGTCATACGATTAATAAATGGAAGAGCCAATATTCAAACCCAGGCCTATCTGTCTTTAGTGCCGATATTCTTTCTAGGATGACACATATTTTAACCCTTGCGGTTAACCGCTGAAGACCCCAAATGGCAGTTCTCCTCCTGACCTTCCCTAACCACCACTTCTATCTGGTCCCTGACCTCCAGGAGTACCTTTACAGAAAGGTTACAAACCTGCCCTCTTCCATGCAGTTAGCACTGAATTCATGTACATTAGTTCATACGAAATAAAATTTTAAATTCAGTTCCTGAGTCCCATTAGCTAGAATTCAGGTGCCGCATTTCATGTGGTTGGTGGCCACCATATTGGACGACACACGCACACACGGGCAGATGCTGGGCATGCAGAGCCAGTATAGCAGCCACTTGGTCGGGCAGATCCCCAACAGCACGGAGTCAGTCATGGGGGACATCCCACGTGGCCTCCCCATGGCCTGTAGGAGCTGTCCCTATGCATCTCCTAGAAGTTCACAGCCACAGTCCAGCACAAGGCCTGCCTGCACTGGTTTTTGGTTGGCGAGGGCTTGGAGCTGGAGTTCATGATGCCCAGAGCAACGTGAGCCACCTGGTGTCTGAGTCCAGGCAGGAGGAGGAGGCCAAGGGGGAGGTGGTCTAGGGCAGCCCCCCACCTCTGTGCCCGCCCTCCTGCTAGGCGACTGACCCCAGCCCCCCACCCCTGGAGAGCCCCGGTTCTCTTCCTGTCTGAGCCCATGAACCTCACTTCATCTCGATGATCACTGAGCCTTCCTCCTATGTCTGACTCCCTTGAGCTCTTCTAACTTGGACACATGCACCCTTCCCAGCCCTGCTTCACTGGTGACCTAGCAACCCCCACCTCTTTTTTTTTTTTAAGATTTTATTTATTTATTCATGACAGACACAGGGAGAGGCAGAGACATAGGCAGAGGGAGAAGCAGGCTCCCTGTGGGGAGCCTGATGCGGATCTCCATCCCAGGACCCCGGGATCACGCTCTGAGCCAAAGACAGATGCTCAACCACTGAGCCACAGGTGCCCCCACCCCACACCTTTAACCCCATGAGCCTTCCTTCACTCCAACCTCTCCTCCACCTTTGACCTCCTCCATGTACCTCATAAGTCCCCATTTACCTTCAACCCCTCCTGTCAAGCCTCCCCTCACCTCTGACCTTGCTTCACCTTTGCCACTATGAGCCCCACCTCCCCTCAGACTGCCTTATCTCTGGCTCCCATGAACTCCCCTTCCATTTCCTCTCCTGACTCCCTACCCTCAGTTCTTGCCAACCTGGGTTTTCCAGGAGTGAGGCTGCAGGAGAAAGCAGCCTTGGAGCAGGTGGCCAAAAGACACTGTGCCCTCAATTTATTTATCAATAAATAAACTGTTGTCCTGCCCACCACACCCTTGCCCCCTGAAAAGAGGTATGCAGATGAGCACCCACACACCCAGCCCCAAGGGTCATGGCACTCAGGGGAAGTTGGTTTTATACTTTCAGCTACATGCGATGGAGAGTGGCTGCCTGTAAGAAGACAGTTGGAACTAGGGGCTGCATCCTGTCACAGCACAGTGCCCATGACAACTGCTGTGGTGCTGCCTGCAAGAATCAGTCTACCAGTAGAAAGTTACTCCACAGCTCTTCAGAGACCTGTGCTGCAGCTGCCATCTTGTTTCTTGTGTGGATGTGCTGACTGAAGATCTGAGAATTATTTGGTTAAGGTCATTGCTACCAAAATTCAATTGCATATAATGGGCACCAGGTATTTTAGGCCTCAGGGCCTCCAAATCTCCTTAGTATCCAGGGTGGGTGGCAATGAGCAAAGGTCAGAGTAATGGAAGAGCACGGCTCTCCTGTCAGACTGTCTGGGCTCACACACTGGCTATATGACTTTAGGTAAGTTAACCTCTCAGTGCCTCAGCATCTTCATTGGCAAAATGGAATAATAATAGTACCCATAGAGGCTCTCCAGGAATGTCAGTCCTGGGTCTGGTTGCTCCAGTTGGTTGGGGATACTTGCTGGTACATGTTCCTGCCCGTGGCTGGAACAAGAGCTGGGACGTGAGAACAGGCTCCTTTCCCCAAAGCTGCCCTTGGACATCAAAGTAGGAACAGATACAATCTCTTTGCTGACAGAGGAAGAGTCCAGGACTAGGATAGCTAGAGAGGAGGGGAGAGAAGAGAGAAAGAAGGAGATAGAGAGAGAGAGAGAGACTCTAGGTTATGTGGTTGGAGACCAGCAAGCAGAAACAAAGTCTATTAATAGCGTCGACATGGGAACCTCTGGGACCTCCATGGAGGCCCTAAAAGCATTTCTCCACCCTTCATTTCTGGTTCCAATACCTCAGAAAATGAAGCTAAGCTCTTTACCAACCTCCTATTTCAAGCATCACTCCCCATCTCAATGCACCACAAGGGGCAACAGACTAAAAAGGGAAATCGCCTTAGGGTCTTGATGTGACAAAAGAACTGGAAGCAAAAAAAAAAAAAAAAAAAGAACTGGAAGCAACTCTTAACAATCATCACAACCAACAATTTCCCCATAAGACCTCCTAAGAGGAGAAGTTGGTGTTCATGGATGAGCAGAATGATGACCCATGCCCACCCCAGAAGGTGGGTACTCTTTACCAATGAGATGCCTCTATGGCAGGATGAATAATTTCCACTACAAAGAGTTAACAGCACCACCCAGTATGTGCTCATACAGCATCTCATTAAATCTTCACAACCCTGGCAGGTGTGTATTGTCACCATTTAATATTCTCTCCATTTCAGAGATGATGAAAATGAGGCTCACAGAGATCGAATCATTTGCCCAAGGCCCCTGGCCAAGCAGTGAACCAAGCCCAAGTAAGTCTATGCGACTCCAAAGCCAGTGCATTTGAACCCCATGAACACCATCTTCCACCGCAGAATAATGAAGTACGGTTTCCTCTCACTTCTTTCCCCTCTTCTTCCTGCTAATCCACAGTGAAGTTTCACTGCCTAGGATTCTCGTGAAAATGCATGTTTTAAGGCCAGTTAAGGCCTCCCCCCTAAGATGGCTGAGCACATGCCCTTGAGGCTAAGCCCCAGGAGGAGAAGGAGAGAGAGAGAAAGAGAGGAAGAGAGAGGGTTCAAGCCCCATCTCACAGAAGAGTAGAAAGACTTCCGGTGATTCCCCACGCGGAAGAGGATTATGCTTAATGCGCTCTATAGCTTACATAATCCTCACACTGCCCATAACAAGTAGGACTTTTCAGATAGGAAATCTGAGGCTGAGTAGGTTTAGCAGCCAGCTATTCAAGGGGTATGTTGGGATTCAGTTCAAAGTCTTACACCAAAGCCCATATTCTTTCCTGTACAGGGTTACTGGGAATAATTTTACTTGGACGCTTAGTGAGGTCCCCATACTGCTCTAGAACATTCTTACTTAGATCTTAGCAGTTACAAAGGATTCTGTAGGGAAAATTGTGGGCCCTGGACCACCCTTCCTGCTGGTGAAGGTGGGATGAGACACAGATCAGATGCTGATGTTTTCTGTTCCAAAGCAAGATGCACGCTCCTTTCAGAGAAGTGATGCTCTCTGAACATTGCAGGTCACATGATGGGGTTTGGCCAGCTTGTGGCAGTATTTTCAGAGGATGACAGAGTACTCAGCCACAAAGGAAGGCTGGGGGAGCCTGGGGAAAGGCACTGCCCAGGGAGAGTGACCCAGGAAAGAAGTTATTTGGGGCTGTTAATTTCTGGCTTAGATTTATATTAAGCTTTTCCTCCAGAGTCTCATTCTTTGATTTATGCTCAAACTGGAGGATATTGTAAGCATCTGAAAAGCCACAGTGGAAAACGGGACAGTTGAGCTCTGAAAAGGCTTGTTCCCGTGGCTTGAAGTCCAGGGTGGTGATGGGAGGTGGGGGACAGCAGGTGGGAGTGCCCTGGGGGTATCTGAGTTCATGCTGCGAACAGGCACATTCCACCAACACCAACTTCTGGGAGCGTGCTACCTGCTGTGAACCCTGATACTTAACAAAAACAGTTTTGTCTCTGAAGGTAGGAAAACAAATGAGATGACCCCTAGAGGGAGCTTCTAGCCTGAGGAGGTTTCTAGGATAAGCATCTTGAAAAGATAAGAATTAGAACCAGTCCCTCCTGTGTAACCTACTTCCGCTCCCTCACTACCACCACTCCTTTCCTTGGACTTCTTACCTGACCTCCCCATCCCACTTCTGGGCTTAATGAACAAAGTTCTAAATCCCAGCTGTCTTTCACAGTGTCTTTCTGTCCAAAAGTTGGAACAGGGGCAGCCCTGGTGGCTCAGTGGTTTAGCGCCTCCCAGGGCCTGATCCTGGAGACCCGGGATGGAGTCTCGCATCGGGCTCCCTGCATGGAGCCTGCTTCTCCCTCTGCCTGTGTCTCTGCCTCTCTTTCTCTGTATCTCTCATGAGTAAATAAAATCTTAAAAAAAAAAAAAAAGTTGGAACAGTGAAAAAAAATTAAAATACCCCAAATCAAAGGCAGCTTCTCCTGGGAGTGATGGGCTGCCAGCAGAGCTTCTCATTCTGATTTCCTCTGCTTTTCCCCCCAAGGGTTAGCACACATTCTTCCCATTGTGGGTACACATCAGATGGAGAAAAATAACCAGGACCAGGTTTTTCCTCCACTGAGGCTGGAACTTTGAGGGAGCCCATGCTTCCTGGGATGACCCATTCTTCATCATTTGATAACTTCCTGTGCTATCTAGAATCCCTCAGATGGGCAGCCTCTCTCCTTTTTTTTGTTCATACCTCCACATTTCCTGTGTATGATTTAGGCACATGGGTTATCTTTTGTTAGAATGGTAACTCCTTGAAAGGTCCTAAAGGTTTATATGTATCACCACGAGTTCTTAACCCAGTAGATGTTCAATAAATGTACTGAGTGAATAAAACAGGTATTGTTTCAAATATCTCCCTTTGTCTGAGACATTTAGGGACCCCAGTGGAATCTGACCCCAGAGCAGCTACTGAGTCAACCTCACTCTTTTGCTATTGTAAATACTAGGAAAGCCCATGACCAAAGACCTCAGGTACGAATAGTGCCTAGAGTTACTTCTTAAACAATCTGAGTGCCCAGACAGTGGTAGTGATGTGGATAAATACAAACTAGCATATGACCTTCAAGTTCTCACAGCCTATTGCATTGTGTTTTCACAGCAGATTTCCATTCTCTAACTGTGCCTGGCAAAGGTTGATACTAAAATGAGGTTGGGGTTGCTGAGCAAACCACCACTTACAGGACCATGCTGGGTGTGCATGGGGAGCTTGGCACAACATGCATTTTAGATAACGTCCCCTAAATAATCAAGTGTGGTTCTTTTATAAAGCCTACCTATTGAGGTCAGCCAAAGGAATAGTCTAGTGTAATGGTGAAGGATCACAGACTTTGGAAACAGAATCCCACAGCTCAAGTCCTGGCTCTGTTGGTTCTGTCACAAGCTCCCTGCTTCCATTTCTTTCATCTATAAATGAGGGAAATAGCACAACTTTCAGAGGGCTCTTAAGAAATGGAAATGAGTTAAAACATACACTTGCTTAGAACAGTATCTAGTACATAGTAAATACTATAAAGTGTTGGCTATTATTATTGAGCTTCTGACTTTGGTTATTCCCCTCTGGTCTCCCTAGGAGTCCAGATAATGCCAAAGTCATCATCATTCAAATAGGCAGTGTGCAAGGTGTGGCCACAGTACCACCTGCTCTCCTTCCAAGTCTGGAAGAGAAAACACAGCCATCAGGAAAGTGTGGTGTGCCCACACTAGGGGGAGTTGTCCTGGATCTCCAAATTTCTGCAAAGCCTCCACTAAGGGGATTGGATCTCTCAGACACATCCCAAGGCAGGGTGTACAGAGGCTCCCTCCTGCATTGTTCTCTCCCCTTTCCCAGATCCTGAAGGAAGGGCAGATAGAGGAGACACACGCTGGCCACCTGCCTACCTGCTGCCAAATCCTCCTCCTCTGGCAGAGGCTCCTGGGGGAGGTAAGGTCTTACCTCCATCTCTCTATTCCTTCTACACAGAATCCAAAAAGTTCTTTGAACTTTTGTGGCTCAGATAATAAACAGCACTTCTTCCAAAAAATCATTTCTTCCTCAACTGCGAAGATGAAAAAAAAAAAAAGGAGCTTCTTTCATTTCTTCTATCGTAAGATTCAGAAAGATGACATTTCCCCAGGTAAGATTCTTTACAGCCCTCTGAAAACTGGGTAGTTCTCAAAGTCTTTAAAGGGCCTCTCATGACACCTTAGTTTCTAGAAAGACTGCCCAGGGACTGCATCTATCTTAAGCATTGGATTGAAGTGGTTTGGAGATCCCATCATGTTTCCTGGAAATAGAAAGGAGTTAGCACAAAGTAAGTCACCAGGGCTTGAACTTCACAATGGCGGGTAGTTTACAAAACAAAGAGTGTTCTTTTGGGGAACTGAGCTCTGGGGTCAGTAGGCAGATCTGGGTAATCAGAGTGGAAAAAGAACAGACATACCCATTGCAAAACAAATCAAAATCCAACCTTCATCCTTTCTAGCAATGAACAGATGGATGGTGGAGGGATGGCAAGGAAAAGCCATCTGAAAGGAGTACCTACCTGTGTCTGTCCAGAACCACCGAGCCTGTGTCACAGAGCATCTGGCCAAATGGACGAGATTCCATTTTGTAACCCATACCGACAGGAGTATCCAGTGATCCCTCCCATCAGTATCCAAAAGTCATCGATATATACCCATTGCTGAAACCAAGCTAGAGCGATGTCATGCCTATGCTTGTCACATTTCTTCATGCTCCGAAAGAGGCGATGGCACCATGTTCCCAGCTCTCTCAACAGTGCTCAGGAAGGAAAAGGAGGCTTGAGAGCTGTAGAAGGGCACACAGAGCCCCAGTGTTTAAAACCAGCTGCAACCTGATTGGCAGGAAGGAAGTTTATGTTTGACTTTAACATTTAGTACCTAAAAACCATAAAAGCAAATGTCTAGTTTATTTTGCAAATGTGGTTTTTCCACAATTATTGTTAAAAGACTTGAGTGTATAGACGGAAGGGATGCGACCTATAGTATATGCCAAGGTTTGTCTAAAAATATTTTACACCTGTTCTCTGTTCTGCACACTGGTCATATTTTATCAGTGAAGTAAAGTACTCATAATGCCAGACGGAATGTGTTTTTCCTTCCAAGTCCTGAATGTTTTTCCCTTCTGTAAAGCAAACCTCCTCTTCTTTCCCACCTGTGCTAAAATAAAGCTAGGACCATTATCTGTAGGACATGTCTACTGTCAGAGCTACCTTTAACTACTCCTATCCCCGAGCCAGTGTTGTTTAAATAGCAACAGCCATTTCAATACTTTTCACAACAGCATGGACACTTTAGCAACCTTTTTGGCTGCTCTCAAAAGAAACGTCAACTTGTATTCTGGGTTTAAATCAACTTGCTGATTGTATGAAAAAGAATGCTGAAACACGGTTTCCCTGCCAGAGCCTCAAAACTAGAGATACACACTCAGTGGTATTTATCACTGAAACATGAATAGAATAGCTTTTAGGATATTACTGTAGAATTTTTATTTAATTTTCTGTGGATGCATACAACAGACTGGACAACAAAAATGTTGATTATAATAAAGATGTGGTGTGCATTTGCCTTTCTGATTTCAAAGGTCAACAAACCAAGGGTGAAAGTCTGGACTTTGTGATTCTAAATACTGTAAACCCCTAAGAACACATGTCCCGTTACCTCACTGACAACTCTTCATAGCGAGGAGATTAGTGCCTCATGAACCACCAGAGGAAGTATATTGATATCACCCTACCCATTCTGCAGATGAAGAAACTGAGCCATCTGAGCCAAATGACTTAGTATGCTTAAGAATAAGACTCCATTTCACAGAGCCTCCACACACAAGTGGCCATTCATTGCCTCTTTCTAGGGTTTGCCTAGTTGTAAGGTAATCTCAAAGCTCCACTTACAGACTATGTATACAGCAAGTTTTCTAAAATATAAATCTTAAACTTCAATTGTTTTTAAGACTTTGAGAGAGAGAGTGAGCGAGCGGGAGAAGGAGCAGACAGAGGGGCAGGGGCAGAGAGGGAGAAGCAGACTTCCCACTGAGCGTGGAGCCCAACGTGGGACTTGATCCCGGGACCCCGAGATCATGACCTGAGCTGAAGGCAGATGCTTAGCCAACTGAGCCACCCAGGCACCCTTAAACCTCAAATATTGAAAGAATTGGTTAGTAGAGGTTTACTACTTCACAGTCCATTAATAAGATGACTTTTAGCCCAAGCTAAACCTCCAAAAGCCCAGCCAAGGGTTCAGCAATACTTGGTCCAATCAAATTCTAACCCCAAATCTAAAAAATTGGTACTCAGTATAACAAGATTTAATTCATATAGAAACTACTGAATATTCTTCTGAGCCATTAAAAAACGGGATTTTCCTGTTTACTGTGCAGTTGGTTTTTTTGTTTTTTGTTTTTTTTAAGATTTTACTTATTCTATTGGACTGTTTGGTGGAGGAGGAGCAGAGAGAGAGGGACCATCAGACTCTGCACTGAGTGGGGAGCCCAGCTTGGGGTTCAATCCCACATCCCTGAGATTATGACCTGAGCCAAAACCAAGAGTCAGATGCTTAAGCAACTGAGCCACCCAGGCACCCCTACCATGAAGTTTAAATATGTTCAAAACTCAAAACAACACTAATGGGAATGTAAGTTCATCTATAATAGCTTATGCATTTAAAATATGACTTTTTAAACCAAAATATATTTTGATTATTTTCAAGGAAGGCTTTCAGAACAGTTTGAAATAAGAGGTCAGTTTCCTTAGTGGTTCTATTTTTTAAAGATTTTATTTATTTATTTATGAGAGAGGAACATGAAAGGGGGAGGGGCAAAGGAGGGTGGGGAGGCAGACTCCCTCACTGCTGAATTGGGAGCCCCATGCAGGGCTCCACCCCAGGACCCAGGGATCACAACCCAAGCTGAGGGGAGATGCTTGTGTTGTTTTCTATTTTTTAAAAAGATTTTTTTTCTTTATTCATTGAGAGACACCGAGACAGAGGCAAAGACACCGGCAGAGGGAGAAGCAGGCTTCCTGCGGGGAGCCCGATGTGAGACTCGATCCCAGGACCCAGATCACAACCTGAGCCAAAGCTCAGAGCTCAGAGCTCAACCACTAAGCCACCCAGGTGTGCCCCGAAGGCAAATGCTTAACTGACTGAGCCACTCAGGTACCCCATTAGTATTTTAAAAATAAGACCAAGAAGACCATTTATCACAACATCTATTCATACAGAAACCATGTATTCCCAAGTAGGTACACGGAACACATTGTTGAAGACTATTTTGGTGACTTGACCTTTCCTTATGGTGTTTATCAATAACACAGGTGAGAAATGTATGTGAAAATGGCTGTATAAGGTCAACAATTAGATTTTACTTAGAAGGAATGGGGCCACTAAGTCTAGAGTCCTTACTCTGTCTGAGGTAATCATCCAGTGGTTCTAAAATGAGAGAAGCAATTTACACAATTGAATTAAGAAAATCAACACAATTAAAGCACTGACTTAATGATTTCTAAAAACATTTCCAGATAGCCTATAATTATAGTTTATGGCTACCGGAAATATAAAATATCTCCCCAATACATCATCATGACTTCTAAACATGGCCAAGAGCCTCCCATTAGATTCTTCTCATGAACACTCCTATAGAAATTCTACCAGTCATGTGACTAATACATCAAAAATAGTCTTATTTCCCTGACTTCAAATCAGAACAACAACTAATCCCAGGGAACAAAGCATCGAGTTTAAGAGCGTAAACTCTGGAACTTCACTGAGTTTGAATTCCAAGTCTGCTACTTATTGGCCATATAATCGTGGATGAATTAACCGTCTCATCTCTTCTGTAAACTGCATTGGAATTGTGCATGCACATAGTAAGTGCTGTATGAGTATTTGTTAACCAAATGATTTAAAAATTTTTTAAAACGGTTTTAACAGAAGCGTAGGACTAATTTTCCAGTTAAACGCACAGATATTGATCTAAGGTTCGTTAAACATGAACATAGTACCTTCCTAGTATAACACACAGGAAACTGAAGAACTTAGATCTCAAGTGGCCTCCCGGGCCAAATCGATTAAGCACCAACTGATTGGCATACTGAACATTATAAGAAGTTTTATTGGGCAATGGCAATTTTACATACTTGTCTACTAATAAGGCTGCTTTCCTCCTAACTGATCTTGCACTAGAGTTATTATCCTGCTTCTAACGAAAGCATGCATCTCTTCAAGCAAAGATACATACTGCTGTGTCATACCTATGCTTTTTTTTTTTTTTTTTTGAAGTTTTATTTGAGAGAGAGAGCGCACGAGCAGGAGGAGGGGCAGAGGGAGCGAGAGAAGCAGATTCCTTGCTGAGTAGGGATCCTGATGTGAGGCTCGATCCCAGGACCCCAAGATCATGACCTGAAGCCAAAGGCAGACACTTAACTGAGCCACCTAGGCGCCTGCATGCCTATGCTTAGTTTGTGTAGGGAAGAGGTTATGGAGGATAATCTCCAACCAGCATTTTATCTCATTAGCTTGAGTATGTCCAACTAGAGATACTTAAGTTCTCTAAGTGTTATAGTGACTTGTTTTAAAATAACCCATCTCCTGAAGATTTGTGAGAGAAGGTCTCTCAATTAGAAAGTAACACATCTAGAAGAGAATGACATTAACATCAACACATATTAGAACACCTTAAACTCAGAGCAACTTGAGTTTCACCTTCACAAGCTAAGAAGTTAATCACAGTAAATAAAGATGGTCATTATCTTTAGGGAAGCATTTTGACTTTAGGCCTACATTTGCCATCTAATATAGGTTAAAGCTATTCAGAGGAGATTTTAACAATACACCTGCTTTTAGAAAAGATGGGCAGTAAAGGAATATTCTAAACTCAAAGAGCTACAGAGCTATTTTTATCATCTTATTCATCCATCAATGAAGTATGCGATCTATAAGGCAGTATTTTGGACACCAGATAGGGCCATTCTGAGGCTGCTATGCAGTATCCATAGTTATAGAAGTAAAAATAATGGGAAGATAATTAACTCATCAGGGGTGAATGGCTGGCTCAGAGGGTAGTGCATTGACTCTTGATCTCAGGGCTTTTTAAGTTCTAGCCCCATGTTGGGTGCAGAGATTACTTAAAAATAAAATCTTAAAAAAAAAAGATCATTAACTCATCACATGGTCAATCAAAACGGTTCCCACAAAAGGGTCAAAAGTGTGATAGCAGAGTGAGAAGAAAAAGATTTGGGGCCAAGATGTAAGTAAGCTTTTCTAAGGCTTTATATGGTGTGCTAGACAAGAGCATCTTTTAAAAAATATCCATTCCTGGGGAATGCCCAGCTGGCTCAGTTGGGGGAGCTTGTGACTCTTGATCTCAAGGTTGTGAGTTCAAGATCCGCGCTGGATGTAGAAATTAAAATCTTAAGAAAAAATTCCATTCCTTAGCTAAAAAGCAAAACACAAGAAACAAGTGTTGGTGAGATTGTGGAAAAAGGGGAGCCCTCAGGCTCGGAATGCATACTGGTGCAGTCACTCTGGAAAACAGTATAGAGACTCCTCAAAAAGTTAAAAATAGAAGTATCCTATATTCAGCAATCACATCACTAGCTACCTTTCAAAAAAATACAAAAATACTGAGTCAAAGGGATACGTGCATCCTAATGTTTATAGCAGCATTATCTACAATAGCCAAATCATGGAAACAGCTCAAGTGTCCATCAATTGATGGATAAAAATGTGGTGTGTATATATGTATATACACACATACATACTATGTGTATGATAATGCTGCTATATACACACACCACATTCTACAATATTATTCAGCCATAAAAAAAGAATGAAATCTTGCATTTGCAATTATGTAGACTTAGAGAATATAATGCTAAGTGAAAGTCAGAGAAAGACACACCGATATGATTTCACTCATATGTGGAATTTAAGAAAAATAAGCAAAGGGGAAAAAAAAAGAGACAAACGAAGGCACAGACTCTTAACTATAGAGAGCTGATTACCAGAAGGGAGGGGAATGGGTGAAATAGGTGATGGGGAGTTAAGAGTGCACTTGTGGTAAGTACCTGATGACATATGAAAAATGTTGAGTCCCTATATTGTACATCCCAAACTACTATTACACTGTATATTAACTGGAATTAAAAACTTAAAAAACATTTCCACTCCTATTGGATGTGGAAAAAAAGGGCAAAAAGGGCATGAAAACAGAGCCTCTGTTCATTCTTTAAAAAGAAAAAAAACGTCCTCAAGGATACCAAGCTCAAAGTGAATGGATTTTTTTTTGAAACCAATCAAGATTCAAGGACCAGGGACACCTGGGTGGCTCAGCAGTTGAGCATCTGCCTTTGGCTCAAGGTGTGATCCCGGAGTCCGGATCAGATTCCCTGCTTGGAGCCTGCTTCTCCCTCTGCCTGTCTCTGCCTGTCTCTGCCTCTCATGATTAAATAAATAAAATCTTAAAAAAAAAAAAAAAAAGATTCAAGCACCAAACCAACATGGGTACTAATATATTTCCCTAAGATCTTTTGGGAATTCGCACATCCCTAAGTTGTGGAAGATACTCATATTTACATTAAGATCAATTATTTAAAATCTGATTATATGTATTAGCGTTCCAGATTGTTACAAATGTGTTTCTACTAGCCAATTGCCTTAATTCTTATATTCAGAAAAAGTACATTGAGTCTTTACTTATAAAAAGGCAATTTTCCTATTAAGCCTAGGATAACTTCACCCCCAAGTCTCTAGGAGAAATTAGCACTTAAGACCATTACTGATTATTCTTACAGCTATTCAAACTTGCGGATCACAAAAGCACATAATTGATAGTGCTGGCAGACCAGATCTCCGCCAGTTCCACTCACTATCCCAGTCTTCTTCATAGCCTCATTCTGTCCACTCAAGGACAAAGGCCTCACCATGGAGCGGACGAAACAGCTCAGCTTGGTTATTCCCAGTGCTTGTTTCCTTAAAACTTTTTATTGCTCTAAATTGCATGGGTAACAGACAAAAGGCTTTTGTACACTGGTGTCCAAAAAATTCATTTAAGACCAAATTTATTTCACCAGTTACCCAGACAGTGCTGGTTCCTTACTATAAATGTACATTTTTCTTCCAATTTGAGGCAATTTTCTCACCAATACTATGTCAACACTGTATCAATGGACATTTAAACAGTGAAATGACTCATTTTACTTTAAAAATAGTGTCTCCTGCTCCCAACTCATCACTTTAAAACTCCACCCTTACCAAGCCACCCCAATTTGACACATTGCGGGTGAGTAATCTTTGAACCTCCCTTCATCTCCCAAAGCAGCAGGTTGGCTATCCAATAGTAATTTTTTTTTTTTTCAAAAAAGGAAAAAAGTAAACTTTCTTGCTGGGAAAATGCACACAAATACTAACACTAACATTTAGCACTCTGTCCAATCTTGAGTAGAGTTTGATCATAAATTCTCCAACTAAACATGACTGAACTTTAAGTGTAAGGATTAGTAAACAGACCTAATCTTCTTTTTAAATAGTTAGGTCAGCTGCTTTGTCCAAGCAAGGTTTCTGAGCTACTCACCTCCCCAGCAGAAGCAAGAAACTAATCCAAATGGTCTCTCCATATACATTTCAAATAAATTCTCTCAGGTTACATGAGTGAATTTCATTTTATCATCAGACTCTCAGATGTCAGCACACCACAATTTAAAAATTGCCGTAAAACGGGGTTGCCTGCCTTAGCATACCCATCCCTGCTCACAGAGAGATACATGTGGGCTGAAGAAAGTTGCTTAAAAATATACAATAAAGCAGTCCCAAGCATCGGTCAGGTTATGCAGTTTTGATGGGACTTTTTAGGTGGCAAACTACTACTATCTGGTGTAGTAGTGCAACTGCATTATTCCTCCATGATTCTAGGAGTCAGGCCTTTCCACATCACTAGCATTTACAACATCTTAACTCTAGAGGTAGATCTTTGGCAAAGGCTTCAAAACAAAGACAACGATAAGTGTTTTTAATTTTAAAGAATTTTAATACAAACTTAATATAAACTATTTCAGTCCCTCTTAACATGTAAGACACTGACTCAAAATACTTTTATACCGTTTTTTCAAGTATTGCACAATATAGGTACAAAATTAATATTTACGATTACATTTTCTTCCATAATATATAGCAAAAATCTTTAAACCTTTAACAGAAAATACATTTTTTTGAAAAAGCAAATATTCGTACATTTTAATTCCACCACTAAAGGAATATCCTGTACACAATTTTGAGAATAGTTGATGTCTTTAAGATGGATATTTTACAATTTCAGTAAAAAAAATACATGAAGCTGCTGCTGTCACAGGTCACTGTAGTAAAAAGATATAAATGCAATACCGTGTCGTAGAAACAATATATATATCCTCTGATATTTTACAAACTTTGTACTAAATTAAATTATACAATTAGAAAAGACCAATAAACCCACTTATTAGTGCCAATTTTTTATAAAAAAAAAATCAGCCATGTCCTTGCTATATCTTAAATACTGTAAGAGGCCATATCTGAGAGTATACTTTAAAATATACAGTCAGTATAAAATAACTTTGTGCTTGGTTGGCAAATGAAAAATGATGCAGGTTTTATTTTTGTAACCAAGCTTGAATGTATCCTTACTATAAGCTTTAAAAAAAAAAAAAAAAATCTCAAGGAGGTAAAAAAAAAAAAAATCCCCCTTGGGCCCGTGCATTTTAACTTGTACATTTTTTTTTCTTTTTTTAGTTAGCCATAACAGGCTGGAATTGCTGGTTAGAATACTGCATGTTATTTAAGCTAAAATTCAAGCCATCTACAAAAGACTTCTCGTTGAGGCCTCCATAGGCCGCAAACACATCAAAGGCATTACTGTACTGGAGAGGACTGAGGTTAAGGGGGCTGTCACCTGGGAACATTCCATTGGTACTACTACCTTGACCCTGCATATTAGGAAAAATAAATTCCTTGGCATTAGGAGAAAGAGCAGAGGCTTTCTGCTGTTGCTGCTGCTGCGGTGGTGGCGGTGGTGGTGGAGGCTGGGATGGCTGCTGCTGCTGCTGCGGCTGCTGCTGGCTACCCAGGCCAAGCCCGTACAGAGAGTGCATTGAGGAAGAGATGGCTTTCTGCTTCAAGAGGTCATTCACATTCAAGCCGAGGTTGATAGGAGAAGTACGTGCAACCTTGTTGCTGCGGCCACTATTCTTCATTTTGGTAGAGCCGAACTTGGTGGCAGCAAAAGTGGCAGTGGTAAAGGTTAAAGGCTGAGTGGACCGGGGCATGAAGGTAGGGCTTACAGCAGCAGAGTGACCAAAGGGAGGCGACGGAGAGCTGGACACGGATGAGGCTGGGTCACTTATGGGCATAAAAACCTGGGCCTCTGGGTTAAAGCTGTTTTTGATCTCTTTATCCAACTCACATCCATTTTCATTATTATCATCCACATAAAGCACCTTCACTGGTCCCTTTTCACCAATTTGGTAGGAAACCTCAAACGGGTCGATCCAAACACTAAGATCCTGTGGCAGATTGCCACGAACATCATCAATGTCCAAACCACTCTCTTTGGATGCTTGTTCAATCACTGGGTCCACTTTCTCCCCTATGTGTATACATCTAAACCCTGATCCTTTGTATGGCTTTTCAGGATACCAGTGCCCTTCATATTTCTTCTTAAGAAGTCTTTCAAGCTCTTCACCAAAAATGTTGACACGTCTCCTGGGAAGCTTATTGTACAAATATGAAATAATAAAATTTAGTGCTACTTGGATTTCAAGCTGCATAGCTGCTATGCCACAAAGTGAGATTTGTGTTTCAACTCCCCCCCCAACACACACACACAGTGTTCAGTTTGTGGCAGAGAAACAAATTTTCATTCAAAGTGCTGGTACTTTGTAGATTATCCTTCACCTTGAGTGGTCTTGCTCCTTAAAGAAAAACAAAACAAAACAAAAACAAACATGTCCAAATAAGATAAATCTAAGTCCCACAGCCTTTTCTCACCCCCGGAGTAATTTTACTTTTGAAAAAGTCTAATAGGCTAGGAAGTCAGAAAAATATAATCAGCACAAAATAAAGGAATATACAACAGAAAATTGTTTATTAAAGTTCAAAATCTCATGGGACAACTTAGGATTTACAGTTAAAACAGTATTTTTAACCCTATTATTTACTTTTTTTCCCTGAATACAGCTCATATATATATATATATATATATATATATATATATGTATATGTATATATGTGTGTGTATATATGTATATATAAAATCTCCCCCATATGTAGTGTATTTCCTCCCTCAATTCTCACAAGAATATTTATTGGAAACTCTACTCTGCACAACCATCCACCCACCTCCACACACATATATACCAGTTTTAGAAAGTGATCATATTCCTATTCACTAATTTAGATATGGATTCTGTATTTCAATTCATTCTGGATATATGCTGCCTAAATCTGCTGTATGGTTAAACATTCAGACATTTGAGAAGTTAGGAAAATTATTTTAATTTCCAAAGTACGTGAAGCTAAAATTAAAAATACTAAATGAACTGCCATCCTAGTGAACAATAATTATGAACCAAACTATCCTGTATCACTGCCGTCTTAAATATGCTAAGGGCACACAACGTAAAAATCGAGCTTCTCTGTTTTTCCTTTCCAATGTGCATCTTTCTAAATCTGAAAATACCTCTTTAACAGCAAGTATAACAAAAGCAACAATTAATTTCAAAACTCTATTGATTATTCTCTTTAAAGGGCAGGGTTTCTGAGTTTATTCTGATTTTCAAAACCACCTCCCTCCTTCGCGATAAGAGAACAGCCGGAGAGGCTTGTACGATAAGGTCGACCTTTAAACGTTTGCTGGATCAGCATTGGGTGGGGATAAGAAAAGATCAAGGGCAAACAGAAGATATTTGCGAAAGGGATCTATTTGTACACTGAGGTTGATTTAAAAGGACATTTTAAAAAATCAAGTTGGTATCAATCCATCTGTTCCATTTTCCATTATTTGTGGTGACAAAGGGAAAAAAAGGATCTCCGGCTGCCCCCAAACTACACTTTCAAGCCCAAAGCCCAGTGCCGGCCAAGGCAGCTGATTAAGCCAAATTGCTTGACGGTGCAGCCGAGAGAAATTCAGGCTCCGCGAAAGGTAGTTTGAAAGCAACGCCTTAAGCAGGAGTGTGAAGAATTACATAAACAGCCAGTTGGGTCTCATTAGATTTCTGCTCACAGCTCTCGGAGCCCGAGCGCTGGAGCAGCAGCAGCGAGGAGGAGGAGGAGAGGAGGAGGAGCAGGGGAGGAGGGGGAGGAGGAGAGTACAAGTCTCCTCCGAAAACGAGGAGGAGGAGGAGGAAGGCCACGAGAAATGGCAAAGCAGCCACTGGGGCCAGGCGCCGGGCAGGTCGGGGCGCCGGCCGCTCCGGGTCAGCCGCTCCCCTCCCCCCGCCGTAACCCGACCCGCCGCGCCCGCCCCCCGCCCGAGGCCCCGGGGACCGGCCAGAGCCCCGGGAGCAGCGGCTCCCCGCACCACTTCGGGCCCCGCGGACCCCACCGCGCCCCTGGAGCTCGCCGATCCTCCCGGCGCCCCAACCCCCGCCCCCCCTCCGGGCGCCGGCCGGCCCCGCCTCCAGGTCCCGCCGCGCCGGGGCCCCTGCGAGCCGCTCCCCTCCGCGCTCCGGCCGCCGCGCCGCGGTCCCCGAGGGCCCGGGGCTCGGCCGCTGCAGCCCCGCCGCCCCTCGATACTTACGGGCTGCGTCCACCACAGAGCCGGCCGCCGGGCGGGGGAGCAGGGGCGGCAGGGCGGGGGCTCGGGAGGGCGGCGGAGCCCAGCAGGCTGAATGCTACGCGGCGCCGCCGGGCGGACGACGGGGGCCTGGGCGCGGGCCTGGCAGCTCGGCAGCTCGGCAGCTCGGCGCTGTGGCTCGGGGTGGCGGGGCCGGGTCAGGCGAGCGCGCTCGCTTCTCCACACAGCCCGGTGGCCTGGCCCAGCGGCCCGTAGTACGCCCGCTCCGCGCCGGGCCAGAGCTTCGCTCCTTCTGCCGCGGCGCGCGCCCCGCCTCTCATTTTATATGCTCCTCCCCGCCCCCATCCCCTCCCGTAGGGGCGCGCGCGCGCCCGCCTCGCGTCACACAGCTCGGGGCCGCGTAACCATTCCCCGCCCTCCCGCCCCTCACCCCAGACCCTCGGCGGCGGCTCCGCCCCTGCCCTGCCCCTCGACGCCATTGGTCGAGTCCCGCCTGCCCATGTCCTGCCGGGCGGCGGAGGGACCCGGGGACGAGGCCACACCCCTCCGGCTCCACGACGGCCAATGAACCGACGTCCTGGGGCCGCCGTGGGCGGGACTAAGAGGAAACTGGGAAAGGGATTGGGGGAAAGAAGTGCCAGTGAGGGCGACGGTGGTGGGTGGGGCGGCTGACGCCGGGTCCAGGCGAAGAGCCTCGGAGAGAAGGGGGGAGGGGAGCCAGGCAGGTGGCGGAGCGGCGGCGAAGAACGCGGAGAGCCCGAGGCCTCGAGAGGGAGGGGACGCTTTACCAAAAAATGCCCTACGCGAGCGGGACTGTGGCCCGGGAAATTCCCCCCCGTGGACGCGCCACCACATCGGCCCCCGGTGCACGCAGGAGAGCCTCAGAGAAAGGGCGAACTGTGCCGGGGACTCGTGCAGCCGGTTCATTGAATATTAATCACCTCGGGGGCCTAGGCCAACTGCCACCCGGGAGTGGCAGCAGCAGAACCCGAAGCCGCCGTGCCGGGCAGCGGGTGGGGGTGGGGGAGACACAGCACCTGGCCGCACCTCCCGCCCAGGTGACAGTTTAACTGCCTCCGCATCCCTCCGACCTCCCCGTGCGACCCGGCAGCCACTTGGACGCGGGGGTGGCTGGAGACCGCAGGAAGAATCCCATTTTACCCCACACATCCCGGCCCAGGCCTCCGTGCCAAACTGCGTACGTATCTCAGTGTCTATGCATGCGCGTTTTCAGGTGGTACTTTAACCTCAAGACCCATGCACACGGCGCCTTCCTGTAATGCGCGTTTAAGATCCTCTTCGGTTGAAAGAACGGGCGGGGAAAGAGAGAGACTCCCGGGAGGCGGGTAAGCGCCCCCTTTCCACAACCTGCAGCCGAGGGATACACGGAGTTCCAGGGGGAGTGGAGGCCAGCGTCCCTCTCGGCTAAAAATATTACCCACAGGTAGCAACGACGCCTGATTGGCCGCGCTCCTCCCCTAGCGGCGAGGCGATTGGCTGCCTGGTATCCAGGAGACCGACGTCAGACTGGCACCGGGAAGAGGAGAGAGCGAGTCGGAGCCGAGGGGAGCTGGGAGGGGGAGAAAGAGGAGCAATGAATGAAACGCCCAGCGCTGGCCTCCTCTCCCCTTTCCTCTGCGCTCAAGAAGTGCTTCCTGGAAAAACACCAGCTGGGGCTCCGCCTTCCTCTTAAAACGGTGGGGCCTGCGCTCTCAACCTGCTATAAGGAAGTTAAAGCGCGGCTCTCCGCGGGGTGGGGTGTCCGCGGAGCCGGCGGTGTAGACCAGCTGTACTCCTTGGGCGCACACCCGCTTGACTGTTAGGCCTAGAGGCTCTGCGCTTTATGGATGCAAAATCCGGTTGTGGCCTATTCTTCTCCACCCTGACTCTCCTGCCCTCGTGCCTCCACCCGCTGTTCCCCTTTAGAGGGAACCGAATTGATAAAAAAAAAAAAAAAAAAAAAAGGCTATTGCTAAAGTCCCCAGTGTGTGTGTGGGAGGGAAAGGGAAGACAGGTTTGTAGAATGGGTTGAGGGTGGGAGTGGTCATTGTATGGATTCCTAAAACTCAGGCGGCGTGTGTTTTAAGAACATCCAAGTTTTATTCTGATTTTTTTTTTTTTTTTTTTTTTTTTTTTTTTTTTTAGTCTTTGGATTTTTCTGTAACAAGGAAAAGTGGGATATGATGGTGAAAGTGTTGGAAGTGCTTTATTTTCTGGAAACATTTTAAATGAAATGTTTCTCTGCATCAAAATAGTCCTTAGGTGTTTTCTACTTTTTGCTCAGTTGTATCTTTTGTTTCCTATAATGAACATTCATTCCATTTGTTGTAAAAAAAAAAAAAGTGAGTTTTAATTTTTTAATTAGTTGAGCACAGAAATTACAAGAAGCAAGATAGTATATTTTGGGAATGGAGTATCAAGAGAAACGCTTCATTTTTCATGTGCTCCAGAGCATAATTTCTCTTACCATTAGGCAAATAATACTGTACCAAACATCCAGAATTGCAGGACCATGTGTTGGGCCATGTGTCTTGATTTGTAATTTGGAAAATATATCACTATAATTAGAGGAGCATATTAGGCTTGGCTGACATTAAAATGTCTAACCAAAGATAGATGAATTGCCATGTTGTCAACCTTATCTATACTTTTCAAGAATTCTCAAAGGCACAAATTCTCTTTTTTTGCATGTACCCAATCTATAATCCCAGCCTTAAAATTCAAGTGCAGTCATCCAATAGGTTCTGATTAATTATCAATGGCAGTAAATATAATTTTTAAATAAAAAATTTAGATGTCAAAAATGTATGTTTTTGGAACTCAGTCGAAGGATATGAGAACGTTTCAAAGCAAATATAAACACACACGCACATTAAGGCCCCACAGCATACTGGGCAAAGTACTGAAGTGCAGGTATTGGCAGATCTGATTTTACCCATTTCTATGAACCTTCAGTTCTCTCACCTATAAAGAGGGTTGGATACATAATCTCTAATCATCTCTTTCAATTTAAAAATTCCACGTTTAAAACCCAATGCCCCTAAAGTAAATTACAATGTAGTTCTTTTTTAAAAAACAGTTTACAGGGCAGCCCGGGTGGCTCAGTGGTTTAATGCCGCCTTCAGCCCAGGGCATGATCCTGGAGACCCAGGATCGAGTCCCACATCAGGCTCCCTGCATGGAGCCTGCTTCTCCCTCTGCCTGTGTCTCTGCCTCTATGTGTCTCTCATGAATAGATAAATAAAATCTTTAAAATATATATATATATATATATATATATATATATATATATATATATATATATAGTTTACAAGTAAAAGGAAAAGGAAAACCAGATTCATACCCTTCCAAGTCACAGGTATAAAATTTCCTTTATACAAGTTTTACACTTTAAATGCCCTCCCCCCCCCCCCATCACTTATTACCACTTAACATTTACTTTGGAATTAGGGGAGTGAACTGCTAAATGATTATTTTGATTTATGGAGGAAAAAAAAAAGCATTTGATATGAGGCTCCAGGTGGTTATCGCAACTAGATATTCCTGCCTGTGGACAAGTAATAGTCACTGAAAATCACAGCATTTGCCTTTCCCCACTTTGCATTCCACATGACTCCTGGAGCAGTGCCTCACACTGAAGGTAACTATTGTTTGGTAAACAAATATGTTCTAATATCATTATGAAACACAATTCTTGAAAGTGCTGTGAATTATTATCTCATTCACACATATAAACACATATATACTCCCACCTTGATTTCTGAGAGACATGTCCTAAACCTTCAAATTCTCATTGTTTCTTTGTAAACTGAGGATTACAGGAAAGTTACCATCACCTGATGTGTACTTATTATGGCTTGTTTAGCTTCTAGAGAATCAACTTTGTGTCTTGAAAGTTAGCATATGAGCATAATATTTTTATCCTTATTGTCGTTCATTTCTTGTGGACAGTCATGCAATATGAACCATGCACATTTTAAAATTGTTGGTGAGGAACAATTATAAAATAATCACCAAGTTATTAAAAACCAAGTAAACCAATTCTTTCCTAAACATTTTTCACAGGAAGTCACACATTTATGACTGAAGAAACCTCATTGTGGTTTCCTGTGGCTTTTCATATGGGTTAGTGGAGGAGAGCCATTCATTCTCTAAAAGAGATGGGAGCACAGTTGTAATCGAAAGATAACTAGATAACACTGAACATACTCATTTATCTTTGGGACAAGCAATTCCACTGAAGGAATTGGTCCAATAGGAAAATATGTCCTTATAACTTGCTTACTCCCTATTATCTTGATGAGCAAAAATCCAAACCAAATCTTTCCATTTCTTTCCATTAGCAAAGGATAAGGATTTTGGTCTCAGCCAGAGATTATAGTTGCAGATTCTGGGAGTTGATACAGTGTTCACAACATTCTACACACAAAGAACATTAATTGATTAACATTTATTAATAATATTAGAATGCTTTAAATATATGAATTCCAGATTTCACCTGTTGTATACCATGTTACAAAAAATGGTAAGTGTTCAATTATAATGATACATAAATTTAAAGCATAGATTGTTTTACAGCTCTACTTACTCAAATAGAATTACATACATAAAATTTAGTTTATAAAATAGATACATGGTCCAACAATATATATGATGGTTTCTAAGAAAGCTTTACTCTTCTTATCAAAGGAACGTATGTCAGTTACTACTGCTACATAACAAACTATCCAAAACTTAGCAGCATAAAACACCTATTTTATTATGTTCTGAGATCCTGTAGATCAGAAATTCAGACAGAGTACAGGAGACAGATGGCCTTTCTATGCCACACAACATCTGGAGCTTCAGCTGGGAAGACTCAAACACTCAAGAATCATCTGGAGCAGATTTGTCTAATAGAACTTTCTCCAACGATAGAAACATCTATGTTGTCCAATATGATAGCCACTAGTCACCTGTGGCTCTTGTACACTTGAAATGTAGCCAGAGTGATTGAGGAACTAATGTTTTCATTTACTTTTAATTAAATGTGAATTGAAATAACCATAGATGGCCAGCGGCTCCTGAATGGAACAGTGTGAATCTGGAGGCTTCTTCACTTATCTCTCTAGCATCTGGGCTGGGATGACCCAAAGGCTGGACTCCGTTAGCACTGTCAGTTGGAGCATCTTACACATGGCCTCTGAACTCTCCTTGTGGCCTGGGCTTCTCACAGCATGGTAGCTGGTTCTGAGAGGAAGCATCCCAAGAGGGAGTTTCTGAAGATCAAACATTCTAAGAGAGGCACTTGGAAGGTGTATGGCCTTTTACTGATTGAGCCTTGGAAGTCACAAAGCACCACTTCTCCCATATCCATTGGTTGAAGTAATCATAAGTCTGTCTAGAGTCAAGAGGAAAGCACAGAGACCGACCCACCTCTAAAGGGAGGAATGTCAATGAATTTGGGATCCTTTTTAAAAATCACCACTGGGAAACTTCCACCTTTTTTTCTGCCTTAACATGAATCTGATGGCAGGAGCTGCAGCAGCCCTTTTATCACCATGAAGAGGTTGCAAGATAATCACAGAGATAAAGGCTCTGATCAAAGCTTGTGACTATCTCTAGTCTACTTTTTTTTTAAAAAAGATTTTATTTATTCATGAGAGACACAGAGAGAAAGAGAGGCAGAGACACAGGCAGAGGGAGAAACAGGCTCCATGCAGGGAGCCCAACGTAGGACTCCATTCCAGGTCTCCAGAATCATGCCCTGGGCTGAAGGCAGCGCTAAACCGCTGAGCCACCGGACTGCCCTCTAGTCTACTTCTTAAGCCAACATGAAACCCTCCATGACTTTTAGCTGAACATGTTCTCATCAAAAACACTAACTTAACAGCTTTTAAGGAACGTGAACTTGATTCTTTAAAAAAATAAAATTCTATCTAGTCTGAATATTAGGGTTTCTTTCTTTCTATAAAACCTTGAGGGGTGCCTGGGTGGCTCATTTGGTTAAACATCCATCTTTTGATCTCAGCTCAGGTTTTGATCTCAGGGTCATGGTTCAAGCCTCATATTGGGCTCCATGGTGGGTGTGGAACCTACTTAAACAAACACCTGGAAATGCTCTTTGTAGAAAATTTGGAAAACAGAAACGAAGAAGAAAATAGCAATCACCCTTATCTCACCATGTGGTGATAACCATTGTAAGCATCCTGCTCTGATTCTTTCTGAATGAGTTTCTACTACATGTGCAGATTTGTATCCTGCAGGGCACTCAGCATTATGTGGTTTCTATTTTCCCCTGACACTAAGCATTGTCATAATTATCATTTTTAAGGACTGCATTTTCAGATTTAGAATAATTTGATCATTGCTCAGCATGATTAACAATGTATCTGTATAAAAACAATCATATTTAACAAACATAAAAAATATTTTTAAATTTATTACTTAAGTATAGTTGACATACAATGTCATATTGGTTCCAGGTGTACAACATGTGTGTATATATATACATGCACACTTTACTCAATGTTCATCATGGTAAGTGTATTCACCATCTGTCACCATACAATGTTATTACATCATTGACTATATTGTCCTTGCTATACTTTTCATCCTCTGATTTATTTATTTTATAACTAGATGTTTGTACCTCTTAATCCCCTTCACCACTTCACTCACTCCTTCCCTCTGGCAACAACCAGTTTGTTCTCTGTATTATGGAGTCTGCTTGGTTTGTTTGTTCATTTGCTTTGTTTTTTAGATTCCACGTAGAAGTGAAATCATATGGTGTTTGTCTTTCTCTGATTTATTTCATTTAGCCTAATACTCTCTAAGTCGATTCATGTTGTCACTAATGGCAAGATTTCATTCTTTTTGTGACTGAGTCATATTGTGTGTGTGTGTGTGTGTGTGTGTGTGTGCCAAATCTACTTTTTCATTCATCAATGCACACATTTTATATATAAATCTTTAACTACATCCCTGTTATTTCTTTGGGATTGTTCCACAAGTGTATTTACTGGGTCAAAGCAAAGGGATCTTTTTTAAGGATCTTAGTACATAATGAAAATCCACTTTCTGGAAAGATTGTACTATTTTACACTCTGTCTCACCACATATTGACCAATAAGATTTTTTTTTAATTCTTAGCTATTTGATAAATAAGATGGTATCTCTTTGTTGTTTTAATTTACATTTCCTTGATCTTACGTAGGATGAACATGTTTTCACATATTTCTCAGCTCTATATTACTCTTTCAGTGAATTTTCTAGCAATACCTTTTCTCCACATTTCTATGAGAGATCTTTGTATGTTTCTCTTTAATTCATTTGAGCATCTTGCATACTGTATGCCAAAATATTGCTGAACATGACTCTTTTTATAAGATTTATTTATTTATTTATTTGAGAGAGTATGAAAGAATACAAGCAGGGGGTAGGGGCAGAGGGAGAGGGAGAAACAGACCCTCCACTGAGCAGGGAGCCTGATGAGGGGCTCGATCCCAGAACCCTGAGATCATGACCTGAGCTGAAGGCAGATGCTTAACTGACTGAGCCACAGGTGCCCTCCTGAATATGATTCTGATCTTATTTTTTTTTAAAGATTTTATTTATTCATGAGAGACACACAGAGAGAGGGGCAGAAAGAGAGAAGCAGGCTCCATGCAGGGAGCCCAATGTGGGACTCAATCCTGGGGTCCCAGGATCATGCCCTGGGCCGAAGGCAGGCGCTCAACCGCTGAGCGACCCAGGCATCCCATGATTCTGACCTTAAATTTTATTTTCGAACTTGCCCAAATGTTATGTTTTATTTTGTATTTATTTTTTATTTTAATCACTTGGTGCTCATCACAACAAGTGCACCCTTCATCCCCATCACCTATTTTACCCATCCTCCCACCTACCTCCCCTCTGGTAACCTGATGGTAAACTGGTAACCATCTGGTAAACTGATGTTTGTTCTCTAGAGTTCCATCTGTTTCTATCCCACATTTAATCCATTTTGAATTTATTTTTGTGTATGGTGAAAGAAAGTGGTCCAGTTTCATTCTTTTGCATGTTGTTGTCTGGTTTTCCCAACACCATTTTTTGAAGAGACTGTCCTTTTTTCCATCAGATATTCTTTTCTGTTTTGTTGAAGATTAAGTGACCATATAATTGTGGGTTTATTTCTGGATTTTCTATTCTGTTCCATTGATTTGTGTGCCAGTACCATACTGTTTTGATAACTACAGCTCTGTAATGTAACTTGAAGTTTGGAATTGTGATGCCTCCAGCACTGCTTTTCTTTCTCAAGATTGCTTCGGCTATTTGGGGTCTTTTGTGGCCCCATACAAATTTTAAGATCATTTGTTCTAGCTCTGTGATAAATGCTGGTGATATTTTGATAGGGATTGCAATGAATGTGTGGATTACTTTGGGTAGTATAGACATTTTAACAATATTTATTCTTGCAATCCATGAGCATAGAATGGAATTTCATCAGTGTTTTATAGTTTTCAGAGGGTCTTCTACCTCTTTGTGGAAACTTGATTTCTTATGTATTGTTTAACTTTTTAGCATTTGGTCTGATTCAAAGGTTATAATTTTTAAAGATTTTATTTATTTATTCATGAAAGACACTCACAGAGAGAGGCAGAGACATAGGCAGAGGGAGAAGCAGGCTCCATGCAGGGAGCCCGATGTGGGATTGATCCTGGGACTCCAGGATCATGCCCTGGGCTGAAGGCAGATGCTCAACCGCTGAGCCACCCAGGTATCCCATCAATGCTTTTAAAAAAACACAACAGTTCTAGTGATATTTACTCAATTTTCTTTATCCTTGATCTTTCTGCCACACATCACACTGTTTACTTGAAATATTTCCATTTGATTTTGTGCATTCATGTGCTGATATAGGATGTACCAGCATGGCTCCCACTTCTTATTGTCTCAGCTGTAGTTGAACAGAGTAGAAAAATTAGGAACTTGAAATGACAGAGTGTTTAAGTCCTTCTCTGCTGGGTGTGAGCTGAGTATTGCTACACTGAGTCTCAGCCTTTGTGTAATGAATAGAAGCAATAACTCCCTCTGACCTGTGTGAGGATCTAATGAGATCATGCCTATGAAATTGCTTGGTGGGCTGTAAACCCCTACATAGATATTAACATTGTCTTCCTTCCTCCCTCTCTTCCTCTTCCTCCCCTTCCTCCTCCCTTCCCCACCTCTCCCCTCCTCTTCTCCTCCTTTCCTTCTTATATCCAATGGAAATTTGATTCAGTTCAAGTAAGAAAGTATGTGAAATTGGCTGTAAACTGTAAGTGGGTATCATACACTCTCTTCTCATATACAGTATCCCCAACTCTGTCACTTCCATCTTCAGAATATTTCTCAGAACCTCACACCTTGGTGTTTTAGATTGTTACTTAATTCTTAGGTTATCTTCCTTTCCATGGGTTTATGTCCCATCTCCTATGTTGGATTGATTCCAAGCATTTTTATGTCTTTGCACATGAGCTCTGTAGAGCCTTGCAGCTTATCAATATTGACTGATTGATGGCTTTGCTCCATAGTTGTCTGATCTAATGAAAGAATATAGACTGTTTGAGAAAGGGGAAGGGTATTGATACTCTGGAGAAGAGGCTGGATAGGCAGAAGCCAGATTACTGAGGGCCTTGTGTTTGGATATTGGGAATTTTGCCTTTTACAGATGAGAAGATATTAAGTGATTTTTCAGTAGGGAAATGACATTGTTGGAATTCGGTTTGGAACATATTTTATTTAACTCTGGATCCCAGAGCCTAGGATAGCACTCGGTATGCAGGAATTGCCATCAATCTGTGTTCAATTGCTTTTATCACTAAACAGAGTATTCTTCAATTGTTTGATTATTCTGAAGATGAGATACTTTGTCTTTTAGGGAGGAAGTAGATCACGTCTGTAGACCTACCAGTATTTCTATCCATCTTGGTACAAAAGAAAAAGGATCAATTCTGTGGCAGGGTTTAAGCCAAAAACTTTTGGTTTCTGGAAAACCTAAAAACTTTCTGTGGGAAAATTCTGCTGGGGCAGAAGATTGGTTTCTTCTGCCTCAACCTTTTCTGTTGTGCTGAGTATTTGTTACTACTTTAGACAACCCCTCCTGGGTTTTGTTTGAGCATCCACCCCTCTCCCATTCTCCATTCATCCCTCTCCTTTGGGTATTAACTTCTAGGCTGGAGACAACTAGAACATGGCATTCTCCTGGCCATTGTGATGGGTTCAGGGATGGTCACTGACCTAATTAGGCCAATCAGAGTCAATAACTCTCAACTGTGTTTGAGATGTTGGGAATAAAGACTGTTTCCCCATGAAATGTGAACCTGGAAAAATCCATTGTTGAGGCTTCTGGGGCCATCTTAGTACCATTAGGAGAGAGACTGCTGCAAATTCAGCTAACATAGGCAAAACATGGAGAAAAAATAAGTACCTGAGGGTGCCTGGGTGACTCAGTTGGTTAAGCGTCTGCCTTTGGCTCAGGTCATAATCCCAGGGTCCTGGGATTGAGTCCTGCATCAGGCTCCCTGCTCTAAAGGGAGCCTGCCTCTCTCTCTCTCACGAATAAGTAAATACAATCTTTAATGAAAGAAAGAGAGAAAGAAAGAAGAAAGAAAAAGAAAGAAAGAAAGAAAGAAAGAAAGAAAGAAAGAAAGAAAGAAAGAAAACCTGATAAAACCTTTAAGCCCCTACATCACCTCTACCTGGACTTTATGCTACAAGATGTCCCAAAAGAGAAGAGCCTGAGCAAAGGGCTTTGTGCTACCACTTTAACAGACAGTGAAATCCTAGGGAGCATGAGTGAAGGACAAAGGGAATAAAGCACCAAAGGAGAGAGAACCAATCCAAGGTTGCATCATTGAGCCAGCCACTGTGAAGTACAATTGTTTGATCCCACCATGGGCTAGTCCTTCAAGAAGCAACATAAACTGTGTCCCAGGGCAATCCACTGGAGAAAAGAAATGGCCAAGAATTAATTCAATAGTTCCCATTTTCCACTGGTCAAAGGATGCATATTACAGGCTATTAACTCTCCCACATTTCTGGGTTTGGAATATTGGAAGACAAGCAGGATCCTGCATCTCCGTGTCAACTGGGAAGTCTTGAGGCAAGAGGCCATTGACAAGGTGTGAGCTGAGAAGCTGTCAAATTGTGCTGTCAAATTATGAAGTTAGAGCCTGTGCAGCAGCTGGAGGGAGAGAAGGTGAGGCCAAGAGAACCTAAGTAGTGCCTAAGAGGCACCTCAGATACTCCTGAGTTAATAATAAGGCCCTTTTTGGCTAAAGCCAGCTGGGTTAGGTTTCTACATAAGCAACCTTGTGTTTACAAATTCCATCTCCCCACTCCCTAGACTGCTGTAACACTCACTGCCTGGGCCATTCATTTGGCATGAAAGTGTGCGCTGTCTTTTTGTTACTTAACGATCTTGCACGTCCTATCCAAGAGAGCTGTGTGGCCGTGAGGGCAAGGCAGTAGCCCTGTGCCTGTGCCATTCACAGAATGCTTAATAACTATTTGGCTGAACTGACTTTTTCAGATTCATAAAATTCAGCATTCTGCTATTTGGCCGCTCGCATCCCAATGGGCTTCTCCCGGTGTATGCTGACTTTTTTAACTTGTTAAAAATTTGTCGTTTGGGCAGTACTTACACAATGAATCACCACATGATTTCACATGCCCAGTGGCATTTGGATTCTAAAGTTAAATCACTGTTCTTCTATTCTCACTCTGGTTAATATGAAAAGATATTAAGGTGCAGAATAGCTCTAGAAGATTCGATATTGACCAAAACTGGAATTCTGGAAGCTAAGAGTGAGTAGAGAAAACAACCAGAAGGAAATAATGAAGTCATAGAATAATAAGCATGATTTGGTAGATACCTGTATTCTTGTAGGACTTGCCAATGATAGATATTCTTTTCAAACATCTATGGAAAAGTTTAAAATTGGTTGCATAATAGAGCACAAAGAAAATGTCCATAAATTCCCCAGAGTAGAAACCTTCTGACCTAAAAGTTCCAAAGAACATTAACACTAGAAATTAATGACAAATGTAAAAAAAAACAAAAAACAAAAAAAACAAATCCATTCACTTTCAATTTTAAAGATTTTTATTTATTTATTCATGAGAGACACACAGAGAGAGAGCCAGAGACACAGGCAGGGGGAGAAGCAGGCTCCCCTTGTGGAGCCCAATGCAGAACTCTATCCCAGGACCCTGGGATCACAACCTGAGGGGAAGGCAGACTCTCAACCACTGAGCCACCCTGGTGCCCCTATTCACTTGCAATTTTAAAGCAGTTTTTGCAATAGCTTTTGCATTAAAGAGGAAATCAGAACCGAAATTTCTGTAATTTGTAGTTAAGTAGGAAATCAAATTTGAAACATGGATCACTTTAGAATAATGACAGAATAGACACTACCCACCAAGTTCTATATGACGCACAGAGAGTGATAATTGGAGGGAAATTTATTACCTTAAGCACACTTATAGAAAATAAGAAAAGCTGAAACTAAGTGATCTAAGCATACAGTTCAGGATGCTAGAAAAAGAGAAACAAAAAATAGACCTAAACCAAGCAGAAGGTAAGAATTAACAAGGATAAAATGGATGAAATAACAAATATCAGGTGTCTAATATAAAAAGCTGATAATTGATAGATAAAATTTTTAAAAGTCTGATTAAGGGAAAAGGGCTCAAACTGACAATTTAAAAGAAACAGGAGGAGAACATGATTATAGAAACAGAGGTTATTAAAGAATTTAGAGGGGCATCTGAGTGGCTCAGCAGTTGAGAGTCTGCTTTCAGCTCAGGCCATGATCCTGGGGTCCTGGGATCAAGCCCTGCATTGGGCTTCCGGCTCCAAGGGAAACCTGCTTCTCCCTCCCCTGCTCCCTACCCTCAACCCCCCGCTGTTTGTGCTCTCTCTTAAATAAATACATAAATACATAATAAAATATTAAAAAAAGAACTTAGAGAATACTATGCCCAACTGCATTAAATCTAGATGAAAATTACAATTCTCAGGGAAAACATAAATTATCTCAATTGACTCAAGAAATAGTATCAAACCCAAATAGATCACCAACAATGGAAAAAGTAGTTTGAATTCTACCCACAGTGGGGCACCGGGCTGGTTTAGTTGGTGGAGCATGTGACTCTGGATCTCAGGGTCCTGATTTCAAGCCCCAGGCTGGGCATAAAGCTGACTTTTAAAAGAAAAAAAAAGTAAAATCCACCCATGGAAAAGAAATGAAGCCAGTCTGGTTTTACAAATAAGATCTTATAAATTCATTCTATGAGGCTGGCATAATGCTGATACCAAAGTGGACAAGCATAAACGACCAAGAAGGAAACCAAAAGCTAAACTTGCTTATAAACACAGATTTTTAAAATTCTAAATGAAATATTAGCCAATTGGATCAGTGTATTAAAGTAATGCAAAGATGGTTCAACACTAAGATAACTTAATGAAATTCACTACATTCATATACCAAAGAGAGAAAACTTCTGATAATTTCAATTGGTACCAAAAAAACCCACCCAAAACCAAGACCAAAAAACCTGCACATACTTCTAGTAGAATACAATACCCTTTTGTGACTGGGGAAAAATAAAACCTTCTCATAAGTGAAGCAGGAAAGAAAACATCTTTGGGGCACCTGGCTGGCTCAGTGGGTAGAGCACATGGCTCTTGATCTCAGGATCATGAGTTTGAGCCCCACATTGGGTGCAGAGTTTACCTAAATAAACTTAAAAAAAAAATCCTGAACTTGATAAAATCTCCATTAGAAACCTACAGCTAAGAAAGAAAAAGAAAAAAAGAAAGCTACAGCTACAGCAAATGCTAAACAGCAAAGTATTAGAAGCATTTTCTTTAAAGTCAGGATTGAGACAAACTGAGTTGATACCATTGTTATTAGTACATGAACCTAGAGTACCTAGTCACTGCAGTTAGATGAAAAACAAGAGTTAGACATCAACATGAAAAGAGACAAATGGCATTAGTTCTAGATGATATGATAATATATGCAGAACTTCCAGGCTCAACCCCTTAAAAAATGATTATGGCTTAAAAAAGAATCTAACAAGGTGGTAAATTATAAAGGAAACATATGCACACACACAAGCCAGTAGCTTTCCTATGTATCAGCAATAATAAATTAGGAAATATGATAGAAAAAAGATATAACTCATGTTAATAATAAAAACTAAAAAGGAGCTTAGGAACAAATTATCAAAAAATGTACAGACTTATGGAAAAAAAGCTATGGACTTTCTTAAAGGATACACAAATGTTGAATGTATGGAGAAACAACTTATCTTCTGAAAATGATGAAAAAACTCAGTATTAAAAAGATATTAATTCTCCTCCAAATTAGTTCCTATTTGACATTCCAGCAGGACTTTTTATGGATATGCTGATTCTGAAATTCATCTGGAAGAGTAAACATACAAGAATAGCCAAGAACATTTTGAAATAGAAGAATAATGACAGGAGCACCTCCTGTTATATGTCAAGACATACAACAAAGATACCAAAGATTATAATAGTAAAAAATGAGGTATTGATGTAGAAAAAACCAAATAGGTGAGGAAACAGAACAGAGTCCTGAAGTATATCCTGTATAAATAGGAACTTAGTTTATGATAATGATGGCAATCACAATTTATGGGGCAAAATGGTCGGAACAGATGGCTATCAATTTTAGGAAGAAATTCAAGGTGGTTTAAAAATCAAAACATTTTTAAAGCCTATAAACAATTAAAGATAAATGTAGAAACATATTTTTGAAATCTTGAGTTTGGGCAGGCCTTTCTATGGAAGGCCCAGATCCCAAAGGCCATAAGGAAAAGATTAACAGACTGACTATAGATAAATAGATCTTTCTCTTAATAAGCAGATTAACAGATAAACATTTAAATCTTTGGTATACCTAAGGAAATCATAAACAATATTAACACACAAAAGGCCAACTGAGAGAAACCATTTGTGACTTAAGCAAAGAGTAAAAGATTAATACCATAATATATAAAGAACTTCTACAAAACATCTGAAAGATATAAATTCAATGAAAATTGCCCAACATTAAAATGGAGTTAATTCATTGAAGAAAAAAACACAATTTATTAATAAATATATAAAATGATGATCTCACAAAACAAAAATGACAACAATAAGGTATTTCATTTTATCCACTGGTTTGATGAAACTTACCAAAAATTGCTAAATGTTAGCGTTGACAAAAGAGTGGGGAAAGAGGTCTCTAACAGGAATTTGAATTGACTAAGTACAAGGGTGGGAGTGGACATTGGTGCCATTTTGTAGTAAGAACAAAAATACCCATATGTTTGCAGAAAGACACATCTTTAAAGATACTTTACAGATAATTACAGTATAGAATCACAAAGGAGATGGAAATAAATGTCCATCCCCAAAGGCTAGTTGAATAATTTCAATCCGTCTTGTACTTGGAAGCTGTTGATGAGGTAGATCCGTCCTGATGCAGGAAGATAATATATGTACCAGGCATTATATTCTGTGCTTCATGTTTTCTTAACCCTTCCAGAAACTCAATGAGGAAGATACCGTAACTTGTGCTCTCTGACAGATGAGGAAACCGAGGGACAGTGGGGTGAGTCATTCATCTAAGATGACACAGCTGGTTGGCAGAGCTGGTATTTGAACCCCAGTGATCTGGCTCCATAGCTGTGGCTTGGTCATGACCCTAAGTCATGCTTCCATATGACTATGGGGAGAAAATTAAGCCACAGAAAAATATTGAACAATCTCATCTTTATTAAAAGTGGAAACATGTTTCATTGCACAGGAAAAAACGGTAACATTCGATGAGAGAGAGCTTTACGGGTGGGTGAACTGGCACTTCACTTTGGTGCCACTCTTTATATGTTGCTGGAATTTCTCACAGCAAGCAAATGTTGCAATTAAAAGTAACATCATGGGGATCCCTGGGTGGCTCAGCGGTTTAGTGCCTGCCTTTGGCCCAGGACACGATCCTGGAGCCCTGGGATTGAGTCCCACGTCGGGCTCCCAGCAAGGAGCCTGCCTCTCCCTCTGCCTGTATCTCTGCCTCTCTCTCTATGTCTATCATAAATAAATAAAATATTAAAAATAGATAGATAGATAGATAAATAAATAAATAAATAAATAAATAAACAAACAAATAAAATAACATCATGAGAGACTCCTAACTCTGGGAAATGAACAAAGGGTTGCAGAAAGGGAGGTGGGAAGGGGTTTGGGGTAAATGGGTGATGGGCACTGAGGAGGGCATTTGATGGGATGAGCACTGGGTATTATACTATATGTTGGCAAATAGAACTTCAATAAAAACAAAAAAAAAAAGAAAATTTAAAAAATAAAAGTAACATATTTAAAAGACTAAAAATAATACCTTATTAAATATATTTTAATATTGGGATACCTGGGTGGCTCAGCAGTCGAGCATCTGCCTTTGGCTCAGGGCCTGATCCCAGATTCCCGGGATGGAGTCCCACAAGGGGCTCCTTGTGTGGAGCCTGCTTCTCCTCTCTCTGCCTGTGTTTTTGCCTCTCTGTGGGTGTGTCTCTCATAAATAAATAAAATCTAAAAAATATTTATATATTAAAAGTATTTATCATATAACTATATTGAGTGTATGTGGTCAAAATATCTTTACATCTGGGGCTTCCTTTTTTTTTTTTTTTTTAAACTCATGAGAGACACACAGAGAGAAGCAGAGACATAGGCAGAGGGAGAAGAAGCAGGCTCCATGCAAGGAGCCCCTTGTGGGACTCGATCCGGGGAATCCGGGATCACGCCCTGGGCCAAAGGCAGGCTCTCAACTGCTGAGCCACCCAGGGATCCCTGGGGCTTACTTCTTTATGTAGTGTTTTTTTTTCCAGAAGCTTCCTTTATTTTTATTTTTTTTTAATAATTCTTTTTTTTTTTAATTTTTATTTATTTATGATAGAGAGAGAGAGAGAGAGAGAGGCACAGACATAGGCAGAGGGAGAAACAGGCTCCATGCACCCGGAGCGACGTGGGATTCAATCCCGGGTCTCCAGGATCGCGCCCTGGGCCAAAGGCAGGCGCTAAACCGCTGCGCCACCCAGGGATCCCCAGAAGCGTCCTTTAGTTCAAACTATTATCTTGCAAAAATGAGAACAGAATACTCATGCCCCACCTATCTGCCTACATTCCGAAAGCATCAATTAATCACTTTGGAAGGAATCTGATTTTGTGCATTTGGAAGTACCTGTTTGTTACAAGAATTCTGTAAATAGTCTGGCTGAAATGGCTTGAATTTAACGCCTGACACGCTCCTAATAGAGAGATTTGCCCTTTTGTTCCCTGGTATCTGGATTTCCCTTCCACAAGCTCTTAGTAAGATGCTATGCTTGGGGGGCACCTGGCTGGCTCAGTCAGCTAAGCATCTCCCTTTGGCTCAGGTCATGATCCCAGTGTCCTGGGATTGAGCCCTGAGTCAGGCTCCCTGCTCAGCAGACAGCCTGCTTCTCCCTCTCCTTCTGTCCTTCCCCCTGCTTATGCTCTCTCGCTCTCTCTCAAATAAGTAAATAAAATCTTTACAAACACACACACACAAAAGATGCTATGCTAGATGCAGAGGCTCTGAGACTGAGTAAGCCCAGGCTAGTGAGAGCATAGACCCTTCCCAAGGCTGAAACCAGGGAGCCACCTTGGACTTTGTCACTGTTGCCAACCTGCCACTGAGCCCATCAGTGTGGCACCCTACCTGCTGATCTGATCCACCCACCACTGTCCAGGACACAAGCACCTCTTTCCTTGCCTTTTCCAGTAGCCTCCTGCAGCCTCTCCTGCCTTCACCCCTGCCCCCATCACTCACCACCTCACATGTTCCCATCCCTCCCGCCACCAGGCTAAACCCATCAGTGTCTCCCATTTCTCCCAGGAGGAGAACCAGAATCCTCACTGTGTCTACCAGGCCCACAGCCCAAGATCCACACAACCTTCCTCCAACTCCTTTTACTTCCTCTACCAGGTTCCCTCTCACCTTGGGGCCTCTCACTCCACCCTCCTGGCCTTATTAACCTCCACTTAGCATTCAGCTGTTATTTCACTTCTTCACGGGAGGCTGTCCCAAGCCCCCACCATCAGAGCTCTTTACCCCCCTAACTCCAGAGCCGTCCCTGAGAGGACCTGTCAGGTCCCTACGGGTAGGAACCATGTCTCTTTTGTGGTATCCTTAGAACGAAGCAGAGAGAGCCTGGCCCACACGGGTGTTCACTGAGCACTTGCTGAAAAAGGAGTGAGGGAGGGATCCACAGAGAGGTGAGGGAGGTGAGGGAGGCCCTGAAGGGTTCTGTGGCAGGGAGTGAGAAATGACATTTCCGACTCGGGCCCTGCTGAAGCAGGGTGTAGAGCCCTGTGGTTGGCAGGTCGGAGCAGGGAGGCAGAGCTAAGGCTGCAGCTGTGGGTGAGCCCTGCCTGGCCCGGAGCTCCCCATACCAAAAATAGGACTTGAACTCTATGCTGTAGGTAATGGGAGAATTTGGGAGGTTGTTGGGGAATCCCTCCCCACTCCCTTTCCTTTTCCATCCCCTCGTCCCTGCTTCCCCTCCTTCTGCAGACTCCGGAACAAGGAACAAAGTCTCTGAGTGCCAGAGAGCATGCTCTTCGTTAGAAAGGAAGTGGCAAGGGACTCAGAACAGACGTTGCTCAATGGGCCCCTTTGCCTGGCCCTGTTCCTAGATGTACAAAGCAGAGCTAGAGTAGTAGCGAGAGAAATGTCCTCCAGAGAGGGGCCGGGGAGCCCCCAAAGCATCAGAGCCCTGTGCCCCAAGGACGCAGGCGAGAGGGAGGAGTTGGGTCAGGCTGAGGCCCTAGACAACTAGACAGAGCCACTGACTAGTATCTGGGGGAGGGTCCCTGAGGCTCTGCTGCCTTCCATGACTTCTGCCTGTTGGCTTTGCCTCAGGACAGCTGAGGGGTCGACTCCAGGGCTCCAGCTCTGGGGCATGAAGAGGCTTCCGCTGCCCGAAGCCCGGCAAAGTCACCTCTCTCTGAATAATGTTGATGAGTAAGGGGGCTCAAGGTGGCACCTCGGCCTGAGGACTTGCATCCTCACCTTGAAGTTCCCAGGGGAGGGCACTGACTCCTGCCAGGAGCAGGGTTAGGGGAGGCAGGAGCCCATAGGACCCGGCCTGCAGCCACTTCCCTGGGCTCAGACTTCTGCTCTCCTGGCCTCTCTGCAGACATTTCAAGCCTTTCAAAATCTCAAAAGTAGGGCACCTGGGTGGCTCAGTGGTTGAGTGTCTGCCTTCAGCTCAGGTCATGATCCCGGGGTCCTGGGATCGAGTCTCACATCGGGCTCCCCACAGGGAGCCTGCTTCTCCCTCTGCCTGTGTCTCTGCCTCTGTCTCTGTGTCTCTCATGAATAAATAAATAAAAATATATTTTTTAAAAAACCTCAAAACCATGGGACCTGTCGGCTTCTATGTTTCCCACCCTATTCTTTGGGCTTGAATTTATTCTTCAGTTCAACAGCATTCACTGAGTGTCTGCTCTGTGCAAAGCCCCATATACGGTTCTTAGTGATAAAGATGAACAATTTATGATCTCTGCTTCCAAGAGGCTTACAGTCTAGTGAGGGAAACCACATTCAGAACAATATAAAACTCCAGTTTAATCAACCTTTTTACTATTTTTATGTAACTGACATATATAGGGCATGACCTATATGCTTGCCCCCACTTTCTGTCATCTTTGGAATCCTTGTTTATTTTTTTCTCCAGCACTCTTTGGGGTTTGGGATTGTTTTGTTTGGCTACAGAAATGGTTAGACTTGCTTCAGCGTCTCCTCACAATTTCCTCTGCATTATCAACCAGCTGTCACCTTGGAATTAGATCTGCCCCATCCCCTGGGTAGGTAGACCTTTCTGAAGTGAACTTGAAGCTGTCAGAGGATGCAGCTTCTGAAGAAGGGGCAGGAGACTCCCAGGCCATAAATATATCCTTGATAAGGGCCTGCAGTCCCACTGTTAAAAGGTTATTCCTTTGAAGGTGCATGAGCTCCTGGGGGAAATAATAGCTTAAATAAATCCTGATTATTTACCAACTCTAGTGGGGATTCATTTATAGCCAGGGGTGGGGGGTAGAGGGGGCACCATCTTTCCTGGTCTAGTTGATTTCTCTAGATTTTGAGGTTGTTTCAGTTAGCTATTGCTACGTAACAAACCACACTGATTTGTTGTTCTTACAACGTTGTGGGTTGGCTATGTGGGTGGTTCTGTTAGTCTTCCCTGCCATCATCACCCATGTGGCTAAGGTCATCTGATGGGGGTTGGGGGCCCAACATGGCCTCATTCGCATGTCTGGAGGTTGGTGCAGCTTGCCAGTTCTCCCAGTGGTCTCTCATTCTCCAGTGGACTCAGGGGACTTCATCAGGGCATGGCAATCTCAAGTTATGAGAGGGTAATGGTAGACGCTGGAAGACCCCTTTAGACCTAAGCTCCAGACTTTGCATGTCATTTCTGCCATATTCTGCTGGTCAGAAATGTCACTAGGCCAGTCCTGATTGAAGGAGGTGGCAAAGTAGACTTGACCGCTCAGTGAGGGGAACAGCAACATCACATAGCAGAGGGGTGCAGACACAAGGAGACGCCATTCATCGGGGCCATTGCTCTAGAACTCTACCATAGACATCTAAAAGAAGTAACATCTTAAGTGTTTGCTTCAGGACAGCAGGATAGATAGAGGAGGTGTAAGTCCCTACTTTCTGTCAACATCTATTTCCATGATTTTGCCCGGGGTTGTTATCCTTTGCCAGCAGGGAGAGAGCCTACAGATCCAGTTCCCTTGACTCCGCAGAGCCCATCAGACTGCATAACAAGCGCCATTTGGCTGATTCCCCTTGAGTTTTCCAAGCACCTTCCTCACCAGGCCCCATGATGTGCAGGTAAACTAGATTGGGGTGGGGGGTGGGGTCCTGATTTGCAGCATTTGCCAGTTGCTATGGTGTAAATATTCCTACTGCTGCCAATTGCAAGCTACCGATGTGACATCACTGAATGAGGAGTTTGGAATAGATATGAGTAATTGATTTTTGGCCCTGTACAAGCCAGCTCCCCACCTTTTTCTTATCTCTGGAATTTTCTAGAAAAAAGTGAATACAGATTTAAAAAGAAAAAAACAAAAAAAGCAAAACCTTTCTTGGTGCCAAAAGAATAAAATGTGTTAAGAAGACAGATTCTTGTTTCAGAAGATGGGGAACTCCACAGCCATGAGACAAGCCGTGGCAACCCCGGAATCTAGGCAGGGCCTAAACATACCCAGTGATATCTTTGTGTAGGCAGGGACCATTTCTGAAAGGGTGCTCACCTAACAAACACTGGTTATTTCTGGAAGTGATGGTGGGTGGGGTGAGCGACCTGCCTTTATATATTTCTGCTCTAACTTCGCTTTCTTACAGCAAACACGTATTCGATTTACAATTACATGATTAAAACTAAAGAAACAAGATATAGACTTATTGAACATTGCAGACTGTATGAGTCAGATAAGTCAGGGAACTTGCCCTGGTCAGGGGCACACCCCAGACTAGGACCCAGGGCTCCTGACTTCTTAATGCTTCCCCACAACCTTCAGGCTGCCCCCAATCTGTACAGCTACAGATTGGGAAGAAATCGATCACTCTCCCAGCAAAAGCTCATGGAAGTTTGGAGAGCCTTACCTTGGGAGATTGGGCAGAGACCAAAAAGAGTCCTCTCAGGAGTAGCTTTCAGGTGTGGCAGGCCACTGCAAGGCAGTGCAGAACCCTTTAGGGACATACCTCCTGCCCCCCACAGAAAGTCTGACCTACCATTGCTGTCAGTGAGCAGTGAAGAAGAGCAAGTAATGGAAATCTCTGTATTGTTGGCCGGAAGGGTCCTCCCATCCAACTTACTTTTAGACTCTCCTCTTGGGAAATTTACCCAGTTCTAAATCACTTGATTGAATTTGTTGTTGTTGTTGTTTGTTTTGGTTTTTTGTTTTGTTTTGTTTTTGGTTTTTTGGTTTTTTTTTTTGGTTGAGAGGTTAGTGTTTCTTTGATTTATTTTCTCCTTTCTTGTATCCTTTTGCTGAAACAACCTTCAGGTTTCAACAAAGTAAGTACAAGGCCAGCCCAAATTCAGTATGAAAACAAGCGTCAATACAATGAGTGAAAACCCAAAAAAGGCACCCTTATCTTGCAATGGGAGGCATTTGTTTTTAAGGAAAGGTCTTGCTTGTGTTTAGGAAGAGTGTGGGAGGGGGTCAGGGAGAATGAGCACCAGCAGACCAAGACAGAAAAAACCCTCTCTGGAAACAAAAGTTGGTGGTTGCATGGTTGTGACACTGACTCGCCCTTGGCTCAGAGCTGTGTTCAAGGCTGAATGGGGTATGTTTGGAGCCTTAGTGGGGAGATTGCTTTTCCAGGCTGGGCCGACCCATAGGGGCCAAACCACCCAAGCACTAGGAGGTGAAACCAGTTCAGCCCAGCCTTCAGGCTTGTTTGGAAATATTCTGTATTTTCTATTTCACTTCCCATCCCATGGCCCTGTGTCCTCCTCTTTATGAGGCTGAAGGCTCCTTGAAGGCAACGTCCTTATCTGTTTTGTCTTAGCATCATTCTTGGCAAGTGATCAGTAAATGTGTATTGAATGAAGGAATCAAATTCAAAGCAACAGTATTTCAATGGCCTTTACTAGTTGGTTTTTGGGGAGGAAGGGTGGTCAGGGGGAATTGGGAATGTGTAAGAAATAAAAGATTAAATAAAAGATGATCAGAGTAGGTCCCCACCTCAAAGAGCTTGCAGATAAATCCAAGAGACACGCTTTGACACAGATGAAGGTTATCCTTTTAGCTTCTTGCCCTCAGGCCTCTTGCTTTCTATAGGTTGTGACCAAATTTGAGACTCTGTCTTCTCCTTCTGTCCCTCACCCCCACGGGGAAAGCAGGAGCACGTGAGTGTAAGAAGTGCTAAGTCCATAATGCAGTGGCTGTGAGGGTTGATCTCAGCTCTGACATTCTGTGTAGATGCTCAACAGTCGAGGACTAGGGTGGAGGCTGAGGTCCAGGGGTGGGGATGGGACAGGGCAGGAGCAGGAGGGGCAGAAGGCAGGTTCCAGCCAAGGCTCTTAAAAAGTGCCAAAGGTCAAATGGGAGCAAGCAAGTTTAGCTGTCACATCCAAGAGCAAGTGGAGGGGGCCATGGACTGGAGTGAGGTCCGATGGGGCCAGAAGCCAGTGGCTCTGAGTGTCTACACAGGACTGTAGAGGTGCCAGCTGTGAGCACAAAAGCTCAGAGTCAGGACAGACACCTTGTACATGGCCATGGAGCTTTTCCCGTGGTTCTCCCAACCGAGCCCTCACAAGCCCAGGCCCCAGGAAGGGGAGCCCCAGGCATGAATGAGTCCTCTGCTCTGCCCATTAGCCATGAGGCAGACAGACAAGGCTTCCCTCTATCAGCTGCACGCTGATCAAAAGATAGTGCAAGCTAGCCTTTAGTAAAGTTAGTTTTCATTTCTAACTTAAATGTCTATTCTGAGGTTATCTCCATCTTAGTTTTGGTGACAAGATGGCTCTTCTTTTATGAAATCATGATGATGGTAGGTGATCCATTATATTTTGGCTTCAGTGGGCTCATTTGGCTAAATTAAAAGGTGGGCAATATCGGTCCCCAGATTTACAGAAGGAAATAGTAAGGCATCAAACCCCAGTCTGGTTATTTCTGCTCTAAGTCTGGTCACTCGGCTGCAGATCCTGGCTGCCAAAATAACACCATCATCACCAGCAACATGTACACAGCATACTCTTTGAACCAAGCACTATCTTAAGCATTTGCATACGCCAATTACCTCCTCCTGTTGGTTTGGCTCTCTGGCCCCCCTGTATCTACCTAATATCTGAACTTGGCCTCTCCCAATGTCAACTGAAGCCTGGTTCTGGTGGCTTCCTTAATACAGGCCTCATAATCTCTTCCCTAACTCCCAGCCACCTGGAAAGTAGAGATCCACCTCAAAATTCCTATCTAATGGCTGTGTCTCCACTCCTTGCTTCCAAATCCTCACCAGACTCTTATACTGACTGCCTGGTTGGGCCTCCTACCAGACACTGGCAAGCTCTCTGATACCGAGCATGGGTCCTGGAAGGAGAGCAACCAGCTGCCTAGCTGTGAGTCCCCAGGATAACCACCAGTCCAGTTAGACCCTTCCCCACTTACCTGCCTTTGAGTTTTCTGGGGCCACATTCCACCCTCCTAGCAGCCTGACTTTACCATTTGCTTCCTGCTGGAATCTTCCCCAGACTCCCCACCGCTGTGTGAATCTTCTAGTTTCTAGGTCTAGCCCTTATCCAGCCTCCTCTAAGCAAAGCAAACCTTGAGTCAAATTCTATACTCTTGCCCCAGGCCTGGAGCTGTTGCTCGAACAGTACCAGAGAGCATGCCACATACACCTCACCACACTGTGGTGTATTACTTATTGTACACCGGATCTCCATTTTATGGAGAAGCAAACCAAAGCCTAAAGAGGTGAAGTCACTCGTGCAAGGTCACACAGCTAGGAAGTGGCAGACATGGGCTCTAATGCCAGGTTCTAGAGGCCTGGCGCTTAGCTACCACATTGCCTGGCTTCTCTAGGACGTCTGAGAAACCCCATACTGGGGGGTTTGGAATGAGATGAGCCTCTTTGGCTTCTGAGCTCCATATCTGTGGGAAGTTGCCAGTTCTGAGTCTTTGTTCCTGTGCCTTCCATGATCCCATTAGGACCCACACAACCATCACCTCCATCCCTTCCTGAGGCGGAACCCTGGTGACCATCGCATGCTGAGTGGGGCCTGAGGTATTGAGCTCAGCACTCTGGGAATGTCAGTCACAATTGAGAAAAGCAAACCTGTGTCTGTTTGTAAAGGATTTCACAGCTGAAGGAGGAAGGGAATGCGGGAATCTGAAGCGTGGAGTCTGAGCCTGGCCGCGCAGGGGTCTGAATCCTTACTCTGCCATAGTGCGAGACTTTGGGCGAGTCTCTTAACTTCCCCGTGCTTTTGTTGTCTCATCTCTAAGGGGAATAATAATCATGGTAATACCTACCTCGTGTAGAGCTGTTGCTAATTATGGAGCTAATTAATATAATAATGTAATATAAATATGTATAGCCCTTCGAACAGAGCCTGGCACCCACAATGAGCTTTTCATGGGGTACACTGTTATTAATCTCTGGGGGTAAGAACATGTACATTACCACCATTTTGCAAGCAAAGAAACTAAGACTCTGAGGGGTTGAATGAGATGCTCAATATTACACGCCTTCTGCAGGATGGACTCAGATTGAAATCCAGAGCCTCTGCTGAAAGACCTGGCATTTCCTCCATTTCTTCCAGGAGTTTCTTATTTCCATTTCTGATGTGACTGCAGTTGGCTGTGATCACCAGGCTAGCTACCACTTTCCAACTGCATTAATCCACTCCTGCAAAAATCAGGCTCCTCTTAACGATGCAGCTGCTGCTCGGAGTAGACCTGGGCCCACTGAGCAGCTGTCCACCTACACCTGGTCACTAGAGCCTGCAGAATGCGGCTGTCAGTGGGGAGGGCACTTACCTCCAGCAGGTGCCTGATTATGCAAATCCCGCACTCCAGAAAGGAAGGAAGGGTGGGGGTACAGGGATGTGGCCAGCCCAGGACCCAGGAATGACTGATGAGGCTGGCTGGTTCCCTCTCCCTTGCTGTGCAGGCCGGAGCCTTGTGGTGACAGCAGCCCAACCACACTATCTCAGCTGCTTTGTAGCAGGCGCTGGGGCGAGGAAAGCTGAATTGGGTTGATATGGTTCTCCAGTGACTCATCCAGGCGTGGACCCGCAATGGATAATTAAGCTGTCTTGAACCTTCTTTCAGGCCCACACCCCCCAAGATGAACGCTCTCGATTTGTTTATCGGGTCTCCAACAATGGGCCACTATTCTCCTTCCCCACAACCCGGTTACACAATCTTTCCCCGTGTCTTTCAGCCACCTACTGAAAATCTGTCTGCGTGCTGAGCACTTGCTCCCCATCCCTCCACCAAACGCCTGGCTGGCACATCATCCCCGACTTTGATGGAATTGCTCACTGCCTTCTCGACTCTGCTCACCAAGAACCCCCTAAAAAATGAGGCACTTACTCTCCTGCCGGAGCCTCCTGAGGGCAGATTTTGGTCTCCACGCTAAACCTTCACACTGTCCCTGGCTCCACACTGGATCTGGACCTCCGAATTAGCGATCTTCCGGTGCCTAATGAATGCCCTGGATCTTCCAATTCCCTTTGATCCAAATTTCTTGGGTTAATTTTTTTTTAATTCTTTAGAAAACATATAAATAACTCATGTTTCGGATGTCTGGCTAGCTTAGTTGGTAGAGCATGCAACGCTTGATCTCAGGGTCATGAGTTCAAGTCCCACTTTGGGCCTAGAGCTTACTTAAAAAAATAAAAATAAGTAAAAAAGTAACTCATGTTTGTTATAGAAAAAGGAATACAAGTCACTCATAATCCTGCCACCCAGAAATAGTCTTTATAAATATATATATATATATATTTTTTTTAAAGATTTTGTTTATTCATTCATGAGAGACACAGCGAGAGAGAGAGAGAGAGAGAGAGAGAGAGAGGCAGAGACACAGGCAGGGGGAGAAGCAGGCTCCACGCAGGGAGCCCGATGCGGGACCCAGTCCCGGGACTCGGGGATCATAACCCGGGCTGAAGGCAGGTGCTAAACCGCTGAGCCACCCAGGGATCCCTCTTTATAAATATTTTTATAAACTCTTTATAAATGTATCCTCTTGGACCTACCTCCCCATATTCTAAGATTTATTCCCATGCCCTTCCTTCCCTGCTGGGGCACCACTGATAGGTACCCTCCAGCCAAGTATGTTGGAAGTATGCAGATGCCATTTTTAAAATGAGAATCTACTACAGGACAGCATATTTGTTAATTTCTAGATTGTGGCTCTTGATGGTGAAGTCGGCTTCTTCATGGCGTCGGTATAGATTCCAATGACAATGTCTTGCCTGCATTTCTGGAACAGCTGCCCGCCCCCCCTCCAGTCTCCTGTCCTCCAGCCTCCAGAGTGAGCAGAATAGTACACTAACATCACCAGTTTGTTCCTCTGCTTTGCAATCTAAACTGGCTTCTCATTACTTTCGGGATGGCCTCAGGACTCCTTAACATGGTGTTGGTAGCTCTTTGTGACAAGAGGCCACCTTGCTTTTCCCATCTCTTCACTTCCCCACACAAAGTTACATTATGCGCCCGCCATCCCTGTCAGGCAATTTGCTCTTTCTAGAAGGGGACTGATTCTTTGCACCCCAGGATCTTTGTATCTATTGTTTCCTCTTCCTGGAATGAATTCCCCTTCCTTCTCTTTTGTCTGGATAATTTCTACTCTTCCTCTGAGACTTGGTTCAAGATTACATCTTCCAGAAGCCTCCCTTAAATATCTCATCTCCAATCTTGTTCCATCTCAGTTTAGTGCTTCCCCTCTGTGGATATATCATGTCACCTATAGAACTTGTCTGGAAGTCTGTCTTGTCTAGACTCTGAGCAACATGAGGACAAGGACTCTGTTTTTTCGAACTCTGTTTTTCTACCCACTGACAAAATGCCTGGCCCACACTACATACTCAGTTCAAAATTTTTTTTCAGATTAAAATGTAAGAATGAGAAATAGACCTTATAGCTACCCAATGTTATTGTTGCCCAAGAAGTGAGCATTTTAATCAGATCCAGGTACAGCGTACATTTTAAAATTGATCCAAACACTAAGTGTATACACACCTATGATCACATGCTTTACTTTGTGTAAATTATCCCACTTAATGTCATTTCAACCTCATGACAACCATGTTGAATAGGAATTATTTCCATGTTACAGGTCAGTGAGATTCAAAGTCGTATTAAATCTTACATGTAGTAAATAACAGGATCCGAATTTGAACCAAGATCAAAATCATGATCATTCTCTGAAGAAATGATTGGGATTTGATGGTCTTTAAGGTTTTTTGGATACAGAAATTTGTTTCCCCATTTGGTTCCTTGTAATTTAGCAGCTGAGTAATCATGGATCTGCATCCCTCCTCACAGGTAACCAGGGAATTTGTGAATGAGTTGTGGATTAATGCATGATGACTCTCGTGCTGCTTTCTGGCTGACTCTCCACCATTGGCACCAAGTTGCAAAGGTCTTGTTCTTTCCTGTCCTTCCTTGTACAAGTATGATAAGCTTGTTCCAGGCATCTTTCCTTAAAAAAAAAAAAAAAAAAGATTATTTTGGAGAGAGAGAGCATAAGCGGGAGGGGCAGAGGGAGAAGGAAAGAGAGAATCTCAAGCAGACTCCACACTGAGCACGCAGCCCAACACAGGACTCTATCTTATGACCCTGAGATCAGGACCCAAACTGAAATCAAGAGTCAGATGCCTAACCAACTGAGCCACCCTGGCGTCCCATCCAGTCATCCTTCCTTAACCAAACATTTTTTGCTCAACTTGAAGTGGTGAATTGCTTCTCACAAAGAAGATAGTGCTGATCCAGGTGGCAGAGTTTGTACTTTGACCTGGCTTTAAGATCTTAACAGAAGGGCTCTGATACTGAATGCTCTTTGTTGCTAGAAAATGCCTTGCTAGACTGTGTAGGTTCCCATTCACTCATTCATTCAAAAAACATATACAGAGGGCCAAATAATCCCAGTTAATAACAGTAGCTAACCTTTATTGAGGGCTTAATATGTGAGAAGCACTGCTCACATGCTTTACAAATAGTAACTCAGGTAATCCTCATTGTTGAAGATCCCCTCAGGCAGGAGCTATTATGACAGTTTTACAAATGAGCAAACTGAGAGACAGAGAGGGTAAGTAAGTTGCCCAAGGCCACACAGTCTTCTCATATACGGCCTCTTCTACCGTGCACAAGGCTCTCTGCCAGCTTTGAGTATGGGGAGCTGAGTATGACACAGGCCCTGCCCTTAAGTGGCTTATGAGTTCATGCAAGAGCAACGTGGAGCAAGGGACTGCAATACTCTGGTCTTCCTCTTGTGTTAGATGAAAAGACACATCAGAAAAGCCTGTTGGATGGCTCACTGATGACATCAGAAGAGTCACAGAGAAGGTGACTTTTCAGCTGAGTCTTAAAGGACTATCGCAAGGTCCATAAATCAGAAAAGATGGGGTTTGCTGTGGAGCACAGCTTTTGTAGAAGAGACAGATGATGCAAGGTGTGGAGTGGAAAAGGAATAACTTGCTAGAAGAACAGTGGAAAGTGCCAAGGGGTGGCTCACACAGTCACAAGGGAACACAGCAAGAAATGGGCTGAATATTAGATTGGGCCAAATCATAGAAGATCTAAAGGAATTGTATTTTTTAAAAAGATTTTATTTATTTATGTATTTGAGAGAGAGAGAGAGAGAGAGCACAAGCACAGGAAAGGGCAGAGGGAGAGGGAGAAGCAGGCTTTCTGCTGAGCAGGGAGCCTGACTCAGGGCACGATCCTAGGACCCTAGGATCATGACCTGTGCCAAAGGCAGACACTTAACTGAGCCACCCAGGTGCCCCAGGAACTGTATTTTATTTTGTGAGAAATGGAGAGTTAATGAAGGTTTTTAAACAGAGGAGTGGCGTTATGCCTGTGAGCAGTGGGAAAGGGGGATGGGTGAGGGAGAGAGTTAAAATAGGAAGCCAGGAATCAGCGAACCAGTTCCTGATTGGAATTAACCAGGCGAGAAATACACGGTCCCCCAAAAGAAGACATTGGCTGGAGGTGTATTTTAAGAAGCAGATCAACTGGACTTGATGGGTGAAAGCTTCTCCCTTGGGCCTTATGTAAATAGGCTGGCGTGAACCAGTCAACCACAGCAGGGAATCAAGGAGGAAGAGGTCCTTCATTCATCTGTTTCTTGGTTCAACAGGACCTGCACCAGGTAGTGAGATCTAGTGGCCAGTCAGATGGAAGCCAGCCCTCAGAGCCCACAGTGTCGTGGGCAGGCAGACGGGTAAACAGGCTGGTTACAATACAAAGGGGTGGGTGGGCCACCCACAGAGGCAAGTCTCTGAAGCCTGATGGTGAATATCTTGACTGCAGGCTTCACTGGCAGGACCCACCCTGAGGCCTGGCTGGTTTCCTTTCTGCCCCTCTGCTGGTCAAAGACCTGCCCCTGGGTTGTCCAGCCAGGACAGAGGCCACGAGTGGATATTTGGGGTTGGCAGGGCTGGAGCCCTGGAGAACAGCTCAAATGACAGCAGTGCAGAAATGGGGCACCCCACTGTGTGAGCCACATCAATGCCCATGGAGGAAGTCAGGAGCCAAATGCCAATAGGACTGGTTAGAAACCCCTAGTCCAAAGGGCCAGGGCTGGGGAGGCAGAGCCAAGAGTTTGGAATTGGGCAGATAGGAGGCAAAAACAAGCCAGAAGGGCTGGATGAAACCATAGGGGGTGGGGCTGGGGTGCTGTTTTCCCTGAAGGGCTGGTATGCCTGCCGCGCTTGGCTTCTGGGAGCTGCCGGAAAGGGTCGGAGGTAGGACACTAACCACGTGCCTTCCCTGCACCCTGCAGAGAAGTGACCCTGTCCCCCGTATGCATGCTTCCCTCCCCATCCCAGGTACCCCCCCCCCCCCCCAGTTCATCTGGGTGTGCTGTGGATTGGATCCTAAGGAACCAAGGTGGACTGTCTGTAATTGTTCGGCAGGAGGCAAGTGGAGGAAGAGAGCGGAGCCACTCGCACAGACAGCAGGGCCTGTGAGAGCCCTTCGTCCCCGACTGGCCCTCTCTAGTTGCCACTCTTTACAAAGAAAAAAAAAAGGAATGAACGTGGTCAGCAAAAGCCAGAGGCGGTGTTTAAGCTGTCAGTGCTGCTGAGCCAAGCGGACAGCGCCCGCCCGACCCTTTGGGACACCCACAGAATCCAGGGCCCCTCTCAGAACATTCAGGGCAGACGGACGAGGTCAGCCACGGGGCGAGGAGGTGGGTAGAGAAGGCAATCGGGGAAGTGAGAGACACTGCCAACAGCCAAGGGAGCGGCGAAGGGGAACAGCAGAGATGGGGGAAGGAGGGTGGAAGTGGAGGCCCTGTTTCCTGTCTGCCTCTCGTGGCTCTGCGTCTAGAAGCCTCGGTTTCCAAACACCCGCACCCGCAGCTGACGTGGCTCCTGGGCCAGGTGGTGGTGGAGGGGAAGGCCTGAGTGGGGAGACCCACCGGGGCGTCCTGAAGCCTGCCAGACCCGATGGGAGGTGGCCCCAGGTAGACCGGGACACCACCCAGGGAGGGAAGGGGACAGGGACGGAGAGGCGTGTACCAAGTCCTGGGATCGCTACAGGCTCCTCTGTGTTTGGCTGCACTTGCTGGATGGGCTTTTCATTTTATTAACTTTAATTTGTAACTGGGTCGATCAGCAATTGTTCTTCCTGGAGGGTGTAATTAGGATTATAAATAAAGCCAAGTGGAAGGCTTGGATGACCTACAGCTGTGTATTCTGTGCTGTAATGAGCCCAGGGGGGCCCCAGGCATCCTCCCCGGAGAACGCATTTTCCAACAATACGTATGTTGCTTCATGGGCTCCAGTGGAAAGCTGACGTCTCAGAGAATCCTCACACTTCTCGGAAGGAATCAAGTTGGCAACCTTGATCTTCTAGGGACCAATCAGCTTGGAGATTTACTGTAGGAGCCTTTTGAATTTAGAGCCTATAGCTCTAAGTCAATTCCAGAAGTCACATCTCCTGCAGCAAACCTTCCCGGGCCTTGTATGGGACCCTTTCCATCTGCCTGGTGGGGGCAGGACCCACAGCCCCTCAGACCCACCCCTTCCCTCCATGCCCACTGTCCAGGCTTTAGTTCAGGGCAAGTAGGTTTCTACCTACATTATTCCCCGATCCTCCTGGCTGCTCCCCATGCTCTCGATCTCATTTTCTCTAAAGCAATCTTACTAAAATGCAAATCTATCCTGGTCTTATGCCTGCCTGTAAGGCTTCCAGGAAAATTAAATGCCCCCTCTCCAGCATGGCACAAAGCTTTCCGCAGACTGGCCCATCGGACCCCCACACTCCTGCCATATCGCCCAAGGTGATCCAAAGCATGGCCAGTCCCTCACATCTCTGCACTTGGAATTCCCTCTTCTTTCAATATCCCTTTGCCGCTTTCCCAGGGAAAACTTCTAACCACCCTTTAAGGCCCAGTCCAAATAAGTCCTCCTCGAATGAGTCTCCTAAGCCACTCCTCCTCCGAACTGCCATGGACTTTTTACCTTCACCCCTCTCATTGCTGTCTCTTGCCCTTATATGTCTGCCTTTGCTTGGTCTAATACTGGTCCTCCACTGTCTTTTTTTTTTTTTTTTTTTAAGATTTTATTTATTCATGAAAGACAGAGAGAGAGAGAGAGAGAGAGAGGTAGAGAGGTAGAGACACAGGCAGAGGGAGAAGCAGGCTCCATGCAAGGAGCCTGATGTGGGACTCAATCCCAGGACTCCAGGATCACACCCTGGGCCAAAGGCAGGCGCTAAACCACTGAGCCACCCAGGGATTCCCCCTCCACTGTCTTAAATCGAGTGTTGTGTCCTTCTGGAATTATGGATGCATTTTGGGCAAGGATTCTTATCTCCGAGATTTTTTTTCAAGGTCCAGCCCACATAAGGACCCAATGAAGATGGTGCAAAAAAAATGTTCTAGGGGCGCCTGGGTGGCTCAGTAGGTTAAGCATCTGCCTTCGGCTCAGGTTGTGATCTCAGGGTCCTGGGATCCAGTTCCGTGTCAGGCTCTGTGCTCAGTGGGGAGTCTGCCCCGACCCCTCCCTTCACTCACACACTCTCTCAAATAAATAAATAAATAAATAAACAAACAAAATCCTTAAATTTAAAAAAATGTTATTTAATTTTTAACTCAATTACCTTAAGTTTGAATAGCCACATGTGGCTAGTGGCTACCATTGTGGACAGCACTGGTTTGGATCAAGCCAATTTAGAATAAAAGCCTAAACACACAACCTACCTGTGTCAGTCAGCCCCTCACAGCCACATCATAATCTTGGAAGAAAACAAATGCTAGTAATAATAATAATAATAATAATAATAATAATGGGTTCAATGTTATTTGGGTAGCTCAAACTGGGCAATATCACACGGTCATCATCTGGTCTGACTTCTGACCGTCCAAGGCCACATCATCTGTGTGCTCACTTAACACATGCTGGGACCAGAGGGATCTTGCCAGTAAGTGCCTTCTAAAGACTTGGACCATGAAAGCAACTAAGTGAGCTCCTCCTGGAACGGGCAGTGGTATTTTCCCAAGCAGGGGAGAATGCTTTGCCAGGTATCCTTGAGGTCTGAGGGACATGATCTTAATTTATCACGAAGGAGTCACTTGATGGCCCAGCCCTAAAAACTTCAGACCAGGATGGGAATAGGTACAGCTCGGCAGAAGTGCAAGTGCCAGGCCCCTGGGTTTCCTTCATTCCTGTTCCAACGGAAGAGTCTTTATTCTGCTGGTACTTTCACACCTCTTGGCAATTAGCAAGGAAGCTTCACCCTTTCTCTCCCGGCAGCTGCGTCCTTTGGAGCCAGGGGAGCCCAGAGCTCTCTGGTGACCGGCAACAGGATAGAGAGCAAGCTGACATGGGCTACTGGCAGCAAAAAAAGCAAAGTCGACTGGCCACATGCATTGCCTACCTCAGGTAGCAGCCCGCACTGGGGAGGAGGAGGTGCCCAGGACAGGAGCACTCAACCTCCCCTGGCCTTGGAAAGAAACGGTTTTATCTGGGGGTGGGGGTGGTGGCAGACAGGGGGATGGGGTGAGGCTGCCAGCGTGGCTGTAGCTCTGTTTAAAAACACTCTCACGGAATGGTGTGAACTAGCAAAAGGAAAATAATTACAGCATTTTAGCCAACAATACATCTGCTTAAACTCAGGTATAAATAGATCTTCAGCCCTCCTCCGCTGAGCACAGCCTCTCAAATCTCAACGGTGAGCTGCCACGTGGAGGGGCAGGGGAATGTCTTCTGGCAAGGCTAGGGGGCCCTCCCACCCCTGGAGCACTGCACCACCGTACAGCCCTGCTTGGTCTCCGGGGAGAGGAAAGGCCGAGGACAGGGAAGAGCAGCATTCCAAATCCCTCCATACTCATGCCTGTAACACCCTACAGCCGCTCTGTATGGGGCCTCGGTTGCGGGTTCTCAAAAGTGTTAAACAAGCTTATCGTATGACCCAGCAGTCCCCCTCCTGGGTACTAATGCACAGAAATGAAAAGCACAGGTCCCCACAAAGACTTATGCACAAATGTTCGTGGCAGCTTTATTCACCATAGCTGCCAGCTGGAAACAACCCAAATGTCTAAAAACAAGGGAGCTGATCAAGAAGCTAGGATTTATCCATACAGTGGAATATTACTCAGCAAGACAAAGGGAAGAGCCACCTGCAGACACAATGATATGAGTGAACCTCGAAATTACCATACAGACGGAAAAGACACACGAGTCCAAACTGTACGGTGATGTGTGTGAGACGGGCAAATCTGGTCTATGGGAATGGAAAGCTGATCCGTGGGTGCCCAGGCCCAGGGGAGGGGGTGAGTGGGAAGAGGACACAAGGGAACCTCTTAGGTTGATGGAAATGTTCTGTACTTGATTATTGTGTTAGGAACACAGCATGGACATTTATACCTCCCCAAACAGTACATCTAAAACGGGTACGTTTTATTGTATGTACATCAGACCTCCATAAAGTTGATGTGGCAAGTCCTTCCTTCCGAAGGGCCTGGATGAGGGGGCTGGAGCCTCCATGCTGACAGAAGCCAGCCGGCCCCTCCTACAAAGTGCAGACACACGCCTTTTCAGAAAGCCCAATCAAAGATCAGGGAAGTCTCCCTCGAGGCCTGGTGATACCACCAAGCTGGAAAAACAGCTCCCTGGCGGCCTGGAAAAGGTCCCTCTCTGGCCCTTGATCCTTAAAAGGCTGGAATTTCTGGCTGAACAAGAGGGCCTGGGCCCAGTCTCCGGGCAGGACGCCCAGCCACCCTCACGCAGGTGCCGGCTTGCTGCCCAAGCACAGGCCCTGCCCCCCCCCCCCCCCCCCCCCCCCCCCCCCCCCCGCCCCGGCAGGTCCCCACAGCTCTGTGGGGGGCAGAGCAGAGAGGCCACTCAATGCCAAGCCTTCCTATGCTCTGCCCCCACCACCTGTGACTGGCAAAGCCTCTGTATGCACAGCAGCTCTGGGGGGGGAGGGTCGGTGGGGGGGTTGGGGGAGGAGGAAGCAACAACCCAGCTCCTATCCAGCTCCCCAGCCAGGGAGCCCTGAAGTCACCTGAGACCTTTACTCTGAATGAGGATGGCTGAACAGCCCCCAGAGAGAGGCCGGGAGTTGGTGACAGGAGCCCTTAGCCCAGTGCCCTCTACCCCACACTAGACTCGGCTCCCAGGAGTTGCCTGCCCTGGGAGGGATTTTTAATGGGGTTGGTTCTGAACACTAGTTCACTGGGGCAGGGCCTATGAAACAAAGGGACTGTTTGCCCCTGTGGCTGGGTGGCTCTGGCGGGGGGGGGGTGGTTACTGCTGCTGCTGGCTTGGCAAAGGGCAACCCTGCCCCCCAGATGTGGGTATCGTCCTTGCCCACTGGCTGAGGCCTTTCTGACTGTGGGCTCCAGGGCCCTTTGGAGCCCAGCAAGCCCTCTGTGGGGTCACAGAGAGGGTTGGCCTGGGACCAGGTTCTGCTGCTGGCCGTGGGATCTGCTCTCCCAGACCACGAGGGGTCCTCATGAGCCCTAGGGGCCTCACCTCCTCCACTCTGTCTGGTTCTATCCATCTCTCTTTGTCTCTGGATTTGCTTCCCTTCCCCCCTTCCCTGTTACCACCTGCACCTGTTTTTCCTGGCTTGCTCCATCTCTCCAATCCACAGGCTGTGGATTCCCAGGGGTCCCCTCCCCTTACCTCCCAGGCAGCTGTTGGCCCTGGCCTGAAAGTGCAAAATGAGCTAGCTCTTCTTCTCCTCCTACCTGCCGCCCTGCCAGGGAGCCAGCCAGAGAGCCAATAGCCAGAGCACCAGGGGGTGCCCAGGGCTAGGGGCTTGAGAAGTGGGGGCTGTGCCCGGGTGTGACACCTGCCACACCCTGTGACCATGACTGGGAGCTGGCCACTCACCCTCTGCTCCTCGGTTTTCTCATCTATAAGATGAGAACATCTTCACTTTTATTATCTCAGCTCTGCCCACCAGCACGCACACAGACACACACAGACACACAAACACATACACTCCATGTTTTAAAAGTTTAGGACTATCAAATTACATTCATTTCATAATTATTAATTCAGGAGCCGATTTGATATGAAACAAAAGCAATCAGAGCTCCTGAGCTGCATGCCATGGTTTTGTTTCATATAAAACAGGGTCTTGAATTAGTAATTACTGAATAAATGTACATATATCATGTTCCCCATATAATTCCAGTAAAGAAACTTGACATTTTAGTTAAGCCTGTGTAGCCTTCACACAGATAAATGTTCTATTTCTGCTAGGCTTTTCAAAAGATAAAAAAGTCAGCCCTGGGTCTCTTCCTCCCCACTCTTTTCTGGTCTAGGAGTGGGATGGGGGAGCGGGGGAAGTGGGGAGCCAAGGACTGGTGATTGTTGAGACCCCTTGTGGTGCTGGGTTAGGAGGCCCGAGTGTGTCCCATCGGCTAACACCCTAGTCACCCATTAGGCACCAGTATCATTGGTCCCGCCTACCCAGACCAGGCCTCCCATCAGATACCAAAGAAAATGGCCAGCAGGATGAAGGCCTGGGCCCTAAGACCTGCCTCAGCACAAACCTCTCTGTTCCTCGCCTGCCTGCCCAACCCACAAGAATTGGGAGCAGAAGGGGCCAAGGTGGGGGTGTCTTAGGATTTTCCCAAGGGAAAGGGAACAGGTGTCTTGGCAAGGAGACTGCACTTGGGAATGGAGGCTGCTCTCCAGAACATCTCACGGGCTTTCAAACAAAAGTGCAGGTCAGCTGGTCCCCATAGGACCCCTGGAGAGACCTCTCCCGTTCCACAGAAAGCGAGCCCCAGGGCTATCACTCCCATGCCATTCTCTTTTCCAGTCCCATGCAATCGGTCAAAGGCCCTGAGCCAGACAGGGTAAGCTGCGTTTCCAGTCTTGGCCTCATCTAGCAACATCCAGATCTGCAGCCCCTCCTCCTAGCTCCCTTCCCCACTGAACACCCCACTCCAGTGTCTTACAGATGCTTCCGATTCAGTGAGCTCAGAGCAGCCCATGACTCCCTCTCTGGGAGCAGAGCTGTCCCTCTGGCTGGGCTCCCCAACCTTGCAGCTAGCCCCAAGTCACCCAGGCCCTGCCTCTGGCCACAGAGAATCCACCGTTCCTGATCCCCCTCCTGGCCCCTCCTCCAGACCTCTAGGCCAGGGCTCCAGACAGGAATAGAGGTTTCTCCCTCAGTGCTCTGCAACCTGCCCTCCCTACAGCCCTGCCCCCCCTTTGCTCCCCACCTCCTCAGCCCAGGCCCCCATCTAGCCCTCCTGGACCACGGTGGGGCCTCCCAGGGTCCCACCCACCCCCACACTGGAAGTAGAGGGGCCTCTGCACTTGGCTTCAGGCTGATCATTCACAGCCGTGGCCAGAACCTTCAGTGACTTCCTCATTCAAAGACTCAGCCTGTGTGGAAAGGAGGACGAAAGAAATGAAGGGTAACTCAAGTTCTCAGAGGGAAAGATGGGGAGCCATCCATCAGGTGCAGAGACGGGAAGTGACTGGCACAGGGTCACCCAGTAAGGCAGAAGCACACTGGCATGTTCTTGGGACAATAACACTCTCCTTCTGACCGCTCCCCTGTGTCCCCGCTTGACATGGTGTTCCAGTCACGCAGAGCTCAAATTTGCATGCTCTTTCACAGGTCTGCTTCCTTCCTCATGCAGTCAATGCCCTTCCTCTCTTCCCCCACCTCCACAGTCTTAGCCACCTGCCTGAGCCCAGATGAAATGCTGCCTCCTCCAGGAAGCCTTCCCTGAATGCCTATCCTGGCACACCCCTTTCATGTCACTCAGTATTCTCAGACTTAGGTTAGAATTAATCCCGTACGTGCCCCCTAGGAGGGGTGGGACTCATCTTACTCACCTCCATCGTCCAAGAGCACCCTGCATAGGACCTGGCCTGTCACAGGTGCTCCACAGGTATTTCCGGAAGGAATCATCATAATATTTATTGTTGTTATGAATGGCTGACGTTGACAGAGCCCTCACTTGAGTCAGCCACCGGGCTCAACATGCGAGTCACAGTACACGCATCTTCACCACAGCCCGGCTGACTAGCCCCATTTCACAGATGGGGAAACTGGGACTCAGTGGAAATAAGCAGCTGGCCCGGGCTCTCATGGCTGGAAGGTGGCAGATTTAGAATTCAGCCGCAGGCGTCGCCTAGATGCAGCCCTGTGACTCTTGTTCTCTGTGCTCTGCCTGCAGCCAAGATGACAGTGCACTGGGCCAGGTGGGAAGCTGGTCAGTGCCCAGGACTCCACTGGCCCCAGACGACCCTGCCAGCCCCGGTGACCCTTGTGGCCAAAGCCTGAGGGACAGAAACCCCTAGAGCGGTCACGACAGGCTCTACTCAGTCCTGCTTTGCCAATGACCCTGAGGGTTCAGAGCAGGCCCTGGATCCCCAGCCCAGCCGTCCGGCTGATGACAAGAGTTCCCTGCTGGCCCCCTGCCACAGGGACACAGAGTACCTTTGCACATAACCTCTCTTTGTCACCCCGTTGGTCACAGTGAATAGGTCAGGCCCAGGGCAAAATGGTAAGGTGGCAGAAGTTTGTCTTGGATGGCGTGTGCAGCCTCTGTTCTGTTCCCTTTCCACTTGGGGCTTCCTGCTGGCTGACCCCTCCCTGTACCTCAGGAGGGACGCAGGGGCTTAACCCTTTGCACCCGAGAGCAGCACCAAAGGACGGCAAAGGGGACTTCAGGCTTTTCGGGGAGACGTGCAGTGAAAGTGGGGCTTCTCCTTGCTCACAGAATCGGAACTGACCTGCAGCTAGTCCGATGACAGCCTGGGACCCTGTGTCCCCCCGGGGGTCCCTCCTCCACCACCATGGAGCTCAGCGGGGAAGATGCTTTCTCCCCTGTTTCCTCACTGGCTCGGAGACCTCCCAGGTAGGGGGGCTGGACAACCCCAGTCCTTGCTGCCACTCCTGTACCCCCAGGACCGGCCTGCTCCTGTTCCCCAATCCTGTGCGTGTGGCCCATGCTAGGACTGCATGGCACCGGCGCCTGGAACCGCTCCCCACTTGACAGACGTCAGAGGCTCAGAGGGGTCACAAGCCCGGTGTGTGAGCGGCTGGGAGTTGAACTTTGGTTCATGTGGCTGCCAAGCCCATGCAGCCTGGCTCCGGTGGCCTGTTAGCCTCAACTGCCCAACACAGTGTCCCCAGGGAGCAGAGGTCAGCTGGGGACAGGGGAGAAGGGGTGTCCCGCACTGTGCTTCCACTCCAGCCACAGGGTCAGCCTGCCGAGGGCGGCCCACCCCTGCCTCTGCGACCGTGACCCTGGGCAGCGTAACCAACCTAAACCTCCCTTCCCTCTTTTGTGAACTACGAGCTAAAAACACCTATTTCTCGAGATTCTTGTGAGGATTAAACAAGATAATCCAAGTTCAGTGCCGTGCACAGGAGCACCTGCTAGGTGCTCAAGGAAACCTCGCACTGGGCCTGTGCCCCTGGGTGGGGGTGGGGCAGGCTGGCGACAGTGACAGCAGGGCACCGGAACCCACAGGAAACTTCATCACAGAGACCAACAGCACATACATGGGAAGTAACAAAACAAGAAGAAAAAACCTTAAAATTTTGGCTGAGCAAAGGCAGCAGTATAATTACCGTCATTTATAAAAACTGCTTCCCATTAATGCCTAATTCCCGTGAAGCGCAACAATGATTATCTCATTAACTATGTGTCAGATTAACTTTGTTGTAGGTTTTATTTGATTAAAACAGTGAACTCTCAACACGTATGCTCATTCTTCATAGTCTGTGGTTTCTGGAGCACAGTGCTCTGTTGACATCTTTTTTTCTAAATTAGAAAGCATATTTCTGTGGAAGTGTCTTGTACAATCCAGTTATTTGGGGTCCCCAAGGTGGAGCAAGGTGGAGCAAGGTGGAGGGAGAGTTCCCAGTGCTTCCTACCAGCACCCACCTTTGGATAGCAGCACCCAACTTTGGATTTTCAAAGGCTGGTGAGGGAGGGTGAATTATGTGTTAATCTTTTAGAAGCTTGGCTTTTGTACCATTTGAATATTTTACTATGTGCATATGCATTATTTTATAGTAGCAGAGGTTGCTGGTTTGGTTTTTTCCCCCCCAATCCGTTGAAAACTCCAAAGTTGTAACATCCTGGATTCTGTTTCCCCCATGGGGAGGAAAGGCTGCTATCTGTCATACGCACTTAAGCGCCTGACAATTTTCTCATTTTCTGATAGGCGCTGCAGCACCCCCCCCCCCCCCCCCCCCCCCCCCCCCCCCCCGCTCCTCACCCCTACCTTAACAGAGAAAAGCTGCTGGCTGACAGCTCCCAGCTGCACAGGGAGATAGCTGAGAATTTCCAACAGGGAAGTGCCATGCCTTGCCAACTCTGGGGAGGACAGAATAATTGGTTGGAACCACAGACCTGGGCGATGGTGCACGGGGAGACGGTCCTGGTAGAAGGGTCCCTGGGGGTGGGCTGGGCATCTCCACGATGCCAGGCTAGAGGCATTGTAGCCAGGCCCCCAGGCCCTTCAGCGGCCCCTCTTACCTCCAGGAGCCCTGGAGTGTGCCACTGCCATGGGGGCGGGGAGAGTCTCCACAGCCCACACTAGAGCCCTGGGTCCCTCTCCTGGAGATCAGGTGGTGTGTGGGGAAGGTGGTTCAGGAGGAAAAGTCCATTCTAGCACTCAACTTCCATGGGGCAGGGAAGATGGGGCGGTGGCAGCAAAGACCCCCATTCTCATTATAGGAAAGAGAGGCCAGAGATCTGCAAGGGGGGACTCACATTGTCCCAATTCCCTAGAGTCTGTGCAGATGGAGATGGAGGGTGGGAGTGGCAGGGCTCTCAAGGACAGAGGCATCCTGGAGGATCTCGGGCAGGAGGACCTCAGAGAGAGGAGCCCCTGACAGGGGGAGATGAGGGCAATTGCATGTTCTTTCCCCTCCTGATCAGAATCCTATATCCCTGGTATAGATTCCCGCCAGCCCAGGGCTCCTGGAGACCGTCCTTCTCCAGCCCCAGCCTCACTCTCTGTGGTCTGACTGCTTTGCCTTTGGCCATTGGATCTAATGCTCAGGGCAGCGCCATCCAGCAGAAATAGAATGCTGGCACGTAGATAATTCTAAAGTTGTCTACAGCCACATTTTTAAAAATGCGAAGAAACAGGTAAAATTCATTTTAGGAATATATTTTGCCTAATCCAACACCTCTAGAATATTATCATTTCAACATGTAATCAACATAAAAATGAATGAGATCTTTTACACCCTTTTTCTGTACTGAGTCTTTGAAAGCCGGTCTGCAGCTCACTCTTGCAGCACCTCCTGGTTTGGATTAGATCCCTCCTCAGGGCCCAGCAGCCACAGGTGGCTTGTGGCTGCCATATTGGGCAGCACAGGCCCCAGGCTTTCCTTGTGCCCTGTGATTCCCCAAACAGGGAGTCCTCCTCACAGGCCCCAGTCCAGACTGCTTTACCTTTCCCCAGGGCAGGAGCAAGACAGCTTTTGAGGCTGGGTGCTCCTCTATCACCTGCCCTATCTGGGCCCTAGTTACGTCCTCTGTCAGGAGAGAGGTTTCCACTAGAATTGTGATTTCAAGCATTGGAACCTGTTTTTCCAAGGAAATTTCACACAGAAGCCCAACGTATACATCAGAGAGAGTTGACCCTGTTTAAAGAGAATGAGAGCTTGGGCCTGGCCTCCTGCAGCCCCGGCCCTAGAGGTAACTCACAGGCCAAGCCCCAGAGGACCAAGCAGGGAAACCCTGCATCAACGCTCCATCCAGAGCTCACATTTCAACAGCATTTTCTGAACATTAGAGTGACACTATAGGTGGTTCATGGACCCAGATCTGTAGTAAAAGTATGAAAATGCACGTGGAAAATGCCTCCATTTCAAGTTCAAGGCCTCCACAGAAGGGGGAGGAAGGATATAAGCTAGGGATGGCACTTGGGTTCTATTGTCAACATTTAACTTTTTGACCAGAGGAGACCTAAAGAAAATATGGCACGATGTTAACATTTGTTCAAGCTTAGGGTTGGGTGTGTGGCTTTCTGCTCTTCTCTGTATGTTTGAAAGATTTTATAATTTAAATTTACTTAAAACTTTAAAAAGGGTAAATATATATCATCTGATGTCACTTTAAGCAAAGAATTATTTTAAAAAATAGTGAAGTAGGGGCATCTGAGTGGCTCAGTTGGTTAAGCATTTCTTTTTTTAATTTATTTTTTATTTATTTATTTTTCTTATTAATACAGTATTTGTCTTCCCTCTGTCAAACCCTGAGCCAACCACTTTCCCCAGGCTGCCTGGGGAGATATAGGAAAAGGAACATACAGGGCAGACAAGACATGGGAGGAAGACCTATGGGAAGTGGAGACAACTCCTTCACATGGCGAAGAGGATGAGAAAGGCCAGCATCAGGCAAAAGAGTCCCATGGCCTCTGAGAGGGCAAAGCCCAGGATGGCGTAGGAGAAGAGCTGTTGCTTCAGAGAGGGATTCCTGGCATAACCAATGATGAGGCTCCCAAACACAGTCCCAATTCCAGCCCCAGAGCCAGCCACCCGTACAGTGGCAGTCCCAGCCCCAATGAACTTGGCTGCTGTGTCAACGTCCCTTGAAATGGCGCTGGTTCGGAAGCTGCGGCTAGGAATAAGTGAGGTCAGGGGACATGGGGCTGCCAAGCTGCTGAGGCTCTCATCTGTCAGTGTCTCCGGTGGTTTTAGCACCACTGCAGACAGTGATCAGCTCAACAGCTGAGAGGTGCTCCGGACCAAGGAGGTGGAGACGAACTTTGCACAGGTGTACATTTTCAGGGGGTGAGGGGCTGTAGCAGGAGAGCTGCTCCCAGTGCAGAGACAGCAGAGAGGGGCCTCTTTTTGTTGTTGTTGTTGTTGTTTTAAGATTTTATTTATTCATTCATGAGAGACACAGAGACACAGGCTAGACGCTAGGGAAGGTTAGGAGACTTGCCAAGGTCACCTTGCTGGGCTGGCCACGGCAGGAGGTAGAAAGCTGTAGGAGGGCAGCCCGCACCAGGTCCAGTGGGGTTATTTCATCCCAGCAAACAGGTCTTGCTGGTTTGCCATTTGGAGAGTTTGGCCCCAATTCCCATGACCTGGTTAAATGGTAACTTGTCTTTGGTTGTGTGAGAGGAACAGGGAAGGAGCAGACAGCTGTGATGAGGAGCGGTGTGAGACTCAGCCAGCCCTGGGTTCTGGACTGCAAGTGAAGCTTAAGTTTCTTTATTTTTTCTTCTCTTCTGGACTCTCCCCCTTTCACAAATCTTTCTGGGCAGATGAGTAAGGGCAAGGAGCAGTGGCGATGGTAATAACAGAGTTCCACAGCCATCAAGGGCCTTTCATTGGGAGATTGTTTAGCTAAGAAATGCTGTGCCCATTTTACAGAAAGAACCACAGAGGCCGAGAGGAGTGAGGTCACTCTGAGTCACTGGCCTTCCTGGCCTAACTCAGGCCTGGCTGCAGGGGGCCAAGCTGAAGAGCCAGAGCAGGCCAGGGTGGGGGCACATGCTTCACCTTACAATCTCTGGTTCTTCCAACAGAGTCGAATATCCTTGTTGGCCTTTGATCCTCAATTGTGTGGTCAGAGGGTGGGGGCCACCCTCCTCCCTTTGTTCAGCACCTGCCTCATTACAGAGCTGGGCACATGGGATCTCATCTGTCCCCACAACAGCCTTCTTTGCAGGCAAGGCCGGTTTTACAGACCAGGAAACTGAGAGTCAGCGAGATTAGGGCCCTTGTTCAAAGTGTCACAGCTGGTCAGCCCGAGGGAGACCAGGCCTCCAGACGCCAGCCTGGGACCCAGGCTTGCCTGTGGTTCCCAGGCTTGTGCCAGGCCTGCCCCTACTTCTGGCAGAAGGACCCCAGGACATAACAGCTCTGGTCTGAGGGTTCAGCTGACGTGGGCTAAACTAAGGACCTGCAAAGATTTGTCTTGGAATGGACAGTCGCTGGGAGAGTAAGGATCCTGAGGAGCCCTTCATTTTGCCCTTTCAGGTGAGGTCAGCCTGCCCCGGCCCTGAGATGGCCCGTCTGCTCACTAGCAGGGCCTCAGAGTGGCTGAGCCCATTGTCATCAGCTTGGCCATTTCTCAGGTGGCAGGGTCTCACCTGTCACCATGTGCTCACTTGGTGTCAACACTCTGGTGAGAGGAAAGGAGGACCTCCACCCCCAGCCCACAACTCCAGGCAGGCAGAAAGACTTTTCTTCAGCTTTTGGAGACCTTGGGGAGAGAGTAGCCCACCCACCCTTCAGACTGTCTGTGGGAACCCCGGGGTGCCCCAGGGTGGGCAGTGCTCCGTAGTCAGAGATTGCATGCAACACAAGACAGGCCGGGGTCATCCGGTCTCCGTGGAGTAGTAGCCGTGACTCCCTTTCCTTCCTGGTACCCTGGATAAGACACTACCTTCCTTGACGGGTCCTACACAAATGCGTTGGCCGGATGTATGTGAAAGAGCCTTCCAGAAGCTCCAGGACCTCCCTGGGAGGGAGCATAGCGTCCTCATCCTGGGCAGCTGGCTCCTGCTCCATCCAGGCTACTGGATGCCATGCTGGGGCCAGAGGTTCTCGAGTGAGGAATCTGTGGAGGTCGGTGAGAGGCGGGAGCCAGGGTCACAGGGAGGGCTGGCCAAGGCCAGCCGCCCACTGCAGGCCACAGCTGAGGCTCTCCCCACACTGAAGGCTTAGTTTTCTCCTGCAGAGCCATGCTGTGTAAATCAGTGCTTGGGTTGAGCAGACTCAAGTCAAAGAGTCCAGCATTGAGCCCCTTCAGATGTCTGAAGGCCTGGGCCAGCGTGGAGCATCACTTGGCCAGTTCTGGGAGCCTCACTGAGGCTGGAGCAGTTGGCCCAAATGAACTGGGCTCTTCCCCAAATGTGTTCTGGGAGCAGGTGCTAGACCTCATGCCCCAATGGTGGGGCCCACCTTCCCACAGGGAGGAGGCTGAAGGAAAGCCCATTACTTGGTTTGGGAAGAGTTAGCCTCCTGTCACATGCCTCCAACTTTTGACCCGATTCCTGTCTCCCTGAGGGAAAGCCAGACTGGGAAAGGGTGTGGCTGGTGTCCCAGAGGCCTCTGTCCAGCTGATGTCCCCTGATGGAGTCAGGCAGCTCCCTTGTGCTGAGAGAGAGTATGTCTCAAATGGGCACCAAGTTCTCCTTCCAGGCGGATGGCAGTGTCTTGTTCCTCTATCCCAAAAGGGGCTTTGGATCTCCCCAGGCCTTCAGACCTCCGGCTTCCGGGCGCCTGTCTCCTCCAGGGTGCCCCCGTGGATGACTCTGCACCCTTGGGATACTAGGCAGGGCCGCCCTTACAGAACCAGTTTGAAGCCAAATAGTGTCACGTCATAGTCCATCTGAGCAGGAGGCCACAGCAGGTGAACACAAGTTAGTTCAAGGCCGTGAGTGTCCATAGGGACCCAGGGGCAGACCATGGCACATGTCCAGCAAGCTCCTTCCTGTCGTCTCCTGGGTACGCAGCCTGGCAAAGTGACCCCAAGGGCTCCCTTCTCCCCCTGTGGCCCACCGGCTGGGTCCCTCACCCTGGGGAGTGAAGTAGGGGGAACAGAATGAGCGGCTACAGCCTTCCTACTATTCGATCTGAGTGGCTGTCTAGAACTCACGGAAGCCTTCTGAGAAGCTCGGTGGGAGGTCCGCCCTCCTCCAAAGGGAGGTAAGTGCCCCCAAGTACAGGTGTCTGGGGGGAAGCTGAGGAAAGCCTTGCAGAACTGGAGTCCAGAGGCTGAGCCTCTGCTTGGGACAGGCCCCGGCCCTTCTCTTGAAGATGGGAAGCCTGAGGCAGGTCCAGCCCTGGGGGGATGGCCAGGGAAGGGAAGACCTGGTGGTGGAGGTGAGCCGGATGGGCGGCGAGCTCTGTGGGCCTCTTCCTAGAATGGCCCTCACCTTGTGTGCTGGGTCGGGGTGACTAGGTTGGGGGCACTGCCAGAGAACAGTCGGCACCCCTGGCCAGAGCCTGGGAAAGGAAATGGCCGAGGGACATGCCATCCGGCCCCTGCAAAGAGCTTCAGAGGAGGAGGCAGCAAAGAGGAAGCCCCCATGGCCTCTTCCAGCACCCCCACTGCCTGCACCCCCACGGGGGGTGAGCTCCAACCCACCCTTCCCCGGCTCCCTGCAGCTCCCACCCTCTCCTGCCCTGTGCCCCTGATTCCTGGTGTTCTGCACAGCCATCCGTGTTCCTCCCACTGGGTGAAGAACAGAGGTGGCTCTACCCCAGCAGAGGGACCCTCATCTGTGTCCTGACGCCCTCATAACTCAGCGATGATGGGGCCAGTCACACCTACTCCCTGGACCCCTGCAGCCACATCTGTGAGCCCAGGGCATGAGACCAGAACAGCCCTGAGCCAGCATCCAGGCCAACTGTTGCCCCCACTACATGGCTTCCCTAACCAGATGGCACCCCCCCATCCTCCCCTCACGCAGGGGGAGCTGATGAATAATTGTGTCTTTTCCTCCCCAATTCACAGGCTCCTCTCCACGATCCCACATCAAGGGGTCTGCCAGTCAGGGGGCTCCCCTGGAAACAACCTAAAGCTGCCATTCACCATTGGAGTAGCTTTTTACAGTGTACCACGCAGCCATATATTATCTGTGATTTTGTGTAATCTTCACTGCAAGGTAAATATTGTTAGCTCTGTTTTATAGATGGGGAGAGTGAGTCTCAGACAAGCCTGTGGCTTGCTCAAAGTCACCTGGCAAGTCAGGGGCAGGGCATGGGGCCCGGGACTGGGGCAGGCCCGCCCCACATCCCATAGAGCACCCCCCCAGCAACCCCCCCCCCCCCCCCGCCCGCCCGTCAGGGTCGCCCTCCTCCGTGGGGCCGCAGCATGAACACCCAGGCGTCTCCATTCAGGGCCTGGCTCTGCAGACAGCTGAGCCTGGTGATGTCAGCGTTGCCATGGAAACCCTTCCCCGGGCGTCGGGCAGGACCAGCCTCCCCGGCACAGTTTCCCTTTGTGTGGACTTTGCAATGCGTTGCCAAGGCAGTGGGGCCTGCTGGGCGGGTTGGCAAGGGGTGGGGAAAGCAGACAAAAACCCACACCGCATCCCAGCAACCAGCAGCTCACAACAGGGAGCGCCGAGCCCTTGGGAGGGAGGGGCTGCAGGCCGGGCTGTGAGGGGGCGGGGAGACCGCGCCCCCCTGCGCCGGATCCGGGCGCGGAAATAGCCTCTGAGCATCTTCAGTGCTCTGGTGGGGGTCCTGCCACCCCAGCGTCACCTGGGCGGGGGGCTTAGGCACCAGGCGGGACCAGGCCCTCCGCAGACCCGCTTGGCAGGGGTTGGGGAGGAGCCCCAAGTCCCCAAGGCAATCTGGATGTGCAGTCAGCTCTGAGAACCACCCTTTAGGAGAGAACGCGCTTTATTGAGCACCTTTTCCCTCATTTATCTTGCATAATCCTCTCAGCCACCCTGAGAGGGAGAGGTGAGCAGAGGAAAGAAGTTTGTTCCGGTTTTTGGGTTTTGTTTTTAATCCACATTGCACAGGGGAAGACACTATCACTCAGAGAGGTTAAGGCCCCTGCTTGCCCACGGTCACCGAGCTTGGAGGCAGCAGGGTCTAGATTCACACCCAGGGGCCCCAGGCCCTCCCCGGGCAGGCCTCCACCCACAGGGGCCAGGGGCCGGCAGCCCTTCCTTCCTCCTGCTGCCTTTCGGGAAGCATCCTAAGGTATGTCTAGAGAGCGGGCTAACTCTGTCCCAAGGCTCCCGCGGCTCCCAGATCCGAGAGGGGCTTGAGCCAGGGGAGCCCAGCGGGGCCGGGCCTCCGCGTCTGCACTGCGGCCGCCTGCCCAGCCCCGGGAGGAAACCCTGCCCTTCCCCTGCCTGGCCCTCCCGCCAGGCCCTCCTCCCAGCAGCCTGCCAGGGCCTCCTGGCTCTCTGGAAAGGCTCCTGAACTCCCCGGTCCCTCCCCTCGCCCCGGGGTAGGTGGCTGCTGACCCAGTGCACACAGAGATGCCCCGATTCTTGGAAGTCTCCAGAAAAGAAACTCGGCGACCTTTGCTGGCCTGGCTGAGCCTCACAGTGTACAGCTGACTGTCCTCCTACGTCCAACCCCCACACCTCCTGCTCTCTTTGAAGATCGGTCTCCTTTTGCTTAACACCCTCTCAGGGCACTCAGAGGGGAGGTCTCCACACTTTGGTCCTGGGGGTCTATTCTGCTCGTGACCCTGGGAGGAGGCCGAGATCCTGGCTGACAGCACAGCCCTCTGTCCTCTTCCTCCTCTCAACCTGCATCTTCCTTATTAAAGCTCGACAAAAGCCCAGTGATGTCAAGTGAGGGCTGATGCGGGCCAGGGATGCCAGGAGTGGTTGGGCGGTGAGTGGCCATGGGCCGTCTCAGCCAGGTGCTGGGCCCCACTGAAGCCAGCCAGTGTTCCGGCCCCAAGCGTGACCAGGCTCTGCCTGCCACTCTTTCATTGAACAAGTATTTCCTGAAGTCTCTGCTATGTACAAGGAAGGATAAAAAAAAAAAAAAAAAAAAAAAAAAGTCTCCAAACCAGAGGATAGAAGGATAGAGAGATAAAAACAACCCCAGATACCTGCAATCCTTGCCCCCATAGAGGAACACAATATAGTTGGATTTCACATTTAACATCACTTGGGGATGGAAAGGCAAGATACCTCCAAATACTAACCTTGGTCCTCTCTAGTTGGTGGCATCGTGGGTGACTTTTATTTATTCACTTATTTAAAGATTTTATTCATTTAATCTGTGAGAGACACGGAGAGAGGCAGAGACATAGGCAGAAGCAGACTCCCTGTGGAAAGCCCAATGCAGGACTCGATCCCAGGACCCAGGGATCACGCCCTGAGTCGAAGGCACATGCTCACCCACTGAGCCACTCAGGCATCCCATTAAATACCTCTGCTTAAACCTTGTAAGGTCTAAGTTCTGCAAGCAGAGTTGCCCTGGGTAAACATGAGTGTTTCTCGGGATCCTCTTAGGAACATGTCATTGACAATGTCTGGGCTGGAAGATGGGTCAGAGGTCAGCTGGTTCATCCTTTCTCCCCAAAAGGGCAACCCAGACAAGTCAGTAAGGTTCCCTAGCCCTCCATCTGCAGGGTGGGTGAGGCTGCCGAGCTGAGTCCATGCCAAGGGGACCTGGAGACTCTGACCCCAGCCAGGGAGTGCAGAGTGACCCAGGCATCAGGGGGCGATGAGTGGGTACCCCCCCACACACCAGGCTTTTAGCCCCAGCCCTAGCCTGCCAGCCTGGGCCAGTAGAGGGGAGAATTGGGGTACAGCTTTCCTAAAGGGGACAGACTCTAATGTAACCTGGCCTCTTGGAACTTCAGCTTACTCATCTGTAAATGGGAATAGCAGTGCCTCTTGCATAAGCTGCTGGGGAAATTTAAAAAACGGGCCTGTGGGGCCAGCACATAGTAGGTACTCAATAAAGCACTGCTGACCCCGTGCATGAACACACACGCTGGCTACTCTCCCTTATTGGGCGGAAACCACCCCCCATCGTGACTTCAGAGTTGTGAAGCGTCCCGTCCCATCTTTATCATTCAGGTGAGAAGCTTTCTCTGCTCCTCAAATTCTCCAGCAGGGGCTGTAGCAGCCATGATGTCTGGCTCTCTGCAACATCTCCCAGCGCCCTGGGGCCCAGGCAGCCCCTGTTGGAACTGCCACGTCCAGTCCCACCACACCCCAAACGGCAGCCACAGGAATGAAAAGGATTATGGCTGTTCTGTGGGAAACTGAAACACACACACACACACACACACACACACACACACACACACAAAACCTGGGAGGGCCAAAAGATCCATCTGCAGTCTACAATCTATGTTCTAAATTTTAGCATTGATCTTGCTAAAATAACACCTTTACATGTTATGAGGGCCTCTCTGGGAGATGATTTCCTCCAAAGGGGAGACCATCCTAAAGGGGAATCTCAGGCCCTGTGGCAGCCCCTGGATCACACTGGGCATTTGTATGTCCTGTGCTGACCAACCCTGTCTCACTGCCATGAACTTTCAGTCACCAGTGGGTTTGAGATTCCTGGCAACTGTCTCAGGAATGACGTTGTTGCCAGCCAATCAGGTGGGGGCCTCTCTGGAAACAGGTTGTCAGCGGCATCCTGCACTTGTAGAGGGTCCTTTGTACAGCTATTGGCTTGGGACTTGGGAGAGGGGGGTGTTCCAGAAACACCCCCTTTCCCAAACTACATCAGATTAGGGTTTCCACTGCTCTTCCTTTCAATAATCCCTGCATTTGATTACCTAACTGCCCATGAACCAGGCCAGGCAGAGGTGATCACCATCCCTATTGCAAGTGAACAAACCAAAGCCCAAAGAATAACTTAGCAGAGGTCACCAAGGAACTAAAGTCGAGCCCTAAGCCCTAGGACCACGTGATAGCAGATTTCCCAAACACTATGTCTTGTCATACCTCCCTCAGGAGACTTTGTGGGATTTCTTTCCCTTTGTAAATTTTATTCTGTAACCATTACACAAAGCCCATGGCAATGACCATGACAAGGACCCCCAAAGACCCAAAGATAGTCTGTAGCCCACGGCATCATTCTCTAGTATCTCCACACGCTTCTTTCCAATCATTATTCATAGGACAGTCCTAGTTCATCGCCTGTGAAATACACATTTTGCACATTTCTAAAAGACAAATGCGTTTTGCAACTGATGTATACACATAATGTGCTTGTGTCTTCTTTTCCCACCAAAAGAAAAAAAACCAAAAAGCTCCTGGTAAATCTCCTGTGTCATAGAATCCAGGAAGGTCATTTTGCAGAGACAGAGTAAAATCATCAGTGTGGTCTGCCTCCCACTCTCCTCACTTCCCTTGAGATCCCTCAGCATCAGCAAAGGTTAAGGACAACCAGCCCCGACTGGGTGAGACCCAGAGTTTTCTAATCCCTTCCAGCTGGCCACCCCCACGCAGGACACTTGGGCAATGCGACTAAGTTCAATATAAATCAAAACAGCAGTAGGACGTATGTAAGGCCCTGCTCTGTAAATTCCAAGGGGGCAAAGGGAAGGAAGGAAGCTGGTGTTTAGCGAGCACCTACCAGGTGACAGCCCTTTACTGGGGAACTGGAGGAATGAGGGCTTCTGGTCCCAGATTGGCAAGGAGGGGATGGTCAGGGCGGGGAACGTTTCCAGTTGAATAAGGAATAGCCCAACCTATAGCTTTTCTGACCCTTGGGAATTAGTAAACCAGGGTAAGGTTTTTTTTTTTTTCTTTCCACAAAGCATCTTTAAATTGAACGTGTCTTATTAAGCTGCTTGTTTTCAGACGTGTCAAGTTACTGGCAGGCACCACCTGTGCCTCACATGTCCTCGGTCTGAAATGATGAGCCTCAGTATCACCTGGAGGGTTGGTTAAACCACAGATTGCTGGGCCCCACCCCAGAGGTGCTGAGTCAGTAGTTTTAGGGTGGGGTTTGGGAATTTGCATTTCTAACGAGCTTCCCGGGATGCTCAGGCTACTGGTCTGTGTGAGGATTACTTGGAGCTCTTAAAAAATGCTGGTGCCTGGACTCTCCCCCAGAACTCTGATTTAACTGGTCTGGGTGCAACCTGGGAGCAGCCTGGGCATCAGGGTTGTCAAAGCCTCCAGGTGATTCTAAAGTCCCGACAAGATTGAGAAGCACCAGCTTAATGAGAAAAACCACCAGGCATAATTAAGGTTCCTCAGCTCTGCAGGTTTCCTAAGATTTCATGGACACCCTCCTCACTTTTCTCGAATTGGGGCATGCCAGGCAGCAGGTGTCTGAGGGCCAGAGGGGAGCTGGGCCGTGCAAACCATGTTTCCATACTTGTACCTTTGAAAACACGTAAACTGTTTGCTAATGCTGGAAAAAATGTGTAAGCCTATTACCGATGTTTAAATTAGGAGATGTCATAAAACCAAGCTTTCTGGTTCCTCTGGGCAAGCATCTGGGCATGTGACAATGTCTAGCCGGAGCGGGCTTAGGCCTACACTTGCCAGCTGGCCCCAGTTCCCATCACTTCCTGGTGCATTAGCTCTGCTTGGCCTAAGCCGCTCGGTGATTTAGCTCCGGAGAGCCGTTTACACCCATCCCCTGTTAGTGGGCAGGTGTGAACGGACAGGTGATGTGCCAGTGGGAACTCAGATTGATGTCTTCAACCAGAGACAGGAGACCTGGGAAAGGAAGTCTGTGGCGTGACCCAAGGTCACCTGGCTGGTTCCTCAGCCTCCCTGCACACCTGGGCCCCTCGAGTCAGGCTGCCCCCTGCACCCCCAGCCCCAGCCCTACTCTTTCCTCTGCCAGTTGCCATGCCTTGGGGCCCTGAAGCATCCTGGACGACTTGACCCTTCACCAGTTCTGTGACTTTGGACAAGTTACTTGGTCTCTCTGAGCTGTTGTCAAATGGAGGTAATATCGTCCACAATGCACTAAACTCCTTGACGGCAGGGACAGTGTTTGTCAGTCAGCACTATATGTGTCCCCAGCATGCAGTCCAGTGGCCAGCATACAGTAGGTGCTCAACAAATATTTGTTGAATCAATGAATGGTTGGCCTAAGGATCAAATTGAATAATGTATGTAGAACATACTCCTAGGCGCAAGGAGGTGTTAAACGAATGTTTCCTGGATCCAAACCCACTGGAGTCGCTGGACTTCTGTAGTTTCCTCCTTGCACTTTCTGGTGGCTCACCTGTCAGGACACATTCTGGCCCTTTACCACACTTGCCTCCCACCTACACCTGCGCAGCCAATTTCAGCAGAAGAGGCAGCCCCAGGGCCCATCCCACATTCCCTTAACACCACGTTGAATGTTCAACAGCCACCCGGTGCCCATTCCCTCACGACCAGGGACCCTCGCCACCTGACCCGTGCCACCTGCCCAGCCTCCCCTCCTCTCCTGGCTGTCTCCCTACCTCAGAAGGAGCTCCCCTCACCCCTTGGCTGACATTACTCTATTTTTTCCCCTCTGGGGCTTACTCTTGCTACCCGTCTGGCTAGGAAATGCCTCTCCTCCCTCACCTCCTCTCTTACCTTAGCAAGCCTCATTCACCTTTCAAAGCCAGTTCAATGTCACCTCCTCCAGGAAAATTTTTCAGACCCCACCCGGTCCAGATTACAGACTCCAGCTCTGCTCCCGTATTACCGGTACATGACTCCATCCTTGCGCTTACCACATTATTTTATAATTATCTGCTTATGTGTCCGGCTTCGCCATTAAATTGTTAGTTTATGGGGCCAGAGACCGTGCTTATTCATCATTCTAACTCCTCTGTGCAGAGTGCCTGGCATGGAGTAAACCCTCTTTTCAGATCTTCCTGCTTTGTAACAAATCACCCCACAACTCAGCAGCTTAAAATTGCCATTTCTATTTTGTTCATGGTTTTGTGAATCCGGAATTTGGAAAGTTCTCAGCCAGGCAGTTCGCACTTGGGGTCTGCCAGGGGCTGCAATCACGTGAAGGTTCTACGAGGCTGGATGAACGGGATGGTGCATGCACACGGCTGCCGCTGCCGCTGGTGATTGGCCGGGGCTCCCCTGGGCTTTCAGCGGCTCCATGCAGGCTCCATGCAGCCTCTCCAGCGTGGCAGCCTCAGGGTAGCCGGCCTTCTGACACAGCCTGGCTTCCCCCAAAGCACCTGTCCCAAGACAGCCAGGAGAAAGCTGTGTGGTCTTTTCTCATCCAGCTTTCCACTGCTTTCCAGCTTCAGGTCTTCAGAGGCCTGTTTCTTTCTTTCTTTTTTTTTTTTTTTGTTCTTTCTTTTTTAAGATTTTATTTATTTATCCATGAGAGACACAGAGAGAGAGAGAGAGGGAGAGGCAGAGACAGAAGCAGGCTCCCTGTTTGGAGCCCCATGTGGGACTTGATCCCGTGACTGCTGGATCACACCCTGAGCCAAAGGCAGAGGCTCAACTGCTGAGCCACCCAGGCGTCCCAAGGGGCCTGTTTCTAAATAACACAAGCACAACACAGCACGCTCGGGTGTGAGTCAAATGTGAGCTCCCCCTGACCTTCCTTTCTTGCTGGCCTCCCCCTAAGGGGGACTGCCCCCATCCTGTGCAGTTAACCACCCTGATGCCCAGCACCCCCCCTCCCCCATTTTTAGAAGGCGTCCATTTTCCCGTACATTGCAGATGCAGAAAGAGACAGTTCTGCGGGGATATGCAGTGTTTTGTTTTGTTTTGTTTTTAACATAAACCAGACTATACTGCTCGTGTTGTTCTGCGACTTTGCTCCCTTCTCAATTCTGTTGTGGACAGTCGTCCATGTCTAAATGGAGAGATCACCCCAGTTTTTTCGTGCTGTTCTAGAATATGCCGTAGTATGCATGCTCTCTGGTTCACCTGCCCATTCTCCTCCCTATCCCGCGTGTTCTAGGTTCCAACTTTCTACTGCTGCATACAGTCCTGCAGCGGGCATCCTCAGGCTGCCTTCGGGGCTCCCCGGGCTTGCAGGGCTGGGGGACGCCCAGTTTCCGCGCAAGGACCTGCGAGCCTCTTTCAAGGCCACCAGAGTTCAGGTCCCGAGGGCCAGGTCCGAGCTGTGTGGCGGGGACGGCTGCCCGGGTCCCCTGAGAGCTGGGGTGGAGCGGGAAGGCTGCGCGGGCCTGCGGCCGGGCCTGGCCTGGGGCGGCTGAGCAGGTGCAGAGGCGGCGGCGCAGGGGCTCGGGCGGGCGGGCCCCGGCGCGGTTACGTAACTGGGCCGCTAATACTGCTTTCCCGGTCCATGGAACCCAAATTAAAAGAGGAAATTATTCTCCTGATGCTCAGCTCGCCTAATCCCCATCTGTCTCTCCCCTGGTCCCCCGCGCTTGCATCTAAAGGTCTTGAACGCGCTCCAGATTTCTAATTTAGTTTGCTTATGCAACCAAAAATATTATGGCCGCGTTTCCTGGGGGTGATTAAGTCTATATTCTGGGCTCCAGGCTCACTAAAAACAGCAGCGCCAGGGCCCCGCGCCGCTCGCGCGCACACCACGCGCAGGCTTTTTTTGGTTCCTCCGAGGCGCGGGCCGCCCTGCAGGCGCGGGGGCCGCGGCGGGGAGGGCGGGGTGGGGCGGGGGTGGGGTGGGGGGCGGGGAGCCCGGGACTGCCGGCAGGGGAAGCAGGCAGAGCATGCAGCAGGGCGGCCGGGACGCCGAGATCGCAGCTGCTTGGGGTCCACTCGGAACGTCTGCCTCCTCCCTGGTCTTCTCTTCTCAGGCTCTGATGCTTGTGTGGCAGGTGCAGGAATCCATCCTCCCCGCGTGTGCTCCCACCCAGAGATCTACTGCGAGATGTTTGTTACACCATTGTTTATTCGGGAATAGCGAAAAATTGGAAAGAGCAGGACTTATCAATGGGGAGCCATCCAATAAATGAGGGGAACATCAGCACTCTGGGATACGTCAATGATAAAATAATAATAATAATAATAATAATAATAATAATAATAGGGTAGACTAGGATGCATTGATATGGACCAGATGGTTAAATTTTTTTAAAAAGCGACTCAGGAAAATAGAGTATGTTCCACTTGTGTTGTTTATAATCCATAAATACGGAAATGGAAGGTACAAAGAACTGACATGGTTACCTCTGGGGTGGGGACCAGGACTGGGGGGGGTACTTAAAGACACTTTGGGGGGTTTACTTCTGTATTATTGGAATCCTCCAAAGAGACCGTGTTCATGTGTTTCTTGTATTACTTGCTTTCAGTGTTATGGGGGAGGGGGAGAGAAGAGCAGGGAGGCTCCTGGACTCTACCCTATTCTCTGGAAGCAGTAGTCAGATCAGGAGTGGGACTGGCTGGAAGTCCCTGCTGTCCACCTGCCTCTGACCACTGTTGTTTGAGATCTTGGCTGCTGGCATTCTTGGGGCCGAGGAAGGGAGGGCCTGGAGGTGCAAATGCTTGGAGGCAGAGCACTGGACCCGGAGTCAGAAACTTGGCTTCTAGTCCTGGAAGGTTGGCTCGGATGGCCAGGTCTCACTTATACCTGCTTTTCTGGCATCCTCTACCCTAACAGCCAGGGCGGGCCATGTGGCAAGAAGATGTGGCTGCTCGGCCACCAGCTGTGAAGCCTATGAGGGCTCAGGTACTACTGGAGAGGGGTCCCCTGACTTGGAGGCTGCCTGTATACAATGGGGTGTCTCTAGAGCACCCGACAGACATCGCCAAGTGTGCACTGATTCCAGCAAGGTGTTATTTCAAATCAGGTTCCAGATGATTCTGGGATACCCTACAGGGTATCTACCCTACAGGGAGCAAATTTAACCAGGTCAGGACTTCTCCGGGCCTTCAGTATGCTCAGGCACACGGAGACCCTCCATGAGGGTTTGCTTAACGCAGCTTTTACCAAATATATATGACTCAGGGGTCCTTGGCCTCAGAGCCTCTCGTGGGCCTAGAGAGCCACACACAAACCAATGAGCTAGTGAAGGCAGGAGCCCGGGCATGGAGGGTGGAAGTCATGGGTACAGGTTGGGGACACTTAGGACAAGGGTGATTAAGTACCACACTGTGTGAAAAAAGAGGTCATTTCATCTGTGAGAGATTCAAAAACGCAGTCCTGCCGGTAGGATGTGTGTGGGGGTAGCAGGTCTGCCAGGGCAGACCCATGGGGCCAAGGTTAATCTGTTTTCTCAGAGCTCGACCTTCGAGCACATGCACGTATGAGCACACGCCCTGGAACATACACACACATCACAAGCTCACACGCAAGAGCACACTCACACAGAATGCACGCAGGTGCACCTGTAAGGGCATAGACACTGCTCTTCTGGAGCACACACCCCCTCGCACTCACTCACACACACACCAACTCACTGGTTCCCTGCATATTACAAAGAAAAGCACACGTCCACGCACACACCCAGGCGCACACGTGCACACACCCTCATGCCCACCCAAACCCATGGGAGCTCGCCCCCGAGAAGGCGGGCACACAGAAGACACCGGAGCGCCCCCAGAAGCGCACACACCCAGGCGCACACGTGCACACACCCTCATGCCCACCCAAACCCATGGGAGCTCGCCCCCGAGAAGGCGGGCACACAGAAGACACCGGAGCGCCCCCAGAAGCACGCATGTCCAGAGCACCAGCACCCCCCTGGTGTGCACACCTGGGCGGCCGTGGGGCAGAGTCCGGATGTGCTCAGAGGACACACCTGCATCCACGCTCGTGCCCTCGCACGCGCGGCGGGTCTTCGGGCGGCACAGTGTCCCTGCTTCTGCGCGAGCAGGGCCGGCGGGGGGTGGAGTGACGCCGTGGCTCATGGGGAACAGCGCATTTAGCAAAGCGGTTCGCAGAAGGCATGTGTCCTTCGAGTATTTTTATCTTTAGCACTCATATGTCTAGCAGAGTCTGGGTGGCTCCATATTGCTACCAGGAAGGAGGGCAAGTGGCTGGATGGCAAAGCAGATGGCCTCTGGGTACGCAGGACACATGCCCCTTGCTCCTTGCCTCCAGCCCCCACCACCACAGTGTTCCCTCCTCGACCCCCTGGGCTCCCCAGAAGCCGGCCCAGACTCCCCGCTTCTCACCAGGAATCTGGCCAGCAGGGCAGACCCCTCTCCCGGCCCCCGCCCAGGGGAGGGGGGACAGGGTCTGCAGGCCCCCAATCCAGGCTCCCCCATCCCCAGGAGCTCAGCTCTCCCTCCTGCTCGGGCCTGGGCCGTAGCCAGCTGTGACACCTCTCCCCAGTCCCCCCACACGCATGCACCCTGCACTCCTCCCGAGCTGGCAGGAGGTCTGGGCATGTGCCCTGTGGCCCGCTGGCCGGTGGCAGACAGGCCGCTGGATTTCGAAAACTACTTAATCCCTGGCTTCTGACGCACCCGGTTCACCATCGAGCAGGATCTAGTGCCCACGGATCTGATGTCAGAGGGCGGCCCTGGCACAGCTCCATCCTTCCTGCCCACATGGCAGCGTGGCGGAGCCGACAGCGAGCAAGCGGAGCCCCAGAGCCTTCTCCTCTTGACTCACAACCATTTTGCTTCCCACTAAGGCCTGCGAACCCCTACCAACCCCTTCTTAAAAAAAAAAAATGCTGTCGTAAAGCCTAATAGTAAGGAAAAACAATCAGGAGCTAGCAAGTGAAGAAGGCAGATAAGCAAAACGTTATAACTTTGTGTCTCTTTCAGAACAATAATAAATGTATTTAGGCAGAGGGAAAATACTGGAAAAACTAACAGTGGCTATCTTTAGAAATTTATCATTCAACAAATATGTACGGCACACCTACTGTTTGTCAGACTCGCTCTAGGTGCTGGCGTTATGACAGTGAAGGGACGAAACCCTTAGGAATCTTATATTCTAGAGAGTTAACAGATAAGCACAAATTCCTAAATTCAATGTATACTATTTTTAAATGGTGACAAACTCAATGAGAAAGGGGTGGGGAGAAGGGATACGGGGTATTGAGGAGGGCGTAGTTTTTAAATGATTTTTTAAAATAGGTTTAGATTTATGGAAAAATTAACATCGTACAAACGGTTCTCCCAAACCACTCCCTCTACGCTCGGTTTCTCCCGTTATTGACTTCCGTGGTCCCTACATCATAATGGTACGTACGGCTGTTATGGTTAATGAGCCGGTATCAATACACTGGTATGGACTAACGTCTGTAGTTTGTTCAGATTTCCTTGGTGTACCTAACTTCCTTTTTTTTTTTTTTTTTCTATCTTATTTATTGATTTGACAGAGAGCACGAGCAGGGGCAGAGGGAGAAGCAGGCTCTCCTGGAGCAAAGAGCCCGATGATGTGAGGCTCCATCCCAGGGGCCTGGGATCGTGACCTGAGCCGAAGGCAGACGCCTAACCGACTGAGCCACCCAGGGGCCCCTTTAATTTCCCCCCCTTTTTTTTTTTTTTTTTTTTTTGTGCCAGGACGTCCTTCAGGAGGACACATGAGACTTAGCTCTCTTTTGCCATGGCTCTCGGCAGGTGACAGTTTCTCTTCCCTTGTGTTTGATGACTGTGGCAGTTACAAGGACTATCAGTCAAGAGTTTTGTATTGAAATTTGCCTCGTGTTTTTCTCATGATTGGACCAGGGCTCTGGGTTTCCAGGAGCAGGATCACAGAGGTAAGGTGCTGTTGTCATCTGTCGCATCAAGGGAACATGCTAGCAATATGATTTATAGCTCTTGGCATTGACCTTGTATTGGCCAGGCTTCGCCCCGATGTCCCCCGTTCCATGCTGCCCTCTCGGGAAGGAAGTGGCTGTGTGCAGCCCACACTCGAGGAGCAGGAATTGTGCTCCCCCATTTAGGGTGACGTAGCTACATAAGTTATTTCAGATTCTTTCGCACAGGAGATTTGCCTTTTCCCCATTTATTAATTTATCCACTCACTTACTTATAATGGACTCATGGATGTTTATTTTACATTTGGGTTATAATCCAATGATGTTTCATTTTGCTGCTCCATTTGTTCTAGCTTTGGCTGTCGGGAGCTCTTTACACGCTTCCTGTGACCTGTCATTATTTTTTTTGTTTTAAGTACATCCTTACTTTCTGACAGGACAAGATGCTCCAGGCACATCCTGTATATCTCCACCCTCAGTCCTAGAATCAGCCATTTCTCAAGAATCCCTAGTTCCTTTTATTAGAGAAGATGGGAAAGTAAAACTTGGGCACTAGGTAAGTTCTGTATCTTTTAATTTGGTAGTCAACGAAGGCTTCTCCAAGAAGATGATATGTGAGTAAAAACCCAAAGAAGGTGAGGAGCAAACCATGGAGATCTTGAGGGGAGGGAGCACTCCAGGCAGAGGAACAACAAGTGCAAAGGTCCTGAGGTAGGCATGTGCATTGTGTACGCAAGGAACAAGGAAGTCAGTGTGTCTAGGGCCAAATGAGAGGCACAGGACATGATGTTTGGGAAGGTGCAGATGGGGCAATCAGAAAGGACTGTGGCTTTTCCCCAGATTAGTCAGGGTGGGGTGCAGACATGTGACATAATCTAACTCACTTTTTAATAAAATCACTGGCAACCAGGCAGCCCGGGTGGCTCAGTGGTTTAGCACCACCTTCAGCCCAGGGCATGATTCTGGAGACCCAGGATTGATTCCCGCGTCAGGCTTCCTGCAAGGAGCCTGCTTCTCCCTCTGCCTGTGTCTCTGCCTCTCTCTCTCTCTCTCTCTGTCTCTCATGAATAAATAAATTAAATATTTTTTAAAAAAAATCACTGGCTCCTGTACTGGGAATAGAACGAAGGGGGCAAGGGCAGATGATGCCATTGTACGGATTGGGAGAGTGATGATGTTGGCTTAGATCAGGTCACAGCAGTGGAGGCAGACATCCAATCTTCTGACAGACTGGATGCTGGGTAAGAGCTGGAAGGACGGTCCTAAGGTTTGCCCAATTCTGGAAGAAGGCAGTTGTGGGGCGGACTGGAGGAGGAGCAGGTTTGGAAGGGTTCCAGGAGCTCACATTTTGGACACATTAGTTGAAAGTCCCCTCCTTCACCCAGTCTGGAGTTCAGGGCAGAGGGTGGGCTGGAGGGTGAGTGGGTCCCCGGCCTCCCCACCCTCTTCCCGTGGCACAAGTGGCCACAAGGCAATGGGTTTAGGCCCATGTGGTGTGGATGCCCTGAACCGGGGCTGAACATAGGCCCTATGCGCCAGCCCTCCACCATGAGCAGACAGGAGGCTTTGAGAATCCTGGCCCCAGATCCCAGCGAGGGCTTGGTCAGCTCCCAAACAACTCTTGGCTTTGCTTCGATCTGGATTTGCCCAGCACATGGGGGCTTAGCACAAGGAAACGCCCCGAAGTGGAGAATGGGGTTTCTCTCCAGCAGGGCGCCCCCTAGGGTGGGACTCGGGGGACATGTCTACTTTTTCCTCAGCGTTCAGCCCCTGGGCCCCTGGCGACAGTCATCAGCCCTGCAGAGTGAACGAAGGTCATATTCTTGAGGGCAGCCTCTCTGGCCTGAGGGAGGTGACAGCATGAGGTCACTAGACTCCTGAAACCAGAAGATGGAGGTGGGCGGGGACAAGGGCAGAAGGAAGGAGAGGTGAGGTGAGGGGATAGGAGATAAGGGGAGGGCAAGGTCTGGGGGGAGACGCAGGCCGGAGAGGAGATATGGGGAGGCTGGCAGCCCTGGGCCCTCTTCAGGCTTCTCAGGCTGACAAATGGGAGCCATCAGATAGGCTTCGTGCCTCCTCCCTTTGGTTCACACCCACAAGGGCCCGTCAGCAAACACTGCGGGCCCCACCCTCCCAATGCACGCACACCCAGACCACTTCCCACCGCCCTGACTGCCTCCACCCTGGACAGGCCAGCACCTTCTCTGACTTGCACCTCCATGAGAGCCTCCCCCATGCCCCCAGTCTGTTCTCAGAGTAGCCAGAGTGATCCTTTTAAAACAAAACAAGATCAGGCCATCCCAAGGCAAACCCTCACAGGCTCTCCCCACAACCCCAGAGCACAAAGGCCTCTCCTTGGCCCTGCTCAGCCTTCCCTCCACCTTCCCGTCCTGGCTCCAGTCCTCATACACTGGCCTCTTGGTTGCTCCTCTGACACACTAGGCATCGCCTGCCTCGGGGCCTTTACACTTGCTGTGCCCTCTGCCTGGACCATTTCCTCCAGCGCTCCACATGCCTATTCCTTCACTTTCTTCAGAGATCAGCTCAGATGTCACCTCCTCCGAGGCCTTCCCTAGACCCCCTTCCAATACTGTTGCTCACTGCCCCCTATACTCAGCATAGTTTTTTTTTTTTTTAGACTTATCACCATTTTATATACATTTATTTAAGCTTTCCCCACTACAGTTGTTTTATCCAGCAATGTATCCCCAGCACCTGAAACAACCGCCAGACAGGCAGATGCTCCATAAATAATTTGTCAAATAAATGAATAACCATCTCGCCCCTCTGAGAGACAGCTCAGGCCACCCTCTTCAGGAACAACCGAACTGGCTCTCAGAAGTTCTTTTTTTTCCTCTCTTTTTTTAGGTTTTTATTTATTTATTTGTCAGGGAGAGAGAGAAAGTGAGAGAGCACAAGCAAGGGGAACAGCAGGCAGAGAGAGGGGGAGAAGCAGGTTCCCCACTGAGCAGGGAGCCCGATGTGGGGCTTGATCGTGGAACTCTGGGATCATGACCTGAGCTGAAGGCAGACGCTTAACCCACTGAGCCCCCCAAGGCTTCCCTCTCAGAAGTTCTGAGAGTGACATAGAACCTGCCAAAAATGGGGAAACTCAGCAAAACCTCAAGAGAGCCAGTCACACTATCTGCAAACCTGCGATGCCACCTGCCTTCCCCGTTCCCTTCTGTGGGGCTGAGCCTCACACCATCCTGAGGCCTGTCCCCTCCCCACCCACCCCCCGCTCCCAGTGCTCCAGAGCCAGCCAGGCCCTGGATCCTTCTGGGACACCTGCTAAACATCTCCTTATCCCCCTCTTCTCCAGCCCCACTGTCCTCTTGCTCATCAGCTCGTGGGCACAGCAGGTCCCTGGCCTCTCGTGTCACTACAAGCCAGTTTCCACAGGGATCCAGAGCCATCTCGCTACTGAGTACATCTGACCTGCTCCCTGCCCTGCTGGTCCTCAGGATAGAGACCAAAGTCCAGTGACTCGGCCTCTCCAGCCTCCCTCCACCTTTCCCTTCCTCCATGTGCTTGCTGGGATCAGCCCTGGCACCTGCTGCCTTCCCATCGTCCAAACACCCTGCCACATCCCCCTCTCCACAGCCCTATTCTCATGAGATCGCAGCTCACTGTGTCATTGTCACTCACTTCCTATGTTGAGGTCCGGGGGGTGCAGTCCAGCCACTGGGCACCGCAAGCCTGCCGGTGGGTTGGATGTTTCTCAGGGGATGAGGAACGGCCGGCGGGAGCTGTGGAGGGGCCGAGATCTCCGGGTCTGTCTGATGGCACCACGCTGCTGACCTGGCCCCAAGCCCTATATTCCATGAGGGAGGACCTGGGTCTGTCCTTCAGGGTCTGACACGGGAGAGGCTCTTGGGAGGTGTCCATTGATTGTCAGATTGAATGACTGACTCAGTAGCAGCTCCGAGTAATTTTTTTCCCTTTTTTGCATTTCTGTATTTTCCTATTTTATTTATTTATTTATTTAAATGTCTGAGCTGAAGGCAGACAGATGCTCAACCACTGAGCCATCCAGGCATCCCGTGTATTTTCCTATTTTAGAAAACCATCTACATCCCTCATTTGAAAAATGAAAACCAAAAACCTACCTTGCAAATTCATTCTTTTATTAAAATGTTGATTAGAAAGGAACTCTTCCCACATCTTCCAAAGCTGAACAGCTAGATGCACACCCCGGGCCCCTCCTGGGTATATACCGAATAGAAATGTGTCCATAGATTCACAAGAGACAAGAACTAGAATATTCACGGTGACATAATTCATGACAGCCAGGAGCTGGAACCTACCCAAATGTCCATCAACAGGAAAATGGGTGAAAATGCTATGGTAAGTCACACGGTGGCCAGCTACCAGTGGTGAGAATGAATGTCCTGTATGTGGGCAAATTTCACCAACATAGTATCGAGCAAAGGAAAGCAGCCACAAAAGAGCACATTGCGTATGTCTCCATTCAGGTTCCATTTAGAAGCAGGCCGAAGGAGCCCATGGGGTTGGGAGTCGGGAGAGAGGCTACTCTCGGGGAACCCGAGGGGGCTTCTGGGTGCTGGTTCCATGGGCACGCTCAGCCTGTGCAATTCATCCAGCTGTATACTTGTGAGCTCTCTCTCTCTCTGTCTCCAATAAATAAATAAATCTTAAAAAAAAAAAAAGTTAACGAGAAAAAAAGACATGCATCCTGGAGCAGGTTAAACCTACTACTTTTTTTCTGTCCAAAGGGAGGTGGTGGGCAGCTGCTGTGTGTTTGTCTGTCTTCCGCGCCATCAGAGTTTCTCCCTGGTCTCCAAGACTCCCAAAGCCCCAGGCAGGGGCTTCTGGTTCCAGTAAGCCTCAAGAATGCCAGGAGCTGGGCACCTGGGTGGCTGGGTGGCTCAGTGGTTGAGCGTCTGCCTTCAGCCTAGGGCATGATCCTGGGGTCCCAGGATCGAGTCCCATGTCGGGCTCCCTGCATGGACCCTGCTTTCCCTCTGCCTATGTCTCTGCCTCTCTCTGTATGTCTCTCATGAATTAATAAATAAAATCTTAAAAAAAAAAAAAAAAAAGCACGCCAGGAGCTCTGGGGTCAATTCCCAAGGTAAACCCTGCCATGATAGTTGAGGCTCTAGAATCAGGGCTGGGAGTGTCGACCCTGTGGGTTCTGTCTGGGCCTCCTTGCCACAAGCTGGGAGGCAGGGCTGTGGGCTGTGGGCATGCTTGGTGTGGGAGGTCAGAGTGCAGGGGCACAGGCTGCCTGGGTCCCTGAGTTATCCCACAACCTCTCTGCACCTTCAGGTCCCTGCAGGGTGGGGGGCTGTCTCCACTTCAGCGCCTCCCACCCCAACCCTGCGGAGAACCTCGAGTGGGGGGCACCTGCTCTCCTCCACTCATGAGCGGGGAAGCCCAGGGGCCCTGTGTGACCTTGCACCTTGCACCTTGCCCCCAAAGGTCACTACTGGCTGGGGCTTCAGGGGGTTCAGGTTGCCACAGTCGGGGGCGGAGCAGGGTGGTGGGGTGAGGGCACAGGATCCAGCGCTGCCCTCTGGGGCCCAGCCAGGCATGGTTATTTATAACCACGGGTCGCCTTACCTCCTGACCTTCAGCCGGGCCTTCAGCCATCCACAGCGATCAGCATCTCCTGCTGCCCCCTGGGAGCAAACACCCCTGCTGCCCTCCCTGGGCAGGGCCTTGCCACAGGGCCCTGCATGAAGCAGGATGTTGACCAGAGTCGGTGCCCTGTGGCTCCCGCAGGCAGACCCTCCACGTGTGAGTTGGGAGAGGTGGGTGCTTTGGGGGGAACCGTACAAGAAAAACTCAGAGCTCCTCTAGTCCCAGCCTTCCCAGGTAGAAAACGTTGGTCTATTCTGGTGGCAGTTTCATGTGTAATACGGGGCTCCCCAGCCCGGGTCTGCTCAAAGGGCTGCCCTCTCTTCAAAGCCAGTGGGGAGGAGGCAGCCCTGGGCGCTGGACCCCCTCCCCTGACGTGGTCCCTGGAATTATACCAGACAAACCGCCTTCCTCCGACCCAGCAGCTGCCGCTCATCCCCACGGCAGTGGAAGCTCGGGGGAGCAAGTGACTGGGCCAAGGTGACACGGCCACCCACGGCAGATCCCCAGCTCCTGGCTGATGGCAGGAACTTGATGCCAGGACCCCTGATTATTACACGGAGGAACCATTAAAAGGAGACCGGGGTGGGGGAGATGGGCGCATTCATGCATTCATTCATTCATTCACATTTTTGTTGAGCACCTACAAGGCGCCGGACACGATTTCAGGCAGAAATCCTTACCCTTGTGGAGCTGATGGTCCAGGCAGCCCCTGGAGCCATGGGTCAGGCAGCTGCTGAGGGGCTTGAGTCCTGAGGAGGGAGACTGAGGCAGGGAGCAAGGAGGCCAGGCTAAGTGTGCATGTGGGACTGTAGCACTGAACTGATTGTTTGCTACAGGCCCCGAGGCCACATGAGTGTTAACATCCCAAGCCCCTGACCGTTTTGTCTCAACAATGGGCGCCCTCCCCTAAGCAGCTTCAAGTGATCTTCACCCAGGGCAAGGGGTGCAAGTCTCCCCCAACACCCAGTCTTGGCAGTCATCCTGACAGAAGCCACAGGACTGGGCCCTCCGTGGGCCTGGTTCTGCCCGGCGCAGGGAGGAACTGAGTCAGGAGGCTTGAGGAGGGTGGCAGTGAGCGAGGGAGGAGTCTGGATGCTTCCTTCCTGTTCCGCCATGCTCTCACACACTTTGAAACACTCAGAGGAACTTTGGCTGTGTGGCTTGACCATCCCCTGACCCTCTCTGAGCCACAGTTTCCACAAATAAGAATGAGAGTAGTTGGCTTAGATGAGCCATTTCGGCTCTGGCTGCCAGGGGTCCTGGTCTCCGAGTCTGGCTGCATCTGCGAGTGCTCCCCCTGGCTGGACGCAGCCCAAGGGCACAGGTACCAAGAGGTGGCCAAGAACCCACGCTGGGGTGAGGAAGTGCTGTGTGGGTACACACACGTGTGCCTGGCTGTGTGCAGGACCTGCTTGCAGCCACATGTGGGTAGGAGGATGCTTTTGTGGGTAAGTGGCTGAATAAAATCATATACACGGGTGGCAGTGTGCATCTTGGTGTGTGCATATGGGACAGTTTATGTGGGAGTGGGAAGGGGACAGTGTGTGTACAAATGTGGAGTATGTGTGTTGGGGGGTGAGTCACACATCTCTAGGTCCAGGTGTATATGGAGGGTGTGGTGTGTGTGTGTGTGTGTGTTGTTGGAGGGAGTGTCTCAGCGGCCGGGATTGGCTTGAGGCAGGGGATGAAAGCTTGGGGGGGGCCTTTTCCTCGTTCCGCAAACCCCCTCTGTCCACATGGTCAGCCTGCGGCCGACAGGCCCTGACCAGTCCGTGAACTCAGGGTCCGGGAGAGTCAGCGGCTTTTCCAACCTCTGTGCCAAATGGGATGTCAGCACGGGGGCGGAGGTGGGGGTGCAGGTCGGGGAAGGTGGCGATGACTTCATGACAACTGGCTGCCGAGCAGCTGGGGGTAGGGGGTGGGGAGCTGGGGCCTGGCAGCAGCGGCGGTGAGAGCAAACCTGCTCCGTTGGCCCCTGTGTGGGGCAGGGCCTGGGGATCACTCTGGGTGGAGGAGGCAGCCCCGCCAACGGGCTCGCACTTCCTGGGGACTCTTTGGTTCTTTTTGTGGGGGCTGTGGCTCTGCCGGGCCTCATGGGAAGGTGGGCAGGGGAGCTCTCAAGGAGTGAGCACCCTCCAGGGGCTTTCCTGCACGATCCCATAAAGCTGACAGCAACCCCATGAGTGAAGGACCCTTATGCCTATTCTGTGGATGAGGGCACAAGCTCAGAGGCAAAGGGACATGTCTGAGCCGGCCTGGGGACATGGGTTGCTGTGTTTCCTACTTCACCTCCCAGAAACAGGGGATGGGGCAGAGTCCTCCAAACCTGCTCCTTTGTGGGTGCCTTGAAGCTTGGGTATCAGACCTTCTCTGAGTCTTCAGACCCAATGCTCCTTATCCTTCCCCAAAGGGCCTCCTTCCTGGGGAGGCCCTCCACACACCTCTCTACAATTTAGGGGGTGACAGACATCCATAACCATGCAGGGCCGGCTGCCACAAGCCAACAGAACCCCTTGCAGGTGGAGACCCTTTGTCCAAGCACAGGCCAGGGACTGGGTCTTTTTCAAGCACCTGGCCTTGGTGTAGGCCAGGCTGCCTTGACTCACAGGGATCAGACTTCCTTGGCTCCTTTGTGGGGTTGGAGTGGCCCCAAGATCACAGACCCAGGTGTGGGTGCGAGTACCGTCTTTGCACCCAGAAGCTGAGGTCAGCTTTCGGGATACTCTTTCTTCAGCCATTTACTAGTTTCTCATAATAATAATAACTGCCCCTGCCCAAACTTTATAGTCCACAAAATACTTTCACAAACACTCTCTCACTTAGTCCTCACGAGCCTTGTGATGAGGAGCCAGTACACCCATTTTACAGAACGAGAAATGGAAGCTCAGGGAGGGAGCTTCTGTGACTAGTGTCAGATCACGGGCCAGGAAGCGGCGCAGCTCCGGCCAGCCTGAGCCCCCATCCAGATCCAGTTCAAAGGCCTGAGCCCGTGTCCAAATGTGCTTCAAAGAAGTGTGGAGACTGCGGGCTGACGTCTCCAGGGCCCGACTGCACCAGCCCGCCGGCACAGGGACCAGACTGCTCCCCAGCCTCCCCGAATAATATTAGAGGCTGGGGGGTGGGAACAATGTAAAGCAGCAAAGTGACTGCTCCACGAGATAGTGGGAGTGGGAGAGGGTACTGGGGGGGTCCCCCGCTGCCCAAGGCCTTAGGCTCAGGCAGGGACTCTAGGGACCCGTAGGTCCTGGAATATGAGGCCATGGGCAGGATTGCCATGCTCTCATCTGGTCGTGGCAAAATGAGAAAGACAAGGACAATGTAGTGAGGTTTTCCCAGAGTCAGACCCACAATGAGAAGCGCACTCCTTTCACTTGTACTGTGTATGTTCAATTGTGTATGTGTGTTTAAAAAGAACTTTCCTTTGACATTTCCTTTTAATGTCCTTAACTCAGCAAAATACAGACCTGGTGACCACGTCCCATCCTCAGTTGTTTTCTGGAAATGTCAGTGCCCCAAGAAATCGGACAGATGGGAGCCACCGAGCTAGCTCTAGTCCTAGGTGAGCCCTGGCATGGAGCGAGATGTTTTTTAATTGAGGGATGATGTCTGAATGGCTGGAAAAATCTCGGGGAGGGGGTTGGAGAAGAGACTGGGGTTCCTGCCCAGACAGCCCTCTGGGCCCCAGAGCCCAGACATCCCCAGGAAACCCGAGCAGAGGAACATCTGAGTAGCTGCAAAGGGAATTCTGAGAAAGGCCTCGGGGCCAGTTCTCCCTGCCCCACACCCTTAGCCTCTTCCCTGACCCCGAGCCAGGAGGAAATGTTCCCTTAAACCCCACCCCTGCCTTCCCCACCCGGCCCCCCAAGGCTGCTCCAAAATAGCCCAGGCCCGGGAGACGTCATGGGTCCGGCTGGCTGCCTGCCCCTCCAAGAGGACAAATATAGAGGGACACTGGATACCAACAGGAGACCCGGGACCTGGGGAGCCCCATGGCTGTGGCACTGCCTGCCCCGCTCCCATCCTTCCCAGCCCTGCACCCACTAACAGGACAGCTGGGAGGCCAGCACCTCCTGGCCTGGCCAACCCACCCTGGGACGTGTCCCAACATGCCCAGAGCAGAGCTGGAGGCTGGCCCAAGAGGACACCAGGCCGAGCTGGGCGTGTGCATGGGGACACCTCCTCTATCCGGGGGGGTCTCAAAGCACTTCTATAAGCGTCACTGCCCACAGGGGACTCCCAGGAGCAGGAGAACCCGGGTGTCTCCCAGGTGGAACCACTCCGCCTTCTGTTCTTCCCAGCTTCCCAACGAGGCCAAAGCCATAAACCTGGGGGTGTGGGAGGCGGACAGAGGGCAGGCAGCCAGGCCAAACCCCAATAAACTGCTGGTTGGATCGAATTGCAAATAATTAGTCCTGATCACCAAAGCTGCCTCCACCCTCCACTCCCGGGAATTAAAGGTCAAAGGGCAGAGCTGCTGACGCAAATGTCAGGGGAGAAACGCGATTGGGAACAGCTGGGCTCCTGCGCCCGAGGTCAGCGGTGGCCCGGCGCCCTGGACAAGGTGTCCCCCAGCCTGGGGCTCCCGGCGCGCTCGGGGAGGGGGGGCTCCGGGGGCTCCGCTCGCTCCCCTGCTCTGGTTCGAGGGTCACCAGAACCTGCTGGGGGGGGGTCCCAGAAATTCCCGGGAAATGGTGCCGCTGGGTGCTTGGAGCGAGGGGGCCGAACGGCAGCTCGGTGTCTTGGGAGATGTGAGCCCCCCTCCCACCCTGAAACAAGAGAAACTTCTGCCTTTCGGGCCACGGGAGCCTGTCCCCTAAAGCCCGCGGCGAGCCCCGGGGAGACCCAGGGCAGGCGCCCGCCGACCACACCGTGCTCTGTGCGCCAGGGGCGACCCCCAGCGGTCAGGGAGAGCCTGGAACTTGGGCCTCGGGCGAGGGAGCTGGGAGCTCGGCCGGGGCTGGGGGCCGGGGACCCCGGGGTTCGGTTTTGGTAAGGGGGCTGCTGGCTTCAGGGGTACTTTAGTACGTGCTGAGTCTTCCTAGTTGTGCCGAATCTCACCCTAAATGTCCACCATTAGCAAATCAGCTCCACGGCGTCAAGGAATGCGCCATCATCTAGCCCTAAGCCTGCCCCTCCTCCTGGCTTCCCTGCATCTATAAATAGCACCACCCTCCCGGTCCCTCGGGCCCTAAACCTAGAGTCATCTTCCACCCCGGCCCACACTGGGCTGGGTGCCTGGGCCGGGTGCCGGCCCTGCCCCTCCTCTCGCCGCAGTCACTCTTCCATCCCTGAGAGCCTCGGCCACTACCCAGTCTGCTGGCCTCTCACCTGGGCTACTACAGCCCAACCGTGCGCTGGGTCTGACCTGGGTATGTGCCCAGCCCCCTCCACTTACTGGCTGTGTGACCTTGTGCAAGTTACTTAACTTCTCTGAGCTCAGCTTCCTCTGCTGTAGGAGGAGGATAGTAATCACAGTGCCAGCCTCATAGAGCATTGCATGAATCTGCGATAGGATGGACATAAAGACCCTGTCACACGGACATGCTCCGCGCATGTCTATTATTACAGGCCCTCCTTCAGTCCAGTGCCTCCATTCAGGAAACCCAGGCCGGAGAGCTGGAGTGAGAACTACCATTATGTGTTGCGTTCCAGGTGTCTTTACAGCGTGCTACAGAGCAGGGGGAGTAGAAGTTCCTGGAGTCTAGAAGCTTCTCCACCACTGCCTCCATCATCACATTCCAGGACCCAGAACCAAAGACCACCTCCTGAGTCCACTGGTCCCATCTGAGGGTCTTCAGGGGTGAGTGTACCTGGGTAAATGTTGAGGTCACTCGGCCACTGCAGATATCTTCTGGAACGAGACAACTCCAGGTCACGTTCAGTGGCCGTGAGTCAGGGTGACCCTCTGCAAGGTGATGAGTGAGGCTGCGCACGTTGGCCTGGCACAGTGTCTGGGCAGCAGGCCAAGCAGGGGCGTGGCCACCAGGCAGGTGCCTCCCCCTGCAGCTGCCCCACCCCCACGGCCCTCTCCCTGCTCAACCTCACCCACGCCCCGTCCCCAGGGGCCTGCACACTGGGGGCCCGAGGGAGGTGGGCCGGCTGATTCGGCCCCTCTGCATCCAGGCCTGCTTCCCTGTCGGCAGATGTTTTCAACGGTCCGCCCGTGACTGAGCACCTGGAGCCCATGCACTGAATTGGGCAGGCTCGCTCTGGAAAGAGATTTTCAAAGGAGACTTTTACCTACAGAGAGGGGGCAGCAGGAAAAGCCGACCATCCAGATTCGAATGTGGTGGGCCTGTCTCTGGACACACCCTTTGTGTAAGACAGTTGCTCTCTTGGGGTCGGTTCTGCTCCTGAGACACTTGGCAATGGCAGGAGACACTTTTGTTACCACAACTGGGGGGTGTGCCTGTGCTCCTGGCATCTAGTGGGTTGAGGCCAAGGATGCTGCTAAATATCCCACAGTGCACAGTCCAGACCACACAACAGAGAATTATGCTGCCCCAGTGTTGGCAGTGTCCGGGGCGAGACCCTGGCCTAAGCGTCGCCCCTCTGGTGGGGAAACCGCTGCCTCAGCTGCCTTGAAGGCTAAGGAAAGTGATGCTTGTCAGGGATCCAGGACTGGGCCTAGCTCATGCTCTGTTCCCAAAGGACCTTCTGGCCCTAAGGCCTTCACTTGGCCTGGGACACCCGAGCTGGTGGGCAGAGGTCGGCTGGGCACATGTTCTGACCACAGGAGAATTTTCTGAAATGATCTTGCTATTACTGCCCTACCCTGCTTGGGGCAGAGTTTCTAGAACAATCCAGTGCTCACTTTTTAAGGCTTTCAATGAAGAAAAAGCTGGCCCAGAAGGAGGAGCCCACCCTCTAGGCAGGTGAATTGTGTTAGAACCTGGGCACTCGAGATTTCTCCTCTCAAGCCTTGGCCTCTGGTGGTCTCCTCGGGGTCCAACCGCCCACCCCTTTTACCTGCATTTTTGGGAAGGCGAGAGGACTAGAGGCAAAAATGCTCCTTCAGAGCAGTTCTCAGACTCAGCGGGAAGACCCAGGCGGAGAGGAGGGTTTGTGAGGATGTGTGTCACTGACGCCCTGGGTGTCATCCCCCAGGCAAGGCCTCCCTGCCACTCACTGCAGTGGACACCTGCTTCCCCCTCAGCCTCAGCAGCCATAGGGTCAAGTGTCTTCTTTACAAGAACCGTCCCCAAATACACACTGCCTTCTCCCCTGGGCTGGGGTGGAGGTGGGGGTGCCCGGATCAGAGCCCTTACACCTGGCCAGGGCACTGAGCTGCTGGTTTACCTGACTGATGTGGAACGGCCTAGGAGGCTGCCCTGGAGGAGGGTAGAAGGTCAGGCTAGTCAACAGAGAAGGACCCCCCCTCACCCTACCCCACCTGGTCCTGCTCACTCCTTGAGACTGGGGGACCCAGGGGGTTCAGACCACACGCCCCCCTCTCTGGGTCAGGCATAGGTGTCAGGCTGGGGTGGGGCTGCTGGCTGCATGGGAAGCCCGCTGACCCTGGGGACAAGCCCGGACACGCAGCTGCTCCTGAACAGGAAGTGGCTGTGGTGGGGGAGGGTAACGCGGGGGAAGGGAGACCAGACCCAAGGACATCAGACTGGCTGAGTGCGAGTAACAGGGCCTAACAAGGAGGACCCTGGGTGGCTCAGTAGTTGAACATCTGCCTTCAGCTCAGGGCCTGACTCCAAGATCCTGGGATCGAGTCTTGCATCGGGCTCCCCACATGGAGCCTCTGCCTCTCTCCATGTCTCTCATGAATGAATGAATGAATAAAATCTTTAAAAAAAAATCAAGAAAGAAAAAAAAAGGGCCCAACCAAAGGATCTGCACCGAGTCTGCCGGTGGGAGCAGCCTCCTGCCACAGGAGTCTCTTCTCGGGGGAAACATGTTCGTCCTTAGTGGGCATTTCTTGCTGATGGTTTGATGCCCAGCCCTTTCCTTACCTTTCCTTCTACAGCTTAGCTCTGCTGCCGACAGGCTGGGGCGACTGCCCTCTTCCTCCGAGGTCCCGTGCCTGTTCCCTCCCAAGGGTGCTTAGAGGCTGCAGGGCTTCCTGCCCAAGGCGTAACTCCATCAGGAGAGCTCTGGGCCCCGGCCCCTGAGAAGGGCCGGGCACCCTGGATGCTGTTACCAAAGCTTCCTTCCCCAGACCCCTTAGCCCTCCGGCTGCTCCCACTCCCATCCAGCTTTCCTCCCAAGGCCACAGCCCCTGACATCCCACTCCAGCAGCGTGGCTCCCAGGCCCTGCTCTCCTTGACGGGCTCTGCACAGGAGGCTGGGCAAGGGCGGAGAAGATCCTGACAGTGGTGGGGGTGAGAGGAGCCGTCTTCCTGCCCCAGGGGGGTGAGGGACAGTAGCTGTGCACAGGCACTGTCTGGGACATTCTACCCACCAGAAGAGGGCCCTGGGCAACCCTGAACCCCCTCAGGCATTGAACTCCCCAGGCCGGAGGATGGCAAATGCGGCTGTGTGACACACCTGTCCTCAGGCCTGTGTGTATGTGTGAGCATGTGCACTCGCATGGGGGAGCACTCCAGTCTAGAGCACCCAAAGGCCATGGGGAGGCCACAGCAAGGGCCCTGGCTCCTAGCCCACTCAGGCTGGCCTCACCTCCTCCTTGGGGCCTGCCCCCCCATATGCTTGCCGTCTCCCCCATCTCCACCAGGAGGACCCAACAGCTTCTTCCAACCAACTCTGGGTGGTGGTGCTGTGGTTGGGAGGGGCCCTAGGTGGCCCTAACCCCCTTTTGCTCCTGATGTTTGTTTAGGTTCATGGTCTCAGCTCATCCAACCTCATCACTTGACAGAAGACTGAGAGCCAGGGAGAAAATGCCCCTAACACTGGGGGCTCCTTGAGACAGGGGTTTAAGCTTCCAGGCGGAGGCCCTGCGTGTAGATGCCAAGGGTAAGCCAGAGCAGAGTGGGCTCAGGGATGGGCTCCAGCCACACTGCCCCTTCCTCTCATCCTTACCCCTTCTCTCCCCCTTTTCAGCAGCAGTTATAAAATCCAGGAAATAAATGTGGATTGATGGCCTATAAAGGGCTTAGTTGGTGCTGTGACCTGCTGAGTTATGTAACTCCCATTTATTATTGGCCTTGGACGAAGTTTCTATTGAAGCAGCTCACGAAGCTGATTCCATGACATTTCCTTTCGCCTTATTCAGTGGCTGCAGCCGAAATTCCTCCGCAGCTTCAAAGAGCAGCAGTGGGGGTGTGGACAGTTTCAAAAATCCCCTTCTTCAATCCTTTGGGCCAATGTTCCTCTCTGCCACTGCTCACATCAGCAGCAGTCCCGGACTCTGGACCGCCTGCCTTCCTTTAGGTCCCTGGGCTCTAGGCTGCCCTAGAGGGGCAGCTGGGAAAAGGTGTCCTCCCCGTCCCTGATGAATGAAAGGGGAACAACTCGGAGCTGGAGGAATCAAGAGGCGGCCTGAGTAGAAAGAGCACTGAACTAAGAGGCAAGAGCTCTAGTCAGATCTCTGCTGTTGGCATAATGGCCACTCTGGGCCTCGGCATGCCTGTTGGGAAAGGGGAGCCGTTTCCTGTATTCGTACAATCTGACCCCCCGGCACGCACCTGCCCTGGTTTGGTTTGGCCTGCCTTGCTGGGGTGGACAGCCCGGTGAAGGTGAAAGAGAGGGATGAGAGGCTGGCAGTCTCTCTTTGGGGTGAACAAAAAAGGTCAATACCAACGTGGTGCCACCTTGTGTTCAAAAGGGAGCAGAGCCCAGCCTCCCTCTCTCAGGCAGTTTTCCCATGCCCTGCCCCCTTTCTGCTCTGGCAGGGGTAGCATGGGGAAGCCAAGGGTCCTCCTTGTCACCTTTCCTTCTCTTCTCGTGATGCCATAGGGGCCCCACCAAGAAGCTCCCTGAAGGCTCAGCTGCCATCCTAAAGCAGACTTTTCTCCAAAACCTCTTCCCAGTTTCAAGAAAGAAAAGATGGGCACTCCAGGAAGTACTGGAGTACCGGAGAACTCAACCAGGTCTGTCTTTTTAATTAAGAAGTATTCCTCCTATTCGTAGAAGTAAAGCCTTGATGGCTCAGGGACAAACTGGTGCATCAAAGAAAGCAGCTGGTTTATAGCAAGTGGTATAGGCTACAGGAATTCCCTCCATTAGGGATCTGGCTGGGCATGAAGGCTACCGGCCCACACAACTCAAATTACAATTACATGGCCCAGATGACTCACCCTTAGAGAATGTCACCTTGGAATAAACCTTAGTGCTCATCCAAGGCAAGCCCAGCTTTAACAGAGAAGAAAAACTGAGGGCCCATGGTGAGGAGAGGGCTCCTAATGGATCAAATGGCAGAGAGGGGCTAGAACAAACAATTCTCTATTGCGACTTGGTTTTTGAGATGCTGACTTTAGGCTCACAACGTATCACACAGAGGGGTCTTTGGAAGAAAGGGCTGTCACCTGGGGCCCCAGAAACATGGCCTTAACGGGGGGCAGGATGGTCTGATAAGCTTAATAGGCCAATATGCAGTAAAAGGTAGCAGCTGAAAATTCACTCTGGGATCTGTCACTTGTCTGGGCTAGCCAAAGGTAAGGGAAAGGAGGCTTCATGAAGAAGGACGACAGGAAAAGAAATAGAGGCCTCAGTGGAAGGATACAGATGTTTACTGTTGGGTGGTACATGATCTCATTTTATCTCCAACGATGCTGCAAATGAGAGCTCATCATTACAATACTCCTGATGAGGAGATTCAAGTTTTGGAAAGACTGCTCCACTCTGAGTTTTGTCTGCACTTGAGATATCCTGCAAAAATCTTAGCAGCTGGAGGTTTGGGGTCTTGCCTGGGCAGAGTAGCGCTCAGCTGTTAGTAATTAGTAATGCTAGCCATGTAGACAGCCTCTTGCCCTTCTTGCCACCATTCCACACTCAGTAGTGTATCTGAGGATATTTTATTTACTTCTCTATGTTTGCTGCCAACCTGTTTATATGCTGTGACTGGAACATAATTCTTACCATAAAGCATTATGAGACAAAAACAGACAATAAATGTTTTGGTGGCATCTAAAACTATCAAACTTCCTGCTGTTTGCATGCCTCAATCTCTCCCTCAGTGTGCCTGCACAGCAATGAAATGAACTCTTAGATGCAAAAGAGAATATGGTTTCCTCCTGTATTGAATTTTCATGGAATGCTCCCTTTTCCTTAAATTGGGGAGGGTGGAGCAAACAGAGAAAAGTATTCCCTGAGAGATCTGATAAGCCCAAGGTACCTCTGCTTCCTCACCTACTTTTTGTAGGACAATGTCTAGAACACTTACGGACTGAAAATGAGAATATTCTGAGTTAGGGGTGCCTGGGTGGCTCAGTTGGTTTAGAGTCTGACTCTTGGTTTTGGCTCAGCTCGTGATCTCGGGGTCGTGAGATCTAGCCTGGCATCTGGCCCCACACTCAGAAGTCTGCTTGAGATACTCTGTCTCCCTCTGCTCCCTCCCAACTAATATATAAATCTTTTTTAAAAACCTAAGAAAACAAATTGTGCATAAACACCAAAGATTTATTTTTTATCACATGACAAAACAGCCAAAGCAGAGACCATACCACCAATAGCATTTGTTCAACTACTGCTTCTAATGTGCTGTCACAATACTGGGTCCCACCTCATTTCTGTGTCTATTTCCCTCTCTCACCCACATCTCCTGAGGGTGTCTTACTCATCCTCACACACCTGGCACCCAGGAACCTTGAGTCTGCTGCCAAGAGCCTAGCAGGGACAGGTGGTGTGCTGGTTGCTATCACAAGTGTTACTTTACTTCACCATCACAAGAACCCTTTGGGGTGTTCCTCTCTCTTCAGGGAAAAGAAATGGAGTAAGTCAGTGACTAGTGAAAGGTCACAAAATTAGGCAACAGCAGACCCAGTTCTCCTGACCTGAGATCTAAGTCTTCTCCCAACGCACCTGCAGTAGCCTCTCGTGTGGGGGTGTTTGGTTATATCCCCGGTGAGGACCTGGAGCCTTTACTCATCTGAGCTGGGCCTGTTTACCAATGGGCAACAGGACCAGCCAGGCCTCTGCATCACCTGAGAATAATGAATCTATGAATAAATACTTTCATAAAACTATTAGATGTCATGCAAATGCAAGCTAGTCATGGTAGCATCTGAAAGGTTATGGCTTTTTTTTTTCCTATGAAAAAATCATCTTACCAAGTGCACGGGACATGAAAGAGTACTGGGCTGAGCCTGCTGGCAGGTCACCATGTGCCAGTAAGAAGCAGCTAAGAATAGGGGCGTCTGCCTTCGGCTCAGGTCACATTCTTGAGGTCCTCATATGGAGCTCTTGCTTCAGGCTCCTGCTCAGCGGGGAGTCTGCTTGTCTACCTCTCCCCTAGCTCGTGCTGTCTCTAAATCTTTTGATTTTTTTTTTAAATTTTTTTTATTTTTTATTTATGATAGTCATACAGAGAGAGAGAGAGGCAGAGACACAGGCAGAGGGAGAAGCAGGCTCCATGCAGGGAGCCCGACGTGGGACTCGATCCCGGGTCTCCAGGATCGCGCCCTGGGCCAAAGGCAGGCGCCAAACCGCTGTGCCACCCAGGGATCCCTCTCTAAATCTTTTTTTTAAAAATTAAAACAAAAACAAAGACAGCTAAGAATGAATGAAGCTTTCTGCTCCTGGAAAACCTGTCTGGGAGTCCAGCTGGGCTTGCATTTGTCTCAAGCAGCTGTTCCCAATGCAAGCATCAGAATCACCTGAGTTACTGATTATCCAGATACTCCAACAGAGTCAGACACTCCCAGAGGTGAGAGGAAGAAGGAAGTGATGTCTGGAACTAGTACGTAGGCAACTCTGGCCATACTCCCCCTCCTGGCCTGGTGGAGAACTGCAGCTACTGCGTAAAAGCTGCCAGCCTGACTGGGCTTCATTGCTCCACCTTTCTCCTTTGAGTCTGGGATCAAATCATAACTACTTATTGTCTGTGGCTGGGAGGCAACGTTCTGCTGGGACATAAAATTGAGCAGCTGAACAATATGGCTCCTTTTGTGGGTGTCATTCTGAAAAATACACTGTAAGTAAATTCCACCTCCCAGGTATCCGGGCCTTGCAGGGGCCTGGCTAACCACGGCCCATAAACAGGAATTGCTGGTATGTATACAGACAACACATGGAGGCAAATCAGACTCAGAGAGGGCTGGAGCCAGCACTTTTTACATCGCCTGGATAAACCACCCCCCCTTTAACCCATGGGAGACCTAATTAGTCCCAAAGATGTTACAGAAATGCTCCTCAGCCTAAGCCACACTTCACACTTAACCTATGACACTTCACAGATGCTGGGACCAGGCCCACAACAGAGTCCTATTCGGTAGGTCTAGGGTGGAGTTTTATGTCTTTATGGGTGCTTCTGGGGTGCTATGTTAAAGTGAGTTGCAGTTTCTAGGGGCAGCGCCTAGACAGGTCTAGAGCCTTCTTTCCTGCTATATATCACTAGGTCTCTAAAGAAAAGGAGTTTATTATTTTTAAAAAAGATTTTATTCATTTATTCATGAGAGACACAGAAAGGTAGAGACACAGGCAGAGGGAGAAGCAGGCTCCATGCAGGGAGCCTGATGTGGGACTTGATCCCAGGTTCCCAGGATCAGGCCCTGAGTCAAAGGCAGACGCACAACTGCTAAGCCACCCAGGAGTCCCTAAAGGAAAGGAATTTAACTGTATTGGGGCCCCTGGGTGACTCAGTTGTTTGGGTCTCTGACTCGATTTCGGATCAGGTCATGATTGCAGGGTCATGGGATCCAGTCCCGTGTCGGCTGTGTGCTCAGTGTGCAGTCTGCCTGTCCCTCTCCCTCTGCTCCCCCCAACCCTTCACCAGCCACCGATCCTGTTTCTCTCTCTCAAATAAATAAAATCTCTAAAACAGATTTAGATCTTAAATATTATGGAATATTTAAGATATCCTGAGAAGTCTCCTAACTATAAAACCTTTCCTAACAAATTTGCCACTGCAGAAAATTAAGCCCATGCCCTTTGTGGCCATCCGAGTTCTCATGCCTGTGCAGAATGGGTGATGTTTGGGGGCTGGATGAGGGTGAGCTTGGGCACTTGAGCAGTTATTGTTCCACTAAGGCTTGAAAGACAGTTTCCTCACTGGGTGGGACTTCAGGCCACAGTCTCTGTGCTGAGGACAGCCCCCCAAAAAACTATAATGAGCATGTCCTTTCCTGTGCTGCTCGCTCCTCTGGCTTCTTCTAAGACTGGCTGGATCAGTAAAATGAATGAGGCTGAAAAAATTAATCAGTTTCCAAAACAATGACTTGGCAGGCCCCAGAAGACCAAGGGGGCAGTTAGGTAAGGTCCTGTAGAGCAGGAATGAACCAGGTTATTAATTATACTCTAGAGCATCCAGCCTCAACTGGATGGATCGCTGTGCCTTCATCAAGTGAACTAGCCTATTAATATGCTGATTGGGGCTACTTTTACTGTCGTGTCAGAGCCCACATTTCCTGTAAACAAAGTATACAGGATTGGACTAAATACCACTGCTCTGAATATGGATTCACACTGTGCTACCACATGATTAGTTTTATAATCATCCTTCCTTCCAGAGTCTCTTTCATGCAAATGGGTCACAAATAAGCACAGTGTATTATTAACATCTACATTACAGCCTGCCTCTCATTACTGAGTTAACATGGCAACTGGTATGCCTTATATCATGTGTGGGTTGTTACTCAGCACACCCACATTTCTAGAAAGCCCTATGTCTATTACTCATTTGAACATGTGAGCCAAGCAATCATGTTCTTCATGTATTCCCCACTACTCACCTTCAGCCTGAGCAAATGGCGACAGTCCGTGCTGTCATGTTTGATGGGGGAAGATTATTATTAGACTGTTGAATAAAAACCAAGTCCAGACCCCTAAGAAAGGCAAAACCAAAACAAAATACACTGGACCTCATACATGTTTCATATACATATTTATATATATTTCATGTACAAAGTTACATTCCGAACCCCAGGGGTTCCATAATAGAAATAAATACTGAAATAACTACATTGCTAAATGAGCTTTTTGCTCATAGAAATGAAGCCTCAGCCTCTAAGAGACAACAAGTGGGACACTCTAGAACCCATTTTTCAGGTTATAGAGGCCAGTAAAAGTCTGGATAAAATGTCTAGGACAAAAAACAAATTCAGAACATAAAATGGTTAAAATATATTCAAATATATTGAGAAATGTATGACAAAATTAATAATAAAAACTTAATTTTTAAGAGAAAGAAAAAGACATTTAGTGTTACAAAATAGCATAACCCTGTTAGAAAAGCATTTATGATTTCCACATTTAATTCTCTCTTCTCTACTCTTCCCATGTTATAAACTGGGGCCAAATGAGTCCCTTTCTCAACATGATCAATTAAGAAGAGCCCTAACTCTGCTTGAGTCCTTTGGTAACGATCATAATACTCACAATGAAATAAATATTCAGTTCCACAGCATTTGCAAGAAAGACGCACATTCTTTAGGACAGTTAATGAGACAATTGTTTTGCTTTGTTTTGTTACTAAGGCAGCCTATGTTAAAGGGTCTATTCTCAAATGCAGTTAGACCTTTACAAGAAATGAACAATACAGCAACTGAGAGCATGTATTTTAATCTTTTCTATGCAAACACAATTTGAAAAGTTATGTGCTGCATACTTTGTGCTCAAAATGTTTTAAACTCTCAAAAAGCTGCATCTATTAAGATATTCGTTCCTATTTAAAAAATTTAGATCCACACAGGTTGGAGAAAAACACTCTCAAAACAATGTTCTTCAAGAATATTCTCCCTTTGCCTCAGAGGGATTTCAACCTGCATTTCATAGTAAGTGTTAGGTTGGTGTACAGGATACTTTCATTTTTGTAGACGAGCAATGGTCGAGCATCGGCAATTTCACATGGTTCAACCTCATACATAACCCAAGAATAACAAAATGAGAAAATTCTTGGGTATCCCTTATTTCTTCCAACTAGGGGAAATCTATATTTTTTTACATGGAGAGACCAACTTTTCTCTATCCTTGAGTTGGTAGGTACAGGAAGTATGCACCAACCACTTTGCTGCTTCAAGAAGCTTACATTCTGGTTATGGAAGCAACTGTTACCACCTTGACCAAAGTAAATGTTACAAGAATATAAGCCTATTATTGGGGGAATGGGGGAAATAAAATAATCTGTGGGAAATATTCAAATGAAATTACAAATATAAGGACAAGCCCTTAAAACAACTTGTACAGGCATTTGTCTCTAGTCCCTGAAGTTATTAACAGGGCGACAGATAATCTGACAGCTTTAGATAAAATAGCTACACCCCTATATTCCTTATGTTAGAGCCAGTAAGTTTAAAAAGAACAATCAGAACCATTGTAACATGTCTGCATTTTTCATCTTTAACCTCCTGATTTCCTAAATTACATTTGGTCATACAAACATGTAAAAGACTGAACAGCAGATGGAGTCTTACTCTGGGATGCTTACTTCTTGGGACTAAACTTTCCAAACACTTTCGTGTTTCCTTTTTCTGAATTTATACAACATTCCCCCAAAATGTTTAAAAATGTGGGGGTTTTGTTTTTTTGTTTGTTTGTTTTTAGGTATTGCCAAAAATGGCTTGGATTTAAAATAAAAACATAGCTTCTCAGCTATGATAAGTGGCCCAAGTTTTGGTGCCTTGAAGAAAAGTGATTGAGTAGTTCAAGCAAAAAAGCATCCTTTTAGTATAGCTTTTACCAAAGGAGTTTTTCCTTCTGGCCATCTAAAGTGGCCATAAATTTATTGTGTACACAATGTGCTTCTAGACACATGTGGCCAAATGGCTCCAAAGGCCTCCTCCAGCTCATTAAATCCCGTGTATTTATAATCTAGCTTAATCCTGTAGATGCTTGAAGGACAGTGGCATACTTTTTACAAACATGTCTGTATGACATTCAGAAAGAACAAATCCCTGGCACTTAAGAACACTTACACAGTCTGAGGCCTGCGTGTGCTTACTTTTCCTTCAAGTAGTCCTTCTGATAACTGGGGGCCTTTGTTCAACAGGCTTAGATTTTTAAAAAATAACACTTAAATTTATATTCAGTTTTGCTTAAAGAAATGGTAAATAACACATTTTCAAGAAGCTGGAGAGGGAAAAACTGCAGCAAAACGGTTTTTGAAAACTTATGAAACAAGAAAGTCAGTTAAACCCAGAGTCGGTTTTTTTAAATGGTCAGTATACGCAAAAAAGATGAACATGTTGTGGGCTTTTACTTTATGGTATCTTGGCTTTGTCTTCTTCCCTTTCATAGTTTTCCTTTTTGAAGATGGCATTTTAATCTTAAAAGGGCACAAAAGCTTAAAGGTGTCATTTACATACAAAATATCAAGTGCTAGCTGTTCTGTAGTTTTACATAGAACAAGAAAAAATACTGTTTCTCACCAAATCCCTTATTCGATCCATAGGCCACTCTATCACCACTGCAGCTTTACTCTTATTAACTGGTAAGAGCAGTCCAAGAACAACTGGTAAATAAGTGAATTTTTTACATGGAAAAAATTCAACCAACTACCACCATTCACTGATACAAGAACCCAAAACACAATTTCCTTAAAAAAAAATTCTTCCCATTGTTGAAGTGATCTTCTGAGCCTTATAAATAATAAACCTTTCAGACACGTCAGTATGAAAATGAGACTAGTACTCAGAGAGCAGGCCTCATAAACTTTAGAGCTCTAATAAGTCAGAAACAGGAAACTTTTATTTAAATAGTGTAGTCTTAATTTCTTTAATATAAAACCCCCCAAATCTGATGAAAACAAGGTTTTATATACCATATAAACAAGATTTGTCAGATTTGAAAGTGAAAGTTAAAGTAATTTACAGTTAGCTTTTAGCCCCCTGGGACATTTAGAGAAATCCTGAAATCCACCTGATACTAGCTTGTGTCAATTTTATAATACATTGGGAAAAACTTTATTATTGTACTTAATGGTACAATTTCACTTATCAAGTGTTCCCATTAATTTCATTATTAGTGACAGCTAAAAAGTGACCCCATCAAACAAAGTGAGTGACATTAACTGCGGCAGAGTAAGCCACATCTGGATTGCTTTCTGTAATTTACCAGTTTGCAGAGAGTAAACATTCTTTGATTTGTTCATAACATACTGAAATTGCCTATAACACTGGTGCAGTAAAACAGCTAGTTCCTGTATTGTTACGGTAGGACAGGTTCTGTAATATAAAGTTAACAGGAAAAAGAAATGCTCACACATAATGTGGTGAAACTAATTTCACATAGAGAGCATTAAATAAAGGGGCAGAGGGAAAATAAACCATGCAGAAGAGACAGCTTCCCCGCCTCCACCTGTTCCTATGTGCTCACTCACTGCCATACATCACTTGCCACACTATCAGGTGACTCCTTTCTGCTTTGGCGACAGAAGGTTCAAGCGGAAGATCCTCTCCAAGAAGTTCTGATTCTCCACCTTCATCACCTGGGGGATGATAACAAGAACTCAAGTTAGGTTGAGCATGGAATATGCAGTCCAAAGGACAGCAGATAGAATGTCCATGGTTAGCCTGTGAACAGTACGCACAAAGGTTGGCCAACTCCCATTTTGGAGAACACAGGACAAGAAATGACATAAATCAGAACCCTCACTTGCCCGACTTCTGAAAAGGTTAATTAAGTTTTCAGACAATAAAAGTGAGTTCACAGTACTAAATTAGAAACCCATCCCAGAATGTCTGCATACTGAGGTTAACAGAAATGAGAAGCTAAGAAGGAAAAGCTGTCCGACCCTGTGTTCATTCAAATGGACAGAGTCTCCTCTCATTTGTGTCAAACTGAGAAGTGAGATTACATAAGCCTATAAATGTGGAGGTGTGGAGATAGAGCCCACACACCCACAAACTAGCTAAACCCAAACAACTCATGTTTGTTGTCAGTGACAATAATGCTCTCCAATCAGAGATAACCAATACAGGCACATGGAAACAGAAACTGCCTCCCTGCAGCACTATGAGATGGCAGATTCATCACACAAGAATACACTCAGATTTTTGTTTTTTAAGATTTTATTTTATTTTTAAAAATATTTTATTTGGGACACCTGGGTGGCTCAGTGGTTGAGCATTTGCCTTTGGCTCAGGGTATGATCCTGGAGTCCCTGGATCGAGTTCCATGTTGGGCTCCTCACATGGAGCCTGCTTCTCCCTCTGCCTATGTCTCTGCCTCTCTCTCTGTGTCTCTCATGAATAGATAAATAAAATCTTTAAAAAATAAAAAAAATAAAGATTTTATTTACTTATTTGACACATGGACAGAGACAGAGAACACAAACAGGGGGAGTGGTAGGCAGAGGGAGAGAGAAACAGGCTCCCCACAGAGCAGGGAGCCTGATGCGGAGCTTTATCCCAGGACCCTGAGATCATGACCCGAGCTGAAGGCAGACGCTTAACCAACTGAACCACCCAGGTGCCCCTAAGATTTTATTTTTAAGTAATCTCTACACCCAATGTGGGGCTCGAGCTCACCACCCTGAGATCAAGAGTCGCAAGCTCCACTAAGCCAGCAAAGGCCCCTCTATGTTGGGTTTTTCTTCCCATGATTTTTAAGTTTAGGATAGATTATGAATTAATGGTGTATGGTAGAAATGAAGGCACAAGGCCGAAGCCACAGAAGGCTATAGCTTCTTCTAGGAATAGCTGAATGAACTGGATAAATGAAGTCCTGACTAAAGACACTGCTCCCCAAGGGCCAGGGCAAGCAAAGCACACTCCTCTCTACAACGTACATCCCTAGTTTTGCTGTTGCAGACCAGGGTTACTCTGACACAACTCAGTGACAACTGGTCTCTGGGGTGGATTCTTCAGCAGAATCCTACATACTTATATACCAAGGGGCAAAGGTACACTGCTGATCTGCTAGTTTTGCCATGTATCTCACCTGAATTTCAGCTGGGCAAAAGAAAACATTGGTAGTGTCAACGAGAAACTGACAGAGAAAAAAACCCCTAAAAATTGGCATTTTTCTCTGCAGGCCAAATACTCCTTAACCTACCTCTTCGTGATCCTTTACAGCAATGTCCAACTGTGTAGTGGAGCACGATCTCAAAGATTCAAGACAAAATCCAAGAATGTAAAAAAAATTGAGTTTGGTTTTTAAATTTTAAAAAATTACAATGAGGGATGCCTTGGTGGCTTAGTCAGTTAAGTGTCTGACTCTTGATTTTAGCTCAGGTCATGATTTCAGGGTGGTCAGACCAAGTGTCAGGTTGGGCTTCATGCTCGGCATAAAGCCTGCTAAAGAGTCTCTCCCTCTTCTCCCTCTGCCCCTCCCCACTAAAATAAACAAAAAAAGAACTAAAAAATAAAAAATTACAATGATAATGACAAATTAGTTGGCAAGGTTAAAGGCTGTTGGTATTTGAGTTGCTTTGTTTTATAAAGGTTCTACTGTTATATATATATATATATATATATATATATATATATATATATATATATACTGAAATATATACAAATATGTATATGAAACATGTATGAGGTCCAGTGTATTTTGTTTTGGTTTTGCCTTTCTTAGGGGTCTGGACTTGGTTTTTATTCAACAGTCTAATAATAATCTTCCCCCATCAAATCACCATTTCCTAGGGCTCTACATCTTACTTAATTAAACCACTGAAACCAGAAGACTGGTGATAAACAGGTGACAGGGATTTAGAGCACACCTGTTGTAAGAAGCATGGGTGATGTATGGAAGTGCTGAGTCACCAGACTGTACACCTGAAACTAATACAACACTGTATGTTAACTACACTGGAATTAAAAAAAAAACAAAATATGGGACTCATGGGATCAATTTTTCATTGTTAAAATATTACAGGAAACTAAAATGGAACAAAAAGATCAAATTTTATTTGAGAAAAAAAAAAAGTATACTTACCTACTATTAAAATTAAGCCTGTGCTTTCCAGGCTGGATTAACTAGAGATATTGACAAACCTGGTTAAACAATTTTTATGCTGTTTTCAGGATCCGCAATGGAAGGAGTTTCCAGTGCACATGGAAAAAACCAAGATTTTATTAACATACTCCTTAGTATGGTTCCAAGTGCCATGTTTCACGCCAAGTAAAAGCTGCCCTAATCACCCCAGCTAAATGGAATCCCTTTCTATCAAGGAATTCTGCACCAATAGCCATTCATTCATTCATTCATTTATTTGATAGTCAATTATTTAAAAACATTTTGAAGCAACTTCATTCCTACTAACATCACTAGAAACAGTCAATTCCTAAACTTCACAGTAACATCCCCCCCTTAAAAATGTATAAGTCTTTTGCATTAGATAGTCTGGTTTATACTAATTATATGCAGCACACTGTCATTTACATGGCCCTAAATTTTATACTACTTTCTTATAGAATTCAACAGCCCCCAAATCCCTCCCTTCTGAGATATACCTAAAGCCCAGCAACCATCTTTGACCTAAGACAACTCCCAGCTCACAATCTCCTCAAGATCAAGGCGATGCCCAGCATCAAACTCCTCCCTCTCTACCCTCCAGGTCTGCTTGTCTTTTTTTTTTTTTTAATATTTATTTATTTATTCATGAGAAACAGAGAGAGAGAGAGAGAGAGAGAGGGAGAGAGAGGGGGAGAGAGGGAGAGAGAGGGAGAGAGGCAGAGACACAGGCAGAGGGAGAAGCAGACTCCATGCAAGGAGCCCGACGTGGGACTCGATCCTCGGTCTCCAGGATCACACCCTGCACTGCAGGCGGAGCTAAACCGCTGTGCCACTGGGGCTGCCCTGTTCTGGTAGTCTTTATGTCTGAGTAAATGGGTCACCTCACCTTTCTCCACATCCTATCAGTTACTAATCCCTCATCACGCTGCTTTATTCCTACTGTTACTGCCCTACTCAGTTTTTCATTTTTTTCCTACCTCATTTCCCTATGTCTAGTTGTTTTTTTGTTTTTTAGATTTTATTTATTTATTCATGAGAGACACAGAAAGAAAGCAGAGACACAGGCAGAGGGAGAAGTCAGCTCCTCTCAGGAAGCCTGGTGCGGGACTCAATCCCTAGATCCGGGATCACGCCCTGAGCTGAAGGTGGACACTCAACCACTGAGCCACCCAGGCGTCCCTCTGTATGTCTAGTCTTATACCTCCAACTCATCTTCTACACAAATCTATTCACATTGCTCTTCTATTTAAAGTCCTCTGATAGTTTTCCTTAGCTTTAAAGATAGAAGTGCATTAACTATAGAGAACAAACTGATGGTTACCAGAGAGGAGGTGGGTGGGAGGATGGGGGAAACAGGTGATGGGGATTAAGGAGTGTACCTATTGTGATGAACACTGGGTGATGTGTGGAACCGTTGAATCACTGTATCATACATTTGAAACTAACACACTGTATGTGAACTATACTGGATCAGAGAAAGGGAAGGAAAGGAAGGAAATACATACATACATACATACATACATATATAAAAATATAGAAGTGCAAACTCCTTAATGTCGTATATAAAGATCTTCCATAATCCAGCCCCAATCCCCCCTTTCTAGATTTATCTCTGGTCAAATGTAAACTTGTCTCTCATGCTCCAGCCATTTAAAAATACTTTTTCTTCATTCAAGATGGTTTCAACATTTCTAAGCAAGCCTTTCTTTGATCAAGCTATTCTCTTACCTTGGAATGCCAATCCTCAGCATTCCTCATCCTGCTCATTCCCCAGCCCAATTCTTTAGACTACCACCGTGCAGATCTAAGTCAGCTCAAGCATCATGTGTTGCCTCTGTCCCTGCCCCACCCCCTGACCCCCAGAACACCTGTAACACTTATCTATTAACATACTGCTATCTCTGCACTCTTCCATAGTCTGCTGGAAGGGATCTTTGATTTGTATCTGCATCTCAAGCTTAAGACTGACAGGCACCTAGCAAATCATGTTTGTAAGGTGAAAAAAGAACAAACAAAATCCATATTGGTACAAACACTACTTTATAAAGTATTTTTATTTCTCCCTTTTGTAGGTGAGGAAACTGGGCTTCAGGGAGGCTGAATGATTTGTCCAAGGCCTTCTGATTCCTTATCTTATACTCTTCACATACACCTCCATATATGACCCAATCCTGTTTTCTTTCTTTTTTCTTTTTAAATGGTGGGTCATACAGGTCAACAAGAGTCTTACTTTTCATCAAATTTTATTTGCAGATAATGCAGGGTTTTTTTTTTTTCGTTTTTTAAAAAAGTAATCTCTATACCCACCATGGGGCTCAAACCTACAACCACAAGATCAAGAGTTGCATGCTCTTCTGAGCCAGCCAGGCACCCCAAATCTTGCTATTTTCAAATGCTCCTTCAAACAAATACACTTCTGTATAAAAAACTTAAAAAAAAATAAGAAAAAAGGGTAATATAAATTTGTTTTCTAAGTCAAGAATTCAAAGAAAACCTCTTAAAAATCACTTATCAGAGTAGTTTCTTGTTTACTATGAGTGAAAATCCAAGTTACAGAACACAGTGGAGATCGAGCTCCCAGAACCAATGACTTACCCATTCGGAAGTCAATGTAGCCCTCTCCTCCACTGATGACCAGCATAGACTTCAAGGGCGTCTGGCTGCCAGGCTCCGGTGTAGATGGCCCTGCCTTGTCACCTGTTAGATCTGTGCCACTGCTGCCACTTTGTGGGCTGATGACTTGACCTATTTGTGCAAGAACAGAAGAGGATGGTACTTACCACAGACTAGGGTGGGGAAGACTCATTTTCTCTGAAAATTTTCAGAAGCTTGAACAAAAGGGTAAATATATTCTGATACAACCAAAGTCCTGGGGATGCCAGAAACCTCTGCATGATCATAAAATACCTGTAAAGGTCATAGGAAGTCAATTCGAAAATCTAAGTAGAGCCCTTTTGTACCAAAGAAGGAATGGGTCCAAACCTATTCTGAGATCTGGGTGGCTAGGCTGGTCTTAGCTGCCTGCTTTAGACTATTACAGTCTACATCTTTTGATCTGAGGAACAGTAAAGGGTGCATGTGCATTTATGTAAGAGACTGAGAAAAATCTTCAACGTAAGCCCTATGAGTTTGGATATTCATAATTAATATTTAAATATATTTCAAATCCATAGTTTTTCTCTCATTATTTAAGGAAAGTATATCTTATTTGTAATTTAGATCATGCAAATAAAATTACTGGTAAATGTGCCATTTATGCTAAAGTTTAAGTTGTAAGCAGAATTCCGTGAGCATGAAATGGCAAAGACACCTTTAACATGCGATAGTTTAAATGAACTAGATTTTTATGTATAAACATGAACAAATATCAAAAAAATGAGAAGCGAGTTGGAGAATATATAAGTGACGTAACATTTAAGTTCAAAGACAGAAAAAAAGACTACGTATTGTTTAGAGACTTGTTCAAATATAAAAATATAAAAACATGGGCAGGATACTCATCAACTTCAGGTCAGGGGTAGCAGATGGCGAGGAAAAGTGGAAGGGAATGGGATTAGAGGAATATAAAGGAGACTCAGAAAAATAAATAAATAAATAAAGGAGACTCAAAGGGGATTCTAAGACCCTTTTTATACAAAAGCAAAACAATATTACTATCAGGAATTCCATTTCTAGGAATTTATCCTAAGAAATAACTATATAATTATACAAGGTGTATGTTTCAGGAAGCTCATTACCATGTTGTTAAGAATACTGAATAACTGGTTAGGGAAAATGTGCCAGACCTACACTATGGACATTTAATCACTTGATCTTTAGAACACCCTCAGGAAAATGAGTATGAGTATAATTTTATGTGTCAACTTGACTAGGCTATATATAGTGCACAGATATGTGGCCAAACTCCATTCTAGATATTGCTGTGAAGGTATTTTTTTTAGATATAATTAACACTTAAATCAGTGGATTTTGAGTAAAGCAGATTATTTCTCCATGGTGTAGGCCTCATCCAGCCAGCTGAAGGCTTTCAGAAAAAAAGGTCCCCCAAGGAAGAAGGAACTCTGCCTCTAGACTGCCTTTGGACTCCAGGGGCAACATCAACTCTTTCTTGGGTCTCCAGCCTGGCAGCCTACCTGCAGATTTCAGACCTGCCTGCCCCTATAATCAATCACATGAGCCAATTCCTGAAATTAAATCAATTTTGCATTCTTTCTCATACTGTATTGGTTCTATGTCTCATGTCCAGTGTCACACAGTTGGTGTCGTAAAGTCAGAGTCAAACTTTGTATAACTCCAAAACTTGCATCTTATGGGGGAAAAGAATTCAAAACATGGGTCCTGCTTGCAGAAGGTCAGTCACATCAGTTTAGTATTCTTTGTGGACAGAACCCTTTTCACTGGACATCACCACTACCATCTTTTACTGGATAGTGCTTTATAGTTCCGAAGCACCTTTGTTAATTTTCATAACAAATGAGGTCAAAAAAGCAGAGATTAGTCATGTCCACTTAGGAAATGAAGACAAGTCTCAGAGGTTAAGTGACTTGCTCAAGATAACTACCCAAGTGGTGAGACGGGGACTCCTATCTGCTGCTTTTTGCCGTAACACTGAGAAAGGCAACACAGCACATTCCCTGTCTCTTCCTGTATACAATCTTTCTGGCCATCTCCTTCACTAGGCCCACAACTATTTCTGGTATTCTGCAGTGACAAAATACTATCACTGCTTTTCAAAAGCAAGGTCTCTCTCTCTCTCTTTTTTTTTTTTTAAAGCAAGGTCTCTAATTTTTTTTTTTTTAAATTTTTATTTATTTATGATAGTCACAGAGAGAGAGAGAGAGGCAGAGACACAGGCGGAGGAAGAAGCAGGCTCCATGTACCGGGAGCCTGATGTGGGATTCGGTCCGGGGTCTCCAGGATCGCGCCCTGGGCCAAAGGCAGGCGCCAAACCGTTGCGCCACCCAGGGATCCCAAGCAAGGTCTCTTAAATAAAGATTGACAGGTTTGTTTTGGGGGAGAAAGATTCCAAAACAATTTCGTTCAAATATCCCTATAGTGCTTTATCCAAACCTCCATTATAACTTTTCATATATTATACTGGAATTATTTGTAATTCGAGTTCTTAGCTTTAGACTAGGTAGTGGAACCAAGGGATAGAAGAGATAATTATATGCAACTTCTCAACAGAGTAATCTAACTCACCTGGGACTGCCACAAAGAATTTCACAGCATCTTGGTGCCCATGGAAGCAAAGCTGTGCATGTGCCATTGAACAGTAAGGTATAAATGTCCCGGGAGTCACTTTATCACTGTTTTCATCACCATATACTCGGATTACACTTCCAGGACGATTTCCTGGTGCTCCTGAGGTTTTATTTGCTGCAACAGAAAAACCAAAGACCAAATATTTTCCCCTAGGAAATAGTAATGATGCAGGATGTTACTGGTTAATCCTTATGATACTATCTAAAAGCTACAGCCAGTTGAGGTAAAAACAAGGGCAGCAATGCCAACTCAAGATAAAGCTGGAAAAAAAGGTAACATAGCATGCTAGTTATTTTTAAGTACCTCAGTAAATGGAGTAGGGGATTTTGCCAGTCTAGCAGTAACTAAGCTTACTTTTTAAAAACACATCTATTAATTAAAAAAAAAAAATCTTAGTTTAAAAGAAGCCCAGATTTGAATCTTAGGCATGTCTGTTTTACTTTTATTTATTTTTAAATCCCCATTTTGGAAGACTAACCAGTTACAGTTTACAGTAAATGGGTATATTGTTAAATTAAAATTTCATAGTTTTATCTTCTGATTGTTCTCCCTTCTGGTAAGAATATCTCCCTTGAAGGGGTGGTAAAAAGCTGTGTCTAAAAGGATGCAGCCACTACAATAGAGTAGTTTTCATTTATACCAGCTTGATGGCTTGCTGCATTATTTTAGAACAACCAGACTCACAAAACATCCCCATTCCATGGGCCAGTAAGTGAATGAAAGAAACATGGTCGATAACAAGAGTAAACAATGGATATTAATGACAGTTTTAAGAGATGTTTCGTGTTTTTACTGGAAGGAAAACAAAGTCTGGAAGAAAGTTCAGCTGCAACAAAAGATGATAAATACACTAAGCCGCTGAGCAGTAGTTTGGTGGCCATGTAACAAGTATTAAAAAAACAAAACCAACAGAACATCTGCTGCGATGCAGTGACTGTGAGTGGATGGCATTTAGGAACATTCAAGAGGGCATCTAGAGCCGGAGGACAGCCTCCCAGTGGCCATCAGAAGCCAGGAAGAAGAGCTGGGTTCAGGATCTGCACTTACCCCTCAGCCCCAGTAAGCGTCCCTGGTGGAGGATTACGGCTACAGTGAGAGAGGAGGAAAGGGACATGGAGAGGTGCACGGCAGGGGACAAGCACTACCATGAACCTCTGCGCTTGCGGCTTCTCCTCTATCTGCTCACTTGGCATTCCAAGCACCTGACTACGTTAACAAAATCCGACTTGGTGTAATACCAAGTAACATGGGAAGTTCTTATCAAAGCCTCTATAGAATATCTGCTCAAAAAGGACAATTTGATTTACTGTGATTTTGCTTTTCTTAATCATAAAGCAATTTCAGAGAATAAGAATTGAATAAGGAGCATTTCCTCAATGTGAATATTTCCCCTTTTTCTTTTTTTTTTTTGTGTGTGTGTGTGTGGCAGGTGTTATTGATCTAGAGGAGGAGCGCTGAGCACAGCCTGCCTCATTTCCCTTTTTTCTTTAAGAAATCTTGTTAAAATTGCTTTGTTAAAATAGAATTCTCTTTTATAATGAAGTAAACTCATGTAGATTTCTAACTACTTGCACAAAAAACAGGTGGAATTAAGAACTTAGGTTCTTGGGATGCCTTGGTGGCTCAGTGGTTGAGAGCCTGTCCTTGGCCCAGGGCATGATCCTGGAGTCTTGAGACCAAGTCCCACATCGGGCTCCCTGCATGGAGCCTGCTGATCTCTCTCTGTCTATGTCTCTTGTCTCTGCCTATCTCTCTGTGTGTCTCTCATGAATAAATGTTTTATTTATTAAAAAAAAAAAAACTTAAAAGTTTAAAACTTAAAACTTAAAAAAAAAAAAAAAAGAACTTAGGTTCTTGTCCCCATTCTCCCTAAAGAAAGATAGGGCAATTTTGAGGTGTTTAGTTATCAACTTATTCTCTGGACTTATGGCACTTGTTTTCAAACCATTCCGGCCCATGAATTCTGTAACACAAAAATGCTCATTTGATGAATAATCAATGTAATGGAACATAATATGAAAAACATACAACGTACATTTTGTTCAAAAAAATAACAATAATGAAACAATATAAAACACATACAAAGTACATTCTGTTCATATCCTTTTCACATACAGGAGAAATGGCTTATCTCCAGTATAACCAAACGCTTGCTGACCTAAGAAACTTTTCCCACATTTTGTAATCCTCCAATAAGCTGAGTGGAAGTGGAACATCCTATAGTAACTGCTAGGGAGATGTGAAGAACCAGAATGATTCTAGGTCCTGTTTCTGGACATTGATGTACTATCACTGGAGGAAAGCTGAACCTCAGCCTTCCTTTCCTTTTCCTTTTCCTTTCCCTTTCCTTTTCCTTTCCTTCTTTCTTTCTTTTTCTTCCCTCCCTCCTTCCTTCCCTCTTTCCTTTCTTCCTTCCTTCGTTCTTTTTCTTTCTTTTTCTTTTTCTTTCTTTCCTTCTTTCTCCTCTCTCTTTCCTTCCTTTCTTTTTTTCTCTTCTTTCTTCTTCCTTCCTTCCTTCCTCCCCTCCTCTCCTCTCTTTTCCTTTCCTTTTTTTTTTCAACCTTTATTTAAACAATGAAATAGGACTATGATTCCTGAACTGAGAAAAGGAGCTTCTCACAATAGAACATTTTTAGTTATGGACCTTGGTCCTGACACATGGACACTGTTAATGTGCTACAGTTTATAAGTTTTGTAGAAGTAATGAAAGAACAAATAGTTAGGTCTTTGACCCATACCAAAACCACTCCTTCTGCCTGAATTCTGGACACAACTACACCCTGCAACTCTTTGCACTGTGAAAGTCAGCTAAAAATATACTTACTTTCTGTCAATGGGATGGAGATAATGACACCGTTTCCTGTCCCCACCCATAAACGATTGCAAGACACCATAAGAGCTGTGATCCTCACAAAAGAGAAGCCCAATTTTCCAGTACCTGTACAATGGGGGGAAATTTTTATGAGAAACTAGAGCACATAATGTTTTAGGTTCCAAATCCTTCAAAAAGACTGGATTTACATAAAAGAGAAGAAATGTGACCAGAGCTGGTTGGATGTTTCCTAAAGGTGTACATCAAAGAGAACTTCCAGGGGATCCCTGGATGGCTCAGTAGTTTAGCACCTGCCTTCGGCCCAGGGCGTGATCCTGGAGTCCCAGGATGGAGTCCCGGGATCGAGTCCCAGGATCGAGTCCCACATCGGGCTCCCTGCATGGGGCCTGCTTCTCCCTCTGCCTTCTCTTTCTCTCTTTCTCTCTCTCTCATGAATAAATAAAATCTTAAAAAAAAAAAAACCAAAGCGAACTTCCATTAGACTTTATCACCTGTCTGATAACTCATGGTAAATGGAAAAAGAAAATTCTACAAGTAGCTGACATTTCATTATCATTCAGAAAGAAAATACTGTTGATCAGAAAGTATGACACAGATTTATTAGGGAGCTGCTAAACCAAACCCCAAACTAACTAAAAAACAACAAAAACAGAGTTTGCTAGATTGGAAAATCAAATGTCCTTTTGTTTTTGTAAGCCGAAAGAGTTCTGCTTTGCCTTAAATTTCTTTGCACAGATAAAAACAATCTTTAACAAAATTTACACTCTTTCCTTGTTTACATATTTTGTCCTATAGCAGTTTAGAAATTTTAGGATACCACAGACATATAATTTAGGGAAAATGGATGCACTTTTTTTAATTGAGGGGAATTTTTAAAACTGAAAGGAAAATTCTTAAACAGATAATAATATATCTGATAAATATCATTTAGTTACTCACAAAACTGAGAATGATCACAGATGGTGTTAGAAGTTAGAAGCAGCCTAAACTATCATTCAGTCTAAGCTATAGATATTTAACCTATGGTCAAAGTATATTCCTGAAATTGGGGTGCTGGGTGGCTCAGTGGGTTAAGTGTCAGACTTGGTTTTGGCTGAGGTCATGATTTCAGAGTCCTGGGATCAAGCCCACTGTAAGGCTTCATGCTCAGTGCAGACTTTATGTCAGATTCTCTCTCCCTCTTCCTCCTCCTCCATCCCCTCCACCCTCTCTCTCTCTCTCTCACACACACACACACATACTCTCTCTCTCTCAAATAAACAAATAAATAACATCTTTTAAAAGTATATTCCTGAAATTAGCCTGTGTTTATGACATTCCTAACACTCAGAGTGTTAGATCAGGTGCTGAGGATACAGCAGCAGGGAACAAGCCAGATATGGTCCCTGCCTTTTGTGGGGCTTCTGGTCTTTGGGAGAAGAGAGACAACAAACAAGAATCAAATAGTACTGCTGCAACCACAATCATGATAAATCCATGAAAAAAAGTATTAGAGGACCTAAATCAAATTAGGAATGAGGAGAGGTCTGCTCTCCATGTGACATGTAAGCTATGATCTGAAAGCCAAGTACAAAGGGACCAAAAGACCTCCTTTGGCAAGGACAGAACATGTGGGGGAGGAGGCGCCTGAAATGGGAATGCACCTGGTGAGCTCAGGGCAGTGGGAACAGACCAGAGTGAGTGAGGAGAGAGGTCCAGGCCACCGGACTGGTTTCTCCTGGTGTTATCACAAAATGTCACCTCACCTCAAGGAAGGAATATTCTAAAAGTGATTGGTGTTACATAAGTATGTCATGGTGGTATTTGCACATTGGTTACTACTTAGAGAACACACTTGAGTGGAAACAGAGACCGATTAGGAGGTTCACAATTATCTGGAGGGTGGGGAGTGGGTTGGGGTGGGTGGCCTGGCCTACAGGGATAATGGCATAGATAAAGAAGTAACTGATTTAAGATATTTGGGGGGGGGGCAGATTTGACAGCTCCCAGTGATAAGAATAGGTGTGGGGAGTAAGAGAGGAGTCAAAAATGATACCAAGTTTTTTTGGGGTTTTTTTTGATACCAAGTTTCTGTCAAAAACCACAGGGTACATGGAGCATCTGCCTGACACTTTCAGTGTAAGAACTCACTAATCCTGAGGCAACTTATTCATTTGTTCTACCTAGCATTTGAGACCATTTAAAAATAAAACATTTTCTTCAACTGACAAAGGTAGAATGCTTTGGAAGCTTACCTAACATTTTGCTTACATAAGGCTCAATGTCCACATCCTGTAGGTGTTGGTAAGTGTGTGCATGATAGAGACGAAGTGTGGAATCCAAACGAATAGAGACCCACACACCGTCACCCACCCATGCAAGCTGCCGCACCTGGCTCTCCTTCCTGGGGTGTGCATCAAATGATTTCTAGGAAAGAATGTTCAATCACAATGTTACTTTAAGTAGGAGTTCATGTTTAAAAACTGTGCTATAATTTGCACAGTTTGGCAGACTATATATTAAAAGAGGAGCATAAATATTATTTACTAAATAGGATTACTCTCACATACACAATGCTTTTAACCCCAACTGCAAAACTAAATGAACAACTTAAGGTGTCAGATTTCAGCACTTCGTAGGATATCAATTTACCAAAGTAATACTGGCACATCCAGACTCTGATCATCAGTGTTCAACAAAAAGACTGAATTTGGTCTCAGGATCTTGTACTGCTGCATAGCAATGCATGAACTAAGAGCTGATATATAATTAAACAAAAGGGAACGTATATTGCTCTGTGTGTGTTTATCTGCAGATAGGAAATAGATATGGAAAAAGAAAATCCCACCAAATGATTAACTTTGGGACTTCCTAGGAAACTGAATGGGATTTGGCACAAAGGGATTAAAGACTTTTACCTTAAAATTTTCCTGCTGTTTTTCTTAATACTTAGAATGAATTCATATATTATGGCAAAACTTTTAAGAGAGCAATGCTAAGAGATTTTTATCTTTACCATAAATTGCCACTGCAATTGTATTTCTCAGTTTATGACACACTTATGGATTTGCCTGGATCTACATGGGGTGGCAGAGAGGTGGGAAACCTCCCCCCATACAACCCATACATAACTAAACATCTCAAGAAACGCGCATCCAAATAATACACATATTGCATCTATAGATATTCAGACACACACTTAAACATTCATGTGCGGGGCAGCCCTGGTGGCGCAGTGGTTTAGCGCCTCCTGCAGCTCAGGGTGTGATCCTGCAGACCCGGGATCGAGTCCCATGTCAGGCTCCCTGCATGGAGCCTGCTTCTCCCTATGCCTGTGTCTCTGCCTCTCTCTCTCTGTCTCTCATGAATAAATAAATAAAATCTTAAAAAAAAAAAAAATCATGTGCGAATCCTCCTTTCTTTTTTTTTTTTTTTTTTTTTTTAATTTTTTAATTTATTTATGATAGTCACAGAGAGAGAGAGAGGCAGAGACACAGGCAGAGGGAGAAGCAGGCTCCATGCACCGGGAGCCCGACGTGGGATTCGATCCCGGGTCTCCAGGATCGCGCCCTGGGCCAAAGGCAGGCGCCAAACCGCTGCGCCACCCAGGGATCCCGAATCCTCCTTTCTTAAAAAACACCACCACTTCCCACCAGAGTCAGAAGTGGCAAGAGAGGCAAAGTAACACAGAAAAGCTGTCATCTAATCCATCACTAAAATGCCCTAAAACACAGACTTGGAAAACAGTTTCTAAAGAAGCTAAATATAATCACAGTCTTCAGAAAACACAAATTCAGTAAATACGGAAAGCACGGTTAACTTACCTCTATTTTCATAGCTTTCGGCTGGACCACATAGATTTTGTTCCTATAGCCACACCAGACTTTGTCATGTACAACAGTCATGCACCGGATGGAATGGTGAGGCCGTCCAAGGTCTAACAGGTGATAGTTTGACAAATCCCATTGCCCATCTTCAAAATAAGAAATAAATTATTAGTTAATGCATACTACCTTTTAACACAAACATTCCATTTGGGGTACATTAATAAATGTATTGATGATGCACTGCAAAATACCACACAGTTTATCTTTTCTTTGTAGTGACTGGTTCTCTCATTCTGTCTACTGCAAAGTTGGGAAAGAGATCTTAGTGGGGTCTGGTCCAATGAGCCACCCACTGCCTGGATCTCCACACTCACTACAGTAGAGATGTGACTGATCAGCTGTAAGTTATCTGTTTATAATACTAGTTTAAGAATTAGAATGGATTTAGTATTATTTTTTTAGATATTATCTCTCTCACTTGCATTTTGATATATCTCAGGCTGATGTTAAAGACAACACATTGCTAACACTTTAGGAATCACACACGATCATTTTAGTGACGAGAGAAATACAAATGAGAATCAGCCACTGGAAGCTTGTGTTGTAGACTCTACTTGAACAATTTTGGTGAAAGAAAATGTACTGCCTCACAAAGCAGCTGGTTCCATCTTCCAAAAGCTGTAACTGTCTGAAAACCACTCCCCATGCCCAATTAGTTCAAGTCTGCCTCCTTGTTTGTCATTGCCCATCAGTCTGTAGCTTTGCCCAAGGGACACAGAAGAACCCAGTCCCACTTCTTTGCTACTGCCCTATGTTTTCTCCTCTCAAAAAAAAGCACTTGATGTGTTCTGTACCTACTCCGGTTTATAGACCCTTTGTCCTAACTCCATTTTGTCCATGTTTGTTTAATCTGCTATCTGCCAGAGTGAAGCAGGATTATCACCAGCCCTGTTCTGGACATGGATTTTTAGGAGGCTGAGAGTACAGTAACCTTTATTGAGTTGAGGGTCAACCTTTAGGTATTTTTCATTCTTCAGACATGTTGCCTCCTTTTTACTCTTCTGAATCCCAATGCAAAACTTCACATTTAAACTTACTGTCTTTTGTCTGTTCTGTCAATATAATTTTATTTTTTTAAAAGATTTTATTTATTTATTCATGAGAGACACAAAAGAGGCAGAGACACAGGCAGAGGGAAGGATGTGGGACTCGATCCCAGAAATTAGGGATCAGGCCCTGAGCCAAAGGCAGATGCCCAACCACTGAGCCACCTGGGCGCCCCCTGTCAATATAATTTTGGAATTCAGCTTGCCAAAACATTTATTATTACATTTTGTCTAGGCTTTTGTACTTATTAGCTGACCGACCACAAAGTGACTAAAAGCCTCTGTGCCTCGTTTCCTCATCTACAGAATGAGAATACAATAGAACCTTCATAAGTTGCTGTGAGGATTAAGCTCAGATAAAGTTTACAAAGGGTCTGAACAAGGTAAAAGAAAGCCCCTTCACTCTTTGATGATATGGAATCATTACCAGCAATCTCTAGGTACCAGTTACAAAGACAACTAATTATCCCCTACCCTTTATTTTTCCAAGCCCCAAAAGATACGACACTTTGGGGAAAGCCTTGCTAAAATCCAAATTCAGTGGGGCTATGTTTATGGAGTATTTTCCTGTTCTAGCAATCTAGCAAGTAGGAAATGATTATTTTGGCTGATACATGTACCAAATCACATGCTCACTTCCCTAGTTCCCTTAACTCAAGGCAGGCTCCACCACCTCTCCTGTCTGCGGATGATAGTTACGTCAGTTTTAAAGAAGTTATAGAAATTATAGGACATGAAAATTATTAAACCATATCCCATTAAAAATTTAAAAACCTCCCAAATATAAGTGGATACAAATTAGTTTTAAAATACTGAAAAAAAAGAAAGAAAAAAGAAAACCTTCCCTCTCACAAAATTTCTCCTAAGTGTACTAGTGAGAAACAAGAGCCTCCATATCACATTATGTCAGAGTACCTTGAAATGATAAACTACATGTACTCACATATCTAACTAAAGTCATATATTGTTAGTGTTCAGCTTACATCTTTATTCTTTCTCCTATTAAGTATCGTTTCTTTAAGACACAGGCCAATCTACTAAAAAATGCTTTTGCAAAGCAATAAACTACACATATATTATATGTTCATAACTCACCAACTCCTCTGTGAAAGATTGCAAGGGTGCCATCAGCCAGGGCCACTAACACAATCCCTTTCACATGTCTGCAAAAAGGAAAAGGGATTTCAGAACTCTCCATTTGGGAAAGCAGAAGAAACCACATGCTACTGAACTAGTTCAGGGGCTCTCAGAGGGCCAATGTGTGACAGACAAGGAGCTTATACCGTTCTGGTATAAGTATATGTTTTTTTTTTTTTTTTCTTAAGTCATCTCTACACCCAATGTTGAGACTCAAACCCATGATCCCTCCCCCAAGATCAAGGGTCACATACTCTATATTGAGTCAGCCAGGCTTCCTAAGAATATACTCTTATTTGAGAAAGTCTTGCTATGAAAACGTCAGCTGAATTAAATCAACAGCCTGTGTGGTGACTCCCTTGTTTCGCTTCCTGGCCCCCCCAAGCTTCTGTCTTCGCAGAAGGGCTACACGGACCAGAGACAGATGCCTTGAGTGGAACTAACAGTCAGCTCTGTGGACTTCAGAGTTTTTGATAGTGACACAGTGAAAAGGACTAGTGAATCAATGCCCTAGTCAACACGCTCACCAAGTCTAAAGAGTACATAAATTAATAGGTATTAATTGGTTCTTTTTTTTATTTAAAAAAATTTTTTTAAAGATTTTATTTATTTATTCATGAGAGACACACACAGAGAGAGAGGCAGAGACACAGGTAGAGGGAGAAGCAGGCTCCATGCGGGGAGCCCGACGCGGGACTCGATCCCAGGTCTCCAGGATCATGCCCTGGGCTGAAGGCGGTGCTAAACTGCTGAGCCATCCAAGCGTCCCGGTATTAATTGGTTCTATGGTGAGGAATCAACTTGGCAAGTTTGACTTAAAGCTCTACTTAGGAACTATTTTACTTTGCAGTGAGAGAGATTCAATCTCACTCAGCTTCTCTGCTTCCATAAAGGGGGTGGGGTGGGGAATCTGGTTACTGACATAATCATGAAGCACACATTAGCTTTAATAGTCTTAAAAGATAGTTTATACCAAAATACATATTTTTAAAAGGAATAATTTCTAAAATAAAACTTACACAATACTGAGAATCGAATCTTTAAGTTTAATAGAATGGAGACATTTCCTCCACTGGGCTACAGATGAATGCACATACAAACTGCAAGAACAAAATCAAGACTAGTAAGGCATAGAGAAAACCAAGTCATTGCTTACATCTAATAATGACCACAAAGTTTCCTTAGGATTAAAGAGTAACACAAAAATCTTAGGAAATAACAGGGAGAGTTTAATGCAAAAAAATAAGCTGGTTAAGCAAATAGAAACATAGAAGAGTGAAAAGCCAAAACTAGAATAATGCATGGTCAGTTAGTTTCAGGTTACCACATACTTCAGAATCCTTGGCTAAAATCCTTTTTAGAAAATCATTTTACTCTTCTACTACACCAAAATATAACTTTCTGATGACAGACTGGTTTACATCAGAGAGTGGCAAACACAATCTACGGCCCACAAGCCAAATCTAGCCATCCGTCTTTGTATAGTGTGCAAGATAAAAATGGTATTTACATTTTTAAATGGTTGGAAAAAAAATAAATCATGTATATTTTATGACATCTAAGAATAACAAGAAATTCACCCTTCAGTGTCCATAAAGTGTTACTGGAACACAGCCACACTCATCTACTTACGTACTGTCAATACAATGGCAATGGCTGCTCTTGCACCACCATAGCAGAGCTGAGAGTTGCTGCAGAAATTATATGGCTACAAAGCCTAACCTATTTCTTATCTGATCCTTCATAGAAGAGTTAGTTGGCCCTCCATTTTGTAGTATTAAGGCTCCTATGGAAAAGATGCACTAGTAATCTTGCTTAATCTGTAGAGAAGCACAATTTTCTGAGACTCCCCATACTACTAGAACGTGAACCAACTATGTAATGTTAGTTACCATCTCATAAGCTTTCAGACTGTGATCTGTCCTGGTTTTCCTAGTACATTTCACAGTTACATTCAGAATGGAACTGGGCCTTTTTGCAGCCAAATGGATTAATTGCTGGTATTTCTTGAACACACTCTAGCCTATATAAGCCTTCTGTGCATCAATAATTCTGCCTCTGTGCTGTTCAGGATCTTCTGTTTTTGGATCACCCAGATTCTAAAGTTTTATTTGCCTCTTCTTCCAAGAATATTATATAAAGGATACATTCTGTGACAAAGAACTATATGATTTACCATTCATAACTAATGTAAGTCCAGTTTATAAGGTAATTAGGATCACCTCAAAATCTGTATGTACATAAAGATCTCTGCTTTAATATGTACTTTTTGTTGTATGCCTATGCACTACATTTTACTTATTTATCTTGTGATTCCAAAAGCAAAAATGAAAAACTAAAGATACTCTAATATTAAAAGAATTGGCACCTACCAGCCATTCTGAGCTCCAAGCCACATAGTTGGTAAAAGGCTACTCATTTTCTGGGCTTCCTCTCTCACCAGGTCTTGTTCATTTGGCAATACTGATAACTGATCTTTATATGCATCTGAATCATTACTGGAAAAGGTGAGAAAAAGAAGAGCATCTGAGTATGCTTAGCTACAATTTTCAGGGACAGAACATTTCCATATTTCAGTTTGTATTTTTTTCGCAACAGTTGAGGAAAAACAAAAAAAGAAAAGCCAATTTTTTTTTAAAGACTTTATTTATCTATTCATCAGAGACACAGAGAGAGAGACAGAGACACAGGCAGAGGGAGAAGCAGACTCCCCGCAGGGAGCCTGATATGGGACCCAATCCCAGGAACCCGGGACCACGACCCGAGCCAAAGGCAGATGCTTAACCACTGAGCCACCCAGGTGAACCCCTGGAAAAGTCCATTTTAAATGCTTATAATAAATATTTCAACAGTTGTACCTGAAGTGACATTACCATACTAGAGAGAATGACGGTGCACATAAGGGAGGTAAGACATAGTAATACAGCAGTTAACATCCAGGCTGTAATTATGATTCTCCCTTAGGGATACTTTGAATTTTTAAAGTTTTTTCTCAGGGGAAAGAAGACAAAGGGATGGTGTGTTTTAAGACCACACACACACACATACACATAGGATCCTAGAATCAAGCCCCATATCAGGCTCCCTGCTCAGCAGGGAGTGTGTCTCTCCCTCTCTCTCTGATAAATAAATAAAATCTCTAAAAAAAAAAAAGAAAAAGAAAAAGAAAAAAAAAGATAACTGGGCTATCAAATTCAAAACAGACAAACCTATTTCTAAAAAGATGACTATTCTTAAATTAACAAATGTTAATAGACACTTGATTACTCTATAAACTAAGAGGAAGACTATTAAATTGTAAAAACAATCACATTTAGATAGATCACCATAAGCTTTCTATAGGCCCAGAGAGTGCAGAAAATAAAATTAAAGAATTCACTAAATGGGCCTATAGTACCCACGATTTTAAAGGAAGAGCTATTTGCCAGAAAACCAAATTTTAAAAAGTCAGTCCAAGCCCACATGGGTAATCTAACTAAACTGTAGCTAACTGGAGCTGGAATGAGGAGGGCTGGTAAGGAATATGGCACAGTTACAATATGAATGGAAATGAAAAAACAAGTCGTATCAGAGGAGAAAATGACCATGAAAATTTTGACTAATGTCTTATAGGCAAGATTTTTTTTTTTTTTTTTTTAAGTGTTAGAAGGTATAGAGAACACCTGAGGGGAGAAATCCAGAACAGATGCAGTGGAAGGAGAGATGGAGACCTAGTGGAAATACTGTTGCTGCTGGAGATGATTCTGGTTTCTCTTTATGTGAGTACTTGTTCCCTAAGTTGCTGACCCATCTGCGTACCTTGACTGATACACTGGTGACAGGTCTTCTGGGATTTGAACTCCCAGGGGATCTGTAAAGACATGCTCTGTGTATACGCCCGGCTGGGAGGTGTCCACAGTGTCTTCAGCTGACCCTGCATTGCCTTCTGTGGCTTCGGTTGCTTCTTCTGCTGTTGGAATATTTTCATCAACCTCACTATTTTCTGCTTCCTTTTCTACAAAATAAATAAAACATGCTAACTATTCTGAGGTTGAGCTTTTCTCCCAATCATTTCTCCACAAACCACTACTGTAGAATTCCACTCCACCTACCCCCTCCTTCACACTATACTGCAAAATACAGAATTCCTGATTTAAAAGGCATTATAGTGTTACAGTGTCTTCTTTCAAGCTCTTTCATCCTCGTTACTTCAAGATCTAAAATTAAGTAGGAGTTCATAATGAGGCATTTGGAATAGGCTCTGACTCTGTACTGATAACATGTAAGGAAAGTGATACCTGGTGGGTTTTCTGTCACTGGAGAAGCACCATTGGTACTAGGGGAAGTGGCAGCTGCTGTCACACCTTCTGTAGAACAACCAACCACTGTGATGCCCCCCAACAGGCTGTCTGTCTCTGCTGAGCTATTGCTGGTCATGCTGCCACATAAAGATGCTTTGTCTACCTGCCCAGATTCTGAAAGTTCTTCTCCTGCAGGGTAGTCTGTTTCTCTTGCTCCTGAAAAACAAGATAAATCTTTTTCTAATAGCTAAGTAAACTCTTATAAAAAGCATTTTCTCCATTAAGGCAACTATAAGTTTGAAATAAGAGCATGCAGATGAGACAAATAGCTACTCAAAATACACTGCCAGGATGGTAACTTTAAATTATACTTAAACGAACCTTCACAAAATGAAGAAGCAGCTTAAAAAATTAAGATAATACTTCTATTACTGCAAGCATAAGTAAACATGAAAATGTCAGAAGTGACACCGTTCTTTTTTTTTAATATTTATTTATTCATCAGACATAGAGAGAGAGAAGCAGAGACATAGGCAGAGGGAGAAGCAGGCTCCCCGCAGGGAGCCCGATGCGGGACTCGATCCCCGATCCAGGGATCACGTCCTGAGCTGAAGGCAGCCGCTCAACCACTAAGCCACCCAGAGTCCCTGACTCTTCTATTCTTAGTGAGCTCCTCAGCAGCCACCTAATGAGGTTATAAACAAGGAAATCGGGCAGGCTGGGTGGCTCAGCGGTTTAGTGTCTGCCTTCAGCCCAGGGTGTAATCCTGGAGACCCTGGATCGAGTCCCACGTCAGGCTCCCTGCATGGAGCCTGCTTCTCCCTCTGCCTGTGTCTCTGCCTCTCTCTCTCTCTCTGTCTTTCATGAATAAATAAATTAAAAAAAAAAAAAAAAGGAAATCTAGTATCTGACAATTCAGTAAAAAAAAATTTTTTTTAAATATCAAGAATACTACTTGAAGTATGGACTTCTACCACCATTAACTGATCACCGTAGGTGTATACAATGTCTTAAGATATTAATAATACATTAAAACTGAGCATTTACCATATAAATTTCTTCAATTTCCTTTATTTAGAAGGCTGTTCTTATTCATAGCACATTAAAATATTGTGTTGTATCAAATTTACCATTTCAATGTGTTTAAGTGTACAACTCAGTGGCATTAATTACATTCACAATGCTGTGCAACCACCACAAGTATCTATGTTGGAAACTTTTCCAACACCCCTTGCAGGAAATGTGTACCCATTAAATGGTAATTCCCTGTCCCCAGAGCCTCCCCCTCCCCCTTGGTAATCTCTAATCCACCTGCCTTTGTGAATCTGCCTAGTCTAAATCGCTCATGTAAAATGGAATCAGGTAAAAATTGTCCCTGTGCATCTGGGTTATTTTGTTCAGCATGCTTCCAAAATTAATCTGTGTTGTAGTACATAACAGAATTTCATTCATTTTTACGACTAAATATTCCATTGTGTAGACATATCATGAACCCCCATAATTTTTAAACCAATGTTTTAACATAATATTCAATCCAGAACTTTAGAAGCCTTCTCTTACTAATCAATCTAAACAGCCCCTTGCTCTTTGTCTACCAGGCATCTTCTCATATTACCATTATTGTATTTTCTTCACAATATTTGAAAATATCTTGTTTAGTTATTTGTTTCCAGTTTATTTTTGGTCTTCCCCAACTAGAACATAACCTCCATGAGAGCAATGCATAACTGTACCTCCAGTAAACAAATCAGTTTCTGCCAGTTAAAAGGTGTAGATGGTAGGGAGAGAGGGACGTGGCCTTCTCTTACCTGGTACACTTGCTATACACAGAACATGAGAGTTGCAAACAGTGAAACTATCTAGGATGTTGCCTGGTTGAATAGCATCGATGATGATAACTTTTGTAGCTGAATGAGTGCTGGTACAGATCCAGACTAGACTGGATAATTCTTCTTGATTTTTTAACTCCTTCTGTTGTTCCTACGTATACAAAGTAAGAAATATGAAAAAATTTTTAAAGATTTTATTTATTTATTCATGAGAGACAGAGAGAGAGAGAGAGAGAGAGAGAGAAAGGCAGAGACACAGGCAGAGGGAGAAGCAGGCTCCATGCAGGGAGCCTGATGTGGGACTCAATCCTGGAACTCCAGGATCACGCCCTGGCATCAAGGCAGGTGCTAAACCACTAAGCCACCCAGGGATTCCCGAAATATGAATATTTAAAATGATATGTATATTCACATTTTCATAAGGCTGTGCTTTAACAGTAAAGCATTTATTTTCAGGTTATTTGGAAGGCTAAAAATACAACCACCTTTTGGTATTAATTAGTAAACTAGAAAATAGCAGTTAAAGAAAATGAGTGATAAAAATGTTCTGTATTTCGATTGTGATGGTTCTTAAATAGATGCATACATTTGCCAAAACTCTTTGAACTGTACCCATTCCAAGTGTATATATCTTATCATATATAAAATATGCCTAAGTAAAATGGATCTAAAAAAGAGAGAGCATGAGGAGTAAGAAAAGGCATAATAATCCCAAATAGAAAGAAGTTGGACCAGAAGTTAGTTTTGGACCAAAAAGCTAAAACCAGGTGAAATGTTAGTGCACACACACTTACCTTAAGTTCCTGGTCTAACTTGTCTAAACTACTCTGTGATGCACTTCGCTGTTTACTGCCTTCTGTATCCAAACCAGCAACATCCTTGTAAAATACACTTGCTCCAACAACAGACCCACCATCTCTGGTCTTCCCACCTGATAAATTGACTCCAACTGCACACCACAGCTTTTTGATATTAAAAAAAAAAAAAAGGTATTAAGTCATTTTCTCTCTAAAAATGTTTAGAAATTTTCACATTTCTTTAAAAATATAATGATCAGGGCAGCCCCAGTGGCGCAGCGGTTTGGCGCTGCCTGCAGCCAGGGGCATGATCCTGGAGACCCAGGATCGAGTCCCACATTGGGCTTCCTGCATGGTGCCTGCTTCTCCCTCTGCCTGTGTCTCTGCCTCTCTCTCTAGCTGTGTCTCTATGAATAAATAAATTAAAAAAAAAAACCTTTAAAAAAATTAAAAAAAAAAATATAATGATCATGAATATAGGTCTGTTTGTTCCTTTCTTTCTTTTAAGTAAATTCTATCCCCAATGTGGAGCTCAACCCTGAGATTAAGAGTTGAATGTTCTGCTGACTGAGTCAGACAGGCACTTCATGAATACAGGTTTAATATTCAAAGTATACCAGTTTATTTGCTTTTTAATTTTTTTTAAAAAATTTTATTTATTTATTTGAGAGAGAGAGTGCATGAGTGGGGGTCGGCAGGGACAGCCAGACTACCTGCCAAGCAGGAAGCCTGATTCGGGGCTCAATTCCAGGACTCCAGGATCATGACCTGAGCAAAAGGCAGACACTCAACCACTGAGCCACCCAGGCTCCCCCAGTATCCCAGTTTAAAATTACAAAATAAACAATAACTTCATCCACAAAAGTAGAATTTAAACTTTTTGATTTTAGAAAGAAAAACAACCCAGAGTTTAAGAAATATTTCCTTTAACTTCAAAAGTAACTTACTTTCATTGATGTATCTTTTTCATCTAGAGGTCTGAGATAGACAGGCACAGGTAGATTTTTCATCTTATTTTCCCCTTGGCCATTGGTTACCTAGTAATTAGGGAGGGGAGAGAAAAAGACACATTGGTAAGCCTCATCAAAAGTGAACTCACAAAACCACTGAGCCATGGGCAAGCACTGCTGGTACATGTTTAATGTTTGAAATCATGTTCAAGTTAATTTTGTTATTCTTATTTGAAAATTAAGCAGGAAGTCATGTGGCAGTTAGAACCAATAAACAAGATACTATGGGAGCTCATAAGAGATACACTACTTCATGTACATTTTGGTTTACGTGTGTGTGTGTGTATGTGTGTGTGTGTGTGTATACACATGTGCTGAGTCTTTTATGGATAGGGAATATGGAAGTAGACAAGTAAAGTTCCTGCAGACCTGAAATGAGGTTTAAGTCAACAGTTTGAAAGGCTACAATGACAATGGTTTTTTAAAACTTCTAAAAACCAGAGGTGGTTTTCTTGGGTACCTAGGTGGCGCAGTCAGTTACGGGATCAACTGGATTTTGGCTCAGGTAATGATCTCAGGGTCCTGGGACTGAGCACTGCATCAGACTCCCCGCTCAGCCGGGAGTCTGCCGGTCTCCCTCTCCTTCTGCCCCTCTCCCCTTCTGTGCATGTTTTCTCCCTCTTTCTCTCCCTCCTTCACTCTCTCTCTGAAATAAATAAAACTTAAAAAAAGGATTTTTTTAAAAATGAAATCTTTAAATATTAAAATGGAGCAGGATACACATGCAACTCAATAGCAAAAGCAAACAAACAAATGGATTAAAAAATAGGCAAAGGTTCTAAACAAACATTTTTCAAAGAAGATACAGACAGCCAACAGGTACATGAAAAGATGCTCAACATCACTAATCATCAGTGAAATGCAAATCAAAACCACATTGAGATACCACCTCACACCTGTCAGAACTGCTATTTTCAAAAAGACAGTAAGTGAGGATATGGAGAAAAGGAAACCCTTATGCATGGATAGTGGGAATGTAAACTGGTGCAACCACTATGGACAAAAAATAAAAAATAGGGATGCCTGGCTCATTTAGTTAGTAGAACTCTGGACTCTTGATCTCAGGTCATGAGTTCAAGCCCCACTTTGGGCATAGAGACAACTTTAAAAAAAAAATTAAAAATAGACTACTATTCGATCCAGCAATTCCACTCCTGGGTATTTATCTGGAGAAAGCAAAAACATTAACTTGAAATGATAGATGTTCTATGTTCTCTGCATTCACTGTAGTCAAGACATGGAAACAACCTAAGTGTCCATTAATAAGTGAATGTAAGGTAAATGTGGTATATAAATACAACAGAATATTATTCAGCCATTAAAAAGAATAGTAGGGGGGATCCCTGGGTGGCGCAGCGGCTTGGCGCCTGCCTTTGGCTCAGGGCACAATCCTGGAGACCCGGGATCGAATCCCACATCAGGCTCCCGGTGCATGGAGCCTGCTTCTCCCTCTGCCTGTGTCTCTGCCTCTCTCTCTCTCTCTCTGTGACTATCATAAATAAATAAAAATTAAAAAAAAAAAAAAACAAAGAATAGTAGGGGATCCCTAGATGGCTTGGGGGTTTAGTGCCTGCCTTTGGCCCAGGGCGTGATCCTGGTGTTGGGATCGAGTCCCACATCAGGCTTCCTGCATGGAGCCTGCTTCTGCCTTTGCCTGTGTCTCTGCCTCTCTCTCTCTCATGAATAAATAAAAAAAATCTTAAAAAAAAAAAAAAAGAATAGTAGCTTTCTATCTTCGACAACACGGATGGAACCTGAGAGCATTATGTTAAATAAATTCAGACAGAGAAAAACAAATACCATATAATCTCACTTATATGTGGAATCTTAAACAAACATACAAAGCTCATAAACAGGGGATCCCTGGGTGGCTCAGCAGTTTAGTGCCTGCCAATGGCTCAGGGTGTGATCCTGGAGTCCCGGGATCGAGTCCCGCATCGGGCTCCCTGCATGAAGCCTGCTTCTCCCTCTGCCTGTGTCTCTGCTTCCCTATGCCCCCTGTCTGTGTACCTTTCATGAATAAATAAATAATAAAATCTTAAAAAAAAACAAAACAAAAAACAAAGTTCATAAACACAGAATAAACTGGTGGCCACTAGAGGCAGGAGTGAGAAGTAGATGAAGCGGTTCGTAAAGGAGGTCAAGAGGTACAAAACTTCCAGTTATAAAATAAGTCATGGAGATGTAATGTACAGCATGGCAACTATAATTAACAATATTACACTGCATATTTAAAGTTGTTAAGAGAGTAAAACTTAAAAGTTCTAACTACAAGAAAAAAAAATCTGTAACCATGTTCAGTGATATTAACTATACTTACTGTGATTTATTTCACAATATATAAAAATATCAAATTATGTTGTATACCTGAAATTAATATAATACTGTATGTCAATTATACCACACTAAAAATAAAATAAAACAAAACAAGAAACAAACCAGTAGATTATCTCAAGTCCATGCACTTGGTAAACCCCCCCATTGACCCATCTCCCTCCTCACAGACTCAGGCATTTCTTTTGAGCTCTGGGGCTCTAGAAAACAGCTGGAGAACCACTACCCTCAACCCTTCTCTAAATGTGTGCCAAGTCCATGAGCGGGTTTGATACAGGTATTTTGATTCCTCCATGCCCAGGCACTTCCCTCCATACCCTTCCCCTAGCACTTCCCACTAGATGCTCGTATCATGTTCACATCTTACCTGTTTGTACTTTTGAGGCAGACTCCAGCCAAAAGCCTGCACTCTACCATCTTCTTTCTGAACGTGTGCCTTTACCTGACGATACTGTTCTCTCTTTTGTTCTCTGCGTGAGGCTAAACTAGCTTCAGTTCTAAAAGGCAAAGAAATTTCCCTTTTTAATTAAGGGACTATAACAACAGTATATCTCACCTTTCTCGCTGAGAGCAAAAATAACAACAAAAAAATCGCACAATTTCAGTTTAGTTTAGTTCAGAATTCTGCCTTTCTAAGAAGTGTTATACTAACGCTGGCCTTTTAGAGTTGTGCAGTAGGTAAAGTGTTCAAGCTTTAACAGATTAGCAAGCAGCGTATCTTATTATGTTGAATCGTTAGCCATCAAATTTCTATCAGGTTTCAGATTTTGGCCATATGAAAGGGAAAATTCTTAAATATTTTTAGTTCCTCCTTTTTTGTTCATTCAACAAATATTTACTGAGAATTTTCTAATGCCAGGGAATGTGCTAGAAGTGATTAAAGATCAATAAATCAGTATCTTCTTAGGAAGATAATAAAGGTTCATTTCTGGACCCCATGATTTGTTTCAGAAGACAAAAATGCAAACTGACTTGCTGTGTCTGTCATAGTTAACAAATCTTCCTGTGTGTCAGACAGTTTACAAACTGTATGTAGTTTAACCCTTGTGCCTCTGAGTCTGGTTATCATACTCAATTTACAGGCAGAGAAACTGGGACTGAGAGATTAGCTTGTCCATGTTCATGTACTCAAGGAGCAGCAGAGTCAGGAGGCAAAATCAACTTCTGATGCCAAAGGAAATGTTCAAACATTTAGGATAAAAGCTTACATAGCCCTTTAATATTTTACTAATATTTACTAGTGTTAGCAACAAGGAGACATTTTAAAACAACTTCTGTTTATGAAAACTGTGAGATGTAATTTTCATAAAAGGTATTGACTACAAGTAATCTACTTAAAGGTAGGCAGCCATGTTACAGAATTAGTTTCTTTATAGACTTATGTGAACCTTATGGCTGACCTGATAAAGGGCAAGAATATTCTGAACTGTTAACTTATTTAGAGCATAATCACTAGTTTAGAAAATACTTACTCTTCGCTTAGGAAATCAAAGGCTTTGGATTTATCCCCAGGGAGCTGAGATAAGGTGCTGCTTCTTTTCTTGACAGAAGGAGTAACATGAGAGGTGGGTGCATTGTATTTCAAATTAACAGGTGGTTCAGGCTTCTTAGTAGTATTACTTGAGGAGCTGAAAAGTCGGCTGAAACTAAAAAGAAAAGAGTGAGAGTGAGAGCGAGAAAGTGCCTGTGCAAAAGAGACCATTATTACATGCAGTAATCCATAAATTTCCACAAATTCCATAGTGCTTTTACAAGGCAATGAGTTAGAAACTGGCAGAAAGATTTTTTGTAGTCTTACACTGCAGCCTTAGCAATAGTTCACATCCAAACTCAGACATTCAGTTAAGAAACTATTGCTTAGAATGGCAGATCCTTGCATTTTAATTAGCAATTCACACAATGAAAGGAAGACTCTCAGGACGCCTGGGTGGCTCAGCAGTTGAGCGCTAAAGCGTCTGACTCTGGCTTAGAGTGTGACCCTGGAGTCCTACATCGAGTCCCACATCGAGTCCCACATCGGGCTCCCTGCATGGAGCTTGCTTCTCCCTCTGCCTGTGTCTCTACCTCTCTCTCTCTCTGTCTCTCATGAATAAATAAATAAAATGCTTAAAAAAAAAAAAAAGGAAGGAAGACTCTTAAGTACAGGGAACTTCTTGTAATGAAGAAATAACATGGGTTCTAGCTCCTGCTTGATAAGTAGTTGTGTTAAACAGCAAGATTATAGCCGCACAGTTTGAACACAAGCTTAGTTAGCCAGTTCTAAAAGTAGTAGTAAAGTACTGGAACACATATTATCATCTTAACATACATCTTGTACATTTTTTATTAAGCTCAATTTATATGTCTACCTTTACATCCACTTAAAAGAATTAACACTTCTATTAAATAGCTGATTCACCAAAAGGGGTAAGTTTTAAGTACAGTAAATACACAGTTCTTCTGACATGAACATAATTCAAGTCTGAAACACATAAATACACACACTACTCAAACCTATAGACACTAACTTTCTAAGCTTTACTTTGTAAAGCTCCTTACAATCAGACAACCAGTGAATCCATGTAACTTATGTACTGAGGACCCAGGTAATCATCAACTCTATGAATAATTCCCCATAATTTTTAACTAATTTAGTGAAGATTCTACCAAGTGCATAACCAACAGGATGCAGCTTACGACAGCATATGTTTGTCCTCAAGAGTAGCCTTACCGAGCTGGCACACTACATATCAAAGAGAAAAAATTCAATTTAGCCATATATTCCAAATTTTAAAAAGAAAGGAGACACAAAATCATTCTTAGAAATAAATTTTGACTGTAATCTTGTCTCAAAGTGCTCTCTGCTGTCTTTATGTGTTGTTAGATACTTACAATTGCCAAATGCTTGACCTTTTTTTTTCCTGCATGGCTGGATTTTCTCTTGATGCACTATATTTAAAAAGAAAAAGAAAGAAAAAAATGTCTTTATTAGTGAGGTGTTTTAGCTTTCTGTCTGGAGAACAGGGGATCCAAGTTCACAGGATACACAAAAGAGAATCAACAAATTCAGTAAACAGCTGCTTTGACCTATCGTATGTCAGTCAGCCTGTAAAGGCTATACAACTAAGATAAATAAAACACCATCCATCCATCAAAGAGTTCAGTCCACTGACAGAGACAAGATTGTTATCTGTGCTGAATGGATAGCCAACATGCTTGAATGTAAATATTAAAAAAAAATTTTAGGGACGCCTGGGTGGCTCAGTGGTTGAGTGTCTGTCTGGAGTCCCAGGATCAAGTCCCACATCAGGCTCCCTACAGGGAACCTGCTTCTCCCCCTTCCTGTATGTGCCTCTCTCTGTCTGTCATGAATAAATAAATACAATCTTAAAAAAAAATTTATTGCAGAGATATCCTCCAATTCTCCCTTTTATCAAAATATTGTCCTGTGAATCCTTATTTTTACAAAAAGGTCTCTATTGCGCTCATGCTCCAGCTCTCACAAAACTGCCTGGAACTTTACTGCTCAGATAGGTCCTTTTTCACAGGACTAAAACTTTCCCATTACTGAAAAGATTACCAGAGAAGAGGATAAACTAGATTGGTCATTTCAGAAAATAAGGCAAGGCACTCCAAACTTATTTAGTAAGGTGGTAAGGATGCTGCTCTATCAAAGCTCACTTTTCACATTTTTTTTTTTAAGAACTAAATTGAAAACATCTTTTAATTCAATGAAGAAGTTAAAAGTGAGGCACCACGTCTTTTCACTTGTGGACTACCACATGGCTGCTAGAATTAAAAGCAGCAATGAAAAAAAGTGGAGCCCGCTGGGGAGCCTGGGTGGCATAGTCAGTTGAGCATCTGACTCTTGGGTTTGGCTCAAGTCATGATCTTGGTGTTGTGTGACTGAGCCCCATGCTGGCTCCAAGCAGGATGTGGAGTTTGCTTGAGATTCTCTCTCCCTCTCTGCCCCTCTGGCTCATGTTCTTTTTCTAAAATAAATAAATCTTAAAAAAAAAAAAAAAATGGAGGGCAGCCCGGGTGGCTCAGCGGTTTAGCGCCGCCTTCAGCCCAGGGCATGATCCTGGAGACCCGGGATCGAGTCCCATGTTGGACTCCCTGCGTGAAGCCTGCTTCTCCCTCTGCCTGTGTCTCTGCCTTTCTGCCCCACTCCCCTGTACGTCTCTCATGAATAAATAAAAAAATAAAACCTTTAAAAAAAAATGGAGCCTCTCTCTATACCTCAATTTTTAAAAAAGACTATCTATCTATCTATCTATTTGAAAGAGAGAGTGGGGGAGGGCGAGAGGAAGAGAGTTGCAGGCGGGGGATTGGGGGGGGGATGTCCAGCAGAAGGCAGAGCCCAATAACACAGCCTGATCTCACCATCCTAAGATCATGACCTGAGCTGAAGTCAAGAGTCAGAGGCGTAACCAGCTGAGCCACCAAGGTGTTCCTCCTTCAATTTTTAAAATATTTATTATTTATTTAATATCTATTAAATATTTAAGGACAAACTGCTTAATACATTAGTTTATTTGATCAATTTAATGAAGATTAGAATACTCATCCCTTCTTAGCAGCAATTACAAGTTTAGCAAATTATAAATGTGCTATACAAAGTACTTTCATTCTAGAATGACACTGCTAAAGGACATATAAACTGTTAAGTAATGTGATCAAAAGAAGTAAAAGTTGGAGGTTAAAAAATATGTTCATAAGCTTTAAAACAACATGTCAGTGTATGTGTACTGTTATTGGTAAATCTGAGGTAGGAATCCAAACTCAAAAATACGGGTAAATTAGGGGGCAACTAGTCCACAAACTTCTCATGAGCGCTTCCTAAATTAAAGTAAGGAGCGCTATTACTGAGAATATGGCCATTAGATGGCAGCATCAGGTTAGAGCTAAGATCCAATCAATAAAGATGTCAATGGAAGGTACATTTTGCATGAATAGCCAGGAAGGAGGGGAAATCAGACGAGTATTTTACAGAAAAACAAGGAGTAAAAATGATTTTGTTTCCTGGGTGGCACATGAAATTTTTATCTTTTCCTAACGTTACTGTAAAAGTAGTGTCAATTTCTATATTCTTTTGAAAAATGACCATCATTCCTAAGTAGTAACAATTCCCTTTTAGAGGTCATAGGAACATTCTCCAAGGGCCCTTTGCCCAAAAGGCACCCATTTTGATCACATTCTGTCCATAATTCCTAGTGTTACTTTAGAAAGTATTTCCTAATAAACAGAATATAAGAGGTTTGGATCCCCAAGGCAGGCCTCTGGTTCTGAGTAAGGAATGTTCAAACCTAGGAAACAAAACTAGAAAAGCACCAAGAGGCACTTCTCCTACAAACCGAATCATCTCTGTCCATCGAACAGCTTCCTGAAGCTCCATCAATCTCTCTTTGTATTGGTTTCTCTCCATTAGAACGCGGGCCATTTCTACCCTAGTAAACCGCTTCCTTTGGGCTGTGGGAATATCACTCTGTAACAAAAAGAATGCTGCAGATCACTCTGGGAGCCTATTATTTGTTTTTGGTGTTATGTTAAATTTAAGCAAAATCTTAAAACTTTGAAATGCTTCTTAATTTCTAATCTACTGGAACATTTAAAGAAAAATAACCTTATAAAAATAAAATCACCAAAGAGATTTAAATAATTACTTATGACTGAAAAGAGGCAAGCAATTAAATTTCCGAGTAGAAATATAGATATTTGAACATACTACAAAGGAAATAAGAACACTGTAGATTCTGAGCTAAAACCAAGGGAGATTAAAGAAGTTATTAACCTATCTATACAGATTGAACATGCTCCCTGGAAATGTTCCTCTAAAACATTTTTTAAAGTGGATATTCTATAACAAATGCTAATTATTCAGCAATTTGTTACAAGTTAGTTCTGAAAGGGGTTCATTTATCTCAAACTACCCATCATCTACATATATTGGCTAGGTACCAAGGCGCCCAACTGTTAAGAGTCACTAAAGCCCCAAAAGAAATACAAGCTGGAGACAAGTATATTAACTAGAATTCTTCTTAGGGAGGGTAAAGGACATAAGCACGGTAAGACCCAAAAGCATGCTCAAGTCACCTTCCTTCTACTGCAATTCCTAAATGCTTTTCTGGGGAGGAAGACTGGTTTAACTGTAGAGCTTTTGTTTTGCTGATGGGTGGGACAGTTAAGAAAGACCTGAGTTTAGACCTTGGTGACCACTTCCTTTGTCTTCCTACTACAAACTTTGCCTCTCCTTTAAACAGAAGTCAAACAACAGAGGCTTCAGGGATTCTGCATCTGCAGCACAGCAATCACATTCCTAAGTACCAGGAGACTTGCACTATAATGTTCTTTAACAACAGCATTGTTTGTGGTAGTAAAAAGCTGGAAATAACCTAAATATCCATTAATAGGAAAACAGATATATAAATTATAATATATTCATACAATGAGATATTATAAAGCAGTGAACATGAATAACTTCCAGCACTATACTACAACATAGGTGAATCTCAAAAACATAATGCTGAGTATAAGAAGTAAATCTCCAAGTATGAAATAAAAAACAAGGAAAATGAAACCATATTTTGTAGGGATACATATATGTGTGATATAAAATTATTTTTAAAAAACTTTTTGTAAATTAATCTCTACATTCAACGTGGGGCTTGAACTCATGACTCTAAGATCAAGAGTCACAGGCTCTACCAACTAAGCCAACCAGGTGCCCTGATAAAATCATTTTTTTTGAAAGGTAAGAAAATGATAAATATAGGATAGTGGTCTCCTCTGGAGGGGAGAAGCAGAGGGTGGCTTCAGTGTTTGATAATGTTCTAGTTCTTAGGTGATGGGTTCATTCTGTTAAATTATTATGTTCAAAACTTACATATATTACACATATATTTTTGGTAGGTACCAAGTATTATATATTAAAAAAAGAGCAATATAGCAGGAGTATTAAGTAATCATTTTGTACAGGGTACCCACATATCTCAAGTCTGATGCTTGGGGCAGCCTGGGTGGCTCAGTGGTTTAGTGCCTGCCTTCAGCCCAGGGCCTCATCCTAGGGACCCAGGATCAAGTCCCGCATCGGGCTCCAAGCCTGTTTCTCCCTCTGCCTGTGTCTCTGCCTCTCTGTGTGTCTCTCATGAATAAATAAATAAATAAAACCTTAAAAAAAAAAAATCTGACGGTTGACCAGCAAACATCTGTTACAGGAATGATAATCTAGCTACCAAAAGAACTACCACTATGCTAATTATATTGACAAGAAACTCATTTAGTCTTGTATTTACGTATGTTGAAAACAATATAAACTGACTGCCTACAACTAAAGTTCTAGAATTCATCTTCTTATGTTTAATACTATAAGTAACTTTTATTATTAAGCTTTCATATTTCTAAGTGAAAATTTGAGATAAAACAAACAGTAATAAAACCCACAATGTTTCAGCTGGTCCTTGAGCTTGAACATGCAAACAGAGGTCACACCACAGAGCCATAAAAAAAAAAAAAATGGCACACCACATGTAGCCAGAAAGCTTAGCCTCTGCATATCATGTGGGAGCATGAGCTATCCTATTTATGACCACAAACAGATCTTCTGACTTCCTTTCTATAATGCTGTATCCAAAGCTTAATTAGCAAGATTTTCTTAAAAACCAAAATGTATTAAGAAAAAAATCTGAAATCATAAACCTACATCATCATCATCTTTTGCTTTTTGCCGTGCATCTTCGGCTTCTGCGCGAGCTCTAGTGGGGAAGAAACCAGAATATGTTATTTGAGTTCATCTTTTCAAGGAATGAAAGGGTATATCAAAAATTTTAATCAACACTAAATAATTATTTTTCTTTCCAGAGTATTTAGCTGCCTTCACTTAGGGGAACATTAGGGTAGCACTGTTCTCAGAAAAAAACAGGTATTAAAGAAAGCTGGGTGAAGGGAAAAAATGTTTCTAATTTCTGTATTAGCAAATTTTAGAGTGGTTCTACTAACTTTTTTCATATTATGACAGCCACAAAAAGTGACAATGATGACACTGGGTCAGAGAAGGGGCATGCTCACAGTGGAATCAGCGCCTGGCACTTGGCCCCCTTCCAGGCCACTCGTGCTCCTTGCCTCTTAAGGGTTATGGACAGAGAGGCCGACCTCAGGGTGATACCTGAGACCCTTTCTGGCACCCTGGCAAAGACAGTTGGGTTCAGAAGACCACAGAGAAAACTTACTTCCTAAGCTCCTCCTCCAGCTCCTTATTCTTCTCCTCTAGCTTCAGCTTGGCTTGTTTTACAGCCTCCAGCTCCCCCTGCAGCACATCCTTCTCACAGGTCAGCTCATCCACCTTTGCTATCAAATCATTCTTCACTACATTCAAAGCATGTCTAAGAAACACATATTGCACATATATCGTTACAAATGAATACTCTTTCAACCTGTTCTCTTTCAAACTAAAGGAACTACGCTGTCAAAGCTGAATAACTGAATATTTTAAAGAGATTCCACCCGGTATTGTTTGTAGATCAAGATAAAAAAAAACACAATCATGCAAGTTTTCACTCTTCCACTTAACCAAAGAATAAGCTAAGCAAAACAGACCACCAACTAATAAAAATGTCAAAATTAACTAAGATTAAACTTTTACAAAACAGCATCCATAAGGATACTGTTGTTAAATTCTGGGGAAAAAAATTACCTAATCAATAAAGTAAAATTTATCTTTCAATTTACCTTTTAATAACTAATGAGTAAAAAGTCTAAACCTGGGGGAAAACCTGGAAAAAAAATTCTAAGATCTAGTTCTTTTGGGTACAGATGGGCATGGTATCTCATCACCGCATTCTATTTTGGATCTACCCAGATGTTCCAAAGTTGCTCTGACACAGCAAATTAACAAAGGGACCTGGACTGCTTTCCACAGGACTCAGGACCTGCCCCACTAAACCGGACTCCAATATGTTTGAGGGCCTAAGACCCCACAAATTATACCTGAAAATCGACAACTATAGAGGAGAACTGGGTTGGGTATAGATCAAAATATTTATGTAGAAATAAAGAAACCCCAGGAGAAAATAAAATGGGCATTCCAGGGGAGGGAGCCAAAAAAGCACATGACAAATCCAGAAGGTTAAGAGACACAAATACTTGTAGAGTGGAAAGGAGATGAAAATCTGTTTTTGCAAAAAACAAAACAGAGCAACAAAACCTATCCATCAGTGAAATCGGGTCCCACTGCCCATTTGCTTATGCATGTGTGCACAGAAGCAAACACACAGGGAGGGGAACAAGATAAGGTAGCTCAACGGCAGTCGCATGCTGTGTTATTAAATATCGTCACTGACTCAGATGAGAAAATTCAATATCTTGTGTTCCTTTTAAAATTTTGTATATACTTACTTGGTTTCCAACAGTTGTGTATTTTCTAATATAAGATTCTCAACTTCACGACCCATTCCTATCAAAAAAAAAAAAAAAGCTTTCAAAAAAATTATTAAAAATTATATAAACTGGTATTATATAAACTAGAGCCTCAAATTTTAACTTATAAATTTTATCTGTCCTTTAGTAACCTTATTTTTGTCTATAATTTCATTTCATATATCTACTTATATAGATTGTAGAATTATAAATGATTATCCATCACAAAACAAAAGATTGTTAGCCAATTCCTTGTAACTTAGTCTATATTTTGTTTCTCATAGATAATATTTCAAAATGATCAAGACTTTTCTGCCCAATATTCTAAAAAGCAGCAGTAAAATGTTTAGAGGAAGAAAAGAGTAAGCATTAATACAGATCAAAAATCATTTGCAAATCACAGCTGGTATTGTAGGCTTTTGCCTAAAAATTAAGTGTTACTAAGAAAGAACAGGCAGAAACAAGGCCAAAGAAAGACGGAACCCCAATGCAGATGAAACCTTACCAAAGAAATTATGGTCTTAAAGCCCATGCATTCCATGTAAAGCAAAAACAAAGAACAAGAAATGTTTTATGTAAGAAACAGCATGAAAATAGATTATTAATTTGTAAAGCTTTATGCATGATATGAAATACATCTGGAATCAGTGTTATGATTTAATGCATAATGATGTGCGAAAGACAGAAATTAAGATGATTTCCTTCATTCCTAAGGGATGATCTTCGATGTTATACCTTAAAAAAATGCTTTACCAATTCTTTTACACAATGAAACTGAATGATTAGATTGAAAATCCCACATCAATAATATAAAGTTTCTCTCAAAGTGCCACCTCTGAAATGATAATGTTTAGTTATTACTTTACAGAATCCTGTTTAATAACTTAATGAGGACTGTAATATAGGCAGAGCACTCAAAGCAAGATTCAATGCAATGATCTTTAGGGAGAAGAAAGTTATTTAATTTGCCACTTATAAGAAACTGAAGAAATAAAACAACACACTAGGGAATGTATCTCAAAAAACTACAATAACAAAAAAGCAAAAAACAAAGCAAAGCAAAAGACTCACCATTCACTTATCCTAAGCTAATTAGAAAACCGCATATAATGGAAGAAGTAGTATTAATATAACCCAGCTATACAGGAAGGAAAAATCCTAAGAAAACTACATAAGGAAAAGGAGTTATCATGTCTCTTGATTTTTTAAAAAGCAGTATTTCAAATGACTTAAAGATAATTTAAAACCAACCTAGAAATGCTAAAAATTCAATGCTCACATATGAACTCATATTCTGTCTATATTATCATTATCTCAAATATTCTCAAAGATCAGGGTACTTCTCCATGAAGAATTAAATATGAGAAATAGTAGCTTATTTAATCATCTATGTATTCTCCAGAAGGTAAAAATAAAGACAAACTAAAAAGGTTTCCAAATTACAATTCCAAATGAATTTTGGCAAGATATGCTGAAATATTTGCTGTCGACTAATGTTAACTTTCAATAAAGCTATACAGTCAGAAGAAATTGAGTCTAGATTGGTTGAAAAAAGCTTACGTAATGACTATGTTTGTTATAAACTCTCAAGCATGTAGGGAGATAAGCATAAAAGCTGAAAATATATGGAAGGCAAAAAAAAAAAAAAGTTGAGCGGAAAAAAAATGATGAGAAAGCATTACATGAGAATAGCAGCCAAGAACACCTTGCTTAAAAAGCAGTAATATTAAAGTATTTAAAAGCATACACACCAGAATATTCCCCTGGGTAAGCAGCCCAAGAGAAAAATGAATGAGAATCACAATTAGATTGTTTCCAGAAAGCAAGATCTACACTCATTAATTTCAATGAGAGAGAGGAGACAATAAAATTTAAAAGATGTAGAGAAACCATTAACTAAACACAGTAAAGTGTAAGTATTATAAATAAGAAAAAAATTTGGGGATCCCTGGGTGGCACAGTGGTTTGGTGCCTGCCTTTGGCCCAGGGCGCGATCCTGGAGACCCGGGATCGAATCCCACGTCGGGCTCCCGGTGCATGGAGCCTGCTTCTCCCTCTGCCGCCTGTGTCTCTGCCTCTCTCTCTCTCTCTCTCTCTCTCTCTGTGACTATCATAAATAAATAAATAAATAAATAAATTTTTTTTTAAGAAAAAAATTTGAAATATGTACTACATGGGAATCATATCTAATGTAGTTCCTATAATTTACACATTCTCAGTGAAGAGTTCTCTCAAAATCTCATGTATAAATTTAATATATGATCAGTTGGATTGTCCAAAATTTTCACTTTGAAATGTATTGATAAAAGCTAACTCATAACCATAAGAAAAACATAACTTGAAGTGGCTGCATTTCTATTCAAGGTTTCAACCAAATATAAATTTATTAGGTCTAACATATTTGAAAACTTCACCTATTAAAACATGTAAAAATTGCCTGGCAGATTTTAAAATCATAGAAGTCTCATTTGGATTTTAGCATCAATCCTCAAGTTAGCTCCATAGTTGGGCCTCCAAATTATCTGTTAACCCCTTGAGAAAGTATGCACAATTTTGTCTACCTGTACATGCATTTTCCCAAAAGTACACTGCTTTCTTACAAATTCTCCCATAAAGAGGTTTTAATCCTAAAAGGTGAAGAATCACAGAATTAGAGGTGAAATAAAACCATAAGAACTATTCTGTTTAGCGATCCATTCACTTAATCACTGTGCTATGGTGCTCAAGACTCCATATGAGCAAAGGACAAAGTTGTCTTGACATTGAGCTTATAGCCTACCGAGGGAGATGAGTATGTATAAAATCACAGTGAAGTATAAAGAGTGGCATAATAAAGAAAACAAGTGCCACAAGAATACATTTCCAGGACAACTAAGCTTTAACTAGGTGATCAAGACAGAATTCCAATAGGAGGATATGCCATTTAAATAGAGGCAAGGAGATATATAAAGAGTTACATATACATTTTTTTTTTTTTAAAGAAAAGGAGTAAACAAGCCATGGTGATTGGTTCTGAGGGAAAAAGGAGAGATTCTGAACAGAGAATTGAGTGGACGGTGAGGCATTCACTCAGACAGTATGGTGTTGGACCAAGAACAGCCTTGAACAGGACAACGAACATGATGAACTGACCTGTAGACAAATCAAGGGTAAAGCCCCACAAATCATCTTAAGGGTGTCTCATGGAGTGTTTGGAAATAATAGTCTGTGGCACTAGAAAAAGATCTTGGAAAGTGATAAAAACTGTAAAGCAATTATCCACAAAAGCCAAGAAACAAGAGCAAATAAGATTTCCCAAACAAAGAAGCAGGCCTAGGATACTGATATCCTGAAAGGTGGGCAGAAAAAGAAGGCTGAAAAAGAAGAATCAGAGGTAGGAAAGTCTGCTATCACAGAAATCCAACAAAGATGGTGTTAAAGACAAAGGTTATCTGAAGAGTTCTGTGAAAAGAGTGTAGAAGGAACCGCTGAATATAGCAAACAAGAAGGTGGCTTCACACAAAATGAGTGCAGGGAATAATCCCACACAGACTACAGGGGGATGAGATGCAAGTGGGAAAGGGAAATCCTGGCAGTTAAAAAGCAGCTTTACTTTCAAGAAGTCTGCTTTGTTCACTGATGTATCACAAGCATCTAGAATAGTGTCAGACACAGAAGAGATATCTCTTTGATAGTGCTGCATAAAGGTGTGACCAGAAATGGAACCTAAGTGAGTGATAGGGCATGAAGGTACTGAAGATGGAGGGTTAGAAGGGGGCAGTGCTTTCACTTTTAAATGGAAAACACCTGGGCAGCCCCGGTGGCTCAGCGGTTTAGCGCCACCTTCAGCATGGGGTGTGATCCTAGAGACCTGGGATTGAGTCCCACGTCGGGCTCCCTGCATGGAGCCTGCTTCTCCCTCTGCCTGTGTCTCTGCCTCTCTCTGTCTGTCATGAATAAATAAATAAAATCTTAAAAAAAAATTAAATGGAAAACATCTGAACATGTTTAAATGATAATAGAAGAAGTAAAGACAGTGAAGTTGAAAACACAGAAGGATAATCAAGAGAAAGAAAAAACCCCAAGAGTAGGATGTGCAATTTCCAAGTTCTTGAGTGTGGCTGTGGAAAGTACATGACTAAAGTGAATGGAAAAAGGACTGACAAAAATAAGAAAGTCAAAGGACAAGGACAAATGGAGTGGGGAGGGATTTACCTCTTTTAAATTGCTAAAATCTAAGTGTGAAGTATATGCATAATGATTACAAAAATTTATATCCTTGAACAAGAGAAGAGTTTTACAATAATATAGTAATTAAGAAAATGAATAATGAGTTATAGAAATGGGTTGCATACTTATTTATCAACCCAAAGTCAATTAAAGAACTTTGGGAAACAATTTTGTTAGTTTCACTATATTCCATTTAGTATTACACTTCAATTGCTATCATGAAATTGTATAGAAGATAAGCCAGGGAACAAATATGAGCCTAGGAAATTTCATTTACCATCTTCGATCAAAAGGTATTCACGTAGGCATAAGTCACTACACTCAAGGTATTAGAGTAAAATCTTCTAATCTGGAAGATTCTAGAGATAAATATATCATTATCTGCAAAAGGGAAAAGACACTAGTTTACAGTCTATTTCTTATTTTCAAAGTAGAAAGAAACCCACAGTATCAGGATTTTGCTTTTAACCTATTCATTATGCTTAATTTTCTGACTTAAAGAATGGAAGCTTTCAGAAAATACTTGATTTTAAAAGACTACAATTATTTCTAAGTACTCTGTGGCTTCTTAACTTTTACAAAAAGGAATGACCACCAACCTCAAAAATTATATTATTCAATATTGGATTATGAGTAGCAGGGTATACAAACTGCATTACAAATACTTCATTCTAATTAAATACAAAGTTGCAACATGAAGGAACTTTCCGGGGACGTATATTGCTTCTAGTAGTGATTATACAACTCTATGCTTTGGCAAAAGTAAAAAAATTCATCATAAAGAGTGAACTTTATTGTATATAAATTTGAATGCGAATTTAAACAGAAAAATTCTTCTAACATTTTTTGCATCTATCCTTCAATTTTGCCAGGGACTCAGTTTCTTAAACAGAACTTTTCATTCATAATTTAAAGTTAACTAAATTTAAAGTGTAAGCTAAAATGTAAAAATGGGGTGTTTCTTAAGAATTAATCTTTAGCCCTCCTTGAGAAATGCAAACTCATTCAATTGCTTCCAATACTTTACTTAGACTTTAACAGTGGGAGTTTATGCCTAATTTAAAAAGTTTTACTTATAATAAACTTTCAATCTCTCTTACTAGATAGACTATGAGTTCCATTTAGACAGAACTTATATTTCCTTCAAAAAATACTTCAAACTTTGAAGAATATAATGGTAATCAATAAATTTAACCCAAATTAATGCAAGTAATCCCACCCCATATTCGCAAAAATTAACAAACAGCACCTTTTGAGAACACTGTAGTCTGAATTATAATGTCAATAATAGATACAAAAATTTTTAAAGACCAGTTTCTATTCCAAAGGCATAGGTTTTTTAATACAATAAGGCTTTCAATTTCTGTAAGATTGTAAGTTAAAAGAACGGCAAGCCCAAACTAACTGACATATGTAATTATTGTTGAAAGAGATTTCAGAGATCCCCTAGAGAAGGAGTCTATCCATTCTTTCTGTAAAGTGTCAGATAGTGAATATTTTAAGTCTTTGGAAGCCATATGATCTCTGTTATAGACTACTTAATTCTGCTATTGGGTGCAAAACCAACTATAGACAATAAGTAAATAAATGAGATGGGCTGTATTCCAATAAAGCTTTATTTGAACACAGAGGAGATGAGCTGAATTTGGACCCATGAGCCACAGTTTGCTCAACCCAAGAACTAGAATCCAACTCCTTCATTTTATCAAAGAAACTAAGGCCGGGAGAGGTTAACTACTTGGCAAAGGTTATCAGATAAATAATGGAACAGTCAAATGCAGTATTCTTTTTCAAACCAGGTATCTTCTACAACACAAACTCTAAAATGATTACATGTCCAAACAGAATATGCTGTGAAATCACAAATAAATAAATAAATAGACCCCAAGTATTATATTTTCTTATCTAATTATGGTCAATAGGATTTAAAGAAGTCTACCTAAGCCAGGAACTAACTACCTATTAATCTATACATCTACACATCTACACATCCACACACCTGGATGCACACACACTTATATATATATATTTTATTATATATATATATATATATATATATATATATATATAAAATAAAATAAAATCACTGTGCTCCTTCTTTTTTTTTTTTTTTTTTTGATCACTGTGCTCCTTATGTGAAATACTGTTTTTGGAATATATGCAGCACATGTTTAATAAAATGTGCTGTATGATTTTCAAAATACAAATTAAAGTACAATTCAATTTGAGGGATATCCATACACAAAGATACTTTCATTTAAAACTTGTGATCTCTATAAAATCTTTAAAAATAAATAAATAAATAAATAAATAAATAAATAAATAAATAAATAATAAAATAAAATAAAATAAAATAAAATAAAATAAAATAAAATAAAACTTGTGATCTCAAAGACTACGTTCCTATTTATTGCCTGAAAGTACAATAACTGTGCTACTGAGCAGCAGTTAGGGACATTTTAAAGGAATTTTCAATTAAATCACTTAAAAAACTATTACAGTATGATACTTCTTCAGATAAGCTATCATACCTAGTAAATCTGCTCCTTCATCCACATCTCCAATTAGGCCTGAGCCAGCTGAAGACAGTTCTTCAAAGAGAGATTCTGTATTGCGATCAAAAGCTTTGTTCTCTATGCCTTTGGTGGGAGTGCTATGCAACAGAAAAAAAAATCAACAAATATTACAGGCTTTTTCAAAAGTATAAAGTGAATACAATAGGCAAATAATTGTCTCCTGTAATTTGCATTTAATACAAAATGTAATTTTAAAAGATTTCTAAAAGGTTTCCTAAAAAATTACAATTAAACTCCACAGAAAGAACTGTTGAAGAAAATATAGAATGTTTATTTTTGGTCAGATCTCAGTAAACACAAACAATAAATGATAGCTAACAGAGCACTACTCTTCATTATATTAGACACTGTACAAGCACTTTACCTAGTTTACCTTACTGAATCCTCACACTGACTTAAAGGAGGTGCTATTATCCCAATTTTATAGAAGAGGAAACTAAAGAGATTAAGGAATTCACCAAGGTCATCCAGCAAATGAGTCAAAGAGGCAGGATTCAAACCCTGCACAGTCAGGCTTCAGAATCCATGATATTAACTACCATGTGAATATGTTGTCTAGATATAAATTGGCATGGCCATTTTGTTTTTCTTTTAAGGGCAATTACAGTATCTGTTAAAATAAAGAATACAAATACTTATATAGAAGAAGCTTTATAATATGGGATATGGAAGGAAATGGGGAAATGTGTATATTTGTGCTTTCATACTATATTAATAGAAAATAGTTGGGGCACCTCGGTGGCAGAGTCAGTTAAGCATCCAATTCTTACTTTCGGCTCTGATAGTGATCTCAGGGTTGTGGGATTGACCCCCACGTGGACTCTGTACTCAGGATGGAGTCTGCTTAGGACTCTCTCTCCCTCTCCCCCTCCTGCTAGTGCGCACTCTCTCGCGCGCACGCGCGCTCTCTCTCTCTCATGTGTGTTCTCTCACTCAGCTCTGTCTAAAATAAATAAATCTTTTAAAAAATTTGCATAGGATTTCCAGTTAAACTTGGTGGACTAAACATAGTTATTTACCGCACAATAGGACATAGGCAATAGAAAAAGAAATTACAGCAGATGAATTGTGAACAAAATTCTGTAAGATGGAATACAGGCAAACAAAACTGATCTGACAGACCAGAAAAGGCTGAAATGTCAGCACTGAGGTTGAGGGAGGAGCTCAGTATACTACCAGAACCTCTGAAGGAGGAATTGAAGGAACCAGCAATCTATAGAGAGATGCATGCAGGGGTGCCTGGGTGGCTCAGGAGGTTAAACATCTGCCTTTAAGCTCAGGTCATGATCCCAGAGTCCTAGAATCAAGCCCTGCATTGGGCTCTCTGCTCAGCAGGGGTATGCTTCTCCCTCTCCCTCTGTGCTCGCCACTCTCTCTCTCTCACTCAAGCAAATAAAATCTTAAAAATAAAGAAAAAAGAAGAAGAAAGATACATGTAAAGGGGAAACATAAAACAGAAGGTTAGGATGAAAAACAATAGAAAGACAGCACAAGAAGCAGTATGAGTGAGATCCAATCCTCCAGAACAGAGATCTCCCTCCCCATAGCATTGCTCCCTAAACAATGGAAGCCATGTTTAAGTGTTAAAAGCAGGAAACCAGAGTATCTGCATTACTTACCTAAGTACCAGCTAAACAGCCATGGAGCACCAAACTTTTAAAGAAGGCCTTTATTATAAAATAAAGAGTCTAAGAACAAATGGACTATAACAGAGGCACTCAGAGCAAAAGGAGACAATGCAAGCAGCAGAAGAAATTAAAAAAAAAAAACAACTTTTTTTTTTTCAGAATAAACATTGTGTACATAAAAAAAATAGCAGGATGTTATAAAGAGTAATTCTAAAAACTTTTAGGGGGAAAAGAAAACTATTCACTGAGTAACTTCTATGCACTTAGAAATACTAAGACTTTGTCTCTGCTTTTAGGTGGTGACTAGGCAATGTTTGGTAAATAAAGGTTTTTTAATAAGAAAAATACTTTTAGGGGAAAAGAAAAAAAATCAATGAGGGCTGAAAGATAAAGTTGAAGAAATCATCCCAAAATTAGAACAAAAAACAGAAGGGGGAGGGTGGAATTATGTTAGTCCAGACTGCTCAAAATCCACCTAACAGATATTCCAGAAAGAGAGAGGAAGAGACAACAGTAAGGAGAAATAAGAAAATTCCTCAGAACTAGGAGATAATGAATTTCCAGATGAAAAGATTTACCATATACAAGAAGATACAAGGAAGATCCCTACGTCAAACACATGATGAATGTATTTTTAAAGCGGGGGAGGGCACATATCAGGGATAAAGTGAAGATCCTAAAAAGCTTCCAGAGAAAATAAACAAAAAAGCAAGAATCCAAATGGCCAACTCTTCAAACTCAACATGATTATGAACAATGTCTTCCCAATTCTGAAGGAAAACTTTTGAAGATTTTCCAACCTAGAATTCTGTTAGCCAAACTATCAATCATGTTTTCAAATGACATTTGTCATACTCAAGTTCTCCAAAAATTTACTTTCTGGGACAGCCCAGGTGGCCCAGCTAAGGTTTAGCGCCACCTTCAGCCCAGGGCATGATCCTAGAGACCCGGGATCAAGTCCCACGTCAGGCTCCCTGCATGGAGCCTGCTTCTCCCTCTGCCTGTGTCTCTGCCTCTCTATGTGTCTCTCATGAATATATATATAAAATCTTTAAAAAATTTTTTTTTACTTTCCATGCAGCCTTTGCCCAGAAAGCTAGTAAGAATATTTTTGTCAAGGGGCAGATGGGTGGCTCAGTCAGTTGAGCATCCAACTCCTGATTTTGGCTCAGGTCATGATCTTCAGGTCATGAGATCAAGACCCACATCAGGCTCTGTGCTGGGCATGAAGTCTGCTTGAGATTCTTTCCCTCCCCCGCTCCCCCTGCTCACACGTGCTCTCTCTTAAATCAAGAAATCTTAAAAAAAAAAAAAAAAAAAAAAAGAAAGAAAAGAAAAAAAAGAAAAGAAAAGAAAAAGAAAAAGGAATATGTTCTGTCAAAACAAAGGCATACATCAAGAAACAAAGCACATCTGGGTGGTGCAGTCAGTTAAGCTTCAGATCTTGGTTTTGGCTCACTGGTTCACGTTGTTATCTCAGGGTCCTGAGATCAAGCCCCATGCTGAGCTCTGTGCTCAGCATGGAGTCTGAGATTCTCTCTCCCTCTCTTTCTGCCCCTCCCTCTCGTACTCTCTCTCTCTAAAATAAATAAACAAATCTTAGAAGGAAAAGAAAGAAGCAGCAGCAGCAAGATGATCTCGGATCCAGGAAACAGAAGATATGACAGAGGACAAAGTGACAAGAATTCCCAGTATGAAAGTGAGGGCAAATGCCAGGACCAGAACCCATGAGAGCCTAGACTAGAGAATGGGAATAGAAGACGCCAGGAGACAGAGTGCCAGGAAACTGGCTTTATATTTGGCCATTTTGAAAGTGCTTACATTTATGATTCGCAAGGTATCTGTCCATGAACTTGCAATAGATATGTAGAAGCCTAAGCAAATAAAACGAAACAAAAATCTGCCACGTTTTACTAATTCTAGAAAAGTAAAGTTGCAAAAGATAGGAAAAATAATCACAGTATATTCTGTGACTAAGCTATGATCAATATTTACTGTCATAATGATTTTAAAAATGAATGTTCATGTAACACAAACTGAGAATTATATTGAGAGGATAAAAGGAGGGATGGTGGTTTAAGGAACTATATCCTTGTCGTCTTCTACTATAAAGTCAACAGCCAGTATCACAACTTTTCTAAAACCAGGGTTCCTCATTTGATCCACAGAATACAGAAAATGATTTGAGGGACTATTTTCTCAATTCTAGAGACACAGGAGTGTAGCTAATTCATTATATACAAAGGATGCCTTAGGGCAGGACTTAATTTTCTCACAGAATCCCAGCTGAGAAACAGAAGAAGCAAGGAAAAGAGCATAAGGATGTGGTTTAGATACTTGAATAGCAGAAGAGAACTAAGATGTGACCGCTGCCGCCACCACATCCACAGTCATGCTGAAGCACAAGTTCTCTGTTGACACAACTTGTGAAAGCAGCTCTAAAGTGGTCCGCCAGGTGCTCAACAAGCTGGGAGGAGTCTGACATTGACCTGCCCAACAAGAAGGTTTGCTTCAATTCTGAGCACAACATGGACACTCTGCTGGAGAACTTGGAGAAAACAGGATAGGCTGTTTCCTACCTCAGCCCCAAGTAGCAAGGGCCTGGAAACCTGGGCCCAGGATGGACCAAAGGGGGCAGGAAGCTGATCTTCTCCTGCCTTCCAAACAGTCCTGGGGCCCAACAGTCCTGCTCAGCGATGGGAGTTCCTGCACAGACCTTTCTTTAGCCTGCTGACCCTGCAATAAAGCTGAGCTGCTATTATTGGGGCAAAAAAGAAGACAAAGAAGCGACAGACACTGACTCTTGGGAATGGGAATGAAGGGTGGATAGGGTAGGAGACTACTACTGCCCTTCATATTTTGTATTATTCCCATTTGACCTTAATACTATATATGCATTAATTAGTCTGATAAAAATATACTTTTTTAAATTTTTAAAGAGGTTCAGAATGACAAACAGAAATTGCTAATCTCCTTAGGCTTAAGAGAGGACAGATAAAAAGCAAATTTCACTTTTTACATTCTGCATGTTTACATTTTTTGTTTAAGAGAGCATCTGTGCGAGTGGTGGGGGAAGAGATGGGGGAGAGAGAGAATCCCAAGTAGGCTCCATGCCCAGCACAGAGACCAGAGACCAAGGGGGGCTCGATCTCACCACTCTGATATCATGACCTGGGCTGAAATCGGGAGTTGGAAAATTAACTGACTGTGCCACCCAGGCATCCCTGCATTGTTTACATTTTTAAATAAATAATAAAGAAAAAAATGTTTTCATAGGACATGGCCTTCGACATCAGAGAGTCCTAGACCTAATGCTAGCTCCAATCGCTAACTTGGAAGTCTTGGACAAGTTACTACACATTTCTGAGCTTCCTTATCTGTACAATGGGGATGAAGACACTGACTTCATAAGGTTGTAATTCAACTTATATTAAACGATGATGACCATAGTACTATCTAACCTTTATTAAACTGGGCCCACTGCCAATAATTCAACATACATTGATTCATTTACTCACAATCATCTGAGGTATTATCATAATTCCCTCCTGTGGAGGAGAAAATATACCTCAGATTCAAATCCAAGGCAGTATTTGAACCCACATAGTATTACCTTACGTTCATGCTTTTAACCATGACTGCAGTGATAAGTGGTGTGTATTTTTTATGGTCATTTATTTTTAAAGGACAAATGTAATGGAAGAAATTAAAAGGAAGGGAGTAGGTCCTGTGTAACATTCTTGAACATCTATATGCTTTAGATTACCTTGATTAAGATGATACATAACAATTCTCTTCCTGCCACTAAACAGCCTTCCCATGTAAAACGAGAGTAATTTCTTCCAATAATGAGATCATTACACTTTGGGTTTTCTGTTGTTTTTTTGAGTAGGCTCCACATCCAAGATGGGGCTTGAACTCATAACCCTGAGATCAAGAGTGATATGCTCTACTGAGCCAGCCAGGCACCTGACATCATTACAGTTTTGAAGGGAGTATGTACACTTCTTCCTGATTTGGGGGAAAGAACAGTTTCCTCAAATTGTTACTTCTCATATTCCTGTTTCTATGTTTCCTCAAATTCCAGAAAGTACTGGTTATCCCTTGGGCTATTTTTTTCCCCTATCCTTCCATATGCTTCTAATCCCTGATGTAGCAAAGGAACATTTCATAAAACATTTAAACCAAGTATAATGTCTAGTTTCAAAAATGGAAACTGAAATATAGTACCAACATTTCTTCAGCAAAACATCTGAATTGTCCTTTTCTCTGAAACCAGGGAACAATAGTATGCTTCTGAGAGAGGGGAAAGGAAGTATAAAATGCCTTAATTTGACACTAATAGTACCTTGAGCCTTTATATCCACTGAGATCTTTGTCCATATCCAACTCAGGAGTGGATTCAATGATTGCTTGAACTTCTGACTTCTCTTCATTTTCAGCAGAGCCTTAGGAAAAGGACAAGATGATATAAATAATGCATATATTACATACTGCCCCTAATAAGAGAATCCTATTGCTTCAGTGATTATAAATACATCATTTGATCAGAAAAACATTTTAAGGAGTAGGTTCTAAGAATTATGAGGTTTAGACAAGTCATATATCAGATTAACAGTGACTATCAGAAACTGATAAATAACCAAAGTTTTTATTTGTATTTTTGGGGACACAGTCCATTGTATCCCAGGGCAGAACTTCCTGTTTGTTTGTTTTTACTAATTAAGGGGTGAAATACAGAGAAATTAAAGATGAAGACTATTCTCCTGCCTTTTAGGCTCTCTAATCCTCCAGTTTCCCAAATCTGTTGCTCCAAAACTTTATTTGATCATCACTCTTTTTAAGCTTACCTACAATTGAGTACAATTTTATAAATCTAAAGCAGTAACACCCCTAAGATGAATCCTTTCATACCCAGGTGATCTTTACCAGAAAGAACTAGGGTCACTTACCTGTTGATACATTTCTAGTTTCTTGGGCTACCTGTACTTCAATATGCTTGCTTATCTCTGATTTATTTGGTGTATCTGCAACCTTCACAAATCCTTCATTATCTTCCTTTAAGGGAGTATCAGTAGGAATTGTGGCCACATCTGACGCAGCTGTTGATGCCGGAGTGGTAGCTTTAGATCCTCCTTGGCTAACATCAGAAAGTTCATCCTACAAATAAAAAGAATTATTGGGGATGAGGTTTTGCTTGGGTGGCTCAGTTGGTTAAGCGTTCAACTCTTAATCTCAGTTTAGGGTATTTTTAAAGATTTTATTTATTTATTCATTCATGAGAGACACAGAGAGAGAGAGATGCAGACACTAGGCAGAGGGAGAAGCAGGCTCCCTGTGGGGACCCCAATGCAGAATTCAATCCCAGGACCTTGGGATCATGACCTGAGCCAGAGGCAGACACTCAACCAATGAACTACCCAGACATCCCAATCTCAGTTTAGGTCTTGACTTCAGGATTGTGAGTTCAAGCCCTGTGTTAGGCTCCATGCCTAACAAAAGAATTATGGGAAAAATCCTTAAATGATTAATTCATTTTAAATCATTTTCTTAAATGAGTTAAAAAACTTGCAGAGAGAAAGTTCTATTAAAAAACAGTAACAGGGGGCAGCCCCGGTAGTGCAGCGGTTTAGTGCTGCCTGCAGCCTGGGGTATGATCCTGAGGACCTGGGATCAAGTCCCACGTCAGGCTCCCTGCATGGAGCCTGTTTCTGTCTCTGCTTGTGTCTCTGCTTCTCTCTCTGTGTGTCTCTATGAATAAATAAAATCTTAAAAAAACAAACAAACAGTAATAGGGGCACCTGGGTGGCTTAGTTGGTTAATCATCTGCCTTCAGCTCAGGTCCATGATCTCAGGGTCCTGGGATAGAGCCTCGAGTAGAGTCAGGCTCCTTGCTCAGTGGGGAGTCTACTTTACCCTCTCCTTCTGTCCCTCCCCCATTCGTGTTTTTGTTCTCTGTCAAATAAATAAATAAATTAAATTTAAAAAAAAAAACCACAAACAGCAGTGGAATTACAAGATTCTGAATCTTAGAGGAGATTCAGTTTTGTACACCGTATTCTTAAAATATCCTGCATCCAGATCACCTGAAATACTAAAGGGGCAGATTTTAAGTCCAACTCCAAACTTCAGGCAGTGAGGCCAAGTAATCTGCATTTTAAAAAAGCAATCCAGGTGATTTATATACTCATTAAAACTTGATAATTACTATTTTAGGGTCCACAAATAGTCATGATGTCCAGATTGAATTTTATGCAAAAATGTGTAGAATGCATTTTTCTGGGGGAAAAAAAACAACTTTTATCAGGTTTCAAAGGGTTTTGTGGCCTCAAAATAATTAAAAGCAGTTCTCCAAAAGTTGAATCTTTGTGTGGCACACCTGAAACTAATGTAACATTGTGTGTTGATTTAAAAAAATAAAAGAAAAAAAAGTGGGCAGCCCGGTGGCTCAGCGGTTTAATGCTTTCGGCCCGGGGTGTGATCCTGGAGACCCGGGATCGAGTCCCACATCGGGCTCCCTGCATGGAGCCTGCTTCTCTCTCTGCCTGTGTCTCTGCCTCTCTCTGTCTTTCATGAATAAATATTTTTTTTAAAAAGTGGGGGAAGGGATTTAAAAAAAAAACAATACAAAACAAAAAAGAGGGCAGCCCGGGTGGCTCAGCGGTTTAGCGCCACCTTCGGCCCAGGGCATGATCCTGGAGACCCGGGATCGAGTCCCATGTTAGGCTCCCTGTATGGAGCCTGCTTCTCCCTCTGCCTGTGTCTCTGCCTCTCTTTCTCTCTCTCGCAATCTGTGTCTCTCATGAATAAATAAAATCTTTTAAAAAGGCGGGGGGGGGGGGGGAGCAAGTGGTAGGCTCAGTTGGTGGAGCATGTGACTCTTGATCTCAGGGTCCTGAGATCAGGCCCATGTTAGGCATAGAGCCTACTTAAAAACAAAAACAAAAACAAAAAAACAGCACACAGTTCTCTAATGGCTACCAATAACGAGGCAGTTCTTTTACAGCAAAGTACCCAGGTCTTTAAAAAAAGGGAACCTAAAATGCATGGGTAACTCAATCAGTTAAGAGTCCAACTCTTGGTTTTGGCTCAGGTCATGGTCTCAGGGTCATGAGATCTGGTCCCCAGGTAGGGCTCCATGCTGAGCATTTTGTCTGCTTGGGATTCTCTCTCTCCCTCTTCCTCTGCCCCTCTCCAGGCTCTCTTTTTCTCAAATAAATAAAATCTTTACCAAAAAAAATAAATAAATAAAAGAAAGAAAGAAAAAGAGAACTTGACAAAAAGTTTACAATAAATAGTAGTAGTAGTAGGAAGAATAATAATAATTAGGGTAAATAGTGAATTTATCATTCACTAAATGTCTGACCTTGGGTCAGTTATGTATTCTTTCTAAATCTATGTTTTCTCATTTGTAAAATAGAAATAATGGTACTTAATTCATAGATTATAAATTATTCTACATAAAGACTTAGCAAAGTGTTCACATATACTCAGTGTTTAAAAAGTTAGTAATTATTATATAGCAAATATGACAATACATTATGTACAACTCTGAGAATTCTGAAATGTATGCTTTTGGTCTAAAGCAAAAAGAATTATGTCTATATTAAGTTAAGTCTTAGCTTTAATATAGACATATAACTTAATATTAAGTTAACTTAATATGTCTACATTAAGTTATGCTATGGTGGGGTGATTTTTTTTTTTTTTTTGGTGGGGTGATTTTTAGTGACTTTAATTTCCCTCTTTAAAATTTTCTTTTTTTAACTTTTAAAAGTTATAAAAATAACTATAAAATAATGAAACAGACTCCAAGCCATTAAAAAAAAAAAAAAAACAGTAACAACAATACTATACCAATCAAAATTACATATATACTCTAAGCTTTATATTCCACTATCTGAGAGATTTAGGTCATTTTAGGTGCTGAGAAGTCAAGAGTGTTCAATTTCAAATTTAAATTTAAAATTCTGTTCAAAAAATAAATAAATAAAATAAAATTCTGTTCAAGTACAAGAAAGCATTTTTGGCATATAGTCAGCTACCTGTGCTATGGTGGAAAGCAATTACAGTGAAAGCAACCACACTCAGAGAACTTTATGACCGAAACTCTTAGCTTTATAATATTAAAACATTTTCATCTCCATTATCTTCTCCTAAAAATAATTTACTATCACAAATTTTGATGTAGCAAAAATTTCGGTACCAAGAGTGGGTGAATTAGAACCAATCACCAGAAGAAAACATAGGGTTATGTAAATTATATTTGCTGGGGCAAATCAGGAGCTCTTTTTTTTTTTTTTTTTTTTTTATGATAGTCACAGAGAGAGAGAGAGAGGCAGAGACACAGGCGGAGGAAGAAGCAGGCTCCATGCACCGGGAGCCTGACGTGGGATTCGATCCCGGGTCTCCAGGATCGTGCCCTGGGCCAAAGGCAGGCGCCAAACCGCTGCGCCACCCAGGGATCCCAGATCAGGAGTTCTTTATCCAGAAGAGATGGTATATGTATACAATGGAATATTATTCAGCCATAAAAAAGAATGAAAACTTGCCATTTGCAACAACAAGGATGGTGCTAAAGAATGTTTCACTAAATGAAATAAGATGGTTGAGAGAAAGACAAATACCATGATTTCACTCATATGTGGAATTTAAGAAACAAAACAGATGAAGGAAGAAAAAAAAGTGAGAGAGAGGAAGACACAGAGAAAAAAAAAAAGACACCTAGAAACAGCCTCTTAACTATACAGAACAAACAAATGGTTACCAAAGGGGAGGTGTGCAGAAGGATGGGTGAAATTAGACAAAGGAGATTAAAGGGTTCATTTATCAAGACGCCTGGGTAGTTCAGCGGCCGAGCATCTGCGTTCAGCTTGGGGCGTGATCCTGGGTCCAGGGATGGAGTCCTGCATCAGGCTCCCTGTGAGGAGCCTGCTTCTCCCTCTGCCTGTGTCTCTGCCTCTCTCTGTGTGTGTCTCTCATGAATAAATAAATAAAATTTTAAAAATAAATAAAGGGTACATTTTTCTTGATGAGCACTGAATAATATAAGGAAGTGCTGAATCCCTATGTTGCACCTCTAAAACAGATACAACACTATATGCTTACTTAAAAAAAAAAAAACACACTTCTTTATCTCTTCAATGGTGTCCCACTCTTCATCCCTATCCCAGACTCTGAGGTTTTTCTTTTTCCTGTTTTTTGTTTATTTGTAAATGATGAGAAATGCAGAATGTCACAGCTTGTGAATGCCATACCAGCATGAGTTACCCATTTAAAAATCTGAGTATCGAGACACCTGAGTGGCTCAGTGGTTGGGCATCTGCCTTCAGCTCAAGGCGTGATTCCAGAGACCCAGGATCAAGTCCCACATTGGGCTCCCTGCATGGGGCCTGCTTCTCCCTCTGCCTGTGTCTCTGCCTCTCTCTCTCTCTGTCTCTCATGAAAAAATAAATAAAATTTTAAAAAAATAAATAAATAAAAATTTGAGTATCCTGGCTCTCCTGATGGGCTTGAGCTCTAACACATGGTTAAAACCCAAATGTCTGCTGAAGACCTTCATCCTAGAAAATCTTTGCTATTCTCAATTTCTGAGTTTATATTGGACTTCAATAATAGCTGGTCAGCCACCAATTATTTTATTTATCATTATTTTAAGAAACGCATATTCACAGCAGGTAATGATCCATTTACCAAAAATAAATGTCCCCTGCGATTTTGAATCTATCGAAGGAAAAATAAAATAGTATACACGTGTTAGATATGATATTTATTTAAAAGGGTTTTCAGTGACATGGGAAAATGCTTATATGTTAAACTGGAAAAATAAATTGCATATATATTTTAAATAAAGTGTATACATAACATCATTTGTAACAGCAAAAAACTGCAAACAACTTAAATGCTTCAAAATAAGAGATTAAGCAAGCTATACTATATCCATATTAGAGAACATTATTCAGCAATTAAAAACTGTATTGTAGGGCAGCGCAGGTGGCACAGCGATTTAGTGCCACCCAGGGTGTGATCCTGGAGACCCCGGATCGAGTCCCATGTCAGGCTCCCTGCGTGAAGCCTGCTTCTCCCTCTGCCTGTGTCTCTGCCTCTCTCTCTCTCTCTCTCTGTCGCTCATGAATAAATAAATAAAATCTTAAAAAAAAAAAAAACAACTGTGTTGTAGAAGGGTATTTACTGAAATGGAAGATATTCAAAATAGTTTGCAAAGAGACTGGGATTAAAACAAACCAGTACAGTATGAGCAATTAAAAAAAAAAAAAAGGAAAAAAAAATAGGACAGTGATTCTTAGAGTTGTTGCCACTGAGTAGATGAGTAACAAGTGATTTTTACTTTTCCTGTGCCTTTGTTGGCATAATTATATATACATATAGAAGTAGAAAAAATTAGAAAAATCAGAATATAAATCTATACATGAAGTATGGTCTCTAAAAAATGTTTTAGCTTATATAAAGTGGCTATAGATAACAGGTAAAAATTCTTTCCTGCTTATTAATACTTGTGCGTTTCCAAATTTTTAAACAATAGTCACGTGTTACTATTATAAGGAAAAAAGTAAATTAGAAATAAATTTGAATTAGTATAGCTAGATGAAATTACCTTTCACTTAGAAAGTTTTGAGAAAACCATTGATACTATTAATATATAGGGAGCTACCCATTCATTAGTGTCTGTGTTTAAGACAACTGATTACCTGTCACCTGAAGTACAACACTAAATATGCTGATAAAACATGCTGTATTGGATAGCCAATTATTCTGTGCATCTCCAATACAGGGCTGATTTCTAGTGGGAAGGAAGACAAACAAAGAAATAGCTCAATTCTCTATCACTTCCTCCCCTCTTAAAACTAAAGGACAAAATTGCTATTTTCCTGAGCTGTTGACTGATGTCTAATAAAAAAGATCTGATAAAACTTACATAAGCCAAGCCAATTAGCTTGTTTGGAGTTAAAAAAAAACTGATGGTCACATTTGTGGAACCAAAGAGACCCATACTGAAGACAACTAGAGGCTGCCCTGAGTACCACTCTCTTAAGTCCTTGCTTTGATGTGTACTATTAAAAAAACGTAAGTGGCAAGGGGCACCTGGGTGACTCAGTCAGTTGGGTGTCCAGCTCTTCATTTTGGCTCAGCTCATGGTGTCAGGGTGTGGGACCGGCAAGTGCCCAGCTCTGTGCTCAGCGGGGAGTCTGCTTCTCTCTTTCTCTCTCTCCCTCCCAACCTTATTCTCTCTCTCTCCTTCTGCCCCTCCATTTGCTCATGTGTGCTCAAATAAATAAATCTTAAAAACTAAATAAAAAATGAAAGCGGCCACTTGATTAATTCATATTAATGCTTATCACATACATGAATTCCCACTATTTATTTTATTTTTAGTAGGTGCTATGCCCAATGTGAGGCTTAAGCTCACAACCATGAAATCAAGAGCATCATATTCTACTGACTAAGCCAGCCAGGCACCTCAAATTCCCACTTTTTAAAGGTTTAAAATATAAAATACATTTAAGGTTCCTGATAAGCACTTAAAACTCATCAAGACTGCGGATTCAGAAAGCCCTAGGAAAAAAATCAAGTTCATATATACTGAAAAAAATGACATGACTTTGAAGCTATTTGAAAAATAATTTGAGGTCCATTTGTTTTTTCTTAAAATAAGCTCTATGCCCAATGTAAGGCTTGAACTCATGACCTTGAGATCAAGTCCCATGCTCCACCAACTGAGTCAGCCAGCTGTCCTTTGAGGTCAATCTTGTACTTGTCATTTGTCTCTTAAATAAAAGTAGAAAAATGATTTCCTCTTCCTCCTAATCACCCTATCCCCAATGTCTAGTTACTTTTACCTTAAAAAAAAATTACTTAGCAATTAAAGAGTTCATAACATAAGCAGTTTGGCAAAAGCCCTCCTCCCCAAATTCTTGTGGATCTGGGAGTATAAAATAAAGTAACCATGAGAGCTGAACCTAAACTAGGAAAAGGACTCTGCCATCTTCTCAAGGTTTGGGGCTACAAGGAAGTGGTAAATTAGTATCTGCTTAGAAGAAAATGTTTTAAATTTGTCATGGGCTATCCAAGTAACATGAGATTTATTTATCTATAACTTCCCTTTTATAGTTTTACCATATAAAAATATTTTACACTCATTAAAATAGCTTACTGTGTGGGCTGTACTTCTGGATCTCAGGGAGAGCCAAGGAGAGAAGCTCTCAATTTTAGGGGACCATTTTCAAAAGAGGCATTTCTTGTTGGTCTCCCAGGCAGTGGTGACATAAAGCTCCTAAGATTAGTAGGAAAGCACTGACATGGGAAAAGTCTCTGCTACAATGTTTGGTTGGAAGCACAGTATTCTTGTATCTCCTATGGAAGAAATTATGAAATTCTGTCACTAATAATGCCTCCAACAAGATAGAAGAAAGACAAGCCTAAATATTAATCTGTTAAAAGATAAAGTATATCACTTTTGGTCAACAGTAAGCTCATAAGATGTGCAATGGGACACCTGGGTGGCTCAGCTGTTAAGCCTAAGCTGCCTTAGGCTCAGGGCGTGATCCCAGAATCCAGGATCAAGTCCCACATTGGGCTCCCTGAGGGGAGCCTACTTCTCCCTCTGCCTATGTCTCTGCCTCTTTCTGTGTCTCTCAAGAATAAATAAATCTTAAAAAAAAAAAAAAAAAAAGATACAATGTACAAGATAAGAAAAATCATGGGGTGCCTAGGTGGCTCCGTCGGTTAAGCACTAAGGCTCAGCTCATGATCCCAGAGTCCTGGGATTGAGCCCCCGTCAGTCCCTGCTCAGCAGGGAGTCTACTTCTCCCTTTCCTCACCCTTCCCCTTCGCTCATGCTCTCTTGCTCTCTCAAATAAATATAATCTTTAAAAAAAGAGAGAGAAAATTATTAGAACCTAAATGAAAACTGTAAGCATTTATAAAAATTATCCTATATAAAGTTTCAGAGGAGTTACATGCTATTATTTGACATTTAGTCTGTAGCTTCTGGAGACCTCCAGTTCCTATTTTATACCAGTCATTTGCCAACCAGCACTGCTTTAGCTAATTTTTTTTTAAGTATTTATTTAAATTCCACTCAGTTAACAGTGTAATAATACTAGTTTCAGGTGCAGAATATAGTGATTTAATACTTTTATACATCACTTGGTACTCATCACACTAAGTGTACCCCTCAATCCCCATCACCTATTTAATCCACCCCCCACCCACTTCCTTAATGTTAACTATCAGTTCTTGCTTCCCCCCACCACACTGCCTTTGGTCATTTGTTTCTTAAATTCTGCATGAGTTAAGTCATATGATAGGTCTTCCTCTGACTTATTTCACTTAGCATAATATTCTCTAGCTCCATCCATGCTGTTGCAAATGGCAAGGTTTCATTCTTTTTTATGGCTGAGTAATATTCCATTGTATACACATATCATCTTTATCAATTCATCAGTTCATAGAGAAATAGGCTGTTTCTATAGTTTGGCTATTGTAGATAACAAGCTATAAACACTAGGGTGCATGTGTCCCTTTGAATTAGTAATTTTTGTATTCTTTGAGTTAATACCTAGTAGTGCAACTGCTGGATCAAAGGGCAGTTTATTTTTAACTTTTTGAGGAAACTCCATACTGTTTTCCACACTGGCTGCACTAGTTTACATTCCCACCAACATTCCCCTTTCCCTGTATCCTGGACAACATCTGCTGTTTAGCTAATAGTCTCGACTACAATTGCCTCTTTATATGAAGAACCCTAGCTTATCAATTCAATTGCTTGGTGTCATTAAGATACCCTCTTCAAACATATGCTGATGTAGGTCCCTTCACGGCTGTCAAGTCTCTTTCTCATAAATGTACTTCTTTTATAACCTATTCCCCAACCCCCCTTTAGTCATTAAGGAAATCTCAAATTGTAGGCTGTGCATATCACTGGAGAATGTCCACAAAAAAGCAGAAAACTGATCTTGGATTCCAGTGCTACGACCAGAGGGGAATGCCTTCCTATGCATATTAAACTGTGCTTTAAAAAGTAGGTGTTAGGGTACCTAGGTGGCTCAGTTGGTTAAGCGTCCAACTCTTGATCTCAGCTCAAATCTAGATCTCAGTGTTGTGTGTTCAAGCCCCATGTTGGGCTCCATGTGGGGTGTAGAGCCTACTTTTAAAAATAATTGGGACACCTGGGTGGCTCAGGGGTTGGGTGTCCGCTTTCGGCTCGGGGCGTGATCCTGGGGTCCCGGAATCAAGTCCCGGATTGGGCTCCCTGCATGGAGCCTGCTTCTCCCTCTGCCTGTGTCTGCCTCTCTTTGTGTCTCTCATGAATAAATAAACAAAATCTTTTAAAAATAAAATTAATTAAAAGATAAAAAGGATAGATAAAATTAAAAGATAAAAGAACATTCAAAAATGTTATACAGGGGATCCCTGGGTGGCTCAGCGGTTTGGCACCTGCCTTCCACCCAGAGTGTAATCCTGGAGTTCTGGGTTCGAGTCCCACATTGGGCTTCCTGCATGGAGCCTCCTTCTCTGTCTGTGTCTCTGCCTCTCTTTCTCTGTCTCTCATGAATAAATAAATAAATAAAATCCTTTAAAAAAAATGTTATACAGGGGAACCTGGGTTCAGTGGTTGTGCCTCTGCTTTCAGGTGAGGTCATGATCCTGGGGTCCTGGGACTGAGTTCCATATCAGGCTCCCTCAAGGGAGCCTGCTTCTCCCTCTGCCTATGTCTCTGCCTATCTCTTTGTCTCTCATAAATAAATAAATAAACAAATAAATAAACAAATAAATAAAATCTTTTTAAAAAATGTTATATGAATAGGAAACAAGCACAAAAAATGCTCAACATTACTAATCATCAGAGAAATACAAATAAAAACTACAGCATCACCTCACATCCATTAGGATGGCTACTATCAAAAACAAACAAAATAACAAGTGTTGTTGAGATGCATCCATTAGGATGGCTACTATCAAAAACAAACAGAAAATAACAAGTGTTCTTGAGATATGGAGAAATTTGAACCCTTGTACACTGCTGGAAAGATTATAAAATGTTGCACCTTGCTTGGAACACAGCATGGTATTTCCTCAGAAAACTAAAAATAGAACTATCATATGATCCAGCAATACCCCTCTAGGTATATATCCAAAAGAACTGAAAGCAGGGCACCTGGTGGCTCAGTGGTTGAGCATCTGCCTTTAGCCTGGGTCGTGATCTCAGGGTCCTGGGATCTAGTCTCACATCAGGATCCCCGCAGGGAGCCTGCCTCTCCCACTACCTAGGTCTCTGCCTCTCTCTCTGTCTCTCATGAATAAATAAATAGAATCTTAAAAAAAAAAAAAATTGAAAGAAATTTGCTCCACCCATGTTCATAGCAGCACTACTCCCAATAGCCTAGAGGTAGAAGTGACCCAAATGTCCATGAAGGGATGAATGGATGTATCAAATGCGGTCTATATATACAATGGAATATTATTCAGCCTTAAAAAGAGGAAAACCCAACATATACTACAACAGATATGAATCTTGAGGACAAAATGCTGAGTGAAATAAGCCAGTCACAAAAGACAAATATCATGGTTCCATTTACACAACACCTAAAGCAGTCAAACTCTTAGAAAAGAAAGTAGAATGATTGTTGCTGGGGTGGGAGAAGGGGAGAGAGGGAGTTGTTTCATGGGTACAAAGTGTTAGGTTTGCAAGATGAAAAAGTTCTAGAGATCTGCTTCACAACGTGAATATTCTTAACATTACTGAACTATGCACTTAAAAATGATTAAGATGGTAAATTTTAGGGGCACCTGGGTGGCTCAGTCGGTTAAGCATCTGCCTTCAGCTCAGGTCATGATCTTAGGGTTCTGGGATTGTGCCCCAGGTCGTGGAGGGGGCAGGGGGGGAGTCACTGCTCAGCAGGAAGCCTGCTTCTCCCTCTACCTCTGCCACTCCCTACATTCATGTGCATACTCTCTCTCAAATAAATAAGTAAAAAAAAAAAAAAAAGAAAAAAATGGTAAATTTTATTCTGTAGGTACTCACTACACACAAATAAGAAAATAGGTGTCATTACTTTTAGCTTCACTTGAGATACCAAAGTGAAAACTATCTGTCTTGTGCCATTTTATTACTGGCTTTAGATACCAGGTAAAAGTCTATAAACCTCTACAAAGTATCTTCAGTTGTTTCATTCATTAAATTCCTCCCTCATGTGCTCAGTCCTGAACAGAATATGTATGTTGTTATTCAGCATTGCCGTTACTATTTATGTTTTGAGAGACTATAACGTAAGTTTACAATTATAAAAGACAAATTTATCTAAGGACAGTTTAGAAATGGGGGCGCTTGGTTCAGCATCTGACTCTTGGCTTCAGCTCAGGTCATGATCTCAAGATCCTGAAATCAAGCTCTATGGTGGGGGTCTGCTTGAGATTCTCTCTCCTCCCTCTCAACCCCTCCCCTCACTCCTGCATGAACTCATGCTTGCGCGCTCTCTAAGTAGTAAGTTAAATAAATAAATAAATAAATAAATAAATAAATAAATAAATAAATAAGATCTGGAAAGAAGGAAAGAAAGATATGTTCCAGTGTAATGTTTTCCTAAGTAGCCTGCCTGCCTTCATCTGAAATAAGATAAACAAAGGGGCAAGCTATTGTTACAGAAGTGTCTTTTTTATTCAGATTTTAAGCCTAATGAAAGTAAAGACAAAATTATAAAAACTAGGCCCATGTATCCCCACTATAACACTTAATCACCTTATATTTCAATTTTTATATTTACAATCCTTTCTACACAAAGTTAAAATGTTAAAGCAGTGGTTCTTAAGCTCTTTTGATTTACAGCTCTATGATATAAAAGAATTATAAAATTCTATATGTACATGTATTTTCTTGATGTTTTATGACTTTGATTCCTAAAGGAGTCTGTGGCCAAAAAAACACTGAAAACCCTAACCCTAAGCACAATTAGAAGTTAATTATATTGTGGGTTTAAGAAAATTCTGATTACTAGAAGTATGAATGTCCTAACCCTGAAGATATTTCTGAAGAAAGGGGACACTGTTTCACTGTCACAGATCAGCTGTAGTGCTTCCATGGACCTGGATGGGTAGGAGGCCTGACCTGGCGTGTAGGAAAAAGCCTTGTCTTTATATCCCCAATGCCCAGCATATCAAGCCTGACGTGAGAAGGCTCATAACAGATGTTTGCTGAATAAAGCTAACAATGCCCTGATTAAAGCTGAAGAAATCTGTTCATCGAGGGAGGCAGCCTACAGTACAATGACACACTGGGGCTGTCTCCAGGATACACACAAGTTATGTACATTCTGTCTTGAGAAATGTATTTGTGCAAATTTGTGCAAGGGTATTTGCGTGTTTCTTACCTAGAGCTGGGTAGATGGAAATAGGCTGAATTTCCATATGATTTACTTAGATTTCTCTTCTTTATTTTAAAATGCTGTCTTTGGGGGAGGAGTAATTTATAGATTACAGTAAAGCCCTAGCAACCACTACAGAAATAATTCTCTTATATTTCAGTGAAAAACATCAGTAGTCTTCCAAACTGAGCACTAATGTCTTGAGAATAGCAGTTGAATAAGTAACCAGTAGTTAATTGTGTTTGTTTAGTTTTGGAAAGTGATCTGAAATACCATTCTCACCTCCTGTTCTACAGCCTTCAGAGATTCAGGACTACTGCTGACCTGGGAAGAAAGAAAGATTATACGAGAGACAACAAGATCATGTATTTATTAGGTGTTAGCACATTCCTAAGTATCTTTGGCTTGTTTTACCATTCAGGATAACATGATCTCTCTAATCTACTATGTTAAAATGAGGATTTGTGGGTTTTGTTTTGATTTGACTTAAAAACACTTTCCTCAGTTTCCTCAAAAAGTCGAAAAATAGAACTACCCTATGTCCCAGCAATTGTACTACTAGGTATTTACACCAACGATACAAATGTAGTGATCCAAAGAAGCACCTGTACCCTAATGTTTACAGCAGCAATGTCCACAATAGCCAAATTATGGAAAGAGCCCAGATGCCATCAACATATGAATAGATAAAGATGTAGTATATATATACAATGGAATATTACTCAGCCATAAAAAAACCCAAAACCTGCCAATTGCAAGGACATGGATGGAACCAGAGAATATTATGCTAGGCGAAATAAATCGATCAAAGAAAGACAATTATATGATTTCCCTCATATGTAGAATTTAAGAAACAAAACAGTGGGGTGCCTCGGTGGCTCAGTAGGTTAAGCAGCTGCCTTCGGCTCAGGTCATGATCCCAGGGTCCTGGGATCCAACCCCACATAAGACTCGCTGCTCAGCGGAGAGCTTGCTTCTCCCTCTCTCTCTGAGGCTCCCCCGCTTGTGCTCGCTCACTCTTGTTCTTTCTCTGTCAAATAAATAAATGAAATCTGAAAAGAAAACAAAAAGAAACAAAACAGAGGAACATGTGGGAAGGGAGGGAAAAATAAAACAAGAAAGGGTGACAAACCATAAGAGACTTTTTTTTTTAAGATTTTATTTATTTATTCATGAGAGAGAGAGAGAGGTAGAGACATAGGCAGAGGGAGAAGCAGGCTCCCTGAGGGGAACCCGATGCAGGACTCAATCCCAGGATCTGGGATCATGACCTGAGCCAAAGGCAGATGCTCAATCACTGAGCCACCCAGGTGCCCCAAGAGACTCAATCATAGGAAACAAATTGAGGGTTGCTAGAGGAGAGTGAGATGGGGGGTGGGGGTAACTGGGTGATGGACATTGAGGGCACATGATGTAATGAGCACTGCATGTTATATAAGACTGATGAATCACTGAACTCTTATCTCTGAAACTAATAATATACTGTATGTTAATTGAATATCAATTGTTTAAAAAGTACAAGACACACACAATAAAAAAAATAAAAACACCTTTAAGCTTCTAGTTTAAGAGATATTATAGTTCAGGGGTCACCATGTCAAACCTAATACTTCATCAATAAGCAGCTCATCACTTAGCCCTTTTATCTATTCATACAGCCCTGAAATCTTTTTCAAATCTATTCTAATCATCTAGAATATTTTTTTTATCATCTAGAATATTTAACATGCAAATATTCCAGTACACTTGGAAATGTTTACTGTACCTTCCTTTTACCCCGTCATTTCAGAAACAGACATCACTAATAATTGAAGGGTGACCAATATTGAAATTCTTTTTCACAAAAATACCTATTTATTCATTTTCTATCTGTACATTTCCCTCTATGAGCAAGTGTTTCTTTCTTCTTCTTCTTTAAGATTTGATTTGACAGAAAGAGAGCATAAGCACTGGAGGTTGGGGAGAGAGAAGCAGGCTCCCTGCTGAGTAGAGAGCCCAACACCAAGCTCCATCCCTGAACCCTGAGATCGCAACCTGATCTGAAGACAGATGCTTAACCAACTGAACCACCCAGAAACCCGAAGACAAGTGTTTCTCTTAAACACAAAGCAACCAGAAGCTTTAAATATTCTTGTTCTGGAAATTCATCAAAGTCTTTGAAAAGCCTAAAATATGGCTGTAGGCTCTCTGTTAATTCTCTCAAAAGCCACAGATTAGCAAGGCATGATTCACTTTATAGAAATCAGACTGCCTCTCAATTTTTTTTTATATGATCTTTGATTCTGGGTTATTATTATATTTAACCCTTATCAACTATTTATCAAATGCTGGTGGGGGGCAGGAACTGGGTGGCACTCTCTCTACATAACAATGGAAAGACTGCCAACACACATTTTTTCATGAAAAACAAACCAGCAAGCAGCAGGAAAATACTTAGAGCACCTAGCCATTTATCTTACATATTGAGTGTGTTACCTATTTTGCATATGTAAAAGAAAAACGTCTGAAGGACAGATACACCAACTATTCACAATGCCTGGGGAAAAGTAGTATTTAGGGCTGGAGAAACTTTTTAGTCTAGATTCTTCAATATTATTTAAAACCAGGAAACTGTGGGGGCAGCCCCAGTGGCCCAGCGGTTTAGCACCGCCTTCAGCCCAGGGTGTGATCCTGGAGACCTGGGATCGAGTCCCATGTCTGGCTTCCTGCATGGAGCCTGCTTCTCCCTCTACCTATGTCTCTGCCTCTCTCTCTCTCAATGTCTCTCATGAATAAATAAAATCTTAAAAAAAATTCAGGAAACTGTTAACAGTTAAAAGTTTTTTAACCCTGTTTTATAAAATATTTGGACTCCTAGAACACTGTAATAGCATTTCTAGTTTCTGGCATAGTGGGCACTCAGATATTTTATTCATTCATTCATTCATTCATTCATTCATGAGAGACATACACACGCACAAAGACAGAGAGCGGCAGAGACACAGGCAGAGGGAGAAGCAGGCTCCATGCGCGGGACTCGATTCTGGTTCTCCAGGATCACGCTCTGGGCTGAAGGTGGCACTAAACCGCTGGGCCACCCGGGCTGCCCACTCAGATATTTTTTAATGCAAAAAGCAGGTAATTTGTCTTTAACAGGAAATTATTAAAGTTATTTTTCTTACTCTAAAAGCTACCTTAAATATTAAATATCAATAAGAATAATAAATACTTCTGAGCAAATTACTTGAAAAGAAACCACCTTTGAAATATGAGCTGTAAAAACCATGATTTTCAAATTGTATTATTTAGATTTTTACCAATGTTCATTCTCAACATACAGTAGCATCTTGGTCAACATACAATCCAGTAAATATGTCAAAAAGAAAAAACCTCACTGTAAATAATTCCATTAAGAACTAATTCCATTCCCCCTAAGAAAGAACGAATTCCATTCCCCTATCTCTAAGAAACAGTTTAAAGGAGGAGAAGGGGGGATCCCTGGGTAATATATAATATAAATGAATGGAGAATACAACAGAAGCATCAAAGAAAGAGCCTAGAAGCAATCACATTTCAAGCAACAAACACATGTGGTACCTAGATCTTGGTTCCTAAATACAAGAACCAGGGCTCAGACATAGAATAAAAGCCGGGAGCATCTTACAGTGCCAGGAAGGAAGTACTCAAAAAAGTAAGGGGCATGTTGAAAGCATACAGAAGTCCACCTAAAAAGCTCCCAATTCCGAAGCTGGAACAATTTGCACAATAAAATAAACGATAGCATTGGATAACCTAGAGAATAAAACAAATGTCCATAACTTCAAGGAAGGAAGGAAGGAAGGAAGGAAGGAAGGAAGGAAGGAAGGAAGGAAGGTCTCATCCTTACAGAAGAATTCCAGTTAACATAAAATGGATGAAGAAAATAGAAAATAACCACTGGAACACCACAGTAATAACTGTAAAATCCAGTGACAGAACTACAATAAGTAGATGAAAATTTAAAGAGAAATAGGATATTTGCACAGTCTCAAAGCATATCCACCAAGATATTTTTTTTTTAAGACTGATTTATTTTAAAGAGAGAGCGCACAGGTGTGTGCAAGAGCAAGAGGGGAGAGGCAGAGGGAGAGGAACGAAGAACATCAGAGAATCTGAAGCAGCCTTTTTGCTGAGCACAGAGCCTGATGTGGGGCTCAAATTCAGGACCCTGAGATCCTGACCTGAGCCAAAACCAAGAGTCAGATGCTTAACCAACTGTGCCACCCAGGCGCCCACCCCAAGATCCTTATTAATTATAAGGGGAAAAACAGTTAACAGGGTAGAGAAACCCAACACACATCAGCTAAACCAAGCAATCAAGGTTAATAATCACTACTAAGGTATGTTGTTTCTGCAATCTTCTTGCCAAAAATACAAAATGTCAATCTAATTATGAGAAATCATTAGAGAAGCACAGTATGTCAGACATTTTACAATATAATTAACCAATGCTCTTCATGCCTCAAGGCCAAGATTAAGGAACCGTCATTTGTTGAAAGACACCAAGAACACATAACTCAGTGCAACGTGCAACTCAGTGCAACTCAATCCAATCCTGGACTGGATTCTGAACAGAAGACAGTAGTAGAAAAACTGGTAACATCCAAATACACGTCTACAGCTTAGCTAATAATATTGCACCAATGTCAACTGTCTTAGTTTTAATAATTGTATACACTATGGTTAGTTAACACTTGTTGGTGATGGGTGATGGGTATTATAGGAACTCTCTGTACTGTTTTTGCAATTTTTCTTAAGGTTGAAAATATCTCAAAATAAAAAGTTTAAAAAATTAAGAGCTTTAACTGCTCAGAAACTTTTAATTACACACACATTTTGTAATAGGAACCTTTAATCACAAAAGACACAGGAATAAGGTTCAACCACTACAGAAATTCAAATTTGGAAAAATTAAAGAAATAGGAACTAAACTGTTAACCACAAATGGAGGAGGATGGAAAATTCTTCTGAATAAGAATGCTGGCTCTGTTTAGCCATTTCCTGTTCTGTATGCTAAGCACATCTCCTGAAGAATGCAGCACACATTGACCACTGGCTTTACATACCAAACCGTGCTAATAAGAGCTTCTCACAGCAGTTTTACTAAAGTATTTCAATTCATATGATTTTAAAAGAACTCTTAAAATTTTACAAGTAGGTATCCATCCAACTTGAAATTGTTTTTCTCAGTTCTAAAAGTCATATTTTACTAACAATCACCAACCCAGAAGACTCTTCAAAGAAAAAAATATTTGGAGGGAGTATATATGCAATATGCAGTCACTCACACATACATCTTTAGGCATGTGCCGGATAGTAAACACATATAGGTATATATACACGTATATGTGAAACTAGATGGAAATCTGTGAAATTGCTGGCAAACTGATACAAAGGTCTAGAAAAGAGCATCAATATTCAATGTATAGGATTCTTTAAATGATACTTGAAACACTTCATTCTCTCTCTTCCCATATTTGGGCATAAGGAAGGGCTATCTGACCTCTGAACATGTGAAGCAGTGAAGAACTTCAACACCACTAGTAAGAGAACGTCTCTGGGGGGGGGGGTAATTTAGCAATATCTATCAAAATCTTAAATATATGCTGATTCAGTAATCCCACTTACGGGAATCATAAATACAAGTAGAAAATTATGTATAATTCACTACAGCATTGTTTGTAATAGCAAAGGGCTAGGAAAAACAGATGTCCCGTCAACAAAGTAGATTTTAACTATAGCTGGGGTATGTGATCTCTCCCCACCTGCCCTGCCTCTACAATTCTGATACATCAATGATCTTCTTCACTGCCTTGTTTTCAATTCCTCTTTCTACTGGACTCTTCTAAGCACACAAACAACCCACTGCCTCCCACTCTAAGAGTACCTCTCCCACCAGCCAACTCAAGTTACCCTTTTCCCTCCTGCCATTACAACCACCTGTCTGGAGTCCTGACCCTTTCTAGTTCCTCCTTTCATGATTCTTGTTCACTCCTATTACTGGTCCTGCAACTCAGACTGCTCAAACCTGTATCTACAAATTGACAAATTCAATCCTCATCCTGTTTGATTTATCCATACCAGCTGACCCTGCTAACAACTGCTTCCATTCTAAAGCTCTCTTGTCCTTTGACTTTCAGGGCCACAATCTTTTACGATCTCTCTTCTCTGCCACTTCCACCCAATGCTCTTCTTTCCCTGTACATCTTCTGCCCCTCATTCCAACTCTATGTGGATGCGGCCCTCCTCACCTGCTCGGTCTCTCACATTCTATGCCTGGAGTGCCCTTGCTTGGGGAGGCCCTCATCATCCTGTTTAAGATCTGACACCCTAAAGCCTGGCTGCCCCTTTGCATGGATGTCCTTCACACTGCTGGGGCCCTAACTCTCTACACCAGGCGACCCCTAGATGGATATACTCTAAACCTTTCTCAGGTTATAGACGTGCACCAGCCCCACCCCCACTTCACCCTATGGATGCTTAACCTTGCTTTGCCCTACAGAGCAGCTTCAGGACTGAATTGTGCAGGAAAGAGGAAGGGCAGATAATGCAATACTACAACATGTAAATAATCACACCTTTATAGCAAGCCTTGATATCTAGTAGGGCAAGTTCTTATTCTCATTATTCTTCTTAAGGACTGTCTCAGGTTACTCTTGGCCTTTTCTTCTCTAATGCCTTCTTTCTTGGCAGCTTATTTGTGAATATAATTCAGTTAGATGAACAACCCCACCTTAACATTTTTTTGCTCATTCCCAGTTTTAGCACTTTCATAATACATTTTTAACAGAACAGCTTGGGTGATTCAACACAAGTTGCTTTTTACCTGTTTCACTAGAAACACCCTCAGTAAGAAATCTCTGTTAATGATGCAATATAAACTCCTCTGCTTTCTAGTGATTTCTAAACTAGAAGGCCATTAACAGGGGTGTCAGATGAGGCTTCACGTAAGCTGTGGCATTTTGACTGGCCTTCAAAGAAGACTGTTTCCACTAGGGGTAATCTAAGCAGAACACAAATATATACATACGGGAAAACTATAAAACAAAGTAATTGGATGCAGCAGTGTGGAGGAGTTCAGAATATGAGAGTGGAAGATTCAAATTTGTGAACATCAATGTATGGAGTGCATTTACAGACATGGAACTTGAGTTACTCAGATTATGTAGAGAGGGGGGCTTAACTTTAAGCTCCAGGGAACTATGACTTAGAAGTCCAGGAGCCACAGGGGGATGGGTGTCCTGGAAGCAAAGTGAAGAAAAGTATTTCAAGAAGCAGTAAGTATTCAAATGTGTCAAATGCTGCTACAAGGTAGGGTAGGAATGAGAATTTCCCATTATATTTAGAGGGTAATCCTGAGAAAAAGGCATGTCAGCACAGTAGTTACGTCTAAAAATCTCAAAGGAGAGGTGTGACAACAACCATTCCTCAAATGTTCTAGTTTGTCCTCACCACAGAGCCTTTACAGGTGCTACGTCATCAACCATGCATGCAGGGTGCAAATCACCCCTAAAAGGCCTTCCTTTGCCACTCTAAAGTAAACATCCATCCCTACTTACTGTTTAGCCCCTTACCTTGCTTTTTTGAAACAGTACATCTCACACATACATTCTCGCACGCGCACGCAAGCGCGCGTGGGCACACACACAAGCTGTCCATCATAACACTTGAAATCTAGGGAAGCCTGTGTGGCTCAACGGTTGGGCGCCTGCCTTTGTTCCAGGGCATGATCTTGGGAGTCCCAAATTCGAGTCCACTCGATCTGGGTCTCGATCTACTACTGCTTCTCCCTCTACCTGTGTCTCTGCCTCTCTCTCTCTCTCTGTGTGTCTCTCATGAATAAATAAATAAAATCTTTAAAAAAAAAAATACTTGAAATCTATTACATCATTTGTTTACTTGTTTGTTGATCTTCCCCACAAGAATATGAGGAATAATATGTACACACACTTCTTTTTAAAGACAACTTGTGGGGCGCCTGGGTGGCTGAGTGGTTTAGTGTCTGCCCTCAGCTCGGGTCATGATCCCGAGGTCCTGGGATCCAGCCCTGCATCAGACTCCCTGCAGGGAACCTGCTTCTCCTTCTGCCTATGTCTTGGCCTCTCTCTGTGTATCTCTCATGAATAAATAAAAATCTTTAAAAAAAATTAATAAAGGCAGCTCAGGTGGCTCACAGGTTTAGCACCGCCTTCAGCCTGGGGCCTGATCCTGGGGACCCGGGATCGAGTCCTGCGTCAGGCTCCCTGCATGGGGCCTGCTTCTCCCTCTGCCTGTGTCTCTGCCTCTCTCTCTCTCTCTCTCTCGTGAATAAATAAATAAAATCTTTTTAAAAAGTTAATTAAAAAATACAAAAAAAAAAAAAAGACTTGTTCATTTTTCTAGATGCTTCATTCATGGAAGATTTTCCAGTACCTGAAGATATAATAATACCTCACTGACTACAACTCTCTTACCGTTTGAAATTTGCAATACAGCAACAAAGAAGGTCCCTAATGTTACAATCATTGGCAAATCCCCTTTACTGCCACTCTTCTGCCATGAAGCTTCCTGTAGTTCTGTTTCCTTGGTTATAATCCATCATATGGTTTTCTCACAGAACATTTTCACCTTAACCTTACTTCACAGAAAACTGTGCTAGTAAAATTAATGTTAATTATAATTCTCACCTTCAATTTTTTCATAACAAAGGCAAAGCATGTCCTAAATACAGCTAGGTCAGCAGAGAAATGTAAGTTGTAGAAAACGTTAAATCAGAGGTAGCCTAGCCCACTTCCTATCACACAAGGACACAAAGACCAATAGGTACAAGAGACAGGCTCCATAAGTGAACTCTTAAACCTAACTCCTAGCCTTCCATAAAGTTAGAGAATGACATCTGGTTTATGATAAAGGCCTAGGTAAATAACAAAGCATATTCTAACTATTAGACATACTTTACAAAAAAAAAAAAAAGACATACTTTACAAATCAGACTTTTGCCATTTTGCAACGTACCACTTTGCTCCTAGAAATTTCTACATGTTGAGCCTTTATCTCATTAAGTGGCTCCATGTACACAGTAGACAGGGACAGGATTTTTATTCTAGAAACTCTCTGGGAAATACTTGCTTTAGTATCTCTAAAGCAGGATACCAAAACCAAAACAAAAATACCTCTCTGGCTTAAGTCCATATTAATAATCTGTTAATCAGTTTATAACTTTCAGTAAAGTTCTGTCACAGCATGTTACTGGATTAAACAACAAGAGAATTATAATAATCTTCTCTTTGAGGTTCCTTTTTGGAATATAATTAAAATATAGTTAACCAGATGGTATACATTTTTGATGTACTAAAAGTATCCCTCCTACTTAATTTTGTTTTGGGAAAGGGACACAGTAAGTAGGCGAATTGAGGAACGGGTATTTTGAAAGACCTAGTAAACCTACAGGCAGGCTAAAAAAAAAAAAAAAAAAAAAAAAGGCCAGAGTGGCAGTAGGAGTAAAGAATTAGAGAGTTTCCTAGCAGCATCACTGTGGACTGATATTGAGCAGGTGCATGATTAGCTTCTAATAAACTGAGCAACAAGGAAAAGAGAAGGGGAAAAGGTGAGGCCAGTCTTAATGTTAAAAATACTTTTCAGTGGGAGAAAAGCTATCAAATATTGATTGCTTACTGTTCTGAGCACATTTCAAAGGTCAATGAAATGATTCTAAATGCCTCTACCAGAGCTGAGTGTATTTTATTCCAAAAAAGTCTTCCTAACATCTAAAACAAATAGTTCATTCAACAAACATATTCTGAGTGGCTACTCCGTGCTAGGCACTTTTCTAAGTGCTGGGGATACAGAAATAAGTAAACCACATAGATTTTATGTCCTGATTGGAGAGAAAGAGACAAAGTAATTAAGTAGTAAATGACTTAGTATTTTAAAAGTATAAGAGCTATCTTTAAGCACTTAGACCATAATAAAAGTACTTTGGAAAAAAGAAAGCAAGGAGATAAGATGTAATCTACCTGTATTCATTGTAGGTGACCTATTTGTTTTATGATAATGAAACATTATCTTATATAATCAATATTCTTTATAAATTCTTTTATAATCAATATTCTTTATAAATATCAACTTTATAAGATTTAGAATAATTTTAATTTTTTTAAGTTTATTTATGTATTTGTTTAGGTAATCTCCACACCCATCATGGGGCTCAAACTTTCAACCTCAAGATCAAGAGTTGCATGCTCTTCTGACTGAGTCAGCCAGGTGCCCCAATTTTAAATATTTTTTGAACTATTACCATATCTCCCCTCTATTAGAGTATACTATTAATTATACTTATAATTTCTTTGACAGTATGTTCTTGGTCAAGAATATAATCTATAAAGAACTAAAGTCAGGGCTTTTGAGCTAAACACAATGCACTTTTGGATATTGCTTTATGAAGGGTTTTGAGGAAGAAAATCTTTTTTTTTTTTTTTTTAGAAAAAACAAAGCCTTACTAAATTATGAAACTTCAACAGTGAACCAAGGGTTTCCAGTACCAATGATTTTCAATTCTAAAAAAACATCATTAAGATCACTAGTTACCCCACCTAAAATTTGTATGATCAAATAAATATCAAAATAGCCTATATCAAAGAGAAATTTTGATTAATCATGTCATTAGTATACTAATGACAAGATTATAACAAGTCAAGATTATAACAATGCTTGACTTTGTTTTCCTATATAACTTGAAAAAATAGTAAAAAAACTCTTTGGGAAGAGCTCATTTCCAATTTAAAAGAAAGGCAAAAATAAACAAATAAAAGGCATTAGTTTTACAAGATAAAAATGTATACAAATAAAATGCATTTGTTTTGTTTTAGTTAATCTAGTAGTTCAATTTGGGTAAGAAAGCTTATACAACGTAAATTGAAGATTTCAGCAGAATGAAGCTTACCTTCAGGCTGGTATGAGAGCGAGGTTGACTTAATTCTTGGAATTTCCATTGCTCTGATCCAGGGGTCTCTCCACCTTTCTGGGTGTCAGGTGTAAGCAATCCATCTCCAGCAGGTAACGGGAAAATCCCTAATGATATAGGACGTTCTTTTCTATTGAAGAGGGGAGAAAAAATTAAGCATGCATTCATTCCTTTTAATTTTTATTCATCATGACTATAAGTAATAAGCCTGGGCTGTCACTGTTTTAGAATAATCACTCTTAAAGAATACCATCTGCCTATCTAAACAAGTAGACTCATCAAAGGAAAAAAAGGACAGTCTCAGAAATTCAAATTAGCCACAAGAAATTAACTAAGAAAAGTAGTAAACTAATGTTTAGGAAATGTTGTAGGTACTGATGAGTTCCTTCCCCGGGGAGCAGTCTGTGGTCTGGTTTCACAGTGACAAAAACTACATTTTCACTCACTCTTACATTAGCCCTAAGGAAAACTAGCAACCTCTTCCTTTGGAAGTGAATCCCACCCTTCCTTCTACACTTCCCAAATCCCCAACCCTCTTCAGGGTACATGTTTTCTGCCTAAAGGAAAATCTATGTATAATCTAAATCAGGACTACTGATTAAGTGGTAAAAAGAACTCAAAAGAATTTTAATCCTTAACAGCAGGAAAGCTGTTTTTTTCTACAGAACAAATATATGCATTCCTTTCCATCACAGTACATGTGACAAAACCATTGTCAGTTTTTCCAAACAAGGAGGCCAAAAAAATTCTATAAAAAACTGTGGTTTCAAGAGAAAAAAAAAAAAAAAAAAAGAGGAAAAAAAACCCTGTAGTTTCCAATGCTTTGTGGGAAATTTCAGTGAACAAGAGTTACAATTTTAATAATAATAGAATTTCAACAAGAAACATATCCTTCAGTATGCACAGATTAAAAATCAAATGGCTTTTTAGGGGGTGGAAACCAGCCTATGAAGAGGTTGTCCTGGGTCATTAATCCAAAAAAGTAGAAGCTGGCAAGAAAAGAGACACTAAAGGTCTGGGGCCTCCTGGAACTGCTACCTCTACAGGTAAGAATGTAAATTAGAATAGAAACACACTGAGGTTATAAATAAAAGTGGGAAAATGTTCAGTTTTACTAAAAAAGTCTTTTATTCTGTAAGCTCATTTTTATAACAAGAAACTTAAGCCACCTGAAATGTGCCCTCACTTAACACAAAGGATATGCTTTTCTATTCTTCACTACAATCAGAAGGATTAGTAAAACTGTCAGAGACCTTCTTAAAGATTAGGTGAAGGAAAAGGACTGAGAGATTGCATTTGGTTAAAGGTATGTATGCACAATGAAATAAAACAGGACTTTTCTCTAACAGTTAATTATTCATCATTTCTTTACACTTGGGGTACTTTACCTATTTGATTTAGGAAAATCACAACAGAAGGCTAGATTTTAATAACAAATTTAAGTTTGTGTCTATGAACTTCTATAACAACCAAATGACAAAAATTAAAGTAACTACTCAGCTATTCTATTTAGACCAATTATTCCCCAATGCTGGTTCAGCAATAAAGTTTTCTTAAGTCTACAGTGAAAAAAGACATTATTTATTACATCCTTACTGGATAATATAGGGCATATTATTGTACACCTACACATTTCCATATATCCTAGAACCTGTTCTTTCCTGAGAATGACGAACCTTTCTCTTCATCTTTTCTGCTTCTCTGATTTTAAAATTCCTTTCTTTCATCAAATGATGGTGACAATGATGCAAATTTTGTTTTAATGTTCATACTTGACAAAATAAAAAGTTGTTGCCTGATGTTTATCCCTCAGTTGGGGGGCGGGTGTATTTTGGGAACCAAAAATCTAAGAGTCTAAGAGCTACTAAATGACTTACTTATTTTTTAACATATCTTAATAACTTAAGCAAAAGGGAATAAATTTAATGGGATAGTTTAATGGAAAGCTCTCTAACCCAAAAAGCAAAGACAAGCAGAAAGATAATACGAATGTCATGCAAATCTATCACACTGCTAACAGAAATCAAAACACAGGCCAGTCATTAGAATTATCTTCCTATATGAATGACAGACAACATCCATTCATTTTCACACATATCAAATACAGGAAAATTATTAAAACTACTGGAGGAAAAAGTCTGCCACGAAGCCAAGTTTTGCTTTTCCACTGTTGTTAAATGAGCCTGCTTTATCCAAAATACAAGGAGGATTCACACCTCTTTATATTGTTTTTATTAATCATTTAGAAACTGCTCTATAGGGAGAGTTTTTTTTTTTTTTTCAGAGACTATCAAGAAGGTGCTGGTGCTTTGGGTCACTGTTTCAACTCTGGAAAAAAATATTAATACATACATGTCTTCTCTCCTTCTTTAATGATGTTTCATGAGAGTTGAGGAGAGGGAAGACGTGTAATTACACAAATCAATCCTACTTTTAAAAAGAAACCCTGAAAGTTGAACGTTTAGTCCTACAGTCTATTGGTATGCATGTTTAGTACTCTACATATTAAATGTAAATACTTCAGTGAAACTCACAGAAAAAAACAAAGAATGGGATACATTTGGAAAAACATCAAGTAACAGGTTTAAACACCAGTGGTTTCAATATGTTCCAATATGAGGCCACTGTCTAGAAACTATGCCATCTTCAACTACCAGAATCCTTGGTATATTCTTTTAAACACTGCCTTAGTTCCATATATTCCATTTTTAATTGGTTATTTAAATGTAACCTGTGTATAAATAAATTCCCAATTACTTTTGAAACAGCTTCTTGGCAATATAGACATTTAAAACAAATAACCATTAATAAAATTTTAAAAAGATTGTTCAACATTCACCATTTGGCAAGCACTAAGAAGGGTGGTTTGTTTACGTTATCTCATTCAATTCTCATAAGGAAACAGGGATTATTTCCCCAGTTTTCAGATTAGGAAAAGTGAGGCTTAGAGAAATTAAGCACCAGGAATCCACAGAGATGGGACTCAAAGTCAGCCCTGTGGCACTCCAAGGCTCATGTCATTTCCTTGGAACCTCTCTACTTCTTGACAACTTAATATTGAAGAATTTGGCATTATTTCATTAGGTTATCAACAACTTTTGTGTCAAAAAACTTTCAGAATTTAATAATAAGGTATTTTATTAATAAAATAGCTAGAGCTCTGGAAAATAGTTCTGCTAAAAATGGAGTGCATAAGTTACTGCAAATTATTTACTTGTTTGGTTTATTAAAGATCTTGCAACTGATTAAATTAAAAATAATAATCTCACACTGATTTTTAAAACCATCCAGACGGGTAAGAATCTCAGAGAAGGAAACTGAGGCACAGAGATTTTAAGCAACTTGCCAAAGGTCCTACAGCTCACATGTGGCAGAGCATTTATAGGCAAGCAGCCCAGCTCCAAAGCCTCTTACCCACTGCACGGCCCTGAATGGCACAGCAGAAAGCCATCTCAAACACAACCCAAACCTAAGACAGCCCTTTAAAATTTATCTTCAATATTACATATGCTTGAGTGAAGGTCTTTGTTACCTAAAAGCCTAAATATACATATAAACAAATCTTTTATGTACTAAATATACAAAAGTAGTAAGATTTCTTCAAATTTTTATAAAATCAGGAAAGAAAATAAATGACCAAGCATCTAACTTTAGATCATAGATGACATTTAACTTCTGGGCCTTAAACTAATGTTAAACACAAACTGACCAATGAATAAAAAGAAAACACTGAAGGAACTTATTAGTTTAATTCATCTTAATTTATCTAAATCCACGAGTTGAGTATTTTAAGTAAACATTTAAATAATAAAATCTAGACACCACAAACCTTCCTTTAAAACCATGCACAATGCAGAAATCTGAACAAATGAGATGCCTTTAGTTTGAGGAGTTAGAAAACAAAAGATACCCAACCCTTAAATATCTAAGATGTAGAAGATGGTTCTTACAGGGTACGAGTAGAAAGAGCAGCAGCAAAGCTCCAGAGATTAATGACTACCTTCACAAACAGGCACGGATATTTGTCACCCAAGTCTACAAAGAAAGGGCAACATCTGACAAAACAATAGTGAATAGGCTTTGTAAAGCTTTCACAACTTTGATGTGTAAATAATGGGGGGAACGTACTCCTTGCCCTAAAAGGTTTAAATTCTTTCACTTTAAAATATATTTTTTCAGTAAGAAAATATTTGAATTGTCAGTTCCCAGGAGTTATTATCAAAAACTATAAAAATTATGCCTACAATGTCCATTCAGTCGAAGGATAACTGAAAAAAATAAACACCTACGGCCTGTGTCTAATCGGCTACAAGTCTCAGCATGAAAGATACTGGCCCCTAAATGCTCAGATGCTAAACACAGAGGTAGTATAAACTTGGACCCCTTGTTTTACTTTTGTTCTCCTTTTACTCTCTCAACACTGCCTAAAACAAGACCACACTGACCTTGTACTGCTGCGTAAGTACAATAGGAAAATCCTTTTCTTAAATCCGTAGTTTCCAAAGACAAAGCCGTATCCCTAGGTAATGGCCTGTAAATTACTATAAATAAAAATAAAAAAATCCTAGCTTCAGGCCATTTTCCATTGTTTCAATCTGCAACAGAAATGGTTACGAGCAGACCCGTGAAGCTGAAAATTTGAGAAAAACCAACTAAACAGGGGCTTCTAAGAGAGACTAGAGTACCTGAGTATCCTTGGTAGGTTCTGCGTCAGAGCTGGCACACCGGTAGAAATAGAAAAGTGCACAAGCAGCAAAACAGAGAGAGATACTAAGATAGCAGAATTAATGACCACCGCCCCGCCAACAAAGCCAAACACAAACAGCAGCATGCATCCAGGACTCATGGCGCTGTGCTGGCATGGTGAAACACCCGAACCAGGAGGCCTACACAGGGGCCAAAGGGGTATCTTTGTAGTGAGGATCTGTCATTCAGCTGCTGCCACAAAAACAATGCCATCAGCAGCAGCTTTCCACTCCATCCTGCAGCAGCTCCGGAGCGATGACGTCATCCTGCTCTCCCCACCTCATAACCATAGAGCTGCTGCTCCTAGCATTTATGCAGCAATCCAGAGCCACAGCGAGCCTATTAACTATTTTCCTCTCCACTAAGAGTCCTGGCTTAGCTCATTGGCTACAATGCTTGGGAGATCTACATAATTTATTCAGACTCCTACATCAAACAGAAGTCTAACCCTTTCGAACGTGCCTCTCCGTAACAAAAAGGACTTTAAACCAATTATACAGGAGAAAAGAAAAATTTTCAGCACTCCCACAAATCAGAAAAATTTAAACCTAGTATAATCTCCATTAAGTATTACAAAACAATCAAAATACCTCGATAGGTTGCTTAGATGGCATGGCTCAGGAATTACCTTTTCAATAGCGAGGGCTGTTTCTATTTTTCTATGCTATTCTCTCCTATAGCATTCCAACCATGCTTTCTGAGAGAGAGCTTTTGAATCAGCCTAACTATTGTTCCAGGATTAAAGAACAGGGAGAAACAGAAATAAACAGATGAATATTTCGATTTTTCTCAAGGCAAAATGTTTAACAAAGCTTACCTAATTCTACTATGAGCTGTGGACTCTAGTTGATCACTCCCTGAGAGCTGATGAAGTTTTGTTCTTTCTAAGTGTTCCATATAATTATGGATCATCTATTTTGAAGAAAGAAAAAATATGCAAATTTTTAAGGCTAATATCTGAAATAAAAACAGTATTTTAATAAGGAACATTTTAGTAGAAATTTCTTATTTACCAGACACTCACAGTTCCATGTAAAAGAATACTACGGTTGAAAAAAATTTTAGCAGCAAAGGAATATATGCAAATGCTTACATTCATTTAAGGACACTGGTGTCCAAAGAAGTACCCAACATGTTGCTTAGCATAGTGATAACTTCTTTTAACAATATGTGACATTATTAAAAGCTATAATTTTAACATAAATAACACAAGTTAGGACACAGGCATTGGGGAGGAGGTGATAAAAGACTACCAATAATAAAGGGCATTTGAGAAATCCATTCCCTAAAATGGGAAACCAAAAAAGAAATTAACATGAAACTTGAGAAGAAACCATACCCTGATGTGTGATCTTTTCCATTTTTTTTTCTTTTCCATTTTATAAAGGATTCAGAGTAAATATCACTGTCCATTTAATTAAGGAATTTAATACCAAGATGTTTATTTCTTGTGCCTATAGATTTCATTAAAAGAATGATAAAATATGGGGCACCTGGGTGGCTCAGGGGGTTAAGTGTCTACCTTTGGCTCAGGTCCTGGGATAGAGGCCCAAGTCAGGCTCCTTGCTCAGCGGGGAATCTGCTTCTCCCTCTCCCTCGGCCCCCCCACCCCCTTCAAGCAGGCACGCTCTCTCTCAAATAAGTAAAATCTTTATCTTTTTTAAAAAGATTTCATTCATGAGAGACAGAGAGAGAAAGGGGCAAAGCCACAGGGAGAGGGAGAAGAAACAGACTCCATTCAGGGAGCCTGATATGGAACTCGATCCCGGGACTCCAGGATCACGCCCTGGGCGGAAGGCAGGCACTAAACCGTTGAGCCACCCAGGGATCCCCAAGTAAAATCTTTAAAAAAAAAAAAAAAAAAGCTAAAATATTTTCTCTTTTGTTTGATTGTTAATATATTGGTGTCATCATTTAATGTAATCATCTAATAGCAAATAAAATGAAAAATCAGAGTGCTTTGATTTTATTGATTTATTTACTTCTTAAAGATTTTATTTTTAAATACATAGAGCTCAAACTTATAACCCCGAAACCAAGAGTCCCATACTCTACCAATAGCCAGCCAAGTACCCCATCAGAGCACTCTGATTTTAAATCTTGGATAAGGAGCCATAAGATAGACAAGCTGAATATGGAAGTAAAAGCTTCAGGAATATCAAGTATACAAACTGCCAAGAAATTCTATAATCCTATTTAGTTTTTGGTAATCTATAGTTCCACTTTTAAGAAACCTAAATCTGGCATTAAAACATGTAAAATGCAACAGATTTTCATCATAAATTCAAAAGGCCTTTGCTAGATACTAACATATGATTAAGAAAAAATGAATTTTAAAGAATAAGAAAAGGTATGTTAGCAATCTAAAAGAACGTAAATTTGGTAAGTAGACAAGAAAAAGTTGATGACTGTCTTGGGACTATCCTTTGAATTCTTAAAATTTGAATGTTCCGGGCAGCCCTGGTGGCCCAGCAGTTTAGTGCCACCTTCAGCCCGGGGTGTGATCCTGGAGACCTGGGATCAAGTCCCATGTCAGGCTCCCTGCATGGAGCCTGCTTCTCCCTCTGCCTGTGTCTCTGCCTCTTCCTCTTTCTCTCTGTGTGTCTGTCATGAATAAATAAATAAAATCTTTAAGGAAAAAAAATTTTGAATGTTCCCTGAATGCTTAAAAAGGCATGGAACATCTATAGAAGTTTCTAAACTATACCTGTATGAACATGGATTTCAATCTCAATATAACTTGAAACATGCACTGTAGCATGTTAAAAGGATAAATGAAAAGAAAGATCTTGAAAAAAATCTGTAAAACTTTTAAAAAGCACACTTTTGTTGGGAGAAATTTTACTTGGCCTGTATGTATGCAAAAAAATGAAATCTCCAAAGTGTTATTTACTTCAAATAAACAAAAAGCTTAACTGATGCATGATTTAAGTAAGTCTATCAAATCAAACATTATAAAAGAATTAAACAGGGCAGCCCGGTGGCTCAGCGGTTTAGCACCGCCTTCAGCCTAGGGCCTGATCCTGGAGACCTGGGATCCAGTACCACATCGGGCTCCCCGCATGGAGCCTGCTTCTCCCTCTGCCTGTGTCTCTGCCTCTCTCTCTCTCTCTCTCTCTCTCATGAATAAATAAATAAAATCTTAAAAAAAAAAAAAGAATTAAACAGGCTGTTTCCCAATTAAGACTATCTAAATAAGAATTGTATCAGACTAAGAAAAATTAACGTAGAATTACAGGGAAATGGTATGTAAAGGCATTAAAAATTTTAAATTTACATACCCTCTATTTTAAATTTACAAATTTTCTCTTTACCCCCCCAATTAAAAAACATATTTGCAGAAATACAGTTTTTGTCTTTGTGTCAGCATGTCAGAAATAATGAACTTAATTTTTTTTAAGATTTTATTTACTTATTCATGAGAGACAGAGAGAGAGAGAGAGAGAGAGAGAGAGGCAGAGGCACAAGCAGGGGAAGAAGCAAGCCCCATGCAGGGAGCCCGATGCAGGACTCAATCTTGGGACTCCAGGATCATGCCCTGAGCCAAAGGCAGATGCTCAACCGCTGAGCCACCCAGGTGTCCCAATACTGAACTGTTTTTTTCTTGAATCAAGAGGAACTTTAAGGAAAAAAAAACAAAAATGAAACTAAAATAACAAACTGATAGTTGAGCCAAATAGATATCAACTCAATTTTCAAAAGATTTTGCAAAACCTAAATTGGGGATCCCTGGGTGGCACAGCGGTTTGGCGCCTGCCTTTGGCCCAGGGCGTGATCCTGGAGACCCGGGATCGAATCCCACATCAGGCTCCCGGTGCATGGAGCCTGCTTCTCCCTCCGCCTGTGTCTCTGCCTCTCTCTCTCTCTCTCTGTGACTATCATAAATAAATAAAAAATTAAAAAAAAAAAAAACCTAAATTGAATTCTTATATACTGGATAGTAATTATATGCAACTGATTAGCTCAGATGAAAGAATCTAAGTTTCCTTAAATACTCAGATGAAGAAAACAGAAACTTCTTAGACTGCCTTTACAATATTCTATTTATTCAATATAGAAAAACAAAAATTATACATGCAAATATAGAATCAGTTCTACCCCCAAATAGTACATTCTAAAGACTGATTCTTGTCTTACATGATTAATTTTAAATTTATAAAATGCTGAATTCTAAATCTTCTTCAAAAGACTGACCCCTTCTTCAAATAATATATCCCAGATATAATATGCTAACATTCCAAAATGGTCTATATAACGAAACTGGCTCCAACCCAATTATTTTTTTTAAAGATTTTATTTATTTATTTATTCATGGGAGACCATACCCTTATGTGTGATCTTTTCTATTTTACAAAGGATTCAGAGTAAATATCACTTTCCATTTAATTAAGGAATTTAATACCAAGATGTTTATTTCTTGTGCCTACAGATTTCATTGAAAGAATGATAAAATATGGGGCACCTGGGTGGCTCAGGCGGTTAAGTGTCTACCTTTGGCTCAGGCTATGATCTCAGGTTCCTGGGATAGAGCCCCAAGTCAGGGTCCCTGCTCGGCCTCTCAGAGTCAGAGACACAGACAAAGAGAGAAGCAGGCTCCTCACAGGGAGCCTGATGCAGGACTCGATCCCGGGACTGAGATAACTCTTTGAGCCAAGGGCAGATGCCCAACCGCTGAGCCACCCAGGTGTCCTGGTTCCAGCCCAATTAAACTAGCACTTTATAGTAAAGAATAATAACAAAATGATAGCTAACGTTTATTGGGCATAAGTCAGCCAGTCCACTGACAGCAACTGTTTCATTAATCCTCACAATATTACAATTTTATAGACTCCAGCTTAAGGTTAATGTGCTCAATCTGACCAGCTAGTTAAGGATCAGCTGTGTTCTGCCATTAGCTAGTTGGCTTTAGGGCCAGAACTCCCTCTGACTCAGCCGGTCAAGAAGTTAAGCATTCTAGGGACTGGTTCAATTTGCCCTTTTAGTCAATTCTCTAGGCAGGCTATAAGCTCATTGTTCTTTCTTCCTCACACCCACAAGAAAACCCCACACCCTAAAGCATTTCCTGACGTCTGAAATAAAATATGCACTATATTCTATAAATTCACCCAAAAGTAGAAAAAATACACTGTATGTAAAAAAAAATTTTTTTAAGACTTTATCTATTTATGAGAAACAGGAAACAGAGAGGCAAACACACAGGCAGAAGGAGAACCAGGCTCCACACGAGAAGCCCGATACGGGACTTGATCCTAGGTCCCTGGGATCACGACCTGAACCAAAGGCAGATGCTCAACCACTGTACCACCCAGGTATCCCTAAAATTTTTAATTTAAAAAAAATTTAACTTTAATTATAGAGCTTCACAATATAGTTCTGCTTAAAAAAAAAAAAAAGTAAATGGCAGGCATAATCAGTGCTGCCAGACAGAAAAGAGAGAGGTGAGACAGCAAAAAAAGAGGGCACACTTTAGATAATCTACTGCTGGGTCCACCAGCGTCATCCCTCCAGATCTCATAACTGCACCTCTCCATTGTCTCAGCTATGTACATTAATTCACACATATTCAGGAGTCAATTCAGTAACAAACAGTTGGCAGTCCTAAAGAAGAATCCCAAACACACTGTCTGGAAAATCTCTACTCCCCTCTGCATAAAGAAATCACAGTAGAGGTCGACTGTCACCTTGGCTCAAGCTGGGAAGTAAGGCAATAAGTGAGGTTTTGAAGAAAAATGGCATGAGGATCCCTTTAATTGTGCTGGCCATGAATCTCTCCATATGCACCCAAGAATCATCCATATATCTATACCTGCAAGGCCACTATTCTTAAGGTTGTTGCAATGCCAGAAGCAAAGAGGCACAGAAAAATTTCTAGTGCTTTTAATTTTAACACTCATATATTCCATAACCTAAAAGCGTTATTGAAAATAGGCAACAGAATATGACAGAGCTAGGTTCAAATCCAGTCACACATACTAGCATGGAATTTGGAACAAATCACTTCATATTCCCTTTCTAAACTTCAATTTCTAAAATGGGGGTAGATGATGGAGTCTGGTCAGAGGATGAAAGAGAGTGCATTTAGGGGAGCCTGGGTGGCTCAGTCAGATAAGCAGCTGCCTTCAGCTCAGGGCATGATCCCAGAGTCCTGGAATCCAGCCCCGAATCAGGCCATGCTTGACTGGGAGCCTGCTTCTCCCTCTCCCTCTGCCTGCGATTCCCCCTGCTTGTGCCCTTCCCTGTTAATAAATAAAAATCTTAAAAAAAAAAAAAAAAAAAAAAAAAGGAATGCACTTAAACACTCCTTGAGGGGCACCTAGGTGGCTCAGTTGGTTGGATGTCTGCCTGCACCTCAGGTCATGATCCCAGGGTTCTGGGATCCAGCCCTGCATCAGGTTCTCCGCTCAGTGGGGAACCTGATTCTCCCTCTCCCTGCTGCTCTTGTGCTCACACTCTATATCAAATAAACAAATAAAATATTAAAACAAAAAACAAAAAACAAAAAAAAAAACGCTCTGACTGATGTAAGACCAAGGTTCAAGTTTCTGATGATTAATATAAGAGTGTGTATACACAGTTTGCCCAAGTGCCACACAACTGCTTAATGTTTGTATTTCCTCCACTGTCTTCTTTAAGGCATATCTTCTTTTAAGCAAATTCAGTATTTGATACAAAATTTTGAATTTGAATAGAGAGAGAACAGTTATGCATATTACAAAAGGAACCATGGGGCACCTGGGTGACTCAGTTGGTTAAACGTCTGCCTTTGGCTCAGGTTGTAATCCTGGAGTCCTGGGATAGAGCCCCACTTCAGGGTCCCTGCTCAGCTGGGAACCTGCTTCCTCCTCTCCCTCTCCCTCTGTTCTTTTCTCTAAAATAAACAAAATCTTTAAAAAAATAAAACAAAAGAGCCATAGCAAGTTTATCTTAAGCAGCAAATAATGTGTTTGATTAAAGTGCCATTTACACAACTTTTGAGGGGACACCTGGGGCTCAGCGGTTGAGCATCTGCCTGTGGCTTAGGGCGTGATCCTGGAGTCCATGACTCCCGCATCAGGCTCCCTGCATGGAGCCTGCTTCTCCCTCTGCCTATGTCTCTGCCTCTCTCTCTCTGTGTCTCTCCTGAATAAATAAATTAAATCTTCAAAAAGACATAAAAATAAAAAAATAAACAACTTTTTTGGGTGCATATAAAAAAGGTTACCTGCCTTGTAATAGTGAAAAGACAAGGTTAAATCCTTCAAAGTTCCTTTCCCTGAAGGTTCCCAGAATTTACCTTTAGGATATCTAGTTCTTTAGCAATGGACAGCTATTTATAATTGCTAATTGAATGGCATTTCTAGTACAGACATATAAACACAGGAAAATGTGATCTAGAGTAGACAGACCCATATTTTGAAGCAGCTCTATGTGTATTACATAAACCTTCCTTGAGGAAGAGCAAAATAAAAGGAGCCTGCCTAACAGGGCAGAGGAAAGAAGCTGCTTATGACTGACGGAGGGGTTCCTACGGAAAAAGTTGTCGTGCTGTAAGTGAAATCACCCTTAGTCCTAGACAGGCCCAACTCCAATGTGGTATTTAAGATTTTCCCCAAGGGGATCCCTGGGTGGCGCAGCGGTTTGGCGCCTGCCTTTGGCCCAGGGCGCGATCCTGGAGACCCGGGATCGAATCCCACATCAGGCTCCCGGTGCATGGAGCCTGCTTCTCCCTCCGCCTGTGTCTCTGCCTCTCTCTCTCTCTCTCTGTGACTATCATAAATAAATAAAAAATTAAAAAAAAAAATATTTTAAGATTTTCCCCGAGATCTCTTTTTCTTCCTAGAGTATCATTCTCTGAAGGAATTCTCTATAACTTTTATAGAAAAGTTATTGTACCTTTCACCTGAAATTAAGATGTCAGGTTGTTTTTCTATAGGAAAATTTCTTAACTTTTATTAAATAAATATGAAAAAATATGAAATTTCACTTTACAGTATTTTTTTAAAAAATACATATATTCATTTCTTTTAAAGATTTTTATTTATTTATTCATGAGAGACACAGAGAGAGGCAGAGATACAGGCAGAGGGAGAAGAAGCAGGCTCCATGCAGGAGTCCAATATGGGACTCGATCCCAGAACTCCAGGATCACATCCTGAGCCGAAGGCAGATACTCAACTGCTGAGCCACCCGGGAGCCCCTCATTTTGTTTTTTTTTTTTATTTTATTTATTTATTCATGAGAGACACAGAGAGAGGCAGAGACACAGGCAGAGGGAGAAGAAGCAGGCTCCATGCAGGAGTCTAATATGGGACTAGATCCCAGAACTCCAGGATCACATCCTGAGCCGAAGGCAGATACTCAACTGCTGAGCCACCCGGGAGCCCCTCATTTTGTTTTTTTTTAGATTTTATTTATTTATTCATGAGAGACACAGAGAGGCAGAGACACAGATAGAGAGAAGCAGGCTCCATGCAGGGAGTCTGATGTGGGACTAGATCCCAGGATTCCAGGGTCACGCCCTGGGCCCAAGGCAGACGCTCCACTGCTGAGCCACCCAGGTATCCCTATATACATGTATTCATTTTATACATACTTCAATTTAACAATCCTCAATTTTTACCAAGGTTAGAATGTCAATGAAAATGATTATTCATTACTCATCACTATCAATTACTTATGGCACATAAACATATTCCCCCAACCAGATTTATATTTATTTTTTTTTAAGATTTTATTTATTTATTCATGAGAGACACAGAGAGAGAGAGAGAGAGAGAGAGAGAGAGAGAGGCAGAGACACAGACACAGTCAGAGGAAGAAGCAGGCTCCATGCAGGGAGCCTGACGTGGGACTCGATCCGGTACTCCAGGATCACACCCTGGGCTGAAGGTGCACTAAACCGCCGAGCCACCAGGGCTGCCCACATTTTTATTTAATAGCATACCCATCTGTTCAGACATGGATATGGTATAAGAAGAAGCAACAACAGGTCTTTAACAATTGTTTGTGTTTTTTTAAGTAGGCTCCATGCCCAGTGTGTAGCCAAGCATAGAGCTTGAACCGAGGACCCTGAGATCAAGACCTGAGCTGATAATCAAGAGTTAATCACTTAACTGATTGAGCCACGCAGGTGCCCCATCAATCATTTCTGAACAGTCTTAATATCCACCAAATGCCATCTGATTAAAATCTGAATATTTTTCACATACTGACAAGGTTGCTGTTTAAGCTATTCCTGTCTTCCCAGGGGTCCATGGTTCCAAAACTCCTTAGCCAATCTTTTCCCTCCACCACTGAGTATTAATTCTTCACGGGTGGCTACAAAAAAACTAAATAATAACCAAACCTCCTAGATCTGAAATTCTAACCCCTCCTAAAGAAATACATATCCAACTTTATCATATTTAATCATATTATTTCAAAGCAAATCCTTAAAAGCAACAATATGGGTTTCTACCACAGGCAGGATAAGAGATCACAAACTAATGAAAGAAAAATGGAAGCTTAAGACTGGAACCATCTGTATTCTGGGAGATTTGGATAAGAAAGGGGAAAAAAGAGGAATTTTTTTTTTCACGTAACAAATAGTGCTTTGAGTCTATGAAATTCTATTTATTAAGGTTTGTGACCCCCCCCCCAGACTGACCATGAAACACAAAAACAATTTTCACATTCAAGAGACTGCAACAAAGGCAGCATATGAAAGGCTCACAAAGAATCATAAAAAAGGTTAAAAACATGCTCAGGTACGTTTTCTGATTTGCTTTGGAGAGATTATATACTAGAGTTATTAATTTAAAATACTGAAATTTCATGCAGAAAATCTGTCTTAGAGTCATTCTGGTTTAATAGACAATGTGTTTATATTATTTGTCATAAGCTTAATGCAAATAAGCCTTTTATAGTGGATTATAAATACAGAAACTCTTACCAACTAGTTACCAATCCATCATTTCCCAACTGGTAACAAAATACATCAATCCTTGTCATATTAGTATCATACAGACTTTTTATTACACAGACATTAGTTTGTAATTAGCTGACCAAAAAAACAACTATTGGAACTGCCTTAGTAATTACATTATTCTATGGCAAACTGTCATCCATGAAAAGTTAATTCCAAATTAAAAAAACAACAGAAGTCCGCGTTTGGTAACAAAGGTAAATGCTAAATGAAATTTAATGTTTTCTGGACATATTCCCCAAGAATTATAGTAGCTGACTTTCAAAGAAAAATTAAGACATAATTTCTCAAGTTAATTCAGCCTGTTCAATGTTAGCATGGTAAGAACAACCCAGAAACCCACCTCAGTGTGTCTCTGATGTAATGCATTATATTCCTTCTTCAGTTCTGCTTCTCTTTCTTCAAGTCTGCTGACTGAAATTAAGATACATAACATTTAATCAGAACAAAATATAAGAAATTCACTTAAAAATTCCATTCTTAAAACCTGGAATAGGTTATCTATAATTCTTAGTAACTTTAGGACTCAGTGCTTCTCAAAATCGAGACCTCAGTTACCTTCCTTAATAAGTAAAACTTTCAGCAAGGGAGGATAAACTAGATTTTTTAAAAGCCCCTATACATCAGATTGCTTCTCCTAATAGGTGTATGTTTCTCAGGTCACCCCTTTAAGTAGATTTTTACTGTGACATAAAATGATCTCTTTCGAAAACACTTTACAAATCCCCTCATAGAAGTTTTAACCTGGGGTCTGGGTCCAAATCATTGACTTTTAACATTACTCAAGCTCTTTTCACTACTGAGCAGTTACGTGAAAGCACCATTGTTCAAAAGTACTTTTTCTGCTTCAGGGCTTAATTTCAGGGATTCATCTTCTTTGATTTAGCTCCCTCTACTGATGGAGTTTGTGAGTAGCACTGATTTGGGGGTAGGGCTCAGAGTACAACTACTAGTTTTAGATCCTGAGATACAGAATGTTAGGACAGGATTTCATAGGAAATAATATCAGAGAGGAATGATTCTGAGAGAAAGTAGAGTCCAAGCAGGACCACAAAGAAATTAAATTACAGTACTCAAGATAGATGGTGAAGACAGTATACAGGCACTGTTCCCATAGAGAAGGGAACACAAAACCGTGATAGTGCAGAGAAAGAGGGGAGACTGGCCAGCCTGGAGGAGCTCATACTGACTAAGTAAGGCACAGTGAGAGATGGTCTGGTGAGGAGAAATAAAGCTGGAACCACCAGGAACTTGTCAAGAAACTCATTTAAGTCTGTTTAAAAGACAGATTAGTTGGAAATGTTTTACTGGTATAAGGGTCTGCTAGCTGTAAGCATGCAAAATTGCTTGTAAGCCACAGCCTGTGACCATGACAGATGGCAGCAGAAGTAACTACTATGAACAGATGGCTGTAGAAGTAACTATGATCTATACAACAGTACATACACGAATGTTTCCCTATACCTAATGTTACCACAGCAAACACCAAATGCATAACTTGTGCTGCCCAGTAAACTCATCCTTGGTTTGTGTAGTAGCTTTACGTGCTACCATTTGTTTGAATATCTTGAAAATATGTCATTAATTAGAAAAACTGTAGCTCTGTGGCTGAAAGCAATAATAAGCAAACTTGTAATGCTGATGTATTGTGAAAATGTAATAGGTATTGAAACTATAGTAAGTTTTAGGGCTGCTTCTGTGATTTTTATTTAAACACAAGAAATCCAAGCAAATTATATTTAGTTACAATTTCAAAACAAATGTCTTTTACTACTTCTTGTCAATTAAACTGATCTAAAAACCTTAACCCTAATACTATTGTGTGAACCTTACCTATTTTTAGTTGTTCATTTGTGTATATCAAGATTTTCTTGGTATTGTGTAACCAGAAAAAAAAAATTGTAAGTTGGGACTCAAATACAACTATCATCCATAAACTTCAATTTTCAAGTTTGTGCTCAACAATAGTCTCATTAATTCTTGTCAGGTCTTGACATGAATTCATAAAATAAGTTTGTATCACCATCACCACCACTTCTGATAGCAGCTAAAATTTTATAGTGCTTATTATGTACCATGCACTGTCTTGTGTGCTTATATAAGCAAATTATTTGAACCTTATATTAACCTTATGCTGAAAGTATTAATACTACACTCATTTTAGAGATGAGAAAACTGAAGCAAAGAGAAGTTAAGTAACTTGCACAAAGTCACACAGTTATTAGTAAATGGCAAAACCAGGATTCCTTTTTTTTTTTTTTTTTAAGATTTTATTTATCTATTCATGAGAGACACAGACAGAGAGAGAAGCAGAGACACAGGCAGAGGGAGAAGCAGGCTCCATGCAGGGAGCCTGATGTGGGACTTGATCCCGGGACTCCAGGATCACGCCCTGGGCCAAATGCAGGCGCCAAACTACCAAGCCACCCAGGGATCTCCAAAACCAGGATTCCTAATGGAAGAGTCTGGGCCCAGAACCTGTTTGTAATTACTTAACATAGTAATACTCCCTTTGATCTGTTCATATAATGGAGCCTACCTTAAAACTTCACTTGGGGGAAAAATGTATAGATGGTATTCTTTCTTTCAAACAAAAAACGCTCTGTTCTTACAGAAATAATCTAGTTACAGATATTATGACTTAAAGACATCAAACTGCCAAGGAAAATACATATCCAACTTTATCAATCATCAGAGAAATATGTATTAAAACCAAAATGCAACACAGCCCTTGTATGCCCATCAGAAAAGCTACAATGAGAAATACAATATACCAAGTTCTGGTAGAATATGGAGCAACTTGGACTCTCATATGCTACTGGTAGGAGTAAAAACTGATACACTATTTGAAAACTGCTGGGCAAGATTTAGTAAAGTTGCATATTTACCAATCCTATGACAAAACAACTTAATTGCTAGGAAATACACATACAAGTCCACCAAAAGGCATTTAAAACAATGCTCAAAGCAGCATTATCAGTAATAATCCAAACCTGGAAACACCCCACCCGTCTAATAGCATAAAGGATAAATATTCCTGCATTATAACACTATTCAACAGTGAGAATGAACAAACTACTGCTACACGTCATGGATGACTCTCACACACAGGAGATTGAGGGAAAGAAGCTAAAGCAAAAGAATACAAAGTTCAAAAGACATATTTAAGGAACTAAGCTAAAACTAATCTAAAATGTCAGAAATCAGGGTAGTGGTTACCTTTGGGGAGGAGTTAGTGACCTGATTAATTCACTGTGTGTGCAGCCCCACCCTGCCCCAGTTCAAACACACTGAGCACCTATGCACACAAGCACTTACTTGGGCTTGAATACTCATCATTCTTTACGTTCTCCGACAACTTCTCTGAATTCAACATTTAGCAGAGGATCTAAACAGACCATTCAGACCCATTACGAACAAATTGTGCCAATTCACCATTAAAATGTATAGGGAGGGATCCCTGGGTGGCGCAGCAGTTTAGCGCCTGCCTTTGGCCTAGGGCACGATCCTGGAGACCCGGGATCAAATCCCACGTCGGGCTCCCGGTGAATGGAGCCTGCTTCTCCCTCTGCCTGTGTCTCTGCCTCTCTCTCTCTCTGTGACTATCATAAATAAATACAAAATAAAATAAAATAAAATAAAATAAAATATAAAATAAAATAAAATAAAATAAAAGATAGATAAGATAAGATAAAATAAAATAAAATAAAATAAAATGTATAGGGAGATGAGCAAAAATGTTACCGGATTGAAGAATTATAAAAAGAAAAAAAGAGGGCAATAGGAGAGGATAAATTGGAATTACTCTTTTGAAGGTCATGTTGGTGATACCTAATAAAATAAGCAATGTGTATATATCCTCTGACCCAGTATTACTACTTTTTTTTTTTTAAGAATTTTAATATTTATTTGAGAGAATGCACAGCAGAGAGAGAATGCTTTGGGGGGGAGGGGTCAGAGGGAAAGGAAGTAGCAGATTCCCTGCTGTGTGAGACCAATGCAGGGCTTGATCCTTGATCCCAGGACCCTGGGATCATAACCTGAGCCGAACCAAATGAGCCATCCAGGTGCCCTCCCAGTATTACTATTCTTACTCATCCTGTGGAAATACCAAAGCCCAAAGATGTGAAAATGTTCTATGCAATACATTTTATAATAACTCCCAAATTACAACCATCCCCAAATTTGTCATTAGGTGGTTGGTAAAATGAAATATCATAGTCATTGGATGGACCACAATCCAGTGGCTTTGCTACTTCCAAGTTATTTTACCTTGAGTATATTAATCCCTCTGGGCCTTAGTTTCCTTATTTATAATTGAGAAATAATAGTATATTAGAGTTTATTTTAGTAATAGCACCTAGCACACGTTTTTCAAATACAACAAAGGTACTGCTAAAAGGAATGCAGTGTATCTACATGTGCTGACATGAAAATGATACCTAAAACTGAATGGAAGAATGTTGAATATATACTGCTATATCTGAGAATAAAAAATAAATGCCATAAAGGTGGAGTGCTAACTCAATAGGACAGGTATCCTTGTAAGAGCTCTTTCTCCCCACTTATGCACAGAGCAAAGACCATATGAGGACATAGACACAGCGAGAAGGCAGCTAACTGCAAGCCAAGGAGAGACCTCTGAAGAAACCAAACTTGCCAGCACCTTGGTCTTAGACTTCCAGCCTCCAGAACAGTGAGGAAATAAATTTCTATGGTATTTTGCCATGGCAGCCCTCCCAGAGTAATATAAGAAACTAAGTATCATCTTGGAAAGAAGCTTAAAGCTTTTGTACAAGGTGTTTATCAAGTAACTTGGATAGGCTGGACTTGCAGCTTATAGAAACAGGACCTCACTGATATTATGGCAATTTGCTTACCAGTGCTGGTTTGTGTGGCTTTGCTGCTATGTACTATTTAGTAGTAAGATTGTGGGAGATATAAGACCCTAATATACTACAATTACCAGAGATTTCCTTATTTACCTAAATGAATGTGCTTTGTTCACAATGGTTCATCTTCATCTATAAAAATTCCTTAAGAGTTCTATTAGTCACTTTGCTCCCCTTAAAGCATTCTGGATTATCCCTATCTAATTCCTTAAGCCTCCACCCACAGCTTTCTAAACCATTAGTTTCTGCTTAATTTATTTCCATAACATCCTATTTTTACTCTTGCCTCAAAAATAGCATATGACGGGATGCCTGGGTGGCTCAGTGGCTAAGCATCTCCCTTGGGCTCAGGTCATGATCCCAGAGGTCTGGGAAGTCCTGCATCAGGCTCCACTTGGGGAGTCTGCTTCTCCCTCTGCCTATGTCTCTGCCTCTCTGTCTCTCATTAATAAATAAAATCTTTAAAAAAAAAACACCTGATAATCAACCCATTTTCTAACACCTCTTTCAAAATATATTAATCTCATAGAAATTATCTATGTCTTTTTTTCTTAGCATACACCACACAAAAAAAGGTCATTTAGCATATGCAAACTGTATGTGGTTACATGACTTGCCCCTTACCCTGTTTGTTATTTTTATTAATCAACTTTATTTTTTTTACAGCAATTTTAGGTTCACAGCAAAACTGAGCAGAAAGTACACTGTGTTCATACACCCCTTCCCTGTCACACACACACCTACAACCTCCTCCATTATCTACATTCTGCAGAAGAGTGGTACATTTGTTACAATCAAAGAACCTAGCTGACATTATCACCCAAAGTCTACAGTGTGCATTAGAATTCACTCTTGGTGTTGAATATTCTATAGACTTGGACAAATATATAATGACATGTATCCACCATTATAGTTTTCACATAGAATAGTTTTACTGCCTTAAAAATCCTGTGCTCCACCTATTCATCCTCCTCCCTTAACCTTGGCAACCACTGATCTTTTTACTGTCTCCAGTTTTGCCTTTTTCAGAATTCCCAAAGAGCTGAAATCATACGGTACAGAGTCTTTACACATTGGCTTCTTTCACTTTGTAATACGCATTTGGGGTTCCTCTGTGTCTTTTCATGGCTTGATAGCTCATTTCTTTTTAGCACCAGATAATAATACATTGTATAGATGTGTCACAGTTTATTCCTATTATTTTCCTAAGAGCAAGAAGAGTGAGACATAAGAGTTTTCTTTCCACATTCATTTTCATTATTCTACACCACTAGAGAACATAATCCTTTTTTTTTTTAATTTCTTTTTTTTAAATTTATTTATTTATTCATTAGAGACACAGAGAGAGGCAGAGACAGAGGCAGAGACAGAGGCAGAGGCAGAGGGAGAAGCAGGCTCCATACAGGGAGCCCGATGTGGGACTCGATCCCGGAACTGCGGGATCATACCCTAAGCCAAAGGCAGATGCTCAACCGCTGAGCCACCTAGGTGTCCCAGAGAAGATAATTTTTTTTAAATTTATTTATTCATTCAGAGAGAGCGAAAGAGAGGCAGAGAGAGACACAGGCAGAGGGAGAAGCAGACTCCATGCAGGAAGCCCGACGCGGGACTCGATCCTCCGTCTCCAGGATCGGACCCCGGGCTGCAGGCGGCGCTAAACCGCTGCGCCACCGGGGGTGCCCCAGAGAAGATAATTCTTAAAACTACCTTATGGAATGACAGAATTCAGTAACTTGAGAATGTGTCTCACGAATGTACAAAATAAAATTTAGAAAATTATATTTAAGAAGTGTTTTCTACCCTTACTATAGACCTATATGTTTACACTATTCAATCAAGTCCAGAAGTCTTCCTAGAATAGTATGGTACATTTACTCATAAAATGGGGGTGGCAAAAAAACTCTCCAAAATTTATAATGTATTCAACTCCTCACTCCCATTGCTAATTTTCTAGGGGCAAGATAAAATTTGTAGCCAGAAAAAAAAAAAAAAAAAAAAAGATTTGTAGCCCATAAACACATGTATCTTGTTAGCAAAATCTAACCACTAAATCAGAAATTGATTTCCTTGTAAAAAGGAATTATCTTATGGTTAAAATGTCTACATAAATTCGATTTAAACCTATCAGTTCCTCTAACCTAAGTATTACCCATTTCCATCTTCCCCTCCACTCCATTGTAAGAATTACAGCCTATTCAGCTCAGTCTATTTACTTGAGGTCCTTAAGTGATTATTTCTGTATCTTATTAAACAGAAAACTTGCTATTTTGTACTGTCCTATCCAGATGTATCATAGATAACTAATTATATAAATCAAAAGAAGTACACTAAAATATATTACCTATTACTAGTAGACAACTACAGCATTACAAAGATGGTTCAAACATTAAGTTACCCACTTCCCCACTTATGAACTGGGAATTAAACAAGCCAGGATGCCAATGAAAAATCCAAGACATATCTTCCCAAAGGAGTTGTCCATTACATTCAACTCTACAAAACTACATAGGCTTTCAGATTGCTAAGTTAAAGTTTGTTGTTGTTTTTTGGTTCTCAGACCAGCAATATATAGGCAATTTAAAGGCGAGGCGGGGAGGAGGGTACACAAAATGTAGAACGTCCATATAAGGGAAAATTATTCAGCCTTAAAAAGGAATGAAGTATGGCTGATATATATACTGCAGTCTGGATGAACCTTAGGCTAAGTGAAAGAAGCCAGTTACAAAAGATCACATATTGTATTATTCCATTTATATGAAATGTCCAGAATAGACAAAGCCATAGCAATAGAAAATAGATTAGTGGTTGCCGGGGGCTAGGGAGAACAGGGAATGAGGAGTGACTGTTAATAGGGATGGATTTCTATTTGGACTGGTGAAAGTGATCTGGAATTAAGACAGTTGTAATGGGGGCACCTGTGTGCCTCCATCTGGTTAAGCCTCTGCCTTTAGCTCTGGTCACGATCCCAGGGTCCTGGGATCAAGCCCTGCATCAGGCTCTCTGCTCAGTGGGTAGCCTGCTTCTACCTCTCCTTCTGCCTACTCTGCCTACCTATGTGCTCTGTCAAATAAATAAAATTAAAAAAAAAAAAAAGACAGTTGGGGGACGCCTGGGTGGCTCAGCAGTTAAGCATCTGCCTTTGGCCCAGGGCATGATCCCGGGATCCAAGATCGAGTCCCACATCAGGCTCCTTGCAGGGAGCCTGCTTCTCCCTCTGACTGTGTCTCTGCCTCTGTCTCTCTCATGAATAAATAAATAAAATCTTAAAGAAAAAAAAAAAAAAGACAGTTGTGATGGTTATACAACTTTGTGAATATACTAAAAATCACTGATTTGTATACTCCAAAATGGTGGATTTTATAGTGTATGAATTATATATACATACATATATATATATTTTTTAAGTAGGCTCCATGCTTGAATTCATGATCCTAAGATTAAGAGTCACAGGCTCTACCAACTAAGCCAGCCAGAAGCAGTGTGAATTATATTTTTTTAAAAGGGAGATATCATTCAAGACCTATCCCTAACACAAGCATCAGAATATTACATCTTAATAGTAACCTAACTTTTAAATGAAAAGACAAGATGTGAAACAATGAGAATAAGAGAAAATCTCAACACTTAGTAAATGTTTGTTGAATAAATGAATATGCAATAAAGAGTTTTAAAGTGATAATAGCCAGAGTAACCTTGGAAGTTGTTTAGAAATTAGATTTTAAGAGCACAAATTATAAATGCTATATTTTCATTAAAATTTGCCATCTTTTCTTCCTCAGATAATTCACAAGTAGAAAGAATAGGCAGATGATTGCCGAGCTTTAGGTACATTCAGTCCCCTTGCCTCAACACTTGAGCAAAACCATGCAATATCTATTAAAGCTCTTAAGGTAAGGCAGAGAACTGGCCAGATACTAATCAAAGTAATTTCTTCTTTTTCTTAGACACATTGCTAGATGGCATATCACAGTCTCTATAATTAGTTTCTGATGGAGTTATAGCCACTGAAGTAGAAGCAAAAGCTGTGTGCACCACTCCTAAGGCCTGGCCCAATAAAAACTATCCACGTAGAACTGTCCATTCCTTTTCTCTCCTCTCTACCTTAATGGCAGGTGAGTATGATGAACTTGGAGCAAGCAGTTGGAAAGAGCCTACATCTCCAAAGGAAATACCCACCTTCTGGAAACATCTATTCTAATTTTCACATGAACAAGAAATAAAATATAACATTTGAATCATTATACATGTATTTTGTGGCATGGTTGCTACAGAAACTAGAGTTACTTTAACTCATACATTAGCTTATGAACAGTCACTAAATCCTCTTAAAAGGCATTCTAAATTATCAAAGGTATGTTATTCGATGGTGATTTTAAATAATTTATGAATTTGTTACTCTTGATGATTTTCCAAATGTTTTCCTGGCCATGATTTTCTCCAACATAAAACCTGCAGCAAATACCTTGATAGAAATTATCTGATTGTATTTCCTGTTTTCTTTACCTCCAGTGTGATTTGAAATATTAGTATTTTCTTTTTAGGTTGTAAGTTAACCACGAAGATCATGTAACACAAATTGAGAACCTCTCACTTTTCTGAAAATACAATACTTAGCACAACACAATCAATAGACTCCCGCTTTCTCAAGGCCTAAGTCACATAAGATAAAATAGTGTTTAACAGAGAAGTACTTTTAAATGCTGGGAAGAGCCATCTCTTCAAAGTCCTGGATGCCACCAAGTCACAGTAAAGGGAAAAGAAAAGGAAGTAGAAGGGACAGGGAAAGGCAGGAAAGAAAGGCCCAACTGGGCAAGGATGGCAGACATTCCCGAAAGTTTCAATTACCATAATGTTAACCTATGCCTATTATTGTTGCATTATATGTAAAGTGTAGTAAAAGATCATTTCTTAATTAGTTCCTACGTGAACCCAAATGTAAAAATGATCTCAGGAAAAATCTTAAAACTTTATCATTTTATTCATCAAACTAGCCACAACCTGAGATTAACTAGAAATAAGCAAGATTCAGCTCATCCTTCCTATCCCAAAACAACAAATAAACCAATCTGCCATTCTTGAAAAACTAATATTCTGAAAGAAAAAAAAAATCAAATCAGGGCATCTAAAAAGCAAAGCAGGAAGAGGGCAAGAAAAAAGAAGAATCAAAAGACTAATCTAAATTTTTCCCCTTTTAATCGCTAATAGAGATCATTCAGCCTTATTTAAATGCTCTTTTTCTTTCTGTCCATCTTTCCAAAGAGCAAGATGACATGATTAAGGCAGGAAGAGCCACCTGCTCAGCCTGCTCAAAATCAGAGCTTACCTCCTTAGATTGATGGCCTGTGCCAAGTTTGGAACACCTTCCATCTCTGTTGTCTTCTGCCCCATCAGACTGCTGATAGGCCTATGGGGGGAAGAAAGAGAAACACACCTGCTAGAACGCCGTGTCCAACTCATTATTTGCCTTCTCAAAAGGAATCATCAGTTCTTACTATTCATGGAAGGCAGATAATCCAATGTTATTTGGCCTCAGAAGATTGGCATTGGTCTTTCACAAGCCTTTCCTTGAACAATTGAGCATCAAAAGTCTCAACAGGTAAGCAAGAATCAAATGCTGACTTAAGATCAAATAAATCTCAGACAACCACATCAAAGCAGTAATAAAAGCCTCTCTTCTACCAACTAAGTCCTGCACCATGTCTCTAAAGTTCAAAAGATTTTCAGACAGATTGATGCTATTAATCAATGACACAAGGTGAAATGCTAAAGCATTCTCATGAATTGATGATCATATCCTGAAAACAAGAGTAGAATAACTTCAAAGAACCTCTGTGGTTAGAGAACTGACCTAGTCTCTGTCTTGACAATGTTACCCTAAGCCATCCACATCACAAAGTTGACTACTCTCCTACCTAAAGTCTCTATGTAGGGAGAGTCCATGCTTTCCCCCAGCACACATTCCTATGTAACACCTTCATAGTCAAGAACTACTTCCTCATGATCAACCAAAATCAACAAGTAACATTTTCTCTAATTCAAATCTTCCAAAATTACAGAAAAACAACTTGGTATCTTCTTTCCCTGTCCTTTTATATGTTTGAAGTAATCAAATAATTCATTTTTATTCTGTTCTCTAAGCTCACTATAAATCCCTTCACCCTTATTAATAAAATTAATTTTTTTTAATTTATTTATTCAGAGAGAGAGAGACTGAGAGGCAGAGACACAGGCAGAGGGAGAAGCGGGCTCCATGCAGGGAGCCCGACGCGGGACTCGATCCTGGGTCTCAAGGATCAGACCCTGGGCTGCAGGCGGCGCTAAACCGCTGCGCCACCGGGGGATGCCCTAAAATTAATTTTCTATGAAACTTTAGGTTCCAGATATTAATTATAAACTACAACCTTAAGGTTTTCAATAGGCAACATGAGACTACAGAAATGAGAGAGTCCAAATACAGATAATGAGACATAAAGCAGATCTGAAGACTACACATGATGTTACCTAATGAAGTAGGCATAATAAAATGTTAGTGTTTGCATAAATTATCCTGTGCTTAATTTTTTGGCTTGCCCTCTAAAAATAAGCTCCAAAAAAAAAACCCTTGTATAAAGTTTATTAAATATACAAATGTTTTTCATATGGCAAAGAATTCAATTCCAGTTAAAGGCACTAAAAAAGTAACTTTTTTTAAAGCAACTTTTTATATAATGAATTTCATTTAATATTTTTTTTCTTTTAAAGTAAACTCTATGCTCCATGTGAGGCTTAAACTCATGACCCTGAGATCAAGGGTTACACATTCTACCAGCTGAGCCAGCAAGGCACCCTTTATTTCATCATTTTTTAAGTCAGGAGATATATGAAACTCTGAAAGTTGTCTTATTAAAAATATGCTTTCAACAAAAATACAAATGATCTGTTTTTTACTTTAGTCACTCTAAAAATAATGTAGAAAAAATAAAAATAATGTAGAAGGGATGGTCTACCGACAAGAAAAAATTAAAATGAAAAAAATGGCCTATTACAGTATTATTCCAATTTTCAGAATATTAATATTTATTGCCAATCACAAAACATGGCAAAGGGGCTGATAAAGCTTTTTATCAACCTGAAGGTATTTTTTTAACTGATTTGAAAAACAGTGACAATAAATAAATAAATAAATAAATAAATAAATAAGAATCTTGAGGCCCAGATATTAACTTAGGTACGAACCTATACTCAGTACCTTAAAAATGGTTTATTTTTCATCTATGTTATGAAAGTTCTCAAATGATCAATCACATCATTAACCGACAGACCTTGCTTATAAAACAATCCCCAAAATGGAAGTCTGTTCTAATCCCTTTCTTTATTCCTTTAAAATAAAAAAAAAGTTAACGATTACACTTTCCATCTAGTAACATGCTAATTCTTATGACCAAGAAGTCAGAAGTGTTTTCCTTCCAATAATAATATATGTTTCAAGGTAAAGACTTCAAGGTATTTTATTAGACCAAGATCTTGATACCAAATCTAAAAACCAAATGAATGTTATATGGGGGAGGGAAAGAGCAAAAGGTCAGAATAAATCTCTACTACAGTGTTGTCAATTGTCAAAATTATTTTTTCATTTAATTTAAAAAAGAAATTTTCATTCAGAGGAAGGAAGGCCAGATTCAAAGAACCCTTACATAGCTTAAAATTACTGCCATCATCTCCACAATTCAAGGGAAAAGTCACCTATTATAAATCAAAGAGCTTGAGGGAAACAGTTTTCCTGAGAGTCAAATAATAAGTGGTTCTATATCAGCTCTGTGTGCTAATATGTTGCAAATAATGATTCAAATTCATAAGTTATGATAAATGAAATATGCTACTCAACCATACTTCTCCAATTCTTTTCACATTAAAAATGACCAAACAATAATATAAACCAAAAACCACTGAAATATTAATCTTACTTGCCCTACTTCCTTAAATATATTGTGAGAAAATTATCAAAACATAGAGAAATCTATAGTTTTTTTTCTTTTTTAGGATTTTTATTTATTTATTCATGAGAGACCTAGAGAGAGAGAGGCAGAGACAGGCAGAGGAAGAAGCAGGCTCCATGCAAGGAGCCTGATGTGGGACCCAATCCCAGGATTCCAGGATCCTGCCTTGGGCTGAAGGCAGGCACTAAACCGCTGAGCCATCCAGGTGTCCCAAAATCTATAGTTTTGAAAAAATATTCACTGCAATATAATTCACTATACTGGAAAAGATGTCCAACCAAACCAACAGAAGTTTTTTGTTTGCTTTTTTTAAATTTACCTGTATTTATTTTTACTCTGACTCATTCTTTCATTCTACAAAGGATTTGAGATAGCTTATTAAAACATAACAATTCATTACATATGTATAGATTAAAAAGAAAATAATTTAAGTACGCTACCCAGGTAAGGTCCAAACTAGTCCTTACAGTTCCTAAGTTCAGTTTGAGTTTCAAGTAGCCAAGGTAAAAAAAAACAAAGTGGCCTTTAAATAATTCTCATTAGAGCAAAGAGAAGATACCCCAGAGAAAACAAGAATTGGTAATAGATGGCATAGCTTCTGGATGGTGGGTATAGGCAGACATTTTAAAAAGAATAAAGATTATACAAGAAATATAGTGTTAAGGACAAGATACAAAATTATTTATACACTCTAACTTCAGTGATATAAAAACATGGTATATATGGAGAAAAAGACTAGAAAGTCATACATAACCTTCCCCCACACACACTGATTTCTTTGACTGCAATGACCATATTATATTCTTCCATACTACAAACATAGTCTTCTGTACCAAGCTAAATGATAGATATACAGCGGTATAATATTTTTAACTGTATTAAAATGTCTATATTTACTTGACTCAGTTAAGATAATAATGGCTTACAAGAAAGAAATACTCAATATACAAAAGAACTAATGAGTATCAAGTATTTTGTGACAAAGAACTCATTACTGCCACAATATGAACAGCAAGACTCATTACAGACTCCTTCCATAGTTGTTAAGAACCAACAGGCCTTTCTCAACCCATAATTTCGTTTTTCTACTCCATGTATGTTTCGGATTCGTCTTTAGGACTCACAAGATGTTAACTACAAAGAAGTGTTGTTGTTACTCCCAGATAAGAAATCATGTAACTACCGTTTTTAAAAAGTCCTTTGTGTTGGAAAAACCAAAAGCATATCCTACATAGTTCAAATGTTTAAAAGAGAGCAACTAGAAATCTCTAAAACCAAACATAACCACAAAGCTTTTATACACTCAACTATGCAAAATTTTTATAGACTCAATTTCTCAACATTGTGAAATAATACCACAACCTGAGAATTCCATACTATCAAAAGCTGTAAAGTATGTCCTTAATTCAGTTCCTATTTCTTGATGTTTTCTTGCTTCTCAAATAGTAAGTAACTACAACCAAAATTTCCCCTTTTAACATAGGAAGTCATCTTCAAAGCAGAACTTAAGACTTTTACTGTGGCTACTTTTTAAAGAGAATATGTGCCCTAAAACATATCAATTAGAATTGACAGTCTTTAAAGACTCTTACAAATATAAACATGGAAATTGGACAAGATACTGTTGTTATCACACTGTGCTCAAAAAGTGGCACTAAACAAAAACACTGCACCCATCTCTCTTCTATTACAAATATTATCAGTAATTTATACAGCCTTAAATAAGTGTTATTTAAAAACAGATGTTAGGAACACTAAAAAACATTCAAACCATTTTAAAAGCTTAAGACAATGAAAATAAAAATAGATGTCATGCTACAGTAACTTTAACAAAAATCATGATGTATTCTTTCAAAAAAACTGATAGAATTAAGATTAAATAGTCAGATATTCTCTTGTCTATCATATAAAAAAGAATTCATATGCTCTGACATACATCTATTTACACTGGTTTTCATTTTTTAAAAAACATATTCCCTGTCCTTGCTTTCCAAAAGGACAGGGCATTGGTGATACTTAAAGATCACCTCCATCCTCCACCTTTTTTTAAAAATAAGAAGTTTTGACTCATATTAAGAGATTTGAGGGAGGGAAAATTAAGAAAGTAAAATGAAAAAATAGTCAAACATTTCTCTTCCACACACATTTTTTTTCAGATACTTAAATATGGCAAAATAAAGACTTAGAAGAAAATTTCAAGATACACTTTGATTTCATATTATAACCATTTAAGGCTTAAAGAAAAATAGAAGAGAGAAGAAAGTAGTTAGAAGAGAGAAAAAGATTCCAAGGTTTCAAAGGAAAAGGGAGTAAGTTGCAAAGCATTAATAAAAGAAGATTCATTACAGCCTCACTCAGAGACGAAGAGATTTAGCATTACAAGTTTTGTGCATCTGAATGGCCAATTTTGATTAATCACAGTTTTAAGCTTTTTTTTTTTCTTTAAGATTTTATTTATTTATTCACGAGAGACACAGAGAGAGAGAGGCAGAGACACAGGCAGAGGGAGAAGAAGCAGGCTCCATGCAAGGAGCCCGACGTGGGACTTAATCCTGGGACTCCAGGATCACGCCCTGGGCCGAAGGCAGGCGCTCAACTGCTGAGCCACCCAAGTGTCCCAAAGCTGTTTTTTCTAGATGAGTGGTACCCATAGGGATGTGACTCTAGTAATATATTTGTTAGCATTTGCACTATGGAGTCCATCATCCAGCTATCTAAAACCTTAAATTTCTATAGTAGAATCACAGAAGTCACTCAACATATTCAATGTGAACAAGGGAAGCTAGAACACTCTAGGTATCTACAAGCCTAAAAGTACAAAGACATGATATATGGCTTTGTCTCATTGTAGTTGGCTTATTACCAAACATCAACTGGCTCCCTTGCATGACATCTGCTTAACAGCCATGTCAGTTTTCCCTGAATTCTGTAATACCTGAACTCCAGATTCCCAGTGATTCAAGGTTTAGCTCTATTAGGCCATTCCAAAGCACTAGAGGGAACAGTTATCACACACACACCCCAAGTCTGGTAATAAGCGAAGGTTATCTACCATGAATTCCCATCCTAAACAGCAGATGTCACTATGTAGCCAAAATGGTTGACAAAGGAAGAACTGCTGGTCCTCTTCTGCTTCCAAGGATTCTGAAGGTTTATAGTGCTGTGAGGGAAAACTGAAAAACTCTCTGCCTGCCCAAATCAAATAAGAAAATAGGCCACGAAGTTTCTCCCTGCCTTTTTTTTTTTTTCTAATTTGGACTTAATTTGGTCCAATTCATTAGCCAAAAAAAGAGAAATCCTCCTTGGAGTATGAAACAGTTATTTTTAAATCAAAAGTACGATGAAATTATATTAAAAATGAAATAAATCTGAAAAATGATATTCCCTTCCCCAAACTCCCTCAGTTTTCCACTAGAAAATAATGAAAAAAAGAGAACTCAGTGATAATTTTTGTGTGTGTGTGTGAACTCTGCCCAACAGGGGGCTTGAACTCACAAACTTGAGATCAAGAGTCACATGTTCTACTAAGTGAGCTACCCAGGCTCCCCTAGAATTCAATAATTTTTTTATACATACTTCAGAGCTAGAGTTTTTGTCACATTTGTAAGTTTCGAAGCAATACAGAATGCAACGGAAATTTGTGTAGTGGATCAAAATCAGAAGAAATGATCCACATGCACACATCCCAGAATCCTGCATAATGGATATAGGATAATGTTAACTACAAAGGCTGAGAGATAAATTGAAGAAGAGAGTCTTAAAGGCATCTTTGGTTTAGTTATTTCTACAGACATCAGTGCCACATGAAAATGTGAATAAAGAACCAAACTTAGCTTCCAGGTCTTACTCTTCAGTCTGGGATGATGACAATTCCAAGTACATATATATATTTGGAAGCCCAGTCAAATGTCAAGATGAGTCACTGCACTATTAGAGCCCACTCTTTAATATGTACTTATGAGGAGAAGTATTTTTACTTACTCTGGTCAGCATAGTTTTTTGCTTTGAGCTCAAGTTGTCTTGTTTGAGATTCTAAAGATTCCACTCGGGTCTGTAAATCCTTTTTTTCCTGTTCTTGAGAATCTTCAAATTCAATGAATTTCTAATAGAAAAGAAAAGCATTATTTCCATTAGAGAAATGAAAAATTTTTAACATTATCAACCCCTGTGTTTCCTGGTATCAGGAATCACAATCAGGCATTAAATACTCAGAAAGATCTAAGAATCAGGTACTTCTGTTGATTTTTTAGTTTCTTGATAAAAACTTCCAAATACAGAAAAAAAAAAGACCAAATAGTTTATAAAGTGTTTCCACTTCATGTAACAGGCATTCCAAAGAAAATACATGCATCCTACTCCAAAAATATGAATCCTTAGCACATCTGTATATTTATCTGAGTTGAAAACAGTGTTTTGCATAACATTGTACAGAACATGTACAACAAATGAAGCACTGAAGAATTATGACGTGTCAATAAGTATTTGTTCAACAATTATTTGGTTTAAAAAAAAACAATTATTTGGCTAATCAACAGCCTTCTAGATTTTTTAAAGCCTTCTAGATTACCTGAACTATGGAGTTTAAATTCCTGAGAAAAAGAACACTTCTTAGAAATAACTCCAGCAATCAAATTCAATTTCATAAAATTGTTCTCATCAAAAAAATTATTTTTTAAAGGTTTTATTTATTCATGAGAGGCAGAGAGAGAGAGAGAGAGAGAGAGGCAGAGACATAGGCAGAGGGGGAAGCAGGCTCCATGCAGGAAGCCCGATGTGGGACTCGATCCCAGGTATCCAGGATCACACCCCAGGCCAAAGGAAGGCGCTAAACCACTGAGCCACCCATCAAGAAAATTATAATTAGGGATGCCTGGGTGGCTCAGCGTTTGGTCACCTGCCTTCAGCTCAGGTCTTGATCCTGGATGAGTTCCACACTGGGCTCACTGTGGAGAGCCTGTTTCTCCCTCTGCCTGTGTCTCTCAGTCTGTGTCTTTCATGAATAAATAAATAAATCTTAAAAAAAAGAAAATTATAATTAAATCTAATCATTAAATCTCAGCCCTCATCTTAACTGTTTTATCAGTGTCATCTGACATCTGGTCACTCAAAACATTTTTTTAATTTGGCTTCTAGGACTTTGTTCTTCTACTTTATTGGCTGCTTCTTGGTCTTCTTTGTTAGTTCTTCCTCTTTTTCCCCACAAACTCAGTCCTTGAACAACCTTTTCTCTTCATTGTTTACTCATTCCCTGGTGATCTCATTCAGTTTCATGGCTTTAAATACTAACTATATGCTGACAACCTCCAAATTCCTAGTCTAGTCTCTAGCCTAGACCTGAATTCCAGATTTGTACATCCAACTGCCTACTGGACAACCTTGTTGATTTGAATGTCTAATAAGCATCTTAACTTTCGCATGTTAAAGCTTGCTCCTCCTGGTCTTAGCTAGCTCATTTAATTACCGTGGTCAGCTGCTCTGGCTCACAACTTGAGTCAGCTTTGATTCTTCTCTAACACTTCATATCCAATCTATTAGCAAATCTACCTTCGGATGCAACCTCATCATCTACACCACCATCCTGGTCTGTGTCAACATTATCTATTGCTTAGATTAATGCAACAGCAACTAATTAATCTTACTTCCACCCTTGCCCCTATAATGCATTCTCAATACAGTAGTTAGAGTGACCCATTAAAAAGTCAGATGGAGGGACTCCTGGGCAGCTCAGTGGTTGAGCGTCTGCGTCAGCTCAGGTCCTGATCCCAAGCTTGGGGATGGAGTCCCCATCAGTCTCCCTGCGAGGAACCCACTTCTCCCTCTGCCTAGGTCTCTGCTTCTCTCTCTCTGTGTCTCATGAATAAATAAAATCCTTAAAAAATAATAATAAAATAATAAATAAAATAATAAATAAATAAATAAATAAATAGTCGGATGGGTCACCTGGCTGGCTCAGTCAGTAAAGCATGCGACTCTTGATCTCAGGATCATGAGTTCAAGCCTGACGTTGGGTGTAGAGGTTACTTAAATAAATAAAAACTTAAAAAAAAAAAAAAAGTAAGTCAGATCAGTTCAGTCCTCTGCTCAAAATCCTCTGATTGCTTACATCCTCCCAAAGTCCTTACCACAGCCTCCCAGGACCAACACAATATATCATAATCTTTCTTCTTTGACATCATTCTCTTCTACTCTTCCCCTCCTTCCCCACCTCCCTCATGTACTCTGATTGAAGCTTCCCTGCAGTTCCCTCAACACTCCAAACCTTTGCATTTGCTTCCTACAGCCTAGAATTCTCTTTCTGCAGATATCCAAATAGGTTGCCCCCTCGTCACCTTAACATCTTTGTTCTAATGTCATCTTCTTTTTCTTTTTTAAGATTTTATTTATATCAGAGAGACAGAGGAGAGAGAGTGTATGCATGGAAGCATGAACAGAGAGAGGGAGAGAGGGAGAAACAGACTCCCCGCTGAGCAAGAGCCAGATGCAGTGCTCAATCCCAAGACCCTGGGATCATGACCTGAGCCGAAGGCAGACACTTAAAGAAGCCACCAAGGCACCCCTAAATGTAACCTTCTTAATCAGATTTCCTTGTGATGATATTTAAAACTGCAATACCCCCTCTCTACTTCTCTCCCTGCTTTACTTCTCTCCAACACTTACTCTCATCTAACATACTATACTTCTTAGTAATTTATCTTATTATCTGCCTTGCCTCACTAGAACGTAGACTTCATGAAGGCAGGATTTTTTTTTTAAAGATGTATTTATTCATTTCAGAGAGAAAGAAAGAGGGTGAGCACGAGTGGGAGGGGCAGAAGGAGAGAGTCAATCTCAAGCACATTTCCTGCCGAGCACCAAACCCCACGCAGCCCCGGATCTGACGCCCATGAGATTATGACCTGAGCCAAAACCAAGAGTAGTAGGTTGCCTAACTGACTGAGCTCCTCAGGCACCGCAGGGCAAAGATTTTTGTTTTCTTTGTTGTTGTAGTCCTAGTGCAAAGAATGATGATGGCTCAAATATTTGGTAAACAAATGAATAAACAAAAAATACTTTTGAAATAAAAAGCTGAAACCCATATAGAAAAATGTGAAGTTCACAAAAAAAATTCAGATATCACTAAATAAACCCTAGTTTTAATATGAAATTTTTTTGTTCATTACTTCTTTTGCCTGTCCTGAAACTTTTCAGTCACTGCAGTGGATATAGTTTTTTGTCTGTACACATTGCCTTCCTTTCAACCTCTCCCATTTCATGTTAATTCTATTCAGTCCATACAATTCGACTGGTGAGGACTCCATCTCCCTAGGGGTGGGCATATGACTTGAGCCACACAGGTCATTCTCCTCTGGGATATCTGCCAGTTACTAGATAGAAAGATACTACCTCTCTTCCTCAGGAATTGCATACTCTATAAGAATTTAGCAGGCTTTTAAGTTGCAGATGGACATCTTTTTCCAACATATGAAAAGAAAATGCCTAAGAAATAAAGCCAATATAAAGGAAAACAAAGAGCAAGGAGGAAGGAAATCCTAATTAAAGGTACTATTTGAGTAGTAGAACCAATAGTTATTACAGACAGCATCTTGTAGTCATTTTTCATTTTTCAGTTATCTAAACCAATACATTCCTATTTCATATAAGCTTGTTTGAGATGGTTTCTATTATAAGAAACTGAAAGCACCTTAATCTAGTCATCTACTTTTCCTTAAGAGCCATTTGATTTCCTTGTTATTAGATTAATGTTCTCATTATCTTTGCAAGATTGAAGCCTACAACCTCTAATCATACAGGGGTCCACAGACCCATTTGGTAATTTGATATATCCATAAATCATGCTTCCCCAGAAAAAAACCCCACATCCAATCTGAATTCTGCCTATTTTCCTCAGGGACTCAGAGATCCCTTAATTCTTTTTTTTTTTTTTTTTTTTTTAGATCCCTTAATTCTTTCCACAAACTCCAGATTTAGCACCCATGCCCTATATGTTTCTATGAAAATATTCCATATTTGTGAGACTTCTAGGAAGCATCAAACAGCCATTATTTACTTTTCCAGAATATTAAAGATAACTATAAGTACAAGGAGTAAAGATTATAATAAGTACAAGAAAAGAGGCAAACTCAAGGCGACTAGGCCGGCTCAGTTGGTAAAGCATGCAACACCTGATCTCAGGGTCTGGAGTTCAAGCCCCACCTTGGGTTGTGGAGCCTAGTAAAATTTTAAAACAGGTGTGGGGCCAGCTTAGGTGGCTCAGGTGTGTGAGCCTGCTTCTCTCCCTCTCCCCCTGCCCTTCTTCCTTGCTCCCGCATGCACCTTCTCTCTCAAATAAATAAAATTTAAAAAAAAATTTTTTAAAGAGGCAAACAACAAGTCATTCATTCATTCATTCACTCAAAAAATGTCAGGGGCGCGTGGGTGGCTCAGTCAATTGTCTGCCTTCCACTCAGGTCATGATCCCAGGGTTCTGGGATCAAGCCCTGTAAGGGGCTCCTGCTCAGTGGGTGGGGAGCCCACTTCTCCCTCTCCCTCTGCCTGCTACTCTCCCTGCTTGTGCTCGCTGTCAAATAAACAAATTAAATATTTTTTAAAATAAAATATTTTTTAAAAGTTTACTATTTACTATATACCTACACATGAAACATGATTATGAGTACCACACTATCCCTGCCTTCCAAAGGTGTTCACTGGCTATAAACTGAATGCAAGCAGAAAATATAAAACTTATGTTGAAGGTCTCGTCAGTGGCACAGTTGGCAGAAAGGCCAACTCTTGGTTGGGCTCAGGTGGTGATGTCAGGGTCACCACATATAGCCCAGTATGGGGCTCTGAGCTCAGTGCAGAGTCTGCTTGGGATTCTCTGCCCCTCCCCTCCCCCCTGCACTCTTGTGCTCTCTCACTTTCTCTAAAATAAACCCTTAAAATAAAATAGTTATGTTGAACAGAAAAGCAGCTATGAAACAGGATGTTGGTGATGTACTCTGAGTAAATTATTTCAACATTTTGCCAGGGGATATAAGAAAATACCAAGAATAAGAAAACGTAATTATTTTTTGGCCTGCTTTAAAAATGATGCTCCCTTGACTAAGTGGACTGCTATTATCTGGGTTAAATAACTAAAAACTTTAGGCTTCTTCTGTGCTATGGGTAAAATGCTGTTTTAAAGAACATGTTTTACGGCAGCCCAGATGGCTCAGCGGTTTAGCGCCACCTTCAGCCCAGGGCACGATCCTGGAGACCCAGGATTGAGTCCTGCGTCAGGCTCCCTGCATGGAGCCTGTTTCTTCCTTTGCCTCTCTCTCTCTCTCTCTCTCTCTCTCTCTCTCTCTCTCTCTGTATCTCTGGTGAATGAATAAATAAAACCTTTAAAAAAAAAAAAAAAAGAACATGTCTTAACATATAGCAGGGGCATCTGGGTGGTTCAGTTGGTTGAGGGTTGGTCTGCCTTCAGCTCAGGTCCTGATTCCGGGATCCTGGGATCAAGCCCCAAATCGGGCTCCCTGTTCACTAGGGAAGTCTGCTCCCTCTTCCTCTGCTCCTCCCCCCTACTTGCACTTACTCTCTCTCCAATAAGTAAATAAAATCTTTAAAAAATAATAAAGAACAGGGATGCCTGAGTGGCTCAGCAGTTGAGCATCTGCCTTCGGCTTAGGGCGTGATCCCAGTATCCAGGATCGAGTTCCACATCAGGCTCCTTGCAGGGAGCCTGCTTCTCCCTCTGCCTGTGTCTCTGCCTCTCTCTCGTTCTCTCTCTGTGTCTCTCATTAATAAAAAAATCTTAAAAAAAAAAAAAAAGAACATATAGCAGATGTCTAACAAGTAATACTTAAAATGATATGCTACTAAACTTCTAACAAAAACTTTACCACTAACAGATTGGTAGTTGACAGGGGCAGGGAGTGTGGGTAGGGGAAAATGGTGAAAGTGGCCAAATGGCACCAACTTCAGTCATGAGTAAGCTCGGGCAATGTAATGTACAGCATGGTGACTACAGATAATATAACTGTACTATATATTTGAAAGTTGCTGAAATAATAGATTTTTAAAGTTCTCACCACAAAAAGAAAACAGAAACTGTAATTATGAGATATTATGTTAACTAGCCTTATTGTAGTAATCACTTTGCAATATGCACATTTGTCAAGTCATTAGGGTGTACAATTTAAATTTACAGCAATGTTAATGTATCAATTATTTCTCAATAAAGCTGGAAAAAAACAACTTTCCCACAATTATGCCTATTCAGAACTCCTGATAGGAGAAACATCATCATGAACACACAGCTTCATGTCTGCTTTGTTTCTCAGCGACCCTGTTTAACTAGAGAAGAACATGAATAATCCATAAATTTAGCAGTCACTACACTACTATCCGCTAACGTCATAAGTGAGCATTACATAGACCTACGTATATGATTCACGCTTTGTAACTATCCACATTTATAATAATTACTGAGACTTTATATCTCTATCACCTTAAGCAACTATGGCAAAAGAAAGATTTTCTTTTCCCCCACAAAATGATGTGACAGTTCTTGGACTGGCAGGGCTATTTATCTGCAAATGGAAATCTCTTATTTCTGCAGTTTCCCCTCACAGGAAGGGACAGGCAATAATGAAAATATTCCACGCAAATACATAATGCCAGGCCCTTCCCTCAAGCAAATTAAAACAGATAAACTTAGAGACTCCAAAACGAACTGCCATCTCTCATAAGAGTGTATTTTTTTTTTCCTTTCTTATTCTAAACAGTGGATTTTAAATTTAACTTTTGGAATCATGAACTCCTTTGAGAATCTTAGGAAAATAGATTCTTTCCTCAGGAAGATAAATATATGAAACACAAAACTATGGATTCAAATTCACTGCATTTTCAAGGTCTATAAGAAATCAAGAATGATTTTCTCCCATTTATAAAACTAGTGAATGTTGATTTCTTTTAAAGTAATCTTTTAAAATTCTCTCTCTTCAGGGATCCCTGGGTGGCTCAGCGGTTTGGCGCCTGCCTTCGGCCCAGCGTGTGATCCTGGGGTCCTGAGATCAAGTTCTGCATCTGGCTCCCTGAGTGGAGCCTGCATCTCCCTCTGCCTGTGTCTCTGCCTCTCTCTCTCTCTCTCTCTCTCTCCCTCTCTCTCTGTGTCTCTCATGAATGGGAAAATAAAATCCTAAAAAAAAAAAAAAAAAAATTCTCTGTTCCAAAAATCCCAATTTAAATGTGTATTACATTTTGGTTTGGAAATGTACAGCTGCCACCCTCACTTAAAATGCTAATGACACAACAAAAATAAATACTCTTCACTTCTGATAAGGCATGTTAATAAATCATAAAGGGTACCATAAGCTAGGAGGATAAACATATCCTAAGGAGAGTAATCAAGAAAAAGTAACAAATGATTGAAATTTTCTAAATTATTATTCCCCCAAAAAAGACTGCCAAATAAGCTAGTTTTATGCCATTGTTTTGTGAAATACCCCTGATAATATAAATAACTCTGGCAATAGAAGTTGCTATACAGCAGAAAACACAAGAGTGATAAATACCAAAAACTTCAGAAAATGGCCTAATTCTAAGGTGCCTAGGTGGCTCAGTCAGTTGTGTATCTGCCTTGGGCTTGGGTGGTGATCCCAGGGTCCTGCAGTCAAGCTCTGTGTAGGGCTCCCTGTTCAGTGGGGAGTCTGCTTCTTCTTCCGTCCCTCCCCCCTACTTGTGCTCTGTCTCATGCTCATACTCTCCCCCTCTCAAATAAATTAACTTAAAAAAGAAAAGAAAGTGGCCTAGCTCTTTATGGTACATAGCAATAACATAAACATAGGAAACACTGATATAAGAATTTAAGAAAACCGGAATAGAAATAAAGAAGGTGGCATGAAATTCAATTAGATGCCAAACAAAAGAGAGCTCTTGGTAGAAAAGGTTTAGATTCCTGGCCCTAATGGAAAAGTTGATTTTTCTGGGTGAGGGTTGGGGACAGAGTATAAGGGATGTAATGAGAACTGTTTTCCTTTTTCTATTCCCAACCCTCTCACACTACAGAGAAAATAATTAGGGAATAGGTGGCATGGGTTATATTCTTCTTAAAGGCTTACCATTTCCCTCCCCTGCTCAGAGATCCTTGGTGGGTTAGTACCACATGTGAGTATTGCTGAACCTCATTACTAGTTTTGTATACTACAAACATCACTAACTCTTGTTTTAAAGACTTCTTGGGGGCTCCTGGGTGGCTAATCAGTTAAGTGTCCAACTCTTGATCTATGAATTCAGGGTCATGGGCTCCACACTCAGCAGGGAGTCTGCATTAGATTCTCTCCCACTCCTTCTCCCTGCCCCTCTCCCCACTTGCTCATGCATGCTCTCTTGCTCTCTGAAATAAATAAATCTTAAAAAAAAAAAAAGAAAAGGAAAGAGGGATGCCTGGGTGGCTCAGTGGCTGAGCGCCTGCCTTTGACCCAGGGCATGATCCTGGAGTCCCAGGATCAAGTCCTGCATCAGGCTCCCCGCAGGGAGCCTGCTTCTCCCTCAGCCTGTGTCTCTGCCTCTCTCTCTCTGTGTTTCTCATGATTAAATAAATAAAATATATATTTTTTTAAATTTTAATAATAATAAAGTAAATAATAGCTGTTTAGCAGAAGTGGGATTTAGGATGATTTTATCTTTCTAAAATCACCTTATCCTTAAATAGTCTAAAGTTGCTGTTGCTTTTTTAACAATATGGATTCATATATTTTATTTTATTTATTTTTGATTCGTATATTTTAAAACAATAAAGGAAAGGAGGAAAATGGGATGCCTGAGTGGCTCAGGGGTTGAGCATCGGCCTTCGGCTTAGGGCATGATCCCGGAGTTCTGGATCAAGTTACGCAAGGGGCTCCTTGCATGGAGCCTACTTCTCCTCTGTCTGCCTATGTCTCAGCCTCTGTCTCTCATGAATAAATAAATAAATAAAATTTAAAAAAAAAAAAAAGGAGGAAAATGCACCTTACAGGCCTATCTCTCTTCAATGGCAGTGAAGAACTAAACATGAATCGTTTGCATTTCAGCTTAGAAAAGCTTGGCATATTAAACATTAATATCACCATTTACCTGACCAAAAATAATTATAGGTGTTTTTCTAAATGTAATTAATCAAAATCAAACTCTGAAATGGGATACTAAGAGAGAAAAATCAGTGTGAAGAGATAATTCCCCTTGAATTTATATACAATACATGCACTATGCCATGACATTACATTAGATCTATTGAAGTTAAAAGCTAAATTATAGGAGTGGTGTATTTCAGGACTAGGATATAGAAGTGTGGATTAATTCCAAAAAGGTTCTAGAAAGACTGCAGAAAATAGATTCATTTTATAGACTTCATTCTTTCCTGTATTTTAAAGATATTTCCAGGGTACCTGGGTGGCTTAGTCGGTTAAGCTTCCAACTCCTGATTTCTTGGCTCAGGTCATGATCTCAGGTCCTGAGATCAAGCTCTGAGCCAGGCTCCTGGAGTCGGCTTAAGATTCTCTCTCTCTCTCCTCACCTCTCTTTCCCACCTTCCCCTGCCCACAGGCAGGAGGTGCTTGCTTGCTCTATATCTCAAAAAAAAAAAAAAAAAAAAAATTATAACAAGAAGATCCCAATACAACTAAATTTCCTTTTATCACCAAAATTTACATATAATACAGTATTTTCATGCAAAGTAAATAAGGCTTGAGGCCTCACCTTAGCCAGAGACATTGGGGGGTGGGGGGTAGTAAATGAAAGCTCATAAGAAGCCTATGGGTATTCATAACTTATTAAATGTGACTTAACTTCTTGCCAGTAGCATAACTTCATGAAGTTGGGTCACCTACCACTACATTTGGCAAATGATGGGGTTAGGACAGTACTCCCGAAACCAGTATTACACTATGTATTAACTAACTTGAATTTAAACAAAAACATGAAAAAACAACAAAAATCAAGGCAGGAGAGGTGCAGCTTTTCAAATTCCAAAAAAGCATCCAGCCCCAGGAAAATTCTGGTTACTCCACTCCAGTATAGCAATTTGTCAGATCTCTTAGGAATGTTGCTGTAGAGTACACATCTCCCCTCAACCCTCTGTGTCTTTGTCTTTATGTCTTCTCTCTTGCACATCTTTTTGTAAAAAGTGTTGAGTGGGGAGGGTAAGAACCCACGCATGGGCTTTTTTAGCATGTATGATAAAGATAAACCCTTCTTCACTAGAGTCTCTTTTCACCTCTCAATTACTAATCAGCCAACAACAACATTGACATAACTTCAGACAGAACTCTCCTGGGAGCAACCACACACTGTTTAAAAAAAAAGAAATCAGTAGACAATACAGACTTATGTCAGGATCTAAAAAGAATAAGCTTTGTGACAAAGCAAAATGGTTTCAAGTCCAGATGGCTTATAGGGGCTGTTTTGCCCCACTGTTCTGGAGAAAAACAAATGAATACTTTGAAAATGCAAGCTCCCGAAGTTTAAAAAAAAAAAAAAATCCCTAGAGACTGTTCCTAATTGGGAGTAAAGATGCAAGAGCCAAAAAAAGAAAAGCCCTGTATTAGTAACTTTGACTACAGTAGTTGTCTACAAAATAATACCACCAAATAAAAGTATCAATGCTAGGTATCCCCACATTTACTCTACAGGGTGGGGGAATGAAAATATTGCATTATATTAAGTAATTATTAGTAAATTCAATTAAGTTCTGCTAAATGTAATTGTTTTTCAATGTAGTATCTTTAAAAAATAAGAGGATGAGGATATATCATATTTTTTTCAAGATTTTAATTTATTCATTTAAGTAATCTCTACACCCACGGTGGGGCTCAAACTCATGACCCTATGATTAAAAGTCGCATGCTCAGGACGCCTGGGTGGCTCAGTGGTTGAGCGTTTGCCTTGGGCTCAGGTAGTGATCCTGGGGCCCTGGGATTGAGTACCACATGGGGCTCCCCACAGGGAACCTACTTCTCCCTCTGCCTGTGTGTGTCTCTGCCTCTCTCTGTGTGTCTCCCATGAATAAATAAAATCTTAAAAAAAAAAAAAAGTCACATGCTCTTCTAACTGAGCCAGCCAGGCACCCCAAGAGGATAGACCATATAAAACAGTGCCCAAAGGATAGGATTTCTCCCTCTAATCCAAAATGTGGAAATTTTTCATATACCAATGGTTCAATTTCTTCAAAACTCAATAGCAAGGAGAAAAAAATGGAGAACTCTTATAGATTAAAAGAAATTTATGAGACATTTACCAATATAAATATGCGAACCATCTTATTTGATCCTGATGGAGACAATCAATTTAGGGGTGCATGGTTGGCTCAGTTGGTAGAGCACACAGCTCTTGATGGGGGGATGGACATGAGTTCAAGCCCCACACTGGGCATAGGCTTACTTTTAAAAGGGGGTGGGAGGGCAGCCTGGGTGGCTCAGGGGTTTAGTGCCGCCTTTGACCCAGGGCCTGATTCTGGAGACCAGGGATCAAATCCCACATCGGGCTTCCTGCATGGAGCCTGCTTCTCCCTCTGCCTGTGTCTCTGCCTCTCTCTCTCTCTGTCTCTCATGAATAACAAATAAATAAAATCTAAAAAATATATAAATAAATAAATAAAAATAAAAGGGGGCTGGGAGGGATGCCTAGGTTGCTCAGTGGTTAAGTATATCTGCCTTTGGCTCAGGGCGTGATCTCCGACTTCCGAGATCGAGTCCCACATCGGGCTCCCTGCATGGAGCCTACTTCTCCCTCTGCCTGTGTCTCTGCTTGTGTGTGTGTGTGTGTGTGTGTGTGTCTCGTAAATAAATAAATAAAATCTTTAAAAATGATAATAAATAAATAAAATAATAAAAATAATAAAAGGGGCAGGGAGGCAAACAGGTGGCCCAGTCAGTTGCACTAGTAAAAGTTAGTAACATCCCTAATACATTCCCCAGTTACATCACAGAGCAGTCAGGTGGCCCTCCTGCCTACCCACACAGAAGATAGGGAGTTTGTTTTCTGAATAAACTCAATAAGAGAGATTCTATTTTTTAAAAAAAGATTTTATTCATTTGAGAGACAACATGTGCACAAGCAGGGAGGGAGGGGCAGAGAGAGAGGCAGATTCCCTGCTTAATCCCAAAACCCTGAGATTATGACCTGAGTCAAAGGCAGACACTTAACCGACTGGGCCACCCAGGCACCCCTCAATAAGAGAGATTCTAGATAAGGGAATACCACTAACAAATAGGTGACAAATGAAAAAAAAAAAATGAAGTGAAAATCTATGTACCAAGCAGTAATACTGACAGCCCCTTTTCCTCACCCAGATTCTAATAACTAGGCTTATCTACCACTCCACTCCCCATGACATTATCTTTCCTTGGCAAAACTCAATGCCTGAGCAAAAAGACCATGATACTGAAATCTGGGTTCCCAATAGGCAATAAACTGCTTCCAGGCATACAAAGCTTCTGGCCCTCCCTTTTTTAGTGCCTCACACTTGAAACATGAAGAGATAATTAAGGGTTATCAGGCACTTGAAGCTCCAACATGAAAAAGAGAGACCAAAACTACCAGAAAAAAAATGGGACTCTGAGGAAACAGACAAAACAGGAACAAATGAAAACTATAATTAATATACTCAGAGACCAAAGAAAAGTCATTGCATCCATGAAACCGGAACACTATGCTATTTTTAGAAAGAGGTGGGGGTAGGGAAGAGCAAGAAGAAGGAAGAGCTCTTGGAAATTATAAAAGTATGAACTGAAGAATATAACACTTATCCTATCTTTCTTGTACAAACTATACCTTAGGGTAATCAAACAGTTGATGAGGGAGAAGTTCTCCTCTATAAGAAAATTAGGTAAAAAATGAAGGAATAACTGAGTTAGAATAGCACCATTTCCCAATCCTTAATGAAATAATAGGGAATATCCAGTCACCATTCAGATTTTCCTGGCTGTCTCGTAAATGTTTATAGCTAGGATCCAAACAAAGTCCCTGTGTTACATTTGGATGATAGATGTCTTAGGTCTCATTTAAAATACAGATTCCCGGGATCCCTGGGTGGCGCAGCGGTTTGGCTCCTGCCTTTGACCCAGGGCGCGATCCTGGAGACCTGGGATCGAATCCCACGTCGGGCTCCCGGTGCATGGAGCCTGCTTCTCCCTCTGCCTGTGTCTCTGCCTCTCTCTCTCTCTCTCTCTGTGACTATCATAAATAAATAAATAAGAAAATTTAAAATAAAATAAAAAATAAAAATAAAATAAAATACAGATTCCCATGTTAGTTTCAACAGCAAATATATTAAAATCAGAACATACAGAGAAGATTAGCATGGCCCCTGCACAAGAATGATACACAAATTTGTGAAATAATAGATTCACCCTTTGGCCCAGGGTGTGATCCCGGAGTCCCTGGAGTTCCGAGTTCCGCATCAGGCTCCCTGCATGGGGCTTCCTTCTTCCTCTGCCTGTGTCTCTGCCTCTCTTTCTGTCTTTCATGAATAAATAAATTAAATCTTTAATAAAATAAAATAAAATAAAAGATTAAAATAAAACATTAAGAATGATCTGTTACAACCACTGATGATCATAAGGGAATACTATAAACCATTGTAAAGCATAATTTAGATCTATCCAGACAGACCCAGTTTGTTGCCAGTTATGAGGACATAAAACTGAACTGAACAGGCAATTCACAGAAGAGGCAAGTAGATCATCAAAATGTAAGAAAATGTGCTCAACCACACTAGTGATCTGAGAAAAGCAAATTAAAATAAAAGATTGTTTCACAAATATCAGATTAAAAACTAAAGCCAAAAAAGTCTGAGAGTGTCAAGTGCTGGCAAACAAACATACAGGAAGGGGTGCCTGGGTGGCTCAGTTGGTTCAGCATCTGCCTTCCTCTCAGGTCATGATCTCAGGGTCCTGGCATCTAGACCTACGGGGGGGGGGGGGGTGTCCCTGCTCAGCCGGCAGTCTGCTTGTCCCTTTCCCTCTGCTCCTCCCCGCCAACCTAGCTTGTACTCGCTCTCTTTCTCTCTCTCAAAATAAATAATTTTTTTAAAAAATGAGGTTTCTCTAACAGGCAGGATTCTAGAAGTATTTCTATAATGCTTTGGTTCCGTTTTGTTTTTCACAGAGAGCATGTATTTTATCTAGAAATAGGTAAAGTAGGTAAATATAAACAAATAAAACCTTTAGATAATAGCCAAAAAGTACTATACATATGAATTTTACTCACACACAAAGAATTTTACTTACTGCCCAAACTATCATCCATAATCGTATAAATGTAATAGAACATGATCATTTTAGGGGTGCCTGCGTGGCTCAGTGGTTAAGTGCATCTGCCCTCAGCCCAGGGCGTGATCTCAGAGTCCCAGGATCGAGTCCCAGATTGGGCTCCCTGCATGGAGCCTGCTTCTCCCTCTGCCTATGTCTCTGCCTCTCTCTGTGTGTCTCTCATGAATAAATAAAATCTTAAAAAAAAAATCAGTGAGGGGAACCCAAGTGGCTCAGTCAGTTAAGCATTTGACTTCAGCTGGTCATGATATCAGGGTCCTGGGATCAAGCCCCCTGTTGGGCTCCCGACTCAGTTGGGAGTCTGATTCTCCCTCTCCTTTTCCTCTCCTTCTCTCTCTGCCCCTCTCTCCAGTCATGCTCTCTCTCCCTCTTGCGCTCTCTTACATAAATAAATAAAATATTAAACCAAACAGTGGATCATCTATTCTTTCCAGTTATTTTATGTGGGGTTTTTTTTTTTCCGTGTCTAATGGGAATTCGCAAACATGCATCAATGGGAGAGAGGGATCCCTGGGTGGCTCAGGGGTTTAGCGCCTGCCTTCAGCCAGGGCATGATCCTGGAGTCCTGGGATGGAGTCCCACATTGGGCTCCCTGCATGGAACCTGCTTCTCCATCTACCTATGTCTCTGCCTCTCTCTCTCTCTGTCTCTCATGAATAAATAAAATCTTTTTTTTTTAATAAATAAAATCTTAAAAAAAAGAGAACAGTAAAATAAACTGCTAAATACTATCACCTAATTTCAACAATTATCAGCATATGGCACATACTATTTTGTCTGTATTCTTCCTTTTTCCCCTCAACAAACCTCAGCATCATAGGATTTCACTACAAAAACTGTAGTATGAATTAAAGATACATTTTATTGCTTTGATTGAAGATCATCAATGGCTACTTAAGTGTAGACTTCTAAACTCTACCTTGGCCCATAAAGCCCAGTGAGTGAGCAGCTCCTCCATGATTCTACTACTTCATTCCCTCTTTTTCCTCGACACTGGCTGACTCCTTAATTAAAACTTTTTCCTACCTTAAATTCTCATTTCCTTTGCCTAGAACACACTCCTTTGATGGTCTCCTCCTCATTCTTCATTTCATAACTGAAATGTTATGTCCCCCGTGTCCTTCCCTGACCATCCTACCAAGGAGGGGATACGGTCATTATTTTAGCTTTTCACATGTAATTTTTAATTTTTAGGTACACACATACACCTTTTTAAAGAATTTTTACACTACCAAACTTGTTATAAAATTAGACTCCTGTCTGGTTATTTCCAAACGTTAAAACAAACAAACAAAACCACACACTCCAACCTAAAAAGATATATGAGGGATCCCTGGGTGGCGCAGCGGTTTGGCGCCTGCCTTTGGCCCAGGGCGCGATCCTGGAGACCCGGGATTGAATCCCACGTCGGGCTCCCGGTGCATGGAGCCTGCTTCTCCCTCTGCCTGTGTCTCTGCCTCTCTCTCTCTCTCTCTCTGTGACTATCATAAATAAAAATAAATTAAAAAAAAAAGATATATGAATAGCACTGGCTTATCTAATTACAGGAAAAGCACTTAACAAAATTCAGCATCTCTTTGTAATGAAAACACTCTACAAACAAGAGAAAGGAACTCCCTCAAATCCTCACAACTACATCATATTTAATAGGTAAAGACTGCATGCTTTCCTCATAAGATCAGAAACAAGACAAAAACTTTACTCTTGCCATTTCTATTCAATATTGTACCAGGAGGTTCTAGTTAGGGCAATTAGTCAAGAAAATTAAATAAAAGGCATGCAGGCAGTGGAGACAGAAGTAAAACTACCTCTATTTGCAGACAACACAATAATGTATATATAAAAAAGTCTTCAAGAATCCACACACAGGGACATCTGAGTGGCTCAGTGGTTGAGTGTCGGCCATCAGCTCAGGGCATGATTCTAGAGTCCTGGGATCGAGTCCCAAATTGAGCTCCCTGCATGGAGCCTGCTTCTCCTTCTGCCTATGTCTCTGCCTCTCTCTCTCTCTGTGTCTCTCATGAATAAGTAAATAAAATCTTAAAAAGCAAACAAACAAACAAACAAAGAATCCACAAACAGGGACACCTGGGTGCCTGCCTTTGGCTCAGGGCATGATCCTGGGATCCGGGATTGAGTCCTGCATCGGGCTCCCTGCAGGGAGCCTGCTTCTCCCTCTGCCTGAATCTCTGCCTCTCTCTCTCTCATTCTGTCTGTCTCAAATGAATGAATGAATGAATGAATGAATGAATGAATGAATGAATATTGTTTTGAAATCCACACACAAAAAATCTATTAGAATATGGGGTGCCTGGGTGGCTCAGGTGGTTAACCATCTGCCTTCAGCTCAAGTCATGATCCCAGAGTCCTAGATCAAGCCCTGAATCAAGATCCTTCCTTGCTCAGCGAGGAACCTGCTTCTCCCTTTCCCTCTGCCTGCCACTCCTCCTGCTTGTGCTGTGTCAGATAAATAAATAAAAAATATATTTTTTAAATCTATTGGAATAAGTAAGTTCAGCAAGATACAAGATCAATATACAAAAATCAATTGTATTTCTAAACACTTGCAATGATAAGAAAATGAAATTAAGGGATGCCTGTCTGACTTAGTCCAGAGAGCATACTATTCTTGATCTTGAGGTCATGACTTCAAGTCCCACATGGCAGGTAGAGTTTACTCCAATAATTAATTAGGAACACCTCGGTGGTTCGGTGAATTGAGCATCCAACTCTTGATTTTGGCTCAGGTCATCATCTTGGGGGCCCTGGGATTGAGCCCCATGTCAGGCTCTGCGCTTGGAGGGGAATCTACTTTTCCCCTTCTTCTTCTCTCTTTGCTCTCCTGTCATACACTTGGGCATACACATACCCTCCCTCTCTCTCTCTCTCTCTAAAATAAATAAATAAATAAATAAATAAATAAATAAATAAATAAATAACTATTTATTTATTTATTTATTATTTAAATTAATAAATATTTATATTTATTAAATAATAAATATTCATCTAATAAATAAATATTTATTAGATGAATATTTATTATTTAATAGATATTTATTTATAAATATTTATTATTTAATAGATATTTATTTATTTATTTATTTATTTATTTATTTGAGGCACACAGAGAGAGAGAGAGAGAGAGAGAGAGAGAGGCAGAGACACAGGCAGAGGGAGAAGCAGGCTCCATGCAGGGAGCCTGACATGGGACTCAATTCCGGGTCTCCAGGATCACGCCCTGCGCTTAAGGCGGCACTAAACCGCTGAGCCACCAACCGAGGTTGCCCAAGAACTTATTTTTTAAATGAAATTAAGGAAACATCTCCATTTACAAAAGCATCAAAGAAGAACTAAATGCCTAGAAGTGAATTTAACAAAAGAAACGTAAAACTTTTACTCTGACAACAAAACACTGTTGAAAGAAACTAAAAATCCAAATAAATAGAAAGCATCATGTTCACGGATCAGGAGATCTAATATTGGTAAGATGGCAATACACCCCAAATTGATCTACAAATTCAATAAAATCCCTATGAAAACCCAAGCTAGCTTCTTTGCAGAAATTGACAAAGTGATCCTAAGACTCTTGTGAAAATTTGATGGGCCCAGAATGACCAAAATAATCTTTAAAAAGAACAAAGTTGGAGGACATATTCCTCAATTTCAAAATTTATTACAAAAAGACAGTAGTCACAACAGGATAGTGCTCACTTAAGGATAGATGGATAGATCAATGAAATAGAACTGAGAGTCCATGAACGCCTGGGTGGCTCAGCGGTTAAGCATCTGCCTTCATCTCGGGGCGTGATCCTAAAGTCCCAGGATCAAGTCTCACATTGGGCTCCCCGCATGGAGCCTGCTTCTCCCTCTTCTGTGTCCCTGCCTCTCTTTCTCTGTGTGTGTCTCTCATGAATAAATAAATAAAAATATTTTTAAAAAAGCCCTCAGATTTATAATCAATTATATTTCAACAAGGGTATCAAGATAATTCCTGAGAAAAGAATGGTCTCATCAACAAATGCTACTGGGACTGGATATCCACATGCAAAGGAATGGATTTGGACTCCATATAAAAAAATAACTCAAAATAGATCAAACACCTAAGTTTAAGAGTGTTAAAACTACAAAACTCTTAGAAGAAAACATAAGTAAAATTTTTGTAACATCTATCTAGGCAATGGTTTCTTCTACATACACAAAGAGTACAGGCAATAAAAGAAACAGATAAAACTCCATTTCATCAAAAGTAAAAACTTTTAAGTTTCAAAGGACATTATCAAGAAAGTAAAAAGAAGGGTGCCTGGTTGGTTCAGTCAGTAGTGCATGTGTGCGTGTGGCTCTTGATTCTGGGGTCGTGAGTTTGAATCTCACATTGGATGTGAAAACTACTTAAATAAATAAATTTAAAAAATTTTTTATAGTAAAAAGATAACACATAGAATGGGAGAAAATATTAGCAAGCCATTTATCTGATAAGAGGCTTATATATACACATAATGGAATACTATACAGCCTTAAAAAAGAGTGTTACAAATGGATGAGCCCTAAAAACATGCTAAGTGTAACAAGTCAAACACAAGAGGGTAAATGTCATATGATTCCATTTATATGAGGTACCTAGAGTAGTCAAATTCATAAGGACAGGGGCACCTGGGTGACTCAGTCTGTTAAGCATCTGCGTTCAGCTCAGGTCATGATCCCAGGGTCCCCCATGTTGGGTTCCCTGCTCAGTGGGGAGTCTGCTTCTCCTTCTACCTCTGCCTACCACTCTGCCTACTTGTGTGCTTGCTCCCTCTGTCTGTCAAATAAGTAAAATCTTTAAATTCATAAGGACAGAAAATAGAATGATGCGTTTTCAGAGGATAGGAGAAGGGAGAAATGGGAGTTATTGTTTCATGGGTATGGAGTTTCAATTTGAGATGGTGAAACAGTTCTGGAGATGAAAAGAGGTGGTGGTTGCATGACAAGGCAAATATACTTAACACCACTGAATTATGCGGTTAAAAATGGTTAAAAAAGGGATCCCTGGGTGGCGCAGTGGTTTAGCGCCTGCCTTTGGCCCAGGGCGCGATCCTGGAGACCCGGGATCGAATCCCACATCGGGCTCCCGGTGCATGGAGCCTGCTTCTCCCTCTGCCTGTGTCTCTGCCTCTCTCTCTCTCTCTCTGTGACTATCATAAATAAATAAAAATTTTAAAAAATGGTTAAAATGATAAATTTTATGCTATGTATATATTTTTTGAAGATTGTATTTATTTGAGAGAGAAAGAGAGAGAAAAAAAAAAGTGAGGGATCCCTGGGTGGCGCAGCGGTTTGGCGCCTGCCTTTGGCCCAGGGCGCGATCCTGGAGACCCCGGATCAAATCCCACATCAGGCTCCCGGTACATGGAGCCTGCTTCTTCCTCCGCCTGTGTCTCTGCCTCTCTCTCTCTCTCTGTGACTATCATAAATAAATAAAAATTTAAAAAAAAAAAAAGTGAAAGGGAGAGGGACAACGAGCAGGAAGAGGGGCAGAGGAAGAAGCAGACTTCTTGCTAAGCTGGGAGGCTGACTTCAAGGCTGGATCCCAGGCCCCTGAGATCATGATATGAGTCAAAGGCAGATCAACCACCTGAGCCACCCAAGCACTCTAATGCTATGAATATTTTACCACAACAAAAATTTTAAGGGAAAAAATATGTGTTGACAATTATATAAAGTGAAATTTTCACAGGGAGAAAAAAATCAACTCAATCTAATTAAATAAATGCAGTCTATTAGAGGAATGAAAATTTTCAAGGTCAATATTAATACTATCAGTTGACTAGTATCACTAAGAAATGAAGTAGTCTTCATAACTATGTTTAAGAAAAACTGAAGCACCAAAATATTTATATAACATCGTTTAAATTAAAAGTATTTCTAGGGACGCCTGGGTGGCTCAGCAATTGAACATCTACCTTCAGCTCAGGGCATGATCCCAGGATCTGGGATCGAGTCCCACATCTCTGCGAGTCCCACCATTCTCCCTCTACCTATGTCTCTGCCTCTCTCTCTGTCTCTCATGAATAAATAAAAATAAAATCTTAAAAAAAAGAACACATGAAAAACTAATATTAAGTAATACTTATTACTTAAATATATTGGAAAAATAAATGTCTTGTTTTTGTAGTTTGCTGAATATGTCACACACTTTCAAACTCTTCATACTTTGGATTTGTGACACATAACCTAGTTAAATGCCACCCTGTCTCTATGGAGTTATCCCTCTGGTTTTAGGTTTTAAGCACCTTGAATATACAGTACTTGTCTAAAATGCTTATCTAAGACTGCCCTAGTTATTTACATTAGCCTTCCCCACTAGACTATGATCTCCTCAATAGCAAGACCTTGGACTAATCGTTTTCATACCCCTGGTCCAGGTACAAAGTGTTAAACTAACACCTGTTTTATAAACAAATAAATGAGATGGATAGAGAGGTGGATATAAGAAATATTAATAACATTTAGTACTGATTAACCAAATGCCTGAAGCTTTGAAAAGCTCATTCTTCTGGTATAATTCTCACAAGAATCCTGTAAGGTTGTTACTATTATTATCCCTATTTACAACTAAGAAACTAAGGTCTGGCATTAAAAACTCGTCCATGGGACGCCTGGGTGGCTCAGCGGTTGAGTGTCTGCCTTTGGCCCGGGGCATGATTCTGGAGTCCCAGGATCGAGTCCCATGTCGGGTTCCCTGCATGGAGCCTGCTTCTCCTTCTGCCTGTGTCTCTGGCTCTCTCTCTCTCTCTCTCTCTCATGAACAAATAAATAAAATCTTAAAAAAAAGAAAAGAAACCTGTCCATGATTTCACAAGTAGGAAGTAATACAGCTAGGATGTGAACTAAGGCAATCTGATCCTTTGCCCTTGGCCACTACACTGTACTACTTTTTATAATTTTCAGCAGCCTACTTCAGAGACTCCTGCCATTTGTTATATATAAGAACATATCTCTAGTAGAAACTCTCTTAATTTTGCTGTTTATAACCTGTTGAGGGCTAAGAAACTATTTTATTCAAAATAAAGATATTAAACAGGTGCCTGGGTGGCTCAATCAGTTAAGCCCCTGCATTCAGGTCATGATCTCAGGGTCCTGGGATCAAGCCCCTGGTCAGGTTCTGCACTTAGCAGAGAGTCTGCTTCTCTCTCTCCCTCTGTGATCTCTCTCACTCTTGCTCTCTCTCAAATAAATAAAACCTTTTAAAAAAAAAAAAAAACCTGTTTCAATAAAATAAAATAAGGATACTATGAGGGCACCCGGGTAGTTCAGTTGGTCAGGCATCCAACTCTTGATTTTGGCTCAGGTCATGATCTCAGAGTCTAAAACTGAGCCCTGCATCAGGCTGCATGCTGGGTATGGAACCTGCTTAGGATTCTCTCTCTCGGGATCCCTGGGTGGCGCAGCGGTTTGGCGCCTGCCTTTGGCCCAGGGCGCGATCCTGGAGACCCGGGATCGAATCCCACGTCAGGCTCCCGGTGCATGGAGCCTGCTTCTCCCTCTGCCTGTGTCTCTGCCTCTCTCTCTCTCTCTGTGACTATCATAAATAAATAAAAATTAAAAAAAAAAAAAGGATTCTCTCTCTCACTCTCCATCTCCATCTCACCCAACTCCCACTTACATGTGTGCACTTTTTCTCTCATAAAATATACTATAAAAAATAAATTTAAAAAAAATTTTTAAAGAATAAAATAAGGTTATTATGAATATACTTTGCCTTTAAATGTTTATTCAGCAGGCCAACATCATGAACTTTATTTAGTACACAAACTTTGAGACATTCATCCTAGCTATTCAGAAATCTTTCCTCACTTCCTGGCCTTCTGCAAGCTTAGAGCTGGTTAATACTGAGCAAATTACTGGATGAATTCCTAACCCAGCATAAAAGTTATTTTTTAAAGAGTTAAAACTGGGGCAGCCTGGGTTGCTCAGTGGTTGGGGCGCCTGTCTTCGGCCCAGGGCATGATCCTCGGGACCTGGGATCGAGTCCCGCGTTGGGCTCCCTGCATGGAGCCTGCTTCTCTCTCTGCCTGTGTCTCTGTCTCTCTCTCTCTCTCTCTCTGTGTCTATCATGAATAAATAAATAAAATATTTTAAAAAATAAAAAAAAATAAAGAGTTAAAACTGAACAGAGCCACAAATAAGTGGGTAATTTCTGTCAAATGTTTCCCAAATCACATTAAACAAGTTCAAGCAGACTATTTTCATAGTAGAACCATGGACAATAGCTTTTTTTAAAAAAAGTTACCCTTCTGGTTTTACAAAAGCCTGTTGATTTGATTCCACACTTCTGTACAACCTGTTTAACTTTTTAAAAGATATTTGTTTTTGGGGCAACCCAGGTGGCTCAGAGGTTTAGTGCCGCCTTTGGCCCAGGGTGTGATCCTGGAGACCCGGGATCGAGTCCTGCGTCAGACTCCCTGCATGGAGCCTACTTCTCCCTCTGCCTATGTCTCTGTGTGTGTGTGTGTGTGTGTGTGTGTCTCATGAATAAATAAATAAATAAAACCTTTAAAAAAATAAAAAAATAAAAGATATTTGTTTTTGAATACGTAGCAATAACAAAAAAGGGGCTAGGGCAACAAGTAACTTAAAAGAAAATTCAAATTAAGGATTTGAAAATTGAAATTAGAAATTGTATTTATATCATAATAGGCTAGCAGAAGCTTTTAACCAATATATTTTCAATGCCCAAGAAATGAAATACCTTGTTCTTCAGAATGAACTTTTCTTCAAAAATAAATGTTGGGGCACCAGGGTAGCTCAGTCAGTTAAGTGACTGTCTTCGGCTTAGGTCATGATCCTGGGGTCCTGGGATCGAGCCCCATTTTGGGCTCCCCACTCAGCAGGAGTTAGCTTCTCCCTCTTCCCTCTGCCCCTCCTCATGCTCATTTCTCTCTCACACTCAACATGCGCATGCCCTCTCTCTCTCTCAAATAATAAATAAATCTAAACAAATTCTGAATAAAATCTTAGGGAAAAAAACAAATGTCTATCAAAAGATCCTAAGCAAATTGCTAAAATTAAGTTTGGGCACTTAACCTCATTTGTGTGGAAATTTTATTCAAACAAACTTATTTCTCAAGCAGCAACTCAAACAAATCTAAAATTAAAATACAAAAGAAAGCCACATTAAGTTTAAAATAATCAGGGGTGCCTGGGTGGCTCAGCGGTTGAGCATCTCTGCCTTTGGCTCAGGGCATGATCCCGCAGTCCTGGGATAGGGTCCCACATCAGGTTCCCTGCATGGAGCCTGCTTCTCCCTCTGCCTAAGTCTCTGCCTCTCTCTCTCTCTCTCTCTCTCTCTCTCTGTCTTTCATGAATAAATAAAAATCTTTTATAAAATAAAAATAAAAATAAATTTTTTTTAAAGTTTAAAATACTCTCTCTCTCTCTCTCTGTGACTATCATAAATAAATAAAAATTGAAAAAAAAAAAGGGATCCCTGGGTGGCGCAGCGGTTTGGCGCCTGCCTTTGGCCCAGGGCGCGATCCTGGAGACCCGGGATCGAATCCCATTTCGGGCTGCCGGTGCATGGAGCCTGCTTCTCCCTCTACCTGTGTCTCTGCCTCTCTCTCTCTCTCTCTCTCTCTGTGACTATCATAAATAAATAAAAATTGAAAAAAAAAAAAAAATAAAGTTTAAAATAATCAGAGAATCGTGGTACTAACATGACTTTTAAAATCACCTAGGTACCTTCCAAAACCAAACCAAACCAAAGAAAAAAGATAAAAACAGGGATCCCTGGATGACTCAGTGGTTAAGCGTCTGCCTTTGGCCCAGGGTGTGATCCTGGAGTCCCGGGTTCAATTCCCACGTCGGGCTCCCTGCATGGAGCCTGCTTCTCTCTCTGCCTATGTCTCTGCCTCTGTCTCTGTGTCTCTCATGAATAAATACATAAAATCTTAAAAAAAAAAAAAAAAAGATAAAAACAAAATAAAAAATAATAATACATTTTTAAAAATAAAAAATAAAAAAAAGGGACGCCTGGGTTGCTCAGCAGTTGGGTGTCTGCCTTCTGGCTCAGGGCATGATCCTGGAGTCTGGGGATCGGGTCCCGCATGGTGCTCCCAGCACGGAGCCTGCTGCTCCCTCTGCCTGTGTCTCTGCCTCTCTCTGTGTGTCTCTCATGAATAAATAAATAAAATCTTTAAAAAAAAAAAAAAAGGAAAGTAAAAAAAGATCACCTAGCCCAACCTTTGCAAAGGCAGAAATAATGCCTATGATCTTAATATTTCAATTTAAACATGTAAGTAGTTCTAGAATATCTACTATGTAGAAGACAATGTAGGTAAATCATTTGCAATAACTACCCTCAGAAGTGGTTTTGTCTTGTTTTTTTATGTACAAAAGTCAAAAGACTTATTGAAGAATTTTTTGGAAGTTTTAGCATAACTTGGCACCATTGGTAAGGACAAATAACTTGAATGCACAAAAGAGAACTTTAAATACTTAGGCTTAGCAATTTGACCTTTAGCATATTCATCCATCCCTCCAACTAAATAACAAATATCTATTAAATAGCTACTGCATCCTAGTAGTTTAGTAGGGGAATTAAAGCCATGGATCAGTTTGCTAAAACATTGGAAGTGTTACATGAGGGGGAGGGAGAGTATGCTGTGGGACAATATAAGATGGGCATAATCCATCTTTGGGTGTTCATAAAAGGCATTCCAGAATTGAAACCCAAAAGATGCATACTGTTAGCCAGGCAACAGAAGAGAAACAGTACCAAGCAAAGAGGCAGTTTTTAAGAAGGCCTGGAGAGAAAATACTTTGTGCAAAACAAACTCCAAGTGTCCAAGAGTTCAGTATGATGGCTCAAAAAAGAAAGGATAGGTGGTAAGGTAAGGAGCAGCCAGATCACAACACTTTGTATCTAGGAACTTTAGACAGAGCCACTAAAGGCTTTTAAGTATGGAAAGACTGGATCACATTTCCATTTTGGAGAAATCTAGGTACAGTATGATGGGCAGTTTATAGGTTGGCAATACTGGAAGCAGACAGATCAGTCATGGGACAGTTTCAGTTGTCCATTCATTTATTCAGAAATATTCATTGGATACTTCCTTTGTGCCAGATACCAGAAAACAGTGTGAATGACACAAAATCCCACCTCTATGGAGTTTGGATTTGGCCCAAGAGATGTTGGCAGTCTGTACTGTGCAGTGGAAATGGTTTTGGAAGAAGTAAAGATTCCAAAAATATTTAAAAGTTGGAAAAAAACAAATAAAATAAGAAGAAGAAATATTTAAAGGTGGAAACAAAAGAAGGTAGCAATGAGAATAAAGAGAGAAGAGCTGGGGTGCCTGGATGGCTCAGTGGGTTAAGTGTCTGCCTTTGGCTCAGGTCATGAATCCAGAATCCTCCAAGTCCTTGACAGAGCCCTGAGTTCGGATCCCTGCTCAGCAGGGATTCTGCTTCTTTCTCTGCCCCCTTACCCTGCTCATGCTCAATCTCTCTCACACTCAAATAAATAAAATCTTTTTTAAAAAAAGAAAAGAAAGAAGAGAGAAGAGTTAAGGTGATGAGCTATCTGGCCAGGCAGACAGCGGTAACCCTTACACAGGGAACAGAGGAGCAACAAGCTTGGGAGAGAGTTCAGGTTTGGATGTGTCAGAAGACATTCATGTCCGAGAAACAACAGTAATGTGGATCTGAAACTCCAGAGAGAGATCGGACTTTAAAGTTCTTAACAGCTATCAGCTTCAAGAGAAGAAACTTCTGTGTTTTGCTCACCACTGTGTCCTCAATGGACACAGTACCAGGCACACAGTCAACACTCTATAAGTATCTATGAAATGAATGAGATACACATTTTGGAATGGTCAACAAATTATAACTGAACCCATGGGAATGAATAATACCAGTTAGGCAGTGTGCAAATGAGAGCTAGAGGGGAACCCCAGAAAGAACTCCAAGGAACACTGAAGCTAACTAACAACATTAAGGAGAATCCACAATGGTCAAAAAAGGGGAAAACTGGGATGCCTGGCTGGCTCAGTCAGTGAAGCATACAGCTCTTATTCTTGGGTTCATGAATTCAAGACCCAAGCCCAGCATAGATTCTACTAAAAAAAAGGGGGAGGGGGGAGAAGGGCACCTGCGTGGCTCAGTTTTAAGCAGCCAACTCTTGGTTTTGGCTCAGGTTGTGATCTCAAGGTCCTGGGATTGAGCCTGGAGTGGGGCTCCAGGCTCAGCAGGGAATCTGCTTGAGATTCTCTCTCTCCCTCTGTCCCTCCCTACTTGTGCACACATGCACTAGCTCTTTCTCTCAAATAAATTCATTAGTTAAAAAAAGAAAAAAGAAAAGGGGAAAAATCAAGAGAGTTCAAAGTCACAGAACCAAAATACGTTTCCTTCAGACTCTTAACTCTAGAAAACAAACTGACAGTTACCAGAATGAAGTGGGTGGGGGGACAGGTGAAATAGGTGAGGGGGATTAAGGAGTGCACTTGTCATGATGAGCACTGAGTGTTGTATGAATGTTGAATCACTATGCTGTACACCTGAACCAAATATAACACTATATGTTAACTGGAATTTAAATAAAAACTTAAAATATATATTTTATATATATATAAATATATATGTTTCCTAAAGAAAGAGTGACCAAAAGAGTCAAATATTGCTGAGAAGTATGAGAAGGAATAGAAAAAAAAAAAAAAAACAGAAGAAATGCACTTATCAGAGCTGCTCACTTATATGAATTTTCAAGGATAACAATTAGGAGAAACTCTGACTATACATGTTTAAAGTTTCAGATCGGGATCCCTGGGTGGCGCAGCGGTTTGGTGCCTGCCTTTGGCCCAGGGCGCGATCCTGGAGACTCAGGATCGAATCCCACGTCGGGCTCCTGGTGCATGGAGCCTGCTTCTCCCTCTGCCTGTGTCTCTGCCTCTCTCTCTCTCACTGTGTGCCTATCATAAATAAATAAAATTAAATTAAAAAAATAAAATAAAATAAAGTTTCAGATCTAAAAAAGTACTTTTATGAGATGAATTATTTCCTGCATGGGCAGCTTACCCTTTTATACTTCTTTGTTCATCTAAAGTACCTGCCTCTTTACTCTTTATCACATCACCTCTTTTAATTTCCTGCTTGGTGGGGCACTTGAGTGGCTCAGTTGGTTAAGCAACTGACTCTTGATTTCTGCTCAAGTCATGATCTCAGGGTCATGGTATCAAGCACATGATATCAACACAGAGTTGGCTTGGGATTCTTTCACTCTTTCTCTCCCTCCCACTTTGCCCCACTGCCCGCCCCCACGTGCTTGTGTGCACATCTGTGTGCACACTCTTGCTGGCACGCAGGCACTCTCTCTCCAATAAATAAATAAATCCCTGAATGGCATCTGTCACAATCTATGATTACAATAACTGGCTTGTTTATTCTTTATTACAGTATAAACTGAAAAAAGTACAGGCTACCTTTTTTGTCTTTTTTGTTTGTAGTTATATTCCCAGAGCCTACAACAGTGCCTGACTCAATAAATAGTTGTTCTTTCTGATCACCTATGTGTCTATCTTTCTACCAACCTATGGAAATGGGATACAGTAGAACCAGAAGATCATAGGAGTTTCCTCTCAGCTGTTAAAAAGGATCAGTTTCAAAAAAAAAAAAAAAAGGATGTTTCTCAATTTCTGTATCTTAGCTTCAAACAAGACAATCCATCATATTTTATACTGTAATTTTAAATTTTAAAAAATTAACAATTTTCATTATTGTCTTATAATCTCAGATCTAAATTCCTTATAGAAAAGTACCTAGAAGAAAAAAAAAAAGAAAAGAAAAGTATCTAGGGATGCCTGGGTGGCTCAGGGGTTGAGCATCTGCCTTTGGCTCAGGGCGTGATCCTAGAGTCCTGGGATTGAGTCCCATATTGAGCTCCCTGCATGAAGCCTGCTTCTCCTACTGCTACTGCCTATGTCTCTGCCTCTCTCTCTCTGTGTCTCTTATGAATAAATAAATAAAATCTTTAAAAAGAAAAAAAAGTATCTAAACTACAATTATTTTAGGGCACCTGCCTTTGGCTCAGGTCATGATCCCAGGGTCCTGGGATGGAGCCCTGTAAGCAGGGAGCCTGCTTCTCCCCCTCCTCTCTGCTGGTAGTCTCTCTCTCATATAAATAAAATCTTAAAAAAAAATTTTTTTAAAGATATCAATGCATTTTTAGTTTTTCTGTATGTTTGAACATTTGCCTAATAAAAAGCTAGGTAGGGGGAGGCTTACTGAAAAAGTTTAATAATTTTTTTAAAAAAGGGCACCTGAGTTGCTCAGTCAGTTAAACATCCAACTCTTGGTTTGGACTCAGGTCATGATCTTAAGGTCATGAGATCAAGCCCCTTATCAGTTCCACACTCGGTGGGCAGTAAGCTTGAGATTTTCTCCCTCTCTCCCACACCTCTGACCCTTCCCCCAACTACACTCGTGGGCACTCGTTCACTCTCAATAAATAAATAAATAAATAAATAAATAAATAAATAAATAAATAAAATCTTAGGGGGAAAAAAACAATTTTTGAAAGTTCTAATAACTCTATATCCTCACCTTGGAAACTTCTTTATTGTATGAATATGTAAATTTCCGAGGTACAGTTCAAAAATTTTTGGAGGCACCTAACTACTGGACCCTATAATTCCTAAGTGAATAAAACAGTCTTGCTTCAAACTACCAACTAAATATTGCTGGCTAAGAGCACCTGGCTGGCTCAGTGGGAAGAGCATGTGATTCTTGATCTTGGGTTCCCAAGTTCCAGCTTCACACTGGGCATAGAGATCACTAAAAAATAAATAAAATATCGCTGGCTAAGATTTCAAAATGCACAGAATCACACACCTATTTTTTTAAGATTTTTTATTTATTTATTTTAGAGGGGAGGCAGGGAGACAAAGAGGGAGAGAATCTCAAGCAGATTCTATACTGAGCATATGGCGCTTGATCTCACAACCCTGAGGTCATTTCAACCTGAGCTGAAATCAAGAGTCACTGCTTCATCAACTGAGCCACCCAGGCGCCCAACACACACATATATTTAAAAAGCAGTTTTTTGAATACGTGTTACATATATTATTAAACTGGATCTATGTTGATATATTTTATCTCTAATAGTAATTTATTTACGTAAGAGTTGTATTCATTATGAGTGCTGGGCATAGCAAAATATTTTTAATATAACTCAGCCATTAACTCAGTCAACAGAATAAAACACATATTTGGCTATATTCTAACACTAGCTCTCCTGGGAACCAAAGGTTCCATATGATTTAAGAATGTAGTGTGTAGTAAAAGGTAAGCTAAGGAGTCCAAGAAACAGGAACCAGATTCAAGCACTGAATTCTTGGATTAATGAGCTATGGCACAAACTACAGTAATCTAGTGAGTAGTTCTTACTTTACTAATTCATCCTCTGATTAGAGGTACCTACCTGGATGCAACTAGGCACCTTACCATTTTTATATTCTCTTTTGTGTTTTTAAAGTTTTGTTTGAAAAAAATAAAATAAAATAAAGTTTTGTTTATTTTTTTTGTAAGCCCCACACCCAATGTGAGGCTCAAACTCACAACCCCCAGATACAGTCATAAACTCTTCTGACCAAGCCAGCCAGGCACTCCCTCTTTTGTGATCTTAACCAAGTAAAAATGTGAATGTCACAGTAGCAAGGACACATAATGGTATCTCACATATTTACATTCAGAAATCTCTGAAGGTAAAGGGTAAGATCTGTCTTAAGAGCTAATCAATGGTTAATAGACTGCCATCTCAAAAGGCAAAAACCCCATCACTACTACCACCACCACATACACATACTGCCCCGGGGAACAAATAGACTGTCCATTTCAGAAAGGGTCTTGAGGAGCACCTGGGTGGCTCAGTCAGTTAAGTGTCTATCTTCAGCTCAGGTTGTGATCCCAAGGTCCTGGACCCAGCTCCACATTGGCTTCCTGCTCAGCAGGAGTCTGCTTCTCCCTTTCCCTCTGCCCCTCCTCTTGCTCCTTCTCTCTCACGTGCACATGCATTGTCTCTCTCTCTCTCAAATACATAAATAAAATCTTAAAAAAAAAATATCTCAAAGTAGGGACTGACTAGGGGCAATATGAAGCTTATTCAAAATGGCTCAGCAAGAAAAAAACTTATTTTAAGTAAACTCAATGCCAAATGTGGGGCTTGAACTCTGAGATCAAGAGTCACATGCTCTACCAACTGAGCCAGTCATGTGCCCCAACAATGGTATTCTTTTGTATATGAAAATATATACTTTTATGTGTATAAAAGTGTGATTTTAAATGAATTAGTTTTATGTACAAAATAATTTAGGTAATACTGAAATTAATGAAACATGAAATGTTTTTTGAGCAATCTAAAACAAGTTTCAGGGATGCCAGGCTGACTCAGTCACAAGAGCATGTGACTCTTGATCTCAGGGTCATGAGTTCAAGCCCTATGCTGGGTATAGAGATTACTTAAATATTTAAAAAATATAAATAAAACAGGTTTGGATTATGTAACGTGACATTCCAAAAAACTGTTCTTACTCTAACTGAACCAACAGAGAAATTAAGTCAGCACCTGATTCAATTCTTGAACTCAAATCTTTAGCTCACTGAAGATACCACAAAATACTGGTTTCAAAACCACCGATCAGGTACTACAGAGGAACTTCACTTTTAAGAGGAGTTTGAAAACTGACCGATAATATGTATATACAAACATGTAAGATGTCAAATGTTAACACCTCACAGACAACAACCTGTTCTCCTGTAATGACATGTTACCACCCTCTCCTGCTGCTCTACTTGAAATAAAACAGCAAAGTTAAACTCCTAAAGGCACCAGAGTTGACAGAATTAAGGCTAGAAACCTAAAGAATTATCATAATACTAATGTAAATAACAACTGTGCTAGGAACACCTGGGTGGTTGTTCCTAGCGGTTGAGCATCTGCCTTTGGCTCAGGGCGTGATCCCAGGTCCTGAGACTGAGTCCCACATTGGGCTCCTTGTGGGGAGCCTGCTTCTCCCTCTGCCTGTGTCTCTGCCTCTCTCTCTTCCTCTGTGTCTCTCATGAATAAATAAATAAAATCTTAAAAAAAAAAAAAAAACCAACCCTGCTAAAGGCACAGAATAAATTTAATGTTGAGGCAGACAGAATTTCTGCTTTCCAACTCCCTAAGTCCTCAAGAGCCACCATCAGCAAGTTTAAGTTTTAAGTATGCAAAATTCCTCTTCACTCCTCTTACTTGATAAAGTCAAAAGACTCAGTGAAAAGACATCAAATTTTCCTTTTAAAGTGTTTATTAAAAAGATGAACTCAATGGCCATTGTACATTACCTTGCAAACAAATCAAAATTAACTTCCTCAACAGTTTTGATTAAAATATTTTTATGAATGAGAACATCAATAAAAAGAACACTATCAAAAGCCTGCTTTCCTGCCCAGAAAGCATACCCTTCCAAAGAAAACAATTTGACTCAAGTCTTCATATAAAACATCAATTTTGTACTGCTTTAAGTATTAATTCGTTGGGGAAAAGTTAATTTGAAAATTCTCAGTAAAAAAAAAAAAAAAAAAAAAAAATTCTCAGTAGTATCTCTCACCTCAGTATTTAATCACTCCAATTCTTTTAAGCAAAAAGCCACAGAAAAGCAGTCACAAAATCACATACATAACATCTTCTTCCCAGCAAAGATATTCTCTTTTCAGCTTATTCTCCTCAAATATGCTTCTATAGTACATGGTGGGAGGAAAGGGAGGAGGAAGAGAGTGCATTTTTAAGTACAATCTCCCTCCACTCAGTCATACTAAATAAACTCGAACTTTGAATATAATGGTAATAAGAAACAAGGCACACGGAATTACTTGAAACTAGATTCCTGGGCAGCCCCAGTGGCTCAGCGGTTTAGCGCCGCCTTCAGCCCAGGGAGTGATCCTGGAGACCCGGGATCGAGTCCCACATCGGGCTCCCTGAATAGAGCCTGCTTCTCCCTCTGCCTGTGTCTCTGCCTTTTTCTCTCTCTGTGTCCCTCATGAATAAATAAATTAAATAAGAAAAGAAGAAAAGAAAGAAAAGAAAAAAAAGAAAAGAAGAAAAGAAAAGAAGAAAAGAAAAGAAAAGAAAAGAAAGAAACTTCCTAAGAAAAGGGTTCTTAAACTTATTTGCCTACTTATCAGAAAAGTTGGGGTTTTGGTTATTTTTAATTACTCAAAGCAATCAGGTTTATTTTAAAAGAATCAGAACTTGAACAAAACATAAATAACACTAACATAGTCTTCGCAAGAATAACATCTCTCTCTAGGTCACTGTTTTTAAAAATCATTGAGTGAAAAAAAAAATCCGTGATTGAGGGGGGTCTGGCTGGCTTATTCAGTAGAGCATACGACTCTTGATCTCAGCGTTGTGAATTCAAGCCCCACGTTGGGTGTAGAGATTACCTAAAAATAAAATATTGGGATGTCTGGGTTGTAGAGATTACCTAAAAATAAAATATTGGGATGTCTGGGTAGCTCAGTGATTGAGCAGACGCTCAATCCTTGATCCCTGGGGGGATCCCTGGGTGGCGCAGCGGTTTAGCGCCTGCCTTTGGCCCAGGGCGCGATCCTGGAGACCCGGGATCGAATCCCACGTCGGGCTCCCAGTGCATGGAGCCTGCTTCTCCCTCTGCCTATGTCTCTGCCTCTCTCTCTCTGTGTGTGACTATCATAAATAAATAAAAAAATTTAAAAAAAAAAAAAAAAAATCCTTGATCCCTGGGATCAAGTTCCACATTGGGCTCCCCACAAGGAGCCTACTTCTCTCTCTGCCTATGTCTCTGCCTCTCTGTGTGTCTCTCATGAATAAATAAAATCTTAAAAAAAAAAAGTAGTCTTTAAAATTGTTTTAAAAAAACCAAACACCCTCCTGAAACTAATACTACACTACATGTTAATTAATTTGAATTTAAATAAAATCTTGGAGGAAAAAAACCCACTGATCTACAAATAAATTATTCAAAGATCCATAGGGCTTACTATGGATAGAGCAGACACGCAAAATCTAGCTGAAAAAGCGAAATTTAACTGAGCCAAGAGTGAGGAGCTAGCCAGGGTGAAGCTCTGAGGAAAAGCATCCTATGCCAAAGGAATAGCATGAGCAAAGGCACCACACAAAACTTAGATAAGGAATGTAAAGATAAATGGCTTGACCAGGGAGCCCAAAAGGTGGAGTAGTCAGCAACAGGGTGATAGATTTCTTGACTAGCATTTGAAACTAACTATAATCTTTTTCATTTTAAAGCTTTTTAAAAACTTTTATTTGACCGGGGGGGGGGGGCACAGAGGGAGTGAGAGGGGAGAAGCAGACTCCCAGCTGAGCAAGGAGCCCAACGTGGGGGTAGATCCTAGGATCCTGAGATTATAACCTGAGGTGAAGGCAGAGGTTTAACCCACTGAACCACCCAGCCAACCCATTTGCCCTGAAACTGATCATAATCTATCTAAAAGCAGCCTTCCTTTAGGTTGTTTTTAAAGAGTCACAAAAATAGGCTAACTCCACACCAAACAAACTTAAATAAAAGCAAAGAAAAAGTCAAAGAATTCAAATTAAGCAATATCATTAGAATAAAGATGAAATTTCCAATTCCTTGGGGAATCTGGGTGGCTCAGGGGTTGATCACTCCTGTATCAGGCTCCCCACGGAGATCCTGCTTCTCCCTCTGACTGTCTCTGCCTCTCTGTGTGTCTCTCATGAATACATGGAACTGTGTGTCAGGAAGGAAGGAAGGAAGGAAGGAAGGAAGGAAGGAAGGAAGGAAGGAAGGAAGGAAGGAAAAAAAAAGGAAAAGAAAAGGAAAAGGAGGGAAGGGAAGGGAAGGGAAGGGAAGGGAAGGGAAGGGAAAGGAAAGGAAAGGAAAGGAAAGGAAAGGAAAGGAAAGGAAAGGAAAGGAAAGGACGGAAGGAAGGAAGGGAGGTATTTACAGCAAAAGTACTTGAAAGTCTGGAAATTGTCCATCACCAGAAAGTGTAAGTTAATTCTGAGCACCTTTGTGGAAATTTAGGAGGGTATATAAAACGGTGAGAATATTTTAGGGAGTGTGAGTTGCTATAATGTCTTGCTTGCAGGAATTTGAACCAACCAACCAACCTTCGTCCCTTCCTCTGAGGCACTTTTGCTACAATAGCAGACTCTCAGGCTCCATATTAAAGGCCACAAATGAAGCGCTCAGAAAATTAAACACAGAATTCACTTCTGCATATTGGCTTAAGAAAGACTGAATTTCCAGAGACTGGGTAAAACTTGACTTATCATCTTATACAAAAAGTGATAACAAGGTGGTTGTATGTTTGGGGTCTGGGAATTGGCTCATCTATCATTTCATCAATTTTCTCTATTCTCAAGTCATGGCTCTTTGCCCAAAGGTTTCATAATACAGAATTTACAGACGTATTTGAAAAAGTATAAATAACCAAAAAAAAAAAAGTCACTTATTTACTTAAGAAATTAATACACAATCCAGTACGTAGCAGTTAGTTTTATTTCCTGATTCTGCAACCTGTAAGCAGATATTTTTCTTGGCACGTGTGACCCTGGCCTTTTGCCATGTTCACATGTCCCTACAGGAGTTTAAAGCTGGAGGGAGTATTTCTTTTATCCAAGGTGATAGGTCATGCTGGGCCTGCTCCTTGTCTGTGTATACATGTCTCTTCCTAGTACATCCACATACTGGTAAGATAATAGCCTGTATGAGGATGAAGATACAGCACGCCACCTCAGAAGTAGTACATGACCTCTGTTCTATAAACAGTGCTAATAAGCTACTGGACACTGCAATCCCATCTTCAGATTTTTTTTCAATCCCTCCCTCTCTATATACTTGGAAAAACTCTTGACACAAAGTCAATTTTGTTTGGCAAATGCAATGGCATTCCTTTGAGACAAATGGATCACAAAACCAGAACTAAAAATCATCACTATAGTCAAGCTTAAAAAAAAGAGAGAACTATGTGACCTGGTACAAAGGTGTATGTGACAAAACAGAAGTCTAAGTGGAGACAGTATTCAGGGTTAGGAAATGAGCTGCTAAATAAATCTCATATCCTAATGAATGCCTTTTTGCCCCAAGCATTTTTCAAAGAGAACATGTTGCTGGTTCAATAATTCAGTATTTAGTTTCCTTCAATCACCATGTATTTAGCCTGATGTATTAGATTAGATGCTCAGAAAAGAAAGATGAACACTTCGCCTGAATTAGGTAAATTCCGTAGACATAAATGCCAACACACCGTGAAAGCTTAAATCCTGGACTGTCTCAAGAAGTCCAAGGCCTATCACTTGCACTCTAGAGCTCCAAAAGGCTCACGGACCCGAGGCGAGGGTTCCGAGGTCACTGGCGAGATGCGAGGGTTAAAGACGCCTGTAAACTGCAGTCCTAAAAAAAGGCTGCCACCAGTCACCTACACCTCCTCAACCCGCCCCGCCCCCCAGCCCTCTTCATAAATAAACAGAGTGTTTGTAAGGGGAACTGTCCAAGGTGACCACCTGACACGGGGGAACGCTTTGGTGTGAGATGTCAATAAAACAAGATTGTACGCTCTACTGACAAGACTGTTGCTCTACAACATCAAAGTGCCGACAAAGTGTCAGCCAAGACCCAGAAAACATAAAACAAAACCTCTTTCTCTACAGGGTTAAGACGTCAGGAAGAAACTGACCGAAAGAGGGAGATGTCTAACTTCCCAAAGCAGCAATCCCCTAGAAAGGTACTGGAACCAGCGGAAGTTACATACCCAGGACAGAAGTGTTTAAATGCCCCCCCCCACACACACACACACTCACCATGGTAAAAGTTTGAACCGCCGTCTGACTATCCCACGGTGGTCGGAAACTTCCCTAAACTGCAGGCGGCTACAGGCCACCCCGAAGTCTCCGCCCCCAGCCAATCTCAGGTGCCCTCAGGCCAAGCTGTGGCTCCCGCCCCGGGCCTTGTCCCGGACACTCTCTAGCCTGCCGCGGCTTCCGACGCCGGCCGGGGGTCCCGGGGACCTCGGCCGCAGGCCCGCCCCCTCCTCGGCCGGGCCGCGACCCCCGGCCCCCCGGCCCCCGGCCCCCGGCCCCCGCGCTGCCCGGCGGCGGCCCTCACCTCCTCGGCGTGCTTGCGCAGCGCCTTCTCCCGCTCGTACTGGGTGATGAGCTGCTCGTTGTCGTCCCGCAGCAGCTCCAGCTCCACCTGGTGCTCCTGGTCCTGCGCGAACACCGAGTCCAGGTTCTCCAGCACGGCCACCACCAGTGGCATCAGCTCCTTGACCACCTCCTCGTCGTAGCGCCCGATGAGCCGCTCGAACTCGCGGTAGATGGAGCCGGCCAGGCCGGACACCCGCTCCGACATCACGGCCCCGGAGCCGCCGGGCTCCTCCTGGTACACCACACCGTCCTCCAGCTCCATGGTGGCGGGCGGGCGGGGGGCCCGGGGCGTCGCCGGCTGAGGGGGCGGCACGGGCCCGCACGGGACGGGCCCGGCTGGGGCTGGAGCTGGGGCTGCGCCCGGCGGGGTGGGGGGTCCGGGCCGGAGGAGGGGAGGGGTGGGGTGAGCGCACTCAGCCCAACGGCTGCTGCACCAACTGCCGGGGCGGCCGGGCCGCGCGCGCCACACGTCACCCGCGGGGCGGGACCCGCGCCGCGTCGGCCCGGTGGGCGGGGCCCCGCGGGAGGCCAGGCGCGGCCGGGGGGCGGGGCCGTGCGTCACCGTGCGCCGGCGGAGGGGGCGCCGTGGCGTCAGCACTGGGCGCCGCGCGGCGGGCGCGTTCGCCAATGGGAAGGACGGCTGGGGGAGGGTGGCGAGAACTGTCAGCGCCCGGCGGGACTCGCAGGGCGGGTCCCCGAGGAAAGGGAGGGGTCCTGGAAGAGCGACTGGCCGCCCGCGATTAACAAAGCTAACATTCCTGTTGCCTTTTGCAGCTCACAAAGGGCTTTCTCATTTGTTCCTCGCGACAGGCGTGGTGTCGTGGAGGTCTCGGCGCCGTTGCACGGACAAGGGGAAAGTAGGCCCAGGAAAGTTGTGGTTCACTCAAGGTCACGCAGCCAGAACGAGGAGGAGGCCGAGCTGGGGCTCAGACCAGTCCAGATTAGGAAGCTCGGGCGGGCTCGGAGAAGGGTGGGACACACACAGGGAGAGAGAGGGTTAAAGCGACCGTAACTGAGACGGGATGTCCCCGGGTGATGCGGTTGGGTCTCGATGGCGCTGTGCGGGGACGGCGAGAGTAAGGGCAGCCCCGTAAGTCGGAGGAAGTGCGAAGCATTCCGGACGAGGGTAACACTGAAGCCGCATCTGGCACGTCCCCAGGCACTGAGCCCCTCGGCCCCGGGCCACCTGCGACGGTGGCATTTCCGGGCTCCAGACACCCGGCGTCCCTCCAGTCTGGAGGAGGGGCGGCGCGGGGAAGTGAGGGGCCGAGTAGTCCAGGAGGGAAGGGGTGGAGTCTCTGGGGTGAGTCAGTCCCATGATCCGCGAGGCCTCCGCCGCCCGCCCGGGAGAGCGTCACGTGTGGGGAATGACACAACGCCCAAGCCTCAGGCGGCCTGAGTCAAGGATGGCTTTCCGGGCTTCTCCTTTAACCTCTAGAGATGCGGCGAGAGACGCTCCCAAAAATCCCGCAGGTGACCCAAGGCGTGTTGAGGCCGGTCTCTCCTAAGAAGAGGGAAGAAAAGGCAAGACTTGGATAAATGGGAGTCTAGTGGGGGGAATAGGCCATTCCCAGGATCAAATACCCTTGACCTGTTTACAAGTTCGAGTTCTTTCTACCAAGTTTGAACTAGTCCCCCAAGGTCTTACAATCTGGACCCACCCTGGAGACCCACAAAAACACAGTATGAATATTGGACGTAGGCCAACCTGTAAACTCAGACGGACAAAAATGAAAATACTAAGATTTATAGCGGTCTGTACTGTCCCTCTTTCCCAGCTCGCCCCATATCCACCCTTATGTGTCTGAGTCAAGACTCTGGTTCTAGACTTTTCTCTCTTCCTGAGGGGCTGGTCACCTAGGCGCATATAGATGGATAGATGATGATGATAGATAGATGATAGATAGATAGATAGATGATAGATAGATAGATAGATAGATAGATGATAGATAGATAGATAGATGATAGATAGATAGATAGATAGATAGATGATAGATAGATAGATAGATAGATAGATAGATAGATGATAGATAGATAGATAGATAGATAGATGATAGATAGATAGATAGATAATCTTCCTGGGAGTCAGAGAAGCAGGAAAACCTAGGTCAAGGATTTATTTTGTCTTCCCACAATATTATCATACACATTAAAAAGTTTAGAAGAGAGGAGCCTGGCTGGTTCAGTAGATAGAGCATGCCACTCTTGCTCTCTGGGTCCTGAATTCTAGCCCCATGCTGGGCACAGGGATTACTTTCAAAAAGAAAAAGAGAAGAAAATTTAGGAGGGGAAATGTTGGTTTTTAAGTATGTTGTTAAAATCAAGTCTTCATAATAAGTATGTTTCTTTAGGTATAAATTCATCTTAGATATGAGATATAGATTTATGTCTTGATTTTAAGCTTCTGCTAGCTTTCAGAGGTCGTATTTGTTCAAAATAAAAATCCAGCCAAATATCCATCAGATGTGGAATACATGAATAAAATATGGTGTATGCATATCTTAGAATATTTATCATTCAACAATAGAAAGAAATGAAGTACATGCTACAATATAGATGGACCTTGAAAATATCATGCTAAGTAAAAGAAACCAATTACAAAGGACCACGTATGAAGGATCAGTGGCTGGGGCAGCTGGATGGCTCAGTTAGTTGAGCATCTGACTCTTGATTTTGGCTCAAGTCATGGTCTCACAGTGGTGGGACTGATCCCTGGGCCCAGCTCTGTACTCAGTGGAGAGTCTACTTGAGGTTCTTTCCCAATCCCCTGCTCCTCCCCCACCTCGAATAAATCTTTATTTTTAAAGATTTTATTTATTCATGAGAGAGACAGAGGGAGGCAGAGACACAGGCAGAGGGAGAAACAGGCTCCATGCGGGGAGCCTGATGTGGGACTCAATCCCAGGGCTCCAGGATCACGCCCTGGGCTGAAGGCAGATACCCAACCGCTGAGCCACCTAGGCGTCCCATCAAATAAATCTTAAAAAAAAAAAAAAAAAAAAAAAAGATCAATGGTTAGTTTGAGCTGGCTGGGGTGATGAGGGAAATTGAGTGATGCTAATGAGTATGGGGTTCCTTTTGGGGATAACAAAAATGTTCTAAAATTGATTGTGTTGATAGGTACATGACTGAATATACTAAAAGCCATTGATGTGTGTCTGGGTGGCTCAGGTCATAATCCCAGAGTCCTGGGATCAAACTGCACGTGGGGCTCCGTGCTCAACAGGGAGTCTGGTTATCCCACTGCCCCTCCCCAGGCTTCTGCTCTCTCCCTCTTTCTCTCTCTTTCTCAAATAATAATTTTTTTAATCTTTAAAAGCCATTGAATCATATGCTTTACAAAGTTGAATTGTGTGATAGGTGAACAGCTTTATCTTAGTAAAACTGTTAAATAAAATTTATGGTTATAATGACTTTATAGTAAACTCAGTAGAAGCATACAACCATGTGATAGAGTAGAAATAAAATGGTTTTAAATTGAGAACCTTGTAGTTCTAATATAGGCTGGTCATCGTGAACAACTGATGCCAGAAACAAAAAAAAGCAGGGATGCCTGGGTGGCTCAGCAGTTGAATGTCTGCCTTCAGCTCAGGGCGTGATCTCGCAGTTCTGGGATTGAGTCCCACATGGGGCTCCCTGTGAGGATCCTGCTTCTCCCTCTGCCTATGTCTCTGCCTTCTCTCTGTGTCTCTCATGAATAAATAAAGTCTTAAAAAAAAAAAAAAAGAAACAAAAAAAAAAACAAATAGTTACTGAGTACCTACTGGATACCAGTCACTACAATAAGGGCTTATGAGCCTCAGCTTCTTCATCTGTAAAGTCAAGAGGTGTGTTACAGACTCTGTAAAGATTTCTTGCATTTCTTTTTTTTTTTTTTAAGATTTTATTTATTTGGGATCCCTGGGTGGCGCAGCGGTTTGGCGCCTGCCTTTGGCCTAGGGCGCGATCCTGGAGACCCGGGATCGAATCCCATATCAGGCTCCCGGTGCATGGAGCCTGCTTCTCCCTCCGCCTGTGTCTCTGCCTCTCTCTCTCTCTCTGTGACTATCATAAATAAATTAATTAATTAATTAAAAAAAAAAAAGATTTTATTTATTTGAGAGAGTGCCTGCCTTTGACCCAGAGTGTGATCCTAGAGTCCCGGAATCTAATCCCACATCGGGCTCCCTGCATGGAGCCTGCTTCTCCCTCTGCCTTTCTCTCTCTCTCTGTCTCACACACACACACACACACACACATAAGTAAATAAATAAAATCTTTAATAATAAAAAAAGACCTGAGCTGAAATCAAGAGTCGGATGCTCAACTGACGGAGCCAACCAGGCACCCCTCTTGCAATTCTAAAATCCTGTGATTCTTGGGGAGGGGAAAAAATAATAGTAAAATAAAAGCCTCTAATTCCCATTTATAGGTGAGAAGGAAGGCAGGAGAGGGACTTGAGATTTAGTCCCATTAGTGAACTCCTAATTTTGTAGACAGCTATCCCACCTCCTATACTCAACCACCAGGATAAATTTCCAGCACCTACTAGTGCTGAGATTATTGTTAAAGACTAAGAGTCATTCAGGAAAACAAGTCATGTTGTAGACTTTAGAGTAAATGTTTACTTTTCATTCCTAAAAGGAAGGAAATTCCATTTTAAGAGATTTTTTTGGCCTTATAAGAGTAGTGAGGACACTAATGGAGGCAGCAGAGGGGAGGAGCTGATGGGGCAGGAAGGGAGGTGTTTCTTCCTAAGCACAATAACTATAATCACTGGAAGACTGAAATTACTAGTCCTGTTGTTTGTCTAGCCTTCTGGAACTTTTACAGTTATTTCTATGTGAATCAGTTTCTCTGATTTCACAAACTATATTTGCCCATCGGTGGAGAGAAGATCGCTGAAAGAGGAAGAGAAAAGAGGGCTCCCAGTTCCCAAGCTGTCTGCCTATGGCAGTGTGAAATGACAAATAATCACAAACTATACCAAAAACCAGAAAGTCCTTGGTGAGACAGTCTAACTGTGGAATTCAGGGTTCTTGAAAAGTCCCAGAGGACTTTTCTGAGCCCTCAGTTTTTCCTTTGAAAGCCTTTATAAGGTGTCAAGAAAAGATGGACAAATCTGTCCAGGCTGTAGTTGCAAGAAGGTCTCTAGGCAAGTGCTCTTCCCTTCAACACCACCCCACTTAGAACGTTGGACTGGCAGAAATACCTCCTAATGAGGAGGGCGGGGCGCCTGGCTGGCTCATTTGGTGAAGCTTGCAACTCTTGATCTCGGAGTTGCAAGTTTGAGCTCCACATTGGGTGTAGAGATTACTTAAGAAATAAATAAAAGTTAAAAGTTAAAAATTAAAAAAAAATAAAAAAATAAAAAAAATAAAGTTAAAAATTAAAGAAATAGGGGATCCCTGGGTGGCTCAGCGGTTTAGCCTCTGCCTTCCGCCCAGGGCGTGATCCTGGAGTCCCGGGATCCAGTCCCCATCAGGCTCCCTGCATGGAGCCTGCTTCTTCCTCTGCCTGTGTCTCTGCTTTCTCTTTGTCTCTCTCTCTCTCTCTCTCCTCTCTCTCGAATAAATAAATAAAATCTTTTTTAAAAAATTAAAGAAATAGGGGCACCTTGGTGGCTCAGTGGGTTAAGCGTTTGCCTTTGGCCTGCATCATGATCCCTGGGTCCTAGGATTGAGCCCCATGTCTGACTCCCTGCTCAATGGGGAACCTGCTTTTCCCTTTCCCTCTGCCCCCACCCCTGCTTGTGCTCTCTTGCTCTCTATCTCAAATAAATGAATAAAAATCTTTTTAAAAAATTTTAAATAAATAAAGCAAAGAAGCTGTGGGGCACTTGTCTGGCTCAGTCGGTGGAGCATTCGACTCCTGATCTCAGGGTCCTGAGTTTGAGCCCCACATTGGGCCTAGAGCTTATTTACTAACTTACTTACTTTATTTATTTATCTGTTTATTTTTAAAAGTGGTAAGTAGCAAAGCAAAGTTTATTGAGTACAAAGTTCCCAAAGACGGAAAAGACCCAAGAAGATTCCCCTAGAGCTTACATTTAAAAAATATTAAAAATAGAGGCACTTTGTGGGCTAGTCCGTTAAGTATTTGTCTTCAGGGACACCTGGGTGGCTCAGCAGTTGAGCGTCTGCCTTTGGCTCAGGGCCTGATCCTGGAGTCCCAGATTGAGTCCCACGTCAGGCTCCCTGCATGGAGGCCTGCTTCTCCTCCCCTATCTTGTCTCTGCCTCTCTCTCTGTGTCTCTCATGAATAAATAAATAAAATATTAAAAAAAAAAAAAAAAGTATCTGTCTTCAGATGGTGGAGCCCTGTGCTGGGCTCCTTGTTCACTGAAAAGCCTGCTTCTCCCTCTCCCTCTGCCCTTCCCCCAGTTTATGCTCCCTCCCCCGCCCATAAATAAATAAATAAATAAATAAATAAATAAATAAAATCTTTTATTTTTTCAACTATTTTAATTTATTTATTTGACAGAGAGAAAGAGAGCACAAGCCGGGGTGGGGTTGCAGAAGGAAAAGCAGACTCCCCACTGAACAGGGAGCCAGATGCAGGGTTCCATCCCAGGTCCCTGGGATTGTGACCAGAGCTGAAGGCAAAGACACTCAACCAACTGAGCCACCCAGGAGCCCCTAATTGAAATATTTTTAAAAATAAAAATTAAATGAAGAGACAGAACATATGGCTGAAGCAAGAATCCCAGAAGCTAAGGCTGTTTTGAATGGGTCCTAGGAAAATTGGTCAAATTTGTATTCAGGTCTATTTTTTCTCCATTTCCTTCTGACTTGAGTTAAGTGAAAGAAGAGGTTCATCAGCTACCTCAGTATACTTTTTACACATAGAGCTGAAGTTCACTCTGGGAATAAAAGATATATTTTCTAAATAGTGGGTTGGATTTTCCCCCAGATTACAGACAAATGCAGACTCACTATAGAAAATTTGCTAAATACAGAAAAACACAGAGAAGAAAATGAAAATCACCCGTAGAATCCCATCTTCCGGATGTCCACAGTTAACATTTGACAATCTATAGGGTGATCCAGGAAGTCTTCATTGTTCTTGGGGAGAGGAGTCAAGTACATAGACGGGGACTTGTTTTCTCTGGAGTAAGCATCCAGTGAGACTTGCCAGAAAGAAACCTGAATTTTGGTCCCCCATTCCAACCTCACTCCCTCACTCGAGTCTCCTAAGTAAATAGATGAGAAAGACATAGATTAGAATTTTAGGAAACATCAGACAAACCCAAACCCCATTTCTAAAGGTCTTTCTTTAAATAGATTTCATTGGGGATAACGTTGCAAATCCATTCTAGTTTAGAAATTAATTTTGACACACTTATTAAAAGTCATACTGGGAAAGGAATAGAGATGAAAAGAAACTATTTCTTCTACATGCCAACTTATTTGTGTGTATGTTTTGAGAGGAAGATCCCGATGACCCAGAACATCACACCTGAAATCCGCCATCTTTAAGAACTCAGTACAATTCAGCCAAAACTTGTTGCCTTGGAAGTGCTGGGTCCTGTGCCAGGCCCAAGGTGAAGAATCTTGGCTAAGATCAGGCACAGTATTTGCCCTCAAGATGAGCAGTCTATTAAGGGAGGCAGGCCTGGGAAGCAGAAACCATGTGCTAGTGCAATCTACATACATAGAAGGTACAGTAATGGCAAAGAGAAAAGAACAGCTATATCTGGAGGTTATTTAAGTGAACGCATCCTGGAGGATTTTGCCAAGGAGAAAGTAATCCCTGCAGATGTTTGGCTTGGAGGTTAACTCATGGATTCAGATAAGCAGAGAAAAATGATTTATTTGTTTTGGCTAAACCTAATGTGGCCTACTTCCTGAGACCACACTCACAAAACAGACCTAGTTCAAAAGAAATATTGGTCTGAGGGATTATTGAAACAGTCTCTTTAGGTCACATGCATGTGTGCTCTCTCTTGAATAGGAATACTGAGTCTTGGGGCACCTGGATAGTGTCTGCCTTCCACTTGGATCATAACCTCTGGGTTCCGGGATAGAGCCCTGCGGTGGGCTCTCTGCTCAGCAAGGAGTCAGCTTCTTCTTCTTCTTCTCCCTCTGTGCTCTCTCTCTCTCAAATAAATAAATAAAACATCTTTAAAAAGAAAAAGAATACTGAGTCTTTTGGCTAGCCTCTCACCTAACTGATCCTTCCCTTAAGAGACCTTAGAATAAGAGGGAAAAGTGTGGGGATGCCTGGGTGACTCGGAGGTTGAACATCTGCCTTTGGCTCAGGGCATGATCCTGGGGTCCTGGGATTGAGTCCCACATTGGACTTCTTGGGAAGCCTGCTTCTCCCTCTGCCTCTCTCTGTGTGTCTCTCATGAATAAATTAAAAAAAAAAAAAAAAAAAAAAAACGAGGAAAAAGTGTGTCTTTAGCCACTTGATGGAGGTGGATAAAGGTGAATGGGATCTTTGGATCCTTGAAGGGACCTCTGATCTTTGTCTTCTGGCCTCTTGCTGGTCTCAAGCAAGTGATATTCTTGCTTGCCTGGTCTCTGGATATTCAGCTTTCCTTCAAAGTTAAAGTTTTGAGTTACTAGAACCCATGCCCCATTCCCCATCCCCCATGTGTCACTCTGTGTCTCATTTGGCCTCCTCTGACTCTGATGTTATGTGAGATGTCTGAAGTCTGGCTGTGATGGCAGCCTTCCCTGCAGCCCTCACCTCAGAGCCACCTGCTGTGTACTATCCACTTCTGCCACCAAGTTCCCAGGCTAGGGTTGCAAAGCTAAGCCTCTAGGCCTCCCAGGCCTAACTCCACAGCACAGATGACTTGATGTACTTGTTCCTTAGGTTAATATGGGTGATCTTCAGGGCAGCATTTTCCTGAGCCCCAGATGAGAAGAAGGTAGTGTCCTCAGTGGTACTTTGATTTATTCAACATACCTTTTACTCTCTGAAACAAGCATGGGTTCCCAAAAATAAGGACACACATGATAGTTTTATGTTCTTCATACCTTTCCTCCTTTCCTCCATCCTATCCTACCAATCCTCCAGTCTGAATAAGTGAAGCCTTTTTCCATATGTTCTTTCTCCATCTCATCTTCAACTCCTGGTTAAATCTTATCAGGAATCAAAAGTGTTTTCTCTCCATCTTGGGAGCCCTGCAGGCGAGGTCACTTTTATGCTAAAATGCAGGGGTGCACAGAGGTGGGGGAAGTGGATAAAATACTGTGGGTAGGGATCCCTGGGTGGCGCAGCGGTTTGGCGCCTGCCTTTGGCCCAGGGCGCGATCTTGGAGACCCGGGATCGAATCCCACATCGGGCTCCCGGTGCATGGAGCCTGCTTCTCCCTCTGCTTCTCCCTCTGCCATGTCTCTGCCTCTCTCTCTCTCTCTGTGACTATCATAAATAAATAAAAATTAAAAAAAAATACTGTGGGTAAAAGGCAAGAATTTTGTCTAGTTTGTTAATGTCTTGGTGTATATGCGTCAGCTGATCTTAGATCTTTCCCCTAGAATTCCATCAGTATCTGTCCAATCTCCCTTCCTGCCTCCACATGCCCTTGTTACTTAAGGTAATGGCCATGGTTATGGGCGTGAGAAATATTTGAAAGAGCCAATGGACAGAACTTGCCAGATTTCGAGGGTGGCAGAAAGGGACTTACAGTTTTCTGGCTTGGGCAAATGAGTAAATGGTGGTACCAACAATCTAGAGAGCTAATTCAGGACAGAAGTTTGCTTTTTAAAATAAAATAAGTTTGGGGGTGCCTGGGTGGTACAATCAGTTATGCACCTGACCTCTTGGTTTTGGCTCTGTGCTCAGCACAGAGTCTGCTTGAGATTCTCTCCCTCTCCCTCTGCCCCTTCTGTTCCTGCTCTCTCTGTCTTCCTAAGTAAATAAATCTTTAAAATAAGTTTGTTTGGGATACTTATGGTTTGAGGAGCTTCTGGACTGGATCACAAAGAAAGATGATAGCTGGACAAACCATCTGAAATCATTAATTTATGGGGTCCCTGGGTGGCTCAGAGGTTTAGCACCTGCCTTCGGCCCAGGGTGTGATTCTGGAGTCCCAGGATCGAGTCCCACATCAGGCTCCCTGCATGGAGCCTGCTTCTCCCTCTGCCTGTGTCTCTGCCTCTCTCTCTCTGTCTCTCATGAATAAATAAATAAAATCTTAATTAAAAAAAAAAAACATGAACTTACGAATGTAGTTAGGACTTATTTGTGGACAATACTCCTAGGATGAATCATTTTATGAAACACATGGTCCAATTTCACCTTTTATATTTTTGAATTTTTTAAAGATTTTTTAAAAGTAATCTCTATACCCAACATGGGGCTCGAACTCACAACCCTGAGATCAAGAGTCACAAGGTCTACTGACTGAGCCAGCCAGGTGCCCCTTCACCCTTTATACTTTGTGTAATCAACAGTTTTCTACCAAAAAGCTACCAAAAGCCCCTTCACCCTTTATACTTTGTGTAATCAACTGTTTTCTACCAAAAAGCTAGATGAAATCAGCAACTCTGAAGAAACGGCTTTTTTTTTTTAAAGATTCTATTTAAAAATCTCTCTCCCTCTACCCCCTGCCTCCTTTCTCTAAAAGAAAGAAAGAAAGAAAGAAAGAAAGAAAGAAAGAAAGAAAGAAAAAAAAGAAAGAAAGAGAAAGAAAGAACGTTAGTGTCTTTCTCCTCCAACTTTCTTCTCATTTTATACCAATGAGATGAAGACCTAATGAGTAAGAAACTTGGGCACCTGGCTGGTGCGGTCCATGAAGCGTGCAACTCTTCATCTAAGGTCGTGAGTTTGAGCCCCACATTGGGTGTGGAGCCTACTAAAAAAAAAAAGAAAAAAAGAGAAAGAGAGAAACTTTGATTAGAAAGCAGAATAAGGGCACTGGCCACAGGGATAGGGGGTGAAGGATAGAGATCCCAGAAATGAAACAGAAGAATCTTCAAAAAAAAAAAAAAAAAAAAGGGACACCTGGGTGGCTCAGTGGTTGAGTGGCCCAGGGTGTGATCCTGGGGCCCCTGGATCCAGTCCTGCATCGGGCTCCCTGCAGGGAGCCTGCTTCTCCCTCTGTCTGTCTCTGCCTCTCTCTCCGTGTCTCTCATAGATAAATAAAATCTTTAAAAAAAAAAAAAAAAAGAATCCTCAAAAATGAAATAGAAAATTCACCTGAGAATGAAACATTACAATTTGCCCAGAATGGAGCCTGTCCTGGTAAGACTTTACTACCTCTAGAGAAAGCTGGGAACCCATCCACAGGTTGCCACGTCAGCAAGGCCGGGGCTGACTGTTCAAAGGAAAGTATGCATATATGCATATGTAATCACTGTGCGAACTGTAGTTGTTAACATCGTTTATTCCTCAGAAAAGTACAAAAATCCAGCAATGAAGACAAGGCCAGCCCACAAGTAGAGAACAGGATATGAATAAACTAAAACACAATAAAGTACTATTGAATCTATTTTCTATTTAAGGTATATGGCTTATCTAAAATAAAACAGAAAAAGAAGGCTGGTTGGGAACAAGGTGTGGTATCTGGTCAGAAGGGAAATCATCGTATGCACAGCCTCTATGACCTTTGTCACTTTTTTCCTCCACATATTCATGCATGAAAATGACTCAACACTAACACTAGCAGCTTATTTTTAGCAGGGGCAACAGAGCCAGTTAAAAACCTAAGCATAGTAGCCGTTGCCAATTGACAGTCTCACACATCGGAAGCAGGGAACAGATACTCATTTGTTCATTTCAATTGGATATGTGTGACTCGAGGGGCACCAGAGAGTCGGCCTCTTTCAAGATATATATTTGCTCTTTCCTTCTGCCTCGGTGCTGGGAACTCCCTGCAGAGAGTTACTCCTTTGGACATGAGATCTGAACATTAGGAGGTCACTTAGCTAGCAGTGGAATCTAATTCCCTCCTTTTACAAGTGAGGAATCATCCACGGTCATCTTCTGGCTTCATTGAAGCTAGTATCTAACACTGGACTAAGCTCAATGCCACATTCAGGACTCTATTTTTCAAATTCTGAAATCAGAAGCCAAGTGTCATACATTTGATATAGATCATATGTCTGGAAGAAGAGGACATATCCTGGCCTATCTCCCATTCTGTTATATAAATGTTGCATATAAGGGAATAACATTGTTTACTATCAAGTTAGCAGAAATCAAGACTCAGAGGAATATATTCTTTTTTTTTTAATATTGTATTTATTTATTCATGAGAGGCACACAGAGAGGCAGAGACAAAGGCAGAGGGAGAAGTAGGCTCCCTGTGGGCAGCCCAGTGAGGAACTCCATCCTGAGACCCCAGGGTCACACCCTGAGCTGAAGGTAGATGCTCAACCACTGAGCCACCCAGGTGCCCCCAGAGGAATATGTTCTTTAATGCTTTGTAAAAAAGTTAAAATTCAAAATCTTGGCCAAGCACAAGGCAATAAACACAAGAGATTGAGAGTGTACAAGGTGTCTGGAGTTAGCTCCCAGGGTCTGAATTATGCTTCTGCCACTTAACTAGCTGTGCTTCTTAAACAAGTTACTCTCTTGTACCATAGTTTCCTCTTCTGTAGAATGAGTTTGAGAATATGAGTACTAGTCATACAGGGTTGTTGTGAAGGTTCGATGCCATAATACACACAAAACATTTTGAATAGTGGCTGGCACAGGAGTGTTCAGTAAATGTAAACTACATTTTTAATTCCTGTCGGATTATTAGTGAGGAGCCACGCCCAGCTCCATCTCCTATGGGCATCTTCTTACTAGGAGTCTGTTACCAAATCACACCCTGTGTGTCTGCATTCTCATGGAAGGATTTCTGCAGCATGATATCATCTCTCGAAAAGTACAGAGGCCAGGTATGTTCAGGGTCTAGTGGCCCATTTGGAGATAGGACTTAAAGCCCTGACATGAGAAGAAGGCTCAAAGTACCTGGATCTGAAGCCCCTACTGAAGATAGCCTCTGAGGAGATCACAGAGCTGCCTTCCAACTTTAAATACACACATAATTTTAATAAGTCATCCAGTCCATTGTGTTTTTGTTATCCGAGCCTGATGGACTAAGTCTCATTAAACCACCGAGACTTGTGATTGACTTTTGGCTTTAGCACAACCTAGCCTATCCTGACTAATACAAAAGGTGCTAAAATCATAGTATTACGGAAATTATGGGGCACCTGAATGGCTCGATTGGGTGTCTGCCTTTAGCTCAGGTCATAATCCTAATGTCCTGGGATTGAGCCCTGTGTTGGGCTCCTTGCTCAGCTGAGAGCCTACTTTTCCCTCTCCCTCTGCTTGCTGTTCTCTCTCTCTCTCTCTCTTTCTCTGTCAAATAAATAAATAAGGAGGAAGACGTGGTCTCCACCAGAGCGGAGTCCAGGATGCCCCGCTCCTGCTCCTGATTCACTGCTGTTCGCTCTCACTGAGGAACAAGCCTGTCAGGAAGCCACACTGCAGCCATGGCATTTAAAGACACCGGGAGACACCCTTGGAATCAGAGGTGGCGATTCACTGAATTAGAATTACTCTAACCAGCCGCAACGTAAAATCTTTGGAAAAGGTATGTGCTGACTTGATCAGAGGTGCAAAGGAAAAGAATCTCAAAGTGAAAGGACCAGTGCTGATGCCTACCAAGACTCTGAGAATCATTGCGAGAAAGACTCCTTGTGGTGAAGGTTCTAAGACTTGGGATCATTTTCAGATGAGGATCCACAAGCGACTCATTGATCTGCACAGTCTTTCTGAGACTGTTAAGCAGATTATCTCCATCAGTATTGAGCCTGGAGTTGAGGTTGAAGTCACCATTGCAGATGCTTAAATCAACCTTTTTAATAAATTGATTATCTGTTGTTAAAAACAAACAAGTAAATAAAATGCAAAAAAAAAAAAAAAAAAAAGAAGTTATAGATTATGTGATATCCAGCCCCAATCGGGAGAGACTGGAGAGACAAACCAAACCAGTCCAGTATTATTATCATCATCAGTGAAGACAAAAGACACCAGGCCCATGTAACAGACTCCCAGTAGGTGTCTTGGAAAGTCAGATGACAAGAAAGCAAGAGGGAGACAAATGTGAAATCATTGCTCTGAATGGTGAACCTCTTCAGGCTTCCCCCAGAGAATTTTAGTCTGTTAAGACTAGACCAGGGTCAAGGCAAGTGGAGAGACTTTTCCAGGCAAAGAGCCCGTGTCTTTGCAAAAGGCTTTATTATATCTAAGTTTAGAAAGTGGAAACAAGAGGAGGGTTGTAAGAGAATGTGAAAATAAGTGGGATTGAGGAGCTTAAGGAGAGAGAAAAAAATCAATGGCATTAGAATCATCGCTCTCGTAGTCATGAGCAGAAACTAGGAGTGTCAGAAGAAGGCAGTGTAGTTGAACAGGAAGAAAAGAGATAACTGATCCCATTTGGGCTGCCTTGTAATCCTTGGCATCTTATTGGGCCAGAAAAGCATATAATTCCTGAGGACACAATGTTAAATGGCATGGTGTGGTAGTTAACATGAACTCTGGAGCAAGAGTGGCACAGATTGACAGCCAGCCTCTGCCACTTACTGGTTTTGTGGTCTTGGCTAAACTATTTAACCTTTCTGGGCCTCATTTTCCCCACCTGAAAAATAAGAGTTAGAATCAGGCCCACCTCATATAGCTGCTACCCCAGACTATGTGAGGAGCCTCTTACAAGTTCTTTCTCCCATCAGCAAATTTTGCAGGTTTCCCCAAAAAATCTCTTCTCCTCCCTCCCTCAAGGATCAGGGCCTCACTCAGAAGATTGATGATGCAGTTTTTTTTTTTAACCATATTGCAGAGCTAGAGACAGACAAATGACCTGTGTGTGCAATTTTTTTTCCGAAACATAGGCAATTACCTTCACCAAATGATCGTGCTGTTTGATTTGTAGTTTGACTCTGGAGTCAAAAGTGGGAGGGTTCATACTTCATTCTTGATTAAGGGCAGTGAAGATTCCCACAGGACTCATTCCTAATTAGTATTATGAATGGCCTCTCTTTGCCCTGCATCCCAGGATGCCTTTCTGTTTCTCACATGTGGGCATAATGCGTTAGTTGCTCTGATTCCTTAAATCATTAATAGCAGGACAGACATGACCTGAATCAATTCTATTCTTTGCACAGTGTTAGGGCTTGCTGTCTTGTTGATTATGATTTCTTTGCATCTCATAGTGCATCTCATAGTGATCCCTCAGGAAAGTGAGACTTTTAGAAAAAAGCCTTCCACGTGGTGAAGACGCACACACGTAATTTAGAGCTGAAGCTCTGGCCCTGCATGGACTGGCTTTAAATCCTAGTTCTGGGGCACCTGGGTGGGGCTCAGCAGTTGAGTGTCTGCCTTCAGCTCAGGTCCTGATCCCAGGGTCCTGGGATCCAGCGGTGCATTGGGCTTCCTGCATGGAGCCTGCTTCTCTCTCTGCCTGTGTCTCTGCCTCTCTCTGTGTCTCTCATGAATGAATAAATAAAATCTTTAAAAAAAAAAAAAACACCTCGTTCCACTTCTTCTGGCTGTCTGAATTTGAGCAAGTCACCCACCTTCCATGAGCTTCAGTTTCCCTACCTGAAAAATAAGGACAATAATAGTATTTACCACACTAAGTGGTTGTGCATACTACTATAAATAAAGCACTGTGCCTGGCACAGAGTAATCCTTCAATATATGTTGTCTATTATCGTTCATTTTTGTGTAACAAATGAATGGCAATTATTGGTCCTTTTAAGATAACTTTTTCTTTTTTAAAAAGATTTATTTATTTTTTTTGGTTTTTTTTTATTTATTTTTTTATTATTACTTATTTACGATAGTCACAGAGAGAGAGAGAGAGAGAGAGAGAGAAAGGCAGAGACACAGGCAGAGGGAGAAGCAGGCTCCACGCAGGGAGCCCAACACGGGACTCAATGCCGAGTCTCCAGGATCACGCCCTGGGCTGAAGGTGGCGCTAAACCGCTGAGCCACCTGAGCTGCCCTTAAGGTACTTTTTAATACTTATGGATCACTGGGGGGCCTGAGTGGCTCAGTCAGTTAGGTGACCAGCTCTTGGTCTCAGTTCTGATTACGGTCTCAGGTTGTAGGTTGGGGACTGGCGCTTGGCTCTTCACTCAGTGGGGAGTTTGCTCCCTCCCCCAACTTGTGCACGTGAGCTCTCTCAAATAAATAAATCTTAAAAAAAAATACAGATCACCTTTTTTCTAAGACTATTTAAATCACAGTATAATTACCATCAGTTTCAGATAACATAAATTAGAATACTAATATTGTTTTTTATCTAATTTCATTTCGTTTTGTTTACGATTTATTGATTTGAGAGAGAGAAATAGTGCCGGTGAGGTGGGGAGGGGCAGAGGGAGAGGGAGAGAATCTCAAGTGGAAGTCTGCCCAAGAGACTCCATCCCACAACACTGAAATCATGACCTGAGCTGAAATCAAGAGTCAGACACTCGGGGATCCCTGGGTGGCGCAGCGGTTTAGCGCCTGCCTTTGGCCCAGGGCGCGATCCTGGAGACCCGGGATCGAATCCCACGTCGGGCTCCCGGTGCATGGAGCCTGCTTCTTCCTCTGCTTGTGTCTCTGCCTCTCTCTCTCTGTGTGACTATCATAAATAAAAAAAAAAAAAAAAATTCATTAGGAATTTTTAGAAAAAAAAAAAAAAAAGAGTCAGACACTCAACTGACTGAGCCACCGAGGTGTCTCTATATAATTTCATTTCTTTAGTTTTTTTTTTAAAAGATTTTTATTTATTTATTCATGAGAGACACAGAAACAGAGGTAGAGACATAGGCAGAGGGAGAAGCAACCTCCATGCAGGGAGCCTGACTCAATCCCAGGACCCCGGCATCAAGCCCTGAACCGAAGGCAAATGCTCAACTGCTGAGCCACACAGGTGTCTCTTTAATTTAATTTCTAAAAGGCTCTACCCTGGGCAGCCCCAGTGGCTCAGCGGTTTGGTGCCGCCTGCAGCCTGGGGTGTGATCCTGGAGACCCAGGATTGAGTCTCACATCAGGCTCCCTGCATGGAGCCTGCTTCTCCCTCTGCCTGTGTCTCTGCCTCTCTCTCTCTCTCTGTGTCTATGAATAAATAAATAAAATCTTAAAAAAAAAGGCTCTATGCTTGGCAAACAATAGCATATTACATATTGTTGTAAAAATTCTAGAAGACACGTTTGACATATTGTTAGAATGCATATTTGTCAGATATTGGAATTTATATCTACACAATCACAAAAAGTCTGCCTTTGAAATAAAAGAACATTGTCAATGCTTTCATGTTTGGCTTTGAGGTATTTATATAACACTTTTATGCAAATAATCCGCACCTATTTCTTCTTAGGCCTAGCATCTCTTCTGAACCCCAGATAAGTGTCTTCAGTTGGTTACCGTACATTCTCTCTCTTGTATCACCTCCATCAGATGCATTACATCTTCCTCTAGCTGGCTTTTTCTGGTCTTCCCTATTTGAATAATATCATTATTATCACAATTCTTAGGTGTAAAATTCTGTCATCCATAGCTATAAAAAAAACCAGATATTTATTATTTACTTTGTGCCAGACACTGTGTTAAATTTTATTGCATTACTTTATATAAATCCTCTCAACACTCTTATGACGTCGTGACAAAAACTGAGGTTTGCTTGGTGATATTGGATATCTTGACCAAGGTCACATAATTAATATGTAGTTGATCCAAGAATCGCCCCCACATCACTTGAAAACAGACTCATGATCTTCAGCACTATCATTGCTGTGATAGAGTTCCTTTCCAGCTCTTGTCAATTGTATTCAATCACTTCCCAAACCTTGTTAGTTTAGCCTATGAGTTTTAGCGCAAACATCCCTTTGACCACTTTAATCCTCATACCTTGATTATTGATGACATTGGCATTTTCTTTATGGGCCTCTTTGCTTCCAGTGTCTCCCTATCCAATCTACCCTCCAGACTATAGCTAGATTCTTCATTGTTCTAAAGCATAGCATTCCCCATGTACCAATGTAATCTTGAATAAATCGAGTCATCTCTTTTGGTCTGTGTGTATGCCTATAAAGTGAGTGAATTAGATAGCCACAACAGTTTTATTAAGTTCTAGAATTTTAAGATGTTTCTCAGGTCACTGTTCTACACTCAAAGGTTCCATGACTCTCCATTAACTACGGTCCCAATTTCTTGGGCTAGCATTCAAGGCTTGTCATTAATCTGCTGGTCTTCTCCCCCACTATTCTAGAAGCACTCTATCAGGAGTGTCTAATGAGTTTCTGTGACATTTTTTACTTTTCCCTGTTTGCATCCTTTGCTCTTGGCTATTTTCCTTGTCTCCCAGAACCTACAGACTTGCCTATTTGCCATCTTCTCTCTGTGCATCCCAATCATACTTCGGTGAAACCTTCCCCCTATGCTACCAAGGCAGCCTAGTGACCACTCTTTCTCCACAAGAGTTGATGTCATTAGTGCAGTTCACTAAACATTACTCCTGTTATTATTTTTGGGGAGGGTGAATATATTCAAATTTGCAAGTTTATTGTTGTTGTTGCTATTTAAACAAGAGGAGAGTGGAAGGCCAGGGATCTGATGTCTGAGGTAGTGGATTCCCCTTCCTGGAAGTTTCAAGAAGAAACTAAAAAAAAAAGAAAAAGAAACAGAAACCCTTTGTCAGGGTTTCTGGAGAAATGGGTTCATATGTCCTTTAGGTCCATTAGTTTCAGGGTGCCTGACTGGCTCAGTCAGAAGAGCATGTGACTCTTGATCTTGAGATCATGAATTTGCTTCCCACATTGGGGGCAGAGATTACTTAAATAAATAAATAAATAAATAAATAAAACTTGAAAAAAAAAAAGATTAGTGTTAGCTTAAATTCTTATTGTTTTTTAATTTGTTCTGTTGAAACATTTACCTACAGAAGCCTGAAGGGTTGTGTATAGAGTTGGGCAAGGAAGGGTAGGGCGAGTCATGTAATTAGGATGGCTTCCAGGAAGAGATGAAATCTTCCTATTTTCTACTGTCCATTCCCCTTCTCCAGATTCTGCCTGGGCAAGATCCTCCCCACCCAATAAGGCTTATAACATTTTTAAAGGAACCTGCCTCCAGGAGATGGTCTTGTAGAGTCTATCGATTGACAACCTTGGAATCATAAAACTCTCAGGCTTCACTCTAGACGTACTGAATCAGAATTTGCTTTTTAGGGATCCCTGGGTGGCTCAGCAGTTGAGTGTCTGCCTTCAGCTCAGGGTCTGGGATCAAGTGCCCCATCAGGCTCCCCACAGAGAGCCTGCTTCTCCCTCTGCCTGTGCCTCTGCCTCTCTCTCTCTCTCTCTCTCTCTCTCTGTGTGTGTGTGTCTCATGAATAAATAAATAAAATCTTTTATTTATTTAAATAACCCCACCCTGGCTGCTCAATAAATAAAATCTTTAAAAAAAGAAGAATTTTTGTTTTAACAATTCCCTATGTGATTTGTTTGTACATAGAGGTTTTAGAAGCACTAGTGCAGCGGTCCCCAACAACTTATAAAGGAGCTTTGTAGATAACTATTGAACGGATACTTAATGCATCCTCTCCCCCGCCACCAAAAAAAGTAAGTAAGAAAGAAAACTAGGGGGTACCTGGCTGGCTCTGCCAGTGGAGGGTGCAACTCTTGATCTTAAGGTTGTGGGTTCGAGTCCCATACTGGGTGTAGAGATTGCTTAAAGATAAACTCTTAAAGGACGCCTTGATGGCTCAGCGGTTGAGCACCTGCCTTCAGCCCAGGGGGTGATCCTGGGGTCCTAGGATTGAGTCCCATGTCAGGCTTCCTGCATGGAGCCTGCTTTGCCCTCTGCCTGTGTCTCTGCCTCTCTCTGTGTGTCTCTCATGAATAAATAAATTTTTAAAAATCTTTAAAAAAGATAAAATCTTAAAAAAACTTAAGAATAAATAAAATCTTATAAAAAAAACCTTAACAAAATAAAATAAAATCTTAAAGAAAGAAAATTAGGAGCCAACATCTATTTTTTTTCATGTCCCCTATCCTATCCATCCGTTAGACCTATGTGCCAAACCTTGAATATACATCCTGTAACTAACCACTTGTCTCTTTTTTCTTTCTCATCACATATTCCAAACCACCATCATTTCCCACTTAGACTAATGGTATAGTCTCCATCAGCTTTCCTGATTCTGTTTGAAGAAAAAATTTTTTATAACATTTCTTTATTTTATCTTTTTTAAGCCTTTATTTATTATTTTTATTATTTTTAAGCCTTTGTTTTTATTTTTTTAAAGATTTTATTTGGGATCCCTGGGTGGCGCAGCGGTTTGGCGCCTGCCTTTGGCCCAGGGCGCGATCCTGGAGACCCGGGATCGAGTCCCACGTCAGGCTCCCGGTGCATGGAGCCTGCTTCTCCCTCTGCCTGTGTCTCTGCCTCTCTCTCTCTCTCTCTCTCTCTGTGACTATCATAAATAAATAAAAATTTAAAAAAAATAATAAAATAAAGATTTTATTTATTTATTCATTCATGAGAGACACAGAGAGAGAGGCAGAGACACAGGCAGAGAGAGAAGCAGGCTCCATGCAGGGAGCCCGGTGCAGGACTTGATCCCAGGACTCCAGAATACACCCTGGGCCAAAGGCAGGCGCTAAACTGTTGAGCCACCCAGGGATCCCCAAGCTCTTATTTTTAAATAATCTCTACACCCAACATGGGGCTTGAATTTGAACCACTCCAAGATCAAGAGTTGCACATTCTTCTGGCTAAACCAGCCAGGCATCCCTTTTAAAAAATTTTAAATTTTGAAATACTTAATAGATTTATGGGAAGTTGCAGGGTGCTTAGCTGGCTCAGTCAGTGCAGCATGCGACTCTTAATCTCAAGGTCATGAGTTCAAGCCCCAGGTTGGGCATAGAGCTCTTAAAAGAAAAGATTTATGGGAAGTTGAAAAAAAAAAAAAAGTACAAGGAAGTGGCATGTATCCTTAACCCAGTGTCCTCTAATGGTAACATCTTGCATAACTACAGAACAATATCAAAACCAGGAAATTGACATTGGTATAACCTGCAGAGTTTATTCAGATTTCATCAGTTTTACAAGCACTCATTTGTGTGTATGTATAATTCTATGCAGCTTTATCACATGTGTAGATTCATGTAACTGTCACCACAATCAAGATACAGAAGTAGTCCATCACTGCAAGGCTCCCTCTTACTACCCCTTTAGGAATACCCATGCCCTCTCCCCCATCCCAAACTCCTGAACACTCCTAATGTGTCCTCTATCTTTAAAATTCTGTGAATTCAAGAACATTATATAAATGCAATAATGCATAATCTCTCTTGAGATCTATCCAAGTTGTGTGTCAATAGCTTTTTTCTTCTTCTTTTATTATTATTTTTTAAAGATTTTATTTATTTATTTGACGGAGAGAGCACAAGCAGGGGGAGCAGCAGGTGGTGGGAGAGGGAGAGACAGGCTCCATGATAAGCAGACAGCCAGACTTGGGGCTCTGGGGTTTGATCCCAGGACCCTGGGATCATGACCTGAGCTGAAGGCCGATGCTTAACCAACTAAGCTACCCAGGCGCCTCTCTTCCTTTATTATTATTTTTTTATTTTTCAAGATTTTATTTATTTATTTATTCATGAGAGAGAGAGAGAGAGAGAGAGAGAGGCAGAGACACAGGCAGATGGAGAAACAGGCTCCATGCAGGGAGCCCGACGCGGGACTCGATGTGGGAACTCCAGGATCATGCTCCGGGCCCAAGGCAGATGCTCAACCGCTGAGCCATCCAGGTGTCCCATTCTTTTATTATTGAGTAATGTTCCATGGTACAGATGGATAGAGACTAGTTTGTTTAAGCTTTCATTTGATGGACATTTGAGTTATTTCCAGTTTTTAAAAAATATTTTATTTATTTATTCATGAGAGACACACACACACACACACAGAGGCAGAAACACAGGCAGATGGAGAGGAAGTCTCCATACAGGGAGCCTAATCTGGGACCTGATCCTGGGACTCTGGATCAGGCCCTGGGCCGAAGGGAGGCACTCAACCACTGAGCCACCCAGGCGTCCCTGTTTCCAGTTTTTGGCTATTACAAATAAGCTGCTAAGGACATTTGTATGCCGGTTTTTGTGTGAAAAGAACATAAATCTTTAATTTCTCTGGAATAGACACCCATGAGGGCAATTGTCAGGTCATATGGGAAGCGCCTGGTTAGTTTTATAAGAAACTGGCAAACATGTCCTGAAGGCCTATATGGTATCATTTTTCATTCCCACCAGCGATGTATGAGGGGATCTAGTTTCTCTACCTCTTCAACAGCACTGTCACTATGTTTTTTCCTTTTTTAAAGCAGGCTCAATGCCCACCATGGAGCCCAACCTGGAGCCCAACATGGGGTGTAAACTCAGGACCCTGAGATCAAGACCTGAGCTGAAATCAAGAGTTGGATGTTCAACCCACTAAGCCACCCAGGAGCCCCTTTTTCCTCCTTTTAAAAGAAAACTACATCCAACGTGGGGCTCAAACTTAAAACCTCACTACAGTGAGATCAAGACTCCCATGCTCTACCCATTGAGCTAGTGGGGTGCTCTTTTTTTTTTTTTTAAGCATTAAGATAGGTGTGTAGTGCTACCTCATTGTGGTTTTAATTTGCATTTCCCAGGACATCTGGGTGGCTCAGTGGTTCAGCGTCTGCCTTCAGCTCACGGCATGATCCTAGGGTCTTGGGATGAGTCCTGCATCAAGTTCCCCGTGGGGATCCTGCTTCTGCCTCTGCCCGTGTCTCTGCCTCTCTCTTTGAGTGTCTCTCATGAATAAATACAATCTTTTTTTTTTTAATTGTATTTCCCTAATGGCTAATGATGTCGAGAAACTCTTCATATATTTATTTGCCACCTGTAAATCCCTTTGTGTAATGTCTATTTTTGCCTTTTGTTCATTTTCTTTTCTTTTCTTTCTTTCTTTTTCTTTCTTCTTTCTCTTTCTTTTTCTTTCTCTTTCTTTTTCTTTCTTTCTTTTCTTTCTTTCTCTTTCTCTTTCTTTCTAAAGATTTTGTTTATTTGAGAGAGAGAGTGTGTGAGAGCATGTGATAGAGCACAAGCACAGGGAGTTGCAGGAGAGAGAGAAGAAGGCTTCCCACTGAGCAGGGAGCCAGACTCAGGCTTGATCCCAGGACTCTGGGATCATGATCTGAGCCGAAGGCAGATCTTAATCAATTGAGTCACCTAGGCACCCCTCTTTTGTTCTTTTTCTAATTGGATTTTTTAAAACTGTTGAGTTGTGAAAATTCTTTATGTGTTCTATATACAAGGCCTGTATTGGATACATGACTTGCAAATATCTTCTTTTACCCTGCAGCTTTTTTTTTTTTTTTTTTTTTTTTTTTTTTTTAGTATATGTGCTGCCGAAGTGAGCACCAGCTTGTTTTTTTTATCCCCTTCTCAGGGTCTTTCAAAGGGAAAATGTTTTTATTTTTGTTAGGGTCCAATATACCAACCTTTTCATTTTATGGATTGTGCTTTTGGTGGCAAGTCTAAAAACTCTTTGGCTGGCTCTTAGTCCTGAAGTTTTTGTTTTGTTTTTTTTAAGATTTTATTTATTTATTCATGAGAGACAGAGAGAGAGAGAGAGAGAGAGGCAGAGACATAGGCAGAGGGAGAAGGAGGCTCCATGCAGGGAGCCCGACGTCGGACTCGATCCTGGGAATCCGGAATCACACCCTGGGCCAAAGGCAAATGCTATACGGCTGAGCCACCCAGGTGTCCCTGAAGATTTTACCATGTTTTTCCTAAACTTCTTATAGTTTTACATTGAAATCTGTGATCCATTTTTTAGAAATTTATTTATTTGAGAGAGAGAGAGCTTGTGCAGGAGTCGGGGGATGGCAGAAGCAGAGGCAGAGCCCCCACAGTGGGCTGGATTTCACGAAAGATCAGGACCTGACCCAAATCATGAGTAGGATGCTTAACCAACTGAGCCACCCAAGTGCCCCTTTATGATCCATTTGTTTTGTTTTTTAAGATTTTATTTATTAAAAAAAAAGATTTTATTTATTTATTCATGAGAGACAGGGAGAGAGGCCGAGTCATAGGCAGAGGGAGAAGCAGGCTCCACGCTGGGAGCCCGGGAGCCTGACATGGGACTCAATCCCGGGTCTCCAGGATCACGCCCTGGGCTGAAGGCGGCGCTAAACCACTGAGCCACCGAGGGACCCCCTATGATCCATTTTGAAAGAATCTTTGTTTAAGGTGTAGGTGTAGGTAGATGTTCTTTCCTTTTTTCTTTGCTTGCATATGTCCAATTCCTTCAGCACTATATATATATTTATTTTATTTTTTTTTAATTTTTTTTAAGTGACCTCTACACGTAGCCTAGGGCTCAAATTCACAACCTCAAGATCAGGACTTTCCAACTGTACAGACTGAGCCAGTCCGGAGTCGCAGGACCAGCTGTTGAAGACACCTGATTCCTCTTCGTACCTTAGCCCCACCCATTTATTCTATGGCAGTCAGTGTCATTTTTTTTTTTAACATGTATCAGATGATGTCACTCCCTGTTCAAAACCTTCCCGTGGCACCGCAACATAACCCGGCCTCTCTCCGATGTCATTTCCTGCCATTGGATGCCCACTGGAGTAATATTCCGCAGACAAGCACCAGACTTGCTCCCTCACTTCATGCAGGTCTAGTCCATTGTCACTTTCTCAGATTTTTTTTTTCCCAGCCAAGCTTTTAAAATTGCTTACTGCTTTCAGTCTTTCTCCCTTGCCGTGCTCTTTTCTTTTCTTTTCTTTCATTTTTAAAGATTTTATTTATTTATCCATGACAGACACACAGAGAGAGGCAGAGAGTGGGGCAGAGGGAGAAGGACTCGATCCCAGGACCCAGGATCACGCCCTGCGCCGAAGGCAGGCGCCCGACCCGAGCCACCCAGGCGCCCCTTGCCTGCCTTCTCTGGCAGCACGAGCGTAACGCAACGTACCCTCCACCACTCTGCTCGGTGACTCTTTGTCCCCATTCCCAACCGTACCACAGTCTCCAAGCGCGTTCACTGCTATCCCCTGAGGCCCTGCAATAGCGCCCGGCACACAGTAGGTGCTCAATTAATAATGCAGCGCCTGTTGGCTGGAAAGAATGAGTAATTGTCAAGTGAGAAAGACCGGTCTATTTCTAGGTCAGGTGCCCGTCCGGACTTCCTGCAAAGTGGGAGCGCCACCTCCCGGGAAGTCGACTTACTCGAGAATGGAGGAAGTGAGTCAGACCGTCTTACGGGGCGGGGGCGGGGGCGGGGGCGGGGGGAGAAACGGGCAGAGAGCCGGAAGAACAAGGAAGAGTGCCGGAAGTGAAACCTAGGAATGTTGCTCACTAGAATGACATCCGACTCCCGAGAGGAAGCGGGAAGCGTGGCCCAGGGGTGTTCTGTAAAACGGGTTCCCCCGGCAGCCGATCCGGAAAGAAGAGTTCCGCGCCGGTAGGTGCCAGGAACCACGTGGGGCCGGGGCGTGTTTCCGGTGCCGGCGGCGCCAGGAGGAGTTGCGGCGGTAGCAGCTGGAAAGGTGAGAGGCTCTGGGGTCTTGAGAAGAAGGGGAGAGTGCTGGGGTCGGGAGAGGGGGGCGGCGATGGGGTGGGCTGAGTGTTGCTCCGGGCGGTGGCGCGAGGGATCGGATGGGAGAGAAGGGCGGCAGCGCCCGCGGACAGGTGCAGACCTGGCCGCGCAGTCCCGCCCCACGTGGCTGCCTTTGCCAGCAGGCCACGTCCGCCGGGTGGTGCCCTGTCTGCCTCCAGCGCACGCAGAGCTGGGCACGGGGTTGGAGTTCTGTAAGTGCTTGATGGATGAATGAATGAATGAATGAATGAGTGAGTGAGTGAGTGAGTGACGTGTGTGCGCCTGGGTTGGAATGGAGCACGTTTATGGGTATAAATGGGATGGGTATAGGGACTGTTTGTGGCTCGGTAGCCCCATTTTCTCCTGGGGAATCCATACTTGTCCGCAGCGTCCATTGGGATTTCTCCTGCAGTCCTTAGGCTTTGTCTCTTTTTCTTGGAGGGGCAGCGCGGTTACCACTTAAGACCTTGTCTTTTTTTTTATATATATATTTTATTTATTTATTCATGAGAGACACACACACAGAGAGAGGCAGAGACACAGGCGGAGGGAGAAGCAGGCTCCACGTAGGGAGCCTGATGTGGGACTCGATCCTGGGACTCCAGGATCACACCCTGGGCCAAAGGCGGGTGCTAAACCGCTGAGCCACCCAGGGATCCCTTTTAAGACCTTTTCTTTGCTCTTACCGAATGCAAGATCATGTGGCTAGGTACCAGGGACAGACGCAGGAGCAAACCATCCCCGTATACAGGCCGCAGACCAGTGTGTGTGTGTGGGGGGGGGGGACAGAAACACAAACTAAAGATAATATATATGTATTTTTAAAGATTTTACTTACTCATGAGAGATATACAGAAAGGCAGAGACCTAGGCAGAGGGAGAAGCAGGCTCCCTGTGGGGAGCCCAATTGGGGACTCTGATCCCAGGACCCCGGAAACAAGACCTGAGCCAAAGGCTCAACCACTGAACCACCCAGGCCTTCCAGAAATTAAAATATATTAATAAGGTGTCATAATAAGAGGTTAACTAACCTACAGGAAGATAGAGCCAGGAAGTGGTGTGGCTGTCCTCATTAGGGATTGACCTTCAAGGTCAGGGGCCTCCTCCTTCCCTTCTTGTGAAGGCAGAGCAAGTCTTGAGCCCAGTCTTTTCTGTAAAAGGCAAGATACGAGATTGACATTCTCTAGGCAGACTCGTTCCTGCGTGATGTCCCAGCTCAGATACTACTAATGGCTCTAGTTCTTCCACCATCCACCTTTCTCTGGTGTGTCTTATGATGTAGCATAAATTGTATCCGGTTGGGAAATCCAGATTTTTTGGCCCTCATTTTGGTGCTCTAGATTTGTTTTCTTGTTTGTAAAATGAGGGGGATTGTAATGAAATAATCTCCAAAACCCCTCCCAGTTCTAATACCATGACTGTGGCAGTGGGTTAGACTGTATTTCATTCTGCCTTGGACCTGACACCACTTTATCACTGTAGTTTCTTCTCTGGATAAATCAGACGGACAGTATCTTTTCTTTTCTTTTTTTTTTTTAAACATCCACTACCTTAGTTATACCACAGTACAGGTTAATAGAAGCTTTTAAGTCAAATGGGATAGAAAAAATAGCCCCTGCTTTTGGACCCTTGCCCACCCTGGGATATTAGTTCAGGAATAAGGGGACTGAGAAGGAATTGGGGTTTTGTTTTTGCTTAGGGAAAAATTTTTTCCCCCCTTAGGAGCATTTTTTACACACGGGCTATTCCAGAGTTTTGTCCATATAGCACCTTATAATGAATACATTCGTACACTGCAATAGCACACTATTCTTTTTTTTTTTTTTTTTAATTTTTTTAATTTATGATAGTCACACACAGAGAGAGAGAGAGAGAGAGAGAGAGAGGCAGAGACATAGGCAGAGGGAGAAGCAGGCTCCATGCACCGGGAGCCCAACGTGGGATTCGATCCCGGGTCTCCAGGATTGCGCCCTGGGCCAAAGGCAGGCGCCAAACCGCTGCGCCACCCAGGGATCCCCATATTCTTTTTTCTAAGATTTTGTTAATTTATTTTAGAGAATATACGAGCATGAGCAGGGAGGAGCAGAGGGGGAGGGGAGAAAGAATCTGAAGCAGACTGCTCTCTGAGGCTCTCAATGTGAGGCTCAGTCCCCTGACCCTGAGATCATGACCCAGGCTGAAATCAAGAGTTGGACACTCAATTGACTGAGCTGCCCTCGTGCCCCTTTAGCACACTGTTCTTATTGGTATATACGACTAGCACTGTAGGAACATTGTGTATACATATATCTTTAAAGTTGTCTTATAAGTAGCACAGTGCGGTGAGCACACTAGGCATTGGGTTTTTACCTGAGAGACTTGGAGTTGGCATGACAGATTTAAACCAGCTTTATGGGGTAATCGGCTTGCGATGGATAATGATGTAGGCAGGATATTCCGTGCTGTTTCATCCTCCCAGCTGTTTATCCTCAGGACCATGGCCAACAGTGAACGCACCTTCATTGCCATCAAGCCTGATGGAGTCCAGCGCAGCCTCGTGGGAGAGATCATCAAGCGTTTCGAGCAAAAGGGATTCCGCCTCATTGCTATGAAATTAATCCAGGTAAGTGGACTTCACTCTTCATATTTCTGTTTTCTTGGAGTACAAAGGATCATTGTAGGTTAGCCTCCCTGTTCTCCCCTCCCCTCCTCTTTAGCCTTCTTCATGTAGGGTGAACACAAGCATCCTGAAAGCTGGAAGCTCACTGGTGGCTAGCACTGTGGCTGAGTCCTACCACAAACCCAGTTTCTGGGACTTCTGGGAATAGCCTCCCCTTTCCCTTAGCAGTGCAGAGTTCCACATATTACTACTGCAGCACTGTGATTTCTTCTTTCTTTCCTTTATTTTTAAGCAATCTCCACAGCAAATGTGGGGCTCGAACTTAACTATGAGATCAAGAGTCATAGGCTCCACTGACTGAGCCAGCCAGGTGCCCCTGCCCCCTGCTTTTTTCAAAGATTTTATTTATTCATGAGAGACATAGAGGCAGAGGCAGAGGGAGAAGCAGGTTCCTTGCAGGGAACCAGATACTGGACTTGATCCCAGGACCCCAGGATCATGACCTGAGCCAGAAGCAACCGCTCAACCGCTGAGCCACCCAGGCATCCCCCTTTCTTTCCTAAATTTTTATTTTATTTTATTTTTTTCTTCAGATTTTTATTTAAATTCTAGTTAGGTAACATACATGCAATTTTGGTTTCAGGAGAACACTGTGATTTCTGACTCAGAGCCCTGGGCGTGTTTGAGCTCCCAGTCTTGAGCTTCCTGAGCAGATAATTTCAGAGAAATTCCCCCTCCTCCATTCCTCTCTTTGAGTCAGGCAGGTTGATTGTCAGCAGGGAGATTTTTCCATCCTTATTTACCACCCACTTGGTGTCTAGCATAATATTAGGCACCATTAGGGCATGTTGTGGGAAAGCTGTGGTTTTGTCCTTTGGAAGGCCCACTTGAAAACAGCAGAGAGAAATGACACTTGCAAGAAACCTACAAAGCAGTATTTCAAAAAATGAAAAGGAGGGGGCACCTGAGTGGCACAGTCTCTTAAGCGTCAGACTCTTGGGTTTGGCTTAAGTATCTCAGGGTCATGAGACTTGAGTCCCATGTCAGGCTGCCCACAGCAAGGAGTCTGCTTGAGATTGTCTCTCCCTCTCCCTCTGCTCCTCTTGCTCATTTCTCTCTCTCTCAAATAAATAAATCTTTAAGAAAATTTTTTAAAACCTCGCAACCACCACCCCCCCCAAATGAAAAGGATTAATTAGTCAAGAACCCTTTTTCAGACAGACCTGGGAAATGAGAATTCAGATTCTCAAAGCCTATAAATTAGAGAATGGTCTTTTTTTTTCCTATTTATAGAGTCATCTTTTTTTTTAATTTTAATTTTTTAAGATTTTATTCATTTGAGAGAGAGAGAGAGAGTGAGCAAGAGCAGGGGGTGGGGAGTTGGAGATACTCAGATTCCCCGCTGAGCAGGGAGCCCCGCTGAGCAGGGAGCCCCGCTGAGCAGGGGCTTGATCCCAGGACCCTAGAATCATGACCTGAGCTGAGCAGATGCTTCACTGACTGAGCCCCCCAGGTGCCCCAATAGAGTCATCTTTGGAGTCTGCTAGTGTATTTTAAATTTAGTTTGATTTGCAGTTTAGTTCCTGTGTGATGTTTTAAGAAAACTGCTTTAGTATAAAAGGGAGTAGATGGATGTTAATGCAGGGGGGTACATCATGGAATGATTAGTGCCAGGTGTTAGACAAGTATGGCTTTCCAGAGAGTTTGTATATTAAATTAGGTTTTGAAGGCAAAGTGAATTTTTTTTTTTAATATTTTATTTATTCACGGCCTGAGCCGAAGGCAGATGCTCGACCACTAAGCCACCCAAGCGTCCCAGCAAAGTGAAATTAGAAAGTATTGTTGATTGGGCATTTACCGTGTGTTGGACATGTGTTTTTTTCTGGCTCGCATGATAACCCAGAGACGTACTTATTTCTATGCCTATGGTTGTCAGTTCTGAGGAACCTGGGGCTTGGAGAGGTTAAGTAATGTATCTGAAGGTACATAGTGATGGAACAGGGATTTTAACTCTGGTCTCTCTGACCCCTAAGTGCATGCATTTTTTTCCACTACACTCAGTTTCCTATCAAGGATATGGGCTTGATGAAGATGGACAGCTGCCAGGAGCCTACAGAGTTATTTATATCTGACATGGAGAAGGGTGGAGAGGGGAAACATGATGTCCCCACTCTGAAAGAAACCCTGTAATCTGTTCTGCAGATTAAAGATAACCAGAACCAATTAGTAGAATTAAAACAGTGTTTGGGGAAGGGAAGGTCAAGTCAGTGTGTGTCAGGAGACTGTAGTAGTCTTCCAGGGGGATTGGAGGGGATAGGAGAGGAATTGCTAACACGGCTGGTCATGTGGCTGTGTCATTTTACTTTGGCAAATAACGATCAACAAGAGGCTGAATGGTAGGATGATTTGGATGTGCTTTCTGGCAGCAGATCTGCCCATGTGTGGGTCTCCCTGCAGTGTGCAGTACTATAGAACTGGAAAAACTGAGTCCTTGTTAGACCCTGAACAGGCCCTGTGCGCAGTGGCAAAGAACACAGCCGAGGTAGTCGGAATTGCCAAGCAGCTGGTTTGCTCTCTGGCTAACTTGATTTGTTCCCACATACCAGTCTTGCAATGTGAGAGTTTCTCATTCCTTTTTCTGCAAAATTATTTATTGCTAGATGTCATGTACTTTGGAGTGATTTGTAAAATACTTGTGGGAATTGCATAATTGCCACACCTGGTCCCTGGCCTGCATCATCTGAAGAAATGTGAAGTGGTCCTGGGAAGTGGCTGGGTTCAATTTACTTCTCATCGAATGCCAAGGGCTGCCCCCTTTCCGCTAATATTTTAGTTGAGGCTTGCTCTCAATGAATGGAAAGTCATTATGTTGTTAGTTTTACTGTCTAAAATGGGATGGCTGGATTTGATTCTAAGGTTCTGTGGTATTCCAATCAATCAAGGCCAGTGAGGGAGGAATTGATATAAAGCTTAAGCACTTTTAGTCTCTTGGCACTGCTTCCCTCCAGTCATGTTGGGACTGGATTGGGTTATAACAGTCAGTGAAGCCAAGGCTCACAGTTTAGACAGCAGTGGGAAATGACTAGATTGCTGGTTCTTAGGTCATTAGGGGGCCAATTCTCATTCTCTGCCCTGTTGATTAGGCTTCTGAAGACCTTCTCAAGGAGCACTATATTGACCTGAAGGACCGTCCATTCTTTGCCGGCCTGGTGAAGTACATGCAGTCAGGGCCTGTGGTTGCCATGGTGAGTGTGCACATATGGGATATTGATCGGATGACCCCACTGGGAGCCAAGAGTCAGGCTTGTGATTCCTGCATCTGATGCCAGGTCCTCATTGATACAGACGAAATGGGGGCTGGGAGGATTGGGCAGTTAAGGTGTGAGTTGGCTCTCTGACCCACCAAAGGCAACATATATCTGTTTGTTGAACTGAAGACCCATAGTGACTCATAGCTGGGAGCAATTGGGAGAGGTCACTATACTTCTGGAGGGCAGGGAGATTGTTTCTGGCTTATTGCAGAAATTCTCCAAGTATGTACTAGTTGTCCTCATTGTGCCAGGCTTTGTTCTAGACACTGGGGATACAGTCCAGAATGAAGACAAAATAGGTACTTTTTTTCATAGCTTTGCTTGCCTACACATCTTGACAGGGGAAGATGGGCAGATCATGAAGAAATAAAAATATATGTGTGTATGTGTGTGTGTGTGTGTATAATATATATATGATATAAAAATATGTTTATATATATATAAATAAAAGCTGGCAATTAGTGATATGCACGGAAATGAAAAAGGATGAGGTGACAGCAAGTGGCCACTTTAGATCGGGTGGTCAAGGAACATGCTTTTCAAGCTGAGATTAGAGTAAGAAGAGGGAACCAGACATACACAAAATCATGTTGAAGAGCACTCTCATCAAGAAAACAGCATGTGCAAAGGGCCTGGACTTTTTGAAGTCCAGAAAGAAGGTTGGAGTAGCTAGAGCCTGGTGGATAAAAGAGAAGATCAGGTAACAGGAGTCCAGAGGCACAGGCCCGGGCCAGAGTAGGCAGGCCTGTGCTGGCTATGTACTTCATGAGCTCCAAGACGGATGCTATGGGAGGTCCTACAGTAGGCATTTTTAAAAGGCTGCTCTGGCTGCTTTGTCAAGAATGGATTGTAGAAAAGCAGGAGTTGGGGCAGAGAGATGAGTACTTCCAGTTTGGAACAAGTGGATGCTCTGTAACTATTCTTCAATGTTAAGGGGGCTTTTTGTTTTCTTTGAATTAATAGTTCACAGATTTTCTGCTGAGATTGGTTTTCTTCCTTGACCATATATTTTTTATCCTTGGAGGTGTGGGAGGGCCTGAATGTGGTGAAGACAGGCCGAGTGATGCTCGGGGAGACCAACCCGGCGGACTCCAAACCTGGGACCATCCGTGGGGACTTTTGCATCCAAGTTGGCAGGTGGGAGTTGGTGCTTTTTGCCCTTTTCCAAAATCTGAGGTGACACAAGAATTTGGGTTCCTTGGGTACCTGGCTGCTTCAGTTGGTTGAGCATGTGACTGTTGATCTTGGGGTTATAAGTTCGAGCCTCATTTTGGGTGGAGAGATTACTTTAACTTTATTTTATTGATTTATTTATTTTTAAAGATTTTATTTATTTATTCATGAGAGACATAGAGGGAGAAGCAGGCCTCCCCATGGGGAGCCCGATGTGGGACTTGATCCCGGGACTCCAGGATCATGCCCTGGGCCGAAGGCTGAGCCACCCAGGCGTCCCTATTTTTTTTTTTTTTTTTTAGGATTTTATTTTTTTATTCATGAGAGACACAGAGAAGCAGAGACATAGGTAGAGGGATCAGCAGGCTCCCTATGGGGAGCCCGATGTGGGATTTGATCCCAGGACCTTGACCCCAGCCAAAGGCAGATGCTCAACCACTGAGCCACCCAGGTGCCCCTAGAGATTACTTTTTAAAAAATGTTAAAAAAAGAGATTTGGGTTCCTGAGATTGGGATGGACATGATACCGTATGCACATCAGTTTAACATCAGTTCATTGTTTTTTTCCCTCTGAAATTGGCTTTGGGTTAGCGAGCTCTCTGCCATTGGCCATCGGCACCACTGTGGCTGTGCCTGTCTTAAGAGGGTAGAACTGGTACAACACACTTCGTTGGCCAGAGTCCTCTGGCGACTGGAGTGCAGGCAGGACATTTTTCATCCTTACCAGTTTTAACTGCAGTTGTGGGCTTTTTCTTTTAATGTGGACTCATGTACAGGGAGCTTTGGCTTTTTCTGCTGCAGGGGCTGTAAGCTTTCTGGCAGTGGGAATGAGGGGGGCTTCTGGGCAGTTTAATGCTTTGAGTCTTGGTAACCTGGCCATCTCTTTCCCTGTCCAGGAACATTATCCATGGCAGCGATTCTGTGGAGAGTGCGGAGAAGGAGATTGGCTTGTGGTTCCAGCCTGAAGAGCTGGTGGATTACAAGAGCTGTGCTCAGAACTGGATTTATGAGTGACGAGTGATGAGGGAGCAGACCTCAGTGCTTTGCCCGTTCCATTCCCTTTCCCTCCCATGAGCAAGGGGCCAGGCTCTTGCAAATCCAGTGATTTTTGAGAACTTCCTTATAACCTGGAGGGGACCTCTTGGAGCTGGGAGTGCTTCCCGTACAGTATTATGGGCTGCTATCAGATTAAAATGTTTCATCCCATTGTAGGATTCATTGAGTTGATTTCTTTGTATTGCTGTATTGCTTTGTATTTTGTATTCTTATCCATTTACTCTGGCTAACCTGAACTAACAGAGAATGTAAATACTATGTAAATTATTTTTATTGGCCTGAGATCACACATACATAGTCTCTTTCTGTCTCTCTCTGTTTGCCTGTCCCTCTCTTCACCCCTGCATCCCATCCACTTTTGCCACTGAGCCAGTCAGCATTCATCCAGGAAAGATGGTCTAGGTTACCAAGACTATAACTGGGTGCAGAAGATTCATTGGAAATAAAAGATATCCTTCCTGCTCTTGAGAAGCTGTCAGGGACTCTGTGGATGGGGGAGTGTGAGAACTTGTAACTATTCCAAAACAGGATAGTATGCCTGGCTCCCTGGGATGACCTTTCCCAAGCAGGTGAAATCTTGGGAGTAGCTTTGATTTGTTAGGGCACTGATTTGGTTGCTTTAACAGAAGCAAGATGGAAATTTACTTATCTTTTATTTAAAAGTCTAAACTAGAAATCTAATGTACAGCACTGTGTTTATAGTTCACAATATTGTATTGTGTACTTGAAATTTGCTAAGAGGGTAGATCTTTTTTTAAACGTTTTATTTATTTATTCATGAGAGACATAGAGACATAGGTAGAGGGAGGAGCCGGCTCCCTATGGGGAGCCTGATGTGGGACTCAATCCCAGGACCCCAGGATCACGCCCCAAGCCAAAGCCAGCAGCTCAACCACTGAGCCACTCAAGCGTCCCTAAGGGTAGATCTTAAGTGTACTCACCACACACAAAATGGTAACTATATGAAGTGATATGTTCCTTAGCTTAAGTGTGATCATTTCACAACATATCGTAAATTAAAATATCAGGTTGTATACCTTAAATACATAACAAGTTTTATTTGCCAGTTATACCTCAATAAAGCTGCAAAAACGTCTAAGTAGGTATGTAGGGGTGGTGATGGCAGTGAGATTCTGATCCTTTAGTTTGGGGACCAATTTCCTTCTCAGCAATGTAACACGCCTTACCACCTGTATGTGTGCCTAATGGCAAGTTGGGTAGGGAAGTAGATTGTTCCTTTCTTTTAAGGAACCCTTAAAAGAAGGTGTAACCCTGTACCACCTTCGCTCTCCACCCATCTCATTGGCCAGAACTTCATGTGTAAGTCTCTTGCTGCAAGAGTGGAAAGTGTTTTTATTTGGGCAACCTTATGCCTAGAGAATACTCAGGAGCTCTCCTAGAAAGGGGAAGGTGAGAATACATATGATGGACAATTACTTTGGCCTCAGACGTTAGTGTTTCTTGGTATTTTCCCTGTTCACCTGGCTTTGGTAGGGGCAGTGGAGAGGAGGGGAGTTGGGAGCCGTGTTTTTCCAGCTTCTCTGGGGTGTACCTGATGAAATTGTAAGATTATTTGAAGTGTGCAGTGAGAGTTGACATATGTAGACTTTGTGAAAGAATTTCCTCCATGGGAGCTAGGACTTCCACACAGCTGAAGACTAGATGCATTTCTATCTCATACAAAGTATGGCCTGTTTTTGGTGAGGGGAGTGAGGTAAAGTTCCAGTACCTTCAGGGAAGGGATACGTGTGTGGTGAGGCAGCAGGGTAATACCCTGCTCAGTTAAGTGCCCTCCAGGAAGGACCAGGAAAGCAAAGGGCAGAAGGCTGCTGCTCATTGTGCTGCAGGACCTGTGATGACGGGACCAAAGGGGCAAACAGCTCTCCAGAGAAATCTGCAGTGAAATTCCCAGATTCTTTCCCACAGTTGACACTGGGTAACTGAGAAGGAAGTCCAAATTCCAGTGCTTCACCTGGAAGCCCAAGGGAACACTGGCTGTCTCTTCCCCAGAGTGTATTGTGTCTTTTATTTATTTTTTTAAAGATTTATTTATCTGAGATAGAGAGTGAGCACGAGCAGGGAGGAGAGGAAGAGGGAGAAGCTGATGCCCCATTTGAGCAGGGAGCCTGATAAAGGCTCCATCCCAGGGCCCAGAGATCATGACCCAAGCCAAAGCCAGACGTTTTCCTGAATGAGCCCCCCATGGTCCCCCAGGATTGTGACTTAATGCCCTGCGACTAGAAATTGGGAAGTCAAGGTGTAATACCGGGCTGGCTTGTCCTCTTGCAGCCAGGGTGCAGGGGTGCAAGGACACCTGGGTCCAGGGGGCCCACATAGAGCAGGTTCCATCACTCCAGGCTGACAAAACTGAAAGGTGTGGAGACTGGTCACGTGGAAGAAAATGTTTTTCAGGGAGGCCAACACTAGGAGGACTGGACCAACGTCTGAAAGACCAGCTCTCAAGCCCTGAAAATACTGTTATGTTTTTAAAAGGTTCTATTTATTTGACAGCACAAGCAGGGGGAGTGGCAGGCACCGAGGGGTAAGCAGGCTCCCCGCTAAGCAGGGAGCAGGATGCGGGGCTGCGTCCCGGACCCTGCGGTCATGACCTGAGCTGAAGGCGGACGCCTAAGGCCTGAACCACCCAGGCGCCCCAACTTCCAGTTTTCTAGAAGGAAAATGTGGGGCAGGGGATCCCTGGGTGGCGCAGCGGTTTGGCGCCTGCCTTTGGCCCAGGGCGCGATCCTGGAGACCCGGGAGGGATGGAATCCCACGTCGGGCTCCCGGTGCATGGAGCCTGCTTCTCCCTCTGCCTGTGTCTCTGCCTCTCTCTCTCTCTGTGACTATCATAAATAAATAAAAATTAAAAAAAAAAAAAAAAAGAAAATGTGGGACAGAGGTCAGTGGGTACCTGCATGTGGGCAGTGGCGGTCCAATCCGTCAGTGTTTCGGGGCCGGCCCTGCGAGTCCTTGTTGCTCGAGGGGGTCGTGTCGGTTCCCGTCGCCGTTCGGCGCAGAGCGGACCTGGAAGGCGGTCATCGGCTGCAGAGGCCCAGCTCGGCACGGACGTAGCCAAGTCCTTCCTTCAGGCCAGCAGCGACCGGTCATCAGCGCCCGGCCCGGCGCCCTCGCGGAGGCGTGCGCTTCCCGCCGCCAGCTCGCTGTCCCGACGCGGCCCGTCACGGGGCCTCCGCACCGCGGGACGGTGTCTCCGGCGGCGAGGAGAGGAGCGCGGCGCCGTGTGCCCTCGGGGCAGGTATGGATTCTGTCAGGCAGCCCGGGATCCTGTCAGGGACGCGTCCCCGGCGGGGCCGGAGAGCCGGAGCACACGGGGCGCGTGCGCGGGCGCGGGCGAGGGCGCGGGCGCGGGCGCGGCAGGGGGTGCGCGCGGAGGGCCGGGGCGGGCCGTGCGGGCTCCGGCCGCGGGACCCACACCCCGGCCGGGCGACGAAGCCACTTCCGGCCCCCGAGCCCCCGGGGCGGGGACAGCGGCCCGGGCCGCGTCGGCCTCGCGGGTTGGGCGACGGGGCGTCCGGGGTGTGGCCGCCGCGCAGCCCTCCTCCCGAGCCGCCCCGGGCCCGCCGCTCGCTCCGTCTCGCTCCCGGACGCCGCGCAGCCAGCTTCCCGGTAGGGCGCCGCGGGATCTCCCCCACCGCCCCGGGCCTCCACGGCCGCGGGCGCGTGTCCCCGGGGGGCGGGGGCGGGGGCGGGGGGCGGGGGCGAGCCCCGGGCCTGGGTCCGCGCGGCCGCGGGGCCCTGAGCCGGCCTGTCGCCCGCAGGCCATGGCCCACCAGGAGCGCACGTTCATCGCCATCAAGCCGGACGGCGTGCAGCGCGGCCTCGTGGGCGACATCGTCAAGCGCTTCGAGCAGAAGGGGTTCCGCCTCGTGGCCATGAAGTTCCTGCGGGTAACGCGGCCCCCCCCGCCCCCGCCCCCGCCCCCGCCCCGGCCCGCGGGAGCCCGGGCGGCGGGCGCCCCTCCTCCTGCCCGCGCCCCCACCCACCGACCCCCGCGCCCCCGCCGCCCCCGCCCCGCCCCGAGGCCCGCGAGCACGGGCGCCCTCGCAAGGTTAACGGAGGTGACGTGTCGGCCGCCGGGGAGCCGGGGCGCGGGGCCCGCGGGCAAAGCCTGCCCCCCCCGCCCCCGCCCCCCCCCCCCCCCCCCGCCCCGGCCCCCGTCCCCGGCCGCTCTCCTCCCCGGGTTTAGGGCAGTGCCCGGCATTTCCGCACTATGCTTGGGGCACAGGTCTGGACTTTAAGGAAGAACTATTGAAATCTTGACCAAGCCCATCTGGGAAGAGGAGAACCTTCCAGTTAACATCAGAAATGTTGGAAAGGACACTGGGAGATGGGCCAGGAGAGTGGCTGCGATCTCTCTCTGACCCGTTTCCTTCAAAGGCAGCCAACGCTTACTTAACCCTCCACATCTAGATTTTCAAACCACCTACTTTTTAGGATTATAACACCCCTAATACCATTGACATTTTGAGGGTTTCTTCATGATCAGAACAGTCTTCCTGCTAAAAGAGTATGGAGCTTGGATAGGATTTATATATGAACCCCTTAGATGTGGGCTAACTTACCAACTGGATTTTTGGAGAACCTGCCTTGTGAATGGGTGGGGGGGGGGGGATTCTGAGGATGGGATAGAGCCATAATTCAGCTTTATCCAGTTTACTTCCTAACTGCGACCTCCTGTTCCATGCCAGGCCTCAGAGGACCTCCTGAAGCAGCACTACATTGACCTGAAGGACCGCCCCTTCTACCCGGGGCTGGTGAAGTACATGCACTCCGGACCTGTTGTGGCCATGGCACGTGCTAGTGGGGGCGGGCAGGGAGATGGGGTGGGTGTGGGGCAGGAGTATGGGGAACATGAATGCGGGCTGCTACAGAACCCGACTTGCTCAATGCTGGGGTGTCCCTCTTCTTTCTTTCTTTCTTTTTTTTTTTTTTTAAGATTTTATGTATTTACTCATTAGAGACACAGAGAGAGAGAGGCAGAGACACAGGCAGAGGGAGCAGCAGGCTCCATGCAAGGAACCCAACGTGGGATTTGATCCCAGGTCTCCAGGATCATGCCCTGGGCAGAAGGTGGAAGGTGGCACTAAACTGCTGATCCTACCCAGGGATCCCTGGGGTGTCCTCTTTTTAGACATTTTCCCAGCTACTTTAAATTCCTTTTTAAAAATTTTTTTTTTATTTTAAAGATTTTGTTTAGGGAAGCCTGGGTGGCTCAGCAGCTTAGTGCCACCTTCGGCCCAGGGCCTGATGTCCTTCCCACTGACCCCATCCCACCTGCTTGCTTTCCTCTACCCCTTCACTGTTTCTCCTCCTGTTTGTGGCCGCCTGGGGTTCCTCAGTCCTGTTCAGCTTCCTCTTAGGTGGGAAGTCCTCATGTTGGGTAGATGGTGTCCATGTACCTGAGCAGTGCACTCGGGTTGGAGAGCAGACCATCTCCGAGCTCCTCTGGTCTATGGGGGTGAGCCAGTGAACCGGGTCAGCCATTACTCTGATTCTGAGGGTGAAGCTTTGTTCTCGATGGTCCCAAATGACAGATCTTATGTGGTTCCTTTGCCCTACTGGTTTCCAGGTCTGGGAGGGACTGAATGTGGTGAAGACAGGAAGAATGATGCTCGGGGAAACCAACCCAGCAGATTCTAAACCAGGCACCATTCGTGGGGACTTCTGCATTCAAGTTGGCAGGTAAGTCCTGAGGAGCGCTGAGACTTTTTCTCAAAGCCACTTAAATGAGGGGTATGAGATATTTTTGGCATATCTCAATTTTAGGAAAACTTGAACTTTTACAAGTGGGTGATAGTGATCACTGGATCGACATTTTCTTCAATAATTATTTTCCTTGGCTACTTAAAATATTAACTGAGACCTCACCCAAGGGAGCTGCATGTGGTAGGTCCTGTGGGACACAGCAGAAAGCCAGTGGGGAAAAGCCTCTGCTCTTGGCTGTACTGTGTCCATGGGGGTGGCGCTAACCTTTTGGTTCCCTCACTATATGAAATCTGTACAAAAACTCTATAAAGATCTAAATGGAATAAAGGGATTGTCAGTGAATGTGAATGTTTTGGTTGGCTTTGCAAATGAGTGTTAATAAGAAAATGCTGCAGAAATGGCCCTTGATAATGAACGTACCTCGTGTAGTTTGGATATTGGTCTGGTTATCCCTATTTTCAAAATTCGAGAAGTAGTTGTTTGTGACATAGTCTTGGGGTACAAGCTTTGTTTTGGAAACTTGGGAGTATAATAAAGTTGAGCCAGGGGATACTTTTGATCAAAAAATCTATTATTTTATAGTTGCAGGTTTTGTTTTGTTGTGAAGAGAGAACAAGCATGTGTGCAGGGAATGGGGAGTTGGTTGGGGGAGGGACAGAGGGAGAAACTCCTAAACAGACTCCTCAATGAGTGCCAAGCCCCACACAGGGCTCCATCTCGTGACCCCGAGATCATGACCTGAGCCAGAATCAAGAGTCAGACACTCACTGCCTGAGCCCCCCAACCCTCCTATATTTGTAGTTTCTTTTAAGAGGAAATACTTTGGGGGTAGTCTCCTGCTTCATATGGCAATTTGGCTGGAAAGGTCTGCAGTGACTATCCTTTGCCTTAGCCATAAACAGACTTTTGCGCTTTAAAATGTGGTGACTTGGGGCACCTGGGTGGCTCAGTAGGTCTCAGCTCAGGTCTTGATCTCAGGGGCATGAGTTGAAGCCCCACGTTGGGCTCCAAGCTGGGTGTGAAGCCTACTTTAAAACAAAATATATGGTAACTAATAATTGTTCTCTTTCTTAGGAACATCATTCATGGTAGTGATTCAGTAAAAAGTGCAGAGAAAGAAATCAGCCTATGGTTTAAGCCTGAAGAGTTGGTTGACTACAAGTCTTGTGCTTTTGACTGGATCTATGAATAAAAGATGGACACAGCATTAGTTCCCTTTGGCACCACTTTATATGTCCCTGGACATAGCTCTTCATTCCAGTGACTTGGAAGTAATAGAATCAGTCTTTCTTTTCTAAAACGTACTTAACCAATAAAGCCTTTGGAAACTGGTGTAGTCTACTGTGCTTGCTTGATTCTGCCCTGGAAGAAGTGACTTCCTTCCTGGGCTTTCGTAGCATTATACAGAAGTAAATCATCCCGCTTACCATGGACAAATGATGTGACCCTTCTCAGCACCAGAGTGTACTTTTAGACTCTAGGTGGTCAAGTAGAGAGGCTGAAGAGGACAATATGGCACTGTGTGTCTAAACTAAAAAGGAAGTAATGAAGATAAATACTCAATCTCCCTAGAGGAATTAGAAATGTGTATTTCTGTACAAAGAGTTTGTTGAAATTCAAGGGAAACAGAGCAGTCAAGTTGTCCAGATTCACATTTTTGTTGACTGATGACTGGGCAAGTGATGAAATGGAAGCCTAAAGACATCTGTAAAATGAGGATATATAGCCCTGCAATGCAGGTTTAAAAGAAAGAACGGATCTAGTCCCTAGCCCCTCGGGCCCCTGTTACCTCAAACCTTATTCCACTACTCACTCTTCCCTAGGGTGAGATATTTATCATGCCTGTTTTCTGGGCTACATGCAATGGTTACAAAATTCTTACTGCCTGCTTTTAAGGTTAATTTCACTAGAATGGCACGGTTGTAAGATAATACCAAATAGCACCCATCAGTTTAAATGATCACGATCACCTGGAGTCGTTTTTTTTTAATTTTTAAAAATATTTATTTATTCACGAGACCCAGAGAGAGAGGCAGGTTCCCTGCAGGGAGCCTGACGGCAGGACTCGATCCTGGATCCTGGGATCACAACCTGAGACAACCACTGAGCCACCCAGGAGTCCCTTGGAGTCTGGTTTGGAACTTGGAGACTATGGGCACCCTGGGTGGCTCAGTCAGTCAAGTGTCTGACTCTTGGTTGCAGCTCAGGTCACTGTCTCAGGGCTGTGAGATTGAGCCCTGTGTGGGGATCCGGGCTGGGCATGGAGCTTGCTTGTCATTTTCTATCTCCCTCTGCCCCCTGACCCCTGCACACCTCATTCTCTCCCTAAAAAAAAATAAAATGCATTACTTTCTCATTTAATTATTTTTTTCCATCATGGTAAATACTCTTTAATCCTCCCCACCTCCCCTCTAGTAACTGCCAGTTCTCTATAATTAAGAGGCTGTTTCTTGGTTTCTATTTTCCCCTTTGCTCATTTGCTTTTTAAATTCCACAGAGAAGGTGAAATCATGTGGTAGTTGTCTTTCTCCAACTTCACCTAGCATTATACTTTAGCTCCATCCATGTTGTTGCAAATGGCAAGGTTTCATTCTTTTTTATTTTTATAGCTAAATAGTCCTCCATATGTATCTATCCACCTACCACATCTTATCCATTCATCTACTGATAGACACGGGCTGCTACCATAATTTGGCTGTTGTAAATAATACTGCAAATGAATACAAGGATGCAAGAATCCTTTTGCTTTAGTGTTTTTGTATTCTATGGATAAATACCCAGTAATGCAATTACTGGATGTAGGGTACTTCTATTTTTTAAAAAATTTTATTTATTTATTCATGAGAGAGAGAGAGAGAGAGAGAGGGAGGGAGGGAGGGAGAGAGGCAGAGAGAGAAGCAGGCTCCATGCAGGGAGCCTGACATGGGACTCAATCCGGGGTCTCCAGGATCACACCCTGGGCTGAAGGCAGGCGCTAAACCACTGCGCCACTGGGTCTGCCCTAGGGTACTTCTATTTTTAACTTTTTGAGAAACTTCCATACTGTTTTTCAGAGTGGCTGCACCAGTGTGCAATTCCAGCAGTGCAAGAGGATTCCTTTTTCTCTACATCCTCACCAATACTTGTGTTTTTTATTTTAGCCATTCTGACAGGTGTCAGGTGATACCTCATTGTAGTTTTGATTTGTATTTCTCTGATGATAAGGGATGATGAGCCCATATTTTCATGTGCCTAATGGCCATTTGTATTTTTCTTTTTTTAAAAAAGGTTTTATTTATTCATGAGAGACAGAGAGAGAGGCAGAGACATAGGCAGAGGGAGGAGAAGCAGGCTCCATACAGGAGCCCGATGTGGAACTTGATCCCAGAACTCCAGGATCACATCTTGAGCAGATCCTGCTGAGCCACCCAGGTGTCCCTGTATTTCTTTTTTATTAAAAAAAAAAAAAAGATTTTATTTATTTATTCATGAGAGAGAGAGGGGCAGAGACACAGGCAGAGGGAGAAGCAGGCTCCATGCTGGGAGCCCGATGTGGGACTCGATCCCAGACTCCAGGATCACACCCTGGGCTGAAGGCAGGTGAGCCACCCAGGTGTCCCTCAAATAAATAAAAAAATCTTAAAAAAATTAAAATGTATTACTGTTGGGGTGCTTGAGTGGCTCAGTTAGTTGGGCATCCACTCTTGATTTTGGCTCAGGTCGTGAGCTTAGGGCTGTGGGACTGAGCCATGTCTGCCTCCAGGCCCTGTGCTTAGGGTGGAGTCTGCTTGTCTATCTCCCTCTCCTCCTTCTCTCCACCTCCTCTAATAATTGAATAAAATCTTTAAAAAATGCATTACTTTTTACATAGTTATTTTTACATAGCCCTTTTTTGGCCTGCTTGTGAGGCTTAGAATTTGTAACAGGCCAAAATGGGTAGCCCTAGCCCCAGTAACAGCCTGCAAGAGGAAATCCTTTACTGTTGTCCCCTGATCACACGAGGCTGGATAACCACCACAGGAGTAAAGTTACTTGTTTGGGGGAAACACTCGGTACTCTTCAAGCATATGTTGGGCATTAAGCACACAGGAAACTAGTTTTCCCAAGATGCATGTGATGGTTTAAAGAATAATATGTGTATCTCAAAGCTCATGGGACCGTAAATGAGAACCAAGCTGGGAATTGCAACGTACTAGGCGACCGTTCAAGCCATTTAAGGAAGGAAAGCAGGGCAGAAATTAGGTTCTATATTTTTCTTGCAGTGTGTTCTATTTCTCTAAAGTGTGATGATGAAATTAACCCCAGAAGACCCAATCCATCTATTATCTTACATCCATAAAATTCTCTACAAACTGCTCTTTTAGGAAAAGTTGAATAACCTTAGGAGTTGAATAACTCCTAATGAGTTAGTTGTTGGTAAAGGAGTGTGTCTTGCATTTCCTCTTCATAGAGAATAGTAAGAGCCAGCTGGGACCACTTACATCCCATGAATCCTGTCTGCCTTTGAAGTTAATGGAGCTTAGAAAAGCAGCCCCCACCCCGCCCCCACCGCCCCCACCAGCACACCAACCCTGAACCACTATGTTCTAGTTACAGTGATGGGCTCTCCCACCAGTGGTCCATGCTCTCACCTGCCTGTGCTGTAAGCCTTGCCATTTACCTGGGAAATCCTGCCTCAGACGCAGCCACGCCCACACAGGCCCCAAATACTGTTCCTCTCTCATCAGCCAGGGGTAAACTTTTCCTCACACCTGTGCTGGCTTTCCCCTTATCAGGTCACAGGTTTGGTGAGGAAGGACCCCTCCCCACCCCCACTTTCTCCAGGACACATGATTGCTTACAGAAGGCACTTGGGATTTTGAATAAAAAAGGAAACCCCTCGAAGACCAAAGCGTATTAAAGAATTGCTCCGATACGACTTAACTTTAACGTTTTATTTTGTGTAAAAAAAGGGCAAATTTAGTGAATTATTTTCATCTTGTACACAAAGTTATAATTTTAATGCTTTTCACATCCATGCTGAAAATTTGCAGTTTGGTAAAAATGAAAGGAACATAAATTTCTCCGAAGGAATTTTTCACGCCATTATATATACACTTCGTGAGAAAGTCTCAAATACTTTCTCAATGTTCACGAGTTACCAAGAAAATAAAAGATTAAATTTGTACAGATATTGATCTAGATATCAAATACATACAGAAATGATGTAAAAACCTTATGCAGTTTACTTTGACCTCTGTCCTCAAAAGGTTTGCCCAGGGACAGATGCTTTTCTTTTGTATAAATGACTGTGGCTTTATTTAAAATATGAAAGTCAAAGGAAGCAAACCCAGTTTCATCACAGTATTTTTAAAATCCCTTCCCAATAGTAAAGGATCATTACCAAATATATAGCACCATAATACAAGGATTGATGGGAGAGGGTATTCACATCACGCAAAATTAATATAATAAAAACAAACAAACACTGAAAACCCGTGTTAGTATCCGTAGAAGAAGTTGATAACAGCTTTAGCTTTCCTCATACACAGCAAGGAAAAGGTTAAAGGGCTTAAACTACCAAAAATCCCCAAATAATCCTAACAGGAAAAAAAACGAAAACAAACCCAAGGTCAGCAGTACGTTTTGAACCATAAAAGAGAATGGGGCTATTGGGTGGTACGACTGGAGTTATGGCTAAGACGTCAACCTCCCCTGCATTAACTTATTTTCTGTTCAGCAGCAGCAGGAGTTAGAGCCTGAACTCTGAGGAGGGCTTCAGACTGTGTTTAGACTGCAGGAAGTCCTCGCCAACCTTTAACTGGTGGTAGTGGGATCAAGACGAGAAACACTTCATGAACAGGTGGGACACTCGAGAACATACAGAGCCTGGTTTTGCTCTATGATTGGAAGCTTCTAAGACCTGGCTACAAATGAGCATTGTACACAGAGCTAATTAACCAGGCTCCAAATCAAATCTCTCCTGGTTTACTCAGTTCCCCACAGAGCCCGTAAGCCCAAGGCACGCCATGCAGCTGGCATCCTGTGCCCCCGTCATGGAACCAGAGCCTGAGAACAAAGATCGTGCTAAGCCCTGCGTTGGAAGTCTTCTAGGCTTTAAGTTTACGGGAAGATTCTTTAAAGTTAAAGATTTAGGAAGTGTGAGGATGTCACATTTACAGTAGGTCCCTCTCAGTAAGGTTGTTTAAGATAAATATCCAGTAATTTAACAGCTGAATTCACATATATTTGACACATGAGAATCAACTTGGCGTTGATATGATCTGCATTTATGCCCCTAAGAGTCAGTATTAAGAAATGTTGACATGCAATTCCATACATTCTTACACTATAAAGTAACAAATTTTACTTCCAGTAGCAACTACAAAACCTTATGTTATTAACCCCTCTTGCATAGAATGAGGTAAACCTGTGCGTATTACCAATGCTATTATTCCCAAAAGTAGAGCAATATTTTAGAAAATAAATTGCTGGTTTTTAATGTTCTATGCATTTTAAAATTCAAACAAAAATCTTACCTAAAACGGTCTCCTGGGGCTTTCCATTACCATTTATTTTTAAAGCATTCCATAGGCTAAAGGACTTTAGAGGTTAATCATTTTGATTAATTTCTAAGTAGCCCTACCTATATTCCAGAGGAGATGGCCAATGTTACCACTCTGAAGAGGCCAGGCTAAGACCCAGAAGCACTTCTAGAACAGATGCAATTAATTCCTGAGAGTTTAGTTTATGAACCTCACTGGTAAACGCTAGAGCTCTCTCATTCAGTCACAACTCAGAAAGTCAGAAAAATGCAGAGAGCAAACCTTTCACCAATTTACCCTTGTATCCTTTTTTAAAAGGAAGCCATGTGAATTTTAAAGTCAGGGAATGTCTGAAATGGTCCAAATCAGTTATTACTGTTAAAATTAATTTTGAATACAATTAAAAGACAATTCATACTATATATATATATATATATATTTATATATATGGAATTTTAAGAAAATTAAATTCTCTTTCAAATTAGTTTTCTTTTTTTTTAAAACAAATCCAGGATAGTTAAAAGCAGAGCTGGAATGATTTTGAATTCTAAACTGATTTTTGGCTTTAGACAACTTTTAATTTGATCCTACTGGTAATACAGAAGAACATCTGTTTTGGGGTGTGGTGAAACCAAGTATTATCTAGCAGATGGAGGGAAGTGGCAGAGAACTGATCAGAATCCCTCTTGTGGGGTATCTCTCAGTAAGAAAAAGAAAATGGACGAAGGACAATATTGCATTTTCCCCAACCCCTCAACATGTAGACTGAGATCCTGTTGATCTTGTCAACCATTCCAGTTTAACACTTTAGTGTTAGGATAATTTTAATCATTTTTTAATTAAAAGAGAACATATAAAAGTATCCAGAGTTCTTCCAGTTTCATATAGAACTCCAAATAAATTTTCACAGAATGAAAAACATTTCTGTACAAACATTTAAAATGGGCTGCGATAAATGCCAACAAGCAGAATTAATTACCCCTTCCATGATCTATGTGGTGACGAACCCTCCACAAGGGGGGGTTCAGTTGCATATTTCTGCAGCAAAGGAAGCTGGAGATGTGACTGGCCTAACTTCTAAAATCCCAAAATCTCCCAACAGGTACCAAAAAGGTTCATTTGTAATGACAGTTCATTTGCATTTACAACTATATCCTTCTTAAATCATTTCCTTTAATCCTGCTACCTAAACTTTAATCTTACCAAAAAGTTAGAATTTCAGTTGTTAACAATGCACATAAATCCAAACTTGGAAAATATTACAAAATTCTTTCAAAAGCTTCAAATACAACACAAAAATTGTCCATCTTTATAAATTGAAAAATTTCCCCCCACGACTAAAATAGTTTCCCCACCCACCTGAAAAATCTGGAACTGAAATTTTCTATGTTTAGCAAAATGTCCCAGTAGAATAGCCCCGCTGTACAGCTCGATTGATAATAAATCAGTCCTGTGTAAAATTCTTCCCCTCCCGCCCTCAGTTCTCGAGCCTCCTCAGGGCTCTTGTTTGATGTAGAAGTTGGCAGAGCCATTGCTTTCCTGATCAGATGCTCCTTGGAGGAAGTGATAATCCTCTCCGTCTATCAACTCCTCCTTCAGCTGCAATGCAGTCACTGTGTGAAAGAGAGAAATATGTGGGATGTTAGTAAGCTTTTCCAGGATATTCAGGTTACTTTCAATCTTCAGGTTCCATCAGCTTTACAGTTAGTAAGACTTCTTCATGTCTTCAATAATTCTTAAAATTAACCTCCTGAAGTATGAACATTTAATTCATTTTAATTTTTCAAGGAAATCAGCAGTTAGGGTAAGTTCCGAAAAGGAACAATAAAATACTGCATGCTGGACAGCTTCAATGAAATGGTCAAGGTAGTTAACACTTATTTGGTGAGAATTATTAGAATTTGGCTTCAAATGAAGTATTCACTTTTATGTCAACGTCTATAAACAATGACATTTTTCTCATGATTTTAAACTATAATGTTTAAGATATGTAAAAAATATGACCTCAATATAATATTATTTCCAAGGAGCACCTTTATTAAAGACTCCCTGTAGAAAAAAAGATATAATTCTGATAATATTAAAATAGTACTATAAATCATACAAAGTATTCTATCATCTCTAAGATGAGTATTATGTGTATACATAATTTACATACTTATAAAAACAAATGATAAATCTGACATTAGATAACTATATTAAAACTAAAATCATGGAAAACCTCGAGTAGTCACTTTAGGTAAAATAAAACTTTACTGACATTGGCAATGTGAAAATCACTGGCACGAAACAGCTAACATTGCCAATGGCATCACCCAACAGCAGTACTGCCTGAGTCTTTATCTGAGGATTCCTTTTCTTGTTTTTTTTTTTTTTTTTTTAAAAGTAGGTTCCACGCCCCACGTGGGGCCTAAGTTCACAACCCTGAGATTAGACACATGCTCTACCAACCCTGAGATTAGACACATGCTCTACCAACTGAGCCAGCCCAGCGCCCCTGATGACTTTTTAATGAAAACCACCAACAGTATAGGCAGTCCTCAATTGATAAATAGGTCATAGTCCAGTAGGTCTTTATTTTCATGGACAACTGTTTATCATTTTGTAATATTTTCAGTGGGGGTGAGATTTCTTGATAGCCACTGAAGTTCTGCTTGCTAGTCAGAATCCTGACAAGAGGGAGGGCTCTTTCTAATGCATGGGCAAAGATGAAGAGAAAAATTTTTTTGTTGGGCCTGGCAGTGGTCTTGGGCAAAAACTTTAGACTGTTTAATTCTTGAGATTTTCCTCTTTTTTTTTATAAATGCTTTTAACTTACTGTCCCTCAACATCATTACCCAGTAACTTCAGATTGCTCTGAATCCACCCTGAGGCTCATGGCCCACTGGTGCTTCCTACAGAACTTCTACCCTTCAAAAAATTAGTTCCTTACTTTTTAAATAAAAATGATCTCAGCTTGGTGCTAAAAATTAGTCTCATTACCAACCTCTCAGAGACGTGTCCAGGTTTCTTTAAATGTTACTGTTTAACCAAAATTGAGCTGGTCAAATTCCAAATATTTGAAAGAATGGGTGATCTTGTAAGGCTAACAGTAATACTGACTGGAATCTAACCCCATGGTGAGCAGTGCTAGTTTTCTTCCCCATTTCTTTAGCACACAGATGTGTTACATCAGAGGTCACAAACTGTGTCCTTCCCACTCCCCTCACCTGTGTCCCATGGTTCTTTTGAATTTGACTGAATATTCTGAAATAAGAAATTTCACGTAAGACCTGGGAAGGCAGCACAGGCCTGGTGGCTCAGCGGTTTAGCGCCGCCTTCAGTCCAGAACCTAATCCTGGACCCGGGATAGAGTCCTATGTCGGGCTCCCTGCATGGAGCCTGCTTCTCCCTCTGCCTGTGTCTCTGCCTCTCTCTCTGTCTCTCATGAATAAATAAACAAAATCTTAAAAAAAAAAAAAAAAAGACCTGGGAAAGCAGAGAGACTTAGCAACAGGAGGCCAGCATCCTCTAGGGGCTGTAATCAGTGGCAGCTTCCTGGCTGCTATGTTCTTTAGCTGGGCCCCACTTTGCCCCGGTGCCTGTCACAAACGTCTACGTGCAACGTTTGACTCACAGTCCTGCTGGTGTACTACTACTCCCTGAAGTAACCTGTCTGCTTCTTGCAGGCACTACCCTCCAAATAAAAGATGCAGATTGTTTCTTCTTGTATGGGTCTTTCTATTATAACTGGAAGGAAAGGATTCACACATATACAGAATGTAAATTGGGAGCTGCTTATACATAGAAAAATGGTCAATTTATGAGAAGAATTAGAACTCAGAATATTTATTTATTTATTAATTAATTATTATTTTTTAGGACTCAGAATATTTAGATGAATAGTAAGCCAATTAAGTTTCATGAAGCACTAAGTAGACAGTGTCAGCATTTGGAAAAATATTTTTCATCCTGATCTTATAGTTATAAAAGATTAGTTCCCAAAACTGGTCTTTGGGGCACCTAGCTGGCTCAGTCTGCAGAGTATGCAACTCTTAATGTTGGGGTTGTAAGTTTAAGCCCCACATTGGGTATAAAGAGTACTTAAAAAAATCTTAAAAAAACAGTGGTCTTTGACATCTTATTTAATAATTTAAAGAATAAAGAATAATCTTTTGAGAGATGTCAATTCATTTCATCTTACTTTGGTACTTGTTTTGGTAATGGAATTTCATAGCCCAAAGACAGAAAAGCGAATACACTATGCCTGCAGTAATAGCAAACACTAATCAGACTGTTGAAAGTCAAAAGCAAACAAAACTGTGCAATTCTTTTTTTTTAAATTAAAAATGCTTTTATGGAGAGTATTGAGTATGTAATAGTTATCTTTCAAATCTAACCAATACATATTAATTGTTAAGGACATTTGAATAATACCATGAAAATAAACACAAAAGAAAAACCCCAAGTTTCATTAAAGGTGCAGTACCCACAATAAAAGGTTGATTAAAACAAATCTTATTATAAGATGGTCAGATGGCTACATGAATGAGAAAAGAACTCCCGTGCTTCAAGACCAAACATGTTCCATTCAAATGGATGTTAATTGTTTTGTTTCTTGAATGTCAGAAAGGTAAGTTGATATTCTAAATAGTTCTGAAACTATTTGCGTTTATTATTAATGAATTTCTGTATTATGCTTCTATGCATGTTAAAATATGAAAACAATGTGCTTAAAAAAAAAGTAACTCAAGATAAAGGTGAAACATTCACTCAGATGTGGAATGCTTTGATGTAAAGTTTCCCTGTTTCATGAAACCTAAAATAAAACCTGTCTGGTATCTTTATGCTAATCATCTCTCCTTTCCAGGCCTTATTCTCAAAGAATGATGGATAAAATAAAATAGGTCCTGTGGGTGAATGTCACCTTCCATGCAAGTGCATTTTCTTAGCTCCGTTTTTAAAAGGAAGTCACCTTGCTGACTCTAATCACGAACATCTCAGGAGATAAACTGAAGCTGAAAGTCCTATTTTCCTAGCTGGAAGTCCACAAATAATATACTCTCAGTAGCTAATCAAACTGCAGCTTTCAGGTAGTTACGACAGGAACACAGTGCCCACACAGTTTTAGCAGAGTAGAATCACACCAAGCCCCACAAGATGTACCCCCAGCTCAGAAGACACTACAGACACTGATGGAAGAAGGAGACCTGGTGCTTTCCATCCCATGTGTCTATCTAAGTTCTTGGGTTTTGCCAATCCTAGAAGTTCTGTTTTATACGAATCAATAACCTCTCACAAAACCCGATACACATCTTCCAAATCAGCCTAATGCTCAACGAAAACACCTAAGTCCAATAAAAATTCAAACATATTCAGAGCTCACAAGATCTATACTCAATTACTTAGGTTAAATAAGACTATTTCATAAAAAAACAAGTATAAAAACAAAGTTAAAGAGACAAGAAAAGAAATTGAAGTGCTCTTTAGACTTTGAGCATTTTTCAAGGAAAGAACAGATAAAACTTAGATTTGCAGTCCTAACCTATTTTTTTTATACAAAAAAGGTATAGTAATTTCCTCTAGATAGAAGGGTAACAAAGTGACCTTCAGAGAGATGGACTAGGGAGGAAGAAGATAACTTAATACACTGGTATGGAGGCAAAAGTTAAAGCACACATCTTAAAAGGCAAAAAAAAAAAACAACCAAACAAACCCAAAATCTTAGAAAAGCCAAAACCCCCAAAAACTTTAGGTATAAAGATATTATCAAACAGAGGAAGAAGAAGAAAACAGAGTATTAAGTCCCATCAGCATTTTCAATATACAAAAGGCATTTTGAGGACTACTGATTAAATAAAGCCATCGAGTTTAAAAGCAACAGTTAGGACACCACAGAATATATGCCAAGGCCTGGACGACTCTGGCCGTGAAGCTGTCTCTCCATACTCATGTCTGAAGTTCATCACATGCAAGTGAAGCTTTCTGATATTCTATGATAATACGTTTGTTCTCAGCAAAAGGGTAAAACCTTTTGCAGCTTTCCTGACAATCTACTAGCTTGGCCAAACCAATTAAATTCAAATTAAGTGTCACTTACTGAATCAGTGTAAAATAAACATGAAGTTATGGGAATGAGGTTAGTCAAATTCAACACCAAAATATTGGAGATACAAGTATTTATCTCCAAGTTCATATTATTCAACTACAATGGTGGTCAGTGTCACCACCAGGACCCAAATTCCATAGAAACGCAAAACACATTCTTCCTAATGAATGAGACACTGTGGAATGCTATAAGCAAAGCCTCATCTTTGGCTCTGATTAATCAGGCTGATCCCTAATGGTGTATCTTTCCCCCAGGTCAAGTCACATGGAATTCTGTGATGGAAAATGTTCAACTATTTTAATAAAACCATGAAACAGTACAAGTTGTCTCACAATTCCATCAACTGAAATGAGCTTGATCCTAACTGAAGCTCAGAAGTGGTTTAAAAGAAAATAAAAATCTCTCCCTGATGACTCAACTTAGTGATGTGACTACCAAGGACTAGTGAGGATGAAGTTTTTAGTTGAAAGAAAAAGAAAATTTTAATGAGTCAGCATCTGTCATGCCGGATCATGCTTTGTCTCCCACCACCCTGCCCAGACCTTCACCCCCTGTAGTACCTGAGGTGCTGATATGACTATTACCTGTTTTGAGGCTGGGACTGAACTCTCGGCTAGTGCTGGGAGGTGGGAAGGCCTCCGGGGCTGTCTGTGCTGGAAGGGTTCGATATGGAGGAGGAGTCAACTCTTCGTCACCAGAGAAGCTCCTCCGCACCCCACCTGTCATAGGCAGGCTCGACAAACTGACAGGCTTCTTCCCAACTGGCATCTTCCTCTCTAAATATCAAGTCAAACTAAAGTAAGCTTTTACTTACACGTGTGGTAAGAAACGTGCATTATAACTAGGAAAGATTGTGTTGCATAGGATACTCTGAAAAGAGAACCAACTATGCAAGGTCTGTATTTCTGAAAACAAGGAATGTGAATGTGTGTACGTGTGGGGGTGGATGTTCAGAGGAATGACCAGGGAGATTATTTCTAGTCTCTGAGAGCCTGGTAATCCTGGCTCCTGACTCTTAAATCAATTTAAAAACAAAACAAAACAAAACAAAAAACCAAGGGAGGGCACCTGCCGGCCCAGTGAGTGGAGCATCTGACTCTTGATTTTGGGGCTGTGAGTTTGAGCCCCACACTTGGTGTAGAGATTACTTAAAAATAACATCTTAAAAAAATTAAATAAAACAAAGCAAAATGAACTACCACCTAGAACATTCAGTGTGGAGAATAGCTGGCTAACTTCCTTCAAGAACATTTTATCTAAAAAGGGGAACCCTGGGTGGCGCAGTGGTTTGGCGCCTGCCTTTGGCCCAGGGCGCGATCCTGGAGACCCGGGATCGAGTCCCACGTCGGGCTCCCAGTGCATGGAGCCTGCTTCTCCCTCTGCCTGTGTCTCTGCCTCTCTCTCTCTCTGTGTGACTATCATAAATAAAAATAATAAAAAAAAAAAAAACCAAAACATTTTATCTAAAAAAAAAAAAAAGAACATTTTATCTGAGGGGGGTTGAAAATCCAATGGTAGAGAGAGAAAGTTTTGAAACTCTCCTTGTAGAGTAGCATTTCACTGCCCATACAAAGCCAAACAACACTGGCTTTCAGGGAGAATCCGACAGTTGAATAAATGGATTATCTGGGTGGCAGAATTTTACTGATATGAAATGTGTTGTCCTACCTTTTGGTTTATAATCCAGTCTTTTAGAAAACACTTATAATTCTTACTCTGAAAAGCATTTCTAAAATTGAAAGCTTGTTGCCTGCAAGCAATCTAATTTCTTTTGAAACACCTTTTGGTTAGTTTCATAAGCAAATATAAGCCTTCAAAGATTTACAGGATGCTTTCACCAGCAAAAAAAAAAAAAAAAGGTAATCTAAACTTTGCAAATACTGAACCAACATATTGCATTAGTCAGGTTGAAAGCTGAAGGATACTTACATATCTCTGGGGCTATAAATTATGTTTTCTTCCAGAGTATACAAATGACCCAGGCAAGTGCAATCAGAGATTATGCTTCACGAAATCAGGACTAAAAGATAAATCTAAGTCAGACAGTATTCCTATGTAAATGGTCTGGAAACTAAGTTGCTAGTGAGTACACATTCAACTCCCAACTGCCATACCAAAATCATGTGCAGCAAATCATTTACACCTTTCCTAATGTAGACACACCCAGAGGTAAACATCCAAAGAGGCTCTCCAACTCTCTACTATTTATAAAAAATAGCCCCTGAAGATGGTTCAGAAATCAGTGTGCTGGGTTCCCTGCTCTAGAATTACTAAACCTTGAAAAATATGGCTTTCCAGATTGGACAGACCACACGCATACAACTGTCTATCTGATCCTCCTGGCAGAGTGGCGGAACATTACTCTTATTTTTCAAAAGCACTAGTTGATAGTTATCTCTTTATAGCATGAACACAGATCACTGCAAAACAAGCCAGAACAATGAAGCCAATCAAGTATCTATTTCAGTTAAAAAACAAAAACACCAACAATAACCAAACAAAAACACTACCAAAGAACACACTGATGGATGATTTTAGGTACATAAAGCCCAAAGAGCTAGAAGATGAAACCAGAGCCAAAAAATAATAATCTGTAAGCAAACTTAAAAACGAAGGAGTTTGTGGCTGATCTGCTAATGATACTGCATGCAATGGATAAATTAGGTTTACAGACTCCAAATTCTTTATTTGGGCAAGTCAAGTTTTGCAGGAAAAATTTCTAGTGAACTATCTGGTGATGAATGCAAAAAAATAAAAGAATACCCTTGCAATGAAGATTGCTTCTTCTTTATTCTCACGGCACTGTAATTCGCTATCCTCAATTCCAAAATTCACAATTTTTCTGTAAGACTTTGGCAATAAAACCAGACCTCACTGGTGATACTATTTATAATCTTTATTTGGCCCCTTTAATGTAAACATTTACATTTATACTGCTTCCGAAAATGTGCCAGAGTCTGTAACGGGTGTTACATAATATATGCTGCACACACTGTACTTTTCTAAAACCTGAAAAGTTCTTAATTCCAAAACACATCTGGTCCCAAGGATTTCTAATAAGGACTGTGGATTCATAGTCCTTTCCCTTTCTACGACTAATTCTATGACTAAAGGACAATTTAAAGGCATTAGAGATGATGTTGTAATACGAAGAGCTATTACAATGTTACAGATAAAGAACATGATGTATTTACAGCTAAATTCATTTTCCCAGTTAATCCAGAAATGTGGTAGTATTAAACATTACTAAAAACTGGCATATTGGGATGTCTGTGTGGCTTAGTGGTTGAGCACCTGCCTTCAGCTCAGGGTGTGATCCCAGGTTTCTGGGATCAAGTCCATATCGGGCTCCTTGCATGGAGCCTGCTTCTCCCCTCTCTGCCTATGTCTCTGCCTCTCTCTCTCTCTCTCTCATGAATGAATAAATAAAATCTTAAAAAAAAAAAAGAAAGAAAAAAACCTAGCATATTGCTATTGTCACTTTATTAGTTTCATACTTCTTCCTATGGTTCCTGGCCCATTAATTCAAAATTGTTAAACCTTTAAACTGGAAACACACCAGCAAGAGTCACATTGAGGGAGGCATTTGAATTGTGTACCCAATGCTCAGAAATTTTTTTTTCAGAAATTATTTCTAAAAAATATGGCATAGAGTAAGAAATGTTCTTAATTCAGCACTTTGGAAAGAAAATCCTGAAATCTTGGTCTTGTCCAGCGGAAAGTGAAAAGACAAGCTAGTGCAGCCTGTGCCATCCAACCTCAGAAAAAGCTTTAGTGATCACATGCAGTATGGTTTGTCCACTGACAAAACCACCATGTGAATTCTTCCTCATTTCCAGACACATGAGAATTACTTTGATCTGCCTATCTGACAATATTCTCTAAAGTTCTTTCAGGTGAGTATCAAACCTGGCAAGTGGCTAGTGAGCAAAATAACTAGATAAATAGGAGGCCTATACCTCTAATATAAAAGAGAGGGTGAGAGAAAGGCCTGGAGGCTATGGCTATGGAGGCTGATGTGGGTTTCATGCCAGGACACGAAAACACCATGGCAGTGGCTGGTATAAGATTTTAGTCACCCAGGGAAAACAACTATAAACCAACGACTATAATCAGAAAGTAAGGGTATATTTGATTCTTCACGCTGCTTCAGTTTCTTGGTTGTTAATAAGAGAGAGATTAACACTTATTTGAACATGTGGCAAGTCAGATGGAAAAATAGGTTTTACTTTAAAACCTTAAATGTACTTTTGACTTTTAAAAACATCTTTATATAAAAATAGTCTTGGGACGCCTGGGTGGCTCTCAGGTCGTGATCGTCTTCTTCTCTAGGGACTGAGTCCTGCACTGGACTCCCTGAGGGGAGCCTGCTTCTCCCTCTGCCTATGTCTCTGCCTCTGTCTCTCATGAATAAATAAAATCTTAAAAAAAAAAGTCTTATTTCAGAATGAAATATTTCATGACAAGTGTCACGAAGAGAAAAACCTGTGGCTTCCTAGGGTGTGGGGCAAAAATTTTAAAATAATCAAATAGAGCTGTCAATATATTCTATATTATTTTGGCTACTAAAGCCAATAAGCATTCATTGTAAGGTAAAATATGACATAGAAAGCAAATTTATTTATTTGTTATTTTTAAAAAAGATTTTATTTATCCATGAGAGAGATGGAGAGAGAGGCAGAGACACAGGCAGAGAGAAAAGCAGGCTCCATGCAGGGAGCCCGATGTGGGACTTGATCTCAGGACTCTGGGACCACACCCCGAGCCAAAGGTAGATGCTCAACTGCTGAGCCACCCAGGCATCCATAGAAAGCAAACTTAGAAAATTTTTCTGAAGCCTGACTTTGTTAGCCATCAACTTTCTTGTCTCATTCTAGACAGAAAGTTTTGGTTTATAAGAAGGATGGGTTTCTTAGGCTTTAAGTCTGTTGTAAATATCAAGCATTTCTTTAACTTTTTTTTTAAAGATTAAAAAAAGGATTAATTTTCAGTAGGTTTACATATTATTTCAAGAACTACTTGTACTGTATTCTTTACCATATATATTTTAAAATACTATGGTGATAATTTTTCCTGCCCGTTAAAATATAAGAGTTTCTGTTTATTGAAAAGGTTTGCCTTTTATGGCATACTGCACCTTTAAGCAAAATACATAATGCACAGTCATAGGCTCTCACAGGGATATTAGTTTATATGCAAGAATACTGTGACCCCAATTGGTTAGCAACTTAGGAAATGTATATAAACACCATGTGGTGACCCACTTTTCTTATGTCCTTTGTATTGCTGGGACTTAGCCTTTTTCTTCTGTTTTGATGAACCTGATTGGCTTTCTCTTGATGCTGAAAAATAAAATGGAAAATTGGTACCAAGTAAGCATTGCAAACACATGAATCTAAATACAATTTAAGATGAATTATCTTTACCAAGGCCATTATACTTAAAAAAGTACAAGATGCTTTGAAAATAAGGGCGCTTGTTCTGTAAAACCCAAGACACCAGACAGATTCCATTATTTATTCAATAAGCACTTATTATATACCAGTAAATGTTAGCCTGTAATTTCAAACTCATTAAAACAAGTCTAGATGACTTTGGTGGGTACTCTTACTGTGGGGTTTCTATAGTCATCATGTAATTGACTACTGAGTTCACACTGCTGTGGTACTCATGGTCTGATTCTGTGATATTGTTGTTGAGTCTTAAGATCTTACCTGGCAACCAATCAGACAAAGGTATATTCTTGTCCTGTGAGCTCACAAGATGACTTATGTGAAACAGTCCTCTGGAGAATTGCGGATTTTTACAAAAGGACACCTTTTCTGTATACCAACTTACACTGTGACGCCGGAGGCTGTAGCTGATATCCGGTTAATTGACACCACCCTACAGGATAGAGGTCAGGGGACTCACAGTCTACCCACTGATCATATTCTTCTTCCCATCCATCAAAATGTATCCTCAAGAGACGATGAATAATTCGAGTTACTGTGGCTACACATATTAACCGTGGCTCCATGAGATCTACTGCTTCTAATTTCATTCCTACACGAAATCCGTGATTTGGAACATCCTGACACAGAGAAGCAGAGTATTACCACGGGTGAAAAAAAGAATGCATGAGTTCACAATCACCGAGAGAGAGAGAGAAAAAAAAAAAAAAGCAACATAACCAGATAACCTAAATTAAACCAAAAAAATTGCAAATGATTCTTTAGTTATTAAAACATATGTAGGTGAAGTATTTAAGAACTGATTAGGAAATGTATTCATTTCTATTTTACTCAGATTAAAAATGAAGCAAAGTTTGAAAATAAGCTTCATTTCCTAGGTAAAGAAAATATGTTGTTTTATTACTATATACTTGTTTATACTAATTTCCATTAAGAATTTCTAATATAAACCAAAGACATTTTGATCAACAATGATTTGCATTTGTGAGGCATCAAAAAACTGTACATATTATGCCATTATTCAAATTTACCTTATTAAATAGTTTTACTGGTGCTGCAATGGAGCCAGTTTCCCTGAGGTAGTCAAACCATTTAAAAGGAAGTTTTGTATAACCTGAAAAACACACCTGATTTAATCAGCAGTTCATTTAAAATTAGCAAAATATTAAAATGTAGATAAAAAACTGACTCATTACACACTAAGATCTCAGGTTTTAGATTTTATAATAAACTTTTAACTCTTGCCCTAATACTGTCAAACGCAGTCATTCCTCTGTGTTATAAGGATTTCATTCCATTTCTAGACAGACACAGGTGCACCTACTTACCTAATGCAAAAGTGTCTCAATCCTTTTACAGACCTTTGCTTTTAAAATCCTACACTTAGGAGAGTATAGCATTTCATATTTCACAGTGATATTTTTCTTTCTTTTCAAGTAAGAAAACTGGCTGGGCAAATACTATTTTTATAGACCTCTGTTTTGAGTTTTCCTCCCTTCTTTTCTTAGGAGAAAAACACGAGGCTCAGATATTGAAATTAGGAAAGACACTGGTTAAGCCTTGAAAGCTATTTAAGGGTAAGTCTTTTTTTTTTTTTTTTTTTTTTTAAGCCACATGATATTCTAAAGATGGAAACTTGCTTTCCCTCAAAGGCTTTAGCATGTATCTATTTTTAACAAAAGTTCATGTGTACAATTACCTACATCGCCATCTCAACAGGGCTTAGAGAATACCAATTCATATTATAAAATGTACAGATGCTCAGGAAAACTATACTAATGTAATTTATTAAAGCTAGCTAGAATACAGTGCCTTATATTTTTAGAGTACCCCTCAGCACTTGGTATGGATATGTACATTTAAATGTACATACACACATGTATCATAGGTTCACAGAGTAGAAAATCCAGGGCTGTGTTAAATGATATTAGTAGATACCACGCAAAAAAAGAGGGCAAGGATGAAGACCCAGTGTACATATAGGATGAAGTACCTCTAGGTGGAGTGAGCTCAATCATGTTAATTTCACAGAAACCAACAGGGAAAATCGAAGGGGAGGTTGCATGATAACAGAACCAGTCAGATCCATCTGCTGCTTCTGAGCCATCGATCCCAATCATCAGGAATCCATCAGCCAGCACCTTTTCAATGAAGAGAATTCCAAGTATTTGAAATTAGATATCACTACTATAAAGTGATCCTTTAAGTGATATTCTAAAAGAAAGGAAAATGTATTACATAAAGGTCTCTGAAAAGTGAAAAATGCTTCTTCACTGAATTGTGTTAGTAACTGAAATAGTAACGAGAAACCTCCACAGATTGCGGTGTGTACCAGAACAAAAGCAGGGTTACACAGAAGTGACTTCGGAGGTCTAGGACAAACAGTGCCTTTTGCCAATAGTAAGGTGCTGGCTGTTGTGGCCCATGAAGCAGGGCCCAGTGCTCCTCTCCAATTTAACTGTCTAGTCTCGGTAGGGTTCTGAGTCCTACTCAGTATAACTTTCCTTCTGATTTAGCAGAAAGGGGTTTTTCCAAACTTTTTTCCACCTTTACCAATCCTCCACTTTACCTCTCTTATGCTACAGATACCCATGCTCCTGTGTAAGAATCTAAGGCCACCCTGTGCAAGGGTCCCCGTACTCCTTTCTTCGTGCCCCTGGCTGTTTTGAGATGTAATACCCTACCCCCAACACAAACCTTTCCATCATGTCCTATTACTGCTGGAACTTTGCTCCACAAACACTATTTCTTATACTCTAATGTCTTTCAAGATCAATTTTAAAATATTTTATTTTGAAACAGTTCACATTTACAGAAAAGGTACAACAGTATGATGAACTTCTACATACTTTACCCAGAGATCCACTTCCAAGTATATTCTATGTAACTCTTTGCAGTCTGATTTCTGTCCCAAACCTTCTACAATGCTAAATTCACCAGTGACCAAGTTTGTCAGATCTATTGCCTTTCCTGCAACACTTACCCTCCTCAAATCTCAGCCTCCCTGAAGTATCTCATACTTGCTGACTACTCTCAGCTTTCTAAAATGTTTTCTCCCTGACTCTCATGTAGTTTACTGGCCAATCTTTCCACCTCTCCTGTTTGGTGATGGTCCTGTTGGTGGCATCTTCTTACCTCCACAACCCTTACATTTCTGATGTTGGCCCTTTTCTTTCGATGTTGGTGATAGCACCCCCACACACTGTGTCAGAAACCAACACTAGGCCCACATCTCCTCCAGTTTTATCAGGAGTTTGTCTCCTCTGCGGGCTCTTAGTCCTGTCTTTCCCCTACTGTGTGCTGAACACACCCTCTGAGAGTCCATGCAGGGTGTCAGAGCCAGCTTCAAAGGTAAGCAAGCACCAGGTCCCATGACTCCCCTTAAAGTCATTCCTTCTGTGTATGTCATGAACTCCCTTTCCACCACACTGAGAACAATGCTTTCAGGCTTCCTCTTTGGACATTTCCCATCTTACACAGCTTAACTTTCTTTTGTTATGACCTCTGTTCACACAGGAAAGCCTTTCCAACTTACCTTCTCACTAGAGAAAGCTTAGATGGCCTGACCAAATATTCAAAGCCTGAATGACTGGGCACCTGGGTGGCTCAGTCGGTTAGGGATCTGCCTGCAGCTCAGGTCATGATCTCAGGGTCCTGGGATTGAGCCCCATGTCAGGTTCCCTGCTCAGCAGGGAGCCTGCTTCTCCCTATGTCCCTCCCCCTGTGCTGTCTCTCATTCTCTCTCCAGGATAAATAAGCAAAATTTAATCTTATTATTTATTCATGAGAGACACAGAGAGAGGCAGAGGTATAGGCACAGAGAGAAGCAGGCTCCCTCTGGGGAGACCAATGTGGGACTTGATTCCAGGACCCCAGGATCATGACCTGAGCCAAAGGCAGACGCTCAACCACTGAGCCAATGCTCAACCACTGAGCCAATAAACAATTAAAAAAAAAAACAAACAATACCCAAGCCTGTGTGACCTGGTTCCACATTACCTTTTAGTCTCTACCTTCATGTGCCTTTCTCCTAGTTGTTTCTCCTATGTTGGATATATATATAGTAACTTCCTCTTCCAGCTTAACAGATTTGTCTGCACCTTGGGAAAGGGCTATCCTCACTCACATGGGATTCCTTTCCCCTTTTCTAACTACAGCTGACTGAAGTGGGGACTAGTGCCTACCCTTTAGAGACTAAGCCAGAGGCTGAGCTCAGCTAGTATCTTTCTCAGGATTAGGATTAACAGACACAGAGACTGCTGTCAAATCATGGGCTGGAGTTGGAACTGAAAGCCCATCATACAGAATGGAGCTAGCAGCCACACATGGAGACTGAGTGATTAGAACTCCAACTAAAAGAGTGAAAGTAAAGTGGCAGAGACTCAGAGCAGAGAAGGGATGGAACAAAGAGGCCCCGAGATATGGAGAAATTACCACTGAGTTTATGGCTTTCCAGTTCTCATCCCTGTGTCCTTGCTTGTCTATGAGACTGCCCTGTCCTTAGGGTAACTCTCCTAAAGCTAACTTGAGGGAGTTGCTGTTCCTTATAAAAGCTTTGACCAGGATACTCAGGGCAGCCTTTTGTCAGGGGAGTAGGGAGGCAGTGGTGGGTAGAGCAAGCACATGCACAGGGAAGGGACAGAGGAAGAGGGAGAGAAAATCTTTTTTTTTTTTTAAAGATTTTATTTATTTATTCATGAGAAAAGAGAGAGAGAGAGAGAGAGAGAGAGGCAGAGACATAGGCAGAGGGGGAAGCAGGCTTCAGGCAGGGAGCCCAATGCAGTACTCGATCCTGGGACTCCAGGATCACACCCTGGGCTGAAGGCAGGCGGTAAACCACTGAGCCACCCAGTTGTCCCAAGGAGAATCTTAAGCAGGCTGTGTGTGCGGAGCCCCACATGAGATTTGATCCCCCACCCATGATTGTGACCTGAGCCGAAATCAAGAGCTGGATGCAACTGGTTTGATGTGCACTGTGTGAACAACTTGTCTTACCCTACACCCTGCCTACACCTTCCCACCTTGATTCATTTGTGCACATCCTCTTTCTATAAGTTTCCTTCCTGCATCTCTGTGGGGCTGCTTTTCCCAACCGTCAAGACGAAGTTTTCAAATCTCTTCTCTTCTATCCAGCTTTCCCTAATTTCTCTGAGACATTGTAATATATCCTTTATTTGAATTCCAACAGTACTGTGTACCTTTCTTTTTTTTTTTTTTAAAGATTTTATTTATTTATTCATGAAAGACACATACAGAGAAAGGCAGAGACACAGGCAGAGGGAGAGAAGCAGGCTCCATGCAGGAAGCCCGATGTGGGTCTTGTCCTGGGACTCCAGGATCATGCCCTGAGCCAAAGGCAGACGCTCAACCACCGAGGCACCCAGGCATCCCTACTGCATACCTTTCTTAAGTTATAGTTGATCCGGAATCAAACTTCCTTGTACATATCTTACCTTGTTCTACAAGACTGTAGGCTTTTTAGAGTCCAAACTGAACCTAGCATGGCATGTATAAACCAAGTAATTTTTGAGGAAAGTTTGATGCTATACTCATTGGACACTTCATTCTCCTTTCATGGCAGAGAGCATGGTTTAACTGCACTGGTTCCCATATCTGACTGTCAGAATCACTGAGAGAATTTCATCCTTTTTAGACAAATACATTATCATGTGTAATACTTCTTGTGATTCTGATTAAGCAGATACAGAGTAGCTCACAGAAATCTGTTTTTTATTTATGTATTTATTTTTAAAAATAATCTTTAACAACATTTTTTACATTAAAAAAAAAAGGGATTTTATTTACTTATTTGAGAGAACATAAGCAGGGGGAGGGACACAGAGGGAGGAAAAGGGAGAAGCAGGCTCTCTGTTCAGCAGGGAACCTGATGTGGGGCTTGATTTCAGGACCCTGGGATCATGACCTGAACTGAGGGCAGAGGCTTAACTGACCGAGCCACCCAGGTACCCTTAAAGGTAATCTTTTTTTTCTTCCCTTTTTTAGGTTTGAGAGAGAGCAAGAGTGTGTGTGTGGGGAGGGGCAGAGGCAGAGAATCTCAAAGAGACTCCGTGCTGGGCATGGAGCCCAACGTGGGGCTCAATCTCATGACCCTGATATCATGGTCTGAGCTGAAAGCAAGAGTTGGATGCTTAACAGACTGAGCCACCCAGGTGCCTGGGAAATCTGTTTTAAATCATAGTAGGTGATTCTGATCACTAGTCAAGTAAAGAGGAAGAATAAAAGCTTGGTGCCAATCCCATCTAGCTGTGTGACCTTGAGCATAAGAGGCTGGGACATGGCAGCAATCATAATCATAATTTTAATTCTTTTGACTCAAGGCTTTAAACTAGGTTGAAATGCAAATCACAATTTAAGCTGTAGTCTTATGTAAACAGACTCTGGATCAGTGGTTCTTAACCATGGCTGTACTGGAGAATTACCTGGGGATTTACAAGAAAAAAAAAAAAAAGGCCAATGCTAGGGCTCCCTAGCAGACTAATGAAATCCAAACATGCGTGGTAGGCATTTAAGAGGTCTGGTCACCTGTATTTTTCTTAAGTTTCCCAAGGTATTCTGATGCCTACTTAAATTGAAAACCACACTTCTTGATTTTTTCACAAAAGCAGCTCAACCACCAAGAAGAAAAAAGAGAAGAAAAAAAAGAAATAAGAAAAGAAAGAGAAGAAGAAAAAAAAAAAAGAAGAAATAAAGTACTATCAAAAGAATAATAAAGGCACAAAAGGAAATAAACTGGAAACTGAAGATAAACTTGGCCTAGTCACAATTCTGTGTTGGGGGCACCTGGGTGCCTCTGTCGGTAAGTGTCTGCCTTCAGCTCTGGTCATGATCTTGGGGTCCTGGGATTGAGCCCCATGTTGGGCTCCCTGTTCATCAAGGAGTCTGCTTCTCCTCTCTCTGCCCCTCTCCTCTGCTCATACTCTTTCTCTAATAAATAAAATCTTTACAAAAAACCCCCAAAACAAAAAAATAATTCTCTTGGATTAGCTTTGAGCAGAAAGTAACTTAAATATTCTTCCTCTTAACTCAAGATATATGTATTTCCATAAATAAAGGCAGCAGACTCAAGATGACAATCCTGACAAGCCACATAAAAACACTGATATGAAAACTGAAATTTATTTTGAAATTACTAGTATCCTTCTCCCAAGTGAAGATCCAGATATATACCTTGTATGTCAAAATGAGTATATTAAGGGCCTCCTCCTCCTATTACCTTAAGACCAGTTCTTACAAATGCATTTCTGTATTTTAAAACCTATAGTCTTACCTTTCTAATAGTCGCGACACATATTGTGGAAAGATTTAATGGGTCTATAGCTTCCAATTTCATTCCTTCCTTGAACCATTCCCCACTCTGGTCTACTTCTTTTACCTAAAGAATTACATGAAAGCACATCCACTGTTACAAATGTTATCATTTTAATAATTAAAATATTACCAAATTGAAAATGTTTATCAGATGAAAATACCAAAATGCCTTTTCCTACCTACCTAATATTGTAACTCAAACCTCCGTTAGAGAATATAGAGAATTCAGGCAAATAGACAGAATTTAAGAGTAATTATAATCAATAGTTGTGACACCTATGGATCACAAGGTCTTAATCCTTTTATAAGTGAACAAATATAATTGTGATTTCCATTATTTTAGGAAAAAACCCACAACCCTCTTTCAAACCTAATTTACAAATGAGGGTTCTTATAAAAACTTCTTACCTTAGCAAATAAATGTGGTGGTGTATCAAAATGTCCATCCTGTTTCTTTGTAATATCTACAAGGAAAAGTTACATACTAATCTGTCAGCATTTGTGAGAAGACCAAAACCACGTTTCTTTGAAGGTTTCAAACCCACAAGGTATGTATACTCTAAAACACGGCAGAAATACATGCCTTCTACATATATGGTGAAAAATATCCTCTAATAGTCTTCCTTTCTTCTGAGTACATGTGCTATTAAATACATTCAGCCAGTCAGAATGCTGGTAATTCCCTAGTTAGGGAATCACAACTTTAGAAGTATGCTTTATGTGTGTTCAATATTAAGTCTAACCACATTTAATCTTCCTCTTTTGATTAAAACTGAATGCAAAGGGAATGGCTACCTTTAGATCTTTCAAATGGGCTGGACAGGAAAAGTGTAAGACAATAAATGTAGTTGTGATGAAAAGTACATTATATTTGAATTGCGAACAAGTGGAAGGAATATAAATATATTAGGACACTCATATTCTGGTGTGAACCTTCCCTAAATTAAGATAGAATGAGCAGCCCAGATAACTAGAATGCTATTTCTGATCTCTACTATTCTGTAGAGAAAAAATAACCAAGTAGTACAATTTAGCTTCAATGATGTTTTCAACAGGTGGTCTTGTGACAAGTGCTTACCAGATCTTTTGAATCGATGGCCTATGCTTCGAGACCAACCGATATGATGGATTAACGGGCTGTGCATATGGCACCAGAAGTCATCTGTTCTATCTTCACTCTCTTCATACACTAGTCTTAATCTTCCTCCAATTACACTTTCCACCACTGCCACGCGTGTGCGACACAAATGCCTCTTGTCAACCACTTCTACTCTCATGCAAGGTTTGAAAGGATACTGCATACTCTCTGAAACCTTAAATAAAAACAGACAAAGACTGTTTGGAATTCATGACAAAGGTCTACAAATAATTTCAGTACTGTACCATTAAAAATAATGAGTGCACTTGACATTTAACTAGATCATCTGGCTCACTAAATTAAAACAATTCCTTAAAAAAACTTCCAGGCTATTCCTTTTTTAGAGCTCTCAATTGACACTTCAGTCCTTTCTAAGATCCTGTCTTTACCTTCTGTGAGAAATCGGGAGGAAGTGTTTTGGCACCAGTAAGTCGTTTCACTAGAAAAGCTTTCCAGTTTGTATACTTATGCTGAATAGCTAAAACAAAAGAAATAACCAGTTACACTTTAGCAAAGAGTAGAATTGCTTTATAAACTATTAAAAAAAAAAAAAAAAAAACACCACAACAATTTTCCCTGCAATTCAGAGCATTAAGGTTCTGAAGAAGACTAACAAAAACAGAACAAATATGTCTTGCCAGTATTTAAGTTACATGAAACCAAAAAATATTGTAATTTTGATATCACTTGAATATTACTATGTGTGACACTGCACTGAGGTACATATATTTAAATTATACTTACTTCTAGGAGGGACAAGAGGTTTTCCACTGGCTGCACACCAGCCAACCGGATGGATGTCAGAGCCACAGACATTGCACCAGAAATCTAGCCCAGGGTCATTTTCAAATCCTTCATATCTTAAAAGGGCATTATAACCTGAAACCAACAAATCAATCACCACATAAGAAGAAAATGAAATGAAACAAAACAGGACACAACTGCTGGCCATTGGGTGGGTGGGTGTCACGTGCTAATATGCACCTGCAACAGAATCCCGTGCAGGGCATGTGAGCAATCAGCACCACCAGCCCCCCGCGCCCCGCCCCCCAACTCTAAGACTGAGTTACTAGGTCTAGGGGCAGTGTGAGAATATGCATTTCTAACAAGTCCCCAGGTGAAGCTGCATACTGGTGTATGGCTCCAACTTTGAGAACCAGTTGTTTAATGTCATTAGCTTAACTGTTTTCAGAGCATGGCTTCCTCCCTTTTAATGTACTTTGATTTTACCCCCAGTTTCTTAAGTTCTAAAAAAGAAATTCTCAATGGAAACAGGGGAGAAAGTCCTACCAGAATGCGTAGTTTTGAAAATAAAAGAAAGAAGGTTATATTAAGTTGGGAAAACCTTGTCAAGTCACAGCAATCTAGTTAAAGTAACATTTCAAAGAAACTGCTTTATCCAGCGGATTAGATGACCAAATATTTCTGGATAATTTGGATTTGGCTATCTCAAGCATCTAATTTTTTCTGTACTATTTATTTGGAAATAAAATATGAAAATGCTAGGTAACAAAGTTCAATAAACACAAATAAAAGTATGTTAAATGACTTAAAAACTGTATGTACTAAGCAAACAGGACGTCTTACTTCTTAGAACAAAAACTATGATATATCCTCTTTATAATTTAATAAACCTTCTGTTGGTAACAGATTACAATTTAATTTAAGGCCTTCAGGGGAATAAAAAAAGGCCCAACAAACTATTCCAGGCGCGGAGCTAAGTTCAGTCAGCATTTTCATGTGTTAAGGTCTATGATGAAAATTTATAACATTAAATCTTTAGTTTTAAAATTCAATAATTCACAGAATAATTCATGAGTTTGCCCACTGTTGCAGAGCTCTGTTCATGATTAACATCAGGCTCAATTCTGAAACGTCATTAAAGTGGCTTAAAATATGTTATGCAATTAGATAAAATTGAAATGTAAAATTGGAGACAGAAGGTAAAAATAATTCTATTGATATTAAATGCATTGATCTTTAGAGCTATTTAAATGCAACTGCTTAAATATCTAGGACAGAAAGAATACATTGTTCTAAATTATGGTGTAGAGAACACCCAACCATTTAGAGAATGCTTACACAGCTGGGAGAATGTTTCAAGGAAAAGGTGGGAACATAACTGGGTAAATGTGCAAAGGCACAGAGGTCCTAACATGCTCTATGAGGGAGGAAGGAGAACTAGCCTCATCAGAACATAGATAGCATTCATGTTGGGGAGCAGCCAAAACTTGGGCCAGTGGTCTATGGAGCGACTCATCATCAGCTGTAAATGCTGACTATCTTGATCCCTTAAAGACAAAGAAGTGATTAAAGATTATTGAGCAGGGGATTCCTGGGTGGCTCAGTGGTTTGGCACCTGCCTTCAGCCCAAGGGCATGAGCCTGGAGTCTGGGGATGGAGTCCCACATCGGGCTTCCTGCATGGAGCCTGCTTCTCTGTATCTCTGCCTCTCTCTCTGTGTCTCTCATGAATAAATAAAAAATCTTAAAAATAAAATAAAGATGTTTGAGCAGACCCAGAAAAAAAATGCCTGAGCAGAAAAACAGAAGATCATCTACAGTAAATAATCAAGTTGGCAGGGCGTTTGGGGGAAAATGGCTGGAGAGAGGAATAGAAAGAGTAGGATGTATTAGATACCGCTGACTAATTGAAGGACGACTTATCTGAGTGGCTGCACCCTCCTACCCTGCTGCCCCATAGAGTACTACAACGTCCTACCACACCACTCCTGAGCACCACGTCACAAATGTAGTCAGCGTTTGGCAGATGGCGGCCAATGGAATAAGCTAGGTTTTATACTTCTGTGCATCACCTGCCCATAGTGGCTAACACAGTACTCTACACACCTAACGCAGTTATGTGATGAGCAATAAGGTAACAAGGACTAGGGTACATGGCAAGCAATGGGAGTGAAGAAGAACCCAAGATATATGAAATTAACACTAGTTTACTTTCAGTCTTCTTAGCACTGAAAAGCAGTCTTCTTTCAACTTTTTTCACTTTTCAAAGTATTTCCCTATACCACAGTTTGGCCAGCTATATAATGGCCCACAATCTGCCCTACTGCCTGATTTTTTTTTTTTTTTTTTGGTCTGCCATTTAAGAATGGTTTTACATTGTAAATTTTTCTTGTTTGTTTTATGTTTTTAAATGGTTGAAAAAAATCAGAGGAAGAATAACATTTCATGATATGTGACAGTTACATAAAATTCAAATTTCAATGCTCATAAATAAAGTGTCACTAACACACAGCCATGTATCCATTTATATACTGCTATGGTTGCCTTCATGCTACGATGGTAGAGCTAAGGAACTGTGAGAGAGATTGATCTGCCCATAAAACTAAAAGTATTTACCATCTATTTTTTTATAAAAAAAATTTTGCTAACCTCTGTCCTATTACTGTATTCATTTTTTACTTGTCAACACTTGCAAAATTTACAAATATGCTTTCTTACAAATTACAAAAACATAACTGGCATTTTCTGGTAAATTATTATATGTGCTTTCACCTGCTAATTTTACAATTCCAGCAATCCAGAAGACTTTGGTAGGTAGGCTGCAGTCTGTATTGGGAACTTCTACTCTCACATTTTCTGAGATATCACCCCAGCAGGTCCCCATAGGTGCCTGTCATATAAAAATTATTAAGTTATCATCTTAATAACATAAAAGCCTAAACACATTGTTTAAAATAAGCATTCTCATCAATAATGGAAATATTAAAAATGCCATTTAACTCATTCATTTTTCTCCAAAAATAGAGCTGTTATTTCCCTTTCCATAGAACTCTATTTGGAAAAAGCCAGTGTCAGGGGCGATCTCAAGATGAAGAGAATCTCACATATATTAGAATAGATCCATGTCAACTTCAAAATTCAATACTGTCCTAATGTAAGACCTGAGCAGCAATTTTTGTAAAAGCCAAATCATAAACTCAATAGATTTCACAGGATAAAGCAGAGAAACTTACTATTTTTAATATATGCTGAATGAATGCACTTCATCTTAACCTCTATTTTTAAAGGGTCCGTCCAAAGAGCAGAAAGAAAAAAAAATCTCCAACCATCAATGTGGTTTCAAATAATAGGAGAAACAAAATTTAGTTATATGTATTTTCAACTTAAGTTAAATTAATAAAATATAGTCTGTTAAAACTATATGTGGCAAAAGCACCAGATAGTTATTAAAGAGGTGGAATTGAAGAGTTTTTGGAGATGCATACCATGTAAATTGTTAAATAATTTATTTCTAAACAAAGAGGAAACTTTCAAAGTTAGAACTAGTAATCGCTAGCCTCCATACCACATGGTTAGAATGGGGACTCAGAAAGCTGATTAAATGAGTATAGTAAAGAGATTTTCCCAAGTCTAACATGCCCAAATTACAATTTCCATTACATTTTAATCCTTAAAACTTGAGGCCATTTACAGTTATTTGAAATTTATGCAACGTTTAATTAAATCAAATAAGTGAATTTAGGAATACAAATGCTGATAAATACTAAACAGTCTCTGTGGCCTTAACAGCTCCTTGTTAAATATAACTTAGAACCTTGAACATAGAGAAAAGGACTGGGTGAGGTTATAAAAGACCTGATAATATGGACAAACCAGGGAAAGACAATACAGCTTCAGAGTTCAAAGATGACCAAACAAAGACATCTAAGAGTTACACGATCTAGCCAATTTGAACACTGGTTAAATGTCTTCCATGCAAGGCTTCTCCTACTTTGGTGGATGCCAATCCATAGGAGGATTAGCTTAAAACGGTACTCAACCTCTGTCCTCTCAATAGTTCATGATGGAAGAAAAGGTCAAATCCTGAACTAGATAGAGTAAGTCTGGACACCAAAGATAGAATCAAATTATGACTATTACTTTAAGTAGCACAAGCAATGAATATGCCTCAGTAACTTGGGAGACCGTGGCTTATCTCAAATATTTGTGATTCTGGAAGAGTACATGTAACTTATCTCCCTGAGCTGTGCAAAAAACAGTACATCCATTATGACGACTACCTCTTTCTAATATTTTTTTAATTGAAAGACTGGACTCTTCAGGTTCTGCTATCTCCCCCTATATCATTCTAGACTGTAGGGCCATCCCTATTGCCAGCAGATATGATCAGAAAAGGAGAGGCTGGAAAGATGACAGTAATGTAGATTAAGCTAAGATATATCAACATTAAGACCATATTTTCATTTCTGTGAGGATGAACCAATTAGAGCAGATAGATACAGCTAATATATGCACTAAATTAAGGTAGGGTATCCACCCTTCTTTGTTTGGTTGCCAAATCTTGTGGAATGGTTTTGTTTTGTCTTTTTTTTTTGTTGAGAAGAAAGAAGCATGGTTATGCTGATAAATTGGGGGTTAGGTTGGCATACAGCTAAGTGAATTTGGTGTACAGTACTTCTCTTAGAGCTAGATATGACAATTTCATCCCAATTTTTTTTTAGCCTTAACGATTATTTTTAGAAAATAACTTTCAGTCACATTTTATTAAAGAAAATAAAGTATCAATATGCTCACTTAAAAAATAAGGATGATACTCACTTCATTGGGGGATATTACGTTTTTGTCCCTACAGTCTGGATTGGTATAGGAGAAAGTAGCAGAAAGTGACATTTGTTCTTGCCTGTAAGGTTGTGGTTCTGCTAGGCCCTCTTAAACCAATCCATATGGTTCACTCTAAGAACAAAAAATGAAGAAACAAAAACAACAAAAAAGAGCACCATAGTTTCTACATAGCATGTGCTCAATGTGTTGAAATAATAAGGTAATTTCACAGATATATCTGCCCTTTTGTTTAAAATGAACACTCTTAAGTGTGGAAGACTAAATGACCCAGGGCTTGACAGCCATCTTCATCCAAGTCATCTGTCTTCTCTTGCTGGCAGGAGGGATACCTCTGAAAGTCTGGATTGGCATAGCATGAACTAGCAGAACCATAATTTACAGGTAACAACAAATTTACCTTCCAGACTCAGGACGAGAGGTCCACCTCAGGCTCCTCCCAAATCAGGAAGATCTGCTTCACCACTTCCTGCTCCAGGGCCACTCGTGAGGGCTATCTGGGAGCGACTCTCCTTCCCTGCAAGGTAAGCTGTCATCAGGTCCTGTAGGACATGGCCAAATCCAAATGCTGAGGGCTCCCCAGCACAAATGAATGATAACCTTCACCTGACTATCTATAAAAAATTGGGTGGGGAGTCTTATTGTCTGCACTTCAAGAACATTCCCAGATAGTCCAACAGCCCAGATGGCTAGTATTTAGACTCTCAGAGGGCTGATACACTGAACACATGATGCTTCATGGCAGAAATACGAATCTCCCTCCACAGAACTGCCAACCAATTATGATAACCACCCACAATCTTCAACAAGTGGGTAGCTGCAGAAGTTGCAGTGGGTAACCAAGAAAGAATCTATCTCAATGATGACATTGCAAATGTACAAACTAACAGTGAGAGACTAACAGGCATATGATTATTAATGTTCATCTAGTTGGGAAAGATGAAATATTATTTGGCCAAAAGGGAAGAAAACATTATAGGAAATTCACCGGAAAGAAATCAGAACTCCTAAATGCTACTTGCCGGAATTGGTACATTGAAATAGGAAAAAAATTGTTCCCTCTTTCTGCAGAAAGTCCACTCACCTTTTGGTTTGAGACCAGAATCTACTTTTTGAGGTGGTAGCTACAGGATGAGGACAAGTGTAAGGAGAGTATAAAAGGAAGATGGGATGTGTGCAGTGGAAGCAAGATTAAGAATGGGAGAATGCAGGACGCCTGGGTGTCTCAGCGGTTGAGTGTCTGCCTTTGGCTCAGGGTGTGATCCTGGAGTCCCGGGATCGAGTCCCACATCGGGCTCCCTGCATGGAGCCTGCTTCTCTGTGTCTCTCATGAATAAATAAAATCTTAAGGAAAAAAAAAAAAGAATTGGGAGATCCCAACAGAAAATCAAGAACCACTTTAAAAAACAGACCAACAGGGACACCTGGGTGGCTCAGCGGTTGAACGTCTGCCTTTGGCTCAAGGTGTGATCCCAGAGTCCCCGGATCAAGTCCCATATCAGGCTCCCTGCGTGGAGCCTGTTTCTCCCTCTGCCTGTGTCTCTGCCTTTTTCTGTGTCTCTCATGAATAAATAAAATCTTAAAAAAAAAAAAAAGACCAACATTAAAATAATCTAGATTACTTAGGTTTTCTTTAAAACATAAAAAACAGGTGATTTTTATTATGTTAGAATCCACTGTTTTTCTGTAGAAATTTCATGGCAAGACCCGTGATAGTTAACTCAGAAGGAGCACTAATAAGTGCCAGAAACTAACTGAAATTTTATTTCCATTAAAATACAATTCTGTAATATAGGATGACAAACTGAAGATTTTAACTTTGGTTAGAACCGACATGGATATCTATCTTCAACTTTCAGTGGAGTTGTATTATGTGTGGTCAAGGCTATGGAAAAAAAGCCAGAAAGTAATTTTACTTGATACAGATTATTTTACTATTAAATGTATACTTGAGAAATGGATCATGAGTTTTACTAAAAGAGAAACTGTTATTGTACATACACAAAAAGACTTTTGCTTTACTTTAAAACCCAAAAATATATTTGTGATACATGTTGCAAAAAAGTGCAGATAATCTTACCTTCTCAAAACACCTGGCATACAGGTCAGGCATCAAAGAGAGGATTAGAATGTACTGCGTCAGTGATACGAGGTATATTTGTGCAGTAAAGTCAGCTTTAGAGTTATGGTGTATACTGTGTCTCTGCCTCTCTCTCTAATTGATAAATAAATAATATCTTAAAAAAAATAAAGTTATGGAATATAAGTATACAGAGGGCCTTTAAAAAAATAATAAAACAGGGCAGCCTGTGTGGCTCAGCGGTTTAGCGCCACCTTCAGCCCAGGGCCTGATCCTGGAGTCCCGGGATTGAGTTCCACGTCGGGCTCCCTGCATGGAGCCTGTTTCTCCCTTTGCCTGCCTGCCTGCCTGTCTGTCTGTCTCTCTCTATATATATATCATGAATAAATAAATAAAATCTTAAAAAAAATGAAACTATTATCAAGGGAGATAAAAGGATGATTCCTGGTCTTAGCAATGAGTTATCAACAAGACACCAGAGTATATAGTCCAATATCAAACGAAAGAAATCTCAAGTCTTAAATATACGACTAAAGGATTATGATTTAGATGTTTCACATCCACTTGATATTTGCACATTTTGGCTTGTGCTATATATCTAGGAAAGAAGTGTTTTAGTTGACTTTAAAGTTTTGGGAAATAGGACTGCTTCAATTTAAAAGATTACAGTCTTGGGATCCCTGGGTGGCGCAGCGGTTTGGCGCCTGCCTTTGGCCCAGGGTGCGATCCTGGAGACCCGGGATCGAATCCCACATCGGGCTCCCGGTGCATGGAGCCTGCTTCTCCCTCTGCCTGTGTCTCTGCCTCTCTCTCTCACTGTGTGCCTATTATAAAAAAAAAAAAATTAAAAAAAAAAAAAAAGAAGATTACAGTCTTGGGGCACCTGGTGGCTCAGGTAGTTAAGCATTGAACTCTTGGTTTGGGCTCAGGTCATGATCTCAGGATTGTTGAGATTGAGTCCTGTGTTGAGCTGTGCACTCAGCAGAGTTTGTTTGAAATTCTTTCCCACTCTCTCTCAGCTTTCTCCCCTGACTTACATTCTCTTTATAAATAAATAAAATAAATAAGTAAATAAATAAAATAAAATCTTAAATCAATCAATCTTAAAGACTATGGTCTTTTAAAAACATTAAGAATGTTTTAAGCTCAATGTTCTGCATATGCATTGATCAACTGGAGACTCTCTTGGGTTCAAACATAAATTACTAGAAGAAAATATCACCTGTGAATTTCATGAATAGTGTTAGGTATAGTGTACCTAACTGGCATCAGTACTGCAGTGATATTTTGGATTTTTCCAGTTAGGATAGATATGGATACTGCTTTTAGAAGGCTGTGAAAAAATAGGAAATATATATAAAAACGAAGAAAAAAAAAGGGACACACACACAATTCAGTCTCTCTGACCCTTGTTCCTGGCACAGAGCTCTTAAGACCTTTGTAATTTCCTATATGACAAGAGCACCAGGAGCATCTTTTGTTCTATTTAGTCTCTGACCTGGGTCCTGACATAGAGCTCCTAAATCCTCTGGAATCTCTTAAGTGATAGGAGCATCTTTTGTTCTAATGAGGAGACTCTGGGTGGGCTCCTGGATAGCCTCAGGATGGGGGGTTGGTTACCAGAAAGATGAGCCCATGAGAAGAGGCTCAGAACCCTCAGCCCCAGTCTCCATTGTCTGGGAAAAGGAGGGTGTGGAGACTGAGTTCATGATTGATCATGCCTATACAATGAAGCCTTCATCAGAAACCCAAAATATAGGCTTCACCTGCCATCCGAAAGTAGGTTAAACAATTACTATAACCATAAAACCTTTTGTAAGCCAAAATGGCATAAAGTGAGGAAGCACTCACCATTTCCTGAGAGCAAAAATCCATTTCTGATTTCTTTTGGTTAGTGAAAACAGGTACCAATGCAAGTCTTTTGCAAAAGTGAAGTGGTATAAAGTGGACTTTCATTTTTTTTTCCTAAGACTTTATTTATTTATTCATGGGACACACACACAGAGAGGCAGAGACAGGCAGAAGGAGAAGCAGGCTCCTCGAGGGGATCCCAGGACCACGCCCTGAGCTGAAGGCAGATACTCAACCACTGAGCCACCCCGGCGTCCCTAAAGTGGACTTTCAGATAGCGAGGGAAATCTGTATACGAGGTTCAGAGAGCTTCTGGGTTGGTGATCACATGGGGTGCTAGGAGAGTGGCATGCCCAGAGAGGGCATGAAGTTCCATGCCCCTTCTTATAACCATGCCTTATGTACCTTTTCACCTGGCTGTTCACTTGTATTGTTTATTATACCCTTTATAATAAACTAGCAAATATAAGTATTTGTTTCCCTAACTTTTGTAAACCATCCTAGGAAATTACTGAACCCAAGGAGCAGGTCACGGGAACTCTGATTTATAGTTAGTTGGGCAGAAGCACAGGTAACAGCCTGGGACTACTGATTGGTATCTGCATATCTGGTGTCAGAAATATTGTGTGGTAACAATGTATATGTGAAATACATGAGCGTTTTTCCTATAGGGACTTAATAAAAAACTACACCAAATAACTCCCCAAAACTTTAACTTATGAAAAGCAGGTTAAATCCTCAAATTGAATTTATAATTTGGCTACTGAAAAAAGTAGTTAAGAGTTTCATTTACAACAAGAGATGGATCAGATGAACTAGATGATTCCTAAGATACTTTACAGTTTTGGGACCATGTGATTTAAGATTAACTGAAAGTGTTATTACCTAATTCAGTGGTTTCCAACCTCCAAGACTACCAAGGAAGGGGGAAGAACAATCAGGGGCCAAGGCTCTGGCCACCTCACCCCACCCTTGCTAAATCAATCAGTGCAGCTTCCTCTTACTCTAACTATGTCTATTAGGGAAAAGAATAATAATTCTGAAGCTTACACAAGCAAATGAACAAACCCCCAAAAACCAACCCCCCCCCCAAAAGAAAAAGTCTCAAAACTACCAAAGTACCACCTAGACAAAGGGAAAGATACACTAGATACATGGCAATCATGATAGAGATTTGAAGTAGGTATATTTAGTAACAGTTGAGGCTCGATTTCCACTAACTATAAAAAATGTCAACACTGTTCTGAGTGACCGAGTATAAAGCATTGTGCATTACAGCAACTATCAAAGAGGACACAGTCTTATGATATACTTTGCAGAAGCTTCAATCCCAGAAGTTGAAAGACTGTGGAAAAAGAATTCCACTCGTGAAATCCTATAATTTTAGAACCAATCACAAATATACTTAAGTGCCAGAAAATATAAAGTGTTTTTTTTTTTTAACCTTTGACCCTTACTCCAGAAGAGGCTGGGTTACGTTGAAGCAGCGAGGCATTCATAGAGCTCTGACACTGCTGCCAGCTCCGATTCTTGGTTCAGTCAGAACAGTTCTGCTTCTCTGTTACACACTGGATGTTTCTTAAAATGTTTGAAAAAGGATCCCTTAGGAGCAGGAAAAGGCCTCCAACCTGTGCTCAAGATGGGGACAAGGCAGATGTGATGTCTAGAGGAAGTGGGCCTTACTGGCGCACCAGTGTTAGGGCAGGCGGTTTGAGTCTTAGAAGAATAGAAGATGGATGAAACAAGGCAGGGCCTCGCGCTCCCAGGAGCTCCTGACAAAGACTTTTTAAAGTCAAAGCCAGTAACTCTCGTTGGAGACCTAGAAAACTATGTGGGGGAAGAACCAGGAAGAGTCAGCTCTAAAGGATGAAATCAAACGTAGTATAAGGTCTGACCTAAATCAAATGGCTTCATGTGCAGATGCTGGTTAAGGCAACAAAGCAGTCACTTGTGCTAAAATGAACTAAGAAATTACCCCTATCAGTCATTTTCCTACTTGGTAAGAAAAAGGTAGTAAAGAAAGTTGAGTGGAGCAGGTAGACACTGGGTGAAGAGATGCCTTGTTTCTCAGCAAGAAACAGGAGCCTGCACAATATCATCATTAATAATACAATAAGGCTAGTTGCCCTGATCTATATGATAGAACATCTTAAAAAAAGCAGAGTTGAAAACAAAATCAGTTTCATTATTATAATATAGATTTTCTTACAAAGAACTTTACTATTATTATTCAAAGACACGGACATGAAATAAAATATGCCTTTGGGATTTTCAAAAGCTTTTAAAAAAATTGATTACTTACATAACACAGCTTTACATGGTTTATGGTATCAAAATATAAAAGAACCCCAGAATATTAAATTAAGGATAGGAAAAGAGATAAAGGCTATTCACAAGAGACTATAAATGTTCCAGGCATCTGGGAGAAAGGTGTTATTATAGCTGAGAACTTAATCTGAGTTTGAGCTTCTCAAAAGCAGAAAGAACTAGAGAGAAAGACAAAGATCTGCTTTCCAGTTCTCTTTAATGTTGCTGTTGCTGTGTATTTAATCTATTTCACAAATGTGACACTACCATACACGTTATGGTGAAGTACATCACCTACTTTACACTGAGTATCTAGGATCCCACTTAGGCTGCCTCAGAGTCAGCATGCCACCAACTATGGGCTGAGCACCTGTACTTTTAGGAAAGAAAACTAGCAAATTAATGTACTCAGCTTTAGTTTACATTTCTACCACTGATTTCATGTGCTTGGCCTTGATCAAGAGTCTGTATTGGCTGTGAACAAATGAAAATTCATTTGGGTTTCTACAGCAGGAACTCAAGCTCAGTTTTGTCCACATGCTGTTATTTAAAAGTGAAGTCCTAATTTAACAAAATGTTTAATGTAAGCAAAATTTCATTAATTTTCTAAATTCTCTGTTCTTTTTGTACATAGTAGCAGATAGAATCTTTTTTTTTCCTTCTAGCATATAGAGCCTTTAAATATAAATTAAACTTGTAGTAAGGTCAAAAAAGTATTTGAGAGAATCAATCACAGATCACTGAATAAAAAGGGAGAGGATCCAAAGAAACAAACATTTTTTGATAACGTTTTTTAACATAATTCCGAATTACTTAGTATACTCTGTAAGAATCTTTTTTTTTTTTTTACTCTGTAATTGCCAAAAATATCCTGCAAAGGGTTTTCTGGTATGTATCACATATTACAGCCCATAATGCTCTATTACTGATAGTTCCTTGTTTTTGTGATTTTACCTTTAGAAATATAAACATAACCAGAAGGAAGATCCTTTTCTGAATTATCAGGTCAGATCACAAAGGTTTAGGTAACATGGGATTATGTTGAACCATACAACACTGCCAATACACATGATATACAAAATCAGCAACTGTATATCATTCAGCTTAGTAGGAAAATTTCAAATTATAATTTCTTTAAAGGACACTTTTACTTGTAAAACTTCTAGAAGTTATTTTTAGCTACTAATAAGTATAATAAAAAGAAACATTTTTATGACAATGGATACAGTAAAGATCTTCTAAAGACAAGACATTTAGGTGTTATGTTTAAAGCTGAAGATACAATGACTTTAAACAATGACTAAGCATTTCAATACAAGTGAGAAATTCCATACTCACATGTTTAAAGCAGGTAACTGGAGCTGCGATAAAGCTATTGCTATTGATGTAGTTACCCCAGCTGAAGCCTTCCATGGAGACTGCTGTTGAAAAAAAATAAATTTAGATATATTACAATTCTCAAATCTTTTATTCACAAGAAAATGTGAAATGCTATAAAATTAACTTATCACCTTGAAAGTTTTTTCCTGTAAAGATTTAAGAACTTTTCAAATAAACATGAACTTTTGCATAGATCCTATCTGCAAACAAATAGTTTAACTCTTCTATACACAGCATAAACTGGGAAATGGAGTAAGAAAGAGCTCTTTAGTAATAAGCAGCAAAGAACAGCTGAGAGCAGAAGTGTTCAGGATAACAAAGAATGCCATGGTGGCTTTTAGGTTTTTATTCCTATGCAGCTTTTACCTGGCACCTCAATGAGATTCCCATCCAGTATCTGCCACTGATACCTTCACTAGGGTTTTTCATTGTTTTACTCCCTCCTACACCCCCTGCTTCTGCCTTCCTGTTAAGAATCTTCTATCAGAAGTGATCCTTTCCTCAATCTCTTCCTTACTACTCTCTTCTCCTTTCTCCCTTCAAAGCCTGTTAAATTTATCTCCACAGTGCTCCCCACCATTCACAACATAGAGAATCTGTACATGGAAAATGATAAACCAAATAAAAAATGATAAGGATACTGCCCCAAGCACTGAACTTGTGAACACAACTATTCTCTTCTAGAATAATTTATTGAAACCAAAACCATTATCAGGAAGCCTCGTGTGATAATGTACTAGTAGGGCCTAGAAATAGCTTAGTTAACAAAATTCAAAATTAAACTGTTATTAATTCAAATTAGATGAAGCAGTATCAAATATTTCACCTCTATTACATTCACCAGTATTACCTGCTTTAGTCTTTGCTTGATTTTGCAAGGTAGCTTGATACTGAGCATATGCGGCTAGTTTAGCAACTAAAGGTTGTTTCTGAAGAACTTTTGCTTTCTTTGTTGGAGGCTTACCCTAAAACAAGAAGAGTTAAGTAAATAGGATTCTTTTTCATCCACCCCCCTCCACCGAAAAAATTAACCTGATTGCATACTACTCATTCTGCTTAAGTAACATCAAGGGTTTAGAAAATTATTAAAGCAGAGGAAACATACAAGGAATTTTAACATGAGAAATGTTTTTTGGAGTTCTGCTACGATGTAGACATCTAACATGGGTAGCAGAGCTGGCACAGACTAAAACAGCAATATGCAAATTAATATGTTAATAAAAAATTATATCCCATAAGATGTTAAAATATAGGCTGTGGTGGATACTTGATTCCTTCTTATACTAGATAAAACCAGTGGTTATTCACTCATGCAGGTTGCCAAGCATTGCTATTTATATGGTAAGAGAAGATAATTTAATGTTTAAAGAGCAAGTGACTGAGGTTTTATACCTTTAGTGCTAACGCAAAAGATCAATGACAAAATGATCATGGGCCAAATTCACAGTGTGACAAACTGCCATCCATTTGGGTACAGACCACTGCTCAGGATCTTACGTACTGTCTATCTGAAATATAGAAATACATCTAAGTGATGTATTTCCTTAATTTGGGGAATTTATATAATCCTTTTAGTGCTACGTAATGATCACAATAAGTTAAAGGAGAGTAAGAAAGATGTGATCACTCAAATATATTACAGAAATCAGTTAAATGTCTTAAAAACATTTTTATATACAATAGCAACAACTTAGTCAAATGGTCAAATCTCCATTTTGTAGGCACTGATGTACATTTAAAAGAAAGATTTCTTTTTATACCATGAACGTTTCAAAAAGGTTAGTTGGATTAACCAAACACATTTGTTCAAGGTATCAAATAGGTTATAATCAAAACTACAAAGCAAAGATGATGGAGAATACCAAAGGGTAAATCATTTCCCCCCGAATATTGAATAACTGATTCTATCTTGATGTTACCTCAAAAGAAAACAAGGGGGAAAAATGGTTTCAATTTCTGTATATAACAAGGTGTTTATTATATTTATACTTATCTAGAAAAAAAAGTATTTTCAATTCATTATTACACAAACAGCTCATAGTTTACTTTGGAGTATGGCTTGTCTATAATAGCTGTTCAATTTTATAGACTGAACAAACTCTGGAGACCACATATTGAAAAAAAATTGTGGGGTATAAAGTGGTAACTGGTCAACTGGGTAGAGGTGGAGTGCAGTGAATCACAATCAAATGGCAGATAAACAGTGAAAGCCATAGTAATAAAAGAAATAAAGAATAAGAAGGTTTCTGTACCGTTACCTGAAGTCTGGCCAAAATGCTTGCCTTCTTGGAGTTTGACGAATAGCTTCGTGAACATGAAACGCTACAGAAACGCTTTGTTTTGGAGTAAAAAGCATCTCGCACACCAACCATGCCACACATTTCGCAGGTAGCTATTAAGAAAACAAAAACACTGGTGTCATGATCATATAATAAAACCCGTTTACCTAACAGTTTACGAACTTATTATCTGAAGCTTTTAATTTAAACATTAAACAGAACATGTCTTTTGTTACACAAATGATTAAAAAGCCTCCACAAAAGTTAGAGAAAAGATTGGTATGATGCCTGGCTACAGCTCCAGGAAGCCTGACCACAGCTCAAGGTCTGAGAGGCTTCACAAAGGGGCTAAACCCACAAATAGAAAGCAGATTCCACTTATATGTCCTAGGGCTCACCATGTGCCAGGCATTTTCATATATATTAAGAGCTCTAGTCTTTTGAAAGGATTCTAAACAAAAGATGAAAAGAAGTGCAACACAACTAAGGATAACACAAAGTGCAACCTAAAAAGAGCCAAGTCTTAAAAAAATGCTAAGGGTACTACATTCTTTCAAGTTATGTTCAGAGGACCAGAAGGAGAGGTTCAGAGTTTGTGGTAGGTGCTTGATTATTCACTTTGATAACAGAGGAAAACAAGACTTTGACTACTAATATGCCTCTTTTGTAAATTCACATATGGACAATAATCTGAAAGCTAGAATTAGAAGGGTCACAAGAACTGAAGTTCTGAGTAGATAAACAGATAGCTACCTGGGAGAGAGACTGCTAGGTCACGACAGCTCTAGTTTCAATTTTTTTGAGGAATTGCTCTGTGTTCTGTAATGGCTATATACCAGTTTACATTCCCACCACCAGTATGTATGTTTTTTTTTTCCCATATCCTCATCATTTGTTATCTCTTATCTTTCTCATAACAGTCATCCCAACAGATGTAAGGCATCTTATCATGTGTGTTTTTAAAGATTTATTTATTCGACAGAGAGAGAGCTCAAGCAGGGGGAGCAGCACGCAAAGGGAGAGGGAAAAGCAGGTTCCCACCGAGCAAGGAGCTCCATGTGGGGCTCTATCCTGGGACCATGACCTGAGCTGAAGATGCCTAACCGACGGAGCCTCCTAGGTGCCCCTCTCATTGTGGTTTTGATTGGTGTTTTCCTGATGTTTAGTGATGCTGAGCCCTTTTCATGTATCTACATTTTTCTTTTTAAGATTTTATTTATTTATTCATGGGGGGGGGGGGTGGGCAGAGACACAGGGAGAGGGAGAAGCAGGCTCCATGCAGGGAGCCTGATGTGGAACTCGATCCCAGGACTCCAGGATCACACCCTAGGCCGAAGGCAGGTGCTAAATTGCTGAGCCACCCATTTTTCTTAGGAAAAATGTCTATGCAGGTCCTTGTCCATTTTTCATCTGGATTATTATTATTATTATTTTTTACTACTGAGTTGTATAAATTCTTTATCAGATATGACTTGTAAATATTTTTTTCCATTCTGTAATATGTCTTTTCAATTTATTGCTTCCATTGCTGTGCAGATCTTCTCGTTTTGATGTAGTCCCATTTGTTTATTTTTGCTTTTGTTGCCTGTACTTTTGGTGATTAACCAAGAAATCACTGCCAAGACCTATGTCAAAAAGCTTTTCCCCATGTTTTCTTCTAGATTTTTAGTTTTAGGTTTTACATGGAAGTCTAATCCATTTATTATTATTTTTAAAATATTTTATTCATTTATTCATGAGAGACACAAAGAGAGAAGCAGAGATATAGGCAGAGGGAGAAGCAGGCTCCATGCAGGGAGCCTGACGTGGGACTCCATCCCAGGACTCCAGGATCACGCCCTGGGCTGAAGGCAGTGCTAAACCACTGAATCACTCGGGCTGCCCCCAATATCATTTATTAAAGAGATTGTCCTTGCCCTATTCTATATTCTTGGTGCCCTTGTCAATAATTAGTTGACTGATTATCAGTATCTTGAACAGACATCTGCATTCCCATGTTGACTGCAGCATTAGTCATAGAGCCAAAACAATAAAGATGACAGTTAAATGTCCTTTGACAGATGAATGGATATAAAAATGTGGCATGTTTACATATATACAACATTATTCATTATAATGAAGCATTATTCGTTCACAAAAGAAGAAGGAAATCCTGCCATTTGTGACAACCCGGATGAACCTAGAGAGCATATGCTAAGTGAAGTAGTATATTGGGATCATTTACATATGGAATCCTTAAAAAAACCCCAAAAAACCAAAAACACCAATTTCATAGAAACAAAATGGAACGGTGATTGCCAGAGGCTAAGGGGAGGGCTACAGGTAGATCAAAGGGTACAAAGTTTCAGTTATAAGAAGAGTAAATCGTGAAGCTCTAACAAACAGCATGGAGGCAACTGAAGTTAATTAATACTGTACTGCACACTGGAAGTTGCTGAGAGTAGATACCTGTGTTCTTCTCCATCACTCCACACACAAAAAGAGAGCTAGCTATATGAAGAGATGGACAGGTTACTTATCTTGATCTTGGTAATCATTCTACAATGTGTATATATATCAAATCATCACATTGTACATATTAAATAAATACAACTATATTTGTCATTTATTCTTCAAAAGAATTAGGAAAAAGCTCCACAACAACCAGAAAGTAACACAGCAAACAACTGCCTGAGTTCAATTCTCCCCACCCAAGTAGTTAAACTGAAGAGACCTATAGTTTAACCAGTACTTATAAATCTATTGAGAAATCATGGAAGAAAGATAAGGTACCAGAGGATGAGAGATGAAGAAATGAGTGCTTAAGGAGAGGAAAAAACTGAATGGTTTTCTGTTGAGAAAACTGTAATTATAGAATTATAGAAAATTATAGACAAAAATATCTGTGACCATCTAGGTAAAGAGGTTATGATCCCAAGGGACAGTGAATCTTTGTCAAGAATTATACATATCAAACTATAATTCCTACAACTAGGATTTAAGTTCCATTAGGGGAGGGACCATTTTACATTGTTTCTCTTTGTATCTCTAGTATTTAAAATAGAGCCTGGCACATATAAAGTTTCAATAAACCTTATTTCCTGTTGTGATAATATTACTGGACTGGTATAACTAAACCATGGCAAGAGCTATCAGCTAACCCTTGAACAACATGGGTTTGAACTACATGGGTCCATCTACATGTGGATTTTTTTTTTTTGATAAATACAATACAGTACTATAAATGTATTTTCTCTTTATGATTGTCCTAAAATATTCTTTTCTCTAGCTTACTTTATTGATAGAATATATTATATAATACAAAAAATATAAAATGTGGTAATCAACTGTTAATGTTATCAGTAAGGCTTCTGGTCAACAGTAGGCTATTTGTAATTAAGTTTTTGGGCAGTCAAAATTTACACATGGATTTTCGACTACATGAGGGGTTGGCACTCCCAACCTGTGTTGAGGGTTGACTATATATTAATAGAGTTAGTAACTTTTTTTTCTTGGAGTTAATACATCTGATAAAATCTCTCATGCAGCTTTGTCAATAACGACTGAGAAATTCAAGGTGAAGCAGAAGATATCTAGGTTAAATTTTAACTGACTAGATGACCACAACTGGTGGTTCCTGATAAATGACAGGAAGTTTTTTTTTTTTAAGATTTTATTTATTCATGAGAGACAGACAGAGAGAGAGACACACACACACACACACAGACACAGGTAGAGGGAGAAGCAGGCTCCATACAGGAAGCTCAACACAGGACTCGATCCCGGGTCTCCAGGATCACACCTGGGCCGAAGGCGGTGCTAAACCGCTGAGCCACCCAGGCTGTCCAGGAAGTTTTTTTTTAAAGACTTTATTTGTAAGTAATCTCTACACATAGTGTAGGACTTGAATCCACAACCGCAAGATCAAGAGTTGCATGGTCTACCAGCTAAGCCAGTCAGGTACCCCTGTGAATGGGAAGTTTTTTGATAGTCTGCAGGACTCTGTACCAGGTTGCACGCTAATTCAACTTTTTAATCAAAAGACTAGAATATGGGACACCTGGGTGGCTCAGTGGTTGAGCATCTGTCTTTGGCTCAGGGCGTGATCCCAGGATCTGGGATCGAGTCCCACCTCGGGCTCCTTGCATGAAGCCTGCTTCTCCCTCTGCCTGTGTCTCTGCCTCTCTCTCTCATGAATAATTAAATAAAAGTTAAAAAAAAAAAAAAAGACTAGAATATGGCCTATAGGGCACCATTATCAAATCTACAAATTATATAAAACCAGAATATTATACAACACAACCTTCAATATTAAATGACAGAATTAGAAATAAGAAGTTTCTAAAAAAAAAAAAAAGGAAATAAGAAGTTTCTAGACGACCAAAATTTAGTAAGAAAAAGATGATGTGGATTAATTAATTAATTTTGCAGGGGGAGGGGAGAGGGAGACAGGTAATCTTAAGTAGGCTTAACTCAGAGCTCGATCTCATCTCCCTGAGATCATGACCTGAGCCGAAATCAAGAGTTTGATGCTTAACTGACTGAGCCACCCAGGTGACCCCGGAATAATTTAAAGTCCTAAACCTTGGATTTAAAAAATCAACTGCAGGGGCACCTGGGTGGCTTAGTTAGTTAAGCATCTACCTTCGACTCAGGTCATAATCCCAGGGTTCTGGGATCTAGCCCCACAGTGGGTTTCCTGCTTAGTAGGGAGCCTGCTTCTCTCTCTGCCCCCTCCAACCCCACCCAGCATGTATGCTCGCTCTCTCAAATAAATAAATAAATAAATAAAATCTTAAAAAATCAACTGCAGCTGGAAAGGTGCTGGAACTTGGCAGTCTCAAAAGGAAAGCTCCCAGAAGCTTTCCAAATCCAGGGCCTGGGGACTGAGGAGGTGCCTAATTCTTCCCAGATATCCTGCCACATTCAGAGACAGGTCTCCCAGGACCAGTATAGTGTGTAGCTCAACCAATGTCCAAAGGGGGAACCTCTTAGCCATACATGCTGCCCATCATCCTGATGGACAGGCTAGGGGACGTCAGTGCCAGTCTTCTGCCCTGAGACCCATGGCCGGGCCTCTCAACCTGGCTTTTGGCTGCTAAGGTTCTATGACAATTAGCGTAGCCCGATCACTGCTACTCCGCTTCCCTTAAGAGAAATGTAAAGCTGATCTCATCAATTAGGTCCATCTACAGTCCCAACTTGAGAGGAGGCTTGAGATCACTCCTCGGCCCTTTTCAGGCCCTGAGTCATTTTTCAATTGTTAAAATCAGAATGATATCACAGCGGACTCACTTCTGAGTCTAAGTGGTATCAAACAAGCTGGGTCCCATTCCCATTCAGTGTTTCCAGGCATCCCTGGTATATGCAACCTCAGCCAGGGCTTCTTGGGATTCTTCCTCTCATCCTTGCCTTCAAGCCACCCCGCCTAGCAGGTAACCACACCCCAACAGTACAGACGGAAAAACAGGCTCAGTGGGTTAGAAGCCTTTTGGCCCAAGGCCAAAAATTTAACTCCAAATCTGCCCGATCCACCTTCTTTCCCCTGTGCCCTAGTCTTTGTGATGTCCTTGGAGATGACCTGGTTTGGCTCCCAAGTGAAGTGGGAGTGTGTCCTTCAGCTTTTGCCAATAGGAAGTCTCTTTGCTGACAGCAAGTACCAGAAACCAGGACCCGCAGGAGGCCCTCAGTGAGCACTGACTGATTTAAAAATAAGCTTTCAGACACGGCAGGCCCCAAGATGGTTGTATTTCCAGATCTTTCATCTCTCAGCAACGTTTCCTGTGGTCAGTCATCTATGTGCTTGGCACAACTGAATGGCTCAGCATTATTCCTTCAAAGTCCTACCTTCCCATCTTTGCTCATATAGTTCCTCCTTTCACAGGGTTCTCCCACAGAGAACTCTTGGCTTGTCTCTAAGCCAGTGCAAAGGCTGCCTGCCCTGTGAAGCCTGCCCTGGTTGGACCCAATGAGAGTTCATCACCTGTCCTTCATGTTCCCATGGCCCTGCTTATGCCTTTCCTAAAAGTATATTCAAATCGGCCTCATATCATTTATTAAAAAATAGAAAGTTGGGGTGTCAGGCTGGCTCAGTTGGTGGAGCATCTGACACTTGATCTTGGGGTTTTAAGTTCAAGCCTCACAATGGGTAGAGAGATTACTTAAAAATCTTAAAAAAAGTCAACTGCAAATGCACAAGACTGGTTTAATTGGTTTACTAGTAAAGCTGTAGGAAAGACTGAAGGGTTTCAGTTAAATGCAAAAATCAGTATTACTTTAAAAAAAGCTAAAGCAATTCTGTGGCATGAGTGGAAATGCAGTGTCCTGAAAAAGGGAGATGAAGGCAGAACTATCTTCTGCTCTAATTACATAGGTGATCAGCCATTTGCCTGAGGTGCTTTCTAGGATATGGGACTTACAATCCTAAAAAGAGGACAGTCTCCAGCAAGATAGGACAAGCTGTTACCTTACTCCCATGTAATCCGAAGTATGTCCAGAAGACAGTGAGCAGGATGTACCAATGAATTAAAATCGCTGTGATACTATGAGAAATCACTGAAGCAACAACTAGAGTTACCAAAGAGTGTTCTAGTGTGAAGGGATATCATAGTAACAAGGATTAGGATTATTCTGTGTACAATTCTTTTTTTTTCTGTGTACATTTCTTTATTTATTTATTAAATATTTTATTTATTCATGAGAGACACAGACGGAGAGGCAGAGATATAGAGGGAGAAGCAGGCTCCCTGCAAGGAGCCTGATGCAGGACTCGATCCCAGGACCCTGGGATTATGAACTGAGCCACAGGCAGATGCTTAAACACTGAGCCACACAGGTGCCCCTTCTGTGTACCTTTAAAAAGCAAAATTAAGACCCAAAGGCAAATTTAGAGGATGGGTAATTTTGGTACAATATAAAGGATATTCTGGTAATTACAGATACCTTTATCACTGGAAGTATTAAAAAGAAAACTTCCCAGAAGCACCTGTTATAGAGGAGATTTTACCCTGCAAATGTCTGTCAACTCTACAAACCTGTGATCCTGCAAACTTCCAGTTACATGGGGATTTACTACCTAATGACTGAATTTATGTCCACATTATGTTTCTCAATAGCCTTTTGTTTTTATTTTGTTCTCCTTGCCTGCTGCCAGAACATAGCAGGTAGGCAAGATAAAGAGATCCAACAGAAATCTAGTGATCTTATCTACAACTCAAAGTGTCAGACTGCGTTTCTTTTCTCCTTGAAAAATTCTAAGGAAGGTAAATGACAGAAAAAATGGAACCAAAACATAACCTCCAACATGAAGCTGAGTAACAGCAGAAGGCTGTAAATACTCACCCATGCCAGATTTACCATCTGGGTATGTGTACACTTGTCCATTGTTTTTGATAATTGGGAGGTTAGAAGGTAAAGGAGCAACTTCTTCTTCACTCTCTTCAGAGCTGGAGCTGCTACTTGTGTCCTCACTGCAGCTATCATAACCGTCAAACATCCCGAACGAGTCTCTTCTTTTCCTTTCAGAGCGTGAAGAATGTTCAGTCTTAAAAGTAGAAGAAATCAAATAATACATGACACAGCACAGACACACCCTCTGCCACCGCCCTCCACCTGGGAAAGAACTTAGCTCAAATTGTTTAAGTGATAACTGAAAAATGAAGATCTAGCTCTGAGAAATGATAATTTTATTCTGTGATGAAATGTTTGTTTCAAAACGGAGGCTTCCCCTTCTACAAGGTGCAAATTTATTAGCTATCATGTTAACTGATAAGAATATCAACAGAGACAGTAAGAACATTGAATAGGATCAGGCCACGTAACTCAAGCTTTGCCATAAATGAGGTGGGTCATTTCTCTGTAAGAAAGGAGATTAGATGATTTTTTTTTTAAAGTTATGATGAAATACCCATAATGATTTCTCAATCTGCCTTTCAGCTCTGAAACTGTAGATTTCTACAATAATTTAGAGCGTCCAGAAAATACACAGATGCTTTCAAAAATCACTGCTAAGAGGCTCTGGAGGGATTCAGAATTTTTAATTTTAGAGATAGTTTATAGATATTACCTATTTCAAAAATTATAGAAAACATTTGTACATATACGTATCTGTCTCCCTTTTTTTCCCTTAGCATAAACAATGGTTATAAAAACTCCAAGCTAAAATTTTCTTTTCTTTTTTTTAATTAATTAATTGATTATTCAGAGGAGACACACAGCGAGAGGCAGAGACATAAGCAGAGGGAGAAGCAGGCTTCCTGTGGGGAGTCTGATGCGGGACTCAATCCTACAACTCCGGGATTATGCCCTGAGCCGAAGGCAGACACTCAACCACTGAGCCACCCAGGCACCCCAACATTATTTTTTTTTAAAGGAAAAGCACAAAAGCACCAATTATCTTCAGTGAACGCTACACATTTGTTCCTCCAAAAAGATATGTCCTCTCTCAAAGCCACCCAAACCACCAAAATGTAGTATTGCCAACTCCAACCTTTCCTGAAATACACTGCAAAACTTCAAGTTTAATAAGAAGTAAAAAGAAAATAGGAAATTAACGAAGAGAAAAAAAATCTTCAGGAAAAAAGAATCTGTAAGGAAACAGAAGAAACAGCAAAAGAAAACGTAAAAAAAAAAAAGATATAAACACATAGAGAGTTACAACTAGAGTGAAAAGTATCAACCAAAGAATCTTTAGAGTTTGGCACCTATCCTTATTCTTTTCCTTCAGTTAGTATTTTTTATTTTTTACTCTTTATGCACAATTTTATTTCCTGGCTAGTTTAACTTCCAACCATGACCAATAACAAAGATGAAATCCTGACAAAATAAAACCAAGCAGGGCAGCCTGGGTGGCTCAGTGGTTTGGCGCCGCTTTCAGCCCAGGGTGTGATCCTGGAGACCTGGGATCGAGTCCCACATCGGGCTCCCTGTGTGGAGCCTGCTTCTCCCTCTGCCTGTGTCTCTGCCTCTCTCTCTCTCTCTCTGTGTCTCTCATGAGTAAATATATAAAATCTTAAAAACAAAACAAAACAAAAAGCAAATGCATCTCAGGTATACAGGTGCATTTCAGGTATACAGGTATGAAACATTTGTACTAAAATGGAAAACGGATTTTTACTTGTATCGGGTGTAACTATGAAAGCAACAAAATTAGTTTCTCAACCCAAACAATGGAAATCTTTTATACTAAAATGAATACCCTCTTTTAAAAGAAGGCCCTTTAGGAGGCTCTACAACTGCTACAATGCTGTTGCCACTACCTCCAACTTCTTATAATATTCTTTTTGTTTAAAAAATTTTTTTAAAAGATTTTATTTGAGAGACAGAGATAGCAACATAGAGCACAAGCGAGGAGAGGAACAAGCAGGCTCCCCGCTGAGCAGGGAGCCTGATGTGGGGCTATATCCCAGGACCCTGGGATCATGACTTGAGCTGAAGGTAGATGCTTAACCAACTGAGCCACCCAGGTGCCCTAGTATTCTTCTTTTTTTTAAATTTTTATTTATTTATTTATTTATTTATTTATTTATTTATTTATTTATTTATTTTTATTTTTTATTTTTTTTTGTATCCTTCTTTTAAAACTCTCTTTTAGATCCAATTTTAAAAAGAAAACCCTATTGTATGTGGCTACTTTGTAATTATTCCACTTCCCTCAATAGTTTTAACAAATTTGGATCTGAATAACCCGCAGGTATTTTAAAAAAATCAAATGTGAGGTGCCTTGGTGGATCAGCAGTTGAGTGTCTGCCTTTGGCTCTGGTGGTGATCCCAGGGTCCTGGGAGCAAGCCCTACATCAGGCTCCCCACAAGGAGTCTCTCTCAAAACTAAGTAAATAAAATCTTTAAAAAGTTAAAAAAAATCAAATGTATTTTCAAAGAATCAAAATCTGCTACCACTAGATTTCTAAAGAACAAGACTCTGAAGGCAATGCCCAAAGAAAGTATAGCAACATTTTGAACTGATGAGGTGATAAGGAATGGGAGAGTCCTTGTCTGAGTGAAGGGTGGTGCTACGAGCATAGAATTCTGACAGCCATGCGTTTGAGTCTCAGCTTTGCTGTTCTTTAGCTTTGAAACAAGTAATGAGCCTCTTCTCTTACTCATTCAATATTCAACAACTATTTATCAGACATTTGTGTATCTCACAGTAGCAGAGGCTGAAAATAGAATGGTGTACAGAGCAGACAAGATTCATGCTTTTCACAAAGGTTAGTTTATTGGCAGGAGGAATCCAAGCAAGGCCACGTGAAGACAGAGTCAAACTGAGGCAGGAGTAAAGAGTACTCAGCTAAGATTCAGGGGTGAGGAAAGGCCTTGGTAGGATGAGACTCCGATGTCAGAAAGGGCAGCCAATTGAATAGCTGGTGCTGGGATGTTCTAGGCAAAGCAAAGAACAAGACAAAGACCTTCAGGTTGGAATATACTTGGCACACTGAAAGGCCAGCGTGAGAAGTGTAAGAGATAAGGCTGGAAGAGGATACAGAGACCATATCATGGGGCCCCCTTGAAATACAGGGTAAAGAAGTGATACATTTCCTTTTTCCTGAGGGCAAAGGAAAGACATTATAAAATATTTATCACAGTGTCTGGAATGCACACTTAATAAACACTGGCTAGACATTTATTTATTTATTTATTTATTTATTTATTTATTTATTTGTTTGTTTGTTTATGCTAGAATTTTAAGTTCTAGTAGATTCATACAGCCCACGTCCATGCAAATACCCATAGTTTTCATGTAAGCTTGTCCACTTTACAGCCAGTTCGGTTAGGAGCTAATGCATATTTATTGACCCTTAAATATCAGCATAGAACATCTTATTCTGACTATCCTGGTGACTATAACCCTGAAATTTCAGGGCGTCAATGATTACGAACATCTTAGTGTCGACATTACAGGCTGTTAACATTAAAAAAATGAAAGTATTATGAGAATTAATTCCGTTAATATGGAAATTCCCAGGTTGAGACATTAAAGTAGTTCCAGGCCACTAGTGCCCCTTGACACACAAGAAAAAGAAAACCACATTTAAACAGATCATAGTATCACTCAAAAATACTAGAGAGAAGATTAAAAAAAAAAAAAAAAGAGAGAGAGAAGATTTAAAAAGGGATCAATCACCAAGTGAATCTCACTTCTCAAAAAGTCCAATTCCAGGCTCATTCAGTTCAATCAGTTGCTTAGTGACTAACCCTTAAGTATGAACAGACAGGCTAGGATCACTAATCAATCATTAAAGAAAGGCTTCGGAGAATGTGAAGAAGAATCTATAGGAAACAGAAGCAATACAGAGAGCAATAAAAAAAAAAAAAAGAACTTCAAAAAACGGAATTAATTCTTCAGGGACATAATAGGATATCATTGGTGAACGAGATCTTGGAATTTAAAAACGGAAGAGGCAAAATAATCTCTATGTCATACACCTGAAACTAATGTAATACTGTGTCAAATCCAAGTAAAAAAGTTAAAAAGAAAAAAGAAAAAAAAGAAAAAAGGTAATTCAGTGGAAAAAAGATAGTCTTTTCAACAAAAGGTGCTGGATCAAATAGGTTACCAAATTAAAAAAACAAAACAAAAGAAAACCCCCAACTCTGATCTGTACTTTACATCATCTATAAAAATTAACTCAAAATGAATTACAAGGACGCTTGGGTGGCTCAGCGGTTGGGCGCCTGCCTTCAGCTCAGGTTGAGATCCCGGAATCTGGGATCGAGTCCCGCATGGGGCTCCTTGTGAGGAGCCTGCTTCTCCCTCTGCCTATGTCTCTGCCTCTCAGTCTGTGTCTCTCATGAATAAATAAATTTTAAAAAATCTTAAAAAAATGAATTACAAAAAAAATATGGATCAGACGTAAATGTAAGAATTCAAACTATATAACTTCTAGAAAAAATATAGGAAAAAATCTTTATGACCTTAGGTAGGCATAAAATTTTTAGGTATAACATCTAAAGTATAACATTAAAGTATGATCCATATATGAAAAATACTGGTAAGTTAGACTTTATCAAAATTAAAAACTGGTCCAGGCTTCCCTTGTTCTCTTACTATTAAGAGAATAAGACAAGACACACAGATTGGACAACAATATTTGCAAGTCATGTGTCTGATAAAGGATTGGTATCTAGGATATATACAGGGCTACCAATAACTGAAACAGTCCAATTAAAAAACAAACAGGCACAACATCTCAACAAACAATTCATAAATCTATGGATGGCAAATAAGGACATGAAAAGATGTTCAACATCACTGGTCATTAGGAAATTAAAACCATGAGATACTCTTATACATTGATGTTGTTAGATTGCCCCAAATTAAAAAACAAAAAACAAAAAAAAACAACCCTCTATGGTCTATGTAGTAAATGGAACTCTAAAACATTGCCGATGGGAAAGTAAATAGAACAAAAGCATTTTGCAAAAGAGGCAGTTTGTTAAAATGCTAAATGTAAACCACATATTACCCATTCCACTCCTATTTACCTAAAATAAATGAAAAAATATGTCCAAAGACATACATATATACGAATAGTTGTAATAGCTCAAAAATTGAAAACCCAAATATCAACAGGTGAGTGAATAAACAAATTACGGCATATCCACAGTGATTCCATCTTGCTGCTTAGCAATAAAAAGAATGAGGTGATACACATAACATGGAAACCTCAAAATATGCTGAGTGAAAAACCAGACAAGAGCACATTCTGTATAACTCTCTATAAAATGCTAGAAAATGCAAACTACTTTTGCATTTCCTTCATTTTTACTTAATGTTCTATTTGTATCACAAAATTCCATATTACTTTTAGTTGTCATGCCCTTAAAGCTCCTCTTGGCTGTGACCGTTTCTCAGGTTTTCCTAGTTTTTGATGACCTTGGCAGTTTTGAGGATTACTGGTCAGGTATTTTGTTGAATGATCCTCTCCTAGGATTTGTCTCATAATTTCCTCATGAACAGACTGGGGTAGTTTTTGGAAAACAAATCAGAGGTACTATAAAGTACCCTTTGTATCAGATCATACAAGGAAACATTCTATTCACATGACTCACCTCTGTTGGTACTGACCTTGATCACCCCTACCTGCAGCAGTATTTTTCAGGTTTTTCTCCATTATAAAATGACTTCCTAACCCCCCTGCATACTGTACTTTTTAAGGGACTTCGTGAACTCCACACTTAGGAAGTGGGGAGCTATGCTCCCTTCTCCTCAATAGTGGGGCACCCACACAATTTGGAATTCTTCCAAATAGATTTCCTCTCCTTTTCTAAAATAAGTTATATATATATATATATATATATATATATATATATATATATATATATATATATAAACCTTTTGGGTTTATGTGAGGTTTTTCTCTCCAGTTGTATATCTCCAGCTGAAATACTCTCTAACTGATGCTGTCTCTCAAAGTAGCAAATCCAGATTATGTGATTTCCACCTGCCTTTTATCAGTTATGAGAAGTTTGAAAATCTGGTACAGGTCTGGTTCTCCATTGTAGTCTTACTATTTTCCCTCTTTTAGTAAATAATTTATGGGGAGATACTTAGAGACCATGCAAATATTCTGTTCATGAAAATTTCACTCTAGATTTAGCATCCAATGATTATCTTGCCCAATCTGTAACTATGATTTTCCAGCCCCAGAGTTTCTTCCATATTTTCAGTTGACATTCTTATGTAGGGAAGATCCCTCTTTTTTCTATTATGGGTACCCACCACTCATGGATTCCTACTTTTCAGTGGCTTGTAACTCTTTATAATCCTAAATTATCTGGGAACTCAAACTGTTCCAGATTCAGCCAATGGGAACCTAAGCCTCATGTCATTCCAACAAGCCTCTATCATTGTTTGAGCAATTCCTTAACTTTCTGGCATAACAAGACATTCCAGCCTTATCCTATACTCATTTTCCTGTCCCAACCTTAGAATCAACCATTTCTTCAAAGAGCCCTGGTTTCTTTTAGTGAGAGATATCAGAAATAAAGATACAAGTATACCATGTGCTCATAGGTCTCTGGTCTCTGGGCTCTTCAGTAGATGGGAGTTGGAATATACACCTAAGTGTATGTGACATATGTATACACGTATGTATCTTAGAAAATCATGAGTTCAGACTTTCAAATCCAATTCTGATCCATGCTTCAGGGTTTTTCCTTATTTCCCCAAATCTGTATTTGGAACTCTGTTCTTTCAGAGTGAAAAACCCTGGCTCTCACACAAATTACATGTACTCATTTGCTCAGTCTTTTTATACATTTAAATAGTTTCAGAAGCACAACATCCATAAGCTACAAGAAACAAATTTATAAGTCTAGAATTTCTTTGTAGTCCCATCTCCCTAAACTGAAGGTCAGAGTAATGAGTTTAAGAGTTACTTGGATTATTTATTTCTCCCTCCTTCAATGTGTTTTTATTGAAATAAGTCAAGTTTGGTTTTTAGTCTTTCCTGCTATCCTTACCCGATTAATTTCATTTCTGGGGACTGCCTAAAAAATTGCCCTGCTTCCAAATATAAGAACTATATGTGAAGTTTTAACTTGGAAAAATGTCATTTCCTTCCCTGCTCCATCATTCACCTTTGTAGGCAGGTAATCAACTTTATTGCTCTCTGGTTCATCCTTCCTTTGTATATTTTGAAAAGGTAAAGAAGTATATTTATTTTGTTTTTCTTACAGAAAAGGCCACACATAATTTAAAATTTCTCTGTCCTTTGCTTTTATTAATTCAGAAATATATCCTGGAAATCATTCCATTTCAGTGCATATACATTTTCTTCATTCTTTTTTCAGCTGTACAGTACATGTGTGTGTTTACTCAATCTCCTTTGTTTGGACAGTTAGCAGTTTTCAATGTTTTGTGATTATGAGTATTGCTACAATAAACGAACCTACACACGTGTGCATATACATTTAAAACTACTTGAGGTAAACCATCAGAGTATATTCTTTGGGTAGAAGAGTGAATGTGTATATAATTTAATTAGGTATTACCAAATTTCTGTCCATAGAAATTTTACCATTTTGCATTTGCACGACCAACAGTGAGAATGTTTTTGTGAATATAACAGATGAAAAATGGTATGTCAGTGTAGTCTTTTTTTTTATCTTCTACTTGGAAAGAACCTCAAACTTCTAGGGAAGTTGGAAGAATAGTACAATGAAATCTTGTGTACTCTACTCTAACCTGCCAATTATTAACATTTTGCCTCATTTGTTTTATACTTCTCTCTACACATAGACATTCTGCTACATCATTTGAGAGTAAGTCACATACATCATATCTTTTTGTTTGTCCAAAATTTAGTATGCATTTTCTAAAAATAAAATTGTTCTCTCCTAATTACAGCACATAGTTATCAGTTTCAGGAAATTAAACATCAATGTGATACTTTTCCCCAATGTACCAACCTTAGTCCAATGGACCCAATAATGTCCTTTATATAGCATTTCTTCCCCTCAGTCTAAGATCACAGGTCATATTTGTCTCTTAGTTTCCTGTAATCTGGAAGATTACTTCTGAATAATGCAGGCTCCCTTCCCATCTTTTTAACAGAATGTTTCTCATTTGAGGATCCTCATGTTTCTTCATTACATCAAGTTATGTATCCCCATAATACCACGAGATAACTTTCTTAGAATATTACATCTAGAGGCATAAGATGCTTATCTGGGCCCTCTCTGCCAATGTTAATTTTAATCACTCTTTCATGCTGTTGTCCAATTTTTTCTTACCATATTTTTCCTTGCAACTAATAAGCAATCTTGCAAATTTTAAAATCAGTATGAATTCACACCTCATTTACAGCGGTTTATAATCTATTACTGTCTTCACTTATTTTGGGGCTCAAATTATCCCATATTTAGCTGCTTGGATTCCTAGGCACTGCATCCTGCATCCCATTGAAAAGCTCCCATCAATAGTGCTGGGTATTGACTTACTTTCTGACATATCAAGATATTCCAGTATCATTTTCTACCTATGTTGTTCCAATCCTGAAATCAACCCTTTCTCTAAGGAGTTTTCATTCTTTTCAGTGGGGATTGGCATTAAAAACCAGGATATGCTCAGTACGGTCTTATACATATAGAGCCATTTTTGTCTTCTTTCATAGGTCTGTGTGATGTGTGTTTTTGCCCTTTATCTTTAGGGTTTTTAGCCTATGTTTTTTTCAAAGCTCTGTGTATTTAAGAATTTACCTTTTGTAACATATCGCAAGTTTTGTTATAAAGTTGTCATGCAATTAAAAAAATTTTAAACATACGGGGATCCCTGGTGGCTCAGCAGTTTAGCGCCTGCCTTTGGCCCAGGGCGCAATCCTGGAGACCTGGGATTGAGTCCCACGTCGGGCTCCTGGCATGGAGCCTGCTTCTTCCTCCTATGTCTCTGCCCCCTCCTCCCCTCTATCATAAATAAATAAATAAATCTTTAAAAAAAATTTTTAAACATAGTAAAATTTATCAGTATTTTTATTTTTATAACTTGATTTTGGGATGGATGACTCAGTGGTTGAGCACCTGCCTTCGGCTCAGGGTGTGATCCCAGGGTCCTGGGATCAAGTCCCATATGGGGCTCCCAGAGGGGAGCTTGCCTCTCCCTCTGCCTAGGTCTCTGCCTCTCTCTCCATGTCTCTCATGGAGCCTGCTTCTCCTGTGTCCGCCTCTCTTTGTATCTCTCCTAAGTAAATAAAATCTTAAAAAACAAAAACTTGATTTTGACCCATTGAAAACTTTTCTTTATAATCACTGCATAGAAAAGTTTACCCATATTTTGTTATTTGTGCATTTTTAAATATTTTGACCTTTGATCCATTTGGAATTTATTCTTATGCATGGTGTGAAGAATTGACCCTAATATCATCTTTTCCTAAGGGGCTATCTAATGGTGCCAACATGCATTATTAAAATGTCCATTTTGTTTCAGTGATTTGAAATACTACTCTAATAAAGCATTGGGTTTCCATATGTAGCTGTATCTGTATCTGGACTTTATAGTACTTTATTGGTCTATCCATGTGCCAATGTCTTGTTTTTCAAATTATACAGGCTACCTATTTTGCTATTTGTTAGGGTTATATCACAAAGATCTTCTCCTTAATGTTTTGATATTCTTATTTTTCCAAATGAACTCCAGTATTAACTAGTTTAGCTCTATACAAAAATTGTTGGTATTAGGATCTCATAAATTAATTGAGGAATAAAGTGACATCATGAGGTTGAGAGGTCTTAACCAAAAACAAAGGATGTTGTTCCAATTGTTTAGTTTCACCTTGTGTCTTCAAGAAATGTTTTCTAGTTTGCTTCATATAGATTTTTATGATTATTGTTAAAACCAAATCCTTAGAAATTTAAGTATCCTTTTTCTTGCTATTGTCATGCATTTTCCCCTCATTACATTGTGTAATTGGTTACTGAGTACATAAAGGTTTATTTTATATCCTTCAATCTTCCTAAAATACTTTGAAATAGTTTTGTCATTGATTTTCTGGGGCTTTCCAGATGAACTATCAATGCCATGCTGCCTGTAAAGAAACTTTTATTTCTTTTCCATTACTATGCCTACAATCGTTTTCTCTTTCCTATCTGTACTTGTACATATCTGCAGTATGTCACATATCAGAGACAATGTGCATCTTTACTTTGTTTCTGATTTTAACGTCTATTAAGATGCTAGTCTTAGGATTTAGGGGTGTGTATATATATATGCATCTATGCATCTGTATTTATGAAAATCACCTGATGGATGTATCCATTTCCGTTTTCTCAAAACTTTTTTTTTTTAAAAGATTTTATTTATTTATTCATGAGAGACACAGAGATTGAGAGAGAGAGAGGCAGAGACACAGGCAGAGGGAGAAGCAGGCTCCATTCAGGGAGACTGATGTGGAACTTGATCCTGGGTCTCCAGGATCAGGCCCTGGGATGAAGGTGGCATTAAACCGTTGAGCCACCTGGGCTGCCCTTCTCAAAACCTTTGAGTTAGGAATGCTTGTTGAATTTGGCCAGATTTTTTTCAGCATCCATAAAGAGAACATGATTTTTCTCCTTAGGCCCATTAATATGGTGGATTATAGCAAGAGTTCCAAATACTGAATCATCCTTATGTTCCTACTATATAAGCTTTCACTTCATCATGATGTATTTTCTTAATGTGCTGTTACATTGCATAATATTTAAGATTTTGCACTGATATTAATAAATATTTATCTATAATTTTCATTTTTGTGCCATCTTTATCAGGTTTAGAAATTGATATTATTTTTGCTTCATAAAAATTGCAAAGTTATTCTGCATTTTCTATGTTCTAAAGTAATTCATGTAGCTTTGGGAAGGTATGATCTGTAAAGCTTTTGTAGAATTCCTTTGTGAAATCACATAGGTTTGGTGCTTTGTGGGTTAGCTCCTTGACAAATTTGTTTCTTCTACTAAAACTAAGTTAAAAATCGTTTTCATTTTTTGAGAAAATCTTAAGCAGGATCCACACTGGTGTGGAGCCTGACATGGGGCTTGATCTCCCAACCTGAGATCATGATCTGAGCTGAAAATCAATATTCTGACGCTTAACTGACTGAGCCACCCGGGCGCCCCTCCCCTTTCCTTTCAAAGTAGGCTATATGCCCGGTGTTGGGGCCTTAACTCCTGACCCTGAGATCAAGAGGTGGATGCTTAATTAATGGAGCCACTCTGGCACTCAAAGTTTTTATTTTTTTAAATCTTTAGAGAGGCACCTGGGTGGCTCAGTTGGTTAAGCATCTGCCTTTGGCTCAGGTCAAGATCCCAAGTCCTGTGATTGAGTCATTCTCCCTTTCCCTCTTCTCCCCCTTGCTTGTGCTGACACACAAAATCTTAAAAAAAAAAAAAAAAAAAAAAATCAAATCTCTAGTGAGGTTAATTTTCTTAAACTGTATCTTCCTAAGAAAGAATCTATTTCATCTAGGTTCTTTCTTTTTCTTAAAGATTTTATTTATTATTGAGAGACCCAGAGAGAGGGGCAGAGACACAGGCAGAGGGAGAAGCAGGCTCCATGCAGGGAGCCCGATGTGGGACTCGATCCCGGGACTCCAGGATCACGCCGAGCCAAAGGCAGGTGCTTAACTGTTGAGCCACCCAGGTGTCCCTCATCTAGGTTTTCAGATTTATTTGCATAGAGGTGTGTAAAATAGTTGCATGTGACTCTCTCAATGTCTTCCATATCATGTTCTTTGACTTCATTTCTTATTTGGTATATTTTGTGCTTTCTCTTTTCCGCCTTGGTGAAACCAGTAGCTTATTCATTTTATGAATTTTCCCCGAAAGGTCCAGGATCGATTCATCAACTTGGTGTACAGTTTTTCTGTTAACTCCTTAATTTCCACTTTTATCTTTATTTTTTTTTTAATGGGGCTTACTTTGTTGTTCTTTTTTAATTTTTGAGTTGGGAATTATTTTTATTTTTTTTGAATTGGGAATTATTTATTTTCATTCTTTTATTTTTACTGTGATAGAGTAACCTGATTAGGCCCAAGATGGAGCTGCTTAGGCTAAGCCACCTTAGCAAGTAATGAAGTCGTTATGTTCCTCTCTCCCTGAAAAGGCAAGCCTAAGTAAACTATCAATGAGTGCCTGCTTAGAACACATAATGCCTGACCCAGGTCCAAGACTTCCTTCTGCTCCAGGAAGAAAAGCAATCCAGCTTTAACCAATCAGCAAGTGCCCAGTGTAACTTCCTTGTTCCCACACACTTTGGTTTATAAAAATTTCTCGTTTTGTAAAGGAACTTGATCGGAGCGCCTTTCTACCTGCTAGATTGGATGTTGCACAATTTACCAATGACTAAATAGAGTCCGTAAGATTTTAAAAATTTACTGTTGAATTTTATTAACAAATATTTAGGACTATGAATTTTCCTCTGCTCAATGTACTTCACACAGTTGCATGTAATATTTTCATTATAATTTTTTAGGATCTCTGTAATTTGTTTACATTCCTCCTTTACCCAAGGACATTACCCTCTTCTAAATAAGGCAGAATTCTGAATGTGTATCAAGATGTAGAAATTTTGTCAGACCAGAAAGCACCCTCATGTCCCTTCCCATTTAATCCTTCTCCTCTCCCAGAAAAGTTCTAGTACTACGGGTTAATTTTGGATATATTTATTTAAATGGAATAAAACTTGGAGATTTTTATATATAATTCAGCTTACTCAGCACAGTATTTTCAGACTTATCCATGTTATTGTATGTATAAATGGTTCATTGCTTTTTACTAATATTGTACTTTAACAGCGTATGTTTATCCGTTCTCTATCCAGATTTGACTTTGAATATTGAATAAAGTCACTATGAACATTCTTGTATGAGGTGAACATATAACAGGAGGCTTCTAAATTTTAAGGTGGAAATGCTCTTTTTGTTTTCTTGTATAGGCTCTACTGATGTTTTCTTAACATACGACCGATTTTTGTGAACACTTTGTGTTTGAGAGAGAGTATATTGTATTTAGGATGTAGTGATAGATACACCTGAAGATCGGCTTCATTGTGTTTAAATCTCTTACATCCCTACTTTGTATTTCACCTGTCTTGTGCTCAAAGTGTCAGCGTCCAATTTTTGTGCTTTTTAGTGCTTGCATTTCTAGTTTTTGCTTTATAAAGATTATTGCTGTTATTTCGTACATATATATTAGTAACTGTCACATTTTTGTTGTGAATTAGGGTTTTAGCATTACAGACTGTTCTCCTTTGTTATTGCTTTTTGGTTTGACTTCTATTTTGCTTTCATCATTGCCAATCCTGCTTTCCTATTATTTCTATTTGCTTGATTGGTTTTTGTCTATCTTTTTAAACTGTCTTAAGGGTCTCTTATGTTAAAAAGTTGGATTTTGATTTTGTTCCTTCTTTTCTATTGAAATATAACTGACATTATAGTTTGCTGGGTTCTGATTTTTGAGCCAATCTGAAAATCTTTTTATTGGTGAAAGAATCCTCATGGATGTGACTGGTAGATTTGATTTCAATTGCATCACGATTTTTCATGATGGGTTTTCTTTGGCCTTTGAAACATTTCGGTGTTTTTAAAGGTTTGTATTTTTTTCCTAATGCTTACTTTTGAATCTATTTCTGTATATCCTTTTTTTTAAGATTTTATTTATTTATTCATGAGACACACACACACAGAGGCAGAGACAGGCAGAGGGAGAAGTAGGCTCCGTGGAGGAGCCTGATGTGGGACTCGATCCCAGGACTCCAGGATCATGCGCTGGGCTGAAGGCAGGCGCTAAACCGCAGAGCCACCCAGGGATCCCCTATGTATCCTTTTTCTTAATCTTTTCAGTTTCAGATCGTATCATCTGATTTCCTTGTTGATATTTAACCTATAATCATTAGTCTTATCTAATTTTTTTCCTTTCCCCTCCCGTTTTTAGTTGCCTTCTTTCTACTTTCTCAGAACCTAAAACATTTATGTACTATTTTACCTACATCCCTACTCCTGATTTTAACCTTAGTTCAAATAGAAACATGAAATCCTGTCTATCTTTTTGTAGAAAATTTCCCACACATCTCTTTAGATGAAGCTCATCCTTCAACAGTTTCCTCAGGAGGGGTTAGGGAGTACAGAATTCACTGAATTCTTGGTATGTTTAAAACTTTGTTCATAGTCTTAATCTTTGAGAGATAGTTGAATGGATATAAAAATCTTTGGTTGGCATTTTCTTTCCTTATGCTGCTCCACTATTATCTTGCTTTTGAGAAACTGGATACCAGTCTGCTTTTCTGGCCCTTGTAAGGTACTTCATCATTTTGGCCTGGAAGCCTGGAGAATTTTTCTGTTTCATTTAAGTCCTGCAGTTTACATTCATGGTATGAACTTCTGATGTATAGACTTAGATATTTATTTCCAGAAAGTTTTCTTGGATATTATGGTTTTATTCTTTTTCCTTCTTGGGGGGGCACACATTAGACTTTTTGGACCCATCTTCCATTTAAAGTGTCAGTTAAAAAAGAATCTCATTTTCATTCTCTTGACTGCTTTCCTGCTTCTCTTCTATGTCTTTTATTATATCTGCATTCGAATCTACTGTTTGATGGGAACCTTTGTAACTTAAGCTTCCTTTCTGAGTTTTGCCTTCTCTTTTCTGAGTTTATTCTGATTTTATTTCTTCCTGTTTTTTTTGTTCATTTCTGTTCTTAGTTTTATATTTCTGATTCAAGGTTTTTTTTCCATATTTCCAAACATGGGTTTGAGGATGTTTTATTTCATTTTGTGTTGTTGTGTTAATTTTCTTATGTTTTTTGGGTGGGGGAGGGGAAGATTTCCACCACTTGAAATGTTCTGATTTACTTTTTTTCCTACAGTAGTTCTATGTGTAGTCCATTCTTTCCTGTTTGTATTCATTTCATGGTCAAGAGTTCCTGGCTCAAGAACACTTCTAAGTTTACTTTCTCTTTCTTTTTCTGAAGGAGTGTTAATTCCTCCTCTTCCTTGTTTCTCTTCACTGCCATGTCTCCATCCCTTTCCTATGAAGCACTGCTTGTAACTTAAGTTACCAATTCTGGCACTGCTTACTTTTAAACTTTTCTCTGTGCCTAAAGCTGCAAACTACCAAATTTCAAACCTATGTTCAGTACTTTGGAACTTAAGTGTTGGATTTTCTTTTGGAAGTGATAATCTGTGCTTCATCTAAGTCTTTCGTGGCCTTAAACTCTATCAGTGAATCTGTTAAGCCTTCTCTCACTCTTCACATCCAAAGAATTGGGCAGAAGGAGCTCATGGAATCTAACTTATTTCTCTTAGAGATAATCTGTAGATTGTGGTAATGTTTCTTCATAATGCTGAAGAATTATGGGTGATGTGTGATGGATACGTGCTCTGTTTGCCTTATAGCTTGACAGAAAGGTGCGTGGGGAAATTGGATCAGGCTGCTGCCAATGTTCTCCAAAACTAGAAGTCTACACATACATAATTAAGTACTACTATCAAAGAAATAATGGTTTTGCCATTTTTTCAAACACTTTACCTATCATCAGATTTACCTTTTGTATCATCTAATAGTTTTCCAGAGTAAATCTTCTTCATTTTCATCTAATTTGGCTCAGAAACGTGTTTTGTCCTATGGGAGTTCATAAATTCTGCAACAATGTCTTACTGGACTATTTTTGCTAGTAATTTGTAAAAAGTCTCTTACAGGGCAGCCTGGGTAGTTCAGCAGTTTAGCGCTGCCTTCAGCCCAGGGCATGATCCTGGAGGCCGGGGATCGAGTCCCACGTCGGGCTCCCTGCATGGAGCCTGCTTCTCCCTCTGCCTTTGTCTCTGCCTCTCTCTCTGTGTCTCTCATGAATAAATAAAATCTTTAAAATAAATAAATAAATAGTCTCTTACAATTAATAAATTTACAGGACGCTCAGTATGTGCAAGGGACATTCTAAGCACTTAATGTATAGTATGCATTTAATCCTCACAACTACTATTATTCCCATTTTACAGATAAGGAAGCAGAGGCTCCAAAAAGCTAAGCAAGTTGCCCAAGGTCATACAGCTAAAATGAACACTAGCAATATGAATCAAGAAAATAATCTTAGACCAACGTTAAATTTTAACCTTTCTCTTTTTTTTTTCCCTTTCTTATTGTTCTGTCGGCCAACTTCTGTAAGCTTACATAGCAATGATCAAAAACTACTACTTCAAGTAATGTGCCTTTTTGAACACTGCTCTTTAAAATAAAACTGTAAAATCACGTTAGGTGACTATTTAAGACCTTGAGTAGAAGGTGACAGGATGACTGCAGGAGGAGACATCTCACCTAATACTTTGGAATATATGGATTACAAAGGAACTCAAAATATCTAGAATTCATATACTGAGTGATATATGCCTAATACTTAGAATTATGGAGATGGATTCTAGGTAAAAAAAACCCTAAAAGAATTAAAAGTACTGGGGTACCTGGGTGGCTCAGTTGGTTAAGAATCTGCCTTTGGCTCAGGTCATGATCTCAGGGGTCATGGGACGACATCAGGCTCCCTGCTCAGTGGGGAGTCTGCTTTTCCCTTTTCCTTTGCCCTCTGTCACTTGTGTTAGCTCTCTCTCAAATAAATAATTCATTAAACTGGTGGGGTGCCTGGGGTTCAGATGGTTAAGTGTCTGTCTTTGGCTCAGGTCATGATGCCAGAGACCTGGGCTCTCTACTCAGCAGGGAGTCTGCTTCTGTTTCTCCCTCTGCCCTTCCCCCTACTCATGCTCTCTCTCTCAAATAAATAAAATACTTAAAAACTTCATTAAACTGATAAAAATGGAAAGATTGATGATATTTGGCATGGCAAATGTATGTGTGAAATAGTCCTGATAGATCCTTGACAGGAAGGAAAACTTATGCCATCTTCTAGGAAGGCAATTTGACATTAGTCGTGAAATCTTAAAAACAAACAAACAAACAAACAAACAAACAAACAAAAAAAACACAAGAGTATGCCTTTCGACCATGTAATTCCACTTTCTGGAATCTGTTCTTTAGAAATACTCCATAGGAAACAAGAACCTATATGGAAAGAGGTTTCTTGCAGTGATAACATGATAGTGAGAAACTGGAGGCAATCTAACCAACAGTAGGGGAATCATTAGTAATTGGTAAGATACTGAGTGAAAAAAGTAAATTGCAAAATAGGAATAGCATGACTCACTTTTTATTAAAAGAAACAATGTATGCTGGCATATGCACAGATTGATGTATCTTCGTTCATATATGCATTTAGGAAGATCCTAGGAGGAACAGCTAAACTATTAACAGGGTGAGAATGGAATGGGAGGACAATTTTAATTTTTCTATGGTTTTCATTTTCTTTTTTTAAAGAACAAATGTGTAATATTTCTTTAGTGAAAAAATAAAAAGGTTTTTATAGTGACAAAATATAAGGAAAAACCATAAATTACAGTAAAATTCCATTTCCCTGCTATAATTATTGCCCTGATGAATCTTGTACCCTATAAAATCTACAAAGGAATTGAAATGTAAGACTTTTCTAGGAAAAATTTTACACAAAATATTTGAGATTCTAAATGCAAGCATGAATACACAACCAAGTAATAATAGTATAATTTCAATATGAATACTCATCCTAAATTAATCAGCTCCTCCTCATCCAAACCAATAGGGCAGTATAGGGGCCCACATCATTTTCCAGGTTTTATATTAGTCATGAAATATAAGTTTCCTAAATCCTTGAATTTGAAGGTTGTGTACACTCAAAGTTAAAACGAAATGAATTAAGAGATGTGATGACTGGACTCAATAGGAGCTATTTAGCTCTTACTGGTTTTCCTCATTCTGCCATCAGGATGAAAAGCAGTCTGGCATGGCGATAAAATTCACTGGCCTTAACAGATATGCCTTCTTTCTTTTTCAGCTTACTATTAAGAGGAAGATGAATGGTGAGGATTTGGGATTACTGGTTTTTTGTCTTCCACAAAACCAATGTGAAAGAATAAATTCATGAATGATACAATCAGAGGAAATGAAAGCAGTAATATAATAAGTAACCCCCTCAAAGAAACAAAAAAAAATATCCAGGAACAACAGGAGAGGACAGTATTCCACACAACAGTATTCTACAGTTTAAAGCAACAGTGAGCAAAAGGAAGCTTTTCTTGGATATACAAAAAGTACACATTTCTATTCGTTTGAGTTCAAGTTCTGGTTCTATCATGACTCTTTGGATGTTACAATTACTTGGGTCTCAGTTTCCCTCTCTTCTAAATAAGGAAAACATCACTTACTACACAGGATGTGTAATAGAGTAATTCACACAGATGGGCTTTCGGTTCTTCAAAAGAAAGCTATGAATCCTTAAGTATGAACCTGAAAAGCTAATTAAAAATAAGATGACCGGGTCAAAATTAAGCCTGAAAGGCAGTAGCCAAGAGGGTTTTTAAGATCATTATCAGCTATCTACTCTAAGGCAAATAATAGAATTCATGCTAAGGCTGGAATTGCAGTAGTACAAATGTAGTTTGAGCAATCAAATGAGCTCATTTATTAATATGTTAACACAGCAAAAAATAAGTTAAACAGGTGTGATACAACCTAAAAACATGGACCTAAGATGATGATAGTCTCTTGGTGTCTGTCTTTGAAAATATATTTGGAGCTGGTTGTGCAAAAGACAGATTATCACTAAACAATAATAAATCATGGGCTATTAATAATAAAATAATTAAAATAGGATTAAACACATACATACACACAAGGGAGTTATTTTTCTGTTGTACACAATAATCTTGCGACCAGCTAACTAAAGTTTTGAGACCTAAAAGTAAAGCAATAGATGATACCATCCGATATTTATTGAGCAATATAGACAGATTATGCTAAGCAACAGAAATACAAAAAAGGGCTAGATTTACTATGCATGTCCTCTATAGAGACTAGAAACTAGTGGTCAAATAGTTGGGGGAATAAAAAATTACTGAATTAATAAGTTATTGTATGTAACCTATTCCATAAAAAGTAGTAACAGGTATAGTGAAAAAGGAAAAAGGGATTTTGAGATCATCTCTTAATACTGTATCATTTATGCCAGCTCACAATTTCTTATATGCTGGTCATCATATCTGATTGGTTTACAGAAACCCTGGGAATGAGGCAGGGCTGCAGCTTGGCCCACAGGTAGGTGAGAAAGATGACACCTGAAGAGCTTAAGCAACTTGCTTAAGATCACAGGTCAGGAGGTAGCAGAGCGAGAGCCTGGCCAGTTTGCCAACTTTGTCTAGAGCTTATTTCTACTACGTTAAACTTTAAGTTGTCAACACTAAAGTGAGAACTAGAAAGGAGTTCAGAAATATTCAAATGCAGTGTTTCCCTGATCAATCTGATAAAAACTTTGGGCATGCATTAAAAACAGAGTCCTAAGCCCCATACTGAATGATAATCACCAGAAGAGAGTCCTGTAAGAGATGGTTTTAATGATTAGGTAAGCTTGGAAAGCACTCTTCTATATCTGCATGTCCAACATGGCAGATCTGTGGCTATTTAAATTTTCACTGATTAAATTAAAAGAAAAAAAAACCGGGTCTTTTAATTGCACTAGCTACATTTTAGGTGCCCAAAAGCCACATATGGCTAGCGGCTGCTACATACTGGACAGCACACATATAAGACATTCCTATTACCGCAAGGAGTTCTTTTGGACAATGCTGATTCTAGACCAGCCCTTCAACTCTGAGATGAGAAGACTGAGGCTTAGGATCTCATTTGACAAGTGCAGTGAGGCTAGTCAGTGGCAGAATTGAAACACTAACCTAGTTGGCCAGTACCTCTCTTAATCATTTCATCCTACCTCAAATTGGGCTTTTTCAAATGGGAATTATTTTCTTTCCACTCTTTCTTGTGGGTTCCAGCAAAAAAAGAAGTCTAAATTTGTGTAAGTCTTAAAGAAAAAAAAAGAAAACAGTCATTAAACAATCATGATTAAATCTAAACCAATCTGCAATTTTTATATAAAACTAAAGGTTAGTGTTGGACAGATATGAATAACCTAGTGTTAGAAGGCAAATCTTAACTATTTTAATTCCATCCTCGGGGATCCCTGGGTGGCTCAGTGGTTTAGCACCTGCCTTTCGCCCGGGGCGCGATCCTGGAGTCCCGGGATCGAGTCCCACGTCGGGCTCCCAGCATGGAGCCTGCTTCTCCCTCTGCCTGTGTCTCTGCCTCTCTCTCTATCATGAGTAAATAAATAAAATCTTAAAAAAATTCCATCCTCTCCTATTGACTTGATGTTTTCACCTTTCTCTTGCACTCGAAACCCTGAAACTAATGTTATATTTTAACTGGCTTACCTTAATATTTAAATGTGAAAAGGTGACCTCTTATTCAGCAAACATTTTAAATATGAAAATTAAGAAATAAGGAGCAACCAAAAAATAGTGACTTTCTAATTTTAGAATGTGGTCACTCAAACCACTGAGCACTCTTGGCTTTCAGTAATCTAGTGGTTTTGTATTTGACATTAATATGTTGTTTTCACTTGTAACCCTACAGCTCTACCTTCTTTTGACTATGTTATATTTTCAAACAATTTGAGGGACTAGAAGCATCTGAACCTGTAGGAAGATTTGTTGGGAGTCTAATCAGGTCAACATATAACCAGTCACAAAAAATACAACAGTGTCTTCTTTAAAAATAAAACCAGTTGTTCCTGTCTAGTATGTTCAGAATGCAAATGTCTCTAAGTCAGTCAGCTTAAATCATGACAGTTCATGTTTAAAGTGAACAGGAAAATAACCTGGAAGTTCACGGTAATTAAAAATTTAAAGACAGAATCATATAGTTTTTTTCAGTACCTAGTATTGATTTCCATGTTAAATTCTAGTGACTGGATTTAGATGAAATTGATGTCAAACTCTCTAAAATTAAAAACTGGATTGTTGAAAAAATGGCCCCACACAAGATACTTACAAATACTTATTCAAGACAGTTTTGCCATAATTTGCAAGGCACCAAGAAGCCTTGAGGATGGGGTCTATATAAATAGAAGCTACCTGCTATTCAGAGAAAGATGGTGCAAAAAAAAAAAAAAAAAAAAAGACTGCTATTTTCTTTCTAAACACTCATTGTTGTTGACATAAACAAACAAACAAACAAAAAAACCACAGTTTCAGTAAGCAGGGTAGAGCACAGCTAGAGTCTCTAAGTCATGAGAGGGGAGAGAGAGAAAAATGTGTTTCAGTATTTTAAAGAGACGACTGGTATTTTAAAAGGAAATTTATTCTATGGCTTTTAGACCTGATTCATTACTTCTATATCTAACCTGTTATGTCTTGACTTTTCACTATATTAGGAAGAAGAAAAACAAGTGCCCTGAGGATTCTTATGCCAAAAAAACTACTTTCGGAGGCAGCACAGCTCACCAAATGAAGAACATCAGAAAAACGTTTACTTACAACAGCAGAAATGGAACTATCTCAACTACTGAGTGATAAATGGCATAGACTAACGTAAAGAACATGAAAACTATTGCAAACTGTAAGCAAATATAAAAGTGTTCCCAAAATTTCAAATCTCATAAAAGAACTGCAAAACAAAGTAATAATAAATAAAGAAAGGAAAGTATTGTGAAGGAGGGACCTTGAGAAGGAAGCCGCCAGGCTTGAAAGGAAGACGCAGGTCAAGGCGTGGGGGCAGTTCTGACCGCGTCTGTACCAGGAGATGCTTCTAACAGCTTCAGCACTACTATCCCCAAAAGACCATTTTAGGCAGCTTTAGGGAAAGCGATTTAGGCAAGAGGCAAATGTGCTTTGAGAGAGAAACAGAGATGCTGCTGAATTTTCTACCTATGAAAAGATGCACTAAGTGAGAGAAAACGGCCATGAAATATCCCAGACTGTAATTCCCAAGCTTCCTGTCGAAAAATATCAACATACAAGCCAGCGCAACTGAAAATGACCCAGCCAAGTTTTCAGCTGGCCCTCACTATCTCTCAACCCCCCCCTTCCTCCACTTCCCTGCTGTTCTTTTCTGGCACACAAAATATAGGCCAATGAGCGGTGGGTGGGTGAGGAGGATGTGAGAGAAAATTTGAGAAGTAAAAAAGGGAGCAACTTCACAAGGACATGAATGAGACTGAAGGGTCTAATGAGGGGAGGCGAACAGTTCGAACGGAGCGGGCTTTTCCTGGGCAGCAGAGAGCGTTCAGAGTTGGGAAGGGTTTAAGCAGAGGCCAGACTACCTACCACTTGTCAGAGAGGCTGCAGAGGGGACGGCTGCTTTGGGTGACCTCTAATGTCTCTTCCGACTCTGAAATGTTAGGATTCTTATTTCACAAGAGAGAACGCCATGGTCCCGAAAGCCCACCGACCTAGAACCCTCTTAAACGAGCGGCCCAGGTGGCTGCTTCCCCAGCACCACTCCCACCTCTCCCTCTCTCCCTCCCTCCCTCCCTCCCTCCCTCCCACACGTGCCCACCCCGCCCCCTTTCAGTATTTCCACCTCCACGTGCGAAACGCCTCGCGGCGCTCGCCCCGGAGCGGAGAGGCACCTTTCCCCGCAAAGCCCCCAACTAGGCCCCCCCTCCCCGGGCCAAGGGAGGACTCCACTCTCCCACCCTGGACGGCTAAAAAAGGAAAAGTCTCAAATCCATCCTCCCTCCCCCCACCAGCCAGAGCTGAAGGGGGGGAGGGGGGGCGGGACGCAGGGGAAAAACTTTCTTCCAAGATTTTTCTCCCAGAGAGTGAAGGGAGTGGAGGGAACCCCGCCGAGTCCGGGGGCTGAAGGGGCGGGGGGAGGGGAACCCCCCCGAATCGTTTAACGGCCGGTAGGGGGAGGGGCACTCTGGAGGTTGAGGGGGCGTGGGATGGAGGAGCAGGCCTGGGAGCGAGGTCAAGGAGCTGCAGGGGTTCCTGGGGTCGGGGAGCTGCAGGCGTCCCCCCCACCTGGCACACAAAGCGGCTGCCGCGCTCGGCTCTCACCAGATCCTTTGTGTTTTCCATCAGGGCCTCATGGGTAGGGGTTGTCCGTGCTCCCCGGGCCCGCGGCGCCCCCTCCCCGAGCTGGGGGCAGGCGCCTCTCCCTGGGACTACGGCGACTACAGGGGGGTCCCCGCTGGGCCCAGACCGGCGGCGGCTGCGGCAGCCCCCGGATTTCCCCCCTTTAACTCGGGTGGCCCCAGGATATCAACAACATTAGCATAGCCCTCCCTCCCCAGCGCGCCTGCGCCGTGACCCGCGCCCCGATTGGCCCACTTCCCTACATACCCTCCTCTCTCGCTCCTCCAGCGTGGGACCCTCTGCAGGCTCCGTACTCCAAGGGCCGTACCAAGACGAGGGGGTGGGAGAGGCCACCGCGGCTCGAGGGAGGCCGAGTGGCTAGCAAGTCAGGAAGAGGAGCAGAAGTTTCATTCAGTCATCCCAGCTGACACTCCGGCTTTCCTGCGTTCCTTTCAATCGGTTGCAGCTGCGAAGTTGTGTTGGAAAAAAATTTCCACTCCGGTCACGCCGCTTCCCCCTCCACCCGGAAGATTGGTCCTCCCGGAGGAACTCCCCTACGGGGAGGGGCTGGGGAGGGGAGTGGGCGTTACGTAGGGAGAGAGTGCTGGTCACGTGCTAGCGGGCCGCGCAGGCTCCTTCCCACCCCGCGGGGCCTCAGCGGCCGCGGCAAACGCACCGCGTCGGCGCACGCGCAGCGAGGCTCCACGTGAGCGCCTGCGTTTCTTCCCAAGCCCAGCGATGCCGCCGGAACGTAGAAGCCGAACGAGACCGGACCGGAGAACCGGGGCGAGGCTGGACCGGAAGAGCCGAAAGAGGCCGGACCGGAGAGCCGCAGCAGGGCCGGGCGGGCCGCCCCGCAAGGCTGCTCCTTCATCCCAGCGGAAACCGCCGGCCCGGCCGAGCGCAGCGGCCGCTGCGATCGCAGTCGCGGCGGAGGAGGAGAGACGGCTCCGGCAGCGGAACCGCCTGGCGCTGGAGGAGGACAGGCCGGCCGTGGAGCGGTGCCTGGAGGAGCTGGTGTTCGGCGACGTCGAGGACGACGAGGACGCGTTGCTGCGGCGTCTGCAGGGCTCGCGGGTGAGGGAGGCCGCGGCGCGCGGGCTGGGCGCGCTCGGGCGGGGCGCGCGGTGGGCGGCGAGCCTCCGGGGGCGGAGCCTGGGCGACCTGCGGCGCCGGGCGCGCTCAGGTCGGCGAGCGCCGGGGAACGCGGGCGCCGGCGGCTGCGGGGCTGCCGACCTCGGCTGGGCGGAGACCTCGCCTTTCCCCGCCCCCGGTATTCAGCAGGCGCCCGGCGCGTACGTGTGGCCCGCGGCAGTCGAGAGCGTTTTTCGCGCCTCGGTCCCGCTAGTCTCTCTCCCCAAACCCAGTGTTTCTTTCCTCGTGGTCGTTCGATCCCCTGCCTTGCTGTGATTCGGGAGCTGTGGGATCAGAATGTGCGTTTTAAAACAGCTTCTCCAGTGGCTGGCTCGCCAACTTTTGAAAACGATCGTGCATGTTTATTCAGCAGATCGCTGTTAGTCTGTTGGGGGGCCACGTCCTTTTCCTGGCGGTGAAAGCCCCGCGTGCTTTTTATCATCCCCCTTTTCCCCATGTATTTTAATCACTTTTTGGGGACACTTTAAGTTATCCCTTTTACGCCTTACCTGGCTTTTCTCCCAAGACAGGGAGTTCCAGGCATCCTTCTAGGCAATGGAGGAGACACAACAATGGACAAAACCAGACAAAAATCCCTCGCTCTCTTGGAGCATGTGTACTAGTGGCAGAAGAAGAAGATAAAGTAAAATGCAAGTACGTCAGTGACGAGTGCGGAAGAGAAGAAAAATGAAAGCATTGGGGAAAGGAAGATGAGTGTATGTAGGACAGGTGAAATTTTACATAGGATGGCCAAGCAGAGCCTCAAGGAGAATACTGTTTGGTAGATGAATGCGGACCTAGAAAGTGGCCAGTGTCCATTGATTGTCACTACCTCCTGTGGGGGGTAATGAGGGAAGCTGCAAAAATCCCCTTGGGGGGTAGAGAACTGTTACTGGAAAGCTGCTGGCCTGTGGGACAGTTTCACAGTCAAGAGAAGGAAGAGTCTGGGTGAGGTGGGGTTTATTGGACTTTGAGGGATCATAGGTTGGTAATAGACCAGCAAGAAAATATATGTATATATTTTTTTGAAAAGCACTTGTTGGCATTTAATGGATCTCCCCCTCTGTGGCTTCAAGCTACTAGAACGCAGGCGTCCCCCACACCCTTTATTTTCTCCTCAGCTCTTCTACTGAAGAATTTGGCCTTCACGATGACAGGCTGTTTTGGGAGCTTTGCCTTTTCCAAAACTTAGTAGTAGCCCGATCGCACCACATGGATAATAGGAGCAGCTCCCGTCTTGTTTTTGGCAGCCTTTAACCCGTGTCTGCTCACTGACTAAGGTCCAGAGTTTATCAAGGTTGACAGTTGGGCAGAAGCTCTGGTTCCTCTTTAAGTGGTAATGTCTCATACCGACTTTTCCAAAGTAACCTGGGTGATATTTGTTGAAGTTGATCCAGTGATGATGCATGCCGGCCTCCGGGGTGCTTCCAGTGCTTGTCCATGTGGCCGTGGCCATGGCTCACGTGGCCCCGAAGTTTCCCAGGTCTTCCTCCCTCTGCATGGCGTGTAGGCCCAGAGGAAAAAGGGAGGTGTCTGCGAAATCTCGCAAGCTACCGACAACGGGAGCGGAGCCAAGAGACTCCGCAGGAAAATATTTTGACATGTATTAGTAGTCTTTGGGAAAGCTCAAGCTCACATCTGGGAGTATTCTGTGATCTAGATCTATTTATTTATTTACATTTTTTTTAAATTTTTTTTTTAATTTTTTTTTTCTTTTTTTTTATTTATGATAGTCACACAGAGAGAGAGAGAGGCAGAGACACAGGCAGAGGGAGAAGCAGGCTCCATGCACCGGGAGCCTGACGTGGGATTCGATCCCGGGTCTCTAGGATCGCGCCCTGGGCCAAAGGCAGGCGCCAAACCCCTGCGCCACCCAGGGATCCCTATTTATTTACATTTTTAAAAGATTTTCTTTATTCATGAGAGAGACACAGAGAGAGGCAGAGATACAGCAGAAGCAGAGGGAGAAGCAGGCTCCATGCAGGGAGCCCGATGTGGGGACTCAATCCTGGGTCTCCAGGATCATGCCCTGGGCTGAAGGCAGACGCTTAACCGCTGAGCCACCCGGGCATCCCTGTGATCTAGATTTAGGTTTGACAGTCGGGTATAAGTTTTCTTAAGGTAGGGTGTCAAAAATGGTGATGGAGCAATGGAGAAGAGGTAGGTCTAAGAATGTGAAATGCTAGTCGTGATTTTTGATACTAGTCTGCTCTGGATCCCGTGATTTCTGTAGTTCCAGGATTTTTCCTGCTCCTTTCCTTATCTGTCAACTTAACCTTTTGTTTTTGCCTTACTTGGTCCTTTGCTTTCAGCATGTCAGCTTTCTCACCGTGACTGTTGGTCCTACCTACCTGTCCAGCATATGGTACCTTTCTCTAATCTGTTTTCTCTTCTGCTGCCAGCATTTGCTGTGGTAGCATTCTGTCCCATTATTCGATAAGAGGGCCTACAAAATATTCTACAAGACCTCTAACTGTAAGGTGTGTTGTCTGCTGAAAAACTCAGTGCTTGAGGGCATTTTGTCTCCTAGGTTCAAGCACAGGAAGACTCAGATGATTCGGAAGCAGAGAAGGAACCGAAAGATAATTTTCTATTTCAAAAGAAGCCGGTTTGGGTGGATGAAGAGGATGAAGATGATGAAATGTAGGTTGCCTAGTTTTTCCTCACAGAATATCTCTGGATACTTTAAAAGTTATTTTGCAAGTTTTAAAGAAGTTCTCTTTGTTGTGATTTACTACATTCTGATTACATGAAGATTTGAAAAATACTGTAAAGCAGAGGAAAGAAAAGGTCATACATAAACCCACCCCAAGGGAGAACTGCTGTTAACGTGTTGGCATTCTTCTCTCCTGCTCTCTTCTCTTGTATACTTCATTCAATAGCAAAGAAAGCATAGTGTTTGCTGTCACATTTGAGTTTGCCTTTTAATTTGACCAGTTCCTAAGTGACCAAGGGCAAGTTTGGAACCTGCCTTTTCTTTTTTGAACGGAGGTAATAATAGTAATATCAGAAGGCTCTTGAGATTAAGTGGAATAGTGTATGCAGAGCTCTTAGCACAATGTCTGAAACAGAAAAGGCAGAAAAACTGGCACACTCAATGTTGTACTTTTAAGGGATGAGAATATATCTTGTAAGCATTTCTCCCTCACTTAAGAATAAAATCATTTATAAATGTTTTTAAATGGATAGATTATAGTCTATTATTTGAATTAACTGTAATTTACATAGGTATTGTCAGAAAAGATTTCCCATTTTTCCCTTTAGTAAGTTGATACTGAGACAAGCATTTTTCTGCATAAACCTTCTGCTTTATATTTATTTCTATAAGAAAGATGTTCTGAGGTAGAATTACTTAAAGGGTATAGGCACATATAAGATTCTTGATAAAAACTGCCAGACCGTGAGGTTCTCCCAGTTTACCTTCCCATTGAATGGTGTGCATTTCACTCCATTCTCATAAACAATGCTTATCTTTTTTCAGACTTTGCCAGTTTAATGGGCAAGAAATAAGTACTTAATTTGTGTGGTTTTTGTCATTAAGTATTGGTATTTTTTCAGAGCATTCTTTATTATGTGTTTATCTTTTTAAAAAAATAATGTGTATTTGATATTCCAGACCTTGCAAATCTTGACCTATATTTGATTAAATGTGTTCTTAAATTATTAAAGGGAACAATTCGTTCTGACATCTTTAAAGTTCGTAATTTTAAGCATACTGTTCTGTTTTTAATAGGGTTGACATGATGAACAATAGGTTTCGGAAAGATATGATGAAAAATACCGGTGAAAGCCAACTTTCAAAAGACAAGCTTCAAAAGAGACTGAAGGAAGAGTAAGTGTCCTTTTCCATATAATTTACCAAGCTTTAACTTATAGTCATTGGTCTATTTGGATTCACTGAGTCTTTGGTTATAACAGTTTCTTGGGCAGTGCGATTTCCATTTTGAAGTAGTGAGAACATTGCTACTGGAAGAAATGGTTAAGTTTTAGTATTTTGGAGGGAGAGTGAATACAAATACAAAATAATTTTGGAGACTCTTGGAATCCTACCATCCACATGTAATCAGCGATAATAGCGCTTGCTTGCTCATTTATTTGTTTATGGTAAATCATCTCTTTCCCATAGGCTCTTTCTAGGCTCCTTTAGTTGAACAAAGCTGGGAAATGGATGTGTATTTTATTATTTTTTTAAAGATTTTATTTATTTATTCATGAGAGACACAGGCAGAGAGAGAAACAGGCTCCATGCAGGGAGCCCGATGTGGGACTTGATCCCGGGACTCCGGGATCATGCCCTGAGCCGAAGGCAGGCACTCAACTGCTAAGCCATCCAGGCGTCCTGGATGTGTATTTTAAAATAATGATTTCATGGGGGTATCTAGGTGGCTCAGTCTTTTAAGCATTGGACTTCGGCTCAGGTTGTGATCTCAGAGTCCGGGATCGAGCCCTGTGTTGGGCTCTGCACTGAGAGGGTAGTCTGCTTCTTCCTCTCTGTTCCCCCTACCCCCCTTATAAGCACTCCCCCCCTCCCCTTCAAATAAATGAATAAAATCTTTAAAAAAAAACCATTTTTCTCTTTAAAAGAGAGAAATCAAATTAAAAGATTACATCCTGATTCTTCCTTTTTAATTTTTTTTATTTTTTTATTTTTTAAAGGTTTTATTTATTTATGATAGACATAGAGTCTGCTTCTTCCTCTCTGTTCCCCCTACCCCCCTTGTAAGCACTCCCCCCCTCCCCTTCAAATAAATGAATAAAATCTTTAAAAAAAACCCATTTTTCTCTTTAAAAGAGAGAAATCAAATTAAAAGATTTCATCCTGATTCTTCCTTTTTAATTTTTTTTATTTTTTTATTTTTTAAAGGTTTTATTTATTTATGATAGACATAGAGAGAGAGGCAGAGACACAGGCAGAGGGAGAGGGAGAAGCAGGCTCCATGCCGGGAGCCCGACGCGGGACTCGATCCCGGGACTCCAGGATCGTGCCCTGGGCCAAAGGCAGGCGCTAAACTGTTGAGCCACCCAGGGATCCCCATCCTGATTCTTCCAATTCACATTTACAGATCTTCAGAAATACTTTTTTTCTTTCAATATTTTAAATTCAAGTTAGTAAACATACAGTTTCAGGGTAGCATTTAGTGATTCATCACTTGCACATAACACCCAGTATTCATTACGAGTGCCCTCCTTACTGCTCATCACCCATTTAGCTCATCCCCTACCCACCTCTATCAACCCTGTTTGTTTTTATCTTTAAGAGTCTCTTAACGGTTTTTTTCCTTTTCTCTGTCTTTCCCCTTCCCAAAGTTTATTTCTTTTGTTTCCTAAATTACACATATGAGTGAAGTCATATGGTATTTGTTTTTTTTGGATTGATTTCACTTAGCATAGTACACTGTGTTAATATACTGCATTATTGTAAACGGTAGATTTTATTCTTTTTGATGGCTGAGTAATATTCAATTGTATAAATATACCACATCTTCTTTATCCATTCATCAGTTGATGGACACTTGAGCTCTTTCCATAGTTGGGCTATTGTTGATAATTTTACTAATGTTGGCAGGTTTGTACCCCTTTGAATCTGTATCTTTTGGGTAAATTCCTAATAATACAATTGCTGGATCATAGGGTAGTTCTGTTTTTAATCTTTTGAGGAACCTCCATACTATTTTCCAGAGTCGCTTACCCCAGTTTGCATTCCCACCAACAGTGCAAGAAGATTCCTCTTTCTCCACATCTCTTTCTCAACGTCTGTTGTTTCCTGTGTTGTTAATTTTAGCCATTCTGACAGGTGTGAGATGGCATCTCATCATGGTTTTTATTTATATTTTCCTGATAATGAGTGATGTTGAACAATTTTTCATATGTCTGTTAGCTGTCTGGATGTCTTCTTTGGAAAAGTGTCTGTTCCTGTCTTCTGGATTATTTGTTTTTTGGGTGTTGAGTTTGGTGAGTTCCTTACAGATTTTTGGATACTATTGCTTTATTGGATATGTCATTTGCAAATATCTCTCATTTCACAGGCTACCTTTTAGTTTCGTTGATTGCTTACTTTGTCGTGCAAAAACTTTTTATCTTGATGAGATCCCAGTAGTTCATTTTTGTGTTTGTTTCCCTTGTCTCTAGTAAAAAAATTGCTGTGGTTGAGGTTAAAAAAGTTACTGCCTGTGTTTTCCTCTAGGGTTTTGATGATTTCCTGTCTCACATTAGGTCTTTTATACATTTTGAATTTATTTTTGTGGATGGTGTAAAGTGATCCAGTTTCATTCTTCTGCATGTTGCTGTCCAGTTTACTCAGCACTATTTGTTGAAGAGACTGTATTTTATTAGAAATTCTCCTTTTTTGAAGATGAGTTGACTATATAGTTGTGGATAAAAACATTTTGTTTTTGTATTTTTAAAGATTTTATTTATTTGAGAGTGAGTGAAAGAGAGAGGGCATAATAAGTAAGGGGAGGAGCAGAGAAAGAAGAGCAGCAGACTCCGCACTGAGCAGGCAGCCTGATGTGGGACTCCATCTTGGAATTGCAGGATCATGACCTGAGCCAAAGGCAGACACTTAACCAACTGAGTCACCCAGATTCCCCTAAAAACATTTAAAACTCAAAATTTTTAGGGGCACCCAGCTGGCTCAGCCAGTAGAGCATGTGACTCTTGATCTCAAAGTCATGAGTTCAAGTCCCACACTGGACTTAGATCCTACTTTAAAAAAATTAATAAGAATTTTTACTAGTTTTGACATACTCTTTTTTTTTTTAAAGATATTATTTTATTCATGAGAGACACACAGAGAGAGGCAGAGTCATAGGCATAGGGAGAAGCAGGCTCCATGCAGGGAACCCGATGTGGGACTCTATCCTGGGACTCCAGGATCACGCCCTGTGCTGAAGGCAGACCCTGAACTACCAGGCGTCCCTTGACAACTTTTTTTGTATTCGTATAGATTCATTGCACTATCACCTATCACTTTTTTTCAATTTTTAATTTTTTTAAAAGGTTTTATTTATTCATGAGAGAGACAGAGAGACACAGAGACCTAGGCAGAGGGAGAGGGAGGCTCTTTGCAGGGAGTCCAATGTGGGACTTGATCCTGGAACTCTGGGATTACTCCCTGAGCTGAAGGCAGACATTCAACCACTGAACTATACCCAGGTATACCTCACTTTTTTTTTTTTTTTTAAAGCTTTATTTATTTCAGAGAGTGTGAGTTGGGGAAGGGGCAGAGGAAGAGGGAGAGAATCTCAAGCATACTCCACACTGAGCCCAGTCCGACACAGGGCTCAAACTCATGACCCTGAGATCATGACCTGAGCTAAAACCGAGAGTTGTATACTCAACTGACTGAGTCACCCATGTGCCCCATCACACACTTCCCTCCCTCCCTCCCTCCCTCTCTTCCTCCCTTCCTTCCTTTCTTCCTTCCTTCCTTCTTTCTTTCATTCATTTATTAGAGAGAGAGAGAGTATGAGCCGGTGGGGGGGGTGGGAGAGAGAGAAGCAGACTCCATGCTGAGCAGGATGCCTGATGTGGGGCTCCATCCCAGGATCCCAGAATCATGACCTGAGCCAAAAGGCAGATGTATAACCAATTGAGCCACTCAGGTGCCCCTGTCACTCACTTTTTTTTTTTTTTAAAAGATTTTATTTATTAATGAGAGAGGCAGAGACAATAGGCAGAGGGAGAGGCAGGCTCCATGCAGGAAGCCCGATGTGGGATTTGATCCTGGGACTCCAGGATTACGCTCTGGGCCAAAGGCAGACACCCAACTGCTGAGCCACCCAGGTGTCCCTCACTAACTTTTTTTTTTTTTTTTTTTTTCCTCACTAACTTTTTTAAAGCAGGTTTATTGAGGTATAATTTACACAGGGCTAAATACACCCTCTTAAAGTATTTTTCTGTCAATTGTGTTAAACACATACAGTCATGTAAACACAATTAAGGAATTAAGATACAGAACGTGGCCATCACCACCAGAAACTTCTCTTATGCCTCTGTAGTCCATGCTCTCTCCTCAACTTTTAATTTTCTAGTTTCTGACAACCAACTGGTCTGTTTTTTTCTTATTAAATTTCCTTTTTCCACAACATAAACATAAATGAAATCATATGGTATGTGGTCTTTTGAATTGTTAAATTCATTTGAATCTGTATTTCAAGTATATTTTTCAGCTTGAGAGAAAATCTTTTTAGCATGAGACCTTTTGTCTTGCTTTGTTTCTATTTTTATTACGCTTATAATCTCTTTAAATACTTAAGTATATTTGTGTTCACTCTTTGAAAGTCCTTGTATGCTAATTTTGTCAAGTGTGTCTTTTCTGTGTCTTTCTGATGACTGATTTTTCTACTGGTTATGGCTCATGTTTTTCTGCTTTTCTGCATGTCTAGAAATTTTGATTGGATTTTAGGCAGTGTGAATGTTAAGTTGATCAGTGTCTGAATTTTGATTTTTGCTTTTTAATGAGTGTTGAATGAATGAGTACTTTTAATGATTCTGTATCGGGGGCAATTAATTGGCTTGGGGATCAATTTAATACTTTTAGGACTGGTTTTTAGTTTTGTTGCAGAGTAGCATCTACTGTAGGCTGATTTAGACCCCCATTTCTGAGATACGCCCTTTCTGCCATCTCTGCTAAATGACCTGAGTTTCCAAAAGGACCTTCCCTTGGCTGGTTGGAACTCAAGTGTCTAAACTCTGGTGTTGTGTATCTGCCAGCTCCCTAGGGTTCTTTGCTGGACCTCATGGAGTTTCATCCTGTGAATGTTCAGCTTAGTATTCAGCAAAAATGTGTGTGGACCCCAGTGCAGATTTTTGGAGCTTTTTTTTCCCCTTTCTTTCAAGTAGTCTCCATGCCCAGTAGGGAGCCCAGTGTGGGACTTGAACTCATGACCCTGAGATCAAGAGCTGAGCTGAGATCAAGAGTTAGATGCCTAATCAACTAAGCCACACAAGTGCCTTTTTTTTAAAAAAAATATTTTAATTTTTAAATTTTTTTAAAAAAATTATTTATTATTTATTCATAGAGAGAGAGAGAGAGAGAGAGAGAGAGGCAGAGACACAGGCAGAAGGAGAAGCAGGCTCCATTCTGGGAGCCCGACGTGGGACTCGATCCCGGGACTCCAGGATCGCGCCCTGGGCCAAAGACAGGCGCTAAACTGCGGAGCCACCCAGGGATCCCCAATTATTAATTTTTTTTTTTTAAGATTTTATTTATTCATGAGAGGCAGAGACACAGGCAGAGGGAGACGCAGACTCCCTGTAGGGAGGCTGATGCGGGACTCTACCCTGGGACTGTGGGATCACCCCCTGAGCCAAAGGCAGATGCTCAGCGACTGAGCCACCCAGGCGTCCCGTATTTATTTTTTTTTTTAAGGTAAATCCTTTCTTTAAATTTTTTTTTTTCTTAAAAAAAAAACAAAAAAAAAAAAAAAAAAAAACAAAAAAAAAAAAATTTTTTTTTTTCTTATTTTGAAGTAGGGTCTACACCCAGTATGTAGCTCCACTGCGGGACTTGAACTCACAACTGTGTGATCATGACCTGAGCTGAAATCAAGAGTCGGTCACCCAACCTGCTGAACCACCTAGGCTCTTTTTTTTTTCTCTTCTGTTGTCTATTGCCTCTCAACTTTCATTTGTCTCTGCCTCTTTCAAGTCTTTTTCTCTTTGGTTCTGTGCCAGGGTCTCAAAAAATTGCCTCCCTGGAAGGCAAATCTTGGGATGGCAGCGCCACCTTGTTATTTCGTTTCTCTCAGCGATCACAGTCTTATGTTGTTTGTTGTCCAATTTCTGAAAACAGTTTCATATATTTTATCCAGTTTTCTAGTTGTTTATGGCCAGTGGGTTGAGTTTGGTAGCTTTGCCTGCACTTCTCTATCAAACAGAATGACTCTCTGTACTCTTCCAGAAACCAGTCTTTAAGAATATGCTTCTTACGCTTCTCCTAAAACTTAACTTTTTTCAGAGTGAATTGCTGCAATTTTATTCGAAGGATATGTGATTGTGTTTTGTATATTTTTACCAACCTGGTCTTTTATTTTTAGACCTGTTTTACCATGTGCTCTATTACTGTAGCATTGGTTTATAGCCATAAGCAGAGTTCTTTACTTAGTCCTAAGATCTGGGATATGTTGATATGAGCAAATAAACAGACATGTAACTAGACAAAAATAATTAACAAATATGTATCCAGGTGTCCTAAATCTAAGACTGGTTTATATGGTTAGAAGTTCATAGAAGTTTCCCATGTAAACAAGGCTATTCTCTGCAAGTAGCCCTTCTGTTCTTAAAGATCATAATTTCTTTGGCACAGATTCTATGCATGTTCTCAAGGGTGAGCTAATCTATACACTTTAAACCTCTCAAGCTTTGTGAACATTTTTTAGTTAACACAAAATTTTATCTTTGTATTTTTGCTTAGATTCCAGCATGCCATGGGCGGAGTACCTGCCTGGGCAGAGACTAACAAGCAGAAAACATCTTTAGAAGGTGAGTATTGATAACTCTGTTTAAGTTAGTAAATAAATCTGTGTTGCTGTTCTGTTACATGAGCTTTCTCATGAGGCTGATTAAAACCTGGTGTTTCAAATATGTCTTTTTTTTCCTCTCCTGTAAGTGTTTGGTTTCGAAGTCTACCAATTCTCTGAGGGAAGCTCTTTTACAGTAGTATAAGACCATTTAGTTGCATGTTCTCTGTTGTATGGACAGCAGTGGGTGAGTTTTATGAATTATGTTGCATTATGGCATAGGGTTAAGGAAAAATGACTTATTCTTCAGTCAGAGCCCTTCTGAAGACATTGGCAGCTAATCTAGCTGTGTACTAGGAAATAAGATATCTGGGGAGCACATGTCAGGTCAGGCCCAGATGAACAGTCACTTTGTAAAGACCCATTTTTCAACTTCAGGTTTTAAGTTTGGTTATATTATAACTGCTTTGTCCTTTTTAGCTCCTTGAGTTTATTTATTTATTTATTAATATTTTATTTATTTATTCATGAGAGACAGAGGTGGAGAAACAGGCTCCATGCAGGAAGCCTGATGCAGGACTCGATCCCGTGTCTCCAGGATCACACCCTGGGCTGAAGGCAGCACTAAACTGCTGAGCCACCTGGGCTGTCCACTCCTTGAGTTTAGATATCATAAATGTGGATGGCTTACTAAGATTTGATTTGTGCTTGGAGTTACATATTTTAGAACTTGGAATTGACTTGAAATCCATTAGGGAGGTCGGAATATATCCTTCCATATAATGCAGTAGCTCTCTCCTTAGCATCCTTGATTTTGGATAAGCATCTGTTTGATTACCACCACCACTTCTCCTTCCTTTCTCCCTACTTGGCAGTCCCGTCCTCATGGTCTTCAACTACAGGGAGCACATATATAAGGAACCAGTTGTTTTCTGTAATTCTGTTAGAAAATTCAATCTGTTACTAACTCAAAAGTTACTTCCATGTTTCCAGCCACATACTTTTAGAGGTTGAAGGAATTAGTGATATAGTCTGACGTTATCCTCTGCAATAATCTTTTCTGCAACATCTATTATAGATAAACAGGTAAAAGAAAGTAAAAAAGGCAAAAAGTCCTACATTTTAAAATTATACAGTTTAGAAAAAATAAGTCTATAGATTGTAAAAAAAAGTATATAGTTTATTTTACCTCATTTCCTGTAGAATTCTGTTGTTAGAGAAATGTCTTTCCAAGGTTTTTTTTTTTTTTTTTTTTTTTTTTAAGATTTTATTTATTTCATGAGGGAGAGAGACATAGGCAGAGGGAGAAGGAGGCTCCAGGCAGGGAGCCCGATGTGGGATTTGATCCCAGGACTGTGGGATCACACCCTGAGCCAAAGGCAGACACTCAACCGCCGAGCCACCCAGGTGCCTCTCTTTCCAAGTTTTTTTTTAACAAGTTTCACATCCCTTATCCTTTTACTTTTTTATATTATGTGATTTCTATCTCCTTGTTTACTGGTTGCCTTCTTAGATGAAATATAATTTTATTACTCATTTTAGAATGCTGCATGCACAGAACAATTTAGGCCCATGTAATTATAGGTGATCTTATGCTAGCTCTCAAGACAGAAAACCTCCCAGATCTCAGTGGATTAATCTAGTAGAAATTGTTTTTTTTTAATGCGTATAAAACTATGGTGGTAAGAATGGGATGATGTGCTTTGGGGACTCAGGAGGTTCTCCCAGCTTCACACTGGGTTTTTCCAAGTTGCCCAAGAGGTTGACATCCAGGCAGCTTACAGGGGAAGAGTGAGCAGCTCACCCAATAGCGGCTTTAATATGGCCTGTCCTGGGCGTGGTACATGATACTTTGACTTAGATTGTATTGGTCAGAGCTCAGTCATGAGACCACACTAACTACATGGGCTCCCAGGAAATGCAGTTTGTCTTTGTGCCCATGAGAAAACTGTGACCAGACCCCAGCTTCACACTTGTCCCAGCATGTTAATTATATCAAATATTTCATCGAGTATCTTTAAAAGAGAAGAAATGTACTCCCACTTTAAATGTAATTAGAATACTATCATAGTATCATCATAGGCCTTCAAAAATCAACAGTTAATTTCTTAATATGATGGATTGTTTAGTTGTTGCTGTGTTGTTCATTTATCTCCTCCCATCCTCCAGCCCAGATCTTTTTAGCCTCCTTTGTATTCTGCTTGGTCTTAACAGTGCTTTTGAATCTAACTTGATGTCTTTTTTAAGTTTTGGAAATTCTTACTGATCATCTTTTCAAATACTGTTGCTGTGCCAGTCTTCTTTTTCTTCCGGTCCACCAATTACATGTGTGTTAAATGTTTTTATTTATTTTTTAAAACCTATTTTGCGTTCTTTTTTGCATTTTCCATCCTTTTTACTTTCTGTACTTTAGTCTGGATATTTTTTTTCTGATCCATTTTCCAGAGCACTGATTGTCTCTCCAGCTAATTTTTATATGCCGTTAAAAACATCCACTGGTGTTTTAGTTTTAACTATTATAATTTTCGGTTCTAGAATTTGCGTTTAGCTCTTTTTTTAATAATCTGGTTCTCTGGTTCAATTCTGAATATTGTCTTTCATTATTCTTGAACATTTTAAACATAATAACTTACTTTAAAAAAATGTTTTGTGTAATTATTGGAGAGAGAGAGAGAAGGAGAGAGCACAAGCAGGGGGAGCAGCAGAGGGAGAAGCAGACTCGCCACTGAGCAGGAGCTGGGGTTCATGACCTGAGCTGAAGCAGCCACTTAACTGACTCAGGCACCTCTCAACAGAATGTTTTAAAAGCTTCTGTCTGAAAAACTCAGTTATTTAGATCACCTGCGGAGATTGTCAGTTATTCCTTAGGTTTTCAATCAGGTTGCCCTACCTTGCCATTACTGACCTAGTTATATTTCATTGAGTGCTGGACACTGTAGTAAATAGTATTGCTTAATAAGAAGAACAGGATATCTTTTCCTCCAGAGAATTTGTACATTTGTTTCTGAGTAGTAGCTGGGTAAGGGGCACTAGCAGTCCCACAGCATCTTATTCCAGTGAGAGATTGAAAAGATTGAGAGCTGGGTTTCAGTTCATGGAGGATTTTCTTATAATTCTTTGATTTTACCTTTAGTCCCCGAGTAGCCTTTTGTGACCCCCACCTGAAGCCTGGTGGTTTACCAGACCCCCTTAAGAACCTCAGAGGGCTTTTTGTGCTGTTTTTTGCTCTCTTCTCCCTGAGAGTATTTTAAAAATATTGCTCAGCTCCTTGGGTCTCTTTAGTAGAACCATCAGGAGGAAGGCAGCCCTGTTAGCTTCTTTGAATTTCTGATACTCAGTTTGCCGACCTTGATCTCATTCATCTAAACATGCTAGTTCTTTTTCATGTGAGTTAAGCTAGATCTGCTATCTTATTAGCCATTTTGCCATAATTACGAATTGTTCTTCTGAAATTAAATACTGCCTTTAACTTTTATTTTCTTGCATCCTTGTCTGTGAAGGTAGATGTTTCATTCCAGAGTCAGGCTTTTCTTTTAACCATACATATTGGGTTCTGTGTTATTTTCCCCCTTCCCTTCAGGTTTATTTTGCTGTTTTACCAACTGCAGCGTAATAAAGTGATTGATTGAGATTGGAGGCTGGAATGGGGGGAGTCGAAGTTTGAAATACAGACATTTGGGGAAGGTAAAGGCCATCTCATTGATTCTAAAGCTCAGCCTGTGGGTTTGTTTGACTTAGATGAAAGTGAAGAGGATGAAGATGATCTGTTGCAAAGGACTGGGAATTTCATATCCACATCAACCTCACTTCCTAAAGGAATCCTAAAGGTGAGAGTCAGGGAAATGGGGCCTCTAGCCAACTATCTATGAAACCCAGAATGCTTCCTGATTGCAAATGTATGGGTTCGCATTCTCTGTGGGATTAAATGTATTGCTGTTGTTTATTCTTCTGCGGAAATGGTCAAGAAGATTAAATTAGGTCCCCAGGGATCTTTTGACCATTGTGTTTGACTTCTTCAAGGTTTCTTTTAACCCTTCTTTAGGTTTCTTTTAATTTCCACGGGCAATAGCCTAGTTCATGTTGTCGTCATCTCTTACCTCCTGTATCGCGTACTGCAGTCACTTTGTGTGACTCGCCTCTCACTTCCACTTTACTCTTCCTATTCTTCATTTAGTACTACCCAGGAGGGTCTTCCAAAAATAAAACATCAGGTCATATCACTTTTCATCACTTTTTGAAAACTTCTGAATTCTTTTTTTTTTTTTTTTTTTTAAAGATTATTTATTCATTAGAGACATAGAAAGGCAGAGACCTAGGCAGAGAGAGAAGCAGACTCCCCACAGGGAGCCTAATGTGGACTTGATCCCGGGAGCTGGGGATCTCCCTGAGCCAAAGGCAGACACTCAACTACTGAGCCACCCAGGATCCCAAAACTTCTGAATTCTTTTTCACATTCTACACTGCTCTTCATAACCTGGCATCTGCCTACGTCTGAAATTTCATCTCAGAAGTTTTCCCCTTACTTCCTACCTGTGTTCCCTAGGTCTTCTTTCTGTTTCTTAAACATGTCGAGTCCTTTCTCACCTTAGAACTTCGGCTCTTTGTCCTGCCTGTCTGTCTGTCAGGCATTGCTAATGGCCAGCCCATTGGTACCTTTCCCCTCAAATGACACTTAGGTCCTTCGTGACTATCTTGTGTAAGTGGTCCACACTAGTTACTTTCTTACTCATCACTGTATATAACTTGCTCATTGTGGTAACGAAGTGCCTGCCCAACATAGTGCTTCAGTTAAATGTCTGTTAAATAACCAGATCTCTCTCTGACATACATTTTTTCCCCATTATAAAATGGTGGCATGCTTTAGATGGGGAGGAAACCCTATTATGACAAATTACGAGGAGACAGAGTATTTGTGTTTCCTTTACCTTATGAAGGTAGTTTACTCAGCCCTTCATAGGGTAAATTCATTTCCCCAAAATTGCAGTTACCATAAAACTCTAACTCCATTTGTTACAAACAAAATATACACATAGTACTCACTTTATCTTTTGTGTAATTTTTAATTTTTATTTATTTAAAAAAAATTTTTATTTACTTATTTCACAGAGAGAGAAAGCACACAAGCAAGGAGAGAGGCAGAGGAAGAGGGAGAGGCAGGCTTCCTGCTGGGCAGGGAACTCAACATACAGCTCAATCCCAGGACCTTGCGATCATGACCTGAGCCGAAGGCAGACGCCTTACTGAGCCACTTAGGCACCTCATATAATTGAAGTTTTAATATATAGAAAATAACCCACAAAAACCAAGAAATGACTGAAAATAGCCTAGATGCATGAGGTCATCATTGCTTTAAACTAGGAGCCATGTGTTCTATGGGGAGAACATAAGCTATGCATGCCAACCACAGAACCATGGGGACAATTATATAGTGCCTCTTATTTTGTTCCATGAATGTAAAGATGCTAAAGTAGCAGTTTTAAGTAAAAAATTTCTGGAAGTCAGAGTATCGTAATTTATATGGGTGTATCATGAGAAAATGACTGTATCCTGATGCTTTAAGACCTTAACGATTTCATCCCTTCATTTGAAAGAAGGTAAAAATGGATTATTCTATAGTAAAATGACTTGCTAGTTGGCAGCAGAGCTATGGTCTTCTGGTTACCTTTCCAGTGCACTTTTTTTTTTAAGATTTTATTTATCTGTCTGAGAAGGAGCACAAGCAGGGGGAGGGGCAAAGGAGAGGGAGAAACAGGCTGCCCACTGAGCAGGGAGCCTGATAGGGGGCTCGATCCCTGGACCCTGAAATCATGACCTAAGCCAAAGGCAACTGCTTAACTGAGCCACCCAGGCACCCCTCCAGTGCCCTATCTTCTGCATCATGAGCTGTGTTATGTCTTTTCTTTATGATTAAAAAAAATTATGTTAACCCATTTGCAATGATTAAATTCCAGGTTTATTTTTCCATAGATAAAGAACTGTCAGCATGCTAATGCGGAACGTCCCACTACTGCTAGGATTTCCTCTGTGCAGTTCCATCCTCGTGCTCAGGTTGTGATGGTTGCTGCACTAGATAATGCTGTATCGTTGTTTCAGGTATGCATTTTTAAATTAAAACTTGTAGTCAGTAGTATTTACTCCCAGGATACAGAGTCTAGGAAATAACCAAAAGGAATGTTTGCATTTCCTTATAGGTTGATGGAAGAACAAATCCTAAAATCCAGAGCATCTATTTGGAAAAGTTTCCAATCTATAAGGCTTGTTTTAGTGCTAATGGAGAAGAGGTTTTAGCCACGAGTATCCACAGCAAGGTTCTTTATGTCTATGATATGCTGGCTGGAAAGTTAATTCCTGTGCATCAAGTGAGAGGTAAGGTTTCTCTTGCACATGCGGCCGATCACCCCTCTTCCCTGCCAGCCCCACAGCTGAGTTCAATTTAACAGTGTTTACAACCACTTTCCCCCATTGGATTCTTAAAAATGAGAGTATCTTTAGTTTTAGCATTCAAGGTATGTCATTGTGTTGAGATAACACATCCAAATGAAAGTAGTGAACTTTTTATTGAGTGCTTATGGGAAAATTGGAATTTTTTTCTCCTAGAGCAGAAAAGCAACTGGAAATGCTTGGCTGTAAAATTAGCAGTTGGTGCAGCAGCAAGAGCTTGAGAGCTAGAAGACTTGAGTCCCAAGTCCTCAAAGTATTTCACCTCTCTGGTCTTTAGGAAATTTGGGTTCTCTCTTGTTCCTCTCGTGTGTGTTATAATAGAGTTTTGGTTTACATTTAAAGGAAGTAAGCGTTGCTTTTGGACATCATAATGTATTTTAAAGACTATTTAAAAAAATCTTTTTATTAGGTGAAAATGTATCTTCTTCTGCCCTTCCCATTCTTCCCCTCCACATATCACCACAAAATCCAGTGACACCTTTATGAACCCTCTGTGAACCTAGGCCCTTGTAGTGAGGTTGGCTGGGTTAGCATTGTAAGTGTTGGGAGGTGGCGTTAATGATGCTCTGGCTTCCTGGAGTTTCCCTGTTACACTGTAGGTATGTTTGGGGCTGTAAAGGACAAGGGTAGCTCTTTACAGCTTTTTTTCTAATTGTTCAAAGTGAATGAGACCAACTTCAGAAACATTTATGGTGTTTCTTTTCAGTGTTTCCAGTCTTCTGTTTTCTGTGTTCCCTGACACTTGGTGATCCTTTCCATGTGGGTTCTTAGTTTAAGCATGTTTTAACCCCATGCTTCTCAGTAATGTGCATATGAATCACCTGGGGATCTGGTTAAAGCACAGACTGATTCTCTAGGTGTGAAGTGGGCCTGATTCTGTATTTTTAACAAGCACTTAGGTGATGCTGACCTCACTTTGAGTTGAAAAGGCTTAACCAGTCTACCCATATTGAAGCAGAAAACAGCATATAGTTGTTAACTTTTTTCATGTTCTGTTCTACTAAATGAAAAGGTACAGGCTTTTTTCCATCCTTGCCTTCCATCCTTTTGCGAATAGCAAACCCGGGGTTGGCCAAGATACAGTTAGTGATGTTTACCATGGAATCTGCTGGTACGCAGGAGTGTGGATCTGATCGCTAGTTTATTCTGAGACGTGGCATTTGCCTTTCCCTCTCAGTATTTCCTCTCTTATTCTTTCCTCTATAAGCATAGCTTGGCAATAATGATGATAATGATAAAGTTAAGTGTATTTCCTTTTGTGGGTTGGTTGAACACTATTTTCAGTCTTATAAAACACTATAAATGACTCAAATTAATGAAGGACGTTAGGATGGAGGGAGAAATTGCTGACTGGTTAGAATATGTAAATGTATACATATGTAAATTTGTCTTAAATGTAAGTTTAAAAAATGAGGAATACAGAATTGATGGATTCTAAAGAATTCTGAATTGATGGTTTGGTCCATTAACCCGATGGTGCTCATAATATGGGGTCCAGGGACTCTCAAAATTCTCTGATAGAATTTAGAGGTCTGTGAAGTCAGTTGAGAAGAATATTACATCTTTATTTTTACTAACCTATAACTGAGGTTTAGTTTAGCATGTCCTTCAGTTATGAAAGTTTTTGAACAAGAAGGGGACCATATGTTTCACTAGACTGACACAAAAAGGTTGAGCACCCCAGATTACTAGTTCAAACTAGTCCAGAAGCAGTTTCTGTTATATTATTTAGAAGGACAATTTTTTTAAAAGATTATTTGTTTATTTATTTATTCATGAGATAGACACAGAGGCAGAGACACAGGCAGAAGGAGAAGCAGGCTCCATGCAGGGAGCCCGATGTGGGACTTGATCCTGGGACTGCAGGATCATGCCCTCAGCCAAAGGCAAACACTCACCACTAAGCCACTCAGATGTCCCTAGAAGGACAATTCTTTCTTTCTTTTTTTTTTTCTCTAGAGGGACAGTTCTTAAGAGAGATCTTGTTCTAGGTAAACACATGAGGAATTTGACCATTTGGGAATTAAATTAGTTGGTCAGGCAGCCATTTTGATTATAAGCATAGTACTCAAAGGTGTGGTAATATCTGAGCTTCAGTTTTCTCTTTGTATAAAGTTGAGGGTCCTAAATATTACAAAAGGTAAATTTAGGGCAGCTCGGGTGGCTCAGTGGTTTAGCGCCGCCTTCAGCCCAGGACCTTATCCTGGAGACCCAGGATCTAGTCTCGCATTGAGCTCCCTGCATGGATCCTGCTTCTCTCTCTGCCTGTGTCTCTGCCTCTGTCTGTCTCTTTCTATCATGAATAAATACATAATCTTTAAAAAAATTTTAAAAAGATTTTTTTTAGTTTTATTTTTCTAGTTTTTATTTTAATTCCAGTTAGCATACAGTGTTCTGTTTCAAATGTACAATATAGTGATTCAGCACTTCCATACATCACCTGGTGCTCATCACAAGTACACGCCTTAATCGCCATCACCTAGTTAACTCATTCCCCCATCCCTCGACTCCCCTTCCTTCTGGTAACCATCACTTTATTCAAAAGAGAAAATTTTTACCATGAGTACAACCACATGGTAAGTGCTCAGTTAGCAGTAAGTAACTACCACCATTTTAGGAGTAACATATAATCTGTCCCATCACAGTCCACTTTCCATCTTATGGAATTTGGCACTATTATGATTAAATTGGCCATTCTTTTTTTTTTTTTTAATTTTTATTTATGTATTATAGTCACAGAGAGAGAGATAGAGGCAGAGACACAGGCAGAGGGAGAAGCAGGCTCCATGCACCGGGAGCCCGATGTGGGATTCGATCCCGGGTCTCCAGGATCGCGCCCTGGGCCAAAGGCAGGCGCCAAACCGCTGCGCCACCCAGGGATCCCCGGCCATTCTTTTTCTTATCACTTGTTCATAGTTGACCTAAAAATCTCATTCACAGATCTGTAAAAAGATGTCTATCTGGTGTCTTTATTTTATTTATTTTTATTTTTAAAAGATTTTTTGTTTATTCATAAGAGACACAGAGAGAGAGGCAGAGACACAGGCAGAGGAAGAAGCAGGCCCCTCACAAGGAGCCCAATGTGGAGCTTGGTCCCCAGACCCTGGGATCACAACCTGGGCCAAAGGCAGATGCTCAATCACTGAACCACCCACATGTCCATATCTGGTATCCTTAAAGCATTATATTTTCTTTGGCAAGGTCATATACATTTTATCTGGTTCCTATTTTGGAAGATTCAGCATTTGTTAAAAGTAATTAAAATGTTGATATTAGCATTTATTACCACTTTTTGCGAGGTTAAAAGTAAAATGCTATATACGTATAACTGGTATGCTGTAAGTTTTGGATGACAATACTGTTATCTTATTTTTTTTTTCAATTAATTGCTAAATCAACTACCAGACTTAATTTGGTGCAAGTCTAGTATTTACTTCTGAAAGACCCCCCCCCCCCCCCCCCCCCCGCCCTTTCTTGAATTCCCTCAAAACAACAAGCTTACTCAGGCATAAGGTCTTTTAGCCAGCTGTGGGCAGAGAGCAGGCACTGTGTAATGAGCCCTTTGGCACTTTGCCTTTTGCTGCCACACCAGGTCTGTCTCTGCCCAGTATGAGAGAACTTTGTTCCCTGTGGCTCTCATGATACATGTGCAGTCCGTATTCCTCTGTGGGTCTGGTGGTCCCCAGCTGTAGGCCATTTAGTTCTCATATTTCTTCTGTGTCAGTAAGATTTGGTCTGGAGGAGTTTCCAGCTCTACACTGCTGGAACTAGCCTCCCTTCCCTGCTTCATCATGTGATGGGATTTTCCTTTTGCTTGGAGCTGTTTCTGTATACTGTAGTCAGAATGTAAATTTTGACCAGAGTGGGGGATGAAAATTATCATAGATGGAATAGATTCATAGTGAAGGAGTAACCCCAGTAATTGAAAATTGTGTCTGGATTGATTTCCATCAAGAGACCTAGGGTATAGTCCCTGGGGCAGCACTAGAGTGGGAGGCCCAGTTTTGTAGGATTTTTGAACCATTTAGACAAAAACTGTTAATAGAATAAAAGATCGTCTGTGGGAGCCTTAACTAGCATTTTCCTGTAGAGGAACAAGGGTTCTTCACTAGATTTTTCTAAATGTATTTATTCTGATGACTATATTAACTTAGCAACTTAAACATTTTTTGAAATAATACTTTTTGATCAAGCAGTGCATTCATTTGGTGCAAAAATCCAATACATAAAAAAGGGTGAAGAGTGAAAAGTTTCCCCTGGTCTGTCTCCTTCGCCACCTGCTTCCCTTCCCTAGAGGTAGCCAGTTGTACCTATTTATGTATCCTTTCTGTTAGACAATTTTTTAATGAGTTAAGTTTGCTCACTAAGTCATCTTGATAGAGTCTTCTGTATGGTCAGTATGAGCCTTTTAGGCATGAAAAAAAGAGTATGTCCCTTTGTAAAGTAAGTAAATCGACACTCTATATACTTAGCTCATGTGGTTAGGTTACACAAGTCACATTTTCGGAAGCTAATCAACTCTTGAATACATTGACACTTTGTGGTTTTCTTTTTTCCTTTCTTATTTGTTTATTTAGTTTTTCCTTTTTGCCTCTACCTAGTTAAGACTAGACTGCTTCATCATGGGCTGTTTAGTTGGTAGTCAGCAACTAGTTTCAGTATGTTACTGTGTTTTAGCTGTCTCTCATGGCTGTATATTTCCCTCCTGGTAAATGAACTTTGTGACAAAGAAGTATAATTTATCCTTTTAGTTAATTACAGATATCACCATTTACATTTGGAAAATTAGTTGGTATGTTTACTATTCGGAGAGCTGAATCTCTGGCTGCAGTTCAAACGGTGAATGTTAACCAAGACAGAGAAGAAGAGTAAGCACTTTGTAATGACCTTGTATTTGGGTCAGAATCACTCAGTGTGAGCCTACTTTTGGTTTAGTTTGAGGCATTTAGATGTTTTAAAAGAAATTCTCAATTGCCAGTGAATGATAACGTTACAGAAAACCATATTAGGGACGCCTGGGTGGCTCAGTGGTTGAGCCTCTGCCTTTGGCTCCTGGGATCCCGGGGTCCTGGGATTGAGTCCTGCATCATGCTTCCCACTGGGAGCTTGCTTCTCCCTCTACCTATGTCTCTGCCCCTCTCTCTGTCTCTCTCATGAATAAATAAATAAAATCCTTAAAAAAAAAAAACATGTTAATTCTTATTGATTTGTCTCCTCTCTTAGGTTTGAAAGAGAAGCTAGTGAGGAGCTTTGAAGTCTCTCCAGATGGGTCCTTCTTGCTGATAAACGGTGTTGCTGGATATCTTCATTTGTTGTCGATGAAGGTGAACCATTATTAGTGGTTGCTTGTTCTTTTAGGACAAGATTTTAGTGTAAGGATAGTCTTTGAACCATAACTCACAGTGTCCTGAAATCTGCATCTTAAGCAGAGGGGCACAGTAGGACTTGGGAAGAGCTTCCGAGTGTAGGGACAAACACAGCTGAGTAGGTACTACGAATCACACTGAGCCAGTGTGATTCTTCTATGCACCTCTTAGCATTTTGATAAGTAATATTTGTTATTCTTCCAGACTAAAGAATTGATTGGTAGCATGAAAATTAATGGGAGGGTTGCAGCGTCCACATTCTCTTCAGATAGCAAGAAAGTATATGCCTCTTCAGGTAAGTTAATGACATGATCATCTAAATCTTTTCTTAAAGGCTTTGGATGTGTTTATATTTCAGATTTAACCAAAAACAGTGTTTGATTTTAGACTTTTGTGTTAGTTAGAAAGTCATTTTTAATTTTAGAATTTGTCATTGCCGGGCAGCCCGGGTGGCTCAGCGGTTTAGTGCTGCCTTCAGCCCAGGGTGTGATCCTGGAGACCTGGGATCAAGTCCCACGTCAGCTCCTTGCATGGAGCCTGCTTCTCCCTCTGCCTGTGTCTCTGCCTCTCTCTCTCTCTCTCTCTCTCTCTTTCTCTCTGTCTCTCATCAATAAATAAATTTAAAAATAAATAATTTGTCATTGCCATTTGCCTTCTTATTTACTAACTAGTAATAGTGAAGAGCTAACTGTTTAACCATGTTACCATGTTTGGGGAAAAGATGGAAAGAAAATACTTATTTAAAAGATGATTCATTTTCAGATTTTGTTTTTGAAAGTTACTTGGAATCATCACCCTTTTTCTTTTAGAAGCATGTCTTCACATGGATAACGTTTTGAATGTTCTTCATTATTGACGGAAGACAATTCAGATCTAACCCTCTGACTTCTTGTGGTGCAGTTGACTATTTCTCACTCTTGACAGTCTCTAATCTGGCACTTTTCTGCTCTTTGCCTCTGTCCTGTGCCGCCTTGGACTCTTAGTCCCTTAACTGTAGGATCTTGGGGCCATCATAATCTCAGTGTAGTTCATGCTGCTTGGTAGTGGGAGGCATCAGAGTGGTTCTACCTGTGAGTACTATTCTTCAATCTCTGTGGGGCTCTTTAGCATAATTTTTGCTATACTTCAGCTAATAGCACCTGATGAGATAGCATTAGGGGCTTTTTTTTGAGGTATAATTGACATATATTAAGTCACAACAGTGATTAAATGTTTGTATATATTGCAAATGATCACAATAAGTCTAGATATCATCTGTCACCGTACAGTTACAATTTTTTTTTTCTTGTGATGATAACTTACAACATCTCTCTTAGCAACTTTCAAATATGCTCTACTGGGACACCTGGGTAGCTCAGTGGTTTAGCGCCTGCCTTCGGCCCAGGGCATGATCCTGGAGTCCTGGGATGAGTCCCACATCGGGCTCCCTGCATGGAGCCTGCTTCTCCCTCTGCCTGTGTCTCTGCCTCTCTCTCTCTGTGTCTCTCATGAATAAATAAATAAAATCTTTTTTTTTTTTTTAAATAAATAAAATCTTAAAAAAAAAAAAACAAAAAAAAAGCAAATATGCTCTACTGTGTTGTTAACTGTAGTTCACCATATTATATATTGTCTCCATGATTTATTTTATAACTGGCTTGAAAAGTTGTTTTGGGGTTTTTTTGTTTGTTTTTTTTTTTACAGATTTATTTATTTTAGAGAGTGCACTAGTGAGGGAGGGGGAAGCAGACCCCCTGCTGAGCAGGGATTTCCCAACAAGGGGCTCTATCCCAGGACCCTGAGCTCATGACCTGAGCTGAACCCAGGAGTTGGACACTTAGCTCAGAGTGATGTTCCTGTTGAAATGGCCCTTTGATCCTTGGAGCGTCAGAGTGGGAGAGAAGAGGTGGTGGAGGGTCAGAGATAGTAAAATTTGGAATATGAATTAGATTTAGATGTAAAATATTTATAAATTTGGTCATTACTGTGGAGGTTTTAGTTTTCATAACAAAGGTCCTAAAAGCAGCAAGGAAGAATAATCAAAAGTTGGCTTTGGTAACATCTAGATGACCTTCTTGCCATTGATCCTTTTTCTTCCCATTTTAGTCCATTGCTATCAGGGCTAACCTTTAAATGCCTTCCTTTATTGTTATATAACTGTACAGGCAAATGCAAAGATTTTTAAATTTGACCTTGTTCAGTTTTTCCAAATGTATTTTACTACTACCTAGTCTAAACCCTTATGCCAGCCTGGGAAATCTTTGTCAAGCAAATAGTTGAAATAGTGAGACTAGTTGAATTCTCATTGGGAGGATAGGACTATAGAGAAATGAACTTTAGGGGCACCCGGCTGGCTCAGTTGGTTGGGTGACCAACTCTTGATTCAGGCTCAAGTCACAATCTTGGGGTCCTGAGATCAAGTCCTGCGTTGGGCTTGAGCTCAGCTTGGAGTCTATTTGTCCCTCTACCCTTGAGTCTACTTGTCCATCTACCCCTGCTTCTTCTCCTCAAGTACGTGTGTGCATGCTTTTTCTCTCTCAAAAAATAAATAAAATTTTAGAAAAGTGAATTTTAGCACAATATCCACAGAAAAGACAAAGATAAAATGGATGAGTGAGGAACATCTTTGTGATGAGTGTAGGGTCATTAAGAAATCTTTAAATGGGGGGGCGCCTGGGTGGCTCAGAGGTTGAGCGTCTGCCTTCTGCTCAGGGCATGATCCTGGGATCCGGGATCAAGTCCCATATCCGGAATCGAGTCCCACATCGGGCTCCTTGTGGGGAGCCTGCTTATGTCTGTGCCTCTCATAAATAAATAAAATCCTTTAAAAAAAAAAAAAGAAATCTTTAAATGGGTGTGAGGAAGAGGGTGGGTAAGTTAATGCTGTCGTCAGTATCAAGAAGATATTTGTGTTCTCTTCAGATTTAACATATTCCTCAGTATTATGTACATTCTTCCTTCTCTAAACTATTTGTGCTTATTGCTCACAGTTGGCATTTATTTTTTTTAAGATTTATTTATTTTAGAGAGTGTGCACTTGAGCAGGGGGAGGGACAGAGCGGAGAGAAAGAATCCCAAGCAGACTCCCCACTGAGCACAGAGCCCAAGGTGGGTCTCCATCCCAGGACCCTGAGATCTTGACCTGAGCCGAAATCCAGAGTGGAGGCTTACCTGACTGAGCCCCCCTCCAGGCGCCACTGACAGTTGGCATTTACTGTTTAAGTGACTTAAACTCCCTTGTGGTCTGGATGCCTTCATCTCCACTTCTGCCACCATGACATTCATTATCAGCTTGTTATGTAAATCACCTGGTCTCACATATAGGCGCTCTAGTGCCTGTTGATGGAAGTTGGAACTTGATAGATATTTTGTTTTCTGGAATTTTTGCTCCAATAATTCATCTGAGTGAAATATAGACAGACGTTCTTTCTGAAAGCTCAAGCCAAGAGTTTGTAATTTTCACTCTAAACTTAAAGGTACTGTTTTTAGATAGCTAGTTAGAATGTAGTTTTCTAGATGTGGGAATGTATATCAGAAATATTTTTAGGCCGGTTTTCTAGGTGTAGGATATTTATAGTGAGTTTTTGTTTCTAGCCCTTTTGTACTATTGAAGAGGGGCTGAGGATGGTCAGCTCAGTTGGCTTTCAACTTAAAAACAAAATTAACCAAACTCTTTTTTTGGCTCTTTAATTCAGGTGATGGGGAAGTTTATGTTTGGGATGTGAACTCTAGAAAGTGCCTTAACAGATTCGTTGATGAAGGCAGTTTATATGGATTAAGCATTGCCACATCTAGGAATGGACAGTATGTGGCTTGTGGGTAAGTAAAGAGAGGTTCTTGTAACCTTAATCATGTTGTGCTAGTGGAAAAATATTAAAGAATTGAATACACTAGATAGTGCTTAAGTAGTTCTATTTATAAACTGTTCAGTAATAGAAAATCAGTACACCCAGGTCTTTTGCACATCATCTTAATGCAATGTTTAATAATGTTAATGGTGGCTTATCAGCTCTTTGACAAAGAAATACTGGACTGCTTTATATCATTGTATTTTTTCTTATATTTGAAATATTCATTTAATCACATCAGGTTTTCTTATTACTCTTTTGGTTTCTTGCCATTGATAAGGAAACAATAAGTTAAACTTTGGTTTTAAGTTTCAAAGATACTTAAAGCACTTTTTTCTTTGGCTAGTGGTATAAATCAAACATGTTGCTAAGAAATACTGTTTGTTAATATTGTAGAAACTTTGAAAATATTATCTAGAACATGCTACTGTGTTGTCACTGGAAAGAAATGGTTGTTACACTAGGGGAAAGATGGCTCTATTCTCCTACTTGATTCTTTTTTTTTAGTATTTTTATTTTATTTACTCATGAGAGACACACACACAGAGAGAGAGAGAGAGAGAGAGAGAGAGGGGCAGAAACATAGGAAGAGGGAGAAGCAGGCTTCCCACAGAGAGCCTGATGCAGGACTCAATCCCAGGACCCCGGGATCACAACCTGAACCGAAGGCAGAGGCTCAGCTACTGAGTCATCCAGGTGCCCTCTCCTGTTTGATTCTAAAGATGCATGGGGCGAGGGGGCATTGGAGACTTACCTGGATTTCTGATTATCTTATTTTCCAAGCCACTCATCAGCACCTGAAACTTTAGATCTTCTGACAGTGGATTTTTATGACTTTCTTAGTGTATACACAACTTCAGTCAAATCTCCCTGGGTGAGAGATGAAGTGGGTCTTACCATCTGTTAGTATGGCATATGCTTTCTTCATTCCCTCCTTCAGGTTAAAATTGGGGCAAATCCTTGTAAACATCCCCACCACCATTTGAAAATTGGTCACCTACTACCTTTGGGGCATGGGGTGGGGGCGGGAAAAAAGGTAAAACCAGGCTGTGGAGCTTGGAGACCAGGTCCAAATAAAGGCCTTGACAAAGGCCCCTTCCTGTCCTATGTTCTCTCTAGTCACCACATCTACTACAGACCTATAGGGAGGGATGCCCCTATGTGAGCCCAGCATTTGCCCAGTGTGTGCATGATGGCAGTAGTCCATGGTTAGCAGAACTTCTGGGAGTAAAGCTCCTTTAAAATGAAAGCTGATGTTGAAACTAATTTTAAATAATTTTAAGCAGAATTGCCCCCAAATGACCTTCACTTAAATTTGTGAAGTTAGTTTTCTGGTCCTTGCCTCTCTTTTTTGAATTACTTTTATTATTTTATTCATTGGACCCTTTGAAGAGCCCAAAAAGGAAAGAATCTAATACTAGTTTAAACTCATTTGATTTATTTGTCCTCAGTGTAATAGAATTCTGATGTTCTTGGTCAAAGACCATTATTAGGTTTTTATTGTTATACCTGTAGAGAAAGGCCTTAGCCTTGTTAGAGGAATTTCTGAGGTTATTAGAGAGGTAGGGAGGAGTTACTGGTAGTGGAGAAGCCAGAGGCAGGAGTAGCTGAACCCCACTGGCTGGTGCTGGCTCCCTTTCTCTCCCCTTCCCCTTTCTTCTGTTAGTGCCTTGCTTCTCTTCTCTCTACCCTCTGCTGCCCTCTTTGCCCTCCTCCTCGTAGTACTGCCCTGAAACCCCTCTCTCTAGGCCTCTGCTGTTAGGAATTGACTCCTTTGGTCTAAAAACTCCTCTGTTTTGTATCTGTTAATTCTTCTCATTCAGTGTCCTGACATAAGGTAGATGCTTTGAATGCGGTTTTAGCTCTGATAGGGCGATAGGGAAACTACGATTGTAAATAGTTCCACTTATGTTGTTTTTTATGGCATTTGTTAATGTAAGGATTGCAATATGCTTAGAGTGTACTTGGGAAATGTCTGGCCTACCTTCATTCTGTGGATAGGGACTGATGCTCTGAAGTGTTCTCTAGACCACTGAAATCATTGACAGAGTAGGGCCTAGAACCCTGTAGTCTCACTTTTTCAGGTGCAGTACCTCTCTCACTCCACTGGGTGGAATCTGTAGTTAGGTCATACCTTTGCTGCATCTTCTGTAAGTGGAATAGGGTGTCTTGTTCTGTGACTTCCTAGCTGGTCCGGAAGTCAGTCATTAAAAAGAAAGACATGTGAATGTCTACTAGGTGCAAAGCACTGTATATTGAAGAATGAAAAGGAATTGAGACATGGCATATTCTGTCTTGTGTGTGATAGCCCTTTGTGTGCAGAGGCCCCTCTGACCTCAGAAGGTAGCTTACCAAATTCAGATATCCTCATAAGGTGACTGAGTGAGTCTCCTTTATTTTGTTTTATTTTCTCTGCTGACAGTGAGGAAGTTGGGAATGTCTTATCCTGCAGCCATGCCACAAATCACTAGCTTAGCCTCCTGTCTTTACTAGGGGTGCAAGCTACAAACCACTTTGGGGTCTTTGCATTTTGAGAACTTTAGGTCAATGCCATAGAAGTATCTATTTTTGCATTTTCAGATCAAAGTTCTATCAGGTGATTAGAGATTTGTTGGCTCTAGCCTTTATCAGCTCCTTATAAATACACAAATTAAAATAGCCTTTTTAGGGCTCCTGGTGGCTTAGTCAATTAAGTGGCTGCCTTTGGCTCAGCTCATGATCCCAGGTTCCTGGAATCGAGCCCCACATTGGTCTTCCTGCTCCATGGGGAGTCTGCTTCTCCCTCTCCCTCCACCGCTCCCCTCGCTCATGTGTTCACTCTCAGATAAAATCTTTAGAAAAAAATAAATAAAATTGCCTTTATTGTTCCCATCTAAATAGTTTCAAACTTTGATTAATAATTACAATGAAAAGACTTATCAGCAAATTTTTTCCCATCATTTACCATGTGCCAAGGACAGTTTTTCTTGTATAACTATATGTACATATATGTGTGTGTATTAACTATATATGTGTATGGGTGTATCTCTATATTTTTCATATATGAATTAAGTCTTATTTCCTACTTCACAATATGGGTACTATTATCTCCATTTTACAGGTTGGGGAGCTGAGGCATTGTGAGTTAAGTAACTTGGTTAATGTTACACAGAGAGTAACAGGTAGAGCCAGCAGTTACAACCCAAATAGTCTGGCTGCAAAGCCCGAGCTCTTAATGACTCTACTGCCTGTTTTGAAGCTATACTTTTCTGCATTTGTGTTTACATATGTACAGGCGGGATGTCTGGGTTGCTCATTGGTTGAGCCTCTGCCTTTGGCAGGGTCCTGGGATAGAGTCCCCATCAGGGAGTCTGATTCTCCTCTTCCTATGTCTCTGCCTCTCTCTCTCTGGGTCTCTCATGAATAAATACAATCTTAAAAAAAAAATGTAAAGGCAGTTTACTAGGAGTTTTGTAGATTAAGAAATCTTATAAGAAGCAAAGAAAGTTTATAGTTTAGTTTGTCTTGAGTATGAATCCTTTTGTACCATGTATATAATCCCTTTGGAAAATCTGCTTCAACTATTCTGTTTCAGCTTTTACATAGCTTTATTTTTTATCTCTTTAAATCTCTAAATGTACCTTGGATTGCTATTTCTTCTACTTAAATCTGGATTTTAAATCCTTAGCTTAAGACTTTGCTTCAGGATTTTTGTGATATCAGTAACCTTTCTGGGTTTGGAAAATATCAGAACTAGTCTTCTGGAACTTAAAGCTAATGAACAAGTGTCTCTTTCATCTTTGTGCTGTAGGGTATTTTCAGTATTCGTTTATTCTCATCGTTACTGTCCTGTTTCTGTTCCCTCCCTTGTTTGTGTCCAGATGGCATCTTAGTCTAATCCTGCATGTCCATCACAGTAGCCAGTACCACATTTAAAGTGTTCAGTAGCTGCATGCATGTAGTGGCTTCTCATCTTGGACAGTGCAGATACAGAGCATTTCATTATCATAGGAAGGTGTGTTGAATCACACTTTGTTGATAAAGAGGTCTAAGAGTTGGTTAATTTAACTTTTTTCATTGGTTGTTAATCATTAAACTGATTTTTGGCAGAGCCAGGTCTGGAACTCAGGTTGTCTCATTCCCAGTTCTGTGTTCTTTCCACACTGCCAACCTCAATCAAATATTTTGATTTTATATTCAGAAAATACTGGATAATTCAGGGCTATAGAAAAATATGAAATTCATTAGGATTTAGGGCCCAGAATTAATTGTTCTATCAAAAAAATTATTTTTTTTAAAAAGATTTGATTTATTTATTCATGAGAGATACACAGAGAGGCAGAGACATAGGCAGAAGGAGAAGCAGGCTCCATGCAGGGAGCCTGATGTGGGACTCAATCCTGGGACTCCAGGATCACACCCTGGGCGGAAGGGAGGCGCTAAACTGCTGGGCCACCCAGGCGTCCCAATTGTCCTTTAATTTTAGCACTCTCATTGAATATATAAAATGGGTTTCATTTTAGTTCATGTAGAGAATTTTCAGGCCATATATGTTTTACAGTGCCAGGAAAATCTTCAGGACATGTATGTTTCACAGTGCCGGGAAAACCTGTTTTATTGAATGTTGTGTTTCTGCCTTGGTTTTTTCATTGCTAAAAACATTGACCATTTAGCTAGGGACTGAGATAGAAGAACAACAGCGTGTCACCATCTTATGATTCCTGGTCCCGTGGTGAGGACAGATGTGTATCCATGTATCTCTTTATAGACAAGTCTTCATGAGGTCTGCAGTTGAGATACAGTGTTTTTTAAGAGCGCAGGAAACAGGTGAAGGCTGTCCTAACCGTCATCTGGAAAAGTATTTTTGCAGGTATTGGCACTTGAGCTAAGCATTTGAGGGCCAGGTAGGATTCAGAGAAAGGCATTGCAGGTAGTGGAAATGAAGGGTCTGGAGGGGAGACGATTCAGGTTTAGATTCTGAGTGGAGTGCAGATGGGATGACTTCTGAGGGCTTCGGCTACAGAGAGAAACAGGAGAGGGAGAACTTGTAGGGGTGTTTTACCGTGTGTCGAAGACTGTGGACATGACATTGAGTGGAAAGAGAAAGTATCAAGGTTTTTTAAGTAGAGGAGAATCGTGATTGTATCTGAATTTGAGAGTTTGAAGTAGACAGTTCCTGTGACAGCCTTTAGGGGGAGCAGCAGAGGTGCAGGGAGCTTTGAGGTGGTTGTAGTAATCCTGGTGGGGCTGTCGCTGAGGACAGTGGGAATGAGAGCAGGGGAGAGGGGCCCCTAGGTGGCTCAGCGGTTGAGCATCTGCCTTTGGCTTGGGGCATGATCCTGGGGTTCTGGGATCAAGTTCTACATCCGGCTTCCTGCATGGGGCCTGCTTCTTCCTCTGCCTGTGTATCTCTCTCTCTCTCTCTCTCTCTCTCTCTCTCTCTCTCTCGGTCTCTAATGAATAAATAAATAAAATCTTAAAAAAAAAAAAAAAAACAACGCAAGAGAGACAGGCACTGATGTTTGTGATGTATGTCATAGCCGCTTAGAGAATTGGGATGGAAGAGAAGCAGTGATGTTCTCGGGTTCCAGGCCTGAGTAGCCAGAAGAATGGACTTGTCTTAGTATGAGCGGGGAGGAGGTGGCATGTTGAAAGAGGTGCATTCATTCCCACAAGCAGAAGTGTGGTGTGGCTGAGAGTAAAGGCACTAATTTGGACGTGATAGGAGACAGGTGGTCTGGTCCGTAGGAGAAAATGAGGTGAATGAGATGCTAGAGGTAGGTGGGAAGTAGAACGCTGGGGACCAGAGTCACTGGAGAAGGGAGGTGACTGAAAGTGAGAAGAAAATCAAGAGTTTGGTCTTTTTTGGTCTTGAAAAAGAGTTCTTTGTTCAACCAGTTTAAGTTCTATATGACACCTGTGGCTAGGGGGACGCCTAGCCCCCCTTAGCTAGGGGTTGGGGGTATTGTCCCTGGTTGAATAACTACTGTTCTACCTTATAATTTCTTTTGTTCATAATATTAATTTCTTTGTGCTCTTCTTTTTTCGCACCACCACCTTGGTTCCTAGTCCTAGTTCATAAGACAAACATTGGTTTGGCTTGTTGCCATCATTCCTTTTTGTGAAAGTTTTTGTGTACCAGGACACTCTGTGGTTGCTATTCTGCTAATACATTGACTACCCGGGATTCAGGAACTTGTTTGTAGCCCAGTCAGCTGTAGTTGTGGGTGGATGGATGACGGTCATGTCTGCTTCTTTAGTTACAAGTTCTGGGGTAAGCTAGTAAGCATGCTTATTTTTCTGTTCTGTTCTTCCCCTTACCTATGATACTGGTATTTTGTTTTGTCCAGCTCGAGTCCAGTGTCTTCCACTATGTTTCATCTGGTCCAGCTTCACCTCATACTGATTTTTCCTTTCTCTGAACATAGGTCACGTACAGAGCTTAATGTGCTTTATTATATTATCTTATATTTTTGGCTGTTTCATGCAGATATTTTTTTTTCTGGGATAAATTCCTTCTGATATTTTGTATTCCTTATTACGTACTGTTGGACATACGGTACTCATTCAATAAATACTAAACACTGTCAGTGACATTAGAATCTATTTATATCAATTTTTTAAAGATTTAAACATTTATTTTTAAAAAAAGATTTTATTTATTCATGAGACACAGAGAGAGGCAGAGATATAGGTGGGGGTGGGGGTGGGGGGGGAGGCAGGCTCTATGCAGGGAGCATGATGTGGGACTCCTTCCTGGGACCCCAGGATCACGCCCTGAGCTGAAGGTAGGCGCTCACCACAGAGCCACCCAGGTGTCCCTAAAAACTTATTTTAAAGAGAGAGTGTATCCATGAGGGTGAAGAGGAGGGACAGGGAGAGAGGAACCCAGTTAGACTCTGCATAGAGCATGGAGCCTGGAGCCCAAAGTAGGACTCGATCTCATGACCTGAGCTGAAACTGAGAGTAGATGCTCAACCGACTACACTGTCCAGGCATCCCAGAATCAGTTATATTCTTTTAGCAGAAATACTACTATTAAAATAAGTTTCTATATATCAAAATGATTAACTTGTGCCATTTTTGTTCCACAAATTTAAGCAACAGTCAAGTAAGAATGAGCAGGCCTTTATTTAAAGTTCATGATAGTAAGATTTGATCTAAAATTGATATGTAGAAGAGAGCCATATGGATTATAACTTTTTGTACCTAATTAAGATGGATTTAGCCATAAATCAGTGTTCAGTAAGAAAAGAGATTTGGTATAAGTACAATGAGTAGATATTTTGATCCAAGTTAAAGTTAAAAATATGGGTAAGGAAAAGATGAAATTTGTCTTAGTCCATTTGGGTTGCTGTAATGAAGACCCATAGACTAGCTTATAAATAACAGAAGTGTATTTCTCATATTTCTGGAGACTGGGAGTCTGAGGTTGGGGTGCCAGCATGATTGGGTTCTGGTGGAGACCCCCCTCCCAGCTTACAGACAGTCGATTTTTTGTGTTCTCACACGGAAAGAGGGAGAGAGCCTCTGGGGTCACTTTTGTGAAGACTCTAATCCCATTCAGGAGGGCTCCACCATCATGACCTAATTCCCTCCCAAAGGCCCCACTCTCTAATAAGGAGGGAGGGTGGAATTAAGCTTTCATCATAGGAATTTTAGTGGAGCATAGATATTCAGTCCATAACAAATATGTTTTTTAAGGATTTTATTTATTCATGAGAGACACAGAAAGAGAGAGGCAGAGAACATAAACATAGGCAGAGGGAAAAGCAGGCTCCATGCAGGGAGTCCAATGCAGGACTTGATCCCGGGACTTTAGGATCATGCCCTGAGTCGAAGGCAGACAGACGCTCAACCACTGAGCCACCAGGGCGTCCCCCATAACAACACTAAATAAAACAGGGATATATGTTGTGTCTCCTGAGTGGTTATGGTTAGTTCTACTTAAAAGGTCTTAGAATCAAATGAGAAAATGGGTATGTAAATAGTTTGAAGACTTGAAAGCACTAACATACTGTTTGTATGCTTGGTTGTCACTGCAAGTACAGAACCTTGTGTGTGAACTGAATTGGTCTTGTTAAGGCACTGTGTCTGGTTCATTGTAGGCAGTCAGTATATACTAAGAGAATAAATGAAGATATCTGAGTGTTAGGAATGAGAGTGTTTAGTGGGATGTACATATGTCACCCTTGTGACTTTGAGACTTTATCCCTTACATCTTTCAGGTTTATGCTGCATTTGCCAATGAAATTTGAATTAAGTATCTATGAATTACAAGTGCCTGGTCCCTATTCCTTAGAAATGATACCCATAACAGGAGGTAGTCTGAACATTTACTGAAAGTTCTTGTCTGTGAATGATTCTGTTAATAGGCAGGTCATCGGGATTTACTTTTTATGAGTATTGGATGTAATTCACTGCTGGTAAACCTTTCAGTAAACTTACAGTACATGATCACTTCCGTCATTCATTGACTATAGATATTTCCAGGAGAGAGAACAAAGATACATATTACAGCTGCTGTTCCACACTGTTTTGGCAGTTCTCACAAATATAATAGAATAAAAGAGAAAAGAGGTGCTCTAAATAGGGGAAGGACAGCTCTTGTTCCCATTTTCAAATGTTGTGTTGGCCGTAAACACTGTGGGAGTGGCAGGCTTGGTCTCAGTCTTGTTCACCTTTGCATCCCAGGCACTTAATTCTAGTGCTTGGCATAAAGTTGACATTCAATAAATATTTATTGAAGGAATGAATAATGGAGAGTCTGTGCTATCTTGGATTTTTCTAGCTCACAGTTGAAAGGCTGCCAGAGTTCACAGAGTTGAGCAGGACTGTGGTAGAACTGGTAGAGTGCGTCTAGCTTTTTTGCCTTGGGATGAACTCTACAGTCTTGGTCTGTTTGTAACACAATATGATGTGATTCCTGCAAATATCAGTGTGTGGGGTTCAATCTATGTTCACTTAGGTTGTGAAAGCCCTTTTGCTCTTTTTTTAATTTGTTGTATTCCCTTTTCTCTTTGCAGTTCTAATTGTGGAGTGGTAAACATATACAATCAAGATTCTTGCCTCCAAGAAACAAATCCAAAGCCAATAAAAGCTATAATGAACTTGGTTACAGGTGTTACTTCTCTGACCTTCAATCCTACTACAGAAATCTTGGCAGTTGCTTCAGAAGAAATGAAAGAAGCAGTCAGATTGGTAATATAGCTTTACCTTTAAAAAAAAAACATTGAGGGATCCCTGGGTGGCGCAGCGGTTTGGCGCCTGCCTTTGGCCCAGGGCGCGATCCTGGAGACCCGGGATCGAATCCCATGTCGGGCTCCCGGTGCATGGAGCCTGCTTCTCCCTCTGCCTGTGTCTCTGCCTCTCTCTCTCTCTCTGTGTGACTATCATAAATAAATAAAAATTTAAAAAAAAAAAACATTGATAATCCTTGGGCTCCACATTGGGCATGGAGCCTAATTAAAAAAAAAAAAAATCTAAAATATACTGAAGGATATGTACTAGTTTCCTTCCCCCCCCCCCCCCCAAAAAAAAAAAATCTCAGATTTTAAGTTGAAAACTTTGAGGGATAATAGGAAAGAAGAGTATTGGATTATTTTTAAAAGAGTAGCTTCTTTTGAAGCTACTAGTATTCTTTTACTAGTATCATGGCTTTTGGGTGTAGTTGCAGAAGGGTTGATGCACAGTAGCTGCTAAATTTGTCTTAGGGAATATGTTTATAGCAAACACTTTATTTTTCTACAGTTGTCTTTCCTTATATCTACCTTTTAAGCCCTACTATCCTAATGGAGGAAGGGAGGCAATTCTTAGATTCTGAAAATAAATTGAACTTGAAAATTGTGTAAAAAGGTAACAGCTTACCTGGCTAGCTAGTACTTGTGAATATGCCTCCATGCTAGGAGGCCCCAAGCTCTCCCCAAGCTGGTGATTTGCTAGGATTCACAGGACTCTGTATATGATCTCAAGATCATAACCAAGAGTTACTACAAGGAAAGGATACACAGCACAGTCAGCCAAGGGAGGGGCGCCTGGGGCGAAGTCTGGTGGAAACCAGGTGCCGGCTTCTGTTCTCTCCTAGTGGAGTCACACAGGACATGTTTAATCCTGTAGGAGGTTCTGATTACATATGTTAAGTGTGCTCTATCATTAGGAAGTCCGTGCTCATGGTCCGTATTGGTGGTTGATCATGTAGTTCCCCTCTGCCTGGCATGTACCAGAATTCTAGGCCTGGAGAAGTAAAGGCAGGTGGTCCATGGAAAGCACGTGGTATGAATGCTTTAGGCCTGGGGAGCTATCCTTATCCTCTAGGGTCAGTGTCAAGTCAGTGTAGGAACTATTGATCAGTCAAGTTTCCAAAGGTGATGTAAGGGCCGCCCTTGCAGCCTCAGGTCTGCGTTACCTCCTTTCTTCCCAGCCACAGAGCCCAGCTCACGTGTCACCATGTCTCCCGGAAGTCACCTACTCTTGAGGCAGAACCAGTTTCTTATTATTTAACAGTTACTTGCTCCAGGCAGCAGGTCCACACAAGGCACAGTACTCTGAATGGCAGTGCTGCACTGTGTTGTTACGTGTGTACTACCAGATTGTAAGCCCTTAGACTCTTAGATTTATCTTGTTCGTGCAGCAAAAGGTTTTGCATGCTTCATTAGCTTTGTGTAATAGCAGCACATAGTTTCCGAAGAGTTACAAAGAGTTCTTCACAATAATTTGGGGCCAAGTAACAGTCCTCAGAGGATTAACTCACCCAAAGTCGAGAGCTAGTAAAGGGCAGAACTGTGCTTCTAGATTCTCCATTCTTCCTAGTACTTTAGTGGTTTTCCAACTGAATTCCTCTGTTCCCTGAAATGTGTACAAAACTTCAAATGGCAAGTAGAGCAAGGAGGCTAAGCCCTACCCATATCACACAGAGCAGCTTTGCTGTTATCATTGGTGTATGTTGGCATTCTCCATAAGATTTTCTTGGAGGGAACAAAGAATTCTGTTGGAAAAGAATGAAAAATACAGCATTGTGTTTTACTGCCTTTATGTTGAATGGATGGTTTGATGCATGAGAAGGTTCTAATTCAAGTCAGTTTTAAAGTCCTCAGTCCTCTAATGGGAGTGGATGACTAGCACACATTGACCTTTTATCATTTTAATGGTATTAAATTGTTCTAGAAAACCATGGGATCCGTCTCCTGTTGACATAATATATCCTGCTAGATGCCTCGTAGTTAGTTCTGCCTAGTTTGCTTCAGTGAGCATGGCAGCATTTATGGTTTTTTACTGTGGCAAAATCACACAAGGAATTCATTAGTAACAGCCAAATCCCATTTTTTAAATGGTAGTCAACCATAATATCTAATGGAAAGAAGCCAGGCATAGCAGCTTCAGAATGCCTCAGCGAAACAGCATTAGTATCATTAAAGGCAGTCTCTTATAATGATCCAAACAATCCTGTTACCCCAGCACAAAGCAGTGAGTATAAATCTAAGCCATTGCGGCAGTAAGAGACTCAGAAGTTAAATTGTTAGTGCATCTACAATATTTGATAGTAGAAAGTCGTGGAACTTTTTATCCATTAAATTAAGGATGAGTGAGCTTTTTACTTGATGAATTTTGATACCTTGGCCCTTAAATGTAATGCAGATGTGGTGTCGGAGGTAAAGGGAACTTTCTGAGGTAAAGAAGTTGTGTTTTTTTCTTTTCTTTTAAAGAATCTATTTATTTTAGAGAGCATGCGTGAGTGCAAGGGGTTGGGCGCGAGGAGCAGAGGGAGAGAGAGAAACTCAAGCAGCAGACTCCCCTCTGAGCATGGATCCTGTGGTGGGGCTTGATCCCAGCATCCTGAGATCATGACCTGAGTCAAAATCAAGTGTCAATGCTTAATCGACTGAGCCACCAGGCGCCCTTGAGCTTTTTCTTAATTAACAGTTCAATTAGAGCTTTTAATACAAGGGCCATAAAGAGAGGTTTGAGCACAGCTGATGTCTCAGCAGGTGGGTGGGAGTTGGCTGGTTTGAAGGAGGAAGTGCTGATTCAGGGGCGGGGGTGGGGGAGGTGGGTACTTCACAAATAGATACAGCTGGGTCTCTTAGGAGACCACTGTAAACATGTTTTTGCTCTTGATAGTCAAGTCTAGAGGAGATAAAATATAAAAATAAGTGGTTGATGAATTGGTTTTTATCCTCTGTCTGAAGGAGCACACTGGCCTGTTGTATGAAGCCATGGCCAACTGTGTAGAGTTGTGTAGGTTATTTGTTATCTGAGGAATCACCATTTATATCATAAACTTTGTTAAGTATGTGTATTTACCACAGTATTTCTGATACTCTCTTCTGTTTATTTAGCTAAAAATAACACAGTGACCTTCTGGTAAAAATGGCTTTTAAAAAATTTATGTTATGTCTTATGCCCCAATGTTTGCCCCATAGTGAGTTCCCTATTTGTAATAAGCAGTTGACCTAAGTATAAAGTTACATGAATCCAAATTAGGAGACTGTTTTTTCCAATTTAGGTTAGAAAATAAAGAGGATGGCTTAATTATCTTTAAGAAGTTATTCAAGTGGAAAGGTCAGTTCTGGTGTGTTTCATTTTGGAAGAGTCAGAAAAGCAGCTTCTCAGACTTCAATGTCATGCTAGCAAAGTTAATAAGCAAATATCTGGGGCATAGTTTAAAAGTACCAGGTGACATATAGGGTGGAAACAAAAGTGAGGCATAGGACAGTTGGCACTTGTAGAAAATGGTTATTTCCTGATGGTCTGTTCCCATGATGCCTTGGATCTCCTGTTTAAAGTCGGTGCTTGCTTGGAGGATGCAAACTTAGAACAGCCTAAGCAGAGTACAAGAAGCCAAACCACTTTTCAAAAATTCATATAATTTCCACATTCCCAAAGTAAGTGTAAATAAATTTTGCAATATTCACATTGTGGCTTCTCTCCTGAAATAACTAGTCTGCGTTAAGTATTTAGTTTTTTTTAAAAATATATTTTTCAAGGAACCTATATAGAAAATGGTATTTAAGAACTTTAAAAGTTAAGATCAAGTCCAGGCACTGCCAGCTTCTTGGCTGTAATGGATCTAGACCACTTCTCAGTAGTACTACTGTCTGTGTGTTGATGCTATGCTGCACAGGAAGACTCTGCTTTCTGGGAAAGTTGAGAATGGAAGTGGCTTGGAGATTCACCTTGAACTTTGCTTTCTTTCTTTTTTTTTTTTAAATGTTTATTTATTTATGATAGTCACACAGAGAGAGAGAGAGAGAGAGAGAGAGAGGCAGAGACACAGGCAGAGGGAGAAGCAGGCTCCATGCACCAGGAGCCCGATGTGGGATTCAATCCCAGGTCTCCAGGATCGCGCCCTGGGCCAAAGGCCGGCACTAAACCGCTGTGCCACCCAGGGATCCCTGAACTTTGCTTTCTTACACTTAACAAAACGGTCGGTAGGTATATATCAGAATGAATAGGGCCTAATAAGTGACTAACTGAAATCTATAGACAGATGTGTATATCACTAGGTTTTACCCGGGGCTCATCTATGAAAATAACCTTGATTGGATGGTTTAAAGTCTCATCTAAACGTGTGGAGGGTGACAGGCTACCAACATAAATAGCTGAGCGATAGCTCTCCGCATATCTTGGAATATGAAGGTACAGTATGTTTTAGAAGAGGTAGAGAATATTTGAAAGTGAGAGTTGTTAAAATCCTAGTCTACTTTGGGTAACTGCTTTTGTGCTAGCGTTCTGTTTATCCACAAGTCGGATGAGGACTCGTTCCATCAGTCTTAGGTTCAGGCTCATTTTCCCCTGAAGTAGACTCTTTTGGAGAAAGAGCCTGTGTGGCCCCCACCCCCACGCCCCATGTTTAGGTCAGGCCTGGGAGTGAGTTTTTGGCTCTGTCTAAATTGGAATGCAGTTTCACTTGACGAAGCAGGTTTTCATGAGTTTGTTTTCCTTCAGAGGAGATTGGAAAAGGCCAAGAATACATTATATAGGTTGAAAATAAAAGTGTAGAAAGGAAATTATGTGATATTGGAATAGTTGGTAGGACTTTGCTAGGCTTCAGTTATATAAAATCAGACTCTTCATAGTTGAGGTCATAATTGTGACCAAATTTTAGTATTGTTTACCGTGATCCTTACGTTACAGCAGTAATGGGTACCGTTGTGTGGACTTTTACTTTAGTGTGTGTGTTCATTTACTCATTCACTCAGCAAACGTCAGAATCTCACGGAGCACCATGCTAGATGCTGCATTAGAAGTATTAAGGAGACATTTTTCTTCTCTTCCTCCGTTCTCTTAGTTAAAGCAAATCGAAAAGCAAATTTTAATTTCAGAACACTTTGCTCTGTACTACAATCAAAATGAACTTACTGTTCCATCAGAAAGGTGGACAATACCTAAAATTTAAGAAAGATGAGTTTGCAATTATTGTGATTTAAAGTTTTGAACTATTTCCTACAGGTTCACCTTCCCTCCTGTACAGTATTTTCAAACTTCCCAGTCATTAAAAAGAAGACTATTTCTCTTGTTCATACCATGGATTTTTCTCCCAGAAGTGGATATTTTGCCTTGGGGAACGAAAAGGGCAAGGCCCTGCTATATAGGTGGGTGTTATTTATCTGTTTTAAACGTCAGAAATACTTGTAACCTTCTTTTGAGAGTATGAAGAGATACTGTTGTTATATTCTCATTTCAGCACTTAAATGCAGTTTATTAATTCTGCAGCTTATTGATCAACTACAGTCATAAATTATTAATTGTAGAGTTAAGCTTGTCAATTTAGCTTGACTGTCCTCATTGTCTAACAAAATGCATCTTTCTACCATAAAATGTGACTAGAAGAAAAGTTCACCTGGAGGTTTATTTATTAATTAAAAAAATATTTATTTGGGAGTGGTAAGGTATATTTTGAGAATGTCAATTTGAGGAAGAGTAGCCACTTTAATGATGCCACTTTCTTAGTGCCTTATGTTTAGATTAACCCTTGTCGATTTGATAATTCATATTTATTCCACAAGATTTAAGTGATTTTTTTTTTTTTTTTTGAAAAAGGTACTGCTTTCCCTGCAGCTGTAGCTGTAAATAAGGATATCAACCATAGAGAGATCTAAAAGTTATGCTCTGCCCAGGTTCTTTTCTGCACTCAACATATTGGGCTATAAAGCGGGAACAAACAAACTCTAATTGCATAGTTGCTAGAAGATACAGGTGACGAGGTGGCTCTTCTGGGGGAGCTGATGAACTGGAAGCCTGTAACTTTGGTCACAGCCTCTGTCCTTGCTCCCTTGAGTTGATGGTGAATATTGCTTAGGACCCTATGTTTATTTCAGGATACTGAAATCTGGCATGAAGAAAAGGAGGAATGTAAATTGGTTTTGAGGAGATAATTGTGAAAAGAGGATATAGCAAACAGTAATAAGATCTCAAGTTCTGCTTTGAAAGGAAAATGGGATACACCTGGAAAATTGATGCATTCCATCATTCTCCTTCCCAATCATTTTTGGAGTGGTTCTTTTAGTTCAAGTTTTATAAAAGCATGCAGGTTCCTACTGCACTTAGAAATTCTCTCCCAAAGCTTTGATTTTATTATAATTGCATCCTCTTTTCTCTAAGTTTAAGCACTAGAAGCATTAGGGTCTTCTTGAGAGCACTGCTATCTAGTGAGACTGTTTCTAGCAAGTGAGTTGGACTAACGTGTCTGTTGGGTACGACTGATGAGGTATTTCCTAGACTCCCACTGATGCTGTGGAGCAAGTGTAATTTTTTTTTTTTTTAAGATTTTATTTATTTATTCATGAGAGAGAGAGTAGGCAGAGGGAGAAGCAGGCCTCCATGCGGGGGGAGCCCGATTTGGGACTTGATCCTGGGATCACACCCTGAGCTGAAGACAGACGCTGAGCCACCCAGGCGTCCCACAAGTGTAATGTTTTTACTAAAATCTGAGGAGTTAGCTTTAGGATCCTTCAGAATGTCAGATTGAGGAGTCTTAACCTAGCTGCCTGGTGAGAATGATTACAATCACATTTTTCCCCCTGAAAATCTTCCTATTTGCTATTCCGTGATCTGATTGACAATACTCCTGGTAATCACACAGTTGTTTAGATGATTTGTCTTTTACTTTTTCAGGTTGCACCATTACTCAGACTTCTAAAGAGAATATTTAAAGTAAGAAAATCTTTTATTCTTTAGGTTTTAAAGGTTATATCCATTGCTGTCATTTAGCAGAGGGACCACCTTAGCTGTACCTGGGTTGCTGTATCTTTGGGTGGGGAAGTAGGATGGAAGTAGATCATGAACAGCCTAGTTGGACTTGAACCCTCCTTGGGAATTTTTATTCCAATCACAATTGGGCTCTTTTTCTGAGGTCAGATTTCTAATATGGTGTTCGGTAATGGTCATCAAAATTGTTATTACTGAACATGTAATCCACAAAGGATAGACATAATAGTGAGAAGTATCTTCAGATACAGTTACAGTTTCCATGGCTCAAACCCCCTTATTTTTATGCTTCTTGAGAGATTAAAAATGGCTTGCCCTTTGGCAACTTAAATGGTAGCTTGTCATGGAGCTAGGTAATGGCTGGTCATTAGTTTTGCTGCCCAGTATTTAAAATAGTAGGACATCCTTCCCTTTTCCATGGCTTGATCTTTGACTTGGAAATGTGGTGGTTCTGAGGTTGAGCTTTGCATTGGCTTGTTCATCACAATTGACTAAGTTGGTCTTTTCTGAGTTTCATACATGTTCTCTCCACATTGAGGAGACTCTTGAGAGTGCATATAGGTTTAATTGTTGAACAAAACATAAGCCAAGAGGGGAAAAGTGGTCTGTCCTGCCTCTCCAAATTATAGAGCCAGCATGTATGTTTGTTGATGACTAGCAGCTGTAAATCTTGTATAATTTCTTTTGTTCTTTTCTCAGATGCAGTTGAGCCACAAGAGAAGCCCATCCTGATATATCTTTTCAGAAACTTTCTAATGTGTGATGATATATGTATAATGATTTGAGTCAGCTGTGCTTATTTAACAGCAACGTCTTAATAAATAGCAACTTTTGTTTGAAAATTATGTTGTTCTTTCCTTCCCACCTACACACAAACACACTGTTTGGGACGCATTTCTTTTCTGACTAAACATGAGAGATTGGAAACACCTGTCAGGAGCCAGAAATAATACAGAAAGATACTCTCCTACTTCACAGTTTACCCTAATTACTATTTCCCCCTTTCCCAGCATAGAACTCTCCGTGTTTCAGTGTATCAGCTAACAGAGCCTCTTTGGAGCTTTGGAGCTATTGAGGTCACTTGGCTTGATAGGAGAGCAGTGAGATCTCATGGAATTAATTTTGAGCTTCCAAGTTTTCTTGGAATGGTGATAATGGAAATAAGACTTTTCTGGGCATATTACTTCAAATTGTCATTGGTGTTTGTGGGGGTTACATGTGTCCTGATTAGCCACTCCATTTCCTAGAAATATTTATTATGTCAATTTAAATGTTCCATTTAGGGGCACTTGGGTGGCTGAGTCGGTTAAGCATCTGCCTTCGGCTCTGGTCATGATCTTGGGCTCCCTGCTCAGTGGGGAGTCTTCTCCCTCTGCTTCTCCCCCTGCTCATGCTCGCTCGTTCTCTCAAATTAAAAAAAAAAAAAAAAAAGTTCCATTTAATTTAGGTTCCAGGGCTGATGGTTGCCTAATTTGGTTGTAGTGTAACTTTGTTTTAAACCAGTCTCTACATTTCTTAGGGAATGCTGACATCGACCATGTATTTAAGGAGTATTAGTTATGCAAAGTATCAAGTAGGTCTAAGAACTTTCACCCCACCCCCTTGCAAACACCTGGAAAAGTCAGGTTAGAGGAAGAAGTTTTTTGACAATGGCTCTGACTCTGCCCGAAGAAATAACGGATCCCACTTAACTGTATTTCAAACAAACAGCTCAGTGAAGGGCATCTTCAGTGTCTTCAAGGTCCTTCTAGGCCATCTACTGGTGATGACCTAGAGCAGCCCAATAGGTCTTGTGTTAACGTGTGCTGGGATCTTTCTGAAAAGACACTTTTTATTAAAGGTGGGCTATTGGCTGTGTAATTGTAGAGGCCCCTACCTGTCCCCTCCTTGCTGAGCAACAACTTCCGTAGTAGATATTAATGCTAAAAATGTCAGTCCTGAAACTGTTGATATGTTCGTGTTATGCCTCTCATGAAGTACTAGAGGGCAGCATTGGACTGCAAGTAATCAAAGGCAAGGCTCTTCATAGCTGTTTATCATCACCTCCTCTTTAACTTCGGCTACATCATTGTTTATTTCAGATACGGATACCAAGCCTTCGATGTGCTTATTTTGCATATGCTTTTCAGTTCCTAGGAGTATAAGGATTTACAGGAATTAATCATTCTAGAGAAAATGATGGAAGTAGGAGTTGAAATTTTAACTACTTTTTAACACCTCTAGATCATTTTTATACTCTGCGAGGGGCAGAGCAAAGAATTCCCAGTTCTGATCTCTAAGATAGATAAATGTGCTGTTTGCTCTACAGACAGGCTACCAAACCTGTGTCTTGTCTTTGAATGTTTATTTACCCTCGATGGGAGTTGGGAATTTTAGTCAGATTCTCATTGCTTTGTGTAGCTAGTGCCAAGCTAAGTCCTCGAGGAGTTGAGAGCCACAGTCATGATCTCATTTACAGTTCTCTCTTGGCACTTGCTACGATAGCATGAATGTGGCTTCTGTCTGTTTTGGGATGGGGGGGCATCTTGAGCTGTGATGTGATATTTTGCTGTCCAGAGCCTCACAGGATATACTCAGGTTTATTTGGAGTTTGAAATTGAAATCTTTGGTGTATCCCACTCATCTCTCCCCTATCCCCACTAATAGTGATCTAAAGAATTATTAATCTGTTGAAATTCTTGTAATTGTCTGAACAGATTACAGATGAGAAGTCTTTCCAGATGTAAGTGTGCATATGTAAGTCTGGTGAGGCTATGGAGCCCTTATCAAGTCTGCACAGAATGTGGTGACCTACTGCAGGGCTTGTGACCAGCATTTCTGCACTTCAGCTAGAGGATGGGATGGAAACCAGCAAATGTGCATGAAAGGAAGTGCCTACCACTAGCTCAGGCTACTAGACATCCCATTTTATGCATTTCCAAATTCATCACAAAGAAAAATCACATGAGACACAAGCATTGTCTCTTCTGCCATTCTCATGAGGAAATGGGGGGGCTGGGGCAAGAGGTGTGGGGAGAAGGTAGGATGTGGAGTGGAAATAGCATTTCTGAGCCTCTGACACTGTACTTTTGCTGACATCAGTATATGCATGTAATCTCATGAAATTCTCATTGTCCCTCTAAGGAAAGGGATACTTTTTTTTTTTTATAGTTGCAACTTTTTTAAAGATTTTGTTTATTTATTCATAAGAGACACAGAGGCAGAGACACAGGCAGAGAGAGAAGCAGGCTCCATGCAGGGAGCCTGATGTGGGACTTGATCCTGGGACTCCAGGATCATGCCCTGGGCTGAAGGCAGGTGCTAAACCGCTGAGCCACCCAGGTGTCCCAACTAGGGACCAGGTGTCCTTAGTTGCAACTTTTTAAAAAAGATTTTATTTTAGAGAGAAAGGGAGTGTGAGCAGTGGGAGGGGCAGAGGGAAAGGGAGAGAGGGAATCCTCAAGCAGACTCCCAGCTGAACACAGAGCCTGAAGACTCAGCACTAGATCTCACAACCCAGAGGTCATGACCCGAGCCAAAACTAAGAGTTGGACTAACCGAGTAAGCCACCGAGGCGCCCTGAGACTTACTTTTTACAGGGAAATAAATTGAGTTTTGGAGAGGTTGAACATCCCAGTCTCTAAAGCCATCATCCTTAAATTGATCACTGATCCTCAAAGTAGGGTGTGCTTACTCTAACAGTATACAGCCCTAATAGATGGCGGGAGGGAAATAGTACAACTCCCATGCTGTGCAAAATGTATTTATACTAAAGATTGTGTGGGTCATCTATAAACAAATATGTTTATTTTGGGAATATATACTCAAGGCCATCAGTTTGGAGGTCTAACCTATTGCCACAGCAAACCTGGCACATCCCAAACTGAACACATTTCGACACCCTTCCCTCCACTATCCCAAACTTGTCTTCGCATTCCCTGTCACGTTAACAGCTCCTCCATTAACCTAGTCACTTCAACAAGGTACCTGAGACTGACTTGAAACCTGAGATTTTTCTCTCTCTCTCCTTCTCACCACAAGGACTAGTTACTAAGCCATTTTATTTTTCTTGCAAAAAGCCCTTTTTTCTTTATCTATTCCCCAGCTCTAATCAGCCCTCATCTGTTAATCCCCTGGCTGGGTGTCATTACTTCCTGCTTCACGCTTTTCAGTTGGATGTTCACATTGCAGCCAGAGATTTTATTTAAAAAAACATTTATTATGGAAAATTTCAAACATACTCAAAAGGAGAGATACTAATATAATAAACCTCTTTGGAGGGATCACCCAGCTTTGGCAATAATCAGCTCCTGGAAATCTTTATGTCCCCACCTACACACTCTCTGGTAATTTTGAAGCCAAGCCAAGATGTATCACTTCATCTGTAAATATTTGAGTATGTATAGAGATGTGTTTTAAAAATACAAATCTCAACGTACTACTCTTGCTCAAAATCCTACAGCTCATCTCTCCCAAATCCTTTCCTTTCCCCATCTACAGAAAAGATATAATAATTGAGCTGCCTTGCAGGACTAGTTATCAGGCTAGACCAGCTCCTGGCCCAGAGCAAGCTGTCAATGAATGTTAGCTGCTGCCATTATAATCCATTGTGACCACAGTCATGGACAAGATGATACTCAAGCTCCTTCATTTGGTAGAGAGGCCCATTATCTATCTGGCCTCTTCTCATCTCTCCAGCTTTCTCATTTACCTGGTGCTCCAGAAATCTTGAGCTACTTGAAATTTCTCCCCCATACCTTTGTTCTTGCTGATGCTTCCTCCTCGCCTTTTCTTTTTCTCCCTTTCAAACACTGCACATCTAGCAGGATGGAGATGGACTTCTATCATGGTACCTATACCCTTTGTTGCATTTGTTTCTTTGTTTATATGGTCTTTTTATGGAAGGTTTGAAGTGGTTTTCCAAAACACACAGTGAAGAGAAAAAAGATAAATGAATCAGGGTCTGGAAAAATGGAGGTGTAAGACTGGAGAAATTGGAATCCAAATGTATAGGCCATGTATGGTTACTAAAGTTGAACTGTAATTGTTTTTTTTTTCTTTCAGTTTTTAGCTTAAATACTCAAATATGTTTTTTGGAAAAAATGTACTTCAAGAAAAATGAAAGTCTTTTCCCTTCATACCTGAGGGGACCTCTATTAATAAATAGTTGGATGGGTATCTTCCTAGTAGGTTTTTTGTTTTTATTTTTGTCATCAATTACTTGTGTTCAGATGCAAGAAACAAAACCTTTTTTTTCAGACTATGGCTCAGCACCACTTTTCTTTCTTTTTTAAAGATTTTATTTATTTGAGAGAGAGAGAGAGAGAGAGAGCAAGCATAAGCAGGGGGAGAGGAAGAGGGAGAAGCAGACTCCCCACTGAGCAGAGAACCCGATGTGGGACTGGACCCTGAGATCATGACCTGAGCTGAAGGCAGATGCTTAACTGACTGAACCACTCAGGTGCTCCAGTAGTCTCAGATTTTAATACTCTCCAACTATTTTCATTTAATTTCACTTATCTGACAGATGTGATAGGATGGACTTAGCTCATTCTTTGTAACTTTTGCATAGTATGTCTTATTGAAAAGCACTTGGGTAGTTTCCTGTCTTTTAGTATTGCAAGCAATGCTGCAAGTAGCTTCCTTATATAGGTCTCTTTGTATACATGTGTATTTTCCCCACGAGAGATACCTGAAGTAGAATTGCCGGCTAAACACATTAAAAAATATTTTTTAAAGATTTTATTTGACAGAGAGAGAGAGAGAAAGACAGAAAGAGCACAAGTAGGGGGAGCAGCAGGCAGAGGGAGAGGAAGAAGCAGACTCTCCATTGAGCAGAGAGTCCAATGTGGGACTAGATCCTGGAATCATGACCTGAGCCAAAGGCAGATGCTTAATTAACTGACCGAGCTACCCAGGCGCCCCCACATTTAAATTTTTGATTAAAAATTTTGATAGAAATTCTCTAAAGTATCTATGACAATGACATTCCCACCGACGGTAAATGAGAGAATCACTTCCCTCTTTCTCTTTGACAGGCAATGATAAAAATCTTACCACTAGATATTGAGTAATGAGTGAAAAATGATAGCTATCATTTGAATTTGCTTGTGCTGTATTTTGATTTCATCCATTGGAAAAGGAGCAAAAGTTACATAATTCACATTGTGTCTAAGAGAAGTTAATTCTAGTTCCTCAGAGAAAGTAGTCTCCCCTCCCTCCTTCCTGACTGTATTTGTTAACACATTTTTCTCCTGTTATTACTTTATTCATCTTTGTAACTCAACATCTAGTTCAATGCTTGCTCCACATATTAGATACATAATTTTATAAGCTTAAAAAAGTCTGACTTGATTATAGAGAGAACAAAGGGGAAATGTGGGGTAATGATGACCAAAAGCATATTTCCAGAATCCCAAATCAAGATACATGGATTGGCTAAGGATTTTTGTGCCTCTCTCAGATATGAGAAGCCATCTTAGAGGTATAATATGAAATTAGAAATGATGAAACTTCTAAGGTATTTTGATGGTTTATATAGAGAGCAGGTCAGAATATTTGGAATTGGGACTATTTTAGAGGTTAAATTGTAAAGTAGAGCTTAAGAGGGAATCCTGAGGCATAAGGAGAGATGAACTATATATAGGTAGCTGGAGGCGAAGCTCAAGTCAGTAGTTTTTAAAATAGATGATGAGAATAAACCGTGAAACTTTGAATCAGCCAGCAGCCGGCAAATGCGTTTTCTCATTGACAGCCAAGCAGTGATAAAATTCCCTCATTGTAGGTCCTGCCTCCCCGTCAGAAAGCATACATGGGCTTGGCATAGTAAAGTGAAATAAAATTTCCAGAAGTCCCAGTAAGACGGTATACTGTTATTTTATATGCTATTTTCCTCAAACCCTTGCTTCTTCCAACATAATTCCTTCCTCCTATGGTACCTTCATCTAGATTTTCAGATCATCCATCTCCTACCTTCCCCAACCCCTCCCAACCCCTAGGATATCTCAGTTGAGAGACTGCGTGTGTCAGGTGCTCTGTTGTTCACCCTGGATTCCTAGTAGTCCTAGATGGATACAGTCCCCACCCTCATGAAGGGAAAGTCCCATGTTAGGTAATTACCAGTTCAACCAGTGTGATCAAAGTGGAAGGGCAGAGTGCTTTGGGAACATGGAGGGGGTGGGGGGAGCTTGACCAGATCTAATGGGTCCCCAAGGAGGCCATGTTGAAATTGAGTTTGGAAGACAGGAGGAGTTCCTCCCCACTGCCCCTCCAGCCACCTCATGCCACTTCTCCTCCATGCTCTGTGGAATCACCCAACCTCTTATGAAGAAGATGCCCTATGCATTCCCTAACTGCTTCTCTTTAGGTGGCACCCTGGGTCCTCCAGGAAGCTCTTGGGACTCCTGTGGACCTCTCCCTCCTCTTGGATAGCTCTGCCTCAGTCATCCCTTCTGTTTGCTGAGAATGGACACTGCAGTGACTCTTCTTATTGCCCTAACATGACTTTGAAAGGGCATGAAGCAATCATTTTGTTTTATTTCTAAGTTTTGGATAACTTGCTTATGATGTTCATATGGCACTTTAGCATTGAGTCCAGCAAGTGTAAGGTCTTGATAAGTTGTATTACTGCTATTATTATTTTTTAAAAATGTTAGCTATGGCTTTTTAAAAAAGATTTTATTTATTTGAGAGAGTGAGAGTGAGAGAGATCACAGAGAGAGAGAGGGAGAAGGAGAAGCAGACTCACCACTGAGCAGGGAGCCAAATGCAGGGCTTGATTCCAGGACCCTGGGATCCTGACCTGAGCCGAAGGCAGATGCTTAACTGACTGAGCCACTCAGGTGCCCTGTTGCACAGTTTTAAAGACATGGGGCCTTCTTGGGGATGTGCTCCAGGAGGCAGTACGGTGTCATAGTTAAGAGCACAGAGTCAGTCAACTTGCTTTAAATAGCCCAAATCTTTGACACTCTCCAAGTCTCAGATTCTTGCCCTATAAAAAAGAGAGAACTGCAGAGCCACTCCAGAGCTTGGTGGAGAATTAGGAGGCACTACAGCAACAAAGCCACGCCCCGTGGCCCGGCACATGGCAAGCATTCAACAAATGCCAGTTATACTTATTTCCTCATGTGATGCTAGAGCTGCCTCCAGAGGTAGGCAGGGCAGGTGCTATTAACCCTTTTATACCCCGGGAAGGCTCAGTTTCAGAAATGTTAAATGACTTGATCTGAGGTCACAAATCCAGTAAATGGCAATCAGGCCCCCAGGTGTCCTGACTCTGAGTTTGGTGCTCTTCCTCCTCTCAGAGTGGCCTTTGGAACAAATGGTCTTTCCCTTGGGAACCTACATGACCCACTTACGTGTTTGTGAATTCTCTTTTTGGCTTCTCCTCCTCTTGCCAGAATTCTTCCTGGTGCTCACATCCAGAGGCCTAAAGGCCAAATTTCTGCCTGTGGCTCAGTGGCCGCCAGGATGGGATGCAGGCCTATCTCAGGAGGGATCAGGAAGGGTGCTCAGTGGTTACGGGGCTGGTAGGTCCACCAATACAGAGGATGCCTTGAATCTTCAGCTGGGCATTCACTTAGTTGTCTGTTGAGTGGAATTACTTCGAGTCCCTCCAAAGACCTATCTATATGTTCATGCATTTGAAAATTGCAGAACCGTTTAATCCTTAAAGCAGATATTGTAAAAAAAAATATGTATGATATTGCTGAAAAGATACTAATGAATTTTACACTGTTGCACTTTCTGCAAAGGATAACTTCTCATGCAAGGCCTCTGGGGTTCTCGCTTTTATATGTCACCAAGAACATTGCATTGTGTTCAGTAAAAGCCTTGGGTTTCATCCTTCTTCATTGTTTGATACATTTATAGGGTAGATGCTGGTGTCTCCTTGTTCTCTTACTCTGGAGTACTAATTTCTGAAGCAAAAGTTCTCTTGCTTGTTGGCTAAGTGACTCTGGGTAAGTCACTGAACCCCTCTGAGCCTTTTTTTTGTCACATTGGAAATGATGATAATTATCTCGCAGAGATGTGTAAAGGGTTCAGTGAGAGGATGTGTTGAAAGCGCCTCCCATAGCCCTGTCCCTGACATTCAGCAGGTGCTTAGTTAGCCGGAGTTCCTCTTTATCTGGTATTTCTATAGACCTTCACATTTATCCATGCAGAGCCACATTCATTATCTTATTTTCTTCTGACCCTGTGAAGCACATGGGACCAGTATTAATTTGAAATATAGATAGATATGGTTAAATTGCCTTACAAAAACCTTTATCAGTTCATACCCTCATCGACCCTGAGTGAAAATCCCCAACTGACTGTCTTTACTTAAGCATATCATAGTTTTTTATTGAGAAAGAAAACACAGATACAAAAAGCCACACATAACAAAAGCATGGCTCAATGACTTATTATAAGATCAACACTGCTCAGATCAAGAAATTGAATGCTGGCCCTGCTCCGGGGACCCCTCCATGTGCACTGTCCCCATCCAGCCCCCACTCTCCTGATTTGCGTAGTAGCCACTTCTTTGCTTTTTTTCATTCTGTTATGCAAATGTGTGCTCCCGGACAATGTTGGCATAAAAAAATGTGATATTTCTTTTAAGTGTCTTTCAATCTGTAAATTCCTTATTCGTCCTCTTTTTTTTCCTTCACAATTTATTTGTTGAAGAATTCCAACCATTTGACTGGCAGAGTTCTGCAGTCTGGGCTTTGTGGGTGGCATGCTTGTGGTAGAGTCAAGCATATCCCTGCTGGTCTTTCTTTGGATGTGTAAGTTCATTAAGGTTGCAAAATGGTAATACTCTAATTCCATCGTTTCTTTTTCATTTATTAGTTGGAATACTTTTATAGAGAGATACGCTCATTTATCATTTGGTTACCAAGTGTTGGTAACCAGTCATATAGGAATGGCAGGATAAATGCTGGATTATTTCCCTCTACTGACCAGTTTTCAAGACAAGTTAATTTCCTAACTATCCTCCGATGGTTTCCAATTTTTTAAAAAAAATATTTACAAACCTATGGATTTAAATGTATTTGATGGGTTTTAATCCATTGCATTTATTGTCTCAGGTCAGTGGAAGCTTCTTCAAGTTTCTTTCTGAGTCCTTTAGACAAGCTCTCCTGTTTTTTTTTTTTTTCTGGTTTTTTGTTTTTTAGAATTTTTAGACATGCTCTAGTGGTTTTTTGTTGTTGTTGTTTGCTCTAGCGGTTTTTAAAATTGTTTCATCGCTATTTGGTATGACAGGATGTTTCACGTTCATCTTGCTCCAGACCTGGAAGGAACATCACTGCTCTGAGACTCACCGCTTTCTTTGAATGAGAATTCTATTTCAGGACCATGCACTCTGGTTGCTAGTGATGGCTCATTGCTACTGAGGCTGGTTTCTGGGCCTCAACATTTTCAGTAGACAGAACTGGAGGTGGGACAGTGACTTTGTTTCATGTTGATAAGGTTTGTCTAAGTCTTTTTTGGAAGAGGCCATTGAAAGGATGTGACCACTGGTGAACCTGTGAGCTGGCTGGGGCAATCGGAGGCTCCTCTCACCCTGACCCCTGCCCTTGGAGTGTGCAACCTTGAGATAGCAATCCGTTGGAATCTGGACAATATACGTGGTCCAATCCCATGAAAACCTCCACAGAAGCTTTTCAGATTATGGTGGGTGGAGGTGGAGATCTACTTGTCTTGCAGTTGCCCTAGACCAGCCTGGGAAGTAAGTTCCCTTGCTTATTAACCCTGCACCTGCCCATCTGGAGCAGCCTGTCTCTTTCTTCTGGCTCCCCTGGCCCGCCCCGTCTGGGGTCTGGGGGCCTATTTCAGCTCTCACGTGGAAGTTCCTGAGTTTGAGAACCAACAGCCTTTTCCACTTTTACTAGGTATAAAATCTTGGGTTCCTATTTCTATTCCTTGTGTATCCTAAATATGCCTTTGCCTTTTGGCATATAGTGTTGCTGTTGGACAATTCTGATAATAGTCTCAATTGCTTTTCCTTAGGAAGTCACATGCTCTTATTTTCCAGACGGTTAAAGGAGTTTTTCTTTTTTTCTTTAAAAATCCAGTCGTCAGAATGTGTCGGAGCTGGTTGTTCTGGGTCGGTATTCTCAGGTGTGAGGTCTGCTCTTTCAATGTGAGGATTTGAATTTTTTTTTTAAAATTTCAGGGAAGTTTTCTTTGTTTCCATTATGTGTTTTAATATTTGAATTAATTAATTATAATTCCAGTGTAGTTGACATACAGTGTTCTATTAGTGTCACGTGCACAACATAGCGACTGAGGCACGTGTTCTTGAATTATCCTTTGCAGTATCTGTTCTGTTCCTTTCCGTGGGTTTTCTTCTTCAGGAGCTCTACTCTCTGTTTGATATTCTTTGCCTGTCATTAGTATTTGTCAGTCTCCCTTTTTTATCCATTCTTTATTTCTTTTTATTTTACTCCCCCCAGCTCTCGCACCCCACCACCATTTCACCTTCTATTTCTCTCAAGAACCATGTTGTGTCTATCTGATCTTGTGTTCTCCCTGGTCTAGTCTTCATTTCCAAAATGGTGCTTTTCTTCCCTTTTCTGTTCTTCCCTGGGTTTTGTCACCTCACTTCTGAGTCTTTCTAATTCTGATCTGTAATGTCCTTTTATGCATTGTTGTTTGAAAAATGTATTTGAACTTGATTGGAGCCAGTCATGGCTTCATTTTGTTTTATGAACATGCCTTTCAGGTGTGCCGAGTCCCCTCCGTGTGGCGCCCCATGCTAGAAGTGAGCCCTTGTTCTTTCCTGCGGAACCTCTGCTCACCCAGGCTGAGAGAGGGCCAGACCCTTCCCCACTGCAGCTGCTGCTATGAGATTGGCCCTCGGTGTTTCCTAGAGAACACCTGTGGCCTGTGTCAGGGTCTCCTGCTCTCAGGTGCTCCGGGGTTGCCTCTCCCCACAGAAGAGACCGATAATGCTGATAGTGATGGTCTTGTGGCTCTTGTGGTTGGTTCCCACTCATTTGTATTTTGGGGTTCATGAGTATACCTTGTCACATTTTTTTTGTTTTGTTTTGTTTTTTAAGATTTTATTTATTTATTCATGAGAGAGAGAGAGAGAGAGAGAGAGAGAGACTGAGGCAGAGATACAGGCAGAGGGAGAAGCAGGCTCCATGCAGGGAGCCCGACATGGGACTCAATCCCTGGTCTCTAGGATCACTCCCTGGGTTGAAGGCGGCGCTAAACTGCTGAGCCATCCAGGCTGCCCTATCTTGTCACATTTTGGTGTAAATGTGGCACAGTTTTGGTTTTGTTATCTAGTTGCTTCTTCTTCTTTTGATTTGGAGATCATTGAGAAATTATGATCCCATTGCTACCAGCTTTCCAGAATCCTCTTTATATTAATTTAAACATTTTCGTGTTATAGTATGTGTTGAAATTAGGCCTAATGTATAAATAAATAAACGTAAGATAGATATAAAAAGATATAGTATGTAATAGTTATATAATATATAATGTATATAACATATAAAAAATAGTTATATAATATATAATGTATATAACATATAAACATATATGTATATCTGTATAGATATATACAATTTTACCATGACAACAAAGTGTAACAAAGAGAAGGAAAACAATTACCCAAAGCCCCCAGTACATAAATTGATTTGTGTTCCTCCTCTAGTCTTTGTCCATCAGGTTAATTGCTTTATTCAGATTTTAAAAATTTTTTGAAAGCAATAATATGCATGGTTAAGAAATGAAGTGATACCAGGGTGCTTGGGTGACTCAGTCAGTTTGGTGTCTAACTCTTGATTTCAGTTCAGGTTGTGATCTTGGGGTTGTGGGATCAAGCCCCATGTGGAGCTCAGGGCTCAGCGTCGAGTTGGCTTGACATTCTCCCTCTCCCTCTGCGCCTCTCCTCTTCTGTGTGCATACTCTTTCTCCCTCAAATAAATAAATAAATCTTTAAAAAAATAAAGAAATCAAGTCGTACCAAAAGATTTACGGTGAAAAGATGCTCCCTGTCTCCCTTCTGCTAAACCTCAATCCTACTTCTTAGAAGCTGACATTTATAAAAAAATTTTTTTAGAAGCTGACTTTTTGAATCCCCTTAGTCCTTCCTCCTGGTAGTTGCTTCTAGACCTCTAAGTAATATGCTCATGCTATAGTTTCATGAACTATCATCTTTAGATATTCTGTTTTCTTCCTGCTATAACAAATGAGGATTTATGTCTATTTTTTTTAAATTAATTTTTATAATTAATAGGATTTATGTCTATTGCACCAGTCTCCCCTTTCCTATTTGATCCTTCTAATATGGCAATTTTGTTATTTTCAGTTAAATGATATTTTTATTATCATAACTAAGTAAATATTATTTACTCAAAAAGAAATGGTGTATTTTGATAACATTTAATTTCTTGCATTGCTTTTCTTTATGTTTACCCTACCCTACCCCTACCCCAGGCTGTGCCATTAGATCAGGTGTCTGCTTCCTTCCTTCTGCCCCCATCTGGAATCAAGGATTCCCCTGCTCTCTTGGTTGTTATACCTGTGTTTCCTGGTTCCACATCTTCCATTTTCCTGGCTTGGTTCCTTGTTTTGCTTTAGCACATTCTCAAATAACTTCCTAAAATAAAGTGTATCAGATAATTTTTAAAAGAATGTGGATGTATGAAAATGTCTACCTAAGTTTGAAAATTAACTCCCTTAGAATTTTAGGGCATTGTTCTTCTGACATATACTATTGTTACTGAGAGATTGGATAATATTAAAATTCTCTTTACTTTCAAGATAACTTGGAAAAAAGTCTTTTCCTTTGGAATCTTTTGGAATCTAATTCTTTATTTTTAGTAAAATAGGGTTATAATGACATCCTTGGTATGTGGCTTTCTGCATCCCTTGTTCTGGGTACTCAATGGAAACTTCTCTCTGGAAATTATCTTGAACTACTTCATTAATAATTTCATTCCCTCTTGTTTCTCTGTTCCCTTTTCCAAAACTCTTAAGTCATTAGATAGACTTTGGTCCTTTTGAGCACTTTGCTGGGTCCAGGCACCTGGGTAGTTGCTGGGGATAGTGAGGGATATGTGGTACTCCCTGCCATTAAGAGTTTCTTTCTTTCTTTCTTTTTTTTTTTTTTAAGATTTATTTATTCATGAGAGACACAGACTGAGAGAGAGAGGAAGAGACATAGGCAGAGGCAGAAGCAGGCTCCTTGCATGGAGGAATTAAGAATCTCACTGAAGGGGGATCCCTATGTGGCTCAGTGGTTTAGCTCCTGCCTTTGGCCCAGGGCATGATCCTGGAGTCCGGGGATCAAGTCTTATGTCGGGCTCCATGCAGGGAGCCTGCTTCTCCCTCTGCCTGTGTCTTTGCCTCTCTGTGTGTGTGTGTCTCTCATGAACAAATAAATAAAATCTTAAAAAAAGAATCTCACTGAAGGCATAAACCTTTGGAGAGAACTTTACATCAGAAGGACTTTTCTCTGGAAGAAATACTAACAGGAAAACCCAGCAGCTGAAAAGCTGCTGTCTTGTTGGTTATCTGGTTTAAGTAAATTCAGCATCCACAAGCCAGTAAGTGGCAGAGATTTGGACATTGACTGACTCCTAATTCTAAAGCCTAATTTTAATGACTCTTAATCATTGTCCCTAATACAACTCAGCTAAATCTTTTTTTTACAAAAAAAAAAAAGATTTATTTACTTATTCATGAGACACACACACACACACACACAAACAGAGAGAGAGAGAGAGAGAGAGAGAGAGAGACATAGGCAGAGGGAGAAGCAGACTCCTTGAGGTGAGCCTGATGTGGGATTTGATCCCGTTTTCTGGGATCACTCCCTGAGCTGAATGAAGGCAGATGCTCAACTGCTGAGCCACCCAGGCATCCCTCAGCTACTCCTTCGGACACCTGTTTGACTGTGGAGTCTTGGCTAGTGGGAATAGACTTCCTTGGGTATTCTAAAGATCTGATAGAAAGTATTTGATGTGGGAGGACTTCTGATCCCATTCCTTAAGAAGCAGTATGTTCAGAGCATGCCTTTGTAAAATAACTTCTGGATATTTTCACAGTTGGAAAGGATCAAGTTTTGGTGGTTCTGAAGACCCAGTTTGATTCCATTCTCCAGCTCTCAGGAATCTCAGGCCACCCCTCCTCCCTGCCCGCACTTCATCTAGGGTCTCATTGTTCACTTTTTCCTTCCATGATACGGAGGGATGCCTCCCACCTCCATCCAGTCTGTAGGACACACTGAGCTTGGGAGAGGATGTTCTGACTATGGTGTTGTGATTGGTAGCTGTGATTAGGGAGCTTAGGGAGCTAGAGGGAGGTTGAGGTGGGGGTGGGTGGGTGGCAGTTCTGTTAAGAAAGATGAGACATACATAATTGCCCCTGACATTTGCTGCTACTGCAAATCCTCTCAAAGAGACCTTGTGTCCCTAATGGGCTGCCTTCACAGGGAGATAGGACCCAGCTTGATGAATCAATTGTGGCCTCATTAGTCTTTCCCTGATATTTAATGGGAGCTGATACCCAGCCCCCCAGGGGCCAGCCCAGGCACTGATGTCTCGAGGGAAAAGGTCAGGCTGGGAGCACTCAAGTCGACAAGGGAAGGTGCTGGTTTTCCCCGTGTTGGGAGCAAATCCATTTTCATACTTCATTATTGAAGCAGTGGCTACAAGGTAAGATTAAATACAAAGGAAGAGAAAGAAATAAAGAACACAGTAGAAAGATAGTTAGAAAGTAAGGGAAAGAAGAGCTGGCATAGGATGCACTCAATTTTGAGCTCACCTCTCCGGACTCTCCTGGAACTTCTGTTACCTACATAACCTCACTTAATTCTCACCAGTTTCCTCTGATTATCTTTATTTTAGAGAGAAGAAATGGAGACTGAAGGAGGGTAATGATTTCATCTGGCTGCCCAAGTGTAAGGACTGCAGAAAGGCAGGATTTATTTATTTATTTTTTAAAGATTTTATTTCTATTTATTTGAGAGAGAAAGCATGAGTGCAAGGGAGCATGAGAGAGAGAGAGAGAACGAGATGGGATTGGGGCAGAGGGAGAAGTAGACTCCCCACTGAGCAGGGAGCCTCATGTGGGATTCCTGAGATCATGACCTGAGCCAAAGACAAACACTTAACTGACTGAGCCACCCAGGTGCCACCCCCTCCTTTTTTAAAAAAGATTTTATTTTTATTGGTTTATTTGGGAGAGAGAGAGAGAGAGAGAGAGAGAGAGCAAAGGCAGGGCCAGAGGGAGAGAGAATCTCAGGCAGACTCTTGGCTTTGGGGTCGAGATCAAATCAAGGGGTTTGATCTCATGACCCTGAGATCATGACATGAGCCAAACCCAAGAGTCAGAGAGTTAACCGACTGCACCACTCAGGTGCCTCAGAATTTATGTTCTTTGAACTGTTGCAACATAATACAATCCATCACTGAAAATCAGAGATGGGCAAACTATCACTGACAGTCTAAATTCACCCAGCTGCCTGTTTCCAGACTGCTATGGTCTAAGAATAGGGTTTACATATTTTTAATGGTATAAAGAGAATCAGAAGCAGAATAATATTTCATGACACATTAAAATTATATGAAATTTGAATTTTTGTGTCCGTAAACAAAGTTTTGTTGGAACATGGACCTGCTTATTTTTTGGTTTGTTTTTTGTTTTGCTTTGTTTTAAAGATTTTATTTTTTTAAGTCACAGAGAAAGAGAGTATGAGTAGGGGTTGGGGGGAAGGGCAAAGGGAGAGGGAGAACTCAGGGCTCGATCCCAGGACCCTGAGATCATGACCTGAGCCAAAGGCAGACGCTTAACTGACTGAGCCACCCAGGCACCCCTTAAAGATTTTATTTTAAGTAATCTCTATGCCCAGTGTAGGGCTTGAACTCATGACCCTGAGATCAAGAGTTATATGCTCTATTGACTGAGCCAGCCAGGCACCCCTATGGTTACCTATGACTGCTATCATCCTACCATGACAGAGCTGGATCATCATGACAAAGACATTGTGGCTAGCAAACCATAAAATATAAAAAAAATAAAAATCTGGACTTTGATAGGAAAGATTTGCCAACCCTGTTCAGACAGATTCTTGGACACCCTGAGTGACAGAGGCAGAGACAAATTAAGTTCAGACATGGATGCACACTTTATTGATAATCGACTTTGTTAGACATAATTAAGCACCCGCAATTTCAGAAACCCCCAACACTGTTCCATTGCCATCCAGCAATGGTCCCAGAAGGATTTCAGGATTTATAAGCTTCATTAAATATTGCAGTAGAGATTGCTCAGCCACTTCAGTGATTTGCCCTGAAGGTATTTAGTATTTTCAAGTAAATGACAGGGATGAGGGTTTGAATGTAACTTGAAGAGTTTGCTAATTCCTTTGTCTCTTGATTATTGCGTGTGTGTAATTATTGCAAAAAATATTTGCTTTCCCCAAAGTTGCTCTGCTCAAGTTTGTCAGTGTGGGTGCTATATATATCATGTTTGTCCATTACTGTAAAAGGGGGAAACAAAGGGATAAAGAAAAGAAGACAACTCATTGGAGGCTTTTACCAGGTCATGGGTTTGATTGCAATGTGCTTTTAAAACAATATGCGTAGGGGGGATCCCTGGGTGGCTCAGCGGTTTCGCGCCTGCCTTTGGCCCAGGGCACGATCCTGGAGACCCGGCATCGAGTCCCGCGTCAGGATCCCTGCATGGAGCCTGTTTCTCCCTCTGCCTGTGTCTCTGCCTCTCTCTCTCTATGTCTATCATAAATAAATAAATAAAAATAAATCTTAAAAAAAAAAAACCAATATGTGTAGGTTCTCTTACATCAACGGCCTAAGAGTCGCGCTGTAAGAAGCAACAACCTCTCCTCTTCTCCGCCATCCGCCCGGCAGCCGCCAAGCAGCAACCATGCGTGAGTGTATCTCGATCCACGTTGGCCAGGCAGGTGTCCAGATCGGCAATGCCTGCTGGGAGCTCTATTGCCTGGAACACGGCATTCAGCCCGATGGCCAGATGCCAAGTGACAAGACCATTGGGGGAGGAGATGACTCCTTCAACACCTTCTTCAGTGACACGGGCGCTGGCAAGCACGTGCCCAGGGCAGTGTTTATAGACCTGGAGCCCACAGTCACTGATGAAGTTCGCACTGGCACCTACCGCCAGCTCTTCTACCCTGAGCAGCTCATCACAGGCAAGGAAGATGCTGCCAATAACTATGCCCTAGGGCACTACACCATTGGCAAGGAGATCACTGACCTTGTCTTAGACCGAATTTGAAAACTGGCTGACCAGTGCCCGGGTCTTCAGGGCTTCTTGGTTTTCCACAGCTTTGGAGGGGGAGCCGGTTCTGGGTTCACCTCCCTGCTGATGGAACGTTTCTCTGTCGATTATGGCAAGAAGTCCAAGCTAGAGTTCTCCATATACCCTGCCCCCTAGGTGTCCAAAGCTGTAGTAGAGCCCTACAACTCCATCCTCACCACCCACACCACCCTGGAGCACTCTGATTGTGCCTTCATGGTAGACAACGAGGCCATCTATGACATCTGTCGTAGAAACCTCGATATTGAGTGCCCAACCTACACTAATCTAAGTAGGTTGATAGGTCAGATTGTGTCCTCCACTACTGCTTCCCTCAGATTTGATGGAGCCCTGAATGTGGATCTGACGGAGTTCCAGACCAACCTGGTGCCCTATCCCTGCATCCACTTCCCTCTGGCCACATATGCCCCTGTCATCTCTGCTGAGAAAGCCTGCCATGAACAGCTTTCTGTAGCAGAGATCACCAATGCATGCTTTGAGCCAGCCAACCACATGGTGAAATGTGACCCTCGCCATGGTAAATACATGGCTTGCTGCCTGTTGTACCGTGGCGACGTGTTTCCCAAAGATGTCAATGCTGCCATTGCCACCATCAAGACCAAGCATACCATCCAGTTTGTGGACTGGTGCCCCACTGGCTTCAAAGTGGGCATTAACTACTAGCCTCCCACTGTGGTACCCGGTGGAGACCTGGCCAAAGTACAACGAGCTGTGTGCATGCTGAGCAACACCACAGCCATTGCTGAGGCCTGGGCTCTCCTGGACCACAAGTTTGACCTGATGTATGCCAAGTGTGCCTTTGTTCACTGGTATGTGGGTGAGGGCATGAAGGAAGGAGAGTTTTCTGAGGCCTGTGAGGACATGGCTGCCCTGGAGAAGGATTATGAGGAGGTTGGTGTGGATTCTGTTGAAGGAGAGGGTGAAAAAGGAGAGGAATACTAAAGCTAAAAATGTCACAAAGGTGCTGCTTTTACAGGGAAGCTTATTCTGTTTTGAACATTGAAAAGTTGTGCTCTGATCAGTTAATTTGTATGTAGCAGTGTATACTCTCATATACAATTACTGACCTATGCTTTAAAACACAACGCTTTGTTACAGACCCAAGCTGACCATTTCTCTGATGGGTTTGAATAAAGTATTCCCTGTCTTAAAGCAAAAATAAAACAAATAAAACAATATGCGTGAGCGAATTGTCTCACTTTCCAATCCAAGAGAGTTTGATTCCTCTGTAACAAAAAATACACTGACCTGACAGGAAAACACTCAGAGAGGAGCCTAACGGACGATTCTTTCTCTCTATTTTCCAACATGGTTTTAATTTCAAGAAAGCCCTCCTGGAAAAAAAAAAAGAAAGCCCTCCTGTCATCATCTCTTTCCTGCTCCTGATCCCCATGAATATCACAGGTGGACTGCATTTGTCCCCTGCCCGATTCAGGTTTTACCTCTTCTGTCTCTCTTGGATTCTGGATAAATCTTCATGGTTGCCATTTATGTTAAACACCCACATGACTTATCTTAAGGTGCATGTCTTATCATTATACTTGCTTGTTGACCTATTTTCCCTGACCATGGGCTTCTTAAAGTGTGCTCTTTTTTTTAACTTTATTAAAAACATTAAAAAAAAGATTTTATTTATTTATTCATGAGAGACACAGAGAGAGGCAGAGACATAGGCAGAGGGAGAAGCAGGTTCCCTGCAGGGAGCCCATTGCAGGACTCGATACCAGGACCCTGAGATCATGACCCAAGCCAAAGGCAGACACTCGACCACTGAGCCACCCAGGTGCCTCTAAAAAGTTTTTTTTTAAGATTTTATTTATGAGAGAGAGAGAGAGAGAACACAAGCAGGGGGAGGGACAGAGGGAGAGGGAGAAGCAGGCTCTCAACTGAGCAGGGAGCCTGACTCAGGGCTTGATCCCAGGACCTCAAGGTCATGGCCTGAGCTGAGGAAAGATGCTTAACTAACTGAGCCACCCAGGTGCCCCTTAAAGCGTGGTCTCTAAAAAAATCTGTACCTCTAGCACCCAAATGGTGGCCACCCACAAAATTGATCCACATTAATTATTCATTGACTGAATAAATGGATAGGGTTGGGGGTCTTGTCAGGGAGAGCCCACTGGGCTGAAATTCTGGGACTGGAATGCCTCACTCCCTTTTCCTCTGGATGAGAGAGAAGAGACAGTGTGTGTCAGGCTTCTGAACAAGTCTTCTGCCTTTGAACAGAGGGCAGAGGAAATATGTCTGAAGAAGGTGAACATGAGGACAGACACTTTAAAATGAGCCCACAGATCCGATGGCAGTAACAAGACCCACTGGGTGCAGTGGCTTGTGGTTGCCATAATCCCATTTGGACCTCATCATGACCCTGTGGGATAGATTCTGTTTTCTGTTTTACGGGGGAAAGAAACCAAATCCAGACAGATTATGTAAATTCTCTGATATTATTTATTTAAGTCAACAGCTAAGTGGGGACTCAAGCTTGGTCCTTGTCTAGAACCTTGTAAATATTGCTTCATGAGAAAATCTACCTGTCTTTACAGTGGTGACTTCACAGAAGAATCAAACACTTTCTATTCTTGCTTTCTGGCAATCTCGGGTCATGTAGATAATTGTTATATTCTCTCACATTTATTGTTCTCCGCCTCAAAACAAAACCAAAAACTGACACCCTCATGCTCTGTGTCACAAGGATTTTAATTGCTCTCTTACATTTGTCTTAATTATAGAAGCCTGCCCTGCAGGGATAGTGCAATGAACCAGAGGAAGAACAGAGTCTGAACTAACAGCGTGCAAGGATTGACACCAGAAAGGCCAAATACAGTCATCAGATGCAGGCCCTAGACGAGTGGCTGAGATAGGGATTTGTGCAATGTGTGAGGAGCTGCTGGAAACTGGGACAGAACGGATGGTGACAGCAAGGTCACATCAGCCAAAGAGGCTGAGACAGTGGCTGCAGATGGGGCTGCAGATGGGTCAGCCTGGGAAGGAAGGTCCATCTCCACACTAGTGTGGGAGCCTTGCCTGTTTTGTCTATGTTGAATCTAGTATGGGGCCTGGCATTTTCTGGAACAGAAAGGATGTGAGATTCACTGTGGCCTGGTTCTGAGCACAGTCAAGGGAGCAGTGAGAACATCTATTTCCCCAGATCCAAAGCCAACCATTTATCCTAGTACCTCCTGTCATCCTTTAGACAACGATACGGCTGTAATAGCATTGTTATTTTTCTTTTTTAATTTATTTATTCATGAGGGACACAGAGAGAGAGAGAGGCAGAGACACAGGCAGAGAGAGAAGCAGGCTCCCTGAGGGGAGCCTCATGTGGGACTCAATCCCAGGACCCTGGGATCATGCCCTGAGCCAAAGGTAGATGCTCAACCACTGAGACACCCAGGCGCCCCTGTAATAGCATTGTTCTCCACCCTGTAGCCACTAGCCTCATCCAAGGAAATGTCACCATTCTCCAGGAGTTCTGTGATAACCTCCTAACTGCTCTCCTCTGATTTTCTAGAGCACATACCTTCTCCCACTGCCACCACTCCCAACCTCTTGTCCCAGAGCCTTCATTCCATCCTCATTCTTTATTTTTATTCTTTAATTTTTAAGATTTTTTCATTTTTTTATATGTATATATTTTTTTCCATCCTCATTCTTTAGATCACTTTCCCCATCTGGGTCAGATCCTTCTGTTATCTGGTCTTAAAGCACCATGGATTGTTCCTTCTAAGGCCTTATCCTGATTTCTTATTATATGTGTGTGTGTGTGTATATAGATTAATTTCTTTCTCCACTAGATTTAAATTCCACAAGGAGAAGGGCAGTGTCTATTTTTTGCTCATCTATGACCATGTTTCCCAAGCAACCAACACACTCAATGACTTGGTGATTGTTAAATAAATAGATAAATACATTTTAGCTAACGAGGGAATTAACCAATACATGGGTGGATGATGCGATGGGGAGTCACGACTCAAGGCAGCCCGCTGTGCTGAGATCAAGGGCAAAACCAAACAAGTCAGAACATCCGGCTGAGATCTCTTGCCTCCTGCAAGAAGAGGGAGACTTATTTTTAAAACACTTACTTAAAAACATATTTCATTATTCTAAAATGCTTTCCTAAATGGATGTAGTGAACTTAAACCGGGAATCACGTAATATGATCCAACAACTGAAATGAGGCAAATTGGTTCCTATCTAGGCAAAGAGAAACAGACAAGAAACTGACATATAACATTCCCGGATCTTTTAGAACTGATTGGCGAGGAGAGCGGGCTCTGGAAGGCGAGCGTGCAAGATGAGCTTGTATTGTCTCGTGTGAACTTCCTTTAGCTGCTTGGTGCTTGAATGATTTTGGCTTTGGACCAAACACACTTGCCTCTTGAGCTGCTCCTGTCCAGAAACCACCTCCTCCCCTCTGCCTGTGCATCTGCAGGGTTAATTGCCTTCAGGGATGGTTAGTTGACCATGCTTTACAGATGGGACCACTGAAGCTGAGCAAGCACAATAACTAGGCCAGAGGCAACAAATGCATGTTTTCTCCTTAGTCCAAACCCTCCCTCATCCAGGGCACACAAGCCACTCCATAAATGAAACCTGTTCTTAGCTGTGGCCTGGAATCCATCTCACCATAGCTGGTAGACAGGCACTGATCCCCCCAAACCCCCTCTGTGTGTTGGTGCCAGGTCTGGTTCCCAGCCCTGTTTCTAAGCTCCCTTGAATCAGCTGCAGGGTGGGAAGGGGTAGGTCGGAGGGGGCAGAGAGGTGGGGGAGAGGGGCAGACCTATGTCCATGAGGATTAATGGGGTGGTCGAAAGATCCCAGGATCTGGAGTTGGATGGACCTAGGTCCGGATCGCAGCTATCTCATGGCAGTTTGCTGAAACTTTCTGAAAGTTTTTGGCTTCTCATCTGTTAAGGGAATAAAATGAGACAGGCTTTGCAGGATCCCTGTAAGCATTGCATATGCAAAGTGGCCTGTACAGACACTAGGCTTACAGTTGGACCTGTTTGAGTTTGCTTCGTCCATCTCTGTCACCTCTCCTTTGGGAAGTAGCAAGGTGCAGAGGACGGGTGTGAGTTTAGCAGCCAGACTGACCCGGTGAGTTCCCAGCTTGGCCATGGACTAGCTGTGTGGCACTGTGCAGGTGGCTTAAACTCTCAGATCCTTTTTTTTCTCATTTGTTAATGGGGAATAGGAGGTGGGGGAGGGCCTTGCAGGTTGAGCCTCACACAAAATAATACATGGCAAAGGTGGAGGTGGATTCATTACATGCAAATTTCCTCTTCCACATTCCTCTGTGGATTGATGGAATGAATCAAGGCTATTTGCCCATCCAGGGATGATTGACTCTTACAACACACACACACACACACACACACATTTTCAGAAGGAAGTATGAGCCTAGGAGTAGCCCCACAGAATATTAACTGAGGTGTTGCTTTCACTGCCTGTCTGCACGGAGGGCTGTTTGTGGACCCCGCTCACATTGGTCTGCCAGCCGTGTACCACAATCACACCTGTGTACAAGGCCGAACTTCTGCTGTGGACGAACTTGGCTCCATCTGAGCCACGCAGCTTCTAAGACTTCCTGATGACAAAACTCCCTCTGTGTTATTTCAGGAAGTGTTGCTCCTTTCATTTCATTTATACAAGTGTCTATTAAAGGGAAACCAAATCTCACACCCAAAGCCAGCCCTCAGGGCATTTTCCTACATGTGTCCACCAGTGGGATAAAATATCCCCTTTCTAGAGGCATTCTTAGAACCAAGGTTTTCTGGAAACGGGAAGGATTGAGTGTCCCATGTGCTCAAGAGGCAGGCGTCTTCCTCTAGCACCACTGGTTCTCCGCAAGTTCCCAAAGCATCCATTTCTCATCAACTCTATGTGAAAGGCAGAGAGGGGTGGGGGTGTCTACGAAACTTCTGCCTGTCTCAAGCTGCGTTTTCATGAATCCTGGACTTTGGCCTCTGGCCCACCTGCATTTAGATCCTTGCTCTGTTGTCTTCTTACCTTGAGCAGATGCCTTAATCTTCATGAATTTCAGTGTCCACATCTGTAGAATGGAGGAGAGAAGAGAGCATGGGACAGCGTCACCATTTGGCAATGTTCCCCCATCCTTCCCCTCATTTCTTTGAGGTCTGTTGAAAAGGTGAACTAATTAGGTGTGATAATGTGAAGCTCCCTCAAACAGGGAATGATTTTTTTAAAAAAGATATTTATTTATTTATTTATTTATTCATGAGAGACACACACAGAGAGCGGGGGGGTGGGGGCAGAGACACAGGCAGAGAGAGAAGCAGGCTCCATGCAGGGAGCTTGACGTGGGACTCGATCCGGAGCCTCCAGGATCAGGCGCTGTGCGGAAGGCAGGTGCCAAACCGCTGAGCCACCCGGGCTGTCCCTGATTCTTTTTATTTTATTTTATTTTTTAAGATTTTATTCATTTATTCATGAGAGACACACAGAGAGAGGCAGGGACACAGGCAGGAGAGGTAAGCTCTCCTTGGGGAGCCCCATGTGGGACTGATCCCAAGACCCCAGGATCATGACCTGAGCTAAAGGCAAACGTTCAACCACTGAGCCACTCAGGCATCCCTTATGGGGAATGATTTTTGATGGCCCCTGGGTCTAAGAAGAGAGCAGCTCGCAGATCACTTCTGGGCAGCACTTGCAGAGCCCCAGATGCTGCTTGGCCAGGCAAAGCAAAGAAGTAGGAAAGGCGTGATCGCATATGACCAGATGCAGGTCCCAGGGCACCTTCTCCTCTGCTCCCCAGGCCGTGCCTCCCCACCTAACCTTTCTTACTACACTCTTTTTTTTACAGTGGTGGCCACTGGGGACGCGACTTCCTTCTTTCCCACTAGGCAGGTGACATCATCTGAATGCCGAGGGCTTCTGGGTGTGGGGCTGGCTGCTTTCTGAGGGTCTGAGGCTAAAGCAGCACACAATGACCCATCCACTGATGCTTTCTTCAGGCTATTTTGTTCTACTGCCTGGGCTCAGCACCTGCATATATGGTTTCTGACAATTCTTTAAACTTTCTGAGTCTCAGTGTCCTCATCTGCAAAATCATGGGAGTACGACTGTCTCAGGATTTTTGAAAATGTCTTCTGTGGGATCCTGGCTTGGGAGGAGGTGACACGTGTCATGTGAACAGAACTGTGTGATCAGGTAAGTGTGGGCAAAATAAAGACTCTACTCAAAGACTTCTCTTCATGCAGTTTGAATCTTCAAGTAATATTCTAAACATTCTAAATTTTTCTTGCCACCATAATATCTCCTTAGACAGGACAGGAGATGTAGTATAGCATAGTGGGAAAGGGCACAGACTTGGGACCTGGATTACCTGAGTATCAACCCCACCTTTGCCACTTACTAGTTGTATTAGTTATTGACTGTTGCCTAACATATTCCCACACACCTTGTGGCTGAAAATAACACAGATTTATTATCTCACAGTGTCTGTGGGTAAGGAATCTGGGACTAGAGCTCAGCTGAGTCATTGCTTTGGTGTCTTTTATAAGGCCACAATCAAGGTGTTGGCCAGAGTTGGGGTCTCAGCTGAAGTCTCTGGTGGGGAAGGATGGGATGCCAAGCCCATGTGGTTGTTGGTAGGATGGAATTCCTTGTGGGCTGTTGGCTGGAGGCCTTGCCCTCAGTTTCTTGCTATGTGGGCCTCTCCAACACGGCAACCTGATTTCTCAAATCTAGCAAGGGAGAGGTCTGCTAGCAAGATGGAAGTTGCGATCTTACACAGCTTAATTGTGGAAGTGACAACCTATGCATTTACCATATTCCCTTGGTTAGAAGTAGTTACTTGCAGGACACCTGGGTGGCTTAGTTGGTTAAGCATCCAACTCTTAGTTTTGGCTCAGGTTGTGATCTCAGGGTCATGGGATCCAGCCCCACGTTATGCTCTGAGCTCAGCATGGAATCTGCTTAAGACTCTCTCTCCCTCTCCCTAATATCATCTATCTAAAGTTGTGATTAAATGAATCAATGTATAGAGAAAAGTGTCTGGCAAACAGTAGGCAGTCTCGATCTATCTGCTTTCCTTGTTAATGAGACCAGTGCCTGACACAGAACACACAGTAAACAGCATTGGGATGAATGAATCAGGGAAGGGACTTGTATTACACGGAATATGCTTCAGGGTTGGCTGCCCTCCTCAGGATGCTGTGAAGATTGGAGGCAGGGAGCTGTGTGGAGCGCCTGGCACTGTCCCTGGCACACACTGGGTTCCCAGTCATTGTTAGTTTCCCTTCCCGCTCCCATGTCTGTATGTCCAGTCTGGGGCTTAGAGCCCCTGAGAGGTCAGGTCCAGTTTTCCCCTCTGTTCACTTCCTCCCTTCCCCCTCCCCCTACCTCCTCCTCCACCTATAGTAATCTTCTCGGTACAGGGCCATGAGCAGTTAAATGCTTCACAGGGGCTCTGGATGAGACTGGCAATGACAATTAAGTGCATTTGAGGTGCCTGAGCAGCGATGGAAATGAGGTGAATCCCCATTCACCAAAAAAGAGAATAAAGGTCTAAAGAAGTAGAAAAAAGAGACAGAAAAGACCACTTTGAAGAGGAGTGCTCTCTTTTCTCAATGGGCCTGAGAGTCTGAGTTTTAATATTCACATTTAAAATCTTAAAGACACTGCCTTACGTGCTGTTCTTCCCTCTTAGCGGCTCTTAATCACTGTATTCAAAGCAGGTATTCCTTCCCAGGCTTCTCCTCTGCACATGTCTGTGCAGCATCTACTTTCAAGTGGATTAAAATGGATTCACTTTGCAACTTTCACACTACCTCTTGAAACAACTGGTAGAAACAACTGATGCCCGCCCGGCGCTCCATGCTTGCAAAGTGCCTTCAATGCACATTAACCCGATTGAACTTTGAAATGACTGGAGGAGGTGAGGATTGCTGCTGTCTTCATTTGAGGGTGGAGGGAAAACTGGGGCAGCTGAAATGAATGCCTTGAGCAGACGTCAGCACCAGAACCCATATCACAGTGTCCAAGTCCAGCCCAGGCTTTCCTCTCATTGTTATCCACAGGAAGCAGGTGTTAATGGGAGGCTATTCATAAATTGTGGGAGGTGGACTCAGGTCTTTAGACAGCAGTGTCACCTTGTAGGTTGTTCCTGGAGGAACAATCAGTATTGAGAAATGGTTCTGAAACTGTTACTGCTGGACCTCTCTGAGTCTAACAGGACATCTTTTTTTTTAAATTTAATTTTTAAAGTAAATCCTACACCCAATGTGGGGCTCGAACTCACCACTCAAGAGTCATACACTCTATCAACTGAGCCAGGCACCCCTCGAAACCTTTCTATTCTAAGCCACCTTCCTTCAATAGCATAGGAATGGTTGATAGCGAAAGGGCACAGGCTCCTGGGATGGTCTCCTTGGCTTGTCGGGAGGGCTGTCTGGCATCTGGTGGCTTCTGTCCCTCATGTTGGCTGTCCACTGCAGAGCAAGTGCGTTGCTAGGATGCCAGCCACAGGGTAGCATGTCCAGGGACTCATGCTATTCCTATTCCCCTCAGTGCCCAGAAAAGTGACAGCCTCTTTGAACACATTCTCCTTGGCTCCCTGGGAGAGGCCAGTAATGAGCATAGTTTTCTCTTGGAGTTGTGCTGGATCCAGGGACCTGGTGGGGATGCCTCCCACAGACCCGTATTGCTTTTGTCCAGTGGTTCTCAGCCAGCAGAGATTTTTGCCTCACATCCCACCCTCTGGGGACATTTGGCAATGTCTGGAGATGACTTGGGGGAGGGTTGAGGGTGTTACTGGCACCTAGTGGGTAGAGGTCAGGGATGCTGCCCAACACCCTATAGTGCACAAGACAGCCTCCCCTTCCCCCATGACGACAGAGAATTACCTGACCCCCATGTCAGTAGTGCCAAGGTTGAGAAACCCTGCTTCACCCTATTCTTTTAGTTGATTCATGAGACTAGGGGTTCGGGTGGAAGAAGACATGATACCCTTTAGGGATGGGCTCAGACTGTTAAGTAGGTACTTGTCTCCAGGGCATCACAACACCCCCACCCCCTCCACTTATCTAGCCCTCTCTTGTCTGTTTTAATTCTGTTGGAAACCAGCACAGTTTGACAGGGCAAAAAAGTCTTCCCCATACTTCCTATGCCTGGCCTGCTTTTGGCCATGGCCTTGAGGCTCTGGTTGGGAATTCATGTGTTACTGTTTGGAGAGAGTCATATTTTTTACAGCAACATAACCCATTTTACCTTTATAGTAATTGTTTTGGAATAAGAAGTAATCATCCAGGACTGACCAACTTGCTTTACTAAGCGTTCCTTTCTCACTCCTGGCAAATTGCTTTGAGAATTGAACAAAGCCCGGCTCAATCATGCAGGATATCCATTCCAAAGGATGCCGGGGAAGTAAATCTCTGTTAAGCCAGCTCGAGTCATGCCTCCTCCTCCTTCTGCCCAGGGATCAAATGGGGAGTGTGCGCTTCATTCTGCATGCCCATGGTCTCGGGGATGGGTGCCTTAAGCCTGGGGCTTGACGGGGGCATTTGCGATGCTCGTGGGACTGCATAGGAAACTTGTAGCAATAGACTGTTCTATTAAAGAGCTTTTGGTCCTTGGGGCTGATGTCAGAGTCGGCATTTTCCACGTGGCTGTTGAAATTAATTTATGGCAGTCTTTCCCTGATGGGGTTCTGTGGAATGTTGAATAGGTATGGTGTGAAAGAAGTGGTCCAATGAGTTTGTTCTTGACTGCAGGACTTCTCAGGGTCTTTACATTGTTAACAAGCTGTGTCAAGTGTCAAGAGGAGATATAGCATCTGGTATTCCCCAAATGTATTTGGGCTCAGAACTCTTATCATTATGGAGTATCTCCCATGGTGAGTGATCTGCAGAACAGAATTTTGGAATATCGGAAAGGGGAAGGATGAGGTTACCTCTTCTCTTTTTTTCCCCTCTGTCCCTGGCATTTAGTTGAAGTTCCAGGAGAGGATGGTGATTCTTTGGTGCTTATAGGATGATGGCGAGGCTAAGAGGGGATGACAAACCCAGTTCATCACAGAGTCCCATGCTGTGTATAGCTCTGCCTCCACAGCAGCCTCTGCACCTGCCCAATGGTGCAGGGAAAGAGCACTGGAAGAGGAGTCAGGAGCCCAAAGCTCCAGGCTAAATTTTGAATACCTTCTCAAGGCCCGAGGCCTGTGATTATGCAAGAATTGTAACACCTTAATCTCCCAAGTGAATTATTCCAATTTCTATGATCTCCCCACAGACACTATTGTAGAGACTGCCACCTCCATGGCTGTTAATGATGTGACTGGGCGGGGAGGTGTCAAAAGGAACAAGGTACAGCATGAGCCAGCCTCCTTGTAGTGCCATAAGGCTTCCGAATCAAATCTCAGCAGCCCTGTGGGCCTATTGTCTCAGGACACTACTGAAACCACAACTGTTCTGTTCATTCATTCTCTTATTTTTCAACAGATACTGAATTGAGTTTAAGCCTGAGCCGAGTTCCCTCCATGCTGGGTGCAGGGGACTCAGAAATGAATAGGACGGGGTCCTTACATCCAGGGGTGTCATCCTCCATTTCTTGAAACCAGAAACTCCACTGTCTCCCCAACTGCCACTCTGATCTGCAGCCAACAAATCTCTGGAATCCATTCACTTTCCATCTCTGCTCCTGGTCATTCTAGTCCATCCGCTTGGCCTCTTGCCTCAGTGGTCCAGCCCCTTCCTTTACAGGGGAAGAAATGGTGGGGCTCCCTCTCCTCCTCTCCCCAGGTACCCACCTCAGCCTGCAGAGGAGGGAACATCCTCCATCAGGGCCCTCTGCTCAGGGAAATGCAGCCGTGTGAGTATCCTTTCTCTGCCCTCTTTCTCTTTTTTCTTCACCGAAGATTGGTTTGGTCATGCTTTACTGGTGGGCAGGGCTCCTTGTGTTTCCACTCCATCCTGTTTGCCCCAGGAATCAAAGAGCTCTGTTCTCAGCGCATGTGTGTCTGGAGAGATATTCTCATGACCTAGGGGTTCTTCTTCGTCTTTTTTTTTTTTTTTTAAGATTTTATTTATTTATTCATGAGAGACACAGAGAGGGAGAGGCAGAGACATAGGCAGAAGGAGATGCAGGCTCCATGCAGGGAGCCCGATGTGGGACTGGATCCCAGGACTCCAGGATCATGCCCTGAGCTAAAGGCAGACACTCAACCACTGAGCCACCCAGGGATCCCGTGACCTGGAGGTTCTAAGCTCTAAAGTGGGGAGGGATGGGAAGCTCCTACTTTGGCCTCTGTCCAGTTGTGTTTGCCCTTCCAGGTTTGTCAGAGGGCTCTTCCTTTTGGTGGTTGTTGGGTACAAAGCTGGCCATTAATAAATCGATTCTCTAATTCCTCATGTGTCTTTGGTGGCTGATCAGCCGGAGGAGAAGAGGGGCAGATGTCAGTATTCCATCTCCAACACTACTCCAGATCGCTAAACTTAGAAGCAGAGAGGCGGAGGGTTTCGCTCAAGGTCAGGGATACTCTTGGCAGATGGGGGACTTGTACTATGTATCTTCTGACCCTTGGCCTGGTGCTCTTTCCTCCCCATCTCCCTCCTCAAACGAACAGAGCTCATCAGTGATGCTCTTCTTGTTGAAAAGAGAGTAAAGCTGTCTAGACCCGATAATAAAAAAATGGGCTCTGGATCCAGAGATATCTGGGTGTCTGAATTTCCAATCTCCCCGTACATCTCACTTGCCTCCTCTGGTAAGAGGGTTAATAGTGGCACCTTCCTCACAGTGTGATGATGAGCACAAAGATAATTCAGGTCAAGGGCACAGCACAGTGCCTGGCACAGAGTAACTGCTCAGTAAATGTTACCTATTTTCCTTTCACACCAAATAAAACAGTAAAAGAAAAGACAGAAAAACCTATGCTGGGGTGCCTGGATAGCTCAGTGGTTGAGCATCTGCCTTTGGCTCAGGTCATGATCCCGGGGTCCTGGGATCAAGTCCCACATAGCTCCCTAAGGGGAACCTGCCTTTAACTCTGCCTATGTCTCTGATTCTTTCTCTCTGTGCCTCTCATGAATAAATAAATAAAATCTTAAAAATATATATATGCCAAGGAAGGAAAAAACGAATCCAGCTGATGTAGTGTACCAGCTGAGGTATTTTCCTGACGAACAGAGAGTCAATCAGCTAGGTATTTGAGGAACTGGAATTCCCATCTAGAATTCGTCTGGGTATTGTAACTGTTCCCTGCTGGCTGTGTAGTGCAGGCCGAGTGCTCTCAGTGTATACATCTAGAACACCACAGGCGCTAATATCTATAAATAGAGAGGAAGCCATAAATGAGAGCTCATTAAGTTCTTACTGACTGCTGAAAAGTAAATTAGAAAAAATAAACGGAGCTGAACATTTGTGTAAACCTCAATCTTTTTGATGTTTTTCAATTAGCAGAGTCATTTTTCATGTGAAAAATTAATGGCTGTCATGTGCCACCTGGCTATAGAATCAAGTGACAAATTTGTTTTAATGACCACTGTCATATCTTTGGATTTAGAGAGGTATGACTAGTTACAGGCCATCTGGGGTGGGAGGAGGCAAAAAAAGGGGAGCTGGCCTTTGGGGAGCACTCTCTGTGTGCCAGACACCGCACTTGGCTAAGGATGCACATCATCCCTTGAATTTTCTCCGTGGCCCAGTGAAACTCTTATCCTCCTTTTATAGATGAGGTTCAGAGAGGTGAAGAGACTTGCCCAAGGTCATGTAGGAGATGGGCGGGGCCATCAGGTTCTACAGTCTAGACCTGCCCCACTAAGTAACACTCTGCAGAGGGAGGAAGATTTGGTGAGAAGGCAGGAGGTGTCTGGGGAGCTCTGGCAGGCAGCCTAAAGCAGGGGTGGGGCTGGGATACAGTGAAGAGGGTTGAGTTGGGCAGAAGCCAGCTGCAGGAACCCTGATGTGGGAGATCCTTAGGATTCTGTGGGCATGGTGGCCTCTCTCTGAATAACACGGCAAACAAGGAGCCCCCATCTCTGGGAGAAGGACAGCAGGAGTGAGGCGGGAGTCAGGCGGGCTAGGGTGTCTGTTGGAGGAGGGCCCTGAGCTAGCAGGTGCTCAGTAAGCAAACAGTAGGACCAGGGAGCCGTTTATGAGAGCAAGATTGTATAGGCAGAAACAAGGCCAAGGCCTATCCTGGGGGCTGGGACAACCTCATGGGAGTGGGATGGCAGCAAAGAAGGCCGGGTGGCGAGCCTGCTGTTCCTCTGAGGCGCGAGGGGGCACAGAGCCGGCAGTGATGTGCGCATGGACTTCTAGGCTCTCGTGGGGCCGCTGGACCTGGCTGCTACTGCTTATCCCCCCAAGAGCAGGCGCCTGCCAAAACGATCCTTTAATTTTGGAGTGTTTCTCCAAGGCTCGGGGATGAGCCCCCAGGGTCTGAGCAGCGGGGAGCCTCTGCTGTTGGGGCCCAGAGGTTAGGTGCCTGCCTCACAGCAGAGCACCGATTCGTGACCTTGGTAGGATTTCTTGGAGCCTCAGGCTCCTCTCAGGAGTTTCACTGATTGGTTTGAACTTGACTTTGAAGCTGGTGGTAGGTAGAGACACTAAGGTTTCTCACAGGTCTCTCCATTTGGCTTCCTGGTCTGTTTCTAATTCCTGCGGCTCATAATTATTCTGTTTGCCGTTTTGTAGTTTGGAAGACTGTGATTTTTTTTTTAAAGATTTTGTTTATTTATTCATGAGAGACGAGAGAGAGAGAGAGAGAGAGAGAGAGAGAGAGAGAGGCAGAGACACAGGCAGAGGGAGAAGCAGGCTCCACGCAGGGAGCCTGATGTGGGACTCGATTCTGGGTCTCCAGGATCACACCTGGGCTGAAGGTGGCGCTAAACCGCTAAGCCCCCGGGCTGCCTTGATTTTTTTTTTTTATTGTTGCTGTTTCTTTTGACAATTGGAATATTTTTTGACGTATACCCCAGGAAGCTCCTTGAAACCACACTGTTTTTCCTGACATTTCTGGAGAGACTGTTTGTTCCAGCCCTGACCCTGCAGGTTGACTGTTAAACATTTATTCTTCCTGTCTCTGTCCCCCTCTCCTTCTGGTGTTATCTATCTACCAATTTATCCATCCACTGATTCGGTCATTCATCTAGCCAACTAGCCCTATTCCTCTCTGCATGCCATGGCACTGAATTCGCAAAGATCGAGATGCTCGGTTAAGGGATAATCGTTGTAAATCACTCACATGTTCCCAGGGTCATAGAGAGCGAAGAGAATTAAAAACATATAAAAAAATTCAGTTAGTCTTATTCTCATCTGAATTTATAGCCTCTCTTTCTTCTCCTAAGATGTTCTCTTCTTGTCTGTGTTAGAGACAGGGAAGAAGTCAGACTTATGTTGACTGGGACTTTAGTTGCATCTGTGGGACAAGGTGAGCTTAGGGTCCTCCTCCTCCACTGTTTTCCCAGCCTCCTTTGTTGATTGAGTTTTAGATCCCACATGTAAAGGGCAGATTTTTAAGATCGAAGAAGGGAGGGGAGCCATCCAAGGATCCTGAGATAAGATAACCAGGGGCAAGAGTTGCTGCGATGATGGGGGCTCACTGATTTCTCCCCACTGCCCACATGCCAGGCCTCTGGGGCTGGTGCCCTGGGTGAGGGCTTGGGAGCTGTTGCTCAGACTTGACCCGCTGGTTTTCAGTATAGCTCCTTGGTATACATTTCTGACTCTGATAAGCAGCCTTGGACTGGGAAGCTCATGGAACATCTCCAGGCACCTGCAAGAAGACAGGTCAGCCCCAGAGGCTGTGGTTCCTTGGCTTCTCTCTGTTCTCCCAGGATACACTGAGTTGAAAGAAACAGTGTTACTCTATCCTTCTACCTTCATCAACAAGTGAAACTGAATTTTATACAATGGCTTTAAAAAAAATTAAACATGTGAACTCCACTTTAGGCAAGTTTGCTGAATTTAAAGCCTTATATCGTTGGGGTTTTTGATAGTATAATATCAAAAAATAAAGTTTTTAAAAAAAGATTTTATTTATTTATGAGAGAGAGAGAGAGAGAGAGAGAGAGAGAGAGGCAGAGACATAGGTGGAGGGAGAAGCAGGCTCCTTGCAGGGAGCCCGATGCAGAACTCGATTCTGGACCCCAGAATCATGCCCTGAGCCAAAGACAGACACTCAATTGCTGAGCCAGCCAGGCATTCCCAAAATAAAGTTTTATGTTGTAATTTTCTGCAGTTAAAAAAAAAGCACATTTAAAAAAAATAATATGTTGTTTAAGGTTGCAAACAGTCATTTCTTGAAAGGGATCATTTTAAGAAGGGGAACTTTAAAGTCAGAGCCCTCACTTTCGAATCTTTCCTCCACCATTAATTTGCTGTGTTACCTTGGGAAAATGACTTAACCCTCTTTGGGCCGCAGTGTCCTTATCTGCAACATGCAGAAATAGTGCTAGCAACTACCATGGATTGGCTAATGTTGCTGTGGATTGGCTTGCTCAATCTCTGTTCCACCCTCCTTCTAAGCTGCCTTCCTGTAAGCAGAGCTTGGGCAGCTAAAATCTACATTTTCCGGATGTCCTTTCTGGGAAGGGTTGAGGTTGCAATGTAGGGTTTGCTGATATAGACACTTGCCCAAGATTTGGATGGCCAGACCTTCCTCCTACTCTTCTGCTGGCAAGTGAGAGCACGGGAACATGAGGCTTGGGGGCAATGTTCTAGGGTCCTGTTGCTAGCCTCCTGGGGCCAGTGGTGGTTATGGAGGCAGCAGTGGGGCAGAAAGCCCTGCTGCCTCCCAGAGATGGGGCTGTACCTTGGACTCAGAAGTTCTAGTGTCAGCCTCAGGGGAGCATCTCCCGAAGTTGACCAGTTCTTATTGTTCTAGAAATCAGTCTTGGGCATCTAGAAGAGGACCTACTCATCCTGACCTTCCAATGACTTTGCAGCACCTAATTTCCTCTACGAAATCCCTCCTAGCTTATGAGATCCAGAATTGTTGCAGTTTCTTGTATTGAACCTGGACTGACCCTCATGCCTCCTGTGGTGGGTGTGAGGGCTCAGAGAGGTCACAGAAGAGCCAAATGGCTAGGCTGGCACTTGTTGAGAAGAGCCAGGGTTCGATAGCCATAGGTGACGATCACTATTGCAATCAGTATCATCCCATCCCAGTGCCTGACCTTCTTGGCCCTGGGGAGGTGCAGCTGAAAAATTACAGGGGATATCTGGGTGGCTTTGTTGATGAGTGTCTGACTCTTGATTTCAGCTCAGATCATGATCTCAGGGTCGTGGGTCAGGGCCCTGTGTTGGGCTCTGAGCTTGGCCTGGAGTCTGCTTGTCCTTCTCCCTCTGCCTCATCCCCACTCTGCGAGCTTACTCTCATAAATAAATAAATAAATAATAAATAAAATCTTAAAAACAAAAGGGGAAAATGACAGATAGACTTTGTCCTCTGAAAGATCTTTTTTCCAATTTTATTCTTTTACTTATTTTACTTTGTTTTACATTTTTTAAACCTAAACTCAATTTGCCAATACATAGTATAATACCCAGTGCTCTTCCCATGTCCTCTGAAATTTCTTATAGTCCAGAGGACTTAAAATGAGATTCACTTTTATGAATTGATCTTAATGATTAATAGTAGCTCTTTTATCCTGAGTTCCCCTACTTTTAATTTTTTCAGGACTGTGAGGACCCAAAGCCTGGGCATCCCTGCCCTGGATGCCATCCCCAGCTGCTTGCCATCATAGCCTCCTTCTTAGAGGCCAGGCATTGTGGCTCAGGGAGCAGACTGTGGGCTTCAAGAAGCCAGGGAAGTCAGACAGCACAACCCCTTCTTTCGACCATGCCCACACTTGGCCCAGTGACTGGCAGGAACAGGTCTCAGGGAAGTAGGATGAATGAATGACCCTGCCTGCCACTGCTCCCCGCCCTGCATCTAGGCCAGCAGGTTTCAATCATACCTGGGCATTAGAATCACCTGCCAGGTTTGTAAAAATTCTGATGCCCAGGACTCAAATCCAGAAGTCATGATTTAATTAGTCTGAGGTGTACCCTTGAGCTCTGTATTTTTTAAAGACCCTTTGATCCTTTGCCTCCCACCACCAGCCTTAATAATCACTTTCTGCAGGACCCCACAATAACATGATTAACTGTAGGTATGTTAATCCTATTAGAATCCATCACTGTGGTCCCCAGTCATCCGTTAAGAGGCAGCAACTTAACCAGTTTGATTTTGCTCTTCATTTATTGCCTTTCTAACCCTTGGAGGGGCAGGTGTCACAAGGTGTGGGGCAAAGACCGAACGACCCATTGAGTGTATAGAGGTACCCATTTTCTCCATTTCTAGGGTCTACTCTGGAGCTTCACTAAGACTGTCTTTCTGGCACCTGCCAAAGATCTTGGCTCATTCTGACTTGTTGGGACTGGCAGGACTGAAATCCTTGGGAAAGAGCTCTCCAGCCCTCAGGAACATGTAGACATCCTGCTATTATTTAAGGCGTGATTGAAGCTGGAGCCTTTTATGTGTTCCTAATGCAGGGAGAGGAGTAGCTTTGCCAAGAGTCTGTCTGAATGTTTGCATTCTTGCTTCAGTAGGAGTCTCTGGTTCTGGGAGTCAGCTCCTTCCATCTATGCAGCTTGGTGGGCAGTAGCTGGAATCTACTCCAGTCCCTGGAGCCAGCCTTTTGCACCTGCTCCGGTGGAGCTGGGGAGTCACAGGTGGAGGAGAGCCAGTTTCCGCCTTTCAGGCATTCACAGCCTGCTACAAAAGGGGAACGATTACAGGGCAGCCATGGCATCTGCAACCCCAGACACATTTACAGGGAAAGGAAGAGGTAGGAAGGATTGGCTCTTTCCTGGTAGAATAAAGATAGAGCCTTAAAGGGAGAATGGACATTTGTTAAGTGGAGAAGGAGGGGAAGGACATGTCCGGCAGAGGGAATAGCACTGGGAAAGGCACAGAGGCAAACTGTAGAGCACAAAGTGGGAGGGACAGTAGCCAAAGTGGGAGGGGGTAAGGTCATGAGGATGCTCCCAGACAGGTTAGGAGCTGGGAATCCTAGCTCCTGGGGGAAGGGGGAGCCACAAAACAGTTTTAAGCAAAGCAGTGACATAATAGAATTTGCCTAATGGGGAGATTCCAGGGAGAGCTGGTGTGGCAGAGAGGCACAGGTTTGGATTCAGGTCCTCTAAGTTCTTATCCTGGCTGTACTCCTTTGACCCTCAGCATCCTATAAAATGGGCATGATGATAAGTTATTATATATTCCCAAGGGTGTCCAGAGGCCCAAATGACCCAATGAGATGATCTGCAGGAGATGAAAAGGGAATGTGAGAAATTGTCCTTGGGCCATTGGGCCTATTCTTGGTGCTGAGGTCCAGGCTTTAGAATCCTTCTAAGTTCCAGAAAGGAAGAGGTAAAATGTGAAGTGGGCTGGCTCTGCTTGGTGTGGCAGTAGATGTGAGGCTGTCTAAACTCCTGTAAAATCTATGCTTCCCCACCCGCTCACCCTTGCAAGGCTCCCACCATAGGTGATGACTTGTCTGGGATTTCTAGATAGAGTTCACTTCTAGGTGGCACATTTCTCTTTTCTTCCCTGAGAGGGCTGGGGTGTGAGCAGTCTCCCCTTTGGAGCTTTCAATGGCATGATTGTCTAGTCTGAGTGTGAGGAAGATATAAATGTGTTGTGATTGTGCCCAGAAGAACTTCACCATTCCAAGGATGCTTGCATCAAAATTAAGGGGAACTCTGTCAAGGAGCTTCTTGCTGAATCCAGTGGTTTGGATTGCTACAAATGAGCCAAGGTGGCATGGAGAAGCCTAGAAGGCAGCTCTAAAGAGAGGGCAGGTGGGGGCTGCTACCATCCTGGTCACACATCCCCGTGGGAGGCAGTCAAGACTTGCATCATTTCAGCTCCCTGTCTTGCCACCTATTTGCTATGTGACCCCGGAAGGTCCCACAGCCTTTCTGAGCTTTTGTTTCTTCATTTGCAAATGGGGGTTTTGAGATTCTTTGTTGATGTGAAGATCTGTGATAGTAATAATTGCCCATAGTAATTGGAAATAACAACTGGACTTCAGGAATAAAAAAATATACATGGGGATCCCTGGGTGGCACAGTGGTTTGGCGCCTGCCTTTGGCCCAGGGTGCGTTCCTGGAGGCCCGGGATCGAATCCCACGTCGGGTTCCCGGTGCATGGAGCCTGCTTCTCCCTCTGCCTGTGTCTCTGCCTCTCTCCCTCTCTCTCTGTGTTACTATCATAAATAAAGAAAAATTAAAAAATATATATTAAAAAAATTATACATGAATTAAGACCCTGGAAATAATGAAACAATTTCTTTTAAGATGTTCTAGGGTCCTGATTCTTCATTATTTTCAATTCCTCCCCCCTAGTCCTCTGAAAGGCCTCTAATTAGCTCATTTGCCTTTGGTATGTTCAATCCTTGATTGAACAGAACTTGTGTGAGAGCCATTCAGGCCCACAGTGGAGGGAGCCCGGGGGTTCTCAGACTGGAGCAAGCCTCAGAATAATCAATGCCCAATACTTGAGGGGGCCCAAGGGAAACCCTTACTGTATTAATCTGCTAGGGCTGCAGTAACAAAATGCTGCACACAAGGTAGCTTACATGACAGATGTTTATTTTATCATAGTTCTGGATGCTGGAGGTCCAGATCTAGGTGCTGGCAGGGCTGGTTTCTCCTGAGCCTCTTCCCTTGGCCTGCTTCCACCCTCTCGCTATATTTTTGCACGGCCCTTCCTCTGTGCAGCCCTCTCTTGCCACCTCTCCCTCTTCATATCATGGACCTTATAAGGCCTACTGGACTAGGACCCCACCCTGACGGCCTCATTGAACTGTAATTATCTCCTTACAAGCTGTATTCCCTTTATAGTCACACTGGGAGTTAGGGCTACAGCCTGTGAATTTTGGGAGGGACACATTCAGTCCATAACACTTACAACCAAAAAATTGCAGCATTATGGGGAAGTAGAATTAAAGCCAGAAGATCTGAGTTCCAGTTAATTTCTTCCCTGATGCAGTGGTGTTCTGAGGATAGCTCCTTCCCTCTCTCAACCTGGCCTGCTGAGTGGAATGAGGGGGTTTGAGCAGAAGGCCCTGAAGGGTCCTTCTGGCTGAGCCATTCTAGCCTCCGAAGGGTCAGGATGCAATCTAGGGTAGGGATTTCTTTCACAGGCTCGTGAAAAAGCTTGATGGCTTCTAAGAACTGTACCCAGTCAGCCCATCAACCCAATGGACGTGACCATCTTACAGAGGCAAATGAACACAGAATTCTTCCAGGAATCCTGCAGCAGGCTGGGGCTCAGGAGGATTGGGGCCTGGCTCTGTTACATATTTACTCACACAACCTTGGACAGTCTTCCTGGCTTTGTTTTTTTTTTTTAATTTATTATTATTATTTTTTAATTTTTTATGATAGTCACACACACAGAGAGAGAGAGGCAGAGACACAGGCAGAGGGAGAAGCAGGCTCCATGCACCGGCAGCCCGACGTGGGATTCGATCCCGGGTCTCCAGGATCGCGCCCTGGGCCAAAGGCAGGCGCCAAACCGCTGCGCCACCCAGGGATCCCGTCTTCCTGGCTTGGACCTCAGTCTCCCTATTGGTAAAATGATTTCGGTGAACTCATTGCCCTCTTAGCAGTGGGAATGGGAGATGGTTTATTGAGATATACAGTCATCTCTCCTTATCTAAAGTTTGTTCCCTGTAGTCAAACATAGTCTGGAAATAGAGGATCTTTCTGATGTGTTGTCAGAAGCTCAGTAGTAACCTAACATGACCTCATAATGCCTGTGTCATTCACTCGTTTCATCTCATCCCATGGGCATTTGATCATCTGGCATCTGTGGAAGAAGGGTGAGTATGGTATAGTAAGATATTTTTGAGAGACAGAGGGAGAGAGTGAGTGAGCACATTCACATACCTTTTATTACAGTATATTGTTATAATTGTTTTATTATTAGTTATTATTGTGAATCTCTTACTGTGCTTCATTTATAAATTAAACTTTATCACAGGGATGTATGTATAGGAAAAGACATAATACATATTGAGTTTGGTACTATCTGTGGTTTCAAGCATCCATTGGGGGTCTTGGAATGTATCCCGGATATCAGGGGTCTACGGGAATTGACACATGACATTGTGGACATTTCAGGCGTACACTCACACACTGCGATGTGATTACCACCACAGCATTACCTAACACCTCTTTCAGGCATCACATAATTACAATTTATTTTTTATGGTGAGAACACTTAAGGTCTACTCTTTTGACAACTTTGAAGTATAGAACACAGTATTATTAGATCCCCAGAACCTACTCATCTTATAACTGGAAGTTTTTACCCTTTGACCAACATCTCCCTATATCCCCCTGAGCCCCTGATAATCATCATGCTAGTCTCTGTTTCTATGAGTTTATTTTTTTTATTTTTTTTTAAAGATTTTATTTATTTATTCATGAGAGACAGAGAGAGAGAGAGAGAGAGAGAGAGGCAGAGACACAGGCAGAGGGAGAAGCAGGCTCCACGCAGGGAGCCTGATGTGGGACTCGATTCTGGGTCTCCAGGATCATACCCTGGGCTGAAGGCGGTGCTAAACCACTGAGCCACCCAGGCTGCCCCTGTAGGCAGTTTTTCATGGTTACATGCTGTAATGCTCATCCTTTTTAAAAATTTTAAAAAGATTTTAGTTATATGAGAGACACAGAAAGAGAGCAGAGACATAGGCAGAGGGAGAAGCAGCCTCCCTGTGGGGGAGCCCAATGTGGGACTCAATCCCGGGATCCTGGGATCATGCCCTGAGCCGAAGGCAGACGCTCAACCACTGAGTCACCCAGGTGCCCTGAGTTCACTCTTTTAGATAACATGCATAAGTGAGGTCATACAGTATTTGTCTTTCTCTGGCTCACATCACTTAGCATAATGCCCTCAAGTTCCATCTGTATTGCTGCAGATGGCTGGTTACCCTTTCTCAAGGCAGAGTAACATCCTGTTGTCTATATTTTAGATAGATAGTTTGACTCAGGGACGGACACTGGGTTGTTTCCATGTCTTGGCTCTTGTGAGTGAGGCTGCTGTGGACATGACAGTTCAGACAGGGAGGTGGTTTTTTAATTCCCTTTTACTGCAAATGTTAAAATTCTTCACTCGCTCTAAGAGCAGTTCTTTGCTTTTTGTATTCAAATAGCTTTATCCCTGCATCTCTTTTCTCTTTACCCCATCCAGTTGGCATCACTCAAAATTCCTTTTAAGATCTTATGACTTTTCAGAAGTTATTTTCCAAGTTGGACTAGCTCTTTGATCCAGGCTTTGTGCTTTACTCTGGCAGTGCAGGCAGGAGGGGGCGCGGGGTGTCCAGGGGAAAGGCTTCCTTCTGGGCCATTGACAGTTGCTGTAGCCACGCAAAGGTCTCATTGCCACCACTGTCCCTGCACAGGCAGAGTTAGATTTTGATCACATAACCCTGGTTTGAGAGCTGTTCTCTGGCTGCTCCTGGGACAAGGACTTTAAGTTTCTTCGTGTATTACCCTGCAAAGAATTTCCCTGCCACTTCACACTGGACCCTCAGCTTGGAAGCAATGGGCCGCTGCACTACCATCATGTCTGTGTGCTGACAAAGGACTGGAAGATCAGAAATTGGGGCAAGGGCATGGGAACTCTTTTTTTAATTGATACATCCTATTGGTGGAAACCCTCATATTGGCTCTGCCTCTCTCTAGCCTGGGTTATAGTTCCCTCATCTGTAAAATGAGGCTAGTTGTATCCCTGTCTCATAGAGATAATGAGAACTAAGTAGAGTGATTTATGGGAAGCATCCTTGCAGTGGAGCCTGCACACGTAAACATGTAAGTGCCTTCAGAGCACCAGTGTGCTGGAACCGGGGTGAGGCTGATCCTCAGGGGCCTCACCACCCCGGGAGTGACTCGCATAAGGTCACAGAAGCACCACACTGCTTCTCTGCTCCTGTGCCATGAGAAATGGCAACATGGGGAGGTGTGCAGAGGGGGCTTTGGGCCAATTCATGTCTCATAAGATCTGTCTGTTTCCATTTTTCTTTCCTCTGCTTTTGTTTTTATTTACTTATTTTTTTTTAAACCACACTTCTGGCATAAATGAAATTGTCACTCAGTGAGACAATATGGTGTAGTGGTTAAGAACATTTTTTCTGGAGCCCACCATATGGCCTTGCCATTCAAAAGCTATGTTGTCGGGGGATCCCTGGGTGGCTCAGCGGTTTGGCGCCTGCCTTCGGCCCAGGGTGTGATCCTGGAGTCCCGGGATCAGGTCCTACGTTGGGCTCCCTGTATGCAGCCTGCTTCTCCCTCTGCCTGTGTCTCTGCTTCTCTCTCTTTCTTTCTCTGTGTCTCTCATGAATAAAATAGAATCTTAAAAAAAAAAAAAAGCTATGCCATCTTGGGCAAATTCCTAGCTCCTCTGTGTCTCTTACTCCTCATCTATGGAAACAAAGATAATAATGATACGTGTCTCATAGGGTTGTTGAGATGTGCAGGTAAAGTGCATGAGACAGAGTCTGGCTCTCAGAGAGTACTAGTCTCTGTGGGCCTTTATTACCAACTGCCCTATAATATGAGGCTTTGCATCTCCTTCAATCCCACAACTGCTATGAGGTGGGAAGTATTATCTCATTTCATGAATGAGTAAACAGAGAATTGGGGATTTGGGAACAGGCCCAACATCATATAAGCAGTGAGTGGTAGCGTCAAAATTTGAACTTTGGCCTTTTTTTTTAAAATTTTATTTATTTATTTATTTATGATAGAGAGAGAGAGAGAGAGAGGCAGAGACATAGGCAGAGGGAGAAGCAGGCTCCATGCACCGGGAGCCCGACGTGGGATTCGATCCCGGGTCTCCAGGATCGCGCCCTGGGCCAAAGGCAGGCGCCAAACTGCTGCGCCACCCAGGGATCCCGAACTTTGGCCTTTTAACTAAAAAGCCCAAGGTCTTTTTTCTCCAGAGTTCTTAATCTGGGGTCCAAGAACACCTAGTGGATTATTTGCAGGTTTCATTGGGTTTGAGGATTCTTTTAAATAGTTTCAAAATTGGGTGTTTGTGTTTGGAGGACAGGGTCTGTTGCTTTCTTTAGATCTGCAGAATGAACCATTGCATTATGCTGACTTTCTCATAAGAGAGAAAAATGGAATCAACTCCAAATATATGAAACTGCCATTGCTGAGAGTACGCAAATAACTGTGTTCTAATGCATCTGGATTCCTAGAATTGACAATTCACATGTTCATACTCTCTGCACACTGCGCCAGTGCCTCTAACACCATTTTGACCGTGGATCTGGGAAGTCTGATTCAGAAGATGAGACATGGAAAGCCTGAAATCACTCCTTGAGGAAGACCCAGAGTCCTGGGCTTCACTCCTAGCCTTGCCTCTGCCTCCCAGGGTTTCATCTCCTTTTCCTGCAAAACGTGGGGATTATCCCCTGACCCATCTGTGGGCCATTTTGCTTATTATTTCTTTAAAAATTTTTTTTTAATTTAAATTCAATTTAATTAACATATAATGTTATTAGTTTCAGAGGTAGAATTTAGAGATTCATCAGTTGCTTATAATATCCAGTGCTCATTTCATCAAGTGCCCGCCCTCCTTAATATCCATTACCCAGTTATCCCAACCCCCCATTTGCCTTCCCACTTATGTTTTTCTTATATGAAGTCAAGGTAAAGATCAGGAATCTCTTTTTCAAAGTGCAGGCACATTTTTGGTAGACCGGATGAGCGCGAACACAGCCAGTCAGTCATTCATTTGCTACATCTGGGGATGAGCTCAGCTGAGCAGGAGCCCCATGTATAACTCCCCTCTCCTTTCTCCTACTTTGGTCACCACTGAGGACTGTAAAGTTAGGTTTAGAAGAGGCCATTGAGGTAGCTTTTCATTTATCCTTTCCTGCTCCTGAGCAAATTGAGGCCCAGGGATGAGGAGTGACTCGCATAAGGTCACATGGCTAGTAAGTGGCTGGATTGAGACTTGAACCTAAGTTTCCAGATTCCAAATCCAATGTCTGTTTACACAACCAAATTAGTACACAGAGATCGAGGGGCTCTCTCAGGGCTATCTGAATGTGACAGATCTGGGGGCTCGTGGGATTTCTGGGAATTCTGTTCTTCCTTTCCTCGCGCTTCATCATATGGACATGGTGGATATGTCCACTGGAGGGAGGGAGGAAAGGATGAAGGGGTAATAGTGGCTCCAGGGCGTATAGCCCTGTCCTGGGCAAGGAGTGCCCATGCCCCTAGAGCTCCAGGGGCTGGCCATTGTTGAGAGCACATTTGTCCACCAGTCTCCTTTTCTCAGAGGGCTAGGAGACTTCAAGAGGAATTGGTCATAATCTTTTAACTAAATGATTGCCTCATTCCTATGTGTCAAATCCCAGTGACTGGGGAGAAAAGACCCCACTATGAGCTTTCCAGCTTTCTTTCCAGCCCTATAACTGTTCTCAGGATCTCTTTTGCTTGCTTTGGAAGCTCTAAGTCCATTCTTCACATTCTGGATGGGAAGCTGTGGAACTGGACAGCACGCTGGCCCCATTGGTCAGCTCTGCATCAGTTGACCTTCTTGCCCACAGTTCAGAGGGGGAATGGGTCCCCCCCACCCCTGCCTCTGGGTTCTGGGGTGGACAGAGCTAGACAGGTCCAGGTTCCACTTGGGGCTGGGCAGACACCAGTATCAAGCCAGGCACTGGGAAGGGGATGAGGGCTCTGAGGAAGCACCATACCCAAGATACCTTTAACAAAGATGGGAATGACCCCTTGTTTTCTTGCATCCTCCTTGGTGACATTGAAGTCACTGGACAGGGCAATGTATGGGCATGGAGAGACTTTCTTCTAGGGCATTATTCCCTGAAAATTTGTCTCATATCCCTTTGGTTATTCTCTATCTGTTCTAAATAATCATCAGACATTTGTTGAGCGCTTATTGGACACTCATGAAGGTGATCCAGGCAGTGTTAGTTTTAGCTGAACACGAAGGAGGACATGATTAATTTTGTCAGAGATGTATCAGAGAGAGCTTTCCAGAGATAATAATTTTGTATTCTTTTTTGCTGGTCTTTGATATTCCTTGAGGAGTTCTTGATGTTAAAAATGGAAAAGGATTTCTAGGTACAGAGAACAGCTTGTCTAAAGGCATGGACTTATCCCAAGGTGGGAGTATGGGTTGGGGTGGATGAGGTAAATGGCATAGGCTCTTGTGTGTCATGTAAGGGGTCTTAGGCTTTGTTCTTTAGTGGTAGGGAGTCAGGGAAGAATTTTAAGTGAGAGAGAAAGCAAGCTTGGCTCTATTTTAGAGAAGCTAAAGTCACTTTGGTAGCTAGTAGTAACTGAATGTTTGTCTCCCCCCACCCAATTCCTATATTGATACTTAATTCCCAATGTAACAATATTTGGAGGTGGGGGCTTTGGGAGATAATTAGGCAATCTTATGAATAGGAATAATGCCCTTAAAAGTTAAAAATTAGTGTCCATAAAAGGGGCGCCAGAAAGTTCTCTTATTTTTCTGGCTTGTGAGGACATAGTGAGGAAACAGCTATCTGTGAACTGGGAAGCTAGTTCTCACCAGAACCTGACCGTAGTGATGCCCTGATCTTGAACTTCCAGCCTCCAGAACCATTAGAAGTAAATTTCTGTTGTTTATAAGCCACCCAGTCTATGGTGCCTTGATAGCAACCCAAACCAAGGCAGTGGCTGTGTTGGCAGTAGATTATAGAGAAGAGGGAGAGGCTGCATCCATCATAGTTTCCTGGATGATCTGTGGTGACTATTTTTATTTATTTTATTTTATTTTATTTTATTTTATTTTATTTTATTTTACTTATTCATGAGAGAGAGAGAGAGAGAGAGAGAGAGAGAGAGAGAGAAGAGCAGACACAGGCAGAGGGAGAAGCAGGTTCCCCATGGGGAGCCCGATGCAGGACTTCATCCCTGGGCCCCGGGAACTTGACCTGACTGAGGGCAGACGCTCAACTGCTGAGCCACCCAGGTGACCCCCCACCCCAATATCATAAGGATTCTAGATGGCCAAGATTTTAGACTCTATGAGGTACTTCGCAAAAGAGGTAAGGATCAAAAAGCCAGTTTCTAATTGCCCCTGGATTGCTTGGCTGGACTGAATGTGGGTTGTGACTAGATGTGGACACTTCCTGAAGTTCTTTGGAAGTAACAAGCAAGTGGATAAGTTATTACTTTCCCTTTGCTGTAAGAACTAGATCAGCTGGGAGAGCTTGGGAGTCAGACACCATGGATCCTGAATTTAAATCCCAGCTCTGCTACTTACTAGCTATGTGCCCCGAGGTAAGCTTCTGGCTTTCTGACCCTCAGTTTACCTAACTGCAAGATGGAGACCATGACCCTTATGTCAGAGGGTGAAGTGACCGGTGCATTCAAGGTACTTTCTGCTGGCATTGGCTGGGAGCTCTCTGTTATGGACCACATGTGTTGATAGCAGGAATTCTGGCAGAGTGACTTCTCAGTGGGGGGCATCCCCTGGAGTGGCTCTCTAGGCCTGGCCTTCCACGTCCACCTGACAATCACTTGTTCCTTCAGTACATGGGGCTGAGCATCCAGGATAAGCCAGGTGAAGAGAGAGGAGCTGGGACAACCGGGTATGTGACAGCCACCTCTGCCCTCAGGGAACTCACAGATTCGTGCCAGCAACAGGATGGGTTTACTCTCCTAATTCTGTTTCTCCCTGGTTGGTTTTTAGCACTCCTTGTTCCCCCTGAGTGGGAACTGCTTAAGTGAGTGCAGCATTCCTGGGGGGTGTGCTGCGGGCTGAAGAACCAGCCAAGAGACACAAAGCTCAGTCACCTGGGGACTCAGGGGGATTCGGCTACTCAGTTCTTAGCCTCTCCAATTGTGAATTCCCTATCCCTGCTGTGTCCATGGTCCATGCTTTTATTTTGATCAAAGTATGATTGCAGATAACATTTTGTTAGTTCCAGATACACAACATAATGATTTAATATGTGTACATATTGTGAAATGATCCCTGCAATAAGTCTAGCTGACATCCCTCCCCACACATACTTACAGATCTTTTTTTGTGTGTGATGAGAATTTAAAAAAAAAAAAAGATTTTATTTATTTATTTTTTATTTGAGAGAGAGAGCATGCAAAAGAGGATGAGCAGGGGCAGAGGGAAAAGCAGGCTCCCAGAAGCTGAGCAGGGAACCTGATGTGAGGCTTGATCCCAGGACCCTGGGATCATGATTTAAGCCAGAGGCAGACACTTAACCAACCGAGCCACCAGGTATTGTGTGTGATGAGAATTTTTAAGATCTACTCCAAGCAGCTTTCAAATATGCAATACGGTATTATTAGGTAGACGCCATGCTGTACATCACATCTCTGTGACTTACTTATTTTATAACTTTTAACTTATTTTATAGCTTTTATAACTTTTCTATTTTTTTACCCTTTCACCCATTTTACCCACCCCTGACCCCCCTGCCTTTGGCAGCCACCAGTCTGTTCTCTGTATCTATGAGCTTGTTTATTGGTTTGTTGTTTTACATTACACAGAGAAGAGACATCGTGCGGTATATTTCTTTCTCTTCTGGCTTATTTCACTTAGCATAATGCCCTCAAGGTCCATCCGTGTTGTTGCAAATGGAGATTTCTTCCCTTTTTAAATGGCTGAATAATATTACATTGTGTGTGTGTGTGTGTGTGTGTGTGTGTGTGTGTGTGTGTATGTGTATATATTACATTTTCTTTATCCATTTATCTTTTGATGGACATTTAGGTTGTTTCCATATCTTAGCTATTGTGAATAGTGTTGCAGTGAACACGGGGGTGGGTATGTCTTTTCATTTTCTTCAGATTAATGCTCAGATGCAAAATGCTGGATCATATCGTAGTTCTATTTATTTTTTTAGAGAGAGAGAGAGAGAGGGAGAGCGTGCTAGGTGGCGGGCAGAGTGGGGACGGGCAGAGGGAGAGGGAGAGCGAGAATCTCACTCAGGCAGACTCCCTGCTGAGCACAGAGCCCCACATGGGGCTTGATCTCACAACGCTGAGATCATGACCTAAGCTGAAACCAAGAGTCAGATGCTTAGCCAACTGAGCCACCCAGGTGCCCTGGAAGTTCTATTTTTTTTTAAAAAAGACTTTATTTATTTATTTATTCATGAGGGACACACATTGAGAGAGGCAGAGACATAGGCAGAGGGAAAAGCAGGCTTCCTGCGTGGAACCTGATGCAGGACTCGATCCAGGGACTCCAGGATCACGAGCTGAGCCAAAGGCAGATACTGAACCACTGAGCCACCCAGGTAACTCTAGTTCTATTTTTTTTTTTAATGTATAAGTAACATGCATAGTTAAATATCGTTCTCCTAAAAGTCTACCTTCCTATCTGCCTATTCACCCATCCACCATAATAATGGCTAATATGTGAGGTTTCCACAGGCTGGGCACTGTGCTCTGTATTTCAGGGTTGGGGCCTCATAGTAAAACTGAGAGGGAGATGTGACTATTACCTCTGTTTTTAAGATGAGAAAATGAGATAAACAGGGTAAGTGGCCTGCCCAAGGAAGTGGCACAGCCAGTGAGAAACCCCTGCAGCCTGGTGCCACAGCCCATGCCCTGACCTGCTAGAAGCCGCAAATGACTTACCCCAGGTACTCGCACTGGCTGTTTCTGAGGGGTGGATTTGGAGTGATTTGTGACTGTCGTCTTTAAAGTCTTCAGTAGTGTTTTAACTTTTGAATAATGTGCATGTTATCGGTTTTATAATAATGAAATAAACTAGAAGAGGTAGTTGCAGGTAATCTGCAAAGCATTTGATTTGCAGGAGGCTAGACAAGAAGCAGGGATTTGTTTTTTTGTTTTGTTTTGTTTTGTTTTTGGCCAAGCAAAGGAAAGGGCTTTGAGAGGCAGTGGGAGTTTGAGAGGCAGTTGATCTTGCCCATCCCCTTCTGATGCCCTGTTGGTTGGGTCCTCTTGATGCTTACCAGGGACGCTACCCTGCCTCAAGCCCTTCCTGCCACAAGATGGCAATCACAGCACAGTGATGCACCCGGCTGGCAGGCTCTCGGAGGGACATTTGAGCCTCCCCAGCTTACAGTGGGAGGAAGGGGCTTTTGGAGAGGGACCACGAAGCCCACAGGCTCTGCTGACCCAAACCCTGGGCAGCCGGACAGATGTGTTCAGATGCTTCCATCCGCAGCCACCAGGGTTCTCCCCAGAACAAGGCTGCATTATCCGTTTTGCTTTCTGATGAAAGAGATGTGGAGACAAAGTGACATAGAGGTTTCTGGGCACGGAATGAGTGCCGGCGAGCCTGGACAATGGGTTATTTGTAATCTCTGCGGCTATTTATCTTGTGACCTGTGTAGATTTCTTTTTGCTCAATGGAAAGAAATTGGTGCTGAGCTTCCAGGTGCAGAGGCTATCAGGCGAGTCGCAAGACAGGGGGCTGGTGGCCTTTAGCCCAGTCTTCCCGGGGGAGCTGCTGGGTGAAGCAGCTTCAGTGAGGGCTCAGATTTTTGAGCAATTCCCAGGGAGGACAATTGCCGAGAACAAGCTTGGGCCCTAGGCTCTGTGGTGAAATTGGGGAAAGGCACAAGTGACTGGGGATGGAAGCCTGGAGTGGTGGTAGTGGTGGTGGTAGAGGGGCAGGCACTGAATCTCTAGCACCTGGGATGCCCAGTAGGGACTAGATTCAGGGTGGGAAGTAGGGGCAGGGCTCCTGTATCGGTCCACACTAGCTGCTGTAATAGATGTAGCTTCAAATCTCAGTGGCTTACAGCAAGAGGATTTCATAACCTCTTTGTGTGATGTTCAAAATGGGTGATCCAGACCAGCAAGGAGGTAGCTCTTCTCCAAGTGGCGATTCACAGACCCAGCCTCCTTCTAACTTGTGGCCCTGTCATTTTCAACACGTGGCTTCCAAGGACTCTTAGAAGAAGTGGAAAGAGGGACACCTGTGTGGCGCAGTAAGCTGAGTGTCTGACACTTGGTTTCGGCTGAGGTTGTGATGTCAGGGTCCTGGGATTGAGCCCCATGTCCAGCCTACGCTTAGCCTGGAATCTGCATGGGACTCCCTTTCCCTCTACCCCTCCCCACCCCATATTCCTTTTCTCTCTCAAATAAATAAATAAATAAATAAATAAATAAATCCTTAAAATTAAAAAAAGAAAGAAAGAAAGAAAGGGAAGGAGTATGGAAGAGCATGCATGGGAGGTGTCCTAGGCCAGGCCCAGCCTGAGACATTATTCCCACCTCCATTCCAGGGACCAGAAATGAGTCTCAAGCCCATGCCTACCTACACAGGGGCATGAAAATGTAGCTTAGTGTGTGCCCAGGATGACGAAGTGGGTTTTGTGTATCACTAGGTAGTCTCTGCCCCAAGACTCAGTATTGAAATAGACTATACAGTTTATCCCAAAGCAATAGTCAGTTTTTATACACAGATATTGAGGCTTGAAGATGTTCCTTGCTCCATTAGTATAAAAGTGAATCTTTAGAATCGACTTCTGTATTTAGCAACAATGAATAAAAGACTTATGGTCTGTTCACACAAAGGATTCTATGGCTGCCCCTGAATTGTGCTGTAGAAGGCTGCGTTTTGAACCCACAGTCATCAACTGCTTTATTAAACAGTAATTCCAGGAAGCTAGGACTCCTATGAATCAAGGCAATCAGGCATTATCTATTTTCACTGAAACATCCAACCCCTTAGAATCGTATACAGACTATTTACTTTAAATATAACTCTTTAAGATATTTTCTCTGTATTTTTAGGAATAGATTTCCTCAAAAGCAAAGTGTACAATTGAATTATATGGCAGACTTGGTAGGAGACTATTTCTCTTCTTATCTTCCTGGTTCAATGTCTGACCCCCACTCCGAACCGTAAGCCTCACAGGGCAGAGATGGTGTCAGGCTTGTTTACTGCTCTGCACACAGTGCAGGGCTGATAGTAGGCACGTGGTAAATATTTATTAACTAAAGTTGAATGGGATGACGTTAAATGAAAAAAACAATTTGAGCAAAAAAAGCAAGAAAAAAACCCCAAACATTGAGCCTGATGCCAGTTTTGTAAAAAGAAGTTCATAGATGTGTATAAAAAGATGGCAAGAGAACATACCAGCATCCTTGCACTGTCATGTTCTCGTATTTAGAATTTTCTCTATTTTCTATTTTTTTACAGTGAATCATTTGCATAATCATTCACATCTATCATTTGCATAGTCAAAATGAACAGAAGTGGTTATTCTTAGAAAAGACTGCTGAAAGGACCAGAAATGCAACTCCAAGACTGTGCCTTGGAGAAGATGTCACAGGGGGAGGGACACAGTACCTCTTGGCAATGATGCATGAGGTGTGGGGAGCTATTTTAGTCGTTTATGCTTAGATCCTTGGTCTGGGTGCTGGGGCAGAGCCCAGTCTGGCTGTGAGGAGCTGGGGAACATGGAGGTGGGAGATGTAGGGTGGGGGGAGCCCACCATTCTCTCTCAGATATTCATCCTGAGACCTTCTTGACATTCCCTCTGCAGTGTGAGGATGTCCCTCATTTGCACTGAGAGTGGTGTGGGGTTAGTCTCTGGCAACAGGTATAGGGTAGGGGGGGATGTCATCCCAGGGTTGGCAGTTGGTTCTGTAACCCTTCTGTAAGCTTCCTTACCCTCCAAGGTTTGATAGATAAAATGCAGGATGCCCAGTTAAATTTCAATTTCAGATAAACAACGCATCATATTTTTTTAAAAAAGATTTTATTTATTTATTCATGAGAGAGAGGCAGAGACACAGGAAGAGGTAGAAGCAGACTCCATGCAGGCAACCCGATGTAAGACTCGATCCCAGGACTCCAGGATCATGCCCTGAGACGAAGGCAGACACTCAACTGCTGAGCTACCCAGGTGTCCCCAACACATCATATTTTGTATAAATATGGCCCAAATATTGCACCCTTCACATAACCTTAGCAAACTCAAGAGGTTTGTGTTGGTGAAATGGCCAGCTTTGTAAGGAGTGAGGGAGTTGTATGGGCTCCCATTAGAGTTGGGACCCAAAGCCCAATAAAATGAGCCTCCTGCCTCTCTCTACTCCTTTCCCTCTTCCCAACCTTTGGAACTCAGGACTATGCTGCCAGTGGTGTCAGGGTATGTTAATTCAGGGTATTTTCTCTGAAAAAGCCCTCCTGGAGCACATCAGACCTTGCAGACTCTTCTAGGAGTCTTTTTAGAGCTCACCCCTTTTGCAAGGCTGCCTTCTGACAGACTTGGCCCCTTCCTGGGTTGCCATCTACTATGCTATCTACCATCTGCTATCTTCACTCCTTCCCTGGGCCCTCAACAAGTTTGATCACAACCTGAGATGAAGGCAGATGCTCAACCGCTTAGCCATCCAGGTACCCCTGAACCTCTTTTTTTCTGAAAACAGCATGCTGCCTTTTTTTTTAAGATTTTTTAATTTTTATTTTTTTATTTTTTTTTATTTTTTTTTTATTTATGATAGTCACAGAGAGAGAGAGAGAGGCAGAGACACAGGCGGAGGGAGAAGCAGGCTCCATGCACCGGGAGCCTGATGTGGGATTCAATCCCGGGTCTCCAGGATCGCGCCCTGGGCCAAAGGCAGGCGCCAAACCGCTGCGCCACCCAGGGATCCCATTTTTTAATTTTTTTATTCATGACAGAGAGAGAGAGAGAGAGAGAGAGAGAGAGAGAGAGAGAGAGAGACAGGCAGAAGGAGAAGCAGGCTCCATGCAGGGAACCTCATGTGGGACTCGATCCTGGGACTTGAGGATCATGCCCTGGGCTGAAGGCGGTGCTAAACCGCTAGGCCACCGGGGTGGGGCTGCCCATCATGCTGCCTTTTTGAGGTATTCTCAACACTGCCTACATTTTTAGGGGAGCAGACCTGGATAAAAATGACAAGCATTTTCATTGCAATAAATTCGGAGGCATTTAAAAGCAATCGCAAAAGCCATCCCGTGGTGTGCCTGCCTGGAATGGGGCCTGGCCAGGGAGTGAGGGAAGTGAAGGAGGAGGGAAGCAAGGCAGAGACACAGGGGCGAGGTCACAGGCTGGGGGGGAGGCGGGAGGCCTGCATCCAGATCCGTGGCTGAGGTGAGGGGACATGATGATCTTGCCAGCAAATGAAGCAAACTGCTGTTCAGGGCAGAACCGAGAAGGGTCTGACTTGACTCCAGCAGGTGGAGCCTCTGAAAGGCCAGCCGAGACCCCCCCTCTGCAGAAGTCGCCAGATCCTGGGTGTAATTGGGAGTGAGGCCTGCTTCTTCCAGGCCCGATGCTAACACTTGTCAAATAAAAACCAAACAGTTCTTTTGGGTGGCTTGTTGGTTTTGAAAAGCAAATCTTAAGAGGAGGCTTGTGAATAAATCATCCAAGAATCTGGAATTTCCCATTTTTCAAAACATTGGGTCAAACCAAGTGAAACTGCCAGCAGTTCTCTGCTTTGGACTTGCAAACTCAGCAATTTAGATGCTATCATTATGAAACTACACACGTACCCAGGATACACACACACACACACACACACACACACACACACACACACATACACACACACATGCACGTAAACATGTACTGTCATGTCCAGACAGACTTATGTTACCCGGGGTTGGCAAAGGGGCTCAGAATGACCAGCCGTGCCACAGACAACTGCTCTTGCTGACACTGTGACAGGCATCTCCTGGCATCTTCCTCAGAATTGTAAATTGAATCCAACAAGCGTGCACCATCTCCTCTGTTGATTCAGTGCCTTCTTCTGGAGAAACCGCTGGGGTCAAGCCCTCTTTGCTGCAAAGCCCATGACCTCCTGAGGTGTCCACGGGTGAGAAGGAAAACAGTAAGAGACTAGACATCCCCGAGATTGTGGGCAGGATGGGGCAGCCCATCCAGGCTGGTAAAGCAGGGTCAGGGCCCCTGCCAATTAAAACAGTAGGAGACACAAAGTTTCAATGAGGCTGATGATAGAATGATCTGTAGAAGTCCAGAAGCCTGGGTAGGAGAGTGTTTGGTCTCTGAGTATTTATGTGGAAAGCAGTGTGTTGGGATGGGGTGATTTCTTCTCTAACTGTCCTACCACAGCTCCTTCATTTGCAGCTGTGTGACCTGAAGCCAGTTAATCAGCCCCTCTGAGCCTCAGTTTTCTCATCTGTAAAAGGGAGAGAGTAATTCCTACCTTGGGGAGTGGCAGCGAACATCTGATGAAGAAAGGTAAATGAAAGTACGCTAAATACTGTAAAAGCTCTAGGTAAATGCCGCAAACCATGAACAGTGAGAATTCCATCCCTGTAGGGTAGTTAAGGGAAGGAAGAGGTAGTTTCTCTGAGGCTTTGAGAATCAGACCATTAGAGAGGGATCCCAGTGGTGGGTGGAGGGGAAGGGAGCAGAGTTACTTCCTTCCTGAGGGAATGAACCTCAGCCCTGCTGGGATAAAGGATGGGAGACAGGGCACCAAATGTTCATGATCAGTTCAGTCTCTTCTGGGCTGCCAGTGTCGACTGTGGTTTCCCCCTGCACTGCCAGGACCATAGTGTGGCTCCAGCCTGCTATTCTCTCAGGTTTCTGGAAACACAGAGGCCCTGGGAATATCCACCTTCCACAGTTTAAAAGTTCTTTTTTTAAAGATTTTATTTATTTATTAATGAGAGACACAGAGAGAGAGAGAGAGAGAGGCAGAGACACAGGCAGAGGGAGAAGCAGGCTCCACGCAGGGAGCCCGATGTGGGACTCGATCCTGGGTCTCCAGGATCACGCCCTGGGCTGCAGGCAGTCCACAATAGCCAAACTGTGGAAGGAGCCTCGGTGTCCATCGAAAGATGAATGGACAAAGAAGATGTGGTTTATGTATACAATGGAATATTACTCAGCCATTAGAAACGACAAATACCCACCATTTGCTCCGACGTGGATGGAACTGGAGGGTATTATGCTGAGTGAAGTAAGTCAATCGGAGAAGGACAAACAGTGTATGTTCTCATTCATTTGGGGAATATAAATAATAGTGAAAGGGAATATAAGGGAAGGGAGAAGAAATGTGTGGGAAATATCAGGAAGGGAGACAGAACATAAAGACTCCTAACTCTGGGAAATGAACTAGGGGTGGTGGAAGGGGAGGAGGGCGGGGGGTGGGGGTGAATGGGTGACCGGCACTGAGGGGGACACTTGATGGGATGAGCACTGGGTGTTATTCTGTATGTTGGTAAATTGAACACCAATAAAAATTAATTTATTAAAAAAAAGGAATAAATAATAAAATCTTAAAAAAACCCCAAAATACTAGTAACTAATGCCAGTTGTTTGCTTCCCTTTGCCAATATTAAGTATCACCTACCATCGCTTTAAGTTTTTATTTTAGTCACCTGATGCTCATCACAAGTGCACTCCTTACTCCTATTTCAACGCATCCGCCCACCCAACTCCCCTATGGTGACCATCAGTTAGTTACCTGTCATCACTTTTTTTATTTTTATTTTTATTTTTTTTATTTTTTATTTTTTATTTTATTTTATTTTTTTTTGTCATCACTTTTTTTAAAGGCAGTTGGTGAAAAATATTAACTTAATGTTTTATTTTGCTTTGCCCTGGTTGCTTGGGACACTGAATAGCTTCTATTGGTTAGTGGTTTGTATTTTTCCCTGAAGCTCTCTGTCAATCCTTACTCAATCCTTACTCTGTTTTTTTATTGGACTGTTGGTTTAAGTGATCTGTCAAAATGTTCTGTATATTGCAGCAGCTAATCCTCTGCCTATTATATATGTGTATTTTAATTTACTGTAAGAATATTGCTGCCACTAAAAAAAAAAAAAAAGGAATATCCACCTTGTAGACTCTTCTCCAATGGCTTACAGTATGCTGCGGTGTAGTGTCTCTCAAGCATCATTGAGATTAACTATTTTAGAAATCATCATGTAGTGATTTACAGCAATAATAGTTTGAGCAAAAATGTTCAATAGTCCATGCTGAAATCTCAAATATTAATGTAAATTCTAGGATCGGTTGCCTCGTACAACCTATGATCTTCCAGTAGAAGCTCCTGCTATGAGCTTCTATGGCACACTCACTCCCTACCCATCTTGCTGCAATGCTTGTCCTCCTTGGAGAGGAAGAATCTTCAACAAAATTGATGGAACACAACTCAAACTGGCTTCAGCCAAAAAGAAGAGAGTTTCTTGGCTCAATCACTGGAAATATCAGTGGGGTGGCTAATTTCAGGGCTCTAGGTCCCTCTCCCTTTCTTGGACCAGTTATCTCCCCTGATGGGCAAGATCACCAGCCTCCAATGCTTACATCCTCCTGCTGAGCAACACCAGTGCAAAGACAGGGTCTTTCAGGGTAGCAATGGCAGAAAAGCTCCAGGGACATCCTGAGGGGCTCATCTTTAGTCACATGTCCATTCCTGAACCAATTATTGTTGTCAGGAGGATGGGGATCCCCTGATTGACCTCTTGGAAGGAGTGAGCAGAATCAGCCTCCTTTCTGGGCCACAGAGAATGCATTCCCTGTTGGAAGGGGAGTTCTGCCTCTAGAAGAAAGGGAGGAGTGAGTCATAGAGGACAAAGCACTGAGTCCTCCTGCTGTACTTTAATGTTACAGCCTGTTAACTGTCCACACCAAGCCCTCACCATAGCACCCTCAGCAAAGTGGCATGAAGCCAGTGCTTCATCTATATCTGTTGAATTAATGAATAAAGGAACAAATGAATGAGATGCTCAGCCAGTTAGGTGGTAAATTCTGCATCTCTAATGGGACCTCCTATTATTCATAGGTATAGCACAGTTTCCTTTTTTAAATTGAGGTGAGATTTGTATAACATAAAATTAACCATCTCAAGATGTACAATTCAGTGGTATCTAATACATTAACAATGCTATGCAACCAGCACCTGTATCAAGTTCTCACACATTTTCAGCATCCCAAAAGAAACCCCCCTGCCCATTTAAAGTTAGTCAATCCCCAGCCCATGGCAACCACCAATCTGTTTTCTGTCTCTATGGATTTACCTATTCTGGATATTTCATATGACATACTATTTCTTGAGCACATTTGTGGGGGCAATTTTCTTATAGTTACCAAAGAAACTGAAGAAAAAACTTAGTCCTTCTTTTATTTTTTTAAAAAATATTTATTTATTTATTTTAGAGAGAGACAGAGCATGAGCAGAGGGATGGGCAGAGGAAGAGAGAAAGAGAGAGAATCCTCAAGCAGACTTCCCAGTGAGCCCGGAGCCCATCACAGGGCTCCATCTCACCACCCTGAGATCATGACCTGAACCTAAATCAGAAGTCTGACGCTTACCCAACTGAGACACCCAGGTGCGCCAACATTATTTCTAATATATGGTTGCAAACAGCACAGATCGGCTGGAGCCGGCTTAACTGCGAAAGCGGAGGGACTGCCAACCCACCTGCAGTCAAGCCTTGTCAGGGGGGCTGGTTGCCAGGATCTGAAGACTTGCCGGAGCTCTATTTTGGCTTTCTGCCTCTTCCCATCCATCAGCTGCTTCTTTCTCTGCTCAGATGGGTTCCCTCTGCTTTTTATAATATGTGGCAAGAAGATACCCTCTCCCCAAATGCCAGGTTAATACCCCTTCTGTTCTCACCACATTCTGAGGCTCTGTGTCCACTCCCTAATTTCTGGGAGAAGGAATCAAGTGAGCCACCTCGGACCAGGGGTTCTCACCCTTCTTGCTCCCAGGCCCATCCCCTACTGAGGGCCTTGAGGGTCGGGCAGGGCCATCCTATAAGCCCATGAAGTTGCCCTATGGAGGGCAGAGTCCAAGTCAGCAGGGAGAGGACCAGCGGCCACTCAAAGGCTGGGGCTTCTCATCGGGAGACCTGCTGTTGCTCATAAGCCAAAGGGCTGCTCCGGCCTCCCAGAGCACGACTGTAATTGATTTTGCTTCAGAGGATTTCCTGACCCTTCTTGAGATAATAAAAAGGACTAACATGAAATTCTCCCAAACAAAATCAATTGCTTTCCTTTTCCCACCAGCAAACAGGGGCAGTCTGAGTGAGCAGACTCCTGAAGTGTGGAGCCAGGGCCCAGGGGAGGCAGGCTGCCCGGTCCGGGGGCTGTCTGTGCTAGTGTCAGACAGGTTTCAGGTGGCAGGCGGAGTCACGTGGGTCCGAGCTGCAGGCCCCTCCTGGACCTTGGCCCTATTTCTTGGGCTGGGAGGTTTTCTATGCCTCCTGATACAGTCTTTGAAGCTGGCCAGCTGCCTGGTGCCAGAACGGGAAGCGTGTGAAGCCGAGGCTCTGGCATGGTGGGGACAGGTTAAAGGTGGCGACTCCCAGCCACTGAGATCATAAAAAGGCACCTTCTGGGCTGCAGTCAGGAGAAGAGCCTCAGTGTCTTCAGGTGGGCAGTAAGCATCTAGCTGTTGCAAGCTCTAGACTTGGCAGCTAAGCAGAAAGAGTTCTCTGCTCCAAAAGCAAGGACTAAGGGGTTCGGCAGCCTACCTGGAACTGTACTTCCAAAATCCAAGTGACCTCCAGCCTCCAGCCCAGCCCAACCGAATGCCTCTGTAGACTCCCCAGGTTGAGGAAGGAGGAATGAGTGTACACTTCGCAGCCAGGCAAAGCTGGGGATTCTGGTTCTGCTTCTTACTGGTCTCAGGACTTGGACAAGTCAATCTCAGCTTCCTTATTTATTAAACGAGGCTGATAATGTATGTCTTTTGTTCTGTTGACATAAGGATCCTATAAGGCACAGAGCTTAGCTTGGCACTACAAAGGAGTTATGTTTATCCTGGAGAAACCCAAAGTGTTGAATATATGATCATAGCCGTGTAGGATCCACACCTGCTGCGGTGGCTTATCTGTGCCCTAGCTTGTACCTTTAGTTGTTGGTGGTCTCCGGGCAAGGGACTTCAACTCTTTTGGCCTCAGTTTTCTTATCTGTAAAATGAGGTTGTGAGATAAGATTATCTTCTAGATCCCTCCTGGCAGGGAAGCCCAGATACAGGGGGTCCTCTGGGAAGGAGCATGGGGCATCCCCAGAGCCTAAGCCTCTAAGGCTGGCCACTTACGAGACTCTTAGAAACTGGAGGTGCCTCCCTCTGAGAACAGCAGTCTGGAAAGACCTGAGCACAGAGGGAGTGTTTTCTGTGTGTGTGAAGCCAAGAGGCTGCTCTACCATTTGACTTTCCAGATTTTGTGCTTTGCTTAGAGAGCTTGCAGTTGCCAGTCCAGAAGACTTGTGAATTGCAAAGAGTTTTCCAATACCAAGTGCCACTTGAATATGGTAACAAAGATGACTTGTTCATACTGGCAGTTATAATGAGTATAGGAGGTTATCCTTTTAAAATGACTTTTCCATGCAATTTTAGAATGGAAAATCAATATTGTGGAAGATCACTAACCAGATTGCCCAGAGCAACACTATCGCCTTAGCATAGTCTTTTCTTTGGACGTGTATGAAACTTTGTTTGCAATGCCCAAGAACTGGGTTTGGGTATCATGCAAGAGCCAGGTTATTGGCTCCATCCTTCACAAAACTCAATCCATGGTAGTCATGTGACGTGGTCAGTTGTTTTTCCTGGGATCCTAGGCTGACTTCAAGCCTCGGGGAGTAGACTGCGTGTGTGTGATATACTCCTGTGTGTGCTGTGTGACCAGAACTTCCAGGCACTGGGTGAGGAGGCTACCCTGCAAAGGGGAGAGAGCACTGGAGCTGGAGACGGGAGCTCTCGGTCTTAATTCTGTTACATCTCCTTTGCTGTGTGGTTTTGGGCTACTGGTTTCACCTCTCTGAGCTTCAGCTTCTTGGTCTGTAATTAGGGAGATAGCCTTGGGCTCCCTCCCTCCCACGGAAGGTGGTCAGGAGTGGGGCATGAGATAACATCTGTTGAAAATGCTTTGCAATCTGTAAAGCTCTCTGTACCTAGACCTGTTCTATGAGGCATTCTGCTTATTGCAATCACTGTTGCTGGTTGATTATTATAGTTCCTTGTCAATGAGGATACCATCAGTCTTTAGCATGAAATAAGGGATTCTGGGAGGACTTGGGGGAGCCCCGGAGGAAGGCTGGTGCTTTGTTCGATCATTTATACACGGTCACCCAACAAGGAAGTGATGGGGTCAGCCTCTGACCTTGTCTCCACCCACGCAAACTCAAAATCCCCAGTGGTCTTTGAGCTCTGCTCTGTGGAGCCTGAGATTGTTGTAGAGGCTTCAGGGATTCTGCAAATATCTGATCATCACTGGTGTAGAAGCTGGGGATATAGCTGTGGTGTTATTACTTGTACCAACTAGTGGAATTTGAATCCACATGTACCTCTGTATCCTCGGTTATCCCCAGATAGGAGCATCCTAAAGTGTCCATAAACAGCATGATCAGATCGAAAAGCCTCCAGACCCCTGTGACTGCATAGAATTCCTCTCCTTCTCCCCTTCCTGGGGTTTGGTGATCTACCGAAGAGCACACACTCAAACGGTGCTGCTCTAAGCTTTTTAGGCGGGCGATGTGGGAAGACAGTAGAGCAATAGCAGGATGCTCCTCCTTGCAAAGTGCAGGAGTAATGAATGTGGCAGGAGGAGGGAGCGGGGCAATTTGGACTTCATCATTTGGCAGCTCTACCTCCTGAGAATACCTTGTGGTTTGGGAAATGACCCTTTAGGCTCTCTGTAGCATTTTTCTTTGAATAAATGACAAACATCCATCATGTAATACATCCCTTGCAACATTTCAGCCTGTCATTGATGACCTTATTGGAAAGAACATTTGATTTAAGATTTAAACCTTTCACGACAACCTCTCTTAGCTTGGATACATACATTTGAAATAAAATTAATATGGTTTTAGCCTGCGGTCAAGTAGTAAATCCATGACTTTTCCAGAAAAGAATCAGCAATCTCCTCTCCCCGCCTTCAGTTCTTTAAAACAAATGTGCTTAAATCAACCCCCGCTGGATTGTGGAAATATAGTTAGATGACTTCATTCATTTTTGACCAACTGATGGTATATTCTCTGAGGTGTCAAAAGAATTATTATCTTATTTTAGGAGTCAAGGTTGGAGCAGCAAGTGTCTGTTATTCTCTCTGATAGCTGTACATCAGATTCTAAACTGATGGTCTCTGTGGCTGAGGAAATGATTTAAGTCTGGGAAAAACGACACTGAATATTTTAGTGGTATCTGATAGCTTCTGTAAGGCTGAAGAGATGTTGCTTCTGGTAGAACAGTTACTTTAATTAATATACATCTGTCTGCAACACCTTAGTGCAAACATTTTACATCTCTGATGGGAGAGATATGGCCTTGACCTTGGAATCCTTTGCTTAGGATGTGTAAGTGTGTGCACTAGGCATTTCCCAGCTAGGCCCATTTATGGGTGGTAGGGACACCAGTGCAGCATTTCTCTACTTTTATGAAAGAGCAGCCTCTTCTGGCTTCTTGCCAGCAACTTGGGGAGGTCTCTGGCACTGGAGGGCAGTGATGGTGAGGTGCCTTCCCTGAGGAAGGAACTGACTCCCTTATTGACAGGGGATTGAAATGGGGAGAGTGCCTACACTTGTGCCGGTGTTCTGGTCCTGTGCCAGGCACTGTTGCAGGTGCTACGCAATGACAGTGAACAAGGCAGATGTCCCTGAGCTCATGGTGGTGACATCCAGGGTGGGAGAGGGCAGATAAGTCAACAGGCAATTGCCAGAAAGTTGATGAACTCAGAGAAGGAAGTATAGGGCTCTATGGGACTATATGGCAGGGGGAACTTACCTGGTCTGGGGTTCCTGGAGGCCCTCTTGGAGGAGGTGACATTTATGCTGAGGCCTGTGGTCTGGAAGCATGGAACGTAGGCTATGAAGCAGAGCTGGCTTCTGCCCATATCACCTTGCAGAGACTGTCATGCGGCTCTTATTTCAGCCAACTCCTCTTCCCAGGGCTGTGGCCAGAATTGCCTCCACCCCCACCAACCTCTCCCAAAAGTTTATATATATCATTTCCTCTTCTCTTAGGTGGAGATCCGTACCCTTCCAGGGGGTCCCCATTTCTTCTTTGCACATGAATCACTGGTGGGTGGTGTCAGTGACTCTTCAGATTTCCAGGACAAACCTGAATCCTCTGTGTTTAACCATTCTAAGACCTCTGTCCTAGATGAAGAAAGGATACATACCTGAGGGCTCAGACTGGGTTAACAATGACGTAATGGGCCAAGAAGACCAACGCGAGCTCACTGGAGGCCTCACAGGGGAGGCTTTGGGACTGGCTGAGCCTAAGAGCTATGGTGAGGGTTGCACAGCCCCAGAACAGCCGGCAGACTGAGTCCTTCAGGGCACAGACGCTTGGACCAGGCTGACCTTGGTTGTGAGGCTTTTGCTGAGTTTGGGTGCGTTGGTTCTTCTGTGTGAAGGGCGCAGCATTTCAGAATTAATCAGAAATGTTCTCCTTGAGTTAGCCCAGGACCTCCTTTGCAGGCAAGTGGAAGAGAACCCCTTGCCTTGTATTCCACTGCCCGGGGTAGGGGTGATGGTGGAGGGGTAGGGGCAGTGTTCTCCAGGACCTTTTCTAGAGGGGCTCTCTGCCTTGTTGCCGACCCTTGCCTTTCATCCTGCATGGGCTCTGTCCCTGCCCCCTGCCCCTATTGGTCTGGCTTCCCCTGGATTTGCAGTCACACTTAAGTCCTGGAATTTGGCACCGGGTCCTTCCCATGCTCAGCCTTTCATGCTGAGCCCCAACCCTGTCCTGAGCATGGGGTCTTTGCTCCGGAAAACGTGGGACAGGCTCTTGTCCCTTTCAGCACAGGCACGGGGCGCGGAGAGACACCAACTGGTAGCGAGAACTCCAGGTGAAAATGAGCACCTGCCCTGGAGACCCAGATTGCTGGGAGACCCGGATGTGGGGAGTGGGTGCAAGAGCTTGGCCACCAGAGGACGCAGCTCCTGAAGGAAGAGCTTCGGGCCAGGCCTAGGGAGGGAGGAGCCATGGGGGAGCCAAGGGAGGGACTCTGACCCTCTAAGATTTGGCTCCTCCTTCTTCACCTGGTCCCCTCTCAGCTCTGGCACAGCACCCCCTTTTGCTTATGCTGGAAACAGGGAGCCTCCTTGCCGTCCCCCTCCCCTATCCAACCCATTCCTGGACTCTCCCAGAAACTTCTGGAACATGGTCATGTCTTTCCACCCAGCTGCCTCTGGGTTGGCCAGAGTCCCTGTCACCTCTCCCCAGACCCCTGCCCGGGCAGCCTCCTAGGAGCCTCTACTCCTCTGCTGCATTCTCCACACCAGTCCTGGAGCCGTCTTTGCAAGGTGCAAATGTGCCCAAGCCGCTTGCCCTTGCACTGGAAGCTTTTCTGCTCCTGTCACCTAGAAGAAAATATAAGATCCCCCACTTGGCCTAGGCGGCCCTTATAGTCTGATCCTGGCTCATCTGTGCAGTCTCACCTCCATGGGCCTCTCCGACCCTGGGCTGCAGGTGCCTTGACTTCCAGTCACATGGTCATGCCTGGCTTTCCTTTTTTCTTTCCTGAGAGCCTCCCCAGTCTAAATGAGAAGTCTCAGTTATACTTTCTTGTGGCACCCCATCCTTTTCCTTAATTGTACTTACATAATTTGCAATAACATACTCATCGCGGTGATGATTGTCTCACCTACCTCTGTACACTTGTGACTAGAAAGACTAGGAATGTTTCGTTCAATATCCCTGAGCAGAGCCGGGCACACAGGAGACCACGATATTTATTTACTGAATGATAGACTGAGTTTAGGGATGGCCCTCGGCTCTGCCACCCCCGAGGGTAGTCTTTAGCCACCCATAGATATTTACATTTAATGATGAAGTTGGGGTGCCTGGGTGGCTCAGTGGTTGAGCATCTGCTTTCAGCTCAGGTCATGATCCCCAAGTCCCATGGTCGAGTCCTGCATCGGGCTCCCTGCAGGGAGCCTGCTTCTCCCTCTGCCTGTGTCTCTGCCTCTCTCTGTGTGTCTCTCATGAATAAATAAAATCTTTTAAAAAATGATGAAAGTTAAATAAAATAGAAAGATTCAGTTCCTGGGAACCTGGGTGGCTCAGTTGGTTAAGTGTCTGCCTTTGGTTCAGGTCATGATCCCAGGGTCCTGGGACGGAGCCCCACATCATCCGGCTCTTTGCTCAGTGGGGACCCTGCTTCTCCCCGTTTCTGCTGTTCCCCCTGCTTGTACTTTCTCACTCTCTTAAACAAACAAACTCTTTAACAACAACAACAACAACAACAACAACAACAACAACAACAAGAAAGCAAGGTTCAGTTTCTGCTTCCACCACCGCAGAAAGTTCTACTGGGCTGTGCAGTGAACGCCTATGCCTCTTGGGTCATTCACACAACTGGCTAAGAAATGGAGTTTCACTTTTGTGTGGCTGAATTTAATTTCTAGCTCAAGCCCCTCTTGTGCTGGGTGAGGGACACTTTCTGTCCTGCCTGGGGTCCCTCTCCCTTTTCCCATGGTGGGACAAATGCTAGGACTCTCAGGTGATGCCAGAGTTTCTGGGGGGCTTGGTGCCAGCCCTGCAGGCACTCCCCACGAGTCCTCGTCCTCCTCCTCTAGGCATCGGCTCATGGAGAACAAATACTGCTGAAAGCCTCCTAATGAAAAGGAGCCACGCCAGCCCTCCTTGCCCCCTCCCCAGCTTCTTCTCGTTCCCCAGAGGCATCCTTTTTCATTTAAGGAAAAAGCTATTTCTCCAAGATCATAAATAATATGTGTTTATGGCTCTCTTTTGATTTGTCCACTTTAGACATTTTCCGCTTAATTCCTATTATGGTAGATGAGAATTTTTTGCTTTTGTTCACCTTCTTCAAGTCACTCATTCTTTCAATTTTCTTAGAGGTTTTTGACAGTACAACGATACTGTTAACATTCACTATAGAATGCACTCTGATCCTAGGTCCTTTTTTGAACAGCTCTTTTTTTTTTTTTTAAAGATTTTATTTATTTATTTGAGAGAAACAGCGAGAGAGCACAAGCAGGGGGAACAGCAGAGGGAGAGGGAGAAGTAGGCTTCCCACTGAGCAGGAAGTCCTTGTGGGGCTTGATCCCAGGACTCCCGGACCATGACCCGAGCTGAAGGCAGATGCCCAATTGAATAAGACACCCAGGCACCCCTGAACAGCTCTTTTAAAAAGTTAATAATTGTTGGGCACCTGGGTGGCCCAGTTGAGTGTCTAACTCTTCGTTTCAGCTCAGGTTGTGATCTCAGGGTCATGAGATTGAAGCTTGATTCGGACTCCATGCTCAGCGAGGGAGTCTGTTTGAGATTCTCTCTCCCTTTCCTTCTGTCCCCACCCTTGCTGTCTTCCCCTCTCTAAAATAAATAGATCTTTAAAATAAAGTTAATAATTGTGACATTTTATTTGTTTTCTTTGCATTCCTGGTGAAACCTCCTTATATCTCTAATAATTTGGTAGGGCAGTTTTTAATACAAATTTGCATATAAACCTTTTATCGCCCCCTCACCATCCCCCAAGGAGAAAAAAAGTTCTTGGAGTCCTTTGTGCTCCTGTTCCACCCTTTCCTGGCCCACTGAATGGCCATCCTCCTGGGGGCCCCCTTATTTCTCATCTGTGCTGGGAACTCTGTTTCCTCAACCTGGTGGCTCTGTTTGTCATGATTTAGTCCTTCATGTTGACCAAGTACAGCTTCTGGCAGCTCTTGAAACAGGATCCATGGGAGATGAAATGTTTGAGTCTATGACTATCTAAAAATATCTTTATTCTCACCTCACACTTGGTCGATAGTTTCACTGGGGGCAAGAATTTTAGACTGAAAATAATTTTTAGTCAGAATGTTAGTATGCTGCTTCCTTATTTTCTGGCTTCCAGGTTGCTGTTGAGAAAGTCCCAAACTAGCTCATGGTGGTAGTGGTGGGAGACAGAGAGAGAAAGAGAGAGAGGCCCACATAGAAACTGCAGTGTGTCTTTCATAACTTAGTCCTAGAAGTGACTTACTGTTGCTTCTGTGATGTTCTGTTGACCACACAGACTGACCCTGGTCCAGCGTAGGAGGGCATAACATAAATGTGGGTGGCAGGAAATGGGGATCCTTGGGCGCCATCTTGGATCTCAGCTATCATAAGGTCAATGTGTTCTTTATATGGATTTTCAAGAAGTCCACCATTTACCATGCACCACGTTCCAGGCTATTTTTTTTTTTTTTTTTTTTTTTGCCTCCAATCCTTTTTGCCTTTCTGTAGGTCTGAGGTGATGAACTGGTTTGCTTCTTATGATCTCTTTCTCTGGCACTCAGCTTTGACCTTTCTCTGCCATGTCATTTTTCATTCCTTTATTCTTCTCTATTTCTATATGTCATGGTTTGACTTTACAGATAACTTGTAGCCTCATTAATACGGAGTTTATGTTCCTGTATCTTGCTCTCTTTATTATCTTGGGATGAGTTTTGAGAAGGGAAGACAGGGGGTAGGAAGAATTTTTGTTCTACCATTTGGAATCAGAAGTCTTTCCAGGAAATCCCCAGCTAGTCAGTCCAGTTTTACTCTTCTTCATGTACCTTCTATACCCCCATTCCACCCAGGATTTATGAATTTTCAGTTCAAAAGCCAATAATTGACTCATTTGTTCTCTGTATTTTGCTATGTGATCCCTTCCTGGAGATGGTTAGCATAAAATGAATGCTCAGAGTTGTGAAGAGAGGACAAAGGGTAAAAGAAATATATGGCGTTGGGGTATCCTGGTTATTCATCAAAATGTGTTATTCTGATATAACAGCTAAAGATTAGAAAAATTAAAGATCAGGAACATTGGAAACTTTAGAGAGAAACTGGGCACTTAGTCATGAGATATGCTTTCAAATTTAAAATGTAAACCACAGGAGAACTCCAGTTGGAATGTTAGGAATGAAGAGAAGGAGAGTCTGGCAAGTTAACTCTGCAACTCCAAGAAACCTTGACACACCAGCATTTGATGACTTGGGCAAAATCTAGCTGATGTGATCATTGGGTTGGTCCACTCACTTTACAAATGGGGAAATTGAGGTTAGGGAAGGCAAGGGACTTGACCAAGGTGGCTGAGTCAGTTAAGAGCAAAGAGGGAATCTGAACTTTGGCTTTAGCTTTGGTGCTTTTCTCACTGTACCAAGAAGACTTTGACATTTTAATGGCATCCCTCCTTTCTTTATAATTTGGGAATGGTTTTGACAATTATCTACCTACCTCTTTATTTCTGAAGAGCAAGAACATAATTTTTACTGATATCCAGATGGCCTTTTCTCTGCCATCAGCCTTGATAATGGCAGTTCTGTGCAGGGAAGAAATACAGAAGTTTGGGAAGGGCTGTTTATTATTTTTTTATATATATATATTTTTTTAATTTTTCTTTATTTATGATAGTCACACAGAGAGAGAGGGAGAGAGGCAGAGACACAGGCAGAGGGAGAAGCAGGCTCCATGCACCGGGAACCCGATGTGGGATTCGATCCCGGGTCTCCAGGATCGCGCCCTGGGCCAAAGGCAGGCGCCAAACCGCTGCGCCACCCAGGGATCCCGGGAAGGGCTGTTTAGAGGTAAACAGTCGTCCTTATGTCAGGACTTCGCGGAGCCTCTGCCCTGTCAGTCTACACTGGACGTCTCCAAGAGATGTACAGTCAGTCTGTTAATCTACTTGGGTTGCCATAACAAAGTCCCCCAGACTGGGTGGCTGGAATCAGGTGATTTATTAGTCTATAGGCTGGAAGTCCAAGATAAAGTTGCCATCAGGATTTGTTTCTTCCAGGGCATTTCTCCTTGGCTTTTGGATGGCTACTTTCTTGCTGTATCTGTCTTCAGGTGGTCTTACCTCCATGTGTGTGCCTTGATGGTATCTCTCTGTATCCAAATTTCCTCTTTTTATAAGGACACCAGCCAGATTGGATTAGGCCCATTCTAAAGCCCTCATTTTAACTTTTTTTTTTTTCAAATGTTTTATTTATTTATTTGAGAGGGTGAGAGAGAGAGAGAGAGAGGGCACGAGCGAGCAGAGGGAGAAGTAGATGCCCCGCTGAGCAGAGAGCCTGATATGGGACTGGATCCCAGGACCCTGAGATCATGACCTGAGCTGAAGGCAGATGCTTAACCGATTGAGCCACCAAGGCTCCCCTCATTTTAACTTAATCACCTCCTAAAAGCCCCTGTTGACAAACGCAGGCACATTCTGAGCTACAAATCAGGGCTACAAAACATGAATTTTGGAGGGGATACAATTCAGCCCCAAACGCCAGTGTTTCCCTGGCTTAGTGTGTGGTGTAGTCCTTCACAGTATTGAGGAATCTGTGGTTGAGGGGACATTCTACAGGAAATGGTGCTCTCAGGAAACACAACAAGCAGGCTGCAGCTGAGAAGGTGCAGGAACTAGTACCAATGTCCAAAGTTTGATATGACTGATCTTGTGATGAAAATCAAGAGCATGTGATGGTGGGTGTCTAGGGGAAGGGATAGAGCTGACTAGAAAGAGCAGATTTTTTTTTAAAGATTGTATTTATTTATTTATTCATGAGAGACACAGAGGGAGGCAGAGACATAGGCAAAGGGAGAAACAGGCTTCTTGTGGGGAGATGGATGTGGGACTTGATCCAAGGACCCCAGGATTGACTCGAGCCAAAGGCGAATGCTCAACCGCTGAGCCACCCAGGCATCTGAAACAGCAGCTTTTTAAAATTTTGGAGCACCTTAATGGCTCAGTGGTTTAAAGGTTGGTCTTGGGCTCAGGTCATGATATCAGGGTCCTGGGATGAAGACCCATGTCAAACTCCCTGCTAAGCAGGAAATCTGCTTCTCCCTCTCCTTCTGCCTGCTGCTCCTCCTGCTTATGCTCAGTCTCACCCTCTCAAATAAATAAATAAAATCTTAAAAAAATCAGAAAATTTAAATTTATTTATTTATTTATTTATTTATTTATTTATTTATTTATTAAGAGTATGGGGTGGCACATAGAATGGAAGGCAGGACTCTGGGAACTGAGCGCCTGCTTCTCTGTCTTTCTAGGCCTCTGATGTCTACCTCTTTCTGCTTGGCTTCATTTAGTTTTACTCCCGTTCCCGAGGGAAACGGCTTTCTCCATGAACCATCCCCATCTCTAAACAAGAGAGTATTTCTTGCAGATCCAACAGAAAAAGTTACATTGTGGGATTACACTGTGGAGAGATATTTGGTTCTTTTATTGGCTGCAGGCTAGATATAATCCAGAAGTGGCGAATGAAAGAGTATGGGGCAACCAAAGGTAGAAAGAGCCTTATCATGTTGTGGTGATACTGGAGGAAGGACACAGTGATCTGACCCCACGGCTTGTGGAACTGTACACGGAAGAGAAGTCTCTTTTGCTGTGTATGTTGTGTGAGTCAGGGCATGTTCTGTGTGTTCTTTTAGGTAATGGTCTCTCAGGAGTAGCCACAAGAGAAGACCCAGGAGAAGCTCAGGAAAATGAGGTTTATTATACTCATGCATCACAGAAGTAGGAGGCATGCCATGCAGGGCCAGATGGGGAAGCACTAGTGTTAGTCAGGAGGTGGAAAGGCAGGAGCGAGAGGAATGCCAAGGCCTTGGCGTTTATAGGAGTTTCCAAAGGCAAGGCAGGGCAGGGTAAGTAAGCAGTGGAGGATCAGCTAGTTTAATGATTTTGATGAGCCCCAGGCTATAAAGCTGGCCCCTAGTTGCTAGGTACCTGGCCCTGGGATGAATAAAAACATTGCCTCCTGGGGTGCATGGTCAGACAGGAGGGGTATGGCTCTGGATAGGTTAGTTTGCATATCAGAGGCATATTCCTGGCTGTCTTTTGCTCTCTCTAAGATTTGGCTAGGTGAGGCCCAGGGTGAGCTCTGGTAAGAGAGGATATAAAGGCAACAAAGTTCTGGGTAATAGGTCAAAAACACCTTAGGTGCCGAAGAGTGGCCCTTGACAGAGGATTTGCAGCTGAGTGGTGGAGGGTCAGCACTTTGGATCTTCCTTCTTTTTTCCTTTCCTTTCTTTTCTTTCCTTTCCTTTCCTTTCCTTTCCTTTCCTTTCCTTTCCTTTCCTTTCCTTTCGTTTCCTTCCACTTTTGGGGTTCCTGCCTTCAGAATCCCCCTGGATCCTGTCATGCTCAGTGGCTCTTGGAGAACACTATGCCCATCTTCCTTTGTGTCTGAGAGTAGGTGGCCTCCATCATTCATCTACTCAACAGTGTTCCTTTTTTTTTAATGTTTTATTTATTTATTCATGAGAGACACAGAGAGAGAGGCAGAGACATAGGCAGAGGGAGAAGCAGGCTCCTCATAGGGAGCCCGATGCTGGACTTCATCCCGGACCCAGGGTCACAACCTGAGCCGAAAGGCCGATGCTCAACTGCTGAGCCACCCAGGCGTCCCCATGTTCTTTTGTTCTTAAAGATTAATTTATTTGAGAGAGAGAGAGAGAGAGAAGGGGCAGAGGGAGAGAGAGAAAATCTTAAGCAGACTCCCCAGTGGGTACAGAGCCCGATACAGGGCTTTGTGTCACCACCATGAGATCATGACCTGAGCTGAAATCAAGAGTCGGATGCTCAGCTGACTGAGCCACTGACGATGGTATCCAGGAATTTTCTGAGAGTAGATTGTCTCTTTGGCTCTGTGGGAGGTTCTGGGAATATAATTCTGACCCTTAACAACATGTGGTCAAATTAGAAGGCAGGTGAGGTCTAGTGGTCCTGTTCAGTGAGGTGCGGAGTGACTATTAGTCTTCTTTGGGCCCCATTGCTATTTTCAAACCATTTCTCATTCATCCTCACAGAAAAATACCTTTCTTCTCCAGGGTTGTCTTCATCTGGACAAAAGGCCAAAACAGCTTTAGAGAGCAGTTGTCGATGGGCTGGGCTTCAAAGGATGGGCAGTTCTTCCAGCTGAAGAAGATGGAGGAGTGACTAAAGGGCCATAGAGACAGAGCAAGGAGCGGATCGTTAGAATTTTAGGCTGCTGGGTACAGCTCTGTTTCCTTTGGTATCCAATGAGATTACCCTCCTGGTGCCAGAAAAATGCCCCAGGGCCCATCCCCTGGAGGAATATTTTCCGGCTGAAACTTTGTCCATCTACTTTGCAGAGTTGAGTCTCCTAGTAACCCTTTTCTAGGCAATTTTGTCCTCGAAGGCAGCAGAGAAAGAAATCAATGAACTGCAGGGGTCCACTTAGCATTAGGGCCGATTTCAGGTGGGAAAAATACAAGGATAAATGTCTTTGTGCGAAGTGGGGTTCTTTTTCATAATTGTGTTTGCATAGGTGGCTCATGGCTGGAAGATTTCCCTCTGGAAAAGGTTGAGTCTTTTTTTTTTTTTTCAATGATACCCAGAGGAAGTGTAATTCACATGAAGTCTGTAGGCTCACTCAGTAGTTTAACCTGTTTATAAAAGCAGATCTTAAATAAAAAAAAAATAACAACACAGCTTGATATTTTCTGAGTTGTATGGTGGTTGATCACCCCTAATTTCAGGAACACTGATGCGGTATGCAAGAGAAGAAGCCTTTGATTAGATTTAAATGGACATCTTGAATAGAGTCTAAAATGGGAAAAGAAAGCAGAACTGCCCTTTGATTCTACAAAAATAAAACCAATTTGCCTTGAAAAAACTTATCTCATTTTCTTTCTCTTTTCATATTTGCAAGTTAAATAGGATTAAGTCCCAATCAGCCATTCATTACATACTTGCCAAATATGTAGACTGAGACCTGGCTGAGTGTCAGATCTACTCATGGCCAAGTTGAGTGTCAGGTGCTTTGATTTATAGGGAACTTCAGGAGCTGCTTGTGGCGTCATCTTTTCCTACTCAGATAATGTGTTTTCCCCCCCCTACCCCTCATAATTTAGAACTCCATCTCTCACATCTATAGACAGCAACATAACTTTTGAGAATGCAGAACATGACCAAAGATATTGGAACGCTTAACATGAGGCAACATAAAAGGAATACATAAATCCAAGATATCTAAAATCAATGGCTCCTCACCAAGTTCTAATATTTACATTTTGATAATTATTTTAACTTCTATTTCAGTTTTGAGACCCTACAGAATGAATACTTAGGGTTTTTCTTCTTTGCCACCGTGGATAAGATGTTTTGAAAATGAAGAATCTGCTTTTGTGGTGGCCAACTTCCGGTGATAGCAGAGTCCTTCCCTACCATGGTCACCTGGGGACAGAGATGTCAGAGTAGATTAAGTGTTTGAGAGACTAAAGGAGATTTCATCAGCCTCTCTGTGTGCCTTCAGAGCATGGTCAGATAGTCTTTATTGGATGGAAATAAAAATGTCTCTCTTTTTAAAATTTTTTTTTGGGAATGAGAATTTTGGCTAAAATAAGGCAGGAAGACTTCTATGCTGAGGACTTGGTAAAGGGAAACACCAGGGATAAATGTATGTACATAGCTGGTTCACTGTACCCAGAACTTGTTCTCTGTATTCATAACCTGTGACTGCCCTAAAGGGACAGATTAAAATTCAAAGCATACAGATCCTTGGCTGTTTGATTTCAGACACAAAATTGGAAAGGGGCTGATAAACATACAGAGCACGCATCCCTCTCTCATTCCCTCTGTGTTCCATTACACTGGGCTCAGCAGAGGCAGGACCCTGTCAACTCTGGCTGAGAAGGGTCCCCTCTTTTTGCCCTGATGGCAAGAGTCTGGTTGTTCCAATAGAGTTTCCTAAACCACCTCTGTTTTTCCAGTGTTTTTGGAACAGAGGAAGTCTGGTGGGGCCTGGGTGGGAGCAAGCTCACATTTATTCCGTTACCTTTCCATGGGCTGGCGGGGGTGAGGGGAGCAGGGGAGGCTTACTCACATGAGGATATCCCACATCCCTTTTGGGACAATGGCCATGTGGTCACGAGACTCACAAGACCTTAGTGATAAGTAACACCATTGACATGGTGACTCTGTCCTCCATGATTTCTGGGATGTGGCTGAGGTCTTTCATTGGTCAGATTCTTTCTCTTTCCCTGCCTGCTATTTAATTCTTGACTTTTGGAGGCCAAGACTCAACTCCACGTTTTCTTAAATAGGCACATTTTACATTACTTATTAAAAGCTCAGACATCAGGCTTAGATTTCTTGTCTTGCCGGACAATGATTGTTTTAGGTCTAAGATTACAGGACGACATTCATAGAGTCCTGAGATCAAGCTGTCTCACCCATGTGTTGAGCTTCGTGAATGCTTGGAGGAAATGGACAGCTCTGCTTTGAAGGACAGAGCAGCTGGCAGCATCAGATTCTGGGCCCTGTTGGTGTCTTTTACTATTCTAGGCTGTCAGCTGTAGGGCAAGGAAGTGGGGATTTGTGATTAACAATTCATGGAGTTCTCATTCTTAACGATTAGGCAGCAGTTTATTATTAATGATTCCCGGGTGTTCCAAGCACTAATAAAACTAATGATCACTTTGAATATTAGCAGAGTTGTGTGTCCCTTTTAGAGATGGATGGTTGTCAAGTATGTATGCCTTAAAGCGAGGGTGTAGCCCAGACTGACTTTTTGGAAACTGCTCTTTCTCCTTCTAAGAGCCTAGATTTGTGCCCTGGGATCTTGGCCCCTTAACTACATATAGCTAATGGAACCATAGGTGGATCCTAACTCAGGGAGATGATTATTAGATTGTGTCCCTACCAAAATTCATTTGTTGAAAGCCTACCACCCAGTGTGTTAGTACTAGGAGGTAGATCCTTTGGGAGGTAACTGACCTTAGATGAGGCCCTGGGGGTAAAGCCCCCATGAATGGGATTCATGCCCATATAAGAGTTACAAGAGAGTTTGCTTCCTTTCTCTCTGCCATGTGAGGATCCAATGAGTAGTTGGCCTTCTACAACCCGGAAGAGTGTTCTCACCGCAGCCTGACCATGCTCACACCCTGATCTTGGACTTCCAGCCTCCAGAACTCTAAGATGGAAATTTCCATTGTTCTAAGCCACCTAGTCTTTTTTTATTTTTTTATTTTTAAAGATTTATTTATTTATTCATGAGACACACACACACACACACACTCACACAGAGGCAGATACATAGGCAGAAGGAGAAGCAGGCTTCTTGCAGGGAGCCTGATGTGGGACTTGATCCCGGATCTTGGGATCACACCCTGAGCTGAAGGCAGCCGCTCAGCTGCTGGGCCACCCAAGCGTCCCTAAGCCACCCAGTCTATGGTACTTGCTAGAGCAGCACAAACTGACTCAGACAGGCCTCTGCGATGCATGGAGTCAATTCATTATTTCTATTGGTAAGTTGAACAAAGCCTGTGGAGACTGGCTGGATGAGGTGGTATTGGGCAAGGAAAAGTCACACAGTGTTGGGGTCAGAGCTGGTGCCAAGGCCAGTCAGGCCCATGGGCAAGCTGAAATGGGGGTAGAGACTTTACAGCTGGTTTTTGAGGAACACGAGCCAAGAGAAGCAGAGCTGCAAGAGCACATGATCCAGAGGGAGAGTTGAGACTATCACAGCTGAGGACTCTCTGTGGCCTAGGTTCCTGTCCCTGGATGCTCACCTGCTTATTGTTGTTGTCCTGCAATGACTCCATCTAGTTTGAGTGGGTTTCTCTTCCTGCAAGCAGATAACCCCTGACCAGAAGAATGGCCTGTGATAGCCAGAGGTGACTCATCACAGAGCCAGGGATAGTCAGTCTCAGTGAGAGGATATGCAGCTTCCAGGTGGGCAAAAAATGCTTTGGTGCTGGAGTGCACTGTTGGTGCCATGAAATCAGGGCAGGGCATGTCTGGCGATTGTCCCTCTGGGCACAGGTGTTCTGTGGAGAGCAGGGAAAAGAGAAGGATGGGAAGTTACCATGGGTCTTTTGGGTGCCAGGAACTGTGTAAGGTGCTTTGAATGTGTGTCTTCCTTTGTCTTTTTATGGTTACAGTAGGTTGAATAATGGTCCTCCCTAATATGTCCACAACCTAATCCCCGGAATCTGAGTAATTTTGCAGATGTGATAAAGTTAGTGTAATCAAAAGGAGGCAACCAGGTCAGAGGCAGAGGAGAAGGCAAAGTGATGAAGCAGAGGTTGGAGTGATATGCTTTCACAGTGGAGGAAGGGGTCATGAGCCAAGAAATACAGCCAGCCACTAAAAGCTGAAAACCTCAAGGAAATGGATCCCTCCCTGAGAATCTCCAGAAGGATCCAGTCCTGCTGATCACCTTGACTTTTATTTATTTTTTTATGAACTTTTAAAATTTTAGTTCCAGTAGAGTTCACATACAGTGTTCTATTAGTTTCCGGCGTACGACATTGTGGTTCAACACTTCCATACAACACTCAGTGCTCATTAGAATAAGTGTGCACTTTAATTCTCATCACCTAGTTCCTCTACTGCCTCTACCTCCCCTCTGGTAAGCATCGGTTTGTTCTCTGCAAGTGAGAGTCTATTTCTTGGTTGCTTCCCCCCCCTTAACTTTGCTCATTTGTTTTGTTTCTTAAAGTCCACATACAAGTGAGATCATATGGTATTTGTCTTTCTCTGACTGCCTTATTTCACTTAGCATCATATTCTCTAGCTCCATCCATGTTGTTGCAAATGGCAAGATTTCATTTTCTTTTTTTTAAAGTTATTTTTTTAAAGATTTATTTATCCATGACAGACATGCAGAGACACAGGCAGAGGGAGAAGCAGGCTCCTCACAGGGAGCCCGATGTGGGACTCGATCCCGGATCCTGGGATCATGCCCTGGGCTGAAGGCAGACACTCAACCGCTAAGTCGCCCAGGCGTCCCGAGATTTCATTTTCTTAATGGTTGAATAATATTCCATTGTGTATGTATATCATATCTTTATTCATTCATCTATCAGTGCGCACTCGGGCTGCTTCCATAATTTGACTGATGTAAATAATGCAATAAACAGAGGGGTGCATGTTTCCCTTTGACTTGGCGTTTTTGTATCTTTTGGGTAAATACCTAGTAGTGTGATTACTGGATTGTAAGGTAGTTCTATTTTTAACTTTTTGAGGAACCTCTGTATGTTTTTCAACAGTGGCTGCACCAGTATGCATTCCAAACAGCACAAGGGGGTTCCTATTTCTCCACATCCTTGCCAACATTTGTTTCTTGTGTTGTTGATTTTAGCCATTCTGACAGGTGTGAGGTGGTATCTCATTGTGGTTTTGATATGTATTTCCCTGATAATGAGTGATGTTGAGCATCTTTTCATGTCTTTTGGCCATCCGGATGTCTTCTTTGGAGAAATGTCTGTTCATGTCTTCTGCCCATTTTTAAATTGAATTATTTGCTTTTTGGGTGTTGAGTCTGATAAGTTCTTTATAAATTTTGGATACTAACTCTTTATTGAATTTATCATTTGCAAATATTGTCTCCTGCTCAGTAGGTTGCCTTTTAGTTTTGTTGATTTTTCCTTTGCTGCAGAGAAGCTTTTTATTTTGATGTAGTTCCAATAGTCTATTTTTGTTTTTATTTCTCTTGCCTCAGAAGACATCTCTAGAAAAATGTTGCTATAGCTGATGTCAGAGAAGTTACTGCCCGTGCCTTCTAGAATTTTTACGGTCTCTGGTCCCACATTTGGGTCTTTAATTCACCTTGGATTTAATCCACCTAGGCAACCTTGACTAGTGAATCAGAGTTCAGATTTCTGACCTCCAGAACTTTGAGAGGGTAAATCTATGTTGTTTTAGGCCATTAAATTTGTGACAGTTTGTTATAGCAGCAGTAGGACACTAATATGGTCATATTTTTATATTCCCCATTTTTACAAACAAAGAAGCTCAGTGTGGTTGGGTAACTTTCCCAAGGACACACAGCTAGTAAGAGATGGAAAAGAGCTTTGGTTCCAAGACTGTCAGACTCAGAACTACTGTGGGAAAGTATCCTACTATCTGATTCTACTGCCTGAGGAATCTTCTTTCATAAGCACATCAAAAGCTCAATCTGTGTACAGCAGGTTAATGCAGGCTACCTGGAGCCAAAAAATAGGGGGGATGACCTCTCGATATCCTTCCTTTCAACATTTCCAGGAAGTGTCTATTTGCCAACTGTACAGAAGTGCATGTAACCTCTGGTGGCCCCAGTGGCTGGGCCCTCCCAGCTAGTTTGGCATCTGGGTCTCTTAGGTGCCTGCTTCTTTGAGGATGCAGGAGTAGGTCTGATTTATTACGGTGCCTTCCCCAATTTCATGCCAAATGATTCAATTACAGTCACCCTCAGCACTCAGGAGAGGTTTCCTGCTGGCTCACAAAGATGAGCCCCGGGTGGCCTGGAGCATGTAGGAAAATTTCACCTTATTATTTATTGGAGGGGAAAGTGGCATTTCTCCCACTTTGGAGCAGGTTAGTTAATCACCGCATATGGGAGAGGAGGTAGGAAAAATCTCCCCGTTTCCAAAGCAAAGCCAGATTTTAATGAGGAAATATGGCAATGTTTTTACTTAATAGTCCCTGGCCACCACATTCTTCTCAGCTCAGGGTTACCCCTGCTGCACTGAAAGGGATGAATGCTTATTGGCTTCTCACTAACCTAAAAACAATGGTTTCCATTTAGAAAGCACTTACTATGTGTCAGGCTCGGTGCTAGGCAATTTATAAGTAATCCTTAACCTGAGCCTGCAGAGTAAATATTATAAGTTCATCTCATAAACTGGGAAGCCAAGGCTCAGATAAATGAAGGAATCTGCCCAACAGCACCCAACAGGTCAGCTAGGATTCAAATGTAGGTTTTCCCTAAACTTGAGTGTTCTTTCCAGAAGTATTGGCATTTTTTTTTTTCAATCTGGGTATTTTAATGCTTGCTTCTCTGCAGCCTCCAGGTCTCAGATGTCACTTCCTTCATGTAGTCTGACTGCTCAAGTCCAGGTCCTCCTTGGACTACTGGGTGCTCATCCACTTGGTGCTATATTTTATGCTGTATTATAATTGTTTTCTTGTTATCTGTGTCCCCACTATATCACAGACCCTTGAAAGCAAAGCCTTTGTCTTTTCCACCATTGTACTCCAAGTGCCCAGCACAGAGCAGGCACTCAATAATTGCTTGTTGACTATATGAAGGAATGAATGGCACACACGCTTACATAAAAGCTGTCAAGTGAACTTTAGATATCATTCAGGGAAGACACCATAATTTGCAAGGTGCATTAAAATGTTATCACTTTAAGAATGTATAGAACTTGGGTGCCTGGTGGCTCAGTCTGTTAAGCATCTGACTCTTGATCTCAGCTCAGGTCTTGATCTCCAGGCAATGAGTTCAGTCTCTGTAGTCCCAGCATGGAGCCTACTTAAAAAATTTAAAAATGAATGGAACTCATAAAAGGTGATACAAATGACTCATTATGATGAGATTATTGGAACAACTTTTTGGTGTTCAGCTAAACCTTAGAAGACTTAGGGAATCACTTGCAAGAAAATTTCCCAATTTTTAAAAAAGATTTTATTTATTCATGAGAGACAGAGACATAGGCAGAGGGAGAAGCAGGCTTCCTCCCTGCGGGAGCACAAGACCCTGGGATCACAACCTGAGCCCAGGGCTGACATTGGCTCAACCACTGAGCCACCCAGGTGCCCTAATAATTTCCCAGTTTTTTTTTTAATTTCCCAATTTTTGATGGAAATTTATCAGATTGGTTTCCTTAGCACCAACATTCCCTACAGACTGGCATAAAAAGGCTGTAAAAAAAAAAATCAGTTTGTTCCCAGAATATATTTGGACTTTTGTTTTCAAAGCAACCTTTCGGATGTGCTCATCTTATTCAGTCACTCCATTTCTGGCTCAAAATTTACTCCTCTGTTTGCATTTGGAAACAAGCACATTAAGGGCAGGGTTCTGTCTTGATCTCTGCCATGGACCCTAGGCACCTAGGACAGTGTTTAGCTTAGCTGAGGCTCTCAGTTCATATTTGTTGCCTAACTAATGGGCTCCTCCTATTCAATATAGTGAAAGTGTCAGAGAAGGGGAAAAGGTCACATGCAGGAGCAGCAGTGGATGACAGGTGGGAACTTGTCAGAATCTCCTTCCTTAATGTAATGGGGGGTGCTGGCTGCTTGCTCTGTCTGCTACTCCCAGCCTACCCAGCCAAGGTGGAATCATCCACTGACTGTGGGCCATACTCCTTTATACCAAACCAGTCCTGAATGCCAGAGAATGTTCTAGGCAATCACTCAAGTCTTCCCTCATTGTTCATTTTTGCCATTGACCTCTTCCTTTCATTTTGTTTCCTGGTGCCAAACTCCTTGACATGGCCACAAGCTCTGGGCCTCAGCTTTATCCTGGACTGTGGTCATTCATTGGAGCCAGAGTGCTTGGGTTGAATTTAAGCTTGACCTACTGTCCAGTTGTGAGGCTTTGGGTAAATTCCTTAACCTCTCTGCTCTCCAGTTTCCTTATTACTAAAATTAGGATAATAGCTGTACCCCTCAGAGGGCTCTCAAGAGGAGTAAATGAGTTAATATTTGTAAAGTGCTTAGACCAGCACCCAACACACGAGAGGCATTAAATCCCTGTTTGCTGTTATTATAATCCCTATTACTATCATTATAATGATGTCCTTCTTGGGCTCTCAATGGGCTGTCAGGGGAAGGCAGGTAGAGTACCAGCACAGGAGGGAACCCTTGCTAATATCCATGACATCTGCAGAGGTGTGATGATGCAGACTATTGCCGGAAGAAAATTCTAACCCACAGCCAACCACGAAGAACACACAGAGGGTAAAAGCTATTTCTTTGCTGCTGCTTTGGATCACTTCCCAGTCCATACCAAAATCTCTGTTGCCCCGTCCCTGGAAGGCTTTTCTCTCTCTGATGGCTCCCTTTCTTCTGCACTTCCATTCTGGGATCCTCCTGGTCTTTTTAGGCTCTCACTTCTCCCCCACAGAGTCCTGACTCCATCCTCTCCTCCTCCATCCTTTTCACAGCCCCAGCCCTGGTCCTCTAGGTCTGCTGAGTTGTCACAGTGAAGACCAAAGACATGTAGTTTGCCATTAGAAATACCCTCTTATGGGAGAACCAAGGGGCATCATTATTGTAGCAAAGTGCCTCTTTTTCTGCCTTACCAAGTTACCTGCACTCAGGAAAGGGTGAGCGTGGGCAGAAGAGCATGAGGGAGCAGGGAAGGCGACCACTTCCCATCTCACAGAGCTCAGGGAGAGTGCCTTTTCTGGGGGTGGCCGTGAGGGTGTGGGCTTTAGCCTGGAGACAGTGAATCGCTTGGGATCAAGCTGCACCCTGGAGTTTCATTTCAAACCATGCAGCTGGAGCCTGACTCTGCTACTAACAACCACCTGCTCTCATCACCATGCAGACCTTGATGGAAAGAGGCATTAATTTACAAGAAGGGCACCGAGTAGCAGACGTGTGTCAATATGCAACTTTTCACCCAGGAGAGGAAATAAATCTCATTTTGGAATTGATGTCATGATTGACTTTGGAGCATATAAACTTGTTATGTAATTGATCTCTGAGCAAAGTGGGCATGTGACGAGCAGGTACAGGTTGTACGTTTGACATTTTGTTCCCTGCCTCGCTTCCCTACTTCAGCCTCTTTCTCCATTTCCCAGAGATGGCTGGCCTGGACCAATGAGAACAGATCTGTTTTTTAGTTTTCATGATAGCCTGGGGGAAGGCATACCAAAGTAACCTTACTCCCCAGCCTACTGTTGGACCTGGTGTTCTGGCGACAAAGTTATGCCCGAGGTCTGCATCCTGCATGCTGTGTCCTGGTCAGTTTCCATTAGTTTCAAATGGCCCAGGCAATAAACAGCAGTAGGTCTGAGCACTGGAAAGGCTGTAGTGGTTGTCTGGTGGTCTGTCCATCCCTAGACAGACCCAGCACCCACCACCATTGTGCCCCCTCCCCTCTGCTTATGGCCTCCCTTACTTCTACCTTCCCATCTCCCTTCTCCATTAGACCAGCGAGCGGTGATGGAAAACTTGGGTCCCTGTGATGGGAGCATGGTGTTAGCTGTGAAGAGAAGCATACCACTAAATTTTAGGAGTCTGAATACTCTGGCTTTGAAGCTTGGTCTGATTTATTTATGGGCTGGCCTCTGTCACCCGGAGTACAGCATTATATCAGCCAGCGTGTTGAAGGTGCCCCCAGTGGTTTATGGCTGTGATAATGGAGTTGTTACGGGCCCTGGTGAGCTGAAATTTATCAAGGCCCAGATTCTTCCCGGTGTAGCTGGCTCTGAGATGTCCCTTAACCTCTGTTCATGACAATAACAGTAATAGTAATAAATAATAATACCGTAGAAGAAGTAATCATGGTGATGATGATGGTGATAATAATTATAATAATAAAATAGCTCATGCCTACCAAGCCATTACTATGTGCCTGGCACATATGTTATCATTTATACACTATTTTATGCTCCTCAAACTGTCTTTAAGGTTGACATTATTCAATAATTAATTTACAGGTGATGAACGTTGAGGTTAAGCAGTGTCCCCAAGGCTACAGAGTTGGTAGGATTTGAGCTGGGAAGTCAAATCCACTTTGAATCCAGTGTTTTTTATTTTGTTATTTTTAATAAATAAATTAATTAATTAATGCCCAGCATGGAGTCCAACATGGGTCTTGAACTCACCACCCTGAAATCAAGACCTGAGCTGAGATCAGGAGTTGGATGCTTAACTGACTGAGTCACCCAGGCACCCCTAATTTTAAAAATTTTTTATAGGTGTTATTCTGAGTGCTGTCTTTGCTCCCTTGACTAAAAGGGAGATAAACAAAGATTACCAAAGTGAGAATAAACACTACTTTTTGACAGCAACAGAGTCAGTCACCACTACCGCTTGGATTTGGCACTGCTTCCTTAGCCACAGTAATTTCTAATTTGAATTTTGTGTGCTCTGGTAGCAGGGAGGGGTGTGTTCCAGTTAAGGGACTAGAACATTCTGGTTACAAAAAGAAGAATGATGTCCTCCATGAGAAAGAGGCATTTTGGCGTTCTGAGTTATAGCTAGTTCATTGTGGGCTTGGTTACTGGGAGTCTGTCCAGTGACTCATCGGCTCTTGGTCCTGCATGCTGAGGGCCAGACCCAGGGATGTGGTGCTGAGGCTGAGAACCAATCTGGCCAGAACTGGTCAGCTGGCCTTTCCCTGGCAGCATCTCTCCTTGGGAGAGAGTGTGATCTGCTGGAAAGAGCTTGAACTTGGAAGTGGTTGGAGCTGTAGTAGAAACCTAGCTCTGTCATTTCTTAGCATCTCAGTGTGATGAGATGATTATTTATGGGCTGGCACCTGTCACCGAGAGTACAGCATTATATTACCTGAGACTTGCCTTTCTCATCTGAAAAGTGGGCATGAGAACACATCTTTGAGTTCCTCTGGGGATTAAATCAAATATGGAATGTAGGATTTGTAGTCCCTGGTTGGCACCTGATAGTGTTTGGTTAGTTCCCTGTTCCTTGTTTATCTGCAGCATTGGAGGGGTGGGGGTGGGGGTTGCATAACAGACAACAGCATCCCTGTTCTCCCTTGTCTTGGATCCAGAGCGTCTAAATGCCTTGCTCACGTTGACATGATAAAACCAGAACACAGTTCAGGTCTCCTGGTTGCCTGCTGTGATTTCCACTCCAATATGGCCTTGGATCAGCCTGGAGCAGGTGTTGGCAACCTATGGCCCCAGGGTCAAATAGGGTCCATTGCTTGTTTTTGTAAGTAAAATTTATAGGAAAATGTCCATATTTGTTCATTTCATTCATTTCCATATTGTCTCTAGCTAACAGCAGAGTTGAGCTCGAATGGCCCATAAATGTACAATTTCTACTATCTGGTCCTTTGTAGAGAAAGTTCGTTGATTTGTGGAATAGAATGTCACTGCCTGCTTAGGTGGGAGGGATTTCAGAGTGGGGAATCGCAGAATCAGGAAGGTGGGGAACCCCTCAAAAGGTTGAAGAAAAGGAGCATTTGGGAGAGAACACTGGCTTTCAAGGAAAGAAGGCGGGAGGGGAGTGAAGGGAGAATATAGACCTTTAGCAGACCTGGCTATAGCCCCAAAAGACGTGCCAGGAAATATTAGGAAATCGATAAATCTGCCCCCTTTAATTCCTTTGTCTCTATGGGGGATGCGAGGCTGTTTGCAGAGATTATGAGAAAATATGTGTTGAATGTCTGGCAAAAGGCCAGGTCTCGAGATGGTCCTTCTGCAAGCCTGGCTGGCGACAGGGCTCCTGTCTACTATTTGTCTTCCTTGCCTCTGGGCTCTGACTTTAGGACCTCGAACTTGATGTTTCTTGGAAATCCATCATCCTCTATAGCCAATAGGTCCCCAAACCCTGTCTACTCTGACTCCTTAAATATATCTCCAGTCCGTCCCTTCCTTTCCATCTCCACTGCCACAATCCTGGGGCCTCATCAACTCTAACCAGGATTATTGTAATAGTATCTGCCTGCCCGTCCATCCATCCATCCATCCATCCATCCATCCATCCATCCATCCATTTCACACTGAGTGCCTGCTAATGTGCCATGTACTGAGCTAAACCCTGGGATAGAATGCTGAGCATGATACAGTCCTTGTCTTCAAGGCCTCACAGCTAATGGGCATTAATAACTGAATTTCCACTTCTGGCCTCACCTCCACCCAGGTTCTTCTTCCTCATTTTCAGGGTGCTCTTTTGAAAGCATATGTTTGATTCTGCTATTCCCTAGTTATGACCTTTTGATAATGTCCTGATAATTTGCTTATGGGACAAACTCCTCAGTCCTTAGTGAGGCATCTAGGTTTCTTTGCAAACTGATCCCTGGAAATTTATCTTTCTAGACTTTTCCCCCATAAATCTAAATTTTAGTGAACAACTTCTAATTATGGTTCAAGCCTGACATGAACTTTCATACTGTGTTAGTCAGGGTAAGTAAAGGTAGGCTCTGCAGAGGTAACAAATAAACTTTGAAAGCTCAGTGCCTTAATGCAGTAAAATTTTATATATTACTTATATACAGTCTAATGTGATGTTCCTGGGCAGCTCTTCACCAAGCCAGGATGAGGAGATCCAGGCTCCTTCCATCTCTACAAGTGTCTGCAAGCTCATCCCAGTCACCCAACCAGCAGCAGAGAGGATGAAAGTCCATGGAAGGTACTCAGAAAGTGTTAGGAGATAGATCTTGCATCACTTTCATTGGCTGGAGCTCAATCATGTGACCTCAGTTAACTGCAGGGGAGACTGGGAAATGTAGTTTAGCTGTGTGCCCACGAGGATGAAGAAATGGATTTGATGACTGAGTACATTATCTCTATCATTTAAATCTTGGTGTCTTTTGTTCTTAGACTCTCCTTCCTTCTCCTGCTATTCTGGGCATGTGGGCATCTTCTTATCCTTTGAGGCCTAGCCTCACATCACCCCTCCTGAGGAGCCTTTCCAGGCCCCAGACAGGCCAGATCCATTTCTTTGCTTCCACAGTACTTTGTCTATTGTTAACATTGATCAGATTTTTTTATGTGTCAGGCCCTGTTCTGAGTTCTTTACATGCATTAACTCTTGTGACCCTCACACAAACTCCATGAAGTAGGTATTAGTATTCTTCTCAATTCAAAGATGAGGAAACTGAGTTTATGGGATCAAGCAAGTGTCTAAGAACTTTATTATAATATCACAGTTCACAGTACTGATTCATTTTCCCATCTTTCACTCCTAGGGGACCACGAACAGGCAGGAGCCTGGTTTTATTCATCTTCTATGCTTGAAAATGCTGTGTCCTCAGCAATTATTTATTGTATGAAGAAATGTTACCATTCAATATGTTAATATATATTGGTGAATTTATTTCATATGGACCCATAATGGGGTATGCCCAACAAATGTTTATTCCCCTTTGGTTTAAGAACTGAGTCATCAGTCCGTGATGGATGGCTCATTCTTTTAGAAGGCACACATGACCAGCTGGACACTCCAGTGGTGTTTGCAGATGCTGCAGCGGAAATCTGCTCCTGACACAGCACTTGCTTTGCAAACTGTTCCTGGTCATTGTGGGCTTTGCATGGTGATCTTCAAACAGCTGGGCTCCATTGTGATCCATCAGGAGATGCATTTGCTCCTGACCCCAAGACTTGAGACAAATCAGGTGTCACGTGCCTTCAATTTGACCTTTGGAAAAGCTTTGATTCCATCATGTAATAGGGTAGCTAACAGCATTTTTTTCGGCTCAAAGAACTAGCAGTGCAGTTAAATGGATCCAAATGAACCAAGCCTGAATTATGTGCTAATCCCTGTATGAGGTGTTGATGATGTGAAGATGAGTAAGGTATATGTGGTTCATGAGTTATAAGTGCTCACAGCTTAGAACTGAAGGAGGAGCTAGAGTATCAGGAGTGCCTACTTAAGAGGGTTGCGTTGAGGAATGAGACAGTGCGGCAGGGGGAAGACAAGGCACAGTGCCTGCTGTCTTAGTAAGCACTCAATTAACATCAGCTGTTATATGATTATGACTATGTGGTGAGTGTTATCTTGGTGACATGTATGAAATACTTTGGGAGCAGAGTATCCAGTTGTGCCTGGGGAATTCTAGGAGGCATTCACAGAGGAAGTGAGCTTGGAATAGGGCTCCAGGCGACGAGTAGGATGCTTTTTAGGGAAGACAGTGGTAAGGGTGGGGATGGGCACTGGAGACTGAGGAAACCAGGGGTACAACATAAATTTTCTTTTTCTCTGAGTACCACAGGTAGAGATGGTAAGGGTAGTGTGGGAGGCACAAGATGGCTCTCCTGCTGCCAAATGCCTGAATCCTAATCTCTGATACAAGTGAATATGTTACCTACATAGTTACCTTTACTTCCCTGTTGCCACAGGGAAGTAAAGTTGTCAGTGGAATGAAGGCTAGTCAGCTGGCCTTAAAATGGGGAGATTATCCTGGATTCTTCGTGGTGGCTTAGGTGTTATCCTAAGTGTCCTTAAAAGTGGAGGCAGGAGAGGGAGGTAAAATGATGCAGCTCAAGAAGGATGGAGAGAGGAGCCCTGAGCCAAGGAAGGTATAGGGGGTTTCTGGAAGCTGGAAAAGGGAAGGAAATGCATTCTTCCCTGAAGTTTCCAGAAATGAACACAGCCCTGCTCACACCTTGCCTTTCCTTCCATGATATCTGTGTCAGACTTCTAGCTTCTAGAACTGAAAAATAATACATTTGCATTGTTGAGGTCACCAAGGTTGTTGTAATCTGTTACAGTCGCAGTAGGAAAGGAATACAGATCAGGAAGGCAGAATGAAGGAGAGAGGTCTGGAAGGTGGGCTGGGCCAGGCTATGCAAGCCTTCGTAGGTTTCCTTCTCTTTTCCTGTAGGACGGAGATTCCAAACAAGTGTTCTGTCCCTTGAAGTGTTCTGCACAATGTCCAGAGATCAAATGGCTTTGGGTATCATCACACGCTCTAGTCCTCATTTGAAAATTTATCATGGACATCCATAATTTGAAGCAGAGAAATCTGCTTAACTTCATTTAATCAAGTGCTTTCCAAAACTTGCTTCATCCTCAACTTCTCTTTTTTTTGCATTAAGACCTGTTCACATCCCTGTTTTATTGCATATGATCTGTTACTTTGGAAAATCCCGCATCAGGTGAGGAGAACATATCATAGTTTTAATTTTAATACATAAAATACATTGGCTTTTTTTTTTTTTGGTTGAAAGGTAGTGTAAGCTCATTATGAAAAATAAAGATGCTCAATGTATAGCAGCAAGTTAAAGAATCATGACCTGGAACTGAGCAGAGTTATGACCGGTTAGCACAAATCCTCCAGGAATGAACATCGTGGATGAACATCATGGAGTCACTTATCGAAGACCTCTGGATTCATGTTGTAGGTAAGCAAGGAAGGAGGGAGGGTTTTTCACTTTTGCTCCTAAGTGAGTAGGGTCTTTATGAAAACTTACCAGAATTCAAAAATCATTTGGTAGTGAGGATATGGTCAGGGGATGGCATGGTGGCACAGGGAGGTTGTGGGATGAGCAAGGATCACCCCCAGTATGAAGCTGTCTGCTCTGCTGAGGGGGACCAGACAAAATCCTCTCTCTCAATTGTAGTGCAGGTAGCATGAGCTTGGTGGATGGCATCTTGAATGTTGAAATCCTGGAGCCAAACTGCTGCTAAAAAGTATTGAGTCACAGTCTTTGTTTCCTTGGGGTTGGAAAGAAACATCAAACCTGAGGTTGAACAGAACCATCCTCTGGTTGAAATGGAAATGGAAGCATGTGTATTATTGCTTGACCAACTGGTTCTGGCGGATTTAGAGAAGCATCAACTAAAGTCTTGCCTTGATGTGGCTTTTTCAGCCATCAGCAGACAACTTACCATGCCTCAAAGAAAATACCTTCATTGTCCCTGTGTAATCGTCTACAGTGTACCAGAGGAGCTGCCCACAGTGTGCTAGGCTTTGTGATTGTTCTGGAGGACGAATAAGACACGGCCAGCCTGCAAAGACCTCAGAATCCGGGATATCTAGAAAACCTAGGAAATGAATTAACAGCTTGTCTGACAAAGCTCGAGTATTCGGAGGACAAGATGGGGCATGTGACATAATGTGGGAGTGTTGAGGAAGGTTTCCTGGGAGAGGTGATGCCTGACTGAATTGGGTTTCGAAGGATGTCTGAACATTAGCCAGATGAAGCGTGTTGGCAGAGAAGGGTAAAGGACATCATGGGCACAGTCAAGAACACCGCACTGAGGGGCAGAACAGTGAGTAGGAGACAAAATGTGTGTCTGTGTTGGTTGCAGGAAATGTATGAGGTGGGAGAGGTGCGAGGCTGGAGAGGTAAGAATTGGGTTATGAGGGTCTGATGACCTTTCTAAGGAACTAGGGCTTCCCTTAGTCTCCACTTAGTGTTTTTCAAAGTTTGATCCCCATGCTTTCTGCACCAGAATCATAGGTCTTAGGTGCTTGTTAAAAGTCCAGGTGCTTAGATCAGAGCCTTTGGAGGAGGCACCTAGAAAGCTGCATTTTATTTGTTTGTTTATTTATTTATTTACTAAAATGATCTGAATCTTTGAGTCTTTTATTAGCAGATTTATTCTTTTTAAATTTTTTAAAAATATTTTATTTATTTATTTGAGAGAGAGAGAGAGAGAGAGAGAGAGAGAGAGAGAGCCAGAGGGAGAGGGAGAGGGAGAGAGAGAAGCAGATTCCCTGCATAGCGAGGAGCCCTATGTGAGGCTCCATCCCAGGATCCTGGAATCATGACCTGAGCCGAAGGCAGATGCTTAACCAACCAAGTCACCCAGGCACCCCAGAGATCTGCATTTTAGAGAAGCTCCCAGGTGATTCTGGTGTACCCTGACATTGAGAACCACCACTTCAAGAGTGACAAGAGCCATTGAAGAATTTCAGGTGGCGATGTTGCTGCATCTGGGGTTTAGATCACTCACCCTCGAGTGGAATGTAGGGTAGATTAGGTAAGAGCAGGGAGACCAGTTAGGAGTCACTTGCGATAATCTTGGTGGAAGTTGAGTAGGACCTGACCACAGTAGGGACAGCCAGGATGCAGAAACATGCCAATGTGGCCATGGAGGCAGGAGTACAGGTAAGCACTGAGCAGTCACCTGGGGCTAGTGCTGGTTTAGAATAAGGTGCCAAGCATGGACTCCTCTGGCAGACAGGGGGCAATGAATAGGGTAAGGAGTAATGGTTTTTGGGAGATATAGGCAGTAAAGTGATTCTATGTTGATAGAACCCAAAAGTCAGACTCAAATTCAGTGTCTAGGTTAAATAAAATAATATTTCGGAATGATGCACATGGGTGGTGGCATCTGAGAATCACCAACAAGAAGCATGTGTATACACATGTGCATGAGGGAGCAAAGGACATTGTCTTTGATTTTTTTAAATAAGATTTTACTTATTTATTTGACACACACATATACACACACACACACACACAGAACATAAGCAGGGGGAGTGGCAGCCAGAGAGGGAGAAGCAGGCTCTCCACTGAGCAGGGAGCCCAATGCGGGGCTTGATCCCAGGATCCTGGGATAATGACTGGAGCTGAAGGCAGGTGCTTAACTGACTGAACCACCCAGGGACCCCTGTCTTTGCTTATAAAAGGGAAGATGAAAAGGTTAGAGACTTCCCACATGCAGAATGGGGCAAGTCCGAATGCAGCAGTTCCCAAGTGGTGGGATCGGAGTTCTCTTTCTACGCCACTCAAGGCCAGGTTCCTCCCAAGATGCATCTAGGATTAATAGTTTGGTGTCAAATCTTTCAGACCTTCTTCTATGCATGTATGTACATATAGTAGTTTTATTTTCCATGTACCTGCATTTTTTATGTCAATTTAAGAGATTTTCTTTCTTTATTAAAAAAAATCCCCCCATTTTATTGAGATAAAATTGATACACGACATTGTATTAGCATAAGGCATACAACATAATGATTTGGTATATGTATATATTGTAAAATGATCACAATAAGTTTAGTTAACATTTATCATCTCACAATCAGGATTTTTTTCTTGTGGTTACAACTTTTAAGATAGACTGTCTTAGCAACTTTCAAATATACCTCACAGTATTGTTAACTACACTCATCATGCTCTACGTTACTTCCCTAGGACTTATTTATCTGGAAATTTGTATCTTTTGATCAACTCCACTTATTTCCTCCATCCTCTACCTCCTACTTCTGGCAACTATCAATTTGTTCTCTGTTTCTATGAGCTTGGCTTTTTTAGATTCCTCATGTAAGTGAGATCATAATAGTATTCGTCTTTGTCTGATTTGTTTCACTTTTGCCTGCAAGGTCTGTTCATGTTGTCACAAATGCCGGGATTTCCTTCTTTTTATGGCTGAATAATATGCCTCTATCTATCTATCTATCTATCTATCTATCTATCTATCTATCTATCTATCAATCATCTATCATTTATCTATCATCTTTCTATCTATCTTCATCATCATCTATCATCTATCTTTCTTCTATCTATGTATCTATCACAACTTCTTTAACCATTCATCTGTTGATGGACACTTAGGTTGTTTCTTTGTTTTGGTTATTGTAAATAATGCAGCAATGAACACGGGGATACAACTATCTCTTTGAGATAGTGATTTTGCTTCCTTTGGTTATATACTCAGAAGCGTAATTGCTAGAACATACAGTAGGTCTATTTTTAATTTTTTGAGGAACCTCCATACTGTTCTCTATAGTGGCTGCACCAATTTACATTCCCCCCTAGAGTACACAAGGGTTCCCTTTTCTCTACATCCTTGCCACCACTGACAACCATTCTAACAGGTGTGGTTTTGATTTGCATTTTCCTGATGAGTGATGTTGAGGATATTTTCATGTACCTATTGGCTATTTGTATGTCTGCTTTGGAAAAATGTCTACTTAGTTCCTTTATTTTTAAATTGGATTTTTTTTTCTGTTGGGTTGTATGGGTTCTTTATAGATTTAGGATATTAACCCCTTATCAGATATATATGATTTGCAAATATTTTCTTTTATTCTGTAGGTTGCCTTTTCATTTTGTTGATGGTTTCCTTTGTCATGTAGAAACTTTTTAGTCTGATGTAACCTTGCTTGTTTATTTTTGCTTTTGCTACTTTTGCTCTTGGAATCAAATTAATGTGCGTCTTCTGTATGTGTGGAATACTGTAGATAAGTAGATTCAAGGTGACCGGCTTTTTTTCTTCTAATGATATGTTTTGGAGATATTTCCATGTTGGCTTATGTATATCTGTAGATCATTCTTTGAAAAAGGCTGCATTTTCCTCAATATGGAGCTACCACTTTTCTATTTCATACTCAGTGTTGATCCAAATGCAGAGCCACTTCCCTTGCCCCAGCTAGGACCAGGAACATCCTCGTCTTTACCTCCCTATAGCCCCTCTTGACACCAACAATAGAGTTTCCTTTCTTGTTCCTTGAGGTCTTCATCTTACTGCAGTTAAACCTCTTCCCCTGGCAGCCAGCCAAGCCAGACCTTTGAGATACCACCTGGCTATAACTGAGTGGGAATGAGAGATCTTGCTGTCTGCATTCCTGTTCTTTACGGAAGTCCTCATGGGGAAAGATTTGGGAATCCTATACATGGCACAGTGACTTCTGATGTGCCTTCACAGCCATGGGACTTTGAATATACATGGTATATCTGGCACATTCTCATCTGAACTGAGATAGAGAATCCCATTTCTATTCTTTTACCACTTACTTTTCTGTAAGATCAAGACTCTGTGAACAGAGGAAAGGTATTTATGGGAGAGAGCCCACAAGGAGAAGAAAAGGACAAGTACTTGATAAAGGATTTCATGATTTGGAAAAACATATTTATAACTTCAGCCCTTGAAAGAGATGTTAAGGTTATAACAGATTTGTCCTAATCACATCTCCTCACACAGACATTGGTGCAGTTTCCTTGTAACAATACCAGGTAAGGAGATCAGATATTAGCTGAAAATAATTGGAAGGTCTGAGTGAACCATGGAACAAAGGTCACTGAGACATCTCTGTCTTCTCCACCCACATGCTAATGGAAGAGTTTTGTGGGATTTAATTTAATTGAAACAGAGTGGAAACCGCTGAAAACCTGCTGCTTCTATTTATTCTCTGGGTTTCTATGGAGAGATGAGCTCTGAGTGGTGATTCTTTTAGAGGGCTCTATGAGGAAAATAGTTCCCCAGTGGTCTTGGGTAAAGTAGGTGGCTGCATTCAAAGGGTGACTTGAAAGGTGCTGTGTGGTGATGGGAAGGGGAGGAAAACAGAATTTACGTACACCTGGGTTTTTATCAATAATAATTATAATAATAAAATAATCATAGTTCATATTTTTTTTGAGTACTAACTGGGTTCTTTCACTGTCTCAGGCTTCAGATATCTATGAGGTGGGCAGGGTAGAGTTGTTTTTCTCACTTGACTATTGTAGCTCAGAAAAATTAAGTCAGTTGTCTGAGGTCACACAGTCAGTGTGGGACAGTGCCAAAACTTGAAAATAGGTCATATGATTCTATAACTTTTGCTTTTAATGTCTATGTTACACAGCCATAGATGTAGAAATCCAAACGGAGGGAGGAGAAAGTACAGAAGAACAACAAATTGACTCTGGAGGGATCACAACGAACTGACGGCAAGATTATCAGCCATCATTTTAGACTTTCTGAGTATACTGGTAGACAGGTGTACAAGTCTCACAGTCACAGAGCTATTTCTAGGGGCTTGCAGTATTTCATTACCCTCTCCCACCACTTAATATCAAGAACACTGGAAAGTAAAGTGTATTTTCCTTAGAAGTCATATCATGGCTTGGTATTCCAGAGTTGTCCACTTTCTTTTTTAGAGATCAGGGGAACATGAGCACCTAAAGCATCTTGAAATGAGTGCTTGACCATTCTGGATCAGAGGGAGGCCCTGCATTGTGTGGGCAGAGACAGGGTAGCCAGGGGAAGCCTTCACAGTGCAGGGTAGAGGCAACATCATCTCCAGGAAGGTCTCAAGTCAGAAGAGGGAGGGGAGAAAGAGCAATGAGGTCAGGAGGGCTTGGAATTTGGAGGGGGTTGGGATGTGGTGTGAGTGGAGCAGGCAGTTCTGAGGTGATGAATGGACAGTGGATGTGAAGGATCTGCCTTTGATGTAATACTGTCATGGGAGACAGGATTTCTCCCTTAAAGGGCAGAGTGATGGACAGGGCCCAGGGCAAGGCCTTTAATACAGCATTAATTATGCCTGCTATTTGTATGGTGTTTTTAAATTTCTCAAATAATTCCATGCAATATGTTTGCTGCATTAAGCTGAATGAAATGGGATCTCTGATAATCTGGAAGTTGACATGCATCCATGCCCATTATGATAATTTTGGAATAAGTCACTGACTCTGATGAGGTTTGGCACATCAGCTTCAACTTGTGGGGTGGCTTATTATTTCAAAACAAAATGGCAGCAAGTATGTTCCTGTGACTGCACTGGAACAGGGCCACAGTCCAGAGAACCATAGAGGAACATACCAGGGCTGGCTTCCTCTTAGTGAGAGATGGTGAGCAGGGTAGAGCTGAGAATTGCCTTTGATGTAGAAGGGAGACAAGAACTTCCTGGCACAGGGAGTCGGCAGAGGGTCAGTCCCCACCACTGGTGATCTCTTTTCTCTCTAACCCTACCAGCATTTCATCTGTCTCTCTCTCTCTCTCTCTCTCTCTCTCTCTCTCTGGCAACAGTGGGGGGCTACTGGTACCCTTAGTTCTGAAGGGGCGGGCTGAGGGAACACTGTTGCCAGAACCTGACAGGGGCTAGCCTGGGGAAGAGGGGGGCAGCCATTGCCAGATTGACCACGCAGAGAGTAAGTGGGGTTGGATTGGTAGGAAGTAAATATTCTGACCTCACCCCTCTTTCAAGCCTTCCCATGTCCTGCTGGTACTTGCATTGGTTGGGTGATGATCTCAAAGACAGAGATCAAGCCCAGGTCAGCCTCCATCATGCAGAACAGGATAGAGAAGGGCAGAGAATGGATCTGGGGTGGGGGAGATAAATGGAGAAAACCAACATTAAGCTGCTCTAGATGCTTTATTAGTTAGGAGAGGCAATAATCCTCCTTTTTTTGCTCAAGCCAGGTTTGGGTGGCTATTCTATCATTTATACTGCGAAAGTCCCATGTGCAACATGATGCCTGCTAGCTAGCTATTGTAGTTGGTGGTTATAGCACTGCCCTTCATCCACAGTTTTGCTTTCTATAGTTTCAGTTACCTGTGGTCAGCCGTGGTCCAGAAGCAGGTGATCTTCCTTCTGACTTATTGTCAGAAGATCAGAAGTGGCCTAATGCTACATCATGATGCCTCGTCATTCAGCTTGCCTTGTCTCATCAGGTAGGCATTTTATTTTCTCACATCCTCATAAGAAGAAGGGTGAGTGTAGTATAATAAGGTATTTTGAGAGTGAGAGACCGCATTCACATAACTTTTATTACAATTACAATATATTGTTATAATAATTCTATTTTATTATTAGTTAATTGTTTTTAATCTCTTACTGTGTCAGATTTATAAATCAAACTTTATTATAGGTATGTATGTATAGGAAAAACGTAATATTTATAGGATTTGGTACTATCCATGGTTTGAAGTAGGTTTCATCTTCCCAACTGTGTATTCTCGACGAAGTGTCTGGCACAGCATATCTAAGCACTCAGTAAGTGCTTGCTGAAGTGAATCAGACTGACTCCTAGGGCAGAGAAAATAGCTTATCCAAAGACACAAGGCACATTTACCGTGTATACCACGATAGCAGGAAGTGTGGGTGTTGGAATGGGTGGTGCTTAGCTGCACCAGGAGGACAACCTGGGCTGCTTCACTCCTGCCATGAAGGCAGAGAACACTTTGACTCCTTGAAGAATAGTTTGGGCAAGAGTGCAGGAGGGTGGGAGGGAGCGAGGAGAAGAGTATCCGTGCTCCATCCCATCCAGTCTATGGGGAGTAATTCAGCCACATGGACCCTAATGGGCAGTAAAGCCAAGGTGGAATTTCACAGGGACAATGAAGTGTTCAGCAGGAAAAACTAGAGCAGAACCTCAATGTTAAAAGAGCCCATAGAAGAGGTGCCTGGGTGTCTCAGTGGTTGAGCATCTGCCTTAGGCTCAGGTCATGATTCTGGGGTCCCGGGATTGAATCCCGCATTGGGCTCCCCACATGGAGCCTGCTTCTCCCTTTGCCTGTGTCTCTGCCTCTCTTTGTGTGTCTCTCATGAATAAATAAATAAAATCTTTTTTTTTTTTTTAAAAGAGCCCATGGAAATCATCTCATGGAATCCTCAACATGTGAAGCTGTCAGGGTGGGCCTGCGGGGGAGGGCAGGCTGAATGACTGTCAAGTACTGGCATAGAGTTGGCGATCTGGTATAACATGTTAATACTTGAGGAGAAAAAGAAATTGCAAGCCAGGGTGAAAAGATTCAAGGAAGGGTTCTGATTGGCCTGGCTGGCTCCTATATCCATCATTCTATTAGTCACAGAGCACCAGAGATCTCCTGCTTCTTTCTGCACCACTTATCAGAAGTGGTGAGGGAAGGCGAGCTGGGAAGACATAAACTATGGATTCTATTTTGTATCATCTCAGTCAATCTGGAGGCAGTATCTATAGCTTGTTTTTTGCAGAGTGGCAGAGATTGCATACCAGAGAGGGCAGTCTGTGGTTTTAAGGGACCATGAAATGCTACAGGCAAGAGAGATGTGGGACATTCTAAAACAGTTGGCTAGAAAGTGCCAAGGAACACAGTCAAACCCTGACTGCATTTTTGGCATTCAAATTAGTATGCCCTGAGGCAGTGTTTCTCCAAGTGTGGTTTGGGGATCCCTCGGGGCCTCTGAGACCCTTTCAGAGAGTCCTCAAGGTCAAAACTATTTTTATAAGACTATCGGATGTTATTTGCTTATGTCACTCCCATTCTCTCACAAATGTACAGTGGAGAACGAGAGAGAGATGTTCCAAGGGAGTGGCTGGCATGTGATAAAGCTACACATTGATTGTAGAAGCAGAGATGAGAACCCTGCTATCCCGTGAAGCCAGACATCAAAGGGATCTGCAAAAATGTAAAACAGGGCTGCTCTACTCATTCTTTTCTGTTTTGTTTCAAAAGTAGTGATTTTACATAAAAATAAATTATTTATGTTAACCATGCAATGGATTCCTTTTTGTAATTTTTGAGATTAATTGATATATAAATATTTTCAAAAATTCTCAGGTTTAGTTTCTAATATAGTATTAACAGATATAACCCATATGAACAAAAGCTTTTTGGAGTCCTCATTAATTTATAACAGTGTAGAGGGGTTCTGGGACCAAAGAATTTAAGAATCGTTGCCTTAAATTCGTGTTAAATCCCTGGATGAACAAGGGAGGAGAATTTGTGTTTTTCTAGTTTGCATTTTGTTGCAGGCAGTTTGTTTTAAAGTTGAGGTTATACTGAACAAACAGTAATACTTGCCATCCTGCGGAAAGAGTCCCATGCAGGGAGTCATGGAAAGATCATGCGTGGAATTTGGCAGACCCTCTTTTTTTTTTTTTTTTTAAAGATTTTATTAATTCAGAAAAGACACACGGAGAGGCAGAGACACAGGCAGAGGGAGAAGCAGGCTCCCTGAGGGGAGCCCCATGTGGGACTCGAGCCGGGGACCCGGGGATCACGACCTGAACCAAAGGCAAACGCTCAACCACTGAGCCACCCAGGCCTGGGCAGACCCTCTTGTCTTTAACTCCTTGTTCCGGGGTGTGTGTGGGGGAACAGATCATGATGAAATTTCTTATTGTTTCTGAATTGTAATTGCTCATCGCTAAAATGTGGATGGTAACAGCTGCCCATCTCACGGGGATTTTGCGAAGGTGAAATGAGGTGTTTATGAAAGCATCTAACCCATTGCCAGGTAGTAACAGGTGCTTCATAAATATTAGTCCCTTTTTTTTCCTCTCAGGTGATTCAAAGGATCGGTCACTTCAGAGTCCCCAGTAAGAGTTCTTGTCCTCTGTGGTTCTCAAAGACAATTCTGATCTCTGGCCTTATCTGGCCCCATTAGTCTCCTGTCTCTGAAGGATCAATTCATTGGCTCATGGGACCTTTCTTTTTACAAGGCCAGTGCCACTGAATGATATTTTCTGGATTTGCTTACTCTTGGTGGGTACAGTGAGGCCGCAAGGGAGAAATTTACATATGGATGCATTTTACACAAACACCTTGTGGTCCTCTGTCTTTGGGATCCATATTGGCCTGGAAGGGAGGGGAAAAGCCTCCCAGAAAGTTACCTAGCAACTGTTGGAGTTCAGGTGAAATCTGCTAATTAGATTGGTATGAAGTGTGGCTGGCAAGGGATTGCCTAGCAACCAGCAGCCTCCTGGACCTCTACTGCAGATTTTGGTGGAGGGGCACCCATCGCCTCCGGAAGGGCTTCCCCAGCGTTGCTGACTCATGGGAGATTTCAACCAAATCGAGCCACCCTGACAGTTGCTTTCTGGTTCTCTCCAATTCTTTCTCCTTCTGTATTCCCCTTTCTCTGCTTCTTTTCATCAAACAATCAACCTGGCAGCTAGAAGAAAGTTGGAATTTTGGTAGGGGGCAAGGAGCAAAGCCTCGTGGAAAGAGCATGAATTCTGGAGCCAAGGAACCATGGGCCTCAAACCCATTGTGCCACATACTGGGTCTGCCAGTTAGACAAGCGGCCTCATCTCTCTGAGTGAGTTTTTCATCTGTGAAACAGGACATAACAGAGCCAGGCTCAGAAGGCTATGGGGAGCTTTATATTAACTAAGACCCAGACTAACTGGCACATGGTGAGACTCACTAAACCTTTCTTCCTGCCCCTCCCTCTCTTTGCAGATTAGATATTCCTGACTGTAGGGAATCAATCAGGATTTAAATATTAGAAACACACGCCTAAGCCATAAACACTAGAGAGGAGTAAACTGCACTTATTCATACATAAGACTATATTTTATATAAATCTATTGGGAACCACTCCTCCTGCCAGTTCTTCTAAACTGGAGCTCCAGAAGTAGAAAAAGAGAACAAAATACATTGGTGAAGGTTGGGTTTTGTTATTATTGTTTTGTTTTTAATCATCGTGCCCATAGAAGATGCTATTAGATCATGAATCTGCTTGCATCGGAAGCATTTGGATGCTGTGGTAGACAGAAGAAAGGTCCTCAAAGAAGTCCACGTCCTAATCCCCACAATCTGTATAGGTTTCTTTATGCAGTGAAAGGAATTTTGCAATGTGATTAAGCTAAGGATCTTGAGAAGATTACTTGGATTGTCATCAGTGTCCTTATAAGGGAAAGAGGAGGAAGGAGAGGGGAGGACAGAAGGTGCTACCCTGCTGGTTCTGAAGAATGAAAGGGTCACAAGTCAAGGAAAGTGGTGGCCTCTAAAAGCTAGAGAGGGGAGCCAATTCTCCCGTATAGCCTCTGAAAGGAATCCAGCTCCATTAACGACTTTAGCCTGGTGAGAGTCATTTTGGACTCTCCCTTTCTGCAATCGTAAGATAATAAATTTATGTTGCTTTTAAGCTAAGCTTATGATAATTTGTCACAGCAGCAATAGGAAACTAATAAGGTGACTTTGAGAGTTTGGGGGGCTCAGACATCTGGAAACATGACCCCGCTGTGCTCCCACACCTGCCCTTGACTAGTCGAGACAGGTTGATTCTTTCCTCTGAAGCTGTTTTTTGTAAACCTATTTATTGAAGGTATTGGACTAAACCGGCAGCTCTCCTGGGTCTCTTCTAGCGTGACTTTTGTATGGCTCTGTGCTCTGGGAGTGTCTAGTGGAGGCAGTTGCAGTGCATAACTAAAAATGTTGCTAGGTTCTTTGGGGGGCTTGTGTTCACTCAACAAACTGGTACTTAATAGGTGCCAGGTGCTGTGCTAATTGCGGGAATATAAAGACAAATAACCTGTTTCTGCTCTTGTAGAAATCAGAGTCCAGTGGGAAAGGGAGACAGGAGGGTGAGACACAGGTGGCTAGGTCAGGGGAGTCACGGGTTGGGGGTCGGGGGCTGGGTTAAGGCAGTGTGAAGGTGGCAGCCAGGCTGCCCTGAAGGGGTAAAGATGAGGTTTGTTTAGAGGAGGGGAGAGGAGGGAGGTGTGCTCCCATAGAGCCTGTGCAAGGCAGGGAGACGTGGGTGCTGGCTGTGTGGGTGTCCTCAGAGGAAACCCAGCTGGATGCGTGTGGGAGGGAGCTGTGTGTTCAGGCTGGGATGGAAGGCAGGAGTCAGAGCCTGGAGGACATCATAAGTCACACTCAGGGCAGCGGGGAGCCTCTAAAAGCTTTCCATGGGGCCTGGCAAGATATCCTTCATGTGCTGTGATCATTTTTCACTTTGATGTTTTCAAACTAGAGAGACTATGGGGTAAAGAGAGACTTGCCAACACATTTCTATTCCATTGTAGATATTAAAGAATGTGAAGACCTAGAGAAAAATATGTTAAAGCATTGCCTCTGGAGCTGAAATGCTTGGGTTTAAATCTTGATTCCGTTGCTTGCTAGCTGGATGCAACTTGGGCACATTGCTTAGCATTTTGGTGCCTCAGTTTCCTTGTTTGCAAAATGGGATAATAGCAGAATGGCTCCAGAGAATTAAAGGAATATAATAAAATGCTTAAAACATCACCTAGAATATAGCTAGTGTTCTATAAGTCATTGCTATTATAATTTTTGATAGGATCCTACACACTGGGGTCCTTTTGAACATGACCCTCAAAAGCACAGTTTGGTGTGAGGGAGGCAATTGTCTTAGACTATGTCCAAGGGGCCTCATTACTGTGTATGGTATGATTACCAGGATGGTCCTTGTTAAAATACCTATTCTCTTTTAACTGTTTGGCAGCAAAGACTCCAAAGAGACATTAAAGTGACACTCTGGGATATTTCTGGAATGTTCTCTCTAGGTGCCCTCTGGTGCCCCCACCTGGATAGTCCTGCCAGGATAGCCCAAAGCAAAACTTAGGTGAAAGCCAAGCTCATCTTTGGCTTCCTCTACTGCCTGTTGAGTGGGTCTACCAGGCTGTTTGACCTCAGGCAAGGCACTCCACCTCTTAGGCTTAGCTTTCTCACTCATGAACAGGGGATAATGATAACACTGCCTTCACCTAACTCAAAGAACCATCATCCACTGTATTAGTTCCTATTGCTGTGTGCCAAGTTATACCAAAATGTAGTGGTTAAAAAAAAAACAAGCATTTATTATCTCTGGGTTTCTGTTGGCTGGGAATCTGGACCCAGCTGAGCTGGGTGGCTCTGGTTTTGAGTCTCTCATGAGGTTTCCGTTAAGCCGTAGACCAAAGTTACAGTCATCTCAAGGCTCAATAGGGGCTGGAGAATCTGCTTTCCAGATCATTCACACAGCCTTGGTTCCTGTTTTCATCTGTAGGGCTCCATAACAAAATACCACAGGCCAGCGGCTTAAATAGCAGAAATTTATTTTCTCACAATTCTGTGGGTTGCAAGTCTAAGATCAAGGGGCAGCAGGTCTGCTTTTTTCTGCAGCCTCTCTCCTTGGCTTGTAGATGGTCACCTTCTTGCTGTGTCCTCACATGACCTTTTCTTGGTGCATGTGAATCCCTGGTATCCCAGCAGTCATATTGGATTCGGGCTCCACCTTTATTATTATTATTTAACCTTAATGACCTCTTTGAAGACTCTACAAGTATAGGCAGACCGCGGGTCAGGGCTTCAAGCCTTGAATTTTGGGGAAAAACAATTCAGTCTGTAACAGTTCCTTACAACATGGACCTCTTCATAAGCTCCCTCAGTGTCCTCACTACATGGCAGCTGGGGATCCTCGAGGGTCAGAAAGTATACACCCTGGCCATAGTCTTTTTATGACCTGATCTTGGAGGACCTGATCCTGTCACTTCTGCTGTATCCTGATTGTTAGAACTGAGTTGCTCAGTTCTGCCCACACTCAAGGAGGGGAGACCACAGGAGGAGGGATCACCAGAGCCAGCATAGAGGCTGTCAGTCATTTGTTCATACAACAAAAATTTACTGAGTGCCTACTCTGTCCCTTGGTGCAGCAACAGCAAATAAGACACATGAGATTCTGTACCTCCTAGAGCTTGCACTCTGGTAGGAAAGATAAGCTCTATACCTATAGTTATCTAGAGAAATATCTAGATCTAGAGCTACTTCTGGAGAAGTAGATATAGATAGGGATCTATCTGTATTCAGGGTCAGGTAGTGATTGGTGCTCTGCAGGAATATAGAGCAGGATGGGGATGGTGGAATGGAGAGAGATGTATCTACTGATGTGGGCATGGGAGTCTCTTATTGGGGTGACAGAGGCTGGCAGTGAGGGAAAAGTGGATATCTGGGGGGAAGAGCCTGTGCTGTTTTGCTGTACAAATGAAACGAAATCACATCTGAGAAAGTACCTCATCAATGAAGAAGTGTCATGCAACTGGTATTATTGGTATTATTATTATTATTATTATTATTATTATTATTGGCAGTTTTTGCTGCCCGCCCACTCATGTCTGCTTCTTCCAATCTGCCTTGTTAAGAGATTAGCTAATAAATGTTTAGAAAGTTATATGTCTGGAGTTATTGCTTTTTTTTTTCCCCTGTAGAGGGAATATCTTTGTTGTTTCTTCTGATTACATAGTGATATAGTGTATATACTGTAAATAAAATCCAAACAATATAGGCAGTTAAACTGTCAGAAGAATTCTGTGACCAAGAATTAGGCTTTGACTCAGAGAAATAAAATGTACTGAATGCTGCTGATCCTGGGTGCTATTTAGGTGGAACATCACAGATGAGCTCCCCTACACTCTGAGAGCTGCGTATGATCACTCTGACTTTACAAATGGGGCAAGGGGTCCTCTTGTGCCCCATGTCCACAGGGTTGGGATGCAGACCAGGGTCCCTATCCATGCTGGTTTCCTCTAAATGGTGCTATTCTTGCTGAATAGATGTTGGTGAGTAGATGTCTACATTGGTAGATGTTATTTTGAGCAGAGGTGGGCAGGGACTTGCCAATTCCCCTTAGCATTGATCTTCTGTCCTCAGCCAGTCTCTGCTTTTCCTGAAAGGGAGATCAGAGGAAATGCCAGCACAGTGTTTATAGTTCACATTCTGTTTTCTGACTCAGATGGCCTAATGGGTGTTTTCCCTGTTAAGGTGTTTTCTGTTAGGGCAGCCTGGGTGGCTCAGCGGTTTAGCGCCGGTGGCCTTCAGCCCAGGGGGTGATCCTGGAGACCCAGGATAGAGTCCCATGTTGGGCTCCCTGCATGGAGCCTGTTTCTCCCTCTGCCTGTATCTGTCTCTCTCTCTCTCTCTCTCTCTCTCTCTCTCTCTGTGTTTCTCATGAATGAATAAATAAAATCTTAAAAAAAAAGAGTATCATAAAAAAGATGTTTTCTGTTATTGTTCATAGAAAAAAAGCAGAAGAGGAATTCCTTAATGAGGAGGGTGTCATCACACTACTTGATGTGTGTGATCTCCATCTCCATGTACAATGCACATCATTAAAATATGAGACCAAACAATAGGGCAAGAAGACTTGACTCTTCCAAATCATCTGGCCTCTCTGCCACCAGTTCCTTTCTTTAGAAACAATATAATTAACATTTCTTGAGCATGTACTGGTGTGCCAGGCACGACTCTAAACCCTTTTTAGGAATTAATTAATCAAATCTCAGACAAATGCCTACAGATGGAATGCCTGAACTAGAGGTTAGATATATGTTTAACGTTTTAGGAAACTGCCAACCATTTTTCCAAACTGAATATCCCATTCTACATCTCACCAGCAACATATGAGAATCATAGTTACTTTTCAGGTGCTGTCAATCATTTTCATTTTGCCAAGTTTAGTGTGTGTGGAATGGTATTTCATCATGGTTTTAGTTTCCCTGAGGACTAATGATACTGAATATTTTTACATGTGCTTATTATTTGTGTAAAATTCATTTCCAAATCTTTCTTATAATTAAATAATTAATTTGGGGGTGCCTGGGTGCTCAGTCAGTTGAGCATCCAGCTCTTCATTTCAGCTCACATCATGATCTCAAGGTCCTGAGATTGAGTCCCATCTTGGGCTCTGTGCTCAGTACAGAGTCTGCTTGTCCCTCTCTGTCCCCCGCTTGCTTTCATGCTTTCCCTTTCTCTCTCAAATAATAAATACATACAATCTAAAAAAAAAATTAAGGCTATGAATTTTCCTCTGGGTATGGGTATAGCCATATCCCAAAGAGATTAAAAAGAAGTGGTCTATTTTTTTTTGGCCCTAAATTTTATTTCTAAAAGAATAATTTGTTATTTTATTTTATTTCTAAATTGTTTCGTTTCCTAAGTTATTTAAAGAATCATTTCCAGGTTTACTCACTGCTTCTGAGTGAGAAGGAAATGAACTTACTTGCTTCTCTTTAAATTATTTGCTTCTGAATTTATGACATTGTAGTCAGTGAGCATGACCTGCAAATATTAACTTTTGAGAAGAAACGTATAGTTATGGGCAAGTACATGATCACTATTTTTCAATCTTCTATAGACATGAAGAATATATTCTTTTTTCACAAAGTGTACATGGTTCTCTTTCTACATCTCTTTTAAATCAAGATAGATAATTATGTTGCTAAAATAATTTATATACTTATTCCTTTTTTGTCTATGTAAAGAAAAAATTGAAGAGAGTTGTTTTAGGCTGTCTGGCTATGCTTTTCTTTCTTTTTTACTGAATTCTCTCTGCATTTCTAAGAGCTGTTGCCTTAAATATTGCTTACTACATACATTTTCATATATTTATTATTTATAACTTTTTCATGGAGTGACTGTCATTTATAATATCCTCCTTTATTTATTTATTTATTATTATTATTTTTTTAATATCCTCCTTTAAACTGTTTAGATTCTTGGTCTAACATTTTATCTTCAGCCCTTTAATATTTCTACCCCTGTTTATTTCTGTTTGCTTTACTCAATATCTGTTTGCTCAGCCAATGTTTCTTGACTTCACTGTGTCATTTTGTTTTAGGCTCATCTCATCTCTTTTAAAGATTTTTATTTATTTATTAATTTATTTGAGGGGGGAGTGGGAGGAACAGAGGGAGAGTGACAAGCAGACTCCCTGCTGACTACAGAGCTGTGATCAGGACTTGGGCCAAAATCAAGAGTTGGGCACTTAACCTACTGAGCCACTCAAGCACCCAGTAGGTTCACCTTTTTTAAATAACACATAATTCCATTTTTATTTTTCAAATCTGTTCTAAGGATCTTGACTTTCTTTTTTCAAGATTTTATTTATTCACTCATGAGAGACACACAGAGAAAGAGAGAGAGGCAGAGACACAGGCAGAGGGAGAAACAGGCTCCATGCAGGAAGCCCCATGTGGGACTCGATTCCAGGTCTCCAGGATCACACTCTGGGCTGAAGGCGGCGCTAAGCCACTGAGCCACCCAGGCTGCCCGATCTTGACTTTTTTATAGCAGAATTCACCTCTCTTACATTTATTTGGCATCCAGGATGTGTGGTCTTATTCTTGCTGTTTAGTTTTATGCTATTTGTTATACTTTTTTTTGTTTCCTCATTTCCCCATTATTTGTATTTATTAAATTAATGAAATATTCTTTTTTTTCTTTTTCTTTCTAGTTGGAAATTGGAAGTTCTAGTGTGCATTTATATTCTGTTTACATTTAAACGTTTAATATACATATTTAAACTTATATTTTGCTAATGGTTACAAAAATGAAATAATAATCATATCCCTTTAGTTCTGTTGAAATAATTAGGAATTTTAGTTTTATGTTAACTTTTTCCTTTTTCTTTTCATTTCCTCTCTCTCTCTAAAGATAGAGAGAGAGAGAGAGAGAGAGAGAGAGAGAGAGAGGATCTTAAGCAGGCTCCCTGCCCAGGGCAGAGCCTGATGTGGGGCTTGATCTCATGACCCTGAGATTATGACCTGAGCTGAAATCAAGAGTAGGATACTTAACCAATTAAGCCATGCAGGTGCCCCTATGTTAACTTTTTTCCTTTTTTTTTAAATAAAAGATTTTATTTATTTATTCATGAGAGACACACAGAGAGAGAAGCAGAGACACAGCAGAGGGAGAAGCAGGCCCCATGCAGGGAGCCCCCCATTTGGGACTCCATCCCCGTACTCCAGGATCACACCTTGGGCTGAAGGGAGGAGCTCAACCACTGAGCCACCCAGGTGTCCCATTAACCTTTTTTCTTTCTTTTTCCCCCATTAACCTTTTTTCTTAGAGCATGTCTTTTGTAGTTCAAGAATCCATTAACAGTTGCGTTGCAGTTTTAAGTCACATTTTCATCATTTGCTTAGATTTTATTATTAATAAGTGTTTATTCACTTTGTTGTAGAGGGGCATTTTGACCTCTTTGTTCATTTACTTGAGGACAGGGACCATTAAAATAAGCTTCGTATATTCCCCTAGAGCCTTACAATAAGCAGTTCATGCTGGTAGTGTGATGTTGGGGACAGGATTGGCCTTGAAGTGTGACTTGTGTTTGTCTCAGCTCTGCCACCCATCATTGTCATGAGTATAAGTGATCTACTAACCCCACTGATCCTCAGCTTCCTCAACTCCAAGATAGTAATAACTAGCAGGCTACTTAATAAGGATAAGAGGATCACATCTGTAACAATTTTGAGATCTGCAGTGCACATGGCTGAATCAACTGATGGATATGTGGGAAACGAAGAAAAACCGAGAGGAAGCCCAGAGATGGATGTATCCTGAACGTGAAGACTGCTCCCTGGAGCCTTTCTTAGCAGACTTTGCTTCGTAGCTGCGTTTTTTGTTTTGTTTTTAAGATTTTATTTATTTATTCATGAGAGACTCAGAGAGAGAGGCAGAGATTTAGGCAGAAGAAGCAGGCTCCCTATGGGGAGCCCCATGTGGGACTTGATCCCTGAGCTTTGGGATCATGCCTTGAGCCGAGGGCAGATGCTCAACCACATCACTGAGCCACCAGGTGCCCCCAGCTGGCTAGTGTCTTGGGTGAGTTTGGCCGAGAAGCGGCTGGACAACGTAGGGGAGGTGCTGGCAAGAGTGTGGGGCTTTGTGAGCCCCCACGTGCAGCCAGGTGGGGGCCCCAGTTTAGAGGCAGCCTGCTCACTGCGCAGGCGGGTGCCCACTGGTGTGATGCTGTCCTGCTAGTAATGGGGGGCGGGGGCCGGGCGCAGACCCACAGAAAGCCTTGTTGGAAGGGCACAAGGGCATACTCGCTTTCCAGTGAGTTTGTGTGCTCAGCTTGATCTCTCCTTCCCCCTGGGAGTCCTCACATTCATCTTTCTCCTCTCCCATTTTCCCCTGACTCTTGGCTCTAGTTTTTGTAACTATTTTATTTATTGATGAGAGAGAGAGATAGATAGATAGATAGAGAGAGAGAGAGAGAGAAGGAGCAGTGGGGGGAAAGGGAGGGAGAGGGAGAAAGAGTCCGAAGCCAACTGTGCACAGAGCCAGATGTGGATCATGACCTGAGCCAAAACCAAGAGTTGGATGTTCAACTGACTGAGCCACCCAGGCACCCATCGCCTTGCTCTACTTTTAATGCTACTTAAAAATTTTTAAGGTTTGCATTTATTAAAAACCTCCCTCTCTAGCTCTTGCATGCTGTCTGTCTCCCTCTCTCCCTCATCTCTACTGTTTTTAAATTTTTATTTATTATTTTTTTTAAGATTTATTTATGCATGAAAGACACAAAGAGAGCAAGACAAAGACATAGGCAGAGGGAGAAGCAGGCTCCATGCAGGAAGCCCGATGCAGGACTTGATCCTGGTACCCCAGGATCACCCCCTGAGTGGAAGGCAGATGTTCAACTGCTGAGCCATTCAGGCATCCCTCTATTGTTTTTTTAAAATCTGGGAACTTTGTGCCCAATCTGGCCCAGTTTGATGTTTATTTGCTTTCTATTTTTCACAAGGATGAGAGGAATCCCCATGGCAGGGAAGAGGCAGCCGGTTGACCTTTCTTGGCTTTTTTTGCTGGGGTTACTTGCTTCCTACAGTATCTCTGCCCACTCCCTTAGCCTGCTCTCTGGCATTTCTGCTGAAGTTTTTCTAAGTGCTCAGGGCCTGAGCCACACTGAGCCAGGTTTGCTCTCAACTGGGTCTCACTCAAGGCTCCCCTTTACCCATTCTGTGCTTGGTATCAGGGGTTGGTACATCCTTTGCTCTACTTGAGACCCTCCCCTATAATGAACTTTTTAAGTTTTGGATCATCAGAAAGGTGCAGGGGTAACAGGGAGAGTTCTCTTCACCCAGTTCCTGTTAACATGAACATCTTTTGGCCCAATGCTATTAACTAAATGACATATTTCAGAATTCACTGGGTTTTCCGCTAATATTCTTTTAGTTCAAGATCCAGTCCATGATCCCACATTGCATTTAGTTCTTGTGGGCCTGTGGCTTCCTCCCATCTGTGATAGCTTCTCAGTCTTTTACTGCTTTTTACGATCTTGAAGGTTTTGGAGAGCACCTCATTTTAATTTAAGGGAACACAAGTTCTCTTGCATTTGGAAAGGAGGAAGAATAAATAAAGTAATTCATGATTTTCCACCATCTAAGAGTAAAAATCTCCTCTCACATAAGCCATTTTCCTGGTAGTGACATTGACATTCTCAGAAGATTACTTAAAAGGCAGTTGGAGCAATTTTATTCCCTCTCCAGAAGTTTGACTATTTAATTATTTATCTTCATGACCCTGACCTTAGTATATGAATAGAGTGTGTGGAGTCGACAGGTTAATGATACCCTTGCGTGATGTTATACACAGTCCTGCCCACTCTCCCCACAGGCTGCATAGCTGGGCTAGGATTTGGAGAGATGAGCATCTTTGCAGGGGCCACCCCTGCCCTGGCATCTGGGGATACATATTTCCCTCTGTCTCTGCCTCTGTGGGGATACAGAATCTAAATGAGGACAACAAGCAATGACAGCCCAGATGTCATTATCTGAGAGACCAAAACCCAACAAGGCCCACTTTATCTGGGTTTGGCACCTGGGTATGTCTCATGGAGGGCACCCCAGGCTTCCCTACATCAGGATAGTGGGAAATGTGGTTACAGTGACTATCAAGGCCCCCAGAAAGGGAAAGGATGGAAAAACACAGCAAAGAAGCACTGCATGAGCCTGGAATGGAGAAGAAGAAATGCACAAAGAGTAATTCGTCTTTCCTTTCAGGTCCAATGTGTTCATGTGACTGTCCTGTGGCTGGCTGAGCTTCCTCATTCTCTGCCTCCTACATGTGTGAATGGCTGGCTCCTCAGGAGAAGGAAGCTCTACAAAGTCCAGAGTAAGATGATTGATCTGATCTTCCAGAAAGATCTCTGGAACTGCACAGAGTCCTGACTTGGGGTTCAGAATGGGTGGCAATGCTTCTGGACAGCGAGTGAGCTTTCATATTGTAGAAGAAGCACTGGATGGTGCTAGCTCTGCTAACTGGTGATGAGATTTGAGGTCATTCATTATCCTTGGCTTCCTTGTTTGTAACAAAGAAAGGGGGAGTGTATTGGATAATTCTAAGTTTCCTTCAAAATCTAGCAAACTGATTCTTATTTAGCTCCATTACACCCAAGATAGCCCAGATCACCTCCTTTTCTCTTAGTGCCATTATGTGAGAACTTTGGGAAGCATCATGGTAGTGGAGGGTACACTTTCAGCCATCCAACATCCACTTTCCATTCCTAACGATGCCCCCAAATATTTTTTTTGACAATTACCAATTCCACAGTGCTTTTAGGTCTGATGGCATCCTGTCCTTCCATAAACATAGGGATATGTGACCATACCAGGCCAATCAGATGATCCTTTTCAGGAATTAGAATCTTGAGCAAATAGGAAAAGCCTGCAAATGCCTGGTGTTGCCCACTGGTGGCATCTTGATCTTGCCATCCCTCTACTTGCTGCTTCCAGGAGCTGTCTATGCCCTAGTAGTGTCCATGCTGGGGTCCTGCCTTCCAACTGACTCTGAGAGCCTCTGATCTCCTTTGGTGTTACTACCTTTTCCATAATTAGGCAAAATCAGTTTCTTTTCCTTGCCATCATAGATCTGTAAATAGTGAAGAGTTTTCTGCTTAACTTCTTAAATGTGAACTTGTAGCAAGAATCTTTGCTTTGAATTTCAGACATTTCCAGAGTTCTGGAAATTACTGGTCATGCCACCCAGTGATATTCAGGCTCTGGAATGAAACAGACCTAAGCCAAATTGGATGTGACATTTCGTGGCTCCTTGGCTCATGGGTAGCCCTGGATAACTCTCCAAAACTCCCTAAGTCTTGGTTTCTTGCCTATTAAATAGAAAATAATAATACCAGCTACATAGAATGATTGTAAAGATTAAAAAGATATTTATATTTATGTTAAGTTCTCAAGAAACTCTTAATCTGAAGTGTTTTTTTTTTTTTTTTTTTAATAGAAGGGAGGGAGGGACAGAGGGAGAAGGAGAGACAATCTCAAGCAGACTCTCTGCTGATCATGGAGCTAGATGCAGGACTCTATCCTATAACCCTGAGATCAAGACCTGAGCTGAAATCAAGAATGGGATGCTCAACTGACTGAGCCCCCCCCAAGCACCTCTGAATCCAGTGTTGACTGCAATCAAGAAAACTTGGGCGGATTGTGGCACCATGTTGGATCTCATCACCTCCACTGTACACATGAGGAATTGAGACATGAAGCAGTTACAGAACTTGCTCAGAGCCTCCTGAAGCACTTGATGTACTCTGATGTTTTCTGACAGAGAGAAGACTGGGCAGACAGACCCATATCACACACACACTGGGGGATCCGTGTGCTTTTTGAATCCCTTGCCTTATCTCTGGGAAGGTGCTGTCACTGCAGTCAGGGAAAGGGACAGCCTCATTAGTAGGCAGGACTCAGAGCCTGTGCTCCTGGATTTGTTCTTTTTTAAAAAAAGATTTTATTTATTTATTTGACACACAGAGAGAGAGAACAGAAGCAGCGGGAGCAGCAGCAGAGAGAGAGGGAAGAAGCAGGCTCCCCACAGAGCAGGGAGCCCCATGTGGGGCTTGATACCAGGATCCCGGGATCATGACCTCAGCCAAAGGCAGATGCTTAAATAGACTGAGCCACTCAGGTGCCCCTAGATTTGTTCTTGAAGTGAATTTTCACTGTGTTTATTATAAGCAGCCAGGCAGCTGCTGTTTCCTGTTGGCTTGACTTCCTTTTCCTTGAGTTACCAAACCTCAAGGATCAGGGAAGGCGAGCAGGAAGGGGAGGCAAGACAGGGTTAAAACAGGACTCTGTTTTCAGCAAGGGATGAATTTCCCTGCAGCTGTTCCCGCTTAGTCCGGATGTATCGATAGGATGTAAAGATGTGCTTCATCGCTCAGCCCTGGTTGCAGCTCTGAAGATAGAGATCAGCTCTCATCTTGGAGATCTGGCCCAGGGACCAGACATCTGCTGCCGAGGCCAGAGGCAGGACTGGCCAGTGCTCTGGCCACACGCTGGCACAGCCAAGGGAGCTGGAGCAGAGTCGTGGGCTGTAAACATTGGCTTGAACAAGTCATCTAGTCAAGTAGCCAGAGGGATGGGAGGGGCACCCTCACATCCAGAGCCTCCTGGAGCGAGAGACACAGTGACAGTCCCATTCAATACTTACTTTATTTCATCTGCATGTCAACCCTCCTCCCCCAACCTTATTTTATTATCTTACTCTATAGACAGGAAACCAAAGCTTGGGGGAGATTCCGTGTATCTGGGCAGGACAAAGAACAGAATCAGGATTCAAGTTCAGATTCTGCTTGACTCCAGGGCCATTCCAGAAATCTGCTTTTCCTTTGGGCCCTGCGATAGGATGGCTGGATGCTTCCTGCTATGATTTCCATCTCTGACCATCCCTTAAATGAAATACTAGAATGCAGATAACTGATCAAACCCACAGACAGAGGGGAAGTTCTTGTGTTGGATGTGGTTGTGGAAGAGGGGGTGACAGCTGATGTGAGGGAGTGTCTGTCTCAAGCCTGGGAAAGCCTGGACCAAAAGCTTGGTCAGCTGGAGAAGCTGAAACTGGTTGGAGATCCTTAGAAATCATTCAGGGCAGTGGTTCTCAAATGGTGGCGATTTTGGTAGTGTCGGGAAATGTTTTTGCTTGTCATGCTAGGGGTGGGGGTACTGTTAGCCTTCAGTGGGCAGAGCCCAGGGGTGCCGCTAAATGTCCCACAGTGCACAGGACAGCCCTCCACAGCACAGGATCCTGTGACCTAAAATGTCAATGGTGCCAAAACTGAGAAAGCCTGGTCTTGGTATTTACAGGTGTGTAAATAGCTTCCAAGAGGTACAGCGCCCTCCCTCAGGTAACACAGCCCACATGAGGCAGAGATCAGACCAGAGCCTGGTTTATTACACCCCAGGTGAGTGACGTTCACACTGTTGAGTGGCCTCAGGCAAAGAACATAGGAAGGGGCCTCTCAGGGGAGCGAGGGGTCCGGCATGACTCAGCTCAGATTGCCGGGCTGGGTAGAGATGCACAGGTGTCTTCCTGGGGAAGAGACGCTCCCGGTCTGCTGATTTGTCTACTGGGCCCAGAGCCTGAGGGAGGAAAGGGTGCTGTGGGGAGTCCTGGGAGCCAGTGGGAGACGAGTGCTTCTGAAAGAGGCTGATAGGAGGTTCTAGTCAGGTCTTTCTCAGCTGGCTCCGAGATGCCACTTTCCATGCCAGCCTTGGTGACCTTCACGTCCATCTGGTGGGAAAATAGGCCACCATATTCCCTGACTCCTGAAGAGCTCTTGATAGTTAGAAAGCACTTTTTTTTAAAAAATAAAGATTTTTGTTTATTTATTCATGAGAGACACACACACACACACAGAGGCAGAGACACAGGCAGAGGGAGAAGCAGGCTCCATGCAGGGAGCCCAATTTGGGACTCCATCCCGGGACCCCGGGATCACGACCTGAGCCAAAGGCAGGTGCTAAACCACTGAGCCACCCAGGCACCCCTAGAAAGTACTTGTTGACACCAGGCTTCCTCCTTAACTGAGCATGCCTGGCCACAGTGGTGTGCCATAGGCAGAACCAGCACGATTCTTTCCGTTTTGGAGATGATGGAAGTGGGGTTCTGGAGTTAACCACCTGACCTCATCTCACCAGAGGCCTGGCTGAACCAGGATCCCTTCTGACTCATGCCTGGTGCTCTTTCAACTATTAAACCACTTCCTTCCGATGGGCGAGCTTTTGTGTGAGCTCTGTGCTAGGTCTTGCCTCACATTCTGTCTGCTTCTCCACGTCCCTGTATATCCTCTGTTTCTTGAAGGTGTGAACATCTCAGTTTTTACACTCCAATTGACATATACATTCAGTATTTAATTTTTTCATTTTAATAAAGGAATTTCTCAATTGGGACATTGGCGTTTGTGAGGTCTGGTGCTGCACAGCAGGGACACAGTGTTGACAGAGTGGTAATTCTGTCCCCTATGCACTCAGAGCCCAGGGTAGACAGAGCAGAGACAGGCAACGTCTGGGGAGTCAACAGAAGGTGCTGTGGGAGTGGTGGTGAGCACCCAGCACAGACCTGGAAGGGCTCTCGGAGAAGTCGTGGAAAGCCACTGACCTCATATATGCTTTATAATTGGCACTCCTTCCTCAGGAGACCTTATGCTTCTTCAGGAAATAGAGCATTTCTTTTCACTTTTATCTCTCTAGCCCTTAAAAGCATGCTGGGCACACCATAGTAGCCGAATACATGCTTGTTCCTTTCTGTCCCCTCCCAGGAGACAATGAAAAGCATGATTTTGGACTCTCAGTTCTGTAACGTATTTGCTGTGCCGCTTGGGGAAAAATAAGCCAATCTCTCTGAGCTTCCAGTTCCTCACTTGGAAAATGGTGATGAAAGAGATGGCTACCTCGTAGGCCTCCCATGGAGGTTATCTGTGCAGAGCATTCAGCACTGTTACTGTGTGTGACACATGGGAAGATGACCATAAACACTACTCTATTAGCGATTATATAATTGGCACAGCGATGTCTCTGCTCAGCACATGCACCTGCTCAGCTTCTTGGATCCCAATAACCGTTGGCTAATTTGGATGGTTCTGACACCAGTGTTGTGAGAGTTTGGATTTCACAGGTCAACTGACTTACAGTGCTTTATAGTTGGAAGTGAGGTGAGCTGTCAACATGTGAAGGAGTATCTTTAATGATCCCGCCCCACCCCCCTGCACCCAAACATTAAAAGTTGTTGCTAGAGCAAGCTGGAGATGGGTCTGGAAGCACCCATCTGCCATGGCTGGAAGAGCATGGGGCCAGCACATCTTAGATCCACAGATGGAGCTTGTTGCTTACTGGCTTGCCTTCCCCCTGCCTGAGCCTGTGAAGCCCATCCTTCATCCAGTGAGGTATTTGCAATGCTGAGCTCCAGAGTGCCTGGCTGTCAACCCAAGGCTGCCTGCAGCTGGCTCAGGGATTGTTCAGAGCCCCACATCCTCAAGACCTGCATTGTTCACATCCTCTGCCCTGTCCCGCATCTGCCACATTCCCTTTGCGAAGTATCAGGAGATAGTTTACCTGTTGGTATGTAACCATCTCTACTGGTAGCCAAACAGTGGACAGGATTGCTGAGCCTGGCTAAGTCTGTGCTGGGAGCCCTGTGACAGAGATGGGGACCTCTGCCACTCCCCTGAGCCATGAATGTCCAGGGTAGACTCTAGAGCCCTGCACCCCCTTGATGCATGCCCCCTGATGCTGCTCTCTGGAGCAGCTCAGAATTCCAGCTCAGAATGCCCATGCTGTCTCTAGCAATTGTTCTCTGCATGCACATACCAAGAGATTTTTTTCCCCTCTCTGTTGGTACATGGTCAAAATGCAAGCATCTGGGTGCCCACTTCCCTCCACATTTCCAACCACCTGCTTGAGTGTTGTTAGGCAGCCAGCCATGGGGACTGAGGCCTTGAAGCTGAAGAAGCCATCGACTGTGAAGCTGGGGACTCAGAGCCTCACTGTCTCACTCAACGCCTCTGTTCAGGGGCCCTGCCAGTGTTGTTACAACATCGACAGAGCGTGTCTAACAACACATTGGAATGATCCTCCCCAGACCCTGCATTGCCTTTCGTTAGAATTTCCCCTGTGCCCACAGCCCGTGTCTGCTACTCATGAGTCCATCGAGCTCCTGATTTCTTTTTGCACCACATCAGCCAGTCTCCTCAGACTAGTGCCTCAGCAGGTGGAGCTGGGTAGGGATTTTTAATCAGTCCAAAAAAAGACTTCAACCCTTCAAGAAATCTTGAGTCTCATAGATGCTGATTTTTATTGCCCACTTCTTGGGGCCTCCTTTGCTGGTCTTTACCAGAAGGAAATTTCTGGACCTCAATCTCTGTATGCCTGGCTTTTGAACAGGTTACCCACTCTTGCCACCAAGTTTAAGGTTGACCTCAGAGGGTTTTCACAACTTCCTCAGACTTTTGGGAGGTATTCCTAAGGGCACTTTTCAAAGTGGTAGGAGAGAAGGGAAGGGAGGTGGGATGTGGGCAGTGAGTATGCAAGTGGGGACAGGTGATGCTCCTGAAGGTAGAATTATACCTCCCGATTGCCCAATGATCTGGTGCTAAGCCTGGGGCACCTTGGATCAGTTGATTGAACTCAGGATTCTGTGCAGATAGAGTAACATTAATGTCAGTGGTAGGAAGAAGCCCCTCTAGAGGGCAATGAAGCAGGAGGGATGTCTCTACAGGGAGAATTAGATATTCATCCTTTATCTTGAATCATTTTTAGAACTCTGAAGGGTGACATGAAGACATCACCCACATAGACCAGTGTTCTGTGGAATGCAGTGACCCTCCACTTTCATCTTGAGGCACCAGCTAGGGAAGTATCTGGATGCTTCAGCTGTACAATGCGTTTTGGGGTCCCCTATATGTCACCATAAAGATGAGACCCAAAGAACATGACATTTTGTTGAACAGAGTTCATAAGCTTTCAAATACACAAAATACATATGAGGAGGGTCTTGGGCAATACAGAGAGTTCCAGAGACCTGGCTGGAGCCTTGAATCTGCTGAGAAGGAAATGAAGAATAATCCCCATTGGTTGGAGGGGAGTGGTAGGGAAAGACAAGAGGATTTTCAAGAATTTTTTTTTTTTTTTTAAGTAAACTCCATACTCAGAGTGGAAGCCATTGGGGGCTTGAACTCATGACCCTGAAATCAAGACTTGAGCTGAGATCAAGAGTCAGATGCTTAATCAACTGAGCCACCCAGGCACCCCAAGAGGACATTTTTGATACAACATTGCAAACTGTCTTTCTGTGAAATAAATCTTTACCCTTGGCAACCAAACCCTCAGCAAATTCTTGATGTGTGGGTTGGGGTGGGGTTTTGAGCAAAGTCAGGAAAAAGGAGCCCTTAGGATTGGTGAGAGTAGAGGAAAGTAGAGGAAAGAAGATATAGGGGAGGATATATTATATGAATGATATAAGCAAGACAGAGATGGATGCAGAGAGGGATGGAGAGCCAACAGAGGTCACGACAATGTGTCTGGGGATTTGCAGAAATCTTGAGGGAGGCATTGGATCTCCTGCAGGGTGTAGGTGTGGGCACTTGTGCCAATTTTATTTAAATCCTAAAAACCTCATGTAATACCTGAGTATGTGTGGATACACATAGACAAAGGTCGAGAAGAGAGTGTTCAGGGAGACCGCTACTCAGCTGCATCTGGGGGGTGTGATGTTATGTAAGTGCCCAGGGAAGGTGAGGGAAACTTCACTGTTCCTACCACATATATTTCAATATTATTTCATTTAAGGACAGATGAATTAAAAACATACCCTTTTATAATTTAAAAGTGAAAAAAGGGTGCAAGTCATCCATTATCTCACTGCCCAGATGTGATAACTTTAAACATTTGATGTGGATTCTTACTAGTGTGTTTCTATCCATATGTAAACACATGTACCTGCATGTGTAAAAAATGAAGTCATCCCAGCCTTGTTGTGTAGCTTACTTTTGAAACCTAGTAATATATCTTAGACATATTTCCATGTCCTCAGAATACAGTCACACACCATCATCTCTTAATAGATGCATGATATTCCATCATGTATGTGTCCCATGCCTGATGTAGCCAACATTATGGACATTAAGATTGTTTCCATTTTTCCCTACTACACACAGTGAAAATCTTCATGGCTGCATCTTTTCACATTTTTTAGTTATGTCGTAGAAAACATTCTGAGAGGTAGAATTACTGGATCAAAGGGAAGTTATGTTAAAAAATTTGATATTTATCATCCAATAATCTCCCAGAAATGTACCAGTTTCCACTTCTACCAGCAATCAGCACTCACGCTCACATAGTTTTTTGAGCTCGAACTCAGAAATAATATTCCTGACAAATAGACATTATTTTTGCCCCGAGGGGGTTTACACTCTGTTAGGTGGCTTGTTAGCATGTGCTAAGTAAGATTCCTTGTGTATTTGACAAGTAGTTATGCCAACTTTACCATGTGCTGGACAGTTTTCTGAGGACCTTTAAAGATTAAGTCATTTAATTTTCAAGCACAACCCTGTAAGTCAGTAGTAGTATTTCCATTTTACAAGTAAAAAAGCTGAAGCAATGACATTAAGTAGCTTGCTTAAGGATTCACTGGTGATAAGTGGCAGGCCCAGGAGTCGAACCTACAAAGCATCCTGGCTCCAGAATCTGTGTTCTTAATCCTGTGCACAACAGGTAATAAAATTCTCAGCCCTGAGATAGTGAAAAAGTGGCTTGAAAACACTTCATTCAATCATGGGGGTTAATAGGAAAATGAGCTTCTAGCTTGCCAGGACCCCCCTTTAGATCCAGGGTTGCAAGCAGCCTCAGCGTGCTCAATTGTCCCATATCTGGGCAGGTTAGGTTCATACAGAGAAGTGAGGATCATGGGATTTTCCATTTTAAGAGTAGCATTGGAGGAAACCCAATGGAATGCTAGACTTCCTATGGCTTGTGGCTGACACAGGAAGTTGGAACTCTTTCTGGAGGTTTGAGTGGTGCATTGCTTCTGAAGAAGGAGGACAGCTAGAATATGAAGAGGAGAGAGAGAGAGAGAAAAACAGACAGGCAGACAGGCAGAGAGCCAGACAGGATGAGATGGGAGCTGCATCTTGGATGAAAGTTGGAAGGCTAGATTGCAGGGTGTGGGGGCCAATTGTCCTGGGAAGGAAGGATAAACCCATATGGCTGGAGAGCAAGCTGTGGGTGATTTAGGTGGGAGATAAGGAAGGGGAGTTGGTTTCAAATCTTAGAAAGCCCTGAGCCCAGGCAAGGGGTTGGACTGAGGACAATGGAAACATTCTGTCTTAGAGCAGAGAAGTGGTGTGACCAGAACTGTTTTAGGAACACTTTGCAGAAAGATGAGAAGATTTATGAGAGACTGGAATAAGAGATCATGGCAGAGTCCAAGCTAGAGGCATCTGGGGTTCGATTTAGGGCAGAGGCAGTTTGAGCATAAAGATGGGGATGATGCAGAGGCCACACGAAGCTGAAACTGAGAGTCTGCATGACTTTTTTTTTTTTTTAAGATTTTATTTATTTATTCATGAGAGAGGGAGAGAGAGAGAGAGAGAGAGAGAAGCAGGCCCCATGCAGGGAGCCTGATGTGGGACTCGATCCCAGGACTCCAGGATCAGGCCTTGAGCCGAAGGCAGATGCTCAACCACTGATCCACCCAGGCATCCCTGCGTGACTGACTTCTATGAAGCTGGAAGGTTAGTGAGTTAGGAGTGAGCAGTGTGTGGGAAGCTGCTCCTGCCCTTACCTGAGATGGTGAACCCAGGGCGAGGGTAGATTGAGGGTGGGGATGAGAGAACAGAGACTCCTGTTTTGGATTTGTGGGTCCAAAGGTTTGTGAGTTATCTCAATGAAAGGGCCAAGCAGCAGAAGGACATGCACGTTTGGTACTAGGGACAGAAGTTAGGTCCTAAAGGAGAGTCCCGGAGTCACCAACCCAGGGGACAGCTGTGAAGCATGAGTGGGGATGCATTCCCACAGGGATGACATGTAAAGCAGGAGGAGCAGAGGACACTAATCTTTGAGAAGCACTTCTATTTAGGGTAGTGGTTCTCCACCTTGGCCCCATGTTGGAATCACCTGGAGACCATAAAGGCTCCTGCTGCCCAGGTCCAACATCAGACGTCCTGATTTCATTGACTTGGAAGGCAGCCAGGGCATTAGACATTGCAATGCTCCCCAGGTAATTGTACAGCTTAGGTAGAGAGCTATTGATTGAAGGAGGTGACAGGAGAGGAATAAGATAGAGAGCCATCTCAGTAGAGAGGTGAGCGTTTAGAAGTGTTTTCATTTGTTCTATAACATTTGCTGAGTACCTAATAATAATAATAATAGCTACCATATATTGAAGGCTTTGCTCTGTCAGTCCCTGGACTGAGTGCTTTACACATATCCTCTCATTGTGATGCTTACACAATACTGTGAGATAAGTATCTTCACCCTCTTTCACAGGTAAAGAAAGTACGAATCAGAGAAATTCAGGAACTGCCAAAAGTCACACACCCAAGTGGAGGAAGCAGGATTTAACCTATGATATTGAATGTCTTCAAAAGCCTGGGAGTTAATCACTGTGCTACGATGCCCCTGCCCCCTAGACCTTGTGCTCGGAGCTCTCAAGGGCCTTGTAATCTGATGGGTGTTGGAAAGGTTACCCACGATAAGGTAAGTGCTGTCATGGAAGAATGTGCCAAGCACCATGGGTACCAGGAAGAGGGTGCCCACATCAGCCTGGAGGACTTAAGAAAAGCTCTATGAGCTAATGCCCAAGGCAACATTTCCAGTTTATTCCCAGACTCCATGTCTTGATAGGAGGGTGGCATGTGTGTGCAAGGGGAAAAGAATAGATGGTGGCTATGCTGGAGTCACACAACCATGATGTTGATCAACACATGGATATTTTTGAGAGAAGCTGGAGACTGTGTTAACTTTCCTTTCAGGCCATGGGACTTCATGAAGATGACAAAGCTGCTCTGGTGGATGGCAGCCCAATTTTTTTCTGCCTACTTTTTAAGTTACCCTGGAACAATAGTCATAACCACTGAGAGGGGGATTCTAGTCTTAGTAACCCTGAACAATTCTGCCTGGGGAGCACCCCACTGAGCCAATTGTTCTAAGGAGAAAAACTCTGAGAGAAAGTTTGACATCTGCCATGGGAAGGTGTCTTCTAAGCCAATGTGAATTTACTGTCTCTGGAAGGAGAAAGGGCACATATAGGCTTTCAGAAATGGGAAGGTAAAAGTGGGCATTCGTCAAAGTTGTCATCCTCTTATATATCAAAACTGAGACGGTACTGATGTCATTCTTGACTGCATGAGTCAGAACATAATAAACTTTAAAATTGCCAGACCGAAGGTAGACGCTCATGCTTGTGATTTATGACAGGAATCACAAGGTGCTTCATTAATTTCCCCACTGCCCGTTTATGTTTGCATGAAGTGCAAGGGGTGGAGGAAGAGAAGCTGAATCCTTTGGTGGATGTGGTCAACAAGGCTGTGGTTTCAGAGGGAACCACGTTCACTCTGTCCCTCTTAAGATCGGGTCCCTGGCCTCTGGTCTTGACTGAGAATGACACCTATGCATTAATCACCCTGCCCCCTCTCTGCTCTGTCCTTGAGACTTCTCAAGGGAACCAGCTGGTAAACAGGTTTAATTGAAGTTCCCAAAAAGTCCGGGAGTTGAGAACTCTTTATTTGACTGTAGTAACTATATCAATTGAAGACATAATTAGTGACTAAAATGTACAATCTGATATAAGTGACCCTTCCCAATTTGCAGAACTGTTTATTAAGCTTAGTGAAGTCACTCGAGGCTAAAATATGAGACATTCAACACTAGGATGATTGAAAAATGGCAAAAATGTCACTGTACTAAAATTAATCAGATGTACACAATGATGAAAATACAAATGAGGATAAAACTTCAAGAGATTAATGTAAATTCTGATGACTTTTCACCAAGTGATTCAGGATTTTTAAAAATCTCTCTAAACATTTCTCTCTCTCTCTCTCTTTTTTTTAAAAAAAGATTATTTATTTTTTCATGGGAGACCCAGAGAGAGAGGCAGAGACATAGGCAGAGGGAGAAGCAGGCTCCCCGCAGGGAGCCTGATGTAGGACTCAATCTCAGGACCCCGGGATCATAACCTGAGCTGAAGGCAGGCGCTCAACCACTGGGCTACCCAGGTGTCCCTTCTACTTAACAGTTCTTGATAGTAAATTCTCTTTTGTACAAACAACTGGTATGATTTGTGTCTCCTGACTGGACTGTGCCCAATACACTAGAAGTCTCTTTTGGGGGAGCTTCAGGGTTGCTTCTGGCTGGAACTTGGGATCCTGGGGCTGAGGCAGACTGCCCTTCAAACCTTCCACTCCAGCATCATCTTGCCCCTTGACATGGAAATCCCTGGTCAAGGGTGTTAACCAAGACTCTCTGCTTCTGTGAGCCTCTCCCTTCCCCTCCTTTGGGCACTAGGGATTTTCTGGGGTTCCTTCATGTCAGATGCAATCAGCAAGGAATGTGGGGACATTCTTGACCATTTCCTGTCTGGAACACCTGCTGGCATCTCTTTGGTGTCTTGTCCATGTCTTGTACTATGTGTGGCATTGGTGAGACTCTTGGTTTCTTTTCTTTTCTTTTCTTTCTTTCTTTCTTTCTTTCTTTCTTTCTTTCTTTCTTTCTTTCTTTCTTTTTCTTTCTTTCTTTCTTTCTTTCTTTCTTTCTTTCTTTCTTTCTTTCTTTCTTATTTTTACTTATTTATTCATGAAAGACAGAGAGAGAGAGAGAGAGAGAGAGAGAGAGAAAGAGAGAGAGAGAGGCAGAGACACTGGCAGAGAGAGAAGCAGTCTCCATGCAGGGATGCATGACTCAATCCTGGGGACTCCAGGGTCACGCCCTGGGCCAAAGGCAGGTGCCCAACTGCTGAGCCTCAGAGGCATCCTAGACTCTTAGTTTCTAATGTCAGTCAAGAAAGAGCACCTTAGGGGCACCTGGGTGGCTCAGTTGGTTAAGTTTCTGCCTTTGGCTCAGGGCAAGCCCTGCATCGATCCCTGATGAGCAGGGAGACCTTTTTCTCCCTCTCCGTCTCCCTCTGTTCTCTCTCTTTCAAATGAATGAATGAGTGAGCACCTTAGTCTATCCATTTACAGATACTCAAACTCCTGGGGATTCTCTCATATTTTTCTTCCCTTTTCTCTGCTTCCCTCTCATTAACTGGAGGATCTCAGCCACTATACTCCCTCTAACTTGCTTCATCTTCTGTCAACCCTTGTCTCTTATTTCTAGGCCTCTATATCTTGCCTTTCGGCAGAGGGAAGAAAAAGAAATCCTCCCAATTCACACATGCTTTCCATCTATTTGTCTCAAGTGGCTCCCTATCTACTACATCTAGGACTTTGGGACCTTCCCCCAACCCCTTTGGAAAAAAGATTCTTTGTAGAGGTTTTCTAAGAACATGATATTTGATGTCTTAGTTTACCAGTTGGCCACAGAAGAACATGTCAGGTAGCACTCTGCTATTATTATATGGTACTTCCAATGGTGGTGAGCAAGACAGGAAGTAGAAAGAAGGACAGTGTAAGCTCAAGTAGGCAGCAGATGTGTCAGAAGGCTTGGCCTTTGGGTTCCGCCAGCCTGTTTCTGTGGATTTCTCCTCACTGTGGCAGAGCCCCCAGTGAGACTGCAGAGTCAGCTCCCCTAAGCACCCTAGCCAAAGCTCAGCCTTTCTATTCCCTCCAACAAAGTCCCCAGCTCAGCCTCTTTTCCACAGCACTTTTGCCCCAAATGCTAATTGCATTTAACTAATCCACAAATGAAACATCCACACAGAATTCCATTTTAATTAGCATACCATACTCTTTGTGCAAATTTGCTCTCAGAGGAGTCCCATCGCAACCGTGTGGAGACAGTAATGACAGGGCCCCTTAATGTTTTCCCGATAGCTTTTAACTGCAAAAGCATTTGGGCAGCATGCCATGAGCATCCTGCCCGACTGTATTACTGGGGAACATCTCATTGGCTAGAAGTTGGGTCTCCTGAAAACTTCTGAGTTTCTTTACACTTGCTCTTGAACCCCAGTTGTGCCACTTCTTATGAGGATGCCATGAAAGGTAGCATTGTCTAGGATGAAAAGAAAAATTGGGCTATGGACGATTTTCTTTTCTCTGAGCCATGAAATTTCAATGTTGAAAAAAGACTTTAAAATAATTTTGTCTAGCTGGTTCACTTTATAGTTGGGAAAACTATGGTCCACATTTGTTTAGCTCCAATGAAGGCCTCCCCAGTGGTTCTTAATGCTGGATACATGTTAGAATTCCCTGGGAATGGTAAAAAAAAGTACCAGTGTCCCACTAAATCAGGTTTGGTGGGGACCCAGCATTGTTATTTTTCTTTTCCTTTTTTTTTTTTTTTGAGGGGAGGGAGGGGGCAGAAGGAGATGGAGAGAGTGGAAGGAGAGGGAGAGAGAGAGAATCTTAAGCAGGCTCCACACCTAGTCATCGCAGGGCTGGATCTCACGACCCTGAAATCATTACCTGAGCGGAAACCAAGAGTTGGATGCTTAACCAACTGAGCCACCCGAGCGCCCCTACCCTGGCATTGCTATTTTTCAAAGCTCCACATTATGGGCTGAATTGTGTCCCTTCAAAATTGAATAAATGATTGGATCGGTTCTCCCATGGACCGTCAGACCTGAAACGGCCGTAAGGTCAGAGACTGGCAAACAGTGAAAACTCCAAACAGGTAGCTGGCCAATTGCCCAAACAAATGAAGAAACTTACAGATTCATTGGTTCAATCTATTCATTTTATAGATGAGGAAACTAAGATAGATCACATGCTTCAGAGGAGGAGCTGTGGCTCATCTTTCCATCTGAGTGAATGAAGGGAAGACATTAATACCCAAACAGAATATAAAATGCAAATACTACAAGGCATATCATCTATTAACACGTGAGGCCCTTTCACTGGTGGCTGCTTGAATGCACACGCTTGAGGAAGAATGCCCCCAGCAGCCAGCTTTGGAGAGTGGAAAGGTGGCTGAACTCAGTGACAGAAGACATGCCTTCTGCATGTTACTCTGTGTCCTTGGTCTCTCTTTCACTTTAATCTCTCCTTTTCCTTAAAACAAACCAAACCAAAACAAAACAAAACAAAAAAACCAACCACAACAGAAAAGTGGAGAGGATAATTTAACAAATACCCATAGTCTCATAGCCCAGAATTAAAAATTATTTTATCCTTTTTGCTTGTCATCAAAGGTAGGAAACACTGCAGAGAAAGGTGAGCTTCCTTTCATCGCCATGTACCGACCCATGCCTTCTCTCCTGACAGGCAGTTGCTGAATTTGAAAAAGAATTGAATCTGATAGTCCTCCAGCCTTTTTTTCCTTTCTTCTGTTTTTGAGCATGGTCTGAATTTTGTCTTTTTGCCTTTTCATCCTGATAATGCTTTATTGAGATATAATTTATATGCAGTAAAAGACAAAAACTTAAGCGTGCTTATGGTGCAACCCTGAGATCAAGAGAGAACGTTCCTATTACTCCAGAAAAGTCTCCCTCCAGACAGTACCATTTGCCCAAGAGTTAACCTGATTCTTATCACCGTAGGTGTCGTCTTTCCTTGAACTTGGTCTAGATGCCCTCTTACAATGTGTTCTCTTGTATCTGGCTTCTGTTGCTTGACATAGTGGTTTTGAGATTCACCCGTATTGGTACTTGTTTTAGTCATTTATTATTTTTTAATTACTGAATACTATTCCATTGTATGAATATAGAACAGTTAATCTGTGTATTCCATAACTATGTATTTTTGTATATTTAAAATGTTATATCTAACATTTCTGTTTTTAAAGTGGAAGGGGGATGTATGTGTACGTATTCTTTCCAATGACTTTCTTTCTTTCTTTCTTTTTTTTTCTTTCTTTCTTTCTTCTTTCTTTCTTTCTTTCTTTTTCTTTCTTCTTTCTTCTTTCTTTCTGATTTTATTTATTTATTTGAGAGAGAGAGAGAGAAAGAGAGAGAGGGAGAACAAGTGATGGGGAGGGGGGAGAGAGAGGGAGAGGGAGAAGCAGACTCCCTGCTGAGTGGGAAGACTGATGTGGGGCTCGATCCCAGGTTGCTGGGATCATAGCCTGAGCCAAAGGTAGACATGTAGCCAACTGAGCCACCGAGGAGCCCCTCATCTGATTTTCTTAATATTTACAAGAATTAGTTTCCTTGTCAAATGATTGCGCTGAACAAATGTGCCCCATGAAGGGACCATTTGCAGAACTTGCTCTGAAACAACCTGGAGCCATGATTCCCAATCTTTGTAGTCACTGGGTGAAGGAGAGGGGTGGCACTTAATACAAGAGCTGGACCTCTTCTTTAAGATTCAGAGTTAGGAAAAAAAAAGATCCAGAGTTAGTAAGTCTGGGGAAGAGCTCTGGCATTTTTTCATGTTATGAATAAACCAGTTAAAGACTACTGCTTGTGATTCTCCAATGATCATAAGAGCTAGCCTGAAATTTTAAAAGAAGTCCTTAAATCAAGATCTCCCTTATTTTACTATGAAAAGCCCCAGTAATATAAAACCCACAGCAAGCAAACACATGAGAACGTGATAGGTATTAAAAATCAGCAGGAGGAGAAATGTGAGTGCTTTAAAATTAAACCAAACCTTTTAAGGTGTGTTGGGAAAGTCCCTGGCATGAAGTCAGGAGATCTGTGTACTAGCTCCAGCTGTGTGGACTGGGGGCAAGCTGCCTAACTTCTCTGGGTCTCAGGAGGTACCCCCACCATAACTAGAAGACGTGGTGGCTGGACATTTCCTGAAATTCTCTCCAGCTCTTGTCGTCAGTGCTTCTCAGTTTAAGAGGAGACCAGAGTGAAAGGACGTGGCCCTTCACCCTTTTGTCAATGTGGGTGTCATCCAGGCAGGTCATGCCTCTTTCCTGCTGGATTAATTCTATTTGTGAAGGGTCTATAAAGCATGGTAAAGCCTTTGATTCATATGAATTCATTGCAAGAAAAAGTATGTAGTTTGCAGCTGTAGGAATATAAAGACACTCTAAGCCAGGGAGAGAGGGATTTGCATTCTACTGCAACGCTGGTTCACATCTCTGTCTGTGCAAGGGATTAGCTAATGTTTTGCTCCCAGGAGGGAACAAATTTGCCCATCCCTTGTGCAGTAGTGGTAACTCTGCAGAGAAATGTGTGCCACATCCTAGAATCATAGTCTGAAGAAACTATCATAGTATCTGGGACATAGTAGGAGCTCAATAAATATTTGATGAACAAAAGAGCCATTTTGAGTTTCTTTGAGGATTCTCCTCTCTTGGCCTGGGTAGAGAAAGCAGCTGTTTCCTCTGCTGTCACCATGCAATTTATATTTGAGTAATAGGTTTTACTACTTGCTGTTGCTTTTCACTCACAGAGGAGAGTTTGAAGTAAAGGGTATGTTCAGAGGTGGGTCAGGGTGGGTGGAGAGATTTGGGGAAGGGCATGGTTCATCCAAATTACCAGCAACTTGAGAAAGAGTGTGGCTGTCATGAGAATCTCTTGAAAACCTCCTCCCTAAAGATACCTAGACCAAGCCCCGTCCTATTTAAAATGTCTTCTTACTTTTTTCTCTTCTCTCTTTTTTTTTTTTTGCAGTCAACATGCACACTAATAAAGTGTGGCATAATATAGGTATCACCAACACTAGGTATTTTTTTTTTAAGATTTGTTTATTTAATTTAGAGAGAGAGAAAGCCCAAGCAGGAAGAGGAGAGGGAGAGAGAATTTCAAGTAGACACCCCGTTGAGATTATGACCTGATCTGAAACCAAGAGTTGGATGCTTAACTGACTGTGCCACCCAGGTGCCCCATCTTAACAATTTTTAAGTGTACAATTCAGTTAAGCATATTTACATTATTATGTAACAGAGCTCCAGAACATTTTCATCTTCTAAAAAGGATACTCTATATATCCCTTCTACTTCACTGGAAAATGCATGAAAAATATGTTCTGAAAGGTCTGAATTTAATGTGCAAGCTATGTGGGTCTGGTTTTACCCAAGAAGTGGAAAGGGGGAAATTAACCAAACTGATATTTAGTGAGCACCTGCTAATATTTATTGAGTCTTCTCCACACAGCATATCCAGGTACTGTGCAGTCCTGAGATCCCATACTTCTCATTTTTGTTCATCTTGTTGATATGAGGATGCTACAAGGAGCTATAATTTCTTTTTTCATGTTTTTGACATAAGTCTGGCTACATGTGTGATATGTAGAATCCGGGGCACTTGTCAGTTTTTTCCCCCAGGGCTCTGACCACCAGTGTTACTCACCAGACCCACTGAGCAAGGAGCCTGGTGTGGGAGTGGTGGTGGTGTTTGGGGGCAGGGCTCATCGTCTTGGTATCTGTGCTGATACAGGCAGAAGCACTGCATTCAAGTCCTGGTTGTATGGCTTTTAACTTATTTATTCCTTGTTCTATTTCCAGAAGTCATCGGGATATAGCATGAGACATAAATACTGATCAACAGTTTAAATACCTGATAAGGATATTTGGACAAAGGGGAAAGAAGGCAGGACAGTAAGATAAAGCAGAGTAAGGATGCTTGCCATACATCCTGTGTACAGCTTTCTGGCTCTAGGGGATTAATTTAAATCCTTCAGCTCTTTTTTAAGAATGGAAAGGGGGATGCCTGGGTGGCTCAATCAGTTAAGTGTCAGACTCTTGATTTTAGCTTGGGTCAGGATCTCAGGGTTGTGAGATTGAGCCCTCCATGCTGGGTGTGGAGCCTCCTTAAGATTCTCTTTCTCCCTCTCCCTCTGTCCCTTCCCCCTCTAAAAAAATGGGGATCAAACTTACCTCAAAAGATCATGAGAATTACACTAGAAGACACTATATTAATTAATTATTGTTATAACAGAGATTCTTCCCCTACCCTCAAATCAGTGCAACCAGCTTCCATTACAAATGAGTTAGAGAGACAAGATTTTTTTGGGTAAATTTGGTGCAGTGGACACTTCCTTAGCCTTTTTGAGTTGTGACTGTTTCTTCCCATTGGGCTGTTTGGAGAATGATCAGCAGAACAAAATTTACTCTTTAGACAAATCATACAAAGAAACCGGGAGCAAGTTCTGAACATCCAGGCCTCCACATTTGCAATATTTTCTGAAATTGTTTTATGGATGCTCTGTAAGAAAACCCCTCCTATTTCCATGGAAAAGTGTGTATTGATGGGAGCATACCTTTTCAGATTATTGTATTCTGATGCTATGGGGACTTGGAGCCTATTATGGATCAACTTTTGTCCTTCCTTGGCCACCCACTTCATCCATTGAAATTCTAACTCCCAGTACCTCAGAATGAGACCTTGTTTGGAAATAGGGTCATTGTAGATGTAGTTAAATGCAAGATAAGGTCCTACTGGAATAGGATGGGAACCCTGATCCAATATGACCAGTGTCCTTGAAGAAAGGGGAGATCTCGGCATAGACGTGCGCATGAAGGCAGAGACTGGGATGATGCATCTACAGGCCAAGGAATGCTAAGGATTGCCAGCAAACCACCAGAAGCCAGGCGAGAGCCATGGAGCATATCCTCCCGCACAGTCCCCAGAAGGAACCGGCTCTGCTAACACCTTGATCTTGGGCTTTCAGCCTCCAGAACTGTGACACGGTGCATTTCTATTTCTTAAGCCACCCACTTTGTGGCACTTTGTTAACGCAGCCCTAGACAACGAATACATCTTCCGTTGTCTTTGAGTGTTTTTTTTTTTAAACTGTGGATGTGAATCACTGATAGCCAGCTGCAAAAGAATTCTTGTCTATGGACTTGCAAAGATAGTTCTGGCCACAAAGGGGGGGGGGGGGGTTGGGGGGGAAATGGCTTTCCTTCCACACTGTGAGAGAAGCCAGTTTTGTTCCTATGTGCCCGCCCATTCATTTCAATATTCCTTGTCTTTAAGTGTGTCTGTCCTTTGGTTTCTTCTCTCCACTGGTTGTTATTTCTTACCAGTTTCCTCATTTGGGAATGAGTTAAATAAAATCCTTAACATATGTTTATTTATCTGTAGGAGAGTCATGATTTTACTTTTTGGGGAGATGGGGGAGGAGAAAATTATCCTTTACCACTTCCTCATTATCAGTGAGTTCTTCCACATGTTTTATACACTACTCTATTTAACATGTTTCTCTTTTCTGCTCTGGATGATCTTGGCCCAGTGGGTCAGAGACAGATCTAGGCCAGATTGAGTAAGGGTAGTCTGTGGGACACAATAGCTTTTATAAAATATTGTGGGGCACCTGAGTGGCTCAGTGGTTGAGTATGCCTTCAGTTTAGGTCATAATCCCAAAACCCTGAGATTGAGTCCCGTGTCAGGCTCCCCATGGGGAGCCTGCTTCTCCCTCTGCTTATGTCTCTCTCTCTCTCTCTGTGTCTCTTATGAATAAATAAATAAAGTTAAAAAAAACCCACAAAAAAAAACAAAAATACTTGCTGGAGTGTCACATGCAGAAGGGCAGAGCCACTCCGCGTTTCCTCCAGCAGCTGTTACAGGGGGATAGTTCCGCAGGAAGATGGTGTCCTAGAGGAGCTAATCATCACAGTTGTCCAAAGACAAAATGGTTGCCTGGGGAGTAGTGAGCTTCTGTGGCTGAGGGTTGTGCAAGTAGGTTTGGATGGCTTTTGGTGGGATGTTCTACCAGGGATTAAGGATCAAGGATTGGCTAGAAGTTTTTGGTCTCTTCTATTAGGATCAATTAATCAATTAATTAGGATCAGTTAATCAAGTTAGGATTAACTTAGGATCAATAAGTTAATGATCAAAAGATACAAAGGCACCTCTTTTCTTGCTCCCATTTCTAGCCCTGTCTTGTCTTACCTACAAAATTCCAAACTCCTTCTTCCTGCCCCTCTAGTCCTGTTTCCAGCTTCTCAGTCAGCCCATCCATTCTCCCTTCAAGCTTGAGATGTCTCCTTGGGTGAGAGGCCCTGCTTCCTCCTCCTCAGCTTAGCTTCCCCTGGCTGCCCACCAGATAGAAGCAGGATGGAACATTTAGAGTCTTCGCCCTCTGGGCCTGGGCCTGGAGGCTTCTAGTTTTCAGGTTGCATCTGACAAAGATGTCAAGGTGTCACTGGTAAGTGGCTGAGAGACACCGTGGATGGGGCGTTACTGCCTGACACTCTGTCTGGGGCTGCAATCTAGCAAAACTCGGAGGGTCTAATTAATGCCATACACATCTTGTCTAATGTCATCATAAATCTGCCTGTGATGGCTTCTCATGGGCGTTTTCTGGCTCTTGATGCTAAGCTTCATGAGTCCCGATCACTGCTTCCCAGGCATGTCATCATTTTGCAGGTTATAATTTGCAAAATGAGAGAGACACCTATTAGCATGGAGCCAGTTAAGGTTACACCAGCGACTTCATTATACACCGTACACCTTGCAGCTTTGTAATTATGCGGTTAAAAAAATGAAAAAAAATTGCCAAAGGCAGTCACTTGACATAGATATACAGTTCCAGTCCACAAGAATCATTGATATAATTTTGTTTTGCCTCCTTTTATTAAAAAAGTAGATTAAAAAATCAGTGAGCTCTGTCTATTTACAGTAGGCCCCCCCTTATCTTCAAGGGTATGTGCCCAGCCATCTCATGGAGGCCTGAAACTGGGAAAATATGCTATGCTTTTTCCTGTACATACCTATAATAAAGATTAATTTATAAATTAGGCACAACAAGAGATTGACAATAATAACTAATAATAAAATAGAGCAATTATGACAACATACTGTAATAAAAGTTACATGAATATGATCTTTCTTTCAAAATATCTTCCTGTACTGTAGCCACCCTGCTTCTTGTGATGATGTGAGATGATAAAATGCCCATGTGATGAGATAAAGTGAGGTGAGTGATATAGGCATGTAACATGGCTTCAGGCTGCTATTGACCTGACGATAAGTCAGAAGGAGGATCATTTGCTTCTGGACCGAAGTTGACTGCAGGTAATTAAATCTGTGGATAAAGGGAGGAGCTTGTACATGGAAATCCCAATGCAGCTTCAATGCCTGCACTTTATAGGTATAACATAGGTAGTAGGTGGTATCTTGGGTCTTTTTTTTTTAATGTTTATTTATTTATTTATTTATTTATTTATTTATTTATTTTTTAAGATTTTATTTATTTATTCATGAGAGACACACACAGAGAGAGGCAGAGACACAGGCAAGGGGCAGGTCCCAGGTCTCCAGGATCACACCCTGGGCTGAAGGCGGCACTAAACCGTTGAGCCAGCAGGGCTGCCCTAAATGTTTATTTAAATTCTAGGTAGTGGGGTGCCTGGGTAGCTCAGTGTTTGATTGTCTGCCTTTGGCTCAGGTCGTGATTGTGGGGTCCTGGGATCAGACCTCGCATCAGGCTCCCCGAGGGGAGCCTGTTTCTCCCTCTGCCTATGTCTCGGTCTCTCTCTGTGTGTCTCTCATGAATAAATAAATAAAATCTTAAAAAAAAATTCTAGGTAGTAAGCAGACAGTGCAATATTGGTTTCAGGAGTAGTAGCCTGGGTCTTAAAAAATGTTAATTTGCTGCTCTTGCTACTGTGGATGTTGAACCCCTTCTTCATTTATTGTTGGCAATCTTTGTTCTTTCAAAATGCTGTGGACTTAGATTGTGTTGTAGATTCAAAAGGTGATGGTGAGCTATTCTCTTGACCAGGGATAGGCAGTCGGTTCTGAGTCTTCCCTTGGGGCAAGTGTGGGACTCTATACCTAAATCCTGGCCTGTGGGCTTGAGTCCTGGAGCCCAGCACTGCATGACCTCAGATCACCAGCATGCCACTGAATCAGCCAGAAAGACACTTAACCAGCAGTTCCACAGGCAGCTGACTGTCTTTCCTCATCATTTTATTCCCCTGAGGACCCCTGTGCCACCCAGCCAGGGGTCTGTAGCCAGTGCCAGCCCAGCAGGGCTCAGTGGCCAGCAGGGAGTCTGCTTTACTGAGTCTGCAGAACCGAGTTCCCTCCTTCCTTCTTTCCTCTTACTCTTTCCCAAAAACTCATGTCTATCAAGTCCCAGTCCCTGGATACCTTTCCTTAATTTACTATTTATTCCATCATGTCTCATTACACCTCAGCTACAATTAGAAAAGTCACTTGGAGGTTTCTTCTCCCAGGAGATGGGTATTAAGTCTTTTCTTGTGACTTCTGGCTATTCCATCAACTCAAGAAAATTGCTGGCTCAAAGGATATTCACACTTTAAAACTCTTCTCTTTCACTTTGGAAATGAACATTTAACTTAAATCATTATATCAAAAAGAATCACGTTCACATCTTATGAAGACCTAAAAATAAAATATTATGCCTTTTTTTTCCTTTACAATTTGAGTATATATTTATCCCCTCAGGGAGAATGATTCTGAAAAAGCTCAGGGTAAATGGGATTCTTCTGAATGATGTGTTTTTCACTATGAGTTTACATGATCATCTCTGAGCTTAGATTTTAACTTAATTTGTCTCTGGCGGTCATTCGATGAGTGCCCCTAATGATCTACTCCTAGGTCTCGCTGTCAAGTAGTTAATGATCTGCCAAGCAGCCCTTTAATTTACTAAATACTTGATATTTTCCATGTAAAAACATTTCAAGGCAAAGAACTGTTCTGCAATGCAACAGATCATACCCAATTTCTATCTGATAAACTCAGATGTATGTTGGCTGGACGTTCGGTAATTGAATGTGTGAACAACTGGGTATCAGGGAATCTAGATTTTAGGCCTGACTTCGCTGCTAACTTGGAATACACTCAGTGTCTGCACATATTTGACATACATCCTGCTACTCTCTCCACTTGGCCATGGTGGATATCGGTAGTTGATCAGGGTTGCTAGAGATGAAAGCTATTTGCCCCTCTAGTGCAAAGCAATCGTTTCCTGTCCAAAATTCTGTCGTCGTGCATGATGTATAATCAATACCCATTGTTTTGTTTTGTTTTGTTTGAAAAAGACAAAGTAACAGAATAATGCCATTTCCTCCCATGTGAAGAACTCTGAATTTCCAAGAGTCACAGTTCTGAAAGGATCTGCATGGGATGTACTTGGAACCTCAGGAAATTGGATCTGGGGCAAGTGCCAGAAGTCAGGACAGAGCTTGACAGTCTGTCAGTAATCCTGCTGGCCCAGAGACCCAGTGGGAGACACTCCCCTCTACTCTCTGGAGATTCTGAAAGGACTCTAGACTAGGTTCTAAGCCTTCCAGCCTTAGGCTATTAGCAGTCCAGGGTGCCCAGGAATGTGGTGGGAGACATGCCCATCTGTACCTTCAAAGCCAGGTCTGCAGACCTCAGTCTTAGGTATGGTTCCTAGAACAGCCCTGGGACTTGGTTCCAGCCCCTCTCAACCAGGGTCCAGGGCTAGTTCTGCCCACCCAGGGACCTACCCAGTGACTTGACAGAAGCCTTCCCAGGGATGTGGCAGGAACCATATCCATCTATGCAGCTGCTAATAGGTAAGCTAAGGACCCAGCTGTGAACCCTAAAGTGGACCCTTGTCCCCCACACCACCTTACTGAACAAGATACTGGAGGCAATGTCACCTACCCAGGGACCGAACAAGATTCATGCCTGCTTGACTGGTAACAAGACTGCCAACTGCAGAACCCACTGCAGATATGGCAATAGTCTTGTAAGTCAGCCCCAACCCAGCATGACTGTGATTCCAGAGGTAATCTCATCAGCCTGGGGAACTGACAGAGGGTGGTCTTTACCTGCCAAAACTAATCTGTAAGGATTGGATGAGCTGTTTGCTCTTTCCAATGCACAGTCACCAATGTAAGACCACGTGGATCATGAAGAATCAGGCACATATAACACTATCAAAGGAAACTAATAAAACTCCAGAAGTTAACCGACGCATATATGGTTAACTAATATTTGACAAAGGAGCCAAGAGTAGTCAGTGAGAAGCTATGATCTTTTCAGTAAATGGTGTTGAGAAAACTGGATATTGACATGCGAAAGAATGAAATTGGACCTGTATCTTACACCACTTACAAAAATTAACTTGAAATGGATTAAAGACTTAAATATAAGGGGCTCCCGAGGGCAGCCCGGGTGACTCAGTGGTTTAGCCCTGCCTTCAGCCCAGGGTGTGATCCTGGAGACCCAGGATCGAGTCCCACGTAGGGCTCCCTGCATGGAGCCTGTTTCTCCCTCTGCCTGTGTCTCTGCCTCTCTCTCTCTCTCTCTCTCTATGTGTGTGTGTCTCTCATGAATAAATAAATAAAATCTTAAAAAAAAGGGGGGGGGCGCCTGAGTGATTCAGTTGGTTAAGTGTCCGAGTCTTGATTTTGGCTAGGTTCATGATCTCAGGGTTGTGAGGTTGAGCCCCGTGTTGGCCTCCATGCTGTGTATGGAGCCTGCTTAAGATTCTCTCTCTCCCACTCCCTCTGCCTTTCCCCAGTTCTCTTTCTCTTTCTTAAAAAACCAGTTAAACAGAAGAATGGAAACTGTAAAACTCCAAGAAAACACAGGGGAAAAAAAGTCCTTGACCTTTGTCTTGGTAATTTTGGGCTGTGACACCAAAGGCATATGCAACAAAAGCAAAAATAGGTAAGTGGGAATATCTATATCTATATCTATATCTATATCTATATCTATATCTATATATCTATATATCTATCTATCTATATATATATATAAACTGCCACACAGCAAAAGAAACAATCAACAAAATGAGAAGGCAACCTATGGAATGGAAGAAAATATTTGCAAATCATACCTGATAAGGGGTTAGTATCCAAAATATACACGGAACTCATACAACTCTGTAAAAAAACCCCAGGTAATCCAATTGAAAAATGGGTAAAGGACCTAAATAGGTATTTTTCCAAAGAAGGATGTGCAAATAGTCAATAGGTACGTGAAAAGGTACTAATTGTCAGAGAAATGCAAATCAAAACCACAATGAGCTATCACCTCACACTTGTTACAATGGCTGTGATCAAAAAGACAAGCTATTTTAACAAGTGTTGGTGAGGATGTGGATAAAAGGGAACCGTTGTGCACTGTTGGGAGTGTAAATTTGTGTGACCACTATGGAAAACAGTATGAGTTTCCTCAAAAAATTAAAACCAGAACTACTATATGATTTAGCAATTCTTCTGTGTATATATCCAAAGGAAATGTAATTTCTATTTTGAAGAGATAGCTCTACTTCTTTGTTCATTGCAGCATTGTTTACAATGACCAAGATATAGAAACAATCTAAGTGTTTGTGATGAATATATGGAAAAAGAAAATGTAACACACACACACACACACACACACACAGTGGGATGTTATTCAGCCATAAAAAAGAAGGAAATCCTTCCTGAGGCATTAATGCTAAATGAAGTAAATGGGGGCAGCCCGGGTCGCTCAGTGGTTTAGCACCACCTTCCACCAAGGGTGTGATCCTGGAGACGCAGGATCGAGTCCCACATCAGGGACTCTGTGTGCCTCTCTCTCTCTGTGTGTCTCTCATGAATAAATAAATAAAATCTTTTAAAAAATGAGGTAAATGGGACAGAGAAAGACAAATACTGTATGATTTCAATTATATACCTAACAAAACTGAACTCAGAGGAACAGAGGGTAGATTGATGGTTGCCAGGGCTGGGTAGGGGTAGGGTAGGTGGAGGAAATGGATGGAGGTGGTCCAGGGGTACAAACTTCCAGTTATAAGATAAATAGGTTCTGGGGATGTAAAGTACTGCATGGTGACTATAGATAACAATACTATATTGTATATTTGAAAGTAGCTAAGAGATTAGATCTAAATGTTCTTGCCAAACACACAAAGAAAGGAAACTGTGTGACATGATGGATATGTTAACTAACCTTATTGTGGTAATCATTTTAAAATATATACATACATGAAATCATCATGTTGTATACTTTAAACTTATATACTGTTATATGTCAATAAAGCTGGAAAAAAGGGGAAGACAGAGGCCAAGGACCCTGAAGAAGCTACGTGAATAGATTCAATAGGATGACTGAGAAGGGGACCTGAGTGGTTCAGTAGGTTAAGCGTCTGCCTTTGGGTTAGGTCATGATCCTGGAGTCCTGGGATTGAGCTGGGTGTCAGGCTCCCTGCTCAGCAGGGAGTCTCTTTCTCCCTCTACCTCTCTCCTTGCTTGTGTTCTCTCTCAAATAAATGAATAAAATGCTAAAAAAAATACTGGTGGCTTAGAGATCCAACACCTATGTTGAAAAGGCTGTGAAACATTTTGAGCTTGATGGAGCAGGTGGTGGAACTCAGCCTTGTGGGCCTGTGAACAGAAGGCCAAGGATATTCAAGAAGATAAGGTGCCTGTTTTCACATTTCTTCAGAGTTTTCTGACAATGAACAGGGACACAGAGAACAGAGCTTAGCTTTCAGGGGGAAGAGCTTGCAAATACAAGACAGTTGTCAGAACCCCAGCCACAGAGAGTGGGCTTAAGTGAGAACTAGAATTGAGATGGGGAGCTAGAGAAGAGAAACTGCAATCTTGAATGAATGGAGGAACTTGGGGCTTATCCTCAGCACAGCCAGTCCCCCAGACCAGGGCAGGGATGCTAAATTTGGTATTGAGCTCTACAGGGAGGATCTGAGAAAGCTGAGGCTGCTGTCACCAACCTTGGCAAAGATGTCATAGCACTCATATCCCAGTAGGGTATGCACATAAAACCAAGGATCTGCCTGCCTTGCAAACATTTCCTGCAGTGTAGCCAGTTCTTTCAGGGTAAACTTAACAAAAGCGTCCAGTGTTGGGAGGCCAGGTGTCTTCCCCAAGCTATTTTGGAGATGCTGAAATCTGAGGATATGAAGTCTTATATATCTTGTGGGAAAAAATTCTTTGATTGATTTGGGTAGGAAATTGAGTCCAACAGGAAGTCTGGATTGTGGGTTTTTAAAGATTTTATTTATCTATTCATGAGAGACACAGAAAGAGAGGTAGAGACACAGGCAGAGGGAGAAGCATATTCCTCACAGGAAGCCCAATGTGGGACTCTATCTCAGGACCCCAGAACCATGCCCTGAGCCGAAGGCAGATGCTTAGCCACTGAGCCACCCAGGCACCCCTGGACTGTGGTTTTCTTTCGTTAGATGTCTCTTGATGTGCTCTTGGGGACTGAACAAAAATGAAGGTCTCATGTGGAAGATGGGGCAGTCTAGAAAATGTAAGCAGCTTGACATGCTCTTTTGTAATCATTGCCACTTTCCCCCACTGTGGCCTATGTTAGAAAGGACTCTTCTTTTTTTGGACCCAGTTTGGTGCTGCCCATCTGGAGTCTGTTTGTAGTCAGATCTGCTTCCACTTGGGGATCAAGTTTCAATACCACATGTAGTTGGTGGAGTGATTCTCAATCCTGGCTGCATATTACAGTTACATGAAGAGCTTTAGAAAACAATTTTAGAGGGAGCCTGGGTGGTACAGTTGGTTAAAAGTCCAACTCTTGGTTTTGGCTCAGGTCATGATCTCAGAGTTGTGAGATCAAGCCCTGAGTCAGGCTCCACATTCAGCATGGAGTCTGCTTAAGACTTTTTCTTCCTCTCCCTCTGCCCCTACTCCCCCCTCACTCTCACAAATAAATAAATAAATCTTTTTTAAAAAAACCTAGTTTTATGGTTGAAGTAATCTCTTGTTATAATCCCTTCAACTTCTATAATTTGATTAGTGAGAGCCCAGGGAACTAATTTTAAAAGAGTAATAATATAAAACATTATATTTCCTAATTATTGTCAATGAACGTTTCTTCCCTTCCCTTCCTATTGCTTTATTTTCACATCCCTTTCTTCCTAACAGGGTTTTCCTTTCAGATGTTTAGTGCATATGAAGTCCAGAAAGCCCTTAACAGGAAAGTATCAAGTTAACATAAACATTAATATAATTAATTAGTATAATAAGCAAATTAGGGGCACCTCGCTGGCTCAGTTGCTAGAGAGTGTGACTCTTGATCTCAGTGTTGTAAATTTGAACCCCATGTTGGGTGTAGAGATCACTTAAAAATAAGACCTTTTTTTAAAGGTTTTATTTGTTTATTCATGAGACACACAGAGAGAGGCAGAGACCCATGCAGAGAGAGAAGCAGGCTCCCTGGAGGGAGCCCGATGTGGGACATGATCCCAGGACTGGGGGATCACAACCTGAGTGGAAGGCAGATGCTCAAAAACTGAGCTACCCATGTGTCCCAAAAATAAAATCTTTAGAAAATTATAATAAGCAAATTAGCACAGGCATTGAAAAAAATAGCTTCTGAAAATAAAGTAAGGAGATTAGCATTTGTTCAGTAAATTGAAAATAAAAATATTAAAATGGACGTCTATACTTTTGCATCGGTTAATGTTTGGTTTTTACAAGCTTTGCATGGAGCAATTTATTTTTTAAAAAAGGGTTTAATTAATTAATTAATTAATTAATTAATTAATTAATTTTAGAGACAGAGGGAGAGAGAGAGCTCGAGTGTGAGTGGAGGGAGGAGAGGCAGAGGGAAAAGGGAGAGACAGAATCTTAAGCAGGCTCCATGCTCAGCGTAGAGCCCAACTTGGGGTTTGACCTCATGACTTTGAGATCATGATCTGAGCTGCAATCAAGAGTTGGATGCTTAACCCACTAAGCCACCAACGCACCCTTTATAAAAAGGTTTTATTTTTATTTTTTTTAAAAAAAGATTTTATTTATTTATTTATAGACACACAGAGAGAGGCAGAGACAGAGGCAGAGGGAGAAGCAGGCTCCATGCAGGGAGCCCAATGTGGTACTTGATCCCAGGTCTCCAGGATCCCACCCCAGGCTGCAGGCGGCTCCAAACCGCTGTGCCACCGGGGCTGCCCTAAAATAGGGTTTTAAAATGAGCTTTTCCTGTACTTTAATATTTAAAACAAACAAAAAACAAAAAACCAACACCTTGACCTATCCCACAAGTTCTGATAAGATTCATCTGTGATTGGCTGACCATTGATATATTTTTTTTAAAGCTTCCCAGACAACTCTAATGTGTAAGAGGTTTGAAAATCCTGTGGAGAATCTCTGGGTTAGTTACTAGGCTCTGAAAGCAGTGGTTAGTTTTGACAAGGGTTGGAGTTAATAATATGACAAAAAGAATGTGTAAAAGGGGGCACTGACCCCTATAGTCTGACCATCTTACTATGGTGAGGGAGTCATTTGAAACACAGCCAAACTTCTTAGAATAGACAGCTTTCTCTGTGTCCTCCCACAGTGGCTGAGTGGCTGGGAATGATTGTGGGGCAACCATTCTAGACCACACTATAGAGGAGTCTAATATAGCTAATTTATTCCCACATTTCTCCTTCTTGTTCCAAATCAACATTTAATTATCATTTTTATGGTACTTTATCAAGGAAAAATTTACATACCAAAACTGCAAACATTTTATTTATTATCATTATTTTTTAGAAGTGATAAAAGTTTATTGAATGCACTGCAAGGAAGCAGGAGGTAGGACAGCAAAGGAGAGACTGTCTGCCACTTGTTTTGATTGTACAGCTAGATGAATTTTTACAACATGACCACTACTCAGATCAAGGAATTGAATATTTCCAACACCCAGAAATTTTCCTTGTGTCCCTTTCCAGTTCATAGTACATACAGAAGTAACCACTCTTCTAATGAAAAATCTGTGTCATTTGAATTGGTTTTCCCCTACAGGTAAAGTGTTGTTTTCTCTAGCTGCTCAAGACTTTTTCTGTTTTTGATTTTCAGAAATTTAGTCATGGTATTTCCTAGAGTGGATTTCTTGTGGTTTATCCTGTTTGGGTTTCACTCAGCCTCTTGAACCTGCAATTTATAACTTTAATCAATTTGGGAAAATTCTTGGTAATTATCTCTTCATTTTGAACATTCAGATATTCTCTCTTCTCTCTTTCTGAGGCTCCGATTATATATGACATTGTCCTAGAGATCTCTGATGCTTTTTTTCTCCCTCCTATCCCCCTATTATTTTTTCCTCTCTATGCTTCAGCTTAGATGATTTCTACTGACCTATCTTTAAGTTCCTTAATCCTGTCTTCTGCTTTGTACAATCTGCTATGAAACCCATCAAATAAGTTCCTTAACTCATATATTTTATTTTTCAGTTTGGTTATTTTTGGTTTTTATTTATTTATGGAAATTGTCCATATTTTTATCCAATTTGTTGGGTTTTATTCTAATTTATTTATAATCTATATAATAGCTATTTAAAATATATTTTCTGCTTATTCTAATGTCTCTGTCATCTGTGGGTTTGTTTGTGTTGGTTGCTTTTTCTGCTGATAATGGGACACATTATATGAAAGAATATAGTGAAATCTGAATATTTTACCCCAGAAGGGGATTGCTTTTTCCTCCATCAGGTAGCTAGGTAAAAACTGATCTCTTTTCTCTACTCAGGAGATGAGTTGGGTTTGGGCTTCCTTGTTGCTCAGTTAGCTTCATCGTTGGTTTCAGGTGTCTTAACAATGGGATCTACTCCCTCTCCTCAGCAGAGTTTAGGAATATAAATACTATAAGTTCATGAAATATCCTTTCCTGCTTTCTAGCCTAGCCCTTGCTCCTACACCACCATTTCCTAAGCAAAATTTCCATGGAGAGCATTGGCTGGCATAAAGAGTTTAGCATTTGGAATTTCTCCATATTACAATATGCTCTATCAGCTCACACGTGGCATTTGGCTGCTTATTTTTTTTTTCTTTTTTCCCTGACAAAGTCCCTCAATCTCTGGCATCTGATCCTCTCCTGCCCTGTCTTGGCTTGGTCAATGCCTCCAGGGACAAAAGTGATTACCAGTTTTTATTGATCTAGTAAGGGCTTGTCCCTCTCTGGAATTTAATTCATTTGGACGTTTGCATTCACAGATTTTTTAAAGTTTTAAAGAGTGTTTTCCTATTGTTATGGTAAAAACAATGGTTTTTATATCCTACCCATCTGTATTGGGAACAATTTTGGCCAAATATCGGTAGACATTTCTTTTTCTTTACAGGCCTAAAATTAAGTATAGATTCTTGAAATAAGGCAGTGAATGAATGGTTCAGAACTCTAAGATATAGATATTCATCATAAGTGCTTTGAAATACTTTCTTTATTTTCTGCTTAAGATAATGTTAAATAATCAGCATTTGGCAAAAGTGCATTCTCAGCTCTTTGCGGGTGTGATCTCTCATTTGAACTGTGTGTAGTATCTGCAGAGTTGGAGAGCACCCTACTCTTAGTTCATTCTATGAGGGTAACATGGAAGGAGGACAGTCCACCATCCAGTTCTGTAGACATGACTTCTTCATGTAACCTGCCTATTTTATAGTCTGGGTGATTGGCAATGATGTCATCCAATTAGAGATTTTCCTTTTCCTTTGGGTATTGGTAGTTGGTATTTCTAAATTCTCTATCACAGATTTTACAACTTAACAAATTCGCAAAAGAAAAACTATTGAACTCAAAGGCATCCATTCACTTCCTTGTTGTAACTTACATAAATTAGTCTTCTAGTGAATATTTACCCAGTTCACAGAGGGAAGAAATACTGTCATATGGGAAAGAGCCAAGACTTCTTGAACGTCCACTATGTTGTATTTACCTACTGTCTAAATCTTAGTAGACTTTAGGTTCCTTGAAGTCAAGAGCTGGGTTTGGTTTGCTCTTAAATTCCTTATGCTTGAGTAGGGACTCAAAATATATATATTGAGTAAGTCAATTGGCAAGAGACTAATTTTAATATCCAGAAATAGCAATACATATGAGTTAGAGGATTCAACAGTTGTGTAAAACATGCAAAGTTAAAGCCCAGACAGAGGGCAGCTGAAGAAATGGGCCAAGAAGCTATATACTCTCTGTACCCCAGAAGGATTATTGTGCATGGACTTTCTGACTTGAGGACCAAATCTTATGCACAGGCATATTTCAAAAAAGATGAAACAGCTAAGATGATAACTAGCACATAATGGGAACATGTTGTAAGCTATTATATATTTCTAGGAAACAAGTCTTAGTAACTAGAGAACCAGCCATGAATCTGAACTAAAACAGCCAAGATCCAGAAGGACACTGTGTTGTCTTAGCAGAAATCTTGGGCACATGTTTACTAAAAGAGTTCTGAATATACCAGATGCTCAGAATAAGAGCAAAATGCTTAAATAGGATAGATATGAGAAGGGCTAAATTCTTTCCTGTGATTGATCCAAGAATGATATGGCCAGAGGGGGTCATCTTATGATTTTAACAAGACAGTTGCTTGCCTCAGTGTTCCTTTTTGTCATTTCTTTGTGGTCCTTTTGCCCTTTTCCTCAGCCTTTGGGGGCACACAGATTGGAGAGGTGAGTACAAGTGATTAAAAAGCTTTCATCTATTATTTTTTTCCTTTTTCATGCTGTAATACTTTATTTGTTATTAGTTTTACTGACATGATTTTATACATACAAAGTTCAATAGAAGAAATTTATTACTGTCTGAATTTTGCCATTATTACTTGTCTTATTTTATGATTATCACTGAATTTTTTTTTTTTTTTTGTAGAGGAGGAGTGATTTATAAAAGAATCTGTCCAGGTGTCAAATATGCTAAGCATGCCCTGCATTGGAGGCAGTGGAACTAGTGAACTTGGCCCAGCATGGGTGAAAATGGTGACATCTTCTGATGAGAGATGAAAATTTATGTGGTTTGGTGGGTCTTGGGGGTTAAGGTTAGGCACATCAATTTGTAGATTTTATAGTCCCCAGGTAATAACGTGTGTATGTGTGTATACAAATGACCCAGGGCGATTTATAAGGAGTTTTGCTTTTAAAGACAATGAAAAGCTATGCTGTTTATTTTTAAATATTTATTTATTTATCTTTAAGGAGAGAGACAGCAAGTGCACAGGGCAGGGGGAAGGGCAGAGGGAGTGGGAGAGAGAGAGAATCTGCAAATAGATTCCCCACTGAGCATGGAGCCTGACTGGGGGCTCCATCTCATGACTCCAAGATCATGACCTGAGTCCAAATCAAGAGTCAGACTCTTAACTGACTGAGCCACCCAGACGCCCCGAGGCTGTTTATTTTTTTAAGGACCTACCACAAAAAGGAAAAATTTGCAATGAATGAAGGGAAGGGAGTGGTTGAATAGTCACAGTCAATTCTGGAGACTCCTCTGTGTTGTTACCAAGGGAGGGTCAAGACATGGATCTTTCTGCCTTCAGAGGGAGTTATTTTCAGCATGGACTCCAGGCAGGAGGAGATGGCCCACCTAGGGAACATCCTCCCTATTATGGGCTGAATGCTTATGTTTTCCCAAGATTTGTGTGTTGAATCCTTAATCCTTAATGTAGTGGTATTTGGAGGTAGCTTCTTGGAGAGATAATTAGATCATGAATGTGGAGTGCTCATAAAACGAATTGGTGCCATTATAAGAAGAGGCATGAGAGAGATGATCTCCCTCTCCTTCATATGAGGACACATCAAGAAGGCAGCTGCCTACAAGACCAGAAGAGGCTCTCCTCTAAACCTGACCATGCTGCCACCTGATCTTGGACTTCCTGCCACCAGGATCTTGAACATCCTCCCTATTATGGGCTGAATGCTTATGTTTTCCCAAGATTTGTGTGTTGAATCCTTAATCCTTAATGTAGTGGTATTTGGAGGTAGCTTCTTGGAGAGATAATTAGATCATGAATGTGGAGTGCTCATAAAACGAATTGGTGCCATTATAAGAAGAGGCATGAGAGAGATGATCTCCCTCTCCTTCATATGAGGACACATCAAGAAGGCAGCTGCCTACAAGACCAGAAGAGGCTCTCCTCTAAACCTGACCATGCTGCCACCTGATCTTGGACTTCCAGCTCCTAGAACTGTGTGAAAGAAATTTCTGTCTATGATACTACCCATCCCCAGAGTAAATGATGGTGATAAAGGGCAAGTCCTACATCAGCACAAGGTCCTTGGGTTGGAGCAATTGCCAAAAGCTGCAGCATCACAGGTATGGCTGCCATATGACTGGCAGTGTGAGCTGGGGGAAAGAAGAACCTTTCCCAGTTACCAGTTAACAAAGACCCTACAGAATGGATGTTTGAGATATGTTTTTGTTTATTCAAGGTATGTCTCAAGAGCAACAAGAATCCCTACCATTACAACATGTACTTTTCTCCATAAGCATAACTGAAAAATTTCAGTGACTCACAAAAATGATTTGTGGCTCACCCATTGAGCAATTTTTATACTGGCTGTAATAGGTCCTAAAGCAGTTTTACAAATTGCCTTTTATTTTTTGTTTGTTTTTATAGAGAAGGCTTAATGGAGACCTTCAGAGTCTAGATGCTGCCAAACTTGACATTCTACCCTAAATGTATCCAACATTTCCATCTCTGATAAGAACCAGTACTTTCTCAGCTGTCTTCATTTTTATCATTAGCACCAGCCTGTTGACTTTCTTTTGGGAGCTACTCTTCACACAGAAACAAAACTTGAGTCACTTCATAAAGGTTACAGTATATAAGGCCACAAAGGAGAGAATGACTGAATTGTGTTGAGAATTGTGGGCAGAATTGGGGATTTGGTTAGGGTTATTCACCAGCTAAGTTGATGACTTGGTTCAGACTGCTGATCCTACAGAATATAGGACTGCAAATTTGTCTTGGAGATGCTACAAAATACTACATGCTATGGACCTTTGGTGCCATTCAAGAGATGGTCAAAACTGTGAATGCTAAATCCAAAAAGGCTTGCTGATGACAGAAGTCTTCTGTACTTAGAAACTGTAAGTACAATTGGAATAGCTGTAAAGGTAGAGGATAAGGAAGAAGCATCATTTGCCAAGAGTTATCTGAAATAGAAACAAAAGGATTTGGGGCACCTGGGTGGCTCAGTGGTTGAGTGTCTGCCTTTGGTTCAGGTCATGATCCCAGGGTCTAGGATTGAGCCCCGCAAGAGAATTCTCTCAGGAGCCTGATTCTCCCTCTGCCTGTGGCTCTGCTTCTCTTTGTGTGTCTCTCATGAATAAATAAATAAAATCTTAAAAAAATAAAGAAACAAAAGGATTCAGGGCGAATATGAATGCCCTTCAGCCTGCTGGTTGACCGTTACCACCAGCTTTGCAGTGTGTAGGAAATGGGAAATCAGGATGCGAACCTACTGCATGTCTTGTCACTTGTTATGTATTGACAAGCTGAGTAACCTGCGTGGTGTCCTCACAGGAACTTAGGCATTCTCAAAAAATGATTTTGTTGCCCTCACAGAATTTCAAGTTAAAGAAAGTCTTCAGGTATTTTATGCAGATAACCAAGCTGGGTGAGTCTGAAAGGACAGTTAGAGTCAAGATTCGGATCCTTATAAGGACCAAATAAGAGGACCTCTTCCTCTCCTCTTGCCCCACAGAGTTCTGCTTCCGTGAGGGTTTTTTTTTTTTTTCCTTTCTCATCTGGGAGACTCAGCTGTTACATATGCCCTCCTAATGGCAGGCAGAGTGCAAACACTAGAAGCACTTATTTCTGTTTGTGTACTTGTTTGACTTGCTTCCAGAAATTCAAATATCCAGAGGTTTAAAGTTACACACAGTTCAAAGATTATATTACATGAGGTTCCTTTAGCAATTGTTGCTCCATTAAAAAAAATTACTACTCAATAGACTTTTAAAAAGCTTTGGCTTACCAAAAATCAATTTTAAACACCCTTTGCATGGTAAACCTTTCATATTGGGTCCAGGCCATGCTTACTCAGTGCCCTTATCTTGCCCTGGATCAGACTGGTGCTCTCCGGTCTACTTCATCTTGGCCCATGTGGGCCTCAACTCTTGCTGACAATGATGTCAGCTACCTCTTCAGTGACTCTGCGCACCACCTCACCCCTCGGGGTTCAGCATGACTCAGTGCCCCCCAATGACCCTCTTTCTGTTCAAGAGCAAGGCCTCAGCAACTCTGTAAACTCTCATCCTCTGTGCCTTGGTGCCCAGGGAGCTGCTCTTGGTATTGAGGTCTGAGCCTGCCTGCTGCATCTAGGTAGAGACTGCTAGTCTTGACTCTGTTTCTGGCCTCTCTGCCTGCTTCTTCAGAACAGATGATCTAGAAGGCTCCCTGCTTCTGAGAGCTCTTTGTCCTTGGCACGTTTTCCCATTTCCCTCTGTTCTACATTTTGCCCGGTCATGCATCAGCATGCTCCTTCTGCCCCAGCCTCAGTGGGGGACCCACCTGTGTGGGAGGGAGCTTAGATACCCTAAGTGACCCTCCGGATGTTTGTGGGTTCTACTTATGTTGGCTCTTTCCCGAGTGGGCACAAGACTACTCATAAGCATGCGGTGGAGGGAGGTGATAGAGCAGCTGCTCATCTGAATTCTCCCCAAGAGCCTTGACCAGGCGTCTGGCAGCGTTTAATTCACTATTTCCAAATCTGAACTCTGCCGGAAATGTGAAAGTGAATGGAATTCTGCACCAGGGAGGATGTCCATTCTCATTTCATTCACATGTTTGGATATTCAGTTTTATCTAAAGCTTGGTATGAAGTCAACTCTTCAAATCTTGGGAGAATTACTACCCATGATTTGGTGTGTGCATGTGTGTGTGTGTGTGTTGGAGATTTCTTTCCTATACCTGAGATTTCAGATCATTTTCTTTCCTACTGAATTATCCTGCTTGTGCCCTGGCTGCAAAAAAGGGGGGAAATAAGGTTCTGACTTATCCCTTGGGGAGGCGGTGGTCCTATGGTAGAAACTTGATTCTAAGCCCAGGAAGGCTATTCAAACAGTACTGGGTGCCAGAAATTATGAAAAGTATCCTTGGTACTCACTGTTTGGGGTGTCAGATCTATTCTGTGCTGCAACACTGACTTTGAAATGGAGATGGAGATAATGCCTTTCACCCCTATGAGTGCCTTGGACTCCTGTCATCTCACATAGAGTTATTATCATAATCTAAAAAACTACTAGATAAAAGAAAAAGAGCCTACCTACAAAGGAGTCCTACTATGTTAAGAGAGTATTTTTATTTTTATTAAAAAAGTACATGCCCATAATTTTAAAAAGTCAAGCAGTGCTAAAAGTTTTATCTAAAAAAGACTTGGCTGCCCCTTTCTTAACAGCCCTCCTGCACATTTTCAGAAGCAATGTCTTTGAACTTGTAATCTTCTTTTCTTCCCATATTTGCCTCCATATTTCCAAATATGGATCTCTCTCTCTCTCTCTCTTGATTAATCACATTTAGACATTATTTATTGCCTTCCTATGATGGGGAAGTGAGAATTTTAGATCCCTATTACTCCTTTCTCTCTTTTGATACTTCCAATATAATGAGAGTACCATACATTATAGCTATAGTGAAGTCCATATTTACTGTTTTTATTTTTATTTTTTTGAAGATTTTATTTATTCATGAGACACACACACACACACACACACACACACACACAGAGAGAGAGAGAGAGAGAGAGAGAGAGAGAGAGAAAGAGACACAGGCAGAGGTAGAAGCAGGCTCCATGAAGGGAGCCCGATGCGGGACTCAGTCCCGAGACTCCAGGATCACGCCCTGAGCCAAAGGCAGGCACTAAACTGCTGAGCCACCCAGGGATCCCCCCTATATTTACTGTTTTTAGTATAACTTTACTATTGCCCACTTCTGGATTAAGAATACACTATTTTATTTTCTACTTGGACAAGTTATTTTTCCCTAGAGTTAATAGTTAGCTCATTTTTTTTTCTTACTTCACCTCCTACGATCTCCAGCTGAATCTTCTCACATCTTCCCATAGATCAATGAAATTCAACTCAATTTTCTATGCACACATTTGCCAGAGAAATCTATCAGTTAAAAATTTAACTATTTTGTGGTTTGCTCTTCTGGAGCTTTCTTCCCTTGTTTCAATCATAACTATCTGTTTCCTGGATGATTTCCCATTCTGGACATTCCTTTGCCTTTCTTCTATGTTGAATCTCTTTTATTTCCTGGGTCCTGTGTTCTGTTTTGTTTTGTTTTGGTTAACTCTGTTATTTTGGTCAGATAAATTCTCCTATAGTATTCTGAGAAAAGTGAATATGTGAAATAAATTGTATGAGGCTCTGCTTACCTTATTCTACTTTCAAAATGGATTGATAATTTAAATGGGTATAGAATGAATCCATTTTACTCATTTACAAGGTATTCTATTTTCTTAGCTTCTAGAATTGTGGCTTAAAAATCTGATGCCATTCTCATTCTTAATTTTTTTTTTGTATGTGACTTTTTTTTTCCTCTCTGGAAGCTTTTAAGATCTTTTGAGATCTTCCCTTTATCCATGGTGTTCTGAAATTTCACAAATGATGTGCTTTTTATTCATTAAGTGTAATACACTTGGTGGGCTCTTTTAATCAAAACAGTTGTAGCCTTCAGTCCTAGAAAATTTATTTGTAGTATTTCTTTGAAATAGTCTTCACCATAGTTTTTTTCTGTTCTTTCTTTTTGGAATTCCTACTAGGCAGATATTAGGCCTCTTGGACTGATCCTCTACTTTTATTGTCTTTCCTTTCCTACTGTCCATCTCTTCATCCTGTCTGTTAAATATTTCTTTTAAAGATTTTATTTATTTATTCATGATAGACAGAGAGAGAGAGAGAGAGAGAGAGAGAGAGAGAGAGAGAGGCAGAGACACAGGCAGAGGGAGAACCAGGTTCCATGCCTGGAGCCCGATGTGGGACTCAATCCCGGGACCCCAGGATCACACCAAAGGCAGGCATCAAACCTCTGAGCCACCCAGGGGTCCCCTGTCTGCTAAATATTTTAAGGAAAGTAGGCATAATATTTAAATTTTAAGAGCTTATTATTGGTCTCTGATTATTTTCTTTAAGAAAATAGCATACTCTCTTTCTTCATTCCCTGAAGTCAATAATTACAACTTTCTTGAATATTTTTGCTTTGTTTCTTATTGCTTTTCTTTTCTTTTTCTAACTTCTTTCTTCCTCTTTGCTTTTGTTTCTGTCTTTCAAGTTTCCAGCTGGCTATGAATGTCTGGCATCCTTTCATATTTAAGAACAAGGCACTTAAAAGGTAATTAGGCTTGGTCTGATTTTGTTGACTTCTTTGATTTTTCATGTAGGAAATTTTGTTGGCCAGCCAGATTGACCCCAAATGTCACTATTTGTAGGTCTTCTTTTTCTTCCCCTAAGACTGTTTATTTTCTTAAATCTTCTTGAGTAGTATAAAATTAGACAACAGTGTTTTGAAGCTGGAATAAGGGATAAGTTTGCAGATCTCACCCTTAGAATACAATGCCCAGTTAATTCTTCCTGATTTGAATTTAGTATCTCATGCATACCTTCCTCTGTGCCTGATGTTCCTGAAATGGAGCCAGTTTAATTCCATTCATCCAGAGAATCTATATATATTTCCCAGTGGGGTGAGGAAGGCTAACTGCTTTGCAGCACACAGTGATGGTTTTACTCTTGCCTTGCTGGTACTTGGTGACTCCAGTTTCTTAGTCTTTCTTGGGCGCTTTAGGTAAATTAGTTCTCTCCTCATTGGTTTCTCTCTTTGAAGATTTGGGTTTTACTTTGTTCTGCCCCACTAAGAGCATTCCTCTTTCTGCTTCTGGATTCATCTGTTGTGGTTCTGCTTTACAGATGTCTTCTAGTCTCATAAAAATGGGACTTGTTCATGTTCTTTTTTCCGTTCTCCTTGTTCTATAGTGTTTTCTAATGAGAGGCTCCGTTTATGAACATAAGGACATTATGTGTTGGAAAATGAATGTGTGTTACCTAAATTTATCCTGACAAAATCTTTAGAACTAGGGTGACCATATAATCTCTTATCTGAACTGGGACACTTTAAAATTTGGTTGGAAGAGGGAAGAAGTTTCCATGCTGAGACAACAGGTGTAAACTTGGACTGTGCTGAGAAAACTGGAATATACGATCACCCTATATAGAACTCAAACTTTCCTTTAATCTCTAGAGTACCAACTTTATCATATACATTTATTTAAATAAATACACACACAAATGTATATATATATATATTTTATCAAAAGTATCTCCCTTTAAAATTTATTCTTTAGTGTAGTGTGTAATGTCCTTCATCTTGGCTTCTGGCATGAATCCATAAGGATTGGACTAGACAGTGACCTGAAAGACAGCCATTATGTTGTGCTCAAAATTGCCCCTCATTTCCTGACTTATTATTCTCTTTAGTCCAGACTTGCTCACTTCAACTCCTTCCCTTGGAATGGATTATGGCTCAGGAGACTCCCTAGTGCTTCTTGCAAACTGATCCTTGGAAGGTTTGCCCCACCAACCTTCCTCTCATGCCCAGAGATGTTTGAAACATAATGAATACAGTTTGGGATTTTAAGCCTGGAATTCTATGAGTGTCATGTTGTACTGCTGCCTTGGGATTTGAAGGGAAAAAAAGGGATGGCAACAAGTTGAATTCACAAGTCCTCTTGGGAAGTTTATGCCAAGCAGCAGATATAAGTCATAACCCCATTACCCTGGTGTGTGAGTGTGTGCACACACATGTCATTATACTGGGACCTTGAAGCTCCTCTTTCTTTTTTCTTTTAAAGATTTTATTTATTCATGAGAGACACAGAGATAGAGAGAGGCAGAGACACAGGCAGAGGGAGAAGCAGGCTCCATTCAGGGAGCCTGATGTGGGACTCGATCTTGGGTCTCCAGGATCATGCCCTGGGCCAAAGCAGGCGCTAAACCGCTGAGCCACCTGGGCGGTCCTCCTCTTTTATGTTTAGCTCCCAGGCCCATATCATCACTTCTCAATTCAATGTAATTCAGTTTATTTAATTCAGGTGCATTTCAACATACATCAGTGCCCACTTAGTGTCAGATACCAGGTGGGACTAAGCACATGAAGGTGAATTCTTGCTATCAGGGATGCTATAGTCTAGTTGGGTGTAGATGTAAGAGGGTCAGTATTTTTGAGAGACCTTCCTTAGAGGTAGTTCCTTTCATATAGACAGAGGAGGAAGAAAGACTCTCTTCTGGTGTAGGAGGAAAGAATTTGAGGGTAGAGGGAAGAAATACCAGAGGAGTTTGGGGAAAACCTAGTGTAGGAAATGTCTTCCTTATTCTACATTTTCAAGTCATAGCTTGAGAAAATTTTAAGACCTTTAAAGGTGTTCCACTTTCACTGTGGTGCCTGATAACATGGTGCTGATTAGGGGAATAATGTAGATTATAAATGGCTGAGGAAGTGTCCATAGCTGGGCCTGAGACAGTTTCCAGTTTTCCAGGGTCCATGCATAATGTCCAAGGAATCAGAGGTTCCTGAGTGTTTCAGAGTTGGTGGAGGGGGGCATGCAAATGCTAGAGAAGTGATAGGTTGAGAAAGCCTGTTACTGGGGCAGGGAGACCATACCCTCAGTTATAGATGCCATCAGCCTGCCCCAAATGAACAGGACAGAATTAGTTACATGGTGGTAGATGCCAGCACAGTACTCAGTGGCCAGACCAGGTCAGCCATTCCTAAGAGTATCCCATTCATCATAGTTATGGTTGGATCAATACCTAAGCTGGAGATAGGAGATAAGCCATGAGCTGATAGAGTACCCATTAGTCAATGGCCTAGAGCAGGAGTACAGAGGAATGGGTTGGAGAACACAGAAGTCACATGAAGTGAGGTATTGGATAGGAGAAGTACACAGCCTCAAAACAGAGTTGGTTTGGGAGTGAATGTAGGTCTATGGGATTGTGACCAGAAGTATCCCCTCTGTTCCCACAATTGGATGTTGTTTTAGTTTCCCCCTTTTATTTTTTTTTAAGTAGTTTCCATGCACAGCATGGAGCCCAATGTGAGGCCTGAACCCATGACCCTGACACCAAAACCTGAACTGAAATCAGGAGTCAGATGCTTAACTGGCTGAGCCACCCAGAAGCCCATGTTTTAGTCTCCTATTATTGCTGTACACAATAACTACAAACTTAGTGTATTGTCTTAAAAGTCTGGAGGTCAGAAGTTCAAAATGGATCTCACTGGGCTGAAATCAATATGATGACAGGGTTGTGTTCCTTCTGGAGTTTCTAGGGGAGAATCACATTTCTTGCCATTTCCAGCTTCTAGTGATGATGCAATTTTGGCTTGCCACTCCTGCCTCCATCTTTAAAGCCAGGAACATAAGGCCAAATATTTCTCATGATGCCATCTCTCTGGTCTCTCTTCTGCCTCCCTCTTATACTTACCCTCATGATTATACTGGGCCCAGTAGCTAATCCAGGATAATCTCCCTATCTTAAGGTCAGCTGATTAGCAACTTTAATTCTATCTGCAAACTTTACTTCCATTTGCCACGAAACCTAAAATATTGATAAGTTCTGGGACTTGAACATAGGTATTCTTGTGGGAAGGCATTGTTCTACCTACTGCAGATGTTTCCCCACAAGGCCACACTGTGGCCTTTACATGTGATTGTAAAGTAGCAGGCACCTGTCTGGCTGATGGCTTTAAGGAAGGGGTTGGCAATTTAGCTGTATTTTGAAGAAAAGATAGAGGTTAGCGAAGTAAAGAGAGTGAATTCCAGATAAGGAAGAAATGTGAGTAAAGGATCAGAGTTGGGAATGTGAAGAAGGAATGCAGGAAGTTTGATGACAGCAGAAGGTGCTTATGAGCGAAGAGAGAGAGAGGTGAGATTGGAAAGGTTGGTAAGAGACAACCATTCCATGCCTTGAAGTTTAGACAGAAGGCACTGGAGAGACATTGAAAGCTTTCATGGGATCAGATAAGAAAAGATCACAAAAATATGTAAAGATATATGGTCATTAAATCGTTTGATTCCCCTCACTCAAGCAATCTTTGATTTTATGCTCTTGAGTTTTACTGGAATTGTCCAATAAGATTCACTGCATGATTTACCAAAATGTAGTTGAAGAAGTTCATTTTGTAGTTTCCCAAAGATATGGATCCATGTGATAAATGTTCCTTGTGTGGAGTGCCAAAGTTTGTCTCTTGACATTTATATGTTTTCTAACTCAGGCATCATGAACTGTATCAGCTAGTGATTTTTTGTTTGTGTTTGTTTGGCTTCCATGAAGCTTACAGAGAAATACTAAATTGCTAAGTGCCTTATTTCTCTCATACATTTATATATATTTTTAATTCCAATTCTGCAAGAATTGGTGGCCTCCAATTTTTCTTCTGTGTCTCTGTGAGGGGTAATGCTGTTAACCCCAAATATCATGAGGTTAAACACATTGGATATTTCTGTCTTTCTTACATACAATATTCCTGATTCCAGGTATTCCTGATTCCAAATACCTCCAAATGGTGAGTTTAGGAACCCAGGATGCTTTTTGACACTCCACCCTGATGAAGGCCTAAGAGTGCTCTGGATTTTAGTGGCAGTTGAGGAAGAGATGGGGGATTGTGTATGGGTGGCAATGTGCATGTAACTTCTGCTTATTTTCCATGGACCAACCTCTGTTGTTATGGACTGAATGTTTGTGTCCCCACAAAATCCATGTGTAGATGTGAAGGCCATAGGAGGTGGGGCCTTTGGGATTTAATTAGGATTAGATGAGGTCATGAGGGTGAGGTCCTTATGATGGCATTCATTAGCGTCCTTATAAGAAAAGATCAGAGCATCCCCCCTCTCTCCCCACCATGTGATGATACAGCAAAAAGACAGTGGCTGCATACCAGGGAGAGAGCTTTCACCAGAAAGAGATTGGAACCAAATCAGACAGCACCTTGATCTTTGACTTCCTAGCTGATCCAGAACTGGGAGAAATAAATTTAATTGTTCTGTTGTTTAAGCCACCTATTTAATGGCATTTTGTTATAACATCCTGAGCTGACTGGCTATCCTCTGGTTACCAGGTACCTATTTTATCCTTCTCACACGTGGAAGATACTCTCTCCAAGAAAGGCCATCCAAAGCCTTATCTAGTCACATCTTCAAACTCCAAGTGCAGGATCTCTGGCTGATGATATGCACTTGTTTCCATTAGATCTGCATGTGGCTCCTATGGACATGTGAAGATAAAGTGAAAAGATGATTGTCCCTCTTCCAAATTCCAACATTCCATGCACAGCAGGGACTGGATAACTCACAAAGAACTCCCATTCATGAAAGGGAAAGGTGGGAACTGCATATGGCTGGTCCAGAGCAAGAAGGAGATTTTGTCAGGGAGGTGGGGTGAGGCCCCACTGTCTAGCAGTAGGAAGTTTTTTGAATTGACCTGACTCTGATTTGAGTGAAGAATTTCCTTGTTCATTGTGCTCTATGACTACTATTCTCCCCTCTGTGAGGGTCTACCAAGTCCCTTTCCTCCACAGCCCCCTGAAGTAGGCTTTAAGAGGATACCCCTTCTTGGGGACTGTAGAGCTTTCCTGGTCTGGTACCAAATCAAAAAAATCTGGGCAGTCACAAACTTCTTTGGGGGAAAAAAAATCTCAAAAGCTTAATTCTCTTCTTGTCTCTTTGCTACCACGTTGTCCTAAGTACTAGGAACCATCCTCTAAATCCCTTCTAGTCACAATTCTCCAATTTGGCTTATTTCTTTGTATCCTTGTTTCATTTGGATGACATCAGCAAAAATATGCTTTAGTGGGAAGATGCCTCTCCTTAATCTAACCTTTATCCCAGGGCAGGGTCTTGCTCTAGAAGGCAACCTACAGAATGGGAGAAGATATTTGCAAATGACATATCAGATAAAGGCCTACTATCCAAAATCTATAAAGAACTCCTCAAACTCAACACACAAAAACCAAAAAAATCCAGTCAAGAAATGGGCAGAAGACATGAACAGATATTTCTCCAAAGGAGACATACAAATGGCTAACAGACACATGAAAAAATGCTCAACCTCACTCATCATCAGGGAAATACAAATTGAAACCACAATGAGATATCACCTCATAACCAGTCAGAATGGCTAAAATGAACAACTCAGGAAATGACAGATGTTGGCGAGGATGCAGAAAAAGGTGAACCCTCTTGCACTATTGGTGGGAATGCAAACTGATGCAGCCACTCTGGAAAACAATATAGAGGTTCCTCAAAAAGGTAAAAATAGAAATACCCTATGACCTAGTAATTACACTAGTAAGTATTTATTCAAAGGATACAAAAATATTGATTTGAAGGGGTATTTGCACCCCAATGTTTATAGCAAAAATATCCACAATAGCCAAACTATAGAAAGAGCCCAGATGCCCATTGAAGGATGAATGGATAAAGAAGACGTGTATACAATAGGATAGCTCAGCCATCAAAAAGAATGAAATCTTGCCATTTGCAATGATGTAAATGGAACTGGAGGGTATTATGCTGGCTGAAATAAGCCAATCGGAGAAAGACAATTATATAGTTTCACTCATTTGAGGAATTTAAGAAACAAAACTGACAAACATAGGAGAATGGAGGAAAACATAAAATAAAAATAATAACAGAGAAAGAGGCAAACCATAATAGGCCCATGAATATAGGGAACAGAGGGTTGCTGGAGGGGAGGTGGTGGTGGGATGGAGTAATTGGATGATAGGCATTAAGGAGGGCATGTGATGTAGCACTAGGTGTTATTTGCATTTGATGAATTACTAAATTCTAACCCTGAAACTAATAATATACTGTATTTTAACTAACTTGAATTTAAAGAAAAAAATAAAATTTTATTCATTCTTATCTATGACTAGCTGTGGTCTTAAAATAGCAGGCTTTTCCAATCTTTAGAGGCTCAAAATTCAATGTTTCTTTCTACCCCCTCCCTCTCTTTTTTTTAAAAACCAAAAGATATCTGGGTCTTTTCTCAACCACTTGTCTAGAGCTACAGGCTCAGTTGGCACATGATCTGCCTTCCAGGTTATGGCACATAACAGTTTTCACGTTTTGATGTTGAATATTATGGGCCTCACAGATTCCTCTCTGCCTACCACCTGATTGCTAAGCCAATGCTGTGTATTTCAGGTTTTTATTATACCAATATTCCTCCCCAAGTTACAAACTTCCATAGTAGGCAAAGTAGTGCTAGCTGCTGTAACAAATAATCCTCCAAATTCCCGTGGCTCATCACAATAGGAATTTCTTTCTTTCTCATGTAAAGTTCAAATGGGTATTCCTAATCATCAGGTGGTTCTTCTACAAGTAGAGATCAGCAACCTGGGTTCATTTTATTTTGAGGCTTCAGAGTCCTCTCCCGTCAGAACATGGAGAAAGGGTTTAGGTGGTCATGCCAGGGAGGTATCTATGGGCAAGTCCTGATGTGAGTGGCCTTCTGCTCACATTTCATTGGCTAGAACTTGGTCATTCTGATTTGCACGGGAGGTTATACCTAATTGCAAAGGAGGTTGGGAAACGTGGTCTAGTTTATATCCAGTAAGAGGAGAAATTGAGTTTGCTAAAGAGTGAGCCAGACTTTGCCAATCATCTTTACTTAACTGTCTTGTGCATGTGCTTTAATATTGTGACTTCCTTTGGATCCTTTTGGAAACAGGCATGTTATAAACTAATTTTAAAAGATATACGATCTGCCTCTCTTCTTCCAGAATTTTTTTCCCTATAAAATATAAGGCAGGGGAAAATTATTTAATGGTTTCTTCTCAGTTTGAAAGTCTATCAATTTGGGGGATCCCTGGGTGGCGCAGCGGTTTGGCGCCTGCCTTTGGCCCAGGGCACGATCCTGGAGACCCGGGATCGAATCCCACGTCAGGCTCCCGGTGCATGGAGCCTGCTTCTCCCTCTGCCTGTGTCTCTGCCTCTCTCTCTCTCTCTGTGACTATCATAAATAAATTTAAAAAAAAAAAAAGAAAGTCTATCAATTTGGGTTCATCAGTGGTAATGGTCAGACCATCAAAAGACTCCTGAGCACCTAATTCCAGTTTGGAGACTTTTTTCCAGGGTCCACTTTCTTCTTCCTTTTCAAATGGCCTTATTCTTCTGCACCTCCTTAATCACTGACCAACCTCTCATTTCACTTGTTTTGGATTCAAGGGTGAGGCTTTTGTCTATGTACTTCCATTTTGATTAATCACTCTTTCTCGAAACTTCTTTGAGTCACAGCTTGCACCCAGTTAGCCCTGTGCTTTTGCTCCTGCTTATCTGGGATAAAAAAAAGTATGAAGGCTCTGGTGTTCCAAGACAACCTATCCTGGGCACAATATTTGTCAGGCTGCACATTGAGAAGGTCTGGTGGATGGCAAGATCCTTAATCTGGGCGCGTGTTCACCCCCCTCCCCTGCACCCTGTCCTTTGATCTGGCTGCCCTTGCAGCACTCAGGGACTACCCAACTGCCTCCTGATGGGCCATCTGTAGGCACATTTGCTTTCTGGCAAATTTCTTTGCATAAGCGGCTTTTAAGCATGATTTGTGTGACTGATCCAGGTTTCTGATTTCAAATCACATCCTGAATATTTACTGTCCCTCTTTTGTTCACTATTTTCTACAAAACTGGAACCCTTTTATTCCCCCCTGTCAATATACTCTTCCTAGCCTTTTGCATAATAAAAAGCTTGGGTTTCAGCATTAATCATTGTGATTAATGTGATTCCACTAATAACCTTTTTCTACTTGGGAAGGCTCCAATTATGACTATATTTTGTGTTTGGCCTTGGGCCAGTTTCTAACCCAATGATCCAGGTTTTCATTGGTTTCATGATTCCACAGCATGGACATTAACCTCTCCTGATCCACTTTCTCCTCCATATTTCAGCAGAGCCCATCCTCCAGACCTTCTGCTGACCCACCTTTGGATATAATGAGACTGGCTGCTTGAGGGAGGGAAGGTCTGCCTCTCTCACATTCTCAGTATGCTCAGACACAAGCCTATTCAGGGATTCTTGATGGTTCCCCCAAAGGTGATATCAAGCCACATTTAGGCTTCATAATTCTTTGGCTTATCATTCACCCTTATAATTAGTAATGGAACCCTGCCAGAAACTTAAAAAAATTATGTTCTTCAAGGAGACTTTTCAAAGGACTCTTCAATTTAAACTATTCAAAAGCTCTGGTTTCCTCTCAGACACAGTAGGGGAAATAGACTAGCTCTTCAGGGACATAGTAGGGAAAAGAATATTGTCCTCAAGTTCAGGATTAGTTGTGAGACCCTGAGAAAATTATTTAACTTCTATGAGTCTCAATTTCCTCATTTGTGAAATGGGACGATAGCTTTGCAGGAATGGGATGAAGGTTAAATTGCAAAGTGTACCTAAAGAGACCTGTGGTTCCATTTCCACTAATATAATAATTTAAGTGGTCTGAAAGCCTTCCTACTAGAAAATGCCTAGAAATGTTGAGGAGACTATAACAAACATCCTTTGAAATGCCTAAAAAGTAAGAGAGAATTCCCAGAAGCTGGGAACAGAGGGGACTAAAGACAAGGGCTGATGGCCCAGCAAGTCTTGGGAAGTGAGAGTTTACTGTTTCTGATCCACAAAGGTTTTGGACCATAAAGCTCACATAGAGATGGGAGATGAGGTCTTGGGCTCTTGCATGGCAGGGAATTGGAACTGAGGCTGCTGAAAACGTCTGGGGCACTTGAAAGGCTATATCCTTGGAGAAACAGCTAGATATTATATTCCATTGCAGAGATACTGCAATGGACTTTCTCTGTCTCCTCCTGGGTTCTGAGTGGGGGTAAATTTCCTCTTGAGAATTCATAGCAGTATCCATTTATAACAAACTCCTTGCACAAGCCTAGGATTTAAAAAAAATATATATATATTTTTTATTTATTCATGAGAGACACAGAGAGGCAGAGACATAGGCAGAAGGAGAAGCAGGCTCCCTGTGGAAAGCCCGATGTGGGACTCGATCCCAGGACCCCAGGATCATGGCCTGAACCAAAGGAAGATGCTCAACCACTGAGCCACCCAGGCATCCCAAGTCTGGGGCTCTAATGTAGACTGCCTGCATGGTCTTAGAAACCCCGAAACCAAAATCACCACTTGTTTCAAGCAGGTGATACCCTCGGGATGACTACAGTTGCAAATATAAAACTACCTTAGAAATCTGGGTAGATTTTTAACTCTGCCCACTTCATATTTCCACAGACAAAGCCCCACTAGAATTTAGCTCAATAACCAAATTACAAAATTCACAAGGAAAGCACCTGCCATATCTAAGAGTTATCAGGTAAAACATAAGTTTGGAGTCCAGGAGCTCCCAATCACAGAGCTATTTGATGGAGACTATGAAATGAGAGCACTCAAAAATTGTCAAAATTATAATAGGAAGAAGTGAGAACATGGGAAAAGAATGAAGCAGGATAGTCAAAGAGAACCTATAGAAATGAAAAATTCAGTCATTGAGATGAAAACTCAATGGGCAGAGTAAAGAATGGATTGGCTATGGTGGCAAGAATACAAGGAAACTCAAATGCTTCCAATCATTAGGTGCTCAGAAATTCAGTCCGTAATTCCTATTTGGGAAACATTGAGGTGTTTATTTTCCCTTTGTGGTATACTTGAAGGTAAAGAGGGGTTAGAAATGTCCACATCTATTTTCAGATCTGCAAATTAAATTGTGAGTTCCATGTGTCTTTAGTGCGGCTAACCACTACTGTGGTACCATTTTCTCTATGGTGGTTCTTTCTCTTTCACCTTCCTTCATTCTCATCAACACCAGGAGTTCATGGCCTTATGCTTTCACTCCACTTCCCCTGCCAGAATGTCATCCCAGGAGAGGACCTTACAGATCTACATACAGCATAGGGTGCTGGAAAATGTTCAGGATTAGGAATCTGAAAACTTGGGCTTGAGAAGTGGCTCCATCACTGAAGAGGTATCTATAACATTGGAATCATAACCCCTTTTCTTTTTCTTAAAGATTTTATGTATTTATTTGAGAGAGATCAAGCACAGAGCGAGAGTGAGAGGGAGAAGCAGACTCCCTGCTGAGCAGAGAGCCCAATGCGGGGCTCTATCCTAGGACCCTGAGATCATGACCTGAGCCAAAGGCAGACACTTAGCCGACTGAGCCACCCAGGTGCACCTCATGTTCCCTTTTCTTATTCTACAGAGTGATTGACAAGATGAGCTAGATCCTGTTTTGACAGCATATTGTAAGTGGCAAAGGATGATACAAATTACAAAGTTGCTATTATTGCTGCTCCTATCAAGAAATGATTAGAAGGCTCAGGGACTATTTCTTTCATGACCATTTGCTTTCAACAGGGAAGCCTATAAACTAAATGAACAGGTCTTCAATGATAGGAGTTCAGACATTGGTGGGCAACATGGGAAGCATTTGTGGAGCCTTCTTATTAACCCTGAAATCACACCAAATAGGCAATTATCTTCCTTGTTCAGTTTGTAGCTCATATATTCCACATGTGATTTGGGGGTAGGGTAGTGTGGGGTGATAAAGGGTGATAAGCTTCTGCAAAGTGACTGTGCATATCAAAATTGAGTTTCGAAAGGCAAAGTTGGGCTTAGGGAAAGTGTCTGTGTCTCTGTTCCTCCCTAGCACAAGTGAGTTCTCATAGTTGAGCATTTTCATGTTTGTTTTCTGTTTCCATTACCTACTCCATGAAGAGTCATATTCTTATTCTTTGCCAATTTTCTTCTCTCTGCTGGGTAGTTTATCTTTTTCTTATTGATTTAGCAGGTTCTCTTTCTATATGAAAGCAATTATATCTTTATTTATAATACTATTTACAAATTTTTCTCTGGTTTTAATGTACCTTTTAACTTGGCTAATGTTTCAAAGATTTAGAAACATTTTTACTTCCAGGCTTTGTACCATTTTTATTGTCTTACATGGATTTTTTTAAAGACTTTATTTATTTAAAGAGAACCCATGTGTGCAAGTGGGGAGAGGGGTCAGAGGGAGAGAGAGAATCTCAAACAGACTTCCTGCTAAGCATGGAGCCCAGCGCAGGGCTTGATCTCAACACCCTGAGATCCTGACCTGAGCGGGAATCGAGAGTTGGACACTCAACTGACCGAGCCACCCAGGTGCCCCTGGCACGGATTCTCATGAGACTTTTGTGGTTTTACTTTGGTGTGAGATGTAAAATATGAGTCCAAAAAAGAGTGAAGAATTTATTTGTATCTAGATGAAGTTTCTGTTACTTCTCCTTTCCCTAAAGAGTCATTAGAGGTCTGAGCAATCTCTTTCCTTTCAGAAACTTCAGAGATCTCTCAGATATGTGGGCAGATTTGGTTCTAGCCTGTGCAGTTTACATGGGAAAGGGGCATTAAAAAAAATTCTTCTATTTGCTGTACTCCTTTGAGAATTATTTCCAACAGAGATCAGGTTTCTCTATTATTAAATATCTAAAAAGTTTAGTGGGTGATACAAAGTCATAGATGTATTTCCAATGTATCAGCTAACCAGAGGCAGCTAGGGAAAGTCTCTGTGCAGCAGTAAATGTGAGGCGGTGAGAGGTGGGCGGCTGGAGCTGAAGGAGGCAGAGGGCGGAACTGCTGGACTGAACAGGGTTCACCCACAATGGTATATGTGGTAAAGCAGATTCCCGATGCAGGTTGTAATCAGACCCCGTTGCAGGTAACAGATTGAACACCCCTCCTTTCTCCAGCTTGCTGGAAAGGGGGGTTACCTATGTGAGGATGACGGTCCTGGATGGAGTCGGTGGGAGGAAAGAAAACTCAACGGACTCCATGGTGTTGTGCATGTGAGCAAGATCTCACCTGTCACCTAAGCTTTTCTCATTCCCTTCTTCTCCTTGTTTCCTTCCTTTCTTCTACTTCTCTTCCGGCAGCTTCCCTGGCAGTCTGCATGCAGTGGTGGTGCAGGAAGTAGGGGGATTTTCCTCACTCCTATTGGAGATCAGCTCACCTCTAACCCCCATGGGGGACCTCTTATCTTCCATGCAACAGAGCTGGCCACACTTACTGAAGTGGATCAGGCAGGTCCCAATCCCCCCCGCCCCACACTTCTTTTAGAGATGGAGAGGGGAGGGGCAGAGGGAGAGGGAGAAAGAGGATCTCCAGCAGACTCCCATGCTGAGCGGGAGCCCTCGTGGGGCTCGATCTTACAACCTTGAGATGAAATCAAGAGTGGGAAGCTTAATCCACTGAGCCACCCAGGTGGCCCTTCCAATCTTCTCTTTATAGGGGATACAAGGAGCTATTTTTGCTTCTCCAAAGCTGGATGATTTCCTGAAGTGGTGTTGCTCATAGGTCCTTGATAGAAAACCACCACAGCAGTGCTCCCCTGTTTGCCAGGACCAAAGGGTAGGGGAATGGGGTCCAGGGGAGCAGTTTCATATATATTAGCTAAGGCTGTAGCATGGAAGTATAGAATTTCAGGGTCTCTGCAATGATTGATTGAAATTATCTCATTTTACTGATAAGAAACAAAAAGTAAATCACTTAGTTGTCCAAGGTCACAGAAGTTAGCAGAGCCAGAACTTGATCCCAAGTCTTTTGACTTGAATTCATTTAAACGTGTAATAGGTCATGTATGACCTGAAATCCTAAATTGAAAGCTGCCTGATTGTTGCTATACGAAGAATAGCAGAATTTTGTGATGCCTGGGTGGCTCAGTGGTTGAGCGTCTGTCTTGGCTCAGGGCATGATCCTGGGTCCGGGATCGAGTCCCGCATTGGGTAGCTGTGAGGATCCCTCTTCTCCCTCTGCCCATGTCTCTGCCTCTCTCTCTCTCTCTCTCTCTCTCTCTCTCTGTATCTCATGAATAAATAAATAAAATATTAAAAAAAAGAAGTGTCAGAACTTCTAGATGGGTTAGATTGGGGGTGTGTGTGGATAAGATAGTTGCTCACCTGATAGCTCTTCTCCCATTTTTTTAAAAAAGATTTTATTCATTTATTCATGAAAGATACACAGAGAGAGAGCCAGAGACACAGGCAGAGGGAGAAGCGGGCTCTATGCTGGCAGCCTGAAGTGGGACTCGATCCCGGGTCTCCAGGATCATGCCCTGAGCCAAAGGCAGATGCTAAACTGCTGAGCCACCCAGGGATCCCCTCTTCTCCCATTTTTATTATTAACAGAACCCAAACTAAAAGGTAATGGAGTGTCCACTAAAAAAGCACATTTCCATTTTGCAGATGGGATGAGCATGTGATTAGTTGTAGACATGCAATGTCTACTTTCTGAGGGGATTAAGCCACTGTAAGTAGATCTTTCTGTTATTTGCATATTCCTGTGATATTATCCCCAAAGAAATCTCTCTCTTTGTATATGCTCTAATTCCTAGAAAATAGCCTTATAACTTTACTAAACAGCACTGAATATGTTAGCAAACAGATTATTAGAGGGTGAAATTATTTACATTACCAGAAGATTTTTTTATATTACAAAAGGATCACAGGATCCATTTCAACTGCATCTTTTTAAGTGTTTGTTTATAGATCATTTCATATTTAACAGAGGAGAAACTAAAAGCTGAGCTGTTCCATGTTACTGTGGATTAAGAATCAATCAGAAACGAAGATAAAACAAATCTGAAAGTATAATGCTCAAAAAAGACATTCACATTACTACTTAATTGTTCTTCTCCTCCTCCTGCTCTCCTTCTTCCTCCCCCCACACCCCACTTCTTTTTCTTTTTTTAACCAGGCAGGAAACTCAAACATGATGTGTCCTGGTTCAATGCCAGACGCCTAGCACCTTAGTAGAGTAAAACTGAACACATTTCTTACGACATATCATTTTTACATGAAACTTACTCTTCAGGTATTTTTCTGCCTTTCTATTAAAAGCCCCTCTAACCCTCCTGGATGCCCAGACTTGAAATCTCCATCTTTTTTCTCTCCTCATCCCAACATTCAATCAGTTGTCAAACCTTGAGTGGGTGGGTGGGGAATGGAGAGAAGGATCCCAAAGTGGATTTATCCAGTTGTTCTCTGTAACCTCAGTCACACATGCTCTTTGGTCTGACCACTCATTAGCTGCTTGCATGGGAAATATCAATTTGTGTGATGGTGACATTTGAGGCTTACATGATTGCTTTGATATATTAGTTTTGGAGACCAAACACTCCAATTATAGCCAACAGAACACTTTTAATTGGGACTCAGAGGTAAAAGGACTTTCTGTTGCCATAGTTTCAGAGGCGCATATGTGGTCAAGCTGCCTAAAGCTGGATTTATTTTCAGATGTAAGATACTACTGACAGTGAGCTCTGGTGACTAAGGGACATCTGCTGTTCTGGTAGGGGTGGAGTGTGATCTTGAGGCTAGGCTAAAACCGAGCTCTTTGGCAGGGCACATTCTGTAATGGTGATGCTTTCAGTGCCTTCAATTTCCTATCCTTGGATTGTGAGTATATGTCTTAAGAAGAAATATTAACCTATACCTCTGTGAGTACTTTGCCAATAGACTAATATTCTGAGCTTCAGAAAAAAGAAAGAAAGGGAGGAAGAAAGAAAGAAAAGAAAAAAAAAAAGGAAAGGATACTTCTAAGCAAGTTAGTGACTTTAGCATCTTGATCTAGTTCCTGTAGTTGGAGAATCTCATGGACACGGCCAAGGGTATAAAAGGAAGAAAAACCTGCACCTGACCCTAGAAATACTTGTACCCATATGCCTGTGAGAGACCACAGACTTTCTGCTAAGAATGGATCAAAAGAACGACTGATTGGACTCATGACTTCTTTTATGCTTAAAACCAGCTTGCCTAAGGAGGAGAGTAGGAGAGACTTCTTTGGAATTTAGCAACTCCCTTTCATTCTGAGAGGAGGCCAACAGGAGGCAAGGGTGGGCTGCAGGCAGTTGAGTCTCCAGTTGAGTTGTATCTGGATCCTGCAAGAAGAAGCTCATTAAGTACCCTGTGCCCCCCTGGTACCTGCTTACAGATGGCATTTGACACAGATGTCTCCGTCAGGCAAACACAGGGCACTCCCCAGCAACTCTTGGCGGCCACTCCAGCATGGCAGAGAGAATTGTTAACACAGAGATAAAATTTCTGCTGTGATATTTGACAGCCTCAGCTACTTCCCTCATTCTGCTGGATCTCTGGAATTCTGCAGTAAACTTATTCTCTTCTCCCTTCATTAGGGTTAAAGACTGGTTAAAAACGGGGCTATAAAACCATCTCACCTTCTAAAACAGGGAAATTGCATAGGTCATGTTTTCTAAGTATGGCGTTATTAATAAATAAGAGTTGCACTAAAAACTCAACCACTTGAAAATTAAAAACAAAACAGAACAAATGCAAAACAGTCACTTAAATGCTGCCTAGGTCAAGGGGAATATGAGAAGTACAATTAGAGTATAATTAGACAATGATGACATTAGGGATGCTGGATGTTAAAATATGCAGGATGACTAAAATTGTACTCAGGGAAAATGCATAGCCTGAAATATCTTGCTTTTAAATAAGGAACAACTGCATGCAGGATTTAATTCAATAATTGGAAAACAAAATAGACTTATGTAAAGCAAATCAAAATTATGGGCAGTCTTAAAAATTGTAATATCATAGACAAGTTGCTAGCCACTCAAATCAAGAATTAGGAGAAAACATAAACACATGAAATGAGGCATTAGAAAGAGCGTATAGCAACTGATATTAAACCAGGATATTCAGGGGCATCTGGGTGGCTCAGTGGTTGAGCATTTGCCTTTGGCCCAGGTTGTAATCCTGGGGTTCTGGGATCGAGTCCTGCATTCAGGCTCCCTATAGGGAGTCTGCTCCTCCCTCTGCCTCTGTCTCTGCCTCTCTCTCTGTGTCTCTCATGAATAAATAAATAAAATCTTTTTAAAAAACCTTTGGATAGTCAATTCTACTACACAGAAACAAATTTGAGATTCCAAGAAATACATGAATTTCTGAGACAACATAAATTACAATAATTTGCTCAACAAGAAGGAGAAACCCTGAATAGCCCATTAGCCAGGGAGAAATTTTATTTACTTTTTTCCAGTTTTATTATTGACTATAAGTTTAAGGTGTACAATGTCATAATATATATATCAAAATGATATAGATGTTGAAATTACATCTATTTATCAAAATGATTACCACAATAAGGCTGATTAACACCTCCATCTTCTCACAATTTTACAATTCTTGTGTGTGCCCTTATAAAAGAAACCAGGGAGAAACCTTACTCTTTCTGACATGGTGAGGACACAGGGAGAAAGAAGACTGCTCTCTATGATCCAGAATGGACTCTTGCCAGACACTGAATATCTGCCCACACTTTGATCTAGGGCTTTCCAACTCCCAGAACTGTGAGAAATAAATTTCTATTATTTAAGCTACCTAGTCTATTGTATATTATAGCAGCTCAAATGGACAAAGATATGGACATAGTGGGAAAATTGGTGAAATCCAAATAAAGTCTGGAATTTGGTTAATAGTAACCTCACAATGTCAGCTGCTTAGTTTTGACAAAGGTGCCTGGTGCTGCTAAGAGACTGGTGTTGGGGAAAACTGGTGAGGAGTGTACTGGAAATCTCTGCACTGTCTTTACAACTTTTCTGTAAATCCAACACTATTATAAAATTAAAAGTTTATTTAACAATTGATATGTCACCTTACTTTCACAGATATTGTGACAATTAAAGGTAATATGGTAAGTAAGCACTTAGCAATACTCAATAAGGAATAGCCATTCGGAGCTAGCTTCACCTTGAGCTGGAGAAATCTTTTTTCTCCCCATTGGTGCGTCTCAATAAACAACAATGTAGGGAATAGATGCAGTAGCTTTCCTTCTCGCCCTGAGCCCCTTTCTCCCCACTCCCTGTCCTGCCCAGCAGTAGAAACCTTCCCACACAGCTACGGCAACTTTTTAGTAGTTTGGACCAAGATTTATTGTCAACAGCCAACAGCCAATTGCCTCTTCTACTCTTTCTTTCTTTCTTTCTTTCTTTCTTTCTTTCTTTCTTTCTTTCTTTCTTTCTTTCTTTTTCTTCTTTTCTTTCTTCTTTTTCTTTCTTTCTTTCTTTCTCTTTTTTTTCTCTTCCTTCCTTTCTTTTTTTTTAAGATTCCAGGTATAAATGAGATCATATGGTATTTGTCTTTCTCTGACTTATTCACTTAGCATAATGTCCTCAAGTTCCATCCATGTTGTTTCAAATGGTAGAATTTCCTTTTTTTAAATGGCTGAATAATATCCTAATACACACACACACACACACACACACACAAACTCCATTTATTTTTTTTAAATTTTTTTCATTTATGATAGTCAGAGAGAGAGAGAGAGAGAGAGAGAGAGAGGCAGAGACACAGACAGAAGGAGAAGCAGGCTCCATGCACCGGGAGCCCGACGTGGGATTCGATCCTGGGTCTCCAGGATCGCACCCTGGGCCAAAGGCAGGCGCCAAACCACTGCGCCACCCAGGGATCCCCCACAAACTCCATTTCTTTATTCGTTTGTCCCACCAATGGACTTTTCTGTTGCTTCCATATCTTAGCTATTATAAATCATGATGCTGCAATGAACACAGGAGTGCATATATCTTTTTGAGTTAGAGTTTTAATTTCCTTTGGATAAATACCCACAGGTGGAATCCCTAGGTCATAGGCTAGTTCTATTTTTAATTTTTTGAGGAAGCTCCATACTGTTTTCCATTGTGACTGCATCCATTTACATTTCCATCAACAGTGCACAAGGGTTCCCTTTTCTCCACATCATTGGTAGCACTTGTTATTTCCTGTCTTTTTGATAATGGCCATTATGACAGATATACGGTGATATATCTCATGTGGTTTTGATTTGCATTCCCCTGATGGTTAGTGATGTTGATCACCTTTTAATGTACCTGTTGGCCATCTGTATGTCTTCTTAGGAAAAGTGCCTATTCAGATCCTCTGCTCATTTTTTTAAAGAGATTTTATTTATTTATTCATGAGAGACACACAGAGAGAGAGAGAGAGAGAGGGAGGCAGAGACACAGGCAGAGGGAGAAGCAGGCTCCATGCAGGGAGCCCGATGTGGGACTTGATCCCGGGTCTCTAGGATCATGCCCTGGTCTGAAGGTGGTGCTAAACCACTGGGCCACTGGGCTGCCCTCCTCTGCTCATTTTTAAATAATATAAATTATTCATATATATATATATATATATATATATATATATATATATATATATCCTTTTTGGCTGTTAAGCCCTTATCAGTTGTATCATTTGCAAATATCTTCTTCCATTTGATAGGTTGCTTTTTCATTTTTGTTGATAGTTTCCTTTGATGCAGCCCCACTTTTTGATTTTTCTTTTGTTGCCTTTGCTTATGTCAAATCCAAAAAATCATTGTCAAGACCAATGTCAAGGATCTTACCACCTAGTTTTCTTCTAGGAGTGATACGGTTTCAGGTCTTACATTCAAGTCTTTAATCCATTTAGAATTAATTTTACATGCAATATAAGACATCGATCCAGTTTCATTTTTTTGCATGTGGCTATCCTGTTTTTGCAGTGTCATTTATTGAAGGGACTCATCTTTCTCCATTGTGTATTCTTGGCTTCTTCATTGTAGATTAATTGGCCATATTTGTGTGGGTTTATTTGTGAGTTCTCTATCCTGTTCTATTGATCTGTGTGTCTGTTTTTATGCCAATACATAACTGTTTCAATTACTATAGCTTCGCATTGTAGCTTGAAATCAGGAAACATGATGTTTCCAGTTTTGTTCTTTCTCAAGATTACTTTGACTATTTGGGGTCCTCTGTGGCTCCATACAAATTTTAGGATTATTTGTTCTCTTTTGATGAAAAATGCCTTTGGGATTTTGATAGAGATTGCATTGAAACCATAGATTGCTTTGGGTAGTATGGATATTTTAACAATATCAGTTCTCTATTCCATGAACACAGAATATCTTCCTATTTATGTGTGTCTTCTTCAATTTCTTTCATCACTGTCATAGTTTTCTGTATGTAGGTCTTTCACCTCCTTGGTTAAATTTATTCTTAGGTATTTTATTCTTTTCGGTGCAATTTTAAGTGGGATTAGTTTTCTTTTTTTTTTATTAAAAATTTTTATTTATTTATGATAGTTACAGAGAGAGAGAGAGAGAGAGGCAGAGACACAGGCAGAGGGAGAAGCAGGCTCCATGCACCGGGAGCCCTATGTGGGATTCGATCCCGGGTCTCCGGGATCGCGCCCTGGGCCAAAGGCAGGCGCCAAACCGTTGCGCCACCCAGGGATCCCTGGGATTAGTTTTCTAATTTCTCTTTTTAAAAAAATTTCTCTTTAAGCCACCTTTACTAATTGTTTTCTGTGTGATCTTTAGCAAATTTGCTCCTATGTTCATAACTTGAATTTCCTCATTTTTAAAATAATAATAGTACCTGCCTCACAGTGCTGTTGTGAAGACTCATTAAGGATATATGTATGCATGCACCCATTTCTGTGCTTGCTACACAGTAGGCATTAAGAATGGACAACCATTGGGCAGCCTGGGTGGCTCAGCGGTTTAGCGCTGCCTTTAGCCCAGGGCCTGGTCCTGGGGACCCAGGATCAAGTCCCACATTGGGCTCCCTGCATGGAGTCTGCTTCTCCCTCTGCCTGTGTCTCTGCCTCTTTCTCTGTGTCTCTCATAAATAAATAAATAAATGAAAATAAAAGAAAAAAGAATGGACAACCGTTCCTCATAGATACATTCAGACCCACAAAATGTTGGTATTGTTTGCATGTGGGAGCATGATTTCCATGAAGGGAGAGGCTGTTATCACTGTGCTGCCTTCCAGGGGAGTGGGAATAAAATATTTCCACTAAGGTTCTGCAGGATAGTGGTCCTTTGGGAAAACTCCTATGTGCAGAGTAATGGATGTCTTTCTAAAAATAAATAAAGAAAACCTCATTTAAAACAGAATTGGGGGGATCCCTGGGTGGCGCAGCAGTTTGGCGCCTGCCTTTGGCCCAGGGCGTGATCCTGGAGATCCGGGATCTAATCCCACATCAGGCTCCCGGTGCATGGAGCCTGCTTCTCCCTCTGCCTGTGTCTCCGCCTCTCTCTCACTGTATTCCTATCATAAATAAATAAAAAATTAAAAAAAAATAAAACAGAATTGGGGGAGACCTGAGGGGAAGCTCTTACACACATCCAACTCATGATGGCCTGCATTACCAGTGGGAAGATAAGAATTATTTTGACAAGAGAGGACATTTTACACAAAGGAATCTCATCTCTTGCTTTTAAGAAAAAGGAGGAAGATCCCTTCCTGCCACCACTGGCAGCCAATTAGGAAATCACCACAACCTCAAGCTTTTGTCCTTCGCCAATGAACTTTTGCTCAGAACTTTTGTTCTCCTAAAACCTCATAAAAGCTGACTTTCCTTTTTTGTCTTTTCAGACTTGCCTATGTTTCTCCATAGTTGGCCTGTCCTGAATTGCAATTCTTATGTTATTCCTGAATAAACTCATTTGCTAGTAAAATAACTGGCTATTTTAAGGTTGACATGTTCTACCAGCAATGACATAGCTAGTAAAATGAATCCCAATTCACACAGCTCACTGGGGACCTCCCACATCAGGAAGTTTTTCATTTTTCTCCCTGTTAAGTTCTACAACAGGAGGGAGAATATCTTCTTTTTTGATTGCCATTGATCTCTATTACCCTAGTACAGTTCCTGGCACATAAAATGTGCTCAATCAATACAACCTGTAGAATGGATAAATTGAATGTAAAGAGGATGGGGCTGTGAGAAGGGACAAGTTGGCCTGAAGACCTTCTTACTAGCAAGACTTCACTGTCCAGCTCACCTGGATAGGGAAGGAAAAATCTCTTTTTTCTTGACTTTTCCCCCATCAGTTGGAAGCTCAGGGTTGTAGTTGGTGTCATCGGTGGTGGTGGCACAAGGGGAAGAGGAAGTGGACTGTTGAGAAGCCTTTGCTTCCTTTCATTTCCAGAATGGAGCCAGCTGTCACTAGTGACATCTAAGGGCACAGGAGGTTGTGTAGGGACCTCCTCATATTAGGCATGCCTGCAAGAGACCTTCGCAAACCACAGATTCCCAAGCAGTGCACCTCCAGGCTTCATGATTTGAGTAATTTCAGTTCCATGATAGTAGCTTTAGGATTTCCAGAGGGTTGCATGAACTGGTCCTCAAAGAAATGAATATTTTTATTTTTTGTCCTTTGCTGCCTTTAGTTAAGCAAACACTTTTTTTCCAAGCAGTTATGGCAAAAGGACTCATATCAGGCTTGAGCTCAGCTCTTTGAGAGCCATCTGGGTTTCAAAGAGCCTTTTAAAAAATGTTGTGTTACTGGAAATTGATGGGCAAACTATCGTGTGCTTTCATTGGACACCTGTATCCCAAGTGGAGCAGACAGTGCTTTTCTTTGTGGTGCTTATTCACTTATTCCCATGTTTTCCATTTATTCTAAGTTGTCGGAGGTTAGAATGGAAAAAGCCATTCAAGAGACATAACATATCAATAGTGTCTTTAGAAAAGGGAAAGACCAATATTTTATTATGGGTTTATAATGTCGGGTATTTTACATGTAACTCAGAAGACTCTTCCAGCTCTTTTAAGATCTAGATATGATGGATTCAAAATGCTATTCCATGAAGCATGGGGCATCCAAGGCCCTTCCCCAGACTTTTAAAATTTCCTGGGGGCTTAAGTCGTCATAGTCTGCTCTGGCTCTGAACTCATTTTTCTGCGGAAAAATAATTGTCTTGGTTGGATCATCCTGTTCCTTGTTAGGCACCTACTGACCTAGATGTGGGACACTCCTCTCCATCCTCCAGTTACAAAGGGTCTTTCTGGGGCAAGAAGAGCAGAAGGAGAAGGTTGAGGAGAGAGGAAGGAGTTCTATCACATCCGCGTAGATAGTTTCAAATTACTATTAAATTTCTTTATTTTTATGTCTCCGTTGGCCACCATGATGAGGTTACTGGCTAAGCCAGTCTCCTGGCACAAGATTGACATGGATTCTTCTTTCCAGGTGAGACTCCATTTACTGAAATGGTTTTAAACTTGTTCCCTCCCTCCCCATTTAATTACACACGTTATCACATTTAGCACATGACAACTGTGTGAAATATGTACCACTAGTCTCATCTTGTAGATGATATCTTGGAGCTCCAAGGGGTAAATAATTAACTGAGGCCATGTGGCTCATTGTTGAGAAATTGGATTTCAGAGTGAGGTTTATCTAGCTCTAAAGTCCATGCTCTTTCTGTCTTTCCCTTTGTATTTATAAATGTGATTACTTTTAAAAAGTGGCCGTGAGAATTCCAAGGCCCTACATCATTTTATCATAAGGAACCCTTATCTTTGAAGTCACAGTTTGAGCAGCACTACATTTTTTTTTTGTGGGCTCATTTACCCCATCATGCACTCATTCAACACAGTTCTTGAGGGCCTCTACCAAGTGATAAACTTTATGTTGACTGGTCAAGTGAATGGTCCAGAAATGGGGCTGTGGGGAAAGGACTTATGAGTTGGAGAAGCTAATATGGTTCTGAAGAAGTAAGCTTCTTTTGGTTAGCAAAGGATCAACTTATTCAGCCCCCTGCCTCAACACAAGACAGTGCATAATCAGGACAGATGGGAGAGGATCTGAGTTTAGGATTTTTAGTTATGTGTTATTGGAAGGGAATATGATGACTACAGTCTGGGCCCCTTAACACCAAGTCCCATCTTCATCCTCCCACTGTGCACCATGACTCTGTTTCTACCTGTCAGGCATTCCTGACAGGATTCTCTGAGTAATGTGGTGTTTTAGGGGCCAATCCTTGAGCCTCACAGCACAATGGGAATAAAAGATGGTTACCTGGGCCTTGGAAGACTAAAGAAAGTTGGAACTAGAGTCTTCCAGATAACTATAGGGTTAGCAAGAGGGAAACTGATAAGAAGTGAGATTGTTTTGCTTGAGAAAAAAGTGGTGCAAAGTGATTGACTAGATTCTAGTCCTTTCTTCATCTGCTTCCTCAAGATGTTGGGTCAGTTGCCTTGTCTCTCTAAGCGTTTATTTTATTTGCAAACCAAGATTCTCTTGAACTCTTCCAGGTCTGACATTTTCTTATTTTTCCACAAGTTTTGGAGACAAGAATCCTTGCCCACTGTTGACTGGGAAGACTTGGTGCTTCACTGTTCTATGGAAGCATTTATTTTGCTCTCTGGTTGGCTCTTCGTCATTGGGTTGGATTTCTTATCTCTCTCCTGGAACTGCCTTCCATCTCTTATTCTTCAGTTCCTCCTTCTTTGTCCTCTGATGACAAATGATGGAGAAACAGACCTGTGACAGGAATTAGAGCTGCCTGTGGCTGAAGGGGGCTCTGCTCAAGTCCACTGCAAAATTTTTCAACTGTGTGCCTGAGGAAGTATTGATTCTGATTTTATTTTCTCTTTTTGGTGAGAAATCTTAGATGAACTGTGGGTAGCCACGATTACCACGGGCTCACCCCTATTAAGCCCCAAACACCTGCTTTTGAAATTTCTGCTCAATCAATACAACCTAGTTTCAATGAGAAGAGAAAGGTTACAAATTTTATATATAAAAGGCAGTATTGAAAAATTCCTCTGGTTGACTCCAGGTCAGCATCCAATTCACAGCACTTTATGAGAGTAATTCTTTCAGAGAGAGATTTTTCAGCCCATGGAAGTGACTTTCATGAGATATGGGGGCCAGCTGGGATGTCAGCATGAGAACTCTTCTTTGTATAAAAAGCTGATGGGAGTGGGAAGAATCAGCCAAGCCTGTCTGTGTCTGGCTGGGCTTGGAGAGAGGAAGAAGCTGATAGTGGTGTGGTCCTATGGACACTTAGATGGGGACTGCCAGATGCCTGGAGGAAATCTGCTCTCTGTTCCCTCTGTTTTCTTTAACTGCCAGAAGGAACTAAGCCTTTATTAAGTCCCTCCTAGCTAATGGTCATCCAGACTTTATTTCATTGCATTCATCCAACAACTATTGAGGATCCACTATGAGCCAGATGAAGGATACATAGTGGTGTTTCATCTGTGTCAGGGAGCTTAATCCTAATAGCAACCCTATAACTTAAGTATTATCATTTCTAAGACTCAGATTGCTCCCTTGTTGCAAAGCTTGTGAGAACTTTGCTTTTGGACTAAGTTGTGTTAGTTTGGGTCCTTCAAGAAGCAGACATCAATTGAGTTAGATTTGTAAGAGATTCATTGAGTGAAACCATGGTGAAGGAAAATGGGAAGGGAGCCAGAGAAGGCTGGGAGAGCCATCTGACTGGTGTAGGTCTGGGCTCTGTAAAGGAGAGAGGGAAGGAAGGGAGAGAATGAGGGAAGGAGGAGGAAGACTGCAGTACAGTTCTCAAAGCCAGGTTGATGGGGAGAATCTTGAGTCAAAGTCACTTATGAGAGGAGAGCACATTTCCCAGGAATAGGCCTGCCTTTGGAACCCCTGCCATGCTCAGTCATTGACTGATAGCCTAATGGCATGCATTGCCTTATGTGAAAGCACTAATGAATTCTAGTTTGCAGCACTGAGGCTGCTGGTCAACCACACTCCCAGCAGTGGGGGACCTAAGAGTCACTGCCATAGTCCAAACCCCTGTTCTGCCACTCACTATCTAGGTAACTGTGGGCAAGTTAAATAATCTCTCCAAGCCTCATCTTTCCTCTTCTCTAAAATAAGAGAATTCATACCTCATGGGATTAAATAGAGGAATAAATGAGATGATGCATATAAAAAAGCATTTTGCACAATGCTTGGCACCATAGTAAGCTCTTGAATGTTAAACAATCACTAGGTTTTATTATATCAATGATTCAAGCTTTTATTTTCTTCTCCAAATGAAATGTTCCTTAAAAAAGAAATACACACAGGGGATCCCTGGGTGGCTCAGTGGTTTAGCACCTGCCTTCCACCTAGGGTGTGATCCTGGAGTCCTGGGATCAAGTCCCGCATTGGGCTTCCCAGTGGAACCTGCTTCTCCCTCTGCCTGTGTCTTTGCCTCTCTCACTCTGTGTCTCTCATGAATAAATAAATAAAATCTTTTTTTTTTTTTTAAAGAAAGAAACACACACAAAAGGTCAGATTGGAACATTCTAGTTGAAAGGGTATGGGAAGGTGGTCTGTTGGACCTCTTCCATACTTGTACTGTAGCCCTTGGGGCTTCTCTTAAGAGCCCTAGGGGTTGAGGAAACATCAGGTGGAATCATATCATATAGATACTTTATGTGTGTGTATGTGTGTGAGAGTGTATTTTTTAGTTTTTTATGTTGAGGAATTAAAAAGGACTTTAAAAATTAATATACAATAAGATTGGCCTTTTCAGGGTGTATGGTCCTATGACTTTTTTTTTTTTTTTTTTTGGTCCTATGACTTTTAATACATGTACTGATTTGTATCACAAGGACTAAGATAGAAACAGATCAGTTTTACTAGTGTCATCTCAACCTCCCCTACTCCTTACCCTTGGCAGCCACTGATCTGCTCTCCATCACTACACTTTTATCTTTTTGAGAACATCAAATAAATAGAATCCTATAGTATTTGATTTTGGGAGCCTGGCTTCTTTCATTCAGTGATAATGCCTTTGAGATTCATCCAAGTCATTGTGTGTATCAATAGTGGATTCCTTTCTTAGCTGAGTGAGATTTCAATGTATGGGAGCACCATTGTTTGTTTATTCATTCTCCTGTTAAAGGAAATTTGGGTTGTTTCCAGTTTAGAACAATGCCAGTGCAGAGCAGGGGGTCATAAGCAATGGCCTTGGGACTAAATCTTATCTCTGACTGGAGCTTAACAGACATCTAGGACTGTAGGACCCTGGGGCATAACACTTAGCTTTCTCTCCCAGATGCTTCTAGTTTACATTCCTAAGCCACCTCCCAGCCATGTGCCCTTCTATCCATCCCTGCTGACATTTTTCAAGCATTTTAGTGAGTCTGACCTCATTCTGTATTTAGCAACTTCAGACCTGTGTTGATAAAAATTTATTCCCACTAATATCAACAATCATTAGGTTTATTTGAGTAATGAAGACATAGATGCTATGTAAAACTGCAACTGGCATCTAAGAAAAGTGGAGCTGTTTAAACTGAAGGCCTTCCAGCTTACTGAGCTCCCAAGGGGTTTGGTCTGGCTTTTCAAAGTCAGTCTGGAGCAGAGTTTGCTGTTGGGAGCTGTGCAAAGTTGAAGGCTTTATCTAATGGAGTGAGAAGAATTCAGGGGTTCCAGTAGCAGTCCTAGGGGCTGAGGACCAGGAGGAATAAAGGAAGGTAAAGCAAGAGAGAAGAAACCGTGGTATGCACTAGGCTTGGAACCATGAGGTGAAGTAGCCAGTAAACCCCCTGCACCCCCCGATGTGAGATTTCACTACTTTCCCTATTTACTCTGTGATACAGTAGTCACATGCGAGTGCAGTACTGGAGATATAAACTATCAATTAACCACCCTTCCAGCTCTCTGGGCTCTAACTGGTTGAGAATAGATACGAAGAGTCAGATGTAGTAAGATGTTCCCCTAAAAACAGGGCTATCTGGAGTCCAACTTGAAATTGTTCATATAGACGCCTTTGCTATTCCTTCTCTTCTTGGATTTCTTAGTAACATCTAACACTCATCCATGTGCCTTCTGAGAATAATCTTACTCTGGAAAATAGAAGAGCTGGCTCTCATTTCTATGTCAATAGGAAGTGGGGCAGAAAGAGCAGATGTTGGAACAGTACAAGATTAATACACTGGTTTAATCTGGGGAAAACAGAAGTTTGGAGCCAGAGAGGTGCAGTGCTCCCCCTTGCTTTTCACTTCTTTTCCACCATCAAGGACCCACATCACGTTGAGGAGTGCTTAATACTCCCATAGGATGTGGAATGTGGGGTATTATGGACTGAATTGTACCCTCCCCCTAAACTCACGTGTTGATGTCCTAATTCCTAGCACTTGAGAATGTGTATTTGGAGATAGGGTAATTAGGTTAGATAAGCCCATAATAGTGGGACCCGAATCTGCTAGGACTGGTGGCCTTATAAGAAGAGGAAGAGATACCAGGGACACAGAGAAAAAGCCATGTCACAGCAAGAAAGTGACCATCCACAAGGAGAGAGTCCCCTGGAGAAACCAACCTGCATGCACTTTGATCTTGGACTTCAGGCCCCAGAACTGTGAGGAATCAATTTCTAGTATTTAAGCTCCCCAGTTTGTGGGATTTTGTTATGGCAGCCCTAGCAGACTAAGACAAGGTATCAGACAATCTCACCTAGGTCTCAACAGGCGGGGAGATCTCCACTGTCATCTGAGACATTTTTGGTAGGAACTGATGTCTCCATCCTACTTGTATAGTGTGTGACAAAGAAGCAACAGGGGAGGTGAAAGGGGTAAAGCCCTGACATACAGAGTCAGGAGACCAGGCTAATCCCTTGGCTTGGACACTCACCATTTTGTGACATCAGACAGCAATTTCTCTGAGCCCCACTTTTCTTTGGCAGTAACACGAGGATAGTAAACTTGGTCATGACTGCTTTATAGAGCTCTGTGGCTCCAGGGAGAGTACATGAAAACTTGTTTTTACTCAGGAAGCATGGTAACTTTTACCCAAGCTCTACTGGAATCACTAGGGTGTTTGACCAGGAATAGTGAGAAGCGAATGCCTCTTACTGTAAAGATGACCATCTTGAGAAGTACCTTTGTCATTTCTTACGGAACAAAGACATCCCGTGAATGAAGGATACAAGCTGCATGCTTTCTACTGCTACAGTGTGCGAGAGCCAACACTGATTTGTCGCTGGGAAAGAAGACTCCAACGTTTTGGCTGCTTTCCTAATTATTATGGCTTCAGTTGGTAAAACCTTTTTCAAAAAGCAGTTTGGAAAAATGTATCAAGATGCTTAAGAATATTTGTATTCTTTGACAGAGTAATTCCATTGATAATAATTTATTCTAAGGAAATAATGTGAAGTGCAGAAAGCTGCCTACCTCATGTGAGATGTCCCTTGTAATTAGGAAATATTTTAAATCCCTAATGTTAGGAGAATGGCTAAGAAGTTATGGTATATTTGTATGGTGGAAGATTACATAGTCATTAAAAGTATACCTTTTTAAAAATTTTCATTTATTTATTCATGAGAGAGAGAGAGAGAGAGAGAGAGAGAGAGAGAGAGAGAAGCAGAGACAGGAAGAGACAGGCAGAGGGAGAAGCAGGCTTCACACAGGGAGCCCGACATGGGACTCGATCCCGGGTCTCCAGGATCAGGCCCTGGGCTCAAGGCAGCGCTAAACTGCTGAGCTACCCGGGCTGCCCCAAAAGTATACATTTTGTATATAAAACTATGTACAGCGAAACAAAAAAGGCAGACTACAAACAAAATGGAAGGAAATACAACAAATTGGTTGTGCTAGCAGTGGTTGGTGCTAGAATTACATATTTTTATTTGCTGCCTTATGCTTCTGTTTTTGGGAAATTTTCCATAGTGAACATGTATATTTTTTTATAATTAGAAAAAAGAAGTAAAGATTAAAGACAAAGATAAGAATGACACTGTATAAATAATCTCCTTCCCTGTGACATGTAGCCCACTCTGCCTACCTGTATGCTACCTAGGAAGTATTGTGAAATTCAAATGACACAATGTGCAGCAATATTTATTCCCTTCCCACATCCTTCCTCAGCCAATAAGAGAATAAACAGAACACCATTGCCTAGCCAGCAGGGAAGAACTGAAAAGAGACCTTCTACTCATTTATTTTTCACCTTTTTCCAAGGGATGAGCAGGGCTTGCCTAATGCAATGAAGCAGGTGAAGCCACTGACGTTCATTAGCCTAGTTTATCAATTGGGTCAAGTTCATGTTTCCTCCTGTCATGTTGGACTAATTTGGAGATTCTGAGCTCTGGCTGCACATTAAAGTCATCTGGAGGAGCTTTTAAAAATTATTGATACTAGGCCCCACCTCTGGTGATTCAAACTCAATTGGTCTTAGGTGTGAGGTAGGGCAACAGCATTTCCCAAGCTCTCAGGTGATTCTAATGTGCAGTCATGGCCAAGAACCACTGGATTGATCGAATCAGGCTCTTTGAAATTTCATCTCTAGAGGGAACACCAACCAGGGAGAACCTTTTGCTCAGCCTCCAGGTCTTGGCTCTTTCTCTTTAGCTTTTTAGCCTGTGAATGGTGGAAGAAGATTATATCAGGTCTTTTCCAGGGGCTGATTATCTTCAGTTTGTAAGGTAGGGAACAGGAAGCTTCATTTGGCCCCCATTCATTTATTTACTTTTATTTAAAATTTTTTTTAAAAAATTTAAAGTTTTTTAAATTTAAATTCAATTCAGTAACATACATTTTTTTGTATTTTTTTATTGGAGTTCAATTTGCCAACATACATATCACCCAGGGCTCATCCCATCAAGTGTGCCCCTCAGTGCCCATCACCCAGTCACCCCATCCCCCTGCCCACCTCCCCTTCTACTACCCCTTGTTTGTTTCCCAGAGTTAGGAGTCTCTCATGTTCTTTCTCCCTCTCTGATATTTCCCACTCATTTTCTCTCCTTTCCCCTTTAATCCCTTTCACTGTTTTTTATATTCCCCAAATGAATGAGGCCATATAATATTTGTCCTCCTCCGATTGACTTACTTCATTCAGCATAATACCCTCCAGTTCTATCCACATTGAAGCAAATGGTGGGTATTTGTCATTTCTAATGGCTGAGTAATATTCCATTGTATATTTAGGTAACATACATTGTATTATTAGTTTCAGGAGTAGAATTTAGTGATTCATTGATTGTATGTAACACCCAGTGCTCATTACAGTAAGTACCCTCGGTAATGCCCATCACCCAGTTACCCCATCACTACCCACCACCCTCCAGAACCCTCAGTTTCTTATAGTAAAGAGTCTCTTATGGTTTGTCTCCCTCTCTCTTTTCATCTTCTTTTGTTTTTCCTTCCCCTTTGGGGCTCCATTCAAGCTAGTTCTCCAGCCTAGTTTTATCATTAAGGAGACTGATTTGACCCTGATCCTTATTTGATTCTTGGTATCCGTTCTCAATCAGTTAGAGCCAAGAGGACAGGCAAGGGAGTTACTTGACAGTTTATATCTCTAACACCATAGTAAAATATGGCTACTGTGGTGAGAAAACAGGGAAAACAGGGAAATGGGCAAAAAACTTTGCAAGGGAAACAAAGGAAGGATTTGCCAGGCTGGATTTGAATGGAGCATACAGATCTGGGAGGCCAAGAAGGTAAAAGAGGAAGTATCCTTTGAGAGAGAGATAGCATGGGGATGAGAAAATCCTTATAGTGCACTGGATCAGCAGAAAGTCTTCTGATTGGAGCACAAAGTAAACATTTGGGCAATGTCACACAAGAATAGAAATGTATTTTTGGAGTCTTGAGTGCCATGCTAATGAATCTAAATTCTGTCATGAAGAAACTTTATAGCCATTAGAAGAACTTATGTAAGAGTCATATCTATATTCAGAAAGTCATAGGCAGTGGCCAAGGAGGACACGGATGCCTATGTTTTATGTGGGTTAAAAACCTGTTTGCCTGTGTAGGCCCAGGCAGGTGAACTGGTATTTTTCAGGTTTAGAGTGTCTCACTTTTGCCTACTTGATAATGCACTTTCATCTCTTAGCCTCTCTCTTCCTGTTCTTTTCTGCAGAACTTCAAGAAGTAAATGAATCATTACAAGCAGAGTTCCTTACAAGGCTAACTCTAGGCAAATCTTTCAAGTGGGCCATTCTGGTGGCATCTTCAGCTCTCTCCAGCCTCTTCACACCTGGTGGGCTCCTCTCCCTCCTCATACAGACAACTTACTATCTCCCTCTATCATCACCTTCTTCTTGTATGCATCTATCTGTATGCATATTAAATGAGCTATGAGTTCATACTGATTTCATGTAGAATCACATGGATCATTCAAAACTCTTCCTTGATTATCTGTAACCACCCACATCAACAGTGAGAAACCTGGCTCCAGCCATCTCCCACCATCTCTTAATTGTTCAGTTCCAGTATTGATGTATAGTGGTTTCAGGTTACCTTGTCCTTACAAGGAAAACAGCTTTATCAATTATAGTATAGTGCTAAGGTACAATTCCTTTTGCCTTTACTCCTGTAGACAGTGCTCATTTCCAAAGTTATCTAGTTCAACATCTTGCTCTTCCATCCCCTTCAGTGAGGTTAATTCATATAGCTGCACAACCATACAAAAGGTCCATTATGGGATCTCCCAACCTCTAATATGAATTTTTAAATATTTGATATATTAAGATTTAGTGTTGTGTTGTAAAGCTCTATGGGTTTTGACAAAGGTCCAGTGTCATGTATCTACCATTAGAGTTTCATATAGAATAGTTTCACCACCCTAAAAAAAAAAAAAAAAAAATCCCTCCTTGTTCCTGAACCTGTGATCTGTTTACAAAGTTTTGCTTATATGACATTCTAGAATGTCATCTTAATGGAATTGCATAGTATGTAGTCTTTCCAGACTAGCTTCTTTCACTTAAGAATGTGCACTAAAGATTTATTCATGGCTTTGGATGGCTTGATAGCTCATTCTTTTTTTTTTTTTTTTTTTTAAATCACTGAATAGTACTCCATTGGATGGATATATCACAGTTTAGTGGTGCATTAACTGAGGAAGGGTGTTTTGGGTGCTTCCAATTTTTGGTGATTATGAATAAAGATGCTATAAATATTCATGTGTAGGTTGTGTCAAAGATGCACAAGGGAAGTTAAACAGGCAAGGAAGACTTTATTTAAGACTACTGCAACTTGGGAGAGAGATTGACCTCAACTCCCTTGAAACAAAAGGTGGGAGAATTTTTGTGTGGTAGGGCTCAATGGTGGAAAAGTAGGGGGGCTTGTTGGGAGAAATTGTTGGGGAAGGCTGCTCAGTGTGATTAAGCCAACTGTTTGCTGGTTAGCACTTACCTCCCAGTCTCTGTGGGAGGGTAAGTCTAACCTCAGTAAAAGTAGCAGTGGTCCATTTACAGATGATGGATGTTTTGGGTGCTTCCAATTTTTGGTGATTATAAGTAAAGATGCTATAAATATTCATGTCTTTATGATTACATTTCTTTTTTTAAAATAATAAATTTATTTTTTATTGGTGTTCAATTTGCCAACATACAGAATAACACCCAGTGCTCATCCCATCAAGTGCCCCCTCAGTGCCCGTCACCCATTCACCCCCACCCCCCGCCCTCCTCCCCTTCCACCACCCCTAGTTCGTTTCTCAGAGTTAGGAGTCTTTATGTTCTGTCTCCCTTTCTGATATTTCCTACCCATTTCTTCTCCCTTCCCTTCTATTCCCTTTCACTATTATTTATATTCCCCAAATGAATGAGACCATATAATGTTTGTCCTTCTCCGATTGACTTATTTCACTCAGCATAATACCCTCCAGTTCCATCCAAGTTGAAGCAAATGGTGGGTATTTGTCGTTTCTAATGGCTGAGGAATATTCCATTGTATACATACACCACATCTTCTTTATCCATTCATCTTTTGATGGACACCGAGGCTCCTTCCACAGTTTGGCTATTGTGGACATTGCTGCTATAAACATCGGGGTGCAGGTGTCCCGGCATTTCATTGCATCTGTATCTTTGGGGTAAATCCCCAACAGTGCAATTGCTGGGTCGTAGGGCAGGTCTATTTTTAACTCTTTGAGGAAGTTATGATTACATTTCAATGACATGGCTCCCATATCCTCAAGGAAGACATTGCTAGGTTGTGAAACTGGCAAAAAAGCTGGGAGAAGATTTACATCTCAAAGGGGCAGAGAAAGAATTTACGGTTGCAAGTTATCTAATGTAAATGCTCTAAGAAAAGGGAGGTCAGGGTTTATGGTCAGGAAGAAATCTGTCTAAAGTTTGGTAGAACTGAGGGGATTATATATATAACCCTTCAGGGATTATATCTTTAGGGAACAAGGGGAAGTGACTAAGAAGTTTCTGAGTGGTCAGATGGGTGAGGTTGATGGTGGCTGAGCCAAATGGTGCAAGCTTCGAGGGAAGATGAGAGAAAGATAAAACCTATAAAGTAGCAAGGGATCCAGTAAAAGTCCAACTCCAGCTTGGTGTGAAGTGGGCTATATGGGATTCTCAAGTGAGGGTCAGATTCTCATGAAGGTGCAAAAGAGGAGCTTCTGCAAAGGAGGCTCGAGATACAGGTGTGCCTGTTAACATTAACGGTGGAGTGAGCTTTGCAGTAGACATAGTTATGAGATGGGTTTGTTGTTGTTGTTGTTGTTGTTTCATTTTTACTAAGCAGGCTCTATTCTGGAGTGAAGACCAAAGAATGATAAAAATACCACAACACATCCCATGTCTGTGGGATGAAATACAAGAGTGAAGATATGAGAAGGGTCTGCTTTACTTTGGGCGATCAAGGATGTGATGTCTAATGGCAGTGACTTGCTTCCAACTACCAAATGTTGGCAAAACCCAAAAAATTCTCAATGGGAGATTTGGTCCTAGGCATGTCCGAGGATCCTGCAGAGTAATCTGGCCTGGTCTTGGAAATGTCATAAAAGCTGCCATGTGACTTGTGGACAGAGACAGAAAGAGCCCAGTTTTGGGCCAACTTTGTCTCATGGTTTGAGATGTGATAGCAAAGGCCCAGGCTGGGGAAAGGCTCCCACAGTGATTGAGCTACATGTCTACAGAAAGGCCCGTGGGCAGGTGTGACTGTGGTGGAGGATGGATGTCAAGAGGGTAGATTATAGGGAAAATAGTTGACTGACAGCTTTGAGCTGTTAGATCATGAATGTGGAGGCTACCCTTCCCCCAGACTGCTTCCAACCAGTGATGAGCTCAGCAGGCATCCTAGGACAGCACCATTTCAGCCCAATGAAGATTCCTCTAATGGGCAGCTTTTGCCTAGGGCACACCATTGGCCTGGTATAGATTGTCCCAGAAAAGCACTGGAAGCCCATAGCTCTTCCTATGCAGTTCTTCACTCCCTCTCTCCTTTCACATTTGTTGGTCTTACACGGTGGACTTGCCTGCCCTGTCCTGTCTACTCTGGCCTCATTGCCCCTCATCCTTTGAGACCATTCCCCTTGCATGTTTAATCCTGGGTTGGTACCTGCTTCTCAGAGGCCCTGAACTGACAAGGTAGGGGAGTGCCAGGAGGACTCTGTTCTAGGCAGAGGCTGCCCCCAAGGGTTCAGAAGGGCTTCTTTCTGTCAGTTTGTTTTAATTATTCCCTAACCTTGCTGGCATTGTTCCTGCAACTATAGTGTAACTTCTCTGCTTTGCATCATCTACCTTGGGCAACCTCTTCTAGTGCAACCTGGCTGTGGAAAGTTCTTCCTACTTTGGCCTCTTATTGTGGAAGGCATTCCTTCCATCTAACCTGATCAGGAATCAGATGCTTTTACTGAATGTGTGTGAATCTTGCAGATCAAGGATTCAGGTGTTCCCACTGTACTAACTATAGTGCAAGCTGGTCCTATCACAGGCTCTGGCAGTTCTAGAGCCAGGGCCTATAAGGAGATGGCACACCCGGCAAGGTGACAGGAAGTTCTCAGGAGGATGCTGGGAAGTCTTTTGGTTCTTAAACCAGTAGTTATATAGGCACACAAGTAGGGCCCTAGAATGCTCAGGAGATTTAGAGGGGGACAAAACCCCATGAGAAAGGCAAAGAAAGCTTCTCACAGGACCTCCTGGGATAGTTATCCCTCCATTCTCGTCCCCTCCACCCAGGGCCTGTGGTCTGAAGCCCCCACAGCAAAAGAAGTTCCCAGGATGACATCTGAAGAGTAATAGGGCCACGGATGGAGAATGGGTTACTAATTCAGAACCAGGGATATTAGGGACAGTGGCAAATGGGCTGGTTCAGGTGTAGTTCATCACAGGGTCAGACCCTCAAGAAAGCACCAGGGCCTAGATTCCTGGCTGCTGGCCTGGTATGGGGGGAGGGCTTGCAGACTGAAAGACTCAGGAAGGGGCTGTTGCCAGGAGGGTCAGGGGAGACAGTGGATGCTAAGGAAGTCTGCAAACTGGAAGGCCCGCACAGAGTTAGGGTCACCAGAGTGGGAGCTCTCACAGGTCATGGCCCCACTCTATTGTCCAGTCTGAAATCCTAGCCGCAAGCCCCTCCTCCCTCAGAGCCTGGTGGAAAGGAGTCAGTGGAGGGGCAGGCACAACAGAACGTGGTCTTTCCTCTGCTCTTTCCCACAAACACAGGCTCTGCGCAGATGGGGCATCTGTTACAGAAACTGTTAAAGGCTCTTGAAACAAATCAAGCTACACAGTGTGGTGTCTTCCTTCCTGCCAAGTGAGCAGGCCCGGCATCGGCCATGTCTGGCCTCTGTGGCTTCCCGGAGGGAATCCCAGGGTCTGCGGAGGAGCCAGGGCAGTGTGGGCAGATCTGGCCACGCTGTGCTGTGGGGGGGAGTGAAGGAAAAGACTCTTGTGTCTGGTGTTTGTTCTCTGCTTCTTCATTCCACTCTGCCAAGTTATATTTAAAAAGTAGCTTGATTATGTTTTCTAAAAATTATGTATTCTAAGAGTTGTTGAGAAATAATCATAGTTGATGCTTATGGAGTGATTACTTTGTGCCAGACACTGGGCTAGGCACTTTCCATGCACAGGGAACACTAGAAGGGAAAAGGATTATTGTGCCCATTTTACAGATGGGGAAATGGTAATTTAGAAAACCAGATGAATTGCTTAAAACACGAGCTAGTATTATAGAGGAAGGAATTGAAACTTTGCTTCAAAGACCTTTCTTTTATCAAAATACCTTAATGCCTTTTCCATATATAGAAAATAGGCTGTTATAAAGAAAGAAAAGAAAGAAAGAAAAGAAAGAAAAACATTCATAATTCCATCAAAGGAAACTGTTAACATTTTGGCATATAACCTTCCAGATCTTTCCTTTCTGTTTCAGTTATTGAAGTGTTCTTTCATAATGCTTTATGGACATGTTTCCAAATCAACAAATATAGTCTCAAATGAGGATTTCTTTAAAAAATGACTTCACATTGTTGCATGATACTCATATCATGATATGATATGAATGTACCCCATAATTTTTTTTAACCAATCCCCACTTTGTGGGTGTTGCCAAGATTTTACTCTAATAACAATGCTGTGATGTACTTTCTTGTTTTGTTTTGTTTTTAAAGTAGGATCTACGCCCAGCATGGAGCCCAGTGCAGGGCTTGAACTCATGATCCTGAGCTCAGGATCTGAGCTGAGATCAAGAGAGTAGGACACATAACCAAGTGGGCCTCCCAGGTGCCCCTGTTCTTGTTCATGCATCTTTGAAAACTTGTCCAGCATTTTCTTTAGCATACTTTGCCAGAAGTGGATTTAGGAGTAAAGTAGCTGTGCACATTTTAAGTGGGACCTGTTGACAGATGACCATCCAGAGGGGACATGCAGATCACATTCCCACCAGCAGAGGGACTCTTCCTGAAAAAAGTTTGAGAAAGGGACTAGGTCCTGGCACTTTGGTGTCTGTTCCTCTTACTTTTCAACTTTGCAAAACCTCCTGGTGTTGAGCCATCTGAATGTTACCTTAATGCTGGTTTTTTTTTTTTAAATGACTTCATTGAGGCATATTTTGCTTATCACTCTTTTGAAGTACACAATTCAATAATTTTTTCTTAAATTTACCAAGTTGTACAGTCATCATCATAAATCAGTTTTAGAATGTTCTCATCACTTCAGTAGGATCCCTCATGCAGATTCATAATATTCATTGTGAAATCCCCCCTGCCCACCCCCACCTGTCCCTGTCCCAGGCAACCAGTAATCTACTTTCTGTTTCTAAATGTTGCTTTTTCTGGACATCCCATATAAATGGAATCATACAATATATAGTATCTTGTCTCTGGCTTCTTTTAATGAGCATAATGTTTTAAAGGTCCAACTATGTTGTAGCATGTACTAGTGGCCCATTTCTTTTTATTGCTGGATAGTTTGTCATTGTATGTTTATATTGCATTTTGTGTGGCCATTTACCAGTTGATGGACATTTGAGTTGTTTCCAATCTTTTAGTGTTATGAATAGTGCAGCAGAGAACATTCATGTGCAAATCTGTGTGCACATATGTTTTTATTTCTCTTGGGTAGATACTTAAGGGGAGAATTGCTGGATCATATGGCAAATTTATGTTTAACTTTTTAAGAAATTACCAGACTGTTGTTTTCCAAAGTGGCTGTGTCATTTTATATTCCCACCAGCAATGAATTAGAGTTTCTGGTTTCCCACATCCTTACCAACATTTGTTGCTGCCTGTCTTTTCCATGATAGCTGTTAGTAAGTGCGAAATGGTATCTCACTGTGGCTTTAATCTATATTTCCCTAATGACTAATGATGTTGAGCATTTTTATGTCCTTTGAGTATTTTGAAATTAAAGATATCCGTTGCGTACAATTTTTAAAAATACAGAAAAATCAAAGAAAAGACTACCCCATTGTATTCCCACATCTAGAATAACCATTTGTCATTTGCTCTCTCTTCTGTCAATGTATGTTTGTGTCTTTTTCACAAATTGGTGTCTTACAGTATATATGGCTTTGAAAATTAACTCCCCCCTCCACATTTCTTCACATCATTAGACATTCTTCTACTACCCCTCCCTCCTCAATATAATCATTCTTACAAATGAAATCTGTCATGGAATCTCAAGCTACTAAATGGAAAGCAGAGCTTCTCTGAGTATAGGGTAGGTGGAGAGGCTTCTGGCAGATCACATGGCTGCCGTGTTGCTTCGGAAGGCCAGTTTTCAGACTGCTTTTATAGATCATTTTTAATGGTTGCAACTAGCTGAATCTTAAGATTATGACGTAGTTAAGAAGGTGGGAGTCAGCCTGTTGGGGTTTGACTCTCAGCTCTGCCACTTACTAAGTATGTATTCAACTATGTACCATTGGCCTCAGTTTCCTTGTTTGTACAATGAGAATAATATTAGTACCCACTGTCATAGAGGAGCTCTGTGGGCACATATGGATGGTTACAATGGTTACAATGATTTTGCCCATCTCAGTTTTGAGTTGCTTAATTTCATAGAGTTGTATAACAAAATTTAAGAATGATAATTTAAACACATGTCTTTAATTGAACATGCTAACAATCATTTCTTCTCTTATAGGCCACACTTGCTGGTCAATGGGCTAGTTCAGAGGGAAAAATCAGTGTATTCTCTAATCTGAACTCTCTATATAGAAATAGGATGTGAGGTCTTGGATAACTTACCTCTAGGATCATGATAATTTCTTCAAAGGAATTTTTTAAATGATTTATCAAAGAACAGACACCCAAGTGAAAAGGCATGATGTTCAAATTCAGAAATGGCATTCAAAGTATAATTGTGTGTATAATATGATATTTGGAGGATAGTGTGCCCAGAATGCCATAATGCCACAGCAGTGTTTCTTCAAACATTTTTTCAAGAGAAAGGTTTCCCTTTCTAATGCCAACATATATGGTTTGTTGTGGAAGGAGATGTAGTTTACATTTTTTGCTTGTTGTGTTTTACAACATATATTAATATTTAAACCATACATATCCTTTAAATTTTTCTCCCTTATTTCCTGGGAGACCTTGATTTTTCAACCACGGGTTTGTTGATGAAATGAATGAATAACTCTGTCCTTTATTCATATCTGCTCGTATGTCCCATAGTAGCAATTCATCACTTATGTCATATGAATCCTGCATGTTTGCTGTATTCCTAGATGTTTTATAGTTTTTAGTTAATATTATAAATGGAATATTTCCCTTCATTACTCCATTACATTTCCAACTGGTTACTATTGGTTTCGTTGATATGCAAATACAGCTGAACTGCCTCAGGGCAGGTCTTAGCAGTGCCACAGTGAGCAGAACACAAGGGTGATATTCAAAAACACTGAAAAACAATTAAAATCTTCCCTAAAGGCTCACAGAATGATGCAAGGGTAGCACTACATCGCATGGCACACAGCAACACATGCTAAATTCCTCTTCATCTCTTATGTCATGCCAGCTGTACTTTACTCGCTCTGTTCTCTTCTTCCAGGTCCCTTCTGTTCTTTCTGGGGATAGCTTCAGGCCCTTTTTATGTTATCCAAACAAAATTATTTCTAGATTTATTCCAACTCTATCTATTATTCTGATCATCACCACCCAGCCTAAGACCCTTGGTGGCTGGAGTGACAAAGAATCCTTTATTAGTTATCTATGGCTGTGTGACAAGTCACCCCAAACACAATGACTCAAGACATTTATTATCTCACAGTTTCTATGGGTCAGGAATCTGGGAGCAGCTTGGTGATCCTGGTTCAGGCTCTCTCTTGAGGTTGCAGTCCTGCTGTTGATGGAGATTATGGTCATTGTCATCTCAAGATTGAACTAGGGGGAGGAACTGGGTCTAAGCTCTCTCATGTGGCTACGGTTGGGCCTTATTTCTTTGCCATGTGGGCACCTCCATAGGCAGAAAGAGAGAGAAGGGGGGGAGGAGAGAGAGAGAGAGAGAGAGAGAGAGAGAGAGAGAGATATCTCAAGTGAGAAGACAAAGAGTGGAATTAAACCTAACTCTTAAGAGAGAGGTATCAAAGCATTGTAGAATACCTTTAAAACCATCATGAATCTTTTCTTATAGTGGGTTGGGAAAGAATGAAAATTATTATAGGCTTTGCCCCCATACTTCTCATGCAGAGGAAAGCTATGATTTCTGTGTTTATATTTTCAATTAGCCAGCTTGCTCAACACTTATTAAGCTAAAAAGTTTTCAGTTAATTTTTTGGGGGGGGTTTCAGGTAGATGATCATGTTTTTCTTTTCTTCTACTATTTATACTGTTTTTTCCTCTTCTCATTTTCCCTATCACTGACTAGAATTATAAGGATAATAACCATAAATAATAAAGATAAACAATGGTGGTGGTAGTGGGCGTCCTCGTTTCATTCTTCACTTTAATGGGAATGTCTTTAGTGTTTCAATGATAAGAACAATATAAGCTGCTCTTGGTTTATTATGTTAAGGAAGCACCTTGCTTGTGCTAGTTTACTGAGAATTTTTAACTCTTCCTGACTTTTGGAGCTTGGCTTCGTTGCAAGGTTTCAGGCAGTGTAGAGTCTTGGACTTCCTAGAGCTTCAGGTGAAGACTTGCAGGTTTGTGGAGCCCTAGCACTTGGCTGGGCCAGGGTCCATTTCCACAGGGTAAGGCAGGGAGATTCAGATGTCTTGCTTTGAACTTAGTGCCCCTGGGCTACCTTTTTCCTCTGTCCCGCCACTCTCTTTAAAAGAACTCTTTGTCATATTTCATTTGCTGTTCCCAGAAAGCTTGGTACTAAGGAAAAAAAAGTGAAAGACTATATGGGCAGAAGACTGCTCCTATCTTAGTTGATACAGGTAAGATTGGGGTCACCTGTGGCTGTGCTCACCCCCTCTGTCCTCGCAAGGGAACTGGGGGATTCTAGCCAATGCTGGAGGTCCCCTCGTGTCATTGGGTCTTCTGTGGACTCCATGTCTAGCAGTGCGGTATTCAGGGGCACCCTGCTGGTGGCTTTTCCTACAAATCATTTTCCAGGAGACTGCATGGTGGGAATCCCACCTTCTGCAACTTGAAGCCTCCTTCACAGAAACTTGCTGCATCCTACCCATATGGACCATGTTAGCAAGGTCAACCCTTGCTCTGTGGTGATCTCTTCTTTGCTGACTCAGGGGAAAATGAATTTGCTGTAACAATGGGCTAAGAGGACCCTCATGACTGGCCCAATTAAAAGATGACCTTCGGCCTTTTTCCTCAAAGTGTGGGCCAGCAGCATCAGCATCCTTTGGGGACTTGCTGAGAATGCAGACTCTCAGGCCTCCCCCAGACTGACAAAATCAGAATTTGCATTTCACGAGATCCTCAGATGATTCTCATGCACAAGAAGGTTTGAGAAGCTCTAGTATAAAGCATTTTAGCTGCACGTTAGCTTATCTAGAGAGCTTTAAAAGGAAAACCCCAGTGCTCACATCACACCCTAAACCAGTGGATTTCAACCAGGTTGATTTTACCCATCCCAGCCTCCACATTTGCCAAAGTCTGGGGCCAGTTTGGTTGTTATGGCTGGGGTGCAGGTGCTATTGGTATCCAATGGGTAGAGGCCACACATGCTAATTAACTTCTTCCAGTGCACAGGACAATCCCCCCAAACAGAATATTATCTAGCCTTAAATAACAGTAATACCAAAGTTGGGAAACTCTGCCCTGGAATTTCTAAGGACAGAGTGTAAGCATCTTAAGTGATTTCAATTTTCCTGAAGTAAAGAATCCCCTGGGGTACTTGTTATTTATATAGCTCCCCACATCCTTCCATGAATGATTCTCAGTCATTGGATCTGGGATAGGGCTGGAGTTCATTTACAATTTTAACAAACATCCCAGGGGAGGCTTATCATCAGGGAAGTTTAGACACATTAGCCCAGGACCAGGAAGGGCACAGAAGCCAGGTTGCAAGTTGATTTAGGAAATACATCCCTAAAGATATGCTATGGTTGAATGCAAGATGGAGATATGATGACTGGGGACCCAGTCATACATTCTCAGGAACCAGGATGTAAGGGAAAACCACACTGTTTCTTGTTGAGGACTGCATCCTCTACCCAACTCCATCCTGATTTCCAATTTGAGGTGTGTGTGTGTGTGTTTGTGTGTGTGTGTGATTCACCTAGAAGTGGATTCAGAGGCATTGGGGATATGACAGAGACAAAAATAGTACAACGTCTTAAGTATTCACAGCCTTGACCTCTCTAAGGCTTTCCAGGAGGATGCTGTAAATCATCCACCTTGCTCCTGGCCTTGCTGAGCTGATTAGGGTAAGGAAGGAGGCTCAGCAGGAGATTGAAGAATTGTTACATTGATTTACCAAGAGAGGGCGGTAATGAGAGATAGTAGTGATTTTTCAGTGTGTCTACTTTTTGTCTTACAGATTGGGAAATACTTTTTGAATGTAAAGTTGAAAACGGCCACAAGGTGGCCCTATTAGACTCAAACCCAGATCCATGCAGGTGGACAATGGACTGGACTTAGAGCCCTATTGCTCACAAAATGGCCCTGTTTAATGGATAGCAGTTGGGTTGGTGGGGGAAAGAGGAATTACGAAGGGGACGGGTATCAGAATGAATGAGTGAGATGCCGTTTTGACTACATATACTTACTTCCCCTGATCTGATCAGTCCTGCTCTGATATCCATGAGTTTTCCATTTCTGAGAACCCTTTTATACATTTGAAGATTAAGGCTGCCAGTGAGATTATGTACTCCACCACACACCACACTCCAGCTACCTCTACATTTAAGAATCTGGAATGCTGGGAGGAGTTGGCTCTTGATTGAAAAGACAAACAGAGGTAACTGTCCATGCTAGGATCCTGATAACATGATATTGTTACCATCCCAGGAGTTTTCACACCAATGATTCCCTGGTGTTTAGGTTGAAGTAGAACTTCTGGGGTTTCTACAAGCCCTAGTTAACCTGGACCAGAGAGGGAGGTTAATAAAAGACAGTCCTGAAGACAATGTGACCTTCTAATACCCAGTGATGCCTTTTGAAGCATATCCTTGGCCTTCCAATAGCTGATACACAAGAAACAGCATGGTCTTTGAGCACTGGGATCCTACTGCTTGTCTTGAGGATGTCCTCAAATGTGTTTTGAACCTACATTTGACTGAACCACTGGTCAGGAAACTCATGAACTGATCAGGACAGCAGAAATCCTGAAAATCTAATTTTCTGAGGTACAGATAATGAGTTTCTGACAGATGTCTAGACGAGATATCTGTTTAGTATTGCTCAAGGAGTAGGCTTTCTTGAACTGGAAGTCCCAATTCCTCATTCTGCTCATGTCTACTCTCTCAAGTTTATCTCCCAATTTTCCATAGTCTCTGACCCTAGAATGGACTCTATAAAAGGAAGGCAAGTTGCAGGATTTACTTCCATTTGACCCTGAACCTTACCAAACAACACACTGACTATTAAGACTGATGTCTAATTCCATGTTGTGGTAGACAACAGATGGCTTTCTCCTCCCTCAAGTCTCCCTCAAGAAAGGATTTGCCTCTAACCATTCAGCAACTCCACTGCAGAAAGGTCATCTCACCTGACACGTCTGGTGATGCAGAGAGTGGGAATATAAGGGGATATTAAGGCCTAGACCTTCTGGCCTGACATGGACATGCCAATAGAAAGTACTTGATCCCCACTTGCATTGCAGTTGGACTTTTTTCTCTGCCTGATCCTGCATCCCCATCCCCACATTTTATGGGTGTTGATCCCTAATAAACAACTGTGACCTCAAGTTGCATCTTGTCATCTGCTTCTGGAGAACCCAACCTGTGGCACACGATGTGGACCATATGCTGTAAAAGGGTGTGTGCCTCGGTGCCTCCTTTTCAAGAAAGCTGGTCCTAGCAAATGTCCATGTCCAAACTCAGTGGTGGTAGATCTTGGTGATCAAGGCATTTTTTTATCTTGAGGATCTTCAGTGGGAGTGTTGTCTGGTTATTGCTGCTGGGCCAGCCAAGGCAAACCCAGAGGGCTCCTTGGTTACTACCATTTTCCTAGGGTCAGAATATCTAAGAATTGAATTAGAGGTCATCTCTGACCCTCCTTCCTTTTTCTCTTCTCTTCTCTGCTCTTCTCTCCTCTCTCTTTCTTTTTTTTTGGGGGGGTGGGTGGGTGGGGTCATGTTTCTGTCCTTTGTACTTTTCCTGTCCTGTATCCTCTTTTCTCTTCTGTGAGGAGAGAGAGAGAGAGAGAGAGAGAGAGAGAGAGTGTGTGTGTGTGATTTCAATTTGCAATTTCAACATGTGATGAGGAATCTTAAAGTAAATCTGGGCTTAGTGAGAGGAATTAAAATTCAATTAAAGAAATAAAATAGTGAACAGTGGAGTACCCAAGAGACAGTGTTGGGGGTGGGGGTTGGTTTGAGTTCAGAGAAGTAAGGAACACTTCCTACAGGGGGCTGAACACCAAAGGGTAGGAGTGGACGGCAAGGCTGAGGATGGTGTCGTGACAGGCAGGAGTCCATGACCCATGCCATAGAGAAGATGAGAGGAACAGGTTGCAGGGAAAAGTCGTTTGATTAAAAAGCAGCTTAGCCTCTTGAAGAAGGCCAATTTGAAATAAAAAAGAAGAAAGAAAGAAAGAAAGAAAGAAGAAAGAGAGAAAGAGGAAAGAAAGAAAGAAAGAAAGAAGAAAGAGAAGAAAGAAAGAAAGAAAGAAAGAAAGAAAGAAAGAAAGAAAGAAAGAAAATTATAAAGTTGCCATAAAACTTGCCATGAGGTAAATGGCAGAGGGAATGTGCAAGTGAATATACTTGGTTATATATTCACACCAGGAGCTCTTTGGGAAATTGAATTGGGTTTGACCGCCTGCTTGAGATCCTGCCCCGTTTTAGGTGCCAGGGTGAGGTACTAGGGATACAGGTGCTAATGAAGAAACACAGACCCCGTCCTCATAGGCTTGTAGGTTGATGGAAGAGATGCTCTTACTCCCTGCTCCCAAAGAGGTGAGCCCAGACTGCCTCAGGCCACACCCTCTCTGAGGAGCAAGTGGACCCCTCCCCTGCCAAGTATCTGCTGGCAGGAGCTGCTGCAGGTCCAGGAAGAAGAGGCTTTGGGTGCTGTCTGACTGGGGAGACAGAATGACACAGAGAAGCAGGACTCAATTATGGTGCAGTGAAGGAGGCATTTAGCTCAGGTGCAATACTTAAAGGGGTGCCAAAGAAAAACCCCAGGAATTGAGATAAATAATATTTTAATGCAATATTTAAAAATTTTTTTATTAAATATTTTATTTATTTGATAGATATATATAGAGAGAGAACAAGCAGGGGGAGCAGCAAGCAGGGGGAGAGGGAGAAACAGGCTCTCCCCTGAGCAGAGAGCCCAATGCCATGTAGAGCTCCATCCCAGGACCCTGATATCATGACCTGAGCTGCAGGCAGACACTTAACCGACTGAGCCACCCAAGCGCCCCCAAATGCAATATTTTAAAACAAAAAAATCAGTGCAAAAAAAAATCACAGGAACAAAATATCTAAATTTTACATGAAGACAGGATCAGCATTTCTGATTTGTGCTTTGCCTCGGGCTTTAAAGTGGCTTGGCAAGGCACTGTTACTGACCTTGTCTTTGTTTAAAATTTTGGTATTTTGTTCATCTTGGCATTTTTTGCATTCAATTTGATTTGTAAAAATATTGCATTGAAACTGTATTTATCTTGATTCCCAAGTTTTTGGTCCCCTCTTAAAATTTGCACCCAAGGCCAATCCCAGTCCCTTGTGGTAGATAGATGGTGTTTGATCCCAAGGTGGCTCCCTGGATTAGATTCTGAGCCTTCTGGAATGAGAAGAGTTATCTGTTCCAGGTGAAAGGGATGTTTTTACTAGGATCTCATGGGATTTGGAAACCAGAGAGGCTTTAGGTTCAGTGACAAAGTGTGACAGAGCTCCAGGCAAGGGGCATTTCCCCATTCTTGTGGGAGCCAGGCTGATCTGGCATGCTAGGAACTGAAGGGTACAACAAGAACATGTGGCTCCAGGAGGGGTTGGCAGCTTTGGAAGTGTGGACTCCTTGAAGCAACTCGTCCCTCTCTGCACACCATGAGTGGTTTACCTATTGAGTTGTAGTTCTTAACATCTACTAGATCCTCTGTGTCCATTGAGCAAAAGGATAAATGCAATTTGTGGCACGTACTGTAGACCTCCTGGTACTCCAGGAGGAGATTTTGAAGAGATCTGGCTATCTGCAAAAATATTATATCCCCAGCCCCCCAAGTGGGATTATATCCCCAGCCCCCCTTCCACTTTAAAAACTTTATATCTACAATATAAAATTCAACATTTTAACCATTCTTAAGTGTACAGTTCTGTGGCATCAAGTTCGCATTGTCTGTGTAACTGTCACCACCCTCCTGTTCAGAACTTTTTCATTTTCCCCACCTGATGTTCTATGCTCATTAAACACTAACTCCCCTTGGCCTCTCCCCCCAGGAACCACTCTCTGCCTCTATGAATTTGACCCTGGGAACCTCATATCAGTAGAATCATATAGTGCTTGTCCTTTTGTGGCCGGCCCACTTTACCTAGCATAATGCATTCAAGGTTCATCCATGGAGTAACATGTGTCAGCATTTTTCCTCTTTAAGACTGAACAATATTCCATTACATGTATACATATCACATTTTGTTTATCCACTCACCCCTAATGGACATGTGGGATGCTTCCACATTTTGGTTCTTGTGAATAATGCTACTTTGAACCAACTCTCCCATTTATTTATTTATTTATTTATTTATTTATTTATTTATTTACTATTTTTAAAAAAGATTTTATTTATTTATTCATGAGAGACACAGAGAGAGAAAGAGAGAGGCAGAGACACCAGCAGAGGGAGAAGCAGGCTCCATGCAGGGAGCCCAACGTGGGACTCAATCCTGGGTCTCCAGGATCAGGCTCTGGGCTGAAGGTAGCACTAAACCGCTGAGCCACCAGGCTGCCCCCCCCACCTTTTTAAAAGTAGGCTCTATGCCCAGCGTGGAGCCCAATGTGGGGCTTGAACTCACAACTCTGAGATCAAGATCTGAGCTGAGATCAAGAGTCCGATGCTTAACTAACTGAGCCACCCAGGTGCCCCAAACTCTCTCACTTCTTCTTTTCAGAGAAGTAAAAAAAAAGCATTCCCTGTAAGACTGTACCTGTGCCAATTTTCCAGACAGTCAGCCAGCTCACTTTAGATCTTTTGAGGACCCACTGTGTCGTAGGTACTCTATTTGGTGTCACAGATATCAAATCGACCAAGACATGCCCCTCCCCTCCGAGAACTGGGTTTAATGCAGGAGCAAATTCATCAACAAATGACTGCTTGGATCTTGTTTCGGTGGGAGAAGCAATTGCTTCTGTTTATTGTTTTGGTTCTGGAATGAACAGGTAACTTTTGTAAGAGAAGGTTTAGCTGAAGTGGAAATTATAAGAAATGTGCAGTCTTGATCAATATCCTGTTTTGAATTCTGGTGCTCAGTCCTGGTGCCTCTTGTGCTGGGAATAGAGGGTCCTAACGTTGTGACCACCGTTTGGTTCTCTCCGCCTGAGGGTTCTCAAGTCAGGGAGATGAGGGAACTCTGCTCACACATCATGCTCCCGATCTCACTCATAAACACACACACACCTGTACCCTGAAGGGAGAGGAGCTTCAGAAAGTCCTTGAAACTAGGAGTCTGTTGGCTGATTTCATGGGAATGCTTCATGGCCAAGGGAAAACCATCCAGCCTATTAAAAGTCATATACCCTCTTTAATGTGGATGATAAAACTTTAATTAAAGTGGTGATTAGAAACAGAGTAATAATGACCACTAATAAAGTGGTTTATAGGGATCGATAGCTTTTACAAAGAGCAGTCCATCGAATTGCTGGTGGGCTGCTGCAGGCAGCCCCAGAGCATGAGCTCTGGGCAGGGTAAAAGGATTAGGGGAAGGGTTTACTGGAATAGAGAGATAACATAAAAGGCAATTTATAATGTGTGACTCCAAGCAATGAGCTAGGGAAATGGAAAGCTGTGATGTGGATGGAATTCGTTGTACCTTTGCATTATGAATGAGCTTTACAAGATTGCAGGCTATAGCAAGGATTTGGTTACTTGTGTACAAATGAGCGTTATCTGCATTGGTTTTCTTTTTTGTTGCAGCCCATGTGTCTTAGGGTGAAGGGAGGCAGGACAAGCAAACCACAGAGACTGAGAAAGCCTTTAGCCATTGATGCCGTACTAATAACAGTAATAGTAATAAAGGCCAGAGTCATAACAATAACAACAATAATAATAATAATAATAATACAGTGGTAATGAGCACCTCTGTGCCAAGTGCTTTCACATTTCATCTTTAATCCCAGTGTCTTTCCCCCGGGTGAAGAGTATCACCCTCCCTTTACCAAATGACGCAGAAGCCATATGTTGAGAAACTGTGTTGGGAGGGGAATCCAGGGAAGCTTTTCTGGAGGGCGAATTTTTCATTTAGGATCTGAAAGGCAGGAGAGGAAACATGGAGAGAGCATTCTATACCGGGAAGAATTTTGGGAAGTGTTCCCTTACCTTCTCCCATGCCTCCCCAGCTAATTACTCCTACTAGAAATGCAAGGTGGGACATTGCAGTGTCTGCTCTGTGAACAGGGCAGATGTGAGGTCAGACACCAGCTCTGACACTCCTGGCTGCTAGGCCCCGGGGAAGGCAATAGACTCTTCAAGCCTCAGTATTGCCATCTATAAAATAGGGCTGATATTTATCCCATGGGCTTCTTGTGAGGAGCAAAGTAGAACTTAATAAGAGATACTGATAAAGCATCTAGCAGATAAAAGATGCTTAAAGGTCATTGGTTTCCCACTTCGGCTGGAGCAGAGGGCTTATGTCACAAAGTACCATGAATGTGGCAGGAGCTGCTGGGCTCTGGTCACTGAGGTCTTTATGACTTAAAGTAGCCCTTTTACGCCAGCTGCTCTTTGTCACCTTGTCATTGTGTTATTTCTCATTAACACTTATTACTCTCAGAAATTCTGTTTGCATACCTGTATCTTTATTGTCTCTACCCTCCCTTTGCAAGTTAAGCTTTCAGAACAAACTTGTGAGTTTTGCAAAGGAAGTGTCCTTAACATTGTTGAAGATGAATACTTCTACTTGAACCTTGGATCCATCCTGTCCTCTCCTGCCTCCTCAGAGACTCTGCTCCGGAATGATCTCTTTTTCTCTAGGTAATTGATTTTTCCTTCATTGTGGGGTTACATCCACCAGCACATAAACATACCATAATGTCACTCATCTTTTTTGTTTTAAATAATTTATTTATTTATTTCAGAGAATGAGAGAGGGAGAGAGAGAAAGAACACAAGCAAGGGGAGAGACAGAGGGAGAATGAGAGTCCTCGCTGAGCAGGAAGCCTGACATGGGGTTTGATCCCAGGACCCTGGGATCATGACCTGAACCGAAGGCAGACACTTAACTGACTGAGCCCCCAGATGCCCCAATGTCACTTATCTTTAAAACAAAAGTGCATGCCCTCCATTGACCCCAACATCTCCCTCCAGCAATCATCCTCATTTCTCTGCTTCTCTTTATAAGAAAACAGAGCTGTCTATCCTCACTGTCTCCAGTTTGGGTGGTCACTTCCACTTCTCCATGGACACTCCCTTTGACAAGGTCATTAGTGACCACACCTGGTGAAAACCAGTGGTCACTTCTCAAGGTTAACTTTATTGAGCCTCGCAGCAGCATCTGACTGGGCTAACTGCTCCCTGTCTCTATGTGACCCCTGCCCCAGCTGCTCCCCTCTCTCCCTTCCCCCTCCCCACTGGGCTGTCAGCACCCCAAGGTTCTGACCTCAGTGGGCTTCCTCTTTATCTACACTCCCTCTCTGTGATCCACTCCCTCCATGCTACACATTCTGAGGCTTTATCACAGAGCCCTCCCATGAGCACAGCCTTGTCTAAGTGCCTCCTCCTTGGCATTCTCCTCTTGGAGGTCTAGTTGCCGTCTCAGAGGAAATGCGGCCAAATTCTCTTGTTGACTTTCCCCCAACTCCATCCCGACCCAGCTCTCTCCATCTTGAGAAGGAGTTCTTCATCCATCTCATTGCTCAGATACCAAGTGTGAAATTTTCTATTCTCTCTCTTCACACACTCAAAAATCCATGATTACATCCCACGGATACTGTGTCTGTGTTTTTCCATCTCCATTGCCCCTACCCAGTAGAAGTTATTACTATTTTTTGCTGGACTCTTGCAGAAACTTCTTTTTTTTTTAATTTAAACATTTTTAAAAAGATTTATATATTTATATCAGAGAGAGAGAGAGAGAGAGCATGCACACACGTGAGTATGTGGGGGGTGGGGCAGAGGGAGAGGGAGAGAGAGAGAACCTCCAGGTAGACTCTGTGCTGAGCGTGGAGCCTGATTTGGAGCTTGATCCCAGGACCCTGAGGTCATGACCTGAGCCCACATCAATAGCTGGCCACTTAACCAACTGAGCCACTCAGGTGTCCCTCTTGCAGTAATTCTTGACAGGTCTCTCTGGCTCTTGTCTTTACCCCCTTCTCCCCATTCTCCTCAATCCATCTTCCCTATGGCAGCCAGAATAATCTTTCCAAAGTAGGCATTGGATCATGACACTTCCCTGCTTAAAATCCTTGAATGGTGTCCATTTCATTTAGGAATCTCACATGCACACACACACACACACACACATGCACGCACGCATGCACATGCACATTCTGTTCCATGACTTTCGAGGCCCTATAGGATCTGGCTTCTGCCTACCTCCCTAGTATTTTCTGTCTCTCTTTTGTCCTGATTTACGCACAGTGGCTTTCTTTATGGCCCTTGAATATGCTAAGTTCTTTTCTGCCTCTGTTTAGAGATACTTGCTGTCCCCCCAACCCCAGTACTCTTCCCTTAGGTCTTTTCAGAGATCCCTTTTTCCTCCTTTGGCTCTTAATCCAAAGCTCCCTATTTAGAGGGCTTTGTTCCATCAACCCTGGTTAACCTATTTTTTTTCTCATCTACTCTTTACCTCATTACTCTGTTTTGTTTTCTTGATTGCACTTAGCACTTGAAAGTATTTTGTTCATTCATTTTCACTTGTTTGATGTTTGCCTTCTGCTAAAATATGCATTTTTGGGAGGCTGTATCCCCAGGTTCTGGAATAATTAACACCCTGCACATAGTAGGAGTGCAGTAAATGTTTGTAGAATGAATGAACAAAGGCTATTCGAAGAGCCTGTTGACTCTGTGGTATAATGTCAGATTCCTGTTCACCTCTAACTATTCCCCTTGACTCTCCATGCTTTTCCTGCCCCCTCTTTATTCAGTGAATACAAATTTCATAAAGATTTGGACCACAACACAGAAAGGCTTGGGAGGAAACACTGCATAATCCAGTGATTTTAAGAGTCCCTAACTCCTAATTAACATGGTGCACGGCAATGATGCTAAATGAACTGTAATAGTCTTACCAGGTCAAAACCCAGCTTTGTAGGGCAGCCCAAAATAGAGGCTGTGCTCTTTCTGTCTGTAGCAGGGTAGTCTGTGGAGGTCTCTAAAGGTGTATCAAGGTTTAATAGGCAAATAATGTACTTGGTAGAATTGTGCAGGTAGAGAGATGCTTGCAAACTCTCTGGGGTGTGGCTTCCGGATATTGAAGTTTCTTTCAGGTGCACTTGGGGCCTGGTTGGATGGTTTCAATTAGAATTCAATTAGCATCAATCAAGACGAACTCCAGGGGCAGCCAATGCATGGCCCCCTGGCCCAACTCCCTCCCCTCTCTCAGGGCAGTTCTGAAATGAAGCTCAATGTAACCACAGGCAAGAAGAGGAAGTGTCTTTTAGTTCTGTTCAGTGTGGAGCTAGGAACCCTTAACCATTGCATTTCATGGCCTTTGGGGGACCAGCTGGCTTGGCCCTTCCTGGCCACACTACGTGACTCTCTTCTGGTCCTTTAGGTGGTGGAGCCTGCTCGGGTTACAAGTCAACAGCATATGAAAGTGTGCTTCTAGCACCTTCTCACCATTCACAGCCATACTCCTGAACCATTTGTGGCAATGCATCCTATAACAACTTGTTGCCAGTCTCCCTGGCTTCTGACTTGAATATTGCCTCATTCCTAGATTTGACATGGAAATTGCCTCTTAAAAGATTTCTAGGCTTTTCTTTATGTCATCCTTAATAAACAGCTATAACTGTGTGTGTGTGTGTGTGTGTGTGTGTGTGTGTGACTCTATCAGTGCAGTGTGATTTAGAGAGAGAAGCCTAATCCATCTGCAATGGGAATGTTGGCTCCAGGGAGCATATCATCAGAAGTACTGTTTCCCTGGAGGTTTTAAAGTTCTCGGGTTCATTTGAGAAGGGCCTTGGAATCTGACAGTTGAATCTTGGGAAGCCCAAACCAAGTCTCACCAACAAAGAGAGGGGGACAAACTATATTACTCAGTTCTGGGTGGGGGAAGTTCTTGGAATAGGTTAGAAGTTCCCCTTAGAGGTGAATCTACTCCTGTCTTGAGACACAAGTTACTAACAAGGAGAGAGACTTTGTGCATGGCATCAACAGTGATGCTGAACTATCCTGCAACCCAGCTTCACAAGGAAACTTGTCTTGGGGTTTCCCCTTGGAAATAGAGTACAATTGTCTTAATCCTGGTGGAGAGGGCTTTCCCTCCCCCATCTGCACGGGAACATAGAAGTGGTAGGTCAACAGCTGGGGCAGTCCAAGGATTTCCTGGTGTAAGGTGGCAGTAGCAGTTGGTGAATATACTTTCAGCAGAACAGGGAAGGGCACTCATAGTACAAGACAGAAGATTTTAGTGGCCAGGAGGGGATACTATCTTCCTGGAACCTGTTATATGAAAGAATCCTGGAGATTGTACAAGTTGAGGATTTAAGGCCCTATGGATTGCTCTTTTGTCACCCCCTTCACCATAGCTTTTGGAGATTTCTTAGGCAAGTTTGGCATCATAATTAGTGATATATGTTTCTGCCTTTGCTCTGGATGGAGAACTCTGGGTCCACTATAAAGCCCTGCACAGTTGCCTGTGTTCAGAAAGACAACAAACAATAAATACATGTTAAATGCATGTTAAAGGTTTTATGCCCAAGCTTTCCCCAATGCTCTCAGCATGTGTGAAAATGCCAGCTATATAGCTTGGAAAGATGAGTCAGCTTCTGATAGAGAAGTAGAAAGCGAGGCTTAGCAATTGAAGAGGAAATGTCAAGCTGGGCAGGGCAGGCCCAAAGGATCCGTGTTCTCAGTGGTGTAATTGTCCAGATTGGAGCCCCTGGCTGTCAGCCTGGCCCAGCTGTCAGGTGACAGGGAACAGTGCTCTTGACCTTTCAGTTCTGCAGCTGGGCCCTCTGCCCGAAGAACTAGCAGACCTCATCTGCTCCAAGAGCTGAGGCAGTGGAGGGAGCCAATGGGGACCAGAATTTCTGTATCCAGGATGTGACTACAGTCTCCAGGAAATCATATGCCCTCATTGGGGATAGTTGTTTTCTCTCCTGAAGCCACCCAGGCCTCTGATCCCATAGCAGAAGAGGGATCACCTTACCCCAGCCCAGGGCCCAATGCGGTCCTTAGTGAGCACCAACAGTTTCATTTTCTTTCCTTCACCTTTCATGAGATAAAAGCCCAATGTGTGCAAGGAGCACCAGCTGGAGATCAGGGGGACTGGGATTTGAATCTTAACTCTGGCACACATTAGCAGAATGACTTGGGCACATAGCACTCTAAGTTTCTGTTTTTCTGCCTGTAAAATGGGGGAGAAACAGTGCAGAGAAAGTGCATTGATAATAATGGGTGTTTTCCTTATTGTTACCAGAGTTGGCTCTTGACTAAATAAATGGTAAGTCACCATTTTGGCAGGCCTCTGCCTTCTTTCTAACAGGTTCTATACTCTATGTTGTTTTCTGCCTTTCCAGGTACCTTCTCTGGTTTTTGGCTTCTTCTGTGGATCTTTCCTGCCCAACTGCCCCTGCCTCTCATTAAAGCTGACCCATCATATCTTGCATTCTCTCAGGACCTTTGTTCAAGAAGGAGATTGTCATCTCATGTCTCTTTTTATTACATTTCCTATGAGGGAGTTTGCTCTTTAGGATGATAGGAAAGAGCTATCCACTTACGGTTCTGTTGATTTGTGGGTGGCTCTGAACCCACTGACAATCAGGCAGGATATGTCCAGGGGCTAGGGCCTATGGAATTCAGAGGCACGCCTTTCCCTAATCTCAGCATCATTGCTCATTCTTCATAGTTACTTCTGCAGTGGTTTCCTGATCATTGCTATTGCTATAGTCTGGGGCTAGAGTCTGGTTCTGAATTCCAGAATTCCAGTTTTTAGAAAGGGGCTTTGATCCCCTTCCAGATCTCACCAACCCTTCCCCTGGAAGTTAGGGTCTCTTCCCAGTAATTTCTCACCATCAGATGGGTTCTGTTTCTATGGGGCTCATTGTTGAGCTCTGCATACTGCTTGCTGTCAGATTCCTCCTGCTGCCGTGTCTCATATTCTGGCTTTGGCTCCCTTGCATTGCAGCTACAGCCCAATCAAGCCTGAGACCATCATGTCCTGCTGGATCATGGCTTTGGACTGATGGTTTCCCCTTCAATGGCCAGCTCTACTGCTGGGTCACTTTCAGTTCAAGACCCTTTTCATCTGGGCTCCTCCCGTTCCCCCCACAGCCCTGGGGCTAAAAGATTAGAGTGCCTCGAGCTCTTGCCTCATGGTTAAGCTCATAAATACATCCTACCAATACCATTGATTTATGATTTATATCCACCCTCTTTTTTCATGTACTTTGAAAAGTACTTCAGGCAGCTTTCAGGAAACAATACTTAAAATTGGTCTATACAAGACTGAATCACTAAATGGAAGAGAGGGATTAGAGTGACCCTGGAAGCCTAAATTAAGGATATTTATGTCTTTGAGAACCACATTTCCAATGGAATTTTCTAGCAGCCAAAGCAAAAAGGAAAATACAATGAGTTTCATGGTTCTATTTTCTGGTTAATGGTGGCATGCCAAGATCTTGTTGAATATCCCTTAATTTTATATCTTTAGGCCAATATAGTGCATTGTTTCAGTTAGTATTTCCTGGACATTCTTAAGGAGTAATTTAGATGGCAAAGTTTTAAGCCATCCAAATTGATAGATCAATTCAATTTAACCAACATTGATTTATTTTTTCTTAATTAAACAAGCTTCCTGAGCACCTAATTTATTAGCATGAAGCATTATGGCACATACTATGCTATGGGAGACAGAAAGAGACAGATCCTTTCCTGAGGAGCTCATGGTATAGAAAAGGAGATGAGAAACAAACCTGTATGTCTACAAAACAAAGTAGAAATCTGAGAGGGGCAGGGACATGGTGCTGGGAGAGCCCAGGAAGGGGGTCAGGAGCCCAAAGTTTCATGGAGAAATGTGGTTGAGACAATTAGGGTTTGTGCAAGTAGAGGTGGTGGGAGAGACAAGTATAAGGAAAAGTCATTTGAAGTGGAAGGAATAGTGTGACTCAGGACACTGCTATAAAAATCACAGGGCTGTGTTCAGGGAAGAAGCAGTGCCAGGGAATCCATGGCGAGTTGACTGGATGCTAGGCTAGAACATCTGCTTGAAATCTGTAAAAGGAGATCAAGGAGCACGAAGGAAGCTTGACAGCTGGAATATGGAAGGTCTGGAACACCATGCTTAGGAGTCAGCGAGTGCCACTTAGCATGGTCTAAGGAGCCATGTTTCCTGAACTGGGTCTAGAAGCCATGTTTCCTGAACTTGGGGTTTTATTCTGCAGGCAAGAGATGCCAGCTGAAGGTTTTAAGCCAGAAAGGGTTACATCCAGAGTTGGGCTTTAAGCAAATTATTTTGTTAGTTGACGACTGGACAAATTGAAGCCAAGGAGACAGTGGTGGGGAGGAAGGGGGAGGGGCAGTGGTAGAGTGGGCAGGGAGAGCAGGGTTGAGGCTGCTGCTCTGTGTTCAGTTGGGAATTGAACGGAGAATGAACTAGAACTGGGCTGCGAGAATGGCAGGGAGTGGGTGGATTCAAGAGACATCACAGCTCAGTGTCTTTCCCTGAATTCTGATCATCTACCTACCCTCACTGCCTTAACTGAGCAAGAAAACAGTGTAATGAAGAGGCTGAGGAGGTGTGAGAGCCACATGGACAGAGGTTCAAATCCTACTTCTACCACTCACCAGCGGTATGATTTTGAGTCTCATTCCTAATGTGAGGGTGAGAACACTGGCCTTACAAGGCTGTCATAAAGATGAAATGAAAGGATGAATGTGAAGCACTTCCTGTGATGTCTGGCCCAGAAGGTCCTAAATGAGGGGTTGTAACCGAAATTTATCTCTGCTGCCCAAATGTTCTCCTGGATCATGGTCTGCTCTGGTACTCGCCCAGATGCCTATAACTTGCTTGTTTCCCTGATCTTGTACTTTGCCTTTCTCTGTGATGTAGTCTGTATTTTTTGGCCTCCCTGGATCTTCTCTATTGCCTGACTCTGATCTTGGCCTCCCTGGATCTTCTCTATTGCCTGACTCTGATCTTGGATACCTGGATTCTTCTTTGCTCTAGATCTATGCTGATCATATATAGCTACTAGCCCCATGTGGCTCCTGAGCACTTGAAATATGATGTAAGCATCAAATACACACAGAATTTCAAAATTTAGTTTGAATAACCAAATGTAAAATATCTTATGAATTACTTTCTGATACTGATTATGTATTGAAATGATATTTTGAATGTATTGACTTGGAGAAAAATATATAAAATTAATTTGACTTTTTTTTTTTGAAGTGGTGGCAATAGAGCTAGGTTTACTGGAGACTCATGGTGTGCCAGGCGCTGTTCTAGGCATATCACATGGTTTGAGTCATTAATCTTCACAACATCCCATAAGTTAATGTTACTAGCCTGACCTTACAGTTAAGAAAACTGAGGTGTGAAGAGTTTAGGATAAATACTCAAACACTTGGTTTGTTTGTTTTTTCTTTTTTATATCTGGCTACTAAAAATTTTTGAACTATGTGTGTGCCTCCTGTTTTTGGATTACATTTATATTTAAATTATATATCCATCGGACGGTGCTGCCCTAGCCTAGAGGTTGGCAAATTGCTCATGAGTCAAATCTGGTACTCTACGTGCTTTTATGTAGTCCATAAGCCAAGGAGAGATTTTACATTTTCAAATGGCTGAAAAAAATGAAAAGAAAACTGATATTTCAAGTCTCTCTGTTCTTAAATAAAGTTTTATTGGGACACAGACATATATATTCATTTATACTGTGTATGACTGCTTTTGTGTTACAAGTGCAAAGTTGAAAGGTGGCAGCAAAGACCATACAGCCCACGAAGCATAAAATATATACCATCTGGCTCTTTACAGAAAAAGTTTGCTAATCCCCACCTTAGATCATTCTCCTAATTTTGGACACTTCCTCGGTCCTGACCACTGGTCCCTGGATCCTGTCCTGGACTAGTATTACTTCTCTATACCTTATCCTGGCTTGTGAACTTCCTCAGTACCTGCCATACTGCTTTTTTGGCTCTGTACCCACACTCCCCTTCCACATGTAAGCCTAGGCTGGACAGAATGTCACTCCATTTCAGTCACTTGCAGCTGTCACATGAAGCTTCCCCTGAGGTGACTTGGGTGAGATTATTAGGTAAGCCATTCTGTTTCTGGCTTGTGTCCTTCATGGAGTCATCTTGGTGTTTTGCCTTGTGTGGGTGGTGATTTGCCATAAAACAAGCCTGAGACACTGAAAACACCAGCTTCTGAGGCTCACAAATAGTTCCAGAAGACAGACAGACAGCAATGCTGCCATTGTGATGTGAACAGCCATCTGCTGTCACCAGCATGGAGGGTGTCGCTCGGGAAGCAGAATGTAGAGAGCAGAATGAAAACATCTGTTTCTGCGCTTGAATGTGATCCCTCCTAAGAAAGCACAAGACAGTAACAGCCAACAAGAAAAGAGGTTCTGAGTCCTAGGAAAAGTTTCACAAATGGAACTCAGAGGTCCTGAGTCCTAGGAAAAGTTTCACAAAAGTCCTAGGAAAAGCCCACACAAATGTGGGCTAACTTTGTAGCCCACAACTACCATAAACTTTCTTTGAGAAAACTTTATTATTATAATTTTTACTACAATAAAAATACATGATCATTATTAAAAAAAAAGGAGCTTCCGATGATATCCATAATATTTAGAATAATCTTTTTCCTCTGACTTACAAAGTCCTATGTGATGTGACCCTACCCACATTTTTTTTTTTTTCCTACCCACATTTCTATCCTCATTGTCTTTCATTCCTCCTCTTCCTACCACACCCCAGGCCTACTGACCCTCTTTCTGTCCTTGGAACATATCATGTTTGATCCCAACTTTGGGTTTTAGTCCCCTGCCTTCCACATGGCTGACCCTTCTTTGACATTCAGGTATTGGCTCCATACAGGGCCTTCCCTGGCAACCCAATTCACAATGGCTACCTACTTACAATGTCACTCTGTTTTCATTCTCTGCATTGTCTTATTTCTACCTGATATCTTTCTTATAGTTTAATATATGTCATCATCCACCAGGGTGCCCATGTGAACTCTCAACCTTTTCTATAGGACATCCCTCATCCCAGCATATTCTTTGACTCATAGATGGTATCAACAGATCTTCACCGAATGAGTAAAAGGATTGAATGAATGGATAATTGAGATAGTCAGAAAGCCATGCAGATAAAAATGCTCAGATTCCCATTTCCCCCAAGGAAGACAACAGAAGCATCATTGGCTTGCCTTGAGCTGTAGATATACTACATCATGAAAATACTAGATGACTTTTCTTTGACCTGAATAATATGAGTAAACGAGACCATCAGCTTCCACTACCAAGAGAAATGGACTCCAGTGAAACCTAAAAGCACAGAGGAACCTCTGACACTCTTGTTATTTGAGAGAATGTGGATTGCTTTGCTAAAGTGAAGAGAGGCAGCTGTGGAAACAGTCTGCAGTTGTCTGGACAAGCAAGCACAATAGACTCGGAAGAGGGGATAACATAGTAGATGCAGAGAAAAGTGTATGAGCTTGTGGGATACCTTAGATGAGAGTAAGAAGGATGGCTAACGAGACTGGATGTGATATGAGAAAATCATGGTACGTGAAGAGCAAGATTTAGTTTTGGTGTGTTCTTTCTTCTACTTATTGTTTCTTAACTCATCAAAATAAAAAAAAATAATGGGTGAAATTTGTGATTAAGCTGATGAAGTACAGTCATTTTTTAAAATCCCAATTCCTTATCCCCCACCCTTGGGAAAGCAATAAAAAATAAAAAATGTAAAGCTCCATCTTTGATGAAACAGTCCTACTTATGAACAATCAAGCATGCATGCCTTAAACGGAGCAATATGAACCAAAATAAGAGGAGATACTGCAATTTAATGCTCTGCCTCAGATCTCAAGTAGAAAACAAATCTCTTGAAAAATAAGAATCACAGTTTTGACAGATGCTTCTCTAATTATTTACCTGGAGCCCTGAGGTTTAGATTTCTTCATAGCCATGTTAATGCCAGTGAAGTGTCTACCGAGATCTGTGGGAAAGCCTGAGTGACCCCCAAATTTTATACTCAGCCAAGATTTCTTTCATATATAAAGGTCATAGATGAAAGACAACACACATACATTTTTAAGCCTATAAGAACTCAGTTTGTACAGTCTCTCTTTAATCTGTTTTTAAAAAGTTTAATTGGGGCGCCTGGGTGGATAAATCCTTTGGGCTGCCAACTCTTGACTTCTGGTTGAGTCATGACCAACCCCCCCGCCCACTTGGGGTCTTGGGACTGAGCTCCATTCAGGCTTTGCACTTAGTGGGGAGTCTGCTTGAGGATTCTCCCCTTCCCTCTGCCCCTCACCCCATCTCTCTCACTCTCTCTCCCTCTCAAATAAATAAATCTTTTTTAAAAGTTTAATTATTTTAACTAAAAATAACATATAGAACATAGTTTTATTCTTACATATCTATGTGCCTATGTATCTATTCTGTCTACCTGTCCATCCATCTTTTTACTCATATATATGCATGGTCATTATTGAAAATAATAGTCACCAAATAACAACAGTGATTGGATGTGGAGTCATTTTAAAGCTTCCTTCTTTATAATTCTCTGTACTGTTTATTAAAAAAATATTTTTTAATGAAAGAAAATGTAAAATAAGCTCAGCTAGGTTATAGCCACAAGGAAAGCTACCTATCAAGCTGTGTAACTTGAAGCTAAAAGGATCCTGGGTCCTTGTTGACCTTCTTTACTAGCTGCACCAGCCCTGGATTGTCTTCCTCTGGATTTTCTGTTACATGAAAACAATTAACTCTCATGGGTTAAACCGTGAATACTAGGTTTCTCTGAAATGCAGCATGTTCACAGTTGGTGACCCTGCAGTCCACATCATGATGAACACAGCTAACATGCTGCAGATTGATCACAAGGTACCCCAGGCTCGGGCAATTATGGGGTCATCTAGATTCCATTCCCTGATACCATGTAACTCATGACCAGCTCCTGGGTGATGTAAGCAGGTGGCATCCCCCTCCTAAAGATGGTGAAAATTCTTACTCTTACTTGACCCAGCCTTGTGACTTGCTTTCTTCTCTATTACTTGTCTGCCTGACCTTATTATCTTTGGTTGTTGCAACTTGGAAGGAAGTGCTACTGGCATCCGATAGGCAGAGGAGAGAGTTGCTGATACATACCGTCCAGGGCACCGAACATCCCCCCACAGTGGTAATTACCCAACCCAATATGTTATCAGGGCTGAATTGAGAAGCTCTGCCTTAGCTCTAGCAACTAGTTCTATCATTTTGGCTTAAATCCTTATCTATCTCTTAGCTTCCACTCAACTCTGTCCACAGTGACTCTTGACTCCGAGGGATTCTACTAAATGTAGCTCTGACATGAGAATGCTACTGCACTGTTTGGTCATTGTTCTCACTAACTTGAACCTTAAAAAAGGGACTCAGATAGGGATGGGATGTGCCAGAGCGATTTATCTTGTTTTCCAAGCAAGCCCGGGGAGAAAGAGGCTAAGATCCTAAGACAGAAGTCATTAGGATGAAGTGTAGGGGAGTCCTGTTAAGTCATAGAGGTGAAATAGGATCTTGTCTGTGTCAGGCAGAACTAGGAGGCCCAGGACACGAAAGGATTGGAGGTGGGTAAATGGCTGTTAAAGCCACGCCATAAAGGGTAATTGATACAAAATAGCATGCAAAAGAACCAGTTAGGGTGGCCTAAAAGAGATAAATGGAAGTGTAATGTTGCTCTAGCTACCATAGTGCACAGAAAGTGGAAGGTGGTACAGAGAGGAGAGCCCAGGAGATCCACAGAACAGAGGTGGCAGATGGGCCCGCAGAGGCCAGATGGCTTTGAAATGGAGAGAGAGCCTGTTCTAAAAAGCCTCTAACACTCTTCTAGGGGGAGCAGAGAACAATCACTGGCTATGCAGGGCCTGATTAGCCCATGGTCTGTAAGTAAAGGGTAGCACCTTGTCTGCGCCTGCAAGACCAGTGGTTCTCAACAAGGTCAAAAGGAATTTCATCTCATTTATCCAGATCAGCTCTCTCATCTTCTTAGGTAAACTCTTTGGGTATACTGCAGGCTTAGGAATCGTTTAATTGTTAATGGGACATTTTTTTTGTTTATAAAGAATTAACACAAGCTGCAGAATGGTGGCAGAAGTTCTGGGCTTAGAGTCAAAAGACAGAGTTCTGTTGCTTCTAGTGAGTCATATCCATTATCCAAGCTTCAAGTCTGCTAAATGGGTATCATACACCCATCCTGTCTTGTGGGTGATGATTCAGGGATCAAATGAGGTGACACATGTAGGAGAGCTTTGCAAATTGGGCATATGAATATTTAAGATGCTGTAGTATTATCCCACATACCATCCATGAACTGCTAGTTTGAAAGAATTAGAATAAGATAAAGTACACATAAGGTTCAAACTGTACAGAATAGATTTCATTTCCTTGTGATATGGAACATTTTTTGGTATCGTGGAGAGAAGGCAACCATGGAGAGAAAGTAATTATAGGAATTCAAAGCCACTATCCAGGCTTTGGGCTCTACAGTGAAAGACCTGGAGTTGACCTCCCATTTAGTGAGACACTTAAGATGTTTGAGATCATGCAGAAGTACAGGTTGCAGAGGTCAGCTCTTTGCCTAATAAAATGAGAGGATTTGTATGTCTGAAGGAATCCAAGAGGGAAGGAGTAGGGACCTTGAGAGGCAGAGAGTCCTTGGGGGAGAGGGGCTGAACAATCTGGTGATAAGGAGCTTCTCACTGCCTCGAATCCTTAAACACATTTATTACTTCCTCAAATGACTTGAGAAGGTCAGTGTCACATTGGGGCAGATGATGGGTATCACCACAGAAAAGGGGTCGAGTTCCAGAGCTGCCTCAGGGAAGGGCAGAGAAAAAAGAGTTGCTGTAGGTGACAGGAGTAAAACCAGATTTTCATCTGGAACCAGAAAGCTGCACCATGATGGAGAGTGACTGTTAGGGACTACTTTGGTTTTAGCACTGAGAGTCCACATCCCAGAAAATCCCTTACTCCCAGATAAATTGGGATGATTGGGTGCTTTCTAAGTGATGCTGGAATGATGAAATTCAGGATTTTCAGATAACATGGGACCATCATTGGACTCTCTTGCTAGGCATGGTTAGAGAAATGAGCCAATTAAAAAATCTCTAAGGACAGGGTGACATCTTGTTCCATATGTGTGCCTGAATGTTCGGGTTAATAAAGACATTCGGTTGACAAAGGAGGCAGAAAAGAGCATGGTTCATGCTGTTTTCTCTAATGTTCATTAAATTCCACTAATGCTGGAATTTCCTGGGCTGTTGTTGCTTTCTTTGGTTCATCTTAAAAGAAGAACATCTCAAGGCTCTTCCTTGTGAAGTTTGGGGTAAATGAAGTAACAAGACTCTATAAGCATCATGACAAAAATCCCAAACCAAAAAACCTCTCCCTTTTATTTGGAAATTGGCTTACAGAAAGGCTGCCAAGAAAATAGAATCACACAAAGACCACCAATATACCCTTTTATCTGGATGGCCTATTGATATATCCCATTTGTGTTTTTTTTATATTTGAGAGAGAGAGAGAGAGAGAGAGAGAGAGATATTGAGCAGGAACAGCAGAGGGAGAGGGAGAGAAAATCCCAAGCAGGATCTATGCTGAGTGGAGCCTCACTGGTGCTCAATCTCAAGACCACGAGATCACGACCTGAGCTGAAGCCAAGAGTTGGACTCTTAACCAACTGCACCGCCCAGGTGTCGTTCCCCCCAATTTGTTTTATAATTCAGGCATTCTCATTTTCCCTATTTCTCATACACATGCGCACACTCACACCCATAGTTTTTTTCTGAGACATTCGATACTAGGTTGCTACATGTGTTATCTCTTCAGAATTGAAGTATTTGCTTTATGTCACCTTTGGCAACTGAATATTAATAGTCCTTTCTTCTAATCTTCCATGCACATTCCAGTTTGGCCAATTGGCTCAGTAATGTTCTGTATAGCATTTCCCCTCTGTTCCCAGTCCAGGAACGAACGTAGAATCAGTGTTTCAATTTTTTTTTCTTGGTCACATCTCTTTGGTCTCCTTTAATCTGGAACATTTTGTAGCCACATCTTGGTCACTTGTGACATTTTTAAAAGTACAATCCTGTTTCTGTGTTTAATAGAAAGTTCCTCATTTGGGGGTTTGTTGGAGATTTCCTCACGTTTAGATTGTGCATCCCGGCTTGCACGCTGCATGTGGGTCTCTCTCTAGGTATCACATCTAGAGGTCTGCAGTGTCCACCTGCCCCTCACTAATGATGTTAATTTTCACTATCCAGTCAGGAGGTTGTCTGATTTTTATGCCATAGAGTTCTATGATTTCCCACATGTACGTATATTCTTTTTTAAAAATATTTTATGTATTTGTTTATTTATTTAGAGTGGTGAGTGGGGGGAGGGGCAGAAGGAGAAGGAGAATCTCAGCAGATTCTGTGCTGAGTGCAGAGCCCCAATGTGGAGTTCGCATTTACAATCTGAGATCGTGACCTCAGCTGAAATCAGGAGTTGGACAGCTAACCGACTGAACCACCCAGGCACTCCTCCAGCATATACATATATTCTTAATCAATCCTACATAAAGATGTAAGCATCTTCCATGATTTTCAGATCTGCACTTTCTTGGCAATCAGGAGCAAGGAGAAGTGTCATGACATGTTTTGGTTTCTATTTGCCCTAAAGGAGGAGGTTTTTTATTTGTATTTTTATGTTACATTTAGTTTCTGAAGATTGCTCCTTACTGAGTAAAGAAGTAAGAAGTAAAACCAAAGCAAAACCAAAAGCCCAGACCAAAGCAATTCCATCCTAGTTGCCCTTTTTCCTTCACCAAAGGAGATGACTGAGCTTCACAGAGCCAACTACCCTGAGAACCGAATTCTTTTTGCTGCCTCTTGATGAGAATTTGACCAAAGATCCTTGGAAAAATGAGAGGAAACAGGTAATATCCTAGTGGCTAAATAGCCGGGAAAAGATGACACATCTACTAGTTATACACTTACACCACTTGTATCATGCTGACTGTGATAGCCAGGACAGCTTTAGAAAAGGTGAATGCAGAGGACCAGTTTTTTAGCAGAGACATTTGATTCTAAGCAAGGACGGTGTTGGTCCAATATTCTTTCAAGGACAGCCTGGACATAGAAAATGTTTATCGATGTTCAATATCAAGAATAAGACACAAAGCTGCTACAGGTATACTTTTCTTTAATTTGTGGCCTTCCTACCTACATTTTCTATTGTCAAATTTCTCTACTACCTAAAACCTTCACCTTGTAGTGTCCTGTGCCCACCCTGGCTTTGTTCCCTGATGTCCTTTCAAGATTTCTTCCCCATGCTGTTGTTCTCAGGGGAACGTCTCTCTAGGAATAAGTCCCCTGTTTGGTATATGTCTAGGTCATTTGATACTTGCATATTCCCATTATGGACAATACTGCTTAGGCCCATGGATGGACACTAGATGGGGAGAGGCATGACCATGCCTCTCATGACCATGCCAAGAGAACTGCATTAGATTATAACCCCTGAACAGTGGACCATGTATAATTCTTCTCTCTCAAGGTGAAAGCAGACAGGAAGTAGACATAGTACTTGGCTCTTTTATAGGATTATGTAACAAAGAACAAAAGTTGCATCCCCAAACAACCAGAGATCCAGCAATATCTTAAGTGGGTAGTTAATGAAAGGTCACCAACCTTGATTTCTATTTGGAATCAAATGGGAGTTCAGAAAATGATGGAGATGAAAATGTAGAGGGAATAGGTTGGCATTAGCAAGACGCAGCTTGGGCTAATTCTAGAATTGGAAATCTTAGTCTTGCTGAGTTTCTTTCTTCATGGCTTCTTGATTCCAAGCCAGGGAAGCAAAGACAAGGTCTACATGAAAGTTGGAGACCCTGCCAAGATTACTTTCTGATTTGGGTCCAAATTCAGTCCTTTCTTGCTCAATAGATCCATGAGGCAGGAACGGAGTGTCCTTTGGATTTATAATGGAAGGCTACCAGCCTGTCCAATTTCACCCCAAGGTTAAACCAACCACTGACCGAAAGATGTCATAAAGCAAACTGATATTGATGAAAAAGAATCCTGAGCAAGGCTTAGAATTTTGTATAGATTCTTAAATCTTGGCATCTTCTTATCAGGGAAATGCAAATCAAAACCACAATGAGATACCACCTCATACTTGTCAGAATTGCTAAAACAAAAAAAGCACAAGAAAAAAGTGTTGGTGAGGATGTGGAAGAAAAGGAACCCTCGTGCTCTGTTGGTGGGAATGCAAGCTGGTGCAGCCACTGTGGAAAATAGTATGGAGGTTCCTCAAAAAGTTAAAAATAGAACTACCCTACAATCCAGCAATCACACTACTGGGTATTTATCCCCAAAATACAAAAACATTAATTCAAAGGAATACACACACCCCTATGTTTATTGCAGCATTATTTGCAATAGCAGAATTATGGAAGCAGCCCAAGACTCCATAGATAGATGAGTGGGTAAAGAAGATGTGGTATATATACACAATGATATATTATTCAGCCATAAAAAGAATGAAATCTTGCCATTTGCAACGACATGGATGGAATCAGAGAATGTTATGCTAAGCGAATAAGTCAGTCAGTGAAAGATAAATACCATATGATTTCACTCATATGTAGAATTTAAGAAACAAAACAAATGAGCAAGAGAGAGAGAGAGAGAGAGAGAGAGAGAGAGAGCGAGAGCAAGAAATGGACTCTTAACTCTAGAGACCAAACTGATGGTTACCAGAGGGGAGGTGGGTGGGAGGATTGGGGGGAACAGGTGATGGGGATGAAGGAGTGCACTTGTGATATAAACCAGGTGATGTGTGGAGTTGTTGAATCACTATATTGTACACCTGAAACTAATATAACATTGTGGGTTAACAATATTGGAATTAAATTAAAATAAAATCTTAATGTCATCTTGTAAAATTCAGAGTGCAGGTGAGCTCATCATGCCATTGCTGCTTTTTGCTCTTTGCTTCTCACATGAAAAGTCAAGGAAAGAATTTTATCTTAACTGAGAATACCAGTAAGAGGAACAGAAGGGGCATCCATCAGTAATAGACAAAAACAAAACAAAAACAAAAAACAAAAAACAAAATCATTGGTTTCCAAGCAGCTGTAGTAATTCCAACTTGAAATGTTTTTGCTTTGGGGAAGTTTAAAGAAAAGGTTGCTTTGGCACATTTTTTTCTTCCTTTTTCTTCTTATAAACATTAGATATTTATATTGGAACTTCCAGTAGAAAAACATGTTTTAGGACAGCTTTCCTTACTTTTCTCGACATTTATCCTTCTTTTGTGGAAGGATATTATAAAACACTGTGAGTGCTTAATTTTAGGTTTCCTGCCTTTCTCACTCAGTTTTTTTCATTTGTCTCCTTTGAGGGTAGAAAATGCTAGAAAGACGCTGCTGTCAGATTAGACTAACGTAATTTTTTGGTGAAAAGTTTGATTTTACCAAGCTCCTTTGGAAACCATCCAATTATCAAAGTAAGCATATCATGTAACTCTAAACATTGTAGACCTCCCAGACCTCAAAAACACAAGTCCCTTATCTGTTATTACTCTACTTAAATCACAGGGAGCTCTGCATAGCTAGAAATCCTCTTGCAAAATGTGTGTATATTTGGACACTCCCAGATGGCTCTTCTGTTTGGTCTCGTCTTCTGGCTACTTGGTCCCAAGCAGCCCTATGGTTAAAAGAGTAGATTTATATCCAGGACTATAAAAGTACATATAGGCTCACAGGAAATATAAGTATAGACACAAAACCTCACATTAGTCTTCCCATACTCTGTACTGAACCAATATGGTGGTTAGGGTTTTGCTTATTAACACACCCAAGGCAGGTTTCTTCCTCCTTTAATTATATATATAAAACAGGCAAAAAAATATTTGCATCTATTAGTACTTGTTAGAGTCTTTTCCACCACAAACTCTGCTAGGAAAACTTTTGTGCTACCTATTTGACTCCTTCCCAGTCTTCAAATGCCCATTTCCCTCCCATCCAGTTCTTAGCCAAGGTTAATTTGGGATGGAAATTAACAATAGCAGGACCACAGAAGGGATGGAAAGGAAAAACACAGGTGGGACTTCTCATCCCAGCTGCTTGTTAGAATCTTCTCGGGAACTTTTTTTTCCCCCAAGAATTCTTGGGAGATCTGAAATATGTCAAGGCATGGTCCCTGATTTAATTGGGCTGAGTACTGGAATTTTCATAAAACTGCCTTGGTGATTCAGTGGAGTAGCCAGGGTTGAGAACCACTGAGGTTGAGGTTTTTTTTTTTTTTAAGATTTTATTTATTTATTCACGTAAGACACACAGAGAGAGGCAGAGACATAGGCAGAGGGAGAAGCAGGCTGCCTAAGGAGAGCCTGATGCGGGACTTGATCCTAGGACCCCGGAATCATGACCTGAACCAAAGGCAGACACTCAACCACTAAGCCACCTAGGGGCCCTGAAATTGAGTTTTGGTAAATGAGAGTGTGGAAAGGAGGAAGTTTCCAGAGTAGCTATGACTTGTGAGGGAATTGGAAATCAGAATGATCAGGAGAGGATTTTTATTTTATTTTTATTTTTTATTTTTTAAAATTTTATTTATTTATGATAGGCACACAGTGAGAGAGAGAGAGAGAGAGAGGCAGAGACACAGGCAGAGGGAGAAGCAGGCTCCATGCACCGGGAGCCCGACGTGGGATTCGATCCCGGGTCTCCAGGATCGCGCCCTGGGCCAAAGGCAGGCGCCAAACTGCTGCGCCACCAGGGATCCCCAGATTTTTAGAAGTGTTAAGAAGTAGTGCTGTGGATTATATGTTGGATCTATATTTATTATTATTTTTTACTAATTTTTTAAATGTTTGGTAAAATTCACCAGTGATACCATCTGGTCTTGGGCTCTTCTGTGTTTGGAGATTTTTTGATTACTAATTTCAGTATTCCTACTAGTAATTGATTTGTTTAGATTTTCTCTTTCTTCCTGACAGTCTTTGTAGGTTCTATGTTTCTAAGAACTTTCCCATTTTTTTTCTAAGTTGTGCAGTTTGTTGTATATAGTTGTTTATAGTAGCTTCTTATAACCCTTCATATTTCTACGGTATCGCTTGAGATGTCACCTCTTTCATTTAAAGTTTTGTTGATGGAAGACTCCTAACTCTGGGAAGCGAACTAGGGGTGGTGGAAGGGGAGGAGGGCGGGGGGTGGGGGTGACTGGGTGGCGGGCACTGAGGTGGGCACTAGACGGATGAGCACTGGGTGTTATTCTGTATGTTGGCAAATTGAACACCAATAAAAAATAAATTGATTATTCAAAAAAAATAATAAAGTTTTGTTGATTTGGGCCCACTCTTTTTTTTCTTGGTTAATCTAGCTAAATATTTGTCACTTTTGTTTATCTTTTACAAGAATTAACTCTTGGTTTTATTGCTATTTTCTATTGTTTTCAGGTTCTCTATTTCATTTATTAGTGCTCTAATCTTTATTATTTCCTTCCTTTTGCTAACTTTGAGCTTAGTGTTTTCTTTTTATAGTCCCTTGCAACATGGAGTTAGGTTCTTTGAGATTTTTCTTGGTTCATAATGCAGATTATAATTGCTATCAATTTACCTGTTGCAACTGCTTTTGCTGCACCCCATAACTTTGGTATGTCATGTTCTGATTTTCATTTGTCTCAAGGTATGTGATGTTTTTGTCTTTATTTTTTCTTTGATCCATTGGTTGTTAAGGTGAATGTTGTTCAATTTCCATGCACTTATGCATTTTATAGTTTTACTTCTATTATTGATTTCCAGTTTCATACCATTGTGGTCAGAGAAGATACATGGCATGATTCCAATCATCTTGAATTTGCTAAGACTTCTTTTGTGGGCTATCATTTGGAAGAAGAAGGATATAATGGGATCTGATTATCTACCTCCCTGTGAGCCAGTGCTTTACATATTATATCATGAAATCAATGTAATGGCTTGTGACCAGCATATTGTGTTTTTAATGAAAAAGAATAGACCAGAAAATAAACAGTATGTGGCAGATAGTAAAGACAGACTTCATTTGTTAAAGTCTTTGTTTCACTACATGTCATTGAGTGTATACTTCTTATATTTCTTTTTTAAAAAAGATTTTATTTATTTACTCATGAGACACGGAGAGAGAGAGAGGCAGAGACATAGGCAGAGAGAGAAGCAGGCTCCTTGTGGGGAGCCTGATGTGGGACTTGATCCCAGGACCCCAGGATCACGACCTGAGCCAAAGGCAGATGCTCAACCACTGAGCCACCCAGGTGCCCCATACCTTTATATTTCTTATGTTAGTATTTCTTACATGAAATATTTCTTATTGTGATTTTCAGTAAAAAAACAAAAACAATTGAAAGTTACTGCTCTAAGTAACCATAAAGCCAATTGCATACCTTTTATCTGTGTTTACTCCATAACTGATAACACTTTCAAGCTTCTCACATGATCCTTTGTCACCTAGATTCTCATTCCCATGTGGGTCTGTACATTTCCCAATCTGACCCAATACACCATCCATCCTGACTTCTCAGACCCTTCCACTCTGCCCTTTGGAACTCATGGCTTGTTCATTAGAGAAATTTCCAGTGTTCTCAAACTCTCTTTGGAAAATTCTTTCTTGTTGCTGTATCTGAAAACTGACTCTTTCCTGAGGCCACTGATTCCCCTATAGCCTTCTATTGTGGTTGTTTCTTTCCCTCACTTTCTACCTACTCCTGGAAGTGGGGTTAGGTGTCCTTTCTGCTCCTTATCACCACTTCCAAATTACTCTTCTTTTCTCATCCCTAAAGAAGCCAGATCCATCAGACTGTACCACCCAGTACCCTTTCTTGTTGTACTTGTCTTCCGTCCTTAGGAAGACTCATTCACTGAAAACCAGAGAACCTGGTTTTGTATCTTTCTTTCCATCTTTAGTCCTATCATCATTTTTGACGCTTTCAAAATCTGCATGGGTGACTCATCCATCTTCCTGGTCTCCCAGTTCCTTGACCTTCTCATCTACATTGATTTTTTTTTTCTTTTACTACACTCAGCCACCATCTCCACTGTCATGTGTTAGACATGCACTGTCCAACACTGTAGCTGCTAGCCACAGGGGATTCTTTAATTTGAATTCAGTGAAACAAAACAAAAAATGTAGACCCTCAGTAGAACTAGCCACATTTCAAGTGTCCAATAGCCATTTGTGGCTAGTGGCTACCATATTAGATGACACAGATATAGAATATTTCCATCACTGTGAAAAGCTCTATAGAATAGTACAGCACTAAGACCTTGTCATGACCATAACTCAATTTTTTCTTTCTTTCTTTCTCTCTTTCTTCTTTCTCTCTTTCTTTCTTTCTTTCTTTCTTTCTTTCTTTCTTTCTTTCTTTCTTCTTTCTTTCTTTCTTTCTTTCTTTCTTTCTTTCTTTCTTTTTCTTCTTTTCTTTTTAAAGATTTTATTTATTTAGTCATGAGAGACACACAGAGAGAGAGGCAGAGACACAGGCAGAGAGAGAAGTAGGCTCCTCACCAGGAGCCTGATGTGGGACTCGATCCCAGGACCCCAGGATCACGACCTGAGCCAAAGGCAGATGCTCAACCGCTGAGTCACCCAGGTGCCCCCATAACTCGATTTTAAGCATTATGTTTCCAGACCACCATCTTAGGTAGTTGTAGCTCACGCCCTCAAGTACCTGACTCTAATAGTTCTTTGACTCTGGCCCTTCAATCCACTGACCTCAGCACTTTTCACTATCCATGAATTATCCTTGTTATAGTCTCAGTTTCTCCCTTATCCAACTTAAACTTCATGGTCCATCATTTCAACCCCTGGCATGAATCACTAACTTTCTTGCTCCCATTTCCCTCTGTTTTCCTCAACTAGACAAACACTACCCGAGGTTAAATCTCCCCTCCTACACTGTATCTGCACCCAAGGAGGGGAATGTACCTAAACAAACATTGAAACTGTGCTGGTTCTTACTTGAATTTCATGACCATATATCTCACATGGGCTCTCAGTATACCCTACTATATGTCACAAGTCAATTCACAAGTTCTAGGTTAACTAGAGGTCTGGCTCTCAGTATTGGTGGGAGGGCCCCTTTTCTCAGAGCTAGGGGTAGTAGCTACTCTTTGCATTGTCTATTTATGTCTTCTTTAGAGTTCTTTTTGAACTCTTTTAGTAGTTAACTACTTTTTACTAGTTAATAATTATTAATTTTTCCCTATCCTAATTATGGCATGATTTCTGTCTCCTGATTGTATCTTGACTGATACAGTGGAATTGATACACAGTGAGATAAATAGACCAAGAGAAGGGAATAGAGGGTGTGCAAGTGGACCCATGCCATTTGTGGACACTTGGTTTATGAAAAGTTGAACCTGAAGAGCAGTGGTGAGAAAAAAGGTCTTTTCTATAAATGGAGCTGCTCTCTGACCATGTCTCCTATCTACCCTTCTCCACTGCACTGTGTTTCAGTCTCTCTGGCCTCTTTGTTGCTTATTGGACATAGAGCTTCTGCGTTGCTCTTCCCTTCCTTGGAATGTTCTTCCCTGGACATCTTCATGGCTTTATGTAACTCTATTCTCAAATCTCAGTCCCTCAGAGGGATTTTCCCTCTGAAAAATTGGGAAATCCAGAATATCATCTCCAGCTATTCTTCAGTCCCTCACTTTATTCTATATTTTTCATAGTTCTTACCTAACTTTAAATATTTGTGTTTGTTTATTGATTGTATTTTTCTTAAAATGTAAGATCCATCAGGATATACATATTTTCTTTTCCTTTCTTTTCTTTTCCTTTCCTCCTTCCTCCTCCTCCTTCTTTTTCTCTTTCTCCTCCTCCTGCTCCTTCTTTACTGCTGTATGCCCAGCATTTAGAGTTTGCAAAAAATATCTGTTGAACGAGCAAACAAATGAATAAATGAATAATACTGATGAGGGGCCATGTGGGCTTGGAGTTTATTTGAGTTACATGCACATATTCTCTAAACTGATGTTTTAGCCTCACTCAGGGGAAAGCTCTGCTGCTTCCTGGCATCCAGCTCCTTCTCTAAAACTAGCTCTTTTAAAGATTGCCATTCTACTGAAGATTTTTATTTTATTTTTTTTTAATTTAAAGATTTTATTTATTTATTCATGAGAGACACAGAGGAAGAGAGAGAGAGGCAGAGACATAGGCAGAGGGAGAAGCAGGCTCCATGCAGGGAGCCCGATGTGGGACTTGATCCTAGGACTCCAGGATCACACCCTGAGCCAAAGGCAGACGCTTAATTATTGAGCCACCCAGTTGTCCCTCTACTGAAGATTTTTAAATTCATGTTTAATATGCAAATCAGATTATTTCGCATCTATGCTTAAACCCTCCAATGACTTCCCCTTGCATATGGAATAAAATTCAACTTCCTTTTCTGGCCTACTGGTCTGGACACTATCTGTCTTCTTTATACTTTTTTTGACTTCTCCTTTTGTGTTCCCTTCTGCTCTTTCTTCCCCAGCCACACTTGGCTTCCTTCTGTTCTTTAAACAACACCCTGACCCATTCCTTAGAACCTTAAAACTTGTATTTCTCTCTGCTTAGAACAGCATCCTCAGATTTTCATTTTATTTTTATTTTTATTTTATTTTATTTTTTTTAATTAACTTTTATTGGTGTTCAATTTACCAACATACAGAAAAACACCCAGTGCTCATCCCGTCAAGTGTCCACCTCAGTGCCTGTCACCCATTCCCCTCCAACACCCGCCCTCCTCCCCTTCCACCACCCCTAGTTCGTTTCCCTGAGTTAGGAGTCTTTACGTTCTGTCTCCCTTCCTGATATTTCCCAACATTTCTTTTCCCTTCCTTTATATTCCCTTTCACTATTATTCATATTCCCCAAATGAATGAGAACATACACTGTTTGTCCTTCTCCGATTGACTTATTTCACTCAGCATAATACCCTCCAGTTCCATCCACGTTGAAGCAAATGGTGGGTATTTGTCGTTTCTAATTGCTGAGTAATATTCCATTGTATACATAAACCACATCTTCTTTATCCATTTATCTTTCGATGGACACCGAGGCTGCTTCCACAGTTTGGCTATTGTGGCCATTGCTGATAGAAACATCGGGGTGCAGGTGTCCCGACGTTTCATTGCATCTGAATCTTTGGGGTAAATCCCCAACAGTGCAATTGCTGGGTCGTAGGGCAGGTCTATTTTTAACTCTTTGAGGAACCTCCACACAGTTTTCCAGAGTGGCTGCACCAGTTCACATTCCCACCAACAGTGTAAGAGGGTTCCCTTTTCTCCTCATCCTCTCCAACATTTGTTGTTTCCTGCCTTGTTAATTTTCCCCATTCTCACTGGTGTGAGGTGGTATCTCATTGTGGTTTTGATTTGTATTTCCCTGATGGCAAGTGATGCAGAGCATTTTCTCATGTGCATGTTGGCCATGTCCATGTCTTCCTCTGTGAGATTTCTCTTCATGTCTTTTGCCCATTTCATGATTGGATTGTTTGTTTCTTTGGTGTGGAGTTGAATAAGTTCTTTATAGATTTTGGAAACTAGCCCTTTATCTGATATGTCATTTGCAAATATCTTCTCCCATTCTGTAGGTTGTCTTTTAGTTTTCTTGACTGTATCCTTTGCTGTGCAAAAGCTTCTTATCTTGATGAAGTCCCAATAGTTCATTTTTGCTTTTGTTTCTTTTGCCTTTGTGGATGTATCTTGCAAGAAGTTACTGTGGCCGAGTTCAAAAAGGGTGTTGCCTGTGTTCTCCTCTAGGATTTTGATGGAATCTTGTCTCACATTTAGTTCTCTCATCCATTTTGAGTTTATCTTTGTGTATGGTGAAAGAGAGTGGTCCAGTTTCATTCTTCTGCATGTGGATGTCCAATTTTCCCAGCACCATTTATTGAAGAGACTGTCTTTCTTCCAATGGATAGTCTTTCCTCCTTTATCGAATATTAGATGACCGTACATTTCAGGGTCCACTTCTGGGTTCTCTATTCTGTTCCATTGATCTATGTGTCTGTTTTTGTGCCAGTACCACAATGTCTTGATGACCACAGCTTTGTAGTACAACCTGAAATCTGGCATTGTGATGCCCCCAGCTATGGTTTTCTTTTTTAAAATTCCCCTGGCTATTCGGGGTCTTTTCTGATTCCACACAAATCTTAAAACAATTTGTTCTAACTCTCTGAAGAAAGTCCATGGTATTTTGATAGGGATTGCATTAAACGTATAAATTGCCCTGGGTAACATTGACATTTTTACAATATTAATTCTGCCAATCCATGAGCATGGAATATTTTTCCATCTCTTTGTGTCTTCCTCAATTTCTTTCAGAAGTGTTCTATAGTTTTTAGGGTATAGATCTTTTACCTCTTTGGTTAGGTTTATTCCTAGGTATCTTATGCTTTTGGGTGCAATTGTAAATGGGATTGACTCCTTAATTTCTCTTTCTTCAGTCTCATTGTTAGTGTATAGAAATGCCATTGATTTCTGGGCATTGATTTTGTACCCTGCCACGCTACCAAATTGCTGTATGAGTTCTAGCAATCTTGGGGTGGAGGCTTTTGTGTTTTCTATGTAGAGTATCATGTCATCGGCGAAGAGGGAGAGTTTGACTTCTTCTTTGCCAATTTGAATGCCTTTAATGTCTTTTTGTTGTCTGATTGCTGAGGCGAGGACTTCCAGAACTATGTTGAACAGCAGTGGTGAGAGTGGACATCCCTGTCTTGTTCCTGATCTTAGGGGAAAGGCTCCCAGTGCTTCCCCATTGAGAATGATATTTGCTGTGGGCTTTTCGTAAATGGCTTTTAAGATGTCGAGGAAAGTTCCCTCTATCCCAACACTCTGAAGGGTTTTTGATCAGGAATGGATGCTGTATTTTGTCAAATGCTTTCTCTGCATCTAATGAGAGGATCATATGGTTCTTGGTTTTTCTCTTGCTGATATGATGAATCACATTGATGGTTTTACGAGTGTTGAACCAGCCTTGTGTCCCGGGGATAAATCCTACTTGGTCATGGTGAATAATTTTCTTGATGTGTTGTTGGATCCTATTGGCTAGTATCTTGTTGAGAATTTTTGCATCCATGTTCATCAGGGATATTGGTCTGTAATTCTCCTTTTTGGTGGGGTCTTTGTCTGGTTTCAGAATTAAGGTGATGCTGGCCTCATAGAACGAATTTGGAAGTACTCCATCTCTTTCTATCTTTCCAAAAAGCTTTAGTAGAATAGGTATGATTTCTTCTTTAAACGTTTGATAGAATTCCCCTGGGAAGCCATCTGGCCCTGGACTCTTGTGTCTTGGGAGGTTTTTGATGACTGCTTCAATTTCCTCCCTGGTTATTGGCCTGTTCAGGTTTTCTATTTCTTCCTGCTCCAGTTTTGGTAGTTTGTGGCTTTCCAGGAATGCGTCCATTTCTTCTAGATTTCCTAATTTATTGGCGTACAGCTGTTCATAATATGTTTTTAAAATCGTTTGTATTTCCTTGGTGTTGGTAGTGATGTCCCCTTTCTCATTCATGATTTTATTAATTTGAGTCTTCTCTCTCTTCTTTTTAATAAGGTTGGCTAATGGTTTATCTATCTTATTAATTCTTTCAAAGAACCAACTCCTGGTTCTGTTGATCTGTTCCACAGTTCTTTTGGTCTCGATATCATTTAGTTCTGCTCGAATTTTAATTAACTGTCTTCTTCTGCTGGGGGTGGGGTCTATTTGTTGCTTTTTCTCTAGTTCCTTTATGTGTAAGGTGAGCTTTTGAATTTGAGTTCTTTCCAGTTTTTGAATGGATGCTTGTATTGCGATGTATTTCCCCCTCAGGACTGCTTTTGCTGCATCCCAAAGATTTTGAACGGTTGTATCTTCATTCTCATTAGTTTCCATGAATCTTTTTAATTCTTCCTTAATTTCCTGGTTGACCTTTTCATCTTTTAGCAGGATGGTCCTTAACCTCCACGTGTTTGTGGTCCTTCCATACTTCTTGTTGTGATTAAGTTCTAATTTCAAGGCATTATGGTCTGAGAATATACAGGGGACTATCCCAATCTTTTGGTATCGGTTCAGACCCGATTTGTGACCCAGTATGTGGTCTATTCTGGAGAAAGTTCCATGTGCACTTGAGAAGAATGTGTATTCAGTTGAGTTTGGATGTAAAGTTCTGTAGATATCTGTGAAATCCATCTGGTCCAGTGTATCATTTAAAGCTCTCGTTTCTTTGGAGATGTTGTGCTTAGAAGACCTATCCAGGGTAGAAAGAGCTAGATTGAAGTCACCAAGTATAAGTGTATTATTATCTAAGTATTTCTTGAGTTTGGTTATTAATTGGTTTAAATATTTGGCAGCTCCCACATTCGGGGCATATATATTGAGGATTGTTAAGTCCTCTTGTTGGATAGATCCTTTGAGTATGAGATAGTATCCCTCTTCATCTCTCACTATAGTCTTTGGGGTAAATTTTAATTTATCTGATATAAGGATGGCAACCCCTGCTTTCTTTTGAGGACCATTTGAATGGTAAATGGTTCTCCAACCTTTTATTTTCAGGTTGTAGGTGTCCTTCTGTCTAAAATGAGTCTCTTGTAGACAGCAAATAGATGGGTCCTGCTTTTTTATCTAGTCTGAAACCCTGCGCCTTTTGATGGGGTCATTAAGCCCGTTCACGTTCAGAGTTACTATTGATAGATATGAGTTTAGTGTCATCATATCTATTCAGTCCTTGTTTTTGTGGATTGTTCCACTGAACTTCTTCTTAAAGGGGAATTTTAAGAGTCCCCCTTAAAATTTCTTGCAGAGCTGGTTTGGAGGTTACATATTCTTTCAGTTCCTGCCTGTCTTGGAAGCTCTTTATCTCTCCTTCCATTTTGAATGAAAGCCTTGCTGGGTAAAGTATTCTTGGTTGCATGTTCTTTTCATTTAGGACCCTGAATATATCCTGCCAGCCCTTTCTGGCCTGCCAGGTCTCTGTGGAGAGGTCTGCTGTTACCCTAATATTCCTCCCCATAAAAGTCAGGGACTTTTTTTCTCTTGCTGCTTTAAGGATCTTCTCCTTATCTTTGGAATTTGAAAGCTTCACTATTAAATGTCGAGGTGTTGAACGGTTTTTGTTGATTTTAGGGGGGGATCTCTCTATTTCCTGGATCTGAATGCCTGTTTCCCTTCCCAGATTAGGAAAGTTTTCAGCTAGGATTTGTTCAAATACATATTCTGGCCCTCTGTCCCTTTCCGCGCCCTCAGGAACCCCAGTTAAACGTAGGTTTTTCTTCCTCAGGCTGTCATTTATTTCCCTTAATCTATCCTCATGATCTTTTAATTGCTTGTCTCTTTTTTCCTCAGTTTCCCTCTTTGCCATCAACTTGTCTTCTATGTCACTCACTCGTTCTTCCACCTCGTCAAGCCTCGTCGTTAGGACTTCTAGCTTGGATTGCATCTCATTTAATTGATTTTTAATTTCTACCTGATTGGATCTAAATTCTGCAGTCATGACGTCTCTTGAGTCCTTTATGGTTTTTTCTAGAGCCACCAGTAGCTGTAAAATAGTGCTTCTGAATTGGCTTTCTGACATTGAATTGTAATCCATATTTTGTAACTCTGTGGGAGAGTGGGCTGTTTCTGATTCTTTTTTTTGAGGTGAGGTTTTCCTTCTAGTCATTTTGCTCAGTGCAGAGTGGCCAAAAACAAGTTGTATTGGGAAAAGGAGAAAAAGAGAGAGAAGGAAAGAAAAGAGAAAGAAGAAAAAAAGGGGGAAAAGAGAAGAAAAAGAAAGAAAAAGAAAGAAAGGAGAAAAAAGAAAAAAAAGGGGGGGGTGGGGGAAGCAATCAGAAATCAAGAAGAAAGAGAGAAAAAAAAAAAGCACAAAACAGAACAAAACAAAAACAAAAACAAAAAAAAAAACCACGGGGGAGTATCTTCCAATTCTGTATACTTTAAGTCCCTTGACTTCCCCTGGACCTGGTCCGTCTCGCTGGTCTTCTGGGGAGGGGCCTGCTGTGCTGATTCTCAGGTGTTAGCACTTGGGGGAGCTGCTCTGCCCCTGCCTGGTGCAGGGCTCAGTGGGGGTTGTTCACCCCGTGAGGCCCCGGGAGGAAGCCACAGTGGCGGGGGCAGCTCTGGGACCCTGGAGTCAGCTCCCGCAGTAGCTCCGGGGCTCTCCGGCTGCAGGGCCTGGAGGCTCCGGGGCGGGGCCGCTGATCTGCTCAGTTCCAGGCAGGAGCGTCCTTGCTGTCCTGGGCCCTCCCGGCCTCTGCCTGTCCCTGGGGGAGGCCGGATCCTGGGCTGTGTCCCGGCGCCCTGTGCCCCGGGGCCTGCGCTGTTGGATTCGCGCTCCCGCCCCGCAGCCCCCTCCGCGGAGCGCGTTCCAGCTGGTCTCTCTTTAAATCTCAGGCCGAATTCGTAGATTTTCAGGATGATTGGATGGTTTTCTAGGTAATTTGTTGAGGACAGGTGACTTGGAGACCCTACTCTTCCGCCATCTTGCCCCTCCCCCTCCAGATTTTCATTTGTTTAACCCATTTTCATTCAATGCAGATGTCACCATGCCTAAGAGGTCTTTCTTTATCTCCTTCTCATCACCCTGTTTTATGGTGGTGTGGCACTGGTCACTTCCTAAAATTACCCTGTTTATTTGTTTGTTTACTCTGTCTCCTTCTTCATCAGAATCTTGCTTTCTTTTATTTACTAATATATTCCTAGTGTCCAGACAGTGATTGATATTTAATGGGTGCTCAAAAAATATTTGTTAAATAAATGAATGGTTCATCAGTAATGTCACCTAAGGGTCAAAATGCTAGCCTAAAGTGGGAACACTAATCATCTTAGAAATAATGTGGGCACTTTGGGGGAATTTTATGTTTGCGATAACTTATATTGACTTTCTTCACATTCACCCATGCTTTTCTACAAAAGCAGTTCTTTATTAAGAAAGAGGACACTTTAATTTCCAATTTTTGCTTATATATATATTTTTAAGATTTTATTTATTTATTCATGAGAGACACAGAGAGAGAGAGAGGCAGAGATACAGGCAGACCGAGAAGGCTCCATGCAGAAGCCCAGTGTGGGACTCGATCCTGGATTCCGGGATCACTCCCTGAGCCGAAGGCAGATGCTCAACTGCTGAGCCACCCAGGCATCCCAAGTTTTTGTTAATAAATAAGACACATTTTGTCACTCACACTCTTTCTTTGAAAACTGTTTTACTATGATCTGTCCTTATCAGAACATTGCTTCTCTTTTAAGAATGAAGGTGGACTGGTATCTGCAGCTAATTGTCCTGGTCTTTTCACTTGGCTTCTGGTTTATCAGCTGCAGGCAGTGTCTGCTGCTGGTAAAGAAGAAAAGTATTAATCTTCTTTATTTACTTTATGTATTATTTATGCCCCACCTGCTGCTAAACCAATTTGAAGCAGCTAACTTCTCTTAATTACTTTCTACCCTTGCCCTTTGAAGCTTTCTTCCAGACCTGGTAAGATTTCTCAGCAGTGCCACTGGGTCTTTGATTCCTTTTTAAAGAGTACGATGTTGGGTGGTTGGATTGGTTGATCTCTGAGCTCTTTTATAGTTGTAACCTTTTGAACTGCTCTTCACAAAGTAGAGGCAATTAATGACCAGTCATCTAGAGACTACTCCATACTCACCTACCCACTTCTTCCTGGGTAAATGTCCTCACCACTTTTAGCTGCACTTCAAGGAGACTAAGTTTGGAGCTTGATGTATAGAGATTTCCTTTTTTAGTAAAATATGAACTTTTAAGTTGTTACTATAGAGCATATAATGCCATTTGTTGAGTGCCTATTATGTGCCAGGCACTGTTAGTTACCTTATATAAGTTATTTCAATTAATTTCTTTTTAAAAAAGATTTATGTATTTACGTATTTATTTATTTATTTATTGGGAATGTGCACATGCAAATGAAGAAAGGGGCAGAAGGAGAGGAGAGAGAGAATCTCAAGAAGACTCTTTGCTGAGTGGGGAACCCAACACAGGGCTCAATCTCCTGATCCATGAGATCAAGACCTGAGCCGAAATCAAGTCAGATGTTTAGCTGATTAAGCCAACCAGGTGCCCATCTTTCAATTAATTTCTATAAAAATTAAGGTAGATATTAACATCCCTATTTTCCAGAAGAGAAAAAATGAGGATCAGAATAGTAACTTATGAAGGATGAAATAACTAATAAGGGGCAGTAGTGGGATTTGAACTCTGGTCCATCCCTCAGTCAGATACTCTGAGGCTGGCCTCTGCAGGTGTATGTATTTCTATGAGTGCAGACATTGAGGGAGAGAGATTCAGCCCAGATTGGGTTAGGGGTGGCTAAAGGGAGCTGAAACAGCTGTGGAGAGAAACAATGCCTACTCTACTCTGGGTTGCACGTATTTGTGTGGGGATGCATATTTGACACAACTGTTATGGCAACAGTAGGTAAACAAATGGCCGGGTGGATGAGGTCACATCTGACCAGGTCTTAGAGGCTTCACAAGATTTAGCTTAGTCAACAGGGTGGAAGTTGGGATGAAGAACTGGCTTTCCAGGTAAAGGAAGTAGCATGTGTGACTCCTTTATGATGTGGTGCATTTGAAAACTGCGTAGTTGGGGGTACCTGGGTGGTTCAGTGGTTGAGTGATTGCTTTGGCTCAGGTCATGATCCTGGGATCTTGGGATCAAGTCCCGCATTGGGCTCCCTGCAGGGAGTCTGCTTCTCCCTCTGCCTGCATCTCTGCCTTTCTTTGTGTGTCTCTCATGAATAAAGAAAAGAAAAGAAAAGAAAAGAAAAGAAAAGAAAAGAAAAGAAAAGAAAAGAAAAGAAAAATGCATAGTTGCATAAGACCAGAGTATAGAATCTGTCTGCAGGTTGGAGAAAGGCTTGGAAATGAGGCTGCAAAGATCGACATAGGCCAGAGTATAAAGAGCCTTTGTGTTTTGCTAAGTAGTTTGGAATGGGTCTAACAGGTGACAAAGAGGATCACTGAAGAATTGAAGGAGAGTGACATGAACTGTCTTTCTTTTGGAAAGCTTTCTCCCTTTGCACGTTGTCTCCAACTTCTATGACATGACTGGTATCACCGGTCAGGTATTCAGGGAATGCCCTTTGGGAGAACACCTTGTCTCCTTGGTGAGTCAGGATTCTCACCATGCTAACCCTGTGCCTGTGTATCAAAGGTGATCCATCAAGGACAGATAATGTCAGAGCCTGAATGGGGCTCTATGAGTGGAGAGCCCTATCATTCAGTCTTGAAAGGTACTTTTCTATGGCACTGGAGATTAGAAGGAAGGCTGTTTTTGCCTCAAATGTCAAACATTCTATGGGTGAATTTTCTGCTGGAGGTAAATTGATGCCAATTTGAATTCATGCAATAAAGTCAGGAAAACAAAATTAAATTATTGTCTCTCTTTCCCCTCAAAGCTAAAGAAAGCTAAATACTTTGCCTCATGTTCAGAAACCTGGAGGGGAGGGTAGACAGCTTCGGGGGTAAAAGAGAAGTCAGCAGGGTAGAAGGGAGAAGTGGTGAAGACCTGGAGGTGAAGGCTTTGTGCCTTCATAGTGCTGGACAGGATTCTAACACCAAACACTTCTGGGCCAATGCTTTTCAAAGGCAAGTGTAACTAATACTTGCAAACTGCCTGTCAGTTGGGAAAATATTATCCAGACACGTGGCCTAAAGCACCTCATACAGTGCTATTCAATGACTGGATGCTAGACAGTATGGTCAAAAATGCTTCAAATAAGAACTTCCAAGTTGGGAATGTTTAAAAATTATTTTAGATTCATTTTTGATTCCACAAACTTGTTTTGGATTAAAAATGCAAAGTTACTGAGTAGCAAAATTGTTGTAAGACCCTTTCCCACCCTGTCTGGCAAAATATCTCAATTCCATTGTAAAGGCCATGTGTGATGACTGGCAGGCCTTTCAGCCTTGTAGTCAGGCAAACCCAGTTTAGAATCCCAGCTGGAAAACCTGCGTGTCTCCTTGGCCAAGTTACTTCCCTTCTCTCAGCTTTAGTTTCTCATCTTTGAAATGGGGCCAACACCACTTATCTCATAGGATTGTTATAAGGGTTGAATCAGAGTGATTATAAAGTGCTCACTATTATATTTGGCATGTAATAAGCCCTCAATAAAGGACAGTCATGGGGAAGCCTGGGTGGCTCAGTCAGTTAAGTGTTTGCCTTCGGCTCAGGTCACGATCTCAGGGTCCTGGGATCGAGTCCCACGTTGGACTGGTCAGCGGGGAGCCTGGTCAGCGGGGAGCCTGCTTCTCCCTCTCCTGCTCCCCCTGTTTTGCTCTCTCTCTGTCAAATAAATAAATAAAATCTTTTGAAAGTAAATAAAAGACACCCCAATCATTATTGGGGTGCTTGAAACTCAGGTTCCCAGCACCAGTCCTACTTCCTCTTAATCTGCTGCCCACAGTTGACTCTGTTGACTCTGGTCATCTCCTACTGCTGACCCTAGTCCTTCTCTCCATTCTCACCTCTGACAAATACTTCCGGCTCTGATGCCAACTTGTTTGAGCAGAGTTCTCAACTTGTACTTCGGTCTCCTGATACTTTAATTTTAGTTCATCCTTCTACTCTGCCACTAGTGCTTGCAGATGTCTTGGTAATGAACCTCCCTGACTCCATCATTTCCCACCCGCCTCCTGCTTTGGCAGGTCCTGAGTGTCTGTGTAGTGCCTGTGGTAGACAGAATAATGTCCTCCTTCCAACCCTCAAAGAGGTTCCTGTTCTGATTTCCAGAATCTGTGAATATGTTATGGTGTATGGCAAGGGGGAGTGAAGGTTGCAAATGGAATTAAAGTTGCCAGTCAGCTGCTCTTGGATGGGGAGATGATCCTGGATTATCTGGGTGAGTGAGATGTAATAACAAGTGTCCATCTATGGGAACGAGGGAGGCAGGAGAGTCAGGTTAGAGGGAGATGTGTGAGAGATTCAAATGGCCATTGTTGGTGATGAAGGTGGATGGGGCAGTGAGCCATGGAATATGGGCAGCCTCTGGAAGCCAGAGAGACAAAAGAACAGATTCTCCCCTAGACCTTCCAGGAGAAAACATAGCTCTGCCAACATTTTGATTTTATTTTTCTTTTTATTTTTTTTCTTTTTTTTTTTTTTTTATTTATGATAGTCACAGAGAGAGAGAGAGAGAGAGAGAGAGAGAGAGAGAGGCAGAGACACAGGCGGAGGGAGAAACAGGCTCCATGCACCGGGAGCCCGATGTGGGATTCGATCCCGGGTCTCCAGGATCGCGCCCTGAGCCAAAGGCACGCGCCGAACCGCTGCGCCACCCAGGGATCCCCAACATTTTGATTTTAGCCAAACGAGACTCTCTTCAGACTTTGGACCTCCAGAAGGGTAAAGTAATGAATCTGCATTGTTTCGAACCACTAAATTGGTGGTGATTTTCCACAGCAGGAATGGTAAATGAATACTCTGCCTTTTCAGGCAAGCTGTGTGCTTTCTGGTGGGTGCTTAAAGACAGGAGGTTGAGAGGTGCCTGGGTAGTTTAGTCGGTTGGGCGTCTGACTCTTGATTTTGGCTCAAGTCATGATCTCAGGGCTGTGAGATCGATTCCTGTGTCTGGCTTGGCACTTAAGTGTAGATGGAGTCTGCTTACAACTCTGTCTCCCTCTTCCTTTCCCCCTCCGCCTACTCATACGCACATTCTCTCTTTCTCTCAAGTATATCTTCAAAAAAAAAAAAAAAAAAAAAAGACAGGAAGATGAGGTAACATGGAGTTCAGAAAAAACATTTCCAAAAAGACATGCTACATAGGCAATTTATTACAAGTAATGTCAATCAAAAGATCATCCAAGTATCCACTCCCATTTTGAAGTAGAAAGAAAAAAACCCATTTTCTTAGCATGATTTGTCACTAAATATCATGTGTGAGTATTTAGTATTAAGTACCATACATAATCTTCCATATTTTTCCTGCTGCCTTTCGATTTTAACCTCAAGTATTACATTTTTATCCGACAACAACATTTTTAAAGGATCATAAAAAATTCTCTTGGTATAGAAGCATAGAATATGAATGACGGTTTTACCACTTTTTAGCTCCTTAAATAATGGGTGCCTTCTTTCAAGTGAAACGTTAGGTGATCAAATATTATAAAACAGATTATGGCAAATTATTCAGGTAGAGTTGGGTTGCCAATGGGGAAAGGATGGGGTCCCCAGTGTCCATCATTATCCTCTGTGGCCACCAAAGCATCTCACTGGAGCCCCAGAGAAAACGTTGTTCTGGATTTGAGCTTTCCATTTGACAGGTGGGAAAACTGTGGCCCAGAAGAAGAGCATTGTCAGCTGAAGGGCATGTGGCCCATTACTACCAAAAGGAGACTGACACCTCGGCCTCTGGACTTGGCTCTCAGAAGGGGTTTTTCTCACTTTGCTTTGCTATCCTAAATCCAAATTCTTGTTTCATTTGATTTCTCTCCCCCTGCCCCCCCCCCCAAATAAAGTAAGAGATACAGGGGTTCTTTAGTGGGTGTGTGGAAGACTGTTTTTCAACCAGAAGTTCAACCATGTATCTCATGTTCTCATCCTGTCTCCGATATGTACCAGCTGCTAAAATAATTTCTTCATCCTGCTACAATCATTTTTCGGTATGGAAACTGAGACTCAGAAGGATTAAGTGATATACCTTCTATCTATTTTCAGCTCACCTTTCAATCAGCAAATGTCTCTTCCCACTCAAAGAGATGAAAACCCTTCCTTTTGTCTCAGTGAGTGGACTGTTGAAAAAGAGTCAGAGAAATATGGAGATTCCTCATGGCCAGGAGTGCAGCCAGCCAACATTTTGTGCTGGTTGGATGACATTAGAAGAAAGGCGTGCCTTTCTTAGAAAACTATTAAAAATGACTAAATCTTTCAAGACTTTTCTTGGAAAAGGTCATATTAATGATTAGGGTGTGCAGGAGAAAGCCACCTTGGGAAATGATGGGGAAGATCTCCAAAACCCGGAGGAAGGAGGATGTACACCAGGCAAGCACTGAGAGTTATCACAGCCCTTCCTGAGAAGGAAGCATGGACTGGTACCAACTTCATGTCTCCTCCCAGTTCACTTAGGACACATGTATGGAGTAAGTAGTACTCACTTCAGAGTGAGGCTCCAGTCCTTCTTCACAAATCCACCCTAGACATTACGGTGTGTACCAGCGTTACTACTCAGCTGGTCTACACCTGAGTGGCTTACCAGTAGGCATCTGCTCTGATTGGCCAGCGCCGATGACATACCTGTCATTAGATATTTTGAGGGGTCCCCCTGATATAAATACCAGGATCAGTCAAGATTTTGGTATCTATAGTGAGCCAAGCCAGGTAAGCAAGATCACTTACAGAATTTTTTACTAAATTAATTTTGAAGTGGGTGCTGTAGTAAGCGATGGCACCAGAATACTAACGCCTTCCTATCTGGCTTCTTTGACCGTACACTTTTCAGCACAGTGTGCTGTGTTTCAAGTGATGAAAAGCATTTTTCAATTTGATGGGTTTCATCTGCATTTTATTAGTCTATTTCTGGAAAAAATACCATTTGTACATCATTTTGCTTGCAGACTTATCTTTATTATTCCTCTCCCCACCTCATGTGGTGGGTCGAGGATTTGATTTTCTCTCAGCTTTTGGCACATTTCTCATCCTCTCTCAGAGCAATTTACCCTTCGTGACAGTCCATCTGTCTCTCCTGCCCCCACTTACAAATACTTTGCCTTTTCCAATTTTCCTTATTTCCTTTTAATATCATCCACCTAGTCTTCCCTGACCTTTTCCGACTCTTCAGATGTGCCGTTTGTTCCTTATCCATGGGGTGTGATTGGTTGAAATCTCACAGATGCTCTGACAGCATCTCTCTCATAACTTGCCCTGTCACTCTCTCTTAACTGGCTCATTGACCTTTACTTGTATTTTAGTGGCTTGTGGTTTTCTCATAATAAAAAGAAAAAAAGAGAAAAGTACAAACATTAAATGCTTGGCCGTTGTCTGAATGTTGGCATTTGAGAGAGGATCTGGGTGTGTGTATGTCTCCTGTCTTGTACCTGCTGGAGCTGGAGAGAGCAAACACATAGACCTGTGGCCTTTAGTGGCCACCTCTGAAGCTTGTGGTGTTTTTTGGATGGGCAGATGGTCACTGTTGATGAGTGTCACCAACTATGCTTATTCTTGTATCATATATCAGGGGTCAGCAAACCTTTTCTGCAAAGAACGAGATAGTAAAATGTTCACCTTCTCAAGTCATTTGGTCTCTGTTGCATCTACTCAACTCTGCTGTTGTGCAAAAACAACCAAAGGTGACACATGAAGGAATAGGCAGGGCTGTGTTCCAACAAAACTTTATTTACAGAAACAAGCAGTGGGCCAGATTTTGCTCAGGAACTTTATTTTGTTGACTTTTGTTTTAGAGTAATTTTACCTTCTAACTTCTTACCTTTCCTTGTATGTTTGTGTATTTTTTGTTTGATGCGGAAGTGCCTTTTCAGATATAGGTTAGCATTCTATCCTGGGAAACTCTCAGAGGTCCCCTTGAGAGGGAGAGAGAGGCAGCAGAAAGGGAGTTTGATGCAAGGAGATAGCATGGGCTGTTTTTGGCAATGCCAGAGAGGAACCATCATTTGGGCTTGCTGGAGGGAGCTGGCCTCCTTGTGGGTTGAAGATAACTGGAGTTGGGAGATTAAAGATTTAGTTTTGACTATGGATATTTTGCTCAGGATCTGATATTTTGGATAAGTCACTTCATGTCTGTGGATTTCAAGGTTCTTATCTGCAAAATGGGGTTATTATTATTATTGCAGTTATTTTTCTTTTTTTACAAAATTTATTTATTTTAGAGAGGGAGAATGTGTGTGTGTGAATGCACCAGCAGGGGAGAGGCAAAGGGAGTGGGAGAGAGAGCATGTCTAGCAGATTCCCCACTGAGGACAGAGCTGGATGCTGGGCTCGATCTCATGACCCTAAGATCATGACCTGAGCTGAAACCAAGAGTCTGAGGCTCAACCACTTGAGCCACCCAGGTGCCCTCAATGTCCTTTTTCTTATTATTAAATTTAATATTCTGTAATATTTTATTTTACATCTCTGGTTATCAGTTGTTGGTTGGCACAAGGATTAAGGGAATTGCTATATTTTCATATCTTGAGGATATTGTAGAGTATGAATTATAATGAAGTCTTCATGTAACAGAAAATCTGAATGCAGGGATTATGATATAGGTGTTTATTTTTCTTTCAGTCAGTTGTCCAGGGCTAATATTATGGTAGCTTCAAGATGTGAACCAAGACTCAAGAATCTGCCATCTTTCTGTCCCCCTACTCTCAATATATGGCTTTCATGTTCAAGATTGCTTCATGGTGTCAGTAAAGCCACTGTAGCTCCAGCCATCACATTTGCATTCTAAGCGTCAGATCAGAGGAAGGGACAAAGGCAAAAGGAAGTCTTCCAAAAAAAGTTTTCCTGTAATATAAAAAATAGTGAAAGGGAATAAAGAGGAAAGGAGAAGAAATGAGTGGGAAATATCAGAAAGGGAGACAGAACATGAAAGACTCCTAACTCTGGGAAACGAACTAGGGGTGGTGGAAGGGGAGGTGGGCAGGTTGGGGGGGTGGGGGTGACTGGGTGACGGGCACTGAGGTGGGCACTTGATGGGATGAGCACTGGATGTTATTCTATATGTTGGCAAATTGAACACCAATAAAAAATAAATTTATTTAAAAAATAAATAAAAATAATCTTTTCAGATAAAAAAATTTTTTTTCCTGTAAAACTCCACCAAATGACTTCCATTTATGTGCCATTAGCCACTCATCTTCCCAAAAATGCATTGTTTTAGCTTGGCACATGACTTCCGTCTATATTACATAGGATAAAAGGGAAGAATGGTTATTAGGAAGGCAGATACAGTTTCTGCCATATACAGATTTATATAAAGGTCTAAGGTGAGAAGTAGATAAATACCCCAAACCACACCTGTGGCACAGCATTTCTGTCTCAGCTTTAACATTTTTCTTTAACAACAAAACAGGTGAGTTTATATAATGGGTAGCGCAATCATATTATGATACATTTCATTAAGAAGGAATTCTATAAGTCATCTTGTTTCCCTTAGTTTTTCTCATTATAGACACCTGAATCTTGACTGATCCTGGTATGCATATAAGGGCTACTGTTAAAAAAACTAACAACAGGTCTGTCATTGTCCCTGACCATTTAGAACAGATGCCAGCTAGTAAGACATATAGGTGTGTACCAGTTGCTCTGAAGTAATGCATGAGAAGGACTTGTGAAAAATGATGGGAGCCTCATTCTGGAATAAAAAATTTACTATGCACACTTGTCATAAATGAACCAGAAAGATACATAAATGATGATGCCGGTCTACTCATCTTCAGGAGACGGCTGGTGGTAACTCTCAGTGCTGGCCTAGGATAATTCTTCTTCCTTAGGTTTTAGTGATCATCTGTGTTTCCCAAGTTGGCTACTTACAATAGGCTCTAATAACTAATCCCACCTGCTCAAAGAGAAGTCATTAAGGATCTAGTCATTTTTCAATGATTCTCATGGAAAGCAACCCTTTCCTCTAATATAGCCCAACAAGCACAAAATGCTGACTGTCTGTGTTCCTATTCCTGAGAAATCTTCATATTTTTCTACCTCTGACTTTTTCACCAGAATGCCCAGGTTGGTGGCAATGGTCCTCATGCTATGTAAAAGGAAGAGGGTTTTCATCACCTTGAATGAAAAGACACTTGCTGATGGAGTTCTGAGCTAAAAGTAGATTCCCCCATTGTACTGTACCCGTATGATGAGAATGGTATAGTGTTATACTTCCTGTGCATTTTCATCAGACAATCCCACTCTCCACCTGCTCCCAGCAGGGACAGTTCTGGAACTTTGGTCTAAGTGTGCACAGCATTGTGTGGTGGCTTTCCTAAGTTGGACAGGACAGCCCGCCAAATAGTATGTCTATAGTAGCAGAGTTTTCAGTCTTCCCCAGACGACCAAAATAAATCCTGTACTTTCCTTCTCAATTCTTGATTTTTTTTTTCTGATTAGAGAGTCAGGAAAGCAGATTTTGGGGTTGAGGAGAGAAAGGAGAAAGAGAGAAAATCAGTGCTGGGCCAGTTGTGGCTAGGAGTGGAAAGAAAGGTTTCTTTCTTTAGTTCTTTTTTTTTTTTTTTTAAGTCAATCTGAACTATATTTGGATCCCATTTATGCTTTTTGAGAAATATAGGTAAATGATTTTTAATCACTTTTAGCTGTTGGATCGTCCTTTATGGTCATGATACTCTACACAAATAAACTATGAGGAACCCATATAATAAAGATTATGTCTTAATAAAAAATATAAACTTTTTTCTTATTAAAGAAGCAATGTATGCCCTTTGTAGAAATTGCAGGAATGGCATGACAGTCAGATCTTTAAGAAATTGCTATTTGCAAATTGCAGCTTACTTGTTTTGGTGGACAAGCAAGCAGACTTGGAGCAGATCTTTTTTCAAGAAAGTTATTCAGGTGGCTTTGAAGATTATACAAATGGAAGATTGGGTGACTACTTTTTATCCTTGGGAAAGGGTGTTAAGATGACCTTTTGTCACCTGAGGAGGCTGCTTCCTGGGGATACCCTTTTATATGCTTGGTTGGTGCTTTAGAAAAGGGGGATCCACTTGCACAGGGACAAAGAAGCCATTGGGAAGAAACAGATAAAGGCCCTAGATATTTCCTTTTTTAAAAATCAAAATATATTTGCCCTATAACCATGTGTAAATTTTAGGTATACAACATGTTAATCTGACACATTTATGTATTGCAATGTGATTGCCACTATGGGCTTAGCTATCACTCCTCTCGCATCACATGATTGTCATTTCTTTTTTGTTGTGAGAATAATTAAGATCTAGTCTCTTAGCATGTTTGATGTTTGTAATACAGCCTTGTTGTCTGTATTCGTTATATTGTGCATTTAATTCAGATTAATTTATTTATCTCCTAGTTGCAAGTTTGTACCTTTAAACAACATCTCTCCTATTTACCTACTCCCAATTCCCTGGCAACCACCATTCTCCTCCCTGTTTTTTATGAATTGAGCTTTTTAGTGGTATCATACAGGATTTCTGTTTCTCTAACTTATCTCACTTATCTCACTTAGTTAACTCACTTATCTAACTTATCTCTAAGTTACCTCTAAGTTATCTCACTTAAGATATCTCTAAGTTATCTCACTAGTTATCTCACTTAGTTATCTCACAAACCCATCAATATTGTCTCAAATGGTAGGATTTCCTTCTTTCTCATGGCTAATATTCCATACCAAATTTTCTTTACCTACTCATCTCTTGAGAGACACTTAGGTTGTTTCTATATCTTGGCTACTGTGATCAATAAGCACAACTAGAGTTTATTTGTACCTTAACTTGGCAGGGTGGTTCATACCCAGCTGCATCAGAAAATACAGATAAACAGAGAAGAAAATTCACAAGACCTATCATAATTATAATGCCTCAGCATATATTGCTTTCTAGATTTTTCTGTCATAATTATACACATATGCTAAGGCCTATTGTTTTGAAAATGGCTGCTTTTCACTTCATAATATTTTGTAAATGCTTTCCTTATCTGTGAATATCGTAGCATCATTTTTTTATAGTTGAAAACATCCTACTTTTAGGTACAGTATATTTTATATTCTGAAGATGTATAGTCATGCTTTTTTTTCTCTCTATAAAGACCATTACATTATATTACATTACTGCTTAACCGTGGGCCTGAATTCAGGAAGCAGTATAGGGTAATGGGTCAGAGTAGTGGCTTTGGGTTCTGGATGACCTTGGCATTATTTCTGGGTCTGCCACTTACATATCATATAACTTTAGAGAATTCATTTAACTTCACTTGCCTTGAGTTTCACCAGCAGTACAATATGCATAATAGCTTCAACTTCACTGTGTGGTTGTGAGGATATGATTGTATGAGATATGTAAAATTCTCATTGCAGGGCCTGACACAGAATAGTTATGCAGCCATGGGCAGGTGTAATTCATTCATGCATTAGTGCATTTACTGAATAGCTATAGAGTTTCAGCCACAATGACAGATGCTTAGGCTAAGAAATTAGAATATGGACCCACCCTTACCCTCAGGAAGCTCACCAGTGAATAACAGTTACAGAACAAGGAGATAAGACCTGTAATTTTGAGTAATGCTCATGGGATCAGGGGGTGCTTATGCTTTCTGTATGGCTGTGTGACGTAAAAGACACAGTTGGTCAGGCACTCACAGGCATGTTGTTTCTTCCTCTTTTCCTCAGGAAACAGAAGAAACCAGTGTCAGCCTTACAAGTGTGTCCCTGTATGCTTGCTCTGAGACGCGGACCACACCTCCTCCATTCCTTAATTCCTTATTTGCTGGAAAAATTGTTCAAGGCAAAGAGAGACTCAGCCTTCTGATGTCTGGGCCAGCCATGTTAGCCAATGGGCCATGCTTGACAGAACAGTGCCCATAGGATGGAAATTACTAGAACAGAGCCACATGAAGGGCCATTTGGAGTTATTAAGCCAAGAAAGAGGTCTATAACTCAACTAAGAAATGGAGTCTGCATAGAAAATTCTTGTTTTTCCTAAGGCAGATGATTTCTGGTATCCAGAGGAAATAACCTGTAGGACAGTTGGAGGAGAATTAGAACAACTAGTTATATGCGTACGGCATTATTTATAACAAGGAGATTCCATTTGATGAATCCTTTTTCTGTTTAAAAGGGAGAGAGAGAGACTATTGTTTTTGTTTGACAACCAAAGATGAATTGACTCACCTGGTCCAGGAAGGATCAGCTAAATGTTAGAGCTGGGACATAATACCTGTGTAGCCACACCTTAAGAGTGACCTCTTGACCCTGATCTCAAGAGTGAGGATTAAGCAGGGGCACCGGGTGGCTCTGTTGGTTGAGTGGCCAACTCTTGGTTTTAGCTCAGGTTCATGATCTTGGGATCCTGGGATTGAGCCCCATGTTGGGCTCCATACTTGGGAGACTGCTTCAGGACTCACTCTCTCTAAAATAAATAAATAAATCTTAAAAAAAAGAGTGAGGATTGAGCAAAGAGTCTTGTACTTTGCTCTATTTCACATCTATCAGACAGGCAGCAGGACTGGGATTATTCTCTTGGTATCTGCATCTAGGATGAGCTTTAGGGCATTTGTTTAGAGATCAAGGACTGAAGGATGATGTTTCTGTGAACAGAGCCATCCTTATCATACACCATGTGTGTTTCACAGCTGATATGGCAAATATATTTAGGCCTTTGGGTTAATTTTGGTTTATTCAGATTAGCTACCTGGATCATTGCATTGACATCGATTCAAGGGGCCATGTTCAGGCTCAGTGGGATAGAAGGCCATGCTTGTTTGGTGAGTCTTTCACAGGCACACTAAGAGGTAACGGTGGCACCTATTATGGAATAAGTAGTGTGGGAATAGAAGTCTCTGTAGAGATTATTTATACACTACAAGAAATGATCCTATATCCATTAGAAAGGCTTTGCACAGTCAAGCTGTCTGCTTATGAAGGGAAAGCGGTGATGAATAAATATATCTAATAGGAGCAGGATTATTCTTTCTAGCATATAAAGAATCCTACAAATCAGTAAGACAACCCCATAGGAAAAAAAAAAAAAAAGACAACCCCATAGAAAAGCAGGCAAAGCGTGCAAACAGGTAACTCACAGAAAACAAAATAAAGACTGCCAATACATATTTGAAAAATTGCATACCCTCTCTTAATAACCAGGGAAATACAGATTTAAATGATATCTTTTTGAAAACCTATCAGATCAGCAAACATTAGAAAGTGATCAAGTCCAGGATTGGATGGACCTGAGGATATAGAAATAGTCATATACTGTAGTCGGAAGTATAAATAGGCTGTCTTTATGGAAGGCATTTTGGTAGTACCTATTACAATTTTAATAAACATACCCTTTAGCCCAGAAATGCCAATTCAAAATTTTTGTTCTTGAGATATACATGTGCACAAATATGTATGAGGATATTCCAAGCAGAATTGTTCACAATTGTGAAAAGCAATTAACAACCTCAATGCCAATCACGTGGAAATTGATTAAATAATTTAATGTATTCATAATATGGAAATCAATTTAGTTCTTGAGAAGAATGAAATACATATTTGATGTACAGACAGGGGAGGATCTCTAAGATATAAGGTAAAAACAAAATTATTTTGTGTGTTATATATGTAGTACCATCCTATTAATTATTTTTTGACATCAAAACAATATATTCATATAAGTAGTGTGGATGTACATAAGTGTGTGTTTTTTAAAGTTTCTAAAGACAGAACCTAAATTGTTAAGTGGTTACCTTTGGGAAAGGGGTTGAAATTGGGGATCAGAGGTAGAGGGTGAAAGGGAACTTTAGTTTTTTCATTCCACATATTTTTTATGGTTTAAAATTTTGATCATGCCAGTGTGTTCCTTATTATTTTCTGAGAAGCCAGAATTGTGAGACCACATACTTCATTCCAGAAACTACAAAGGGGCTGTTGTTGATGGTATGCTGGAGCCAGACTGTGAGAGCCCTGTATCTCAGGCTCAAGTTTAAATGAATTCTGTAGGCTATGAAGAGTTATTGAAGAGTTAAAGAAGAGAAGAAAGGGGATCAGGTGAGTATTTCTGATGGTTGCCCCTGGCAGCAGCTAGAAGATGAGGACATGACGGGTGCCCAGCACATGTTCATTAGACAGACAGCTGAGGAAATGACTGATTTCTTATGGAGAAGCCTGAGTGTGAGATCACAAGTGCCAACTCAGATCATTTTTTTTTTTTGTCCTTTTCCAAGTCAATTCAGATAATGTTATGAGTGGCTTTTAGGTAGCTTGAAGAATGAAACTGGACTAGATACAAGTCAGAAGGCAAATATTTTATGTTCCATATCGTGAGGGGTAACAGTGGGATCTTGCCTGTAAAAGTGCCACCCCACTCATGGCATTGTGCTTCCTTCAGTGGAGAGAAGGGATTGGGTACAGGCAGAGTGATTAGAAATCTGGCTGAGGCCAGGACACTCAGAGGAATGTGTCTTACCTCTGACTGGTGTTTTGGAATAGGAGAAAGTTTAAAGAACCTCTGTCTTAACCAAAGGGAAATGGACCCTCTGAGATTTAAAATGCCACAGAATTGAGTGGTGCTGACAAACAGCTTACCCTCCATTCATGCTATTCTCAGGGAATGGAATTCTTGGAACTAACCAGGACCCTGAATATGGGGTTACTAACCTAGCCAGTGGTGTGCTGGTAAACTAAAATTCTGGGAGCAACAGCAACAGAACAAACTGTAATATTGTTATATATATTAAATATATATTTGGTCTTTGTCCTTTTGTGGCACAGAGCTCCTAAAAACCCTTGGAATTTCTTCAGCAATAGAGCTATAAATGTAAGATGAGTGTCTTCTGTTATTCATAACAAGCCTCTTTCAACCACACCTGAGTTTATGTTAATGAGTTGACTTTTCAGAAGCACTTTGGAGGGCCACTGTTACCAGGACAGCCCACCGTGATTAGAGGGCTGGAATTTTCAGATCCTGTCCCACATCCCCAAACCTCTAGGAGCTGAAGGTTGAGTTCATCACCAATGGCCAATGAGTCAATCAATGATGCCTCTGGAATGAAGCCTTCATAAAGACTCTAGCTGGGCAGCCCCAGTGGCTCAGCTCTTTAGTGCCGCCTTCAGCCCAGGGCCTGATCCTGGAGACCTGGAATCGAGTCCCACATCGGGCTCCCTTCATGGAGCCTGCTTCTCCCTCTGCCTATGTCTCTGCCTCTCTCTCTCACTCTGTGTGTCTCTCATGAATAAATAAATAAATAAAATCTTTAAAAAACATAAAGATTCTAGTTAAAGGTGTTTCTGACAGCTTCTGGATTGGGGAACACATCAGCATGCTGGGAGATGGGTGTGTCCTGAAAGGACAGAGGAGCTCTGTACCCCTTCCCACAAGTTTGCCCCATGCATCTCTTCCATCTAGCTGTTCCTGATTGACATCCTTTTGTAAGAATCCTTTTGTAGTAAGCGGGTAATCTAGTACATCAAATGTTTTCCGGAGTACTGTGAGCTGCCCTAGCAAATTATTGAACCAAAGGAGGGGTAGGGGAACTTCTGATTTACAGTCAGTTGGTCAGAAGCACAGGTGACAGCCTGGACTTGCCATTATTGTCTGAAGTGTGGACAGTCTTATGGGACTGAGGCCCCAGCCTGTGGGATCTGATGCTAACTCTAGGTAGATGGTGTCAGAATCACCCTGCTGGTGTCTGAAAATTGCTTGATGGAAACCCCCAGACACCTGGCGACTAGAAGTGAAATATTCTGTGAGTGATGTTGTAGTGTTGTACAGAGAAACAAAGTGCCAAGAGGAGAAACAGTAAGTTTCACAATCAAACCCTGCCTTATAGTATTTGCCAGTTTAAATGGTGTCAATACTTTCACCATGTTCAGATTTTCAATCACCATCAGTTTAAGAAACTTAAGTATTCCTGAACATTTAAAAATCCGCTCTCTGTGAGCTGATATGGGTTGTGTTTGGCCTGGAACTTCACATAGGTGATGAAAATTGACATCATGGATTCTGGTCTAACTTAGGAAACGGCTGGCCTTTGGTTAAGAGATATTATTACCCTATTTCTCTCCTGTATCTCTCCTCTGCTTGGATTTGGGAACTCTTCCCTGATGATGCAAGAGCCGAAGTGGTATAATCCCGTTTTATGAATGAGGAAATTGAAATTCAAGAAGAAATAACTTGCCCAAGATTCTATATAAGACAATACATCTGCCGTTTTCCCTCCAGAAGAATGAGCCTCCCCCAAAGTCCACGTGCATCAATACCTGGACTAGACTCTTTGGATCAAACAGAGGGACTCATGGGAGGTCAGTTTTGTATGGTCCTCCATAGTTAACATAGTGTGAGGTAGGTGTTGCTACAAATATTTAGAGAGAGAGTGCACGCATGCATGTATGAGCAGGGGGGAGAGGCAGAGGGCGAGAAGGAGAGAGAGAATCTCTAGAAGACTCCCTGCTGAGTGTGGAGCCTGACGAAGGGCTCAATCTCATGACCCCAGATCAAGACTTGAGCCGAAATCAGGAGTCAGATGCTCAACTGACCCAGGTGCTCCACAAAGATTTAATTCTCACAGCAACATGTTTGCTGTTTTATTAAAACACTAAGCGTCAAGTGATTTGTTAAGTGTAAAGTGCTGAACAAATGGTAGTTAGTAACTATTAATAATGACAATAATCTCACAAGCCTCAGGCCTATGTCATAGATAAGATTTCCCCTTGGTTGGAAACACAGTCAAGGGTCTAAGGGGTTCATTCAATTACTTGAGTCTAAGGGGCTTCATAGCTTGAGATGAGTAGATCTACCAACCGTGTCTTCTAAACCCATCACATGCTATCACATTGCTCCCTTGTGTGCATCCTTTCTTCTCTACTGGATGACAGCCCCTCTGAGGGGAAGACCCTCTTTTGTCTCTGTTGTCTTTGTATTTCATATTGTCAAAATGAATTTTGATTTCCAGGAAGTGGTTTTTGCCTGGCCCAGGTAACAGGCTTAGCTAACACAGTCAACCAACTGACTGTCATACAAATTTTCAAGCTCACCAAAGGGAGAAACCCAGACAAACCTTTCTTATCAGATAAGGCCCTTGGAAATTGCTGGCAAGTAAGAGAGGGTTGTTTACTGAGTTCTCTCTGTCTGTGTTACTTAACAGTAGCCTGAGTTTCCAGTAACAAATGTTGCTCGAAGCATCTTTTTTCTATGGACACATTCTGTCCATAGCATACCTGTCACATCCCTGACTTGGGATGTCTGCTTTGGTCCTGTGCTACTGAGTCACCTGTTCATGCTAACACTGTTCACAGGTTCCATCCCGAATCACTTGCTTGACCTGCTCACACTTTACTTTCCTACCTACACCAAGTTGATTCCCTGGCTTCTACTGCCAGGGCTTATTTTCTGGCTCATGGTCAATCTTTAGCAACCCGCTGGAAAACAGAAGGCAGGCCATAGTGTGGCGAGAGATGGGGAGGAGAGCAGGAGGTGAGTCTGGCGAGATTCATGGGGATAGTGTGTTGTATATATGGACTTGCATTCAGAAATTTTTTTAGTATGTACATCTGTTTTTACAACTATATTTTTAGTTCCTTGGAGATGGAACCAGTTCCTTTTCCACAGAGTGAACAGCCGCAGTGAAGAAAGTAAATATTTATTGAATGGAAACAGTGAGGTAAGAGGTGAGAGCTAGTGTGGCTGCAGACAAATCGCTTCACATATCTGGCCATCACTTTGATAATCTTCAAAAATTAAGGTTGAACTAAAAACTCTCCAAAGCAGCAAAGTCGAAGGCAGGGGTCAGTAAAATTTTCCTGCAAATGTCCAGAGAATATAAATATTTTAGGCTTTGCAGCCCATATGGTCTCTGTGGCAACTGTTCAACTTGGCCTTCTGGCACCATAGCAGGCACAGGATGGGTGAACATGGCTGTGTTCCAATAAAACTTTATTTACAAAACTAGGCAACACGCTGACCCTCGTATAGGTGTATAGGTGAAAGAGCTTGAATATTAGGCTTAGACCTACGTGGGTTTGATCCCAGCTTGGACACCAACTGTGTAGCCTTAGGCAGGTTAATGAATTCTTTCTCTGCCTCAGAAATCAGGATGATGTTCCTTGCAGAGATGTTGCTGTGAGGATGAGATGAATCTACATCAGAGCCTCATCCCAGGGCCTGGCATAGGTGTAACTGCAGCTTCCATCAAAACTTTTACTGCTACAGCTCTAATATTAAGGAGTCTAGGAGTCTCTGGATTCTGCTGGGAATTTTAGTTAGGCTTTTCTGAGATGTAAGCTGACAGCTTGTAGGTGAATTTCCTCTGAGAAACAATAAACAACCTGAGCAAATTCCTTATCCAAAGTTATGCCACATGGATAGATAAAGAGAAGCTTTGGGGACAGTGTTCTAAGTGGTTTTGGAGCTTCACTTCCTAAAATGCCCAGCCAGCCAGCTGGCCTCTGGCATGTTGTTCCAGGTGACCTGCACTTCTGGTGGCCTGCATGTCTCTTCTCTCCCGGGCCCTTCCCTGCCCTTGGTACAGCGGCTTCCCCCTCCATGTGTCACCCTGCCTGTTCTCCTGTCTTAAATGTTTTTCTCAAAGCATCTATCAGAGAACCTCAGTCAGGTCTTTTGGGTGACAGGAAGCACAGACCTTGCCAGCCAGGTGCAAGGCACTGAGTACGAGCTCAGGGAGTATCACATAATTCAAGACAAAGAGAGGAAGCTGAAGCAAGTCTTTCCAGACCTGGGGAGCAGTGACGAACCGTGGGAAGGTATCCCTGAGCCAGGAGGCTATCGTGTCAGGATTGAGTGTGTCATTCTGAAGTCAAGTGGCCTGGATGTGAATCCTCGTTTACTGCTTGTTAGCTAGGGGACCCTGGGCAAGTAAGAGTTAGTTGCCTAATGAGTAAAATGGAGACTGTAATTTGATGTAGGACACAAGACTGCAGTGGGGGCTAACTAGGGCTGTCTTCTCCAAAGAGGACCTGCTTGATTTCCGGAGTGTCGCGTGGCCACTTCCCTCTTCTTCCAGCTTGCATATGACCCCAAATGGTCACCTCAGCTCTGGGAACTTCCGTGACCATTTTATTGAATGAAAACACCGACATGGCTTGATTTCTGAATAACTTCTCTCTTAGCCTTCACTCAGTTGATATTTTAGTCATTCATTTCTTCTGCACTGATTGGGCATCTGCCATGTGGCAGGCTTTATGCTTGGTGCTCAGATTATAAATAAGACATGGCATTTGCCTCCAAGGACTTGCTGCTCTTGTTGCTTATCTAGAAGAGCAAACAGTTCCAGTGCAGTGCAGGTGTGTTTGTCATGCAGCTACACACATAGAGAAGGGCCAGTGGCCCAGTTGATAAAGTCAGTGGGACTTCTGGGAGGAAGTGGTACTTAGAAATTTATTTTTTAGTAAGTAGATGAGAGGTGGATAAGTTGGGGAAGGATTTTCCAAGCAGAGGGGAAAGCCTATACCATGGCTTGAAATACTGTGATCTGCTTAAGGTTTTATAAGCAATCCGTGTGACAGGAACACAGGGTGGATGGGGATAGGAAGGGCCAGATAATGAAAGAATTCATGCGCCAGACTAGGTGGCTTGAATTTCCTCCTTATTCTGAGGGCAGTGGGGGACCTCGAAGCGTCCCAGCTGGGAGTGGTGAGTCATGTGTATCAGATAAGGGGGTAAGACTGCTCAGCAGCTGCAGGGAAGCCTCCTAGAGAATTCTTCAAAAACCTGCTCTGTTACCAGTGTAGGCAGAAGCCCAGAGTGTAGAGCATTGCTGTTCTCCGTTTCTTTTTGCATTCTTTATTTTTTGGACACACCAGAAGGAAATGTCATTTACACTCTGAGGAGTGTTTTTGCCCAGGGCAGAATTGGACGTCAGGCCCAAGCTGCTATACGGTGACAGGTTGCTGTGCGAAATGAGGTACTTGGTGTGAATGGGCAATTAACGGTCCCAACTGCTGGATGGGAAGCCCAGACTTCAGAACTGTGCTCCTTCAGGACGTGTTTTTCCACTTCCCAAGTTTATCATTGCTTCCTGTGTGTGTGGTTCTTTGAACTGCCCTCCCCCCACTGCCCCCACCACTTGTCTTGGTTGCAGGCTGTGGGGATCCACTTGTGTCCCTTGTTGGAGACCTCAGACACCCAGAAGCAAGCACCAGACTATTCCCTTCACAGAACACTATGGAGTTGCTTGCACATGGTGGATGCTTAATTAAGGTGGTTGTTTCAAATCTGATGAAAACAATTCCTCTTTTATTATACCAAGTGAGGAATTGAAGAGCGAGAGAGGAAGGAAGTTGACATATGCCAAAAGCTCCTCTGTGGCTGGCATTGCACTCTTATCTACATTGCTTACTGAGTCCTCATGACAGGGACAGTATTATTGTATTTTAAACAGATAAGGAAAATGAGTCTCAGGCCAATGAATCTGCCCCTATTTGTGAAACAAATTACTGACCCAAATGGGTCTAGAACTCAGGGTTCTTTCTAGAACATCCCATGGCCTCCTGGGCCTGAGGCTGCAGGAAGGGATCCATGTTGGTTGGGTCTTTCAGCCTTGGGGCCCAGAGCCAATTCCTTCAGCCTTTGGGGCTTTGATGGGACATGGCTACTCTTCCTGCAGAGGTCACTGTGTACCCTGACAAGATGGAACCAGCACACAATGTAAGTGCCTTAGCCAAGGAAGCATGGAGACTCTTGTCATAGGCAAGTGAAATATGGGGCTGAGGACAGAGCAGCTGCCCTCTGAGATCTGTAGCTCCAGGATGAGCTGGTCACTGGAGCTGCAGCCTTCAACAAAACATGCAGACACTGTCAGCCTGGTATCCAGGAGAGCTCTGTGGAATATATCCCTCCACCCACTTCCTCCCTTCCTCCAGTCTCCTTTTGTTGCAGCACCCACGGTAGGACCTGAATGGAAGTGAGAGAGTCAAGGAGCCTACTCATAGGTCCAGAAGGTCAGCCTCCTGTAGCACAGAGCAGGATGAAGGCAGGCAGAGAGCGGATCTGAAAAGCAGACTCTATGGCACCTGGGGAGGTGAGGGACTTCTGTCCTGGGACTCATCTGGAGTATGGGACACAGTATCTGAGGTCCTGTCCTTCTACTTCCAGTCCTGGGGCCCTGTTAGGAGGGAGACCTTTGTTGTTGTTGGACAATATCATTCCTTATACACTATCTTTTACATCGCTGGATTGGTTTTTGCCATTTTCTTTCCCAAGGGCATAAGGATTGAAAGAAGGTGGGCTGCTGAAATAGGAAACAGAGCTGATGTAGTTTTAAAAAAATGCTTTCTGTATAGGGTGTCCCTGGTGAGCATACCTGTTTTTGCAGAGACACCTGCTTTCACTGGTGCCCATCCCCTTGTAAAGGAGTCAACTCTCCCTCTCCGAGGGCTTGCACAAGGAGAATCTAGGAACCCAGCACTGAGAGAAATCCTCACCTCCTGCCTGGGAGGCCCAGCCTCTCTCAGAACAGGTGCTGTAGGACCAAGAGTGGGCAAAACTTCTCAGGAGCAGGGTGGGCCCTGGCTAGACTCCTGTCACAGCTGCTGTATTTCTTAAGGCAATAGGTAGAGTGGGCTAGCCCTCCTCTCCATAACCCTGCATTGACTGTGTCAGGGGGAATGCCACATGCTTATCAGTTTCCATGGGCCTCTGGCCACACATGGAGACTATATTTACCAGTTTCCCTTGCAGCTAGAGTGGGGCCATGTGATTAGGTTCTGGCCAATAGGATGTGGGGAGAATGATGTATGTTACTTCCAGGACTGGCCTGAATTGGAAGAACCTGGATCCCTGTATCACTCACTGCTTGGAGGAGAGCTACCAAGGAGATGAATGTTGGCATTGAACTGTGATGCAAGAGACACATAAATCTGTATTATGTTAAGCCTCTGAGATTTTGGGGGTTGATTGTTACAGCAATTAGCTTTAATTAAACTTCCTAATATACCCTCCTCCTCCTAGTCATTGGCTAGACTTCCCCTCATCTGTACCTATAGATAACGCTCCAAATGTGTGTTAATGTTGTAAAAAACCTGACCTCTGTGCTCGGCCAGAAAATGTAACACAAAGGCAGAGTTTGGGTATAAAGAAGGAGGATAATTTATTACTTCGCTGGGCAAGGGAGGCTCAGCAGGAGAAGGCCTTCAAAAAACCTGCAAACCCCTCTTTAGGAAGAGGCTGGGTGTGTCTTACAGGCAAATACAGGCCCTAGCCGATTTCGACAGACATTGTGTACCTGCTGCCAGCCTCATTCCTTTTGTCTTTAGGGTGGTACCACGTTCTTGAAACCAGAGGAAGAGAAGGGAGGAGGGGAGGTTTGCAGAAGAGAGAAAGAAGGCTACTTTGTTTAAAATCAAGCCTTGAGGAATCATTAGTGAAGCCATTTTGATTGTTGTTCAACTTTATGCTTTTAAGTGGTCTCATTAATAAGCCCTGTAATGGAGATACGCAGGAGGGAAATATCTACTGTGTGTGTGGAAAGATATCATCCTGATTTTGGGGTTCTAGTTTGAGGAAAAGATGAAAGTGACATTTTTTTATAGGCCTTAAAAATATGCTAAGCGTTTTCACACATGTTAATTCACTTAATCCTTTCAAAATCATGAGAGTTAGATATTATTTAGTATTCATTATTCCTGTTTTGCATGAGAAGACACTGTGGCTCAAAGAAATTAAATAATTCCTATCATCGCACAGCTGGGAAGCCATCATTATTATTAATCTGGAGGGAGAGAGGGGACCCTCAGATGGAACAACATAAGACTTTCAAAATGGCATGTGAAGAAGACCAAGGCAATGTGAGGAAAGGCATTATCTGTTAATGCAGAGGGGACCCAGAGCAAACGAGCTGGGAGAGAGAATTCAGAGAGCTTCACCACGCATCAGTAGAACATGTGTGTTCTTAGGGAAAAACATTCAAGAGAATAGAAGGTGATGCCCTCCTGTCTCAAACAAGAAAAGCAGGGTTCACAGAGATGAAGAGCTGTGTCTAGGGCATCTGGCTGGTAGCAACTATTGACCCTAATTGTTTTTTCCCCAAAGTCATCAATTTTATAGGATGTGTTGAGGGAAAGTCCAACTAGCTACATGTCTTTCTTTCCTACCAACATGGGCAGAAGTGTGGGGCATTGATGGTGGTGAGGCAGTATAGTTATTTCTTGAGGTTTCTGGTGCACAGGGTCCCCAGATTTCTCCTCTTTTTCACCAAATTCTACTATCCTACAAGGCTTCCCTGAGTGTCACCAATTCTCCTCAATTCTGGCTTTTCTGGGAAGCCAAGGGTTGTTTGCCACTCCAGTGAGGGCTAAGCTAAGTTCCTGGAATGGGGCCATTTCTAGTATTTCCTCTTTGTCAGTGCCCAGTTTCCTCTTGAAAAGATTTATTATCAATTTTTCATCCTCTGCTTCAGCTTGGTCGTTTGACAGATCCTTAGTTATTTCCATGCTTTTGGACACCACAGGAAGGAGTCTGCGTTCTCTTTCTTGCTGGGCTTCTCACTATAATTGGTTTGGGTTTTTAATCACACAAACTTTTCTTCTGAATAATTCTGTAGCAAGAGTGTGGAAGATGGCCTCGGTAGTTTGACAGTTGTTTTAATTCAGTAGAAACAAAACAATCGCCCTGAGTGCCAATGATTTCTCCTGTCCATCTCTGGTCAGGAAGGAAAATTGGAAATGGCATGGCCAAGCTGCCCACTGCTAGTTCAAACTCAGGCTGGGGGCTCTGGGACACACTGCTGCAGGGAGAGTGAGCTCACTTCTCTTTGCCCGGAGGATGGTAACGTGCTAGGGGGAAAGTGTGGCTGGCTGTCTACAGCAGTGATCTCCCCAATCCCAGAGTGTCCTGTGTGGGTGGAGGGATTCTGAAGCTTCAGGGACAGAGGGAGCAATAACCTAGGGTGGAGTGTGGAACAGTCTGAGAGACCTGGGTTCGAATCCTGACTCTGCCACTTATTGACAGTAGGCTATTGAGCAAGTTCCTTACACGTTTTGAGCCTCTGTTTGGTTCACTGTGCTTGGGGCCAATATACGTTTATATGACAGAAGACTATTGGAGGATTGACTAAGATAATGCCAGTTAAGGGCTTAGCACAATGCCTGGTGCAGAGGAGGTATTCAGTGACCATCAGACATTGCCACCCAGTATGTTTTTCCATCAACCAAAGGTTGCCACAAAGTTGGGTTTAAATAAGCCTGGTGCACAAATGAGAGGCTGACTATGAATTCTACACTTCTCTGTTATTCCTTCCACACTCAAGCAGGTGCCTCCATCCCTATCCTTGTTCATCTTGAGCTTTGGGCTTTGGTTTTTTCCTCCTCCTCTTTTTTCTGATTCAAAGCGAAATTGACATAACTTAAAGTGAACCATTTTAAAGTGAACAATTCAGGGACATTTAGTATATTCACAATATTGCACGACCACACCTCTTTCTAGTTCCAAAACTTTTTGATCATCCCAAAAAAGAACCCTGTACCTGTTGAGCTGTTGTTCCCTATTTCCTCTGCCCTCATACTCAAGCCCCTGGTAAGGACCAATCTGTGTTTCATCTACGTGGATTTACTTCACCTAGATCTTTCATATAAATGAAATACATAGCTTTTTGTGTCTGGCTTCTTTCACTTTCACTCATTATGCTATGTTTTCAAGTTTCATCCACACTGTAGCATGTATCGGCACTTCATTTTTTTTTAAAGAATGAGTAATATTCCATTATTTCGTTGTATGGATATACCACATTTTGTTTATCCATTCATCCATTGCTGGGCAATTGGGCTATATATACTTTCTGGCTATTTTGAATAGTGCTGCTATGAATATGCGTGCTCATGTACTTGTTTGAGTCTGTTTTCAGTTCTTTTTGTGTATATACTGGTTACCTGTTTTAATTCAGCTCTGGTGTGTGTTTCTTACTGGTCTCTCCCTCCACTGTTTCCTTCCTGGTGTCTCCTCTTTAATCCTCTTTTATTTAGGGTCTCTCATATATCTCAAAGAGCACCAATGCCTGAAGTTTCTTCCCAGACAAGGTGGTTGAGCTACTGGGCTGTCCCTTTAACCCTGGGAGTCTTGGGACCCTCGAGGACCAGGTGTCTGAAAACAGGAAGAAGCTTCAGAGAAGTGGCCTTTCAGCGTGTTCCTTATGGGAATCTGAATCTGCCTTCTTCCTTCCCCCTACAACCCCCTGGTTCTATGGCCTTGGTGTATTTCTAGATCCCATATGACTGTCTTCTCTCCATGGGAGATGCCCTTACTCAGAGCTGCCAGATGACTCATAATTGTTTCCCCTTCTGGTCACATTCCTGCTCAAGACTTACAATGGCTTACTATTGCTTATTACACTATTTCTCACAACCCAGTGAAGTAGGTAGCTCTCTTCCCATTTTATCTCTGTATATTTGCTTGCAAAAGGAGTGTCCTCTGTTTTTTTGTTTTTTGTTCTTTTGTTTTGTTTTGTTTTTGAATAAGAGATCTTAAACTCAGAGGCATAAGATATTTGTCAGGGTCACCAGTGAGTGAATTGGAGATCTCAGATATGAACATGCTAGCCAGGCCCAGGAGCACCTGCTCCTTCTGGTTTGCACACTGCCAATGACACTGGCCTCCTGATATCAACCCAGCTTTTTCCTTGGTCAATTTTCATCTGATCTGTACTAAGCCAGTGAAGTTTCATCATGCTGAGAGCACCTGCCAGGCTTGTTCTAGCCCCAGATCTTAGTCCCAGCTGTTCTGCTGTTCTAGGATACCATACCTCTCACCTATGCCAATCCTGCCACCTAGCAGGCCCAATTCAAATCCCTCTTTCTTCACTAAAGTTCTCCACTGAGCTTTACAATCAAGATGTTGTTCTTCATTTGGGAATCTCCTATTACTCTTAAAGTTGCTGCCTTTCAGGGATTCAGCGAGCATACATTGCCTTTGTGTGAATTACAAGAAGACATTCATTCTCTCTAAACTGCTGAATTGCAAAAAGATATCCCCAGTCACCCTCTCAGCTGGGCACTTTTGTGCAATGTATAGACTGTACAACCACACTTGGCCATCTTGCCTATCTGACAATTTAAAAAAATGATTATCTTCTGAGTGTTAAACTTTCCTAAGTCACACAGGTAAGAGTTCCACATTCATTCATTGTCTCTCACAACTACATTTTAAACTTTTTGAGGGCAGGAACTATAATTTATCCTTCTGTTTCCCCCACCGTGCTTGGTCCAGAGCCAGCTGTATAGTTGGTGCTAAGACCTTAGTGTCCAGCTGATGAAGTGACTCAGAGCAAGTGTTAGCCCTTGGCTCTGAAGGGACCTAGCAAAACTCTTGCAGGTAAGATTTGACTGCCAGCTATGGGTGATCTTGGGGACTCTGTCCCACTCCAGCCACATGGACCATTTCTCAGCTCTGGAATACACCTAACCTCTTCCTTCAGGCTCCTGCCTTCTGGAATGCTGGCTCCTTCCCTATTCACCCAAATGTACTTGGAGCTTTGTCAGCTCAGATGTCACTTCCTCAGGGAGCCTTCTTTCCCGGAAGCCTCTACTGAAATCAACTTCTCCCTCTCAGAGTTCCCTAGGAGATCTTTCTAGAGAACTGCTCCTGAACTTTCTAGAGAACTGTTCTTAAAAGTGTTTCTTTGGATGCAGTTCAAGTTTTCACTTCTGAAATGTTTGCATCTAGGTGATGTATCCCCAAAACACAACGGGGCCTCATCTCTACTTTGTCTTGGGTGTTTTTGAGGACTGGATTTGTGCCTGGCACTCAGTGGCTGTTGGATTAGTGGCCAGCAGGGTCCCTGGCTGCACACATTTTCCAGCCGTGCACCTCTATTCACGGCAACAGGAACATTTGCATCCCTTCTATTAGCATTGCCTGACACTTGGTTGACACATTTCTCAAGCTTTTTCTCACCTCTTCTCTGGTTTTGTTTTCACAACTTGTAGGATATGAGAAAAGAAATGATTATATCCATTTCACTCGTAAGGTGCCTTACATCAGGGAGGCAGACATCTCATTATCTGGTGAAGGGGGGCATGCTGCCACTCACTTGCTCTGGTGTTGGGAGCTCAATGGACCACCAGGCATGTGACAGTTGGCTTTAGTTTCATCCTCTTAACTCTTGCCTGAAGTTAACCATTCACTATCATTCAAATTCCCACTAAGTGTGAGCCCCGAGGTCAGGAAGCTGACTGGGTGTGAGGATGGTGCATCCCTGTCAACTACAAAATCCTGTGAGTACAGCTCACTGGAGTGATGTACTCAGAACCCTGCATCACGGGTGTCCAAAGGGGTCATGCTTTTCTCTCATCCACTCTCCATTCATTCATTCTTTTTGAGTATCTCTTCCAGGGGCAGGCAGCCTATATGTATTTGGAACAGTCTGGCAAATGCCTTGGTATAAAGCGGTGGGTCTCTGGTGTGGCTGACATTAGATTCACCTGGGGCACTTTCAGAACCGCCAACACTTGGCACCTTTATAAGCTCCCCCCAGGTGACTCTGATGGGCAGCCAGCACCGAGAACGGTTCTCTATGGCCTGTACTCATCCGCAGAGACTCTGATTTAATTGGCCTGGGGATGGGAACCATTGGCAGGTCTCTGTATTTTGGGCACAGTATAAAGAAAAATGACTGTAGTCTCAGTGGGAAGAACGGTTCCATTCTAGCACCAGCTGAGAGCACGTTCATCTGGTGCTTCTCTAGCATCCACCTTTGCTGGCTCTGCTACTCAACAACCGTGTGATCTAGGATAACTTCATACCTCTCTGATTAACATTTTATCTACAAAATAAAGCCAAGAACTACATGACAGAACCTCTATGGGCACCAAATAAAAGAAAAAATATATGTAAAACATACATAAAAGAACCTAGGACCATGCCTGGTGTATACCTGGTACACAGGAGGAGCTCAACAACCCTGAATTGAAAAGAATCAATCAAATATTATCCTGCCTCTCATAGGAAAATTCTACATATCAACTAACCACCTTGTTTGAGTATCTTCTATTTACAAAGAATTATGGTGTGATTTAATTTTTTTCTTTCTTTGCATAGGAGGGAGAGATACAAAGATGCATGGAAGGCTAATGTTAGAGAACTTCTGACTGGTGTGGGCAGATGGAAAAATATGGACCCACAGGGAGTTCTAGCTCTGTAACACACATCTATTTCTGCATCTGTATTTCTAATACAGACCTGAATGAAGTAAATGTTAATCAGAGATAAAATCAATCAGCTGTGTGGGGCGCCTGGGTGGCTCAGTTGTTTAAGCGGCCGACTCTTGGTTTTGGCTCAGGTCATGATCTCAGGTTCTTGAGATCGAGGCCCATTTCAGGCTCCACACTTGGCAGGGAGTCTTCTTGAGATTCTTTCCCTCTTCCTCTGCCCTTCCCCCAACTCAGGCACACACTTTCTCTCTTAAATAAATAAATAAAATCTTCAGTCAAGAGGCTATGTGAGCTCAGGGCAGAGAAGAAACAGTTTTCCTTGGAGAAACTTGGGATGCCTCGGGTGGGGCGGCATTTGAATTGGGTTTCTCAAGAGGTGTGCATTTCCACAGGTGAAGAAGAACCAGGAAGGGTGTTCCAAGCTGAGGGATGACCCAGATGGAGGCTGGGAGGCCGAGGCATGAATTTGTAGGCATCTATTGCAAATCCATTAAGAGAAGGTTTCCCTGCTTTGCTAAGGAGTTTGAATATTTTGCCTATAAACGAGTGGGGACTACCTGATGTTCGCATCTTGGAGATGTGCTCCAGTTGGAGATTTTGGTTCGCTGATCCTAAAATGGGTTGGTAATGGGACAAGACCCTCAATGTCTTCTTCCCCACCCTGGCCCATGGCAGACACTCTGTGAAGAGTAGCTGAGTCTAGTTCCCTGGGTGCAACTTTCTAACCTATATTCCAGGTATTGCATATAGGTCCTGTCCTTTTGCATTGCTCCTGGAATCTGTTTCTTTATCAAATTGGTTTTGGAGTGCTACCCTGTCGGATTATCTGCTTAGCTTTGTGTTTTGATCTCTCTTCTGGAAAGTGTCTTAGATTAACTGCTACCCCTACCCTTCACCCAATCTAGCCTAAACTTCCTGCAACCTTTATTCAGGATAGACTCAAATTGTCCTCATCTGGGAGCAGAGTCTAGATATTTGTTTTGAGTGCATCTTGGCCCAGAGTCTTTCACTTGTCTGGAGACTGGAGGCAGAAGGACCTGCTGGGTGGATATTACTATGGTCTGGGCTGAGATGATTATGGCCGGGATGAGGGCTAGTCATGGGGCCGCCAGGTTGCAGGGAGGGAGCGCTGCATGGACAAGACACCCTGACGTCAGAACTGACAGGGCTGTAATTTGTCTGTGGCTTAATTATGCACCCATCTTATCTTTCTGAACGTCTGGTCTCCTGACTCACCACTTGTTTCCGTTTGTTCCTGACAGTCTGTAGTCTTAGAAATATTACCTCCAATCCAAGTAATCCAGAGTGATGACCTGAGGTGGGTTTTGGAAGGTTGGTGTCAAGACATTATTTCAAACACTGATATTTCTTTCACTTAAAGCAGGGAGATTTGTAATTCAGATTCCAGACCTGTTAACTGAAAATCTGGAGCAGGAGGAGGGGGCTGGGAAACATTCTCAGACCAAAAAATTTGCTGTGAGCAGAGATAGGGATGTGATTCCGAGAAGAGAAGATCCGGTAAATAATGCTGGCCTCTGGGCTCCCATGGACCCACCTTATGGGGAGCCATTCTCTGAGCAGGTCCTTCAGACAGGGATGTGGTTCCCAGCATTGCTGCATGTTGGAATCATCTGAGGATTTTTTACAAAACACTGAGAGTTGGCTGCCACCCCGACATTCTGACCTTAGTGGTATGCAGCGCAGTCGGGGCACTGGGGTTTCTAAACATCTCAGGAGAGTCTCATGTATAGCACAGTTTGGGAACTTCTAGAGTAGGAGGGTGTAGGAACAAGCATTTAGTGTACGATGGTCCTCACACCTGAGCACCAGAATCACTGGGAGGACTCTGGTAAACACACGTGGCTGGGCCCCACTGCAGAGTGCAGTTTAAGAATTTGCATTTCTATTCAGTTTTCCAGTGACACCAACAGGGCCACACTTTGAGAACCAATGACTTAAAAGAGCTGGGTCTGGCTTTGCCACTAATGAGCTGTGGGACCCTGAACACAAAACCCACTCTTAAGAAGTGCAGTTTCTGCATTTATAACATGTGATGGCAATGATGATGATCTCGTGGGTCTCTGTGTGGGCAAAGTGAGATGATATTTGCAAGTTGCTTAACCCAGGGCTTGGCCTGCAGGACATGTGTAACCCATGGTAGCCTTTATTGGTATGCTTTTTCCTTATGTTCAGTCATCCTAGCTGGTGAGTGATGTCCAAGTGAGTCCCTGCTCCTGGGGGTCCTACTTTCAGGCTTTCTAGAAGAGGAAAACTGTTACTCTCATGAGATAGTTGTGCTCTAGGGTCCAGCAGGGTACGGGTCCACCGTGGGGATGCAGGCATATGTCAATCAATGATTGTCAGACCCTTCAGCTTAAGCTGGGCTGGGCGGGTATGGGCTGGGATGGAGGGCTGCTGTGCTGCCCGAACTCCACATTACTCACATTCCAGACACGTTTAGTGCAGAGTTGTGGTTGTCCTGGTGCCACCATGGAAACCAGACTGCTACCAAGGGAGGTGGGAACCAGGCTGTAAATGGTGTTGGAAACCACAGAATGTGTCCTTGAGAGGGGCACTGGTGATCTCCACACTGTGTCTTCCCTTTTTCTCATGCAATTTGCCTAGCAATCTCTTCTGCTTATATTTTCACTTCCCCTTCCCATTTTGCAGAGAAGGGAACCGGAGACATGACATGCACATCCCTGCATGTTGTAGGTGGGCAGGATGCCCATTTAAGTCTGCAGCTCTGTGGGCAAAACCAGCACTGCTGCCCACCCCCCTTCTGAACATCCATGCATGTCACATGGCTGAATGTATTTTCGTTCCTTCATGGCTTTACCAGGTCAACTCCCAGGGACTTTTTGATATGTTTAAAGCTTCCCAATTTTTTTTTTTTCTTAGAGTGGTGGAAAGCTAGTAAATCCTTCTTACTCCCCCATGGTTTGAGGGCAAAGTGCCCCTATTTCCATTTTATAGTTTGGGTAGTGCAGGGAATGGGGAGAAGGTATATTTAGGGTCAGCCCAGCAGGTGAGAGACCAGCTAGTTCACTCTATTTCTGGTTCTGCTTGGCCAAAGTGAAATTCTGCTTGGGCCCAGTGACACCAGGGGTGTCAGCTTGGGTTTTCTTCTGCTCTCCCTGGACTGAGAAGTGAATGAGAATGTTAGGGAATGATAGTGGGGAGGTCATGTCTGAGTTATTTCTAGATAAGGACACTGCCCCAGCAAGGGGATCCGATTTGCATGACGGAGGATGCCAGTAACAGAACAGAGCTTAGAAACCTGGCCTCTGCCTCCCTTCCTTCCTCACTAGTGCTCCTTGCTCATATCCCAAGTCAGGCATTTACCTACATGGGTACTGCTGGCTATTTCTCTCATTTGATATTAATTGATGGCTTTGTTGTGATTGGTGCTAACTCCTTCGTGTAGAGGGAGGTATAGTATGGTCCACATAAACCCTGCCAGGTGAGCCACACACATGGCCTACAGGTACCAGGTACAGTACTATGTACAGTCACTGGTATTGGGCTGGCTGCTTTAAGTAGCTGTGTTGCATTAAGCTTCACAACTCACGGAGGCAGTTATGATCCATGCATCCCTAATGGTAGCAGGCCACCATCAGAGAAGTCAAGCCACTTGCCTAGGGTCACACAGCAAGCGGGCAAGTGGCACAGTGAAGATTTGAAGCCAGGTTTGGTTGATTCACCAATCTTCTTCAGCCACTGTACTACACCGCTGCCTGCCCTTGCAATCTAGGGAAGATCCTGTCTCAGAAAGAAAGCAGCAAGCCATGCAAAGGAAGACTGTCACCTGTCTACCCTAAACCTTTGCAGACAGATCTGGCTTTCTGCAAAAAATACAATTGCTCAGAAACTGGCTCATACGTCATCACAGCTAAGGCCATCATCTAACTAACAATGGTGCAAAAAGTGAAAACAATTCAATTAAGTGTATTATTTCAAAAATGAAATATTTGGCCATCTGATCTTTTGTTCATTGTCAAATGGTTAACATGTCACTTGGCTGAAGTTTCCCAGGTGCCTGTGAAGTTTCCCATTTGCACAGACCCTGCATGCCTGTGCGTTCCCTCTTTCTGGGGACTATGATGGAAAGAAGAGACAAAAGTTATTTTTAATTTTGCCACTGAACGAACATCCAAATCTTCTCTTCCAGGAGTTAAGCCTATATGTTTTCTCAACAGGGTATTAATTACCCGGCTCTGGGAATGGCCAGCCAGGTGGCTCCAGTGGCTCTGCTGCCCTGTCAGCCACAATGCAATTGCTCGAGGACGCAGCAGGACTCAAGAGACTTCAGCAGGGAGCATCCTCCTCTTCAATAAACTCAGACACGGGTACCGGGTAACTTGTTAAACACATTTATTGATTTCTTGACAGTAACCAAACACAGTGAGTGACCATTATAAACAAGGAAAGAAAGGCATTCGTTTGTATTTTGTGAGATCCGGCTGCACCTGGAGAGAAAAGACACCCCCTTCCCAGGAATTTACAAGGCAAAGTGCATTCCTTCAAGGGAGCATCACAGGGGGGATGGCAGTTTTGAAATGCAAGAAATCTGTCGCCTGCTACCTCAGGCTGAAGCTCACCTTGTATGAATGATCGAGCCATGGAGTGGAATTAAAGTTATACTTGCTTAGCAAATGCATTCCTGATTGCCACAAACTGAGTAAAAACTGGCTGCAAATGAACAGAACGTGTAGATGAAGGAACAAGTCAAATCAAAGAACGCAGTTGCATGGAGTCAGGGCTTTGCCTGTAAGGAAGGAGAACAGACCAAAGCCAGAAAAATGAAATCAACTCGTTAAACACATTTATTGAGCTGTTAACAATAACCAAACACAATGTATGACCTTTGGAAAACAAGAAACAGCAAATGGATCGATTCTGATCTTGGCAAATCCTACTACAGATATGTGACAAAGAGGGGAAATATTTCCATTTATAGTCTGCAGTGATATATATACAATGTGTATCTCTTCAATGTCTGTCCTTTTCTTTTGAAATTTTTGAGTAAACAGAAGAATCATAATCTTAGAAATAAGTGTCCTTGGCCAACTTTGTCCTGGTTCACCTGTCACCAGCATCCTCAGAGGATCCTAGGACACCACCCGAGATAACTTGATGCCAAGAACAAAGTCCACTCGATGCTGTTGGAGCTGTGTTTCCTCCTCTCTCTCTTTTGGAAGAATTTTGTATGTACAAAGGCTGAAAAGTCTCATTGGGTAGATTTATTAGTTCAGGAAACGGTATCAAAATTGTAATCAGGTTAACTGGTTATTTTCTTCTAAGATCTCTTATGAATGAGCCTGTTTGTTTTCTGAAATTTGACTTCCCATCTTGGAGGCCATGGGAGTGTGTCTGTGTGTAGATATGTTTGCCTGTGTGTGTGAGTGCTTGTGTGTGTGTGTCAGTGACTGTGTGTCAGTAACAGATGTGTTCCTCTGCCATGGTTTTGCAGATACTTTTCATGAAGAAAGGGCCAATCCAAAGAGTGAATGAGGCTTGAGGGAGGGAGGGAGAGAGAAGAAAGAAGGGGGCATTCTAGGTTACATCAATTCACAGTTGTAGCATTTCTTCTTGAGATTCTTCTTGGCCTCATTCCTTACTTGAGGAGCCATTCATTTACTGGAAGGAGAGAGAAAGAAACACACACACACATACATACATACACAAACACCACAAAATGAAGCATCATTGAATTAATGCACACAAAGTTTGGGAGGCTTACTCCAAAGTTCTGTAAATTGTATCTATGTATCCCAACCACCCCTTCCACTTCTTCATGAACCTTGAGGCCTGAGCTGTCCAATATGGTTGTTGCCAGTCCCATGTAGCTCCCATAAATTAAAATTAAAACAAAAAATTTAGTTGCATTGTTGTACTAGCCACACTTCAAATGACTGATAGCCATATGTGGCTTGTAGCTACCATAATGGACAATGTAGGTATGGAACATTTCCATGGTCACAGAAAGATCCAGAGGATGGTAGTACTCTAGATGAGGAGTGGGCAAATGACAGCCCAAAGGTCAAATGTAGCCTGTGACCTGTTTTTGTAAATAAAGTTTTATTGGAATGTGGCCACACCTAATCATTTACATATGTCTATGGATGCTTTCACACTACAACACTACCATATAGCAGAGACTATATGACTCAAAAGCCTAAATAAAGTGTTTACCAATTGGCTCTTACAGAAAAAGTTTGTGACCCCTACTCTAGACCATAAGCTCTGCACGGATGGGGCCTTATCTGTCTTCATCACTACTGTCTCCCCAACACCTAGCTAAGTGCCTGGCACATCGTAGGTGCATAATGACTACATATTGAATAAAGGGAAGGCTCAATGAATGAACAGAGTTATTTTTCTGGTAGTTCTGGCTGGAAGGAAACAGAAAATTATAGTTTTGAGACTGCATGTGTCTGACAGAGAAAAAAGAAAGAAGGAGATGTGGGAAAGTAGGAGAGATGAAGTGGGGGAACATGGGCAGCAGTGGTAGCTGCTTCTACAAGCTGCCTTGTGACATCCATAACCCCCATATTTGGGTGGCACATTACTGCTACAAAGGGCTTCCCCATCCAGCCTTTCATTTGCTCCTCCCAAGTAATGAAATAGATGGTATAGAGACCATCATGAAAGAAGCCAGGTCCAGAGGGGAAAAGGCTTGGCTGGGTTTACACGACTTGATAATGACAGAACCAGTCCTGGAACTCAGGTGTGTGGATTCCTTGCTGAAGAAATCTCCACGACTCTGTTCTGCCTCTATCTTCCTTTCCGTGTCAGGGGTTTACCACAGCCATCAACAGATACTTAGCATGCATAACAGAAAAGAGAAGGCCAGATGTGGACAAGAGGGTTACAGGAGGGAGGGGCCATCTTAAATGTCTCCTTTAGTAGGGATAATAGTCACCTGTAGGGACATAGCATCGGAAAAAGCTGTGCTCACACAAGTTACCTCATTGGATCCTAATGGCCTGGCATCCAGAGTATTTGCTCACCTTTTGGGGAAAGGAGGTAGGGTGGGGGTACATTGTGCACTTAACTAAAAGTTTGCACACTTCTAGCTGCCCTGTTCTAACAGATTTGGAGGATTAGCCTCTCTGGGCCCTTGGGTAAAATGACAGTAAAAATGCTATCTTATGCTAAGCGAAATAAATCAGTCAGAGAAAGACAAACACCATATGATCTCACGCAGATGTGGAATTTAAGAACAAAATAAACAAGCAAAGGGGAAAAAAGAGAGAGGCAAACCAAGAAACTGATTCTTTAACTCAGAGAACAACTGATGGTCACCAGAGGGAAGGTGGGTGCGGGAATGGGTGAACTAGGTGATGGGGATGAAGGAGTGCACTTGTCATGAGCACCAGGTGATGTATGAAGTGTGGAATCGCTATATTGTACATCTGAAATGAATATCACCCTGTATGTTAACTACCTGGAATTTAAATAAAAACTTAAGAAGAAAAAGGAAAACACCTTCCTGTTTCCCATCAGTTTAAAGTCCTATGGCGCTGCATATACTAGAAGCTCGGGATAAGGTAAACAACTTCCTGAAACATCCTTAGTGTAATGATTTGTAACTATTTGTGCAAAAAAAAAAAAAAAAAAAAAAAAAAACAAAAACCCTCCACCAAATGTTCTTTCATGGGACCACTCTCTTCCTGGTGAAGACAGTATACCTCAGCAGATGTCCACACTTGGGTTCCAGTAAAACTCCCTTCCTTCCTTTTTCTTTTTTCAAATGCTTCTTGCTTGAACCATAAGGGATCTGAAGGTTTGACACCCCTCCTCCTACCTCTCTCTGTGTCTCTCTCTAATGATACATAGGTTTTGCCAATGGAAAAGCACCATAGGAATGGAAAGGGAGTGGTCTGTCATTTTTTAAAAAAGATTTTATTTATTTATTCATGAGAGACACACAGAGAGAAGCAGAGACACAGGCAGAGGGAGAAGCAGGCTCTCTGCGGGGAGCCCGATGGGAGACTCAATCCTAGGACCCCGGGATCACGACCTGAGCTGAAGGCAGATGCTCAACCACTGAGTCACCCAGGCACCCCTCACTGTCATTTGTAATCAAATTCTACCCAGCCTTCAGAATGCTGCCTGGGGGCCTGCTACCCTCTGCGCCACCACACCCACCTCTGTACTGAAGCTTCTGGGCTCGATTGTTGGGACAGTCCTTCCCCTGTAAACTGAAGTTGATGTTGGTGCGGATGCAGCGGTTGTTGAGTGGCTGCACAGGCCTGAAGTTGTCACTCATGCTCAGAAAGATCTGAGATGGCTGATTCTGGCTGAGCAGGCGCAAGGAATGCATCTGTGAAGAGAGACATGGCTGAGGCCCACCCATCCTCCCAAATGTGCTAGGGAAGAAGTACAACTGCTAACTGTGCCCAGGTCAGGTGTCACTGGCTGCGTGGGACAGGGCACACGTGAACTCTGAAGAGACCCTTGCTCCACGGACTCAGCTGTGCTGCGGGCACCCCTCCCCTCCATGCCTCCGTGCCCAAAGCGAGCCTTGCTTCCATCTCACCAGGCCACGCATGGCCCAGAGCAAGTCCTTTGCTCTCTCTTATCCTCAGATACACCATCTATCAAAGGAGGAAATCTATCTAGTTCGTTCTCCAGACTCCCTTCTCACTTGGACACCTCATGGTCCCGTAACTTCCAATAATTCAGGAAATTAATCCCACGCATGGGTGTTATCCAAACTGTAGTGACTGGTCCAGGGGTCAGAGCTAAATCAAGCTGGATCAGTTTGGTTCATTTTCTGTGACTATCGAGACTTAAGTGTTTTCCACCATGTTTTGCCCCAGGACCACGAAGCAGAGGAAGATTTTTCTGTTTCTAACAGGGAAGAAGGAAGCAGATGTGCAATAAGAAGCAAAAGAGAACAGAGATGACAGACTTCTCATGAATTCCTAACATCAATTTCTGATCTCAACTTCCGTAAAGATGCCCCAATATCTCTTGAATACCTCCTTTTTTTTTCTCTAAGTTTAAGTTATCTGGAGGAGGTGGCTTGTCACCAAAAAAATTGCAATTAACACAGGTAGGACTGAAGACTTAAAATGGTTCAGATTGTTGGGTTGTGAGTACATATCCTGTCAAGGATATTGGATTCTGCTTCTTTTTGCTCATCTTCCTTTTGAGGTTTTATAGATGCCCACAGTCATAGAATGCCAGAACTGGAACAGATGTGATTTACCCCCCTCCTTATAAAGAGGAGGAGCATTGATTTCACATAAGTGGGGGTGATGGCTTTGGGTGTGCACAGTAAGCCATTAGCAAAGCTGGCACCCAATGCTCAGACCTGGTTCTTGTGTGGTTCAGGGGCATACTAGCCTTGTGAGATGCTCTAAAATATTTCATATTTCAATAGTTTATGAAATACTAAACATCCTACACTTCCTCTTGGAGACTGACACAAATATTATCAATTTAAAGGCCCTGAGAAGTTTCCTAATAAAGAAATCTATTTCACTCTTTTTTTTTTTTTTTTTTTTAATGTAGGCACCATACTCAGTATGGAGCCCAATTTATGGCTTGAACTCACAACCATGAGATTGAGATCTGGGCTGAGATCAAGTGCTGGACACTTAACTGCCTGAGCCATTCAGGCAGCCCTATTTGACTTTAAAAAAAATCAGCTTTTTCAAGCATATTTGGACATATCATCCATTTTTCTCATTTGCTGTGTGAACATCATAACTGTAGAGCACACTTTGGGAATTGACTCTGTGGTCTTTTCTCATTCCGACGTATGGGATGCTCCTACAATTAGTTCATGCTAAGCCTTGTGAGAGGCTGGTTCTTCAAACACAGGTGTAGTGATTCAACTGTGCACCCTCAGAATTCATAAATTGAAGTCCTAACCCTCAGGACCTCAGAATGTGATCTCGTTTGGAAATAGGGCCATGGCAGGAGTAATTGGTTAAGATGAGGTCATCAGGGTGGGCTCTAATTCAGTGGGACACAGGTGTCCTTATAAAAAAGGGGATTTGGGCAGAGACACAGAGGAAAAACACCATGTAAAGATGAAGGCAATGTTTTTATGAGCCAGGGGACACCGAAGATTGCTGGCCACCCACCAGAAGGACAGATATGGAACAGATTCTTCCTTATGTCCCTCAGAAGGGGTTAACCCTGCTGACACCTTGATCTTGGATTTATAGCCTCCAGAGCTGTGAAGCAGTACTTTTCTGCTGTTTAAGCCACTGAGTTTATGTTACTTTGTCAAAGCAGTCCTAGCAAACTAATCGACAGGCACTCCTCAAACCCAGACAGTCTTTACATCATTTTCCCCTTTAGCTAAAAGACCACAGAAAAGCTCACCTGCATCCTGGTTATATAGACAGGTTTGTTCATTATTATCCAACTTGCTGTCTCATAGCAGGGTGGGATAGTCATCGACCCATCATACGTAATGAAACTAGAGGTCTCTGGATATAGTTCCTCTATATTAAGTCCCTGTAGTAAATATGCATCATCTGGAGGAGGAAATAAGAAAGACCTAAGAGTTAGGTTTCTCAAAAAAGTGCTGGGATTCCTGATAATTTCTTTTACTTTTTAAATTTCAGAAGACCACATCTGCAGGAAAGGCTACAGTAATTAGCAGCTCCCCACCCCAATCTCAATTATTTTATTTTATATATTTATTTTTAAAAGATTTTAATTTATTTATTCATGAGAGACACAGAGAGAAAAGCAGAGAGAGAGGCAGAGGGAGAAGCAGGCTTCCCATAGGGAACCTGATGTGGGACTCGATTCCAGAACCCTGAGATCATGACTTGAGCCAAAGTCAGATGCTCAGTCACTGAGCTACCCAGGTGTCCCCCCCAATCTCAGTTATTTTAAACAACAAAGGCTTATTTCTTGCTCAAATACATGTTCACCATAGGTGAACCATACCAGGGAATATGGTCCCTGAGACCTAGATCCATAGCGTTATAGTCATAATGAAATATACCATAAAAGGCTCCAGGGCCTATTAAAACATTGCCTGGTCACCATCTTTCTTTATTAACATTGCTTAATTAAAAGAAGATTAAGAAAACACTTTTAGGAAGAAAAGCAAATTAGATCAAATCTACCATGAGATTCAACAGTTAAGTTCAACAATTGATTTCATTTTTGTGGATCTCCTCTCATAGGGCCTATGCACATAACCTTTTCTCTTTTTACACCTGTTTGAGGTAGTCACACTCCTATGTATTTTACTATCAAATATACTTTTTCAATTATAAAATTATATAAGTGCATATTAGACTATATGGAAAAAAATAAAACAAGAGGATAATAAATATCTCTGTCATCTAAAACAGTTGCCATGAGCATTTTGGTTTATTTCATTCCATTTTTTTTTTTTAGATTTTTAAATTTATTTATTCATGAGAGACACAGGTGGAGGGAGAAACAGGCTCCATGCAGGGACTCCAGGATCATGCCCTGGGCCGATGACAGGCGCTAAACTACTGAGCCACCCAGGGATCCCCTCATTCCGGTTTTTAAATTCAATGCATTGGTTGTATTTTTGTAAACACTGTAATGTACTGAAGTTTTAAAACATCCACAAATTCCAATGAACCTCTCTCACCTTCCTCCTCTCCCTGTGATCTCTCTCCTTTCTGCACACTCTTACTCTCTTTTCCTGGCTTCCAAAACACCATGCTTGGTATCCCTTTTCCTGGACATTCCCTTCAGGTTCTGTTGCTGGCTCTTGATTCTCCACCTGCTTCTCTCAGTGTTAACATTTACTGGGGACAAGTCCAAGGTTTTTTTTTTTTCTCTTCCTCACTGTACAGTGAGAAGGCCATCTACATCCATGGCTTCCATGACCCTCTATATCCTGGTGATTCCAGATCTAAGTGCCTAGGGGTCTTGCACCTCCAGTTTGTCATGAGTGTCCACTACTGTGGCTGGTCCAGGAGGCCCATGGAACCCAATGCCTGGCAGATGGAGGGAACTACCTGGCTTCTCCAGTCTTCCTAAAGTCTCTCATCCATGTTTTTAACTCCTAATGGAAAAGGACTAACTCTTCAGTGATTGACATAATCTTTCAGGTTTAGTACTGTGCACATATAATGGTAAAAAAGAACTTCCACATACATCTGGAACCTCACAATAACCTGTAACATTGATTGGTCAGGCATGGGACGCCTGGGTGGCTCAGCGGTTGAGCACCTGCCTTTGGCCCAGGCATGATCTGGGAGTCCTGGGATCAAGTCCCACATCAGGCTCCTTGCATGGAGCCTGCTTCTCTCTCTGCCTATGCCTCTGTCTCTGCCTCTGTGTGTGTGTGTGTGTGTCTCATGAATAAATGAATAAAATCTAAAAAAAAAAAAAAAAAAGGATTGGTTAGGCAGATAACAACATCCCCATTGAGAAGATCAGAGAGGCACAGTAACCTGCCTAAGGTCACAGAGCTAGCTGACTATAGGATGGAAAATGAAAGCCAGCTCTCCTGACTTCCAGACCAAAGCCATTAATTCACTCAACAGATGTTCACTAAGCACCAGTTTGTGCTGGGCATAGGGTTAGGTAGGGTCTAGAGAGAGAGCAGTGAACAAGATAGATGCAGTGCCCACTCTAATTCTACTGAAGAGACAGACAACAAATGACAAAATAAATACATGCAGGCTCAGCTATCAGGTGATAAGTGTACCTTGGCCAGGCCTGTTCCTACCTTCTGATCCTGAGCATCAGGGATCCTAATCCATTTTCCTGGGCAAAGGCCTCCTTCCTTTCCCATCTCTCCCTCCATAAATTGCTCACTTAATTTTCTCTAATAAAAAAGAGTCATCTCTGCCAAGGAAACTTGAATTTCAGTGCTCCTTCACTTGTCAACTGAATTAAGAACAAATCAACTGATCCAGTGGTTTGGAATGATATAAATAAAACCACCGTTGGCCTGCTCCAGCCCCAACTGCTCCTCCTGGCCTCTGATTACCCTGAGTGGGGGAGAACTGAATATCTGGACCCTGTCCGCAAAATGACCACAGGACAGATGGAGTCTTCAAGCTGGATTTGGAGGCCAACCCTAGGAGAAAGGACTTTCTTTCAATTTACATTTTAATGTGTCTATCCTCCCATCCAAACATGAGGGAATCAAGACAAGCCCAGGAGAGATACTGTGATTGGAATATGGCTAGACTGGGTCTGCACTCTGGCCTATGTGGTCAGGTGCTTCCATGACAAAGCCGCGGTGTCCAGAGCTCATACCAACGTGATGCTCCTTGGGCGTCACATCAGGCGTCAGCACAATAAGCTTATGTCAACTTGCCATCATTTGGCTCCACTTCTTAAGCCCCTATTATGTGTCAAGCACTAAGCTAGGTGTAGGTGAGCAGGATGCAACCAAGTAAATGCAGCAAGGAGCCACAGAGATGGTGACATAGAGCTGTACTGGGTGCCTTGAGAGGTTGTCAGTTCTGCCTGGGGGTGGGACTCAGGAGAGTATTAATCGAGGAGCTGACCTGAACTGCATTTTGAATGACAGGAGTTAATCAGTGTGTAGCTGGCAGCAGGGTGGCTGTCAAGGGCACCGTCGACATTTCCGCCAGGGAAAGAACTGAGGATGGAGAGAGAGATGCACCAAGGCTGAGGGCCGGAGTGCTGGTGGCTGCAGGGGGAGGGAGGGGTGTGCGTGACATGAAGCTGGTGCTGGGCACAGGCCACACCCGGGAGGCCCTTCTCTGCGCTGTTGGGAGTTCGGGCTTCATCCCGCAGGCGATGTGGAGCCACTGAAGGGTTTAAAGCAGGGGAGTAGCGGGATCAGCTCTGCACTTAATGGTGCTTGCTCTGATGGCGGTTTGGCCCGAAGATTAACATATTGAATGAGAGCAGGAAGCATCCGGCACATCTTTATTAAAGGTCAATGTGATTTGTTTAACCAAGCTTGCACGCAGAGCACATTGGGTACTCTAGCATGCTGCTATTATTGTATTTTATTTTATTTGGGGCGGTGGGGAGGAGGGAACGAAGAGGGCCGTAGAACGAGGGGCATTCCAGGCCTGACCGGAATAAAGGAAACGAACATTTATGTTTCTCCGAAACCATCAGCAGCCTCTGTGCTGCATCCATATTTGAGGAAAGTGTTGGTACGTGTGGGCGGTGGGGGGGCAGGCGAGGAGCAAGACGCTATGTCGGGGGAGTTAACCCACACAGCAGGGTAACCGCGAGCTTCCGAACACTGTTGTGCCCGGATCCCAGACTCCACCTGCTGGGATCCTGCCAGGAGGTTCCTCTTCGCCCACGTCCCCTGAGGGATGCAACACTCCATCAGAGAACTGGGCGGCTCGCGGGCAGTTCCACCCTCCCACCATCAATCCCCATTCGCCACTTGGTTCTTTTCATGAATCCTGTGAATATTCACACTTCACCTTTTGCCTTTTTTTTTTTTTTTAAGATTTTAAGTCACTTCTACACTGGACACGGGGCTGAACTCACAACCCCGAGATCAAGAGTCTCACGCTCCACTGTCTGAGCCAGCCAGGTGCCACACCTTTTGCCTTTTTTACTTCCTCACGCTACAGAACTTGGAAAGACCCAGTGTGAAGAGTGTGACCTGAGTTCTAATGCTGGCATTGCAGCTCACCTGTGTGACCTTGGACGTGCAGGTAACCATGTGAGCCTCAATTTCCACATCTTTAGTATGCAGATGGTTGGGGTAACCACAGGACTGAATGCATGTGTCCCCCTCTCCCCAATTCAAATGTTGAGGTCCTAACCCCTGATGTGACCATGTTAGGAGGTAGGGCTTTTGGGAGATAATTAGATCGTGAGGATGGAGCTGTCATGAACAGGATTAGCACCCTTATAAAAGGGACCCCAGAGAATGCTCTCACCCCTTCATCCATGTAAAGATGCAACAAGATTTCTGCAACCCAGCAGAGGGACCTCGCCATAACCCAGCCATGCTGGCATCCTGATCTCAGAATTTCAGCCTCCGGAGCTGTCAGAAGTAAATTTCTATAGTTTGCAAGCCACCCATTGATGGTAGTTTATGACAGCAGCCCAAACTAACTGAGACAGAGTACATGCCTCAGAGTTGTTTGAAGAACAAATAAGATCACACTTTTCAAGTACAGATGGTCCCCAATTTAGGATGGTTCAATTTACAATTTTTCGACTTTATATTGGTGTGAAAGCAATACTCGTTCAGTAGAAATCAAACGTCAAATTGTGAATTTGGATCTTTTCCCAGGCCAGGGATATGTGGTAGGATCATCTCCCGTGATGCTGGGCCACCAGCCAAAGCTCCCTATCAGCCCCTGGATCCTGAGGGTAAACAACCAGTAACCTCCACCCATTCTATACCCATACACAACCATTTACATTCTGTTTTTCACTTTCAGTGCAGTATTCAATAAATTACATGAGATAACCAACACTTCATTATAAAATAGGCTTTGTGTTAGATGGTTTTGCCCAACTGTGGGCTAATATAAGTGTTCTGAACATGTTCAAAGTCAACTAGGCAGAGTTATGATGTTCAGTAGATTAGGTATAGTAAATGCATTGTTGACCTAGGATATTTTCAATTTCTGATGAGTTTATCAAACATCACCCCATGGTTGAGGAAGATCTGTACTTGGCACAGGGCCTGGCATACGGCCCTGGGTAGCATTTATGTCACCTCCTATTTCCTTGCTTAGGATGACCACTTTCTTGGGATAAGCACTGCTTGACTTCCCTGAGCTCTCCTGGCTATCCCCAGCTGGGTTAGTGCCTTTCTTTGTCACCATATTTATTGAATCATCTTGCCAATAATAACTTAGTATTTAAACTTAGTATTTAAATAACTTAGTCCCCACCATCCTGTCAACCTTTGGGAGAAGAGCTTCTGTCTCTTATCTGTGAATCCCCAGGCCCAGGCACGGGCCCACCACATGGCGGGTGCTCAAGGAACACTGATTGGATGAATCAGTAAACCAGTTTCTGCCCAGCAGCTCCTCCTGGTGATGGCGCTGGGCAGAAACTAAAGGAAGAAGAGGTAACATCCTTTGTCAGATAATGGGGAAGAGATCTCTGAGACTCCAGTCCATACCACTGGCTGAAATACATGCTGCCGGCTGCTCCCCCCATATATATCACTCATCAAGGCATCAGGGTAGGTGTGAGATTGGTGCCTGTCCCTATCTGGCATTACCGAGTTTCTATGCCAAATGCATCTATTTACACTGCCATATTTACATTGCTGAAATCGGTGGGCATTTAACATGTAGTGTTTCTTCTCACGACTCCCCCAACTCTGCCTCAGGCTGCCATTAAGTCAGTGTTCGAGCTTTTAGGGATTGGCATTTGAGAACCACAGGCGATCTTTTTACATCTTCTTTTCTCCCCATGGAGACTTGTTTAGTATATTTGGTGGGATAAAGGCCATGGAAGCCAAGAAAAGAATATGGGCAAATTCAGAAATTTCCAGCCCTGGTGTCAAGGAACACTGGGGTGTGTTCCATGGTTGACCAGATCAGGAACGAAGTATCCCACACTTCCGCTGTCTACGCAGCAGCCAGCAGAAAACCATCAGTGTGTAACCTGTCACAGTTATCCTCTGGGCCCTGAGACAGCAAGGTGTCTAAGAACGAATGCTCTAGGTGATGGGTTGTGCTTACCAGGCTCTCATGGATCTATTTATTCATTAGCAAGGAGGGCGAAGATCTAGAGGTTAGAGTTGCTTGTGAGTAGAGACATACAGATTTGAGGGGAAGCTCAGAGGCCAGTGGGGTGGTCTGTTTGCTTTAAGGATATTTAGTGAAAGGAAGTGACAGAGAAGTTCAAACAAAATTTGATGTTTAAAGAGAAGTTTTCTTTATTTCTAATTCTTTTTTTCCGTATTTCTCTTTTATCATCTTTCCAGCCACCTCTCCTCTATCTAACTACCTGTCATATGAGAATGTAGCTTATAGAGGGCAAAGCCCTGACTTCTAGCATGAATCTTAATCCGAGTCTAAGTTTCAGCTTGTGGTTTGCCAGGAATTTCCTCTTCCTTCATGGCTAAGTCCCGTAACCTCTTACTGTGGGCACCAGACTATTGTGGATAATTGCTAAAGTCATCTTCAGGTGAAAAAAAAAAATCTATGGACTCCCAAACAGCCTTCAACATAAACAAGCTTATGTAGGTAAATTTATCCTCAGTAGGTCCAACTTCTGTAATTCTTTATGTGTCGGCTACATCTTTGTAGTACGGGAGACGCCTGGGATAATCGATAGAGATAATCGATAGAGATAGAATAGTTCCATGCAGTTAGCAGCCCAATTTTATTCTTTCAAATGACTGGAGAAGTTGACAGATGTGCTTTTAATTTTATGACATGCTCTTGCTGAATCTGTGATTTATCTTAGACTGAGTTCTCAGTGATGGATACAACTCTCAAGCTGACATTTTCTTCTTCTTTTTTTAAATAAGAAAAATGTACTATGATGATATGCCTAGGACTGCATAGTGGGAGGAATCTTTCCCTTCGTCCGAGCTTCAATGGCAGCCGCTGTTAAAAGTGTTGTGTTCACTTATGTGGACAAGTGAGAGATTTAACATTGCGGGGCTCCCTGCTTATGAAGTTCCCATTCAGAGAGCGGTACCAATGAGAAAAAGACACGGTGGTTCCAGGGATCGATACCGGGCTTGGTTCTGATCAATAAGGAACTATTTGGCAATTTTCTCATACAGAATGACATTTCCTCTTGTAATCTGAGGCAAATCCGAGTGAACTGAAGAAAGGCAATTACCAAAGAATAAAGTCATATGATTTGTTTTGTGTTTTATACAAACAGTTGGTGAAAAACAGGGCCTCTGAGAATTGTATTCATAGAGGTAAAGCCCCTCCTTTCCTGTCCCTTGCTTCCTGGAGTTACTACTTAGATTGCAACATGGCAAGTGATTGCTGCATTTCTCATTCTGTGAAAACATTTCCAAAGCCATTCTTTTGAAATGAAAGTACAAGTTCAATTAAGCACAGAGAAAGGCACCAGAAGCAATATGCTCAAACTCCCCAGTGATACTCCGTCACATTTAACGCTGCATCCCTCTAAGGAGCATGTGCCCAGAACACTTCCCAAGGACCCGAGACGTACAAGAGAGTTACAAGTTGCTCTGTCCTTGCCTATGCAATCATCTTTTAGTTGGAATCAGGGAAGGGGGGCCAAAGCAAAGCTTTAAAGAAGCAAGACAGAAAAAAAAAATCTTTTAAGGGGCTTGTACTGTGCTCCAAAAGCACATTTAAAATTTCTTCTCGGAGTGCCTTCGGTTGTGTGTCCTTGTTTCCTTAGAGGGAATATATTAAGACAAGAGCCAGATCTTTCAAAATTTGGAATCTGGGATCTTTTGGATCCTTACTGGACTGAAGTTCACCACTGTATTTTCAATCTATGAAATGAATGGAATATGTGAAATTGAAAGAGAATGAAGCCACTGAAATGTTACACTGTTCTAGGACATGGGAAGAAAGCCTTCATTTATATGTAATGTTCTAATAACTACTCCCTGTTCCCCATTTATGAAGGCTCTTTGCACTCCATTAGTTACTGGTTTCACCCTTGAAAATATCATAAAATCTCTTTTAAAAAAATAACACCAGCTTGATGAAATCAGGTGGATACTAAAATGATAAGAATGGTACCTTTTATGTAATTGGAGCTCTGTGGCTGCTAATTAATTAACACGTGGAAGATGGAGGGATATTGGCATTCTTACAATATACCACATTAAAAAATTAAAATACTTTGAGTAAATTACTGATATCTCCTCCAGGAAATCCATTCAGAAAATCCATTTTTCAATGTCCTGATTTCAGTCTCGACCCTCAGTCTATTGAAGGGGAATTTAACTTTAATAAAATGGATTTTCTTTAGAAGATTTTCTAAATTCAGCCTGAAATTAATTCTGGCTGGTCTTTTCCATTGTCGGTCTGGGTTTGTGAGAGTGTTTTATAAGATTTGCTCAGACATATGAAATCTAAGCTTCCAAGGAAAGTGAACCTCACCAGGCCATTACTATCCGGTGCATGGGTTCATACACAGGAGCTGTGCTTCATTTAAAGTGAGCCGTATTATGCGCCCAGCATAGTATTCACCGTGAACATTGTTTTTATCTGACATTATAGTGACTTGTCTCCCACCCTTCAGGAAACTGGATGTGACCACCACCTTTGGACAATTAAGGAATGCACAAGATAATGTGCCTCATTTATACCAGTCATTGCCTAGGCAACTCACTGATGACCTGGTTTAATCCTGACCCCAGCCTTCTCAACATCAATGTTACTATCCTCATTTTACTGATGAGGAAATTATAATTTCAGAATCATTAAGAAACTTGGCTGAAGTCATACAGCCAAGGAAGGGGTAGGGCTGGGAGCCCAGGGCTGCTTCATTCCATCTCTCTTGGCTAGAGCACATTGCTTTCTATAAGTATGGTGGTTTCACCACCATGGTATCTGGCTTCCAAAATTTCCAGTCTTTTTGGCGAGATTCTCCTGCTTGTTTTCTTTTACCGATTCCTTGGCATTGATTTTTCTTAACTGGCTCAATAGAATGTTTTTGCACAGTTCCTTTTCCTCCTAGTCCTCTAATCTGTGACCAACTCAAGCAAATGGACTATGTACCTACTAGTTGCCATTTTATGGTGATTCCCCCCAGACCACAGGTCCATGCTTGCTCCCACTCACCTGCCCCTCTCCGCCTAGTTAATAAGACAGACATGCAAGAGCCTCTTCCAGGGTGGGATTTAAAAGATATCTTTAGAAATGATTTGCAATCCTAAGTCATAGGGATTTGAGCTGCTCTTTCAAAAAATGAGGACATGTCCCGCCTCTCTCCTCTATTTATTCTCACTCATGATTTCACCCAGGTTTAAATGCCATCTGGATCCCAATGACTTCCACATTTATATCTACAGTTCTCTCTCCTGAAATCCAGACTCATATACTCAACTGCCCACTCCTCACCTCTTCTTGGATGCCCAATAGACATCTCAAGTTTACCATGTTCGAAACTTCTGATTCCCTTCCCCACTCATGAATACGCTTCATCACAGCCTTACCTAGCTCCACTGATGGGAATGTCTTCCCTCCAGGTGTTCAGGCTAAAAGCTACAGTCATCCTTGACTCCTCTCTTTCTCTCACATCATAAATCTGATCTATCAAGAATCTCATGGTTCTTTGTTCAAAATACACCCAATCATTTCTTGCTGCCCCCTTCACATTCAACTGGGATCATGATTGACATTGTTATGTCATTGGGATGGTTGCAATTATCTCCTAGCATTGACACTTGCCCTTCTACAGTCTCTTTCCAAATATGCAACCAGAGTGATCCTTGTCAGTAAATCATGTCACTTTCTGCTCAAAGTCTTAGACTGATTTCTCATTACAATGGCTTCCAAGAGAAAGACTGATGGGGAGGATTGACCCCATCTGGAATAAATGTCTACGCCTTCTCAGGTAACTGTGTGCTAACAAAGGCAGTGCTACCATAGCCTGGATGATGCTGATTTCCACTGGTGGTCCCCTGCCAAGATACAGGCAGGAGTTGCAGAGACCTGGGGATGGGATGGGATGAACCCGAACTTTCAATGTGCCCACAAGTTCTGTGGTTAGTTTCTATCCCTTCCTAGTGGAAACAAATGCAAAAAGAGAGGAGACAGATCTTGAAACTGAACCAAAGTTAAATTTAGAAAAAAACATGCTGCCAAGTTTCATGCAACGCGAAAGTATCAGCATTACAATGAGTTTTAAGACCTCAGAGCTAAGGTTTTCCCTATCCTTAGAGAGGAAACATGATGGAAAGATGAAGGTATAGAAAAGTTCCTGGGAGGACCTGTGATTGAATCCTTGCTCTCTCACTATGGAAGGCTAGATTATCATTCAGGAAGTGTTCACTTCCTTCCCATCCCCACCTCCACAGGAGGATTTTGCTGTGGGGCTCGGCCATTTCTCTTGTTTTAGCCAGTTAAAAGTGGGCAAAAGTAACGGTTTATGAGTTTCAAGCCTAAGCCTTAAGTAACATCACATATTTCTGACCTCTGCCATGAGAAGTACTTGCCGTGCGTATTTACCTGATCCCAGAAAAGTGACTGTCCTGTGAAGCCAACCCACACTAGCTGATCTGTAGACCTGCAGCTGGAAGCAGAGTCCCCCCCCACTGACTCACAGCTGCAGCAGGAGAAACCAGTGTTTCTTCTTGAATGCTTGCTCATTAGGCAGAAGTTGCTGACTTACACAGCCACTTACTAGATGTGTGCCCTTGTCAAATTGCTTCACTTCTTCCAGCCTTGGTAAATTGGGATAGCAGTCATACCACTCCGAAGGTGGGTACTTCATGAACACTAGCTCAGGTGCTGCATGTAAAGCTATTAGCACAGAGCCTGAGATGTGGAAAGTGCTCATTAGTGTTGTTTCTTTAATCCTGATGCTGAGCACATTGTAGAGTGGGCACCATGTTGAAGTTATGCTGGGGGTGTAATTCTGGGTAACAGTAGAAGAATGGGCTGGGAGAGTGGGTGGAGGTCAAGGTCAGGTATCCCTGGGTAATGTGGTTGGGTGGCAGTGGTGGCAGGGATTGGTTTCTTTCAATCTTACTTAGAAGTATGGAAGCAGGGTATCTGATAGATGCCCCTAAGCAGGTAGTGTTGTCTCCACTGGAACTCAGGGGCTAATGCTAGCATGTCTACAGAGCCTCTGGGGAGGCTTCCAGGCTTGTGTTTCTCACCCACTGGTGGCTTCCTAGTGAATGATTCCTGTTTCAGAACATCCCCTACTTGCCACCAGACCAATCTTCCACAGACTGGCTGCTTCAGGCAGTTTAGTGGATGGAAGAGTGCTGGCGCTCTCCTGCTGAGCAAATCAATCCCTTTCGGCCACAGTGTCCTGGGCATAGCAGTGTTGAGGCCATTCCCACAGGTAGGGCCTTCATTATCGCTGCGGCGTGTGATAAAGGTACTAACGGGAACACCTCCATTATTGCCCAGAGTGTAAGAGCACAAATACCTGTGATTAGGAGGCCAAAAGCGGTTACCTCTCCCCATGTGGGGTCCCTTTATCTTGCTTTCATTCCCTTTCTTCTTCCTTGGCCAGGACAGATAGATTATGAGGGACAGAAGGGGAAGAGGTGCTCACACTCCCTTCCATTTGCATTCCTAAGGGCATTTCTTTAAATGAGTCTTCTGCCTCAACTCCTCAGAAGGTTTCAAGACCCTTCAAGATCTGAACCCAGACCACCTTTCTTGTCACCCCCTCTGCCCTTGTTACTGCTACTTGAAGGGGCCACTCACACCTGCATTAATTCAGGCCCTGCCCATGTTTACTGTGTATACTGTGGGCACTGCAATGAACTGCCGCCCAAGGCAGAGCTCCTCCCTCTGAACTCTTCACAGTCCCTGGGATGCTCTCCTTGCTTAGGATGCTCCTCTTTGTGCTTGGAATGTCCTCCCTCCTTCCCTCTCTTTTCCCCTCCGCCCTGCCTGCCTTCCTATCCTCTCTCCCTTTCTTCCCTGCCTCCTCCTCCCCTCACGCCTCTCTTTTGCCAGCAAATAGATACTCATCTCTTCAGTCCTTATTTAAATGGCACCTGCTCTTTGCAACCTTGCCATGCATTCTAAGCAGATTTTCTGGATTCCAAAGAACTCTCTTTAGACTTTCCACATTGTGCTCGTTACATAAATCTCTATAATGTACTACGATAGGTCTGTCTCCCCACTCAGAAAGTGAGAACCTTGGGAAGAGAAAATGTATTCGACTGATCTATTTCATGGCACCTGGGAGCCACTCAATAAATATTTGTGGAGTGAGCAAGCGAACAGCTGAATGAAGGTCTTGGGTTTTCACGCAGCTGCCCACTTCAGCCATTGCCAGAGGGCGTCCTTCTCTTCCCACTGAGCTGATGGGGCAGCAGTCAGCAGGGATGCTTCATTCAAAATAGATGAAGCTGAAATTTCTCTCGGCCACAAAATGGCCATCCACAGTTGGTCCCAATGAGTCCTGTTAGGCTGGCTCTCTAGCCCCTTGTTTGTCCCAGAATGGGTACCCGTCCCTGAGGAAGGCCATCTTTCCACAGCCTGGACCCCCATCGGGCCTTTCATGTTCCACAGCAGCCACGTCGCTTAATATTAATCAGCCCCCTGTTGGGGGTGGGGTGGGGATGAAAGTCCCACTGATAATTGGCTCTGCAGCTGGCAATCTGTTAGATTGTGTGGTGGGGCTTAATGTGCAAGTTCATGGCTTTTCATGGTCTCTAACCTGCAAATTCAAGATGAGTTGAAAACATTTTATTTAATTTTCATGCTTTTTTAATCAAAAAAGTTAAAAGGCTAATAACATTTTATGGGCAATTATAAAATGTGCAGTTTGCACACGAGACAGAAATGCCTTCCTTAGATGAGCAACCTAAGTGTGCACTTAGAGAGGACTCCACTGGGGCTCTAATGAGGAAGGATAGAATGGTTTTGGAGACAACCCCATCCTTTAGGAGATGTCCATCTAGTGTGCTGGGGTTCTCCATGTTCATTCACCACCCCGCTGCTCTGCACCCCAACCTTTCCATACAGAAGTGACTTTGTAGTGGGCACCTTGTGGGCAGGGCTGGTGGTATGCCATTTATGTTCTGGGGGCCCTGCCTGGTGTCTTCCATGGGCAGGTGTACAGAAAATGTCTTCCAAATGAATGGATACATGAACAAGGGAAGGGTTCTCCACACTCCCCCTCCAGCAGTCCCAGGGGACATCTGAAAGCATTCACTCTGTCTTTTCCCGATCACCACAGGAAGCAGAAGCAGCAGATACAGCTGAGCTCCTCATTTGGCAGAAGGACACTCCGCGGGGATGTGGGTGTAAGAATATTGACGTGCCACTTTTTACTGGGATGAAGTCATTATTTACCTATTGTTTAATTCAAAATCCCAGACCCAGAATGACCCTGGAAGTTGGAAGTTCAATTTATTCACATAACAGATGAAGAAACAGAGTTAACATTGATGAAGCTTTTTGTTCAAGGACAAAGTTGGGACTTGAATCCCACTTTCCTGCTTCCTCCTAATTAGTTAAAAAATATATTTTTTCTGTACTACTTTCATCTCTTGGCGTGAGCTCTTAACTTTTCCCAACTTCTGGGATTGCTTTGGGAGAAGTAGCACCTTTTTCCTTATTCTCCTTTCAACTTTGCACTATTCTCCCTTATCTGCTTACGGATTCTGGACATAAAACACTCTGGAAACCCCAGGAAATGGACAGAGTCCTCTAGAACAGTGGATCACATATAGCAATGGAGAAAAGTGCCTAAGCCTGAAAAGAGACCCAGTGACAGAGAGGGAGATCTGTTCCAGCTCTGGAAACTTTAAGGTTGGATCCAAACTACCTGGTGAATGCTTTCTCAATCACGTAATTGGCAAAGCCCCAAATGTGGCCAGCTGACATGGTGGAGCTTGTCAGCTCATCAAGTCCCCCAGCTCATTACAAATCCATGGGATAACGATGACCATCATCATAATAATCATTATCGCCTTAGACAGGCGTGGATGACAAAGGCACCCCGGGGATGTCCTTTAGAAATGAGCCGCTTCTTAGCCAACTCTGACTCTCCAGAGTGACTTTCTAGAGAATTAAGGGATCATGAAGCTGAAAGAGGCCCTCGGAGATCATCAGTTCTGGCTTTCTGCCTTCAGACAGGACTAACCTTTATAGAATAGTTGCTGTACAGGAAATCGAACCAAACTTACTTTTATATGTTATTCTTGTGATAGTATCTCTGTTGAGCATTCGATTAAGAAATGGGTTTGATGAATCAGAAACCTAGGAGAGAAAAGAAAATATTAACGACTGGGCAGCTCTATCCCAGAATAAACACTGCCTCCATACATTCATTTATTCATTCAAAGCCATTGAGTGCCTGCCAGGTGCCAAATACCATGGTGGCTGGAAATTCAGCATTAAATACATACACTCTACTCTCAGACATCCAATCTAGAGGAAGAAGGCAGGTGAGTAAATGAATGGTTATAGTGCAGTGTGAAGATTGCTATGATAGAGTCACAGGCGTAATGATATTAGGGGAAGACTACCTACCTGGGGAATCTGGGGAGCTAAAGAGTGAGCTGGGTCTTGAAGGATGAATAGAAGTTACAAGGTGCTTTGCTGGTAGAGTATGTAAAGGAGGAAGGGTAAGAAAATAATTATATACAGATGATCTGTGCATACGGACATGAGAGAGTGAGAACTAGTTATACTCAGGCATGTATTTCCATGCAGTTATTGCTGAGGGTATGGGGAAATGATGGAGGGCAAAGCTAGAGAGGTAGGCAGGAGCTAGCTCCTATCAGGCTTTAAATATCATGGGAGGGCATTTAAGCTTTATTCTGTAGGAATGGGGAAGCATCAAAGAGTTTTAAGTAGAGGTAAGGAGTGACATTTTAGGAAGAGGGCAGTTAGTGAGAGAGAAAGAACAGTCAGAATAGAAGTATCAAGAGATGAAAAAAAAATCTCTAAGAAATAATATAGAACTTTATATCACTGCTTATTATCACATGAATCAAATATATCATAAGCCATGCAATTCAGTCAACCAATCATCCATTCAATCATCCATCCATCCATCCATCCATCCATCCTCCTATGCAGCTATCCATGTGCCTATACATCCAATAAATATTTACCAAGTGTCTGTTACGGGTCAAATATCATACTGGGTGTCCAGGAATCAGTTCCTATTTCACACCCATGCCCTCAGGTTTCTAAATTCCTTCTTTGGGAGAACAAGGCAAGCTTCAAGGGGCTCAAGCCAGGGGATCACCATTTGGAGACTGTGATGTACTCCCACATAACTGTGTACCCTGTTTTTTTAACAGCCTCCCTTCTGCTCAGTCTTTTCCAAGGCACAAGGGTTTATCTCAATCATTTCTCTCCTACCTGCCTCAGCTCTGCTCTGTAATTTACGCTTCAGCTGCTAATCCGATGCTGTGACACATCAGCATTTTAAAATCTGATTTATTCTGAGGGTTGGAAAAATTGTGGCAGATGATTATTATTATTAGATAAGCAACAGGTAATTTTTAGTTTGGAGAAAGCACAGACTGTTTATTTTCCCTCCATCTGTCTCTCCTTTCCCACACAGTTTCCTGGATGTGTTATGGTGAGACACACACTGAGGGGGGAAGCTTGGTGAGTGACAGTGCTCAATGGGGTTTATCAGAGCCACTCCTAAAGGGAGAAACATCCCAAAGCAAACACTGCTGCTCCCCAGAAGCTTTAGTGCCAAATTTAGCTTCTCCTTTGACATCCTCTTGGGCCATTTAAAACATGGCTTGATGCCGCCTTTTTGTGCCAATTCACATGAAAGGAGAGATGAAAATATATTGTCATGGAAGGTAAGGAATCCACCATGCCCCTTAATTGGGTGCCTTGGGTGACCCAGTGAGCCTGTACAGCACTAATGTTGGGACTGGACCCTTTTGAGCTGATTAAAAATAACTGAAAAATTTCCAGAGTGCGCACAGATGATTTGTGGGCTCCAGTGTGTTGGTGGTGTGGGAGGGAGGATAAAGTATGTACTTGGTATAAGTGAGCTTTAGTGGGAAGTTAATGGTGTGTGATTGAGCAGTAATTACAGCCAAATCTCAGTTCCCTGTGGTCATGAGAAGGATGGAGGATTAGGAGGGGACAGAGATAAATAAAATCCACAGATAAACAATTCTCTGATTTTAGCCAACAACTTCAACCTTCTATGGCTCAGTTTTTGACTAGGGTGCCATCTCTAGGGATCAGCTGACCTAGATGAGTGACCTCTTATTTTCTGTGCCTGCCTACTGGGCAGTGATCTGGGAAGGGGGGGCAGATAGTTCAGAAGGAGAGGAGGACTGCCAGAGGTTGTGTGCCCTTGGAGCCAAGGGCTCATTTCTAGGCACATGCCTAGCACAGGACCAGCCTGTGTCCCACACTCAGTGCTTAGGATGACTGAGTGACAAGTCTCGGCTGTGGAGCATCTGGGAGTTGATTATGTTGGACAAAGATAGAAATGCTGTGGCTTATTTTGAGATCCAGTGAGAAAGCATCAGGTTTGCTCAGGGGCCACACTGGCCTGAGAAGATGCAGGAGGAGCTAGTCCCCATCCTTTCACTGACTACATCCCCCTGGGGCATGCATGCAACTGGGACTTGCGTCAGTAATCTTGGTGCAGAGTGAGCTCCTGTGATACATGCCCATCATCTGCTACGGAGGAGGCTGACCTGGCATATCAATCGCCTTGTCAGCTCTAACATGCCTGAGCTTCCAGAATGACATCCACTGACTCAGGGCTTTGAGCAAAGTGAGGCACAGCTGGGGCCAAGGCTGAGGCACCCATCAAAGGCCAGGTGGTACTGGGCAGCCCAGGTTGGCTGACATGGAACCCTGGCGATGGGAAGGCCATGGGAGGTGAGCTCCTGGACATGCAGGAGGCAATAGTGGGACATATCTGCAGGCTTCCCAGCAATGAGCATGGCCCAGAGCAAACGCACCAGTTGTATCAACATCACGACTGAGGCTGGTCCAGGGATATAGGATTTGCCCTGCACTTGCAGGTGGCAGAAGGATATGGGGCAGATGTTCGTAAATGTCATCTTTTCTCTTCTTCATCTCAATTGCTTTCTCCACGTTCTTCTGGGGAGGCATATAGTGTGAATAAGGTCATTAGTATTAAAGTCAAGCCAGACCTGAGCTCCTTTCCTGGATGGGCTGCTAAGAGCTACATGTGCTTGGGTGGAATGCTGAAGATTCTGAGTCACTTTCCTCATCTGCGAGGTAAGGGTACTAGCACCTGCCTCAGAGGTTTATTACTAGGGTTAAGTTATAAAATATATGTAAAGTACATATCTCAGTGCCCGGAATTCAGGAATCTGCTGTTCATTATAATAGGGCCTGTGATGATGCCAAGAGATGTAGAGCAGGGACCAGCAGGATTTGTGCCAGGACAAATTTCCTTTGGGGTGTCACATCAGGTATTCAGAAGGTGTTACAGTTCCAAAATATGCTTTCCTGGTCAAAAGCCCCTTCCTATCTTTGCTAATGACAAGTTAGAGGAGTTTGGTGGCCAACATGTCACAAATGCCTCTGCCCAATGTACAGCTCTGCCCAGGCTACAGAAAGGCCCGGATGGGACCTCTGTGAGGGAGGAACTCTGGAGGTGGCATGGACTCTGGAGAGGGATGGTCAGGCAGGGCAAAGTGCTTTTTGCAAAGGGTTATGCTTTTGGGGAGGGAAAGGGGGTAGTACCTGGGGTGCCCCCATGCCCATTCTCCTGAGCAGTGATGATGTCACCACAAGAACTCTGCTAAAACCCCCCAGTGGCAAATGCTGGATATCTACTGATCACATTCACTAGATTCTAAGTTCTTATTGGGGCATCTCCTCTCATGGTCTGGCCAAAACTTCCCAAGGAGCTAGCACAGTGACTGCCAACTTTTGAAACGGTCACACATTCCTTTTGTTTTTTTTCCTCTCTCTTTTTTTTCCCCATTGGAAAGACATTTCTTCTTTTTTCGTTTTCTTTAAATTTGCAAACTCATTTCTCTCCATATTTGTCAAAATGTTAAAGGTGACTATTATTGTTATTTTGACAAATTAGGATTTTCTTGGTTGGAGATCTGTTGTTGTTGACTGCTGGGGAGATGTGGAGCCTCCTAAGAATGTCATAAAGTCTGCCTGGGTGATCTTTGCTTAATTTCTCCCTGGGGTGCTTATGAGGGAAAGGGAGAGGAAGGTGGGAGGTGACATTCAAAGCAACTTCAGGGAAGCTGAAGGTAGCTGTTCAGGGCAGTGCTTGGAGAGGAGGGATATCTCACATTTCCCTTCTATCTCTGTTTCCAAGGGACAACTGATAGACAGGAGTTTAATCTGGGTGGGAGGCAGTCCACGAGGCACCCCTCCCCTTCTATTGCATTCTTTTGCATGATGTGGGACCTGAAGCCTGTCCCTGGTTCCAGCCCCTCTCTTCTCTCTAGAACAAAGGCTGCTGAATCCTCAGGCCCTGAAGCTCTGAAATGGAATCATCATTTCTACATCTTCATGAAAGGGACCTCATTTGTCATAAATCTCATGGATATGAAAGTTACCACCCTGCAGGTCTTCTTGGGCCGGACATCATCCCCTTTTATTTCTGAGATCCAACGGAACCTAAGCCAGTATTCTGACCGGGCTGGGAACAGCAAGAAAAGAATGGAAGAATGCAAGACACTTACTTTTATAAATATAGAAACTACCACCAATCCATTAGGGCTCTTTGCAGCTTCTGTGACATTTGTATACAACTCATGGTTATAGTGGATGAGCTGCACCTGGCAGGAGGGAAAAACAAGAGTGAGAAACAGTACCCTGGCATGAAGAGGTGTGAGGCACAGCATATCCATTCTACAGACGGGTTAACTATAAGGTATGTTGTAGAACAATTGTAAAGGCAATCTTGTAATCGAAAGGGATTCAGGGAGGTTTGTGTTTCTGTCTGTATGTGTGTGTGTGTGTGTGTGTGTGGAGGGTGGATAAAATGCATACACCCACAGCGTATGCATATACAAAAGTACCCATACATATTTGCAAATGTTTTCTGCTAACAATCATGCCTTTAATAAGCTCAGTGCCCATCTGGCTCTGGCTCCATCCCAGGACATTTCCCCTAAAGTGTGTGTAAAGTGAATTTCTCTTATTAAGAGTGGAACTGCCCTGTAGGGGCGGACGTGCTCTCCTGGCTGCGTCAACAGCTGCTGCTGGCACTGAGTGAATCTTCCTCCCGGCCCTGGGTGAGCAGGGAATGGTTAGGTTCTGAGTCAGCCCAGGAATTCTGAGAGGACCATGGCCAGTCTGTGAGATTCAGCATTTCTGATAAAGAGAGAGTGATGGCTCAGGCTTCTGATGCCCCAGCCTGCCAAGATCATCTGATTGTGCAGGACTCAACTTCCTCCTTGAGCAGCAAAGATTAGCATTCTGCTTGTTGAGCCTTTGTGCATAGCTAGTGTGGGAGTCTCGGCTCTGGGCTCCACGAAACTAGGTTTTCCCTCTTTCACCTAATTTTTAAAAAACGCCTGTTTAAGAAATTGTGAAACACAGCATTCATACGTGTTCAAATTAGTGCCCCACCAATATTTAGCCACATGAATAATTTACTCCATCTCACTGAGACTTGATTGCTTCCTCTGAAAAACAGGTGTGATCGTCTCTCCTTAGAATTCATTGCAGACTGTGGTTTTAAAATAGATTTTTTCAAAAAACAGTATGGAAGTATAAGTTTTGTAACAAACTAAAAAAAAGTGATATTTCCTCCCCCCAAGTCTGTGTAATCCCAGCCCAGGCAATACTACTATTAACAGTTAGCATATATCCTTCCAGATATTTTTTTGTGCTTATAGATCACACACATATACATGGAGGGTTTAAGAAATAATAAAGGATTTAGGATCTATAAATTCCTAGGATCTAGGATCCTAGAAATTATCTAGGATAGATAACTTCCTAGAAACATACAACCTACCGACACTGAATCAAGAAGAAATAAAAACCTTAACATATGAATACATATAAAGAGATTGAAGTAGTAATTAACTCCTGTACCTTCAACAAAGAAAAGCCCTGGACCAGATGGCTTGTGGGGTGAATTCTACCAATCATTCAAAGAATTCATAGGGATCCTTCTGAAACTCTTCCAAAAATGGGAAGAGAGAATACTTCCAAACTTATGAGGCCAGCATCATCCTGATACCAAACAAAACCCGATGCTTTAAGAAAAGAGAACTACAGGACAATATCCCTAATGCGCATAGATGCAAAAAACTTCAGTGGAACACTAGCAAGCTGAATTCAACAGCACATTGAAAGGATTATACATTGGGACGCCTGGGTGGCTCAGCAGTTAAGTGTCTGTCTACCTTTGGCTCAGGCCATGATCCCTGAGTCCCGGGATCAAGTTCTGCATCAGGCTGTCTGCATGAAGCCTGCTTCTCCTCTTTCTTTCCATGTCTCTGACTCTCTCTGTGTGTCTCTCATGAATAAATAAAATCTTTTTTTTTTTTTAAGGATTATACATCATGACCAAGTAGGATTGATTCCTGGGATGCAAGGATGGTTTAATGTATGTAAATCAACCAGGGTGGTACACTGCATTACCAGAATGAAAGATAAAAACCACATGCCCATCTCAGTAGATTCAGAAAAAACATCTGACAAATTCACCATCCTTCATGATAAAAACTCTTAACAAAACAGATATAGAAGGAACTTAACCTTAATGCAATAAAGGCCATACCTGAAAAGCCCATAGCTTACATAATAATCCATGGGGAAAGACTGAAAATTTTTCCTTTTAGACAGGAATACCCACTCTTGCCACTTCTAGTGCTAAGTACTGGGTAGAGCAATTAGATAAGAAAAAGAAATAAAAGGCATCCAAAACAGAAAGGAGGAAGGAAAATGGTCTCTGCAGATGAAACAGTTATGTATGTAGAATACACTGAAGATTTGCCCACAACAAAAAACTGTTGCCACTAATAAATGAGTTCAGTGAAGTTGCCCGATACACATTCAGTATACAAAAATTCATGTCATTTCTATAGACTAACAATGAACTATCTGAAAAGGAAATTAATAAAGCCAATCCCATTTACAATAGCAACAAAAATAATAAAGTACAATTGACCTTAAACAACATGGGTTTGAACTGAGCTGGTCCACTTATATGCATTTTTTTTTGGATAAATACAGTAAAATATTGTAAATATATTTTCTCTTATGATTTTCTTAATTGAATTTTATTTTCTCTAGCTTACTTTATTGTAAGAATACAGTAATGTACAAAATATGTGTTAATCGGCTCTATGTTATCAGTAAGCCTTTCAATCAACAATAAGCCATCAGTAATTAAGTTTTCATGGAATCAAAAGGTCTACAGGGATTTCTGACTGCATGGGGGGTTGGGACCCCTAACCCTCCCATTGTTCAAGTGGGTCAGCTGTACTTAGGAATAAGCTTAATCAAAGAAGTGAAAGATTTGTACAATGAAACCTAGAAAATAGTGATGTAGGAAATTAAAGAAGACATAGATAAGTGGAAAGACATCTCGTGTTTATGGGTTGGAAAAATTAATATTGTTAAAATGTTCGTATTATTATTCTGTTCAATCTCTATCAAAATTCCGATAGCATTCTTTACAGAAATAGAAAAAAATCCTAAATTAATATGGAACTGCAAAAGACTCCGAATAGTCAAAGCAATCTTGAATAAGAACAAAGCTTTCTGATTCCACAATATACTTCAAAGCTATAGTAATAAAAAAAGCATGATCTGATATAAAAACATACACATAGACCAGTGGAACAGAGTAGAGGGCTCAGAGATAAATCCACATACTTAGAGTCAACTAATCTTTGACAAGGATGCCAAGAATATGCAATGGGCAGAGTATAGTCTCTTTAATAAAGGTTGTGGGGGAAAACTGGATATCCCCTGAAGAAGAATGAAACTGAACTGTTATCTCATATCATATAAAAAATTAACTTATGCTAGATTAAAGATTTATATATCAGACCCGAAAAAAAATAGGGAAAAAGCTTCTTGACATTCATTGGTCTTGGCAATGATTTTTTGGTCATGACACCAAAAAGTACTGGCCCAAAAGCAAAAGTAGACAAGTGGACTGTATCCAATTAAGAAGCTTCTGCACAGCAAAGGAAATAATCAAAACAGTGAGCAGGCAACCTACAGAGTAGGAGAAAATATCTGCAAACCAAGTATCCGATAAGACGTTGATATGCATATTATACAACTCAATAGCAAAAAGACCAAATAACCTGGTTAAATATGGGCAAAGGACTTGAATTGACATTTCTCAAAATGAGACATATACATGGCCAATAGGTATATGGAATGGTGCTCAACATCACCAGCCATTAGGAAAATGCAAATCAAAACCACAATGAAATATTACCACACACTTATTGGAATGGCTATTATCGAAAAGATAAGAGATTACAAGTGTTGGCGAGGATGTGGAGAAAAGGGAACCCTTGTACATTGTTGGTAAGAAGGTACACTGGCATATCACTATTGTGGAAAACAATATGAGGTTCCTCAAAAAATTAAAAACAGAATTGCCATATGATCCAGTGATCCCACTTCTGGGTATGTATCCAAAGCAAATGAAATCTGGATCTCAAAGAGACATCTGCAGTCCCATGTTCACTACAGCATTATTCACAACAGCCAAGATATGGAAATAACCCATTTATATTGATGAATGAATGGATAAAGAAAATCTGTAAAGAAAAATAAGATGGGGGGATCCCTGGGTGGCGCAGTGGTTTGGTGCCTGCCTTTGGCCCAGGGTGCGATCTTGGAGACCCGGGATCGAATCCCGCATGGGGCTCCTGGTGCATGGAGCCTGCTTCTCCCTCTGCCTGTGCCTGTGTCTCTGACTCTCTCTCTCTCTCTCTCTCTGACTATCATAAAAAAATAAAATAAAATAAAATAGAAAAATAAGATGGAATATTATTTATCCATAAAAATGAAGGAGATCCTGCTATTTGCGACAACATGGACGAATCAGGAGAACATCATGCTAAGTGAAATAAGCCAGACCCAGAAAGACAGGTACCATATGATTTCACTTATGTATAGAATCTCAAATAGTTAAGCTCATAGAAATAGAATAGCTTGGTGATTTTCAGGGGCTGGGGGAAACAGTAATGAGATGTTGGTCAAAGGGTACAAAGTTTCAGTTATGCAAGATACAGGAGTTCAAGGGTTCTGAGTACAGCCTGGTGATGATAGTTAGCAATATTGTATACTTGAAATTTGCTAAGAATATAGATCTTAAATGAAATCTTCTTTACACACACACACAATAGTAACTATGTAGAGTTGATGGATATGTTATTTAGTTTGGTAATCTTTTCTCCATATATTAATATATCAAAACATCAAATTGTATACTTTAACATATACAATTTTTATACATAAAAGAAATCTCTAAGTTATTAAAATAAAAAAAATGAAAAAACCCAATAACAATGGAATCATTTCCAATTATGATTCTGAACTTGATGATTTTTAAATTTAAAAAATAGTTTGTGGCTATATTTATAAGTCAGTGTGTATAGAGCTACCCAAGTTTTTATAATATCTATAGAATTTTCTATTGCTTGAATGCTCCATGACACATTTAACCATCCTCTTGTTGGCTTTCAGGTTGTTTCCATTTTTTCTTCTGTCTTGTAAACAATGTCACAGCAAGCTCAGCACATATCTTTCTGTAGCGGTGTGAACATTTTCCACAGGCTTATTTGAAAATCTAATAAGATAGTGCATGTAAAAGTGATTTGTGACTCTGAAAAAGTCTAAGTGTACATTATTACCAATATCCTGTATTGCATTAAAAAAAGGAGGTGAGGTTCCAGAAGTTGAGACAGTCCATGATAAAAAAAAAAAAAGCTTTTCTTTGATCTTTGGAAAAACCACCTCTAACAGCGGTCTGCAAACCTTCACTGTGCATTGAAATCACCTGGATGCTTTTAATACCCACCTGCGCCTGCTCCCCCAATTCTGATTTAATTGATTTGGAGTGGGAACAGGGAACTGAGATTTGTTAAATGCTCTCCAGCTAGCGGGCAGCTGGAGTGGAGAACCAGTGCAACAGAATCAATGATCATCCATATCCCATCAATGCCCAATCAGGTGGATGGAACCTTGGATCTGAGAATACCCTGAACATCTTGAGTCATTAGAGCTTTTCATGGAGAGAGCATGGTTTTGCTGCTCTTGAAATATCCTATTTGCTTATTGCTTTTTCACTTCTTGTGCATTTTGCCAATGGTGGCAGATGGTCCTACAGCAGCTATTCTGCAATCAGAAAGGCAACCATGGGCAGGGGCTGACAAATACGCTTTGCCTGTGCAGAGTTTGTCAGGAAGGGTTTTCAGCCCTATGCTTATCATTTGCTTCCCTCTCATCTCCCTCACTGCCCCCACCTCCAGGCAGGACTTTGTGCAGGTGGAGAAGCGTTGCCATGTGGAAGAACCAGGAGCTGTGGGGGACCTACCATAGCTCCCTTCGGTGTTGAATAAGCTTCTTAATGAGAATCAAAACACATCCTGCCATCTGCTAAAATCTTCCCACCAGGTGACCTACAAAACCACCTGGGGATGTGCCAGTGCTTTAAGGCATGCCTTGAAATTTTAGCATTTTCTGAGAATCAGGCATTGGAGAGTTGGGAATTGGAAGGTGGTCCAGTGGAATGGTTCTTCTCTCCAACTCACATGACTGAAAAATGCAGGAAGAAGTCCCTTGAGCCATTGGGTGACCTACAGGGTGGCATTCTGCAGGGGTCAGGGACTGTGAGAAAGGGGCTGGCAAGTATAAAGGTGGGGCTGTGCTCTAAGCTTAAATTGACACATTTAGATCTGATGTCTTGCCTCCTCATTGTTCCAAGGTAACTTGGCTAGGATCGATACCATGAGTTCCGGTTTCTATTAGGAGCTACTGGTGGCCTGCTTCTTACATTAGGTTGAACCATATGAAATTGACTCATGGTGATTTTATAGAGTTAATATAATCTTAAAATATCTTCCCTCTCCCAAGGCACATAAATTAGATGTTAAAAAGACCCATAGTGCTTTTCTACTCAATGCACAGTGCTTGTTAGAAATGTAGAATCTTGAGCCCTCCCCTAGATCTCCTGAATGAAAATCTGTATTTAAAAAAAACACCTAGTGATCTGAATGCATGTCAAACTTTGAAAAGTACTGTTTTAATGCAATGAAACGCCGGGACACCTGCACCCCGATGTTTATAGCCGCAATGTCCACAATAGCCAAACTGTGGAAGGAGCCTCGGTGTCCATCGAAAGATGAATGGATAAAGAAGATGTGGTCTATGTGTACAATGGAATATTACTCAGCCATTAGAAATGACAAATACCCACCATTTGCTTCAACGTGGATGGAACTGGAGGGTATTATGCTGAGTGAAATGAGTCAGTCGGAGAAGGACAAACATTATATGGTCTCATTCATTTGGGGAATATAAATAATAGTGAAAGGGAATAGAGGGGAAGGGAGAAGAAATGGGTAGGAAATATCAGAAAGGGAGACAGAACATGAAGACCCCTAACTCTGGGAAACGAACTAGGGGTGGTGGAAGGGGAGGTGGGCGGGGAGTGGGGGTGACTGGATGACGGGCACTGAGGGGGGCACTTGATGGGATGAGCACTGGGTATTATTCTATATGTTGGCAAACTGAACACCAATAAAAAATAAATTTATTTAAAAAAAAGAAAAAAAAAGAGAAGTACTGTTTTAGCAGATACCGTTGGTTGGTTAGCAGAGAGCCCTGTTTGGTCTGGGAGTTCACTGCTCTTCTGGTTCAGTTAGGCTGGGTTGAGGGGTAATACTTTAAAATCCCAATCCTACAAATTCAGAATTTTTAATAATTTGGATGAGCACTAAGATGTAGTTTGAGCCTCAACTTTGGGGCTTACTCAAGGTAATCAGCATCTGACATGAAAGAGGTGGCAGTTAGTGGATGTCTGACCTCGAGCAAGTGTAAGGCAATTTAAGACAGCAGGGACAGTGTACTAAGTGCTTGCAAAGGCAAACTCTTTGGGTGTTCTTAGCTAATAGTGACTAATAGCTCATTAAGCACCAAGTTTAGTTATTCATTAAAGAGATGCCCCAAGGGCTTCTGCAAACCTACTTGGGATTACCATGCAAAGGAACTAACCCTGGATTACAGGAGATTATTTTATTGTCTTGACTTAATAATATCGACAATTGCCCTCATAGAGATTTCTGGAAATGCAAGACTAAGAAATAGCTGTCTTAGTGGAAGAAATAAGATATTATTTTTTTCATGATGTTCGGATGTGGCTCAGACCTTGATACTAGGATCTAGCACATTCTCTGAACGTAAGTCGTTCGTGACCTGACGTGACTCTTCCTAGCATGGCACTAGCTTGAACCTTGTGTTCTTATCCCAGAACATGCTGCCACATTCGATCCTTTATAGGCACCTGGAATTCACTTGTTCAAAAATTCTTGGAGGGCCAACTACGTGCTGAGGCCAGCTGTGTAAGACTGATGAAGTCCTTGACTTTCTAGGGATAATTTCATATAGTATCAAGAGCTTTGAAGGAAAAAAACAAGACTTTGGCTTGCAGTGTGAATGTCAGTAGTGGGAAAAATGGCGGCAGGGCATGTGGCAGTGGGAACCGTGTCAGGTAGTGTATAGTTGGTGAAGGCCTGTCTGCAGAGGTGACATCGGAGCTGTGTTCTGATGACGAAAAGGAGCTGGGCATGGATGATTGGAGGGAGGCAACCTCACCAGCTGAGAGCACAGCCTCTGCAAAGGGGTAGGGACAAATGGCTGATCATGGCTAGGGAAGAGTGTAGGTGCCTCAGGATGGGACCGGCTCACGGAGGGCTTTGTAGAGAATGGTAAGGAGCTTTGCTTTTATTCCAAGTGCTTCCTTTTGGAAGTCACTGGTTTTAAGGAAGAAATCAGTTGATGGGATGAGCATTTTTGAAAGATTTCCCAGGGCAGAGTGGAGACAGAGAAGACCTTGCCTCCCCTTCTTTGCCTTATAGCTCAGCTCTGGTCTCATCTTCTGTAGGATATCTTTCATGAATCACTGACCTTGAACATCAAAGGTAGCTCCTCTTTGCTCCTCTTGTCCAGGGGGCAGTTTCAAAATATTTTACTGCTGGGATGGCATGAGTACTGAGTGTTCAGAACAGATGTAAGCTGTAGACAACTGGGTACAATCACATGGGTGCTGAACGTCATTGTTGACATTAGTCACCATCATCATTTGTTGACAATGATCACCAACACTTGCTGCACATTTATTTGTGCCAGACAAAATGCAGCAGTATCATCACCTCATTTAACCCTCACAAAAGTCCACAAGTTGTGCCATTCTGTCCATCTGAGTCATGGGGACACTGGGCCTCCAAGGGATGCTTTGCTCAAGGGAGTGGAAAGAGTTGGGATTGCACTATGCCTGCAGAGTTTACACTCTACTCACACTCATGCACCATGTTATTTAGAAATTATTCCTCTCTCTACCTTTGAATAAATATCTCAAGGGCAGGGATATCATTTATCATATGATATCCCCTATGCCTGTCACAGGACTTGCTTGGAGGAGATATTGGCAATGTTTGCTGAATGAGTCCTAATTCTGCATCCTGGAACTTATTTTTCCTGGAAGGGGCCTCAGAGGAAACCCAGGCCAGCCACTTCTTTTTTGTTTTTAAGATTTTATTTATTTATTCATGAGAGACATACAGAGAGAGGCAGAGACACAGGCAGAGGGAGAAGAAGGCTCCCTGTGAGCCCGATGAGGACTCAATCCCAGGACCTCAGGATCATGACCTCAGCCAAAAGCAGACGCTCAACCACTGGGCCACCCAGGTGCCAGGTGCCCCTCAGCCACTTCTTTTAAAAATGAAGAGATTGAAACCAGAGAGGAGCTTGCCCAAGATCATATAGTCAATCATACAATCATTCATTCAACAAGCGTTGATGGACCAACTATCAGATGAGGGAGAGTAGTGCAAGTTGAAGTCCAATAGGGAGGTGGGGTCAGAGCACGAATAGCTGGCAGGCCAAGCTAAGGGGTCTGGATTTCATTTTAAGGGTGATGGAGAATTGTGTTTATAACTATACTCCTAAGACTACAGGCAAAGCTTCTGTGCTCCGTCGTGGAAGTGAGGAGCCTGACAGACATCCGTCTTTGATGGCAACTATCAGCTTCCAAGCTGATAGAGAAGTCCCCATCTTTACTAAACAAGCAGAACTACTGAAAGCAAGCTTCCAAGTCAACAGCAAGCTATCCTTGTCACTGGTTAGGCTGAGAGCAGCCCGTGCTGTAAAGGTCTCAAACGGAATTCACACTTTGCAGCAACAAGGTGATTCACGGGTGCATGCCAGGCTGCTGCTCGCTCACCCTTCACGCCTCAGCAGAGCGACCAGCTGTGTTCTCAGACCCTGATGTAGACACCTTAGTCTTTCCCAGCGTGATGCTCCATTAGCAGGAGCCCCTTAGTGAACTCAGGAAAGAGCTGCCTTGTAGTGGAAGAGTACTGACATGGCATTCAGAGCGATGACACCCCCAGCTTAATTACCCCTGCTTAAACACCTCAGTGGCTTTTCATTGCTTCTGAGACAGAGATAAAGACCCAAATCTGAGCACAAGCCTTGCTCTTTGGCCTTGGTCACTAAAAGTGACCTTTTAGTTTCCTTGTACACTGTGCTCCCTCATTCCCTAGTCCCTGTGCATATACTGTTCCTTCTACCTAGGACGCCCTTCCCTCCCCACTGTGCCTGCCTTTTCTTTACAAACTCCTTTAGATTTGAGCTCAAGGGTCACCTCTTGAGAGAGATCCCCATAACCCACGCTCATAGCATCCTGTGCCTTTCCTCTTTGAAATATAGCACAGTTTTCTTTCAATTTATTGTGCAATTAGTTAATCACATGCCACTTTCACTATGGTGACTTAGAGCTTCATTCAGGCAAGGATGGGTCCTTGTGATGTCCCCATGTCCAGTACAGAACCTGGCACGTATGAGCCACGTAGAAACAACTGTTAAATGAATGAAGCTACGCAGGCTGGCAGTAATACAATAAAATGTGATGTCCTGAGGGACAAGAAGAGCAAGGTGCTTGGCTGAGCTGGTAAAGGATCAGCCTGGAATCCTAAATAGAGTATCTCTAATGGAAACTCGCCCCTGGGCACCCTTGGGCAAGGCAGGCCTCTCATTTATAAACAGGGATAATAATATTAACTACTTCACAGAACTGTGGTGATGATTTCCTGAGACAAAATATATAAAGCATTTAGCCCAGGGCCTGGCATCTCATATGCACTCAATAATTAGCTATTCAGAATTACTAAACAAGCAATCGATAATAGAGCCTTCAGCTTCTGCAGAAATAGAGGGTAGGTGTGTGCAGCCCCCTCTTCTGGATCCTCACTTTGAGCCTGTTCTCTCCAGGAAGCTTGAGCAAGATGCGGCCTATTCAGAACCTGGATCGTTTTCCAATTGACCTTGTCCTATTCAGACACGTATAGAGCATCCCATGTTCCAGGCACCAGACAAGGTGGGAGCTTTTAAAGAGAAACGTATCCCTGGTGGCTCATACTCTAATTGAGAGGTTGGCAGGCTTTCCATAGAGTCAGATAGTAAATAAATTCAGCTATGTGGGTTATATGCTCTCTGTCACAACTCTTCAAGTCTGCTTTGGTATAAAAGGCACCACAGACAACATATAAAAGAATGGGCATCTCTGGGTTCCCACAAAACTCTATCTACAAAAATGGGTGGCAGGCTGTGGTTTGCCAGCCCTGCCAGTTTAAACTTGAGAGATGAATACAAAACTTCAAGAGCATATATTACCCAGTAAGTGTTCTATGGAGATAGGAAGGAAATACATATTGAAGGAATACCAATAGCAACCTCTTCCATCCCTTTAAATGATGACTCCCACTGTCACATTTCTATAGCCCTTTAAACTTTTTAAGGGCAGATCCAACTCAGGAGTGTTTGATTCCAGTCAAGACACAAGTCTCACCCATCATCTCGTATGCCAGGCCCCAGGTATCCAGAAATGAGCACCAGATATTCAATTTCCTCCAGGAGCTCATCCATATTATCCCATTTGTTCTTGAAATAGGCAAACGATGAAACAAAGGCACAGCGAGGTTAAACTACTCTTCCGTGGTCACACAGCCAAGTGCCCCTGGGACACTCTGCTTTTGAGTGTACGCATATTTTCCTTCCACAAGAAAGGAAAGAGGAAGGGCACCTGGGTGGCTCAGTGGTTGAGTGATCCCACGATCCTGGGGTCAAGTCACACACTGGGTTCCTTGCAGGGAGCCTGCTTCTCCCTCTGCCTGTATCTCTGCCTCTCTCTCTGTGTCTCTCATTAATAAATAAATAAAATCTTAAAAAAAAGAGAAAGGTGCTTTATATTTGAGGGCAGTTCACATTTCAACGGCTGTTGCTGGAACAACAATCATAAGCTAGAACTTATTCATAGTGGGTCATTATCAAGTTTGTCTTTGCGTAGAAGAGCACACACAGTCTATGGAGGAGATGGTAGTTTGATATTGGCCAACTGCCACATTCTCGCCCTAAGGTTTGGCAATTATCACCAGTTTGCCTGGCGACTGATCATCGCCTCCATTTTAAGATGCAGAATGCAATTATAGCTACAGACAAAAGAAGTGCTTATAATTTCATTGACTAAGGACCCCCAAATGTGGTCCAGCTATCATAGCAACCTAAAGCCAGAGTGAGATATGGTATTTTTCCCCCTGAAGATAACAAAACCTGGATTTTTAAAGCATGGTGTTTTTCACTGACTTGTATGGCAGTTGGTGCAAGTGTAGATGTACACTGGTGTGCAGGAGGCTGCTGGAAAAGGCACTGCTTTGAATCCAGCCAGATGCCTCTTCTGCTCAAATAACCGCAGGCTGGTTGTCTAGCACTTCTCTACTTTAGTTTCTTCATCTGTAATATGGGGATGCGCCTAGGGACTGTCATGAGGATAAAACAAAAACATCCACTACACAGTCTTGCAGGAAATAGGCAGGGTATAGTAGGCAAACATGCAGAATAAATGAGGTGACACGTACAAAGCACCACACAGATGAAAGGCAGTTCCAATGTTCCTTCTTTTTCCTTCCACAATGCAAAGATGGAACACACTTTCCTTCTTACTAGTTTTCTGGACTTGAAATCTGTTGTCACAAAACAAACTGCATGCCAAGGATCTCCTGGAGCGTTCTCTCTTCTGAAGATACATATTTCTCACACATTTACCAAGAACCACTAAGTTAGGCTATTCCCTGATGCTTTTTTTTTCTTCCCCTGAAACATTCTGAAATAGCTGTTTCTAGAAGCCAGACTCTCTTCCTATGATCCTTTCTTCAAAGCATCTGTAACCTTTCCCACTCTCATGAAAGAAGCTGCAGAAAGCCAGAGCAGGTTGCTCTCCTGTAATGAGGTCTGGATCCTCCCGGAAGTGGCTTTAGGCAGTAGCTGCTGCCTGTTAGGATGGAAAGGTGAGGTCTGCAGACATGTTTTGAACCTTGGCTGATTTTAATTAATGCTTTACATCCTGCTACCCACACTTCACTGCTTCTGTCCTCTTCATCTGCATCCAGCTACTTTCTGCCTATGCTCCCATGACCTCAAATGCATCCCAGCACAGAGGAGGCTCATTCACTGGCTCTGGAGTTAAATGTTCTGGGTTGAAGCCCTGGCTTATTTATTTAGTCTCTTTGAGCCTCGATTTCTTCTCATGCAAAAATGTGACTCCAACATAACCTCGCAAATAGTTGGGATGAATAGATGAGTTAAAGCATGTAAACAAGCAGGGCACCTGAGTGGCTCAATGATTGAGCATCTGCCTTTGGCTCTGGTCATATTCCCAGGGTCCTGGGATCAAGTCCTGCATCGGGCTCCCCACAAGGGAGTCTGCTTCTCCCTCGGCCTGTGTCTCTTCCTCCCTTTCTGTTCTCTCATGAATAAATAAATAAATCTTAAAAAATGTAAACAAGCTAAAGTGTATAAATGAGATAAAGCAGACTTTAGAAGCTGTGTCTGGCACAAAGCAACTCCTCAAATGGGGGGTTTGGTTATTACCATTAGACATGTCTGGCTGCTGGGGCCTAGATAAGGGACCTGAGAAGCCCAGAAGGATGAAGGAACCTCTTACATTCCATAGGTAACAGTCAGCGCCCAGCTGTGAACACTTGGAGACTATATTTCTTTTTTTAAAAAAGGTTTTATTTATTTATTCATGAAAGACAGACAGACAGAGAGAGAGAGAGAGAGAGAGAGAGAGAGGCAGAGACACAGGCAGAGGGAGAAGCAGGCTCCATGCAGGGAGCCCGACGTGGGACCCCATCCCGGGTATCCAGGATCACATCTTGGGCCGAAGGTGGCACTAAACCACTGAGCCACTCAGGCTGCCCGGAGACTGTATTTCTTGAGGATGTGGTTGGTCTATTATTCATGTTAGTTTCCTTATCTTACTGTCATCTCCGCCAGAAAATTCTGCCAGTTTTTTCTTTCTGTAGTTCATATTATGAAAACTGTAGATGTGCTGGACACATCGTCTCCACTATCTATGCATTGCTAGCCTCACGGTCATCCTTAGGGAAGAGCTTGTCCTCAGGGTGAAAAATCCATGTTCTGGTACTTTCAGCTCATTTTTGTTCAATGCTTATTGAATAAGGAACTCCAGAGCCCACATCAGCAGTGTTAATGAAGTCTCCCTTTGTTCTAATTATTGTAGGGACATGTTCTATGGTTCCTTTGGTTAAGATAAGAATCATTTTTCTACTTCTGGTACCCACAGAAAAGCCTTGCCCCAAATGGGTTTTTAAGTATGTTCCATAAGGCTTTTAAGGGGCAACTAGACCACTGTCTCTTACAACCATATATATAAGAAGCCTAAACAAATATTAGTTAATGAAAACCAGTATTATGGGGCAGCCTGGGTGGCTCAGTGGTTTAGTGCCTCCTTTGGCCCAGGGCGTGATCCTGGAGACCCGGGATTGAGTCCCACGTCAGGCTCCCTGCATGGAGCCTGCTTCTCCCTCTGCCTGTGTCTCTGCCTCTCTCTCTCTCTCTGTGTGTGTCTCTCATGCATAAATAAAATCTTAAATAAAAAACCAATATTATGTTAACAATGATTATTATTATTATTTTACTTTATATTTTTATTTTATGTACTTTATTATTATATAAATTCAGAGGTAATTTGGTTGAATGAAGTGGGGTGGGGGAGAACCATGAACATTTCAGGAGGGATGACCTACATTTAAGTCACACCTACACCAAATTAATATCCATTGTAGTGGAATTATTTCTCATCTCAGCCCAAGAACATAGCTTTAACAGTTGAGTCTTTTGACTTAACTGATGCGATAGCTGGTCTTGCGTGTCTTAGACATCATAGAAAATATTGTTACTTCTGTTTTTTGTCCTGCAGAAAATGACTTCAGGTTTGAACTTACAAAAGAAGAGTCCAGTGCTTCAACCTGGTGGCCAGGATGTCTTTGCCTGAGGTCTGACCTCTGGATGTAGACAAGGAAAGCAGCCTCCAAATAATGACATGATGCATGGGCCAAAGCATGTCCACGGGAGACTGAGTCACACTCTGAAAACTTCCTTCTCTATTGCTTGGGGCCACCACCCACAGTGCAATGTGAATGATGTTCCAGGGGACCATGGTGTAAAGTTTCTATCCTTCCACAGTTATTTGTAGATGTTTATGGACTCACTAGTTTAGATATAATTGAACAGAAGAGACCCACGCTCTGTTAAATATCCACAGGCAATGACCATTACTAGGTCCTCTGTAGCAGGTGCACACCAAGGGCTTGACCCAAAACACTTCTGAGCTCCACTTTGCAGTTGGTTCTGGGATTAGCCAACCACACAGAGGAGCAGCCCAACTCTCCTTGGTAATTAGAGGCAGCTGTGTGGTGGTACTGGATGATGTGAGGGCCTTAGAATCTCAAATTCTTGTACACAGAGTCCAAGCTCTAGCCTTACTTGCTTTGTGACCTCAGGTTATCACCTAATATTTTTCTGTCTCAGTTTCCTGATCTGTATCATGAGGATAGCCACTTGGGCCTTCTAGGCTTTTGGGAAGGATTTGAAAAGACAATGGATTACATATCTGGGTGTATTTTCAGCATGCGGCACGGTGCCTGGCGTATTCTATGTACTTAGATATTGAAGGGAGAAATGCATGTATGAAAATCCTTCATATACACAATTTCCTTTTTATTCTTAATGCTGGGGGACTCAGTCTTCTCAGGATCCCAATAAATAATTCATACAGGTATCCTGGTGGTAGTAGTAGCTGGGGTGGGGAGGTGGGGGCTCCTTGGATGAGTCTTTAGTGGAAAAAGAAAACCGCTCATCTGAAGAATAGTGAGATTCTTCTAGGGGCAATAGCAGAGGTTAAATTAGGACACATTACAGAGGCAGAACTTGTTGCTCCAGGTTCTCGGACCAGAGCAAAGTAACCACTGGGCCAAGAGTAAAGCCCTTTTTTTTTTCTCAGATTCCGATTCTATAAGCAAGTAACTCTATCAAGAATTTGATGACACATTATTTAGCTACATCTGGTTTCTGCAGTCTGTAAACAAGCCATCATGGAAGGAGGAAAGATGAGATACTCACAGACCTCTTGCAAACCCCCATATTCAGTCAGTGTTAATTCAGAAGAGTTACTTTTGATAAGTACTCTCCTGCCTGTCGTATTAATGGAAATCGAAACACAACCTCTATTTGATAAGAGAGGAGTGTTTTTTTCTCCTCTTGTAAATCAAGCTGTGGAGCAATTTGGATAAAATGTTCCTAAGCCTCGGCTTTATTTTGTACACATTAATTGCATAAAGTGTAATGCTTAACTAGATATGCACACTTTCAAAACCATTAAATATACATAAACACCATCCACAGTGGATTGACTTTGGGGATGAAGAGTAGAAAGAGCCCCCAGCTGACAGTCAAGGGGGCTGGATTTTAAAGGACAGTTCATCACTCAGTAGTTGGGTGGGTTCCTGCTCCTTTGGAGCTCCAGGGTCTTTATCTGGAAAACATGGAGATTTCAAGGATAGGGTTTTGTGATTTTTCTAAAAAAATTTGCATGGGTGGGAGGTGTGGGCTGTTGCCTCCTGAGCTTCTGTCAAGATCAATTAAGTCACATAAAACTGAAACCAAATATTTTTATTTGAAATGTTGAAATGAAAGCTTATGTGAACTGTTGAAGTGAAAGTTGCAGTAGGCAGCATGCGTAAGCCTGTGGTTGCAAATGGAATGACTATAGGGGGCCAGGGAGGTTGATAAGAGAAAGGGGCCAAGGAATACCTATGTGCAAGTCAGGAACCATCTCTGGGCTTCCTGGCTGCCAGACTGTGACCTCTGGTTTGATAGTGTTTAAGCCAAACCAAATCAAACCCACACAAAACAAAATATCCCAAACCCAAGAACTGACTCCCATGTTTTCATTCATTTGTTCCTTCAGTGAATACTTATTTGTACCTCCCATGTATCAGGAATTGTGTTGGACATGAGATGATAGATGAAAACAGAGGCAGAAGGAAGCACATGTACAAAGGTTTTGTGGCTGGGGCACAGCCATAAGTAGAAATGGCTGGAGCCTAGAAGGAAAGATGACCTAGGAGAAAAAGGTAGGGACTGCACTCATACCCAGTCTTGGAGATCCTAGTAAGAACTTTGCCTTTATCCTAAGAAAGATGGAAAGTAATCAGAAGTTTTAAGATCAAGGAAAGGTTATGTATGAAGTGATAGAGAATGGTGATAATATCAGATTTGTTTTTCTCATGGAACACTGAACCAAAAACTATGAAGAGAAATCTGTAAATATAGGAAACTCTTCACTATAGCACTTTTCTTTTTTTTTAAATAATAAATTTATTTTTTATTGGTGTTCAATTTGCCAACATACAGAATAACACCCAGTGCTCATCCTGTCAAGTGCCCCCCTCAGTGCCCGTCACCCATTCACCCCCACCCCCCGCCCTCCTCCCCTTCCACCACCCCTAGTTCGTTTCCCAGAGTTAAGAGTCTTCATGTTCTATCTCCCTTTCTGATATTTCCTACCCATTTCTTCTCCCTTCCCTTCTATTCCCTTTCACTATTATTTATATTCCCCAAATGAATGAGACCATATAATGTTTGTCCTTTTCCTCACTATGGTGTTGGGCTCTTCTAGGTTCTCAGTGAGCCAGGCATTCCCAACCCTGGAATCAGATCACCCCAACTTAATAGCATAACTCATGTCATGGTGCTTGATAAGTTAAAAATAATTTGAATATCTGCTTAAATTTTTTAACCTTCAAGGATGCTGGAAATTATTTCGTGATTTTTTTTTTCTAAACAAAAAGAGAATTAAAAGAACAATATAAAATTCAGATTACAGGGAATAGGACACCCTCAGACAAGCTTCTGAAAAATCAGGAAAAGTATCCAGAAAGATTATAAAAGATGAGTAATGAGTACAAAACAACTTTTGGCAAATGCAGAGAAGTATGAGCTTATTCCAAGAAATAAGATAAGGTCAGCCAATCACTGTAAAACAAATGGCAAAACAACAACAACAACAACAAAAACAAAACAAAAAACTAAAAACCACCCAATCCCCCCAAACCCTAACAAACAATAAAGCTAATACTACTTATAAGAAAAAGTACAAAAGCAATAATTCAGGATCTAATCTGAATGATGCATGGATGGCCATGTTGATTCCAGGCTATTGCTGCAATTTACAAGAAGCTAAATGCCAGAGGACAGCGGGATCTGTTTTGAGGGTTCCTGCATGCCACACAGGGAGGAGGGAGCCACAGAGACATGCCACATTGAAAAAGAAGGAAGAAATTATGGATGCTGATGGATTCACTGGCCAGAGTGGCCTAGTCCTAGAATCCAGCCCTCCCTCTGCTACCCAGGCAGTGTTTTATAGTCAGAGAGCTGTGGACAACTGGCTCTGGACAAGTCTTCATTGTATGTGACCATCCCATGTATCCCAAGGCCGTTAGAATACTTGTACCCCTCCCGCTAATTGCTTGTAGTACTGCCCAACCATAGTGACAATCCTAATTGCCTCCCACACATTTTCAAACGACCCCTTCAGGACAAACACTTGTTGTGTGGAGGGTGGGTATGGATTGGTGGTACTGCTCACACTGAGAGTCATGGCTGGGAAAGTCAGCTTCCTTATCTGTAAATTAGAGGTAATTTTGGTGTTCTCATGTACATGTCTGTGCTATATGTCTTCATGAAGGTGGCGGGGTCTCAGGGGTGAAGCCAAAATGACTTTGGGTCACAGTACCCTTCTTGCCGCACCCTTATATGGTCTGATTGTCATCAATGTCAATTCTTTGTAGAGTGCAGATAGTTCCATCCTCTCCTGGTGGGTCTTGTTTTATAGAAGGATCCTTTGCTTCAGCTGCTGAGGGGTGGCTTTGGGCTGACCATGGGGAAGAGGAGACAGAAGAAGGGAAGCAGAATTACCCTCACCATATGACTAGGGAACCCAGATGGTGCCCTTGTCCTAGGCTCCCAAAATATACTCTTGGAGGGGAACAGAGATAGCATTTTGCTGATAGTGTTTGGGAAGAGGCACGTGGGCAGTCTATGTTAAGCTTTCGACATCCATTCCAAGAGTATCTTTGTGCATGTGAGAGTACCTTGGCTTTACTTGCAAATCATGGGCCTAATATCTCTGGGACAGATCACATTTCATCCTCTTCCTCCCATTCTGTAAGCCAGGTCCAACCATTCTACAAAGGGTTTGGCCCCAAATTGTGGCTCCATCTGGGATCTCTGTCATTTGCCAGGGCAAAGACTGTTTCCAGCAGAATCAGGTCAGCCAGAGGGGAAAGTTTGATTCCCTTGTATGACTAGGGTGTGGGACATTCCCAAGGGGGAGTGGGGTCAGTGCAGTTCACATCCCCAGAGACATAGCACCCACTCTGTGCCAGGAACTGTGCTGGGCTGGGGATTCCAAGATGGAAACCAAGTCATGGCCTCAAGCAGTTCCCAGTCCATGGAGAGCTTTATAATTTACAACGGATCTTCACGTACATTTCCTCATTGGACTCCTATAAGAGCCCTGCTGTGAATTAGCCCGGGAAGCCTTGAAGCCTACTATGGACCCAAAGCCACTCAGCTGGCAACTGGTAGATCCTACACTTGAATCCAGGTCTCTTATTTCCCAAACACAGTCTATTTCCCATCCCTAGACTTTTGCTCAAGTTGCTCTTTCATCTCGTATAGCCTCTCTAATTGTCTCCACCCATCCCCATCTTGCCTAATTATCAGTTAAAAAAAAAATTAAAGGAGCCACCACATGCGAGCATTTTCCACAGGCTAGCAGGGTCTGGAATGCCCTATAGATATTATCTCATTCAATTCCTGTAACAGATGTAGTGGCAGGAACAGCTGTTCCCACTTAACAGACATGGAGACTGAGGTCTGGGAGGCAGAATGACTTGCTTGAGGCCCCCTTGGTGGTAAGTGGTGGAGCTGTGAGTCAAACCTGGCCTGTGGGCCACAGGAGCAGGCTCTGCTTCTCTGGGATTGACTAGCACAGTTGCTTTGCCTGCTCAGGGCCTCCCTGGCTGAAGCTCTGGGACCCCAACTCATGTGTGAACCTGGGGAAGTCTCCTTCCTCTGCTGGGCCTCGGTGAGGAGCTGGATGATTTCTGAGCTCCATCCCAGCTCTGCCTTTCTCTGGGTCTACCTGTTGTGTCCGTGCTACCCCCAGGCTTCCATGTATTACAACCACAACGAGTAACAGCAGCTACAAACACAACACCAGTGAATATTATCGAGCTCTGTGGGAACCAGGCCTGTGCCAGCCAGTTCACATGCATGGCCTCTTTCAATCTGCACAAAGATGTCATGCGTGAGGACCTCACCATTACCTCCAAATTACAGGTAACTCAGAGAGATGTTAAGGAATGTGTGCAGGATGCTCAGCTTTTCATGGATAGAATAAGGGCTGGTGCCTGATGCCAAAGACTACATGCAGCCGACTCAGCTCTATGGCCCCCAGGTGGATGAAAATGCCTTGGGACTTGGATGGTCAAGCAGACTGAGGGACTGGCTGAAGAAATGGATCCCTGTGGAGTGAAGGCCTCGAGCGCTGGAGGGTTTCACCTAGGGCTGGCTGCCGAGAAAGAGGCACAGGGGTCTCCCCCATGCTCCTCTCCCCAACGGGGCATCCTGCTGGCTGAGGGAGCTGTCTTGGTGCGTTAGTCAGCTGTGAGCAGGAAGTAGGAGCCACCCCAGGCACACCACTAACGTTCCTCTGTAAGTTCTGGCTTCCAGCCTCTTGGAGGCTGCCTCCTCCTCCCCACCTCTGGACCCTCCACCGCCCCACCCTTGGTTGGCCCTCAGTGCCCTTCTCTGCCAGATCCTGAGTGTCTGGCTTTGGCTTGCCTACTTCTCTATGACACTCAACTTCTTGTTTAAGGGGTCCCTTCTTCTTGGAAAGAGGGCAGAAGCATGAGCCTTATAGTTCCACAGTGTTTGGACTGTGCTCAAGCTGTCTGTCCCCACCTGGAATGACTTTTTTTTTTTTTTTTTCCTGTTTTCTGCAGAGTGAAAGCCCCTCCTAATTGCCATCTTCTCCATGCTGGCTTTCTGAATTTTCCTCTCTGGATTTGTTCTCTTTGTTTTTTGGGAATTTTCATAGTACTAAAAGTGGATTCTTCTCTGCTTTAAGTAATACATTTTTGTGTCCTTGTCGCAATTCCTCCTTAGCCTCTATGTAGTGGAAAGAGCTGGAAATCTGACTTCTGTGCACTAACTCTGTGACTTTCTTTTTTAAATTTTTAAAAAATTTATTTATTCATGAGAGACACACACAGAGAAAGAATCAGAGACACAGGCAGAGGGAGAAGCAGGTTCCATGCAGGGAGCCCGATGTGGGACTCGATCCCAGGTCTCCAGGATCAGGCCCTGGGCTGAGGGCGGCACTAAACCACTGAGCCACCTGGGCTGCCCTGAACTTGAATTTCTTCACCTAAATTTAAGATGGGAATGATACTACTTATCTTTCTAATCATTTTAAGGATTATATAAGTTAATGCATGTAAAACACTTAGTGCATGCGGGCAATGGGCACTGGAGAATTCTAATTTATCCTCCCACCTAACTTTCCTTACTGACTCTTCTCCCCCATACATGTACTCACATGCACACACCTACACACCCTGCTACTACTGCTACCATCGTCATGGCTCATTGCTAGCGTACGTGGGATCACAGCCTAAGTGGACCCCAGATATCCTGTATTCTTCCCAAAGTCCTCTCCTTGGCCTCAGGAAGGGCCACAGCAATTCAAAGAAAGCTCATTTTCCAATTCCTCTGCCAGAGTTATTTACCCAACTCTGCTCAGTGAGGCTGAATTGAACAGAAATGAATTCCAGTGGCCAGACCCCTTGCCCTCCCAGTCTCCTCCCTCAATAGCTGGAATAAGCTCCCCAAGGACTGGCTACTTTCTGGTGAGGAATTCCTGAAAGCTTTGTAGGAGAGGAGGCCTGCCCTCGGCCTGCTTGAGCTGGAGACTCTTAACTCTGTCTTGGGCTGACACAAAACACGTATCTCTCTCGCTGGTCATTCTGAGGTCGACAGGCTTGTGGTTGGCCCTAAGGCCTATTGAGTTGTGTGGGTGCCAGAAAGGGCCATTCGTGGCTTTCTGGGACCTTGGATACAGAGCTGCATAGAGCAGGGATAAATGAACTTAGCTTCCCAGGCACTGCCCTGGAGTCTCACATACTCATTTCCCTTATTTGGTATTTGGAAAGCAGGATCCCTGAAGCCCAGATGGCCGAGATCCAAAGCTAACTCAAAACAGTCCCATACATATACTCCCATACATAGAGCTGCCCCAAATAGTGGTGGCCAATCGTGGCGTCTCAGCAAGGGAGACATCAAGCCTTCACAGTGAATTTTATACTCCAAATCTCAGCCACACTTGGGGTCCTGCCACTGAACCTCCTTCTGGATCTGCCTCTCCTGAATCCACTCTAACAACGTCGCCATCTACCCAGCACTGCGTTTATGAACTTGGATGCCCAGGAAGACTCTACTGTGTTCCTTACTCCAGGGAGCCTGTTAGTCACCACATCCTGTGCATTTCAGAGATCTTTCTAATACTTCTGGCAACTGTCCCCATCCCCAGTCTTAGTGCCACTACCACAGTTCAGGGTCTCACCTAATCTTACCTGGAATGTTCCACAACCTCCTAAGTGGCCTTGTTGATTCCAATGCAGTCTCTGCACAGGGCCACTGTGATGGCTCCAAGTGTAGACCCTTAACTTCCCTGCTTAGAAAACTCTTCTGTGCATCCAAGCCCTTTTCTATGACCTGAGAGGCACTTCATGACCTCCAGATTTCACTTTCCTGTCAAACCACACACATCAGTCACCCCAAGTCACCGAGGCTTCATGGACAGACCCAACTATTTGCACATGTGTATCTTTAACTATGCCTTTCCCTCCACCTAAATGTCCTTCACTCCTGTGTTCATCTGGCAGACTCTTACTCATCCTTCAAAACCCTACTGAGGCTTCACCTTCCAGGTAGCATTGCTCTCATGTGCTTCTGAGCCACCTTCATACCTATAACCTACTGCTAGTAAGTTTTTACTGCTTCACATTACAATGATTGTTCATCGGAACATCCCCCAAGTTTTCTAGAAAGCGACTGCCCAGGATCTAGCACAGTCTGTCGTATCATAGGCACTAAATACACTTTGTTGATATGGAGGATTTTCCCAAATTGATCAAGCTGATTCCTCTCACCAAGTACAACTACCGCAGGGAAGAAAAATCATCCTCTTACTTAGGAAAAAAGAATTACTTGACATGTCTTAAAACTGTAAAACCCATGAACAAGCACTTTATCCTTCTTTTTGCAGTTCCTTTTTCTTTTTTATTGCATGGCTATAGTCTGGATAAGTTGCCTGAGTTTTATTCATTTTCCAAACTCTGATGGTTATCTTGGGGGGTGGGGTGGGATGAAACAACAAACAATACATTGTAGCTTTTTTCTTTTTCAGAGACATATATAGAGCAGCCTCTGAAGAAGTATTAATATTGAGAAAGATGCTATTATCTGCATTTTATTAATTAATCCATACATCTACCTGTCATTCTTTCTTTTCTATGGCCTTCCTCACAGCAGTGGTGCACACTCTGCTGTTGGTAAATTGGCACAATAAATCTGGTGGGACCACCTCTATTTCCAGCACTTCACTTAACATTTTATCACACGGTTGTGGTCTCAGGATTGAAGTCAGTTAAAAAGATTAATACCATTTAATACCACCCAGAAGGAAGATGCCAGAAATCTGTTTAAGGTCTCGTTATTCATGTCTTCATTCCCTTTGTGTGTGTATTCTGATAAGCATAGCCATCCTTTTTAGGCTGCTGCTAATAACTACTTAAAATGATTAAGGTAACTAGTTATTTCCTGTAAGAAAATTGCTCTGCTGTCATTAACACAGAATTAAAACGGCTCCCATTTCATCTTTAGCACACAGCCTCTTGCCCCCCAGTTGCCTTAAATAAACAGAGAATCATCTCAAGGAGGCTGTGTGCTCCTTTATGAGACATGCTCTGAATAGGCAAGGAGAGGAAGTGTGTAGCTTTGCAGAGGAGCCCATTATGGAGGCGGATGCTGGGGAGGGATACCTGGCGGACACCTGTTTTGTAAGCACATACCCCTGACTTGCCATGGGGTTTGCAGGAGTATGGTTCACGTAATTAGCATAATTGTTGTTACTCCTGTGTGGCCTGAGCAATGTAAATGGGATCCAGGACTCTCTAAAATCTACCAGTTCTCTGGATCAGGGGTTCTAAAATTTTCTCTTCCTTGGACACATGCATGGCATTCACCTGTGATACACACTCCCATGGGAATGCTCTGCCTTTGGAGAAAGACCCACAGATATCTTGTCAGGACATAAAAACCAGGATCACTTTCAGCTCCCCTAACTAGTAATGGTAAGTGAGTAATGAAGGCTGGTTATTGGGGTTTTGGCACAAATAAGTTTCACCAGTGCTACTTAAGGTGGAATCTATGAACATGCATTCTTCATGTTTGTTTGAGTACCATTTTCAGTTCTAGATATATACCTAGAAGTGGAATTGCTGGGTTATATGGCAATTTTATGTTGATCCTTTTGAGGGCCTGCCAAATTGTTTTCCTACATTTTTAAACAGCACTTACCTGTTCCTGGCATTGAGTGAGATCATTTGGGGTTGATCTTGCACCGTGCACTTGGACAATAAATCTCTAGAGACAGGATACCAGAGGGGCTGGAGGAATCCAAGCAGTCTTTATGGATCTGTCACATTGTCCTTCTCACTCTCTCCTTTGCTCTTACTCTCTCTCCCACCTTAACCATCTGCCACAAGCGGCCTCATCCAGCATTCTCATCACCTAGGAGCTTGTTGGAAATGCAGAACCTGGGACCCTGCCCAGACTACACTGTATCAGCATCTTGAGGAGTATAACCCAGGCATCTGTACTGAAGAAGCTGTCTGGGTTATTCTTATGATTTCTCAGGTTTGAGAAATGCTGAGACAAGCACTGGGTGTTATTCTGTATGTTGGTAAATTGAACACCAATAAAAAATTAATTTATTTAAAAAAAGAAAAAAAAAGAACTTTATTTTAAAAATAAAAGATTGTCTATTTGAATATTGAAAAAAAAAAAAGAGAGAGAGAGAGAGAAATGCTGAGACAGAGCTAGATGCAGACTTCCAGCCACCCTCTTTCCTCTCACATTGGAAAACCTCCCGGCAGCAAAGTGAATGAGGGAGATACTGCTTTAGGGACAGTTTTGAGTCTGCTCTAATTTATATAAAATCAATCATTTGTAATCCTCTCCACTTTGAGTAGATTGTGTGTACACCACTTCATTTACAATAATAATACTAGATTATTCTGGGCAGTGCTGCATGGAGCCCACCTTGGCCCCATGTTACCAGTGACTGTCAATTGGTCTCTGCAGAAATAAGCCAGGCTCTTCTTAATAATTCTAGAGATGGGGCACCTTAGTGCCAAAGCCAAAGCCCTGCCTTTGGCTCAGGTCATGCTCCTGGGGTCCTGGGATTGGGTCCTGCATCAAGTTCCCCGCAGAAAGCCTCCTTTCTCCCTCTGCCTATGTCTCTGCCTCTTTCTCTGTGTGTCTCTCATGAATAATAAATAAATAAAGTCTTAAAAAAAATTCCAGACACTGTGCTCTTCTTCAGCGCCCATGCCAAACTGCAAGTGTGATGATTGGTCTACGGAGGAGTCAAATGCCCCGGGTTAGCCCTCTGTGATTCCCTGATAGCCAATGGCAGCACTGATGTGTGATATTTGGTATTTGTGTTAAGCCCTTCACATCTCTGCTGATCAAGAAGTGGCAATGTAGCGGAGTGTTGAGACCATGCATTTTATTGTCAGACAGACCAGGATTCAAAACTTCCACTTGAACTTGAACCTGTTTCTTAATTCTTCAAGTAGTCAATATATTGCCTGCAAAATGGGTTAATAATCTCTACTACCTGGAATATGCATCTGATAAATAGAGTGTATTATTGTAATTGATCTTGCTGATGGTATATGTGGGAACTCTCCATGGTGCTTCTGTCCTCCTTCTCTACCTCTCCTTTTAATAATAATAAAAAAGAAATACACAGAGAGAGGCAGATGGTTATGGTAGGGTAGAGAGAATGAGAGAGAGGCACCTGTCATGGATCCCTAAAAGCTTCTGGAAGTACTGCAACCCTCTGGACATTTCCTGTTTCTAGATGGTTTTTGTTCAAGTGCACTCTCTTGTGAGCTCTTAAATTCAGTGCCTGGTAAGGGTAAGTGCTCAATTTAAAAATATAGAAAAGACAGTTTGGTTGTTCCTTAAAAAGTTAAACATACAATTATCATTTAACTCAGCAATTCTACTCCTAAGTATAGATCCAAAAGAACTGAAAATAGGTACTCAAACAAAAACTTGTGCATGCATATTTATAGCCACACTATTCACAACAGAGAAAAGGTGGAGATGATCCACATGTCTGTCAATGGACGAATGGATAAACAAATTATGGTCTACCCCTACAGTGGAGTATCAATCAATCATAAAAAGGAATAAAACACCCATACATGCTACAACAGGAATGGGCCTCAAAAACATTATGCTGAGTGAAAGAAGCCAGACATCAAGGATTATATATTGTACAATTCCTTTTATGTGCAATATCCAAAATAGGCAGATTGTTGTTGTCCAAAATAGGAGCTTATTTGATGGTTACATCTACATAGATAGAAAGCACATGGGTGGTAGCCAGCAGCTGGGGATGGGGGTAAGCATGAGAAGTGACTATTTTAATAAGTATGATTTTTTTTGGGGGGGGGATGACAAAAGTGTTTTGGAACTAGATTAAGGTGGTGGCTGCACAATTTTGTTGTACTGAGAGCCACAGAATTGTCCACTTTAAAATGGTTAATTTAATGTTACTGAAATTAAGAAATGAATAAAAAATACATCTAGACATTTAAAAAAATAAAAAAATGAAAGGTTGAGCTTGAATAGTTGGTTTAGGTATTCCTGAAAGCACAAAAGGATGGAAAAATACCTTTTTTTTTTTTTGAAAAAGATATTTTATTTCTGTTGCTCCTTGCTATAGCTAAAAATCCCTCAGTCTGTGCAGGGAACTCCAGTGAGGGATGTATGGCTCTCTGGCAGGTGTACATGGCCATAAATTTGGCCTTGCTGGTGCAAGGATTTCAGGTAAGAATCAGGAACTGTGAAAGCTGTTAACAACTCAGCTGTTTCCAAGACAGGTGAGCATCTAAGACAGGGCCATGGGCAAGGTTTAGTGCAGTCAGGAGAAAAATGTGAAGGAAATGCATGTAGGCAAGCCCTCCTGAGAGACAGATTCAGGAGCATAAAATTGGCAGTTTTTCTCCATTAAACAATTTGGGATGATCTGAAGTCTCCTCCAAGTTCCTGTCTCTCTCTTTATCTTAATTAGCAAAGCAAAGTCTTAGGTACAATAAGCCCTCTTCTTCCCTAATGGATTAGTTAGAAAATAGGAAACTGAGCTTTTGGGAGAGTCTCATAATCAAGGAATGAAGGAAAGAGGGACAGGACAGTCTACAGACTAAGAGCTATGTGCTGGGAGGTGACTCCCAATCCATTAATTCACATACGAATTCATTCACCTTCAAAAACAATTGCACTCTTTTTTTGTGTACTGTAAGGAATCAAAGATATACGTGAGCTAGTCACTCTCTCCCCCCTCAAAGAATTTACTATCTGTTGAGGATTGAAGGGGAGATGAAGACACAAACAATTATTAAACAAGCCAGAGTGGCGTGTGTCAGACTGTATTGTGAACATGGATCACTTGGGGATCTTGTTAAAATGCAGATCTGATTCACTATGTCTGGGGCAGGGCCTGAGATTCTGCATTTCTCAGAGTAATGAGGTGAAATCCACACTTCTGGTCTGAGGACCCCCGCTTGACACAGCAAGGAGCTAGACTATGATAACGGAGTGATGGTATAAAGTGGGGTTCAGCAAACTAGGGCCTGTGGGCCCCATCTGGTTGGCTGCCTGTTTTTGCATGGCCCATGAATTAAGGAAGGTTATAGACTTTTAAATGGAAAGTAAAGGAAGAATGCACTTTTATGATATCTGAAAATTATATAAAATACAAATTTTAGTGCCCATAAATCATGTTTCATTGGAACACAGATGCTCCCATTCCTTTACTTATTGTCTATGACTGCTTTCTTACTACAATGACAGAGTTGAGTATTTGCAACTGAAAACATATGGCCCACAAAACCTAAAATATTCACTCTCTGGCCTTTTATGGGAAGTTTGTTTATCCCTATCATAAAATAATAAGGGATTTCAAGAGAGAGGAAGAGACTGACTATTTCCTGCTGGATCCATTGAGAGTTTTTTTTTTTTTTTTTTTTTTCCATTGAGAGAAGTTTTAAGGAGGAAGGGCATTTGAGTGTCTTGACCAGAATCTGAATGGCAGCCTTTTGGGAAGAAAAAAAAAAATCCACTAGATACAAAATCCTGGAAGTTGGAAACACAGGGGGTGTGATAGCAGGTCAGTGTTAAAACCAGGAATAAACCAGGCTACTGTCCAGGCAACCAATGTGGAAACATCCTTAAAGCTTACCCTCTGAATGGGAAAGAAACATGGCCTGATACAAAGAAACCCATTCCCAACTCTGGGAAGATAGAGGCCAGGCAAGCATCTGGTGAACTCTGTGCGTGTGTATGCGTGAACAACAATAAAGGCTAAGCATAATATGAATTAAATGTGAGGATTTGGCACCTAGTGGTTCCCAAAGTCGAGGAGGGACACTCTCCCTCAGGGAGTGTTCAGAAATGTATCCAGGTGTTTTGGGTTGTCATAATAATTGGTGAATATTTACTGACATTTACTGTCCAGGGCCAGGGAAGCTAAACAGATTTTCAATGAGATGCAGAGGATAGTAGTTCTTGGCAACGTCGAACTGATTTCTCCTAAATGCTGAAAGCACCCCATTAACAGAGTTAGGCTGGGGACTCTTCTGTGGTGCAGAATGGCCATGGGTTGAGGAATTAAAAGATGGAATAAAGAGAATGCATCCTGCTTGGACGCTGGTGAATGGAGATCAGGCTGGAGAGTATACTGATGCTAATGCTTGGCCATTGGAGTGGAAGTCTTCCATACCCACCCCCTACCCTCCCCGCACTCCAGAAGAGCCAGAATGCCAGGCTAATGTACAAATTAAATTCCAAGAGAATCTATGTGTAGGGAAAGAGGTCTTTCTTTCAAGACCATTTATCCACCACCACTCTCTTTCAGCCATCATCTGCATGGTGGCCAGATTGCTGGGTTTGGAGTCAGGAAGAGCTGGGTATGATTTCTGCTTTCCTCTTCTTGGCTGGTGATCCTGGGCAAGTTATTTCAATTTTCTAAGCCTTAGTTAACCTGACTTGCAAAATGATTATGGTGAAGGAGTTTTGCAAAAGTTGATGAAGATATTCCATGGGGCAGGCTTAGTATAATGCTGGGGGCTGCAGCAGTGCCTAGGAACTGTGTTTCCTTCTCTCTTTGCTTCGATGAGTGAACACCGATTTCTCTTGCTAATGGTGCCACTATTGGCCAGCTGGCAAAATCAAAGAAACAGTTTTAGCCAAGAATGTCATTTATAGGTATAAACAGATTTCTCACCGTCAGCACTACTGATGTTTTGGGCTCAATAATTCTTTGTTGTGGGGGCCATCTTGTGCATGGTAGGCTGTTTCTCAGCATCCCTGGCATCTATGCACTAGATACCAGTAGCATCTCCTACCCAGACAACCAAAATTATCTCCAGACATTGCCAAATGTTCCCAGGGAGGCGAAACTGCCCTTGGTTTGAGAACCACTGATTTAAGGAGGGGGAAAAAGAAATAGTGGCTATTTTGGATGAAGGGAGAAATGTGGGATTGCTTTGTTTTGGTGTCTAAGTGAAAATTCTGACCATAAACCTCCAAACCCTATAGTTTATAAATGCCAATCACAGTATGTTTTCACTCAATGCACCAGGTCCTGGAGTCAGACAGAAACGAGGCACAGTGCCTGTTTCCCGGGCCTGAACAACTTGTTTTGCAGAATCCCATCTGGGGAAGAAGGTTCTTGAAACTCTGACCACCAAGCAGTCATTCATTTTCTAGACAGGGCCTGCCATTGGGTCTCTGGGAAACATGTGGTTGGGCAGCTGAACTGATAAGATGCGAGGCTGGGGGGATTTATGCTGGTGCTTATTCTGAGAATTGGACCAAGGCACAGGTTAAACCTGCTGGCAGAATGAACCCTTGCCACTGTGGGGAGGCCGGATTTATCTCAGGGGATATGGTTTGGTGACAAGACTGATTATGTGGGGTGCACTGTTTATATGAGTGTAATGTACTCAGGGCTCAAGGCAGAAGGTGGGTTTTATAAATCAGCAGATAAGTAAAATAAATGCGTTGGGTTAGATACTTCCGCTGTCTGGATTAAGGTGAAAGGGGATGGTGAAATACACTTATTCAAGGGAATTCAATAAACTTAGCGGGTTCTCGCTTAAATGATCAGTTATTACCACCACCCAAAGACTCCCCCTGCTGCCCCCAAGGCCATATTCTCTAAGAAAATTCTAGAATGTTTGCAATGGAAGCAGGATCTTGTTTTTTTCTTTCCTTCTGGGGGGAGGAAGGACAGGGGAAGAAGGAGAGGGAGAGAATCTTAAGCAGGCTCCACGCTGGGCATGGGGCTCAATCTCACGACCCTGAAATCACGACCTGAGCTGAAATTAAGTGTTAGACACTTAACCAACTGAGCCATCCAGGCACCCCATGGGATCTTGTCTTCTTGACACCAATAATCAAAAAGTAAAGAAATGGAAAGACTCCCTGATGCGGTTTGGGAGAAGAGAGGAAACCTAATGTTTATGAAGGGCAACTCTGTGCCAGGTGCTTGATATTGTCACACACATCTCATTTAATTCACATAGAAATCCTTTGGAATGATTACTTCCAAGCTTGTTTGCTTGTAAGTACCACCAGGTATGCTTATTACAAATCCTGAGATGTGAGTCTCACCCTTAGGCCTTCTGAATCTGACTCTCTGGGAAAAGAAGGAAATCTGTATTTTTAAACAGCATCTTCTAATGATAGGGGGTTTCCAAATGATTAGGTTAGTTTGGGGAACACTGTCATTTATCATCTCAAAGTTAGAGATATGGAAACCAGGCTTTGTCTGACCCCAATTCTAAAGACTTTTTGTGGCTTCATGCTGCCTCCTTGGAAATGACAGATTCAATTAGGACTCAGACAAGACAGGCTTAAAATTTGTCTCTGCTTTGCATATTGGTTCCTTAGAGCTTTGAGAGCTGGTGTAGTGAGGAGGACAAAGCCTGTGACTGGTGTCAAAGGACCTGAGCTACTGCACTGCAGTGACCTCGGGCAAGTTCCTAAAGCTCTCCTGGTCACAGTTTTTTCATCTGTAAAATGGTGATAAAAAGTAATACTTGCTCTAACTGCCCTGAGAATCACTGCGTGGATCGAATGAGATACCAGATGTGAAAGAGTTCTGCAAACAGAAAAGCTGTCTGTGAGATCTTACTGTGATGGAGTCCTGATTAAGTGGATGCCCAATTATCCGCCTCACCAGTTCCTATTTTGTGTAAAGCCTTTGTAAAAGTCTGGATCTTTCCTCCTCATCTTTGGATCACTCCCCATGGTGTGGTCAACATGAGGACAAGGGATTCACACCTGAATTGACAGATTAACGCACAAGGGTGCTCATCAGTGGAGGCTGCCTTCTAAGGGGATGTGTACATATATTGTGTACTCCTGCTATACGGCAGCAACCATGCCATGGGATTCACCGGGACAGCAGAGTATTAAGCAGGCCACCCCTTTAGCGGGGATAGTTGTGTTACCTACGTCACCCCCTAGTGACTGCGGTGGTCAATGCACCTAGAGACACCTAAACATGGGTTCCCCCCACCCAGCCTGTTGCAGGAATAGATGCTCCCAGAGATGTCCATGTTCTGATCTCTGAAATCTTCAAATATGTTACCTTACATTGAAAAAAGGGACTCAGCAGATGTAATTAACTGAAGGATTTTGAGATGAGCACAGTATCTTGGATTATCCAGGTAAGGTCAACGTAACCACATGGGTCCTTGTAAGGGAAAGAGGGATGAGGGAGAAGAAAAGAGGGGATGGGATGTGGGAAGCAGGGGCTGGAGCCATCCAGTACGAGAACGATTCAACAGGCCATTGCTGGCTTTGAAGATACATTCTTCCCCCAGAGCCTCGAGAAGGCATGTAGCCCGACCAAGACCTTTATTTTGCCCAGTGAAACCAATTTGGACTTCTTCTTTTTTTGTTTTAAATATTTTTATTTATTTATTTTAGAGAGAGAAAGAAAGCAGGAATGGGAGGGGCAGAGGATGAGGAAGAGACAATCTCAAGCAGAATCTGTGCTGAGCTTAGAGCCCAACTTGGGGCTGAATCTCATGACCCTGAGATTACCACCTGAGCCCAAACCAAGAGTTGGATGCTCAACTGACTGTGCCACCTAGGTGCCCCAGCCAGTTTGGACTGCTGACCCCTAGAACTGTAAGACAATAAATTAGTGTTGTTCTAAGCCAGGAAGTTTGTGATAATGTGTTAAAGTAGCCCCAGGAAAGGAACGCACCTCCTCTTTCAGGGTTTAGCAGTGGGGTGCAGAACAGCATGCTAGTGAAGGCTGGTCCCAAGCACTGCAGGGCACTCAGAGGCCTGCTGGCACTAAATGCTAGCCCCCCTCCCAAGTCTTTGGGACCACTCGTACATGCCCATGTGTTCTCTGAGGCCCCGTGATGGGAGCTGGTACTGCTCGGGTTGAGAAGAACAGCTTAAATGGCTGAGACACCTGGGGAAGAAAGATACATGTTCGAGTGGGCCTCAGAAAAATAGAATTTTAGAAACACATGTAAAGCTCAATGGTCTTCATTAGCATTACTGGCTCACCACTGGACTGCGAACTCCTCTTCACACCTCTGTGTCCCCTGCTCTTTAGGGCCCACTGCCTGGCCCAGAGTAGGTGTGTTCTAAGTGTTTGTGAGGAAAATAAATAGGTTCTTTGATTAATTATTTCTCAGGTCTCCAAGAAGGTTTTATGATGCCTTAAAATATTAAAATGTGTAACCTGAAAATAATGAAATAAAATCTCATTAAAAGGAGCACAGAAAGAGATGTCTAGGCATCTGGGATGGGAGGTAGGTGGGATGTAGGGAGGGTTGGGCTCCTGTGTCTGAATACCACCTTTGGCCTTGAATTTCTCTGCAAAAGTTAGATGGGCAACATCCACTTAAAAACCCCTTTGGGTCTCGGGTGGAGGTCAAAGGTGAATCCAAGAAGTGTATGAGGAGTGACATGTTTACCAGATATGGCCCAGTGGAGACTTGCACAACTGAAAATGCAAATGTATGTTTGATCTCCAAAAACGTCCCTTATAATTAGGCAAGAGATGGTTGGAAAACACGCCCAGCTTGATTAGAGATAGCCAGAGGCGTGCTGTTGTGAGCGGTTTATTAAATTATTGAGATGTCTGGAGGCTACAGATGCCAGAGAGGATGATGCGAAGAGTCAGAGTTGGGAGTTTACAAATCACTGGAGATCCTCTCCTGTCAGTGGCAGGACAGGAGAGGAAGCTCTGGGGTGGGGGGTGGGGAGAGGATGCTAGGGCGTCACTCTGTCTTTCAGGCAAAGAAAACAAACAAACCCACATGCAGTCCCTTGTGTCTCTTCCTGTTTCTGCAAAACCGCCAGGTACAGCTTCTCTGTGTTATTGATGCTAATGACCCACCTAATGGCCCTGCAAGAAGGATTTCAAATTTGCAAATGACAGCTTTTGCAGGCACCACAAATCATGGAGCCTCGCAATCAAAGGCAAAGGGGCCCAGATCATTGAAGGACTTGGGATAATGGGTGATAAAATGCAGTTTAATGCAGACAAATGTGGAATAATATGTCTTGCAACAAACCATCAGAAGGAGGAACAGCTGCTAAATGAATCGCTTTGCATACACTGACCAGGCACTTGAAGTGGCCCTTTGCAGCAGCCAAAGAGTTGACAGAGGGAAAGGCTGTAGAGAATGCTGTCTATTGCTGGATGAGAACCCCAGAAAAGTCAGAGGGAGGAGAATGACCAGGTTAGCACCTGCCTTATAGGTACCCAATGCCCGGGTTAGATGCTGGTGGCTGCATCTCAGGCTCCTACTCAGCCTCCAAATGTTGGGGTTTCAGGGTGCCCCTGGGTTTGGACCTTGGCCTTCTCTTCTCTAGTTTCTATCTCTCCAAAGAATCTCAATCAGGTCCTTGACTTTAGGTAGCACCTACACCCTGAAGACAGCCCAAGTTCAACTGATGTCTCCCTAAAACTCTAGGTCAGTGGGTCTCCAAGGTTCCTACATATGAGAATCATCTGAGGGATATTTTTAAGAATCCCGATATCCAGACCACACCCTAGAGCAATCAGTCAGAAGCTCTGGGGTGGGACTCAGGCACCAGCTTTTACTCTACAAGTGATTGAGAACCCCACGCTAGACTTCTTTACCCAACTGCCTACTTAATTTCTCCTCTTGGATGTATAAAAACTTAACATGGCCAATAAACTTGATTATTGTCTCCACTCCACACCTAGTTCTCTTGAGTCCATACCATCTACCGATTGCTCAGGCTCCAAAACTAAGCTTTATTCTTTTTTTTTTTTTTTTTTTTACTTTCTCTAAGTATCTACATCCACCAGCAAATTCTTCAACACTAACTTGAAAACATTCAACACCATCCTGCCATTAAGTCTAAACTTAAACACTGCAACTTTTGCTTACATTTGACTTCAATCCATTCTCCCTTTGGTATCCAGGATGATCTTAAAACTATCAGCAGACCATATCATTCCTTGTTTATTTATTTTATTTTTTTATTTTTAAAAAATTTTATTTATTTATTCATGAGAGACACACACACACACACAGAGGCAGAGGGAGAAACAGGCTCCATGCAGGAAACCCAATGTGGGACTCGATCCCAGGTCTCCAGGATCACGCCCTGGGTTGAAGGCGGTGCTAAATCCCTGAGCCACCCAGGCTGCCTTCATTTCTTCTTTAAAAGACTTTGATGGCCTCCCTCCCATGTAGAATAAAATCCAAGCTAATTATCCCAACTTCTGAAGCCTTATTTTGTGAAATCAACAGGATATTCAGTAGATGACAGTGTATGACTTCCAAAGCTATATAATAAAACATCACAACATCCTCTTATGTTCTCTTGGATCATTCGCTCTGGGAAAAGACAGCTGCAATGGTCGTGAGGACACGGCAAGCAGCCCTATGGAGAAGTGTGTGTGGTGAGGACCTGAGGTCTCCAGCCACCAGCCAGTGCCAACTCCCCCGATCCACATCAGTGCACCATCTTGGAACTGGATCCCCCAGTCTCGTCAAGCCCTCAAGAATGTTCGTTCACAAATGATGGAAACACCTGCTGACATCTGTCTGTAACCACTTATGAGACTTCTAGCAGAGCTTCCCAGATTCTTGACCCATGGAAACTGTGTGAGATAATGTTTACTGTTTCAAGCCACTAAGTTTTGGGATAATTTGTTAAGTAGCAATGGATAACTAATAAGTTGATTCATAAAAAATCTGAGAGTGTGGAGACCTCTGCATTGCCCTAAACTATTCTGAACCACAGTTTGTACTAGTGACCAGTTTTATCACTAAGCATCTTTAAACTTCAGCTTTCTTGTCTATAAAATGGGAATAATATTCATCCCTACCTCTTAGGTTGCCATGGAAGATTCGAAGACAAGATGCCTGTGTTCGGAGCTACAATTGGTAGTAATATTTGTTATCATTATTCTTGGTTTTTATTATAGTTATGGGCTGTTTCATGCCTTCATCAATTTGTAGCACTATTTTCTCTCCGTGATCTGCATCCTTTCCCCATCTACCTGCAGAACCATTCCTTCTTCCAGAAGCATGTAATCAAAATAGCAGCAGCCATTTATCATATGCTACATAACATACTATGCTGGGGACTTTACAAAGCAGAGATTTTTAAGTCTCTGTTTACAAATGAGAAATCTAAGTCTTGAGAGGCTGAATAACCTCATGTAAGGGCCCTAGTGCTGGCGGGAGCAGCCAGGATTCCAGGCCAGGGCGATTCAATTCCAAAGGCCATTCTCTTTTCAGGACATCAGAGTGTACTCGGTAATCCTCGAATGAATGAATACGTAATGCAGTATCATCTGTTATATAAACAGCAGAGGAGAAGGTGGATGATTTGTGTGCACTCATTTCCACTTTGAGATATATACAATTACATGATGAAATGATGTCACAGGAAGTAGAATTTTGGCTTTTTACTGGACAGCTTTTTGTTTCACGTGACCTGGTGGTTGCCAGTGACAATTTCTGTTATACAGGCTGACATCCTGTACATTCGAATCTGTCCCCACTCTCCATATGTCCTGTGGTGCAGAGAATATGCCCTTGCTTTCATACTGGCTTGAGTCACTTTCAGAGTTTTCTGAGAAAAAAAAAAAAAATCCTGACCACTAGGAGTGCTTATAAATGAAATGTGGCTCTGGAAACTTGATCTAAGAGAGTGTGTGTAATGTTTATGTGTTTTGGCTATACAGAATAGTTCAGTAAACCATATGATATTAATTTTAAATTGTGCATATGGATAGATAAACAACTGGGGCCTCGAAGAGGTAATCATGCAACGTACTGGAAAATGCATCATGTTAGATCTGCCTCACCTATGTGCTATATACATGTGAGTAGATTACTTATTCTCTGAACCTCCATCTTCTCATCTGTAAAATGGGGATAGTAACATCTAGTTCAGTTCTTTTTTATTTTATTTTTTTTGAGATTTTATTTATTCATGAGAGAGAGAGAGAGAGAGAGAGAGGCAGAGACAAAGGCAGAGGGAGAAGCAAGCTCCATGCAGGGAGCCTGATGTGGGACTCGATCCTGGGACTCCAGGATCACACCCTGGGCCAAAGGCAGGCGTTAAACTGCTGAGCCACCCAGGGATCCCCATCATCTAGTTCAGTTCTATTGTGAGGATTAAGCATATATTAAGTCTTACATGATCTGGGCCTCCCATTCTTCTCTGAGCTTATATCCTATGATACCATCCCCCTGCGTACTCCTTTTTCAGCTACATCAACCTCCTGGCCATTCCTTAAATTCATCAAGCAAGTGTCCACCACAGGGCCTTTGCACCAGCTCTTCTCTTTGCTTCCACTACTCCCCTCCAGATACCCAATGGCTCACCCCTGCAAGTCTTGGTTTCCATGTCCTCTCTTCCATGAAATCTCTTTTGACTACCCTAATTAGTTCTGCACCCTCCTCCAGCTGCTCCAGAGACCCCCTGCTTTGATTTCTTTTCTTTCCATAGCATTTACCACCTCTTTATATGCAAAACAATGTATTTATTTATTATTTACAATCCATCTTCTATTGCTAGAATATAAACTACGTGAGGGCCATGATCTTTGTGCTTTACACACTGATGTGTCCCCAGCAAGCAGAACAGAGCCTGGTACATAGTAGACACACCACGAGTATCTACTGAATGAACGAATGAATAAGTACATGAATAAATACATGAATGAAATCACTCAGTGCAGTGCCTGGCTTATTATCCACTAAAGTTATCTGTTATTGTTGTGACCTGGATATCCCTATTGTGGAGTCATGAATAATTTAAAATTTTAAATGCCTCAATTTTACTACCTACCACCTCTGCAGCACTGCAGGATCCCATCCCTCTTCCCTGCCACTCCCATGCCTTCCAGTCATTTCTAAGACCGCACAGGGGCCCAGGTAACCAGTCTGCTTTAGCTGTCCAGCTCCTCACTCGCAGTGGTGTGCGATTCTTGGTCACGAGGAGGTAGTCTCCTCATCTGTCCTAACCCTCTGTAGGATTCTGCTTCCCTGCCTCCCTCTGAACCCGGCAGACTCTGGAGCTGCTTTTATTGTGCTCTATGCTGCTTCCCTGCCCACCCGCCCCACACATCACTCTAGCACAGCGAATGCCACTACTGCTGCTCTACCACAGGCCCTGGGCACTATTGCTGTGTGCTCCCTGGAATTGGAGAAAATGTTCCCCCTCTACTCTCTGTTGCGATGGCTCACCTGGATCCTGAAGCAAAACAACTTGTGTTCCTAGCTGCTCAAGATTGCTGCTGGACAAGATAATTCCCCTCTAGTTTTTACTCAGGCCACCTAACAAAGAGACACCAACTCGCTCTCCATTATCATGCTCTTGTCTTTGCTCCAAGCTTCCTTTGAACCAATCTCCTTCCTTTTCCTTCAACCAGAGACATGCATGGCCTCCACACCTGCTGATTCATGCAAATGCCTGTCGGCTGGCAGGTATCCTCTGACCTCACACCCAACCTTTGCTTAGCTTCAGCCAAGATGTCCCTCCAGAGCATCAAAAACAAAACCAGTCATGGTTAGGATGAAATTACTAAATAAATAAATAAATAAATAAATAAATAGATAAATAAATAAATAAATAAATCAAGCAGCATTGCAGAAGAACACAATGCCTTAAATTACTGTGTGTAATTTAAGTCCGGTCCCTACAAAGGTCCGGTTATGCATGACAAGGCTACTGTCACAGCCCAACAGATGGCCCACAGTATCAGAGCAGCACTGATCTTGTTACAGCAAAATCCATTAAATGAGAAATTCTCCCCAGCAGGTGTGCACACCAGTTTTATACCCACATGGGAATCCATCTCTTCACGAAGACATTGCTTTGGTGGTATTTATAGGCTGATGGTTGCAGGGTGAAGAGAGGGGTGACTGATATTAATATTAATTGCAATCACTTGCATTTATCTAGTGCTTTATGCTTTTTCAAAAATGCTTCCACAGCTGTTCCCTCATTTGCTTCTTGCAATATATGTCTATGAGGAAGGCATTAGATTGAGGGCAGTGAACCCAGGACGGCAGGCAAATTTCATTCCTTCCTGGCAAGGTCTCAGAATAAGTCTGCCTCATGTCTGCTGTGGTTGGAAGTCTGGTCTTAGGGTGGTGAGCCTGCAGGCCATGAAATGCTGCAGGGAGAAGCAGAACAGGAATCCCAGCCCTGCCTCCTCCCCTATAGGGGTGTGTTTGGGGACCTGGCGAAGGTCCCTGTAAAGGTGGTACTCTTAGCTGGGATGTTGCAGGGATCCCTCACCAAGTCTCCCCATCTCTATCCTTGTCCTGCTTCTATCTGTTCTCAATGCGGCAGCCAAAGGGACATCTGAAATCCCATTTCAGACTGTGTCACTGGAGTGCCCCCACTACCCCCACTCCCAGTGAAGGTGGAAGGCTTGACAATGGCTGACAAGGCCCTCCACCCATGGCCTGGCCCCACTACCCTCATCTCCCCACTCCCACCTCTGCTTATTCACACTCCTGCCACATTGGCCTCCTTGGTGTTTCTCGAACATGGCACACCTCACCTCAGTACGTCCATGGTCCCTGCTTTCTCTGTCTTCCACATTCTTCCCCGTCTTTGCTTGGCTCATACCCCACCTTCTCAATGGTGCCTGTCTCAGTTTCTCCAGACCTCCCCTTGCCTGCCTACCCTACTTTTTCTTTCCTTATCCCTCTTGCCTTGCTCCGTGTATTGCTTTTTCTGAGACTCTAAGCTTCTTCTACCACATATATCAAGTTGCCCAGGTGGCCATGACAAATTACCACAAAATACAGAGGTATATATTTCCTCACAGTTCTGGAAGCTAGAAAGTCCAAAATCAAGGTATGGGCAGAGTTAGTTCCTTCTAACAGTGGATCTGAGGGAAAAATCTGTCCCATGCCACTCTCCTTAGCTTCTGGGTGCTGCCACCAATCTTTGGCATTTCTTGGCTTATCGCAGCATGACTCCAATCTCTGCCTCTATGTTCATGTGGCTGTCTTCGGTGGGTGGCTGTGTCCACAATTCCCTCTTCTTATAAAGATACCCATCATTGGATAGGGCTCACCCTAATAATCTCATCTTGATTCAACCAATGATATCTTTAAAGACTATTTCCAGATAAGGTCACATCCACAGGCACCTGGGTTTAGGACTTGAACATACCTTTTCGGGAGACAGAAATCAATCCCCAACACTGTAAATTTAATATTTTATTATGTTTCTTGGTTATGGTCTGCTTCCCTCTGTGAAGATTGGAGCCTTTGTTACATGGACTGGTTAGATCAGAAGATACTCAACGAATGTCAGCTTCCTTCCCTCAAGGTCTTCATCCTTTAAGTATTATTTATATCCCCAAATGAAAGTCTCATGTAGTTAATTCTCAATTATCCACCCATACTTGGGAACTGGCCAAGAAAGGTACTTTCACAGATCATTTCTAATGTATTGCCAGAAGAACCCTCCTTTGACAAATTGGGCATTCTATCAAAATTGCTAGCTTATATTCAAATTCCATTTACATAGAGGCTGCCACAGCCTACAGAAGGTAATGACTTGCCTTAGCATATAGAAGCCTTAAATGAATTGTTTCCACTGAGATCTCCTTCCTTCGGCAGACCCTGCATCACCTGCCCTCCAACCACCCATCCTACCTTAGGCCTCGCCCAAAGTTTGGCACCTCGCCCAGATTTCACAAGCCCTTCCTTAGAATATAGCAACTAGTCCAGAGAATCAGAACCCTGTCATCTGAGAGCCAGAAGGGATCCTAGAAATCATTCATTCATTTACTTGCTCCATGATATATTTCTTGAGCACCTCCTAAGTGCCAGACATTATTCCCTTTATGTCCCCTTTAAGCCTCATAGCATCCTATGAGGTGGGCTGTAGGGTCCCTGCCCTACAGGTAAGAGCACAGAGGCAGAGAGATGGTAAGGACTCACTTGAGATTACCCAGCTGATAGGTGGCAGATCCAGACCCAAACCCAGGATGCTTGGGTTTGAAGCCCTTTGAATGACAGTGTCTTGTAACCCAGCTCTTCAGCATTCTGTTCAAAGGGGGAGAGACACAGATTCTATTCTGCTCTTCTTTTAGATTATAGATGATTCTCATCCCCTCCTTGGTGACACACTAAATAGCTCATAGAGAGCTGGTGCCAGGTAGTTCTTATTCCCGGCTTAGTAAATGACTCTTTTTAAATCTCATTTTCCTAAGATCACTTTGGTGCTGGTAGATAAGGTACTGTGTGCCAGTGGCTTCCATGGGTGCCTTCAGACTCCCTCTCCCTCCTCCTCCTCCTCTCTGTCTGGGAGACTGTGTACTCTGTTCTGACTGGCTCTCATAGGGTTCTGTCAATGGCAGCCCCTCGGAGGAGGCCAGGGAGATCCAGGTCCTTCTGCACCTGGTTCCTGCCCTGCAAGCTGTCTTGGGCTGGCCGTGTCTTAAAAATCACTGCCCCTCTCAGGGCTGCCAACCCTCCTTTCAGCTTCTGGTAACTTCTCTTGCCTTTGTCCTTTTGGACCTCAGAGTAGTAACACACACACTATTATGTTAGCATCTCTGGGTTAGTGTCTTACCCCACTGGTTCTCTCATATTCACACTTTTGTAATACACTTTTCTCATATTATCCAATTGGGGCGGTGCCATTTGTATCCTGCTGTGAATCTGCTGCATACAAATAGCTGTGTCCAAGTGGTAGGGCAGGATCTCAAGGCTTAGAAGGCTAAATGTCTTCCCCCAGGTCATATGTGGAAAAAGCAGCTGCCTGGGGGCTGGAATGAAGTCCCTAGTGTAGTGCTCTGTGGCCCAAGAGGAATGTCCAATTGGCCTGAGATAAACCTCTTGGTGGCATATCAAGCACACCTGTTGACAGGTGGTTCTTGTTATATCCCCGTATGCAGTAGGTGACATGTAAATATTGGCTGATGACAAAGTATTCTGTGTTCATTAGTTACGATGATTACATTCCAAATAACCACAAGTAGGAAGTCAGCCCATTTGGAATATTAGTATCATGGAAAGGAAACTGGGACTGTCCCTAGTAGATCTAAGTCCAAATATTGGCCTGTAGAGGGCAAGGCCCTGAGACCCTTTACTCTCATGCTCCTCATCTGTAGCAGAGATAGGCTTCATTCTCCAGCATTGCTATGAGCATCCAATACAAAGATACCTGTCAGGGCCATGTTTTGGCAATACCCCCCTGAGTCCTTCCAAGCAGCCCCGTGCTTATTGTCACTCATGATAATATTTCTTCAGCATTTCACTCAGTGTCCTTAATTGGGTGCATGATGAACAAGAGTAGTGGGGTGGCAAAGAATGAGCTCCTGAGGAAACACTTAGGAAACTGGGCTTTCTGCCATTAAAATAGACAGATCTTTGTGGTGACCTAATTAAAGTTTTTAAAATTCAATTTGGACAGTTAGCAAGCTAGGCTCCTCTCCAGGAGGAATAAGGACTCAGTGCAATGACCCTAACAGATCCCGGGCTGCCTGCCATCTCAAGCAACAGAGTGTGTTTATAGAGTTCTTGCAGGGACCCAGGCTGCCCGGGAACAGTCTTGGGTAAAGAAGGTGTCCTGTGGGATCACACTGAGGTCATGGTCCAAGTGGATGCCATGACTTAGAGGAGGGCTTTTGGGGGAGGAGAGTCATGATGTATGGTTCTCACCAAGGGAAAAGTGATTTCTCTTTTGTAAACCCTGACAGTTGTTTTTTCTCTTTTGTATGATGCAAGTGCCTCAGTTAAGCTCTGATTGGTGACGCATCTGTTCAAAAAGGGCTATCTCAAATAAACACTCCACTAGATAAAGAGCCAGGCCACCTGTCTCCATCGAGTCTCCTTTGTTTTAGAGATCTTGGTTGATTTCAATAACTGACTATTTTGGGCACTTGTCATTTCTCCTCCTGTGCACTAAATTCCCGCTCTTAAGTTTTAAATTCACCAATAGTGAGCCTGTGAAACCTAGGCTCCCACCCTCAACCCTAATAAAACCAGTCCTATGTGTGCTCTCTCTCTACCTGCCACCTGGCTGTGTGGCCCCAGGTGTACTGTGTAATTTCCAGGGCCTGTAAGTAATAAACCTGTGTCTTTTCAAAGTTTCCTAAGGGTTATTATTGAACCACAAGGGCTGACCCAGCCACAGCATTGGTTACTGATAGGCTGAGAATGGTACAAAATATCTTTCAACTATTGCTATGGAAGTTTATGGAGTCTAGAAAAAACAGCATCCTTCCAAATCACCCAACCACCCATCCTTCCGTATTTCCATACATCTACCCACCTACCTCTCTGTTCATCCACCCAACATGCACTTTACTCCCCTCAAACACTGGAGGTACAATACTAACTATAACACAGTTCATGCTTTGAATGAGCTCAGTCTTTATGCAAACACTGTTAACTAAAACAGTGGTTGTAGGCTCAAGGCTCTGAGTCAGAAGACCTGGGTTTGAGTATTGACTCTGAGTTAAATGGCCACGTGATCTTGGCAAGTTACTTCTCTCTAGGTCAAGTTTCTCTTCCAAAAACTAATGCAGCTGGATTAGAGAAATGCACTCTAAGACTTCTTCCAGGTCAGACATGCTAAGATTCTATGTCCAGGCAAATTCAGTGTAGAACAGATTATCTCAAGTGTATATTGCAATTATCTAGTAAGGCTCCTCTGTTCACCTCATCCCTACAGTGTGTCTCCTGTAATGTAGGCAGAAGGGTCCTTGCTAAAGTAAATATCCTATTTCTCTTTTTATTTATCCTCCTAAGGGTGGATTCCTGTACTCTCAGGCTAAAGATCAATGTTCTTTGTTGGCCTTGCTTAACCCTTCACCTCATTTTGCATCAAGCCTCAACTCAACTTACTTTCTTTGCCCTTTACACTCATCATAGTTTCTCTTTCTACAAGGCCTCTGTCTGGACCACTCTTCCCCTCCATCCTCCGCCCAAGGAGAATTACCTATCCTTCAGATAGCAGCCTACTCACCATTTCTTCAAGGACACTTTTCTCTTACCTCTCAGGCCTGGCTCCTTTGTTATATACACACATAGAAATGTGTCTCTTTCCTTTAGAGCACAAAGCCTACTCCTGCTCTAAACTCAAACAAAGGGTTTTCTTGGTTTTAATGTTTGGCCCCTCAAGAGCCTTTAGCTCCATGAGATCAGAGACTGGGTCTAGCTTGCTCATCATGGCATTCCCTGAAACATACATACATAGAGGAAGCTCAATACCCATTTTTTTCCCTGAATAATAAAGAGAATATAGTTAGTGTCATAGGTTGGTAAATATGAATCCTGCCACACCTGGAAATGAGAGTGGGAAATGGTATCTTCACTGAGTTAGTTCACCTGGGAAAAAAACGACCTCAAAAGAAAGCTACCCATATGTTATACACTTGCTGCGGATTGAAGCAAGGTGTTCACTCTACTCCATCAAATGATTAAGACTGTCTGTCAAATTTCCAGGGAGAGGACTCCTCTGAACCATAATGGATGTCATACCAGCTGGTAAAATTTTGACAAGAGGTCTCTAAGAACTAAGGCAGGGGCTGTTCTCAGTCTGGAAAACTGGCTCAGTAGTTTAAAAAACCTTTAAAGGAAGAAAGACAATTCATAATTTTTCTTGGGCTTCCTTATAAAATATTTCAAATGTGATTCTGCATAGCATCATCAGTGGTTGAGAGCATGAGTCTGGAAGTCTAGCTGGAGTCATGGTTCTAGAGCTGGGCAAGTTGCTCTGCACCCAGCCTCAATTTCCTCATCCCTGAGGACAATGTTACATTTAGTTACCAGGTTGTTGGAAGTAGGAATGGACTTATGTAGGCTTGTGGTTCATACAGGGCCTGGCTTGAATTTGGTGCTCTATAAATGTAGGCTGTTACCAATAAGATCAGTTATTCCCTTTATCATGATTCTGTGCTCACTTACAGGTCCATCTGGTGCTCCTGATTCTTGAGTGGACCCATTTGCCAGAAGTAGGCTCCATGAGAACTGTTTACTTTCATGATCACAAACCCTGACACATCTCCTTCTCCCTACAGCACACCAAGTCTGTCAGCTACAAGAGTCGGCCCTCTTTTCAAACTTTCTGCAGAATCCATGGCTACACTGTGGTCTAAGCTGCCAGCACGTCTTGACCCAATGATTGTAGTGGCCTCCTAAGGGGTCCCTCTGCCTATGCCTTTAATCCCAACCACTATTTCCTGGTACAAAAGGTAGAACAGGCCTGTTAAAATCTCAATCAGGGGAGAGGGCACCTGGGGGGCTCAGGAGGTGAAGCATCCAGCTCTTGATTTCAGCTCAAGTAATGAGATGGAGCCTGGTGTGGGGCTCTGCACTCAGCGGGGGGTCTGTTTGAGATTCTCTCTCTCCCTCTGCCTCTCTCCCTGCTCATGCAAGTGTATGGGCTCTCTCTCTCTCTAATTAGTAAGTAAGTAAGTAAATAAATAAAATCTTAAAAAATAATCTCAATCAGATCCTGCAACTCCTCTCCTTGAAACCGTCTAATGGCATCCATCACGTTTAGAATGAAACCCAAATCCAGACCCTGCCCTCCCGAACCTTTCTGATCAGCCCCAGCCGACCTTTACAATCCTACTCATCCTTCTCGAATAGGTTCAGCTACAATGGCCTTGTTGCCACACACTGCACACATTCCTGCCCAAGGACTGGAGAGCTTGCCACCTGCCAGCCTGCACACTGGCCTCCCCATATCCTTCAGCCTTTGTTCACATGTCACCTTCTCAAAAAGGCCTTCCCTGACCACCTTAGTTAGTTAATATTGCAGCCTCCACACAGCACCCTTTTTCTTATAATTTGTCTCCTATTTTATCTTCTGCATTGCACTTGTCAACCATTTGATGTACTATACATTTCAGAGATTGGTCTGTTGCCTGCCTTTTCCTCTAAGTTCCATTATGAAGGAACTTTTATTCTTTTTTATTCCCTGTTGTAGCCCCAATGAGCACTCCTCATAGAAGCAACATTCTGGGTGCTTAATAAATAGTCATTGTATGAATATATGGATGAATGAGTAGTCAGCTCAGTTCTTAAGGTGTGGATGCCTTCTGTGTACACTCAGAAACTGTCTTGGATTATATACTGGTTGTGTCAGAATCCCTAAGCTTCTTCTTTACAGGATGGTTCTAGTATCATCAAGTTCCTCAGTTTTCTGGGCTGCAGAGTCAGTCCTGGACCTTAGATGACCCTCATACCAGTTCAAGCTTCACACATTGTGACACATTTTCACAATAGCATAGAATGAGTCAGACTCTGATATGGTATAAATATTTAGCCACTTGTCTTCTGAAGGTGAATTAGTTGTCTCAGGTTACCAGAAATATCTCTTGGTTCTCTCAAGCAGAAGCACATATTCTGATGTGCGTAAATAGCCAAGTAAGAAGAAGCAGTCTGATGCTTATCATCTTGGCCACCAAGCATGATGATAAGTGGGCAGAGAAGGAAAGTAGATAAATATATATACTTATTTCTCATATTCCTATCCTTAAGCAGAACAATGGAATCCCTTCTGGAAGACTGGCTGGCTAAATTTAGGTCTGTACTTTCCATTTTAGAGAACAGTGGGTTAGCTTTTATAGGAAAACTGGAGGTGGCTCTGGGGAAGGGGTGAGTTGTGTTGGTGGTGGAACCCACAAGTACTCATCAGATTTGTTCATGTGGGATGCATGGTGGCCAAAGGATGAGCCCTGGGAACTTCATGACATGGCAATTGCCAAGGAAGATATTAGGCAAAGGACATTGTTTAAAGGACATCAACCTAGAAGGGATCTGGGAGTAGTGATGAGCAGGATATCACTAAAAGTAGTTGAGAATCCCAAGACATAACAATTCCTTGCCCTTTGGTGATCATAAGTGGTCTTGAGTAGTTATTCTAATCAGACCGTACTGATGACCAGTATATTGTCTAAGTGCTTCTCTAGAGGCTTAGATGGGGAGGCAAGGAAATAGGGAGGGAAAGGGAGGAACTCTGACACCTCCATTATAGCCTGAGAGTGGAGTGAGGAGGGTGCAGGTGGGGAGAATAAAACACTGGCTTGCTGGCAATGGCTATGTGTGGGACATATAGGAGAGGACATTAAAAATCTACAGTTTCGTAGACCTTCTAATATTGATAAATAACTCATGATAATGTGATTATGTAAATTGGTAGTTGTTGTTCATCAGAATTTTCTACATCCTCACGTTAAGAGGACTTCAAAGCAGAAAATGATGGTTGTCTGTAGAATAAATGTATTCTCCCCAGGTGTAGTGGATAAGACCATTATCCAGGGAAGTATGCTATCAAAAATAGGAACCTGGACTCTAAGGACAGAAGCTCATTCATTCATCCATCCATCCATTCATATATCTATTCATTAATTTATTCACTTACCCAGCAAATATGTTTTGAGTACCTGCTATGTATCAGGTATATGTCCTCATGATATAGAAGTCAACAAGATGAACTAGACTTGCTATCTTAGAGCTTGAACTAAGGTGGGGGAAGACAATAAACTAATACACAAAAAATGGAAAAGATCACTTTTGATAGTGATGAATATTATAAAGATGACAAAATCAGTGTGTGATGCAGAATTCTGGGGGTTAGTGTTCAGGCTACTTTTGAAGGGATAGGCAAGGAATGCTTCGCTGGGAAAGGATGTTGGAGCTGAGACCTGAACAATGGGGAGGACCCAGTCACATGAAGATCTAAGATGATGGTTCTATGCAGCTTTTGAAAATAACTGATGGTGGTAGAACCTATCTCCAGAGCTTCTCATGTAATTGATCTGCATGTGAAACCCAGGGTTACCCTAATATGTACCCAAGGTTGCAAACCATGTATATAGATAGAAGAAAAACTTACTAGGTAGAATAGTAGGTGCAAAGGCTCTGAGGTGGGGAAGAGCTAGGAGTGTTCCTGAAGCAGAGAGCTGAGTGTGGCTGGAAGGGAATGACTGATGCAGACAAAGGTTAAGAGATGGAATTGGAGGAAGCAGGGATCCTATTGGCCAGGGTGAGCTGGTAAGCTTGCCATGGCTTTTGAACTGGACCCCTGAAGTACAGAGGAAACAAAGGGTTCCTGGCTCCATGCAGAGGAGGGTATTGTTCTGAAGGCAGCCAGGGAGGCAGGATGGATGGTAGGGAGTGCAGTGCATCCCAGGGACACATTTCACTTCTTCAGTGTCATCAAACTAATCTTAACTGCAGAATTTCTCTGGTGATCAGTTGCCTGTTTTCCTGGGGTGATCAATCTATGAAAAGTTTCCAAATTGTGTTAAAACTGCCAGTTTTTCGGCAAACAGCACAGAGCATACTTTCCAGGGAGAGAAGTTCAATAATTAAAACGAGTCAGCACCGAAGGACTGGAGGGCGGTTTGATCTAGTTCAGCAGCCGACATTTTCTTAGCAGAAAAATGCAATATCCATAATACATTATTTTGCGCCGAACAGAAGTCAACTAGAACAGAATTGTCTCAGGAGAGACCACGGCAGCTTGCCAGAAAATCATTTTGAAAGCAACAGGAAGCTGGGTCTTCAAAAGCTGAAGTTGGGGAGTGGTCTTGGAGGCCACTATCTCAGGTGCCTGCAGGTCTGAGACGCTCTCCAGAGCTATCCTGACATGCCTCTCTCCACACAAACACAACATCCTGGCTTCCATCCTCACCACCAACAGAAAAGATCTCCTCAATGTGGGGCAGCTCTTATCCGAGGCTCAGGATTGCATTTGTTTGGGGGTATTACTGCAGGAGGTGGGAGGTTGGGGTGATTTTTTTTTTGTTTTTCTGAGACAAGAAGAGCTGTTAAAAGAGAAGAGTGCTTTCTCTGGATGGCACGTGTCCCTGCAAACATCCCCCCACTGAGCTTCCATGATGAGTGAAATCTGCCAAACCTGAAAGTGACTTGGCTTGAAGTCTAAGTCCTGGTGAGAGGTTGCAAGAGTCTCCTCCCTGTGCCTGCTGCATGGTCTCTCTCCCCGGGCTGGCTCTCCAACTTCAAAGGAAACAGAAATTGGCTCCATTCTGTCCTCCTGAAGTTCATGCAATTATGGGCTCAACTAAATTTGTGTTAGATTATGCCAAAGACTAAACAACATTTTGCTTTATTTTTTATTTTTTGCTTCACTGACAATAGTCCAAGAGAGGAAGCCTTCAATTAGAGTAGCAGAAAATACTGATTAGAATCAATCAACACCTCTAGAAGTTTAAACACTTAAGTTAATTAAATGGTTCAGTAAACTTGAAGCTAAACTTGCAAACAGAAATCGCAATGTATAAAAGGATGCTTAGATTTTTAAAAAACAGATAATTATCCAACAAGCTCAACATCAACCTCACCAAAGGCTCTGTGGAAATGATCAGGCAGTGATTTAATTTTCATTGCAGCTCACACTTATGTTAGCACCAGTGCTCAAAAGTAAAAACTCATGATTCCTACCAGTGGGTGTGATGTTCTCAAAAAGAACTGGTTTAGGCAAAGGCTATTGGGAAATTGGTAATGACCATGTGGTTTTTCAAAAGTCTTGCATATTGTAAGAGACCGGTGTTCCCTCACCTTCCATATAAATAAAACCATGAAAACACAACCAGATCTTGCTAATTTTGTTTCATATAGAAGAAGGCCCAGTCTGAATGCATGAACATGGCATGCATATTCTTTTCAAAGACCTATATTTTGTGAACTCTTTTGCTACCAAATGAAGTCAAAGTTGATGTCTTTGGCTGGGTACACTTAGACAAAGCCTGGGATGGGGGGTCTAGTTCAAGACATTTATTGAGGATGTGTTCCCCAGACAAGTTGGAGTGGGGGAGCAGGACAGAGCAAAGCAAACATCTAAGTAAGGATGTTGACTCAGATGGAGATTGTTTCAGTCTGAACTCTTAAGGAAGTGTTGGAATATGGATTACATAACAAAATTAGTACCACCTAAGTCAAGGAGGTCATCTCATTATGCCCTATATACATCAGGCACTGACTATGGGCTTCTGCTGGAGACAGGTGGGAGTGTTGGGGTGTGGTCTCATGGGCAATAGCAGAAGTTAATTCCCCAGGGAAAAGGGACAGCTGTTAGGTGTGATATGACAAAGTCACAGTTACTGGAGTATAAACACAGTGGCTACCAGATGGGATGTGGGCAGGAGGTCTACTCTACTGGACCAGGGAACTTCTACCTAGTAGGAATCACTGGATGATCTTAGGTAAGGGCAGGGCTGAAAGTTACCTTTGATGAACAAGCCCATTCTAAAGTGAGAGCTGCACCAGGCTCCAGATACTCTGAGCATATGAATAAGTCAGAAAATTAAATGCACTCAACAGATCGTTTACAGTGTCAACTGGAGATGGAGCAGTTTTCATGCCCTTTCTAGACATTTCACAAACACCCATTGGAGATAAAACAATAATATACTACTTGAGGTTCAGTCTTATAAGGGTATATAGGTTGGAGCCCTAGTGTAGTTTGTCATTAGGTATGTGGTTTTGGACTTCAGTTGTCAAATCTTTAAAACAGGGATAATACAACTTCACGGGGATCTCATGGGGATTAAGAGAAATGGCACATGAAAATGTTTAGTAATTCGACTTTTTCTCACAAAACGCTGTCCTTTGGTGGAGAGGCTGGAGAGATAAAACAACACTGGAGCCATGCTGTAAGTTAATAGGCACATGAATTGATATTGATCCACAGAACACACTTTTAGAATGAACTCACTACATAAAGTGAGGTAGACCTACAGCAAGTGTCTCATTGTTTTCTTTCCCAATCTCCTTTGTAGCTCAGGCTCTGAACTCTTCTTAACTAGAGAAATTGTGAGTTGTAAGTAAAACATGAGTTTCCCTTGTGTTGGCCATTTATAAATGCACAACATTTACTGCTCCTTTTCATTTTTTAAAAAAGATTTTATTTATTTATTCATGAGAGACCAAAGAGAGAGAGAGAGAGAGAGAGAGAGAGAGAGAGAGAGAGGCAGAGACACAGGCAGAGGGAGAAGCAGGCTCCATGCAGGGAACTTGATGTGGGACTCTATCCCGGGTCTCCAGGATCACACCCTGGGTTGAAGGCAGGCACTAAACCGCTGAGCCACCCGGGCTGCACTACTACTCCTTTTCAGACTATGTGGCATTACTTATTTTCTGGGTTGCCAAAACACTCCCTACCACCAGCTAAGAATGCAAAGGGAGAGTGAGTTGGCTTGTCAGGGTAGGGCATGGTAATGCAGGCACTCTGTGCCTTGGTGTGCCAGCTGTCTGGTGACCTATTTTGGCCTCTACAGACTCTTCTTTCCTGTCCCTGCTGTTCGTTGGTTCAGAATGAGGGTCATCATCAGAGACTCACCCAAACAATAAATCAGAGATCATATTTTAATTATTTGGGAGCATGAAGACTTCAGTTGTCCAACTGAGTTACTTCGGAGAATTGGGAGCTGCTACTCAACATGACCTTTCCCCATACTCTCTGAAGGTCTGAACATTGTTCTTCTCATTGACTAAGGGACTGGACTAATAGCTGGACTTTATACATAGTCAGAAGGAGGAATGGCTGGCCATTTATTGACTTGATAATGATAGAGAACAGCTAGGTGTAAAAGGCAATTAGAATCCTGCATTGACTGAACCCGTCTAAGATGTCCATCAAAAATGAACCCATCAAAGATGGGGACAAGCTGGGGCACCTGAATCATTGGTGATGGTAAGTTACATAAGAGAAGAATCTGAAAAAATATAAATTTCAGTTCTGTCTCTTTTTCTGAATATGGCTCTCTAGCTATCACTTAAGCCTAGAACCAAAGGCAAGATTCCCTGACCACTAGGCTTACTTAGACTAGAGCAAACAATGGAGAATGGGTAATGAGCATTCACTGTTTTCCTGCCCAGAATCTATCTATTCCCCGTTTTCTTGATAATAGATCCTTCCTTTCCTTTGGAGAACTATCCCTACTTCATTCCATATGTCTACTGGGGAAATGCCAATCCTGGAACCCTCCTCCTGGGTGGGTCTATGATCACACAATTTAGGCCAGATCTAATCTCATGGGAATTTGAATTATAGTGGAATGAAATATGGATGGAAGATGATTGACTATTTGATGGCAGTACCAGAGTCAGTCTGTAATCCTTGGTGCTGATCTGATGTTCCTGACCTTCTTGTGGCCTGTTTATCTATGAGATACCTGGTATCACTTAAAAAATAAATTTAATCCTTGAATTAGTTTGAATGGCCTTTCTGCTGCTTATAACCAAGGAACATTTAGTATAGAGGCCCATGGTGTTCCTAAAGAGAGAAATGTTAGTCTCTCTTTGTGTCTCTTGTTCTCTCTGCATATGTGTGTACATGCAATGGTGTGAGCACTGACAACAGTCACTTAGGCCTCTGTAAACTTTACTCTAGGCCTTGTCAGTCTGAGAGGTGAGGTGTGATACTATGTGTTACCATCCGTCTGTCTTAAAGAAGCATAGTCTCATGGTGGAAAGAGTACAGTTTTCTTTGCAATCAAAGAAAATTGGCCTTGAAAACTGGCTTTGACTGCCAGTTCCACCATTTGCAATTTGTGTAACCCTGGGCAAACCTGGGTTATATATCCTTTTACTTTCCCGACCTATAAAATAGGGACAATGCTATCTTCTCACAGGTTGTGTGAGAATAAAATAAGGAAATGTATATAAACAACCAAATATTGTGACTTTCTCTAGAACAAGTAATTCCCTCTGTCCTTGGAGCTCTCTGGGAGGTGGCTTGGGATCTTTGTCACCAAGGTTATTTTGCAATGCTGGGCCTTCTTGGGACACTTGATGAGACCACACTCAGGGGTATGAGTTAGAGACTCTGTGGTTTCAAACACAGGAGATACAATTGAAAGGGCGATACGGGCCCTTGTTAACTAACTGATGATGGGAGAAGCTCAGTTTAGATGTAAGCAAGACTGTGCTCAGGTGGAGATAGAAGTCTACAGATGGAAGAAATCTGCAGACAGCAGGTTTTTCATCTCTATCTCTGTGGGACAGTTTCTGTTAGGAGCCTGGGAGGGGGCAGGGAGAAATGAGGACTCATGGGTTCCTTTCCTCAACGTGTGATCCTGCTTGATATCCAGAGAATGAAAAACAGTGTAGCCTGTCAGCACAGTGACCTTCCCTCAAATTCTATTTCATGAGTTCTGGCTTCTCAGTAATCATAGTTCTTACAGTGCACACTTTTATATTATAATGAATTATAAAGAACGAAGTGATGGTAGGAGGTACAAAACAATGTTTTCAATGTTTTGAGGGGAGCAGTTTCCAAGTAATTGTATTGAGGATTTTGTTTTTCTGAATCAATAAATACTGCACACAACAATGTAAAATGGCTACGATTTTTTTCTATTCCTGCTCTCCTCCTAAGGACAGTCCCCTGAACCACCTCACTCAGGGGCTCTCCAGACGTGAGCCAGCAAATGAAGCTGAGTGACACATTATGGCCCTTTAAATCATTTTCAGGGAAATCTGGTTGGGGTAGGAAGTAACCAAATTAGGGAGATGGATTAATTAGTACATTTGGGGGAGAATACATGCATGAGGGGTAAGAAACTATCTTAAAGAAAAGAATGTCTAAAATGTTCACAGTTCACTTTTTACCTCAAAAAGTGACATTTATTCAGATATTTATAAAAAAGTCAGGATGTTCATTAATTGGCTCCCTTCCCTGTGCTTCCTACTGCCCCTCATTCCTTCAAGATTGATCCCAGGCTGCAGTAAAGTAGCAGCGCTGGCCCCTCAGGTGATGTCAGCATTGTGGCCTATATAGTGCCTCAATACTTAACTAAATGGATAAACCTGGGGACTTAATTTAGCCACTCTCAGCTGAACCTTCCTCCATATTATCTGGTAGGAGTATTATTCAAGCATATGCTTGCTTCCCCAACTGAACTGTAGGCCTTAGTAAACGCTGAATTGAATTGTTTCCCTTACAGACCCTTCAACCTGAAACTTGGTTTCAAGTTATGGGGCTTTGCAGGCAATTGGATCCCAAGTACGGTGGGGATGTGGAGAAATGAATTATAGAATTGTTTGAGTAACCTGTGAAACATGTTGCTTCTGTCTTTGGAAACCTACTTCTTTGAGGTAGTCTTCTGTACCTCTTTTTACACCATAGCATTGTACATGTAAGCAGTGAGCGTTGTCAAAAATGGCCACAGCTTTTCCTCTGACCTTACCCCAGTCCCTCATTCCCTTCTGAGATCTCATTTGAGCATACCACACATCAGCGTGTGTGCAAAAGTACATTATAAAGAAAAAGGATTTGATGAATCATAAAATGTTATACAGTACTGGAGAAAGTCCAGGATAAATGGGCTTTGAATAAAATAAATGCTACCAAACCCCCCACATAAATGATGCATGACATTGCCTGCAAACTGAGGCATGAAGGCATGAAAATTTAAACTCCCAGATGGCTCCCCCTCTGTTTCTTTTCAGCTTGTCTTCACAAAACTTGTGCGAGAGCTACATCACTCACTGTTGAACTTAGATGACACATGAACTCAGCCTATTGCTGAAAAGCAGACTGGGAAGTCAAGCCATTGGGGATTTGAAGGCAAGGTGCATGTTGCATTTGCCCTTATGGCCCCAGCATCCAATATAGGATTGGGACATGGTAGGACTCATTAAGTGTTGTTTGCATGTTTTTAAAAGGGGAGGAAATCTGGCTCTAAGAGGAGTTAAGACCCATCAGTGGATGTCTTTCCTGATGATTTAATGGGTTAAGTATGCACAGATGAATAAACGTGGGTCTTCCAGCTTTAAATGAGGCAATAAGGTGGGCCTGGAGATCAGATAGGCTAGAATTTGGTTCTCAGCTCTGAAATGTAATAGGCATCTAAACTCTGAGCCTTGCTTTCTACCATTGAGGTGGTAATAGTAATAATAATAATAATGATTATAATAGCTCTAATAATAATAATTATTATTATAACCAATTATACTTTCAAAGCATCATTTCAAAGACTGAGTTAATCATGCACCAGGGACCAGGACACAAAAGACATTATATGAATGCTTGTTTTTGCTCATGCCTTCCCAAACCCCTTCACTGATGTGGCCTGATTCCACTAGTCCCACTTTTCGTTCCAATAACAAGGTCTATGCCTACCATGTGGATGTGTGACATTTTACTCCTAACAAGCATCTTTTCAATAGGACAGCTGTGGGTGTCCTTTTAATCCATGTCTATTTTGTGTGGCTTGAAAATTAAGTTGAAGAAATGAGGAAGAGGGAAATACTTCATAGCCCCAGGCCATGTAAGTGACTCTACTAACCTTTAGGCTCTGGGATGGCTTCAGGCCTTCCCGTCTCCTGGCTCCCTTACCACAATTAGTGTGTTAATTCTTTCATATATTCTCTTATGTGACATTTATAATAGCCCTGGGAGGAAGTTTGAACTAGACAAATTATCACTATTTTCCGAATGAGAAAAATGGAATTTCAGAAAGGCTTGTAATAAAAGAATCAAAGCATATTCAAGCCGGAGGTGCCTTGGAGATCACATGGCACAATTCTGGCATTTTCTGATTGGAAAATGAATCCTGGATGAGGAAGAGACTTGCCTGAGGCTACATAGTCATTGGTATATCTGGGACTGAAACCTATTTGTCTTGATTCTTAGTTTGGTACTTTCCTCTTGGGTTACATCTGTTAGGTCTCAAATGCAGATTTTTTTGTTTTTAACAACTCTAGTGCTTAACCCCACCCCAACCCCTTCTCATACCACCATCTATGAGATATAGGGTCTTTCTGAAGTTCGTTCCCCTTCTGTTGATACCAAGAGTAGCTAGCTGATTGAAAAAACATAATTTGACTGACAATACCAGCTCAGCCCTCATTCAAGATGCTGCCTGGTTCTCACTTCTGGGACTGGGTCAAGTGGGAAAGTAGCCCATCAGCCAGTCTGGTGAAAAGAGAATGCTGGGGATGAGTCACATCTGGGCATGTCTTTGGTGGCAGAACCTGAACTATGATGGGGAAATCAGGGTCACTGAAAAATTTGTGCCCGACGTCAAGTCTAAAGGGTGAGAATCGGGATAAAATTGTAGGATAAGCCATGAAATTGATCCCAAGAGGTTTAAGAACAGGATGGATTTAGTAAGCATCTGCCTTTGGCTCAGGTCATGATCTCAGGGTCCTGGGATGGAGCCCCGCATTGGACTCCCTGTTCAGTGGGGAGCCTGCTTCTCTCTCTCCCTCTCCTGCCACTCCCCCTGCTTGTGCTGTCTTTCTGTCAAAAAAAAAAAAAAATCCAAAACCCAAGCATGTGAGTGGCCACTAAGTACTATCAGTGCCTGAGATGTGCTGTGAGGACAAGCCTGCTGCCTGGAGGTACCATGCAGGTCTGGACAAGTCCCCTGAGCAATCCTGTGCATCTATGGGAAAGACACACATTTTAGGCAATTAACTAGTCCTAATCTTAAATAATTACATATATATATATATATATATATATATATATATATATATTTAGGTCTCTGGGGAAGTTTTTTGAAACACAGTTCATCTTCCCTTTGATGTGAGAAAAGCAGAATCAGACTGAAATCCTTTTTTAACCTACTTGCCATTCGTATGGGGTGCTTACTGACCCTTTTATCTTTGCTGAAATCAAAATCCTTTATGTCTGATGAATGTGCTAGTGCGATGCTATTTGGACTTTGGTGTGAGGCCGTTTTCCTTTTCTGGCCCCTTCCCCCATCTGTTTTCACATTTCTGAGGACAGATAAAAAGCCTGGCATGCATGAGCTAGGTGCTGCTGTAGCCAGCCAGCCAGTGTTTCCTGGGTGCCCATGGGGTGTGTGGCATAGCCCTGGGCACCTCTGTGAGCTGCTGACGACCCTGACATCTTCTACCTTGAATCCCGGCTCTCAACAGGGCTGCAGGGCTGCATGGGCCTGGTGCACAGCAGCAGACAGACAGATAGGCCTGGCGAATAGTAATCGGGACCATGAGGCAGCCTGGGAGTTTGGTATTTTGAGGGGGTCAGTGAGGAGCAAGGTCTCAGTGGTTAGCATTCGAAACTGTGAGTGATTTTGCAAACAGCCATCTTAAATGACAGAACGAGCATCCATCAGGGCAGTTCACATTGTCGTCCTTACAGAGGAGCAGGGACACCCAGTCCCATGCATTCTGTAACTGACACAATATGAAAGAATGTTGTCATGACAAAGGACAGCCTGAGGTCGGGAGATGTGTTGAGACTCTCTGGGCCTGCTTGCTTATTTTCTACTTAAGGAAACTGTTCTGTTTGCATGCTTAGGGAGGTCTAGTTGGAGTATGCACTTTTAAATAACATGAACATTGGGAATGAGTTTTTTTCAGTAAACACTGGCCACTGCCAGCAGAAGCGTAGGATGGGCTAAGATCCTCATCTTTTGGAAAAGGTAAAAAAGCCCCACTGCTTCTGAATGAAATGCTGTCTCTGTCTTTGCCTAATGAAATTTCACTCAGCCTGAACTTGGGAAATCAGAAATGGTTTGACTTTGGGGGTGGAGGACTGTGGGCACGTTTTCCTTCCTTTTATTTTGTTTTCTCAGAATATTATATGATGGCTGTGTAATGCAGAAAAACAATTACCTGCTCTCTCAAGGAAGGAGTCTGCAACTGAAAATACAATATAAGAGAGACTATTTCCCTTCTTGATTTGAGCATGAAAGTAAAGTATGCTGCTCCCTGATGAGCTGGGAAAAATTCGATCTCCTCCATGAAAGTCCTCTCTCAAAGATCTCTGTACCTCCCCAAGGCCCAGCACACCGGTGGGATCCCAGGGGTCATTCAGTGAATACTTGCTGAAGATGAAGAGCATAGTGATAGGTAGTGATGATGATGGTGGTTTCCACTGTTGAATATCTACTAGGAGCCAGCACAGGTGGGAACAGCATTGTAATTTTCATCTCTCATCCTCATGACCAACCAGAAAAGGAGGAATGACATGCCATTTTACAAATGGTGAGGCTGAGACTCACAGAGATGAAGTGGCCTTATCAAAGCCACACAGTGAGTAAGTGGCAGGATTGGAACCTGATTTGCTAGACTCCAAAGGCCCTGCCCTGGGAGGAGATCTTGGTGGCCTCTGTGTGGGACTGAACACATGTTAGTGTGGCTGGCCAGACTGCTCCTCTCTATTCCCACCTGGACAGGACAGAGATTCATGAGCATGCTAGAACTCCTTTGAAAACAGCTTCTGAATAACTCACATAAGAAAGGACCAGTAAATCAGCCTAGTTTCTTGGGTTTCCCATTGCTCTAGCTTGAACTTTAATAGAAGGCACATCTTCTTCTCTTTCTAGTTTTACTAAATGTCAAGGTTTCATCAGCATGAACCACATTTTTCAGGGAGGGAAGTGTGCACTGCTGTCCAGCACACCAACGAGAGGAAGGAATGTTTTCCCAGTAACCAACTCCACGTCAAGGCTGGTAGTGCAGTTCTCCTACTACATCCATGGCAAGTGGGAGCAGGTGCATGGGAGGTCCCCAGAGCCACTTGCTGGCTGATATGAGAAGGATGATTTTTGGTTTTTCTCTCCTTCCCTAGCATCAAAGAGGGTATGTTTGCTCATTGACAGGATTCTTTTTCTCTTGTGATTTCTCTTTTTTCCCCCGGTATTCATCCTGCATACATATCCCTTGGGTTTGAGAAGGCAGATACTGATGGCTAGTCTTTGTTCATGTATTCATTCACGTATTCATGTATTCATTCATTCATTATAGAATGCTTCTGCTGGGCATCACACCCTTCTCTTTGCTGGAGATAGAGAGATAAAGACAGGGACCTTGAACAATCTTGGAGATGGAAAGACTCTCTTGCTGTAAAAGAATGTGGTATACAATATGGACACATCAACATATTCTGTGGAAGTCCTAAGGAGCTCCCTGTCTGAGGGTGGAAGTAGTGATGCTGGTGTGATTGGGGACACAAAGAAATCTTCAGAAATGAGGTACACTTCTGAACGGGATCTTGAAGAAGTGGGTTTTGGTAGGCAGACAAGCATGGCAGGAGAGTCGTGTCCTGGCTAGAGGAACTGTCTCTGCAAAGGCCTGGAGAGGTAAATGAACATGTTGTTTCTGGAAGAGTGACTGGAAATCTACTCTTCTGTTTTCTGTTTATGTGAATGTGATACACCCTTAAGCTCCAGCACAAGTCCCACTTATATAAGAGGCTGACCTGATCTTGAACTGCTCCAGAAGCTACCCTGCCTTTCTTTTGAAATAATTCTGTAGAATTATTTGTCAACACTGAACCATATAGTGTCTTGCATTGCTACATAGCTTTCCAATGCATGTCTATCATTTTTCCTGACTATATTGGTAGCTCTTGGAAAGCACGGAACATATCTTATTCTGTTCCCCTGCGAGGACAAGCATGGCACAGGGCACTTAGAAATATTTCAGATGCACCTTGAATAATCCAGGAAAGGACTTACAGATTTTCTAGAGATCTGCCCCTAAGGGACAGAGGAGAGGCCCAGAAAGATAAAATGGATTGCCCACATGTATGAAGCCATTTGATGCGATCAGAACCTAAGGCTGTTGATTCTCTCATGAAGTGGTCTGTCTGTTGTATCAGCTGCTTCCCTGTTTGTTGAGTAGAGGGGTTGGTGAGTGGATGGACGGATGGATGGATAGATGGGCGGATGAACGGTTGGATGGATACCAGGCTGTGTGATATGCATCAGCTGCAGCCTTGCCTCAGTGCTAGCTACTCGTTAGCCACTTGCTAGCCCTCACCCTTCTCCCTGATGCCCTCACACTACCTCTGGAGAGGAGCATTTCTAGAAGCTGAGATGCTTCATCAATGGACTAACTTCCACCAGAGCCTCCTAATGACCCCTTTCACAGAGCTGCTGATTTTTAGGGATGGGAGAAGGAGAGGAGGGGCATAATCTCCTGCTTTCATTTTTCAATTCTTCAGAAAGAAAGGTCTTCTCTTGTCTTTGGCAAGTGTTTTCAGAATGATAATCTGTGGAGTAAGAGGGGTGTCTCATGCATTCTTAATCAACCTAGATTAATAAGATGTCACCAAGATGATGATTTTTTTAACTTTTAAATGAAGTTTCTCTTGTCTCAGAGCCTTTGATTTGGAAAATCTTTATGAACCGAGTTGGCTGCAGGTCAGTGATGCCCAGTAATGGCTTGGTCATATACTAGAGATTCCTAGGGGTCCTGATCTAAGCTATCACTTTCTGCAGCTATGCCACAGTCTTTCTTCCATTTAAAAAATCAAAATGGAATAATTAGAATATTCTCTTATATTTGTAAAGAGCTACTTGCAAAGCACTTTAATTGCTTCATGCCATTTTTTCCCAAGATTTTATTTATTTATTCATGAGACACACAGAGAGAGGCAGAGACATAGGCAGAGGGAAAAGCGGGCTCCTCGCAGGGAGCCTGATGCGGGACTTGATTCTTGGATCCAGGACCATGATCTGAGGTGAAGGCAGATGCTCAACCACTGAGCCACCCAGGTGTCCCACTTCATGCATTTTTTAAGCTATCATTACCGAGCTGAGTGTCCATCTTACTGATTTATCAGATATTTATTGAGCTCCTATTACTATTCTAAACATTAGGGGCACAGCAGTGAAAAAGAAGATGAACAGTGTCCCTGATATTGCAGAGCTTGCTTTTCCCCCTGAACTTTTTATTTTGAGATTATTATACTCAATACTATGTAAGAGTTGTAAAAATAGCAAGGGAGTTTGTGTATGCTCTCTATCCACATTCCTTTAGCATTCTATAACCATGGGACTTTTATCAAAAGAAAGAAATTGAAGGGTGCTCATCAGATATTTCATAAACAGTCCCTCAGTTTGGCTCTGTATGATGTTCTCTCATGATTATATCACAACCAGGGGGTTTTGGATGCAATCACAAGGATAAGGATCCCTCCTGTCACATTCCAGGAGCACCTGACATCCACATGGCATCCCTGCTGGTGTTAACCTTCACCTCTTGGTTCAGGCTTCTCCTCCATAAAGCTAGTCTTTTCCCCCTTTCCATTCTCTTTCTTTGGAAAGCAAGTCAGTAAGTCCACCCACACTCAAGAGGGGAGGAATTAGCGGAGCTTGCTATTATTTTAATGAAGGGAGATAGAAGATATACAAATAGATAAACGGGAGAGACTACTAGTGAGTGATAAATGCTGAGTCGAGAATTAAAACAGGGGGATGTGACTGAGTGACCATGTAGTTAGGGACAGTTGCAGCTGAGATCTGAGTAACAAAGAGTCAGACATGAAAAGGGCAGGGGGAAGAGTGTTCTCAGGAAAGGAAACAGATTCTAGTGCACGAACAAGCTTGGTAGCATCAGACCGTGTCGCTCTGCTCCAGTGACTTCCTTCTCACCCAGAGGGAAAGCCAAAGTCCTCACCTTGGCCCACAAAACCCTCACAATTCGCCTTCCCCATTCCACCTCTCTGATCTCACGCCCCTTCTGCTCCACCTCACTGACCACCACCCTGTTCTTCGAACACACCAGGCACAATCCATACTTAGGCCTCTGCTCCAGCTGCTCCCTCTGGGGGGAATTCTCGCCACCAATCCTCGTGGTCGATTCCCTCACCTTTCAGTTCATGTTCAGATGTTGTCTTTTCAGTGATGCCCACCTTGACCTAATTATTAAAAAAGCAGTATGTATTCATTGCTGGTACTTCTCAGTTGTTTAACCTGTTCTCTTTTTCCGCATCACCTTTACCTTGCAACACACACACACACACACACACACACACACACACACACACCAGATCCAGAGAGTGAGCAGGTAAACCTATCACTGGAAACACAAGCCCTGGATTAGAAGGAAGTCCCTTGTGTATAATCATGTCGTGGGCACTTTCTTTAGCTAATGAGGCCTGCGTAACAAGCCAAAAGGCCTGCATGACTCTTTAATTTCCACCTCCTTAATGTATTTTTTTTCTGACAGTTTCCACTGTCAAGTTTGCCAGCAATGAACCCCCTCTCTCCCTGCTTTAGTCACTGCCTACGGTTCAGGCCATAATGAATTCTGTCGTTCCCTCTTCATTTGCTGGTGACTGAAGAGGCATCTGCAACATGTTCCCCACCAGACTATGCATGAATAAGCTATTTTTGGGGAGAAACTAACATTTTGAGTGGAATTTTCTAGTATTTCTGAAAGAACTAAAATCCAGGATTTCTTAAGTTTCCTTTATGGTCATCTCTTTGGTCCAGCTCTTGCCCACCCAGCCAATAGCCAACCCCTGCAGCCCTTTCTGGAGCCCTTCCAGTGGGGTAGACAACCCAATCTGTTAGCAGCCATGCAGCCATGGCAGAGACAGGGTGCCCAGAAAGACCAGGAATGCAGATGAAGAACTGCAGCTCACATGCATTGTTCCCTTTCTGCTAAATCTCATAAATCCTGGTTTTCTCTGATGATGGGGATATTGAGGTGACATTAATTTTCAGAAAACACAAAGGGTAAGCCAACCCATGTGGTCAGAGAAGAGGTAGTAAGTGTTGAATGGACATCTCTCTCAACTGGCCAACAAATAAGGACAGAAGGTGAATTGGTGAGGCATAAGTTGGTGCCATTATTATTCTCATTGTACAGATGACGAAGCTGAGGCAGAGACCTGGTAAATAACTTGCCAAGGGCTAGCACCAGCAGTGGAGCTAAGAGTCAAGGTCAAGCAATCTGGATGTGCTCATAACCCTCTGCCCGCAGTTCTCCTCTGTGTTCCCACCATGAGCGGTGCTGTCTCAGTGCAGAACTTGATGAGAAAGATCGTGAGAACAGATCTTACTAGAACAGAAACTTCTCGAGGACATGGACTGTTCATTATTTATATTTGAATCCAGAGGCTGGTAAAATTTTTCACACAGTAGATACTCAAATATGTGTCTACGAGGAATAAATATAATGCGTTATACAGAGTTTTTGGGTTTTTCATTATTTTGAATGAGTCATTCTTCTATTTCCTTGATGAGGAAGTTATTAAACACACCAATCAGACTTTGTCAAACCTTGTGATACAAGAGTATTTTCTTCCTTGTTGGATTCTTTTTCTGAACTCATTGGCCATTATTTCCTGGTAGAAATGTTTTGTAAATTTGGCCAGAAAATCAACGGGAACTTGAGGGATGTTAAGGTATTAACATGTATTTGCAGTGAAGTGAATCATACTATTGCTAGGAAAGTAGTTGGTTTTGTAAATTTGTGAATTTACAAACCCTGATCTCTGCTCTTAACTCAAGCAAACATTCTTTTTTTTTCCTGTTGAAAAAGAAATTGAATATATGCCAGTATGAAAAAAAATCTGCACCTTCAATATTAAAGGTCTACTTAAATGAACTTTTCTTTTAATTAAAACGAGCACCAAAATTAAATAATATAACCTGCAATGTTGATCAAGCTCAACCTCTGCCCAAGAAAGCTATGTGTTTCTCACCTGTTGGCATTTTCCAGAACAGTAACAATGAGAAAACTATCCCAATGGGGATATCCTGGACTTCGATATTCAAAAGGCTTTTAAAGAGTATCCTGTAAATAGGGCTCTTAAGAAATTAAATCAACATAAGGGGCAGAATAATTCCTTGGGTTGATGCAGTGCCTTGGAAGGGACAGAGGTTAGATACAGTTGTCATTAACTAATCATCTGTGCCCAGATAAGCTGGTTCCTGACCGAGGTGGGCAACAGGAAGCTAGGGTGATTGGTCTCACTGGATGCCTCACATCAAGAAAGTGGAAGTGGTTCCAAGCCAATGAGTAATTGTGAACAATATAAACCATTTTTCTTCTTGCTCTGAGTTCTGGAAACTGACAGGTAAGAGGCGAGGACACACGTAAAGGTCCAGTGATGTTAGAAATGTTCCCCTCTTTTGGTGGATGGGGGAAGAGTATTTTAACTATTTCATTCCAATGTTAGACCACATCCCTCCCAAGTCTGCATGTTTTTACTCAAAACATCTCATCTGCCCACTCCTGGAGAAAACAACAGATAGAGAGGGAAGGGGCTGGAAACAAACATTCTTGGCATCCCCTCTGTGCCGGACACAGTGCTAAGGTTATCTGAAATTCCCTTGTTTGATTAAAACAACAACCCTCTGAGGTTGATATTGTTACTACCATTTTTTTCTCAGCTAAATATTTTTGAAGGGCTCACATTAAGTGGCAGAGCTGGCATTTGAATGCGTGTTTGCTTGATACCACCCCCTGGGAACCTTATTTGAGTCCACTCTGTGATTTATGTATTGGCAGAAAGGGAGGAGAGAGAGATACATGCAGGTAGCCAGGAAGACGAGTGACATGGCTGTGACGTGCCACTGACATCCCCATGCTGGGTAAGATTGTTGTGACAATCACAAGATGCTAAATTCTTCGAGAGCATGCTATAGATTGACTACATTTATTCTTCTATTAACAGGTGCTATTCCTATTTGTCTGGGATGCTCATCTTAGTTCAGTCACATTCATACCTGTATTTCAAGATCTTACTCATGTCTGAATGCCTTCGCCACCCCCAGATTTGCGTCAAATATATTGTGTGGATTTTTGGGCTGAGCAGAAAAAAAAAAACTATGTTCTTCCCCATCACAGTTGATATTTGAGAGTCATCCATGTGGCTTACAGTGACCCCCTATGTCACTATGTAATAGCTATGTAATATGTAATAGCTCTCCTTCCCATTGGGGAAGGTCTCCCCAGACTTGCGTATCTAAATGATCTCATTCCCCATGCATAGCTGGTTGGGTCAGAGAGGACATCAGATCTAGTTTGGAAAAAGTCAAATTTTTTCTTTGGAGAATTCGGAATTGGGATGATGAGCCAGCCAGGCAGTCAGGCCTTAATCCAAGGGGGCATAAACTTGGAAACTTTAGGGGGGTCATTTGTCCCTGCATGTGCATAGAGACTTGGAAAAAAGGACAGCTTACGGAGAGAAGAACAAAGCAATTATGCAGAGATAAGAAGTGGGGTTGGAGTAGTTCCATGGGGTCATGACCTTATTCACCTCTGGCTTCCATTCTCTCACTGGCCCAGGAGACCTTGAGCCCTATGACATATCCTTGAGGCTTTCCATAGATCACCTTGGTAGTTTCACTTAGCTTGAGTGAGTTCCTGTTACTTGCATCCCAAAGCACCACTCCTAAGATGCCTTTGGGGACCTGAACTCCGGTGGAATAATTGCCAGGTTAGTTCACTGCACAGCCCTAGTCTAGAACCATCCTCAGCTCAACCGCATGGATTTTTGTTGAATTGCACTGGCTGATAAGACAGATTTTCTATCTAAGAAATAGAGAGAACACTACTTGACCTTCCCCCAAACCATCATATGCTCCCGGAAATGAAAAGAATTGAAACCAAGGGTTGGTTGGTTCCATCAAAAGACAGGCCTCATCCACTGTCATTCTATCTTGTTTTCAGTTTGAGAAGGCAGGTATGGTGGAAGCTGAAAAGCATCCAAAAATGAGAACAGCAGGAGAAAGTGACAAGCAAGCAGGGTATGGAGGGGCTTGTTTGGTTCTGTGTGCTTTGGAATCAACTTGTTCTTTAATTAGGGGAAAAAAATCACCCTCTAGCTAGTAAAGACACCCCTAAGAAAATTAAAATAATGTAAATCAAGCTAAATGAATACTCCAGAAGCAGCTAGAGCTTGGTGGGACTGAGTGTTTGGAAGCCCCCAGGGTTTTTAAAAGCAAAGCCTGAAAGGGCCTTTTGGAGCGGAAGCCCTCTTCCTTTTGTTTGATGGCAAAGAGGGCTAAATGTTGACACCAATAGGGATTTACAGAGGGGTTTACAGCGACAGAATCTTCTTGTTTTTCTGGCTCTCTAAAGACCAGAATTGAAACAAAGCCTAAGTGGATGATGATAATTCCTGGGGTTTCTTCCTAGGGGTGCTCCATGTAGAGAAATCACTTAAATTGTAATTAAAATATACAAAGCAAAATGGTTCAAAGGGAGCCTGTAGTTTCTAGTAAAATACCTAACTAACCACAGGAGCATTTTACCGGGGAGGTAGCTAAATGACCAAAGCCTTGTAGAATGTGTGTGTGCGTGTGTGTGTGCTAATACTGCTAGGACCGTGGCTGTGCTAACAGGGACACAAGGAGGAGGTTAGATATTTCAGGCATCGTAACGAGTAAAGGTGACGTATCCAAGTCAGCAGAATGGGCTCAGCTTTAATATTTGGTGTCACATCAAATGTCTTAATTTCCCAAGTTAGTACCTTAAAGGACCTATGATGGTGGCCACTTACGAGTGCATACTTCTTCTTTGAGGGAACTTCTCTCATGTGGCATAAAGATTTTATCACAGACCCATGTTTCTGACTCTCCAGATGGCACAACAACCCCCTCAGTCAATGTTTATATGTGATGATAAAATTATGCAGGAAGATTTTACTTCCATGGGACCCTTGGTGCTTGGAAGGGTGCTGACTGAGCTACTCCAATTCTCTTGCTTTCTGGACGAGGGGAAGGAGATCCAGAGAGGTTAAAGCAGCTTGCCCAAGGTCTTCTAGACACAGGGTAACCATATGATTCATTGTACAAAGTGGGGCACTTTTTAGAGAAAAGGAGATGCTTTTTCAATGACCAATTGGCCTCAACCTAGACTGCTCTGGCAGCATGTGATGATCCTGTCTAGATAGCTCAAGGTTTTGCCTCGGATCCAGAGTATGAGAAAATGCTCTACTTGCTGGTGACCTTTGCAAGAATGAACGAATTTTCATCTGGGAAGGGGAAGGGCACTCTCAGAGGCCAGGATGGGGATTGTACTTCCTTGCACAGGCTCTAGCTGATGCATTTCTCTCACACTTCCAAGCTTGTGTTAGCAGGGGCCTGATTTGTCTGCACAGGGCCCTTGTGATGACTAGAAAGGTGTAATTCTGAGGACAAACACCTTGGCCAGTGAGTGGCACAGGTGCAGCCCTACTCTAGGGAGTGTTGATACTGATAAGAAATCAGCAATCAGAAAAGGTGAAATGTAGATATTTCACCTCCTGCACGGATGCCACTCTGGATTCTCAGATAAGGACAGAGGGTAGAAATGCTGACCCTGAAAGATGGAGCTCGAAGAAGCATGCCGTTACCAATAAATGCTACCACGTCTGAGCTCTCACCGTGTGCCACGCACTGTTCCGAGCACTTTACATACACTGATTCTCTTAATCCTGAAAACAACCCCACAGGATGAACCGTTTTATATCCTGATTATGATGATAGCTATGCAAATCTGAATGTGCTGAAGTTCAGAGAACCACATGCTGAAGGAAAAAGTTAATTTAACTGTATGATAATTTAAAAAATAAAGTAAAAAAAAAGACTACATACTGTATGATTCCATTGAAATTTGAAAAAAGCAAAACTACAGTGATAGCAGATCAGTGGCTGCCAGGGGTCAGGGTTGGGAGTGTTGGAGGGATTGACTGCTGAGGGACATGAGGGCACTTTTCGTGGTGATGAAAGTGTTTGAGATCATAGTTGTAGTGGTGGTTTCATGACTATGTATTTATGAGAACACACTGACTTGTACAGTTAAAATTGCTTTTATTGCAGGTAAACTATACCTCAATAAAGCTAGGGAGGGGAGCCCTACAGATGGGCATCACTGTTAGTATCATTAATAAGGAAACTGAGGGACCAGGAGGTTGAGTACCTTGTCCAAGGTCATAGGTGTGTGTGTGTGACAAACTCAGATTCAAACACTGGAATGAATAACTCTGGTAATTTTCACCTTTGCAATTAACCACCACTCATTCAAGTAGGTCCCAGCTCCTCACCCGGGGCAGGGGAACACATCAGTCCTAGACAGGCAGGTGCAACAGGAAATGTGTGATCCTGACTAAGGACCTTACAGAAACAGCAATTGTTATGAGGGGGAGGGGGAAGTTTGGGTCCATGACAATCCTTCCCAAAGCAGACACAGCTATTTGCTTTGAAAAAACTAGAGCAGGGGCACTGAGTCTTGAGGCAGGTGTCTGGTGATCGCTGGGCCTTCCCCTATTTCCTGGCTGGGAGTGTGATTTAAAACCTCCTGGCTAAGCTCATTTTGCCAAACAGCTCCTGCAGGATCCATTTTTAAGACCCAATCCAGAAATTTCTAGCTCAGCAAACGGGATGCACTCCAAGAAAATGTATTTGCCCACGCCACCTCTGAGCCAAAGGAACATGAGTTCCCGTGCTTTGCAAAGGAAAACAGATGTGTTTATACACAACCAGTTTTACAGATATACAAATACCTTGCTTAGTGTATTTCAAAGAAGTGAGAGAAAAAAACCCCCATCACTATGCATCTGTATGGAACGTCCAGTTACTGTCCATCTGAGAGTGGCAGGTGAATGAATCTACAGTCATCAGCGGGTGCACAAAATGATGCTGTGTCATATTTCCCATTGCAATTTGTGCCACTTGGAGAAATAGGCTTCTGTCTCCCTTTACAGCCAGAAAAAGTGCAGGCAATTCCTAAGGCTGATGTAGAACCGGGAGGGGCTGAAATATCCTCTCAGGTGACACACAGGGCACTTGTGATTAGAGAGAATGAACTTACCCATGATCAAGCAGCTGCTTAGAAGCAGAACCAGTTAGCTGCTGCGACTTTGCATTAGCTTAAGTCAGAGACCTGGGCTCAAATCCCCACTATTCCCCTTATGGACCATGTGATTAAAAGCAGGTTCTTTAATGTCTCTGACTTTTTCTTTTTATAAAATGGTGCTTATGAGTGCTAGCTCACAGGTCTGTTGTGAACACTGGGTGTGAGGAGGCACTGAGTACAGTGCCTGGGTCATCGTGCATGCTCAATAAATGGAAGCCAATGGTAGCAATTATATTGGTGTGTTATGATTATATGCAAAGATTTTGGACTTATCTGCAAGATTTTGGACTAGATGACTGGCACAGCACTTGAAAGCTTAAAAAGTCCTATCACAGGAGTGCTTTTTCCCACTCCTGTGGGAACTCCTATCAACCTATTGATATCTATCTATCTATCTATCTATCTATCATCTATCTATCTATCATCTATCTATCTATCAATCAATCATCTATGACTGGCATTATTAAACCCAGATCAAAGTTTAAAAAGGTTAAGGAAGGCTAAGGGATTTGTCCAGTTTTGTCCTTACTGAGATCACACAACTAGTAGGTGACAGAATGAGATCTTGAAGGCAGACTTTCTAAGTAAAAATTTTACCCTATGTCCAATGTGTCTGACTCTTGGACCAATGTCCTTTTCCATGGTGTGTGCTTGCCTCTGCTTCCCTGAAGCCCTCTTCTGGGCCAAGGCAACTACTGCTCTTGGAAACTGCCTCTAACAAGCTGATCCAATGAATAATCATGAGAGCAATCCTAGTGTTGCCCTTTTACTGCGAAGATGGGGATAGATTTATAGAGGCTGACTCTGGCTGGTATTTGGGAACGGATAATTACCTTCACTTACTATATCCTAGGCTGCTTCGGCTAAATATTTACTGCCCAGAATTTCGCCCTTTCCCACCAGTTCTGAACACGAACATGCCACAGGCAACTAAGTGGCATAATTCATTTGGGGCAACCATAAATCTAAGGCTTCCACCAGAAATGATGCAAAAAATTAATGGAACATGAAATCAAGTAAATGGAATTGAGTACAGTAATTAGTTCATATTTTAATCCTCAGGTCTGTTTATTATCCGTCAACTGGCGAGCAATTAAGTCGACACCATTGAGAAGATTAGCTTTGTTTCAGCAAAAGTTTATCGATATGTCAGAGCAAATGAATCTGGGGGTTTTAAACGGCTTTATTTTGAATTGTACAGCAGCACATCCATGGAGTGGCTAGACATCTAATGATTTAATTTTGCAATATTATTATCTAGATTATTTATATTTAATATTACTGAGCTGTTCTAGATGGTTACTGGGGAGAGTGGGTGGAAGCGGGGATTCAAACTGCAGAAAAGCGTGGCTCATATTCTTAGGTCGTTGTGATTGCCTTTTCATATTAAGACCAACTGAAGGATCTTTAAGGAGCTTTGCTTTCTATTTTAGTCTTCCAGTCTTTCATTTCCACATTTCTTGCAATCAGGCACTATTACAGTTCTTACATTGGTGGTATTTTTGTTGAGGGTGATGTGGTAACTTCTAGACCCATCTCCTCATGGATGCTGATCAGTGCTCATGTTTGTAAAATACTCTGCCAATGTCTTTGCCTTTTTGAGGCTGGCTGAGTAAACATCCTTGTGATGGGTTCTGCTCATTGTGGTAGAAAATCTGATTATCAGACTACACCTGCTCTATGGGGCAACTAAATCAGATGATCTCAAAGGGGCTGCTGAATCTTGGGATTTAATATGATTTAAATTTGTACTTGAAAAAATTTAAATTTCAAACTTAGGTTCCGGTCCTGATTCAGCCACTGAACCTCAGTGATTTTTGGCAGGGCTCTTATCCTCTCTGGCATCTGATTTTTCTTTTGTACAGTAAGTGGGTTCGAAGAGGTGACATCCATGGGACCTCCAATTTTAACACTTCAGACAGACACTTTGAGCAGACTTGTTCAATAGCAGGTCTATACTTTGAAGTAGGAGAGGTGATCTTTGGTGGAACCTCTGCAAATTTTAGTGAACTGTTGACAGTGGTTAGAGTAGTGGTGAATGGGTCATTCTTACTTTACACCTTTCTTTTCCAATTGATTTTATTCCTGTGGCTTTGGAAATGGGCGAAAAAAAAAAAGTACAGCTAGTTTGTAGAAACAATGTCATTGGTTACTAAATAAAGGAAGACCACATTCGGCACTTGTAAAGCCATAACAGTAATGGTCTCCACGGTGACAGATTCTACACTGAAACTTGATCAAATCCCAGTTAATGCCTGTCTTTAATAATGTCTTTGTAATATTATACCTTCTTTCCTGCTTTAGACAGAACACCAGAAAGGAGATTAGAGTCCAGTAGAGGAGGATGGTAGCCATCATAATGTCATCCTGGCAGGATCAGCTCAGAGTTATGAGGCAAGTTAGGATGAGAGTCAACAGGATAATGAGTTGACCTCAGCAAATTGTCTTTAAATGCAGTGTCTTCTCTTGTTGGCTGCCCCATGGTATCCATCTAAAACTAGCAATCCAGGAAGGTGCTGACTTGATTGGGTTGTCTCTTCCCAGAAGTCATTATAAAAATGTCCAAAGGGAAGGATCTGTATCCTTACTTAGATCACAGTCATCATCTGCTTACTGGTATCATCATAATATGCCCTACCATCATTTGGGCTTCTGACTTCTGTTTGCTTTGCTTTTCGAAGGCCAGTTTGCTAACTCTGAGTGGGACTGGCTCCTGCGATCCAGAACTTTGGCTGCTAGCATTGGCAAAGACAAGTTCTGGGTCTGATCTTGGGAGTAATTCCAGGGTCTGAAATGTGGAATCTACATGAATTTTTCTAGCAATTGGCAATCTATCAGTTGTTCTATTCCTCCTCCCAGGTACCTTGAAGGATTCACTTACTCTGTATTTGTGAATAACAACATAAAATATCTAGAACTTCAGTTGATACTGACATGAACCTTATTAGGTTTGCCATCACGACAACAGAATTTAATTCATGACATACTGGGCATAATATAGGCGCTCTGAAAGTTGAAATCTTTTAAGTTATCTTCACTTGCTCATTCAATCTTTTCATTCAAGAGTATCTGTCAGGTGCCTGTCACATGTATGGGGACATATTAAAAATGTACAACCTACTCTGTGTCTGCAGGAGCTCACAGTCTGGGAAGTCAGGGGCTTCCCCATGGTCTACAGATCTTTGAATCTCCCCACTGGGCTAGACCTCAGAGTAGGTGAGTAATCACTATTATGGAGTTTATGGGAAGGTACACCTTGGCTTATGTTAAGCAATGTTATGAATCAGAAGACCTGAGCTAAGCCCAACCTTAATCATTTATTGTCTGCATGGTCTTGCGCCTTAGTTTCTCCAGGTAAGAGGGGGATAATAAGAAGAGGCAACTTCACTGAGCTAGTGTTTGCTGATTAAATGGGAGAATTTATGTTATGCTTTGAAATTCATTGAGAGTAAAGGCCAGAGTACATACAAAGTCCAGGCAAAGAGGACATAATGTGCAGTGGCCCTGCCACTCTTACCTCTCTGACTTCTCACACCCTCTCACTCACTCCTGTGGTCACACAGCTCTCCTCTTCCTAGAACACTCACAGCTCTCTTCCACTTCAAAACCATGGTACCGGCTGTTACCTCTGTCTGGAATGTCCTTCCCCTAGACATCTCTATGGCAACCTCACAAATGTCATCCTCTCAATACAGCTTCATGGACCATCCTGTTTACTTGTAACTCATTACTGCATGCTCTGATCCCTCCCGATCCTATTTCTTTTCCCATAGCGTTTATCATATTCTAATTTACCATAGACACTCACTTAATATGTTTATTATTTATTATTTTTTCCTTTCTCACATACAGGAAGGATTTTTGTGTTTTCTTTACTGCAGCACATGGTAGGCACTCAATAATTTGTTAGCTGAATGAATGAATGAATGAATGGATGAAAACAAATCCCAAAGCATGTAAACAGTGGCTGGATGCTAGCAATGAGATTCTGCAGTTACCTGTAGATGTGCCTGAGCAAGTTCTGGATTGTGCTGCAGAGTAAATGATTCAAGTTTGTGCCTTGTTCTCTAAGATGACGCTTTTTGTATCCAATCCTTTTGTGTTCTTTATCACATCAAGGATAGGTCTGGGTTAGTACCTTGTTAATACATTTTGAATCTCTCAAAGCACAATCCTTTCTCAATGAAAGCCCGGAACACTAGTTAGTGTTTGCTGTGAACTAAACCATTCTTCCTGTTTTCCAGTTTCTGATAGGACTTGATGCTTTGGACAGCCTTTATCCAAACACTCCATCTTCAATTTAAATGAGGCTGGATATTCCTAGTATAGTCAATAGGTACAACACACTCAACAGTCCACGAAAAAATGCCTATAAACTTTGAATTCTTAGGTCACCAATAGTTGACTGAGTCACTGATTCAGTGATTGAATGACTCATTCCACAAACATCAATTAAGCGCCCACTGTATGTTGGGTACTATGCTAGGTGTATGGTATACAAAGATGAATAGAGAAAAGAGTCTCTGTCCTTAAGGGGTTTCTGAAGATCATTTATTCTTTCATTCAGTAAACATGTATGGACTCTGCTCTCATGTGTCTGACATTGTACAAGGTGCTGAGAATACAGCGATGATCAAAATAAAATCTCTATTAACAAAGAACTACAGTTCTGAGAGAAGCAAGAGTAAACAGTTATAAAATCTACACTGATGGGCAATTTAGTAGATTGGGGTCAGCAAAATTTTTGTGTAAAAGACTGGATACTTTGTAAATATATTGGCTTTTGCAGGCCACACATGGTCTCTGTTGCACATTTTTCCTCCTCCTCCTCCTCCTCCTCCTCCTCCTCCTCCTCTTTCTATTTTTTGTATATTTTTTTTTATTGGAGTTTGATTTGCCAACATGTAGCATAACACCCAGTGCTCATCCCTTCTTCTTCTTAAAACAAACAATACTTTAAACATGTAAACTATTTTTAGCTAGTCAACTGAATTTGTTTCACAGGCTATGGCTTGTGGGCTATTGAAATAGATGAATACGGAGGATTCTCAGGGAGTCAAGAGGAAGCAGCATGTTTCTGGCTAGGAGGAGGGAAGGAGGCTTGGAAATCTCCAGGGGATGGAGGTGGGGAGGATATTGTTCTGGAATGAAGAAGAGTGAGAGAAAGCTGGCATTCAGGATACAGGGAGCTACAGCATTCAGGAAGCTCTTCCATACATTATGACCATGTACATGCTATTCTTAAACATCCCAATTCTCATTCCCCTTCAAAACTCTGCTTGTGCCAACGAACATCTCTACAAGGAGGTCCCAGCCTCCCAGCAAAGTGCTAATTACATTGCCTGAGTACCTCCCCCCAGAGCTGTTGAATGCCTAATGGGGCACTGGTTCTCAGTTATGTGCTCCTCAGCGCTTTTCATACTTTAGCACACTTCAGGACAATTTGATGTTGCTTATTCCTACAAATTTGTGTGGCTTTAAGTCAAGCCTGTCTCTAAAGGATGGCAAATAACCGACTCCTTTAAGGGGACAGGCCTGCATTTTCTGCATTTCTCACTTATTTGCCGAGATAATTGTTTTCTCTATTCTGGCTCTGAGCCACTAAATACATAAACAAACAAACAACTAAATAAATAAATAAATAAATAAATAAATAAATAAATAAATAAATAACATTTGACTTTTATTCCACCTTTTAATGGAAAAGTCTTATCTGCATTCATAGCAATAGCTGTGGATGGTTTCCTTGCTTGGATATGTTTGAGCAGAACCAGAGACCCAAGAGGCTGAGCCTGGAAAGGCTCATGTTCCTACCTGATCTTCAGTGGGAGCAGCAACCATGTCAGGCCACAGAGGTGTCCATCCATCCTCTCCTTTAAACCATCCTGAGAGAAAGCTAGTTCATAAACCCCTTCCAGAACCATCCTCAAACATAACCCACGTTACACTGTATTTTAAATATACGTATCTCTCACTAGCTGTCTGCTTTGCTGGGCTGTGGTGCTCAGCACACAGCAGAAGCATTGGAGGCACGTGAAGAGTGGATGAAATGAATGCTGAGGATCTGTTACAAGTGTCCCACCAAGTGGCTGGTGCGAGTCTCAGTATACTCCCTGACGCCTTCGAAAAGAACTTGAAGGTTTTTAAAATGAGTATTTCCAACCTCCCCTCAAAAAGAGAGCTTCTTTTTGCCTAGCCTCATTCCTGGAACTTCATCCATCACATAATTCTTTTCAAATATTATCTTTTGTCAGGTTAACATATTTGCTTCTTTCTGCAAAGACCCTCCTTTATAGTGGACGTGAATCCAGCCACTTAGACATGATTAGCAAGCGAAGGGTCTTACTTATTAAAAACAGTTAATTTTCCCTTCTTGAAAAAATGGAGCTATTTGAATCCCTGAATATACTCATTTATCACCAACCCCCAACGAGGCATCCAGGAGTTCTCCGTGTAGGACATGAATAATTTTTATAAAAACGCAGTTGCTGACTGTGTCGTACATCCACGCAGCTTTATAAAACAAAGCAAATGATTACCATCAATTACAATAACCTCACCAGACAAGACTGCAATTAATCTACAGCTCTTGAGATAACGACTGTTGCACTGTGCCAAGGAAAATGCCTGGCATTAATTGACTTATCACGATCAGCAATGATGGATGGGACAGATGGCAATGTGATTATTCATTGTCAACAAAATAAACACACGCTCTGTTGCTAGAAGTGTCTACTTAGGTCCTCTCAGAGGATAGCCAAACACAGAGACCAAAGGTGGTTTTGAAGAGAGCACAAAATAAAAATAAGATGTTAACCTGCAGGATGGGCTACATCTACTTTAACTGGGGCTTAACACTCAGTGGAATCTGGTTGGAAGACATTTTCTATAAGGAAATTGTGGATTGCATGGGATTTCAGCACGAGAAGGTGCATTACTTGCTCATTAAGATATGAGTCACCTTTATGAAGTCCTCAAATTCCATTCCATGCTTAATAATTCCAGTGATGAGAATTCACTATTTTCAGAGGTAAGCTCATTCCATTGATAGATAGCTGTCATTGTTAGAATATATATTTATTTACATCTGAACTCCATCTTTCCAGGACTTCCATCCATGGACCCTCATATCAGAGAAGCTGCCAAACTTTTCTCATTAACTAAACTCTTTTACATATCTCAAAGGCCAATATCTACCCACATGACCCTGTTTTGGTGCTTCCAACATTCTGATTCCTTGCATCTAAACCCATACCAGTTTAGAGACCATTCATACTGAGGGGCTTGGAAAGAAATGACCACAGCTGATGTGGTCTGCCCAAGACAAGGTGTAATGATACCTACGCTGAGGCTAATGCTCTAACTTGTCTTGGAGCAGTGGCTGTGTGTGGCTGTCCTTCTTGGGAAGCTGTTCTCCAAATCTCATCAGTCTAGACAGCATTTGCATTTGCAATGACACCTGGGTGCCCTTTTTAATTTTTGTGCAATTGGTTTTATTGATTAAGTTCTCATTGTTTAGAAAGCTGGGATAATTCAGGCAGAGCCTGAGCTAAAACTGACTGGCTCAGTGGTCACTAACCAAAATCTCTTGGGGGGGATTTTTACAAATGTGTGTACTTGGACCCCACTCCTGGAGACCCCAATTCGAGTGCTTTAGGGAAGGATGCAAATGTAAATATTTTGACAATAGTCCCCAGTTAATTCTGACTTGCAACTCTGTTTAGATGCTTTATTCATTGAGAACACTTAATAATGTACTGCTGAGTGAGTGCTTCACAAACCTAATCATCAGACTCTCCTGGGAGCTTTAAAAATGCAGATTCCTTGGAGTGCCTGATACCTGTGGTCTGGGTACATCTAGGAAAATTAATACTTTGAAAGATCACATTGTTATATGTATCCCTTAAGGATTTTGGAGACACTCATTTACTCCAAAATTGTAGTTCCTATACAAATTACAAAGCACTTTTATCACACATTGAAGGAAAAGGCAGTTCTAAGGAATTCTACAGAGTGAAGATTCCAGCCAAGTAACCATCCACATTTTTTCACCCATTCATTTAATAAATTCATTAATAAATTAATTTAGTCTGAGGCAATATTATGATAAGGATCAGAATATAACAGTTCAGTGAGGGAGAAAAGCAAAGAAATAAAAGCAAATAAATGAGCAAGTAAACCAACAAATAAAATAGTTACAAATACTGAAATAATATGTATTTAAAAAGGAAGTGTTTATCTAATTTGAATATTCCCTAGTTCAGAGTGACAGTCTCCAGTCACTCTCAATGCATGGATTTTCTCCCTGCTTTCACCATATTCCCTACTATACTCCAACTCAGAATCTGCAACTTTAGGGAGTTTTTTTTTTTCCATTAGGGTGCCTTTGGCAGACATCCCTAATCAATCCTAGCATTTTTTCCTATGGATCCAGAAAGGAGGCTCATTCCTGCTGAACCTTGTCCTCCATGCAGCCATTACGAATAGAGGATGATGAACTCCACCCACCCCTTCCCCAATACACACAAGACCCTGACACAACTTGGTGACTTTGTTGTCCTTCATTTCTTGCTTTATCTTTGTTGTCTATCAATTCTTGAGTACTCCAAGTGTTCCTTACATCTGAAATCCCACTTAATTTTCAAAATAACCTTGTGTTGTGTTTAAACTCAGCCTTAGAAGGATCAAGAAACCATCTCAAGATCATACAATAAATGAATATCAGAGCAGGAGGTACAAACTCAGGTACTTTGACTTCAGAGCTGATGTTCTTACAAAGTATTTGGCACTGCCTTTCTTTCTTAGCCCAGTTCAAAGAGCCCCACCTCTGGGACACTTCTCCTGATCCCTTCAGGTAAAATCTGTGAGTTGGCCAGCATCTTCGTACATCTTCATAACAGAATGGCTATACTTTATTGCTTTGAATATAGTACTCTTTGAACTCCTCTGTGGTAGGAGCTTTGTCTTTTTGTTTTGTTTTGTTTTCTTTTAAATCTTTGTATCCCTAGTACCTAGCAAAGAGCCTAGGTAGATTTTCAGTTGGTACTTTGAAACAATCATTAAAATCTGGCCACTGGACTCATTAAGGTCGGGCTCTCTTTCTCAGTGTAGAGCTTTACTATATTAAAAACAATATTAGGTTTAAACATAATGTTGACTGAAGAAAAATGAAAAAGACCAAGTCAATAATGAGATCATACTTCTGTTATTTCAAAGCTTTCTTGACATCAGTTACTGAAGATTTTTAAACAGAAACCGGATATTTAGCATAGAAGCCCCCCTGACTCCTAGCTGATAACCACCCTCAGGTGTAAGAGGACAAATGAACTATACCATGCTTGTCAAGTGTCAGAACCACAGATGACACCTGTTTAAACTGTGGCTCTCATTCTATAATGGAAACTGGTTTGCCTCACTGCTGTGGCTTGAGCTCAATCTGGATTGATGGTGGCACACAGTGATACTCACCATTGATGGTGACATACAATGACATTTCCATTCTGTAGGAAGTCAGGCAGACTATTTACCTGCCTGACATTTATTTCACAGTGAGCTATAGTTTTGTGCAAATAAGACCCATTCTACCAGAAGGGGTAGACCTATACTCTCATATGGGAGGCTGATGGTTCAGATAGGTATCAGAGAAAGTGTGCATGAAAGGTGAGGGCTTGGGATTAAAATAATGCTCCAGAGATACTGGAAGGCATGAGTCACGAGAGCTGCCAATATCTCAGAGGGCAATACCCAGTCCCACTTTCATTGTGGCCTTCCCTCGAAAACAGCGGAAGCACATTTATAGACTTCCACGTCAACTTGCAAAAAACAGATGGAGAAAGGAGGCACTGACCTTCTCATTTCACAGATTTAAAAGAAAGATTTCCATCTGTTATCTCACCTTGGGTATAAATAGACACCGAGTCTTATTAATTGGCACCCAACTTTAGTACCTCAATAGTTCTGCATACCTCCCCAGAGAAGGCTTGTCCGTTGAGGAGGTGCTCCGACCCTTGGCTGTCCTCACTCCCAAAGTGTAGTCGGATCTCCTCCAGCCGGTGGCTGTATGTCATGGGCCCTCCTGATATGTTGACCAAGTGCTCCTTGTCTAGGCGCAGGGACACGTGTCTTCCAGTGTTGTACATGGTCCCACTGACCTGTAAGGCAACGCACAACAGGTCAAGCAAGGCTCTTCTTTCCATTTCTCACCAAACCCAGCAGTGCTGAGACCAATGCCTTTTGCTTCCTTTGGATGGGAACATATTAGGCTGAGTCTACATACAGAGTAGAGAGTAGCAATACCCCGAGGGCCTTCCTGTCCTACTTGGCTTAACCACATTTATGAACACATGATCATTTAGTAATTTGAGGTAGGAATTCAAAGGAGACCTCAGAAACTGTGACTAATATTTTGGACATTGCACCATTGTATAAAAGATAATTTGTCCTTCTCAACAACAGGTGTTGGCAAGGCTGTGAAGAAAAAGAAACCCTTGTGCACTGTCGGTGGGAATGCAAAGTGGCATAGTGATTCTGCAAAACAGTATGGAGGTTCCTCAAAAAGTTAAAAAAAGAATTACCCTTCGATCCAGCAATCACACTACTGGATATTTACCCAGAGAATACAAAGATGCTAACACAAAGGCATACATGCTACCCTGTGTCTATAGCACATTTTTTGCAAGAGCCAAACTAAGGAAGCAGCCCAAGTATTCATTGATAGATAAATGGATAAAGAAGATGTGGTGCATATATATACAATGGAATATTTACCAGCCATAAAAAAAGTATGGAATCTTGGCATTTGCAACAACATAGATGGAGCTAGAGAATATAAGGCTAAGCAAAATGAATCAATCAGAGAAAGTCAGATACCATATGATTTCACTCATATGTGGAATTTAAGAAGTAAAACAAATGAGCAAAGGAAGAAAAGAGAGACAAATCATGAAATAGACTCTTAACTCTAGAGAACAAACTAATGGTTACTGGAGGGCGGTGGGTGGGTGGGTGGGGGTAGGGGGAACAGGTGATAGGGATAAAGGAGCATGCTTGTCATGATGAGCACTAGGTGACATATGGAAGTGTTTAATCACTATAGTGTACACCTGAACTAATATTACAGCATATGCTAACTGGAATTTAAATAACAACTTAAAAAAATAACTTGCCCCTATTATCATAGGGGATGTTGAGATACTGCAAAATTAAAATCTCAGGTATGAGAAACTGGAGAAAGCAAGAGATACCACAAAAGCCAAATGAGAGACAAGGAATCCAAAATGGGTGAAGAGGAGCAGATCCTCATGAGAGACTGAAGGCTCTGGTCTGAAGTCCCAAGTGTTCAGTTCAGTGTGTCTTTGTTAGGTCCCTCTCTTGCGCCTGCCACTATACACTGCATAGAGTGTGAGCTGTGATCCCTTCTCAGAGCTCATGGACTCAGTGCTAAGCTAAAGAGGTGAATACAAGTTGCCTATGTTTCTTCCTCACTCCTGATTCCATCTTGCACGAGCCTCTCAAATCGCTGACCTTACTGCTTCGTATTCCTTTTTCTTCTTTTCTCTTTGAACTTGATATTCAGCTTCATTTTCTTGACTTAGCACCTCTCAACACTTGATCCTAGAACTCTGATTCCTACCTGTGACTCTACTGCCTTAGTCTTCTGGGTTCACTTAGTTTTTGGGGGCAGAACAAAAGCTTAAAGGAGACTTTGAATGGGTCTGAATGGAATGCTCTGGGCTCTCAGAGGCTGATGATTGGATTTTCTTCCTGCTTATTCTGACTCCTTTGGTCCCAGCTGTCTGCCCTAGAGATTCCTTAAGGGCTTCATGTAACATCTGATACCTTTAATTAGTCACGGTTTCATACATTTTCTCTATAGCACTACCCTTACCTGCCCCTCTACTTTTCTGACACTAGCCTTGTGAATAATCAAATAGGTCTGTAGATGGCTTACTGTGGCAGACAGTAATGCCCACTAATATTCAACTAACTTATTATTCTGCCATTTTGCTGTAAGGTGGAGCCCATGTGACTGATGTTGGCCATGGGATGTGAGGGGACATGACAGGTGTCACTTCCAGGGTGAAACAGTGAAAAACGTATGCACAAGTCTCCAGTCTCTCTCTCCCCTTGAGACATCAATCATTGGGGCTACGTGGAAAAATGTAAATGTGTTGCAGCTACAAGATGGAGTTCATGTCCGCCTGGGTGTTTGGCAGAGTAAAGGGCAGATTGCAAAAGTGGCCAGAATTCTTCCCCTCTCTGTAAGTGCATTTTTTACAACATGCCCCTGTAGCTGCTCCCATCAAGATAGGGTCTGCTTCTCTACCTCTGACTCTGGGCTGGCTTTGTCTCTTGCTTTGGCTAATAGGGAACACAGCACTTGTGCTCTGAGAGTAGGCTTTTAGAGGCCTTGCTTATTTCCTCACTCCTTCTTGGAGATCTGAGACCACCATGTCAGTGAACCTGGGCTAGCCTGCTGAGGGATGACATCACACTGAAGAGCATCATCCCAGGAGAAGCCATCTCAGATTGATCATTCCCTGTCTGACCCGCCAGCTGACTGGTCCAGCCGAGGTCAGCTCAGCCTGGCCTAGACCAGAAGAACTGCCCACAGACCCATGACTTGGAAGCTAAATAATTGGTGTTTCAAGTCCCTAAGTTTTGGAGGTTGTTATGGGGCAAAAGCTAAGTCATTCATCTTACCCCTCCTGAATCTGGTATCAACTCTTTTGAGTGTCTGGCAGTATTGAATACCTGAACTGTAAAGTCACGTGGGGCCCAGAGACTCAGCCTGCTGGGTAGCTGGAAGTCAGACCAGAGAGAGAGAAGAGAGAAGGAGATGTGCCAACAGTGATGGAGGAAACTGTGCATTGAGAGAGAGAACAGCCACTTGACCTTCAGAAACCTTCACATCTCTTTGTTCACAGTTTCTCCATGAAGCCTGAGCTGCATTCTCTCAGATGCTTTACCTCTCATCAATAAATCCATCTTTTTCTCAAGTTATCTATTCTTCGGAACCAGATAACCCCACAGTGTTCACTCCTATTCTCCAGTCTCTAATAAATACATATATAGTCAGTATGAGATCATGAGAGCTTGTTTTTTTCTTTTCACGTCCCAACTCATGATTTTATTTGCAGTAAAATGGTTAAAGATAGACTTGTGTTTGACATTGCATCCATTGTTAAGTAAATTTTACTTTTTCTAATTGTTAAGATAATATACAGGTATTCTATATGGTTAAAAAATAAAAATAAAATAAAAATAAAACAAATATGACACAGAAAAAAAAAGAAAGATATAGAATGACTCAACGCAATAAAAATAAGTCACAAGGGGATCCCTGGATGGCTCAGCGGTTTTGGCACCTGCCTTTGGCCCAGGGCATGGTCCTGGAGTCCCGGGATCGAGTCCCACGTTAGGCTCCCCGCATGGAGCCCTGCTTCTCCCTCTGCCTGTGTCTCTGCCTCTCTCTCTCTCTCTCTCTGTATCTCTCATGAATAAATAAAGTCTCTAAAAAAAATAAGTCACAATTCCACAATTACCCAAGGATCACCACTAATACTTTGGTATATATATTCTTAAGATTATATATACTATAACACATATATATAATTCTATATACCCATATTTTAACAAGCTCATTTTATATATGTGTCTGTATAATCAGATAAGTGATTTTTCACACACATATATATGAGTTTGTGTATATAAATATATACTATTATATATAACATTAACTGTAACATTATATATTAATAATATTATATATTAATATATCAATTATATTAATTGTAATTATATTAATATATAATATACTATAATATAGTATAAGAGATGAATGTCATACCATTTAACATAATAAATATTACATAATTATTATGTACTATATATTTATTATACACAAATAATTATATATTACATATGCAAACACAATATTGTTATTTATATGTTTACATAAATATCACATATGACTATATATTATATAAATCTACATATATAATTTTCACAAACATGAATATTTCTGGGTCATTAAACTATTCTGTAATATTACTTTGAAATGGCTGCACAATCAGTATAAAAAAAGTACATAGCTTGTTGAATATTTACGTCTCTTTCACTATTCCAAAATGTACTGCATTTGGAATTATTCCAAAAATGTACTGCAATGAGTATCCTATGGATAAATAGTTTTACTACTCCATGGATCTTTCACTGGGCAAATTCTGTGTCAAATGGTATACACATTGTTAGAGTGCTTATTGTCCATTGCCACATCCATCTACTGTAGAGAGTAGATCCCAAAGAGCAGAGCTGGATCTCTGTAATTCTCTTCAAATGATATGAGAAATAGCACCATGAGATTCAACCAGTAACATCCATGAGCACCTATGGTATGTGAGGCAGTGTAAAAGGAACTGCTCTGAATTTTTTTTTCTAAAGATTTAATTTGAGAGACAGCATGCATGAGGGGGGCGGGGCAGAAAGAGAGGGAGCAGACTCCCTACTGAGCAGGGAGCACAACCTGGGGCTCGATCCCAGGACCCCAGATCATTACCTGAGCTGAAGGCAGATGCTTAACAGACTGAGCCACCCAGGTGTCCCACTGCTCTGAATTCTTAGAGGATATATGCTCTGTCCCCATCAGGCAAGTATCTGGGACTTTCCTGCACTTCTAGAAATCTTTCCATCTGTGCTGTCTAATGTCTAATGTTCCTAAGAAAATTGTTGCACATTGGCAGGGACCATGTGGTACGCTTTCTGCATTTCCCCAGGACTTAAAAAAACATCCTGGCACACAGCAGGTGGAAGAATCAAGGATTCTTGAGTCAAATGATTCCCAATGTGCCTCTTGATGACCATAGGTGCTTTGGTTAATTTCCTGAAGCCTCAGTTTCCCTAAACATAATGTAGAGATAAGAAAATATCCCCTATGAAAATACAGGAAAGAAAACTCTAAGGCATATAGAGAACAAATGTCAAAATGATAGAACAAATCTTCCTTATCAGTAATTACTTTAAATGTAAATAGATTCCACTTATAGGAGGTACCTAGAGTGGTCAGAGTCATAGAGAGACAAAGTGGGAATGGTTTTCAGGAGCTGCAGGAAGAGGAACAGGGAGTCATTAATGGGAACAGAGTTTCAGTTTTGCAAGATGAGAAGAGTTCTGGAGATGGATGCACCAAGGACCACGGGATTGTACTTAAGATCACGAAATGTATACGTAAGAATAGTTAATATGACACATTTTATATGTGTATTTTACCACAGGAAAAAAAAGTTGGGGGAGAATTCTCTCATGGATTGTGGGAAATAAATAAATAATACATGTAGCAGCCCAACATTTTCATTCTCTTTCTCCCCCACCTTTTGACTTCTGCATGGGTGCCTAGCTGAGGTCGAGGGGCCCATGCAATCTTCCCCACTTCCCAGGGCCCAGTGGGATACAGTGCTAAACATCACAATGAAGGACTTCCACTGACTTCTGCACTGTGATGTTTGCCCCTCATTTTGGATTTTATTTACTTATTTGTTTAGAGAGTGTGTGAAGTGGGCGAGGGGCAGACAGAGAGGGAGAGAGAATCTTAAGCAGGCTTCATGCCACAGTGCTGAGCCCAACTGGAGGTCCATCCCAGGACCCTGAGATCATGACCTGAGCCGAAATCAAGGGTCTGATGCTTAATGGACTGAGCCACCCAGGCACACACACCCCGCTGCTACTCCCCCCAAGCCCTACACCTCCCCTGGATCATTTTAAAGGCTATGAAACAAAGCAAAACCAGTGTGATCAGGAATAAGCCCTTCTATTTCTTCCACTCTGCTTCTTCACCACTCCTGCTTACATGGCTCTCTCTTCATTCATTCACTCATGTCTCTTGTCAGTTATTCATAAAATAACACCTCTAACTGTGCATGAGGAACTGAGGATGGCACAGTGAGTAAAACCAGGCACAGACCCTGCCTCATGGAGCTCACACTCTCTATGATGTAGAAACCAGAGCAGGGGAAGTAGAATCCACCTGAAACTCAACCATTTGCCTATACATTCTTACAGTTAGATGCAATGCCCCCTTATCCCCACCCTTTCCCTAGACACTGAAATAACATTAATTTGTATTAATCAAAAAAAGCTGTGTAGCCAGGGTATGGTTTGTTGCACTTTAATTTAAAAATAAAGGCTTGACAACATTATGTATGATATCTAATGGTACATCTGCACTGTAGTAATTAACATTGCCAATAGTGTCATTTTAACTGTAATGTTAATTACAGTGTTTTCAATGAACTACTTTGGTGCACAGCATGTTGGAAAAAGTTGTCTCATGCAGACCAGGAAACAGAGTTGCACAGAAAAGTTGAAGTTGCAGGGGAGATCTCGGTTCCCTCTGGCTGCTTCATGGTTCTCCTGTATGTTTTATTTTAATCCATTGCGAAATGAGGCGAAAGGTGTGATGATCATTTTGCAAGCAAGAGAAGAAAGTGCAGTTGCTGAAGGCTCGGTAACTTTTCCAGGATTACACAACTGGTGGTGGTGACAAAGCCAGGTCTTCTTGATTCCAAGTCTAACAATCTTGATAGGAGGAAACGCAAGCACCTCAGCCCATTTCAGAAGGAAGCTATGTGGGGAATTGTGATTTCTCCTCCTGTCTGTGAATGCAGGACTTAGGCAGGTGCAGATGCAGCAAGATTCTTTTTCAGGTAAAGAGTGACCACTGGAATGGACACTTAGCTGCTAAAGTTCAACGCGGGAGAAGACCTGGAGAAATCTGTAGGTCAGGGAAGTCCCCTGATTTCCTCACCTGCAGACATTTACACTGGTTTGAGACAGGGTGGAGCTTTATGTGTTGAGGGGAGCGTGCAATATTATCTTGATGATTTGAAACCATCTAAAAGCCATGTATTATTTTGCAGAGCAAAATATTAACCTCAGGTTATTCATTTTGTAAAATTGGATGTCTTCATACAGCAAACACAGGTTGGCAGCAGCTCGTGGTTAGCAAGGTCCTGTTATTAATGGACTCATCTCTTTTATTGTGATGACACTGCTATATTAGAGGAAAATGAATTTAGCCAGTGCATTTTTAGGGTAAAGAGATGGTTGATTCTTTGACAGCCAGCGATGATCTTGTTCATAATAGCTGCCATCTTGGTTTGAACGGTTATTTGGTGTCAGATACCATGCTAAGTTCTGAATCTGAACTTAATTCATTCTCATAATTTCTCCCTCACCAAACCCAGCACCAAACAAGTGTGGTACTTATTAGACTTAGGCCATTTGCTTCCTCTTAGATGGTAGGATAGTGGGTTAACCTCACCTGTGTAGTAGAGGCCTCCCACAGGGTATAACCTGTCCTCTGGGCCTCTGGTGATTTTCCACCAAAAGGCCAACAGCCCATTGCTTGGGAAGCTGGGGCTTGACGCCCCCCCCCCCCCATTATCTCTGGCTCTAAAGCCTGTGCTTTAATTGCTAGAAATTCTTAGATCACACAGTTGACTATCTAATGGTGAAATTTGACAGTTTTTTTTAAAAATACGAGTTGATGGTGGAGGAACCCCACCGTGGCTTAAAGTCAAGGTGTTTGGGATTGTTTATTGGATTAGTTAGGGTTCTCCAGAGAAAAGGAATCAGTGGGGTGTATATGGCAAGTTCAAATTCTATAGGGTGGGCCTTAGGCTGGAGAACCAGAGATAAGCCAATGCCGCAGCTTCTGTCTGAAGGCCATCTGTTGCAAAATACCTTCTTGTTCCAGGCAGTCCAGTCTTTCTGTTCTAATCAGGCATTCACCTGCCTGGGTGCACCCACCCACATTATGGAGTGCAATCTGATTTATTCAGAGTCCATGGATTTAAATATTTGTCTCATCCAAAAACACCCTCACAGAAGCATCCAGAATGATGTTTGACCAAATACCTGGACACTGTGGCCCAGACAAATTAACATATAAAATTAACCATCATATTTATCTTCACATCTCATTTGCTACTTCATGTTTAAATAGCTCTTATCCAGTTATATTGATACTATTAGACACAACACATGATATATGTTATATATATATATATATATATATATATATATATATATATATACCATCTTACTTAAAAAGTCAGCTGTCCCAAACCATTTTTTATAAATTTATTTTTTATTGGTGTTCAACTTGCCAACATATAGAATAATACCCAGTGCTCATCCAGTCAAGTGCCCACCTCAGTGCCCGTCACCCAGTCACCCCCACCCCCCACCCCCCTCCCCTTCCACCACCCCTAGTTCATTTCCCAGAGTTAGGAGTCTTTCATGTTCTGTCTCCCTCTCTGATATTTCCCACTCATTTTTTCTCCTTTCCCCTTTATTCCCTTTCACTATTTTTTATATTCCCCAAATGAATGAGACCATATAATGTTTGTCCTTCTCCTATTGACTTATTTCACTCAGCATAATACCCTCCAGTTCCATCCACATCGAAGCAAATGGTGGGTATTTGTCATTTCTAATGGCTGAGTAATATTCCATTGTATACATATACCACATCTTCTTTATCCATTCATCTTTCGATTGTCCCAAACCATTCAACAACTTCAGGCATATGGAAGGAGAGCCAGTTTGAAATTAAGTATATCTGAGTTATAGAAAAATCATAAAGAAGTGATTTAACTGTTATTATCAGAAGTTATGTGCACAATAAGGTAAACTTATCCCTAAGTCTGGAAGGGAACTCAGAGACAATTCTGGTGTAAGTCCCTCATGTTGTCTATCTTCCTATTTCTAGATTGGGGGAAAAAAAGGAGGCAGTGCAACTTTTTTTAAAAAAGACTTAATTCACAAAATAAACATATTGAAGGTCTTTTGGTTCAATGGAGATAACACTCATAAGGTTGTGTTTCTTGAGGACAGCCGAGCATAAATAAACCTTACCCTCAGAAATTCCGAATGATTCAATAAAGTCACCTGCATGGTATGACACAAAGCTTATGTGAGGTTTCCATTATATTCTCTCTTGAGGCTGCCTGACCCAAATCTCCTGTAATATACTCAGAAATAATTCCCTACAGCATAAATGAAAATGTTAACAGTACAAAGGGAGTAGTTGAGAGGAAATAGAATCTTAATTGTGTAAAAGAGAGAGGTGACCATCTGACTTGGCAGAAGAGGTACTACATTCTCAACACGGTTCATTAGAAAAGCCAGGGGAAAATGCACGTACTACATTCTCAACATGGTTCATTAGAAAAGCCAGGGGAAAATGCACCCACAAATTCTGAGAACTATGTATCAGATGCTGTGCCAATGTTTTTTAAAATTTTAATTCCAGTGTAGTTAACACATGGTGTTTTATTAGTTTTAGATATACAATATAGTGATTCAACACTTCCATACATCAGCCAGTTGCTTATCAGGATAAGTGTACTTTTAATACCCTTCCTCTACTCCCTCCATGCCCCCACCTACCTCCACTCTGGTAACCATCTGTTTGTTCTCTATAGTTAAGAGTTTGATTTTTGTTTTTTTTTTCTCTCTCTCTCTTTTTATCCTCACTCGTTTTGTTTCTTAAGTTGCACATATGAGTGAAATGATACAGCATTTGTTTTTCTCTGACTGGCTTATCTCATCTAGCATTATATTCTTTAGCTCCATCCATGTCATTGCAAACAGCAAGATTTCATTCTTTTTTATGGCTGAGTAATATTCCATTATATACATATACATCACACCTTCTGCCAATGGACACTTAGGCTGCGTCCATAATTTGGCTATTGTGAATAATGTTACAAGAAACATAGGGTTGCATGTATCTTTTTGAATTAGTGTTTTCATATTCGTTGGGTAAATGGCCAGTAGTGAGAATGCTGGATCCTAGGGTAGTTCTATTTTTATTTTTTTGAGGAACCTCCATACTGTCTTCCATAGTGGCTGCAAAAGTGTGCATTCCCATGAACACAGTTAGCCACTTTTTAGATCAGGCAATGAGGTACAGACAGGCTAAGACCTCTACTCAAGGGTATGAGAGAAGCAAGTAAGGGAACTACAGCTCAAAAGAAGTCTTGCTGGATCAAAGTTCATGGTCTTCCCACTGTCTCAAAGAGCAACTTCAAAGCCCATCAATGAGAGGCTGCACTCCATTTCTCATTACCCTGTAAATTTCAGAATTTAATAATGCTCATTTTAATTATTTATTTGGAGTTGGCTTAGGAGCTTCCTAAACTCAAAATGCAGGAGTGTTGGGATTCTTGCCTTTAAGATACAGTCTTAGTCGATTATTCACTCTATTTTAAGCGAACACAATAGGCTGATGGATATCACCATAATACCCACAACAACAGCTGTAACTATATATATATATATATATATATATATATATATATTCCAGGCCCTGTACTTATTTCTTCCCATACATTATCTCATTTAATCCTTACAGTATACACATGAGGAAAGTGTTATTATTCATATTCTACAGAGGAGGATATGGAGGTTCAAGGTCTCATAACTATAGCTCCAGAGTTAGAAACTGAGAGAGTTAGAATTCCAGCCCAGGCCTGTTTGACTCCAAGGTCTACAACTATTGAAAGAGAACAAATCTGGAAGTTGGAGGAAACAATTTTGGGTAAATCATGTAGCTTCTAAGTAGCATCTGGGATTGGGGGTAAACTCTTAAAGACCAAAGATGGTGTCCTCATGGATGTGCCTGAACGGGCTCAATTTGGCCAGTCTGTGCCTGAATACCCTTGGTGGTTTCTAGACCAAGAACAGCAGAGAAAATCCTTGTCCCTCCTATTGTCGGCCTAGCAAGCCCATAATGTTGGTTCAGTGCCTAGAAGGGTTAGTGAAGAAGGTGTGACAGTATGCTGTATAAATTAAGTGTCCTTTCATTGCAACTAAGGCTTCCTGCTTTATATCTCTGACCGCTCTGCTGAGGTGTGTAATAGGTCTTTGAATGTAATTAGTGAGCCTAAGAGATTTAAGAACACCACTTAGTCTGGTTTCCTATAGAGTAGCTCAAGATGCCAAAGGGCTGATTTGTAAAGGCAGAATGTAAGAAGCCAGTGGGCTGCTTGCTCACAGGGGCACTCCAGAGGCATCACTGTAAGAAAAAGCAACCTGGCAGAAACAGCTGGAGTCAACTCATTGGCCTCACTAGAGCATAGCATGTACATGGATTGGCGAGACTTGAAGAGTGGATTCTAGAGCTGAAAGAACTTTAGAGACAATCAAGCCCAACCTCTTCCTCAAAAAACCCAGACAACTGGGACAAAGAGAAGTTGAGAGGCTTGTCCAGGACTGCACAGCAAGTAAGTGGCAGGTTCAAGACTAGAAATGACTAGTTGATGACACTGTTCTTTGCTCTGGGAAACATATATCCTCTTCCTCTTATTCTTTTATTGTTCTTCTAAATTGTTTTATGCTGAAGGTACAGAAGCATACTGACTCAGAGACTCTGAGGTGGAAATGCTGGGTATGTATACACAAATACCAGAACCCATAGGAAATTAGAAAAGAATCAACCTGACATCTGGATATACCATTTATGTGATGTCATTCATCTGGATCAAGGGCTCTTTTCAGTGCTTACCTAGACATTTTATGCTATGAAGATTTCAGAGTAATAATTAGAGATCAAAAGGATTAATTGTTAAGAGATAAAAGTGAAGTAAAGGATACAGAGCATTAGGAGAAGGCTCTTTTTTTTTTTTTTGTGATGTATCTTTGAAAAAAAGCAGAAAAGTATTTGGAGTTTGTGGGTTGGGGCTGTTAGGAAGGAAGTGGCTGAGGTGTGGATAAGGAACAAAATGGAAGCCGACTGGAGAGCTCTGCTTTGAGGTACCATACATGGAGTTGTGGAGGAGGGTTGAAGAAGCATTTCCAAGATCTCGCCCACCACTCTTAACCCTGCAGGGCGGATAGACGTTTCTTCCTTAGCAAGGCTAAGTTTACTCCAATCTTCCTCTATCCCATCCATCTGAGTCAGTTTGCTTTTCTTATATGAAGAGACCAGGCTTCTAGAGTCAATGTTGAAAAATCAGATGAAGTGATCACATGTTCTGCTTTTTATTATACAAATCCTATTATTGTCATTATTATTAAGAAAAGAGTTAAAACTATGTAACATCCAGGGCACCTGGGTGGCTCAGCTGGTTAGGCTACAGCTCAGGTCATGATCCCAGTGTCCTGGGGTCGAGCCCCGTGTTGGGCTCCCTGCTCAGTGGGGAGTCTGCTTCTCCCTCTCCTTCTGCCCCTCCCCCTGCTCATGCTCACTCTCTCTCCATCTCTCTCTCTCTCTCTCAAATAAATAAAATTTAAAAAACCCTATGTAACATGGCAATATTGACTCTTGAAATAACAGATATGCAGATTCTATAGGGATGGCTGGGCAGCACCACTATAATGGAGCATCTCTTGAATGCAGCTGGCATTGGTGGGGATGACAGGAGGAATAGTGAACAGGTGTGAAGGATGCTGTCTGGCCATGTGGGCTACATGAACATAATGCCCTTTATCTTCCATCTTCCTTAAGGGAACGTATGGCAGGGGGCCGGCATTAGGCTAGGTACATTCTGCCATACGTAGGTTTTGGCACTGAAGCCCTTTGCCTAAACCTCAGCCCTTGGTCTCTGACCAAGGAGGGGGACCCCAGAGAGTGCTGTCTGGAATGAGTTTTCCTGGTATATGGGTTTTTAGACGTGAGTCCCATATACTACTTGTCTTCTGAGTCAGTGTTGCCAACCAATGGCTTTGTTAATTTAATATTATTTTAATAATTTAATAATATGAGCAAAATTTACATTTAATAATTGGTCTTACATGTGTCCTTGTGTACTTTATGAACATTTTAAACCCTTATTCAAAATCTGCAAGGTAGGTGTGGTCTTCCCACTTTCCAGATGAGAAAGCTGTCACTTGGAGAGTTATGTGACCTGCCCAGTGTCTCACGGCTAGTGGGTTAAAAAGTCAGAATTTGGACAAAGACTGTTTGACTTTAAAGATGGGTCTCCTGCCTCACTGTGCTTTGTCTCTGTGACCATGGTTCAATGTTGGCTTCACGATTAGCTTCCCAATTTCCCTGGTTGGACTAGCTCTTTCTGCTTTAAATCTTAGCCTACTAGGACTTTGAGAGCCTGCAGACTTCTTGCCAAGCCTCTCATGTTTCGTTGCCTGGATCCAATTTTTTTTTTGACTCTGTAGTGAGTGGCCATTTGGATAGAGCAACCAGAATCAAGATCATATCAGATGACTGGCCAGTAGTACTGTCTCCATGGAAACCTCTGTTCCTCTGTTCCTTTGGTGCACTGGGGGTCCACCCTAGTGATATGCACTAGCTCAAGTCAAGCTGGGTTGAGTACACTCCTATGTATTTAAATATGTTTATATTTTTTGGGAAATGATAATGTAGGCATGCTTACACTTCCCTTTCCTGTCTCCTACTGCATCCCCAGCACTTGAACGATGGTTGGTTTCTATTTGTTGCAAAAAATGGACATGGTGGTACCCAGCATCATCAAGGGACCTGTTCCCAGCTCTGCCCTCCAGTCTGCTCAGTGAGCCTAGGTGGAACTCAGTAAACCACCATCTTGCTCTTCCAGTTTCCCCTGATGTTCTTTCTACCACTCTGTCAGATATTCAATGCTGGGGGCGGGGCACAGTAATACAGAATGACTTTCTTTATCCTTTCCCCATCCTCCAGGCTCTGAGGGTTGCCTTGATAATTATCAAGGCGATAGCATTAAAATTCTCTCTAAACATATAGTAAGCTATAAATGGATTCATCTTCAGGCCACTGTTTTCTCTAAACCGTGAAAATTCAAGGTTAGGCCACCTTAATTAACACACTAAAAGTTGCCTTAGAAAAGTTATTTCTAGTTTAGTGTCATTTAATTCAATCCTGATTCACAAGCCTTTAGGCAAATAACTCCCCATCTCCAGTTATTTCATCTCCAAAGAGGAAAAATGCCTTTTGAGGGACATTTGGGGGGGACACAGTGGTGCACAGGTGCCAACAGAGCTCATAGATCACTTTCTTAACATTCCCTTATGTGGGTGTCGCTGGTCCCACCAGTTATGTTAGAATCCCTGATGCCAATTTTTCAAAGACATTAGAAATTGCAAATGTTTGGGGGATGATCAGATAATAAGTCCTTTTGTTCATCCCTCACATCTTTGTGTTCAAATTAATCATTCAACATTATCTTCCTCAGTGTCTTTGCTCTTATGGACTCTTGTCCACCATGAACTGTCACCCTATAAGGCATACTCAAATGTCCACAGTGGCCAGCAGATAATGTAAATAAGTGAGACAGGGCAGACAATACGGAATGGTGGAGACTGGAGGAGGCACTGGGCAGTGCTATTTCTTGGATATCTCTGGAAGGGTGTACAGAACACTAATGGGGTGCTTGCTTATGGGGGAGAAATCAAGAGGAATTTGGAAAAGGAGGGCCAGGGGTATGAGACTACATTTTCTTCTTGTGCCCTTTGCATTGTCTCAATTTTACATGCAAATAAAATAATTTTTAAATAAGTTTAAAATTTTGACATAAGATACTCTATAATCACATCTCATGCTACAATCTGGGCTATGTGTGATATAATGGTTATAATGTGGGCCCAGGGGTCAATCTAGAGCAGCTTTCCATAGAGATAGAAAACAAGTCTACATCTACAATTTTAAATTTTCTAATAGTTATGCTAAAAAAACTCCACGATGAAATTAACATTAAGAATATATATTTCATTTAGCACAATATATCCCAAATATTATTTCAGCAGGCAGTCTATACAGAAATTATTAATGAGATAGTTTGCTTTCTTTTTTCATAGTACATTTTTGAAATTTGGATTATATATTTTGCACTCAAAGTACATTTCAATTTGATCTTGAGGCATTTCAAGTATATGAAGTTAGTAGCTACCATATTGGACAGGAAAAGTCTGGTCAGTCTTCCTTTCCAATCTGTTCTTCCCCATAAAATTAGACCTCTATGAAGGAGTGGGCCAACTGGGTAGCTACTGAGAATACCAACTCTGAGGGGCACTGAATGACCCAGGGATAAATTAGGAATATAGTGCCAGTAACATATGTTACCCAAGTAGATGAGGTCCCATTAATGAGGTCTCGCTCCCTCTCCTTTTCCCTTCTCTCCTCTTTTCTTCTCATCTCTTCTCCTTTCCCTTTGCTTCTTCTTTTTTTTTTTAATTTTATTTATATATTTGAGAGACAGTGAAAGAGCACAAGCAGGGGGAGCAGCAGAGGGAGAAGCAGGCTCCCCACTGAGCAGGGAGCCCGATGTGGGACTCGATCCCTGGACCCTGGGATCATGACCTGAGCTAAAGGCAGACACTTAACCTCCTGAACCACCCAGGCAGCCCCCTTCCCTTCTTTCTTCGTGATTCATGTCACAAATTTTATGGGGCGATCATGCATGGGAGCAGACAAATGACAGTCACCTGGGCAGTTGGAATCTACTGACCTTGAAACCCAGTAAAGCATGGCCTAGTTCTAAATACTAGGAATTTATATACTATATCCCATTATCTAAATGGTGAACCTCTTAATAATCCTCCTCAGATGTTGGCTGACTCTGAAAATCGTGGAATAAACAGAGAAGACAAATGCATAAAAGTAGGAAACCTTTTGCTCACAGGTATATTTGTTGGGGGATCATGGGAGAATTCCCAAGTACTCCCATCCCACTGCTTCTTCCTTCTCCCAAGGTGAGACCGCCCCTGTTCCCATCTGGAAGGTCATTCATTCTATATTCACCAGAGCTCTTTGTCTTGTCATCTGAATGACTGTGCATTTGAGATTTTCCATTGTTGTCCAGTTTTCACATGCTTTGTATTTCTCAGAGGTTCTCAAATGTAATGAACACTTCCTGTGCCCGGGAAGGAAGGCTTAGGGTCTTAAGCTGATAAATAAACATCGTTCACAATCCAAATCCGAATAGGGCTCTGATGCATTTATTTTGTTGGATTCCTCACTGCAGCCACTTACAACTGCAGCCTCTAACCAGTACGGGGGAGACCATGAAAAAAGAGACCAATTTCTAGAAACAGCCTGCATCCTTTCCAGAAACAAGCAGCCAAGGAAATTACATTTTCTGACTAGAGATAGCATCTAGATATACTATTGCTACTACTATGTCAACATCACTACCATCTATTGAGCTCTATGTGTCTGCCACTGGGCATGTATTAGGCACTTGATCCTTGCCACTGCCCCAGGAAGCAGATATTTTTATTATCACTATTTTTATGAAGAAACTAAGGCTCAGCTAGGGTAAATAGGTCACAGGGCTCTACGTGTCAGAGATAATGTTTGTGAAAGAGCCCACGCGGACCACACACTGAGCTGTTCTATTGGCTCTGAGGAGAGAGAAATCCCTGCTTCCACTTCCATCCAGGAGTGCCAGGGATGTTTCCCATAGAAGCTGACATCTGAAGTGGGCCTTGGAGATGGAGATGGTAGGATGTGGATGTCCAGAGGTATCAAGGGTAGGAGGAGGCATCAGTGAAGATAGGATGGGAAAATACAAGTCATGCAAAGGGAACAGTGGAGTGATCCATCCATATTTCCAGAGTGATTGAGACACCAGCAATCCAGGATGGGGGTCATACAGGGAGTCTGGGACAGGAGGTACCAGACACCTGCCATGCGACAGACTCCTCTCTGACACTTTACAAAGGTCATCCTGCTTACTTTTAAGCAAAACATGGGCAGTATGGTGTATTACCATCTCCAAGTTACAAATTATGAAAACAAGGGTCTGAAAGAGGTGAAATGACTTGCCTTGGTGCCCAGCCAGTGAGCGAAGGAGGGAAGATGTGAGTGCATGTCTGTCCTACTCTTTTTGCAATGATGTGAAATCATGTTAGAAAAGGAGACTTTTCCTAAGAAATAATTTCCTGCTGTCAAGCTCTGTCCTACAGTGATTCTCCAGATTTGCCGCATTTATCAGAGCGAGCTGTACCCCCCTGCGTTCTGGAAGTGTCCACCAACGCTGCCGTTACCACCCCATCAATGCCCTTCTCTCTCTTCCCGATCCTTGGCTATAGGAATAAAATCTACAAATCAGCAACCGCGACAAGCCCAACAAAATGATTAAGTAACTGTCTGCACCAACTAGAATCTCACCTTAGGGATGAGAAGATAAATACAGCAATAACCAAAATCTCAGAAATATGTGGCTCTGTTTTATGCAACTGATATTCCAATTCATGGCTCCAAAGCAATAGTTACATGAGCCAGTTTGCGTCCTTAATATGGTAAAATGCTTACAGAGGGAAGGCTGTGGAGTGTGCGTGCAGCACGGGGCGGGGGTCTTTATGAAAGATCCTAGAATCAGCTCACTGGGAATCCAGCATGGGCAAGCAAATGGTCCTCTTCCATCTCATCCGTGACAAACGTACTCAGTGGCTCCCAGGTTATCTGTACAATTAGGCCTGTGTATTTGCCAGATAAGTTAGAGCAAATTACATGCAGAAGACAATCTTACGCCTCAAGGGCCAGAAATAAATCATCTGCTCCATTTCCAGACCCTCTCCCCATCCTGCCTCCATCATTCTGGTCCACTGAAAACACAGAATTTTATTCAGTGAGCTGACCTCATGGAGACTTCCTGGTATGTAATTCCCCATACCCCTGCTATCGTCAAAGAACTTTAAATATTCACAGTGAAACTTGTTTTTTTCCTAGTTTCTTCCAGTTGTTTACACGTACACCCACTGAGGATCTTCCCTCTTCTTCGTCTCTGACATACATTCAACAATTATAAAAATCCCTCCTCCTAAAAGTCTCCATAATCTGTCCTCTTCTCTCTGTCTCTAGACCCACTGCTTCATCTTCTTCTGTCCCTTTACTTTATGCTGTCCTGTCATGTCATCTCCATCTCCCCAACCACTGCCTAATTTAAGCCCTTAGTTTACTGTATTTCCTCAAATATCAGATGTGAGAGATTGTTAAAAGCACGGTGATTTTATGCCTCACCATGAAAAGAGAAAAACACTACAAGTGACACACCACCATTTGTAGGAGGCATCCCAAAGAGATGTTTAAACGTGAAGAGAAAATGTGCCTCTTAAAAACTGACAGCACCTAGTACCTCAACTGAACTCTTACTGTCTCCTAACTGCTCACCCTTTCAGTCTTGTCCTGGCTCTTCCCAATCAGGCCCCGAGCTACATCTCCTTTTCCTCTGCTTGGCAACCCCCTCCTCATCCCTCCAGGTCACCTTTTCAGGGTCCCCTGAGACCCCGCACGAGGGGTGGTGATGTTTCCTTGTGCTGCCACGGCATTCTGAATATGTTTGTGTGTAATAACACGCACGCACTGCTTTGCAATTATTTGCCTATGTGTTTGTCTCCTCTAAGGACGATGAGGAATTTGAGGATAGGCTGTGTGTCTCGCTCAGCTCAATATCCCCAGTCCCTGGCACAGGGCAGGTGCTCCCTGAGTGCTGAACGCAGCGGAGGGCGGCGTTCTGCTGCTCACCTCTGGGCTCAGCCACTAGAGGGCAGTGCGGAACCACTGCATCGTCCAGACCTGCGGGTCCCCAGGAATCCAGGTAGTAAAGGTTGAAGGAAGCGGCCTCCTGTGGGCAAGCTGGCAGAGAGCCTAGGAAGCTCTATAGCTCCAAGGGCGCTGGACCACTCTGCAAAATCTACTCTGAGGATGCTCCTTGCATCTCCGCATCCCTTGCCAGCCCTCCCACTACGGGTGGCTGCCTCAGCACATTCCTTTAATGAGAGCCAAGCGCTCTTCCCCGCTTCCCATCCTGGGTGGAAGGTGGCCACGGAGAGGGAAAGAAATGCCTCCTTAACATCCCCATCCTCATTTCTAATAAAGACAGGCTTGCCGAGAAGGGCCTGCAGTATAATTGCTCCACTTTGAAGAACAACAGGTAGCAGCATCAATATTTGATTTTTAAAAGGTTGTGTGAACAGTTTTAAATATTAAAGATAAAGGCAAAGACTCAGATTGCCGTTTCATCTCAGCAGTTGGAGCATTTTAAACGAAAAACGGTGCTAATGAGCAGAATAAGACTGTTTGCCCATCAAATGGTATCGGGTTGCGATAAAGCAAAATCATTTTGAGGTGGGGGGAGGCAAGGAGTGAGAAGTGCTATCTGTACCAGGGAAGTTTGCTGTTCATTATCTCTGTAATGAGAGAAAAATAATGCAACTCTGCCAGGGTAACTTTCTTCCATCTTATCGTGGGCTGTTTAGATCCCTCGATGAGTGGTCTGGGACAGGCTCCGAGGAAGCCTCATAAATTAACTATCCAACTTCCTGGCTAATGAGCCCAATATGTCAATTTCCAGTGATCAAAATGATGCGATTCAATAAAGCACAGTTCATTTTGTAAGGAAATATACTTTTAATAGGAAGAACTGCAGGGTCACGGTCCTCCCAAGATAATTGTGGGGCAGAGGAATTAGAGGCATGGAGCTGTACTTACCGTCTGGAGATACGCTATGGGGTTTGTGTGGCAGAGAGTGTCTTTCAGGGACAATAAATTCCTTCATTATATTTCCATTACTGCATTAATGCAGCAATTTCCGATTTACTTGTAACCAAGAAGGCTGGTTATTCCTGAAACTTGGCATTTAATGCTAATGAGCACTTGCAAGTCAGGCAGTTCCTCCGTGTGTCTGTGTGTGTGTGTGTGTGTGTGTGTGTGTGTGTGTGTGTGTGTGTATCTTGGGCTCAGGCAATCCAGCAGGAAAGTCAGGAACATGGGAGGGCAGGGTTCAGAGGGCTGATATGACTTAGGCCAGACAGACACCTGGAAAAGGCAAGAGAAGGTCCTGGAAATCATACCGGAAAAATGAAACTGAGGTCACCACTAGGTAAGCAGTACCAAGTGTGAGATCCAGACCTCAACGTAAGGCAAACAGGACTCCCCTGAAAAACAGGAGTGCTGGGCAACAATAGGTGCAGGACCCAGGTTCAGAAGCAAGAAAGGGAGCTGAGAACTCATGCCAATTTTCCATGCAGTGTAGGAAGAACTGGGTGCTTTGTGATGATGGGTCCAAGGGCAGCTCAGCACTATGGGTATCTCCTTCAGCACAATGGGTATCTCCCTAAGAGGCTCCATTTGCACTGTTACGAGCAAGGAGACATGTTGGGAAGGCTTGATTCTGCATCTGCACCCAATAGCGAAAAGGTACCTATTTGATTTATAAAGACAGAAGTAGATGGAATGAATTTCACAAATCTATATGTAGGAGTGGATGATCCTCTAACATGCTGCCCATCCATGCTGGGAAGCTCTGCTCTGGAGGGAAAAATCCACTTAGAAAAGACAAATTCCACTAGCATTCTTCAACTTGACTCCAGTGGAGTGAGTAGGTGATCTAGCAGGAGACAGGACGTTTCTGGAGTCAGGCTCAAGTTCTGACTCCTCCGCTCTCAGCTGGGTGGTACCGAGCAGGTTGCTCAGCTTCTCTGAACTGTAATTTCCTTAACTGACATTTAATTTTCTTAGCAATCTATCTATTTCAAGGGAGATGAGAAGATAAATGAATGTGTCAGTTTGCTTACTTTTGTTTACTTTTTATGTATTTCTCCAACACCAGAGATAAGAAAAAAATATGTTACAGACAGAATCAGGATTCTTTCCCTTGAGGTAATGTCTATTTATAATGGGACTTACCTAGGGAAGTAAGTAAGGTTGCTGTTAATTCAAGCAACTTGGAAAAAAATTTTGTAAAAAAAAAAAAAAAAAGATTTTTTCCATGAGTCAGAGGGCTGAAATGATTTTACATTAATTAGAGGTGTTTACTTAAGGTGAGAAATAGATGGTGCCAAGTTCAACTTTATGCAGAGTCTTGCCAGAGGTCCCTGGTGGACAATGACCAGCAATGCTCATCAGCTTGCCCTGTCCTTGAAATGAGACTCTTGCCTGTCCAGAAGTTGTGAGAGGTGACTTGGCAAGGATTTTCTGCTATAAAAAACACCACCACCAAAACCCCTCTTTTTTGGCTTTGACTCTTACCTTGTTTTGGCCTTTGATTAAATTCAACTAATGGGCACTGAACATTTATTACCTGCAAGTTTGTTTTAGACACTCTTTTAATTATCATAATAATTATATAAAGTAGGTTCAATTATGCCCAATTTTTAGAGATGAAGAAACTAAAGTTCAGGCAGGTTAAGAACTTAATCACAGAGACAGCTAATTTGAGGAGAGGGGACTCCATATTCAGGCCTTTGGACAGACTCGAGGTCTCACATCCTTTTTCATATTTCACATCTTACTTGCAGTGACCTCTGGATTTGAATCTCTTAAATTTTTAAAATCAACTTTACATTTTGGAATCATTTTAGGTTTACAGAAAAGTTGCAAAGGTAGTGCAGAGAGTTCCTGTAACCCCTTACCCACTTTTCCCTAACGTTCACATCTTCCATAACCATTGTACATTGCTCCCAGCTAAGAAGTTAGCATTAATACACAACTATTAACTAAACTACAGGCTTTACTTGGATTTCCTTAGTGTTTTCATTTGTGCCCTTTCTCTGTTCCCAGATCCCATACAGGACAGAAAGCATTCAGGGATTCTCAGTTGCAACTTGGTATTAGTTACAACTTCATTTGGGAGAAGGTTGGCAAAGGGATAAAGTTTAAAGGCTAACATTTTTGTAGGCTGTACCCACTTGTAAAGATATGCTAGTTTTTTGTTTGGCTTTGATTTTTGCCTTTGGTAGAAGCGGTTCTTAGAACTCATTGCAAATGACACCGTCATTCTGGCTTAGACTCTTGGCTTGTTTGTGCCATGGCTGTGAAGGTTTGGAATTGAGATTCAGCTTTCAAAAGCAACTCTCCATCATTGTCTTCTTTCAAGGACAGGAAATTTCAAATCAGCTTTAGGCTTCTGCATTCGCTGTGCCAAACATTCCTGAAGTTTCCACAATTGCCAATAAATAAGACATTCCATCATCTTTAAGTCGTCAAATTTTCTGATAAATTGAATTTCATAAAATATTGCTCTATTGATCTTAGTGCTCAGCTAACAATAAGGCAAGCCAGCCAGAATTTCTAGCTGGAACTTTCTGCAAGGAAGATGCTGTGTACTTACATGGGTAGGGACATTTATGAGGTCAGGGTCCCTGACTCTAAATTTTAGTTTCTGGCACTACACCAAATCTTAACTGATCCACAGTGACCTCTCCATTGCTGCCACATGAACTTCCATAGTAAAATTCCATTTTTACGTATTAAAGAAAGTACAGAGGAGTTCTGTTAATCTGTACTGTAGCTAGTACTTGGCACATAGTGGGTGTACAATCCATAATAATGTTCCCATTCCTTCTAGAACAAAAGGATATCAAACCAGTCTCAGAACTCAATTTTGAGAGTTATCATGATTACAGAAAGGAGAGGGCCAGTGATAAAGATGGATGGCATGGCAAGACCAAAAAGGAAAGAGTCAAAGAACAGTATTTTCCTCACACCAGCTTTCCCAGGACTACTCTTAAAATAGTCTGCAGTGATGTGCGGGTTCTTTTAAAATTTTTTTTAAAACACAAATAACATTTTCATACTTTTATAATGACAACATGTCTTGAATGCCATCTGTTCCTGCCATTTGTTAAGGCAACTCAATGAGAAAAGAGTATGTGAATGACTAATATTTAGCCTGTTCGTAGTCTTTTTAAATGGGTGGACAGCTTATCTTGAGATAATATCCCAGGATCTATGGCAAGCTCATGGAATGGGACAGCTGAAGGCAGGGCTTTGCCACCACTAGGCAAATTGGGTCATTCATCTAACATTGCTTAAGCGACTATAATGTGCCAGACAATGTGCTAGGACTAGAAAAATAAAGATGAAAGAGAGAGAGAGAGAGAGTCTTTTCAGGCTGGTGGGGACTGAGCAGCAAATCCATGATTTTTTTTTTTTTTGAAAAGAAATCCATGATTATATATGAAATGTTGAGTGCCATGACAGAGGTTTGCAAAGGATGCCACTGGAATATATAAAGAAGCCCAAGACCTAGTCTGTGTGTGTGTGAGTGCTTGGTGTAGGGGGCCGCGGGCATGGGGTGGGGGGAGAAAGAGGTGTTCAGGGAAATTTCGCTTAAGAAGTTAAACCTGATCTGAGTCTAGCAGAATTGGTAGACAGCAGATATGTATAAAAGAGGAGTGGGCACAGCCTCAAATGAATCCTATGGGATCAACATGGTGTATCAAGGATACACATGTAGTTTTCCATCTATTCTAACTGGACCAGAGAGCAAGAACATTCAATATAGTGAATAAGCCAAACACTGCTTCCTGGGCACTCACTAGTGCATCCTAAAACAGTTAGTCAACAACAATTGATTGCTCAGCCCTGGAGCAGGTGAATCAGGGGTACAAGAGAAGATAACACGGTCCATAATGGGAGGGTGGCGACAACTTCCCCCCAGGCAACAATCAAACAGCAATGTGAGGCAGTGTGTAAAGTATTGGGATCCATTTGTGCTTAGGGGGCGATATATCTATCCTTGTTAGCCTCAGGCCATGAAGTTGCTACTTGCTTTTTCTTTTTCTTTTTCTTTTTTTCCAGTTACTGGAGGACCTGGTACAAGAGAGCTAGATAGGCTTCCTCTCAAATCTTAATGTTATAGGTCCATTGTTCTCTTATAGGACTGAGGTTAAACGCTTCTTAAATAACCCTTGTGGTTTTTGTTTTGCTTTCTTTTGTGTCCTAGCACTATTTGGGAGTACCTGTCTTTTTCTAATGCATAGGAACACACAGTAACTGCACATTGTAAAACTGCATTCAGAAATAAAAAGCTTTCAAGGCAAGACTTCCATGTTCTCTAAATCATAGTTGTCTGTGGTGGGCAGCAAGTTACCACATGCAGCTGTAACATGAGTTCTCTCCACATACCACAGAGGAACAAGGAATCCTAAAACAACAAAACAAAGAAGATATAAAACCCCTGAGAGCTTAAAGGGTCACAAAATAACACAAACATTAATACTTTTATTTGCTAAACTGTATAGAATGTTTCCAATGTGCCAGACCCTGCACTGAGCACAACATCTCATTCAATCACAAGAGAAATCCTACTAGCTGATACTAATATTATATTTACTTTATAGATGTGAAATAGAGGTTCAGAGAGGTTAATGGACTTGTCTGAGACCACACAGCTAGAAGGTAATGAAATGAGGTCACCAATCCAGGCTCGTCCACATGCAGAGCCTTCTCTCTAGTATGTCACCTCCCAGAAGTCAGTCAAGGGAGCTTCTCTGTGCCAGACTTTGCAGTGCTAACTCTGTACTGGTTGTGGTGGGTCTGGGGACCCTTTGACTTTCCATGAAACTCAAAAGTCACATGCACGGAATTCTTTGAAGTCCATCTTTCCCTCTGTCGTTGTGGGTGGCTTTCCTGCCACGTCCCAGCCTTGTCACTTATGCCTCCTATATTCAAGAAAGTGAATAGAGTGAAAGAACCAGCCCTGGCTCTTTCCTGGGTCATTTGGCAAGCACTGATGGGGCATGCAAGCATGTGCCAATGTTCTAGGCCTGGGGCGGTGGAGTGGGGCCAGGACGGGAGGGAACCATAGAGATGAGACTTGACCAATGGATGCTGGCAGCATCACCACAGCCCCTCACCTTTCACAGATCTGGTTCCCAGGTCCGTTCTCCTCTGGCTCCCAGACAGAATGTTCTGCAGTGGGAGCAGGCCGCCCATTTCCCTGAGTTTAAGCCCCTTGTCTATGGCCACACCACCTGCGGAGTTAGGGTTTGACACTATCCATGTGATGGCTTGGAGGGCTCTGCACTGCTGCTCAGTACTCCCACTCCCCCTACTGCTCCTCTTTTCATTCTCCTCTGTCTCATTCCCACACACTCCATCACCCCTCAGGGCCTCACCTTCCTCATCTGTGACATGGAGACAGCAATGGTAATATTGGTCTGTTGTGATGATAAAGGGACTACATGTAAAAATCACACATACAGCAACTACTTAACAAACCTTACGTGTTAGCAGTTAGTTACTGCTTAACAGTTATTGGAATCACTGTTACCACTACTACTATGAGGTATACCCAATAACTAAAAAACAATTATGAAGACTATGTAAATACATGCAAATGAGTAGAAGCACTTGCCTATTAACTGTAACTGTTGGGTGATACGGGGTAAAAATGTGATATAAAATCTGGTTGCCCAAACTTGGTTGTATTGATACACAGGTCTCACAGTTCATGCTTCAGTAATTAAGCCATGAAGGGGACTAGAATATGGATTAAATCCTTAGGACATCCACAAAAGGGAAAGACACAGAGGCAGACACACACACGATGAACAGATTAAGATGAGGTAAGGGTCATGGTTGTCACGGAAGCAAGGAAAGAAGAGAAGTGATTTCTTTCTACTGGATGAGCAAATGCACTCATGCAATTTAATTCTAATAACGGTCATGTGAGACAAGTGCCGTTGCCCCCATTTTACAAATGAGGACATTGAGACTGCACAGTTGGGTAACTTGTCAAGGTCACGGAATGGAATGGGATTTTCACACAGATACTTGACTCCAAACCCATGCTTTTTCTACCTCACCAACAATGACATCATAATCTGCAGAGCAGCTTGTGAGTTCTCCTGTCCCTGGACTCTGAGGGCACTTAGAATCTGGGATTTACACAGTCCCTCACACACACAATACTCACACACAGTGTGAACTGCATTATTTGTACACCTGGGGAGTCTCTATAATCAGGCTGCAAGTTCCCAGAAGGCGGGTCAGTGTTATAGATGCTTTAATATTTCCCATGGTGGCCAGCACGTGGCCCCAGACATAGTAAGTATCTACTGAATGGCCTGGTGCAGAGGAGAGATCTATGTTGTGCCAGGCTGGAGAGGAGGCAAGGACTTTCATAAGCAATGGAAGTTTGTGTGCCAAAAGTAGATCCAGAGTTTTTGGCAATGACCTCAGAGTATAGAACCCTCTGGAAGCCACATTTGAGCTACAGCTTCCTCCCTGGGCATAGGTGACTTGATCAGGTCTAGATCCCTTCCTGAAGTTGGGCTGTTCAAATTCTCTTCTTACTAATCTGAGACTGAGACTGGGAGATAAAGGGGATATAAATTCAGGAAACATGGGCTGGTCAGCTCCTGCCTGAGAAGCAGACAGAAGCATGGAGCACACATTCAGAGACAAGAGATCCTCACAGCCTAATGGAGAAGTTGCTAGATTTTTGCAGGATGGTGCATCATGGAAAGAGACCATTGGGTTTTTGGAGCCAGTTGGCTTGGATCCAAATCCTCATTCTGCCCCTTACCATCATGAGTGTGACTGGAGGAACACTGTTTAACTTGCCTGGTCTCAGTTTCCCCCTCTGGGAAATGATGATGATAGTACCTTCTTCTGGGATCTCACATCACCTGCTTCAGTACAGAGCTGGATACATCATATACCTTCAATGAAGAGCAGCTATCATTTTAAGCTTGTACCTGCATTTTATTCTGCTGGGTCTCCCATCTGTATGTTTCTGGCATCTTGACTACTTTTTCTTCCTCATTTCAGAACTCTCGGAGGCTCAATTGCTACTTGCAACACAAAGCAAATCAAAGCCCTCTCGGTTGCCAGTAGAGAGACCTGTCTCTTCAACAGTTACTGTCTGAGCATATTTATCAGCCACTAGCCAGAAACACACACCTGTCTTCTCAAAAGTGACACTCCAGGCCCCAGCACATTTCAAAGCACAGACCTTTCTCTCCTCCTATGGAGAAAGGGATCTACTTGTTTGTTCTCTTTGATTCTTGGGGCTTCTTATTAATTGGGCACAGGGCTGGGGATATTAATGTCCTTCCTTTGTCAAGAACATTCTCCAAAGTCATGAATAATCATGTTGTCATGCCTGTGTGACTTAAAATACAAAAGGTGCAATTTATGCAAGTTTTAAAGTTACTTTTTCAAAAGAGTTCAACCCATGATGCTGTCAGACTGTCAGAATATGGGCACCAGACTAGATCCTTAGCTGTTACTTATGAATTTTCAAAGGACTTTAGCACATTTTTAATTGGAGTTGTTTTTTCCCCCTTAGCCTGAAAACCAATCTGTTTGGCTATTGCATTTCAAGTGAGGTGGCAATATAATGCTGGGCTGCTGGGAGGGGTGGGCTGAAAGCCTGCTTCATTTCAAGGCTACCTTTTAGGCTCAAGGCTGTAGGCCCAAGACCAGGTTTTGCAGGCAATGAATTATTTTTATTTTTACTTTTTTTAAGGAATGGTGAGGAGGGAAAGCAGGTTGCCAGCCAGGTAGGTGTGTGTGAAGTTTCTTAATCAGAGCTTATATTTTCATAGCACTTCTCATAGCACTTGTACATACCCCAATACACTTGAGCCTCCCACCAATGGTACCTATTCTCATCCTCTTATTGGAGAGTAAACATTTTTCCTGGTCACAGGGAGACCTTGGTTCCCTATGCCTCCTGACTCCTGAGGAGGGGCTCTTCCCAGGCAAACATTTCTGATCCATCTCTACCCCTTTCACTCCTCCCCAAGGACAAGTGGACCGACTTCTCTGCTTTGAGAGGGAGAAGTCAGTGCCTTAGTCTCTGCTCAGAATGACCTGCCTGCAGACGGGGTGCTCTAGTTGGCTCTCTTGGTCATGTTGGGGCCTTCATGGTAAAGACCTGTCCCCTATGAGGTCAGGCCTATGGTTTAGGAGGGTAAGTCCAATTTGGGGTGATGAAGTGGGTGATGTTCTCAAATTCACTTTATAGCACAACACAGCCACATCCTTGAACATAGTTTTCATCATTAAGAGAGCTGAGATTTTAAGTCTCCAACTATCCGACTCTAGGGTTTACCTCTTACTTAATGTGAACCATGCAGGATGCAAGGTGTGTAGGGGGAAGGGAGTGGGGTAAGGCATATTATTTATTAGTCCCCTCAAACATAAGTAAGAATACAAGTCATGATTAAATAGCAAATGGTGAGTTTGCTCTTTTATTTATTCCACATATATTCATGGGGTGTCTCCTATATGTCAGGGCATAGGTTTTAAAATGAAGAATTCTCATCAAGCGTATATTTTAATGGTGGAGAAAGGCAGTCAACAATTAAATACACAATTACATGATAATAAGGACTAAGCAAAGGAGGACAGGATGCTTAGAGAATGTGTAATGGGGTATTTGACATGGTTTTTCTGGAAATTGAAGGCTGTCTTCTTTGAACAAGTGACATTTAACCTGTGCTCTAGAGGAGAGGCAGGAGGAGGCTGTCCAAAGCATTCATGTGGAGAGGGGTAAAGGGTGATCCTATCCTATATCCTTGGGAACCTGAGAGGCAGCAGGTGCAGTTGAAACAGAAAAATGGGAAGAGACTGGGGTACACAGAAAGATGGCGCTGGTCAGACAGGCCAATTGTGCCGGATTTTGTAGGTCAGGTTTAGGATAGTCTCATTTTTTCCGCAAGGTCAACAAAAAGGCATTGAAGAGGTGGTTTTTTTTTTTTTTAACATTTTATTTATTTATTCATGAGAGACATACAGAGACAGGCAGAGACATAGGCAGAGGGAGAGGCAAGTTCCATATAGGGAGCCTGATGTGGGACTCAATCCTGGGACTCCAGGATCACACCCTGGGCTGAAGGCTGGCACTCAACAGCTGAGCCACCCAGGTGTTCCAGCATTGAAGAGTTTTTAAGCAAGAGTGGGATTTGTTAAGATTTGGGGTTCACCAAGATCAGCCTAGCTGCTAGGTAAAGAATGAGTGAAAGCAGAATAAGAATGGAAGCTGGAAACTCAGTTAGAAGCCTATTCTCACAGTCAAATATGACACTAGAAATAGGAATTCATCTCGTTGCACTGAGGATGGTTTAGTTCTCTCTGTTTGGGTTCTCCCAAAGATTCTCGTACAGTAATTTGATTGGGAGGTGATTTCAGGAAACACAGGATGGAAAGGGGATCTAAGACAGAAGAGGGAAGGAGGTCAATTAAAGCAAGTGATCAAGCTACTATGGGTAACTGATGCTTGCTCTTGCCAGAACACATGCCTTATAGCAGCACTCTTCAGTAAAAATATAATGTGAGCCACATACATAACTCAAAATATTAGTTATCAAATTAAAAAAAGCAAAAGAAAATAGGTAAAATTAGTTTTAAGAATATTTGTTTAGCTTAATAGATCTCAAAGATGATCATTTCAACATGTGGTCAAAATCAAAATTATTGAGATATTTTACATACACTTTCTTATAGTAGAGCTTCAAAATCCAGCATGTATTCTATAATGATAGCACATCTCAGTGTGAACAACCATTATCTTTGGACATACTTGATCTGGGTTTAGGGTTCATAGAGCTTCTAGTTGAAAAAGAAGATTCCAATATCTACACTGTACTACACATACTTAAAAGGTCCCCATTAACTGAACTGAGTGTCAGTTTTTGAATTTAAATTAATTAAAATTAAATAAAATTGAAATTTCAGTTTCATAGTTGTACCAGCCAGCCTCCTTACAAGTGCTCAGTAGTGACCCATGGCTAATGGCTACTGTTCTGGATAACTTGACCATAGAATATCTCACTAAGGCATAAGGCAAGGGAACTGGGATATCTATGCACCAACTGTAGCCAGTCATTGGGTGAGGACTACTTTTGGCACCCCAGGCTTGCCTGTACTTGGGCAGAGTGGACTCTGGTAATTAGAGGAAGCCCCTGATAGCTGCTGGTTGGGTGTTCATGCACTTTGAAGTCAAGTCCAGGGGGATTAGGATGAGGATAAATCTGCTACAGAAGGACTGATGTTGGAAATAGAGTTTACATGTGCAAAATGAGCAGGGTGGGGAGTGAGAGATGGAGAGAGAGGGAGAGGGAGGGAGGGGGGAGAAGGAAAAAGAGAGGGGAGGGAGAGAGGCAAAAAGGGGGAAGGACAGGGAGAGGGAGGTAGAGAGGGAGACAGAGAGAGAGAAAGGGAGGGGGAGAGAGAGGAGGGAGAGAGAGAGAAATCAAATATGATTTGTAGTTGATGTTTTACAGTTGTGTGGACTGTAGGAACATTTATTGAGATAGGGAAGATAGGAGGGGGGGTCTTGGTTTGGGAATCAAACCATCAATTTAGTTTCAGATATTTGAGTTTGAAGTTCCTGTGAAATATTTAAGTAGAGATGTTGAGTTGGCTTTTGGATAAACTGGCTGAGAGATCAAGAAACATGTCAGAAGGGTAAACCTGAAATATTACAGAATAGCTCCCAGGTCTAGTGTGCAATGAAACTGTGGACAAATTGCAGAGAGCAACATTTTTAGAATGTGGCCAGTGGTGGAGTCTCATCTTTTGTGGGGCACAATTGGTTCATGGGTCATCTCTAAGCTTGGGGCAGAAAAAAAATTCATCAGGAATGTATATTCTTTGCTCTGAGTCCAGACTTCTCAGGCACCTTTCCTTGGCCAGTGAGAGTGAAGAGATGCTGTCCCAGATAAAGGAGATGGTTGTGGGAAAGGGAGTTCCCATTCTCAATAATAGCAGCTTTCAGGTTATACTGCATTCTAGGTGTTTGTTCACCTTGGGCCAATCAACCTCCCTGGGACCCATCAACTCTGAATCTACTGGCCCATGGGACAAGCCCAGTCTTAGGCACACAGATGGCTCCCCCCAGACTCAACTGATGGATTGGTCAGGGGAGGACCAGTGGCACAGCCCACAAGTCCTTCAGATCCAGTGTTGTTTGGAAGTCAAGTTTGGCTGGCTGGCTTGCAGACTGGGTCAGGGGCATGAATTGTTGCATGAGTACCCTGCAGACAGGTTTCTAAGGACAAGGGCATTCTAGGTGAGCCAGATGATGAGGTCTTAGAGGATTTCACACTTTGTTAGGAGGTTTTGTTCCATCAGGTTAGAGGAGATTGCAGAAAACACCCCTTGACCACAGGGTAATAGCTCTGATAGTTGTAAAATCACACTGAACACCTTTACTGCAGAGGAAATAAGGCAGCGCTCAATCACTTGTTCAACCTGAAATCATAAAGTGCTGACATTTTTCCAGGCCTTGTGCTAGGAGAGGAGCCAGAGGTGAACAGGGCACTGTGTCTGCTCCCACTCAGGAGGGAAGATCAGTAAACAATCAGTGTAGAATGCGCTAGAAGGTATGATGGAGGGGTCACGGAAATGGGGCATCTAGCTCAGGCTAGGAGGCATCTAGCTTTCCTCAGGAGGAGGAGACAGAGACATTTCCCTGAAGAAAGCAACCTCTGTACTGGGACTGTTTAGGGATCAGGAGCAGAGAAACCCAAGTTCCTGGGCCAGAGAGTCAAGATGGATCCCTGGGAGCCATAGAATTCAGTTTTCTGCCTCCTAGAACACTCTACCATACATCAGCACCTTTTGATTCATTCCAAGATCAAGAGAGAGCCTGTACTGGGAAGTTCAGGACCAGGAGTTCAGTGAAACTGAAAACCAAGAAGTGGTCAGAGCTAGTGAGGGCCTTGCATGGGGGGTGGGGGTGGGGGGTAGGGGGGGGTGCCAATGGCAGCACAGCGTTTCGTGGCTGTAAGGTCATGGGTCCTGTTTTCCTTTTCCCGAAAATAGAGGAAAGATAAGTGGGCAGTAGTATCTGGAGAGCCCCGCCATGGGGCTTAGCATCTCGGGCCTCCCTGCTTGCCTAGCAATCCCACTCTGCCCCTCACATCTCCAGACAGGATTCTGGCTTGCAGATGAACACTGGATCCTTTTTAAAAAATTAATCTTTCCCCCCTAGAATGATTCATTACAAATTCTGTGTCCATGAGATGCATTAATATTGATTAAGAAACAGGTGCTCTCAGATTCAATTAGCAAAACTGCAATTATTCACAGAGGGTTACGCTGGAAAATTGGGCAAAATATGCAGGTGTGCAAATGAGCTCTACCTGAAGGCACTGCAGCAGGGCTTGAGAATGTCTCCCCTCCAGCAAGTGCTTTCTCGAATTTCCCTTTGTTTGGGTGACAAACGGAGTTGCCATTTCAACTGAATAGTGATGATGAACCTCTGTGGCTCGGGAGTCAGTAGAATTTCACAGCTGGAATCAGAGTCCCAAGTCAAGATTCCCAAACTTGCTCATCAAATCACTGCTTGTGAATACCTAATTCCCTCAGCCCCACTCTGAGGTGATTCAAGTTTGAAGAATCAGGTGAGGGGCTCAGAATTTGTGAAATTCTTGAATAGCTTGAAAAGTGACTTGTAGGACTCTTGTTATAAAATAGGTGTGAGGAATGTGCTTCAGGTGAAGGCTGGGGCTGACCAGAGCTATGAAATGCCATCTTTGGGGATGGATGATGGTAGGACATGGTAGTGACATTCACTGCCCCTTCTGGTTTGCCCTGGCCATATGTTGTATTCCAAGGGCTGTATCTCTCCATGGATGCTGGGCCAGTAGTGGTTTAATTCAACAGGCATGAAAACAAGAAGAGGGCATCATGATTTGCTAATTAATACTCTTCTTTTAGAAATAAGAGAGAGAAAATAAATAGCTCTGAGGGTGTAATGATGGATACCCAGCCTGGACCTCTGGAACATTTTTGGGATTCTTGCAAACAAAACTTCCCTTGACAAGACAGGAGAATTTGTGTCTTAGATGCCTTTCTGGCTAACTGTATTTCTAACCACCAACCCTTAGCCACAGACAGCCGAGTCTCAAGAAATTTTTACCTCAGGAAGGATGTTCAAAATAATTGAGTCTACCCCCTTTACAGTGTAGATGAAGGAAGGCATGGTGTCTGAAAGAGGTGGGGGGCATGTCACTCAGGTGATGAGATGTGAGATACTAAAGGTCCTCCCAAAGATGGAAGGAGAGCTGCCACATTTTCTGAACCCTGGCTTCTGGCTGTCAGTGTCTTCTTGTGGTACAACCTCACTACCTCTGAGAGTCTCTCATTATATAGCTACCATAAGCTAGGGATCAGGGAGGGCAGGGAGAACTTAATTTGTTTGATAAATGTTAAGTGAGAATCCCATATGTTCAAAGAATTGAGTGGCACAATGAAATGTATAAAATAAGAGCCCCATCCTTTAGGTCACACAGACATGTAAATGAACAACTAAAATATAATATGACAAATGCAAAGCAGGAGCATATGTAGAACAGTGGTAACTCCAGAGAGGAAGCAACTAGTTCCCTGAGAAATTAGGAAAGTCTTCTCAGAAAGATTTGAGTCAAAAGGTAAATCTCATCCCATTCAGAGTCTCTGGCTCACATTAGGAGATGTGTCTATGATCAAGAACCTAAAAAAATTCATCCATGCCCTCTAAGAAGCTAAAAACCTCTTCCTTATATGGGAATCATCAGCTCTGTCGTGCCATCAACTCAGATGATCAGTCACAAATGAATTCTTCATGGCCTTGTGGTGGAACTGGCTCTTCTGGATCAACTACCCAAGTGAATACTATTTCTTTTCTACATATTAGGATCCTGCTCTCCTTGGAAGCCAATTTAGAGCCTTTCCACCTTTGGCATTAATTCATTTTCTATGTGATGCTATAAAACTTTATTTAAACCTGTATTTAAAAGCCTATCTCATTCCATCTTGTATCAAAATAACTTGTGTGTATTTTCCTCCTGGATGGTAAGTTCTTGAAAATAAACACATACATACCTCTACACAGAGGAATATTATTCATGATATGTAGGAGAGAAAAACTTAAAGATAAATAAATGGACAAGTGCTATGTTGCATCTACTCCTATTTCGGGTTAATATGCCAAGTACTTTAGGGATACCTTGGGTAATTTTTCTTCCTCGATTTTACCGAAGAGAAGACAGGCACAAGGAGGTTGTGTAACTTGCCTCAAGTGATGAAGATGGCATAAAGGGGAGCTAGAAACAGAGCCCAATTCTCCTTGCTTTCAAAGTCTATTCTCTCACTTTACCAACTCCTTCCTGATGCTTTGCATGTAACAGAGGCTCAGTAAGTTTTGAACCATGACCTGATAAACCCCAAAACAGATAGAGGGTAGGTGATCATAGCTAAACATAATCAAATCCCATTTAACTGCTTCAAAGTACTGAGCAGTAGAAGATGGGTGCTAGCATATATTTGTCAGAATAACTACATTATGAGAAGCCAATTCATTTAAGTAAGAAGCAAAGACTGAATTAATGAATGATGATTAGTGTAGGAGCTCAGACTCGGTTGCTGGGTATGTGTAAAGCCATCATCGTAGCATGCTGTTCATTATGCTCAAATCAAAATTAAATTGACTAGTAGCTATTAATTATGTTTTTATACATCTGGAAAAGGAAAAATAGGAAAATAAGCACCAGCATCAACAGATCCAAAAGATAGGCTGTTGTGTATTATGCAGATAGAAGCCCTAAATCATGTGGGAGTGAATTTTAGGAACGATCAATGTCTCATCCGAATGCTACTGTTACAATTATAACAATCTTATGTCTATGCAGTTCCTTGTAGTTTAAACATCATCTCAAACCCTTCATCAATGTTAACTCTTCACAACACTGTATGATATGTACTATCCTTGTTTCACAGGTGAAGGAACAGAAGGTCGGGGGATCTAGACCTTGCCCAAGGTTGCCCATAGTTAATGGAAAACCAGAGAGTGCAAACGTGGAAGGAACTGGTTTCTTCCCCCTAATGGTTTTACTGTTCCCAGTACAGTCCATAGAGAGAAAAGGATTAGTTCAATCACTTTATTCCTATCTTATACAGTTCTATCTTCCTTCTTCTCTCTGTGGCCTACGCTTCTGAGGACCCAGCAGGCCTTACATCTGAGTCCACTTGAGCTGAAGAAAGAGGAAATGATGTTTCATGGTTTAAAATAAACCTAGGTGGAAGAGAGGGTGGAGAGAATTTGAGACCAGGAATTTACAGAGTCTGGAATTCTTGACAACTTCCTTGGGATCAGTGGCCATTTGAGGGGCAAAAATTCAAAGAAACAAACCCAAGATAAGGGAAACCATGTGGCTTTGGTTTCAGGTGTTGAGGGTGGGTGTAAGATGATTTGCCTGTCCCCACTGTTTTACCACATGACATACACCTATTAAAGTTTTAGAAGTCCATGCTGGTTAAAAACGAAGGACACACTACAGTCTGCAACAAAACTGAATAATAGGCCATGGTTGGAGCTATAATCCTCAATAATCTTTAATTTGAAGCAAATTTCTTACAATATTCCCTGGGAGGCTGGGTACCCCACAGAAAGTAGGTTTTGTCTTGTGTTGAAGCTATTGGCGAAGATAGAAGGATAAAACAAGAGGTTTTTGAATGGAGATTGGGCTTAGAGAAATTTTCTGTAGCTCAGTTATAAACTCATCTCTGGTCTGGTGGACAGTGGAAATACTGAACAGCTGCTGATTGGTAAATTAGTATACAGACCCACATGGTATCTGCGGAGCAAAGACAATTTCTTTTCCCCTTGCGTGTTTTAGACAGATGTTTGGTGTTCCTTGTGCTTTCTTTCCTTACCATCTCATTTCTGACCTTTCTTTGTCAATTCTTCATTCAGTGTAGGGTTATCATTTATCCACCTGCTGTGTCTCCATCTGCCTTCCAATGCCTGAGCCTGCTCTGATTCTGGACATTCGATGCAATCTGATGAGGATTTGCTTTTCAGAGCCCTTTTTTCTTCGTACACAATACATCAAACAGCAAACAGTGACCGTGGGACCCACCTCTGCAAAGTCAACAGATGCTGGGTGGTTGTTTGGAAGAAGGCTGAATTGAACTAGGCAGTACAGATATTTGCAAATTAAAACAACTGCTTTTCTGCCAGGGTTTTTGTTGAGTCTCCCAAGGCGCAAGGAGAGAAGTTAATTACACCAGTCACCTTGAATTTCTTGAGTATCACAAAAGGGAAAGGGGTATTTTTAGTTTGTTTCTGGCTCTGCTGTTAACAAAAATGAGTGTGTAAATAGGGCATTCTGCTGCTGGGCACCTGAATGTATAGACATCACCTGGGAACTGGAAGGAAAGCTGCTGGAGGTGCCCCTTCTCCATTTTACTAGTAGAAAATTGAGGTTAGGGAGGTTACATGCTTGGCTCAAAGTCATATAGCTAATTGGTGACTAAGGTGGAAGTGGAGACTAGGTCATTTTACCCCTGGGTCAGCAGGTGTCATCCTACTATATTGTATTAATTTTAATTTCTATGCATTGGGCTCCAAGACCTTCTCCTACTCAGGCAGGGATCTTTTTTATATCATAAATTCAATTGTATGATATTTAAAAATTGATACCAAACAAATAAAACCAAATAAGTATCATGTATAATATATACACTAAATATAATATGCAATGTTATAAATTTCCTCATTCTTTCAACAAATATTTATTTAAGACCTTTGTACAGCACCAGAATAGAGACAGCCAGAGTTCCAATAAATGAAATTTATAACAGAGTGGAAAAATAGGGGGGAAAAAGTAGAGAAAGAAAAAAGTAGATGGTGCAACTCAGGAAATGTATTCATTGCGGGAAAAATCAAAGATATTTCCACATATCAAGGCAAGATATCTGGAACTTTAAAAAAAATCTGCAAGTCCTCACTTTAAACAGGGTTTTTATTAAAACTCATTTAACTACAGGCAAATTATTTGGGACTATTGGTTAATCAGAACTGGATTGCCAGTTCTGCTTTGGGAGAAAGACACAAACCACAAAGAACATAAGGTGTAGCAAGCAGGCTGGCCTCTAGAAAGAGCTTGGGTCCAGATGTAAGTTTTCCAGAAGGCTTAACTTTTCTATCCCTTGGTTTCATTGCCTGCAAAAGGCCAGTGTGAGGTGTTGCTGAGTGGGTGGGAGGATATAGCATATGTAGAGTAGCCAGCCCAGAGGCTTGCACACTGCATCTTCTCAGTAAATGTTCACTGTCCTCCTAATTTCTTAAAAATGCACTCCCAGGGAGGTGCCTTGGTGGCTCAGTTGGGTAAGTGTCTGACTCTTGATTTTACCTCAGGTCATGATCTTGGGGTCCTGGGATCGAGCCCCGAGTTAGGGCCTCTGCTCAGAGGGGAGTCTGCTTGTCTCCATCTCCCTCTGTCTCTCCCTCTGCTTTTCTCTCTCATAAATAAATAAATAAATAAATAAATAAATAAATAAATAAATACATCTTTTAAAAGATGCTTCTCCAGAGGACATTTCCATGTTTGGTCCATATGCAGAGCTGTCTCTGGCATCATCTTCCTCCTAAGATGGAACAGTGAGTGTATTTGAGATTACATATGTGATGAGGCTCTGGGGGTGGGGGAGCCACAACCATCGATAATGGTTCTAACATATTCCACTTACTAAAGGAGAATAATGGAATTACACATTTTGGAGATGTGTAGGCATCAAAACATCAACTGGAAGATTCAATTAATCGGAGCATGGCTAGTATAAGAATTGTGCAAGATTGAAGTTTGTTTCATATTAACCTAACAAAGGTACCTTTAGATGCAGGTCTGTGTTCCCTGGTATCAGCTTCCTCAGGAGGTAAAGGCCCTGCGTGGCCTTACTAAAAATAGTCTCTCCTGGATGGGACCAGTGCTGACAGAGCTCATGGCTGACCGTGGGGAGGAGCACAATGTCCTCTGCAAAACACTGCCCACACTCGTGGTGATCACAGAGTAGCACTGTGCTGGGCATATGCTCATGCTTTTGAATGTGTCAAATCCCCTTGCTTTCTAAAAATGGATATGGAGGGTAGGTGGGAGTGGGGGACAATCCAAAGCACAAGAAAATCATGGCCCAAAAAAGTCCTAGAAAGAAAGCAATCTGCAAGGTTACAGACTATATGATTCCAACTGTATGACATTCTGGAAGAGGCAAAATTACAGAGACAGGAAAGAGATCAGTGGTTGCAAGGAGTGGGATGGAGAGGGGGTAGAGAAAGAGGAAGAGCACAGACAGTATTTAGGGTAGTGAGAATACTCTATGACATTATGGTGGTGGATACATGTCATTATATATCTGTCCAAACCCATACAATGTACATCCAGAGTGAACTCGAACATAAACTATATGATGTGTCAATATAGGCTCATCAATGATAATAAATGTACCACTCTGCTGGGGGATATTGGCAACAGGGAGGCTATGTATGTGCGGGGATAGGGGGTATATGGGAAATTCTATACCTTCTTCTTAATTTTGCTGTGGACCTAAAACTATGTTTTAAAAAAAGTCCTTCAAAAAAAGGTCCTAGAAGTCAGAGTGATTTCCCTATAGATACTTGATTTTATAGAATGAGAAACTGCACTCTTGAAAGGACAGAGGTTTCCAGTAAATCGCAGTAGTGGGACCAGAATCCAGGGGTGCTAGTTTTTCATTCAGGTTCTTCTTGCCATCCCTCTGACGACCTGGATCTTGACAGACCTTCCTAGGGCATTTTGGATCGCTAACATGGAGTTGGATGTTTAGATGGAATGCATCTTCCAGACTTCCTGACTCAATTCCATTCTTTCTCAGAGGAGGACACTGGGGCCCAGAAAGGAAATGTTCCTTGGCCAGGAACTCATGGGAGTTAGTGAGAGAGCTGAGCAGAGCTCACCTCTTCTATCATGGGCCCAGTGCCATTTTTATTTTACTATGCAGAGGCTAGGGGCAACCAGACTTCACAAACTACCAACCTGCTTCCACCACTTCCAGGAACTACGAGTTCAAGTGCCATGTCTCTGGCATCATCTTCCTTGTAAGATGGAAGAGTGAGGACATTCAAGGGCACCATGCAGAGAAACCTATATCATTTGGGATGAAGGAGTCAGGAAGATCAAGTCAACAAAATAGATAAGAAAAACCTACTATCCCCTGATTTAAATCTTTTTAGATAATTCAAGTACATTTCACGAATTCTGGACCACTCTAGCCTGGAATTAAAGCTAAACTCAGAAGGGTCATAGAACTGATCTGCTCTGGGCTTTTCCTCTACCTGTAGTCAGGCTGCCTGGAACACTTCAGATCAGGAAAGCCATCTCCTACTTACAATGTAGCATCTGTCATCTCATCCCCTTCCTCCCCGAAGTCCTGTCCATTGCCAAGGCCTCCAGCATTCATGCCAAGAGCACTGGTGCTTTCCCTAAAGCCACCAAAGCCTGGGAAGGTCACTACAAAGCTGGCTCTCACAGCTTCCAGGGACATTGGTACTTTTTTCTATAAAACACAGAATGAATCTCTTTAAAGATGAGGATGGTGACCTCATTACCAATTATTTAGTCATTATCTGCATCTTTAAAAACATCATCCCCCCTCCTTCATCTTCCCAGTAGCATCTCAGGTACACTAAGGTTCCTACTCACAGACCATCTGCCAGTGGTATCTGCCAGAACAGCTGCCCATCAGGTAGAAGAGGGACCCAGGGAGCCTCTGCACAGCTCCAGAGTGCCTTTCTAGCATCAGGGAGGCACGCAGGCCTGTCATGGACAGCCCCAGCTGTTGGTGGCTGACACAGCCAATTTGGGCATGGAATAGGTACTGAGGGCATTCAGGCAGCATGAAAATAGATGTGCATTTGTCCACACTGTGCAAAGTGATGATGTTTCTGTAGGTTTCCCAGGCTCAAGCTGCAAACTCCATTCTATCCTAATTCATAACACACACACACACACACAATCACTGACTCTTGGAGTGGTGGTTTTGGAAGTGATCTGAGGATCATTTAATCCAGTGGTTCCTACATGTGACCATGTCTACTGAGCACAGTAATACACACACACACACACATATTGCTTTATAGATGTATATATATATATATATATATATATATATATATATATATATATTTACATATATATTTGAACAAGCTTTTCAAATGGTTTGCATGTAGCCAGTCCAGCAAGCATCTATAGATTTGGGGTCCATTGATTAAAGTTCAAATACCCTCCCTCCCCTACTATAATTTTATCAAAGAGGACATAGTGGCCCTGGGAGAGAAAGCAACTTGCCTCGAACCCATGGTTAAGCCCTGATAGAAATAGTTCTAAATGCAAATCACTCAACTTCTTATGTTTCCTCCTTCCTACAAGTCTACTGCCCCATCCTTATTAATGGTTAAAACTTCCTTCTTATTTTTCTTATGTTTGCAACAAGACGTGCACATTTGACTAGGCAACTGCATTTACTGATCAAAAAAATTTTAATCTATCCTTGGCTTCTGTAGGAAGCTCAAATTCTCCCTACACATGAGTCCTTTAGAGAGTCCTCAAGGCTTTAGAGAGACCCTGGGGCTTCAGAGATCAGTGTCTGAAAATGTACATCGACTGTTGTATACAAACATCTGTGCTTGTTTTTTGGAAGAGGGTTCATAGCTCTCAACAGATCCTCAAAGGCATCTATCTATATCTCTAAAATGGCTAAACCTCTGGTTTATAATGTCCCTGATAAGAGGTTGTTCACCTATCATTTTGAAGGAGAAAGCTTAGAACTTTAAAAAAAGAAAGAAAAGAGAAAAAAGTGCACTTTAGCTATCCAGCTTGACATACTGGTTTTTGGCACATCTAGCTGTGCTAAGCATAGTGAAAATGTTTGATAAAGTATCAACATAGACGACATGATCATAAAAGCTAATACAGCTTGAGAAATTTTTTTTTAAAGTTGGCTTAAAGCTGCATTGTCACTAATGTGAAGCAAAGTATGGCCAAACCAAAATGCCTCAAGGAAAAGGCAAGAGAAGCCAGAGACAGCTTAAGACACAGACTTGGAAGGATAATAAACCATTTTATCAGGGTAGAACTTGGGAGGAATATGAAGCAGTAACTTTTAATTAAAGTTATGCTAGTACGCTAATTTGGGCAACCAAGATTCATAATTAAAATTTTATGCCAACTCTGCGCATCACCAAACATTTTTAATGGCTCCAGGAAGAACATGATGTGGGTACAGGATACACTGCAGTGAATGTTGGGGGAGCCAGTCAAATGCACAAGGTGGGGAAATTGGTGGGAAAAGCCAGGAAGCTTTGTTACCGATGCTCTCAAAACTTCCTTCTTCTGCAAAATGAGCAGTGATTGCTTCTTGGTCAAAGGAGTGTCCAAAGGTCTTTCACAGCACAGACTGAAGTGTATTATCATTCTTCGGTCCTTTCCTGCCTTCCCTAATTCAATATGGTTTCCTGAGGGCAGGGACTGTGTCTCTCATCTTTCTATCCTTAGTACTTAAGATGTGTTTTGCATTAGTTATCTGGTTTCATAATAGTATTAACTGCAAAAGAATCACAAACCATCAGGGGCAGATGTCAATAAATACTTAGTTAGCTTATGAATCTTTGGGGTTCAAGTGATCTGGACTGGATTTGCTTGTGTATTCATGATTAGCTTCAAAGCATCTGGACAGCTTTGTCAAACTTGCTGGGTTCACTCACATGTCTGGGGTCTGCCTGGCTACTGGGTGATCCAGGCTAGTGTTTGTTGGGATGATGGGGTACCTCAGCCCTGCACCATATATCTCATTTTCGAGGAGGCTAGCTGGGGCACCATCTACCAATACCTCACCAGACAAAGTAAGAGATATGGCTAAGCTCTGAACATGAATGAGAGGGAACCACCAAATTACTTGGCAAAGGGTATGGCTATAGACAGAGCTGAAGAAATGGACTCCCAAATGCAATCAGTCTTCCATATGTCTCGAATCTGCTGAGGGCTCAATAAAAATTTGTTGCAAGAACTGAATGTTCTCCAAAGAAGATATCTAAATGGCCTATAAACGCAATGAAGAGATGTTTAATATCATTAGACATCAGAGAAAGGCAAATCAGAACCACAGGGAGATGTCACTTCACATCTACCAGGGTAAGTGTTTGCAAGAACGTGCAGGAATTGGAACCCTTATTCACTGCTTGTAGGAAGGTAAAGTTGGGGCAGACACTTTGGAAAGCAGTCTGGCAGTTCCTCAAAAAGTTAAACATAGCGTTATCACTTGACACAGAGATTCCACTCTAGGCATATACCCAAGAGAAATAAAAACATGTACACAAATGTTCACAGCATCGTTGTTCATAAGAGCCAAGGGGTGGAAACTATTCAAATATCTACCAGTTGATGAATGGATAAATAAAATGTAGCACACCTGTACAGTGGAATAGTATCCATAAAAAGGAATGGAGAACTGGTACATGCTACAACGTGGAACAATTTTGAAAATGTGATGCTAAATGAAAGAAGCCACACACAAAGGGCCATGTATGCTATGATTCCATTTATATGAAATGTCCAGAAGAGGCAAATCTATAGGGCAAGAAAGTAGATTAGTGGTTGGTTGCCTAGGGCTGGATGAGTTGGGTGAGCCAGAGACAGCTTCTAATGGGTATAGGGTTTCTTATCGGATGACAAAAATGTTCTACGATTGTGCTAGTTCACAACTCTGTCAATGTACAAAAAGCTCAGCTGTACACTTTACTAGGATGAATTATATGTTATTTTAATAAAGCTTTTACCAAAAAGAAAGAGAATTAAATGAAATAACTCCTATAAAGGTACTCAGCCCCATGTTTGGCCATGTTAACCATATTTTATGAAATCAATGATGCTGTAGACTGTAAGACACACCAATATTTTACATACCACCAAGGAAAAAAAAAAACACTGCCAAGGAAACTGTGACGGATCATCAATTATAAGATGCATTCTAATTTTAGAGATGTTAAAATGTGGAAAAATGTGTGTCTTAGACCCAATGAAATATAGCACACATTGGAGAAGTTAGTAGCATCTGAAATTAAATCTATTCAGCAGAGACAGATGTTTCTCTCTTCAGATTCAAATTTGAGGCTCACACACCTTTCCCACATTAATGGGTTTCTGGGTACCCACTCTTGACTCCCACTCTTCATCAAATCCAGGTGTGTACAGGTGAAGTGCCTACCCTCCCGGGGCCAACCTGCCTTGCCATCTGCGCTGCCACCCTGTCTAGGAGTCCCTGGTCTGCCTGAGTATCTCTTTGCAGGGAGGAAGGCCTGGACAAGGAGTGAGCCTATCCTTTCCTCAGGGACTGGAGGTCATTTCTTCCCCTGAAGCTCTTCAGGCATCTTTTCTCTCCCCCATGATGGGATGTGACTGGGATAAACAAGAAGAGCGCTTTGTTGTGGCGAGAGATGTCTGGTCCCCAGTGGCAGCTTCTGCTGAGGAGAGAGGGGAAAACCACACACATGTTCACTTTTGTTCAGGTGATGAGCAGTCAGAGCTGCTGACTGACAGACAATAGGATGAATAAAAGCACTGCCCATCCATCTTTTGGTTGTCAGTAAATCTGCAGTCCCCCTTGGGGACCAGGGAAGAATTCTTTTCTCTCTCTTGCAATTGACCAGGCTCATTTAGGACAGCTACAGAATAGCTTCATCGTGGGCAGGCTCTCATGTACTTTATTAACTTCTAATTTTCAAGCTAGAGGGGGGAAAAAAAAACCAGCCCAAGCTCTTCAGTCCTCTCGTCCATATATATGAACCTCACACAAGCTATAGAATGTTCTTGTGGGGCAAGGCAATTAAGAAAAAGTAGTGCTCAGAAGCAATCTTTCTCAGAAACAAAACCTAGAAAGAGAACAATGAGAAACAGCGCGGATGCCATGGCTACATGATGACCCTTCTCCTGTGGCTGGTTTTTTGTTCTGAATGATTCCAGGTTTAGAATATAATGTCACAAAAATTCCAGTGAGAAAAGAAGGTATTCTAGTGCAAGACAACCAGTGTTTTATGGAAAGTATCTGATCTGGTGATATCATGACGTCTTGGATCATAGTGTCTGCGGGGTGTAACCCTCATGGCAGTGCGTGTACCAGAAGCATGTGTGACTGTTTTCCTGAAGTCTGAATTTCAGCCCCACCAGAGACTCCGCTCAGGGAACAATCCCAACAGATGGTAGTCGATGAAGCCTCAGGGGGAGGTTTGCAGGGTGTGGCCCACAGATCTGGATGCCTGACAGTGGGCTATCACAACTCAGAAAAGGCAAATAGCTTTATTTTCCCTCCAAATTTCAAATGGTGGGAAATGGCTGCTTACCATTGGTGTTGAGAAGGATTCAGAGGCTGCTTCAGAGTAACAATCGGAAAAACTACTATCGTTGATCATACCTATCTAATTTTTAGTAGGGGCTGGGGATACAGCTGGGGCTGTTTGTTATAATGATTGTCATTATTCCTTCAGGGAGACAACATTCGAGGAGGGAAAGATTTGGAATCAGGTACACCTGGTTTCCATCCTGGTTGTGCTTTTTGTCACAACTGTGACTCCAATTTCTTATTTGCAAATGGTGGTGATAGTTACAATTGTGGTCTCTTGTACTTGCTCACTTGGTGCTGTGCACTGTTCCAAAGGGCTTTGCATTTTTTTTTTTTTTTTAACTCACATGGTCCTTACAAGAACCTAGTACAGTCAATCCTTGGCATCACAGAAGGAAGATGCTTTCCATGAGGGAAAATTCTTCCTCCTCAGGCCGGTGCCATCTGACCCAGCCTATTGCACTCTGTAGGCCCTGCTTGGAGGGACAACATGTGTCTGAAATCTGAAAAACCAGGAGCACTTCTTGTCTGAGCCAAAGAGCCTCTGAAGATTAAGTCTGAAGTGAGAGGGGGCTGCTGAGTCTGGATTCAGCCTGAGGGGTAAAAGGCTTGGGGCATCCATAGAATGTCCTCACCCATAGATAATGTGCAGATGACATGGGAGGCTGTGGCAAAGAAGGACCTGGCCACCTCTGTTCATGCCCATTAGGACATGATACCGAAACAGCCAACGCACAGCTCTGCAACCTGTGTCTGCTTTTAAATAATCGAGTCATAAATGCTTCCAGGTTCTGCTGAATCTGCTTTATCCCTTCACCAGGAACAATAAAACAGCCATCTCACTGACATTAAATGCTGAGTAGCAGACAGCAGATTCACCTCCTACCATCTCAGGACCCTGCCGGTTATGCCCAGATACCCTGCTGGCTAAATGAGGAACCTACTACTGCTGGTTAAATGAGGAATCAGCCCATTGCAGGACAAGCCAGTTTTTCCCGTAGTGTCCCTGACATCGTTTGAAACCCTGCCAGAACAGGGACAGGACTCAGATCTCTGACTGGGAGGCAACTGAGTCAGTTGAGCTGGAAGGCTGTACAGGAGGGGGCGGGTTTGAGGTTTGGGCTCTGAGAAGCTCATGAGGATGGGAAATTCTGCCTACAGTTTCCTAAAGCAGCAGCCCTACCCTCCATCCTCTGAGGATTTAGTTGTTCCTTTTTGAGCCTTCCCTGTTCCAAAATGGCAGCCACAACCAGGCAACCTTGCTGGCTGCTTCTGCCTCCCCCATGGTCCTGTATTCCAGACTGCAGCTAGAGACCTTATTTCCTCTTTCCTGTCTCTTCTTCCCCAGTCCTGATTTCTGTATCTCTCTCCCAGCTTTACAATCTAATCTAACAATGAAAAATGTCTAGAAGTTTTAAAATTATGAAAAACTTTTGGTTTATCTACTTTTACCCTTTCCATCATCATCATCATCATCATTATTATTATTGGTAGTGTTTGGGCAAAAGGATGGTGTGGACTACTCACCAGAGAAATGCCATGTTTTAGGAAGAGTAGAAATCTACACAATGCCTCTTTAAGTGCCGTGTTAGTCAACTTTAGGAGGAGAAGGCACCTCTCTACGACTCAGTTTGCTAATTAAGTGGGGATTGGCATATTAAATTTTAAAGTATAATTTAGTCAGACAATAATTACCAGTGAGCTAATTAAATTTGCTTTTCAGTGGTTTCAACTTTTGCCACAAATGGAGCTGTAAGTTACTGAACTGTAAGGAATTTAGTATCTTTTCTTTCATCAGTTAATAAAAAAACAGGAGAAACAGACTGTCTTTCTACATTGTATGGTACATGAGTCCTATGGTAGGCTGTGTGATCTTGACCAAGTTACTAAACCTCTCTGTGCCCCCAGTTTCTTTCTATTAGTCGGTACCTATCTCACAGAATTTTCATGAGGAATAAATGAGTTGGTTCTTATAAAGTTTTTAGGCTATTACCTGGCCCATGCTAAATGCTAAAGGAGTGTCATCTCTTTTAAAGCAATTTTGATGATTTTTAAAGCAATCTTTATGCTTGATTTTTAAAGCACTCTCTATGCTTTCTGAACTTATTTCCCCTAATGTCAAGCCCATTCAAAAATATACATTTCTAGAAATGGATCTGGAGGAAAAAAGGGAACAAGAACCTAAAATCACAGATGATAGCATCTGTTAGTCATTCTTAATTTGTGACCTATTCCTGCCCACATTTCTGCTTCTAATATTTCTCTCTCATCCCTTTCATAAATTCTGAACTGAAGTTTTGGAAGTAACCAGAATTGCTGGTTCATTTCTTGAGTTGGGTCAGGTAAGGACCTTTCTGGGAGCAGTAATAGAGGTCATGAGAAGACAGAAGCATTAAAATCAAAGGTGCTTAAGGTACTTGGGACAATACACCAATTTCTTTCATATGCTTCAAAGTACAGAGGAATGGGAAGTTGGCAGGAGGCGGGGGAAATGAAGGTGGTCAAAGGCATTGGCCACTTTGCTCCAGGAGGTGCCTCAAGCAGAGCACATACTGCATCCCTAGCTGCATTCTTCATCTTCGCTCTGGGAGGTACCCTTCCAGCATTAGGAGTGAGTATATGGCTTGCTTGGTAATCCACAATCTAATTAATAGTTAAAGTGTTTGCGCAATCCAATTAACAGGTAAAGGCTCCCTGGCTCCCAGAAGAGTTCAAGCCCTTTCTGACTAGCAGACTCGACCCTTGCCTACCTGTTTACCCTTGTAAAGACCATGGCATGATCACACCTGAATGGATTTGGCATATAATTTATTCATCTTAAAAAAGAGTGTGTTTTTACTCCCTTCGAAAAATTGGTGGGGAATCACATATCCATAAAACTTGGATTTATAAAACACAAAAACTTGGTCAGTTCCTTTCTTAACCAACTATGGGCTCTTGCTAATATTTTTTCTTGAGAAGCAAGTGGACTTTATTTAGGCAAGTTAATCTTCTCCTGGCAGCTGTTACATTTGTCGTCATTTGTGAAAAACTTTTCAGGAATAATAAAAATCTTTGTATCTCTCATTGACTGCTTCTTGGCCTTTACCTTGGTCTAGTGTGGGTTTAACTTACAGATTCTTAGTTATCAACACAGTCGAAACCTGCCTTGCACTTTCATTAGGATACCTGGGTTCAGAGTGCAACCTTTTTTTTTTTTTTTTTTTTTGAGAAATCAGATAACTGTGTTTAGTAACAAAGGGTTTTACTAGGAAACCTCTTCTCAGCTTACATATTTATCATCTTAAATAACCTTGTGATCATCTTCATGCAAACTCTCCAGGCATAGGAAATTGAAGGCTGTCTTCTATGATGTCATAAACTAGGAGTTGCTGAAACTGATTAATGGTTGTGCCATTTAACTCCTCACACAGATGACTGCTTTACTATCAAACTGTACCAAAATTTGAAATCATTATTGGTCACAGACATCCTCGAAAACATAATTGAACTGTATTCATGAACTCTGTTCAACAGATCAATTTGTTGTTAGCATCCTTTCTGCATTCTTGTTTCTGAATTTTCAGCCTGAGTGGCCTGTAGTAGCATGAACTCACATGAAGAACTCCTTAAAGCAGGGAATTGGTATGAGGAGTGCCCTGCGGGAATCACATTTACAAGAAAGCAAGGCAGCTGCTGTCTTGCTGAGCCCTGGGTAAGTTATACCCCATCCTGCTTATCCTATACTATTTCCCCAAGACCTTCCACCCCAGACTCTCATTTCTGTCCACTAGGTCCTCTCCTTTGAAACTTGGACCTGTGGCCCTTTCATGGTCAACTTTTGACCTCATGTTGGACATTTGGTTTCTCCTTATTGAGATAAGCCTCTACTTCTCCCCTCTCCCTGTCACCTTCTCAGTCTTCACCAGATGTAGCCCTAGTTCCCATCTTCACTCTTCCAACTTGGATGGAGTACCAAAGGAAAAAAAAATTGCTTTCCCAGGAGAAAATTATCTGCAACAATGCAAAATGAAGTTATACACATCTAATTGAAAATGGAGGAAGGAGAGCCTGAAAACTTCCTAGCCCATTTTTACTAATTAAATATGTATGCAGTATCATTTATATTTTATACTTTATTATTTAGTAATCTGTCTGTTGTTCTATCTTAGAGAATGCAAAAACATCAATAAGGCTTGCATAGGTTTATGGGTGAAAGTGTTCAAATTTTGCCATAAGATTTTCTTCCCCCTAGCTTTGAGATATGACTGATCTCTAGCATTGTATAAGTTGAAGGTATAGGGTGTAGTGATTTCACATATGTATATATTGCAAAATGATCACCACCTCTCATAGGAACAAATTATGTTTTTGTGGTGAACACTTTTAAGATCTACTCTCTTAACAACTTCCAAATATGCAGCACAGTATTGTGAACTATAGTCATTATGCTACACAATACAATCTCAGAACATTATCATCTTATGCTTAAGTTTGGACTCTCTGACCACCTTCACCCATTTCCCTACTCCTGACCCCTACCCCTCACAATTACCAATCTGTCTTCTGTTTCTATGATTTGGGGCTTTGTTTTTTTTTTTTGTTGTTGTTTTTGTTTTTTAGAGTCTACATATAAAGTGAGTTTTTTTTGTATGTTTTTTTATTGGAGTTTGGTTTGTCAACATATAGTGAGATTATACAGTATTTGTCTTTCTCTGACTTGTTTCACTGAGCATAATGCCCTTAGGGCTTGTCCATGTTGTTGCAGGAATTCCTTTTTTTTAATGGATGAGTCATACTCGATATATATATATATATATATATATATATATATATATATCTCCTACATTTATATATATATAAATATATAGGATATGTATATCCTATATATACTACATTTTCTTGATCCATTCCTCTGTCAATGACACTCATCTTATTTCTGGGTTTGGCTATTGTGAGTAATGCTGCAGTGAACATGAGAGTGCAGATGTTTCTTTGAGATGATGACATAAGGTCTTGAACTCTTTAATGGCAAACTTTCCCCCTCTAAAAGTGTACAGTTAGGAAGGGGAAGGATATTACTTTCCCTGAAATCTCCATTCCATATTTCTGGGCTCCTGTACTGAATACCTCTAATTCCTGTGTCTGGGGTCTTTCTCCCTTGTTTTGCAGGGTTAGATCTTGCTGGACCCCTGGTCTCAGGGGTCTCTTTCAGCCTTGATGAGTGATATTCAGAGATGCATGTTCCCAGCCACATGCTCACCATTCAAGTCAGCTCTTCAGCAAATACGCTGTGTTAACACATGATGTTCTTTCATGTTTCTGTGTCTTAGTAAGGGTTTTTCCTCTATCCTCCACTTTCCTACCCATTTACTTAATACACATATATTACACAGCTATTGTATGCTACTTGCTGGAACTTCACAGGTGATCCAGCAAATGTCTCTCCCATAAGGGAGCTTTTATTATGTGTGATCAGTACAGTAACCAAGTAAATGATTGAGTAAATAAGATAATTAACATACTTTAGAGGTAACAAACAAGATGATAAGATGGAGCAGTGATTCTCAGTTACGGCTGTACATCTGAATTGCCTCCAGAGCTTTAAATATTTATAGATGCTTCGGCTCCATCCTCAGATCAATTAAATCAGAAATTCTGAGATTGGGATTCAAGCATCCAAGTATCAGTATTCTTTAAAACCTCCTCAAATCATTTTTTAAATGTTATTGAAAACCTTATCAGAATATATAAACATGTCTAATCACTATGTTGTACACCTGAAACTAATATAATGTATATCAACCATAGTCAAATAAAAAAATATTCATAAATTTTATTCAAAAGCTTCATTGAAGTATAATTTACATAGCACAAATTCACCACTGTACGTGTATGATTCGATGATTTTTTTGTAAGCTACAGTTGTACAACTATACCCATGGTTCAGTTTTAGAACATTTCCATCACTTCAAAAGATCCCTCCATTTGTGGTAACTGCCCATGCATGTCCCCAGCCCCAGGCAGCCCCTACTCTACTTTCTGTAGACCTGCCTCTTCTAGATATTTGCTGGGTACTTTTCAAGTGCAGCCTGGGTTGAGGAAGGCCAACACTGAGTGAAGAGGAGAGGGAGTGGCTAAGTAAGATCTGAAGGATGAGAATAAACCAGCCAGGCATGGGAGAAGGGCACTCCTGGCAGAAGGAACAGCAGAGGCAAAGGCTCAGAGGAGGAAAAGAACTTGGCACAGCCCAAGAGCAGATAGGAAGCCACTGCAATAATGAGCAAGGGTGAGAGCAGAGCAGGAGGCAGGATACAGAACCTGCGGGGTTTTGAGTCATGGCAAGGAGCTGGGGTTTCCTCTAAGAGACACAGGAGATCACTGAGGATCTTATGTAGGAGAAGGACATGCCATTATTTTCCTTTAAAAGAGGACTCCTGGCAGCTTTGTAGAGACTAGACCAGAGAGGGGCAAAAAGGAGAAGCAGGGATGCAGTCAAAGGGCTACTTCCATGTAGCCAACTTCTGTTCCTTCTAGAAGATTTGATTAAATGTGGCCTGCATTGGGAGGCTTTCTCTGAGTCCCTGGGTTTCTCTCACAGAACTCCAGTCACACTTCCATTAAAAACCAATTACATGGGATGGTTAATAATCTGTTTACTTGTCTGTCTTCCCTAAAGGCTATGAATGCCTTTGGTGGATCTCATTGGGGAAGAAAATCTCACCAAATCAGTAAATTAATGGAAAATATAACAAACAAAAATGAGAAAGAGAGAAGAATTATGTGTTATTTATCCTTCTATTCCTAGCACTTGGCATTGTGCCTGGTGCAGTAACAGGTGTTCAGGAAATAAATGTTTGTTGAATTGAATGACGTGTCTCTTCAAGGGCTGTGACCATGCCTCATGTTTGAATCCCCTCAGCAAGTAGCATGATTTAGCGCATGAGATGGGCAATGTATAATTTCATGTTGCACAAATCAATCTACCTGGAGACTTGATTCCATCCACACATGGAATGGAATGTGCAATGATAATGAAAACTAATATTCTTGCAACAATGTATAGTTCTCAAAGCACTTTCATTCGTTCAGGAACACAGTTGATGAGCACCTTTCAGGAAGCAGGCACTGGGTTGAGCGACAAACAGAGTTTCCTTGCAGGGGGCTTTGGTCTTGCTGGAGGAAGCTGAGGGTCAAGATATCATACAGCAGGCTTGAAGTGGGTGAATCAAACCTCATTACCCCATTTTACATGAGGAAACCAAGGCAGACTGAGGTACTTATCTAAGGTATCAGCTGACACTCAAACCTGAGTCTTCTTCCTGCCAAGTCCTTTTGCTGCATCATGGGAAGAACTCCCACATCCAGGACACTGGACATTTATTTCCCTGAGGAAAACAGCAATTGTCTCTTCTGACCTTGTTGGACTCTTCTGAAATGTGGAGTTTATAGCTCAAAGGGATTTTGGGGAGCATTTGGTTCAACAGCTTTATTTCACAGATAAGGGAACAGGTTCAGAGAACTGAAAAATGATTTTCCTTCATATCACACAAGTATTTAGTTAGAAAGCCATAAACTCTTGGAGTAGAAAGCCCTCCAACATTTTATACAGAGGGAATTCAGAACCAGAGCCCTAAAATGATTTGCATAAAATCATACAACTAGGAAATGGCAGGGCTCCAAAAAGAACCCAACACTTGGTTCACTGCCCTCACTACTCTTCATAAAAAAACCCTTAAAGCCTATATCTTTTGTTCACAAAAAAACATAAAAAATGGCTATAGCACTTTTAATCATAATAGCCCCAGAGCATAAATAACGAAAATGTCCATCAATGGTAGAATGGGTATAGGCCCATGATGGAACACTATACAGCAATGAAAAAGAATGAACTACTGCTTCATAAAACAAGGTGGACTAATGTTAATAGGTACAGTGACCAGAAAAAGAAGTCAGACCAGAAAAAGAGCCTATACGATATTATTTCACTTATTTGAAGTTCAAGAATATGCAAACTAATGATAGAGGTCCTGACAAGAGTTACACTGGTGGGCTGCTGGCTGGGAGAGATCCAGGGTGCTAGAAATGTTCTGTGTCTTGATCTGAGAAGATGGAACACAAGTGTAAACCCCGAGTTGTTCTCTTAAGATCTGTGCATGTTTCCGAATGCCAGTTACATCTCACCAGATTTGATGAATGAGAAAAAGAAAAGTTTCTAATTGTCATATCCTGCTGCTCATTAGAGCTCGGAGAGGTAAAGTCAGCACTGGGAGTATTAAGGGCTTCGCTCAGGGAATTTGCTGGTCAACCCCACAGCCCAGGGAATGTGCCTGCCCAGCCACAGTTCTACTCAAAAACACAGAGGGTTTCAATCCTTCAGCCAGCAGAGAGAATGTTTTAAGTTTCTGAGAGAGTTTATAAGTGTGTCAATTACAGTCAAGATTTTGTATTGCAGTAAATGCTTATCTAATAATCGGTTTAGGTTAGGCAATTTACTCAACTTGGTTGTAATTTCTCAATTAACTTCTGAAATCTTTCTCTGACTTTTCAACCTATACCAATGGAGCCCCTGGAGTTTGGATGGAAAGGATTTCTCTTAAGTACTAGGTGCAATTTGATTTACCAACAGAGAGGTCTAGCAGCAATTTCATATTCATGTCTGCATCTCTGTTTCTTGAATTTTTGGTTTGTTTTGCTTTTGAGGAAGAATCTTTATCCACATGAACACTAACTGCAGCTTTATTTATAATAGAAACTAATTGGAAGCAAATACATGTCCAATGATGAGGAATGCCTATGTGAACTATGGGCCATGTACTAGATGGAATACAACACAGGTAGTGAAATTAGTGGCCTGAAGAGTGCCTATGGTAGGCTAAGGTGAAGGAACAAGTAAAACTGTACATATACATACAGTGGGTCTCAACTAAACAAAGTTACACATTTTAAAAAATATATTTATATATAAAATAAAAGCATATATATAAAGTCTCAACAGTGATTATATTAAGATATGAGAACTAGAGTATTCTATTGTTCTTTTTTTCTATATTTTTCAAATTTTCTTTAATGAGTGTGCACTAGATTTATAATTAAAAAACGGTATCTTTGAGAACAAAACTAATGTTTAAAGACTTTGAGGTGTACTTTTTAAATGTCCATTTTTCAGAGTTATGGAGTGCCTCATACTACTACTAATGTTGTATTTTTTTGCTTTATTATTTTTAAGATTGAAGTATAGTTAATATACAATGTTCTATTAGTTTCCAATGGACAGCATAGTGATTTGACAATTCTATACATTGAAGCTATGTTCACTGTAAGCAGAGTTACCACCGGTCATCATGCAACATTATTATAATATAACTGATCCTATTATCCATGCTGTACTTTTCATCCCCATGACTTATTTATTTTATGACTATAAGTTTGTACCTCTTAGTCCCCTTCACCTGTTTTGCTGACCCCTCTAACCCTGGCCCCTCTGGCAAACACCAATTTGTTTTCTGTAGTTATGATTCGGATTCTGTTATTTTGTGTTTTAGATTCCACATATAAGTAAAATCATATGGTACTCATCTTTCTCTGTCTGACTTGTTTCATTTAGCATAATACCCTGTAGGTCGTAAATAACAAGATCTCTTTTTTTTCAAGGCTGCATAATATTTCAGTGTGTGTGTGTTTGTGTGTGTATCTATATATCTATGTATCTTCTTCTTTATTCACTCATCTATTGATGGACACTTAAACTGTTTTCATATCTTGGCTATTGTAAATAATGCTGCAATAAGCATGGGGGCCATATATCTTTTCAAATCAGTGTTTTCATTTTCTTTGGGTAAATACCCAGCAGTGGAATTACTGGATCATATGGAATTACTATTATTAATTTTTTGAGGAAACTCCAATACTGTTTTCCACTGTGGCTGCACCAATTTACATTCCAACCAACTTTCTCTTGGATAGAACACATGTTAGGCCACAAGACAATTCTCAATAAATTAAAGAAGACTGAAATAATATCAAGCATCTTTTTGGACCATAATATGGAACTAGAAATCAATTACAAGGAAAAAAAAAACTGGAAAAAACATGAACATGTGGAGGCTAATCAACATGCTACTAAACAACCAGTGGGTCAATGAAGAAATCAAAGAAGAAATAAAAAAAATACATAAAGACTAATGAAAATGAAAATACAACAGTCTAAAATCTTTGGTGTGCAGCAAAAGCAGTTCTAAGAGGCAAGTTTATAGCAGTAATATTATACTTCCATTTTTAATTTTTTTAAAAGATTGTATTTATTTGAGAGAGAGTACGAGCATGAGCATGAGCATGAACAGAGGCAGGGCCAGAGGGAGAGGGAGAAGCAGACTCCCTGCTGAGTAGGGAGCCCTTCGTGGGGCTTGATCCCAGGGCCCCTGGATCATGACTTAAGCTGAAGGCAGATGCTTAACCGACTGAGCCCTAGTAATAACATTGTACTTTTAAACCAGTAAATTGAGGCTTATTAAGCCCTAACTTTGTATCTGAGGCTTCTCATAGCACTATGTGGGATAAAATAAAAATGTAGCAGGGCAAATAGGAACAACAAAAGTAACAGGGGAAGAGGCTAATGGAATAATAAAAAACTAGGTTTATTTTGACTTATTTCATATTAGATAGTTAAAATAAGTTATCTTGATGGGGCACCTGGGTGGCTCAGTTGAGTGTCTGACTCTTGATTTTTGGCTCAGGTCATGATCTCTGGGTCGTGAGACAGAGCCCTGAGTCAGGTCCCGTGCTTAGCAGGGACTCCGTTTCTTTCTCCGTCTCCTTCTGCCCCTCCACCTGCTCATGCTCACTCTCTAAAATAAATACATCATAAACTACCCCCAAGTTATCTCAAAAGCATTCATTGATGAAGATGGATATGATCCCATTTGTCTATCCACGAGCATTTCTAACCACCTCTTGTGAGCCAGGCACTGTGTTTCATGGTGTGCTTACAAAGAGAAATAAGATACAGCCCTTATGGTTGCATGCAAATTATACCTAAAGAAAAAAGTATATAGCTTTTCAGAGAGCTCACCACTGAACACATATGAAAACAGGTTCAGAAAAGTTAAATGACTTGTCTAGTGCCTAGACTAGCTAGGATGTCAGTTGGCTTCCACACCCAGAGGTGTGTGAGAGGCTAAGCCCGCTTTCACATGTGAAGTGGAGAGGCGTCAGTACAGGTTCCACTTGTATGGAACCCTTCTAAATCTAGATATTCTAGATCTTTCTAGGTGCCTCTGTCAGAACCTCAACAGGTCTGTACCCTGAGAGTCAATGTTGCTTGGCATGGCCATTTGCATGCTTCTCTTGGAGGTCTGGCATCCTACTCCCTGGGTTTGTTGCCCTCTGCATAGCACCCCCCCCCCCACAGAGTTGTAGCCTTAGGGGACTCTCCATAAAGCTGTGTGTGACTGTATATAGTGAACGTGAAAGTTTTCTCCTCTGAATAGCCTCCATTCCTACATGATAGTCCTACTATTCCAACCCCGACAGCCCAGGGAATATTCCAATTCTTCTACACACTCTGGGAGTCAGGTGTTATATAAAACTCACACTTTGTAGGTCAGAGTACAAAAGCTCAAGAAGGTCAAGCAGCTTGCAGAAGACCTAAAGCCTCATTCCCACTCATTCTAGTGCCCTTTCCTCATTGTTTCCAAACAGCTGGGTGGCTTATACCACTTTTTGATTTCCTACAGCCTTGCTTCTGCACTATGCTCAAAACAACGACTATGCCAACTGCAAACACAACTTCCATTGCAGAGAATGCTTTCCTGAGCTCAGAGCGCTTCCGTATTTGTCATCTTAATTAATCTGCACCATGACTCCACTTCTAGCTTCGTGACCTTGGGCAAGACCTTAACCTCTCAGGGCCTCTGTTAACTTCAATTATCACATTCATCACTGCAACATCCAAGTGAGGCGGAGAAGATTTTATTAGTAGTAAATTATTAATAAGGATGCATTAATAATGGCCTCTTAAACTTTTATAACCATTCAGAGTTTACAAAGCACTTTCTCAAATGTTTTCGCATCTCTTCTTCTAGTCATTTTGTAAGGTTGGTGGAGAGGTAGATGGTACTGTCCCAACGTGAGGGTGAAGAAACTGAGGCCTACAGAGACTCCAGGAGCATTTTATAAAGTGTGTTTTGGGAGCATATTAATCTCTGGAAATAGTTGGGGGAAAAGGGTTGAGTGGGAAATAACTGCATGCTCTGTCCCCTGCTTAGAAAGTTAAAAGTGTACAGCATATTAAAAGTCCTGATAAGTCCCGCAGTAAGGAAACCTGCTGAATTTTGTTTAAACTATGTTTTCATAAACTTACCTAATCACAAAAGATCCCCTCAGTCTCTGAACAGTTATTAGTATTTTGTGAAATTGAATTCCTGTGGAGCTCCTGTTCCTTAGAACTGACCTTTACTATTGTCTGGACTAAACAGTTTAATCAAGATCATGTGGCCGTGAGAGCTGATCTGCCTCTGAGTCAATAGGCAGTTGATGTGGTCATTAGCAGAAACAAATTACAGTCCTCTGTTCATAATACATTTAACTACCTTTGGTTCAGTTTCCTGTCTGCTTTGGCAAGTGAAAGTCATGGTTGCTAACAAAATGCTGAGTTTGGGTACCGAGCTAACTTTACATCACTGCGAGGCTGGCCCAGATTTCTCCCATGTCCGGGGCTGCATTCCTCCTTAAACTTCCAGCCACAAGTACAGGTGTGGGAGATTGGGAAAAAGTATATTGGGGTTACTGTGTCCCTGTCTTTCAAGTCTATAAAGATCATGTAGTGTAGATATAAGTCCTTGGGTCTTGTTGCTTCTTTCTCAGTTGTTCTGAATGTTTGGGACAGTAGTCCAGGTACCGAACACAAAGGATTAAAGAGACTAAAATAGTTATTCATAACCAGCCCCCCATCCTCTGCCTCCCTCCACTTCCCCCAGGTTCCTTCTGCCCACGGACATTTTGCAGTGTCTGGAGATATTCCTGCCTATCACCACTAGGAGGTGCATTAGTGGACAGAGGCTAGGGATGCTGCTGCTCAACATCCTAATGCTAAGTATCCAACGTACAGACAGCCCCCCACAAGAAATCATCCTGCTCCAAATGTCAATAATGCTGAGGTAGAGAAATGATGGATTATAGGTGTACCCCAAATTATTGAGGCAGTGTAGAGCAGTGGAAAGAGCATAGACTGGGCAGTCCGGGTGGCTCAGCAGTTTAGTGCCGCCTCCAGCCCAGGGCGATCCTGGAGACCCAGGATCGAGTCCCACGTTGGGCTCCCGGCATGGAGCCTGCTTCTCCCTCTGCCTGTGCCTCTGCATTTCTCTCTCTCTCTCTCTCTCTCTTTCTCTCTGTGTGTCTCTCATGAATAAACAAATCTTTAAATAAATAAATGATAGATAAATAGATAGATGATAGATAGATAGATTAAAAAAAAAAAAGAGCACAGGCTGCTTGCCTGAAAGCCAGGGTTCAAGTCCTGGCTCCTCGGGTGTGAGGCAGACCTCTGGGGTTCAGTGCCATTCAGTTCTCCCCTCTTTCCAGGCACACAGATACAGTTCACAATGCAATCCTCTTCCTGCCCTGTACCGCAGGACGGCAAGCCCTGTGACTTAGTATTTGGTGGTGGACAGCAGATGAGGGGGTATGACCCTGTGCTGGGCCCGGCCCTGCTGCCATCTGTCCAAGAGACCTTCCATCTGCACTCTCTTCCATCAGCTGTGGGCTGGGAACCCACTGGAGGATTCTGAGGTTCCACCTGGATACCAGATGAGGGGTTCTGAAACTTAGGCCCTTGAATCCCCAAGAGGTTCAGGGATGCTGGTACTTGGGAGGGAGAAACAATTCCTCTTTACTTTTTCGAATCTCTCATTGAAAGACTGAATCATTGAATCTCTCATATTTTCCTTTTTTTTTCCTCTCATATTTTCCAACCACAGTCTAATGTACTTGTGACTTCTTTTCCAGTAGGAATCAGAGATATTTTCACGTCGCACTGCAGTTGTTAAACCAGTATCTCAAAACGTCATTTTCACTTATCGCTACGTTGTAATTATAGTAGTTATCAGAGTGGCTGCTAGCTCTTGTTAATAATGCACTAATAAAGAAGCACAAACATCATTATATTAGAATTTGCTCTTTTTAGTTTAACATTTTAATAACCGTTACACATTTGGTTTCCTTCGTAATCCTATGTATTTTATTTTATTCATTGATAAGCATTATGCAGAGAAGGGTTCACCGGCCACACCAGATTCCCAGAGGGGTTCCTGGGACCAGAAGGTTCAGAACCACTGCTCTCTGAATGAATGTGTGACTCACAGTCCTCCCTCCCAGGCCAGCCCCACACTATCACTAGGAGGCCCTTACAAACCCACACTGGGCCTTAGTGTGAGCAAGGCATGAACCTTTCTTGTGTTGAACCACTGAGATTTGGGAGATGTTTGTCATAGCCCTTAGCCTACCGTGACCCTCACTGATGAAGCCTGCCAAGCTTTTCCATTGCTTCTGAGCCTGGCTTCCAAACTTCTTGGGAAGAATCTTATCTGTCCATATGGTGGTTGGGAAGAGTAAAGAGGAAGCATGTGTGGCATGTGAAGGAGTTATCAAAATTGCCAAGTGGGGCTGCTTTTCCCTGAGCCAGGGGTCAGCAAACAATGACCGGCTTGTTTTTGTAAACGTTTTATTGAACACAAGCCTTTTTTTTTTTTTTTTTAATGGATTGTCTGTGGCTGCCTTCATGGCAGAGTTGAGTACTTGAGGCAGAGACCAGGTGGCTTGTAAGCCTAAAATATTTACTATTTAAATTTTTTTAAAGACTTTACTTATTGAGACAGAGAGAGAGGCAGAGACAGAAGCAGGAACTATTCAGAGAGCCTGACATGGGACTTGATCCAGGGTCTCCAGGATCACACCCTGGGCTGCAGGCAGCGCTAAACCGCTATACCACTGGGGCTGCCCTGCTATCTGACCTTTTAAGAAAAAGTATGCCTGCCTCTGCCCTAGCCCTAAGCCTTGCTTTTCTCTTTTTGGTGGTGGCGGGAAGGGAAAAGATGTGGCTCCTTCTTGTGGATAACAGGCCTGAGGAGATGCTAATCCTTTTCAGACCCAACTGTGAGGTTGGGGTTGGGACACCTGGGGACAAAGAGCATGCCCTGCCACTTAAGGGAACTGCTGGAATTCCAAGCCACCAACAGGCAGCCCCTTTGGCACATGCTTGAACTGGTCAAGACACTGATGCTTCCCTGGGGTTGTTTTCTTCAGTCAGGTAGACAGACAGTCTCATATCTGGAGGACACGCACAGGGCAGAGAACCAAGGGCATTTTGTTCTATATTCTTCCAGTGGTATTACTCTTTCTACCTAAACTGTGAAGATATTATCACACCTAGTTTACAGATGAGGAAACTGAATCATGATGGGCTAAGAGAGTGTGTGAAGGAAACTACCATATTAGGGACAAGTGCCTTCAATTATCATGCACTTTTCTTAAAACTCCACCACTAGGAAGCAGGTTTTGCGGTGCTAGTCAGAGGATTTGCTCAAGATGGTATAATTAGTAGGTGGCAGAGCTAGCATTTTAATTTAGTTTGGTTTCATGGCCACCACTGCATATAGTGCTCAAAACTCCTTCATTTTTGCTGCCAACTAGCATCAGTGTCAAAGAACCTCTGTGCAGTGTACATGGTTACTCAGTAAAGCTGGGACAGTGCCTCTGCCGTAATCCAGTCCAGAATGGTCTTTCAAATGACACAAAGTCAACTCTTGTTTGTCCTCTGCTGTTGAATTGCTCTGTGGCCCTGAGTCAGTCATTTAACTTCTCTGAGCCTCGGTTTATCCAACTGTCAAAACAGAATTTTAATCTTTATCCTTTCTCACTGGGTAATTTAAGCAGTCATTCAAATAGAAAAAAAAAAAAAAAGGAAAGCAATTAGTTGAGTAGATTTTTCTTTTTTTAGTCTCAGCACCGAAAAAAAGAATTTTTCTTTGAAAGACTCATAAAACTGACAGCTGCCAAAATTAGCATCTGGCTCTTTTCCTTTGATTGAAATACATCTTATTTGATTCCATTATTTTGGCACATTGTAGAATGATACAATGCCAGAGCGAGAAGGAAGTTTAAGAGATTTTCCTAAGCCAGCTTTTAGGTTAGCAGTTGAGGAAACAGGGGGCCCAGGAGGGAAAGTGATTTGCTTTGGGTGCCCCCAGAATGTGTGAGCTGAGGCTGAGGCTAGGACTCTGGTCTGTGATTTCCAAGGGCTGTGTTCTCCTCATTAGTTTATTGCATCTTGCAGGATGGGCCTGTTCCAGGTGCTCCAGTTCATGACGATGGTTCTTGAGGCACAGAAGTCACAATTGATGTGTCCCTTTCTTTGGAGGTAGGTGTGTGTGCACTATTAAATCCACTAGCTCTGGCTTAAAGATCCAGGTGTGAATGGTCATCTGCTACCGACAGATGATGAGAGGGTGGGCTCATTCCTTACTCTTTCTGCAGAGTCTTTGTCTCCTTGCCCTTCAAATCGGGAGTACGCTAGTACCTACCTCTTAGATGCTGAGAGGTTGAATAGGATGATGTAGATAAAGCACAGATCATAAAGTCCCTGGCATATAGACAGACTTGATAAATGCTAGCTGTGCTACATACATTGTTCTAGCAGCTAAGGTAAGGATCCTACATCAAGTACTAACTAGCACAATCCACTCACAGGGCAGGAATAGAGGGTGTCACATACTACCCCAAGGTCTGAAAAAAAAGATGCTTAGAAATAAGGCATTAGTAGCCACGGCTATTTGCCCAGTTTTATGATTGAGAAAAACTGCATGCTAGAAAAATCCCTGTGAGTTGAGGTCTCTTCTTCGAAATTCACGACATGTGAGTTTATTAAATATATATTTATTTCCTGTTCTGCTATCAATGAGTAGGAGTACTGAGGAAATCACTCATAAACAACTTAAATCTTCTGAGTTACATCTCCTGCAAGAGCTTTCCTGGCAGCAAATAGTTGGTCCTCAGTATCTGATCTCATTTGTACATGGGGCCTCCACAGTGGCAGCCTCCTTCCTGGCTGCAGAGCTGGGGTTCGGCACTCGGTGGCTCCAGGGATCCAGGGCACCGCAAACCCGAAAACCCACATTAACTGTGAAAAGTATTTAAGCATTAAGCTTTGATGAGCTTGATGCCCAGGAACTAGGTCTTTCAGCCACTGATGGAGGTCACAGGCTCTCGGGTTTATAGACAACCCAGCTCTCAGTGGAGTCTGAGGCGGTGGGAGCTGTTTGGGGCTAATTAGCCTCATTAAGAAACCCTTGATGAGCTAATGGAATCGAAATGTAGTCACAATCTGAAGTCACTTAGCTGATTTGCAACCTAAAAATAAAGTAACTTTCTGGCAGTTTCCCAAGGCCTCAAAGTACCGTATTTGTATTTACCTCTGGGAGGATGTAGTACAGGTGAAGTCTTCCTTCTTAGCTTATCCAGAGCCTGGAGACCCAAGGCTCCTGGTGCCCTTCTGTACTTCTTTTCTTTGGTTGAGAGTTCCAGCAGAGTTTCTTATCTGCTCTTGGTATCTGAATCCAAATCCCGGAGCTCTGCTCAAATCCAACTCCCTATCTGAAGTGTGTGCTTTCTGTCTCCCTTGTTCTGTCTTTGATGATTTACTCTATCCTGGTTTATCCTCTGCATTTCTCATTTAGTCATTATACGGACCATAAGACATGGTCACTACCATCATTTCTGTTCTATAAAGGAGACTCAGAGAGGTTAAGGGACTTTTCCCAAGTCTTACAACTAGTAAGTGGCAGATGCAGAATTTAACCCTCAAAGTCTGACTCCAGAACCTGAACCTACCCCCTGCCCACGTAAGATTGCCTTCAACTGTGAGCACTTAGAATGCTCTCAGTCTGCATCCACACAATTTCTCACTTCCAACATGTTCTTGTCTTGTGCATGAATACTGGGCCTCTTTGGCACACAGTAAGCATTCAGGGAATATTTGCTGCATGACTCCATGGGTTATAAACTTCTTGAAAGTAGTGATTTTGTTTTATATAGCTGGGCCCCCTCCCCCACAAGTTCCTTGCAGTATGTTGAGCTCATAGTTTGAAGCTCTTCCTTCCATATTTCTGGAACATCAGATAGACTCATTTACTGGGCAAGTTCTTTCTCCTATCTAGATGAAATCTCTGACACAGCAATTTAAACTCATTTCCTTTAGCCTGAGCCATGCTTGAAAATGTCCATCTGTACCTGAAGACTACCAAACACTGAGCCACTGTAATAGGAGAGAAAAGCATAGAGTTTAGAGTCCCAAGACCTAAGTTTGAATCCCATTCTGTAGCCTATGAATGGTGCCTTTGGCCATTGGCTCCAAATTCTTGAGTCTCCATTTTCTCAATTTCTCTTGATAACCAAACCACCTCATAGAGCTGACGTGGGCATTAAATTGGAAAATCTACATTGCATCAATCTTTACATTATTATTCTTACTGACCACAAACTGGCAGTGGAAAAATTGAATTCTGGTTCCTTCTGGAGAGCAAAATCAGCAGAAATCTTGAGGATGACTTTCCCCAAACTACAGAGGAGAGGGGCTATGGATGCTTAATTCCATCTACAATTCTCTATTCAAGTATTTATTATGCTCTTACTGCACAGCAGGCATTGGGTGCTAAATGCTGGATATTCAGATGCTAGATGCCAGATGTGCAAAGTCATGTGAGGCAGAGCTCATGGTGCCTGTAGTCTGAACGAAACAGAGATAGGTGAATCCCCAAGCACCATGCAGCTGGTTAAGTTCAATGAAACAGGTGGAAGGAGGGAGAACCAGTGGATCACAAATATCTACTAAACCTTGGAATTATCCTTTATTTTTCCATTTCTCTTACATTCCATGGCACATCTCCCAGCAAGTCCTGTCAGCTCTGCCCTCAAAATACACCATGAATATGACCACTTCTCATCCAAAACTTTCATTCTTGACCATCCTATCTATAATAGCACCTATACTCTCCCATTTTCACTACCCTCTTGTTTACTCTGTCTTCAGATATGTGTGGCACATATAGTTGTTTAGGTGTTTATTGTCCTCTTTCTCATAGAATGGAAGCTCCATGATGGTTTGTTTGGTTCACTCATGTATTCCTACTACATAGGACAATGCCTGGCATGTCCTATGCCTGGCATGTTCTATGGTGCCATGTACCAATGCATGGTAGGTATTCAATAAATTTAAATAGAATGTAAAAGGTGGTTCACCAGAAACACAGAGAAAGGGCATCTCATGGGACTTGGTAGGGCAGAGGAAGGGCTCATGAATCCCTTTAGAGGAAGGTGATACTTGCTTTGAGATTTGAAGAACTGAAAGGTATTAGCTAGATAGAAAAGGGGTGTGTGTGTTTGATGGAGGGTCCGAATACTACATGCAAAGACCCAAAGATCATGATGGGGAACTTTAAGTTGTCCTAGATGGAGTGATGTCCAGAATCCATCTACAAGGATCTCAGGAGGAGATTCAGCCTTTTACCCATTATTTTCTTTTCTCCCTAATAATTCACTGCAGGTTTAATGAACTGAGATATTTTTAAAGCCTTTTCCCAAGCTCTGCTTTTCCCAACCTGGGCAATATTTTATTTTCTTTATTTTTGTTTTCCCTTTTTTGTTGTTGTTTTGCTTCCCTTAGTTTTTAAGAGGCATAAAATATCCAGATGAAGAAAAGAAAACTTTCATTTCTTTCTTTACATGCTGCTTTGTTGGAACTCAAACACCATGAAATGAATTGGTGAAATGCCAGGACAGTCACATCCAGAGCGCTGGCAGAGGACCATGTGGGCGAGGCCAGGCTGGATCAGCCGACCCACAGGAAGCCATAGAAGGGTGGAGTCCTGAGCACAGCATGGCTCCTCCAGCTCTAGCCAAGGACAACTGCTTTGCCAATGTTTTATGCCCATGGTTGGATGCTGCTTGGAAAATGAACCATATTCACTTTGGAATACCAATTACTGTGGGGCTGTTTTCCAGTTCAGCTCATCTTTTTACTTCCTCAGCACATGTGATCTTTCTCCTCTGTTATTTCTGCAAAGAATAGGATGAAGCCCAAGCATCCTCATGATGGAGGGAAAATGGGGTGAAGCCTTTTTTCAGATAATTGCATTTTCTGGGCCTCAGGGCCAGAGGCCTCCAAGCTCCTGGAGTTGAACCAAGTGATGGAGACAGCTGTTAACACTGCAATGCTCTATCCGTGCTCCTAGTGATAGAATTATCCAGAATCCTGGAGTTTCAGCTTCAAAAATGGCAGTACACCCATATCTATTGATCCAACCTCCCTTTCTGAACTTATCTCTCCCTATGCAAGCAAGATAAACAACAACCACTTATTAAGGCACTAAGATGTGCCTAGCATTGTCCTGCACACTGGAGATTATGACCTCCTTTATCTTTCTCCATAACCCTTCCCTAAGCTAGGGCCACCACTTCCCCACCACCCCCTGATGCCATCATGCTCAGTCAGCCCGTCTTGTCTGACTGCCCTTCTAAACACTTTTCATAACTCTACTGCATGAGATAATGTATTTACTTTTTTTGAGCATTACTCTCCCAAATGAAAATGAAAACGAAAATGAAAATGAAACAAGAACAGAGACTTTGTTTTGTTTTGATAACTGCTATATCCCTTATGCCTCAGGCACATAATAGGTGCTCAACACATATTTGTTGGTGGGTGAATGAATAAACCTGTGAGTTAGGTTTCATTACTCTTTTGTTGAGGAAGAGACCAAGCATTAAAAAGGGAAATAAGGGGTGCCTGGGTGGCTCAGTCACTTAAACATCTGCTTTCGGCTCAGGTCATGATCCCAGGGTCCTGGGATCGAGCCTCACATGGGGCTTCCTGCTCAATGGGGAGTCTCCTTCTCCCTCTCCCTCTGCTACTTCCCCAGCTTGTGCTCACTACCCCCCCTCAAATGAATAAATAAAATATTTAAATAAATAAATAAAATAAATAGGAAATAAATGGCCCAAGATAATATACTCAGGATCAAGCTGAGGGGAAAGCTGGGCTAGCATTTGATCCCAGGCCCTCTAATCTCAAAGATATCTCTTTAGTATATTCCTTCATGCCCCCTATTGTCTAATGGGGCTAGGATTAGGGGCAAGTGAGGCACTCATCTCAGTGCAAAATTTAAGGGGGTACCAAAAAAATTGCATAATCAAAATAAATAATATTTTAATGCACACTTTAAAAAAATTTAATGCCCTAAAACAAATCTTCAAAATTATAAAGAAAAAAAAGGATCAGTATTACTGATTCTTTCTGTTGCCTTGGCCTCCAGTGTAGTTCAGTAAAGTAGTGATACGTCTTTGTTTAGAATTTTGATATTATCCTGACCCCTGCCCTGTGTTTAAGTCAGCTATGTGTTGAGGCTCTTATTCTGCAGGCATTTCCTCTCTCCAGGTCTCTCTACACATGTTCTTGGACTTTGGGATAATTGCCTCTTAAACCATTTGCACTTCTGTGTGTTTTATAGATCTCACTATGCCACGGCGGATGGTCACATACCACTGTGTGACATCTCTCATGCATACTGCTCAGGGGCTTGGGCTGCACACATTCTGACTTCCTCACTTTGCTAACCAGTGGCCATTACTAAGGATGACATTGGCATTGATCACCAACTACTAGCTCATTTTGTCACAATCGCGGTCCATATTGCCATGTTGTTCAATTATTGGACTGTTTTGTTGCATTTCCCTTATAGTTCTGTGAACGACTGGAAAGCAGAAAAATGAAAGAGCTGAATCTAGTGAGTAGAAGCATAAATCTTGTAATCTAATCCAATTGAAATAAAAATGGAAATCATTAGGCATGCCAAAAGCGATGCTTCCTGAACTTCAATCAGAGGCTTGTGGCAACTGCTGTTGAGTGTGTCCACATGTGGGAGAAAAGAACAGGATTGGACAGTATGTAAAGAAAGATATATTATCAAAAATTGAGTCAAAAGGTGAGATTTAGTCAAGTTGTGATGCTTCCCCCTACCCCTGATATCATTATACAGTTACCCTTGAACAATGCAGGGGTTAGGGGCACAGTCAAAAATCCATATATAACTTTTGACTCTCCCAAAGCCTAACTACTACAGCCTACCACCAACTGGAAGCTTTGCCAATAACATAAACAGTCAATGTGTATTCTGTATGTTATATGTATTATGTATCATGTTCTGACAATAAATTAAGCTAGAGAAAAGAAAATGTTATAAAGAAAATCATAAAGAAAAGAAAAAAACATTTACAGTATTACTGTATTTATTGAAAAAATCCATATTAAGTGGACTCACGCAGTTAAAATCTGTGTTGTTCAAGGGTGAACCGCAATTGTAAATCCAGAATGTACTCTGTGTCAGGCATATTGCATGTATTAATTAATGTAATCCTAACAATCCTAGGAGGTAAGTGCTAATATTATGTATTTTATTTTATGTTTATCTATTACAGATGAGGAGACTGAGGCACAGAGAGACTAAGTACTGTCAGAGTCAGAAGTTGAACCCAAGTAGACTGGCTCCAGAATTCTAGCTTTTAGGATTTTCAAACCTCATACATAACATGTAGATGTATTGGACTTCATGTATTTTACCTTTGCACATATATTTTTATTCTCAATTCCATAAGGACTACATATAGAAGTAGTGTCCTGCCCATAGCTCTCTCTTACTTTTGCTGGCCCTAATCCTTGCCCCTTTCCAGGGCTGGAGTGAAAAGCTACCTTTCCATGTTGCATTCTCTGCCAAGATAAAAGTAGTCTATCCTTCCAGAATGCCCCATAGAACTTTTATTTTTTCATCTCTCAAAGTTCTTTACTATTCTCTTACTCCACACATGTGTGATCTCTCTTAATTATGTGGATTTTATCTTTACATTGTGCAAAATGAAGCAATGAAGGAGGAACAGAAGAATGGGATCTACCCAGTAGAAATGGCCTCAGTTCTTCAAATCTAGAGATTTCCCTGGATTTTTCCATGACCTCTCTACACAGTGGATGGAAACCATAAAAAACTAAACAATTATGTAGGAAGTAAAGGGTACAAACTGCTGAAAAGTATAGCAGCCTATGACTAATAATAACATCCTTTCATGGAGATGACCCTTCTGGGACACTATCAGTAAAGCATGTCACTGACATGGTGGAATTAGCACTAGGTTGGTTCCAGAAAATTCCACCTTCAAGTCCCAACCAGGCTTTTGAAGTTTAGATGTGGGGAAGGCAGGTTCATCATGCATGAAATATGGATAATTGCCCCTCCTCCATGTTCCTCATGGAGTTGTTGTGACAGCAAATGAAAGAAGATATGAAAGGACTCCCATAAGCTCTAAAGCAATGAGGAGTTTAGGCAGTGATCCTAGTGATAATGAATCATTCTCAAACCATTTTCCACACATCCTTCAAAGCCACTTTTGTGTGCAACACTGTGTGTTACCACTAGGTCCTGCCTTCAACCTTTCCACCTATCGTTGCTCTAGAAGGCTGGCCCTATGGTTATCACTGGCTCCTTTGCTCTCTGGCTTCTATTTGAGTTTGGCCAATGCGAGACCCTGGCAGGAGATTTGAGCAAGGAAGGAGCAAAAGGCCAGGGTATTTATTCCATTCACCTGGATATCCTCTTATGGCAGCCCTCTCTCCCTGGCCATCTCCTTCATTCATCTCTTTGGGTCTTATGATAGCCAGTGCTTAACAATGCACCCTCCCAGTGGTTTCTCTACCCACCCCCCCAAATATATATATATACACCGACCTTCTACCAAACCCTCCTCCACTTATCCTGATTTGTGTTATTGTTCCTACTGAGACCCTCATTGATTCACTCACTCAAGGTCCTACACTTTCTTTGTGGGATAAGGAGAGAGCTTATCCACCTTGCTCTGAACTCAGAGATCTCATTTTTGGTTTAAACTCAATTTATGCCAAAGCAAGTAGCATGGTATATTCAATCTAATGGATGTTATTAAGTGACATTTGAAAAATTTCATGTTCTGAAATCCTTGGGAGACACAGGTTGAACAGACGGCATAACCACTACCCTTCCTTTTTCATCAGTGAGACCTTTTAGAGCATTTAATTTGCTTTAATGTATATTATATACCAGTAGGAGAGAAGACACACACACACACACAATGTAATTGTAAGAAGCCATTGACTATAAAATACATTACTATTTCGGAGATATTGCAAACTGAAAAAGAAAAAGATGCTAGTTTTAGAATTGATGGAATACAAGAGTAGGCATATCTTCCAGATCTTTGCTTGAGGAACCAATTTTGGTAGAAAATCTCACCAGAATAGAGCTCTAAGGGATATATTTTGGCAAAGTCTAGCCCTTGCCTTATACTCACCAACAACATATATAGCACCTGTGCATTTCTTTTATTATTGCAATGCTGTTTAGCTATAAATTGATTACTGATCTCCTGCTGGCAGGTAATCACTATTAATTCCATGTCTAGACATTAGAGATAACATCCTCTGGGCTTTGGAGATACTTGGTGTTTCCAGGGTTCTGTGTGGAGGTGGGCTAGCTGTTTGCCAGATGGGGTTCGATTTCCTCCCAAGCACACAGCCCACTACCCTTCTTCAGCCTTCCTCCCCGTGAGGTGTGGCCACAGGAGTTCTGGCTGACAGACAGCATTCATGAATAATGTGTGCTACTGTCAAGCTTGCCCATACAACTCTCCCCTTCATGCTCTCTCCTCCCATCTGCTGGTGGGCTAACAATCCCAGAGGCATAGCAGGAGCCATGAGTTAAGGATGGCAGACATCAGAAGGCTACATCTTGGGATGCCTGGGTGGCTTAGTGGTTTGGTGCAGGCCTTTGGCCCAGGGCATGATCCTGGGGCCCCAGAATCGAGTCCCACATCAGGCTCTCTGCATGGAGCCTGCTTCTCCCTCCACCTATGTCTCTGCCTCTGTGTGTGTGTGTGTGTGTCTCATGAGTAAATAAATAAAATCTTAAAAAAAAAAAAAGGCTGCATCTCTGGAAACATGAGCTTTCCATCTTTTCATCATTGCTGTTGGGACTCTAAGTAAGCAAGAAATACATTTCTATTGTACACTTCACCTGTTGGCTTCATCTGTTACTGAGGCTGGTATTGTACAAACTAACATAGACTCCTCGTGACCACAGAGTGGCTGGGGTTAAGAATGGGCTTGTGGCTGCAGACAGCACACAGCCTTGGCCTCCAAACTCAGAACATCCTTCTTCCTCCAGCCACCTTCTCTTTGAAGTCTTCCTTGTGTCCCAGCTACTGGCTGCTCCCTTCCCATTCTTCCTACTCTTTGGGGCAGAACTTTACTAACATGCTTTTTTTTTTTTTGTAGATTTTATTTATTTATGAGAGAGACAGTGTACACTAAAGCAGGAGGAGCAGCAGGCAGAAGGAGAGGGAGAAACAGGCTCCCTGCAGCACAGGAGCCTGATGTGGTGCTTGACCCCAAAACCCTAAGATCATGACCCAAGTTGAAGGCAGATGCTTAACAGACTGGGCTACCTAGGTGTCTCACTAAAGTGCTTATTAAGTTGCATTTCATCTCTGTGTGCATGTTTATCTCCATCATTTCATTACAAATTCCATGAGGTCAGGAACCTTGATGTATCTATGTCCCCATTCTAAGTACCCTACATAGGGGGTGCACTGGGTGCATACTTAAAAAAATATTTTATTGAATGAATGAGTTACTAGGACTTTGGATGGTCCAATAGGGCATCTTGGGACTTTCCCCATATATTTAGAGTACCTCCAAGTACTGCCACAATTCAAACAAATATGTAATAAAACTAACCCAATATTCTCCAAGAGGAGTCAGAGTTTGGAGAAAAGCAGACATTCAAAGCAAAAGTGTCTTTCATCTACAATCTTTTCAGAAAGGCTGTTCCATTGTTAAATATATTTTGTTCACAAGACAAAATGGGTCTTCCAAAGGTGTATGGCAGTTATGGCTGGTCATCATTTATACCAGACTTCCGCAGTTAAAAACAGAGCTCCCCTATGACCCAGCAATTGCACTACTGGGTATTTACCCCAAAGATATAGATGCAGTGAAATGAAGGGACATTTGCACCCCAATGTTCATAGAAGCAATGTCTACAAAAGCCAAACTGTGGAAGGAGCCGAGATATCCTTTGACAGATGAATGGATAAAGAAGATTATATATATATATATATATATATATATATAAAAATTACTCAGTAATCAGAAAGGATGAATACCTACCATTTGCTTCCATGTGGATGGAACTGGAGGGTATTATGCTGAATGAAATAAGTCAGTTGGAGAAAGATAATTATCAAATGGTTTCAGTCATATATGGAATATAAGAAATAGTGAAAGGGACCATAAGGGAAGGAGGGGAAACTGAGTGGGGAAAAATCAGAGAGGAAGACAAACCATGAGAGACTCCTGACTCTGGGAAACAGAAGGTTGCAGAAGGAGAGGAGGGCAGGGGGATGTGGTGACTGGGTGATGGGGATTAGGAGGGCATGTGATGTGATGAGCACTGGGTTTTATACTATATGTTGGCAAACTGAATTAAAAAAAAACAACCTGGAGTTCTGCACACCATCCAGTTGTATGACACTGAGTGGAAAACTTTTTTGCAAAAAAAAAAAAAAAGAAAGGAAAACTTTTTTGCCTCCTTTTGTTCATTTGTAGTATGGGAATCATCACAACTAGTGCATAGTTCTTATGAAGAGTGAATGTATATGAAGTACATCAAAGAGTGCATAGCACACAGTAAGCACTCCCTAAATGTCAGCTGTTTTTTATTATTTCACAGGCAAGCAGTTTTGTTTCCTGATTTCGTTAAGATGTCTAATTCTCACCTATGTTAGGAAACTGTGGTCTGTAAGTCAGGTCCAGCCCACAGCCTGTATCTGTGTGGCTTTGCAAGCTAAGAATGGTTGTTATAAGTTATAAAGCAAAACCAAAGAAAAACAAAACAGAATATGTGATGGGACATATGAGCCTGGCAAAGCTTAAAATATTTATTTTCTGCCTCTTTGCTGATCTCCGCTTTATTTGCAGCCCAATCACTGTTTACTTATGAGAACGAAAGGGTTAGCTTTTCTTGAGAGCAACCAAGGTAGAGTGGAGAGTAGCCTGGGGACTGCACTCAAACCCTCAGCCCTTTCACTTAGACAGATTATGTAACTGCCAAGCCACTTTCCTCACTGTGATATGCAAAATTTAATTTTGTCCCTGTAAACAGGAGTGGGTGGGTGGTCATGGCTACTTCAAGGGCTATTTTAAGAATTTAACATTAGAAGGTATGTCTAGATGCCCTGTCTAGGGCCTCACCCAGACAAAGGGATCAGTGGCTGTGTTTTCTTTCCCCTTCACATTAGTGCTGTTCTACTGGACCTGGAATCCCACGATTCTTTTTATTGAGAAAAACTATGGATTCAGAGCACAGTATGAGCGCTGTGCACACAGCCATAGGGAAGCATACAGGAGACTGCAGAAGCCCCACTTTAGAATCCTGATGTTATAGGACCAAGGAGGGCAGTGGAGTCCTGATCACACAGCCCCACGAGTCCCCTTTCAAGAACTGATCTCCGGCTTTTCTTGGTTCTTCTTGATTCTCCTGGCACACGGAGTCCTGCTTGAGGGTCTAAATGATTTTGCAGGAAATGAAGGGTGTAGGCAAGGAGAGCTTCGTGTTATTCAAAGACTGCCCCCCCACAGATGCGTTTCGCATCCTCTGAACAGCACATAGCAGCCTCCCTGTGGTTGCCTCCTTTAATTTTTAAAGCATTTGAAATCTTTACCAAGTTCGGCGACTTGTAAACATTGGTAATACACAGGGCCTCACGTCCTGCTCCCATGAAACTCAAGCACTGTGTGCACAGGGCCCAGTGTCAGGGGCTGGCTGCGGACAGCAGAGAGGTACTGTGGGGATTCGGTATGGGTTCGGAGGACTGTGCCTGTGACATCGTGCAAAGACAACTCCACACAAATGAAGACGGCAGCAAGGAACTGGATTTAAATGCTCTGTGCTAGGGATGCCTGAGTGGCTCAGGGGTTGAGCCTCTGCCTTCACCTCAGGCGTGATCCTGGGGTCCTGGGATCGAATCCTACATCAGACTCCCCGCGGGGAACCTGCTTCTCCCTCTGCCTATGTCTCTGCCTCTGTGTGTCTCTCATGAATAAATAAATAAAGTCTTAAAAAAAATAAATGTTTTGTGCTAATACTTAGGAGAAGGGGTCGCACTGGGGATACATATGATTGCAAGCCACTGCAATCCCAGGAGAACCACAAGGGGAAAAGGGAGGAGAGGGGGAACTAGCATCTCTTAGGTGCCTACTATGTGCCAGGCTGGCAATTCCATTCTCATAGTGGCCCAGTGAGGCAGTTACAATCATCGTACAAAACTTGGCAAAACTAGAAGCTCTGGTTTAGAGAGGCAAATGCCTATTTAAGGCCTTGCTCAGATGGAACCAGCTATGTTGATTTCCAAGCCATTGTTTGTTCTGAGAACAGAAGGTGGATTGACAGTCTGTGATGAGGTCCAGGAATGACCCTGACCCAAAGGGTTAGTGTAGGCATAAACAAGTCAAGAGAATACACACGCCTGGTGAGGGTGAGGAGTGTGATCTGGGGTCTCAGAGCAGTCCCTTAATGTCACAAGGCATTAGATTCATGCACAGCGGAACGGGGATGCCTCTGTTCACCTTCTTTCTCTCTTTAAGATGCACTTGATTTAAAAAGACTACTGTGCTTTTTCAGAATTCATTTCTGAGATCAATTCCAGCTTTATAATTCTATGCTTCTATGCTTTGTAGCTCCTGTATCCTTATGCATGAAAGGTTTATGACCAGCTGGTGCCAGTAAGCGGTAACTCTTGAAAACTTCAGGAACTCACCTTCCAAAAGACCCACTGTCAGAGAGATCTGGCTTTGTCATATACTTCAGTGGGGCCTGGGCAGGCACTGTCTCCTTTCTCCTTCTTCATCTGTAAAATGGGAATAGGAATTGTGTGGCCTTGTGGATTACTAGGAAGACTGACACTCTGGTTGCACAATTCTTGGCATGTGCTAAACAATAACTATTTTAGAAAGAAGGAGGAGTACTACTGTCAAATGTTCTAACAGTTCTTTCAGGGAGGGTGGCCTGGCAATATACTCCCATAACCTGATGATTTTAGAATATAGTTGATTTGATATCAAGTACAAGGTAAAGTGTTCACCATGTTTATGAGTGTGTTGTAGGGAAATGTTACACACATTATTCTCTTAATCTTCATACAACCTCCTTTTTGCAGTTGAAGAATCAGAGACATAAGGATGTTCATGATGGACCTGAAGGTACATCTCCAAATGACAGGGCCAGAATTACTCATCCAGGTTAGCATGTGCTTCTTACATTCTACCTTGGCATCTGGAAGCTGACCATGAAAGTCTGTAGCAAATTTCTTGAAAACCATTGAAGGTTAATGTGGAGAAAACTCAGGAGCATTATGCTGGTTGTCTTTAAATACCAGTTTGGCTTGTGGAACAGCGATTTCATTTATATTTTAAGCTCCAGAGATTAAAGACAAGGGTCATATTACAGGAGAGAAGGTTTTTTTTTTTTTTTTTTTAAAAAAAGATTTATTTATTTATTTGAGAGAGAGAGACAGACAGACAGACGGTTGGGGGAGGGGCAGAGGGAGGGAGGGAGAGAGAGAGAGAGAGAAAAAAAATCCTTATGCAGATTCTCTGCTGAGCATGGATGCAGGGCTCAATCCCAGGAACTCAAGATCATGTCCTGAGCCAAAACCAAGAGTCAGATGCTTAACCAACTGGGCCACCCAGGCACCTTATTGGAGAGAAGTTTTGAACAACAGAAGGAAGAACATGAAATACGAACTAAGCAACAGAAGAATGAGTGACACTGGTAAGAAGTGAGTTTCTGGTACTAGAAGTAATCAAGTCTCATGTAAAGATGATTCAGAATTGGATTGAGGCAAGGGAGTAAGGCAGGATGAGGATGAGGTCCTTTTCAGTTCTGAGATTGAAGATTTTGGGAGAGATAAGGCCAGAGCAACATCAACCTCATAGGAGGTTCTGGGGTGAGTGGAATCTACCTGTTTGGCAGGGAGAGTTGCTGATATTAGGCCATCTGGGATCAAACACAGGTTTGATTCCTCTGCCCTCTCCTAGTGCCTCTGTTGGGATATATCCATAAAGTCCTTTGGCTATCCAGGTTTTTCCCTTGGGCATTAGCAGAAGTGGCTTGTTCTAAAGGAAAGCTAGCTGACCATTCTCACTGGTGGATATTAGTAATGCCTCCACCCTAAAGGGGGTGCCTTCCATGCAGATCAAGAGCTTATTTTTTTCAACAGCCTTTGACATATTTTTAAGTATTTACCCTCAGGATTATTTCTCTTTCTCTCTCTTTTGTTCTCCCAACCTCTAGCCAGCTGATTAAAATTCTAGTTAAATTGAAATACTCTTTCAGATTGGGCTATTCAGAATTAAGCAAAAAGGACTGAATTTACTAGGGGTCCAGCACTTTTGATTAATCTTTAATTAATACTTCACTTTAATTTTCAATGCTACCTTTAAAACACAGAGCTGTGTGCTCAAACCTCAAACTCATTATCCCATCATTTTGAAAAAGGCAGGAATGTCTGCCAGAGAATAAAAAAGAATGCTATGTAGTAGTATCTTCCTGGAAGCTGGCTTTGTGAAATCTGCATTGATAGACAGTAGTCAAATATATATCTTCGAGGAGACAACTGTTTTCTGAAAGATCTGACAAGAATCAGCTGGGAGAAAGTTATTGTAACACAGGGTAAAATAATATTGTACCATGTTGACATTAATTTATCTTTGTTATTTACCCTAATGATTTTATGATTTTATTGGTATGTTACATTGCCAAAAGTGTGGCTTATAATTTAATTTCCACTGCCGAGCCTAGAGAAGCCACTGGAGGCATCATAATGATGAAAGTACAGCCATGGTAGGACCACAGAAAAGGATACAAAGATGATTTATGTAACTTTCTTTTCCCATTTGCAGTTCATTAAGTCACTGTCTTCTCACAGTGACCAAGTGAAAATTAAAGCACTTCAGAGAAGAGCTTGGGGTTCAGCATCATTAAAGGAAGAGAAATGGGTGCCTGATGAACTTGACTGCAGAAATCTATAGAGCACAACTTAATCAGCCTCTACATTGATCTTGGACGCTCAAAGGCAGGTTTAAGACTGAACAAATCTCTTTAATGCATATTCTCTCCCTTTGAAAAGCAGCATATGATGCATGAGAATGATTTAGAGATTATCCCAGACTTCAGTTTCATAAAGTGAAATTGCATGTAGCACTTTCCAGGTTTTCATGGAGAAACAGGAAGATAATGGATACTTTTCATGGAGCTGTCTCCTTTCTTGGATTCTCTGTCCACGTTCCTAAAAATCACCATCCAAACAATGGCAATTGCTTAGAAGAAAGGGAAATTGCTTGTTGTCCAAATGATCATAATAACTTGGGGCCACCAGAGTTTAACTTCCTTTTTAATGGAGGTTCAGGGAGACCAGTACCATCTTTGCATCTGGTCTGGTAAGGGCTGTGAGAAGGATCATTTTCCCCAGTAGGATATCATCTCCCATCCTTGTAGGGAGGGGTAGCACTAAGGCTTTGGTGTCAGGCAAACTTGACCTTGAGTTCTTGCTTCTCCACTTACTGTGAGTCCTTGGGCAAGTTACATAAATTAGTTGTGTTCAAGGTTCCTCACCTGCTAAAAGGGCTGATGAAACTTATCTAATAGGGTTATAGAGAGAATTAGAGATGGGAACTGGAAGTAATGGCAACCATCCCATGTCACACAAAAACAGGCTTTATTAGGGAAATTTATAAGCAGAGGGTCAGCAAGAATGGTTACCCATTCTCTCCTTCACCACAGAGAGGTGTCAGGGGAATCATGTTGGCTGGGCACAGTGTGAGGCTGTGCTTCACCACCCTGCTACTCTATCCTTTTATAGGCAGAGTGTGCAAGAGTTCTCAAAAGATTGGCAAGAATAGTCTGGTATTCCACCCCAGTTGCTCAAGAGAGTTGTAGATAAACATCTTGCAGCTGGACACCAGATCCTCAGGGGGATGTTCATTCCTGGGATAATATCAGCCCCAACCTGTGGAAAGTCTAAGTCCTTCCCCTGGAAGAGATGGCAGTCCACCACTGAGTGTGACATATGCTGGAGTCTTGGAGGAACCTCTGAGGAGATGGTGGCAAGGTCTGAGTCTGGGTTGAGGGTGTCCCTTGGATTATACAGTTGAGAAGAGAGGCCACTTGCCCTTGACCCATAGATTTTGCAAGTCAAAATTTATTTTGGGGCCCCTCAAAAGTGTAACAGTGGTCTGCTGACAATACTGCTGGGATATCCTAGAGATCCAGGGCTCACCCCTTTCAACTAGCTCAGGCTTTCTTCCCCTGCTACAATGTGAGTCTGGCCCAGGCACTGAAAGCAAACTAGCATAAGGCAAGATGTAATTTTTTTATAAGAAAGGTGTTTTTGTTGTTGTCTTTCAATTCAATAAAATAAACATTCACATTGTACCTTCTAGGCACCAGGGAATGTAGTAGTGGGGAGGGTGTTACACCAACAACAATAACTCCTAACAGTTATTGAGTTTTCATGCCTGCAGGCAGTACTCTAAGTACTTTATATGTTTTATATAAAGAAAAAAAAACAACATATAACACCTGCCTTTGAGTTAGGTGGGGAGTCAGCCACTTAAGCAACTGAATGGGCAATGCTAGCGCTAAGTGCCAAAAGAGTGTAATAGACAGAATGTTATGGGAAGCTAGAGAAGGCTTGTGGGGGAAGGTAAGTGATGGTGACATTAGAGCTAGAAGGTCCAGTGAAAACTAGCCACACAGGAGAGGGATGGAAGGAAAGGCTCAAAGAAAGGTATGATGGTGGTGGTGGTGATGATGGTGAACAAAATCCAAGGAGAAGGATGAAAAAGAAGAGGAGTAGTAGAAAGGGAAAAAGTTAAAGATTTAAGAGACAACAGAGTCCCCATCACCGTCAGCATACCTCTCAGTATAGGCTTTTAACCCTCATTTTTCATTCATTGACTTTGAAGGGACCAGGAGATGCAAACATAAACAAGATGACTATGCCTTTGCTGACTTGGCCAAAAAGTGAGCCATCCATTCTGCAGGCTGAAGGTTGGCTCTCCATCTCTCACCTGCCATGCTTGCTGACCAAGGTAAATAATGCTGTAAAGGAAGAATGTCCTGACTTCTCCTGGGATGTTTATCCCCAAGATCCATCCTATAATCTCTTTGCAAATCCAGTGAGATGCTCCATATCAGAGCTCTTTGAGAAAGGTACCAAGACCCAGCACATAAGCAAAGTCAGTTCTGTAAAGAAGTCAGGTTCTTCCTTTAGAGTCAGAGTTCACAAGGTGGAGACAGCCATGGCCAAACAGTATAGGGGAAGAGCACACAGCACACTGGGTAACCCAGCTTTTTACACCGGCCTGCAAGGCACCCTGTTAGTATCCTGTCCACACCCATCCCCACTAGGTAGTAAAACACTCAGAATGGAGAGAAATATGTTGGTTCAGTTCAATCATTCACCTGCAGGATAATATTTGTGGAGAGCCTGGCCAGGTGCTGTGGACACCATGGTCAAGGATCTCTTGGTGTATGAGGAAAATGGACCTGTCAAAAACTAATTGTATATTACATATCCCAAATGTTATGACAATGTGGTGGTACAGAGAAGGGACACAGTTGGTAGGGTACGGTTTGACAGGATTCTGCTGTGGGTGTAGGAAATCCTCCCCAAAGGTGAACACACTTGAGTATGAAAGAAAAGAGAAGGAGGAGCTTCTCTTACATTTTCATTCTTACAGCATATATTTGGTTCCTTTCATTGGGAGGTTTTCCCCAGGGGGTAAAATCCTCAACACCTTCAATAGAGACTACAGGAGTAATGAAGGAGGGAAGGGAGATGCAAGGCTGGGGAAGAAAGCCAAAAAGTGAAATCCTGTGTGAACCTTTATAATGTCACAAGCAACAGTACCTGTCTACTGGTTTTTAGATATCACACACACACACACACACACACACACGCACACACGCACACACATACACACAATTTGGGGAGAGAGTCAATGAAAGGTTCTGTGAAAGGCTCAAGCCTTTGGGGCAATTCTTCAAGAAAGAAGCATCGGGAGCAGAGTAGGGTTAGCAGGACTTGGTACAGCTTTCCTTGGCAAAGTGACTTTCCAGAAACGAGAGCATTATCATGGCACCTGCTATGAAAGCAGGACTCTCTTCTACCAATTATGATGCAGATCAGGAGATAAGGACAAATATTTCTGAGGGTCCACCCTTTGGCAGATGCTGTGTATATAAAATTGCATATAATTCTTATGACACCCTCTAATGTTGGGTATGAAAGACGAGGTTATTTCACCAATTACTCCAAATTATGACTTGGGAGTTTTGGAACACTTTGTCTAATGTCCTACAGCTGACAAAGGTCAGCCCCTTTGTTCCAAAGCATATATTCGGTCTGCTATGTAATGCCGCCTTGAAAATATTAGCCAACAGTATTAATTCAATAAATAGTGCTTTGTATGTGTATGTGATCAAATGTGAAGCTATAAGATGTTTTACATATGTCAACTCCTATATGAGAGATTATCATGATTACTTGTCATTTTTCCTTTTTTTTTTTAAAGACTTTATTTATTTGTTCATGAGAGACAGACAGAGAGAGAGAGAGAGAGAGAGAGAGAGGCAGAGACTCAGGCAGAGGGAGAAGCAGGCTCCATGCAGGGAGCCTGATGTAGGACTTGATCCTGGGACTCCAGGTTCATGCCCTGGGCTGAAGGCAGGTGCTAAACCACTGAGCCACCCAGGGATCCCTACTTGTCATTATTTCAATATTGTTAAAAACTTCCCATTGTTTAAATTTCTTAATTTTATTTTGATCCCATGGAAAGCTTGATTCTTGGAGTTCCTAACCAGCTCATTATCTAATAGAAGTGCAATGGAACACGTGCTCTTCAAGAGAACATTTTTTTCCCTCCTGGTCAAGGACAGATTTGGATGATGAAAGAATCCCTATATTCTGCAACTCAGATGTCCTTAAAGTAATATTTATCACCACCAATTTAAAAATTGGAGTGCAAGTGTCTTGAAGCATTTTATCTTTTCAATGTATAATTAATTACCTTGCTTAAAACTCTTATGAAGTAGGTGGGATAGGTATTATAATTCTCATCTCACATTCACCCATTAATTTATTCATTTTACAAATATTTATTAATAGATTAAAAATGTCTAAGTCCCAGAGAGATAGTCAATATGCCTCTGTGTCAACAGAAGCAGCTAATGGCAGGCTGGAATCAGGCCTCTGTGTTTTGAATTTGGGGCATTTCTCACTAAACTGTCTTGTGTGAGTCTTCATTCTAATCTAGGTCTTTTGGACATATACTCGACACCCTGGCTGATTTATTTTATCATAGGAAAGAGCCTAATAGAACCAGTACTTTCTAAATCAACTCTCATTTGTCTCCAAACCCCCATGGAAGTATGACTTGGAACGGCTATAGCTTCAGAAATCCTGAGAAATGCAGGAGATGGCCTGTGTGCTAACTCAATTATAGGGGATGGGACGGTTTAATTGCCATGAGGAGCTGAATACAGTTATTACTCAGAGTAAAAGAGCCTTATTTCTTATTTTCTTTGAAAACTGACAATTATCTTCTGGAATGACTTGATGTATTATCAAAACTTCCATAGAAATTCAATGAGATATTCCACAACAGAGAAGCTTACATAGCAAATATCCCTGCCTACATATCCTGTACTTCTGAGCGTAGATGGTTGGAAAATACACAGTTCTGCTCAAGGATGTCTATGGATGAGCTCTCTGGCACCTTCTGTCACCATGGCCCTGCCTATCCCTTCTCTACCTCACCTCTCAAATATTGGACAACTCCTTCCCATCTACCACCCCATTTCTGATTAATAGTTATTTTATCTCTTATATATTCCCCTATTAAATTATAGGCTTCCTTCCTTTAGGCAGAGATCTTGTTTTATTAACATTTACAGCCTTGATGCCTAACATGGTGCCTGACACAAAGCAGGTATTGAAAAATAATTCTGGGAGGAAGACACAAATGCATGAAATCAGGAAGTCACAGTCATTGGTTAATTACACATTTACTGGTGAGTGAAAGAAGCAACAAGCAACAGGCTTTCAATATATCCAGTGCTTTCCTACTACGCACAGAACACTATGGCTAAAAGACTTTCCCTTATAGAAAAGATAAGTAATGATGAAAAGATCATATAAATGATGTAAAAATATCATTGGTTTGTTCATCAGGTATTAGGTAAGTCCCTACTTTGGTATAGGCACTAGCTGCCGACTAGGTATACCAAGGAATAACAGGGACCCAAGAGGGGCTTAACGCTTAAAAGGAAGAGGCCAGGCTATAATCAAGTAACAAAAATAAAATCAATGACCTAGTGAAAAGACAGACTGAAGCAGAAAACTGGAAAATTTCAAAAAAGATACATACATAGCTTTGGCACAGGAATTCACATGAAGACCAATTCTAGGAGGTAGCATTGTGACCAATGATCAATGAGATCACAGACACTGAGATGAACGTCAGAATGTAGGTAGGACTGGAAGGCTATTCTAACTTATTCCTTCTACTAGACCTAGAGAGTAAGCACTGGTCTAGAGACGGAAACTTGGGATCAGGGAAATAAAGCAAAAAGAGTGTATGGGCTAGGAACCCCAGCTTTGGCATCTGTAGAGTGAATGCTGAGGTATGAATGATGAGTTCATAACTTAACTGTATGACCTTGGATAAATCGTATCAAGCTTCAGGATTTTCACCTGCAAAGAGGCAAATGATAGCACCCACCTCACCTGTGAGGCAGGTAAGGTACTTATTAGCATACTGTCTACTGTAGAAGCCACTAAATGTGGACTACTTCTTTAGTTTAAGACTACACAGCTGGCAAGAACCAAGGCAGGGCTTCATATCCAGTCTCTCTTAATTCCAAAGCTCATGCTCTTTTATTACCTGCTCCCTTTCTGGGCACAGCAGATGATCTGACATTAATTCTTTAGATGTCTGATATGGGCCAAAAGGTAGGATGCAGCTTTTCTGATCACATTATTAGGGCATTTCTGTTCCAACTTGAATTCTTAACCCAATCTGATTGGGTTTGGGAAGAAATTCCCTAATAATAGTTCCTAATAATAGCTCCTTGTGACTATAATAATAAAGAATTGATAGATTATAGATAAAGGGAGGGACACCTGGGTGGCTCAGCAGGTTGAGCATCTGCCTTTGGCTCAGGGTGTGATCCTGGAGTCCAGGGATCGAGTCCCACATCAGGCTTCCTGCATAATGGAGCCTGCTTCTCCTTGTGCCTATGTCTCTGCCTCTGTTTCTGTGTCTCTCATGAATAAATAAATAAAATATTTTTAAAAATTATAGATAAAGGGAGGGATAAATTAAACTGTTTCCTATGTTTTTGACTTTGGAGAGTAAGTCTAAGCCTAAGGATGGGAAGAATGATTTTAGTATCGAATATATTGGGTCTGAGTTTTCTGTGGATCACAGAAGCACAGGAAAGTACAATGGAAAAGACATGGTGAAGGCATCATCCACAGGAAGCAGCTACATAACATAGATGGCTGGGAGGTTTTGAGCATGGAGGCAAAACATCAGAATCACGGTCAAAAATGTGTGGCTCTTATCAAGTTGTCTTGAAGAAAACGGATCAACAATGAAACCAAAGCGGCAGTATAGGAAGACCTTGGGGAAAATAAACTCAGTTTATCAGTCAAGAAACAGAAAGCAAAACATAACTGAGTCTACTTCATGGGATCCATGTGGTTGTTCAGAAGTAGAGTAAATTAATATCCTAAAGGGTTATGTGACAGCAGGAGAGACGGACAGTGATGGCCTTCAATTCTATCAGCCAGACAGGATTCTGCTTCCCTGGACAGAACCAGGCTCTTACATGACATAGGGCCTCCTTGCCTATCTTTAGGAAGGATGTGCTCTTTGGGATCTTTTTCTTTCTTTGCCTATAGCAGCTCAGGTCAGGACTTCATCCTCCCACCCCCATATGAGGTCTTCATTCCACATATCATTTATATTTGCCATCCTATGTGACTTTAGTGCGTATATACTGAGAATTGCATTTTATAGTCCCCTTTCTGGTTTCATGGCCCTCTATGCACATCTATGCTGCTGTTATTATCTCTAACTCTGGCAGCATATCCTCCAATAAACCTATGTGCACAAGATTGCATCGTCTTTCCCGGTAAACATTTTATTTAATGGCAGTACTATTTCTATAGAACCCTGCTTCTCTTTCTGGTGAAGATATGACTCTTCTGCAGGACAACTCCCAGTGTGAGTTTGAGAAGACAAACCTACAAAGGAGCCCCCAGTATATAGGATAACTAGCAGGATGTATGCACAGGGATTCCTGGGAGATTGGATGAGGGAGTGGCTCATTCCCCTCTGAAGAGTGGGCACCTTGGCTAGTCTTCACAATCACCAGGTAAACTCAAGTGGAAGATCCCTCCGAGCAAAAGACACAGCATGGGTTGATTTATTATTTGGCTTCTATGTTTGAATACATTGGCAGCAAGTAGCTTAAAACCTGGACTCGACCAGCTTAAGTTTAAGGAGATTTATTATCTCACCAAGCAAGCTGTCCATAGGTAGGGAAGGCTCCAGGCAAGGTACACCAGGGCTCTGACCCCACTTCACTGTGGTCTTGACTTCCTTTATGGGTTTTGCTTCATCAGCAGTTCCAGGGATATTGATGACTAGGGACTGTGTCTCTTTGTGCCTCTTTTTAGCAGTAAGGGAATATTTCCCATGAATACCCTAACAGTATCTCACCTCACTGGCCTGAACAGAGTCATATGCCTGTCTTTAAGCCAGTAACTCTGAAGGGGTCTGAAATTGCTATGATGGTCTTAGGTCATTTGGGATTTGTCCCCTGAGCACTCATGTTTTCAGAAAGAGGCCGCCTGAACAAAATCTGTAGTCTGTCAATGAAGAAGACAACAAGAACAGATTGGAAGTGGGCAGCCAACAGGGTCTGCTTTATAGCCACTCTCTGCACAAGATACTTTTGATTTTAAAAGAGAAAGAACAAAAATAAAAACAAAGAGTGCTATTAGAATAGAACCAGACTCAGGAAGGTAGTCTGATTCAGGGCAAGAGACTCTGATTCTGGATGGCACGGCACTCTTATAGAGAAAAATCTAGAAAGTTAAAGAGCTGGCTGCCTACAAGCAGCAGCTGCAAAAATGTCAAAATGTCTTCTGTGTACCCATTAGACACAGCTGTGATTGAGCACTGCCATGGCAGGTAACTCTATGCTCACTTGCAATCATGTGCAGTGTTAAGAGTTGAAAGTCACTGTGCTGCATTTTGTATCAAAGTTTCAAAGAGTTGGCAGCTACCAGATTTACTTGTTGGAAACATGACCCTATAAAAGGTAAGGCATCACTGGCATGAAACTCTCTCTTACATATACACTTAACAAAGAAAAAATATATATAACTAATCACTTATTTTTCATGCATATTAAACCATTTTTGCTTTTAGTAAAAGTTACATCGATAAATCAATAAGTAATTAAAATTTAAGTATTCAGTCTGAGAAGAAAAACAGTATATGGAACCATATAACCCAACTCCCTATCCTCAACTGACTCTCAGGTTTTACAAACAAGCCTAGGAGAGACAAGCAAAAATTTATTTCTGTTGCAGAAAAATGAGCAGAGTGGAGGCTGCAAATGGGTTATTTCCACAGGTTGAGCAAGGAAGAATGCTTACACCCAGGTTTGATAAGTAACCTGTGGATGATAAGTACTCTGGCTATATCCATTGCTGGAAATCTACCACATATGCACTGAAGCTGGGATTGATGGAGATACTGAGATGTCCTGCCAAATTCACCTAGAGACCAGCTAAAGTGATGGGATAAATATGGCTACAGAAAAAATGAACCACAGAGACATCTGCAGCTTGGGCAGTCTGTTCCTTGAAGCTAGTGGGGAAATTCCAAACATCTAGCACATTGCAAGTGGGTACATAGTGGGGAGGGATGCTCGAAAAAGGTTGCTGTGGGAGGGAGCCTTTGTGTTAAGGAGACATGGACCGCTATGATGGCTAGGCCCCTAATATTTGGTTCTGAAAAGTTCTCTAACTGACATCTCTCCAACCAAATAGCCGCTGAATAAACCATTGCATTCATAAGACAAGGCCGTTTATTTTTGTCACTCTAATTGCCTTGAACATTGGCTCAAGACTTCATCTGGAAAAGACTTTTGAAGGACAAATTCCATATCTCTGTTATGGGGAAGTTTAAACTGGAATCATCCAATTTGGTTGAGTTTTTTTCCACATTAAGGCTCTCTTGAAGCCCAGGCATCATACCCTCTCCTGGTTATTTGAAATGATATGGGCACATCTTCAGGAAAGAAGTTCTTCATGCCATTCAGTCCCCCATAACAGTCTCCAATTGTACACACCATCTCTTTCCTACATAAATATCCCAAAGTAACTCTATCTAATGTTATTTATTTAGTTTTTATAGTACTGCCTTAAAAAAGATGGAAAGATCTTAATGATATCTTTAGTGGGATGGAGGGAGAATTGTAGAATGAAGGAAAAAAAAGTCAGGGAGCCCTTTCTATCTCAGTTTTCATGATTGGAGTCTCCTCAGTTGCGAAGTTTCAGAGAGAAGTAAATTCACAATAGCATGAACAGTCTCATTACTGAATTGACTACTTATAAAATCAGTCCCCATTCAAAATCAGTCCTCACTTAACACTAGAGCCTTAGCCAACATCATTACAAATCTCTCACTGACTCTCATAAAACACAGCCTTATAAATATACTTTGTAAATGGTTTATACATTTTAAAATTTTCCAAAAAATGGAAGATTTCCTGAAGTTAAAAGAGATGTTGTCGAAGAACAGTTGGAATCACATGTAGAAGTATTGACGATGATGTGGCAAAAACACAACTAGGCATTTATTTAAAGAAGAGAAAAAAATCCTCAAGGATAATGACAGCTTAGGCATTATACAGAGAATGCCACAAATATCAAAGGGATTAGAGAATACTGATAAAATCCTTGAATTTTGTAAAAATAACCTTTCTGATTATGTTGAGAAAGTTGAAGTGAAGGATCTATTGTGACATCATGTGATTTTGTTGGAAAAATTAATCCAAAAGGGGAAGCAAAGGAAGACGATTCACTCTTTGTTTTCAGGATTAGTGCTTCTAGGTATAACCTGATCTTTTCCAAATTTAAGTAAAATACACTTACTTTCACAATTTTTCATGATAAAATCCAAGTCAAAACATTTTTCATTCAGTTTTAGAAATTCTGGTCTCCATTTTAAAAGAATTCATTTCAAATGGTCATTTCCAGGCATCCATTATTGTTAAATAAGATGCAACTTCTTTAAACATTCTTTTGTCACTGGGCCATGTGACCTCGTATGAGACTAGAAAAATCCAACATACAGGATATCTGGGATGGAAGCACAGCTTTGTCCTGTGGTAGATTCAAAATATGTCCACAAATTTTGGAATACTTGTCTCTTTAAAAGGCAGTCTAATTTCTCTTTTCTTGAGTGTAGGCTGGATTTAGTGATGCCCTTCTGATTAAAAGAATAACAGAAGTGATGCTAGGAGTCCTGAGTCAAATGTGCCTCCTTAACTTCTCAAAAAAGAAAATTCATGTCTACATGGAACCCCTATTTGGAAATAGGGTCTTTGCAAGATGTGATTAGTTACAATGTGGTCACAGTGGATTAAGGTGGGCCCTTCATCCAATAAGTGGTGTTCTTCTGAGAAAGCAGACACACAGGGTGGAGACAGTCATGTTAAGATGGAGGTAGAAACTGGAATGATATATCTATAAGCCAAGGAATGCCCAGGGTTGCTGGCAATTACCAGAAGCTAGGAAGATGAAAAGAAATATTCCTTCCCTAGGATCTTCAGAGAGAGAGAGTGGCCCTGCTAGAACCTTAATTTTGGAAGTTTTGCCTCTAGAAGTGCATGAAAGAATACATTTCCATAGTATTGAAGCTACTCAGTTTGGGGTACTTCGTTGTGGCAGCCCTAGAAGATGAATATAGGGATGACTTCAGATTCTGTTATAACACTAAAGCTTCCTCTTTGCTCACAGTCTCTTGAGTCTCTCACTCTAGGGGAAGTTAGATGCCAGTCATGAAGATATTCAGGCAGCCTCTAGGGAGGCCTCTGTGGTGAGGAATGGAGGCCTCCCACCAATGGCCATGTGAGTGGGTCATCTTGAAAGAGGACCTTCCAGTCCAAGTTGAGCCTCTGCCAGACTACAGGCTCTGCCAATGTCATGGAGGCACCCAGCTGAGAAACCTGGAGCCCGAACCCCAACTAAGCTGCTTCCAAATTTCTGACCCACAGAAACAATGTGATAATAAATATTCATTGTTTTAAGCCACTGAGCCTTGGCATAATTTTTTATGCAGCAACAAACAACTAATACCTTTGTACCCTCAGATCTAATTTCCCTACCTCCAAAGTTCCTGAAGATCTGGCTACAAATAAAACACATTTAGAATTGAACAGAGATTTCTTTTCCCAAGGCTATTACAATTTTCCATAACTTTATTTCCACTGCTTATCCACCTCCTATTTCTGACAGATTAAAAAACAGGCTGCTTCTCACACAGAGCTTGAGCTTTCTCCTAGAGCTCTACCCTCTCTGAGATGTAAAGATTTAAAATAAAGGGCGGTTGCCACTTTTATATATGAGTTACTAGTTTTATTACCCCAGATACTTAAAAATAATCTGAAGCTTCTCATATTCCCTTGGAAAATGCTCTTGGATGCAGATTCCCATACGGGCCTACTCAGTAAGCTTTAGAGGATGTTCAAGGGGTGCATTCATGTGGAAAACAGCTGGCCTTGGGTTTCTCCAATTCCTAAGAAAGCTCACTGAGGGTGGCTCAGGTGCTCCATCAGCTTTACCAGTGAGTATACAAAGGAGAGACGGGATCCCTGAGAAAAAACTCCCACAAGTGTGTGACACAGGTCCACGGAGTTGGGCATTGGTCACTGCCTGATTTAACTTTTTTTTTAAATGAGAGAGTGCATGAGAGTGAGTAGAGGTTGGGAGTGGGGAGACGGGTATAGAGAGAGTAAGAGAGAGAACCTCAAGCAGGCTCCATGCCCAGCGTGGAGCCTGACTCAAGGCTTAGTGCTACAACCCTGAGATCACAACCTGAGCCGAAATCTGGAGTCAGGACGCTTAACTGACTGAATCACCCAGGTGTCCCTGATTTAACAGGTTTATCTGGTACCTGATAAGCATCAGGCACAGAATGTTAGGTCCTTGGCAGACAAGGATGGATAAGTTTCCATCACTGCCGTCAGACAAATCCATAAAATATCATTATATGATGTATGGTAAGGAGAGAATGGAAATATGCATAACATTCAATGGGAACCAAGAGGAGATGAGGCGAGCTTGTGAAATATTTTTTATTTTAGACTCTATTTGCCTGCAGGTTTGTTTGCTGTTGGAACCTGTATGGGGAACTGCCTTCAAGGTGATAACTGCACCCATGTGATGTTGAAGGGGGAGGAGCAGGAGGAGAAAGAACAGGGGAAGAAGAACAAATCCATTTACACTGCAGGCTCAGGAGTACAGGCTCATGCTCCTACAGGGATGAATGAACATGAGGAACGTCACCTGTGGGTTGGAATCCTGTGCTGGGGCAGCCTCTGGGCAGAAGTGCTGGCTCATCCTGTACACCAGGTACTGCACAGTGTTCTACATGCTTTACAAATATTAACTCATTCAATCCCCCCAACAACCTGAAGAGGATAGCATTATTACGACCCCTATTTTACAAATAGAGAAACTGAGGCAAGTAAGAGGCAGAGTTGGATTCAAACCTGGGCAAAATGTCTCCTAACAATGCCCCCTCCATGTTGATCACTCAACTGTCCTGAACGCCAGCAGAAAGGATATTTACTCTTTACTACAGCTGATTAGGAATTTTGATAAGATATGGTACAAGGCAGAATTTTAAGCCTTTTAAGCAAATCATACAAGTTTTACGCTGGTGAGCTTGCTATTACAACCTTTTTTAAAAAATTTATTTATGATAGTCACAGAGAGAGAGAGAGAGAGAGAGAGAGAGAGAGAGAGAGAGGCAGAGAGAGAAGCAGGCTCCATGCACCGAGAGCCCGATGTGGGATTTGATCCCGGGTCTCCAGGATCGCACCCTGGGCCAAAGGCAGGCGCCAAACCGCTGCGCCACCCAGGGATCCCTTGCTATTACAACCTAAGGTGATTCATGCCTGCTTCGTAGAGATGTTTTAAAAAAGTAAATGAAGGGGAGGCCGACTCAGCTGTTTTGTGTTTTGTGACCATTCCCTAAAAATGGTTAGGATGCCAAGGGCTGATTTGAATCATTGTATCACTATGTCTACTTTAAGTCTAAATAAGTTCTAATGTGATATTTTGGAATGCAATTAACTACATGTGCTCATAATTGCCTGGTAGGGTGGGGAAATCAGAAGGTTGTGTAACCTTCTGTATGGGCAGTTTAGTGTCGTGTCATAAACCTGGGCCATTCTAGGAGGCTCTGCAAGCCAGTCATGGAATCTCGGCAGCTCATCACGGATTTACTTTAAATGGAAGCTGCTGAAGAGAAGAGATGCTGAGTCTCAAGTCAGCTGTACTGCATCAGCCCTTCTCTCCCTAATCTGTGGCTCCAAATAATTCTCTAAGTAGATAAAATTCTTAACCCATCCAAGAATAATATAATCAGACAACTAATACTGCAATCTTTCTCTCTTGGGGAAGCCTCTCCAGAGCACAAATGAAGCAGAGTCTTCCTAAGAATCCTGTGCCTTTCTGCTGGTTTCAAGTTTATCTCACTGCGGGAATCACATCTGCTTTCACTGAGCTGAGGGTGGTGAATGGACTTCAGGATATTTGGAGACACACAGAACGCCCTAATCTTTTCATGTCTGTCATTGCAGTGCACCCTTATGTAGAGTCTCCCCAACCTTTTTTCAATGTCACGATCCCATGGGATAGGATAATGATGTAATACTGTATTTTTATTCCTCTTTATCTCATCCCGAGACACACCAAACTTCTAAACGTTACTGCCATCCGATTGTTGTCATTTTCGTAGCAGCAGGGACAAGGCATATAAAGTCATGCTGCTTCTTATAACGGCTGGAATCCTGGAATGCAATGGACTGTGGTATTTTGGGTAAATCCCTGAGGCTGCTTCTAGCTGGAGGCTGCCAGTCCAGGGGCTCCTGAAGCCCCAGGTTCTGGCCAGCATCCACTGGGGACCGAGAGACACAATATCTCAGGCATACCTGTGATTAATTTGTGACACTCCAGGAGGGCACCTGGCCTCCTCAGGTCTCAGACACTCTGTCTGTACAACAGATATCATAAAAACACTCCTGATAAGAGGCTTTTGCACGCCTTCTGTGAGTTTACATACACAGAGCATATTCCTATAATATGACTTCAAAGAATCTTAGTTACTGCTATTGGCTTTACAGGGCCAGGGCCGGGGGGAGGCAAGTGAGGCATTCACCTTTGACACAAAATTTAAGTGGCATCAGAATCTCAGTGATCAGGATAAATAATATTTTCATGCAATATTTAAAAAGTGAAATGATTAAAAAAATCAAAATTTTAAACAAAGATAGGATCTGGCTCTTCACCAGATGACATACCTCATTGTCTTACCTTCATCTCTGCCCCCCTGGATCCCATTTTGATATTTTTACACATTGCATTAAAATATTATATGTCTCAATTGTGAAGTGTTTTGGTGTCCCTTTACATTTTGTGCCTGACTAGTTAGTGCTTCATGTCCTTTACCCTAGTCCTGACTCTGGTTACATACCTTTTTCTTTAAAAAAATAAAAATTATTTATTTGAAAGAGAGACAAGAGAGAGAACGAGAGAGAGCACATGCAGGGGAAGGGCCAGAGGGAGAGGGAGAAGCAGACTCCCTGCTGAGCAGGGAGCCTGACATGGGGCTGGATCCCAGGGCCCTGGGACTGAGCCAGGACTTAACCGACTGAGCCACCCAGGTGCCCCTCTGATTACATTTCTAACGCTGCACTGATTGTTTCTAATTTTTTTTTAAGATTTTATTTATTTATTCATGAGAGACAGAGAGAGAGAGAGAGAGAGAGAGAGGCAGAGACACAGGCAGAGGGAGAAGCAGGCTCCATGCAGGGAGCCCGATGTGGGACTCGATCCGGGGACTCCATGATCATGCCCTGGGCCCAAGGCAGGTGCTAAACCACTGAGCCACCCGGGCTGCCCCTGTTTCTAATTGTTTAATGCTCCTTTCACTCAGGCACTCATCCAGCAAGCCTCTGTTCTATGCCAGATGCTGTGTCAGGCATGAGGGAAAGGGAATACACAGTGATGAGAGGTAGCACTGGTCTGTGGAAAATAGGTATGTGCTATACATCCTTTAGGGGTGCTTAGATGCTTCCATTCTCTGATTCATTCTACACTGTTCAGAGAAAGCTTCCTCTGTATGTGCCAGGCACTCAGCATGTACCAGGTACAACAGGGGACTCAAGAGGAGAACAGTCACCTCTAAGTGGGTCGATATTTCCTTGTAAAACACACATTTTCAGTGGCCTACCAGGAGGCAGTAAAAAATCTTCCTGGAATTCAAAAATTGCTGCAGCTACTTCAGATGCATCACCCCGCACACTGCCTATCACATTAGACACACTCAATAAGTAAATGTTGGCGAAATGATTGTTCAAACTAACGGATTCCTGTAAGTAAGATGGAGATGATAAGTTACAATCTGCCCTTGGAATCTCTCTGTTTGCTTTGGATGCTGGTGGGCTTGGTGCAATGGGAACAATCAGACATTGCAATCGATGGATTTGAACCTGAAACCTGGCTTCACCACTTATTAGCTGTGTGACCTTGGTCAATTTACTTAATCCTTCAGAAACTATCTCCCCCACGAAGGTTAATCCCCCCAAACTTGCAGGTCTTTAATGAGACTATGGGTCTGCAGAGTGTTCTGTAAAGTCGGGCTCATAGGAGATAGTCAGTAGATGTGCATTTCTTTCCTTTCCACTTTGTTCCAGAACTCAATGGAAGTGTAGGTCAGAGAGTCTGAGACAACCTCAGGCAAAGAAAACCATTTGGGAAAGGGGCAATGAGATTTCGCCACGGCTGTCATGCCAAGGGCTCTGACCACACAAAGAATGGGACCAGTCAGTTTCTTCGCATCAATACCCCCATAAGCAAGCTGGACGTGGGATTTGAATAATTCAAGCCTGTTTCCATAAGACAGTCACAAATGGATTGCCTTCCCTCAGAAAGATGCCAAACTGGGGTCTGAAGAAATGTGAACCCACAGAAATGTTTCAAGAGCTGAAGAGCCCCACGTGCCAAGAAAGGGTGAGTCTTGAGTGCTGCCTCAGAGATGCAAATTGGGGCTGCGTCCGGAAAACACAACTTAAACCATAAAATGTCACTTCACATACAATTTAAGAGAGATATATGAGAAATAAACTTTAGAAAAGTGCTCACATATATCAATGTATTACAGGTGCCTGGCAAAACATTTTTATGAAAATATGCAGTATGGCATACATATAAATCTTTCCTGCGTTTTATGGTTCTATATACAGAGTCGTAATGTATATAAAGTAGAGGAACATGGAGAACCAGTTCATTGCTTTAACCCATGCTGGTCACATGGACTTGGAATAATCCATTAAATTTATGTAGCATCAAATAAGTACAATCACCATTTCGGAAGGATCCAAGCAGCAAAGGCAGGTTCAGTTGTATTCATGTTATAAAGGGGCAGGTGTGTAGGGAATGGATGGAGATTTCTTGATTACCTGCAATGGGCCAAGTCTCTCCTTAGCACCTTACCTATATTATCTTACTTTAGCCTCTCCACAATCCTATGAGGCAGGTACTACTGTTTCCATTTTATACACGGGAGAATTGACACCCAGAGAAGTTGAGTTATGCAACCAAGGACAGAGAAGCAGCAGATCCTGTGCTAGAATGGAAGCCTTATGAAAGCAAGGGTCTTATACACCACTGTTCTCTCAGCTCTCAGAACAATGCCCGACATGTAGCAAGTGCTCAATAAATATCTGTTGAGAACAAATGGGGAAGATGGCAAGCCCAGGTTCAGTTAACTCTATGTGGGTGTCCTTCTCCTGATGTCTGTGCAGAGATGAGGGGAATAAAGCAGCTCATCTGCACAGAAGAGAGGGTTTGTGGGGCATGATGAGAGGTGGAGCCTCCAAGAGGCAGGTTATGGAGATCTGGGGAAATCCTACAGTTCAAGGATCAAGTGTCTCTCCGCCCCAATGCCTGCCCTGGTCACATCTTTAGATCTGGCTAAATTAAATGCCCCTTTCTGCTGCTCTTATAGTGCCCACAAGGAGCAAAGTGGAGGCAGCATGGTATCTAGAAAAAGCGCGATGCTCAGGGGCAGCAGACCCAGTTTTAAGCCTGAGCACTGCCACTTCACTAGAGATCTGACCTTGGAGATGTCACCCAAGCCTTCTAAGCCTCAAGCTTCTTGTCTCTGCAAAGAGTATCTTACTCGTCTGGGATGGATAAAGCCTCACAGATCATGTACTGAATAACTCCACATCCTGGAGCCTACAGTGTGAATGGTGCCCCATACAGTTGTGCAACACAGCAGCCTTGCTTCTAGAGGGAACACGGGAGAAAGAAGCCACAGATGGAGCCAGACAAATATGAGTGCCAAATAGCTCTTCACTCTCAGGGTGTGTAGCCTTCCCTCATGTTTCTCACTTGTAAATGGGAATAAAAGGAATATGTGCCTCATAGGATTTTTTTTTTTTGAGGATGAAATGAATTAATACATGTAAAGCACTTAGAAGACATGTAGTAAGTGCTCAGAGATATTTAGCTATTATTATTTTATTAGATTATTTTACTATTTTAAAATCCTGTATTAAGCCAACCTGTTTTGGATCCATTTGCTTGACTAGATTGGAAGCTTCTAGAAGCCAAGGATTGTGACCACTTCATCCATCTATCACTACTCTCTTGGTGCTGGGCACATACCGGACCCTTGATAAATATTTGTTGAACTCAACCGAAGAAGCCCTTGGCAAAGTTCTGAGTTCTTTGACCATGTCCCATCAAGGACTGTCTTCTTCTGTTTCAGACATGAAACTTGAGGCAAGTACTTCTTAACTTAAAGGTTTAGATTTGACTAAACTACAGATTTCACAAAACTTTTCCTTTCTCACCCTCAGTCCCAACTCAAATCCTTTTAACTTTGAGAGGAATTAATGGAGAGCTTTCTGTCTGGCTGTCAGCCAGAGATCAAGAAGGCCTCCTATCTATTTGAAAGGAATTTTTTCTCTGCTCTTCTTGGAGTCATGCAATTAAGTAGAAGAAATATATAGGCTACACTGTCTACCTAGGACTCAGCATAATGCAGACTTTATACCCTCCAGGGCGAGAGTGAGAATCAGGGTCATGCGGCACTGGGCTTGTCTATGTTTGCAGGACAGCATGAAGACAGGAAGGCCCTCATCCATGACCACAGTCCAGATCCATTCAAGCAGATCTCAGCTTCATTGAATTAGAAGGGGAGGAAACTGTGTTTGTCCCATGATCTTCACACTACGGTAATGAGTGGAGGTGAGAAATTGCCAGAGAAATTTCAGACAAAAAAAGCCCCTATTGCTTTTCTGAATTATTTAGGAATTCAGATGATAACTTTTAAGTAGTAAATATGTGCCAGTTATACTGAGCACTTGCTTATGTATTACTTAATTTAGTCTTCATGGAGATTAGGGTAAGGATAATGAACCTTCAGATCATAGACTCAGAGAGGTTAAGTAACGTGCTCAAAGTCACAAAGCTGAAATTCAAATCTAGATCAAATTTAAGTAACTACGTGTAAGGTTAAGCACTTGGGCTCTGAAATCAGATACATCTAGATTTAAATTCTAGGTCTGTTTCTCAAAAACAGTACTGTATTAGAGAACCTATTAAAACTCTTGGAGTCTCAGTTCTACCACATGTAAAATGAGAATAATAGCTGTATTCATCCTCAGAGGTGTGGTGAAGGTCAAGTGAGATAAGGCATCTGACTCATTTAGCACAATGTCTGCCACAAAGTAGGTGTTTCATCAAGTTTAGTTATTTATTACTACATTTTAAATTTACTATTCCTTCATCATGCTATTTACATAATTCAAATGTTCCCCATTCTCCTCATTCTTAAGAGAACAATGGCTTTGCAGATTTTTAATTTAGAAATCCTAATGTTCCTTACCTATTTTATTTAAATGAGAAAGTATCCTATTTAGATATAGGGGGACTTTATCATGTGTCCTTGGAAAAATTGAAAGGAGTAAGTAGACAGTCCAATAAGCTTGAGTCTACTTTACTGTAAGACATTAGCCTGAATGCTAATATATTAGTTGTTTAATAAAAAAGAGAATATTAAAAAGGTCCTGATGATATTTAAGTGTATAATAAAACCCACAGAAACTGCTAGGTGGAGAGTGGGCAATGAAATATGGTCACAGTCTAATAATGCTAGATACTACAGTGTTGCCACCCAGACCAGGGGCTCCCCAGGCTGCTCTGCAGGAGGCTGGAGATGGGTCAGCTGGGACACGGCTGAGAGCCTGCTGTTGTCCCTGCTCTGGTCAGCAAGCCAAGAGCCAGAGTGCTGCCACTTAAACTGTCCCCCACCGAACCCGTTAAGCAAGTGGGGTCTGCCCACGCTGAATCGCCCCCAAGCCCTAACAGAGGCCCTGGGCCATGACTCTGCTCAGCCCAGGTCACCTCCTAGTGCATTCACTTCAAGTTGTGCTGTGCGCCACACTCGGTCTCCAGGCTTTCATCCCTGCGGGCAATTTGCATCACTTCTGGCTCTCTGGGTTTGTGACCTGTTACACAAATGTGTTTTCTGACTTGATCTCTGCACCTGCCCTCAGGCACACTTCATCGTGTGTGACAGGCACCCTCTCCCCTCCAAGACTCCAAGGGAGTGCTCGGCCAGTCAGCCTGCTCGCCATTAGGAGTCTTCTTTCCTGGTCCCTCCCAAGGAGGGTACCCTGGCCAACCTATAGTCCAGAATGAGGAACTGAGGCGGGATGAATGAGCTTATGGTGCACGGCAGCAGCAGCTTCACCCCTGCTGGGCCCTGTTAAGGGCTGAGATCAGGCTGTCTCTGGTCATCCAGGGGACACAGGGTTAGGACTGGGCAGTGGGCAGCAATTCAACTTGTGGCTGGAAAATGTTCCTGGGGGAGGGGAGAGTGAGATGCCCTTCTGTGCAGTTTTTAAAATGGACAACAGTCAATGAACCTCCTGGGTTTACTAGCACTAGCGTGTGTAGCTTCTAGGGGCTAGACTAGTGGGAAGCTCCCCTTTTGCTGGGGTATGGATAAACCGAGGGGCTGGCTGGGAAGTCACTTCCCAGTGACAGCAACATCTGAGGGAGGCAAGCTCTGCTTAGGACATCTTGCCACATCTATGGAGGGGGTTCCTGTAGGCAGAACCTGCAGTTCCCTTCTCCTCTCTTGGAATAGGGGATATGGCATAGGGCATCCCAGAAGCTTCTGGGTACATGGCTTATGACCTGGGAAAGCGAACTGAAGACCATTTGTAAGCTCCAGATGAGGCCCACAGGGGATTTGGCAAAACAGAGAATGATGTGATCACTCACATTTACTGGACTCTCGGGGTATGTGGGATCAGCTCCAGGTACTTTACACACTTAACCCTCACAGCTGCCGATAGGAAGGTGTTCTTTTCATCCTCACTTTATAGGTGAGGAAACTGAGGCACAGAAAGATTAAAGTAACTTGCCCAAGGTCAGTTGAGAATCTGTGTTCTAATGCTGCCCATCTTGCTGCCCATTTCGCTCTGGGGGAGGCTGACAGTTGCACCCAACAGGAAGAGAGGCAGAAGGAACACTGGCTCTGGATTAAAGCTGCCCTGGATGTGGCTATGGTTCTGCATCCTACTGCTCTGTGACTTTGTGAAATCTACTTCACCTTAGTTTCACCTTCTGCGAAATGGGGAGGCAATGCCAGCTTAAAGAGTTAGTATGAAACAGGAATAAAATAAGTGGTATAAACTACCAAGCCCACAGCGTCCAACACACAGTGGGCACCTGTCTTTGCTGGCCATTATTATTATGTAGAAAAGCACTTTGTAAAATTCAAACTATCGTATACGCTTTTGCTCCACAATGGCAATGTTATAATATACACTGTCATGTAAGCAAAGACAAAATGTTGACAAACTATCACACATCATTGGCTGTAAGACACATCTCAGTTTCAGCGATGCTGAGATGCTAAATATAGCATAATATACCTATGTGCAAACAACCTAAAAAGGATGCATGTAGGCCTCCTTCCCTCAGCAAGGAAAGGAAGCAACCCACAGAAACAAAGACAGAACTCTGGTTTAGAGCTCCAGCGTAGGGCCCAGACCTCAGGGGAAGAGACTTGCGTGAAGAGCCACACACAGGTGTTCACCAGACTGGTCAGTGGTGGCTGTAGGCAGTTAGGCCTGGCTGGCCTCTCCATCATTCGTGGAATTACAAAGTTTGATAACGGTGCATTCTGGCTCTACCTTGAAGTAGAAAGAGGTGAAACAAAGAGGTGTGATTAATTCCTCAAGTGGATCCTTAAAATGTCAAAAAAGAGGACTGTGTGAGTAATCCGTGCATGGGAAGAGGCCACAGGGTGCAGGAGTGAAAAAACACAGGGGACATGGGCCTGGAGACTTGTCCTGGCCCCAGCCTTCCTTCCTCATTATCTATGGGACTTGGGGTCATCAGGTCACCTTTGGACCTCAATTACTGGCTACAAGCTGAAGGAGGAGATAATGAGGTTTCCCTAGCTCTGAACAAGTACACGTCTTCACCTCAGGCAAACGTGCAAAGGTTAAGTGAAGACGATACCAGAAATCTAGACTTTGCAATGCTTCACACATTCTTGCCTTGCTGCCTGGACAATATTGGCCTTTTGCTGCCTAAGCTTTCTACCTGAGAAGGGACTAGGACTAGCATGCTAGGGTCAAAGCCTTCCAAAAGCAGATCCAGTCCTGACAGATTCTAGATTTTTCTTTCATGTTATGAAGCAGCAGTGGAAAAGGCTCCGCGTTCCAAACTCCTGTTTCGGTTTGTTTTCCCATGTTCATTCTGGCTGCTTAGGGGGTTGCCCATCGGAAAACAGACGTGAGAGACATTTCAATAAGGCTACAATGGCATCTCCCCAAGTTCCCCACTGTTTGCTGTGAGACTGCAAGGAGTCCAGAAACACTTAATGTAAAAGGACTGATCGCTGTAAAGTAAGTGGCCGCCAAGGAGCATGAAAATAATGACAAGACACACAAATCACAAATAACCAACTAGAAGATTCAGGACACCAACAGGAGCAGGATAAACACTAAATTTCAGCTCAAATCAGCATCCACCTACTTGGACCACAATTGAGAGAAATACAAAGGTGAATGTGCTACGATCTCTGCATCCACTGGGTTCTCCCATTTTCACAGGACTAAGACAGTGTCAGGACCCCTTTTCTACAAGGTTGTCTGTGCAGAGTGCTGGGGTAGAGGAACACAGAATGTCACTTGGAGAAATGGGGACGCTGACTCGAACCTGAGAGCTTATAAAAAGATCTATGGAGAAAGGTGGATGGAATAGAACAATCTGATAACATAATTAAGCAGGTAGAGAAAGGAGGAATCCGCATTCCAGTTGACTGGGGCAGCAGGAGCAAAATCCATAGTTCAGGGCAATAATCCAGAATGTGGTGATTACCATGGATTTCATACATCTACATGTGTTGTATGAGACACACAGACACTAAAAGAGAAAGAAAAAGGGAGAGACTGAGTTTATCCTATATGCGGTGTGGAGTAATCCATTTGTTTTAGAGATGGAAGAGCCATGACAATTAAACGAAGGATTAAAAAAATTATCTTCCAAGTGAATCAAAACTACTGCTTCTTCCACAAAACCATACACCCCAGAATAATAATGATAATGATGATAATAATACTAAGCACTGTTTACTGAGCATCTGCCACTGCCAGGCATTCCACATTTGTGACCTCATTTATTTTTCACCATAACCTTAAATCTGTTTTATCATTCCCGTTTTACAGATGAGGACACTGAGGTCCTAAGAAAGGACCTAATCCCTATATCATGGCAGACGAAGGACCAAAGAAAAGGCTCTCAAATTCTAAATTTTTTTAAAGATTTTATTTATTTATGAGCGACACAGAGAGAGAGACCTAGAGAGGCAGAGACACAGGCAGAAGGCGAAGCAGGCTTCCTGCAGGGAACCGGATGTGGGACTCAATCCCCGGACCCCGGGATTATGACCTGAGCCAAAGGCAGACACTCAACCACTGAGCCACCCAGGTGCCCCAAGACTCTCAGATTCTAAAGGCTGTTTTTTCTCTCTTGCAGGAGACAGCTTTCACCGTGTGCTACTGATTTTATCAGACAAAATGATGACCCTGTATTTTAATAGAAAGAGCCTTGGATGAGAAGCCCCCTCATTAGCCCTGCTCTTCAAGATTCACTCTAGGAATGCCAAGCGCCATACCATAAGACACTACACCAAAAAATCAGTCCAGGTAATGAATGACACTTCGCCTGATTATCTGCCGTGATATGGCTGGGTCACACATGACTTAATTTTCTTTCTGATCTAGCAACAAACTACTACTGTTAGTGTTTCCCATATTCTGTCCCCATAGCCATTCTCATATGAAAGGGCTGGAAAGAGAGTAGAATCTGTCTTTATGGTCTGAATGATATATGAGGCAGTGGATGATACAGGCACAATGTTCTGTTTTTATAATTTTATGATTTCTGGTCTAGTCTGCAGGAGCAAGCATAGTAGCAGTTGTTCTGATTCTGTGATAGTGTGTCCTCTTAGAAAATACTCATTTCTGGCACAGTTAGGGTCAAGATGGGATGAGAAACTTAAGACTTTCTCTTTAGCTCAATCTGCTGAGGCCTGCCTTCTAAAATTCAGGATGGGAAAGAGCTCAGTAACCTCACATTGTCCTTCTTCTGAATATTCATGACTGTGACCTGCAACTATAACTATATTATTATGTAAATAGTGAAGCAGAGGAAGAAAGAAATGACTCAACAAAAATCTCCCTGGGAAACTCCATCAGAAATGCAAATGGTAGAAGTTTCTGGATTTTAGGTGGGCACCTGGAATCTCAGCTTGCAGTTATCTTCAGGGGAAGATTAAAAATAAAGAGAAGCCATACGTTCCACTTTTGTGAGCAAGAGTGAAGGGACGTAGGCATTAAAAACAGAAGTAAAACAGGCAGATAAGAGCTTCACTCTACAGAGAAAGCAAGGTGCGCTTTACCTGGTGCTCTTATTCTGTGATGCTTGGTGTGGGCCATTCCCACTGGGAGGATGGGGAAAAACAAGCCTGTCCAGAGACAGGGAGTCCCCACAGCCTACTCTTTCCACCGATTTTCAGTGTTTTCCCGAACAGATTTCCAGCTACAAAACACTCAGCTGTTGTGAAATAAGCTCTGGTTACAGCTGAAAATGTTAGTCATTTCATTATACACACTCCAAAAGGGGTATATAAAAGTTGTTTCCAAGGGCAAAGTGGTAGTTCTGAAAACTGGCTTTAAGCGTTTCCACCTTGCCATATTTTAATTCTTTAAACCTGCAGCCACAGTTAGACTTTTATAACTGCCAGCACACGAAGTTATTAAAACACTTGGCTCCAGTTCGTCTTGGCCCCTGCCTCTGCTGGAATGCTCTGAACTGTTGTGGCCAGCAGTTTGTGCAAGCCCACCAAGAAACACATCATGTTGGAACAGTTTTTGTAGCAAGTCAGGGGAAGTTAAGGACAGATTTCGAAGCTAGGCCATGGGATGTAGTGATGGAGAGGGTGGATGTTGGATTCCGAGTAAGCTGGAATCCTCGTGCTGCCTGTTAATCCTGGTGTGAACAGGTAGGTCCCCTAGCTTCTCAAAGTCTCTGTGTACCTATCTGCACGTGGGAACAACAGTGGTGCCCATCACATAGGAAGTGGTTGGAATTAAATGACACATGTAAGTGTCTGATGATAAGTTAGGAATCATCACTATTATTGCATTAATATCATTGTCTTCTCTGCCTTGGAGTAGGATTCTGGAACCTGTGGCAGGATGAAATTTCACAACCATATCCCCCTGTTGTAATCACTCACTTTAAGAAAACCCGATTTTATTGAGATAACTTTGATATATGAAAATTGTATATATTTAAGGAGTACAACTGGATGTTTTGATATACATATGTATTATGAAAAGATGGCCATAATCAAGCTGAATAATTTATCCATCCTCTCTACAGAGTTATCATTTTTTTGGAGTGTGTATGTGTCTGCATGTTGAGAAGATTTAGGACTTTTTCCCCTTAGCAAATTTTAGGTGTACAGGGCAGCATTGTGAACTGTTGTCACCAGGCTATACATTAGATGCCCAGAACTCATTCATCTTGCATAACAGAAACTTTTACCCTTTGACTAACATCTCCTCATTAATGCCTCCTCCTCTCGCTGTCCCCTGGCCCCTGGCAACCACCATCCGACTACTCTGCCACTGTCAGTTTGGCTGTTTTAGATTTTACATAGAAGGGAGATCATACAGCATTTGACTTCTTGCATCTGGCTTATTTCACTCAATGTAATTTCATCCTTGTTGTCACAAACGGGAGGGTTTCCTTCTTTTTTAAGGTTGAAGAATATTCTATCGTGTGTGTATGCATGTGTGTGCATTACATTTTCTTTATTCTTTGGCCCTTCGACATGTAAGCTGTTACTATATCTTGACTGTTGTGAATAATGCTGCAATGCTGTCTCTCTGAGATCCAGATTTCATTTTCTGTGATTATGTTCCCAGAAGTGAGATTGTGGGATCGTAGGGTAGTTCTATTTTTAGCATTTTGAGGAACCTCCACACCGTTTTCCAGAGTGCCTATAATCGTTTTCTTAAAGGAACTGAAAGTGAGCAATGATGAGCAAAGATTCACTCTACCTATATCTTCCTCCACCACAGGAGTCCAGCCTCTGGCAAGACTTTTACTTCTGCCTGGCCTTGTCTGAACAAGTAAAGGCAGGACCCAGAAGATGACTGCCAGCGTCCTGCCATAGTATATGAGTACCTCCCAGCTGCCATGTTTGTTGACCTTTTCCCTCAGACTGGAAATTATTTGGCCCACAAAAGCATCTGGGATTATACTCTTGGGTGGGTCTGGAAATAACCTTGAGGGACCCACCTACCAATTGAGGCACACAATTCCCTGACCCACACGTCACACAAGCTCCTGCAAGGCTGCAAATATGGGAGCCTGGAGAGCTGCATTTCAGTCCTGACTACTGATGATGCAATGGTGGAGAAATCACACAAACTCTCTGAGCCTGTTTTCTCTTCTAAAAAATGGAAATTATTATTTATCTCAAAGAGTGTTCATAAAGACTAAATAATATGACATAAAAGAGCTTTGTTAGCTGTAAAGGATTACATAAATGTCACACTCATTATTACTATCATCATTGTCTGATTAGTCCCTTATGAGAAGTTGAGGGTTTCTGTGGCAGATTATGGACAAGATACACGTAAAGTATGTATGTATATATGTTGTATTTCTTGTGGGTTTTTTAAAAGATTTTATTTATTTATTCATGAGAGACACAGAAAGGCAGAGACATAGGTAGAGGGAGAAGCAGGCTCCCTGTGGGAAGCCCAACATGGGACTCGATCCCAGGACCCTGGATCACAACCCGAGCCAAAGGCATATACTCCACCACTGACCCACCCAGATGTCCCTATATGTGGTATTTTTCACTCAAATGTCAGAGCAGTGGGGTTGGCTGAAGACAGGACACAATGGTGAGAGGCAGGGCCTCCTGTATAGGGCCATGTCAGGCTACGTGGCTATAGAGAGACAAGTAAGCCAGGGCGAGAGCAAGGTTTGCTTACTTCTGATTTATTGGAATTGAACTCCTTTACGTTTTTCTTTCTTCCTTACAGATGTGTCCCATTTCATCCTTAAGTTCTTTCCAAATCCCATTACTGGAAACCCTTTCTCTTCTAATCTTTTGAGACCCTTTGGATGCAGCACTCATCAAACATTAATTTTTAAATGGTAGATGCTTTTAAGGGATCCAGTACCGACCCCATGAAATTAGTCCCTCCTATTTGGAGCCACCTCATTATGGAGTGGCTCAATCCCAGCCAGACTTGCAATGCTCATGGCCTCACCAGTCTCGAGGTCTCATTCTCCTCGCCTCACAGCCTTCTCTTGTTTTCTTTCCTGAAGCACCCAGCAAATTGAGTGGCTGGAAGTCTGGCTGCAAGCACTGGTTACGGGAGGAGTCCACATATGCAGTGTATGTTTGGGTGGCATGGAGGAGGCAGGCCTGCTATTTCATGCTACAGATCTGCAAGGATAACTGTTTGAGGGGAAGATCTGGCTGGTGCCAGGTTGTTGGCCGCTGTCCATGCTCCACACTTACTGCTCTGAGAGATCATAGCGGGGATGGATGCACTCTCCAGTGTTAGCTGTCCCAAATGGTTCCCGGTGACCCTGAATTTAGAGGGCCAGCAGCAAGTAGGTTTCCTCTGCCATCCATACAGCAGAAACACGCTAAAGCCTTCTTGTGATACAAATGCCAATAACAGCACAGCAGCTACTGACTTCTCTACCCTATTAAAATATCTTTGGGCTAGGTGGAGGCGGTATTCAGAATATAAACCCGAGCAACAGCCATCCTCATGAGCTGAGATTTGGAAAGCAAGATAGAGACTGAGAATGGGACCGAGAGACATTGCATGAGGTACTTGATTTACTGCCCCTCCCCACTCCTGGCTACCTGGAAGCCGTGTTGCACTGATCTAGTAAGGCAAGCAAAGACACTGTACTTTTCGAAATTTAGCATAAAACACGTATGAAGTTATTGCCTCTCTGCTTCAAATCCAGCTCCCCCCACCTTGTTTTAAAGTGAGACAGGGGCTAGGACTCCGCTCTGCCTTTGCCAGCTGGAGCCATGCTAGGTTTTGCCAGTAGGGTGTGCCAGCAGAACCCGTGAGCCCCCCCACCCCCACCCCCGCCCCCGCACCCCTTGCCCCCAAGCACAAGACAGCAGAGACTGATATGCCTCAGGTCCCGGTAGGCTGTGCGTTCCTGGCAACTGAGCTGCGGGCCTCCTTTGCCTTTTCTGCGCCAGCAGCAGCAGTTCCACCTGGCAATAGCAATTTAATCTAGTTTGCAGTTTTCCCCACGTCACAGTACCAGCCTCATGGAGACCCTTCAGAGGCCTCAGCACCATCCCAGCTCCTCAGGGGGTTGAGTCCTCTCAGCCTAGAAATATCAGCTTCCCACATTGGCCAAGCTCCTAGGTTTCACGTTTCCTTTTGTTTTTCCTGCTGTATCTGTGCAACTGTTGGCTTTGTGATACCTTCCTATTATCTCTTTCCCTTTGCAGATATTCCACATCTAGCCAACCATCTTTTCGTACTAAGTTCTCCCTGTTAAAATACTTGGTGTGGTTTCTGTCTTCGGACTGGACTCTGACAGATGCATCACTTTAGCTCTCTGACATGCATCACTTTAGCTCTCTGACATGCAGTGACAGCTCACAGCATTTCTCTTTAATTAAGCACACAAGTGCATGCTCTATGGGTTGTCTGTTGAAAGCCCATAAGACAGCTGATATTTCAGAGAGATACTCTAGGAACCATAGTAACTATTCATACCTGAAAAGTCTCCACTTTTCATTAAGCCAGAGCATCTAGAGTCACATGCTGGGATCATGGAGGTACATACCTACCTCCCAGAGCTAATAGGAGATATTAACTGAGATAGCCTTATAAAGTACTTAGCAGATTATGAGTTTCCAAAAATACTAGAAAATTATGTGTGTGTGTGTATGTGTGTGTGTGCAAATACTTTTTAAAGCAGGACAAGCGATTGTGCTGTTTCCTACAAAGTTGTCATAGGAAGTGACACCATTGTATTTGGGGATTTAGGAAAATAAAATTGGAAGCTGCATCCCTCTGCCTGTTTTTGCTATACAAAATTAGCAGGAATAAAAAGGAGACTATTGATACTCCTTTTAGCCCAGAGAAGAGAGGGTTTAAAGGTAGTAGAGGGGAATGACTTGAATCTCTTTAATTATCGTCGGAGATCTGAAGTAGATGAGAAATATGGCATGTTTTCCATGGCCCAAAAGGTCAAACAAGGGCTCATCGGAGAAAAAGAATACTTTTTGCTTAAGACAAACAGAAATTTGATAAAAGTGGAAAATATCCTGAGGCTGACTGGCTGGAGAAGCAGTGAGATTCCCCCCATCAGATGAGGTGACTAATCAAAGCTGGTGTCTGCTAGGCTAAAACAGAGAGGCTTTGAGCAGGGATGGAAGGACCTGTGAAAAGTTCTTTTCAAACCCAATGCTATTTAATCTTCCGGTTTTGGTCTAAGTTTTCTAGATTCACAGGTTAAAATTGCAAAGGTGGAAAAATAATGAGGATGTGAGAGAGTGAAAAAAGATGAACAGATGCAAAGTATAAGGTTAGAGAGGCTTCAGGAAAACCTACACCTGTGAAAAAACTCCCTTTTTTCTCTTATTATATTTTAAACCCGCTGAGTTGGAAAAATGAGAAATAGGTCATGATAGGTGGGGTTTTTTTAAATGAGATGATTTGGGTCAATTTTCTATATACCAACTTTACATGCTGTTGTTTCAAAGGCGACTCTTGGCATAGCAAAGAGAACATAATAAAAAATTCATGGAAAAAAAGTTGCAATCAATGTAGAATAAGCCTTTGAAAATTAGCTAATTAATCTGGCTTTGCTTTGTTTCCTCATATCGGGGGACTTGATTTACATAAAAGAAGTCTAATGTGAACAATGAACGCACACAGAGAAAATAAGAGTTGAATAAAAGATTACTTATGTATATGACTAGACACTTCCAGCACTCACAGTGAATGATGAATCACTAAAGGCTACATCTAAAAAGAACTCCAAAACCATGACTTTCTTAAAACAAACTGTAATGAGTTCCACAAGGCTGCAAAGGATCGAAAACAGAGCTGCAAGACTTCATGTACGGCCTGCCATATACAATAGTTACCCTCTTGCCATTGACAGAATTTCCTCCTTAATCCTCTCATAGAGCCAGGATCTATGAATGGACAACACATTGGGATAAATTTCAACACCTTGGAGAAAGTTTCGTATGATCTGATCTGTATAAAGGAGGTATCATGTGCCAGGAAATGTAGTCAGGCTGACATTGGAAGACTACCTGAATCTAGAATCAGATGGGGATTCTTGTGCTGAGATTTTTAGGTTCTTTAGCAATGAGTGCAGTGAGCAAGACCATGTTACAATAGATATTTACAACTATTCATTCAGATAAGAGAGATTTTAGACAAAACCAGGACTTAGCGGGACTCTGTTTAATTTTGGTCTCAACCCTAACATCATCTTGCTCCAGATTTGCCATTACACTCCAGAAGACACCCGATGTCTTCTACTGAACTGTCATAAAGCAAAATACCAAAGACTGGATGACTTAAACAGTATAAATTTATTTTCCCCCAGTTCTGGAGGCTGGAAGTCTGAGATCAAAGTGCCAGCCTGGCCAGAGTCTGATGAGGGCTCTTGGCTCATGTGCATGGAGAGAGAAGAGGGTGTCTCTTCTTAGAAGGCACTAATTCAACTGGGAGGGCTTCACCCTCATATCTCTTCTAATCTTAATTACCACCCAAACTCTCCACCTCCCAATACCATCTCACTGGGAATTAGAGTTTCCATATACGAATTTGGCGGGGGCGGGGGGAGAATAAATAAACGTTCATTCCATAATAGAAACATAAGTGTGAAGCAAAGGTATGCCAACTAACTAGTTGTGTGACTTTTGTGAAACTGTATACCTAAATCTCAGGTGTTTTCACTGGAAAGTGGAAACTCCCACAATCCCTTCCTGACAAAGGTGTTGTGGAGTTTAAATGAGTCCATAAGCACATTTCACCAAAAGAGTGCAAGAGATTTTAACTATTATTGTTGTTATTGTTCATATGATCATTAATTCAGATGGTACAAAGATGATCCTGAAGGTCCTGGCCTTGCTGTGCTAATTACTATTTGTGCTCAAATTCAGCACCTTCTGTGCATAAGGGCTACCTGGGATTATCCCCCAATGAGTTAGATGGCACCTACCTTACTCTCACATGACTATGCCACACTTGTGAGCAAACAACTTTCTCACAGCACTGAGAATGCAATTTTGGTCTTAATCATACTAGCTAGGCTCTGAGCTACTTGAGGGACTATCTAGAGTTAGCCAACGTTCAGAGTTAAGGGCACAGTGTTCCACAAGACTGCTTTCAATTCAGGTACCAACCATAGATTCAAGGTCCCTATGAGCCACCCTCACTTCTGACTAGCTGGCTATAAGTTCAGGAGTCCCCATGTACTCCATCAGGATCGAGAATTCACTAGGACAACACACAGAACTCAAGGAAGCACTATGCTTATGAATAGAATGCAAATCAGAAACCAACCAAAGAAGAGACACACAGGGTAAAAATCTGGGAAGGCTCCAAATGAGAAGCTCCCAGCATCCTCAGGGATGCATTACCCTCATGGCACATCTGTGTGAGATAATACAAAGAGTATAGCCTAACACAAATCCTTACCCAAACTATGGTGCCTTGAATTTTTACTGAGGCTTCATTATACCTTCATGATTGATTGAATCATTGGCTACATGCCTGAACTGCATCTCCAGCCCTTCTTCCCTTCCCAGGATTGGGCTGATATAAAAAATGGATCAGAACTAATCACATGGTTGGTTTTTCTGACATAGCCAGCTCCCATTCTGAATCTCCTCATTAGTGTAAACTATTAGGTGCAGGTGTGTGGTCCAAGGGGTCCACTATGAAAAACAAAGACCCTTCTATCACTGAGGAACTTCCAAGGGTTTAGTGGTTACCAAGTGCATTCTGTGTGGTTAGTAAAGTACACAGTCTAAGTGGTTAGTAAATATTTGCTGAATAAATAACAGAATGGGAAATAAAGTCAAAGCAAGGCTACTGTTTTAACCCCATGGGGAGAAAGAGTTGGGCAGTGACCTTTATTTTTTGGGGGGTAGATTTATTTCTGGTGTTTGAAGTCCTTACATCCCTTATTCCATTTCTCTTCTACTTTCTCCTATTTTCACTGAGTTCTTCCCACTATATCCGCTCCTTACTACTGTGAAACAGACTTTGAGTTCCTCCTTAAAACTCTAGCTTTGCCTTTCACACCTTTTCAGTGGGATTTTACAGTGCTCAGAGCTGAGGAAATGAGATAGAAAACACGACGTCAGAAAATCAAGTTCCTCTACCAGTGGCAGAGGTGCCTTGATGCACGACTGCATTTCAATCCTGGCGCTACTCCTCTCCGCATTATATTAATGTCACTCCACTTGCCACTCCATTACTTATTATTAGTTAAATCCATAAGCAACCTGCAGGTTTGGTGCTTACTGCCTGTCAAACTGAGGCACATGGTGGGGAGCTCTTAAGGTAGATTGGTATTTCAGGTGTCAAGGGGCATGCTGGTTCCTGAGAGGCATGAGGCAGGCAGTTTGGTTCAACAAGCAACTGTTGAGTGCCTACTGTTGTGTCAGGCATAGTAACAAGGCATGATTTCTTGCCTCAAGGAACCTAATAACATCTAGGGGATGATGGGGACGGAGGACAGGCAGACTGGATTTTTCCCTCTTTGGCTCTTTCTACCCAGTAGAAATTCCCCAGGGTCCCTAAGTTAACTTCTGAGGTGTGGCTGGCATCTTCACAATCCTAGTTCTTCCAGGAACCATATAGTCTGGCACTCCTCATCTTGCCTCCCTTCTTTCTTCTTCTCCCATGGTATGTGTCACCACCTGGCATCCTATATCCTTTGCCTATTGCTTGGCTTGCCTCCTCCCACTAGAATATAAGCTCCATGAAGGCAAGAGTTTTCATCTATTTTTATTCATGGCTGTATCTCCAATCATGAAATCTATGCTAGGCAATGTAGTAGCTGTTCGATACCAATTTGTTGAATGAATCTACAGCAAGTTTTTTTCTTTTTCTTTGTTTCAACTAAGACTCTTCTTTGCTAATGAAAAAAAAATTAAAAAGATGTGTTTATGATGAGATCATCCCTCCAGAGTGGGCTGGAGATGTTCCTTAGGATGCCAGGCCACGAGGAAGTATCGATGGCCACAGAAAGGGGGTAAGGGATCCTATATGCATGCAAAGCCGGATGCTGCAGTATGTACTTTGTACGTGTTGTCTCATTTAATCCTTAAGAGGAGAGGAGTAGTCAAAGGGCTTGCCTCTGGTCCCATGCCTGAGGGCCTTTAAGACCAATACTGTGGAACTCCCCAGCCCATGTTTTTCCCATTTATGATGTCATTAGGCTGTCTCTATACCAAGTCCTGGTGAAGGCAAGGCTGTGAGCACTGACAGAATAAGCTGGACAAATCTGCACCAAGGAGACCATACTGGTCTGTAAGGTACGGACCGTGTCCCCCTTTGCACAGTCACAGAAGGCTAGACTGGGCAGCTATGAACATGTTACAGGGAATGAGCTGTTGGCTTCCTTCATCTCCATGTTCACTGTGATCCTGGAGACTCACTGTCAAGAGAGATCAAAGGAGTAAAACTAGGGAAGAAAAAAATAGGCTATACTAAATTTAAAGAAAAGGCAATTATTTATTTATTTATTTATTTATTTATTTATTTATTTATTTATTCATTCATTCATTCATTCATTCATGAGACAGAGAGAGAGAGAGAGGCAGAGACATAGGCAGAGGAAGAAGCAGGCTCCATGCAGGGAGCCTGATGTGGGACTGGATCCCGGGACTCCAGGACCATGCCCTGAGCTAAAGGCAGATGCTTAACCACTGAACCACCCAGGCATTCCAAAGGCAATGTTTTAAAAATCTCTGTCGTGTCCTGCTAGTTCTTGACTGCTCCAGTAAACCCACTGCAACAGTTCTTAATCCTAATATGACTCTTCCTGATTAAAGACCCCTTAATTCTCCCCTCACCCCATCTCCAGATCTGAGCCAATAAAGCCCCAGTGAGGCGCTAAGTTTAAAACCATCCCTCTAGCAGGGAGAAAGCTCTGGAATTTGTATGCTGACTCCATGCCTTGCTTCAAGGTAGACCAGAGCTCATGGAACTCCCTCTCCATGTATCTTTCCTCCCTCTTCGTCCCCACTACCTGGTAGTTATTCCTCCTGACAGATGCTTCTACTCTAGTTCTTTCCAGTGTCATCCTCATCTGGCTCTTATCAATCTTTCTTCAAAATTGGCCCATACTTCCAGCATATCCCCAGCCACTAGATTTTTCTGGAGAAAGCAACTAAGAGATGCTGAGACCTCTCCTTCCTGAGTCCTTGCTCCTCCTAAACCTGCACTATACTGACACTCATGATATCCCCTTGGACCTTTCGATTCCTACATTCTCCTTGATAGACAACAGGAGGGCACCATTTTGGCTCATTTATTTTTCAGGCCCTTTAATTCCACCTACTCAGTGTCTGGCCAGACCATCATGGAAGCAATGTCAGATATCTTCTGACATAAACACATGGCTTATTATGTTTACTTCTAAAAACTTGGTAGAAATGCTGCCCCCCTTATGGTCTTTAGATTCCATGAACAAACACCAAAAATATTTTTCATGCAACTTAGACAACTATTAATAGAAAAATTAAAGGGAAAATTGATGATAATGGTAGGAAGCATAACTCCTCAGAAATAGTTCCCTTGATTGAAAAGTTAAAACTCAGAAACACCTGGATTGCACTCAGTTGATGAATCTCCACTCTGAGAAATGACTACAATGGTTTATTTCTGTTTGGTTGGCTATAAGATTGACATATTTCCCTGGCTCCCCTGTGCTATTAGAAAGAAGGCCTCTAAAATTGAGACTACTGCCCATTTCAGTAAGAAATGAGGCCACATGTCAATAGGATATAGGTAACTAGACATTTATAGCACTGGGCAGTGATGCAGAATTGATTAGCAAGTGTAATTGCAGTAAGTAAGATGCTCTTTGCTCCTAGTAATGATGACTCGTGGCATATTGAGAGGGAAAAAAGCATGATTTGCAAGGAAATGAGATTCCCAATATTAAGATTGGGCCTAAAAGCACCCAAATAGAATTGGAAATAACCTATTGAATGAGACTGTAGAGTGTACTGGTGAAGAGCATGGGCTTTACAAGGAGACAGTTCTGACTTCAAAGATCAATTTTAACATGTATTCGGGGTTTTTTTGTTTTGTTTTTGTTTTTGTTTTGTTTTTTTGACAGGCAGCAAGTTCTTTAAACTCTCCAGGTCTCTGTCCCTCCTACAATGAAATGGGAATGCTAATAATGTTTACTCCTCTAGGTGATTGTGAGGATTAAAAGAGAAAATGCAAGTAAAGCAAAGTCTGTGTCTCTCACACAGCAAGTGCTCAACAAGTAAAAAAGAAAGTAAGGGGGAAAAAGCTATCTACAATGTTTTATTAGTTTACCAGAAACTCCAGGTACTAGGAAGCAACCACCCAGTGATTTACTGAAGCTAAGTCAGTCTATGGCCGAGACGCACTTTTGTAACTGATTAGCTTCAGACCTAGAGGCAACTGACAATCTGTGGTCCCTCAGGACAGGATCTGAGGTTCTGCCTTGTGAACCCAAGCTGCAAGGAACAGGAAAAATCTTCTGAGAATGGGAAATGTAAAAGGGAAGTGCCAAAGGTGTCTAATTATTTCTAGCAAATTTTAAAAGCCTCTCAACATGCATTTTGCATAAATGTAAATCTAAACAGTTGGATGATTCACAGTTTTTACATTATTCAGTCTTTTAAAAATAAATAGATCTGAGTTTTCCTTAAACGAATTCTATCAAGATTCAAATAAAACAGATGTAAATTGCAAGGAAGGAAGGAAGGAAGGGAGGGAGGGAGGGCGGAAGGAAGGAAGGAAGGAAGGAAGGAAGGAAGGAAAGAGAAAGAAAGAAAGAAAGAAAGAAAAAGAAAAGAAAGAAAGAAAGAAAGGAGAAAATTCAGGAACAATATTCTCCTTTGGTTTTCTGTTATATCTGGGAGACCATTCATCTTATCTCCTTCTCTCTCTCTCTCTCTCTCTCTCTCTCTCTCTCTCGTTTTTAGTAAACATTAATCCGCACAGATGGTGAACCATGGTAATCTTTGCTACCAGCTGCAGAGAGGAATTTTTTTTTTTTTCAGAGAGGAATTTTTAATGAAATGGGAATTTGAAGGTTTTTTACATAAAGCACTAGAATCTCTTCTACTTTTTTTCATAATGCTCAAATTATTTTTACTGCCACAGGTGATAGATGATTGTGGCATTGTTTCTGGGACAAACTGACCCACTGCACAGAAGATGCTGATGCTTTACTCATGCTGTCTCTTGCTCCACCCACTATTAAGGTTCCAAGACCCCCATAAAAGGCACTCAGTGGCCAAGATGACAAGACTTAACCCTGAACTGCCCAATCTTTGTCTGGCTTTTGTTGATATGCCTCCCAATCTGATGGCCTCCCTTTCAATCAACTCCACAGAATTGTGGCCTTGATTTAGTGGCTTCTCTAATCTCTAACTGTAAGATTTATTCCCTACCCCCTCTTTTTTTTTCCTCTGGCCCAGCACTGCTCAGACTGGCCACCTAGTATTTTGTCATTTCCTCTTGCTGTTAAGACCCTCCTTTACATACAACACCATTAGCAACTTTGTTGGACATGGCTCAGTGCTTATACAGTCACTTGACTTCCTCAGTGCCTGCCCACAATGGATGATGCTAGACACGATCATTCTTAAGGAAATCTTATCAGAACAAATTGCAAGTTGGCTATAAAGCCTATATCTTTTTATAAAATGCTTTATATAAAAAGTTATATACACTCAAATACACAAGCACAGATGTGCAAAAGATTGAAAGTCAAGCATTATCTAACCTAAGTTATATTTACTGCTTTTAATAGCGACACATTATTTTAAAAAAGATTTATGCACCTCTAAAAACATTCAAAATATCTTGACACAAGATGATGTTGATGCTTATAATAGTTTTTAAACATAAAATGCAAAGGGAAAGAATCAGAAACTCTAAAAAAGGGGGGGAGTAATTATCATCTGCTAATTAAGGATAGACACAAAAGAATGCTATAATCTTAAGGTTAATAAATTCATCTCTATTGAAGTTACATATTGAAAACTTCAATCTTGAACACTGAATTCTCTTGTGTACTCCTTTGATGACCACAAACCCAATCACAGACCATTTCAAATGCAGAAGGAGAATCTTTGAAGACTAAGTGAGGAGATCAGAGGAAACTTAACACCATGGGAAGACTATCAGGATTAGGAAGGCTGGGATCTAATCTCGCCAGCCAGGAACTTACTTTGTGATCCAGGATGAGTTACCAGGCGTTTCAGGCCCGAGTTTCCTGATGTGTAAATTTACTTGTGTGGCCTTGAGGCCTGATTAATGAGTTCATCAGGAAATAATGCAAAACTCATCTAGAACTTTAACAGGAGACTCTCTTCCAGATCCTTGATATTATGTCATAAAATGGTCATGGAAAAGGCAGGTTTCAGAACCCTGGACAGAGCTACTGGATTTAGGAAGAGGAAAGGAGAAAAAGCAGCTTATTTGACAGAGCAGAAAAAGTCAGGGGATGAGAAAGTCTGGCTGTCAAATCTTTGGGAAGACTGGCCTCAACTAGTCTTGATAGAGATGTCTATTATAACCCATGTTAACATCCCTGGCAAGATCGTAAGCTTCTTTTTTTTTTTTTTTTTTTTTTTTGATCGTAAGCTTCTTAAAGCAAGGCTCCTTGAGATTTAGTGCTCACCTGAGCCTTCTATCTAGAGATTTCCATATGCAGAAATGTGCATTTTTCACAGACCCACTGGTGATTTTGACATGCACTGATGTTGGAAAAGTTTTAAAAGCAGAGCCTGGGTCTTAATAAATATCTGGCACCTACTAGACTGCCAATAAAGCATGCTAAAAGAATGGATGTGCTGAATGAATGAATGTGTTTCAGATTCTGCAATCCAGCATAAACACTGACCTTTATAGGAAAAATTACTCTGGGGCACTGGGCAAACATCCATAGATAGTCACTATACCAAAGATGTTTTTATATGAAGCCAGGTGAGGTCATCTGAGGTTATACCACATTGAGAATAATGGAAGGTTATACCACTACAAAGAACATTTATTTCCTCGGGTTCAAAGAGTAAAAACTAGCAGGCAAAAGCTGGGCACCAAAAAAGAAGGATGTAAACCTTGATTTTAGGTCTGGTTTCTCAGATGGAGATAAAAGCAGAAGTCAGGAATGATCCAAAATCAAGGCTCAGACCTTCCTGCCTCAATCATTCTTTTAATTAGTATTTTTTAGGAACACTCCACTGCTGCACAATCTTATAGGATTCAAGAATCTGAACTACCATCACTATGATCTGTCTTACACTTTCCCTATAAGGAAGCTGAGAGCCAGAAGAAAAGAATCATGTGGAACTGAAGCCAATGATATAGTTCTGGCAATGATGGACTATACTTACACAGCTAGCAGCCCCTCCTAGGAGATTGCTCTCCTGGTCCAGGAATCACTGATAACTTTTCTTGGGCCATGGCTTTAAAGCACATGCTATTCTATTTTGCCCATCATGAAAGGGCTGGCAGTCCACAAATCACCTGAGGGCAGGATCACACTCTGAAGTGACTTGAGCAAATGATTTGTATAAGTTAATGTGCACCTCCTATAGCTGTCCTGTCATCAAAACACTGGGTCAAATCAAATAAGTCCATCAAGGTGCTATAAAATATGCATGCAAAGAGAATGGATGTGATGTTGTGGAGAATAATAAAACAGTCCATAAAAGCTATGAAATAAATCACCTGTTCTTTCAGGCATGGAATACCAAACACCACATACAGCCAGATATATTATATATGCTGTAAGCACCATATATTATATATGAGCACTTATTGACACACTTGGAGAAACACGAAGTGATTAAGGTGTTTGCATCATGGAAGCATTTGCTCCCCAGGAGGCACTGGCATATTTAATGGAACAATGCTTTGCCTTCTGATCAATGGCTCTGCCAAGGACAATCTCTCTGGTGAATACTTCTCATGGGGAATATGTGTATCCCTAAAATAGGATGACTCATAAATAGGAAATATAGGGAGATTACACTTATGTCATGAAAGAAGATTCTCAGGTAGGTAGCTCTAAGATGTTTTAAGGTGATTTACTGCCTTTCTCCAAAGTCATGTTTTTAATCTCATTTCATGGGGCAGGGGAAAGTACTCCCAACCTTTAGACCAGACAATGGATATGTTAGGAGGTAAAGATCCCTACTCCTCCCCCACTTACATTCTTTCTTCCTTCTTTTTGCCCACTGCTCTCTTTCCTTTCTCCTCCTCTAACTCCCTGCCTCGTTTTTGGGGAAAAATATACTCCAAGACCAGGTACCCCTCTGCACACTGCATTACCAAGGCCAGTATTACTTCCTCTGCACATTAGTGCATTACCAAGGCCAGTATTACTTAGTGAGCATCTGATAGCTGATAGGTTCTTTGTTATGTAAGCAGAGTTACAGACATGAATGAACTACCACCTTGTCCTCAAAGAGTTCAATATCTACTGTCAGAAAAACATGTATACACAATTAATGGTAATGCCAATAAGGATGAAATGTATAATTTAAAGGAGAATATAAGCAAAGGAAAGAAAAACTAATTCCAACTATAGAGATTTTGATAAAGTGTCTCACATAAGGTAGAATCTGAACTTTGAAGAATAGGATTTTTATTAGAAGGAGAAGACAGGGCAGCCTGGGTGGCTCAGCAGTTTAGCACTGCCTTCAGCCCAGGGCCTGGTCCTGGAGACCTGGGATTGAGTCCCATGTCAGGTTCCCTGCATGGAGCCTGCTTCGCCCTCTGCCTGTGTTTCTGCCTCTCTTTCTCTCTGTCTCTCATGAATAAATAAATAAAATCTTAAAAAAAAAAAAGAAGAAGAGGACAAACATCTCCAGCTGGGAAATAGTATGTTAAAGACCTCAGGATGAGAAAGGCAGTGGTAATTTTTCTCTACAGAGCACCACTGCAATGCTGGTGCTTACAGCAAAAAGGACAGGGGCTACTTCACAGATTGATTTGGAACCTTAATCATAGAGGTTTTGTTTTCAGCATCAGCACTCACCTACATGTGTGTGTGTGGGGGGGCTCTCCCACAAAGTGTCTTGTGTCCCTAGAAATTCAGCTTTTTCTCCTTTTTGGTACTAGTTGTTAATCCAGAGGTCCAAGATGACAAAGATTCAAGAATAGTGCCCCAAATCAATGTTCCTTCAGACATCGAGCTCATCTTGCCAGGCTCATGCTAACCTTATTGTGTTTTTTCCCTTTCTGAGACCTCTTCATTTCTTCCTGCCATCTTCCTTTTATCAGAACGTCTCCAGTGTTTAGATATCTTAATACATGCCAGCCTTCCAAATGTAGAAAGGATACAGGTTTCCTTGCAAGGATATCCCAAGTCCTGAATAATAAGGAGTATCTGTAGTGCTAGCTGGAGCTGGCTCATTCTGGCTTATAAGAGTCAATCATTAAATTTTCAGGATTTTTTGTGAGCTAGTGAGCTTGAAATTGAACACAGTAGGAGTATTTATACCATGGAAATTGGCAAAGGCTACAAATCAAGGCTCTTATTTTCAGAGAGCCAGTTGTTAGATTTTTACCAATACCATACTGAGTATTTCATTCTTAAGAATCTGCAAATATTTCACATCAGTTAGCTAAAGACACATAAATGACTTACAGAGAATTACCACTTTACTTCATAAGCCAATGGGATGTTAGTGCCCTAGGAAGTGTTGAGAGATGGATCTCAATAATGGTGCTGGTCAAACTTTCCCTGTCAGGACTGCAGTGTGCTGTAGGGAAGAGAGAAGCATTGAAGTATCATGTCTAAGAATGCTAGCTCTATTACTTATTGATTGTGTGATTTAGAGCAAGTTATATAAGTGTGCTTTGTTTTTCTTATCTGCAAAATGGGGACTCTACTACTTATGTGACATAGTTGCTGTAAAGATTTGAAAAGCTAGTATTTGAAGGCACTTTGAACAATGGAATAGAACAGAGTTAAATACCCAATAAATATCTTTGGAGAGAGAATAAGGTAAGTTTAAATGCTGGTACTACTACTTTCCAGTATGTATAACCCTGTTAAAGTTACCTAACTTCCTTACATTTCCATTTCTTTATATGAAGAATAATACTAGCTACTTCGCAGGTTGCAGTGAATTAGGTGGTTGGCACTCAGCATCCTCCTGGTCTTAGGATTGCAGATTCTGGAAAGCTAAAAACCTACACTTTTCAGACTCTTTGCAGCTAGCATTCAGAAATGAATGGAGTTCTACCATAGGAAGTACCTGTGTGGGGTTTGGAATGCAGACGCAGGGCAGAGACCAATTTTTTGTTCCTTGGCTTGTGTTGTTGGTAAACACAACTGTGGAGACACTGGGCTTTTCTGCAGTAGAGAGCCAATGTTCATGACTGACTTCAGGAGTACTGAGAAGCAGCCGTGCTGGCTGGGGTGGCTCTCTGATCTTACTCCTTCAGACTGTTGCAGCGGGAGCGGCTCCCTGGTTTCCACAATGTTGTTCTGGAAGTCATTACTGGTGACCCAGCCTATAGCACTCCTTTAGCCCTTCTAATGATGTGCTCTGTGTTAAATTACTCAAGTGACCAAAGAGGTATTTGTGTTCTGCAACTGAACTTTGGTAAATAGAGCTTGGGGAGGATTTCATAGGCACATAGGACAATGTGCCTAAAATAGCTAGTATTGTGCCTGGCATACAACAGATTTTTAATAAATGTGAGTTCTCTTCTTTCCACACTTATCAATCCTCCTTACTCTATAAAAAAATGACCCAGCTCACCATGGCTTGTAATCAGCATAATCTGTTTTATGACCTTTCTGTGCAGAGTATGGGAGAAATGTGAGGGTGTATTCATTCCCTGGGAAGGCAGAACATTGCTGTAAGTCCATTTGTATACATGTAAATCCTCAAAGGATGCTAAACAGTATTATAAGACTGTGATCTTCATGGACAGAACTTTAGGGTAGTTGCTGAACTCAGGCAGTAAGACCATCTTTTCTGGAAAATGACAGAAGATGGCATTGCTTGGAATAGTTTTCCATGGGACCCAAGATCAGTTTTGTGTTAATATATGACTATTCCTAGTGGAAGTGGTATTCAACTCCCAAATTATTTTATTAATTCCTTTTTAAAACATTGCTATCTGAGAATCTACTCAGAGTAATTATCAAAAGACAAAACAAAACTCAGTTCTCCTTCCTCTACTCTTTTATTCAAGTCATTTTCAAGCTGTTTCCCAAACATTAGTAATTGTTTCAGTGATTAAAATGTCAGGAGGTGGGCAGGGTTGATGAGAATAGCCCCTGACCATACGTACCAAAAAGCCATGTGAGAGAGAGCTAGATTTGTGAATACGACCTTACTATTAACACGGTGTATTATATTAACCTTGTTCCCAATGTAAAATGTGCTGAAAACACTGGTACTCAGCTCTTTTTGGTTTTGTTTCTGGCACCTCAGGCAACTGCTCACTATTAGGGCTAAAAATTGCAAGAGTATTACAAAATGAAGCCCTGGAAATGAACTGGAGATGCAAATTGAAATAACATTATGGCACAAGACTCAGTGTCTGCTCCATCAGTCCTATGGGATGCCTGCTTTGCCTATGGGCATTGCATCTGGAACTGGGTCTCTCTCCTTGGTGGCATGTTTCCATGCTTACTCCTGGGCATCCTGTATGGGGGGGAGACGAGGGCTAGTCAGAGTGGGGAGAGTGGTTTTAACCCGTATCTGGATTTTTATTCACAGGCAGACAGATTCATGGTATTATTACAACGGTATGCAAGTTGCCATGAGTAACTTAACACTCTTGACTGTCAACATGACTGAACAACAAATACCTTTGCGCCTTAAAGTCATTTAAGCTTTGCTCATGGCTCGATGTCCTTCCCTATGCAGATGGTTTTATGTAAGGGAAGCTCATTGCCTCTTATAACAGATCTGAGTTCTACTCCCTGTTCTACTACTTCAGGCTTTGTGTCATAGACAAGTCTCTCAGACCCCATTCCTTTGTGTTTTTTAATTTATTTTCTCAACTTTAAAATGATTTACATACAATAAAATTCACTTTCAGGGAGAGAGTGTAGTTCAATGCATTTTAGTATACATGTGGATTCATGTGAAGACCACCAAAATCAGGGCACAGGACAATTCCATCATCTCTGCCACTTTTTACCCCTGGAAACCACTGATCTACTCTTCATACTCTCCATCCCTGTTGTCTTGTCTTTTCCAGAATGTCAAATAGATGAAATCATATAGTAAATAACTTTCTGAGACTGGTTTCCTTTGCTTAGAATAGTGCATTTCAGGTTCATCCATGTTGTTGCATCCACCAACAAGTCTTTCTTTTTGATTGCTGAGTAGTATTCCATGGTATAGGTATATCTATTCCTCCACTGAAGGACATTATATTGTTTCCAGTTATTATGAATAATGCTCATTAAAGTTTTATGGGAATATGTTTTCATTTCTCTAATGCAGAATTTTTCAGTGACTGTATTATTATGTGAAAAATTTTAAGTGGGTAACTTTTTGGTGTAGGAGGCTGTCTTGTGTTTTGTAAGATGTTTAGTGGAATCACTGGATTTACCTGTTAGATACCAGTGACATCTTCCAAACCAGTGTGACCACTAAAAATGTCTCCTCCTATTATTGAATGTTCTGGGGAGGGCAGGGCAAACATGCTCTCAGTAGAGAACCAATGTTTTAGGATAAAAACCCAGAAGACAAATTGCTGGTCCATATGGCAAGTGCATGTTCACCTTTAAAAGACACTGCTAAGCTAATTTTTCAAGATTGTCTGTATCATTTTACATTTCCACCAGCAATGCATGATGTCAAATTGCTCCACATTTTTGTCAACATTTGGTATTAGCAGGTTTCTTAAATTTTAGCCATTCTAACAGTTAGGCAGTTCCTTCATTTTAAAGTAAGGGATAAAAATACAATACTGTGTCAGATGTTACTGCAATTCATCAATATTTTCAGTTCTGTGATGCCTGTCACTTGAGAAAATTTCATCTCCTGATCCCATGAAGTTCACTTCACTTTGTAAGTTACCTTGGCCACAGAGTGGAAGTGAGCTGGGTCACTTTAGGATGGACACATAATAAGAGCTGATGCACTCTTCTCTGTCTTCCCTTTTCCCAGCTGTGGCAACCAGTTATGTTCTAGATGGTGGGAACTTCATCAGCCAATGTCCTTGAGTGAAACTGACATAGAACAGAGTCCCCTGCCAAACCTCAAATGGACATGACGCATGAGCAAGAAATAAACCTTTGTTGTTTTAAGCTGCTGATATTTTGAGATTGTCTGCTACCTCATCATATTTAGTCTATCTTGACTGAAACAAATTCCTATGTGATAGACACATTGTAAGCATTTATGAGATAAGTGTGGTTAATGCATTTAGCACAGTTCTTGGTTCAAAATAAGTGCTCAGTAAATGGCTGCTATTATTATAACTATTTATTCTTCCCTGATCATCCTACCCCAGGGTGATTCTTCCATTTATAAAGACAGCTTTTATTCTCTATACTGCATTAACAGAACTACTTCAATGCCTTCAAAGTACTCTGTGAACAGACTGGTCTCAAAGAGACAGACTGCAGCAAGCACACATTTTATTGGCCACCTGCCCATCAAGTGTGCTTTTACATCATCCAGGGTTCAAGAACACAGCATCACCGTGATGCTGCAAACACATATTCTTTTGGATGACAACAACATCAAGTCATTTTACAGCCTGTCTCCTTTAGGTCATTGAATGTTCTGAAGGTCTTTCATTGGTCAGCTAACCTTTTCACATATTCTGTCTACTTACCCATTTCCCAAAAATGTAAAGAGGTATAAAAACACAATGGTTCCCAAAACTGATAGTGCATCAGAATTACCTGCAGGAATTTGTGAAGTCTGATTCCAAGACCTAACCCCACTGAGATTCTAAAGCAATAGATCTGAGGTGAGGCCTAGGACTTATTTATGTATTTATTTTTAAGAGGGAGAGAGCAAGAGCGTGTGTGTGTCAGGGTCAGAGGTTGGGGTTTGGAGATGGGGAGAGGGAGAGGGAAAGGGAGAGAGAGAGACAGACAGAGAGAGAGAGAGAGAAAGAGAGAGAATCTTAAGCAGGCTCCATGTCAAGCTCAGAGCCCAATGTGGGGCTTGGTCTCACATGAGATCATGACCTGAGCTGAAATCAAGAGGCGGATGCTTAGTTGACTGAGCCATCTAGGCGCCCTGAGCTTAATTTTAAAATTAATATTTTAAAACTATTTCTTAAGAATTCTCTACAAAATTTTGATGAGTAGACAAGTTTGGGAGTCTTGTCATTAATTATAGAAGGGCAGGAAGTGTGATCTCAAGCATCCTTGTAAGACTCAGAAAAACTCCTGAAATTACCCTAGCCATTTAGGAATGCCAACAAGAGTCCATCCTACTCACTTGGAAGAATTATGGGCAACCATAGCATTTTTTTCATGTTATTGCCCCACACTGAAATTTATTCCTGGCTCTGCTTTAACTTGGAAGGGAGATCTTAAGCAGAAAACTTAGCTCTTTGGGTACCAAGCTCCACGTGTGCAAAATGGGTGAGACCTACAAAAACCTTTGACCTATTATCTTCTAAACCCAAACATTTATTCTGATTACCCAGCTAAATTGTTCCATGACTCTCTCCTTTTCTCAGGATTTTCATGCATGATATGGGCCTGGTAAATGTTTTTCAAATTTATAACTCTTCATTCACTAACAAACAGGGTATCTGCCTAAGTGAGGGTCTCATCAGTTCAGGTTTTATTTGTGTGTATGTATGTATGCAATTCTTATTTACTAGATCTCCAGTTTATTATAAAATGATGTAACTTGGGTTCAGCCAAATGGGAGAGATGCACAAGGCATGGCATAGGGAAAGGGTGCAGAGCTTTCATGGCCTCTTTGAATGAACCACTCTTCCAGAACTCCCATGTGTTCACCAACCTGGAAGCTCCAGGTTTTGCTTTTAAAAAAATATATTTTTTATCATTACAAATACAACATATGATTATTATATAAGATATGAAAAGCAGATATAAATAACAGTAACATTTCATAATTCCAACATGCAAAGATACCCATGTTAATAGCTTATTTTCTTCATTTATTGAAATAAAATATACAACATATAGATAGCTCTGTAACCTTTAAAAAGTTTTCTTTCCATTATAACATGAGAATTTTCTCATGATTCAATATTATTCAAAATAGAACTTTAACCTGGTATAGTATTTTATTAGATAGTTATCATACTTATGGAACCACTCCTCTACTGTCAGTCATCTTAGGTAGTTTCCAATTATTTTCCATTGAACATCCTGCGATGATAAATATTCTTTGTACATGTATTTTTATGTGTAGATTTCTTTAGAATAAGCTACTAGAATTGGAATTATTGGGGAGTCAAACACTGCAAATACTTGCAAAAGCCCTCTAAATTGTCCTCCTGTCTCCATTCTTTCCTTCCTCTACTCATCTTTCTTTCTTTCTTTCTTTCTTTCTTTCTTTCTTTCTTTCTTTCTTTCTTTTTTTTAAGATTTTGTTTATTTATTCATGAGAGAGAGAGAGAGAGAGGCAGAGACACAGGCAGAGGGAGAAGCAGGCTCCATGCAGGGAACTTGACATGGGACTTGATCCCGGGACTCCAGGATCACACTCCGGGCTGAAGGCAGTGCTAAACTCCTGAGCCACCCAGGCTGCCCACTATTCGTCTTTCTTACCATTGCCACAACTATCTTTCTAACACATGGATTTTATTCCTTTTCTCTCCCATTAGACTAGAGCTATGACAAGATTGCTATTCAAGATGGTGGTTACCTCCCTTCAGCCTCCCAATATTATTACAATGAGCAAAAAGGTACAAAGCAAAGAATTAAAGCTCTGGAAGATAGAAATGATCAGAAACATGGAGGAATTTCTGAATGCTAAAGAACAAATGAGATAGGTTTGGCAGGAAGTGAAGACTACAGAACAGACCCAAAGCCTATCAAAAAAAAAAAAAAAAAAAAAAAAAAAAAAGACACCCTGCAGAAAGGAGAGCCAATTGCTCCTCACAGAATCCAGGAGAAATTCTGTGGGGATATCTACAAGTCTGAAGAGCAGGAATGGAATATAAAGATGTTCCTCAAAGCCATACCAAGAGAGGGGAATTCTTTCAAAAAGGAAAGGCAGTGAAACAGGTCCAGGAGTGAAATTCACTGATGGTACCAATCTTTGAGTGACAGTGTATTAGCTATGTCTTTTATATTCTGTATTCTGATTCTTTGACATCTGAGGCTGGGCTGATCTGGGAGGGACTGCCAGTCCAAAGGTTAGCTAATTCCTAAATACAAACAACTTGCCTTGTGAGTGTGCTTTTCATATTAAACTAACCAACAGAATGTACACCTCTACCACCTCCTTTATGGGGCTTTTATGTTCCTGGGCCACTATTCATTGGCCCAAATTATCCCAGGGCTGGTACCAGACAACTAGGGACTGCCCCTATTCCCCAGAGCCTAGAGAAATTATTAAAATGATTTAATTCTAAACCTATTTACCTGCTTCCATGGTTCCTTTCCAAAGAAACAATAATAAAGCCTCCTGCCTTCTATTCCCTTTTTCCTCTTCTGATGACAGACCCTGGTGCTTCCTGGTGTGGCTTTCCTTGGTGTGGGAGTCTTGTTTGGAACTGTAACAAACTGTTTTCAATGGCAATCATCTCCTGATTGGTTGGCCTAACTGTACCTTTCTATTAATGCACTGTATTTTAGGACAAAGGCTTCCTTACCGCAATACTTTTGGTGTTCCCAACTCCCTGCCCAATCTCCTAGAGGAAACCACGCTTACTGGCATATCCAAGAGGTTTTGGTAATAAAAAAAAAATAAGTAGATAAAAGATCTATGCAGAAGCATGATGAAAAAGAAATGCTAGGTGTGCAAACATATAGAATAATACGATGGCAACAATTAAATCCTGTGGTATTGGGGCATGAAGAAATGAAAGAAATGAGAAAAGAAAGCATAGTACAGGCCTATGTGCACACGCAGGAAATTAGTTGCATTTTGAATTAGTGGGGATGGGTGATTTATTCATGAAATTGAGTAACTGGAAAATGTTAGATCTCTTTTTCAAAGATAGACTAAAAATAATCTTGAGATGGATTATACATATAAATGTAAAAAAAATCCCACCATTTATTAAATTAATAGGATAATGTTTTTATAATCTTTTGCTAAAGGAAGCTTTCCCAAGCAAGAACAAAACCCAGAAACCACAAAGGAAAAGATTTACAGATTTTGTATCTTAAAAATGGAAGCTTCTGTACACCAGCAAAAGTCACTATAAACACATTTAAAAGACAAATGATAAAATGGAAAAAAATATTTGCAACATCTAAAACAGAAAAATGGTTAATATTCATGATCTATATAACAAACACATAAAAATCAATATGAAAAAGACAGCCTATCTAATAGAAAAAAAGAGCAAGGGCTATGAATAGGCAATTCACATAAAAGTACAAAAGGCAAATAAACATATGAAAACTTGATGAACCTCACTAGCAATCAGGGAAATGCAAATCCAGTCAACAATAAGACAGCATTTTTCACCTATCAGATTGGCAGAAATTTTAAAGACTGATAAAATCCAGGGATGGCAAAGTTAAGGGGGAAAGAGAGTGCGTTATACTGATGTGGGAGGGAGACAGCTCTGGGAGGACAATTTGGCCGAATCCTTTAAAATTACGAGTTTGTGACTTTGGGCTCAGCAAGTCCACTTCTAGTAACATAACCTATTATACTGCTTGCTCAAGTGCATAAAGGCATGGGTGCAAAATGATAGATGCAATAATGTTTGTAATAGTAAAGAAGTGGAAGCATTCTCAAGGCTCATCACGAGAGGCATGGCCAAATACCTTAGAAAACTTCCACAGTGGCTAAAAAGAAAGAATAGACTTATATGGCCTGACTTTAAAATAGATACCTGTCTTGGAGTGTTGGTTAAAAAGAAAAAAGAAAAAAGAATGAAAGAAACTTGCAAAATAATGTAACATGTATGGTATTATCCATTTATATGTGCATGTTTACAGGTATAAAAGGTATGTTCATATATTTAAGGTGTGTATTTATACAAGTATATACATATATAAATGCAAATAAAGCAACTGACAAAAAAACTTAATAAAATCATAATATTACATCATCATATCCCTTTCCATTTTTCCCAGCTGATCATTTGAACCCTCATATCCCTTACTACAAGGAAATCCAGGGTCTCATTTGTGGTTGCTCAGTCCTTGAATTGCCCCCAAACCCTTGGAACCTCAGGAATGCCAACTGTGAAGTGTGTGTGCCTGTGCATGTATGTGTGTTGGGGAAGGATGTCAATCTAGCTTCCAGACCCAAAAGATGCAGCTGAATGGGTCTGGCTTTCACAAGACGTCCCTGTGAAGACTGGCCTCCCACAGTGTGATCTGTGATGGTGATGCTTGGCTGTAATGATGCTCCCTGACCTAGGCATCCATACTTGGTACTTGAAGGATGTACTCTCTTTGCCTCTTGAGCTAAGGTCAGCTGAGAATGAGGCTTTCCATGCTTAGCTCTCTCAATTCCTGGGCAACCAACTTTTAGGGCCCCTGCCAGCCAGAGAGCACTGAGTCAAGACTGGAATACTTCCAGCTCAGAGACACAACATTGCCACCCTCCTTCCTTCTCTCAGAAATCCACCAAGGGGTCCAAGCAAGTCTACCTTTTAAAACCTCAAAAGTCAAAAAAAGAAAAAAGAAAAAACAAAAAATAATAAAATAAAATAAAACCTCAGAAGTATGTATTATGTATTCTCCTTTCCCAGAACAGAGTAATAGGTTAACACTTCTCTTAGTAAGGAGAGCTTTCTAGGAGAAATTCTCATGGGGTCTACCTTAGTTAAGGTACTGATGGAACAGTTTACTTATAGGACAGATATGATGTGCATTGCATAGGCCTGGAAGGAATCACACCAAACTGTTATAGTGGGTCATCACTTTGCAGGAAGGTGAGGACTAGGGAGAGAAGTATGATTATATTCACTCCATTATACTTTGAATGAACTAAATTTTGGGTTGATTTTATTTGAGGAGGACCAGTAAAGTTGTGTATGCATACACACATACACATACATATTACGTATACATATTACATATATGCAAACCAACTTAAAGATAATTAAAATGTGTCTTTCTCTCACCTGGACCATTTCCATCATCTTACACAGATGCCATTATTCCTTCCAACTGAAAACAAACCCTCCCATAATCACCCTTCCCTCTTGGGCTATAACCGTATTTCTCTGCTGCCCTTTATAGCACAAGTTCTCAAGTTGTCTTTATAAATCACGCTAATGATGATTTCCCCCTTCACTCATTACTACTGCTCTCATCAAGGTCACTAATGGCCTCCATAGTGTTGATCGGGTGGTCGGTTTCAGTATTCATCACACTTGACCCATGAGCAGCTCCTTCCACTTCAGAGTACATTCTCCTGGTTTCCAGGATACCAGCACTTCTAGTTTTCCTGCTCCTTTGCTGGCAGATCCATCTTAGTCACCTATACTGATTTTGCCTCAACTCTTTCCCATCTTATTGTTGGGTGTTGCAGGGTTCACTCTTTGAGCTTCCTCTCCAGTGTGATTTCATCAGTCATGGCTTTAAATACCATGTATGTTTATCATAGCCCAATATTTTACTGTTAGCCTAGACTGATGTTCCTGAATTCCAGACTCTGTTGTCTATTCAATATCTCCACTTAGAACTGTGGTAAGTACGTTAAATTCAGCATACCCCAAACCTAACTCAGGATGTTCTCTCTCAAACCTGATTTTCTTTTTTTTTTTTTTTTTTGATTTTATTTATTTATTCATGAGATACACAGAAAGAGAGGCAAAGACACAGGAAGAGGGAGGAGAAGCAGGCTCCGTGTAAGGAGCCCGATGCGGGACTTGATCCCAGGACCCCAGGATCATGCCCTGAGCCAAAGGCAGACACTCAACTGCTGAGCCACCCAGGCGTCCCAAACCTGATTTTCTTGTATTCTTCTTCTGCAAAATGGTAAGTGATAATTCCATCCTTTTCAATGGCTCAAGCAACCTTGGAGTCCTCCTTAACCCTCCTTCTTCTCTTACATTCCATATGCAATCCACCAGCAAATATCTACCTTTATCCTCTCAGGGACTAATGCAGTGCCTGGGTGGGATGCACTCTATAAAGATTTGTTGAATGATTGGAGTCTCCCTGGTAGCTCCCCATGATAAAGAGGATAAAGGCCCCACCACTGGTTATAGCATTCACATGCTTGGACAATCTGCCCTTTACTTAACTTTTCACATGTAACTCCTGTCTCACAGTGTCCTAAATTTCTACCAAAGTGAATTCCTGGCTCTTCTTCAAACAGGCGCTTCCACAACTCCTCATATTTGCTCTTTCTATCCCCCTCTCCTGAAATATGCTCCTTCTTTTCCTTATGACAGACATTACTCCATTAAGATCTCATACATCCCCCTAATATCAGCTCAGTCCTCCTTGAAATCTGCATTCAGGTAACAGCCTCCTCTTCTGCCCCCTCCCCCTTGTGCTAGCTTTCTCATCAGCAATCTAGTAGGATTTTCATTTTATCACATGAATGTATTGGCTTCTTACCACAGCACCTTGACCTTCCCATTCAACTGAAAGACCCTTCAGGGAGGGGCTCATGCCTTCCATATCTTTCTATCTTCCCTTTGTTTCAATCTCCAAAATCCACCCAGTGCATGGACTATAATAGCTGAGAGCTAAAAACCTGTAGATGGGATGAAGGAAGCAAAGAAGATTTGCCATCTGGGATTTGAAGTGACAGCAGGTAGAGTGTTGGCCATGGGCTCCAGAACATCTGTCGTAGAGAGTTGGGCAGTGAGTAGAGAGGCAAAGATGTTTCTAAGGCTTTTCTTAAAGTCACCTCATACCTTCCAGGAAAGTCCTCAGTCATGGGCAGAGAGTGCAGAGCTTTAGCACATAAATACTCAAAATAAATGATGTAGGAGGCCAATAAAGGGGCTTTGTCTCTCCAAACTGTCTACCGGTGATGACCAATCCAGTAATAGGGGGCGGGGTGGATCTTCCTACAGCCACTTGCACCGTCTCCAAAGTCCATTTCCTTAGAGCCATTTCCAGAGGTATTTTGAGTGTTGTGGGTAAATTTAGCAGTGTGGTCTTAGGCATAGATGAGCCTGAGTGGCTATAAAAAATGTAGCTGCCAACTACCCAAATTTCCTAAAGGAACAATCCCTCCCCCAAAGTAACACAAAGGTACAATTGATCTATTTCGTCTTTAGGCAGAGTTCCATAAAGTCTTCGAATTACTATATTAGAATCATGTGAGTGCTTTTTTGGAAATCAGATTCCTAGGTCCCATCTAGGTTCCCCTGAATCAGATCTTTGGGTGGAGCCACAGAAGTTACATTGTCAGTGAGCCACCCATGCTCCCAACTCTGAAAAACAGGAACACAAGGAAGTTTAAAGATTCCTTTCTTAAAGGAACGATGGCTAAATCCAACTCTGGGAGTTATCATGGTCAATTATATTCTTGAAAAAGCTGGAAGGATAAAGGAGTGAAACAAATAGGAAGTCTTTGGATAAAGTTGGGGTTTCTCTAAATACTCCCTCATCTTCAAAAGGAACTATTATTAGAGAGTGGGTCCCCAGAAAAGAGCCTGTGGGCAGAAGCAAGTGGGCCCACAGGGCTGGGAAACAGAACGGAAGTGAGAGCAGTTCTTGAGAGCATGTTATCAATCACACCCAAAGACTGGCAGGGATTCTGAGATGAGGAGACACTCTGGACATTTATTCTGTATACTTTCTTGCAGCCCATGGAACTGAATATCGATTCCAGATGCAAGTGGTATAGTGGAAACAGCAACGTCTTTGGAATAAGAAAGACAAGGTTTTAATTACTGCTTTAGCAGTTACTTCTGGCTCAGTGAATCTAGGCAAGTTATTTTATTGATCTCAGCCTCAGTTTCCTCATCTGCACAACAGGAACATTACTGCTTGGCTGGCCTGTTGTGAAGATTCAATGATATAAAGTGTGTAACGTCACCCAACATGACACTTGACACTTGGGAGGCCCCTGAAGTAAGACTTCTTATAGATTCATTTCCCTCGTCCTCAGTAAGAGATAATCAGACGCTGGTATTGATTGTAGAAGCTGAAGGAGGAGGAGGAAAATGAGGAGGAGGAGAAGGAAGTAGATGAGGAGGAGAAGGAGAGGGAAAAAAAAGAAGAAGAGGGGAAGAAGAAAAAGAGAAGGAGGAAGAAGAGAGGAATGAAGGGAGGGAGGAAGGGAGGAAGGAGGGAAAGGGGAGGGAGGAATAAAAGAAGGGAAAAAAGAGAGTTGAATGAGAAAAAAAGTAAAAGAAAAAATAGTGAAAGAAAAGAAAATTAGCTTGGTCCAGTTTGGTAGATATAAAATAAGTTATCTGTATATAAAATGTTCTACTGCATATTTCAATTAAAACCTTTAAAGGTCCATCATGCCACTGTAGATTGCTCCAAAAAGCTAGACAGTAGAGTAAGACTGTTTTCTGCAGCTCAGAGTGAAATAATAGGGAAGTAAACATTGGAAAGCTTTTAAAGCATCCTAAATTGTTTTTTCTTCCTTCAAATGTCAAAATACCTGTCTCAATAGATATTTTTAAATTGCATTTCTTTTTCAAGATCCTTCTATCCCTAGTGTCTCGCTCAGGAATGAAAGAAATAACTTAGCCAGAAGCAGCACAATCTGGAATGGGATGGGAAGGGAGTTTAAATAAATTTCAATTTGACCATCTCCTAGATCTTGGTAGATATTGATTATATTTTACCACTGAGTTTTGTGGAAACCAGAGAGAAAAATAATCTTTTGATATTTTCTACTGCTCCCATTATGTACTGCTATATAACAAATCATCCCAAAACTCAGTGGTTTAAAATAACAATTTTTTATTGTCATTCATGGTTCTTTAGATTGACTGGGCTCAGCTGGGTGGCTCTCCCTTGGAGCCTTTCATGTAGTTGCAGTCTCTGAAGGCTCTTCTCGATTTGAGAAGTTGGCTGGGAGCTCAGCTGGGGCTGTCTACCAGAAAACCTAGACATGGCCTCTCCAGGTGGCTTCAGCCTCTTGGGCATAGTGGTTGGATTCTGAGAGGGAAATGCCCCAAGAGTGAGCATTCAAAAGGCCCAGGAGGAGTCTGCAAGACTTCTTATCTAGACTTGAAGTTTTGCAATGTCACTTCTACTGCATTCTGTTGGTTACACAGGGCCAGCCAAGAATCAAGTGCACCTGAGTACCTGAGTATGCAAGAGAATGCCTCCTGGGAAACAGAGTTTGTTGGGAGGCCACTTTTGTAGACTAGCTGCCACATCAATTATCTTGTAATTAGACTTTTCTGTTGATAGGGCCATTTCTACGTTTACAAAGACATTTTAGCACAAATTCCAAGTGGAAGTTTTACCTGCATGTATGAAAAGATTACCATCAAAGGTAATAAAATACAAGACCAAACATTGCCTGCTAAATAAAGCATCTGTGAAAGACTTTTACTAAATGGAGCTCTGCCATGGATATCCATCCTTTGAGAGTTTCTGACCCCAATCCCTAGACAGAAAGGGAATTGGAGTCTCCTAGCTACTAGGAGTCCTGAGGAAGTAAGCTGGCACTGATGAACCATTTATGTTGAGTACATTGGGCAAGTCACTTCCCCTAGTTTCTTCATCTGGAAAAAAAAGAGGGACCAAATTAGATGATTTTTGGGGTCTCTTCCCTCTTGACATTCCATTCATAAGCCAGTGTCTTAGGGAACTCAGAGAATAGAACGTTTTAGTTAGTTTATGGTTGTAGTAATGCATTTTTCTAAATCACCTCTTTTTTATCTTTTGGTTCATTCATGAGAATAGAGCAAGCAGGGTGCATTGACCCATGGCTCTTTCACAATATGATGGAAATCAAAGTATAGACATGGAATCAGCAGGTGCTGGGTTTGAGTTGTGGGCTCTCATATTCACAGGAGTGAGACTTGTTCCCATTTTCCCAACCTCTCTGGTCCTTGGTGTTCTCATTTGCAAAAAATACTGAGCCCATAGTTTTCTAGGAGGGAATAAATGAGATGAACTTTAAGATCCTACTCCAGATCCTTTTATCACTGGGTTATTTTTTGTTATTGGGTTTTGTCTTTTAACCTCACTTGAATGGCTTAATGGTTATGGGGTACCTGTAGCTTTTAGTTAGCATAAATCTATTTGAGAAGTATCCAGGGTATGAATAATACACATAAATAATAAATGAGTGAACTATATTTTAAAGCACAGCAACCGTATTTGAAAATGTGGACTCAAGCCATAGTTTCAAACCAACCAAATATATTTATTAGGTATTCAGCATTTGTAAGGTACTGTGCAAGTCTCTGTAGAAGACAAGGTTCACATTAGGTCTCTGCATTCAAAGCTTCTTCCAGTCTACTTATCCATAGATTGCTGAACTGGGAGTTGGTTGACAGTTAGGCCAGTGGCACAGATCACTCTCCCTGCCAAGCAGAGAATTGAAAGCTTCCTTCTGCTCAGTGCATAGCAGACAGCTCAGAGAAAGTCCTGCAAACCAAGCATGAACACAAGGCCATTTCTCCTCCTTTCCAGGTTTTCACAAGTAGGTCAAAAACAGTTCAGGAAAGGTGTATTTTTGAATTAGAAAATGGTTTCAACTGACCAAGACTCAAATTTGTCTCTAGCAAGAGGGATAAATAAAGGATACCAATGATTGTCTTTGGTAGTTAAAAAAAAAAGGGAAGAACACAAACTATCACATGTACTACCACCCATCCATTACTAGAGAGGTACTGAGAACCCACCTGAGCAAGATGCTGTGTGGAGACTGAGGTGTCTTGTGTGTATGTGTGTGCGCGTGCATGTGTGTGTGTGTGTGTGCATGCACACAGGGGATTGGGTGAATAACACAAGGTTTTTAGGACCTCACAAAATGGGGAGATGAGACAGAACCTAAATAACTGTAAGTCAAGAAATTGCTAAGGATTATAAAAGCTCAAAGTTCTGAGGACTAAGAAATAACAGCCGTCAGATAACAGGAGGAAGACTTGTTGGGGAGGGAGGTCCCACTTTAGCCTGGCCATGGGGTAGAGGTAGCAACAGTAAGGAATTTGCTGTAGAGGAATTACAGTTTAGGAATGAAAGAGGAGGAAGAAAAGTCTGTAAAGAAGATCGAAACCATACTCTAGAGCATTTTGAATACTGACCTATTGGGTCATAACAAAAAACATAACAGATGTAGTTTAAATGAGAAGAGGGTTTATTCCAGGCAAAAAAAGTCAGGGGGCAGGCAGTCCAGAGTCAGCATGCTGGCTTAACGACAGGTCTCCATGGAAGACCCAGGCTCTTTCCATTTGCTCTTCCCTGTCATTCGTCACAGGTAGTTTTTTTTATTTTTTAATTTTTTTAACCTCATGTTTGTCACCTCATGGTCATAACATGGCTGCTCTACCTCTGGCCTCAGGTGTGTGTGCTACAGGCAGGAAGAAGGGTTCAGGAAAAAGGGACATGCTGGTCAAGCCCCTCCGAAGACTCTCACTTACATCTCACTAGAAATTTATCCTGCCATCCCTAGCTGCAGTGGAGGCTGTATTTATATTTCTGCCTCTGTAGCCATCCAAGCTAAGGGAAAAATGATTTATCTGTCCCTTTTGAGGACACAGTTCACAGTGTCCACTATAGAACTATTGATGGTTTTGGAACATGGGAAAGATAGAATTGAAGCTGTGCTTCTTGATAATTAATTTGGCCGCAATACATAACCAAACTTGGAGAAAATGGTGACAGAAAGAAAGATGAGAAATCTAAGGCATAGAAAGATTAAGTGATGGATTCATAACCATTTGTATATTAATAAATAGTGGAATTGGGATTTGAATCTGGGTTGGTGGCTCCCAAGCTCTTCCATCCATCTTTCTAAGGACTCCAAGGATGTGAGCATTATTATTAAGAGGCTATAGGGCCCTTAGTAGGACTATTTCTTACAGAGTCATAAGCATAAGCACCAAAGCAAAAAAGCCAATTATTCATTTATTTCTTCAATCCTACTTTTAATTAGGTCTATCAGTGTGTTATAAGCAATCCAGAGAGAGAATGTAATAAAGTGAAAAGAATGGGAGTTTAGAGAAAGGGACATGGGTTCAAATCCCAGATACTGTTCCTCTTGCCAATGGTATGATTTGGGGTTAGTCATGTAAATTCTTTGACGTTTGGTATATTTATATGTAAAATGGGAAGGAGAATAACAATGAAAGAGATGTGCAAAAAAGATAATATGAGTATGCCAAACACATGGCCAGCATGGCTTAATTAGCTGGCTCAACCTGCATTCTTAAATTTCTTCTCCTAGACAATTCCAGCTAGGATTAGTGGTGTGTCACCAATTAGACACAAGTGAAGTTGGCTATATTTCTATGTTTACTTTTCTGGTATAGATTCCTTCCTTTTCTCCTTTCTTCCTGATGGTGAGCATGATAGCTGGAGCTGATATAGTTATCCTACCACAATAAGGAAAAGGCCATAACAATTCTAGTGGTTTCATCATGGATAAAAATGAACAACTGGACTGGCTCTAAAAGCGGCCAACCCTCAGACCTCTCATTATGTGACAAAAATAGAGCACTTGTTGAAGAAACTATGATTTCATTTTCTATTACTTTCAGTTAAAAGCCCTTAAAATTGATATAGCATATAAAAGCACATGGTGCTTAGCTGACAATAAATGATGCTTGTTACTATCATCATCGATATTATTGTTACAGTAAGCACTAGATAACAGCAAACTAATGTTAACTTGTAGATGAGAAGACTATAATCAAAATATAGGAACAAATATGTGATACTCCCATGAAAAAATGAAAACAAACTCACCACTGAGGATTGAGAAAACCATATAACCAAGCTTATTCTGCAGGGGTGGAAACGGTCTATATATATGTTGGAAAAATACAGGCTATAAGACTAAATCCAGGATTATAGTAAAGGACTCTCTAGCCAGATACAGGAACAGAACACACATGGCAGGGACGGAGGGAGGGAAGACTTTCTCCTGGAGAATTCTGAGCTCTGGCTACAAAATCAGTGTTCTGACTTTGGAAGAAAGATTCATTCTGTGGCTCTAACTTAAATTTAGTGCTTATAGGGATGGAGAGAAATCAAACTGGCATAAAGGGACTGTGATCTCTGGTAAAGAATTTAAAAATCAAAGAAGCCAAAGTCCATGGAAATGCATTCTCTGACTTTCAGAATTCTCTAACCAACTACTGAATGAGATGAACTGTTAATCTATAATGCATGTTAAATGTTCAGATTTTTGTTAATCTAAAGTGTAAAATTAAATCCTATGAACAACAGGCGCCAAGAACAGAAAGGTTATGAAAAACAAACAAACAACGTCCCTGCATAGCATAGCCCTCGGTATATATATGTTTGCTAAATAAGTGAATGATCAAATAAATAACGTAGGGTCATTCAGACAAAATCAGAGATTCTATATCCATGAGATCAATAGATCAAAATTTCCACCAATCTATTTGCCATTTATATCACTTTTATTTATATACTTTCAAAAATAATTGTTACAATTTACATAAACATATATACAGCAATAGAAAAAACAACTGATGGAAGAAATCTGCAGTTCAGGACAGTTGACTATGTATGTCTCCTGCTTCACATCCCATTACATGACACGAGGTATACGAAATAAGAACAAAATGATCACTGGAAAAGTATAGGGAGCTTGCCATGAGCAGATCTGAATATTCAGGAATTTTTGAAAGGTTTAAGGCAGATGGTGGTAACATCACTAATGGAGAAAGAGGCTAAATAACCCACAACACAAATGGGAGAATGGACAGAACCAAGAAAATATGAGATATCTCAGCCAAATTCTGGAGGAGCCCCAAGGTCAGGGCAGGGAAAAAGTGAGAAGTAACTGCATGAAAGAGCTGTACCATCTAGAAGGCTGATGCGGCATTTGTCCCTGAGTAAAGCTGAAGGAATGGCTCAGTGATTAGGGTGAATGATCTATGACGGGCTCCCAGAGTAGGCACTAGGGTCCAAAAAATGCAGCATTGTGCTTCCAAGTAACTTTGATTGCATGGTGAGCCACTAACAGATAAATCCTCATACCTCCTAAGCAAAGGGCTTCCCAGTTACAGTCTCCACCACCCGTAAGGACCTAAGGCTTTTGTTATCAGAATCTGCACTGATTGTTGGAGAAACCATGATTTTTCCATGTGATGAAAACGCCAAACTTAAGGTACAAATTCTATTCATTGAGGTCCTGATTTGTAAATGTGAACATGTAACCGAATCACTAATACAGAATGAAATATGATTATCTGAAGTGCTTTACAGGAGGAATAAACAGAAAAATCCCCTAGGAGAAGGGAGTTAATGCATAAAATAGAAAAAAATTTAAAGCAAGTAAAATTAGCATCTTCAGAAATAATTGTGAGTTTCCTCCCAGTTTTTTTTTGAAGATGAATCAGAATTCTTGAAAATTGAAAATATCATGGTGGAAATAAAATATATGCATATTTGTGAGATCTGAAAAAGCAAGATAAAGAACTCTAGCAGAAAACAAAGTAAAAAGCCAAAGAGATGAACTTCACATGGAAAGTAGAGAGACTGGTATGGTAGGCAGAATAATGACCCTTCCAAAAATGCCCTTATGTAATCCCTAAAAACTGCAAATATATTACCCTACATGGCAAAAGGGATTTTTGTGGATGTCATTAAGTTAATGATCTTGAGATGGGGACAATCTCCTGGATCACTGAGGTGAGGTCAACGTGCAAAACTTCCTTAACTTAAAATGGGGATAACCATAATGCCCCAATAAACCCCTCGTAAGTTGAAAATATTGTAAGTTGAAAATGCATGTAATGCACTTAACCTACCAAATGTCGTAGTTTCGCTTAGCTTAACTGTGCTCAACACTTACATTAGCCTACAGTTGGGCAAAATCATCTAACATAAAGCCTATCTGATACTAAAGTACTGATTTCTCTTGTGTAATTTATTGAATACTGTACTGAAAGTGAAAAAGAGAATAGTTGTATGGGTTCACAATGGTAGTCAGTATGATGATTGGTTACCCTCATGATCATGTGGCTGACTGGATGCTGTGACTCACTGCCACTTGCCAGCATGCCGAGAAAGCTTCAGACCCACATTACTAGCCCGGAAAAGGTCCAAATGTGCAATCTCAAGTACAGTTTCTATAGAAGTTGTATTGCTTTTGCACCATCATAAAGTTGAAAAATTGTAAGTCAAATATCATAAATTGGGGACCATCTGTAATCACAAGGGCTCTTGTCAGTGAAAGAAGGAGACAGGAGCATCAGTCAGAGAGAAACTTAAAGATGATGTGCAGCTGGCTTTAAAGAGAAGGAAGGTGCCACAAGCCAAGGAATGCAGGTCACCACCAGAAGCTGCAGAAGGTAGCTGAGTGGCTTCTTCTTAGAACCTCCAGAAGGAATGTTATTCTTTGGACACCTTGATTTTAGCCCAGTGCACATATTTCAGACTTTTCAGCCCCAAAACTATAATATAAATAGATTGTTTTGTTTTAACCTCCTGATTGGTATGGCCATGTGTTACAGCAGCTGGAGAAATGAATCCACATGGAGAACAGTCATCCCACCCCACCAGCCATGTAGGGAGAGTTCAGGAGGAAAGATATATGGTTGGAAGGATAGGATGCAACCAAATAAATATCTGAAGAAATGTCTCTGAGCTGAAAGGGACTTGAGTTTTCAGAGAAAAAAAGGCCAACTGAGTCCTTTATGGCAAAATTGTAGAAAATTGGGATCCTTAAGGATAAAGAAAAATCAGACAAGCTTCCAGAGAGGGAAAAGAAATAAGGCTGGTGGAAATAAATTGTTATCATTCTCATCACTGAGTCCATTATTCATTTGTGTTCAGTATTTTCTGGGTATGGATACCACAGTCTAATCTCATACATATGCATGAGGAAGAAGAGCCTCACTGACAGAAGGCAGTTGTACAATTAGTGGTAGAATTGAGATTAAAACTCAGGTTGCCTATTTCTGAAACTTGTAGCCTTAGTTGCTCACACCAAGCTTCTCATTTATAATAAAGAAAGCAGGAAAACAACAGACCAATGCTAACTACGTAAGTATAAATATATTTATAGACACTTATATAAAGAGCTAAGGAATTGTGTTTTGAAGCTGGAGTCCTTTCATTAAAGTGTGGGGCAGAGGGTCATGGCATTTTTAGATATACAAGAACTCATCAAGTGTACCATCCACATAACCTTTTCTGAAAACAAAACATCAAAAAAAAAATAAAATTTCTGGTTGTACTTCAGCAAAATAAAGCTGAGAAACAGAAATATTACATAAAATACCAATAAAATGAGCAATGATATCAATAAAACTTATAGTTAATACCAAGTAATTGTTGAAAATATGGCAGTGAAATTTAATGGAATTGTTAAGTAGGTATTCATAAAACAGAAGAGGCACAAAGTAAAAAATTAACAATCTGGAACCAAAAATGAAGATAATTTTAATAGTACAGAGGAGGCAGTAAGAAGAAATAAAGGAAAGATATAAAATAACCAGTGATACAACTCTTATGTTGTTTCAGTGAGCTGGTTGTATGTATTGCTTCATTTTTATGGAGAAAGGAAAATAATTTCTCGATGTGAAGAGTTTAAGGATGACCACAAGCAGAACAAAAATATAAGGTAAAACTTTCAAACTACCAAAAGGTAAAATGTGCAATCATCAAGAAAATATGATCAAGTATGGAAAATATGAATAACAAACATGTCCAATGTTATAAGTTAGGCCATCCGCTGAGTTTTTTCACGTAAGGATTCTCAGTTTGGAGGGGGGGAAACAAAACAATCCCACTATATTTAAGGATAAATACCTAGAATAAAACCACATAAAGAGGTTGAAAATAGGGCACCTGAGTGGCTCAGTTGGTTAAGTGTCTGCCTTCGGCTCAGGTCATGATCTCAGGGGCTAGGGAATGAGCCCACATCAGGTTCCCTGCTCAGCTCAGAGTCTTCTTGTTTGTCTCTCTCTCTCTCTCTGCCCCTCCCCATTGCTCATACTGTCTCTCTCTTAAATAAATAAATAAATAAATAAATCTTTAAAAAAATTAGTTGAAAATAATAATAATAATAATAATAATAATAAAAAATAAATAAATAAATAAATGAGACAAAGATTTATCAGGCCAATGCCAGTACAAATACAACCTTGAGAGTTGTGTTACAGACACAGTAGAATTTGAGACAAAGAGAGAGAGTTACAGACAAAGTAGAATTTAAGACAAAAAGCATTATATACAAAAAGCACAATTCATGTTGATAAAAATGTATGTTCTAATAATATATTAAAAGGCTATGAATGCCCATAACCAGGAGAATACAATAGAATCTTTAAGCAATGCATGAATTAGGAGCATTGATGCCCATGCAGTTGAAAATCCATGTACTTTTTTTAAAAAAGTTTTTTCAAAAAGATTTTATTTATTTATTTATTTATTTAGCACACATGAGAGTGGGGGAAGGGGCAGAGGGAGACAGAGAATCTCAAGTCAACTCCACAGTGAGTGTACAGCCTGATTCGGGGCTCCATCACACCATCGCAAACAAAAATCAAATCAGACACTTAACCAACTGAGCGACCCAGACACCCCTCTATGTAGAATTTTTGACTCCTCAAAAACTTGACTACTAAAAGTCCACTGTTGTTACTAGAAGCCTTACTGAGAACCAAAGCAATTGATAACACATATCTCATGTGTTATATACTGTATTCTTACAATAAAATAAGCTAGAGAAAATAAAATGTTATTAAAAAAATCATAAGGAAGAGAAAATACATTTACAGGACTGTACTATGAAAAATCTATGTAGACCCATGCAGTTCAAAACCTTGTTGTTCAAGGGGTATCTGTATATAAGGAAAAAAAAAGGATAGTGAAAGGGGAGTTTTATTTAAAAAACAGATTTTTTTAATTGAATGAAGTAGACTCAAAACTAAGGATATAGAGGATTTCAATAACACAGTTAACAATCTAGAAAGAACAAGAGAAAGAGAAGGGGGAGAAGGAAGACAGGAAGCAGTGATGGAAAGAAAGGATGGAGGCAAGGAGGTAAGAAGAAATGAAAATAGGAAAGATGAAAAACTGGGTTTCATACATTGAGTATCCTTGAAGGATAGATTCCTAGAGGTAATTTTAGTGTTTCAAAGGATCTATGTTTTAAAATTGTGAGTAAGCATTGCTATTTTGCCCTCCAAAATCTGAACCGGTTTATTTTTTAAGTTTTTATTTAAATTCTAGGTAGTTAACATATAGTGTAATATTAGTTTCAGGAGTAGAATCTAGTGATTCATCATTCACATATAACACCCAGTGCTCATCAAAACAAATGCCTTCCTTGATCCCCATCAGCCATTTAACCTATACCCCTACTCCTCCCCTCCAGCAACTCTCAGTTTGTTATCTATAGCAAATAGTGTCTTATGGTTTGCCTCTCTTTTTTCCCCCTCCCATATGTTCATCTGTTTTGTTTCTTAAATTACACAAATGAGTGAAATTATATGGTGTTTGTCTTTCTCTGACAGCCTTCTTTCACTTAGCATAATACACTCTAGCTCCATCCACATTGTTGCAAATGGCAAGATTTCATTCTTTTTATGGATGAGTAATAGTCCCTGGAATATATATACCACCTCTTCTTTATCCATTCATCAGTCAATGGACGTTTGAGCTCTTTCCATAATTTGACTATTGTTGATAATGCTGCTATAAACATTGGGGTGCAGGTGCCCCTTTGAATCACTATTTTTGTATCCTTTGGGTTAATATCTAGCAGTATAGTTGCTGGGTCATAGGGTAGTTCTGTTTTTAACTTTTTGAGGAACCTCCATACTGTTTTCTAGAGTGGCTACACCAGTTTGCATTCCCACCAACAGTATAAGAGAATTCCCCTTTCTTTGCATCCTCTCTGACATCTGTTGTTTCTTGTGTTATTAATGTTAGCCACTCTGACCAATATGATATGGTATCTCGTCATAGTTTTGATTTGTATTTCCTTGATGATAAGTGTTGTTAAGCATTTTTTCATGTGTCCGTTGGCCAACTGAGTGTCTTCTTTGGAAAATATATATTCATGTCTTCCACCTATTTCTTAACTGGATTATTTGTTTTTTGGATAGAGAGTTTGATAAGTTCTTTATATATTTTGGATACTAAGCCTTTATCAGGTTTGTCATTTGCAAATCAGACAACAGAAAAATAAGAGGTATCAAAATTGGCAATGAAGTCAAACTTTCATTTGCATATGACACAAGTCTATGTAGAAAACCCAAAAGGCTCCACCAGAAAATTGCTGGAACCGATACACAAATTCAGTAAAGTTGCAGGATACAAAATCAGTGTACAGAAATCTGTTGCATTTCTATACGCTAATAATGAAGCAGCAGAAAGATAAATAAAGGAATTCATCCCATTTACAACTGCACCAAAAACCCTAAGATACCTAGGGATAAACCTATCCAAAGAGGTAAAAGATCTGTACTCTGAAAGCTATAGAATACTTATGAAAGAAGTTAATGATCACACAAAGAAGTGGAAAAAATTCCATGCTTATGGATGGAAAAAAGTATTATTAAAACTCTATAATACCCAAAGCAATCCCACAATTTAATGCAATCTCTATTAACATACCACCACCACTTTTCACAGAGCTAGAAGAAACAATCCTAAAATTTGTATAGAACCACAAAAGACCCCAAAGCAATTTTGAGAAAAAGAAAAGCAAAGCTGAAGGTATCACAATCCTGGACTTCAAATTATTTTATCTTGATGTGAACATCAAGACAGTATGGTACTGGCAGAAAAACAGACACATAGATTAATGGAATAGAACAGAGAACCCAGAAATAGACTCACAAGTATATGGTCAACTAATCTTCAACAAAGCAGAAAAGAATATCCAATGGAGAAATGTTCCCCCACCCATGCATGCATGTATATATGTATATACATATATGTGTATGTACATTACATATATGTGACTGTGCTTATAGAAAAGTCTAAAAGAACACATACCGCTGAATTATCAAGGATGACTTTCCCTAGAACATAACACTTCAGACTTAATTTTATACAACTGTATATACTTTTTTTTGCCTAAACTTGTAACATTAATTTCAAAATTCTAAAACTAATAATAGATAAATTAATCAAGGTGGGAGTAAGATAAGGTTATAATAGTAAGAGGACACTAAGGACAGGTGAGTTTACATAAATCCACACCTTTTGTTAGAGCAAGGTGGGCCATAAATCCACCACTGAGCCTCCTAAAAGTCAAAGCAAGAAGAAAAACATAACCAGTATATGATTACAGAAACCATAAGAATTATGCAAAACGGTTGCCATATTCTCGAGAGGTACCATTTTCCCAGGCACTTTGGTCTAAGAGATATTTCTCCTGGGGCTTCATATAAAGCATTGATATAAATAAAATGAAAAACCCTACCCACAAGAAATACCATGATTAATTTGTAAGGCTACTTCTTAAACTGACCACATAGTCATTCATAAGATTAGTTCCAATGACAAGCAAAGTCCTTCCTCCTTGAGAAAAAAAAATACTAGTGAATCTCAGTTAAGTTCTTCAAACAGAAACATTCGTACCAGCAGCACCATTGAAAAAAAATTATTATCCACTTGCACAAAGGGAAGAATAAAGGAATTAACGGCCAGTGGGACATCTGAGATGAAGCAAGCCTGTGCTCCTACAAACTCCTCTCTCAAGAATTAGAACTCTTGGGGCACCTGGTTGGTTAAGATGGTTAACCCTCTGATTTCAGCTCAGGTCATGATCTCAGGGTCCTGGGATCAAGCCCTGCACCTGGCTCTGTGCTAAGAAGGGAGTCTGCTCGCCCCTCTCCTTCTGCCCCTCCCCCTGCTTGTGTTCTCTCTGTCTAAAAAAAGAATAATTAGAGATCTTTTTAAATCAAAGCCATGACCAAGCTGGATAAAGAGTATGATGACAACTTGCAGATGCAGAGCTTATTCATACCTACATATAAGTATATATGAGTAATTCATTCGTTTATGTTAGCAAGTGACAAATTTGTTCCTGAGCAGAACAAACAAAATGCAATAATTTATTACTCAGAAAAAAAAATCAGGCCAATAAATTCCAACAAAGGGACTTCTGTTATCTTAGGATGTTCTGTGCTTAGTCTATTAAGGTAAAAAAAAAAAAAAAAAAACATGTTTCATTCCAAAGTGATGTGAAATGTTTACCTTGCCTTGTTTTAGGGTGGGATGTAATTATTACCATCAATGTCACATTTGTTCCTTTGCCTTCCTAGCATATGAATCAAATTTGCTACTTCATGAAGCATGAAATTACCTTTTCAATACTAATTCAATAATAATGTTGAGTAAACCATGAGCAATTATCACTTGAATCAGGAAATACTGTCATCCCACCTCTGTCACTTTCTAGTCACTAAGAATATAGCTCTGTTTGCTCCCACCACAGAAGGAGATGACATTGATGTGATATTTCCAAATCAAGGTAGATAAGAACATTCTAAGGGCTAGAATCCCAAGCCCCTTGCCTAGACATTTCCTGCATCACTGGACCCAACAGAATGGTTATGGAGTTCTCATCTTTATTAAGTAAAAAACAAAAACAAAAACAACTTATATAGCAGCAATGACCACAATAGGCAAACTGTGGAAGGAGCCTCGGTGTCCGTCGAAAGATGAATGGATAAAGAAGATGTGGTCTATGTATACAATGGGATATTACTCAGCCATTAGAAACGACAAATACCCACAATTTGCTTCAATGTGGATGGAACTGGAGGGTATTATACTGAGTGAAATAAGTCAATTGGAGAAGGACAAACATTATATGGTCTCATTCATTTGGAGAATATAAATAATAGTGAAAGGGAATAGAAGGGAAGGGAGGATAAATGGGTAGGAAATATCAGAAAGGGAGACAGAACATGAAGACTCCTAACTCTGGGAAACGAAGTAGGGGTGGTGGAAGGGGAGGAGGGAGGGGGGTGGGGGTGAATGGGTGACGGGCACTGAGGGGGACACTTGACGGGATGAGCACTGGGTGTTATTCTGTATGTTGGCAAATTGAACACCAATAAAAATAAATTTATTATTAAAAAACAAAAAAAACCAACTTATTTTTTTTAATTTTTTTTTTTATTTATGATAGTCACAGAGAGAGAGAGAGGCAGAGACACAGGCAGAGAGAAGCAGGCTCCATGCACCGGGAGCCCGACGTGGGATTCGATCCCGGATCTCCAGGATCGCGCCCCTGGCCAAAGGCAGGCGCTAAACCACTGCGCCACCCAGGGATCCCAAAAAACAACTTATTAAATTATCCTAGGTATCAGACATTGTGAAAGAATATAAAAGAGATTCATAGTTGCTTTCTAGTAAAAGCTGATACTTTGAGTAGTCATAAAATCTTTTGTAGTGATCAGGGAATCAGATCACACAATTCTTCATAAAAATATAATAATAATAATAATAATAATAGTGATAGTAATCTGATAGTAAGTATGGCAATATTAATAGGAAAATCATAGCTACCCTTGAATGAGCGCTTCCTATTTTCCAGGCATTTTACTAAGTGCTTCATTAGCATTATTTTATTTAATCCTCATAGCCTTTCTATAAGGTATAGATGACAGAACTAAGGCTTATAGAATTTCAGAAGTTTCCCCAAGATCACAGAACTATACAGTGGCAGAGCTGAGACTAACACCAAGATCTGTCCGAGCATACAGTTAATTCTCTTTCCACTCTTCCATACTAGCTGAAAAAGTCTCAGAATACACCAGATTGACAATCATGCATTTCTGTAAGACATGAAAAATCAAGAGCCAAAAATTCTCAGGTCTCTGATGATAAATGTTTGCTTTGGCAGCCTTGCCTAGAACTAATGCCAAGGGAGGGTGAAAAGTACCCCTCAAGATTCAATTCGAGGATTTAGGCAACATTCACATATTTAGTACATTTTCTTTTTTTTTTTTTTAATTTTTATTTATTTATGACAGTCACACACAGAGAGAGAGAGAGAGAGGCAGAGACACAGGCAGAGGGAGAAGCAGGCTCCATGCACCGGGAGCCCTACGTGGGACTCGATCCCGGGTCTCCAGGATCACGCCCTGGGCCAAAGGCAGGCGCCAAACCGCTGCGCCACCCAGGGATCCCTTTAGTACATTTTCTTTGGGTTTGTTGCTATTTTCTAAATAGTGTGTTGAGTAAAATTATGTGGTCCCTGCCCCTGTGGAGCTTATAGTGTAAGAGGGAAGGCAGGTGTCATTTAAATAATTACATAAGTGAAGATAAAATCAAACTGTCATTATTGCTTCAAAAGAATGGTAAAGGTTCAATAGGAGATTGTAATATGGCTGTGGTAAGGAATTTTGATTTTGTCCTAAACACTACAGGAAATTTTTCAAAGGTGTGAATCAGTGCTAGTGTTGGAGGTAAGGAAATTATACTTTAAAAATCTCTAGATAGAGAGAACAGAGGATGAAGTGGAAAGTAAGTGCGTGTGGGGGAGGGCAGCAATACCAATGAAAAGATTATTAAATTGTCTTTGCAAGGGACAATAGTCTGGGTTAGGATAAAGTTGGGAGTATATAGAGAAGTGAAAGGATTCTAGAGATACATGAGGTAACACTGACATTAGGCAAATCACAAGCAAATCATTCTTACAAAATCAAGCCTAGACTGGATTCTCACCAAAAAGTGATTTTCTTTCTTCTGACTTGTGATGGGGACTTGACCCATTTACTTGAATCTTAATTGATTTTGAACCTGCTTAATAAGCATAAAAAGTCTGTTTAATGGAATGCTAAGTGTTTTTTTAATGTATTTTTTCTAAGTAATTTTAGCTAAAATCAAGAGGCAAAAACTATTTTCAAATTGGCTTACTTTATGGTTGAGAGAGATATGGACTCATGGGTCTCTTTGATGTACAGAAAGAAACTCAACCCATAGCTTCTGCTCCTCAACCAGAAAAAAAAAAAAATGAGACACTAGTGATGGTTTTTCCTCAGTGTTTCTGGCTCATGGGGTGGTATATATATTCTTCTCTTTTTTCAGCCTATCTAGAACAAAAGCTCCTCATACCAGATGCCTCCCCTAGATGGCTCACTTATATCTTATACCATACCATGTATACACTGTATATACTACACCTGGCTGGATCATGCATGAAAGGACAACAGATCTATTTTTTATATCATACTACTAAATCTAAAAACAAAGTTAGCTCACTGCCTTTAAGTTATATTTAAGTTAAATATTTTGTGTTTTACCAACTGAGTCACAGCTGTATCTCTATGTATGTATGTATGTATGTATGTATCTAACTCTATCCCTACTTCTCCCCCATCAACTTTTTCTCTATTTCTTTAAGTCACAAACAGACAGTACCAGTGAAAAATGGATCCACCTTTATAAGGGTCCAAATAGATCTACCCTTTGTCACGGTCCAAATAAAAGCCAGATAAAAATAAACCTTTAACATAAAGTTCTCACATTTTTCATAAACTTGGTCTTAAATTTCTCTCCACAAACTGAGCTACTCTTTATCCCTCATTCTTACAATACATGCCTTTCCTCATGTTTTTATTATTAATTTTACTCCACCCTTAAGATTTCATACATGGTATCACTTTCTGGCTACTATATCAGTTCTTTTTCTTGGTCCTAAGTGATGTTTCTGTCTTATAAATGTTCCCTCAGGTTGCTTAGAGTAAGAGGTGAAAGGGGAAGAAGCAGAACTGGGATTTCATGTGTACCTAGAGCCCATGTCCTTAACCACTGGTAAACTACCTCTATGAATGCCCCCTCTACTCTAGCCTGGCCTCTCAAACCTTCTTTTGTGGGTCCCAGGTAAGGAGGAACTATCCACACATAGTTGTGTATGTATAATGAGGGCTCAGCCCAGAGTCAGCTTCTAGTTAGTGCCGATTACAAATAATGATGATGTGGAGGCAAAGGTCTACCGAAAGAATAAATGCTCTCAGCTACAATGTTGGTGGACATTCTTGTGAATATGAGCACCAAGAACTTGTAAGTTCTCCCAGGCTTTCTGATATCCCAGCTATAACACCCATGCACTCTTGTGAATCTTAGTGCAGCAAGGCTAAAAGGAGAAAGAATTATTAGTATCATTGTGTGTTAAAAAACTTTGTTTCTTGCTTTTGAGTAGATTTTAAAATATCATGACAACTCCTCCACATGTTAGAGAAGTTTATTTAAAAAAAAGGAGTTAGAAGGGGCACTTGGATGGCTCAGCTTGTTAAGCATCTGACTCTTGATTTAGGCTTGGGACATGATCTCAGGGTTATGGATCAAGCCCCTCCTCAGGCTCTGTGCTCAGTGGGGAGTCTGCTTGAGATTTTCTCTCTCCTTTGTCCTCTGCCCCTCCCCTGACCCTCGCATATGCATTCCCATACACTTGTATGCTTTCTCCCTCTCTCTCTCAAAAAAAGAGGGAGTTAGGAGTCTAGAATTTACTCTTCATACCCAAATTCAGGAACATTCTACAAGGCCAATGTAAGAAGAGAACACTGAGTATACTATGGCAATATTAATAATGGTGATGATGATGTCATCATTGATGACAGAGGAAGCACACATTTATCAAACCCTTATTAGGACTCACTAGAAATAGATTCACCCCCTCATTTCATCTTTGTAATAATTTTATAAAGCTCAGGTATACAGTCAGTATAAGACAATGTTGCCAAGAGTTTATGATGAAGTGGGAAAATTTAAAAATTAGGACATAAAATCCTTTCTTTGGCAAGAGAAAAACCAGTTATTGGAAAAAATATGAGAGAAATATAGTATAATATTACTAGTGGTCAATTCTCAAAGGTGGGATTATGTGTACCTTTTCTTCCTTTTTTTTCTCTTAATTTCTTTTCTCTTACAAACCCTTGTTACTTCTCCATTGGGAAAACACATGAAAATCTTATTTAAAATAAATAAATGCTGTGTAATTTCTCTTCTGAAGATAATGAACTAGAAAATATTTGTGTGAGCCATCTTTGGGGGTCTCCAGGGGACCTAGGTTAGATTTTTTTCTTCAGCAGGTTGAAAAACCATTTCCTACCATTCTTTCTTGGAGGCACTACTTCAAAATTCTCCCAAAAAGGAACATAGCTGTAGGTGTCTCAGAGATGGAAAGATGCTCCTAGTGAGCCAGAAGTGCAGGATATCAGGAACCTCATGTGTGTATGGTGATTTATACTCTTCTCAGTAACTTCATTGTTCACCCTTTTGCCCTTGTCCTTCATAAGACCCCTAGGAGATGGCAACACCAGGTGCTGTTAATATCCTTGTTACCAAAAGCCAGGGGCAATGAGAATAGCTCTCTGGCCACAAAATAAGCTAGTAAACATGTGAGACTGGGCCCAATCTCAGCTCTTAATTCAGTGCCCTCTTTAAGGACAATGGCTATCTACACAGAGTCCTGCTTACCCTTGGCAGGAAAGATAAGCCAGGCCATCAGCTGTGTGAAACGTTGATGGATAAAGGTTCTAGGTAAGTCTGCTATAAATTCACTATGGTGTCGCCTCAGAAAAATTAAAATACCACCTGTTTCACACTCTTTGATTCAGCCATTCATGCAATACTCATTTATTGCATGCCAAGCACTATGAAAGTCCTGGGGATTCAGCGATGGCTGCCTACCGTAGGGAATTAAATCTAGTAGTATAATATAATGGAATGAGAGATGTAAAAGAGACATAACAAGTTCTCAAAAAAAGGGCGTGCTGCTCCTCATTCATTCTACAAATAATCATTGAGTGCCTTCTTGCTGCCATGCTTTGTGTTGGGTTCTGAGATCCACAGTAAAGAACATGTGATCTTTACGCATGAGGATTATCATGTAATGGGGAGGACAAAATTATATTGATCATACAGCCCTAAATTAAATCAGAAATGAGATAAATGTGGCAAAGGATAGTTAACGAGTGCTTTAAAAAGCATATGATCTACACATGATACTTACTTTTGATTTAAGGGAGTTTCTCTGCAACCCTCTACTGGAAACTGGAAATTTTGTAGTTCCTTGAAGGCTTGGACATTCTCAGGATAGTTTTCAGATGCTGACTGAAAGAAGCCTACCTGATAATGCTTATCCATTAATGGTAATAATTTGATAGACTCACTCTTTCTTAACACACTGCTGCTCTGTTTTCCCCTCTCCACCACTGCATAGAGTAAGTACTTATCCTCTTGCCCTCAGTTTATGGATGGAATGTAAAGTTGGAATGTTCCTCTCTTCCCAAACAAGCCAGGCACACACAGTTTTTATTTTTCCTCCTGCAACCATATCACATTATTCATAGTAAAGCATTAGCTCCTAACCTGAAGCATCCTCCGCTAAGGGTAACAGATGGCATCAGGACGCCTATGCTAGAAGGAGTGGAAACCTGATTATACTCTTTCTAATTTTTTTCCCCTCCTACATGAAGCACGCTATAGCCACCTCATCGAATATGGTGATGTGTCAAAACTTAATTAGCCAACACTTGTACCCCATCTACATTATGTTAGAAACGGTTTTCAAAAGCAAGAAAGAGCTTAAAATATTCTGGCAGGAAGGGAATTCTTAGGACACAAAGAGAAAGAATAATGCAATAAGCTATTTTATATTACAAAGGCCTTAATACTTTCTTAGGTAAGCTGAAGCAGGAGGAAATTTCTTGGTTCCTCAGATGCAGTAGGGTTGGCATACCTTCTACACAAAAATGGGAAGTGCTGGCAGGCCTATATACTTATAGGACATCAGGGACTAGCATACTTGAATGAAGTACAGTTCCTGTGTATTGGACATGCACCATAGGGTGACCAACCTATGGCTTGTCTGGAACTGAGAGGGCTTTTGAGATATAATAATTTCAGTGCTAAAGCAGGGGAAATCCCAAACTAACTGGATGTGTCTGTCACCTTCAATCCATGTAAACAATAGTCATAAAAAAAACTTTTATTACAAACTTAGGTCATGTTGACCAGGCCAGTGGTTTCTCATTTGGAGGAATGAGGCTGACTATTCATTGGAACCTCAGGGAAGGTCTTTCTTGCTCCTAACCTGGCTCATCTATTCAAATCCTGTCTCTGTCATCTTTCTTCTCTTCTGGCCCTGTTGCCCACGTTCTAGCTCCCACCTGGCTGAATATAGTCAATTGCTCACAGAAGCATGAAAAGAGTCTCAGGTTTATCCTTCCCCTATTCACAAAGTAGGTGCAGAGCTCCGTTCACATTTTCTAGAGATTTTTAACCAGGGGACAGAAAAAAAAAATGAGATAAACATTCAAAGTGACAAATAGCCTCAAAAATCTCACAATAAAAATATACTTTGGGAATCTTCTCACACATACATGGAGTGGGTTCTATCCTAGGGTCCTTATTTGCTTATTGTGTGACTGAGAGAGTCAATCCCCTTCTACTCTATCTCCAACCTCTCTTGGCCTCTTCTATTTGCAGATTTGGCAAAGAAGTCTCTATCTTAGGCTCCCTCCACTTCCCATGCGTGGCCAGGCGGTGGTGGGAGGATGGGAGGGTGGGAGCAGTGAATGTACTACAAACCACATAGATTTTAGGGTTCTCTGCCTGTGCAGATCTGGTTTCAGATCCTGGCTCTGCCAGTTTTTAGTTCAATATGCTTGGAGGAATTACTATTCCTCAGTTTACTTGTTATATTGTCACAGAGATATAAAAAGCATCAAAAAGTATATTTACATGTTGTCAACCTTCTATGGAAGTTGCTTTGTTTGCTCTGATGTTCAGCATGAGAGGTAATTATGAGGCACACGGGAATCTCAACAATCAGAGAAAGAAGCAAGGAAATTTTCTTTATTAAGGCAAGGAAGTGATTGATGATTTGCCCCAAGATTGGAAATCCAAAGGGTTACTCATCTGTGTCCCAGAAATTTCTGTTGGCTTTCCCCTCTGTGACATGGAGATAGTTGTAGAATTGGAATATGAGGCCTAGGCAGGGAGTTAGAAGAGATTGGGCAAACAGTTTACATTGCATCTCATGTGGGGATTATTTCTCCTGACTTCACCAACTTGCAAGAATTAACTAAAAACAGATCCAAAAGCACAGGACGCAGATCATGCATGGGGCATAGACCATCCATGAGCATTGGTTAAGTTGGGCAGACTTCTTTTTCCCTTCTGATCACATGGCTAGTAAGTAGCATTTCCATTACTCCCTTGCTTCCCTTCTTCCTTGCTTAGAATCTATGGTCCATCACCATGATCAGCCTCTTCCCTACAACTCAATTCCTTTATCACAGTCACTTGCCACACCCAATAGCTGGCTGGAACTAGCTCTCCACCTACCTTGTTCCTGTCCCCAACTATAGAATGAGTTTAGATTAAAAATATACAACTACATTTTCATTTGTAACCATAACTCTCAAGTATGCCCTCAGGACTCCCTAGCAATGCTTTGGTCAATTTACGATCCACATTCAGGGATATCTATTTTATACCTCCTCCCCACCCTCCTCAAGTTTCTCATTCCCATTCTGCTCTCTGTTGATGACCTGATTATTTGACTGATAACACAAAACAATTAGACATGGAGCTACTTCACCTTCCTGTAACCAAATCTACTTCCCCAGCCCCATCTGCATCTAGACTCTCTTCATCCCTCCAGTTATGGGGGTGAGCTGTCCTTTCACCCATCTATGGCCAGTACCTCCTTTTTGCACTGGATCCCTCCTTCTCTTGCCTAAAGGATGACTTGTCACTTACAAGGAACTTGACTTTCCTTAGCATTACTGGTGAATTGGATTATTCCAGTTAGCATATGATTGTGTTCTTTTATTTTTTTTAAAGATTTTTAAAATTTATTTATTCATGAAAGACACAGAGAGGGAGAGAGGCAGAGACACAAGCAGAGGGAGAAGCAGGCTCCATGCAGAGAGCCTGATGTGGGACTGGATCCCAGGACTCCAGGATCGCACCCTGGGCCAAAGGCAGGCACTAAGCCACTGAGCCACCCAGGGATCCCATATGATTGTGTTCTAATATATCCTGTCTGAAGTAAAAAACAACCACACCTGTTTTGAGCCTCATTGCTCTCCAACTCTCTAACTTCTCTCTCTCTCTAGTATGTATATTTTGTATCTATATCTATAAAGCATACACACACACACACACACACACACACACACACACACTTCATTTAATATCTGTTGCTGACCAGATCCCCATCCAGGGCTGCAGGACTTATCCCCCCAACTGCTCTGAGTGCTACAGCTGGGAGTCCTTAGTTGCCAGCTCTTTCCCAGAATTGCTTTTAGAGGGGAAGGGCCTCCTGCCTAAGGTCACACCACCTTCCAGAAAGCCCTCAGTCAAGGACTGGCCTGTGCATTGGTCTGAAGGTGAGGGCCCTCACATTCCAAAGAGGGATCTCTGAAGGGCAATCTTAGCTTCAGAGCTCTCCATGGGTGCACCTACATTGCAACCCAACTTCTGCTCAGTCTTCCTTCCTTTCCCTCACAGGAGTTAAGCTTGAGAGCTGTTTTCAGGCAACTTCCTGCACACAGATGTTCATCTCCGAGTCTTTTCCTGTACTACCTTCATTAAAATATAAGTTCCATCAGTGCTGGGACTTTATCTGTTTTTCAGTCATATGCCAGAATTTAGAACAATACGGACCTGGTACATAATAGTTTAGAACACTATGTATCTGCATAGCAGATGCTCAATAAATAGGGGTAAGTGAATGAAAAAATGGTAGAGCTGGCATCATACCCAGTTCTGCAAGATTCAAAGCCAGTGCTCTCTGCCCCACAAACACTACTGCAAAGACACTTTCAACTTATAACTTTGAAATCCAATTCAATTTGAAACTCTGCCCTTGCTTCTGCATGCACCTAGTACCAGATGAGACTTGCAGTTAGCTAACACACAAAGATTAATTGGAAGAACTCGTTCTCACAAATGGTAAACCTGAGGGAGCTCATGTGTGGCCATGTAATTACTTTGGGGGCATTGACACATCAGAAGGCCCCTGGAGGGTCCAGAATCCGGCTCAGCCTAAGAGGTTCCCATCTTTGAATTTCCTTGGGCCTCTGTCACTTGAAGTCAAACGACATCATTTTAACAAATTTTGAAAGTGTGAATAATTTCTCCTTTTCTTCTGCCTTGGTATGTAAACCGATATTATAGACTAGAATATTTATCATGTTGACAGCTCCCGCCTGCTAGATTAGATTTTGTTAAGAGCTGAGTTTTCCTCTGAGAGCATTCAACTCCGTATCTTCCTACTCTTGCCTTCCACTTTAGACGCTTTTGATACTAGCTAGCTCTACACCAGAATAAAATGGGAGGCAGCCAATAGAAATAGCTGAAGATATTGGCCACCTTCATTTCAGACTAGTGGAGAAATACAAATTCAGTTACTAAATAAAAAGCCACTTCAGTTAAAGAATGATGCTGTATCTTCCCAATGGCTCCTGTCAAATCCACTGGATTAAAACTCGCAGCACTGCAGCTCATATTCCAGTGATGTGTTTAGTACTTACTTTACCAAATCACTAGGAAAGCTATGTGCCATGACATCTGTCCAAATGCAGAGAATCAAACTCTGATTATGCAAATCTGATAGCAATGCAAGGACATTAGTGAGACAGGCTACTTTCACTGAATAAAATGTCCTTGGCTTTCCTAAGTAATTTCTTGACTTGACTTCATCTGGTTCTCTGCAAAAGCCAGAGATACAGCTGTCCTTCTGTTTCAGGGAAGACCATAACTCAAATGAATGCATTCACAAGCACATGATGTTTCAGAGCAGCCATGCTAGCTTTGCCACAGTCGGAATAAATGTGCAGCCATTTCCTTGTCACAGGTGAGATGGAAGACGGGAGGTGTACTGAGATACTCTTTCCTGGCTTTGTTAAAGATAAAAATCATTTTCCCAGTTAAAGCAATACCGAATAAGACTGGATGCCATCTCTGTTTCTGCAAAATTGTAGTAAAGGGGAGCTCAGATTTCTCTGAAAGAAGAGGTCAGGCCTGCAGAATTATTCACTATCTACAGACTGAGCATGGAGCTGCCTATCATGATTTCAGGAAATGAAAGCCACACAAGGCAGGTGGAATTCAGAGGTAAACACTATCAGTTTGAAAGAGGGAAATATGGTGTCCTCTGCTCTTTCTACTGAGTTATTTTGAGACATTGGAAGACAGTGGAGAAACACAGACAATATTAGAAATGAAAAGCAACCCCCTTTAGAAGAGCAAAATCACAGTGTCAGGATGAGACTGAACCTGTCAATTTCCAACCATCATTGAAAGGACAAAGAGCCCATTTCAGGGAATCTTCTACAGATGTTCTTTTGATAGCTGTTTCTTTAATTGTCAATTGGGGGCTCAGCTTTTTATAATTTGGTTTCCCAGGAAAAGCATCATCTTCTCTTAGGAGAGTAGTTAGTACCTTTGAGATTTGTAGAATTCACTCTCGTGCAACGTGCTCATCTCACTGATGTTAACTTCAGAAGGTAACAAGAATGTGGAGAATGACCCCTCTCCTCAACAGCCTGCAGGAACTCATAGACCCCTCCTGTATTTTCAGTGCATGGGGTGTTCTTAAATTACTACAACTCCTTCCACTTTGCATGCAATTGAGAATATTTTCTGCTTCAACGTTTGAAATTATAGTTCTGTCATAAAATGTGGCCCCTTGCTGTTTTGCTTAATCCATATGCTCTCTGTTGTCCTTTATTTTCAAATACTGGTGACTGAGCTATTTGAACCAGACCTCCCAGTCAGAAGCAGGGTGACAGGAATTAACAGTAGAAGGGAAAGCTCAGGTCCTTTTGTGGGTTTGGGCGGGGAGGGTGGGGAGAAGAGAGGCTTAGGGAGGGGGGGTGATATCAGAGGGGAGACTTAGAGACAATGCACAGAATACCCTTTGATCCTACCCTTAAGCTCTTTTGTAAAACCTAATCTCCAAAGATTTTAGTTTAATTTTGATTATAAACAAAATATCTTTCTACCAATGGTAATTAATAAAATTAGAAATAAGAGAAACAGACCAGCTGGTTTCCCTCTTCTTAATTAGGTACCTCTGATTTATTTAATTATTTGTTTGGCTCTTCATTCTATCACGTGTCATTCCACAAAAGACTTCATATGGCTTACAGGGGAAAAAAGTTATATATAACAAAAAATATCAAAGCAGGTTAAAGACAGAATAGAACGGCAGGACCCAGAGAGTAATTCAGCAGGTTATAAAGGCCCATTAATTTTATTACAGGTGAAAATTTGGCTCTGAAGTTCTTTACACTTAAAAGGAAATGAACAACACAGTCCTCATGGAGAAAGAAGGCACATCAATTGTGCAGAGGGCGCAAGGCTTTTCCTAACACTTGGTGTTAGTTAAAGAAATTTCTTACTGAGGGCTTCCTTCAGGAAGGCCCAATGACACAATGTCCTTTACAAAATGAAAATGCCAGCAGCAATTTTAAGGGTAGATCTTCCTCCAGATTGTTCATAAATTTGAGTTTTGTAAGGCAAAATCAATCTTAAGGGTGTTTGTCACTGGGGAGGTCGGGGGGAGACAACAAATTTTGGTCCTAAGTTATCACCTTTCAATTTATCACTTTTGTCAACTGTGGACTGTTTCACTTGAAACTTTCTCAAATAAAGGCCAATCTCAGTTGCGGAGAGAATGTAGTAGAAACCGCAGACCGCAATGCAACTTGGGCCAGTGTAATGTGGGTAAAAGTGACAATGGCCCAGTTTTGCACCTAAGGCTTATGTGTGGCATTGTGTGCTTCCACTTCCCCCTCTGAGAACTTCTGATCTCAACTAAAAGGTCATGCTTTAAGTAGTTGCTGCCCTGTTAGCCTAAGCCACAAAGCCTAGCTGGCCTTGACTTGAATAAGACCTGACTCCAGCAGACCTGAAGACTCATGAGTAAAAAATACATGCTTATGAGGTTTTGTAGTTATTTGTTAAATAATGCTATTAAATAGCATTATTGTGGCAACAGCTTGCTAATACCCTGCCTTGACTATGCCACAAAGCTGTTGTGAAGGTTAAGTCAGAGAATGATCAAGAATATTATTTGCATAACCAAATTTAATGGGTGAGTTATAATTGTTTACCTCTCTGATGTTTACTTCAATATATGGCTTATAGAGTTGACAGCAGACCTGCCTTTTGCCTGCTGGCAAATGAACTGATCCTGCGAGAGTCACACACCCAGTAAGTGCACGGTAGAGAAGGTGGTTCGTTCTGCTGGACATTAAGAGCCCCTTTAGTTGACATGTTATGTGGACCCTTGTGTATTGGCACACACACTGTGTATATTTGGCCCATCATACACAGATGGGAGAGTGAGCTGAGACCATTGGCTGGAGTGACACAAAAGGACAATCCAGAAGATGCTCAAAGGACTAGGACAAAATAGTAAAGAGCTACCAAGAGGAGTCTGGAAACCCAAGTGCAAGTCTGGTGGATCTACTGTTAAGCACTAATCATTTGATATGTTGGAGATTACTTTGTTCAATCAGTAAAAGTCTGAGTTATCTACTTATCCTTTCCTGGGGGAAACCATGGGAATTATAATGATAACATCCACATTTCTGCATATTTTATTTAGGCTACTTTGGCCATCCGAGCCCAAATTAAATACAATAAACATTAAGTGGCTACCAACAATTTCAGTGCATATTTATTGGGTACCTACTATGAGCCAAATACTATGTGGCTTCAGGAATAAGCAGGATAGACCATTAGACATGGGTAAATATATGCCACATTATAGAATAGAGGACTGTATTCCATGAAAACTAGGATGTATAGCTATCGCTGATGGGGACCAGGACACGCCACCCCAAAATATGCCAGTTAGGCATAAGAATTATTTTGAGCTGAACTCATTTGGGTTCCTGATATCCCTACTTTCCTAAAAGCAGAGACTCTCCAAAGAATTCAACTGTCAAAAAGTCCCCAACTTTAATTTCTCTTCTGGGAAAGCACCACATTCAGACGATATTGTCACAAACTATCATATCTCCCATCCCATCTCCTAAGAGCCCATTTATCTTTTCAAAAAGTCATTTGCTTTTCCATAAGTGCCTTCACTTCCCCTCTTTTTCTCCTACTAACTTAGTTATATAGGCACCAAATTCCAACCACCCCTTTGAGTTGCTCTCATGTATTAATAGGCACCACGCACATGTTAATAAACTTCCGTTTGCTTCTTTCATGTTAATCTCTCTTTTGTCAGCCTAATCTACTGGGCCCCAGCTGGAGAATCCAGGGTAGAAGGAAAACGGTATTTTTTCAAAGCTTATCTTCTACTATATGTTTTAGCAAGTTATATGCAACACCTTTTACCTAGTTTTTATGGGCTAAAATAGTACAGCAATACTGATGGCATAAATAAAATTGACTTCAAATCACAAGCATATTATTACATGGGTATCACTACTACAGTGACATAATTTCCAGGGTCAGCTATTTCTCTGTTAAATTAAAATTAAATTATGGACACTATGTGCTAGGCACAATAATGGGAGCATCCTAATAATCTGTGATTCTTACCATAATTCTTTAATATTAACTCCACTTTATAGATCAGGAAACAGGTTCAAGGGGATAAAGTAACTTGCTTAAAGGGCTGCCAGAGTCCAAGTAGATTCCTTTTTTGTCTGCATCCTGCTACCCTCATAGTTTATTTACTGTGCTCCATATGGTGCAGTCAGTAAAAAGCAAATGGCAACTGGAAAAAAAAAAAGCCCAAGTTGCCTGCCATTTCTCTTCTTCATAGCTAGAGAAAGAGTTTACTAACATCACTGTCAATGATCATAAAGCGAAATGTCCTAAGCCTTAAATTTGCTTTTCAAATACCAGTATTTCAGAGGCAGATTACCTGACTCCAATAATATGCCTCAAACCTTGCACTGTATGTGCAATGAGAGGGAATATTTTCATCCATTATAAGAGACTTGTCAGGGGAAAATATTTTCCTGGTATCATACCCAAGAGAACAGCGTGTGGAGCAACATTATCATATTTTATTGAACTTTCATATACTCCATGCAGTATAATGTATATTTTATCTTTTGAAAAGCCGTGGTAACATATCTAAAACTCAAAGTACTTTCTAATAATGCTGCATGCACATTAATAGCATTAGAAACAATTCAAAGTGCTCCAAGAGCCCACCAGTCTGTGCTACGAATGAATATCCTTCAGTTACAGGAGGGAAAGCTCAATCCTGTGGCTTTGCTCACTCTTCATAGCAGAGGACAGGTGGAAGCAAAGGGGCATAGTGAAGGGCATCCATTCATAAAGGGTTCTTCCCAATTGGCAAAATGGGGGGGGGGGGAATGTCCTGTGCACTGGGAGTTAAATACTAGCTTAGCTTAATTTGCATATTCTTCTAGAATCACAAGGGTATTGATTCAGCCTCTGAGGGACAATTTACATAAAGGTTCAGGGCATTCTCAGGAAACAGCAAAGAGGACTTTGGAACTCAAAATGACAGTCTCAAGTAAAGAGAAAGAAACCAATTGTTGGTAGTTGGGGGCTTGGAGGATGGGTGAATTACTTAGAGGTGGGAGAGAGTAGAAAGACACATGTTTTGGGTGAGGTAGTCCTCTGTTGGTGCCTGAGAACTTCACTTCTGATTCCCACCAGGCAAGGTCACTTTCAAACGGTTTCCAGGGAAGACCCTAGGGTCTTGCTATAAACATTTTGTCAGAGGATCCTATGGAATTGGAAAAGCCATGCTATCTTCTAGAAGCTCCAAAGAAAGTGGAAGTCCATTCAAAGTCAGACCAGTTGGGCTTGGGAAAAATGTCTTCAGATGCTTTGGAGATACACCACTGTCAGGTTGGGAGTGACAGTACACATTTCAGCAGTCCCTGCAAGAGCCATGCAGAGTACCAGTGGGTGGGCGGAAGGGGCGGAGTGACCCCACCTGCATAGGCATGCCTCCCAGGAAGCTCGAGTCACCCAGAACCCCAGAGAAGGAAGAGACCTGGGAGGCTGGGGTAAGCTCCCAGCAATGGTCTTGAGTGGGGATGGGAGCTAAAAACCATTGTTATTTTCAGACTCTGCTTTGATTGTTCTATTCCCGACATGACTTGAGAGCTGAGGGTCACCTCTGAATTCCTTTCGGTCTTAACACTGGATGTGGAAAAGAACAAACCTAAAATTTCCAGCCATTATCATCATTATTATCCACAGAGAACTAAGGGCAGGCTGAGAAATGAATGGCAGGGATGTGCCAGCTTTGCCCCTGTTAAATTATGCACATCATATGAAATGACTTACAGGATGAGTGCCCAGGAGAAACAGGGACAGGCCATTTACACTGACCAGTCCTCTGAGGCTCATGACTTTAAAAGTTTCTCTTGATCTGCTGTGAGCCCTGCAGAACATGGAAATGTGCCTATCAGAATCTCCACCGGGCTATTCATGTTCTTTGAGGGAATACCCTACATACAGAAATACCATGGTGTGTCTTCAGCATAAAGTAAGAGAGAGCAGAACAAACAGAGGACACAGAGAAAGCATTGCCACCTTCTATACAGAGATAAAACACCCATGTCTGTGTCCTAGAAATTAAAACTGTATGTCTTTCTCCTGACTCTATAGCTGCCAGATCTGGTGCAGTGATGACAATAACTATCTGGGGCATTTTATGTGGTACTTTTTTGATGAAGGATGTAGGAAAATTAACTACCCATTTAGAAACGACATTCAGTACGTGCTCTGCCAGGAGAGCAGAGCGGCAGCCAGATAACAAAGCAGACCTACAGCATCACCTCGAAGGATAAAATATGTATGATGCTAGAGCCAAAACAAACAGGCTGCAGAGATGCAATTAAGAGGCAGAACATGGCAAGAACCCAGCACAGGGCACCACCTTCCCTCACTCTTTCAAATGATGGCAAATAGAAGGAAATTGGCCGAAGGTCAGGGCTCTTCTGATCCCATACCCTCATCTTCCTAAATCCATGATATAATGGAAAATATTTTTTCCCCATCTTCAGCTTTAGTGCAACATTCTGGAAAGGAACACAGTGTTTTCAGCAGACAAGCTAAGGTTGAAACTCAGCTCTTTTTCTTGTCTTCCCTATAACTCTAGGTAAATTATTTAACAATTGTACATTTCGGCTTCCTGGTCTGCAAAACTGACCATCTCAGGTTGTTTGGGGAATTAAATGAGATCAAATATGTATGTATAAATGGATGTGGTAGGTACTCAATAAATCTAGTTCCTTTCTCTCTTCCCATCTATTTGTGATTCCAGGATCTGGGGCATTTTTTGCACTTATCTATTTATCATTTCATTCAATAAACATTTATCGAGTGCCTTCTTTGTGCCATGCACTTTACTGCTAACCAGAATTTGTCAGACACGGCCACGAAAAGAAGTGAGCCAAATGAGCCCAGCCTGCAGGTTGAAAGTGGACTACGCTTATGTAGGACCCTTTGCCTCATAGCTGTTGGTGCTTTCAACACATAATCCATGGGGGAAATGCCAGACCACATGGTAATTAGCAAGAACAATATGTTCCTCCAAACAGATTTTGTTGCTCCCACATGAATTTGCATCAAAGAACTCTGACTATCGTTAATTCACCTCTGAAAGGTGATCAAGGTATACACTTTTCTCCTCACTTTGAAAGAAAAATGAAAAGCTTTACCAAACGTGTGATTATGGGTGTTTGTGTAACATTTGGCCTTCTTCTGTCTTCATAATCCCTTGAATTTTATATTTCTAATCACAGAGTGTAGCAATCCAGAACACAGAGAGCAGTTTAACTATATTAGTGAAGTTAGTTATTTATATATTATCTGTGATCACTTGCTTTCCTCCATTACATTCTTCCAAGTGTGTAACTTATAGTTATTAACTTTCAGGAAGCCCCTATATATCATAGCATCATACCATTAAGCCTTTTGGAAATTCATCACAAATCAGTATATAGATGACACTGATGTCTTATTGCTATTCATTCCTCCTGGGCCGTTTTTAGCAGTTCATTTTTTATATCCCTGCAGTGCTGAAATATGGCTCACTCCAGTATCTGTCCTTTTTGTAATCACAAAAGGAAAGCTTGGCAGTTGTTGTATATTACACTCTTGAGAAAAATGGTAGTAATACTTCGAATTGATTGAATGGCGTGGACTCAAAACTGCCTGGCACAGGGCTACTTCCTCACTCTTACTCAGATTTTTTTTTTAAATCATACCTTTTAGATTCAGAAACTGTGAAATCATCATCACAAGGCAATGTGTTGAATAAGGATCACTTACTTGGAAAAGCCCAGAAGCTCCTCCCCATTGCCTCCCTTTGGGCCTGCAAATATGTTTACAGCATGTGTTTACAGTGTTGCATGCTATTCTGCTGGAAACATACTCTCATTGACAAGAAGCTGGAGATGAGAGGATGCCTGGGTGGCTCAGTGGTTGAGTATCTGCCTTTGGCTCAGGTGATGATCCTGAGGTCCAGGTATCAAGCCCCACATCAGGCTCCTTGTGAGGAGCCTGCTTCTTCCTCTGCCTATGTCTCTGTCTCTGTCTCTCTCTCTGTCTCTCATGAATAAAGAAATAAAATCTTAAAAAAAGAAAAACAAACAAAGAAAAGAAGCTAGGGGATGGGGTTGGGGAATTGGGGTTGTGAAATAACCCGGGACAGCCCTAGTTCTGGAGCTTGGCAGCTTACACCAGAAAAGTTGTTGGTGACACTGCTTTGTGAATGCCAGGGCATTGGGTGAAAGCTGTCCCTATATGCCAATCTTACTTTGCAAAGACATGATTAGGAGAAATGTACTTGCAGAAAGCAACCAAGTATAGAAGATGTATTAAAAGAGGAATCAGAATGAAGGTAAGGAAAGTCAGAATTCCATTCAATCATTTCTATGCTTCCCACCTCCTCCATAGTTAGTGGCAACTGGGACTGGGGAACATAAAACATAGGGGAGCCAAGTGGAGTGATAGTTAAGGAGGCCAAAACATAGTCATTGGAGTCATTTCCAATATGAATATTTGTAGCAAATTCAACACTAGCTATAATAGATGCTGTTAGTGATCCACTAAGATCACCAGTGGATATAGTGAATAGGTCTTTCCTGGGATAGTGGGCAGGTCTCTCAGCTTCTATGAATGTTGGCTACAATCAGCATCCTCCTTCTTGTGGAAATTGGCCTTGGCCTATAGGGACTGTGGTACACTGGTAAATATTTATCAACCAGCTTTCTAGGGGAAAAATGGCCCTGTTGAGTAGCATTTGCAGATTTCTTTGGTATAAACACACCTACCATGGGGATCTCAAGTTGCCAAATTGATGTCACTGAATGTAGACGTGGGAAGAGATGTTCAGATGGGCTCTGGAAAGCCAATATGAGCAAGCTTCTCCAGGGCACCAGGGCACCATGGCACCATGGCATAAGAGCCTCCTAGCCTGGGAACACCAGGGAGGTTATATCCACATTTGGCCACCTCCCTGGCCACTAAGGATGAGTGGAAGGCTGCTAGAACAGTGATGCCATACATGCTTGAGCTCCATGGGATCAGGGTCCAGATGGACTCCAGTTAGACTCCTATATTTGCCCAACTTCTCCTTGCTCTGTTTCCTCCACTCCTGTGCAACTCTCACTTAAGAACACTTTCTCAGGCAGCCTGGGTGGCTCAGTGGTTTAGTGCCGCCTTCAGCCCAGGGCATGATCCTGGGGACTCAGGATCAAGTCCCACATCGGGCTTCCTGCAAGGAGCCTGCTTCTCCCTCTGCCTGTGTCTCTGCCTCTCTCTCTCTCTCTCTCTCTCTCTCTCTCATAAATAAATAAAATCTTAAAAAAAAGAACACTTTCTCAGCAATTCATTGGTTCAAGAAGCTACATCTCAGGCTTTAAAAATTTGGGCTTAGGGGAAGCATCAGATTCTGAAGGGGTGATGCAGCACTTATTTTAAACTGATAATTTTGCCCACATCTTATTCTATCAGAGTCTCTCAAGCTTAAAACGAATAATTTTGGAGTCATCAAGCACTGAGTTGATTTCTATATTCAAGCCTATCTAGCACATGAACACTAAATAGTAACATGCTGTACATACTGCATAATCCCTTCTAACCCAGCATAAGCCATGCATGTAGCTCCCAGTGAGAAATCAGTGAAAATAGCTACTTGGCTTTAAAAAAAATACATCTTTCTCTCAACTAAAAAAAAATATATATATTTTCTGAATATTTCAGAGGAAAATGCAAATTAAGAAAAATCTATGCTCCACAGAATTTGATGTGAAGCACATTTGTGATATGAAGGTGGGAGAAAATATTTTCAGGCAGGTGAGATGCTGCTAGTTTGACAGGTTTCTATGGACTCTGACACCCAAACTGTGCAGGTGTGTATGTTTTAACTTCTTAGTAAAAATGAGATCATGCACCTTCACATATGATATTACATGTAAATATGTTTTATATATATGGTAAAAGCATGTGTGTTTCAGGGCTAAGGGCCAGAAATGACTAATATTATATTGTGTCACATCTCATGAAGATCTTAGTAAACACAGAAAAGAATCTGTTCAGAACATGAAGTAGGCCATGAGAACATTAACAAAATGTTTTACTGAATAGACATCAAGTTTATTGTATGAAAAAAAAAGAGATGCTAAGCTGAACTACCTTACCACTTAACATTTTTTATGTACCTTTATAAATAAAAATTGTATATATTTAAGGTGTGCAACATGAGGAATTGATATTCACATGCATTGCTAAATGACTACTATAGTCACACTAACACATTCATATACTCAGAGTTAGCATTTTCTTGTTGCTGGAAAGAGCACCTGAAATTTACTGTCTTTGCAAATTTCCAGTATTTCATATGGCATTATTAATTATCGTCATTGTGCTCTATGTTAGATCTCGACACTTACTCATCCTACGTAACTACAGCATTGGGGTGCGGAGGTGAGGAAATGGAAAAATAAACCGGCTACTCTTAACATTTCATACAGTGTGGATCTTGGCCCTAACATAGTACAGAACAAGGGATTAAAATGTCTACATTCTAAAGGGATTAAAATATAAGATATTGGAAAGAAATTGATTATTTCAATTATTCTTAATCCTTCATGCAACATTAATAAAGTTGTTTCTATATGACATTAATTTTTCTTATGAAAATTGGGGCACCTGGGTGTCTTGATTAGCTAAGCATCTGACTCTTTTGGCTCAGGTCATGATGTCAGCCTCCTGGGATTGAGCCCTGCGTCAGGCTCCGAACTCTGTGGGGAGTTTGCTTAAAGATTCTCTCCCTCTGCCCCCTCACACATACTCTCTCTCTCTCTCAAATAAATAAATAAATAAATAAATACATCTTTAAAAAATAGATTTGCATTAAGAAAAAGCCTGATAGTTGCTCAGATGTTCAGTTGTTTATGATGCACAGACTCCCAGAATCATACTTTTATTCTGGTTTTCCAGTTTTAATGTTTTTTTGTTGTTTCAGAAAAGCAGAACTTAGAAGAAAATTTGTATTTTCTTAAGCTGTTCACACAGAATCTACTTCATTTCTTTCCCCTGAAGTGATGGGGATATTATTATTTATTTTCATTTTCAGACGGAAGATACTTGGTTTCTAGGCAACGACAGCCCTTTAACTGGACTCAAAGTCTCTGAAGTTCAGGTAGGGAGAGCTTGGCTGGTTTATACAGCCAAATGATTAGGCTTATGAGGAGCAGATTGGTCAATTTCAGAGCCTTCTTGGAGAGAATGTACAATCGACATCAGATTTTTGATATCAAAATTCAGAACTTCTCTTGGATATATGACTGTTTCTGTGCCGCCCAGGTGTTTTGCCAGTTTTATCTTCTTGCCTGTAATGGAGACACTTGTTCTGCAATGCTTGAGAAATAAGACAAGCTGGGAGAAGTCTGTAAAAATTAGGTCGTGTTTTTCCCTTTTCTCCTGCTCTTCTCTCTCCTTTTTAGACGAATGGCAAGAGAGCCGAACTACAAGCAGTGTATGTGAACAAGATATTTTGTCACCTACTTGAAAGGGCAGTTAATTTGTAAAATGCCTATTGGTTTCATCTGTTGAATCAAGTAACCAGACAACTCAGGTGGTACCATGTGATGGACACTTAACATCCATGAAATTCCTGGAGGAATTTATCTGCCTCTAAACTCATTAGATTTCTTAAGTGCTGCCACCCAAATCATAGACTTGTCAATCCTTCTAAAATGTGTGAAAGGGGAGTCCCTATTCCACTCTGATGAAGAAGAGAGAAGGTACAGGTTCCTGGGTCACATGTACCCAGGATCAGGAGGGAGGAGGGAGGTAGGGAATGGGGGGGCAGAGGAATGGGGCAAGGAGAGTGGTAGAAAAAACACTGGGATGGGGAGAAAAGGATAGGAGAGCAAGTCATAGTGACTGGGAAGAGGAAGGTAAATGAGGGGAGGAAGAGAGAGAGACAGAAATACAAAGAGAGACACCAAGAGGCAGGAAGGAAAAGCCAAGTCTTTTCTGAGACTCACCGAAGGAATGAAGTAAGACACAAAACTAGATATACTTATAAAATACTAAAGCCAACATCCAGGTATTTCCTTCAAACACTTGCTGGAAGACTGCATTGATTTTCTGGGAGATGTCAAGAGAGACACATTATAAGCAACTGCCAAGATGGTGAGCAGTAATCCTGAGCCCAGGTCTAAACTACATGATGTCAACCACAGAATGCCTTTGCTCCAAGGCCATTTCCAACTTAGGATACAGCATCAGTCTCTCACATTTCGCTTATCTTTCATCACTTTTCAGCATGAGGCACTGAAACTTTCCACTGCTTGCAAAACACTCTGCTAGAGCATACACCCAAAAGCTTTGGCCTTCTTCTTTATCTTTAGTCAAAGTCCTTTCTTGTACCATTCATTTTGCCTTGGAGCCTCCATTCTAACTACTCAGAGAAAAATTCTCTCCTTTAGGAGAAAGAATCTGGTATCCCAAACTTTGAGGAGTAATTTTGATAGAGGATGAGAAAAATGAGAATGCAGGTTTCTTCCAAATCAATGCTAGGGCTTTAAAGGGAGTTCTCCTTTGGGAGATAAATCCTCATTCCAGGGTCAGCCTCAAAAATAGTCCTTGTGCCCATCTAACCATTGTTCGTACAGTTTCCTGACTGGAAGGGGATTCCAGGCCAGGTCAAGGCTCTCCTTTATGCTTGAGCTTGTTCTACAGTAGCAGGTGGACTTCAGCGCCTGCCAGAACTCTTTCTGTGCTGGGGTTCTCAAAGAAACACATGAAGGTCATTCACCCTTCATGTGGCCTGAATTCTTATTCTGAAATATAGTCTGGTCCACACCATTTCCAAACACCAGTGCTGGTTTTCTGTGTCTGAGGCTGCACAGGACAGGTACAATTAGAAGGCACCTGTAATTAAACCTTAAAATTTCATCCTTTCAGATAGAGACAGAGAATTAAATATGGAACATATAGAACATTTGATTTTTCTCATCACAACTTTGTTCCTCTTCTTCTGCATTTCACTTTATCAACATCTTTTCCATTAGTTATTCTAATCATCAGCATTGAAGGATCTGACTATAATATTCCAGATACTCTCTTCTCACTGAAGGTTATTATAGGACAATGACCTCACTTATGGAGTAGTACCTTATGTACTATGTAATTAGGTTGAATTGTCTCTTGATATCTTCTCTGTGCTACTTACTCATGCCAAGTACATTATCCATTAACTTCCTCTACTTTTCCACATGTGATTTTACAACAAATCCAGCCCAGTCTGAATCTGTGCAGCTTTTTATAAATAAATGCCTGAGAGAAAGCTTAACCTTTATGCCTACTGGATTTCAAACTTTTGGATAAGGGCTGTTGGCAAGAGAGTTCTGGATTCTTACTTGGTCATCCACTTCACCTCTCAGTATATATATTACTGATTCTAAAGTGAATATTAGTTTCTTTGATGGGGAAACTGCAGTCGGATTAAGTTGAGTTTTCTCACTAACAGCTACCGCACACCTCTGATGGCAGCTGCCACGGTCTGAATGTTTTTGTTCCCCACAAAGTGCATATGTTCAAATCCTAATCCCTAAGGTGGTGGTATTAAGAGGCCTTTGGGAGGTGATCAGGTCATAAGGGCAGAGCCCTCCTGATCCAGACTGGTGCCCCTATGAAAGATGCCCCACAAAGCTCCCTGGCCACTTGCACCACATGAGGACTCAGCAAGAAGGCACCAGCTATGAACCAGCAAGTGGGCCCTTGCCAGAATGAAACCATGCCTGTACCTTGATCTTGGACTTCCCAGCCTCCAAAACCATGAGAAGTAAATTTCCATTCTTTAGAAGGCAGTGACAGTTTGTCACAGCAACCTGAATGGATGGAGACAGCTAACAATTATGGCACAGCTCCTTTACCAGCCACCGGCCTGATAACTGGAATGATTACCTGCCTACTAAGCATGTTACTTCATGTAATTCCCTCCACCACAACCCTGCAGGGTGGGTACAATACAATCTCTCTTTTACAGAGGAGAGAACTGAAGATCAAAGAGAGGTTAGGTTTCTCGTATCTAGGTGGTCAGTGGTAAACCCCAAATCCAAACCTGAAGCAGAACATCTGAGGATAGCTATCCCCGAGCCCGCATTCCACAAACGAAGGTCTACACTGTCTTAATGTTCCTGCTTCCTCTAACTGTAACTTTAAAAGATCTTCTCGTTCTGCAACCTAAATTCATTCTAGATTCTGAAACAATTTTCACAGGTCCTTTCCACTTTCGTCCTTCTCCTTGGCTATAAAGCCCTTTCTCTCATATCTCTTCTATGCCATTTAAAAATATTATTTTTGGCAAAACTCCCTGTGCAGACACATCTGTAGCTTTAAGCTCCTACAGCTTCCTTTTTTTGAGGTACCATTATTTGAAATTGTATTACCATAATTTCGTTTTTAAGAGCCTCTCAATCGTCTTGAGTTACCTTCCATGAGGCAAAGAGGTTACATCTACTTTAACTATGATATTTCAAAAATCCACCTTTTGAAGGTTTTAGGATACATATCTGACAACGCTTTTATTTATTTATTTATTTATTTATTTATTTATTTATTTATTTATATTTTGGCTACTATTTTTTTAAGACGACATATCCACTTTCTTCCAGAAGTTTACTATCCATTCCACTTCACCATGCTGCTTTTCCTTGTTGGTTAGAATTAGATCCAAATAAAGAGACCCTTTATTGCTTCTTTCTGAGAAAGGATATTGTCCGTATGGCAAATCAAGAAATTTATCAAACTGCAAAATACAAACAAGTAAGAATTACATTCACTCCTTTGTCAGCGATTTGAGATCTACACTATCCCACAAGCACATGTAAAATTATTGTGTATCGTTTCTGTACCAGAGCTTCAGTATAAAAAGACCCAGGGTATCTAAAGATAGCTAATGAGTTCCAAATGGGAAAGAATAGTTATCCATAAAAGTTTAATATCAGTTATCCAATAAAAACCAGCACCGCAGTAACATACTTAGATGGCAAAATGGGCCTATCCTTACATTTTCTTCAATCTTTCACACATATATCCAGAACACGTAACATTTAAAGACTCTCTTGCAAACAGTATTTCATTCTACCCATCTCTCCATCTAGCTCACATCCTAGCACCTCCATAAAGCCTGGTTCAGCCAACCCAACTTCTTACCACCATTAAATATCAATGTCAGAATGATTGATTTGCTAATTAATCATTTCACTGCTTCCTTAGGATCTCTTCCACTATTATCTCAAATCATTATTTAAATCAGCCACTGTGATTTAACTTCTGTATATCTATATTTTCTCCCCTAATATATTGCAAAGTCCTTGAAGGAACATAAATGCTTTACTCATAAAAGGTGTCTTAACATAGCCATGTAGACACTGCAATGATTAATTGTGGTCAACTAAATTTTGCTATCAGGTTCATGGGGCGAATTTAAAAATAGAGAAGTGGTAAGACTGTAGGCACCCAACCAATTCACAGTCTTTATTTTTTTAACATATTTCAACCATATTTCAGGAAAAGACAATAACCAAAAATTAGTTTCTAATGACAGATTCTGTTGATGGCAAGGTTACTTTTCATCATGGGACTTTCTCATATTTTTTCCACTTTGAGTCAAAGCAATCATCACTAATTCCGCATAAACCTTTTGTTTGGCAATCAAAGATAATGGTTCAGTTCAAACCAACTAGTGCCATCATAGATAACCTCAGAGATATAAAATGAAAATATGAAAGCACATTCATCATGAGGAGCCCTTATTCTAAGACAGGGAAATAAGGCAAGTAAGACTAATATACTATAGGCCAAGGTTCAGGTCCTAAATAAAATATAAGCAAAGTCACTTAAGAAGGCAAATGAAAAGAGATTTCACCATCCACTAAAGAGATCAAGAGGAGTGTCATGGTGGAGGTAGTGCTGGTACCACAGAGGTTGAATAATAAAAAGGTGGGGATGAGGAGTGCTGAGGTACAGAGGTATGTCAGGTGAAGAGTTATGTTATGGTCAAAGCACAGACCACAGGGAAAGGTGAGATATAGTCAATTAAGAAAAAAGTATTACAATCTCATTGGCAACAAAGGTGGGCATAACATGTTAGAGGATTAGGGCTCTGGAGGGGAGATTTGGGGCCATATTGCAAGGACTGTGAATGCCAGGTTGAGACTTTTATACCTAGTTTTATAGGTAATGATGAGCTTTATTACCTCATATTCATTTAATGGAAAATGTGCAAATGGTCATGTAGATAAAATGTATAGCCTTGTGTTAGATGTCTTCTGTTTCCCCCTTTAAATCTACCTTCACCTCACCCTGTAGCCTGGAGACTGGTTTATACAGACTGAATCAACAGCCTTGTCTTGGTCTCTAAGTTCTCCTCAGAGGGAGGCTGGCAAAGCAGGAATAGGGAGGAGTGAAGCTAAAGTCTTTTGTCCTCAGCTCCATCCCTAATCTCTTTGAAAGGGCCATCTTACATTCTGGAAATCAGAGGTCAAAAGTCAGTGTTGCTGGGCTAACATCCAGGTTTGAGCAGGGATGTGTTCCTTCTAGGGGAAGAATCTCTTTCTTTGCTCTTTTCCAGCTTCTCGAGGCTGCCCACATTCTTTAGGATCATGGCAACACATCACTCTGACCTCTGCTTCCTTTGTCATATCTCCTCTGCCTCTGTCTGTTCCTTATAAGAACCCTGTGACTACCACGGGGCCATCTGGATAACATAGGATGATCTTCTCATTTTAAGATGCTTAACTGAATCACTTATTTAAGATACCTTGTGCTGGGAATCCCTGGGTGGCTCAGCAGTTTGGCGCCTGCCTTCAGCCCTGGGTGTGATCCTGGAGTCCTGGGATCGAGTCCCACATCAGGCTCCCTGCGTGGAGCCTGCTTCTCCCTCTGCCTCTCTACCTCTCTCTCTCTCTCTCTCTCTCTCTCTGTGTGTGTCTCTCATGAATAAATAAATAAAATCTTTTTAAAAAATTAAGATACCTTGTGTCATGTAGGATAACATATTTACAAGTTCTGGGGATGAGGATATGCATATCTTTAGAAGAGGACATTATTCCATCTATCATATTTGTCAACTCTAGGTATATTTTTGCCTGAAATGAAGGAATGAATTAAAAAACCATAGGTGTTTTTCAGATTATTATATTAATGCAAGCTTGTTACAGAACATCTAGAAGCTTTAGGAAAGTAGAAAGAAACAATATTATTCTTAATCCTGGTCTCTTTTCTATGCATAATATGGGCTCTTTTTAAACAAACTGAGATCATTAAGTAAATGACTTTGGATGCTACCTTTTACATGTAACATATCATAAGCAATGCCATGTCACTAACTACTGGGATTTCCATTTTATTAAAAGAGCTTAAAGATGAGGAAGGATGTCAGAACTGATTTTTGGTTAAAATGGTAGGATCAGCAAGTGATTTTAAACTCAGTTTTAAAAATTTATTTATTTATTTATTTGAGAGCAAGAGTGAGAGAGCACAAGAACAAGGAATGGCAGAGGGAGCGTCAGACAGAGAGAGGAAAAATAGGCTTCCTGTTAAGCAGGGAGCTCCACATGGGGGGAGCAAGCTTCAATCCTAGGATCCCAGGATCAAGACCTGAGCTGAAAGCAGATGCTCAACCACTGAACCACCCAGGTGCCCCTAGACTTAGTTTTCATATGTTTTTTTTTCTTTTAGATATTTCAGATCAGCAGAGAAGTTATCTACAAATCACATTTCTTCCATGAATGCTCACCTCTTAACCAGAAACCCTCCAGCACCCACCTGTATTAGAGAATGTCCCGGCAAATATCTAGAGGAACTAACATACCACAAAATGATCAAACCAGGTCATTCAAATTTGCTCTTCAGTTACATTCACACTCTACATTGTTATTTTCAAATTACCAAGATTACCTAAGTAAATAGCACATGAAAATTAACACATAAACACATAATGTACACTCATTTTGGTGTGAGGAAAAAGACAAGAAAGGTAAAAATATATGTGAATCCATACAAGTCCATTGACTATTGAGGGTCTCAATCTTACGACAGTCAATCAGCTTGAACTGAGCTTAAAATATCAGTTGTATCATAATCCAGTTTCCCACATATAAGGATTTTAAATGATTTGAGAGTACGAAGGAAGAATTATCTCCTCCTGCCTACTATGATTCCTGAGTTGATTCAGTAGCTTTACCTAGAATAGATTAATTAACTCCAACATTAAAAACAAAACAAAACAAAACACCTGTTTAGATTATTATGAGTTAAGTTGAATGGGGTCAAGGGTGAGAGACTGACTCAAAGTTCTTAGGACTACAGGCAACCCAACCTTATGTGAGTATTGTTTGAAAAGCACAGTTATTTTAAATTTTGTCCATAAGAGTCCTGTATGTCAGATATGAACAACTGGGTAAAAAAAACCACTCTCCTTCAAGGAAAATAAATCCCAAAATATTGCTTAAGAATTACCACTGAAAATAAGCAACCTAAAAAGCAAAAGAAATACCATTATTCAAGTATAATGAATATACTCTGTTATGTCCCAGACGTTATGTTTTGATTATTATCTAACTATTATTATTCTTTGTATTCTTGCATTCCAATTGAATTTCAGCCTTTGCTCATAGAAGAATTATTATCTAACTATTATTATTCTTTGTATTCTTGCATTCCATAGAATTTCAGCCTTTGCTCATTAAGACAAGCCCTTAATTCATTATTTGAACCCCATGCCAGGTCAAACACATTAAAACAAACACAGTAACACAAGTCAGAGATTGCAGCTAGGCTGTTTCATGTGTCTGGGCATAGGTACACTTAAACACGAGCAGGAATGATGCTAATAGATAAAAGTGTAAAATGACTGGGATGCATTTAACAAACTTATACCAGCAAATCTCAGACTTCAAAATGTGGCACCTTGCCCAAATTCTGCAAACCCTCCCACTCTTACAGTTCGGACTTTAAACCTTTTGATTTGGATACACATTTCTTCAAGGCAAAACTAAATTCACAGCAGCGATTTGAATACTCACTTCCCAAATAACTCCCCAACTCATTAAATACCACCTTTAAAAACCTTGCAAACATGATTTAGCTATTGTCTATCAAGTTTAGACGTTTCATTACCAGTTAGTTTATCCTACTATCATCCATATTTTAGTTTCCACCTTTCGCTAATGCAAAGGAAACCATCAGACAGTTCTCAGCTCTTCAAACAGCTGACAATACGAATCGTGCCAGATATAAATATTTACATTGTCAAAGTAAATGTTTCCAAAATTCCAAACTCCAATGCATTTGAAAATTGATTTGGATCAGGTACACTTTACTGAATTGGAAATATAAAAAAAAAATCACTGTCAACAACAAAAAAATACCAAACCAAAACATTTGAGTGTTTTTTAACACCACACTATCCCCTCGTCTCTTCTTTCCCAATAAATTTTAGGGAGAAGCTGCCTTGAATTAATTATTTTTTTCTTTCACATCAATGTTTTCCTCTAAGATGGGCTGATGGAAAAGTGAGAATTATATATCCATTATTTGTGTTACCTTGATTAACTATGCCACTCTTCCCTACTATGTCCAGCGTACTCTTTATCTAAAAATGCTTTGATCACCTGCCATAACTCAGGAAAGATTCAGTTCCTTAACACAGCCTCTAGATTTGGCACCATCTTCCTTTTCCATCTTTACCTCCTACTTCCTCTTCTTGGTCTCTGTTTCAGGCTGGTTATCTTTCAGCTGATTTCTGGAACTCAGGTACCAACCCTCATTCTGCATTTTTACTGCTTCTCCCCTTTGTTTAGAATATAATTATTCCCTCCATTACCATCTCCAAGAAGGAAAGAATGATTGAAAAGTCAAAATTGCAACTTGCCCTTCCTGAATACTGGTCAGTGAACCTATGAACCTATCCATACTCATGACTTGAATGAGAGAGGTATATGTAGAACCTATGTTAAGCTTCCTTTAGAGTTTATAAAAATAAAACTTTAAATGGAACAATAATTTGGATAGGTTAATTTCTATGGAATCAGAACAATAAACTACATGACCTACATAGGATGTTTCTATAAAAATGCTTCTCAAGTCATATTGAAAATAGCACACAAACACTACACAGAGAAATAGTCTCAATTATGTGCAATGTCTTTTAAAATCTATCTTTTAAAAACTTTGTGACCTGAGTCAAAGTTACTAACATCTCTTAGATAAGTCATTAGAATTTGGGTTTGGTTGGTTTTTTTTTTGGTGATTTATGTAACAGGAAAAAATACATTCCAATATATCAGAAGGGGAAAAAATTACTTACAAACTCCATGGTAAGTAAGGCAAACAGACTGTGTAAGTACAAAGCAGAGCCCAAGAAATGCACAACCTGGAGAATCAGCTGCCAGCAGTAACAAAAGTTGTCCATAATTTTATCCCAATTTCTTGGACACAAATGATTTTCTATCCCTCTTGAGTTTATAATAACTAAATCACCATCAAACACAATTTTCTGTGGGTGTGTATTTCCCACCTTCAACAAACTACTTAATAGTAAAAGGTAGTCAAAAAGAAATTAGCCCACAGGAGAAATGTTAGATCCCAGTGACAAGAAGACCCCACGGGTATTATGCCCTTTCACAAATTAATGAAAAGCACATCATGTGGGGAGGTGAGGGAAGGAGGGATGCTGGTGTGAGAATCACAAAACATAGCTCAGCATTTCTGTGCAGGAGTTAGGATTCTTAGCCAGCAAGATGCCCCTAGAAAGATTAATTATTGATTTTCATATAAATCATCTAAGGTGATTTTTGTTTGTTTTTCCTTCCAAGATGATAAATGTCTGATTTTACTTTTGTTAAATTTTTTCTACTTTGTTGAGGTTAAAAGAAGCCTCAGTAAAGAGATTTCTGAGAGGAGAGATTTTCCCAGCATGATATACTTGGGAAGCAACATTGCTTTCTGACCTTCATGGGATACCAACGGATAGGGCCTCAGGCAACCTCCAGGGAGTACAAAGTAATTAGAAGCATGAAGGTTTGACTAGCTAGGGAGAGAAAGCAAAATTTAGACATAATTATATTTGTTGGCAGTAGGCCTGCGTGGTCTGTGATTTTACTCTTAGATGGAAAGAGAAACTCATACCAGAGATGGAGACCCGGAAGACTAGCTTTCAGAGTCAGTGTCTCCTGGCGTCCTCAACTTCACAATGGAAGCAACATGGCTGCTTACCTTTCTGCCTCCAGTGTTGATGCGAAGGGGCGTCAGAAAGGGGTCGAAGATCATGTGACTGGTCTCTATGTTGACAGGTGACTGCCGTTTCCCCACAGAGCAAAGATTCCAAGCTGAGTTCACCAATCCCCAGAAAGAAGGAACTAGAAACAAAAAGAAACTGTAGAATTAGTATGGGTGGAAGGTTTGAGAGACAGTGCAAAAAGAGCCATGACATGAAAGTGGTAACATCAGAGAGAGCCATCCAGTGTTTCCCACCCATAGAGACCCTTTGAGTGTCACTAGGGTGTTTTTTTTTTTGGCCTGGATCTTGGTCAATTTCTCTAAGTTTTACCTTCAGATTTTCTTGTTTCAGACCCAGTCATCTTGTGGCCTCTTTGATGAGTACAGTTAGCATTAATGGCTTAATGGGAAGATGGCATAGTCCAACCCACACCATCCATTAAAGTACGCCAAATATTGAGTAATTCCTGAGCCGATGGTCAGTTTTCTATGTTGCAGGAATGTATGAGAATCACCCTTGTTCTATATAGAGGGTATTTAAAGCTTTTCAAAGAAAGTATCATTCAACATATATGAGGTATTATTATGTGGGTTGTCAAAACCAAACTGAAGGATTGAATGACTTTTATGACCCCCAATCAATGCCAGACAGGAGCTTGGCAAAATGACTTTGTCTTTGTTTAATCTAGCACTGTGTCATTAACCTAATGTACCAGCAGCTCACAAATGCATTCATTTTATAGGCAGAAAAAAATGACATGGAGTGCTGGGTACAAATATTCAAAGGGGAATCATCTACTCATCTTCTGTATCACATTAAAACACCTATGAAAATAAATTTCTATGGGAATTTCTAGTTATCTTCTTCTAAGAAAGTCAGCAGAATGGGGGGGGGGGGCAATTACCAATTTCATGTCAGTGAAGATCACAGACTATAACTTCAGCCCTTTCCTGCCTCCTCCCTCAGTATTTTCAAGGCTCTGAATCCATGTGTCCAATATACGGCCCTGAGATTTTACAGTCATCATTCACTCATCCATTGACAGTGTCCAAGAATAGTACAATGAGCTTCTATTGCATGTCCAGCCCTTAGTTAGGCTGAATTTCAAGGAAGGCATATATGTACAAGCATAATTACCACACTGAGGGGGAATGGGAGTGGAAGGTTACCGAATGAGGTGAGTGGGTTATGAATCTTTAGGGGAGGGGCACTGAACCCTGACACAGTAGAAGTGGAGTTAGAGAGTGACTTCTGGAGAAAATGAACCTAACAATCAAGCCACAACCCTCCCAAATTCATCTGTCCTCTCAGGAACTCAAATTTATTTATTTATTTATTTATTTATTTATTTATTTATTTATTTATTTATTCATTCATTCATTCATTCATTCATTTTTTATTATTTTTTTAAAGATTATATTTATTTATTCATGAAAGACACACAGGGAGAGGCAGAGACATAGGCAGAGGGAGAAGTAGGCTCTTCATGGGGAGCCTGATATGGGACTCAACCCCAGAACCCCAGGATCACAACCTGAGTGGAAGGCAGATGATCAACCACTGAATCATCCAGGTACCCCAGGAATTCAAATTTAATTCAGTCTTTACAGCAGCCATCATTCCTTTTCATGTCACAGATGGAGAAAATTGAAGCAAGAGAGGTGGATGGCAAATAATTGCCGAAGATAAAAGACCTGTAATTCAGGAGAAAAATCGGAATGGATGGCGTGTCTAGTACCATCAAAATCCAAGATTCTATCAACCTTTTATTTATTATAGGCTGTTGTTGGGTAGAAGTGGGAAGAAAACCAAAAACAAGTTCCTCAGAATCTGAGAGGAATGTTTCAACACCAAAATAAAGTGGGCTTCCTTGTGAAATACGGCACATACTTTATTTGGCTTAACCCATGGCAAAAAGCGCATTGGTTGGTGCCATTCCTTTTAGTTTGAAGAGTTTTGAATTAGTTTTCCAGCTATAATTGATTTTCAAAATGGCAGCCATGGGCAGAGTAATAAAGAGAAGCAAGGGTAGGGGGTGGGAAGAAAGAAGAGAAGGACCTATAGATCCTTGGCACTTTCATTTCCCATGATTATTTAAGTTATGTTACCACTGCAAGTCACTTAACATCTTTAGAAGGTAGCATGCCCTAGCCAAATTATAATATTTAAGGAAGCTCTTGAATTAAACATGTATTTTAAAAAATATAAACTTCTGTCTTCTCTAAACTGCTATTTTTAAATCACTGACAATCCTATACTTATTCCTCAATCATTTCCAGTTTATTATGAAAATAAAGCCTCCATCAGGGCCCGCTCCTACCCATCTTTGTCAGTGATGCACATAAATGTGGCAGATGTGAGGATGCCACGGATATAGCCATGGCACTGTCACAGATTAGCTGTGTGACTTGATAAATCATTCATCTTTTGGGCTTTGGTTGGTCTCTATGGCCTGTGTAGTGAGCTGAATAATGGTCCTCCTTCAAAGATGTGCACATCCTAGTGTTACCTTCCATGGTACATGGTACTGTGCAGAAATGATTAAGTTAAGGATATTGACATGAATAGATTATCCTTGATTGTCTGGGTCACCCCAGTGTAGTCATAAGGGTCTTTTTTTAAGAGAGAAGGGTAGGAGGGTCAGAGACATAGATCCAAGGATGGAAAGAGAGAACAGAAGATCCTAGCACTGAAGAGGGAAGAAGGGGATAGAAGCCAAGATGACTTCTAGAAGCTGGAATGCGTGAAACAACAAATTCTCCTGCTAGAACCTCCAGAAGGAACCCTGGCATTCTGACCCTGATTTAAACCCCCCAAGATTCATTTTGAGCTTCTCACCCCCAAAACCATAAGACAATAAATTTGTGTTAAGTCACTAAGTTGTAGTTACTTGTTATAGCCACAACAGGAAACGTGAGACCATCACTTCTTTGAGAGTCTAGCCATCTATGATGTCTGGGGGGCATTCCCCAGAAGGCAGCTGCACCATAAATGTAGTTAGAGCTAGTGCAGATTGCATTTCATCTAGTCTCATGAAAATCATTACCAAAAATAATTCCAACCCAATAAATGGGTTGCAAGACTGCTAATATATGGCAACACGGGTAGGCAGATGCTGTTGTGCCTTACTAATAAACTTCACACCCCAGAAGCACCCCCACAAAAACACAAACAACAAAAACTTTATGTGAACATCTGCCTTTGCTTTTATTGGGCATGGCATTCTTTATGACAAACAGTTTCAGGGTTTTATATTCCCACTTCACTATCAAGGCCTATATGTCTGGTTCCAACCACCTGCTCAGACAATGGAGGAATAGCTGAGAGGCATTCGCCCCTGTTCATTGGCTCCATTCCTGAAGGGGTATCCAAGTGTGCTCACTACTGGACTGCTCATTTTTAAATCAGCCGCGAATTAACTGTCTTTCAGAAATAGAAGTTACTGTGAAATCACCTGGCCTAAACACACACATGATGTTAAGGCCTTCATGGCAGATGGTAAAGTCCTCAAGCCTCAAGCCGAGGCCACACAGCCAGGGAGAGGCAGCAGGAAACAGTAAGGACCACCACCCACGTCTCAAGATTCCATGTCCGCTCAACTTCCTTTCCTTCCCAGCAGGCTCCATGCGACGGCAGATTATTGTAGCCAAGGAGTTTCAGAGTTAAGCGTGGCCGTGGCCATTGTAAGACTGCTCCTGTTTCTCTTCTGGTAAATCAAAAGTAACATTGGTGCCTATTGTCCAAGCTAAAATAAATTTCAAGTGCAAAGGTTCAAACCAAACTACCTTGAACGTCAACTATGGCAAATAAGATCAAGGTTTTTATTTTATTTTATTTTAAATATTCTATTTATTCATGAGACACACTCACACAAGGGGAGAGAGAGAGAGAGAGAGAGAGGCAGAGATATAGGCAGAGGGAGAAGCAGGCTCCAAGCAGGGAGCCCGACATGGAACTCAATCACAGGTCTCCAGGACCCTGCCCTGGGCTGAAGGTGGCGCTAAACCACTGAGTCACCCGGACTGCCCCAAATTAGGGTTTTTAAAAAGCCATTCAACAATGGCTATATTAGCTAAAAAGGCACCAATCCAGGCAAGAGAGGATGTTCTTGGGTCTCCTCTGCAGGGTCCTTGAGGAGATCTAATGGGGATGACTGTTTAGGAAGAGCGGCTCCAGGGAGGGGTTGCATCCTGGGGCCAGCTGGGCTGGACAAGGTGCTAGTCCCTATGAAAGAAGCCAATGTTTACAAAAATTAAAAAAAAAAAAAAAAAAAAAAGAAGCCAATGCTCTCATAATCCATGTTAAGTGTTGGGAAGATGAAGAAGGTGTCAAAATTAGTCTAGGGAACTTAGGTGCCAAAAGGACCAGACTCAGATGTCTGCAAATGTGGTGTCATCTAGGTTCTAGGGAAATGCATTAGGAGGAAGCCTCTGGAAGCAGGAGGGCATTGGAGACTCTATATTTCTTGTATCATGGGAGTGAGCCAGCAGATTTTAGCTGCAGAGTGAGGCTGGATGCATGAACTAAGGCTTCAAGATTTAGAGGAAGAAACTCTCCCTCCTAATTGGTGCAAAACATCATCTCCAGCATTCTGACACTTAACCATTCTCCATACTATTGTTCCTTCAGGTTGATAAACATCTCATGTCATCCCTCATAGATGGCACTGTACAATGCTATGGCACTGCTTCTATTTCCAAATTTTGAGAATCACTGTTGAGTTACTTTTGTCTTAATTGGGACGTGAGTGTCCCAATAAGTCAAAATTTTAAGCCCTCTGTCGATTTTTACAAGTACCGGTTATTATGGCTTATTGGCTTTAGCTGTGTCTTTTTCTTGGTTGACTGGTACAACTTATTGTTAAGTAAAAAAACTGCAAATGTAAATAAAGTAAAATTGAGTGAGAATCACTCTAACCAATTAATGGACAACTGGTCTGAAATTGTTTGAATGGCATCATCCCTGGCATCCTTTTCACACAATCTTCTAATTTACATATAAACTAGAACACACAACAGACCTGGATATTTTTGCAAATTAATTTTTGCAGAGCCCAAACAATGGTTCTTAACTGCTGCATCACAGCTATGTGTTATTTTGCCAGAACATTTCCCCCATGGCAACGCTGTATTGTTACCATAAACTACAAATCCCAAACAGTCTCTTGGCTCTGGGTCCAGTGAGCTATGAAAGACGCCCAGTGACCGGGATTTCAGCTGCTTAAAATATGAGCCTTGGAAAACCTAAAGAAAAACCTATCAGCTGCTTGTTCAAAATCAGTGAACCAAAAAAGCCCCAGTTTAGTTTATTAACACATCATGGTAACCTCCACACAAAAACGAAAAAGTTCTCACCGAAACAAGAAATAGATTAGGAGAGGAAGGAACCAGAGGAATTGAGTCTGATATTGAGAGTTAAAATTTGCCCTGGGACATTTCTTTATCCTAGAGGTGATGCCCCAAAGTCAGTCTGAGCTCTTAGGCATCCTCTTTATTCATTTGTCCTGAATTTTCATTTCTGGTCTCAGCAGAATTCACAGAGACCATGCTGTTGTGGGCAGGGAGTTTGGCACTTGGAATTAATTCATGCAGCTTCTGAGAATTTGCTGGATCCTATGGGAGCAAGACAAACTTACTTAAAAAGTGTTTACTGGCAGCCTATGACACTCCAGGCATTAGGCTTGACACTGAGAATTTATGCAGCAAATATTTGCTGAGGACCTATTAAGTGCCAAGCCCTGCTATCTGTTCTGGGTAGTCCAGCAATGAGTGAAAACAGCTCCTGCTCTCAAGGATCTTGCAGTCTAGCAGGGAATGTGGGAGATATTGTTTATCTCCACATTTGCATATGTTTATCCATGTAGTTAGCACTTTCAGCTAACTTAATTGTCTGTAGAGACAATTAAGATGGCAATGTACAAGGGCGCCCTGGTGGCTCAGTTGGTCAAGCGTCTGCCTTTGGTTCAGATCATGATCTCTGGGTCCTGGGATTGAGCCCCACATCAGGCTCCCTGTTCAGCTAAGGGGTCTGCTTCTCCCTCTTTCTCTGCCCCTCCCCCAGCTCATGCTCACATGCTCTCTCTCTCAAATCAATCAATCGTAAACAATTTTAAAATAAAAGATGGCAATGGATTAGAGAATAAAGCATGGATGGGGAGGTAACCTAGAATGGGCAGGGATAATTTCTCTGAAAGTAACATCTAATAGCCCTGGAAAAATTCAGGGGAGTCATTCCTGAAGAGTGGCAGGGAAAAACGTGGCCAAGGCAGAGAAGCAGAGCTGGTCTTGTCAGAGAAGAGCCCTATGTGTTCAAGGAACCGAGAGGAAGCCAGTTAACTTGAACCTGATAAAGCAGATGAGGCAAAGAGCGAGATGAGATGAGGCTGACTGGGTAGATGAGGGACAGATGTTTCAGGGCTCTGCTGACCAGTGAGGAGTTTGTATTTGACTCTACTATATGAGAGAGCCACTGAGAGTTTTAGGGAAGGGAGTACCATGAATTGATTGATGAATTAAAAGCATGTATCTGCCTTGGCTGGAACACAGCCAAGAGTAAGCTTGATTATCCTTAGAGTAGTTTGAGTGGGAAAAGAATTGGTTCCCAAGCAACAGTTGGGTTTTTACGTGAATTTAATCCCATTGCTTTGGATTTGTTTAAATTCTATCTCAAAGGCAGAACTAATTGAATGTTTTAAAAACTATTCTCTTCAACATATGTGCCAATAAAATAGCATTTTCCTAGGATTCATCGAGTGCTTTACAAGTCACCATTCGAAGCAAGGAATTTTTTCATGAAGAGACTCCACTAAGGCAATCTTTTCTTGCTTTCAAGCAATAAATGTAGTCCCCAACTTTTCGGCCAAAGGAAAGCAAATGCAAGATGGGAAAATGAATACTGGCATAAAACGTATCTTTGGTGAATTCAATCCTACAAATAAAGCCTTCCACTTCAATATAGCAATCTCTGCTTTAGTGTTATAAAGCACATGAATACATTTTAAATAAGAACTCATATCTTTCCCTTGCTCTTTTCCTCACCAATGCTGATTTACTGTTCTTTTCCCTATTCTCAACTGTAATAAATCTCCACTTTGAGCCATTATTAATAAGCATGTTTAAAATACCTACTGCTGCAGGCTTTTGGGCCCTTTTCTGATTTCAGATTTATTTCATAGGAGGAATAGCGTTTGAATAACTCTTTTGCTTCTGGATTCTTCTTCCGTTGCTAGGACTCTGATTCATATTTCATAAAAGGCATCTAAACAGGGTTTCCCATTCTCTCACTTGGGGATCTCTCAGGGTTTCCAAAGTAACCTATTTAACACATAATCATTAAGTTGTGCATTCATCTGCAAATTAATGAAACATCTCCACTGAGTCAGATTAAAAAAATGCCCCCACTTTTCAGGACACCCCAGATGGTTGGGAAGATAGGCAAGCTGACAAACAGCTAAAATAAAATATGGTAAGTGTTATAATTAAGGTGTGTGAATATTAAAGCTTAAATGTAGAGAGGGGAGTAAACGGACCTTGACCCTTTTGTCATGTGCTAGGAATGCCTTGCTAATAGAGGGGATATTAGAGTTCAGCCTGCAAATGTGAAGAGGCTGTAAGCCACAAGTCTTAAAGCTAGTTAAAAGTTCTAAAATTCTTCCTCACAGAGAAACTTGCCATTCCTAACACCCAAGATGCACTATCATTGGGATCTGAATAACTATTATGCAGAGAGAGTTTAAGTCTCTGGGTCTTCTAACTTCTGAGTTGCAGGGTCATTATTGTATAGGAGAAAGATTGTGAGCTACCATATCCTTACCATGGAACCATGAATAGGTGGCTAGCTTTCTGTGGTCTTAGTTTCTCCATTTGTAAAATAGATTAAGTGGGAACATGTTTATGAAAGGTCTAGCATCATGTGGTTTTTATAAGAAGTATTCCATGAGTGTTGGAGGAGTCCAGTGAGGGGATGCTGGCATCCTGGGGGATGCTGGCCACCCACACTGGTTCCACCACTATAGCATTCCAGAGAGGGAAAAGGTGAGGGATCCAGGCAGGAGGGGGAGCAAAGGCAGCTTTCAGATGCCCACACAACTCAACCCAGATTCAGAGCAGAGAACTGTCTAGATCACAGGACTGACCACTTAATTTCACACCCTGAATGTTAGTGTGCAATTATTTTTTGAATCCATAACTATCAATGTCTGGATAAAATGGGAGGATTGAGCAGTAATATGCATCATCCACAGTGGTTTCAACTCCAAAGAAAACCATTTTTATTTAGCTTTTGGAAGTTGCTGGATTAATTATTTGCATAGCACCTTCATCTGCCTGTTTGTGGTTGGTTACAATGTAGGGACTGGCTTGCACTTCTGAAAACATCACTTGAGGGTGAAGAGAAAGGAAGGAAGAGGGGCTTGCATTCGCTGATCATGCACCATAATCTCTGTCCCACAAACCTGACACATCTTATCTTGCTAATCCTCTCCACAACTTTGTGAGATACTATTATTATTTCATAGATGAGAAAAGTAAGACTTAAAAAGGTTATGTGGTTTTCCAAGGTCACTTGTCTAGTAAGTAAAGTAACTAGAAGTTGAGATCAGTTCCTTTCTTTAGAGTAAACAAACAACCAGACAAAGTCACACATGTGTGGTAGCATGTGAAGTGATACACAAGTGTGTAGGGCAAGAAGTTAAGATCTCCCTCTTCATCCTTCCAGTGACACCCTTGAGGTAATCAGGGTGAACATTTTGTCAGGCATCTTTCATGAAGCTCACATGAATACATCCAAAAATACACCCAAATATATATCCATATATTTAGAGAGGTTCTATTTGTAAAACTGTTTGTTTGTTTGTTTATAGCTAGAGCGCACATGTGAGCGGGGGCAGGGGTGGGTGGGGAGGAGGGGCAGAAGGAGAGGGAGAGATAGAATCTCAAGCAGGCTCTGCACTCAGTGTGGGGTCTGACTCGGGGCTCCATCTCATGACCCTGAGATCATGACTTGAGCCAAAATCAAGAATCAGATGCCACTGACCCACCTACGCGCCCCTGTAAAACTACTTTTTGTTTCAAGTAACAGTATGCCATGAATGTCCTCCATCTCAGCCTTCCCTAGAGCTTCTCCTTCATGTGTTAGGTGACAGAGCTTCTGTAGTTTGGATGCACTTCACTTTTCTCAACCATTCCCTAGACGAAAGACAGTAAGGTGATTTCCATCTTATTTTACCATGCTTTTCATATACATTTCACACTAATGCTTTCATTTCAGGGTGAAAGATCCCCAAGGGTAGTATTGTCCAGTCAAGGTATGCACATGTTTTAATAGCTGCCAGGTTACTTTAAAAGATACTGGCAGTGTCTATAAATATTTATGCTCCTATTAGCTATGTGTATGCCCCTTTCCCCATAATCTCCATAGCCCTAGATGTTATTTGTTTGTTTATTTATTTATTTATGGAGATCTAACAGGGAAAATGAGATCTCTTTGATTTAATTTGCATTTCCTAAGTATACTGCTGAGATTGAGCATCCTCTCATACACTCATTAGCTATTTGCATTTCTCTTCTGATCATATCCTTCATGCATTCTTCCCTGGGTTATTTATATTTTTCATATAAATTCTTATTGTTATTTGAACTGTAGAAACATTTACTCTTTGTCATGTGCTATAAACATTTCTCCTTGCTTCTTACCTACCTTTTAGCCTCATTTTGAGTATTTCTATTTAGGGATTTTTAGATTTTATATGGTGGGATATATTAATCTATTTCTTTATAAAGTTTCTCAGTTTCCTCTATTACCTGAGATTGTATCTCCAAGTATAGATTATACAAATATTTTCTAAATAATTAAAAATTTTATTATACTTTTTATAATTTGACTTTTAAAATATACAAAAGATGAATGTGCATATGCTATGAAGCAATCTAAGATTTTCCCAAATAGAAAGTGAATAATGCCAGCATTATTTATTAAATAAATCATCTTTCTCCCTCATATCAAATGTTACTTTTGCCACATATTAAGTTTCCATATATATTTGATTTGCCTCTGGACTTTTGATCCTGTTCCACCCATTTGTATATTTCTGCATCAGGACCATATTGTTTTGAGTATAGTAAAATTTATGGTAATTTATAAGATCAGACTTCCTAATCAAAAAGCTTGCTCTCTTTCCCTGCCACCTCTAGGGGACCTTATATGCCTGAACTCCAGGGAAACCTACTAGGATTAGTGATTCTAGATAGGGAACACAGATGTAGTATTCTTGGGGACATCATGTCATTAGAGGCTATCTGACCCATCTTCATATCTTCAGGTGGTTATGTACTTGAATCATACTCAATAGAGAAGATAGTACTTGCCTCTGTCCTCAAAAAGCACTGAAAATGCAAACTGCACATTCAAAGAAACTCCAAAACTGACTCCTTGGAAGACAGGGCATTGAGATAGAAAAAACTCAGCATTTAAGACCAGTAGAACCAGGTACTTGTTCTACTAATGAAAGTCATAGCTACTGAGTGTTTACCCATGTGTTGACCACAACACTAGGAATTTTCCATTCACTAGCTCATTTAATAATCTAGGAAGTAGATCTCCTTATTGTCCCAATTCTTACCAGGTCTTATTGGTATCTGAGGTGCAAAGACATTAAATAAGTTGCCCAAGATTTAAACAAACAAACAAACAAACAAACAACCCAACTTGCCAGTGGTGAAGTCAGGATTCCAGACTCAGGTTGTCTAGCCTACCTCCTTGATCTTAACCCTTGTGTTACCTTTCCTTCCTATCCTGGTGCATTGATGTGAGCCAAACACACTTTTACTTTGAGCTTCAGTCCCCTCCTTTGTAAAGTCAGGATCATAAGAAGATACAGTCCACTAAATACTTGGGTCCATCCAAATGACAATGGAAAGTAAAGTGGAAAAAAAAAAGCAAAACTCATCACAGCCAGTCCATTTACACACTGAGTCATGAACTATGCCACCGATGGTAACTGGAAAGAGGCTAGCTTTACATCAAGCCATTCTTAACTGTAGTTTTCAGAGATAGCTATCATTTGTCCCATGTTATAGATGAAGAAATGAAGCTCAGAGAACTGAGTAGTTGAACCAAGGACATTTAGCAAGTACACAGCTCAGCTGGTGGTGACTTGAACTCAGGTCTGACTCCCACATCCCCCAACCCACATCCAGCACAGAGCCCAGTGGATCTCAGCTGCCAACACTATTTTCTCTTCAATATTTTGCTTTCTCAGAATTCATTTGCCAGTCAGGATGACTTGTTCTTGAGAACCCACAGGAAGGCATAAGTCACAGTCTGGTTTACGCAGGCATTAAGCCCTGCGTGTCTGTCTTAGGTTTAAGATTTAAGCCTAACTATGGTGTTAAGCATTATCCGATTGTATTTCAGTGGAAATTTTTCTTGCTCCATGTAATTACTGGTGCTTCAGATAAAATCTGAAATTAGTCTATTGAAGGTGGTAATTGAAACCACAAAGAGAAGAATGTCTCAATGCATGTCAATAAACCAGCCCATTAATTATTTCTACCTATTCAACTTCGAAGAAAATGGCCAGTCTGATATGTCTGAATAACCACACGACCTACTTGAAGTTTATAAAAGATGCATCCTCTTTGGCTTCAAGAAGTACATATCAGTAATGTTGAAACCAGCTGGCAGATGAGAATCAAACACCAGGTAAAAAACATTTAGCCAATAAAAGCAGCTGATCTTCAGCCTTTGGAAATTCGGGAAAAGTTCACTAATACAGTATCATGCAACAATTTCCTATAAGTTCAAACATCTGGTGAAACACTTTTAAAATCCTGCAAAACATCTGGATATCTTGGATTACATTGTCCTTGATCTATTTGAATGAGTAAACAACTTCTTTTCCCTCTTCCTCCCTCCATATATGTGCACAAAATCATCCTTTTATACAAATGTCAAAAGTAGGAAAGCCCTGTTACCCAGATGTGGGGAGATCAGTTGAGCCTACCCTCATAGAGCATCCCAACGGGGAGTATCTCAGCCTTTTGCAACATCTTATTGGGTTCACATCTGTGTCCTCCCACAGAGACCTCCAGCTGTTCTGGTCTGGCTTGAGTTTGGCATGTAATTAGGGCATTTTCTTTATCACTTGCACAAATAACAGATCTCTGTTCTCTTCATGATACATGAAGAGAATCTCCATGCCATCACTGAGTTTGGGGCCCAAACACAAGAGAATCAGTCACTAAACAGGGAACAAAGACATACAAATGGTCTGCTAGTCTTCTCCTAATTTTGTGTTAGGATGGATTTTCTAATATGTCTGCAGTGGATTTTTCTATTGAGACATTAGATTTAGTTTCTCTAATATAGTCATTGGACTAACACATTTAACTTCTCCTCTTAACTTTTCTAATTGACTTTTTCATCAACATTAGCAGGCAAGACCATGCAGGCATCTCCCTAATTGTGGGGCATGTGACTCTAGCAGAAGAGTAGAGAGAGGAGCAGATGGGGAAAGCGACCTGCACCTTGAAAGAGGAGAATGTGCTCTCCACATGGGTGATTGGGAAGGGCATTCTAGGCATGGAGCCACTGCAGGTGGGGTGTGTCAGTGGAACTGCAAAGAGCTTCCTAGGTCTGGGCATATGTTTGGTCACTGGGTGGCAAGAAGTATCAAAATATCAGTAAATCTATTTCCCTGCTGGTGTCTTTTCAAATACAAATCCTTTGCTTTAGAATTCCCTTAGAGAGATTTAGTCTTGGTCAACCACTTCATGAATCAACTTTTATGAGCCTGGGCCCTGTAATCAAGTGCTGTGCTATGTTTGAGTTCCTGATCCTGAAGTGCTTGCTTCTATTAGGAAATGATAATAATGCACTTGCAAAACAGTGAACTATACAGCCATGCATAGTTAAGTATGAAATGGTCTGGCATCTAACTGGCTTCCCAAGAAATCCAGAATGATGACCTTGAACAGTAGAGAATGACTTAATGGAGGGATTGGGATTTAAATTAGGAATTGCAAAATGTTTTTTTTTTTTTTTTATTACAGGAAGGTCAAGAGAGAAAAGAAGAATAAAAAGGTGGGATCTAAAAATCCTAACTCTTAGAATTAGAGAGTAGACCGGTGGTTGCTAGGGGCTGGGGAGTGAGAGATGGAGGATAAGTCACAGGACACATACTTTCAGTTATAAGATGAATACATTCCAGATATCTAATGTACAGCATGGTGATTATTAATAATACTGTACTATATACTTGAGATTTGCTAAGAAAGTATATCAAGTGTTTTCAACACACACACATACACACACACAATGTGGATGTGTTAATTAACTTGGTTGTAGTAAACATTTTATAATGCATATGTATATAAAATTATCACATTACACACCTTAAAAATCACATTATAATCCTAAATATATGCAGTTGTTATTTGTCAGTCACATCTTGGTGAAGCTGGAGGGAAAGAAGCACAGAAGTAGGAATAAGCACTTATGCCCTGACCTAGGAAGCTCCTTGAAGTTCCACTGACACACCCCAGCTGCAGTAGCTCCACGCCTAGAATGCCCTTCCCACTCACCCATGAGGAGAGCACATCCTCCTCTTTCAAGAAGCAGGTTGTTCTCCCCATCTGCTCCTCCCTCTATTCTTCCTGCTAGAGTCACATGCCCCACCCCTGTGCAACTGGGCACTCCTATCATCTAATACTCACATATTGTAATTTCATACATGCCTACTCCCCTAATTACAATGACATTTTCTAAAAGCATTCTGTTTCTAAATCACCATCACTAAGCACAGTGCCTGGGATATAGTAAATTCATAGGCAATGTTGTTTATATTCGAAAAAGGGGATAAAAAGTAGTTAAGACCTGATATATATTAGTGAAAGAGAAGGCAAAAGGAGAGGAGTCAGGCAATCTGTCATTGTACTGAGCATCCACTGTGTGACAGGCTCAGCATCAGGCATTTACTCAGGATGTCAATTCCATGTCTGAACCCTTTACTCAGATGAAGTGGGAGAAAAGGACTGACCCTGGTGACATGGCCTTATTTATTTAGGTAGTGTAGTATGAATACCAGACCTGGTGGGGATTTGATGGTATTCTTATCAAGGCAAAAATCCAAAGTTGGCTTACCATGTGAAATAAAGAAAAAAGAATGATTCAAGATACAAAATCAAAGGAAGAAAGTATATGAGTGATGAGATTTGCAGTGGGCAGAAGGAAGGAGAATAAAAGAATTTCATGAGTCAGCCAATAAAGAGACAGAATTACATTTTATTCATTTGTATGTCCATGAGCATGGTATGTTCTGAGCTTTCAAAGGTGTAGCCCTGGGGCAGACATTTGATCCAACCTTGTACTAATCATGAAAGGTAGACTGAAGGCTACATAAAATGATCAGATTGCATGAAGAACTAGAATACTACCACCATAGGAGACCCTGACACTGGTCAACATGGCTTTAGAATATAAAAACTCTGCTGGTACTTATGTTTCCATTTTGAAGGCATTTCTCATTTCCACAGAGTACTGTATAAAGATTCAGCAATAAATAAATGCAGCAGTGCTTTGTAAACTGTTACACATTCTTAATTATTCATGTTTGCATTGCAATATGCTCACAAACGATCAGCATTCTTTTGGTCAGCTGGCTCTCTGAATTTCAGTACAGTTTTGCTTTTCAGGACAACTGAAGTTCGTGCACTAAACACAAGGAATAGATCCTTGTTGTAATGCTTGCTCAAACAGACAGCATTGATGTTGGCCTCTTGTTTTATTATTGTTTCCTAAGGAAAAAAGTGAGTTTGCTTAACAAACTATACTCCAACTTGGAGCCTCTCTAGGAGAGCCATGACAGTACACCAAAAGGAATTCATGCTGATCTAAGTAACACTTTCTTTTAGTGACTGATCCAGCTTAGAAGACTCTCTCGAATCGATGGTCTGGGACATTAAAGTCCAGCATCATCTTTTTGATACAGCAAAAATCTGGTTTTCTCATTATAGTTGGCAGCTCCCTGGTCTTTACTGAGAAGAACGTGAAGTGCCCCGAGGAAACATCAGTTCATGATGATGAAAGATTAAAAGACCATATGAGTTTTAAAGGGCTAAATGCCTAAAGAGAGTCAGCAAGGATGGCCCAGAAATTTAATCAGCAATGAACACATCCTTGAAAGTTTCTTCTGTAAGCAGCCTCAACCTCAGCTCTGGGTTTGTCACAGGCTGTCTCCTTCTGCATTTCTTGTCTTTCTCTGTGCATTGGGAAATCAGAAAAATCAGCAAAGCCCTCACTTTTGCAACACTTTAAGGTTTATCAAGCATGTTCTCAAAATATGCTACTCCACTACTTCCTATGTAGAAGTACACGATTTCATCAACAAGCCAATTTAGTAGGTCAACAAAAACCCTTGTACAGTCTGGATCACCAAATAAGAGAAAGTATACTCTCTTCTCTCAGAAGGAGCCAACATTTTAAAATTCTCTGTGATCTTCTAGGAAGCAGGCCACAACACCCAAATCCAGAAGCAATCAGAGGCGATGGATTACTGGTCACTATAAAAGGACACCAGTGGATTCTTAGCCTAGTGATGAAGCATTAATTTCAGGGCATAGCAAGAGGCCATGGGTACAGGAGGCACGCAATTAATACTGGTTCAGTGAGGAAATGGGGGGTAGATAAATAAATGTTCAAAAAGAAGGGGAAGCAGGTGAAGATAGCTAAAGAGCTAAAGGCCTTTATAGGATACTATATGGAGAGTTGACTAATACAGTGGTTGAATAATTATCCTTTATTAAGTGCTAACTCCACAGGCCCTGTTCTAAGTGTGTATATGTATTTTAACTCACTGAATCCTCAAAACAGTTGTATTATGTGAATGCAACCATTATCCCCATTTAACAGGAGAGGAGATGGAGGCAGAGGGAGCTGAAGTTGTGCAGAGAGAAGGTAGTCAGCTTGGGATTCAAAGCTAAGAAGTCTGGCTCCAGAACCTCCACCCCTTAAAAACCACGTGAACTTACTCCCTTCAAATCTTGATCTCTAAGATATAAAACAATCAAACGGGGAGCTTTTCAAAAGAGCTGAATAGGGACCTCTATACCAGAGATTCTGATGAAATAAACTTACTGTGGAGTCCAGAGATTAACAAGCAACCCAGGTGCTTCCTGGGCTTTTCCCATAAGAATGGGGGAAAACCAGCTAATAAAATTAACATATACCTGGAGAAAGTGACGCTACCAGATTCACAAGGTCTGCCATGTGACCTGAACAACAACAGATCTAAGAGGACAAACATACCAACTGAAGGATCCAAAAGAAAAAAGAAAACAGAGAAGAAACACCCACATTTTGCTTCCTGCCTTGCCACAGGAGAATGGTATGCAGAGTCATCTTTTGGTGGTTGTAGTCATATTTCATCAGAGTGCACTATAATCCTTAATTTTATCTACCTTCTTTTGTTCTAACTCCTTGTCCTCCAAGCAACCCTTGGATAAAAGTTCCCAAGGGTCCTAATCTCAAGAAAGAAAAAAATAGTTGTTCTAGATGGTAGACAGAAATAGTTCTGTTATTGAAGAGGGGAGTCCTAATTTCCCCATTATAAATGGTCAGGATGGCTTATTTATTGTCCCACATTATTTGTAAAAATACCAATCAGTTTCAACAGCCTGATCACCTGTGGATATACCAAGACTATCCTGTTTCTGCATTTGAGAATCTATGCATCAGACATGAGGTCATGAGGTTTTGACAGGCACTTGGCCTCTGACACAGGCATTGCCAGCAACCAGACCACATCTGGTTGCTGCCTCTGCAGCAGCCTCCCCTCACCTCACCAGAAGAGTCCACACTCGTCATTACTTTAGAAACCATAAACTGCATTTGAAAACCAAAAATGATTTGCACATAGAGATGTTCACCAGAACATAATTCATAATAATGAAGCACTGAAAAACAAACGGAATATGCAGCACTAATAGGGGAATGGTTTAGGAGATTAGGTATATTCACATAAAAGAATGTTTGTGCGGTCGTTAACATAAATTTTAACTGTACAGCAAATTTTTATATAGAATATTGTTTCAAATATATACAATGATGTGCATGTGCACTGGAAGGGAAAAAAAATACCCAAAACGTGGATGAACATTATCTCCAGATAGTGAAATTGCAGGGGAATATGAATGTATACATGAGTATGTTTGTACATTCCAAACTTTCTACAATGAAGAGGTAGTAGTTTCACAATTAAAAAAAGTTAAAAAGAAACCAAACCAAACCCCAAAGACTGCTTATTTAGGCCAGATGTTATCAACCTTCCAAAGAATTCTATTCTGTTAAATTGAGAATAATTTTCTTATCACATCTGTTTTGAAAGTAGGGATGATAAAAAACAAAAACAAAAACAAAAAACTGTCTGCCTCCCTGCACCCACTTTTCAAGTTTCTGGGCCGACTGGGATAATCCGGGGATACTGAGGAATAAAATACAGGTGATACCTTCCCCTCCTAGGAAAAGACAGAAATCGTGGTCATACTTAGCAACTGCCAAACAGGAAACAGAAAGAACCTCAATATATTGAGCAAGAATCCTTCCTTTTCATCCCTGCCCTTGGACATGAGAAGTTAATAGGGATTTAGTTAATTGGCTGGTTTTCATCTTAATTGGCCAATGAATCTATTCCAATCTCAAGAAAAACCAAAGAGGTGGAAACAAATAGCAGGAGGGTGCAGATACCGATTGATGTTTAAAAGAGATTGCATTTTAAATGTCGTGAGGTCTGAGGTCCTGAGGCTCAGAGCATTAGCTCCCTGGAGGGTTGGGGCTCCGTCAAGGAAGGGGTGAGTATCCCTGCTGGGACACCCCAGGCCTTCCTGTCTCTTTGAAGACAAACTGAAATTGATGGCACATGTTTGATTTTGTCATCTAATGCTGAATTCAGCTTCAGCAAAGGCAGACTCACTCTGGGCTGGGAACAGAAGTTCCAGCAGGGCTCAGGCTCTCATATCACCTGAGCACCAGCATCTTCTGGAAGGTGTGAGTTAAATCCATCTAAGCTGAGTCTGCTCTTTCTTTCCTCACACCAATTAGTTCTGCCATTTAACACAGGGATTAGCAATCTCATTTCCTGGGACTGATTCATCAAAGGATCAGGATCAAACTACTTAGTGGAGCTAGCCTTCTGCAAAATTTTGAGGTAGGTGAAATTGGTTTTCCACATCTTTACCTGCCTTTGCAGCCTCCTTCCAGCCAGTTCCCTCCCCAGGTAGTCTGTGTTTCCTTTTCTCCCTCCCTTGCAGCCTACCTCTGCTGCGCCTGATAACAGGCAGTGCGTGCCCCACAATCATACGGTCTGAACTTACAACCCAGTCCTTATGATCACACCCATGCAAACCATACTCTTGGGGGGTGGGGGTGGTAGGATGCTTGAAACTTGTGCTAGGTAGATTAAAGAGGCCAGATGAAAACTGGTGGAAGGAAAAGTTTAAAGAGCAAAAGTAAAAAATATATAAAAACAAATTGGAAGAGAGTATGGACAAAAGCATATGGTGAGAAGAGCTAATGGACCACCAACACTGACAAAAGTCCCAAGGCTCAGGCCATCGGCCACCACAGCAAATGAAAGGACCCCAAGGACAGCCAGGGGAAGAACCCAGAGATTCACAAAACATGTGGATGAAGTCTCTTCCACATTTGTCCCTTTCCATTCCTTCTGTACATCCCTTGAACCTCCTGTCTAGTCTAAGACAATCACTCACTAGGAGGTCTTCCAAGATTCAGTTTCTCCTTGCTTTCCTTTTCCTGGCACTGAATCTTATTTTTCTTTTTTTTAAAAGATTTTATTTATTTATTTGAGATAGAGCACCAGCTGGGGGACAGAGTGAGAGTTAGAAGCAGACTCCCCGCTGAGCAGGGAGCTTGACACAGGGCTCTATCCCAGGACCCTGGGATCAAGACCTGAGCCGACAGCAGACACCGAACCTACGGAGCCACTTTGGTGCCCCATTCCCAGCACTGAATTTATCTGTTTTGTGATTCGCTGGGGCCTCTTTCAGTGCAGCTTTCCAGACCCTCCACAGTGTGGAAGGAAACTGTCTTTGGGGCTTACCTCCTATTGCTCTTCCCTCACACACACCTTGGCCTCCAGCTGAACAAGAACTGTCATCCCCCAGGTATCTAGAGGCTTTCCTCTCCTCTCCGCTGAACCATGCTCCTTGCCTGAGAGGCTATGCATTAAAATCCTACTCATTCTCCAAGGCTGGACTCAAGTATTTCTTCTTTTGGGGGTCTCCCTCAATGCCCCTTTCTGCCTCCTGAAGTGGTACTCCCTTTTGCCTTGGAATTCTGTTGTATCCCCTCTCTCTCTTATGCCACTTCTTACATTATCTCTTATAATAGTGGCAGAAACCATGTTTTTGTGTCCTAATATTCCTCGTAGTTTATGGTGTGGTAATAGAATATCAATGGTTTGCTGAATGAATGAGAAATCCTGACCACAAACTCTGAGTGAATACCACCACACCATGTGATGCAACTTTCTCTTCTTCTTGCTCACTCTCTCTTGTTCTCATATGCATACACATATACACTCACACATTTCTGTCCATGAGACCAACTCAGATATCTTAATTGAAATATATGATAGGCAAAGGGAAAAATAGAAAAAAAAGAAATAATGATTAATACTGCCATTCTCTCAAGTAAGACAGATCTTTTCCTACTTGGCTTTTAGAAGGTAATTATTTATGAATTTCTGTACGTGAAATCCACGTTGTTTCACAGAAGCCTTTGGGCATGTTTTATAATGCAAAATCTTGGTGTTAAGAGGCATCTTCACATGACCAAAAATACTTTGTCTAGCCTTTCTGAGCTACCTTTACAATCTGCTGGTGGAATACCGAAAGAAACAGCCCACATTTCTGTAGAAATTGGTAAATGGTAGAGTGGTACATGGGAGGGCCTCATTAAATCTGACGGTGGTTCACCTACCTGAGGTTTGTAAATAGAGCATCTGTTCTCACTGGTATAGACATGACCTTGTGGGTCTCTTCGCAGACTATATTAGTGCTGTGCAAATATTGCTACTCAGTTGTGAAGGCACATTATACTCAGGGAAATTATTCTCCCAGCAAACAGACAGATGTTTAACTTCACTTAATATGACACTATAGTCTGCATTCTTAATGTGAGACAGGGGTCCTTTCTCGAGCGAGAGTAAAATTGCGCATGCCATGTTTTAACACCATGGCACTCTGTAGCAAAGATTAAATCATTACCTCTTTCTGACTAGAAGCTGTACTTCTTTCAACCCCCACTCGGCAATATCATCTGCAGACACCACAGTGTACCTGGTAGAACTTGGGAATCACAAGATGATGCAGGAGGTGTCTGTGATGGCCTTTTTCAGCCTCTCTGAGAACTTCTAAACACTTCTGCTTGCAAAGCCCTACAGTATAACATAATGGGACTTATTTCCAGTTGCAAGAGTCAGACCCAGAAGAATATGCAACATGACTTTTCCAAAGGTTCTAGGAAAGCTTAAGAAACTCAGGCAGGAGCTGGGTGGTGGGGGCACCTGGGTGGCTCAGTCAGTTGAGCATCTGCATCCGGCTCAGGTAATGATCCCAGGGTCCTGGGATCCCTACTCTGTGGAAAACCTGCTTCTCCTTCCTCCTCTTCCTGTCCCCCCACTCATGCTCTCTCTCACTCTCTGTCTCTAATAAATAAATAGAATCTTTAAAAAAAGAAACTCCAGGGGGGAAAAAGGAGTGGATGGTGTTAGACCAAACACACACACCTAGATCTATTCTTCAGGGTTTTGGGATACAATCCACCTGTCTGCTAGTGGTTATCAAGGATAATTGTCCTTTGGAACTTAAGCAGAAGAAGCCCAGGAAACTGAGGTAGAGCTGGGTTTGACACAGTAGAATTTCTTTTAATGCTGGGACTTAGGACAGCATGACCACCCGCATGAGGCTCTTACAGCTTCCAAACTACCCTTCTACCATCTGCCTGAGATGCTGTCGCTGGGCTCCACAGCCACTTTTGTGCTTTATCAACTGGCTTCTGAAGACTGTGCCCAGAGGGAAATCCAGCATGATACTGGAAGGCTGGACCTGCTCCTTCTTGTCTGCATCCCCTCTTGCCGGCATGACACCAGGGGTGGGGCTTCATCTCCGTAGCACCAGTTGGTTCTATTCTGCAGGGCTTCTGTCACCTATTCCCTCTTTGAGATACCAACACCAACCAGCTGACTGTGCTCCCCAGCAGTCTGGGTTCCAGTTTTCAGGAACCTCCCTTCAAGTTCTAGAGCCCTTAACAGCAGCCCTGCTCTAGTGAGTCCCTGGTTCTGGGGCCTCCTCTGCTAAGCTTTTAAAGTCTTACCTCCATCTCTTCTCCCAGGCCTGGGGTGGAAGCTGATTACTTTTATCATGACCCCTGTGATACAGTGGGGTCCCTTTTTTTTAACACCTTTCCAATCTTCTGATTAAACAAATATTTTATATTAAATTACCTCTATTGAAATAATTACATGTTTTTTTTTTCCTTGACTGGGCCCTAATTGATATAATTGATACAATTATAAGGGATATATTTATAATCATGGAGTGACATAGACTTTTACCATATAGTTAATATTATGTTTATATTCTGTAAGGTGCATCCATGTGCTAATCATGCATTTGTTAAAAAGAACATGAAGAATCAGTATAACCACTCTGAAAGACATTCATGAGAGATTGATAAGAGCAAATGCTATGCTTTTATAAGTGGCAAGTGTTTGTTTTATAATTAGAGAAAGATAAAGGGAATGCTTAAGAAGGATAAAATAACAGGGTATTGTCATCTCTAAGAGAGCACTTTTATTAACTCCATTAAAATAACTCTTAAAATATCTTTAACATATGTATTCAGAACACTATGATTTTTTCCCTCCATATTTAGCTGGGATTGCAATAACCATAAAACAATTAAGATGCAATTTTTTGATGCTTTTGCCACAATTTGAAACTCAAAACATTTACATAATATGCTTAATTCAAAGGCATACATGTTACTGCATCTAAAATTTAACTTTTTAGTTAAATATAGTGAAAACCAACTCACATTAAAGTCCACAGCTGGGAAGAAGAATTAGCAAAAACTTTAATTATGGTCTCATTGACACTTCTATTTTCAAGCCCATTCATGAATTAATTTTAACTCTGGGCCTCTGCCTTCAATCAAACTGTAAGCAACTGTCAGAAAATGACAGTGTTTGAATATCTGCACATGCTTGAAATTTCTACATCTTGATTCCTTTGTCAAAATTTGTGTGGGGGAGGCTCTAAGGCAAAGGCAGTAAAACTGGTCTCTGAATGTGGCTGAGATTCCCTATCCAGAAAATGTTCACTTGCTACAAAAGCCAAAATAGAGCTCCTTCAGGGACACTTGGGTGGGTCAGTCAGTTAAGTGTCTGCCTTCCACTCATGTCATGATCTCAGGGTCCTGAGATCGAGACCCGTGTTGGCTCCCTGCTCAGTGCGGAGTCTACCTCTGCCTCTCCCCCTGCTTGTGATCTCTCTCTCTCTCTCCCATGCTCTCTCTGTCAACTAAATAAATAAATAAAATCATTAAAAACAAACAAAAACAAAACAGAGCTCCTTCGAAGCAGAGCTGACCTTCAACGCATGAAAAAGCAGGAGGGGAGCATGATATCTGGAGACAGGCACTGAATAGGAACTTCAGGGCACCTGAGTCCAAGACCAGGTTCCATAATGTGACATTAGGCTAATCCTAACCTGTGAAAATGGGTGCTGAACTAGGAGAGCTCTGTTGGCAACCATGCAGCCTGTCATTATAATAATATCATTAGCCTGCAATGTCTTAAAAGTAATCAGTCTAAGGCAGTGGTGGCCAAAGTTGTGGAAAGCCTAGCCCTCCCTATCAACAAAAAAAAGAATTCAGAAAGCAACCTCCATATAAAAGTATTTATTCATAGATTAGACACATATGTCATTGTACTAATTATTCCTAGTACTTGGCCTCTTCTAAAACAGTGGTCTCTTCAGCTAGTCCCTTGGTTCAACTACTGCAGGTCTTTGCTCAAGCGTCACTTGTCACTTTGTTGGAAGGCCTTCCCTGATGGCCTCATTTAAATTTAAAATCCTTCCCACTAGCCCTCCCTCTCCTTTTTCTTGCTTCATTTCTCTCCAGAGCATGTGTGCTAGGAGGTCCCCATTGACTCTGGTGATACCTCTTCCTCTTTCTCCCCACTTCTCCCCAAGAGGCTGTCCTCCATGGATGATACCACTTGGGCTCTCTTGCTCTCTGGCTTTCAGTTGAGTTTGGCCATTGGTGGCACACAGGGGACTGGAGACAGCTCTCCACTACTGGTAGCCCCTGAGATATTCCAGCATTCCTTATTGGTTTCTCTTAAACCCTGACCTGCCCTCTCTAAGTAGCTTTTATTTTTTCCTAGAGATTTTATTTATTCATGAGAGACACAGAGAGAGGCAGAGACATAGGCAGAGGGAGAAGCAGACTCCCTGTGGTGAACCTAATGTGGGACTTGATCCCAGGACCCCAGGATCACACCCTGAGCTGAAGGCAGATGCTCAACCGCTAAGCCACCCTGGTGCCCTTCTAAGTAGCTCTTCACTAATCTCTCCTCAATTACTTACTTTGAGTGTGTCTACTGTTGCTTTCCAGGTCATTATCAATAGGTATATTGATAATGTGTTTCCTCTCATTAGAATGTAAAATTCCTAAGGACAGAGATTTTTCATCTGTTTATTGTTGTTCACTGGTATATGCACAGTTCCCAGCACACAGTAGGCATTCAGGAAAACAGACGAATAATACTTTTCTCCTGAATCCCTGTGGATTGTCTTACACATTCTCTTTTGGGAATCAGTAGCTGAAGGTACAAATATGTATTGTTCTTCGCCTGATTTTACCAACTCTTGGACTAATTTAGCCTAATTCCCATCTAATACAGAGCTCTGGTTATTTTTAAATTTTAAGAAATGTAATTTAGTATCAAATCCTTCTGGAGGATCATACTTGCCTCCCACAAGATTCCTATAATAATGGCCCCAACAGACATTGAGCCAATCATGGGAAAGACTTTATTAGTTCACCTTTCTAAGCTGTCTTTGAGCTAACAGATTTGTCGTCCTCCCTCCTGATTTCTGCTTTAAGATCTTGTCTTCCTTTCTTCCAATAAGGAAGATAAAAACTGCCCAAGGAAGTAGAGACAAGGCCAGCTCATTTGGTCCCTATTCACACAACAGGAGAAAATCATTCAATATCTTATTCCTCAGTTCAGTTACTTAATTTGCATACAATATTCCATTATTTAATTAACTTATAAGTTCTAGGGCTTAGTTGCCCAGATCAGACTTAACAATTGTCTCTAGTAACAATACCCCTTAGAGCATAATAGCTAATTGCACAGAAATTTTTTTCTTAATCCGAGGCACATACACATCCCTTTTTGTCCTTCAATGTGAACATTTGGATAACTGCTTCTGACTGAATTACCTTATGCCTATAAAACATGCCCGGTACTTTACTTTTGGATAAACTGGATCATTTTTCACATGCCCGAGTTTCTTTCTCTGCATTAATCGATAAATGGAGCTGGGTTCTAAGGATCACTACTGTACTGAACAGAACCTGATCTTTAAGACAATTTCATGGAACCTGCTGAGGTTGCTTTGGGAGGGAGACCATCAGTGGCAAGAAACTGCTGAGTCCTGCATCCAGGAGGAAAGATTTTGTAAACACAATAACTTCCACGTGCATGTGGCTCCATTTTTAAATGCTGCGCTCATCTCTGGCTATATATAGTGGCATGAGTAAGTGTTTTCTTCTGTGGTTTTAAGTTTCTTGAGCTGCAAGTCAAAACATTGTGATGTTCAGTCTCTGGGAAGAAGAAGACATTAACTGCCAATATTATTAAAATGGAACTCTGCTTTCTATTGCAACCAAAATGTATGAGCTTGCACAATTACAGCACAGAGTAAGATATAGTTCTCTTTCATTTGAACTTGAACAACACTAATATCTTCCCACTGTGAGCAGTGGTCTGACTCTCTAATGTTGTATTAGTGTTCTAGGTTGGCCATACAGAGTGCCACAAACCGGGTGGCTTAGACAACAGAAATGGATTGTGCCACGATTCTGGAGGCTGGAAATTCAAGACTAAGGTGTTAGCAGGGCTGCTTCCTGCTGAGGACTGTGAAGGAGAATCTGTACCAGGCCTCTTCCTTAGCTTCTGATGGTTTGCTGGCAATCCCTGGTGTTTCTTCATTTCTCTGCGTCATCCCTATCTCTGCCTTCATCTTCACTTGGCGTCTTCCAGGTGTGCACGTCTATGTCCGAATTCCCCTTTTTATAAGGACATCAGTTGTACTGGGTTAGATACCCATCCTCCTCTGGGAGGACCCCATTCTTACTTAAGTCATTACATCTGCAACAACTCTATTCCAAATAAGGCTACATTCTCAGGTAATGGGGATTGGGATTTCCACATGAGCTATTTTTTTTTGGTGGAGGGCAGGGAAGAGGGAGACAATTCAACCCATAACAAACGGTAAAAATTAAATTTTGTGTCAAGAAGATGCTAAGATATCATTGTATCCAACCCCTTTTCTTTTTAGTGAAATACAGAAAGATAAAATGACTTGTCCAGGGCTTTCTGGTAGAGTTAGTAGCATAAACAGACCCAGAACATAGGGCATCTGGCTCTGATTCTGGTGCTTTCCTAAGCACATGACAGACACTGTCTTAGTTTTCTTCTTCCTGAAGCTGAGACTCATTTGCATTTACAGAGGAGGAAGCAGCAGCAGGGAGCCATCCTATCTGGAAAACCCACCCAAGGATGGATGGAGCACCTCTACACCAGCTTGCTTTAGGATGGTCACCCCCAATAGGCAATTTAAAAAGGGAAAACTAGATATGAGTCCTGAAAAATAAACCTGAGGAGCAGACATGGCACCTGACACTCGCTCTGCAGTCTGAGCAATTCTGAGTTAGGAAGTTAAAACAAATGTCAGCAGTAGGAGGAATTATTCAGATGCACTTAGAGCTTCCTTTGTAGAAAGTGTTTGCAAAGCCATATCTCATTTTTTCCCTGCTGGCTCTGAGACAAGCATTATTTCTATTTGACAGAAAGAGAAACTGAGGTTCAAAGATACGTGTATTTCTTTTTATTGAACTAAAGTGTTGTAGCCTGATTTGATCAAGCTGGTATGTTATCTCAAGCTGGGATTCAAATTCCAGTGCTCTCTTTACCCAACTCTTAACCATTCTGAGCAAAACTAAGTCAAACGTGTTTAAAGTTAATAAACTCCTTAGTATTTATGCTTGAGTTTTTTTTCCTACTTCTTCCTTGAAATATAAATTTGGGAGAACTTCTCACAGGCCAACTGAGTGCTTTAGGTATCCACTGCTTTGCACTCAGCAGATGGTCATAAAATCTGAGTAAAGGATGACAGTCCATCTTCAGACCTGAGAGAGTCAGAGTCACTTTGGTTTAGGATTTGAATGATCTTAGATTAGAGGCTTTCTAAGGAATTCTTTTTTTTTTTTTTTTTTTTTTTTTTTTTTTTTTTTTTTTTACAGACATGAAATCTATGGCTCTAGATCCTAAAACAAATTGAAAACCAGCATCTTGAGTTCTGATGACTCTCAGCCCAGTGTTCTGATGACTATAGGATCTACCTCTCAATAAGAGAAAGACCAGCTGGAAGAAAGTCCAATCAGGCTGTTTTTATCCCACTTTCTCTGAAGGTGAGAAAGGTCACTAAAAATGCATGGGAGAGACTGCAAAAGAGTACAATACTGTGCAATGGTGATATTCAAAATGATTAAATTGGTGGCCAGAGTGCCCTTTGCAGGCACAAAGCAGCTCCTCCATAAGGTTATAAAAAGAGGTTGCATGTTGTGGGATGAGGCTTCTTTCAACAGAGACCCCATTACGGCTCCTGAGGAAAGGACGTGAATTCCTTCCAGGGAGTCTGTATAAAAGATCGTGTATGCTTCTCTCCTGGCGTCAAGATTCACAAAAGGTATAGGAAGTCTGAGGCTCTATTACTGATGACCTTCCCACAGAATATGCTGCATGTCATTTTTAAAAATAGCCTCACTCCTATTGGGTGGAGTATTTGATGGTCTTCATAAAGGAACTAAAAGCTTTTCCAGAAGTCTTGAAAGAATAAAACAGAGAGAGGGAAGGGGAGGCCAAGAAGCTGGTCTCACTGCTCCTAATCTTTCTGGACCTCAAAGGGGCCACGTATTTGGCCTCAGGGCCTCACCGCCTCGGAATGGTTTTCCCCGTGGCCTCAACAGACCTCAGGCATTCTCCCCACTGCTAATAAACAGGTCGGGTTTTGCCATCACCTTCAGAAACCTCTATTTTCTTCACACTGTAAAGTCTACCTTCCTCAGCATGGCCAGCCTGGTGCTTGGGGACATAGCTTCTGCTCCATCTCATCCCCTGCTTCTCTGTTCTAGATAACTCATGTCTTTACCACCCTTGGGCACCTGCCACTCCTCACACATGTCACTTGTTGCCGCTGCCTTGGCGTGCCCTTTGTTTTCTTTCATCAATCAAAATGCTCCTGGAGAACAAGGCTCAGCTCGAAGCTCCCTTTCGTGAGATATCTTCGGGTCAGAACAAATCACTCCCAGCCTGAGGTCTTTCTTGGGGCCTCACTCAAAGCCTCCTACTTTAAGCTTTGGTTCTTTTGATTAGATGGAGAGACAAAGCCATTTGTAAACCAAAGCCAGATCTAAAAACTTAAAAAAAAAAAAAACTCTTTATTTCAGGTTAATTTTAGGTTTACAGAAAGGCTGCAGAGATAGTACAGACAGCTCCCACCTAATAACTTTTTAGAGTCACAAAATATTTTACAGAAATGTATAAATTACAAACACTTATATCCTCATCTACCATCTTTATCAGATTTTAGCATTTTGACAATTGCTTCAGATTCTCTTTAGGATAGGAAGTGTAAATATTATTTTTAAAGTCCCCTGTGTATCTCCCTATTCTCAATCTCTTTTCCTCCTCAGAATTAATCATTGTCATTATTTGGTGCTTATGATTAACTGGCATGCTTTTATATGTTTGCTGCACATATGTGTATTCCAGAAGCCATACTGGATTGCTTTGTATGTTGTCAAACTTTATACATATGGCATCATTCTGTATGTATCAGTTTTATATATTTTGCTTTTTCACATGTGTTTGTGGTTTTGTAAATCTAGTTTATTTAATCTTCTGTACAATATTTCATTATAGGAATACACAACCATCTATTCTATTAAATTGTTAGGTCTTTCAGTTTCTCATTTATTTTTTAGTATGGACAAGGAGAAATATAGAACAATGCACACTGCAGCACAGGTTTTATTAGCAAAACCAGGAAGTAGATCTGGATGGATTAATCTATTAGTGCATAAACTTTCCCACCCTAGGGCACCATTTTAGCCCTTATGAAAGAAAAAAAAATTAGAGACATCAAAGTAATATTTTTGACAGTGGTGAGAGGTTTCTTGTTCATTTTTTTTAAGACTGTATTTATTTATTTGAAAGACAAAAAGAAGAAGGAGAGAGCACAAGAAAAGGGGGAGGAGCCAATGGAGAGGGAGAGAAAGAAGCAGATTCCTTGCTGACCAGGGAGCCTAACATGGGGCTCCATCCCAGGACACTGAGATCATGACCTGAACCGAAGGCAGATGCTTAACTGATTGAGCCACACAGGCACCCCTCTTGTCCATTTTTTTTTTTCAGCAGAAATCTTTTTCTTCTTCAGATCCATAAAAAAGTAGGAGGGGAACCCATCAGCAGATTTTAGGAAAAGACACATATAACAGAGGCACCTTTACCTCTGCCAAGCTCTCTCAAATCTCAAGAATGGTGGTAAAAGGTGCTGTTCATACTATTACACAAAACTGTTGAATTAAGTCCAAAGGATACCTGGAGTCTTATCTCTAAATTCCTTCTAATTTCCTATACCCAGCATTGGCCCAGATTGCTTTAACATTCCCTTGAAATAATAAACTGTTTTAAAAAACCTCAAACAAACCCAGATGCAGGTGATATCATTGTTTTTCCCCAAACAGTTTTAAAATATGCCTATAAATAATTCTATAGAAAAGAGGGCAGCAGATAGGCCCCAAGCAGAACTTCGGTTTTCTTTTTCTTTCTTTCTTTCTTTCTTTCTTTCTTTCTTTCTTTCTTTCTTTCTTTCTTTCTTTCTTTCTTTCTTCTTTCTTTTTTTTTTTCATTTAAGACAGGGAATACTTTATCTAAACCCATCAGAGAAATGGACAGCTTGGGTCTGTAACAAAGCGTTGTGTTTTAAAGCATAGGTCAGTAATTGTATATGAGAGTATACACTGCTACATACAAATTAACTGATCAGAGCACAACTTTTCAATGTTCAAAACAGAATAAGCTTCCCTGTAAAAGCAGCACCTTTGTATCACAAAGGATATTTTTAACTTTAGTATTCCTCTCCTTCTTCTTCACCCTCTCCTTCAACAGAATCCACACCAACCTCCTCATAATCCTTCTCCAGGGCAGCCATGTCCTCATGGGCCTCAGAAAACTCTTCCTTCCTCCATGCCCTCACCCACATACCAGTGAACAAAGGCATGCTTGGCATACATCAGGTCAAACTTGTGGTCTAGGTGAGCCCAGGCCTCAGCAATGGCTGTGATGTTGCTCAGCATGCACACAGCTCGCTGTACTTTGGCCAGGTCTCCACCTGGTATCACAGTGGGAGGCTGGTAATTAATGCCTACTTTGAAGCCAGTGGGACACCAGTCCAAAAACTGGATGGTACGCTTGGTCTTGATGGTGGCAATGGCAGCACTGACATCTTTGGGAATGGTACAACAGGCAGCAAGCCATGTATTTACCATGGTGAGGGCCACATTTCACCATGTGGTTGGCTGGCTCAAAGCATGCATTGGTGATCTCTGCTACAGAAAGCTGTTCATGGCAGGCTTTCTCAGCAGAGATGACAGGGGCATATGTGGCCAGAGGGAAGTGGATGTAGGGATAGGGCACCAGGTTAGTCTGGAACTCCATCAGATCCACATTCAGGGCTCTGTCAAATCTGAGGGAAGCAGTGATGGAGGACACAATCTGACCTATCAACTTGTTTAGATTAGTGTAGGTTGGGCATTCAATATCGAGGTTTCTACAACAGATGTCATAGATGGCCTCGTTGTCTACCATGAAGGCACAATCAGAGTGCTCCAGGGTGGTATGGGTGGTGAGGATGGAGTTGTAGGGTCTACTACAGCTGTGGACACCTGGAGGGCAAGGTAGATGGAGAACTCTAGCTTTGACTTCTTGCCATAATTGACAGAGATGTTCCATCAGCAGGGAGGTGAACCCAGAACTGGTTCCCCCTCCAAAGCTGTGGAAAACCAAGAAGCCCTGAAGACCCATGCACTGGTCATCCAGTTTCCGAATTCAGTCCAAGACAAGATCAATGATCTCCTTGCCAATGGTGTAGTGCCCTAGGGCATAGTTATTGGCAGCATCTTCCTTGTCTGTGATGAGCTGCTCAGGATGGAAGAGCTGGCGGTAGGTGCCAGGGCGAACTTCATTAATGATTGTGGGCTCCAGGTCTACAAACACTGCCCTGGCACGTGCTTGCCAGCCCCTGTCTCACTGAAGAAGGTGTTGAAGGAGTCATCGCCTCCTCCAATGGTCTCGTCACTTGGCATCTGGCCATCAGGCTGAATGCCGTGTTCCAGGCAATAGAGCTCCCAGCAGGCATTGCTGATCTGGACACGTGCCTGGCCAACATAGATGGAGATGCATTCACGCTTGGTTGCTGCTTGGTAGCTGCCGGGTGGATGGCAGAGAAGAGGAGAGGTTGTTGCTTCTTACAGCACGACTCTTAGGTGGTCGATGTAAGAGAAGCTGCTGGGTTTTATTTCTTAATGATTTTATGCAAATCTACATAAAGGTGAGGAATGTTATTACAAGGTGGTCAAGCAGGAAAAGAGATGCCTTGTCTGAACTCAGAGGTCCCCCTGCCTCTACTGGGACATTTGCATTTATTACCTTTCCCTTTTTGCTTACTGTGATGGTATGCAACCTCATAGGCATGGTGGTAGGATTGGGGATGCTGGGTGAATAAGGTAGTGTCTGCTTTTAAGAAGATACTAGCCACTCTATGCATATGTGGAAACAAAACACACACACACACACACACATACACACACACAGAGAGAGAGAGAGAGAGAGAGAGAGAGAGAGAATGGTTCTTTTCGGAGAGGCAGGAGATTGAGTGAGAATGCCACACAGAGGGAGCCGGAACAAAGGCATGGTACAGTAACAAACCATCACCGCCTCCAAGGAACACCCACGGCAGTACATCTGCTTGGAACCTAAATCCTGGTTTCCATAGTTTTGTCAATTATACAGCTATCCAAACCATGACATAGAAGAAATAATACAACCCAACTCAAAAATATAAAAACAAAATGGAGTGTGCCACACACCAGCTACATTGAACTCTTTTCTATCCCCTAAGCCACGAATTTTCTAACCACAAAGCTTTACTTATACCCATGCTTTGATGATGTTCTCTGCACGCTCCATTTCCTTCTGAACTAATGCATCCTTAAAACTCATTTGAAACCTTATTTCCCTATGAAACCTTCCTCACACCCCTTCAGAGGAATGAATCATCCCTGCATGTGCTCCCAGAGAGGGTGACTTCTGTCCCTATAAAGTTTAGCACTCAGCACAGTCTGGCAAATAGTCTCTTAATTGTGCATGCCTCTGTGTCCTCCACTCTTAGAAGACAGGGATTCATCTCATTCATCTCTGTGGTCCCCTCAGTACCTGACATAGTGCCAACTGTAGTAAGTGTTCAATGTGAAGCTCATTCAAGGACTTGCATAGCTGAAAAGAAAGTGCTGGGAACAAGAGTAATCAACAGATCCCAGTAGTATAATTGCCTTAAACTTCATGTGAATGTGATTCCTTTGAAAAAAACTGCATTTTGTGGGGGGGTTTTTGTTTGTTTGGTTTTGATAATTGGTGTTGACTCCTTCAGCTCTACTTGGAAGTCCTAGGTTTAATTCACTGGACAAGAAAGCAAATCTGTGTGTTTGGGTGTAGGAGGGTAGTCCTCATGGATCTTTCCTATAAATTGTGTTCAAAGTGGGGCACTTCCTACTAGATTCTTCACCTTTCCTAGGCAGCATAATGGTGGGATGCTTATTTTAATTAAAGTAAACAACTACTTCAAAAGTACGTCCAAGAAAGAAAATTGAAAAGGCAAGAAGGAAAACACTAGACATAGCATTTAAAAGGGTATTATTTTTCCTTCAACTTTATGGTTTATTATATTTCTTGAAACCATTGTGAATGGCTTTTCATTACATAATGTTAGGTATTTGTCCCCCCCCCCCCTTCTCTGGAAATTTTATAGGAAAAGAGAAATATACCTTAGTAAGGAAGGCTGAGAACTCAAACATATCAGGCCAATAAACTCATGATATAAGAACAAAACATAAAGAAAATATGGTATATGTATACAATGGAATATTACTCAGCCATTAGAAATGAAAAATACCCACCATTTGCTTCAACGTGGATGGAACTGGAGGGTATTATGCTGAGTGAAGTAAGTCAATCGGAGAAGGACAAACATTATATGTTCTCATTCATTTGGGGAATATAAATAATAGTGAAAGGGAATATAAGGAAAGGGAGAAGAAATGTGTGGGAAATATTAGAAAGGGAGACAGAACATAAAGACTCCTAACTCTGGGAAACGAACTAGGGGTGGTGGAAGGGGAGGAGGGTGGGGGATGGGGGTGAATGGGTGACGGGCACTGAGGGGGGCACTTGACGGGATGAGCACTGGGTGTTATTCTGTATGTTGGCAAATTGAACACCAATAAAAAATAAATTTATTATAAAAAAAACATGAGAAACCAATTTCTGCTTTTTATAAGCTACCAAGTCTATGGCATTGTGTTATAGCAGCCTAACCAGACTAAGACAACAACAACAACAACAAAAAAAAAAAAAACAAAGGAGACAAATGGATGAGCAAAATTAAAACAAAACATGAAGAAATAAATGAGAGAATTAGTAGAAGAAAAAAGCAATATAATTTTGTTTGGTTCCAATTCTGGTTATGAGGAAGTATATATCGCTCTTCATCTCCGATGTAGCTTACTACTTTTAGTAGTTTTACTACTAAAAACATAAAGGCATCCATCAGAGGACTCAGAAAAAAATAAAGAAGAGCAGGTGGATTGGAGAAAGAAATCAAAATGGAAAGTATGGCCACTATAGCAATGAGTTTATGAGAATTTTCCTTTTCTTCCTAATCTCCCAGTTTGGACAACAAAATAGTCTATAATCCCAAAACTGCACATCAGATCCAAAGAGGAAAAACTCCAAGAGAAATTTATTCCCTAATTTTTTTTCCAGAGGACTGGGAAGGAAAAGTGTATGGGATGGAGACTGTAGAAGAGATCCCTTCCTTTGTGTGTTTTTTTGTTTTGTTTTGTTTTGTTTTGTTCACCTGGCTCAGTCCAGACAAGTTGTGGTCACAAAGTTGTATGCTAGTAGATGCAGCAGCTACGCATATACCTAAGATTCTGAGAGAAGTTATTTCTCTTTGAGCAGAGGAATTGGAAAATTGGTCCCAGTGGTCCAAAGAGAGTATGTTTGTGGGAAATTGTTGTTATTAATTTTCTTCCTCTTCTTCTCATTGTTTTGCTCTCAAGGTGAACCAAGTCATGAAAATTGTGAAATAGCACAGGAACCTAAAACTCTGACTTTTGAAGAAATCCTGGAGTTGAACCTCAGGGACTATAGAAGAATGCAGTAGAGAAAAAGAGCCCCTAAATCTGTGCATGAATTCACAGGCTCACCACTTGGTTGTACATGCATTGAAATTACATGATTTAGCATAGTGAATGCTTCAAGAATTGGACTATGGTAAAACAAAAGGTTCACTTCTGGGCTGTGCACACATGCAGCAGACAGAATAGAGTTACAGATGCTTTGAAAACTAAGCAGACATAGGAGCCACAGCCTGTAGAAGGCAGGTGTGGCAGGAACCATACCCAGTTAACTAGTTGAGAATACAAACAAAAAACAAAACAAACAAAAGGATAACATTACCTAGAGAATTTAACAGGATGAGTCACAGACATAAATCCCAAAATGTCTATGATATAATCTAAAATTACTAAACATAGAAAGACCCAGAAAAATCTCATCAACTCTCCAAAGAAAAGACCATCAAGTAACTACCAATCCCTGAGATGATCCATATGTTGAAATTACTGGGCAAAGCACTGAAGGTATTTATAACTATACTCCATGAGTAGAAAAAAATATTTTGAAATGAATGGAAAGACAGAAGTTCTGAGGCAAGAAATAGAAAATATAAAGGAAAACCAAATGAAAACTTTAGAAATTAAAAAAAATTTAACTAAAATTTTTTACCAGATAAACTCAATATTTTAGTGGAAATGTCAGCAAAAAAGAGTCATTGAACTGGAAAAAAATAGTAGAAATGATCCTTTCTGAACAAGCGAGACAAAATTAAAATACATATACATAATGATTGGAGCCTCAGGGGTCTGTAGTAGAGATCTCACGTTTGATTTATTAGAATCCCCAAAAGAGAGGAGAATGATTGGTGCAGGAAAAAAACCTGAAAATTTCTCAAATTTGGTTTAAAGCCATAAATGTACAAGTTTAAGAGTCATAAAGTAACCCCCCCCATGAAAAAAATCACATGCAGAGATATCAGAATCAAACTACTAAAATCTAAAGGTAAAGAAAATAACCTTGAAAGCAGCAAGACTCCAACAATTCAATGACAATGCAATGACAATTCAATGACAGCATATTTCAGTGGAAATCACAGAAGCCAGAAGACAGTATAATAACCTATTTAAAGTGATGAAAAGCAAGGAACCATTCAGAATTCTATATCCACCACAAATATCCTTTGGGAAAGAAAGATGAAGTAAAGACATTTTCGGATGACAGAAAAAGCTAATAGAAATCATAGCAGCTGATCTTCTCTAAAAAGTTATGAAAATTCTTCAGGCAGAAGAGATATGATACTAAAGAGAAACTTGAAATTTCAGGAATGAAAGAAGAGTGCAACAGAAATGGCAACTATCCTGGTAAACAGCCTTTTTATTTTTCCCTCTTAAGTTCTTTAAAAATACATATGACTGGGATCCCTGGGTGGCACAGTGGTTTAGCGCCTGCCTTTGGCCCAGGGCACAATCCTGGAGACCCGGGATTGAATCCCATGTCGGGCTCCCGGTGCATGGAGCCTGCTTCTCCCTCTGCCTATGTCTCTGCCTCTCTCTCTCTCTGTATGACTATCATAAATTAAAAAAAATTCAAAAAAATACGTATGACTGTTGAAAGTAAAAATTTTAACATTGTATGATGGAGTTTTCAATTTTTTTAAATAGATGCACTACATCTGTTAACTATAGCATAAAGGAGAGAGCATAAAAGAGCCTATATGGTTGCAATGTTTCTACATTTTTCATTTTTCATTAAGTGATAAAATATGAACTGTGAAAGACAAGCTTTATATTTTATTAATCATTTTAATAACCACTAAAAAACTATAGACAGTCAAAAAGTAAGTAGATAAATTAAAATTGAAAACTAAAAAATCAATCAAAAGAAGGCAGAAAAAAACAGGAGAATGAAAAACAGAGTGAACAAATAGAAAAGCAATAAAATGATAAACCTAAATCTAACCATATCAATAATTACATTAAGTGTAAATGTACTAGGCAAATTAAAAGAGAGATTATGAGATTTAAAAAAAGAAGAATCAAGGCACCTGGGTAACTCAGCAGTTGAGTGTCTGCCTTTGGCTCAAGTCGTGATCCCTGGGCTCCCAGAACAGAGTCCTGCATAGTGCTACCACAGGGAGCCTGTTTCTCCCTCTGCTTATGTCTCTGCCTCTCTATCATAAAATCTTAAAAAACAAAACAAAACAGTCCAGTTCTTATTGAAACTCAACTACGTATGCACTCTTCCACCCAGATGGATATTTACCATGTGCTGAGTACTGTCATAAGCAATGAATATTAGACCTAAAATTAAGATATGAATGAATCTTTAAGGAACTTCTGTGTAGAATTTAAAGAGTGGGTAGGGAAGAAGCAGAAAACTCCATTCCAGGAGGAAGGAAACAATATAAACAAAGAAACAGAAACAGAATAAGAAAAATTATGCTTTGAGAAATTACGCTTTCTTCCTCTCAAATACCCTTTGCTTCCTGTCATGAGTCTCTGACAGTGGGGACTGGAGGCATAAGTGCAATGAGGCAGTCAAAGCATATGGAGTTACTGAGCAGGTTGTTTGTAGAGGAACAGATCACAGAATAACTACCTAGCCCAAGGAATGGGAAAAAGAGAGATGGAACACACATCTCAGGTCAATGCAGATTTTGTGCTCCCAGTGGAATTTTTACAGCATCTTTAATTTCAAAATATGCTATGCAAAAGCTGGGAGAAAACTTGTCCAATTCCAAGCTACGCAGGCTAAGTCTCAACTTCATTTAAATCCTATTAAGGCACAATCTTCTCAAATATCCTTTTATGATGTCTAGAAAGTCTAATTCTTCAATTTAATTTTATGGGAGTATGGATTAAAAACGCTTATAAAGAACAAAGGGAATTACCCAAAGAAAGGCATTTCCTGGAGGAGGAAAAAAAGCCCTCCACGCAGCAAAAGGAATCTTTCAGTTTTATTATTTTCACTTCCCCTCCCCCTCTGTGTATGAAGAATCAGAATGGGAAGTCTAAAATCTGAATTTAAAGCTAGCATCAAAGTATATATTTTATTTTATGCGATATGGTTTTAACAGAGGAAAAGTGATTCTACTACCACCCTGCATAATTTTTGTAGAGAAAGTATAGATGTACTGCTGCTCAAATGATGAAATGACTACTTGGCTTATTCAAAATTATTTGAACTATTAGCTCATGTAGGATAAGCATGCTAGCATTAATCCTTTCATGATCTAATTAATCAGCCTTTCCAAAGTTACTAAGACAAATTCTTCAAAGATTTTTTCAAAAATCTCTTTATCCAAAAAGGATTCATTGTTTTATCCTGCTTATCCAAAGTCACAGATAAGTTATTTGCTCTACTCTGATCTAGATCTTTTTAAAAATAAAGTAATATAGGCAAAACACCTGCATTCCAGGAATGAAACAGAAATAGGAGTGAGGAAGCAGCCAGCAATATGCACAAGAAGCTGTGAAAATTGACCTGACCACATCATGGGCCTGCACCAGGAAATACTGCTCTAAAAATTCCATATTTGAATAGATATTACATGATAATTGGAGTTAATGTGTTAACGGGTGTGATCTAAATAAGGGTTTCAAAATACACTATAAAATAAGTTCTAGATAAGATTTTTTACTTCTTTGGAAAATTGTCATAAATGATTTAGTAGCGAAGGACCTAAGCTGTTCATTTGCCTCAGACCAATGATGAGAAGAATCTAAAAATGAACCTGGAACATAACAGGCATATTTGTAGGCAGTGGAGAGCTTACAGTTTATTTTTCATAAATGGCAACATCATGCTTATTACCTGCACAGGCTTAGGAGAACAAAAAGCATATTATACTTTAACAGCTTCTTACAAATTGTTAGAAAACAATTTATTTTCTAAGAAGAATAAATACTTAGTGAGACTGTGTTTAAATTTGTCCTTGGGCATGATGAATAAAAATGTATCTGCTGTGAGCTATGGATCCCTTATTACAGAAGGACTCTTTAGGAAGTCTAACCTTTTCTTCTTGCAGGAGAAAGTTTAGTCAGCATTATTTGGGGATGATCAATCTGCATAGAAACCACAAAAGAAAATGAACATTTGCTTGTCAGAACTTGTAATATTTCAGATAACATTGATGTGGAAGTGAAAATTACCCTTAATTAGCTAACTTTCAGTAGTTGTTAGAAGGAGGGACTAAGCCACCCAGAAGGCTTTCTACTTCTACCACTTTAAAAGTAACTCCTATTTTATATAGCATGTTATGTTAATAAAAAGTTATTGTCACCTGTTTATACATAGAATAAAACCATTATAGATTTATTGATTTTTTTTTAGACTATGCATTTAAGAAAAGTAAAGGGGGTATTTAAAAAATTAAGCACAATTATTTATCTCAATAGTCTTGGAAGAAGGAAAATATAGGGGCATAGAATCAGAAATCAGAGAAGTATGATATAAGAGTTACATAAGGGAAGGATGCTATGTGAGGAATCAGTAAAAGAGCAAGGTTTCAAAAAAAGATGTGAGATTTACTCTGGGTCCCCACCCTTTTTTTCTGGTTGCTCCTAGAAGAGTTCATTCATACAATAGACCATAACACTTCTTGGAGACCAACTGAAAAACAACACTGTGATCGTAATTTACCTTTTCTTTTTATATTCACTGATATTCATGAATCTTCAATCTTTATCCTTAGATTCTCTACCTACACACTGAATACTCAAGATTATAAGTGATATTCTGATTTAAGTTTGTATATAAACTTTTCTGAATATCTAAAAATCTGTAGGACAGCAGTCGTGCTCATATAGAGATTAATAAGAGAAGAATTCTGCCTTAAAGAAGGCAACTATCCTTTGAGGGAAAGAGATTCATGAACAGATATAAATTTAACATGCTGCGATAAGATAACAGGTATTAGGGAAGCAAAAAAAAAAAAAAAAAAAGAGGATGTTGTTTGAAAATGCCATACATTCCTGAAAATTATGCCTTCTATCAGGAGGCTATAAGTGAAATATGCATGAGTGTTTTCACCTCTGAAGACAATGGAAACAATTATATAATAAATAAAAGCAATAAGTGATGAAGGAAAAAAAACCCACAAAGACAAAACCTATTAAGCAGTACTGAAGGAATCTAATGATGGCTTAATTTGTTTTGTGTGACATCATCTATGGAATGTGATTCGTTAAATTAAGGGACCATCTGAATGCCTCCAAAACAAAAATGAAAACAATTTGCAAGCATAGCCATAAAGAATCATAGGAAGAGACCTTCAGTCACTTCATTTCAGGCTGATGTGGCTCTCCATTGCCTGGTTGAATAGGTTACAAAATGCTGCAAAATTGGTGTGCAGAGTACTAGCCAATTGACGAGGCAGCATTCTACAGGGTCTAGATCTAATACAGCATTAGGATTTTCAGTTCTTGATATAATGGAGTAATAAATATCAGACTAACTTTCCTGCCATTAACAACTATACAACTATACACAACTATTTTCAGGCATTGGCAAGACAGCACAAGGCTGTGATCTTTGAGAGAAAAAAATACATACAAAATGAGCTCCATATTTACCCTAAATTTATGCCAGAGGGCACATTTCAAGCTTTAACATATGGAAGTGGAGCTCAAGCAGAGAATGACATTCTCAACTGGGTGAAGGAAACAAGAGATTGTGCTACAGGGATGGTGAGAAGGCTGGAATCCTCAGGGCAAGGTGTAGTTGAGGAGGGAGCTCTGAAGATAAGGAGCTGCAGAAATATGCCTTAGAGTCTACTACACATGTGCAGGGCTAGACTTTATGAGGTCTGGTAGAGAATAACTTCTGAGGAATTGTGAACTAAATAGAGTTTCTGGATGTTGCTTAATGTAGGGTAACACTGGAGTTCTGTCATTCAGAGTGGGAAGACTTCCCTAGATGCCCCAAGTATTCAGTTAAAATTTCATAAAAATTACAAATAAAGAGTATGAATACATTAGCCCCAAAGAATCCTTTAGATTTATCCTAATGAAACCCCAAACAGGCCTGAGGGCCTTCAGTTATTTCAGGGAAAAAAGAGTCAATTTTCTTTAAAGGCAATAGTGTTCAAACTCTAAATAGTCAAATACACATACAGCATATAATAAAAAAATTACTAGAAGACAAAGTAGAAAAATGTAACACATAACTAGGAATCAATATGAACGGACTCAGATATGCCAATCATGTTGTAATTAGCAGGTAAAGTAGCTATTATAGGGGTGCCTGAGTGACTCCATTAGTTGATGGTCCACCTCTTGATTTTGGCTCAGGTCATGATCTCAGGGTCGTGAGACTGAGTCTCCTGTTGGGCTCTGCACTCCACAAGAAGTCTGTTTGAGATTCTTTCCCTTTCCCTCTCCCTTTCCCTCTGCCCCTCTCCCCACTCACTTTCTCACTCTCTCTCAAATAAATAAACAAAATCTTAAGAAAAATAGAAGTAGCCCAATGTGGGACTCGATCCAGGGACTCCAGGACCACACCCTGGGCCAAAGTCAGGCACTAAATCTCCGAGCCATCCAGGGATCAGATGTTTTTAAAAGAATATGGAACTCAGATATAGTTGAAAGAATAAAGAACCCAAGTTATGTAAAATATGTAGGTAAATGAACTTTTTTTTTGTTCCTTAGAGAATTGATATTTTTTAAGGTAAACTGCAATAAGTTAAACATGCATGTTATAACGCCCAGCTCAACAAGTAAATAAAACCACAAAGAGGTATTACAGAAATGTCAATATAGGAAATTAAATACAACACTGAAGATTACTCATTTCACCATCAAGAAGGTAGGAATTTCTTATGCAGTTAATACACACTCAAGATGTATGTCGTCTTGATGAATTGTCACTATTTACATTTTAAAATATTTCTCATTATCCCTGATAATGTATTTACTTGTTGAAGTCTAATTTGTCAAATATTAATATAACTGCATTGGCTTCCTCATAATTAATGTTTGCATGATATGCTTTTCTCTATCCTTTTACTTTTGACCTGTCTGTACCTTTATGTTTAAAAGGTTTTCTTATAAACAGCAAATAGTTGACCCTTGCTTTTTTATCCAGTCTGACAGTCTTTGTCTTTAATCCACTTACACTTAATGTTATCATTTATATAAGTTTATATTAAATATGCCAGGTTTATATTTCCTATCTTTTCTATTCACTATTTCAGTTTGTTTTCTATGTGTTCTGTGTTTCTATGTGTTCTGGTGCATTTCCACCTTTCCTACTTTCTTGACAGTGAAATGAGTCATCTTCAGTATTGTATTTCAAAAAGTAATAATCAGTACAGACATTAATAAAGGAGAATTATATATGACTTTATGACAATGAATTCTACAACTTAGATAAAACTAACAGATCCCATGAAACAAAACTTAGCAAAATTGATACAATAAGAAATAGAAAGTGATCAATCCTGTATACATTAAGGAAATTTAATTTTAATTAAAAATTTTCCACTAAGTCTTAAAAAGCTTTACTGATAAATACTAGAAAATCTTTAAGAAATCTATGATATCGGTTTCATATGTAGTTTTTCAGAAGATAGAGATGAAATCACTTTCCAGTTAAGTTTATGAAGCTAGCATATGCTTGATACCAAATCTAGACAAGGACATTATAAGAAAAATTGCAGACCAATACCTCTTAAGTACCTAGACAAAAAAATCTTTACCAAAGTATTAGTAAACAAAACCCAGTAATACAGTTTTTAAAGAATGTGTATAATGACTAAGTTATTCTTACTCCAGGAATTCAAGGTTGGTTAAATACACAATATTCAATTAATATAATTGCCACATTAAAAGATTATAATAGGAAGTGCATATGATCACTTAATTTGTCACAAAGATTTTCTAAAATTAAAATTCAATACTCATTGAATAGTTCTCAGCAAACTATGAATGGAAGGGCATGTCTTCAACCTAATAAAATGCATCTGCTAATACCACACTTAAGTATAAGATATTACATACATACTAAGATTAAAAAAGATGTCCATTAGCAGTACTTTTATTTAAATACTTTACTGAAGATCCTAGATGGTGTAACAAAATAAATAAATGGCAATCAGATTACAAAGGAAGAAATAAAACCTTCTTAATTTACAAATGACATGATTGTGTACATATAAAATCCAAAAAAATCTATAAGAAAAATATCTAATGAAGTAAAAAGTGCATTTATCAGTACCACGGATACAAACAAATGCAAGAAAAAGTAACTGAGTTCCTATGTACTGGTAATAAACATTAGAAAAATAAAAACAAAAATACCATTAATGATACTACTCAAATGGTAAAATATTTAGGGTTAAATTTAATGGAAGTTGTGCAAGAGCTCTATGCTTATACTTAAGACACTGCCAAAAGAAACTAAAGAAGACCTCAGTAAATGGAAAGATATATGCTCTGGGATTGGAAGCCTCAATGTTATTAAAACGTCTCTTCTCTACAAATAGATCTAAAGATTCAATGTATTTCTAATCAAAGTCTAGCAGGTTTTATTTTTAATAGAAACAAACAAGCTGATTCTCAAATTTATACAGAAAAGCAAAGAATCTAGAATATCCAGAATAATCTTGAGAAAGAACAAAGCTGGAGAATTTCAAAGCATACTATAAAGCTACAATAATCAAAATCATAAGTTATTGACATAAATATCAACATACAGATCAATGGAACAGAATGAGATTCCAGAAATAGAGCTACATTTATATGTAGACTTGATTTTTCTTTTTTCTTTTTTTTTTTCCTTTTTGGCAAAGGTGCCAAAGCAATGCAATAAGAGAAAGAAGGAAAGGAAAGGAAAGGAAAGAAAAAGAAAAAGAAAAAGAGAAAAGAAAAGAAAAGATAAGATAAGAAAAGAAAGAGAAAAGAAGAGAAGAGAAGAGAAAAGAAAAGAAAAATGAAAAGAAAAGAAAAGAAAAGAAAAGAAAAGAAAAGAAAAGAAAAAAAGAAAAGAAAAGAGAATTCTTTTCCACCATGGTCCTGATACAACTAGATATTTGTATGGGGAAAATCACTCTCAACATCTACCTCATCTCATAAACAAAAATTAATTTTGGGCAAATCATAGACTAGCTAAAACTATAAAAATCAGAGCAGAATATCTTTTTGAACATATACTAAGCAAATTTCTTCAGTAGTATACAATAAAGCACTAATCATTAAAGGAAAATAACCTCATTAAATAAAAAATCTGCTCATAATAAGACCTTGTAGAGAAAATGAATGGGCAAGTAATAGACTGGAAAAAATATTTGCAAAACATATATCCTGACAAAGGACTTTTTATATTACAAACTAAAAAATGGATTTATCAATATTATGGATAAAACCAATATAAAAAGAGCAACTGGTTTCCATATAATAGCTATAAATGTTTGAAAAAATAAAAATAAAAAATACCATTGACAATATCATCCAAAACATAAAGTTATTTAGAGTTGAATTCAACTTAATGTTTAGGAATTCAATCAGGAATTCAAGGTAGGTTAAATATACAGAATTCCAAAAAAAAATATACAAAATTCCATTAATGTAATTCAATTAATATATCCAGAATAGGTAGCTAACCCAATAGTACAGAACAAAGAACCAAACTTGAAAACATGGGGAAAGACTTGAACAATCACTTCACAAGGGTGATAAACAAATGGACAATACACACATGGAAATGTTCAACATCATTTGTCATCAAGAAAATGCAAACAAAAAATAAAGTGGTTTACTACTCCCCACCCAACAGAATCAATACTCACACACTGCTGGTGTAAATATAAAATGATACAATCACTTTGTAGGAAGTTTTGGTAGCTTCTTAAAAGGTTAATTATATACCTACCATATGATCTAGCCTTTTTACTCTTAGGTAGGTATCTCAGAAAAATAAATATATATGTTCATTTAAAAATTTGTACATTAGTATTCATAACAATCTCATTCAACATTTGGAAATACCCTAAATGACCATCAACAGGAGAAACAATAAGCCGTGACATAGTTATACAATGGAATATTGTTCTAGTGCAAAAGGCAAAGAGCGAGCGACTTATGACATGCTACAATATGAATGAATCTCAAAAACATGATCTTGAGGGAAAAAATCAAATAGGAAAGAGTACATATTAAATGACTCCACTGAATGAAATTCTAGAAGGGGCAAAACTAAACTATGATGATAGAAGTCAGAACACTAGCCATTTTGGTGGGGGAGTGACACGATTGATGGGGAAGGCACATCAAGAAAATTTTGGGGTGACAAAAAAAGGCTTAAGATGGTGTTCACACTTATCAAAACTCACTGAGCTTTAGAGTTCAGGTATATGCATTTTACTGAACATACATTCTATCTCAAGATTTTAAAAGGCTACATATATATGTGATTGATGATAAAAGCTGGTATTAACTTCTGCCTTCCTCAGGACAGTGTTTATTTTCTTTTTCTTTTTTTCCTTTCTGTTGTTGAGATACATATTAAATGACAATGAAAGTAGCAGATTTGTCTGTTGACCATAACTACAAAGTCTATACCAAGCAACGCATGGTACTCAAGACTCACCACCTTCTTTTTTTTATTTTATTTTATTTTTTTTATTCATGAGAGACACAGAGAGAGGTAGAGATACAGGCAGAGGGAGAAACAGACTCCCCACAGGGAGCCTGATGCAGGACTGAATCCCAGGACCCTGGGATGACAACCTGAGCCTAAGGTAGATGGCAACCACTGAGCCACCCAGGCATCCCTCACCATGTGCTTTCATCTCTTCCTTTGTTTGGAATATTCATTCTTTCCCCTTTTCTCTGCAGGTTAAAATCCTACATCCTACTCTTCACTCAAGGCTGTGCAAATACCACAATTTCTCCCCCAATCAACTACCTCACCAACTAGGTCTTTTTAATATATTTGCTCACATCTTTGTCTTTTCCAGAAGACAGGGAACTCACTGTGGGAAGCACTTTGTAATATTCATCTTTGTGTCCTTGAGGTCTAGCTCACAATAGGTGCTAAATAACTGTTTGATAAGGACCAAATCAACTATATGAAGCAGAGATTTTGGAACATTGTCAACCATATAATCTGATTAGGTGTCAGCTTCATGAAGGTATTTTCACTCAAAATATTCAGTTGTTTTTTTTTCTTTACCCCAGTAATATTCTTTTTATCTCCAGCCTAATCTGGTTTCACATCTTAGAGTCGGCTTTCAATTTTGCCATAGGAAATGATATATTTTTTCTATTTTCTTGATTCCAAACTCTCCCGTGTTTTATATCTGGTCACCCTTAATAGAGTATGTCATTTATCCACCATGAAACTAACTCTGTCCAGATTACTCATCTTTTAATGTTCCCTGTCAGCTTTCTGGGCGTCAAGAAACCTGAACACTTTTCAAGCTATATTCCTATCTAGGACATTCATAACAGAGAGTGCTTTCTGCCATCATGAATAACTTTTCTTTTTCTCCTAGAAACAAATTGGGGATTAATGTACACAATCTCTCTCACATCAGGCTTTCTGATTTGTTTGATCTCTTCCACTATAGTGTGCAATATCAAAAGTACCATAGAAATCTCAATAAATTATCTACACCTAGAGTGCCTCTTCTCTGTCTCTTGAATCTGCAATGATATACTCTACTTAAAGAACTCTGAAAATGGATGGTAGGCCTTATTTGTTTTCATAGGTCCAGTTCCTCTAGTTTTTTGCCAGACAACTGCATATGTATTTTGCCTCTTATTTGTTTACTTTTTATTGATTTAAAATCTTAAATTTAAAACCTTCGTTTTGTGAGGGCAAAACAAAATAAGACACTGCCTGTGGCTACACATCAAGTATGAAAAGAATACTATAATTAGATGAAATTTCAGCAAAGCTCCAGCAACAAGAAAGTCTAGTTACTCAACAATGGAACCAGAAGTCAATGACTATTGGTTATTCATTTACACCTTGATAACTAAAGCCATACGCACACACACATGCACACACACACACACACACACACAGTTGACCCTTAAACAATACTGGTTTGAACAGTGTGGGTTCTCTTATGCATGGCATTTTTTAAGGTAAATACAATACAGTAGTGCAATGTATTTTCTCTTTCTTACTATTTTCTTAATAACATTTCCTTTTCTCTATCTTACTTTATTGTAAGAATGGAGTACAGAATACATATAAAATATGTGTCAATCAACTATTTGTGTTATTGGTAAAGTTTCCAGTCAGCAATAGGATATTAGTAGTTATGTTGGGGGGAGTCAAAAGTTATGTGCAGATTTAGGGAGGATTTGTACCTCTAGCCCCCATGTTGTTTAAGGGTTGACTATATATAAACCATGTATGCATATATATATACAAATATAAGCAAATAAGCAAAATGACAGAGAATTCTGGGTAATTTTAGGGAGAAAGCTAAGGAACCAGTGTAGTAGAAGGGAATTTCATATTTCTTTCTCAGTTTTTGACTGATAAAAAAACAAAGGAAGAAAATGGACTAATATATAACATAATTTAAAATTTTGATCTAATAAATGTGTTTGTGTGTGTGCATCATTTTATATTCTGCAGATACCTTCTATTTTAGTACCCATGGAATATTTACAAAAATTTACCATATGTTTTTAAAGCCACAAGTACTTTCAACATATATATATATATATGTACATTTATGTATATATGTATACAAATATATTTTTTAACATATAACTAGTTAAAATAGAAACAATAAGCTATGAAGAATTAAATCCCTCTACTAGGTCTTAAATCAAAAAGGAAAATAAGTTGGGGCACCTGGGTGGCTCAGTGGTTGAGCGTCTGCCTTTAGCTCAGGTCATGATCCTGGGATTCTGGGATTGAGTCCTGTATCAGGCGCCCAGCAGGGAGCCTGCTTCTCCCTCTGCCTATGTCTCTGCTTCTCTCTGTATGTCTCTTATGAATAAATAAATAAAACCTTTTTTTTAAAAAAAGGAATATAAGTTCATTAACTATTATTTATAAAAAATAAAAAATAAATATTATTTATAAAATGCCTGAAATATTACATATTTGACCTATGAAGTATATCTTAAGGTCCACTACAGAAAAGTTAAGAAAATTCAATGAATAAATCATAACTTCAGAAAATATAAAATGACCAAAAGTGCATGAAAATATTTACTGAAAAATCCATTCAACAAATATTTGTTGATAAACTTCTGTAGAAAAAACTACAGATCTGAGGATGAAATCTGAGAATTTGCTCTATGGAGAAAAGGATACAGTGGGGCACCTGAGTGGCTCAGTTGGTTGAGTGTCCAACTCTTAGTTTTGGCTCAGGTCATGATCTCAGGGTTATGAGATCAAGCCCTGAGTCAGGCTCTACACTCAGCATGGAGTCTGCCTGAGATTCTCTCTCGCCTTCTCCTGCTGCCCCACCCCCTTCCTCTCTCTCCAAAATAAATAAATAAATAAATCTTCAAAAAGATACAGCAGTAATATAAATACAAAAATAGATTAACTATTTGCCAAGCTAATTAAGAAAGGGCAGGAGTTAACTCTGGGAAATGAACTAGGGGTGGTGGAAGGGGAGGAGGGTGGGGGGTGGGGGTGAATGGGTGACGGGCACTGAGGGGGACACTTGATGGGATGAGCTCTGGGTGTTATTCTGTATGTTGGTAAATTGAACACCAATAAAAAATTAATTTATTAAAAAAAAAAAAAGAAAGGGCAGGAGTAAAGCACAAATACCTAAAAATGTAAATTCAAAAGGAAAACAAAACTTGAGGGAATTTGTTGTCAGCAGATCTGACTTACAAACAGTATTAAAAGTTCTTTAGAAAAAAGTAAAATGATTTGAGTCAGAAACTCAGAACTACTTAAAGAAAGGAAGAGTGTCAGAAAGGAATAAATGAAGATAAAATCTTTTAGTTTCTTATCCTTAATCACTTTAAAAAATAACCACTTGGCCAAAATAATAATAGCCATCATGTCCATAGTGATTATGACCTGTGAGTAAGTGAAATGAATCAATGACAGAATTGTTATAAGAGATGGGAGGGAGGAAGAGGGAATACTCTGAGGTGCTTGCACTACCCATGAAGTGGTGTAGTCCTTGTTATTTGAAAGTAGACTTGGATTAATTATAAATACATTTTGCAAGCATTAGGGTAACCACATACACATTTGAACACATACACAAAACAAAGTCTAGGTAAGAGACAAAAATCAAGAATAAGGAGTTGTTTTTTAGACACACTTTAAACATGCAAGTTCAGTAGGTGGGGAGGATGAAGGGAAATGAGGAAGGAAAATGAAAATCAGCAACCAGTGAGCAAGGAGAAAACTGAGACAGGACGTTTTCTAGCATGCAGTAAAGAAAGATTCTTATAAAAGATTAAGAAGTGTATTTAAAATGCATAAAAATGTTGAACAAATATAAAAGAGTGTTAGCAGTGGTGCTTTGATGCAGTGGGTTTGTGGGTGATTTAATTTTGGTTTTTCTGTTTCAATCTTCCAAAATAGTTCTGCAATAAATAGCAACACCATTGTAATAAGAAACAAGACCATGAAAGTTATGCTAAAAAATATTGGGCCCCTTACCCTTACTCAAGAGTACACATCCTTCATGTCTACCTTCCTAATAAAATCAGTTCCAAGGTAAAATATCTAAGGGGATGCAGGAAAACCTGTTACAGGAAAACCTGTTGGTAAGATGTTCTAGAGCAGCACTGCCCAACAGAAATACAATGGCAGTCCCATATCTAATTCAAAATTCCTTAGTGGGCATACTGAAAAAAATTTAAAGGGACAAATGAAATTCGTTTTAATAAAATTTTATTTAACCCGGTATGTCCAACATATTTGTTTCAGCACACAATCAATAAAAATATAAATGAGCTATTTCATCTGTTCTTGAGTCTCTGAAGTCTAGTGCCCTTCACAATTATACCACATCAAAACTCACACTCGTTTCAAGGGCTCAAGAGCCACATGTGGCTGGTTCCTACCATATGGAATAGTGAAGTTCTAGACCAATATAGTTTGCAGGCCAGCAGCATTGGCATCACTGAGGAACTTGTAAGAAATGCACAATCCCTGTCCCCACCCTGCACCTACTGAATCAGAATCTGTTTCTAACATATTTTCAAATGATGCTGATCTACAGACCATACATAGAGTAGCAAGAATGTATATTTCCAACTCAATCTTCTTCTAGAATTTCTTCAGTGGTTTCCCAACCTATTTCCTGCCACTATTCTCTGGCCCTTCATCTCTATCATTTCTCAATAGTATTTATTATGTGCTGTTTACCTTGTGCTAATATTTGCAAGTCCTAGCGTGCCCATTTTACAAAGGAGAATACAGAGGCAATGAAAAGTTATGTATTGTGCCCAACACCACCCAACCCAGGACCTACCTTGGTCTAAGTGCCCAATATTACCTAGTAAATGGTGGGCCTGGGATCTGAAACCAATTAGTTTGCCTCCAGAGTCCTTATGTCTTAACCAACAATTATCTGTCTATGCATCTGTCTCTTCTACATCCAGCTCTTCAAGGACGTATACCATGTTTTACACATCTTTGCTCCACAACACTTACATAATACACTAAATGTTTTGGAAGGAAAGGAGGGAGAACTTCTCCTACTAGGACTCTCCTTCTAGAACCAAACACCCTGTAGTGTCATGCATGCTTTCATTGCTCATGATCCCCATTTTATGAATGCCAGTGGACACAGTATGACTGTGTGATAGGCTGTGGTCCAAGCACCAGTTTTGTTTCTATTATTTTGCACTAATATTAAGCAAAGTGACTAATCCTACTTTGAGAAGTTGAGAAGGCTTTGAAATTGGAAGTAACAAATGAGCTTTCATATTTACAAGTTATGGATAATATACAAACCTAACTTTTGCTTAAGAAATGTTTCTTCCTAAATATTTAGGAGATAAAATTTCGTCTAACTTGTAATCCAACAGGTCAGAGTTCTATGAGTAGAAGTTGTGAAAACTAATGAAATGATCATAAAGTAGGAGATTTAAGGGAGAAAGTAAGAAAATTAAGTAGTTCCAAATCCAAACAACTACCTTCTTGATATCCAGGTGATAACTTTTACTGTATATCCAGTATTGGACTTTTCAGATTCTCTTGCTTTTTGTTCTCATTTAATCAGTCCAATTCCATCCATATTTTCTCAGGTAAGAGAAATTTCCTTTGGAAATGGACCTGTTCTCTTTGGCACTCTGGACTCCCTGTTTCTCACCAGGGAGAGGTGAGAAACAGGGAAATGGCTGAAGTGGCTGAAATGCTCTCCAGGACATGGAGTTGTGGGTAGGGAAGCACTCTGTGCCCTTTGCTAGAAGCTCAAGCTGGCTGCCAACATCCAGCTGCCAAGTCAGGAGAACCACCTGCCTCACAGATGGCCCCAGTACCTGCTCCAACAACAGTAGACCCCCCAAATGGGAGAGAAGAGCCTGTTCCTTTATGAGCAGGTATAGAGAGGGCTATGGTGTGATATACCTTCCATCATTTAAAAGCTGTGTGCTCTTGGGCAAGTTACTCAGACTCTTTGTGCCTTGCTTTTCTTAAATGTGAAAACTTGGACAACAAGTTCACTGTGAACTTCAGATTTCATGTATAATAATGTGGCATTTTTACTTATGCCTACAGTTTCTAATAGCATTATCTGAGAACAAAAGATACGAAAAAACATAGCGCAGAGCCTGGCACCCGATGAATAATATCACATTATCATTCCTCTGCAATCCTTTCCTACTTGACTACAGGAGTTTTGAGGCTTTGATAGTATCAGTATTTTAGACCTCTCAATGGTCAACCACACATTTCCATGACCTTCCCCTCCAAGATACATTTATTTTTCAGATGTATTTCATGCTAAGCACCATGTCAATGCAATGCTCTACAGTATTTATTTACTCACCAACACTATATTGTGAACAGATACAGTTTGGGTCATTTCATTTTCCTTCTTGGGCATCTAATACAATGCCAGGAATAAATAGGTGCTCAATAAAGGCTTTTTTGTTCAAGATAGGCACTCTCAATGTCTTTGGAAAACCTTCCATGAACCCCACAGTTTGGTCACCACTCCAGCTCCCCCTCTTGTCCTACCCTGAGATCCTCCATCATAGACTTGACTGCACTTCCTGCAAATTGGGTGTTGTTATCACAAAATATTTCAAATGTACAGGGAAGTAAAACCTCCATGTATCTACTGCTCAGATTTCATGAATGTTGACATTGTGTCATATTATTCAAGTTCTGGATTCTATTGATCTATAAACATTTCAGATGCAGTCATAAACGTTTCAACCCCGTTCTCTTCCTCCTCCCTCTGATGCAACCACTCTCTTGTTATGCCTGCTTCATTTTTTACTTCCTGTAAAAATGGAGTTAAAATATCTCTCTCAGGGATCCCTGGGTGGCGCAGTGGTTTAGTGCCTGCCTTTGACCCAGGGCGCGATTCAGGAGACCCGGGATCGAATCCCACGTCGGACTTCCGGTGCATGGAGCCTGCTTCTCCCTCTGCCTATGTCTCTGCCTCTCTCTCTCTCTCTCTCTGTAACTATCATAAATAAATAAAAATTTAAAAAAAATCTCTCTCATAGGCTTACGAGGATTAAGTAAAATAAAATATGTAATACAGCTGATAACTAGCTAATAGTTCCATCGCCATCATTTTCCTCCCCATCATTATTTTTTCTGCACATTTATCTGTCTCTTCCAGTAGAGTTATGCTTTTTTTTTCTTTTTTCAGATCTGGAACTATCAATTCCCTCTATACACCTACAATTCCCAGCACACAAAACTTATAAATTAAATGACTGTTCTAAAGGCTGGACTGATGGCCACTCATTTTCTAATTTCAGGCATGATCTTAAAACACATCAGGCACAGTCCTTTACCAATTCTCTGAAATAGAAACTTGACCATAATATGCAGGCTGGAATTCACTCATCTCAAAAAATCCACAGTAATGATAATCTCTTAGTTCTTTCAAGTGGCCCTGGTTTACCCATTCGTTAGTAGCACTAATTCTTCTCCAATACCTGATTTGGAGGAGAATGAGACTAAATGAAGGTTCCTGAAGTTCAGACGTTGAATGAAAAGATGAGCAGATAGTGAACAGAGGTGCACCCAGTATTCTGATGTCCTCCACATCCTCTCAAGATAAAAGCAGCCTTTTAGTTTGTTAAAACTCCACTTGCTGTCTCCTATTCAATTACTGAGATTTACAGACAGAAAAAAAGCAGAACTTGCCATTTTAAATTATTTGCAATAAAATTCGATTCTGTTTACTCGACACTAAATACCCACAGTCAAGGAAGCGGCAGGCAATCTTACTCGTTTCCCCCCGTACACTAATTAAACATTTTAGTGCAGAGATCAGCATAATTAAAGAATTAGGAAACAATGAGAAGTGCTTGGGATAATTTGTAATATCAGTGCACTGATGCACTGGGTCCAGATACCAGAATTTGATTGGCAGGACTTTATTAAGTTTTGGCAGCACTTAGGTAGGCTGGGAGCTCCTTTATGAGGCTCTTGCACATTAATCCAGGCTCCCGTTCTCGTTAATACTGATGAGTGAAGGCAGTTAATTGAATTATGTATGAAGCACTGCTGATTAAATAATATTTCACTCCCCACTATAGAATTAGCTCTGCTGGATTAACATCCACTGTTGTCTCTGACGCTGAATGTCATAAGGACCTCTTCTCAAGCATACACTTTGATTCTCTTCCATCTGTTCAACTGATGCAGCGTCTCAGTTACCACTGGAACTGACTACCCTTCAGCTTTGACATCAGGTCACTTTGTAGAAACGACAATTATTTATTAGCATCCATAGAACCATGAGCAAAAATCCTCCCTAGTGCCTTCAATATTCCAAGGATATTACTATTTAAATCCACGGTAGAACGTGAGGGAAAATTCTATGATTTATAATTGTATTTGCATTGCATAAGGTAAGAGGAAGAGAAAATAATGCAGGGTCTTCCAAATCAGCTTTGAAAATTAAAGCTGCTTTGAGCTGAGTTTGTGGTTCTGCTTCCATCTTAGGCACCTTCCTCTTCTCGTGTAATCATCAGTAACTGCTGTTGAGAAAACAGAAGCCTTTCTCCATGGAAGATGCACTCAGGTGTCTTTCCTTTCTCCTGCCCTCCCTCTTTTTCCTCTTTCTCCCAATTCATCTCTTCCTTTACTGTGAAATTACTAAGTGGCAGACGCTGTGACAGGTGCTGGTATTCAGAGATAAACAACTGTGGCTCCTCTCCTAGACAAGTTCACATCTTATCAGGCAGTAAAGTAGGTATGTAGATATTTAATAGCATGCGATATGTACACACTGACAATATGAATGGAGCTGAAGAGGGAGTAAACTAATCCTACTGGATTAGTCCTAGAGACGCTGGAAGGCTTTGAAATTGGAAGTAACAAATGGGGTGGGTCTCGAAAGATGGAGTAAGAATTTTCCAGGTCCTGACTGCACTGGAAAGAAGAAAAGGAACACAGAGTGCACTAATGACATATAGACCCTTCATTCATCGAAGTACCAAAGTAGGGATTCAGCTATCAAACCAGGAGTTTTTTGTTTCCCCCTATGATTTAGATAAGATTTGTTGAGCTGTTTCTCAGTTCTCCAAGGATTATGGTATATTATGAGGCCGTATTTTGTAATGGAAGAACAGAAACCTGGTAAGAGGCCAAATTTGCTTGTGACCTTTGTCAAGCCACTTCCATAGTCTGGTATTTCATTTATTCAACTGTAATGTACAGAATTTGGTCAGGACACATCCTACTGAAGATCGTAGCAATTCTGCCCAATAGTGGGGAATGAGGTTGGTCTTCTCCATGAGAGATAGGCTGGTAGGCTGCCTAGGTGAATTCACTATAGATAAAGGTTTGTGTTCTCATTTTTGCAAATCCAAAAACCATCTTATCAGTGCTGGACTTGAGTATACCTGATTTACACAGACTAAATTTATAAGAGATTGCAGTATATATAGTTCTTAATCTATAATGAATGTTCTTGTCAGCCTACCTTGAAATTTTTTTCTTACAGAAAAACTATAGGGAAAACTATATTTTAATCAAAGCTTCCTTAAGCATGAACTCAAAGCAAAGGGAATTGAATGATTTAAATATTTTATGACATCAGATCCTGAAAGCACCTGTCTGAATGCATCCATCTCCACAAAAGAATCTGTCAAGAGGAACTGTCTTTAGTAGGCTGGGATGGGAACTCCTTTCTAAAGACAGTGTTAAAGGATCGTGCCAACATTCAGTTCCTAGCCTTTCTTTTTATCTAAACTATCATTGCTCACCATTTTTTTCTTTCCTATAGATCTTGGTAAATATGTATTGTCTACAACTACTGTTCTCTCAACAAAATCCACACTGCTTCATGGGGACATTGATTCTCCCTAAAACAACTGCCTATTTCTAATGGTCCATGAGTCGATTTGGTAATTCATCTTGGGATTTTTTTTTCAAGTTGGAATTTTATTTTTTCATGTGGCTAAGTTCTTAGAGGTCCCTTGTTATTCCTTACCCACCTACATCCTCCAATTCTAGAATTCTAAGACATATCATAAGGTATCTTTTCATGATGTGTCCAATTTTAGACCTATTGAAGATGCAATCTAGAAATAAACAAATAGATACAGTAATATATTTTTTTAAAAAAGGAAAAAGCTGATAAGATGTCAAGATCATGACTGACACACAAAGCTATCTTAGAAGGGTAAAACCATGTAATGCATTTTACCTCTCAAATCTCAAGTTCATAAAATACTTAATATAAACAAAGCAACCAAGAGAAGAAAATAAAGCCCAACACTCAGCATTTGGATTATTAGAAAAACATCACTCCTTAATTAAAATTGTTAATTGCTTTTATGCTGTGCTTCACTTATTGCAAATAAGTAAAAATATTCAGGAAATAAAATGCCTGAAACACAACTGCTGAATTTTCAACTAAGAATTCTGTTTATATGCCTTAGCATTCCTTAAAAAAACTTATGCAAAGAATGGTTTAACCAAATAATTGAAGTTTGATCATTAGGAGAAGACATTGTTCAACCATTAAAAAAATGTAAAAGCCCTCAGCAGGCCAAATTAACATTTTCATTAAAGTTATATTCAAGCCTTACATTCAGTAGCATTCTCTAACTAAGGGAAATGGGTCTCACAAAAAAAGGATGTATGAAGAAAAATATAGCTGAGGTTAATCCTAAAATTTCTATAATATCTGAGAAAGTCATGTGTTCTTTGTGCAAAGGTTCTCTGTCCATCCAGGGCTAAGGATGACCCAACTGAGATGGCTGGATTTTTCAGAACTCGATTCCTGTGTTACTCTCGCTTTCAAGCCTTTCCTATGGCCGCCTTTCAGCAATGGGACCAAACTAGGTCAGCTATTGTGTGCCCTCGTATATTACATTTCTTCTTCCCTTAGGAGCTGTCAATTCTCTTCTCCTTGAAATAAATTCACCTAAAGAGTCAAAGCCATTTCTCTCAATCAACTTCCCATCCTTCTCTCTGGAGCCTTCAGAACTCACCATTATACTGTCAAAAGTGTGTCATCCATGCATTCATGAAAACACAACTCTTGAAAGCCAAATAATAATCATGGTTACTATTTACTGAACTGCTCAAATATGCCTTGCCAGCTGTGCTGGGGATTCAGTGATAAATAAAGCATTTTTGCCCTTGAGGAGCTCCCAGTCAGTCAAGGGAAGCAAACATGTAAGCAGATGTTCATGGCAGAAAAAGTCTGTATTAGAAAAACACAGATGAGGGAGGACCTCCCTCCAATGGGAGCCTGGTGACTCTTCCACATCTCCTTTATATGGCATCATCTTCCACCTGTGTCTATCAGTTCATCGTCACAGCCGTCTCCTCTGTTGTCTCTTCCCATCAAATGGTGATTTCTGCTTCAGAAATATCCCTGACACCTCTTCTAATTGCTAGCGAACTGGGCCCTCAACATCTCTTGCTTGGATGACTACAATAACCTCTTGGCCACTCTGATCTTCCTGCCAAAAATTATTGAATTTTAAGTAGCACTCATTCCAAAATTGCCACTGCAGGAGATGATTGGGGGATGGACAAAATAGATGAAGAGAAGTTGAAGATACAGGCTTCCAGTGATGGAATAAATAAATCACGGGAATAAAAGATATAGCAGAGGGAATTTAGCTAATGGTATGATAGTGTCTGTGGTGACAGCTGGTGGCTATACTTGTGGGGAGCACAGCATTGTGTACAGTTGTTGAATCGTTATGTTGTACACCTGAAACTAAGGTAACATCATATGACAACTATACTTCAATAACAACAACAACAACAACAACAACAATAGTAATAATAGAAACCAGAGAGACCATCCTGGCTACTGTGATAAACCATGATAATATGAGGCTGCTTAGGAGCTCTTCTCAAGAGGCTAGAAATTTTGCTTAGGGAAGGATCATGGGTTTTTTTTTTTTGAAGATTTTTATTTATTTATTCATGTGAGACACATAAAGAGAGGCAGAGACATAGGCAGAGGGAGAAGCAGGCTCCCTGCGGGAAGCCCAATGCCAGGCTCAATTCTAGGACCCCAGGATCACGACCTGAGTCAAAGGCAGGCACTCACCACCCAGGCATCCCTCATGGAGATTTCTTAAATACCTTGTAGAAAGGAGCAAAGTAAGAGTTCTCTACTTTCATGGAATCATTGCTTAACTCAAGAAGCTAGCTGAATCACTGAATAAAAATGTGAACAATTCATTTTAAGTTTTTAAATTTCTTCTTTTTATTAATTATTGAATATTTTAATTTTATTTTTAATTTTCTTCTTTTTTAGACTCATTATTTTGTGGAGTTTAAATAAAATTTTAAGAAAAAAAAAATTTAAGTATTGCCATTGGCTTTGACTTGTTTACAAGATTTAAGTCCATATTCAACACAGCCCATGTCACTGTTTACAGTCTGGCTCTCACATAAATCTTCAGCCTTATATCCCACATTATTCTCCAGGTGACACCAAACTTTTCTTAAGACCCTCATTGTGCCATGTTCTTTTCATTATCTGTGGCTTTGAGCATGCCCTTTTTCCTGTGTGGCATACCTTTCTTTCTGGCTCCATCTTCCTGGGAAAATTCTTATCCAGCAGATCAAAAGTCATTCCCATCCAGCCTTTTCAGCATCCAGCTTGCAAAGGCTACCAGATGGCCATTCACCCAACAACTGTAGGCCACTCCATATAAAGGCAAAAACTTGACTTTTAAATAACAGCTGAGGACCACATTTCAGCCAACCACACAACATTCACATGTGTAAAAATGTCACCAAGAGAGATGCTATAATGTGTCTGACTATTTTATATGGATTTAAAGATGTTAATCCATTTCTCAAAATATCTACCTTTCTTGCAGCCAACAGGTGCAACCTGGGGTTTTGGAGTGGTGACGGAGACTGAATTACACTCTAAACTTCTTAACTTCCATTCCCTCTCAATGGTTGTTTCCTGCTTATCCTTCAAATTTTGCTTATATTCAGACTCTTGCAGAAATATTTTTGATATTCTTCTCAGAATAGTCCCTGCTACCATCTTTTTTATAGAATCATGAGAAAAATCCTTTTCATTTATAGCACTTACCCCAATTTATGATTATATATTCATTGTTTAATTTTGTCTTTTTCTGCACAAGTTTGTAAAGTCCATAATGGTAAGGACCACTTTTGATTTATTCATCCATACCTACCCAGCACCAGCGTGGCACAGAGTAAGTCTCAACAAATATGTGTTGAATGACTACAATTCCATGTTATATCATGCTAGATGACACAAAAACATAAAAAAAAGAAACAGCATCTGACACGACCACCAGAGTTACAGTCTGATTGCTGGAAAAATCCATTATTGATGAAGATCTATATATATCATGGCAGCTAAGTGATTTCTAAGAGTTTTGCTGGCATGAAGACCCCATAGAGGTCCTGAGAGAAAAGGGGGAAAAAGAAGAACTTTGAAATTTGCAATCACGCTCTCTGAGGGACAGAAAATTCCTCCTGAGGTAGAAAAAAATCAAGTTTCCCAGGATTTTTCCATGAAACACGTTGAGTTCTGGTAAGGAAGAAATCTTTTTAGATGTAACACAACGTGGGAACAATTAAATATCTGACTCAATCTAGGAGAAACTCTCTCATATTTAAAATAGCATCCTCCAAAAAACTAAAAGAACAGGGCAATATTTTATGGATCCCCAAAGAGAACTGACACCACGGAGGAAGTAGCTCACCTCATTCCCTGAGAGAAGCACTTGGGGTAACAGAATAGAGTCAACATAAGCTATGATACAATGTCAGTCTCCAAAGGCAACCCCAAGGTCACCTTTCGATGAGAACCACTGAGACAGAAGAATCAGGGAATTATGACCACCAGTAGCAACCTGGAAAGCAGCATGTTAACTGTAATATCTGCCAAGGTAAAAGATGGGTCGCCCTAGTCACCCAGCCTGGTGAAGAAAGACAAAAACTTGCTATGAGGCTCAACTGTTCCTCTGGGTGGGGACCCAAGTCAAAACAAATATTCTTTACAGAGGCCATGGCTGGCCATGTTTTTTTTGTTCATCTACCCTAGACTGCTACATCCCAGGGAACAAGGACTGTAAGAACATATTACATGATAAAATGAAGGAACAATAAAAGCAGTGAGATAATTTTGTGCTCAAATTACATGTAAGACTGCAGGTGCTATAGATATTGTAGAGACGAGAGAAAGAGAACCCAGAAAAGGATGGGATACAAGTATCTGCTCTCCTGCAATCCTTCATGGAGAGAGTCAGCCAAGGATAAATTTAACTTTGCTTTCTTTTAAATACCTGTCCCTGGAAATTCCTTATCCCATAAAACACCAACCTCATAAAATTACCGCACCATCCCATCTCCCTCTGATGTATTTCTCTCCCTTCCCATTTCCCTTTTATCAATTAATACACACTGCTCACAACTCTGTCAGAAACTCCTTTCACTCTGGGCTCCCCTGGGCCCACTTTTTTGCACAGCACATCAATTTATTTATATTTATTTGTCCTAATATATATTTTTTCAATTGGCTTCTATTATGCAACACACCACAGGGAAAGAGCCTGGCATTAAAATCACACTGTGTGGTTTAATTTTACTTCATCGGCAGGACCCTGGTTTTAATCAACTTATTTTGGTCACAGAATAATTCTCAGTAATCATCCAGTGGTGTCAGGTAGGCCATAAGCTGAAAGTAATCAAATGAGTCTCTCCTCCTCGTTCTCTCTTCCATAGGGACTAGCACATTTCTTCCACTCCACATAACCTGGAGCTAAAGCCAGGTTCTAAATTGGTCTGGTGAAATTGTCACAGACTCTCCATTACCCCTACTAGTAATAGGAATCAATGGAGTGGATAATCCAAATAATGTTTGGTTCCAAATCAATTGTAGTTGTCTTGAGGAATACAATTTATGTTTTTTTTCTCTGTCAAAAAATTTACTTTTCTTATTATTTCCTTTGTCCCTAAGAAGACATCAAGGGAAAAGAAGGCCAAGCAATACTGGGGGTGTTTTATAAACATCATCTTGGGCAATCACTTTAGCAGGAAGGCGTTACTATTTCCAGTTTGTAGAGGAGAAAATTCAAGGGCATTGTGGGAAAATCTCTGGGAAAGAGTTAGGGAAAACAGAGTTCAAGTTCCAGATCACCCTATACCTCCTGAAAATGTTGGAAATGCTTCTTGTCCAATTAGCTATTCAGTATTCCGCAAATCCAATTCCTGCTGGACATTGTAAGTGTGGTTAGGGCCATGGAGAAAGGATGCTAGCTTTTCCTACAGATGATTCCATCATCAAGGTTGAAGGCTTGGGGGACCTGAGAGATTATCATGAGTTCCGGCTGTTCTTATGAGTTCCAGCCTGTCCACTTTGTCTCGTCTCATTTCTCTTTCCTTCCTCATGACTTTCCATATGGACTCCGGGCTCCAGCACCAGACAGAGAAGCAGCAGCCTCACGTGGTCTACTTACCCAGCCCCACAAGAGTATAAGGTCCAATCCCTAGTAAAATCTCTTATTCTCTACACTGCTGATTAGATCTACTTCTCTGATCAAACTCTGACCCATGCAGGGAGCAATCCTAGGAAATCACTTTCTGCTTCACATCACTAAATAGTCCCTCGTGGCTCTGTGGGGGAAGTGAATTGTGATCCAAAGTATCCTAAGGATTTCTTTACATTCACAGATAAATCACAAAATGGGTAATTTTCATATGGACAATCATGAGCTAAATGAAAATATGTTCTTATGCAGATAAGAATCACCACTAGGCTTTAGGTCTTGCACTTCATAGTGGGAACAATGGAGTGCTCAAGCCCAGAGCCACCTGTATGAACGAATATGTGATGAAGATGAAGGTCAAGAGCAAGAGCCGTGGTTGTCGAGCCTCCAGCTTCAGTGAAGGCACTAAATCCACATATGTGTCGAGCCCCTTCTTTCAAGTGCTTTCACACTAGTGCCCACACCTGTCAAAATGTCTGCCTAGTGGATTTGCTGTAAGAAACGCACCAATAATACATGTGAAGTCTTTGGGATGAAGTGAGGTACCAAATAGTGAATAGGTGGTTGTTATTTCTTAGATTTGTATGTTTATTTGACTTTTGCTGGCTCTCCTCAGTGGCTCCTCAGTATAATCTTGCAATGCTATTATCACCTACTTCACTTAAGAGGAAATAAACACAAAGTATATAAATGCCTTGATTGAGGTAATATGGTTAGCAAATACAAGGACCAACAGCAAGTGGAGAATGGGGGTCAAAAACTTGATCCACTGAAATAATGATGATAAAGCTGATGCATATGGAACATATGTGATTGTAGGGTGTGTCAGACAATGCCTAAATATTAGCTTATTTCATCCTTACCAATAAAAAAAAACCTCTGTAATAGACAAAAATAGTATCTCTCTTTTACAGATTATGAAACTGAGGCATAAAGATGAAGAGAGGTTACATTATCTCTTTTATGTTACACAGAGGTAAATGGTAAATGGGGATATAGATGAGCAAGGGCCTGTGGGTGGGGTAGGTGTAGTGCCCCCAGCATCAGCTTTTTAACAGTACAGGCCCTGACTCATAATGTTGCCCTGAAGACTGGACAAGGTTATAGAAGTAAGCTGCTTGTATTATACCTGACATGTTCTAAGACTTCTTTACTCAGTCTAAGCAGAGCTGGTGCTTCTATTGCTTATACCAAAGATGGGAAAACTGCATCCTCCGGCCCAAATGCAGTGTGAGGTCCATTTCAATATGGCCCATAAGAATGATTTTTACAGTTTTAAAGGGTTGCAACAAACAGACAAAGAATAAGCAAGAAAGACCAAATGTAGATTACAATCCCTGAAACATTTACTATATAGCTCTTTACAGAAAAACCTTGCCAATCCATGGTCTATACCACACTGCTTTTTTGGCCTTGAGATATAGAAATAAAGGAACCAGAAAGGCTGTTTCTATAGTTAGGCTATTGTTCATAATGTTGCTGTAAACATTGGGGTGCATGTACTCCCCCAAATGTCCACTGACTGATGAATGGATAAAGAAGATGTGGTATATATATATATATATATATGCAATAGAATACTACTTAGCCATCTAAAGAATGAAATCTTGCCATTTGCAATGATGTGGATGGAGCCAGAGTGTATTATGCTAAGTGAAATAACTTAGTCACAGTTAGACAAATACTATATGATTTCACTCAAATGTGGAATTTAAGAAACAAAGTGGATGAACATAGGGGAGGGAGAAAAAGAGAGGGGGAAGCAAATCATGAGAGACTCTTAACTATAGAGAACAAACTGAGGGGATCCCTGGGTGGCGCAGCGGTTTGGCGCCTGCCTTTGGCCCAGGGCACGATCCTGGAGACCCGGGATCAAATCCCACGTTGGGCTCCCGGTGCATGGAGCCTGCTTCTCCCTCTGCCTGTGTATCTGCCTCTCTCTCTCTCTGTGTGTGACTATCATAAATAAATTTAAAAAAAAATTTAAAAAAAAAGAACAAACTGAGGGTTGATGGAGGGATGTGGGAAGGAGATGGTATAGATGGGTGATGGGGATCAAGTAGGGCACTTGTTGCAATGAACACTGGGTATTACATATAAATGATGAACCACTGAACTCTACTCCTGAAACCAATATCGAACTGTATGTCAACTAACTAGAATTTAAAAAGAAAAAGAAAAAAGAAAAAGGAACCAGAAAGGCTACTCTGATTTACTCTAAAAAAGCAGGACTCTGCCTAGAGAATGAACAGATCTTAGAGGATAGAAAGAGTGCATGAAAGAGGCAGAAGAAAGCCATATTTGGTGCTTTCCAGTGCAATGAATAAAAATAATGAGAGGCCAGATGTTCTCTCTGCCACAGCAGCAATACTACCCCTCCCCTGGCAAGCAATTACAGCACAATGACTGCAGAGGAGTGGTGCTTTTTAGAGGATCTTGCTCCCTGTCATGCCAGGTGATCTCCTTCTACCATATTTTTTAAAGATTTATTTTATTATTTTGAGAGAAAAAGAGACAGCATGAGCGATGGGGGGTGGGAGGCGAGGCAACGGGTCAGAAGCAGACTTCCTGGTGGGCATGGAGCTCCACTAGTGGGGGGAGGGAGGGCTGGATCCCAAGACCCTGAGATCATGACCTCTGCCGAAATCAAGAGTCAGTCACTTACCTGACTGAACCACCCAGGTGCCCCACCTTCTATTGCCTTTTAAAAGAGACTAATAAAGATTTATATTCCTTTTTTGAAGGTGGAATTATAGATTATTTTAGCCTATCATGCTGTATGGAAACAGGCTATGAAGCAGCCCAACTATATTAGGGTTGTGAATGTATCTTCCCCAAATGAACCTGCAGTAGATTTTCAGTTTCAATCCCTGCCATCTTTCTGTGATAAGAGTGTGTGTTTAGGAAACCACATTCATCCTCATACAAGACATGAACAAAGAGAAGCCAAGCCATTTGCTGGAAGACCCTGGACTTCCATCAGTTGGGCTAGTTGGGTTTTCTTAGGGGTCAGAGCTACCCAGAAGTCCCAGGCTACTGGCTTGGTTTCCAGATCAAAGAGAAACAGAAAAGTCAAGAAGAGCTAAAGATACATAACCTGATATAGTCACTCTGAGATTGATCCTGGTTTTACCTGAAACCTGACAAAGGGTGTAAAGAGAGGCCTGGGGGATGATCTCTCCATAGGATGTGGTCGTCACAGAGATTGTAGAAGCTCAAAGCTTAATATGGGCAAGAGGCTCCATATCAAGACAAGCGTGTGCTTCCCAGGCTGTCATGCAGTTTTCATTAAAAACATGAAGTTTCTGGAAATGGATCCAGGTTCGCCCACTGAAGAGGTAAGGTGTGTGAGAGCAAAAAGGAGCAATGACATGAGGGAGAGAGGAGAGGCTAGTGGGCAGTGAAGCAGGCCTCAAGATTCCCTCAGGGACATGAAAGAGTGCAGTGCTCTCGGGAGCACTATAGGAGGTGCAACTGCAGAGAAGTGACTTGTTTGGGGTCGTGGAACAGTAGATCAAAGGAGGGCAGATGGGCACAGGTAGACGCAAACACAGAAAGCCTGGTATCTACACAAATGGTGAGACTTCAGGGGTGCTCTAAATTTATTCCCACACATAAATAATGAGCACGCAATATATCTAAGTTCATTTATTGGTTATTTCCCATGCACAATTTGATCCTTAATATCCAGCTATGGGGAAAAACCAAGTTCTCTATCATAGAAATTAGGAAAAGGAAAGCAAACCAACATGCATTAAGAAACTTTTCTGTGTCATGCACTCTCTAGACATGTCCACATTCTCTCATGCGAGCATCATCACAATATTAACACATATTTAGTTAATGTTGTTGCTGCTTAACATACAAGAACACTGAGACTGAAGTGCACCTGGGTGGTACAGTTGGTTAAATGACTGACTCTTGGTTTTGGCTCAGGTCATGATCTCAGGGTTGTGAGATCAAGCCCTGTGTCTGGTTCCGCACTCAGTGGGGAGTCTGCTTGAGATTCTCTCTCCTTCTCCCTCTGTCCCTCCCACTCCCACTCGTGCTCTCTCTATCAAATAAATTCATAAATCCTAAAAAAAAAAAGGGGTCTGAGACGTATAGGAAAGGCTCACAAATGCCAGGTTCTAAAGGTGGAATGTGAACTCCCTTCTGCCTACAGCCTCTTTCCACTATACACGTGCCTTCCTTATGTAGGAATAGGTAAGAGATGCAAGACTACCCTACTTTCAAAACTAAGGAAAGGGAGTTGAGGAAAAGAATGAGGCTTGCCATCTCCAAGGCTTTTGTTCCTTCTAGATGCCAAGCTACTTCCACTTTGCTCCTCAGGTTGCATTCTGGACCACTCAACAGATGCATCTCCTTTTAGATCCCTGGATGAACTTCCTTTAATAACCAGTGGACCATGGTAGGTGCCACTTCCCTTGTGGGGATATCCTTCTCTGCTCTTCGTATCTTTAGGATTCAGCTTGGGTATCATCTCCTCCTAGAAGTTTTTCCTTACCACCTTTTTTTTTGCTGTGGCAATCATCCTTGTCTCCCGAGGATGCTCTCTGGTTTATGTGCTTATTCTAGGGGTTCCTGTGTTACTAAAAGCACTATTACTAATAGCAATACTGTTAATACAGGTAATACTTTAATACCATTACCAACAATAGTAGCTAGTTTAGGAATTTTTTTCTCTCACTTCACAGAACTCTCCTTGAAAGCAGGGGCTACAGCTTGTTCACTGTGCTTTCCAGGCTCTTACATAATCCTGGACTGACAAGCAGTCAGTATCCATTAATGAGGGGATAAAACCTCCTTTTGTTCCTGATTAATAAATTTTTAGACTACAGTCCTGGATAGTAGTGATGAAGGAAACACACACGTGAATGCTCATTACTCTTCCAATGACATCAGAGTGGGAAAAGCTGAAGATGGAGGGATTTGAAGTAGAAAGTCTGTAACTCAGGTAGAAAAGAAAATATCCAGAGTTTATACATAGGGAAAGTAGGAACATTTAGATGCAATAACTCTTTAAAGGAAAAGGCAGAGAAAGAGCCCACTCAACTGCTCTTTTGAATTTATCAGCTTTGAACCATGTGCCAGTACTGAGCTAATCAATTAGCATCCCTTTCCACGTCCATATGCAAGAAGCCTTGTTTCTACAGGAATAAACTCTTTCCCCAAAATATTCAGAGCAGTTACTTATAGAAAAAAAATAACACAACACATAAATAAGTTAGCTGTCTCTTACCAAGACAACCACCGAAAATAACATCCACTTCCCATGGGGCTGCTTCCTACTTATATTAATAAATCAAAATATCTACTTATGATGATTTATTTGTAGATCTTGATGCTGAAAACTCATTTATCATTTGCAATGCAATTTGCCCATCTCTACAGATCATAAAAATTCATTGAATTATGCTTCTTTTTATGGTATAATTTAATATCTTGTTTTTTCAGCACCAGAATAAATCCCCATGATAAGTATATAATTTCCCTATGTTATCCTTTAGCAGCCAATCGCAAACAATGCATTTTATATTTGCACAAGCATTTCATGAGTTAGTGAAAGAAATGTCTCACATCATAATTTCTTAAATCAAAAGGTACAAAGAGAAGTATCTAACCTATTTAAAAATCAGAACAACAAAAATGCCCAGTTAACAAGAAAGCCAGCTGTATATTTCTGGAAAAAGTGCAGTATCTTGCTGATTCTACCAAAACTGTGATTTATAACCAATACTGTGGAAAAGACAAAAATATGTGTTTTCTTAGAAAGTGACAGTAGAGATTTTTAGCACCGACATTCTGTGCCTTAGACATCAACAAGAGTTATGGCTACTGAAATAAAATGACATCCAAGATCTGGAATGGAGTTATGAATTTTGCAGTAATTGACATGCTAACAGGTAAATGATATTCTTTAATAATAAAAACTTTTCTATTTTTAGCATAAAATTATGAAAACATCAACTTATTTTTTGTCTCTGAAGAACTTTGCTAATTGTTCTCAGACATCTCAAAGCCAGGTCAAGAACAGGCCCTTATTTTTCTTATTCAAATCTTAAGCTTGTACAAAAAAGCCTTTAGATTCTCAAATACTTAAATGCTTTTTACAACTTCACTAGTATATTGGCAAGTTAAAGTATATAACTAAGAAACATTACAACTTGGACCTTCATAAATCCCCAAATTTGTTAATATCTCTATAGTACAAATAAATTCTATTTCCAAAATAAACTCTACACTTCATTATGCTTCCCGGCTACTGTCATAACATTAATTATAAACTTACTGGAATCTTAAACTTTCTATCTCCATTAGGTATCTACCTCTTGAGAGTTATTCTCTAAGCAGTGAGTAATAGACAACTTCCAAGGCTCATTGAAATAAAAAGCATAGGCCATCCACTGGGGCCACTCCCTAGCCAAGTGATTGGGTCATTACCAGACATACACTCTGTGTATCTCACCCATCCTCTTTGGCATTATACTTATCAAACATTATGGCTCTTTAAGGCACTTTCCAATAATAAACACAGTGAGTATTCAATCTGGCCTAGAAGAGGTCTATTTCACTGATTTTGGAGAGCAGTTCCTTTTTTTTCTTAATAATAAATTTTTTTTTATTGGTGTTCAATTTGCCAACATACAGAATAACACCCAGTGCTCATCCCGTCAAGTGCCCCCCTCAGTGCCCACCAGCCAGTCACCCCCACCCCCCGCCCTCCTCTCCTTCCACCACTCCTAGTTCATTTCCCAGAGTTAGGAGTCTTTATGTTCTGTCTCCCTTTCTGATATTTCCTACCCATTTCTTCTCCCTTCCCTTCTATTCCCTTTCACTATTATTTATATTCCCCAAATGAATGAGAACATACACTGTTTGTCCTTCTCCGATTGACTTACTTCACTCAGCATAATACCCTTCAGTTCCATCCACGTTGAAGCAAATGGTGGGTATTTGTCGTTTCTAATGGCTGAGTAATATTCCATTGTATACATAAACCACATCTTCTTTATCCATTCATCTTTCGATGGACACCGAGGCTCCTTCTACACTTTGCCTATTGTGGACATTGCTGCTATAAACATCGGGGTGCAGGTGTTCTGGCATTTCATTGCATCTGTATCTTTGGGGTAAATCCCCAACAGTGCAATTGCTGGGTCGTAGGGCAGGTGTATTTTTAACTCTTTGAGGAACCTCCACACAGTTTTCCAGAGTGGCTGCACCATTTCACATTCCCACCAACAGTGTAAGAGGGTTCCCTTTTCTCTGCATCCTCTCCGACATTTCTTAAAGACATTTTATAGATGACCAATTCCTTACCAGACTTTCATGGTACAGAGTAGCTATAATGGAGGGTTGATGATGATTTGATCTATAATGTTGGTGTAATAAGAAGCTTTCCAAAAAGAGCCTCTAATATCCTCAGAAATTCTTGGCTTCAAAGGACTTTCTTTGAAATATATTGATCTCTTGACTCTACTGGTCTATACTAGCTAGTCATGTGAGAAATGATCAAGGGGCTGGGAAATCAGTGCCATAAGCCAGATTTATTTTGAACACTTGGACATGGAAGGAGAAAAGTGACAAATGGAGCAATAGAAAAAAATGAGAGGAAACTGGGTTTAAGGTTCAAGGGGAAAAGAAGATAAAAAAAAAATGCCCTAAAGTAAAAAAAATAAAATCATCACACACAGAGTTTCTGGTCTTAGTAGTAATGCCGGGTTGCAACTTTCATCTGCTGATGTAGACTGTAAAGTAATGGATTCCAGAAAGAAAAAGATGCATAAGGCACATACTCCAAAATCTCTGATAAGCAGTGAAAAGATCAGGTGTTTGCCTCTGGAGAAGGAAGTAGCTCTTGATAGGATTTCTGCTTCCACCTAAACCTGAACTTCCATGTTGAGAGCTTGAAGGCTAGAGAATGAAACCAGCAGCTCCCATAGGAGAAAGGATGTAGTCATGACATACAACTCACTCTATTCTCTGCCCTTTAATCCTAACCATTTAAATTCAAAAGGGAAATGGGACACACTTGTGCCTAAAATTCTTAATCATTACAATAATTATTAAAGAGGATCATTATAGATTGAAAAGAATTAGGAGGTACAAACTTCCAGTTATAAAATAAGTAAGTTACAAGAATGAAAAGTACGGCATAGGGAATATAGTCAATAATATTATAATAACTCTGTATGATGATAGACATGGCTACATTTATCATGGTGAAAACTGTGTAATGTATAGAACTGTCAGATCACTGTGTTGTATACCTGAAACTAATATAATACTGTATGTCAACTGTACTTCAATAAAAAAATTACAGAAAATCCAAAGAATAATATAAAAGTACCATGTACCCTCTGCCACACACCCAGATTTAATCAATGTTAATGTGTCATTCTTTCAACAAATCATTATTTGTGAAAAAATGTAAATGCAGTGGAAGATCCATTTTCATCATTTTTAAGGCCATTTTTCCCTCTCTCACTAGAGGTAGTCAATGTCTCATAGCTGTTTATGGCCTTTATGACTATTGTTTTTATACTTTTAACATATATTTTAAAATTTTACATGAATGTAATCATATAGTAATTATTTTGCAACTTGCTTTTTCACACAAGATTGGTTGTCTTGATATGGGCATATTTATTTTAAGTGCAGTAAAATACTCCTACATAAATATCTTTTCTGAAAATGTCATGGAAATTCTTGCACCCTCTTGGGATTTTGATTAAAATATTACTGAATTGATTAATTTGGGGTGAATTAACTTCTTCACTATATGAACTTTTGCCACTTATTTATGATTCTTTCTCTTTCATCCAATCTTCTAGGTCCTTCTATCATATGTTGTAATTTTTGTCATTGTTGTTACAAGCTTTTGACACATATTATGTGCACAGTGTAAGTTCCCTGTAGTCATTATGGTGAATGGTACCTTTTTTCCTTTTTTGTCCCTATTACATTCTCTGTTTTGTTATGACTGATACATACAAATACCTTCAATTTTTGCCTAATTGCTCTTAAGCCCATTAAACCTGTTAAATGTTCTTTAACAGTTGGCTATAAATTCTCTTTCAAATTTCTATATAATAATATCATATTCAAGTAGTAACAATTATTTTTTTTTCCTTTCCAAATCTTCTACAATTTATTTATTTTCCTGGGATTCCAGGAACTGGGGACCAGGAACCAGGCTGGGACTCCAGTTACAAATTCAAATGCTGGCAGTGACACTGAATATCTTATCACAGACCTGTCTTTAATGGAAATATTTTTTACATTTCATCAATAAGTAAGGTGTTTGATAGAAGATTTTGGTGGATACTGTTCAGTAGATTAAGGAAGTTTTATTTGATCCTTAGTTCAAAAAGAATTTTATGAATAATGCTAAAAGTTAGAAATTTTTTCTCTATTGAGATGACCATGTGATTTTTTTTTCATTTATTAATGTAATTAATTACACTGAGGGATTTTTATGATATTGGCCCACTGTCACTTTCCTTGAAAAAAATGACTAAAAAATTAGTGTATTTTTAACATTCTGTTGGATTGAATTTGCTAATGTTTTAAGATTTTCCATATGTGATCTTACATGAGAATAGCTTATATTTTCTTTTCTGTTTTTATCTAACTTTTGCTGTTAATATTATAGTATCCTCATGAGTTGGGGAACTTTCCTTATTTTCCCTTTCTTTGATACAGTTTGTATTATGTGTGAACTATCTATTGCTCATAAATCCATTTATATGTGTACTTCTCTATTAAAAAATGTCTATGATGCTTAGTTCATTGTTTTTCAAACAAGCTTAATTATTTCTATTTTTCTAGAAAATTATCCATCTCCTCAAATTTTAAATAAGTGATCAATATAGAACCAAATTTTCTTTTATCTCTCCACTCTATCTACGGTTACACTGCTTTTTTTTTTTTTTTTTTTACTACTCATTTATTTACACAGTCCCTCTTATTTCTTAATCAATCTTGCTTATTTATTTTGTAATACAATCTAGTTTGTTTTTCAAAGGACCAGTTTTAGTTCTGTTGATGATCTTTTGTTTGTTTCCTATTACTGCTTCTTTCCAGAGGATTTCCTTGCAAAGTTGTAAAGCCCTCAAGGAAAGCTATTACAAAGGAATTCAATAAAATCAGCAATTAGGATGTGAATATACTCCAGATGGAATGAAAATAAAAGAGGAAACTAAAAATAGATTTAAGATGAGAAAATTCAGAATCCTTGAAAAAAATATTGTAAGAACTGTTTTTTTTTTTTAATTTAAAAGATAAAGCTTTAGACAAAAATTACTAGGAAGTTGAGAGTGCAAAGTTGTCTAATTGTGCAATTGCTTTTTGGTGGGAACACAGTAGAGAAAATAAGTAAGTTATACTTTGGTTAAGTAAGTATGTTAAAAATGTAAGGGAGTACTCTGTCTCAGCCTTTCTAATTTAAATATTTTTGTTTCTGTTGCTGCAACGTGTTGGAAGCAGAGTGGGGCTCAAAATATGAAGTTACAATGTCACCTTGACTGGAAATCAGTATTGGACATTATCAGAAATTTCAGATTTTTCAGTGACTACTTTTATTTAAAGAAATTTTGAAAGACTTTCTCAATCTCAAGTGTCCTGTAGACATGGTATACATAAAGCTCTTCAAACTTACTAAATTGAAACACTGAATTTAAACATGAGTGTAGAGGCCTTTCTATTTGAGTTTGTTTCCTACTCCTGCTTGGGCATAGTATCCCGCATTCCTAAAAGGAAAACAGATCACCCTTCAACCATGTAGGGGGCTAGGGGTGCCAATCTCTTAGCCAGTTGAAAATCCTAGTGGAAAATCTGCATGTAACTTGTGACTCCCCCAAACTTAACTACTAATCGTCTACTGTTGACTGGAAGCCTTACTGATAACATACACCATGGATTAACATGTACTTTGTATGTTATATGCATCATATACTGTATTCTTACAATAAAGTAAGCTAAAGTAAATGTTGTTAAGAATAACATAAGGGGGCACCTGGGTGGCTCAGTGGGTTAAGCATCTGAGTCTTGATTTCAGCTCAGGGCATGATCTCAGAGTTCCACTTAAGATTCTCTCCCTCTCCCTCTGCCCCTCCCCCATTCCAGTGTATGCAATCTCTCTCTAAAAATAAATAAATAAATAAAAATTATAAGGAGGAGAAAATACATTTACAATACTGTATTGTATGTATCTAAAAAATTTCCACATGTAAGAGGGCCTGCATAGTTCAAATCTGTGTTGTTCAAGAGTAAACTGTAGTTGATCTTCCATTCTGCTTTTGTCCACACCTTCCACCTTCTCGCCAGCTCCACACCTGTACACTAGACTAAGGGCTCCTGGAATAGGAAGTACTTCTCATGTTTTTGACTTTAGCATCTATTATAGTATCTGACAGAGCATTCAACCAACGTTTCTTGGACAGATAAAAATGCTTCCTTCAGCCACTAATTTTAGTCTATTTCATATCTAAAAGTATGAATACGGGATCCCTGGGTGGCGCAGCGGTTTAGTGCCTGCCTTTGGCCCAGGGCGCGATCCTGGAGACCCGGGATCGAATCCCACGTCGGGCTCCCGGTGCATGGAGCCTGCTTCTCCCCTCTGCCTGTGTCTCTGCCTCTCTCTCTCTCTCTCTCTCTCTCTCTCTCTCTCTCTCTGTGACTATCATAAATAAATTAAAAAAAATTTAAAAGTATGAATACCAGACCATAAAGACACTACAAGTCTAAATCCCACTCCTACAAGATTCAGCTGCCCTCTATTATAATAAGGCTTTCCTTTATACTCTCAACTGGAAATCATTTCATTCCTTTTTTAATTTGTAAAGTGTTTTAGCATACCTTTTATGCCACATTATTTTCTATGTTATAGGACAGTGATTTATGAATACAGACTCTTTTTTATAGGGCAACAAAATTCTCTAGACCAGAATCTAATTTGTATTTTATACATAGCAAAGCAAATCAAAAATATATGCTGAATAGTTTAAAATATAAAGATAAATTCTGAAAAATGATTTTCCCATTTGTTCATTACTTAATTGCTGTTTTACCAGGTCTTCATGAAGGCTCCTAAACTATGATTTTGACATGTCACTTGTAAAGAAGAAATCCTATAGGCATTAAATACCATTTTCCTTCCTTTCAGAGAAGAATATACTCCTCAGCAGTGGCTTGGTAGCAGGACTACACACAATGAATGCCCCAGCTTTTGGAAGACCTCTAAAGTACAGTCCACTGAAATCTTCCAGAGCATTTCTCTTCTGAATTTGTAATTTGGAGATGTTTAAAGGATTAAGAAAAATTTATGATTCAAAACTCACATTTTTAAGCCAAAACATTAAAACACTTAGGTGATTTTTACATTATGTTCAAGGTGTATTTTATTAGTATTTTTATTTTTTTAAGATTTTATTTATTTATTCATGAGAGACAGAGAGAAGGCAGAGACATAGGCAGAGGGAGAAGCAGGCTCCCTGTGGGGAGTCCAAAGCAGGACTCAATCCCAGGACCCCAGGATCACGCCCTGAGCCAAAGGCAGACCCTCAACCACTGAGCCACCCAGGTGTCCCTTAAGGTACTTTTTAATACTTACAGATCACTGGGGGGCCTGAGTGGCTCAGTCAGTTAGACAACCAACACTTGGTCTCAGCTCTGATTATGGTCTCAAGTCATGGGTTGGAGCCTGGCACTTGGCTCCTCACTCAAGCAGAGGGAGAAGCAGGTTCCTTGCAGGGAGCCCGATATGGGACTCAGTCCAGGAACTCTGGGATCATGACCTGAGCTGAAAGCAGACTCTCAAACATGAACCTCCCAGGTGTCCCTATTAGTATTTTTATATTAAAAATGCAGAAAAATGCATGCGGTCCTAGTCAATGAGATTAAGCAAGGCTGATATCAAATTGAAGTCCTACATTTATTACTTCTTTAGATACACAATTTTCTGTAGAGACTGAGAAATGATGTGTAAGAGTAGAATACTGTTTATGCACACATAGTAGGGCCTAGAAGACCAATGTCATGCTTCCATCCTGGGCAGGTCTACTCTCAACCTAGGAAGGTCATTTAAGCTTTCTGAGTGCTGCCTTCTGTGCCAGAAAATTGGGAATTGTAATTCTGACCTTGCAGAATATTTGTGGTAGTTACAGAAAAGTCTGTATGGCCCCTAACCTTGTATTATGTACCAATCATTCATGGTATAATTTATGGTCATTTATCATGACCATTTATCATGATATTTATTATGATGATAATGATAATGGTAATAATTATAATAAATGTTCACTAGGTCAGCAGTGTCTCATTGGCTTAGAGGCCATAGGATCAGCCCTGTAAACTTAGAATTAAGTTTCTGCTTTGATCAGGTGGAAATAAGCGGTTTGTTCTCTGGGTCATCAATATGACAGTATGTTCTGGTGCAAATACTTTGGGCAATTTAAAAAATTAAATTCTCAATGGCTTGGGCATCAATTTTTTATAGCTGATTATGATAAAGTGGAACAGTTCATCACAACAGAAAGATGGTACTAAATAATTTTATTCAGTTATATTAACCAATATATAAAACATGAGATGCTTTATTAAAACAAATGAGAAAAAAAGTCTACTTTGCAAAAGTACATTTAGATTTCTTCCTCCCTCTTCCCTTCCCCCCTCCCCCTCCTATTCCTCTTCTTCTTCATTATATCAATAGTCTGAAACATGGGCTAGCTGGTTTCACACCTTATCATGGAAATACGCATGAAATATACATAGAACACTATAAGGACAATGTACATTATAAGGGACATGACCCAAGAAAAGCTATAGGGGAAATAGACAAGGGCTTAGGGATTTGTGGGTAAGAGAGAATCTTTGAAGGAGCAGAAACAAGAAGTACATGCTGATAGAGAAATGACTTCAGCATCATGGAAGAGCAAAGTGGAAACTCAAGAAGGAATGAGTATTGCTCTCTAGGAAACTAGCACTAAAGATATGACTGTACACTCAGCTGTGTTTTCATATCATCCATGGCCAAGGAGGCAGAACTACTAGGAAGATGGGACAGAAGGTGAGCCCGCATCTAGGATAAGCTGGGGCACAGCATCAGGGAGCATATATCTAAACCGCTGAGCTACCCAGGCGTCCCCATCAGTGATGATTATGATCTCAATTTTATAGGTGAGAAAACTGAGAACAGAGAGGTTAAGTTACTTGTCCCAATTCTTTCAAAACCCCAAATCCTCACAACGACCCTACAAAGTCAGCATTATTAATCTTTTTTAAAAATTTATTTATTCATGAGAGACACACAGAAAGAGACAGAGACATAGGCAGAGGGAGAAGCAGGCTCCCTGTGAGGAGCCTGACGTGGGACTCGATCCCAGAACCCTGGGATCATGACCTGAGCCAAAGGCAGACTCTAAACCACTGTGTCACCCAGGCACTCTAGCATTGTTTATCTTATTACAGATAAAAGAATGGAAGTTTGGAGATATTGAGCAACTTAAAAACACAAAAAAGAGCCAAAGTTTGAATAAAGAACTGTGAACCCAAAGAGAAAATGCCACTCAGTAAATGTTTCATTGATTGGAAAGAACTAATTCCAGCTTCATTTTTACAGATATTGAGATTTGGGCGTTTAAGTGGTTTAAAAATAGGGTCATTATGCTAAATGAAATAAGTTAGAGAAAGACAAATATATGATTTCATTCATATACAGCATTTAGGAAACAAAACTAATGAACACAGAAGGAGGGAAAGTAAAATACGACAGGATAAAACAAAGAAGACAAATCATAAGAGACTTTAACTAAAGGAAACAAACTCAAGGTTGCTGGAGGGGAGGGGGTGAAGGATGAGGTAACTGGGAGTTGAGCATGAAGGAGGGCGCTTGATGGAATGAGAAACGGGTGTTGTATGCAACTGATGAATCACTAAATTCTACCCCCAAAATAATAATACACTCTATGTTAAATAAAAAAAAAAAGAGTCAGTTTTCTCATTGCCTTTATTCCCTTTAACAAGGAAGATAATCTTAGTTGTAAAATTATATTTTTTCCCATGGAATTCAATATAGCCATTTGTTTTAATTTCATAACTTATAAATATTTTTATTTTTTTCTGAGCTGGCTCTGACGCCAAAGATTATCTGTCAGAGCTTCAGACATTCTGAATACTGAGAGAGAAAGATTAATTTTGTTCTGTTTAATTTAGGCAAATCCCCACAGACCATTTTGAGCAGCTAAAAGCAATTCGGGGATTTTTTTTTATATGGAACAATCTGACATACATTTTGCATTTTGAATTTAAATTGATGTATACTACATGTGTAGAAAAGTGCACAGATCACAGGTGTACACACCCTGATGAACAATTTGGTGTATTTAGAACCTAAAACCCAGGTCTTTGGCCTAGAACTCGAAGGCTACCAGCATCCCAGAGGCCCCAGAAGAAAGCAAGGAGAAGCAAGAAATATTTTGGAATTTTATTTGTAATTTATCTTTTGGTCCATGGGCTATACAGAAACATGTTGCTTAATTTTCTAACACTTGGGCATTTTCTAGTTACATTTCTGTTGTTGATACAGAGTTTAATATCCCTATGAAGAGAATACATATTCAATTGTCTATATCTTACTTGTTTTTATTCACTTGTTTGTTTGCTTTTAAGTTTTTATTTAAATTCCAGTTAGGGGGCACCTGGGTGGCTCAGTAGTTGAGCATCTGCTTTTGGCTCGGGGCATGATCCCAGGGCCATGGGATCAAGTCCTGCATCAGGCTTCCCACAAGGGATCCTGCTTCTCCCTCTGCCTCTGCCTCTGTCTCTCTTTGTGTCTCTCATGAATAAATAAATAAAATCTTTTTTAAAAATTCCAGTTAGTTAACATATAGTGTAATATTAGTTTCAGGTGTAGAATACAGTTTTCCAACACTTCTATACAACACCCGGCACTCATCATAATGTGTGCACTCCTTAATCCCCATCACTCCTTCATCCATCCCCCCCCCACCTACCTCCCCTCTGGCAACCATCACTTTGTTCTCTATAGTGAAGAGTCTGTTTCTTGTTTTGCCTCTCTTTTCCCCCTTTTGCTTATTTATTTTGCTTTGTTTCTTAAATTGCATAGATGAGTGAAATCATATGGCATTTGTCTTTTTCTGACTTGTTTTGCTTAGCATAATACTCTAGCTCTATCCACATCACTGCACATGGCAAGAGTTCATTCTCTTTTATAGCTAAGTAATATTCCATTGTGTTTATGTATATATACATACATGCATACACACACCATATCTTCTTTATCCATTCATCAGTCAATGGACCCTTGGGCTATTTCCATAATTTAGCTATTATAAAAAATGCTGCTATAAACCTAGAAGTGTGTGTATCCCTTTGAGTTAGTATTTTTGTATTCTTTGGGGAAATACCTGGTAGTACCATTGCTGGATCATACGGTAGTTCTATTTTTAACTTTTTAGGAACCTCCATACTGTTTTCCACAGTGGCTGCACCAGCCTGCATCCCCAACAACAGTGCAGGAAGTTTCCCCTTTCCTTGCCAACACCTGTTGTTTCTTGTGGTTTTGATTTTAGCCATTCTGACAGGTATGAGGTGATATCTCACTGTGGTTTTAATTTGTTTTCCCTGATGATGAGTGATGATGAGCATTTTTTCATGTGTCTGTTGGCCATCTGGATGTCTTCTGTTTGTTTTTATATTTGTCATATTGATTGCTGGGAGATGGTTAAAATCTCTTACTTACTATGATTGTAGAGGCCTCCATTTTTCTTGTAATTCTGTCCATTTTTGCTTTATTAAGTTTGAGGCTATGTTTTTTTTTAAGATTTTATTTATTTATTCATCAGAGAGAGAGAGAGAGAGAGGCAGAGACACAGGCAGAGGGAGAAGCAGGCTCCATGCAGGGAGCCCGATGTGGGACTCGATCCTGGGTCTCCAGGATCACACCCTGGGCTGAAGGCAGGTGCTAAACCGTTGAGCCACCCAGGGATCCCTGTCAAGCCTATTAAATACAATTTAGATCTCCTGCTGTCCCAGTCACCAGTTACTCCAAGGCTCATTAACATAGGACTATGGCACTGTGACCCTCACTATAAACCCATGGGTACCAGAGGAGCTGCCAAATCACAAGCTGGGGTCAGGCTTGGCAAAGCCATTGCCAGAAAACCCAAGCCACAGAGAAGCAGAGGAAGTGAATCAGGTCAAAGGAGAAGCAGAGTGATGTATCATAAAATATCCAAATGGATAATGGGGACCCTCACAAGCTCCTCATCCACAGATGATGCTCAGGCCTCCCTCCAAAAGCAGATAACTCCTGCCTCTAAGGTTCAGGCTTCTTAAAATGATGATAATCATGAATAATCACCCTATAGGCTTTAGTGATTGGAAATAATAAATATGCATAGTACTTAGGATGGTGTCTTGTTCATAGTAATTCCTTAATAAGAGCCATGATAGGTGATAGTGATAATGACAATGATTGTGATGATGATCTTGAAATGAGAATGATCATCATTATTATTAGGAAGTCAGAAATTAGAGAGGAAGACAAACCGTGAGAGACTCCTAACTCTAGAAAATCAGAGGATATCAGAGCACATAGTTCTAACATGTTTTAGCTGACTTTCTGGGGGTGTTGTGCATATTTTTAAAGATAAAATGGGAAGTCCAGTATTTACTGGTTTTAAAATATTTGTTCTATTTAGAGGCACCTGGGTGGCTCAGTCAGTTAAGCATCAAGCTCTTGATCTCAGCTCAGGCCTTGATCTCAGGTTTGTGAGTTCAAGCCCCCCAATAGGCTCCATTGTTGGGTGTGGAGCCTGCTTAAAAAATATATATGTTCTATCTTAAAGTATTGATGCTCCTGAGGCTACATCTGAGTGAAAGAGCTGAGTTTTGTTTGGGGGACCGGTATTCCAAACAGATTCCATGAGACACATGATATGACACAAGATGCTCCAGCCCTATTTTCTCACATAATAAGAAAGAGAGGGGATAAAGATAACTCACTTACTGTCATAGATTTTAGAGAAGGACTCAATGCTAGTTTATTTTTTTCTATTATTTTTTTAATGCTAGTTTATATGGCTCAGAATTTCACAATGGTTAATACACAAGAACTCAAAGAGAAACAGAAAATACCTCAGATGGTGTGTCAGGGTGACTCAGTTGGTTGAGCTTCTGCCCTTGGCTCAGGTCACGATCCCAGGGTTCTGGGATCCAGCCCATGTCGGGCTCCCTGCTTAGTGGGGAGTTTGCTTTTCCCTCTGCCTCCCCCCACCTCACTCATGCTCTCTTTCTCTCAAATAAATAAATCTTTAAAAAAATACCTTAGAACTGACACATTCTTCCTTGTGGCTCTTGCTGAAAAATATTGATAATAGAAAGCAATTTTCCTAAGGCTCATTCACATAGGACTAAATGGTTTTCTGCTTCCAATCCACTGCATTTTTTAAAAGGGGATAATTTGAAAAAAACCTCTAACTGTCACTTACACCAAATGGATAAGGCACCTAGATGGGAAGAGACAAAATCAGGACACTGCCATTTCTATTCATGAACACCTTTCCTGTCCTCATTTATCTTAAAATATTTTTTGATTGTAGGGAAGTGAAACATACATAAAATACCACCCTTTTCAGGATGTGATAGGCAACTTTGTTGAGACAAATGGATTTGATGATTGCTTTTCAAGCTGTAGATAAAGAGGGGAACGGTGATAACAGCCAATGGGTGAGATACAGGGTGAAGAAACAGGTAGCAAAAGGAGCAAAACTTGACCAGTGTGTACATTCACAATTTTTTTTGATGGTCATATAGGTTAAAAAAATAAAAAATACAAATTGATCTTTAAAATATTATACATATATATTATACATGTGTATATGTTTTTATGTAATATAATTTAACTTTATATATTTTTATATATATCATTTATTTTATATAATTTAATATATATGATGATGTAACATAATATACATGATAAACGTATATACATATAGTGTATGTGTATATAAATAAAGTGAAAAATATCTCTTAAATTGAGGCAAACACATCAGTCCTTCTCCAACTTGTCTGAGGTTAAGATTCTGGCAGATGTGGGCCAACAGTCATGAGTGAATTTGTCTCAGTGGAGACCAAGGAAAGAGTCTTAGCAACTAAGGGACCTTCTGTGGTAGTGGGGCACAGTGATGCAGGCTAAGGGGCCACCTGGAGGTGAAGTGTGGGAAACAGGCTTACTGTATCATAAATAGACCTAAGAAAAGAGGCTGTTAATATATGATCCTGAGAAATGCATCCCATGACAAAGAGAAGTTTCTACTGTATAGAAGAACAGTAAGTCCTGAACGCAGCATGCAACCAACTGGAGCACCTGAGTGGATTGTTCATCATACTTGAAACTTCCTTGTACACCCTATATAGGAGGGATGTTTGTTAGACGTTATTTTCAGCCTGCATCTTTGTACTATCCAACTTATCTAATGTAGAGATCTCTCTTTTGAACACACAGGGTTAAGCAATGCACCTAATTAAAGCAGCAGCCTTTATGAGCTTGGGACCTTCACAAGCTTTTCATTGGTCCCCTGATCCCCACACTATTTTGTTTCTGTCTCTTCTTTTATTCCACATGAGCATTGCACTTTTAGTTTCTGAACCTTCCAAGCTGGACTTGGAAGCAACACTGAAGATCGTGCTTCACAAGGCAGAGGGTGCACTTAGGCAAAATCCCCTTGCACAGAACTTCACAGTCCTCTGCTCAATGGCACCTGCTATCATCCCTTCTCTAGTACCTTATTCCTCCCAAAGACTTCAAGTTCTCATATGCAAATGCAGGTGTCCGAAGGAAAAGAACCTCCTCCGAGAAAGGAAATTCAACTAGTTGGCTTCCTTCTTGGAATCTTATCCCTGGATCTCTGTTTTTCCCATTTGTAAAAGGAGGAGCTTGAACACTAATTCTCTGAAGCCTATCCCAGCTGGGAGCTCTGGGAGTCCAGAATTCTGTTTTTTTTCTGGCTCTTCCCATCAAGTACAAAGACTAAAAAATCATTCCAACCTTCCCAAAGTAGCACACATTTTCAGAGACCTGTTGCTCCAGGTTCTAGGATGGATCATGAGGAGGTTGAAATTCACAGTAAAATTGGGGCGAGAAGACATTCTTCCATAGAAGTTAACTTTACAATGTCTATGTAGGTGGGAAGGAAGCCCTGAGGTCGGGACAGACTGCAGAAAGAGCAAGACCCAGACTGCTCAACCCATACTTTCCCTCACTCCTAATCAGAACCTGTGCCAGTCTCTCTTAGAAAAGAGTATCCTCCTATATTGAAGCAGGTATTATTCTCTGCACTCTTCCAATGGCATTGCTGTGAGTAAAAGAAGTTGATATTTCACCCAAGGTCACACTGTGTCTCTAATAAGTGGCAGAGCAGGACAAGTAGTAGACAAGGGCAATCTCTTGATAGAACCTCACTCTTCTTGGCTTCTGTACCAAGGGCCTCTGGGATCAGACCTCCAACAAACACTGGTGGGCTGGACTCATTTGGGCCCACCCAAGTTCTCTCTGGAGACCTCTTGCTGACCGCTGCTTTTCGTTGGCTGACCTTTTGGAATGTCCCCCCTGTAAATGCAAGTAATAATATCTGACTTCCTGCCTCCCAGGGATGGGAAGATAAATGAGGTAATAAAGGTGAGAACCAGCTGACCTCCTTTTAATGTCGGTGCTAAAAACCCCATGGAGTATTATGATGTTATTAACAAAATGCAGGGGCTGCAGAGTTATATATGGCCAAAATCTTTTACCTCCAGTTATTTAGGAAGGAAGCATAGATGTGGAATCAGTATCTATTAATAGCGAAACTTAAAGTGTGCTTTCATTTTCACAGGAAAGTGCAATTATATGCAAACCCAACTAATAGTGAAAGTACACCAATAGGTGATTTTATCAGTCTCTATACAACTTTTATGGAACTATTGGGGATTTTATTAAAAAGAGACTTTTTTGATACATCTCATGCTTTGCAGCATTTCAGAAGCTGGAATTGTAAAACAATTATGGACTCCAAGTCTTTCAAGGGCATATCTTTGGTATAAAATGAGGTAGAGCTAAAGTTACCAGTGAGTCTCCCTTAGGGTAGGGTTCTACCAACCAATTGCATCACTGGTAAATGTTGGCAGCTGTGTCTTGAGCTGGCTCTGGAACCTATAAAAACAACCAGAATGAATACTTGGGCTTTAGAAAGGAAAAACACTTGTGCTGTGAGCCACTGCACTGCAAAGGGCCAGTGCTAGTCAAGGTAGGATTGTGGACATCTTGAATTAAATAGACTGTTCCCTTTCTCTGAAGTGTATCCACAAAATTCCAGCTCTTTGGGTGCCCAAGAAACTTCTGCTTTGATGATATAGCTTTCAGGGCCATGAAGAGCCTAAGGCTAACTTCTGCATTTCAATTTTTACCTTTACCCCACATAGCTTGTCACTAAAACTCCCCTCCCAGATGGTGGCCTAGAGAACATATTTTCCCAGCTTTACATACCATCCCCCTCCACCTGTTCAATTATACTTTTTAGAATTACTAGATAATTCCTTTTGAGGGTGTTATAATGGCCCAAACATGTCAGCATGTAAGGTTTTCCACCAGTGAACACTGAACATCTTCAGTTTTACGTCATAAGTTCATCAAATAACTTAATTAAGCCCTTGCTGGGGTTCCCTTCAAGTTTTTCTGTCTCATGTCTCTTCTAAAACATCTCAAGAAACAAAAGGGACACATTTAGGCTTCTGGGACTTCTGCCTTGCCTAACTTAGGAATGACCATCACAGGAAATAGACAAATACCATCTCAAGATTCAACTTTCCAGAGATCATCTCAAAACATCCTTTGGTCAACAAATCCATATTCCAACAACATTTGAGTACTCTTCTTTTTAAAGATTTTATTTATTTATTTGAGAGAGAGCACAAGCAGGTGGAAGGCAGAGGGAAAAGGAGAAGCAGACTCCCTGTTGAGCACGGAGCCAGACCTGGGGGCTCCATCTGAGAACCCTGAGATCATGACCTGAGCCGAAGGCAGACACTTAACTGACTGAGCTTCCCGGATACATCTTGAGTACTCTTTCCAGTTCTAGAATGAACAACACTGATCTAGAGCATCATGTGGCTTTACCTTGACCAGAATCCTTCTGGGACTGAAACAGGAGGACAATAAGACAGCACAGGACTTGGAAGTTAAAAGGCATAAATCACACAGCTTTGAGCAGGTTGCTCAATCTCTGAAGGGCTCATCTGTGTCTCATCTAGGAAATACCAAAGCTTCCTATCCTCGCACACAAATTATATTCTTCTCACTGTTGTGAGAGACTAATAAGACACAATGTATGTGGCATGCTGTCTGGCCAATTGTGGGTACTTCACACAGTCAGCTGGAATTTGAATCTCCAGAAAGGAGGAAAGAAATTAAGGAGTCTGAGCCATCAAACTTTGGTCCCAAATATTTCCAAGAAACTTACAAGTCCTTAGCTGTTTGAAAGCCATATATTTTCAAATCCAAGTATAAAAGGCCATGTGGCTGTGGCTGATCTAAAGAGTTGATTTATTCTATAGTTTATTGTATCACCATATTATATGTGTAATCATCTCACAGGCTTTAAAATGTATACTCTTAGACTTTTATTTTTAAAGTCAAGAATTTTTGTCAAGTGAGGGCATTTGTTCATTTGCATAGAGTGCATATTGCTTTGTTGCTTAGTAGAGAGTAATGACTTGTTCTTCACACCCTCAAATTGAGTCCACCTATAATGGAAAACAGGCTTTTGATGGCAGAGTCTTCTGCCCAGCTAAGCAGTAAATCTTAGCTGGTCCTGATGATGGTAGGGACCAGCTCCTGGTAATAATTCTGATGTCATTATCCTCTCCCAGAAACACATGAATGATTCTGGCCTTTAAAAACAGATTTAAGAGAATGCATTTATCTTGACATTATCAGCCTTTTAAAGATCATGCAGTAGGGCCTGTTGACCTTTCTATCTTAACGATGAGTTGCAAAACTGTTGGATAACATTAATGGAATGAAGTGAGAAAGAGTGTGTACTCAGAAGCTGTCCCTACGGAGTGGAGGAGGTGAGAAAGAGATGTTCAGGATGATAGCAGGAACTTGCTTTCATCCTGTGGGAACTGAGGAGTCACATGTAAATGGAAGAAAAAGGATACAAACTGGACTCCATTTGTTTCTACCACAAATATGCAGTCCTTGAGCACACATCAAGGCATAAGCCAAGAGTAAAATATCTGGCTTATAATGAGGTGGTTGACAATGACTCCAACTCTGAGACATGTTTTCTTTACACCCAATAATGTAAATGTCTATACTTTTAAAACAAATATATAATACTCAACAATTCACCACTGTATGCTGGGAACAGAATTGGATTCTGTTGCTAATCATATGAAAGATTGTATGCAAATTGCCTCCCTTCTCTGGTACTGAGTTTCACAAAATATATATTTTTTTAAATCAAGGGTTTTGGGGCACCTGGGGAGTTCAGTTGATTGAGCATCTAACCCTTGATTTCAGCTCAGGTCATGATTTCAGGGTCATGAGATCAAGCCCTGAGTCAGGCTCCACACTGAGCAAGGGCATCTGCTTGAGAGTTCTTTCTCTCCTTCTCTCCCTGCCGCTCCCCCTGCACTTTCTCTCTCACAATTAAATAAATAAATACATCTTCAAAAAATAAAAAATAAAAAGTCAAGGGTTTCTATCCTATTAAATATTGAAGAAGATAGTCATTGACAAGTTCTTCACACAGCGCTTTAGTCCTATCATGGATTCAATAAATGTCAGTACCTTTCCTTTTACCCACCCCCCTCAACTCCCCTCTTTGCACTAACTTGCCCAATCCATAAATCAAATGGTGGGACAAACTGATAAAGTTAAAAATTAGAAACTGAGATTATCTGACTCCCTTGGCATCTTTGAGATACAATTACCGTGAACACATTTTCAGTGCAATACAGAATTTTAACAGAGGTACAGGAATTTAAAACTGGAAGCACTATGAAAAATACAGGAGCCACCATGAGCACATCAAATATCTCTAATCTCATATACAAAATAAAATGGATTAAGTTAAAAGTACTGACTGTTCTGCCATTCTAAACCCAACAGGGAGGTCATATCAATGCACAAGCCGAAATGCATAATTCTATGCTTACCCACTAGCACCACAGCCCAGTGAATGTTTTAAATCCCAGATACAGTTAAAAATATAGCTGGATATATGATTTTCTTTGAAACCTAATATAGTGAAATGAACTACATACTAACAGGAGCAGATGAGCTAGTATTTCCATGGCAACCAAAGACTATCAATATCACTTTATTATCACTATTTTCACTTTGCAAGTCACCTTCTTTGACGAGTAATTCCCTTTCTGCATGGGTCTACTTGATAGCTCCCTGAATAATTTTAGTCCATGAGGCTTGGTATCTCTTTTGCATGCTGGAAATACAATGGCTTATTCTAATTATCTCATGAAACTCAACTCTTAAATAAAACTTGAAAGTAAAAACATAAAGCAGTCTCCTTCTTTGACTCTAGCTATTGGTTTCATGGTGCCTTCCCCTCGGCAAAGTGCTAATAAGAAATGGAATACACCTGCTACAGAGAAAGGGTTCTTAACACTTCTCCCTTGCAAGAAGGAGTGTGTGGGCCAAGTCAAGCCCCATTAAAAAAAGAATAAGACATGAGTTACCAAAAATCTTCCTCTGGATGACAAAGGAGTGGCTGGCTGAAACAAACATTCATTAAGCAACTACTTACTAGAAGTCAGGAACTTTGGATGAACCTATCAGTGGTCTAGAAGAACTCAGATCTGCAAGGGGGGAAAATGGGATGTCTATAAACTGTAATACAGGCCATGATGGGGTTAACATCAAGGTCACTATTGATTCATTGTCCAAATTGGGACACTTTTGGAAATGAAAGGGGCACTGTTAATAATTATGCAAGAACAACTGACATAAACATTGCCCAGCTAGGATCATAGTACTGTGAAATGTAAAAGCAAAATGCATTTGGGGGAAGGAGGATCACTGGGGGTTTCAGAGGAATTTTTGAGTTTGGGTCATCAAAGGAAAATAGATGTTGTAAAGTGGAGAAACAGGAGAACATTCCAGGCATAATGAAACAGCAAGCAAAAAGATGTGAAGCAGTAAAATTGCAACATGTGGCTCTACCTATATGAGGCCAAAGAAAAAAAAAACCAGGAGACACCATTTTGGTCCCATCATAATGAGAAAATGCAAAAGCCTGATACTACCCAGCATTAATAATGACATTGATTAATACTCCATATATGGGCACAGCCAATTTAGAGAGCACTGTGGAAGTATCTACTAAAATTGAAGATAAGTATAACCTTCTATCCAGAAATAAAATTCCCAGTATAAACCTACATGTGTGCCTAAGAAATATAAAGGAATAGTCACTGTACATTGTTTGTAATGGTGACAAATTAGAATTACTTTAATTGCTCATCAACAGAAGAATGAAAAAAATTGCAGTAAATCCATATAATGGGCTACTATTTAGCAGTTAAATGAACAAAAACCCAATGCATCTATCAGCATAAATAAATGTCACAAACATGTTTGGTGAAAAAAAAAAAGAAAAAAGCTATAGAAAGATAAATATTATAGGATACCATACCAATAAAGATTAGCAGCATGGAAATCCTGCTATAAATTGTTTCATGGATACATATATACAAATACAGTAAAAATACATGATAAAAAGCTTGCATGAGAAAGAGAAATAGAAAATGTTGGACAGTGGTTTGCTTTAGGTAGGAAATAAAAGAAGATTAACAGGAGGTATATAGATGCTTTTAACTGTAATCCAGCTTTATTCTTAGAAGAGAGAGATATGAAACAAATATGGAAGCATTTTTAGATGTGATCAAGCTGGGTGATGGGGACTGGAGTCCAACATATTTCGGTGTGTTGCCTGGTGGGGTCTGAAGCCTGAGTCTGATCCAATCCCCTGGCTCTACCACTTTACCAGTGTTTGGCCTTAAGATAATGCTTTTTTTTCCTTCATAGCTCAACTCCTCACCTATAAAATAGGGCCAATGAAAGCGCCCACATCATAGGGTTGCTATGAGGACTGAATGAATCAGTGTTTGAAAAGCTTTTAGAACACAAAGTAAGAACCGTATTTGTTAAATACAGAACGAGCAATGAGTCTAGTGCACAGCTTGGTTAGGCAGAGAACAGGATAGTTGGCATGGGTCATGATGAATGATAGGCTGAAAGGAGGCCTAGGGGTGAAGCCCAGGGCTTTGAGAACCACTACACCTCCAGTGAAGTCTGAGTTGGAGTGAATATAGAATGATAAAGGAAGAGTCTATACTTGGAACATTCTTGGAAGGACTGAAATTCAATCTATTATTGTATTTGGAAACAGTGCCTGGTATATAAGTAGTGCTCAGAAAACAAGTGTATTTCTTGCCTTTATCCTTCTCTCAACCTAGAATATTCCAGGGGATAAAATAGGCTCCATCATAGCCCTGATATTAGGGGTCATGACTAAGACCATGTTTAGAGGATGATTTTTACATAATGCTATTCTTCATGTAGAGAGGAACCTGGAAGATCATCAAACTGACTATACTGGTTATGTGCATGTCTCTCTGCTCTAAGACTCTCCTTCCCCCTTTCCATTCTCTGTGCTGTGATTCTGAGACTTGGTATGCTGCATTTCTTTTTTTTTTAAGGTTTTATTTATTTATTTGAGTGGGGGGCACAAGTATGAGCAGGGGGAAGCACAGAAGGAGAAGCAGCAGATTTCCCACTGAGTAGAAAGTCCAACACGAGCTCCATCCCAAGACCCCGGGATCATGACCTGAACCGAAGGCAGATGCTTAACCAAGTGATCCAGCCAGGCGCCCCTCTATGCTGCATTTCTTATCTCTCTTCTATGTTAGGAGGTTAGGGGTGGGGGGATCATGGCTCCTTCCAGCTTCAGCATCTGTCCATGTGACTGCAGCAGCAGCAGCAGCAACAACAACAAGCAGTTAGGAGTCTGCTCTTCAGCTTCCCTCAGCAACTCCAGGGTCCCAGGGGAGAATTGCCATGCTGTAGTCTCCAGCAACAGAGCTGCACCCACCAGGCTGTCCGAGCACCCCCACTGGGCCACAGCTGCCTGACAGTCCGAACACTCACTAAGCCATGCTCTTTTACTAGTTCCTGGAACCAAAGCTCAGCCTCCCTGGTCATCCAAGTGCCAGCCACAGAGTACCACCTTCTTAGCAGTACAAGCAGCATGTCATCTGTCTCCTTAGAGATTTAAATTGCAGTCTCTCAAGGCCTGCCTCCCAGATCCCAGATTCTTCCTTTTGGACCCTTCCTTTCTGATCCCAGAGTTCTAAGAGTAGGAGCTGCTTTCTGATTTTATTCATGCCATGTTGCCTTAGCTCCCTCTTTTTGCACCTTCAACTTCCAACCATCTGTGCAATTCTCTTATTAAATTTCCTTTGTAGGAATTAGCTGGCACGGTTTTTCTTTTTCCTAACTGGACCCTGGCTGATTCAGCCAGCTTACCCTCATGTCATTTTTCAGGATGAGAAAACTGAGCCTTGGAGAGCAGAAACAAGTGACATTACAACAAGGTAGAAACAGATGGTCTAGAACCCAGGTCTCCTGACTGGCAGTCCCCCATCCATCAGGGATCATACACCAGACCTACAACCAAGGAATAAGAACTAGAAGGTCCATTGGTGATCCTATCATTTAGTGCAGGGCTTTCCTTTACAAAAATAGGATGTGGGTGGGATTTGGCTCATGGGCCCTCAGGCCCTAGTTTTCCAGCTCCTCCTGTGGTGGTTTTCAAATATTGCCCTGCATCAGCATCACCTGAAGGGCTTACTGAACATAAGTTTTTGGGCTCTATCCCCAGCGATTCTAATTAAGCAGGTCTGGGGAAAAGTCCTAGAATTTTATTGCCAACAAGTTCCCAGGAGATATGGAGGCTGATATTACACATTTGGGGAACCATTGTTATGATCCAACTTCTTTATTTTATGCATGAGGAGAATAATGCCACAGATACTGATTCCATTTTTTGCCAGAGGTCACACAGCCAGTAAGTGAATGAACTGGGACTTCAATCAAACTCTTATTTATTCTGAAAGTATCTATGAAGTTCTGACCATATTCTGGCCACTGTGCTAGGTTCTGGATATGAGCGCATGAATGTGACATGGACTAGCAGTCTAGGGGAAGAAAATGAGATGAGATATGATAGTATGTAAGACTCCTGAGAGCACGGGAAATGATGAGACCACAGTGAGAAAGTACCTGGCTTCTTGATGGAGGTGACATCGGAGGCATCCTGAAGAATAAATAGTTGTCATCCAGTCACTAAACAGATGGAAGGAGGAAATTCCAGGCAAGGGGAACAGCTTGTGTGGGATATGTGAGAAGCAACATGGCACCATGCTTAGCAGTAGGAGTTCTGGCTGTGGCTCTTAGTAACAGCAAGCCTAGGTGAATTATTGGACCTCCAAACCTCAATGTCTTCTTCCCAAAAGAGGGACACTCCAAATACATATCTCAGAGGTCTGATGTGTAGATCATATAACATAATAAAGGTAAGATGCTTTGGCATAGTGTCTGAAACACCATTGGCCCTACATAAACATGAGCGATTGTCATTGGCCTTATTCTTGTAGCACAGCAGTATGTTGGAACATACCACATTCACAGTCACAAACAGGCCTTGAGTATGAAATGCAGTTGAATCTATGAAGGCAGGCCAGGCTATATCAGACAAGGAAGGACTGTGTTTAAGTGTCTTTTCATGTGAAGGCAATGGACAGCCAGTGAAGACATCAGGCAGAAGAGTGATGCGCTAAGGTCTGCATTATAACTGGAGGAAGGGAGGATGATGTGAATGGTTGATGTGGTAATCCAAGGGGTAGGGGCAGATTTAGAAGAGAAGATGATGAGGTCAATTTTGGAAATAAGTGGGATATTTAAATGGAAATGCCTATAACTCAAAAGAAAGAAATTGCAATTTTCTTTTGCAGTTCGGGTATCTCTCAGTTTCAGCTGCATCCATGGAAGTGAATGAAATAACCCAGTGACGCTATGTGGACAGAAGAGGGTCCACACGATGCTTATGCAGCCAGCACTGGGAAGTAGAAGGGAAAACTCAGGAGATACTATCCCAGTGGTTCAAAGGGATGAGTTTCAAGATGATAAAATCAATGATACAGAGACTTCAGAGATCAAGCAAGAGAAGGATCTATGAGGGACTCCTGGACCCAGAGCCAGGATATGCAATTTTAAAATCTGCTTTATGCTAGGCAAGCTACATCATGTGCATTATGAATTTGCATATAAGAAGGTAAAGAGGATAGAGAGTAATTAGTCAAAGAGCTAATAGGATTTTTTTTTCAAAACCAAGCAAATAAAAACTTCTCCTGCTTTAAAAACTTCAAGAAAAAGGATTTGACTATTTTACACTCATTTTCTACCCAAGGTCTACCCATTTTCATCCAGGCCCTTTGTGATCTGGTCATAGATAATACTAGTGTGGCCTCATCCCACCTGCATGCCCTCATATTCTTCCCTGAAGTTTGTCCCAGCCACGCTGAGAGTATCTTGCTCATGCATGCCATGACTTTGCAAGTCCCCAGGCCTTTGGTCACTCCGTTCCTTATATATATATATATATATATATATATATATATATATATATATATACTCACACTTTAAGCCTATTTTCTGTGCCATGCTGGACTCTCACCTTGCCCACTCACCACTACCCTCTGGCCCAACACCCTTTATTTCCTTTACAGCATGTTTTCACGAACTATAGTTCATTTGTTTACTTATCTCTTTAGTCCCTATATCTTCTCTGGAATGCAAGCACCACAAGGTAAAGGACCATACCTATCCAGGTCTGTTTTCTATCCACTTGTACCTACCGCATTCAAGTGCCCGGTATACAGAAGAACTCAATGAATAGTCATGGAATGAATGGCAGGAACAACAGAGTCACCCTTAAAGTGCATCTTAAAATAATTTAGGGCAAGTGTAAGAAAACTCATAAAGAAGTAACACATGTCTACTGGAGAGTTGAATGGGATCACAAAATTGACATTTGAGGAGTGCAGGTGGGAGTACTGAAGGCTTATCAAGGGGAGAGAAGTCACCGGGTACCTACTAGACACATCCCTCATTAGTAATTTTATCCTCATAGCAACAACACCGAGCAAGTGGTATTGTTCTCATTTCATGAATGAGGGCACAGAAGCTTAAAGAGGCTACTAATGTGTTGCCCAAATCACACAGCTAATAAGTGGCAGCGTGGAAATGAGTCTGATTCTACAGTACCATTGTATGATAGCATGTTGCTCTCATGAATTAGAACGCATAAGAGCAGACCAAATTAAAAATTAAACAAGATGTGAATAGAGACTTGGCATCCATTAATTGATCTAGTATGGGGTAACAGTACTGCCCACGTAAGAGCAGACAGACTTATAATTTCAAGATGGATCATAATTAATCACTGTGTGCAGAGAATTGTGCAGTAAACATAACCCTGAGCACGCTTACTAAACCAGACTTTGCTCATGACTCTGCCACTTAGAGTTGAGTTGCTTTGTTTAAGCCCCTCGCTGCCCACCCCCTCCCCCCCGTACCTTCAGGTCCTGCCTGCCTACTTAGCTCATAGGGTTTGATGAGGAGCAAACAAGACAACACCTTTTGCAAGCATTTTGCAAAGTGAAACAAGCTCTATGTACCTAAGGAATCATTAATTCAAGGCCCCCTGCCTTCTTCTCCACCCTATATACTCTTTGAAACATTTCTCCCACAAAATTTTTGCTTATCCTTTCTTAATTATATTCACATGAATACAATTATGTATATACCTACTGTTTCTCTGAGCCCTGTTCAGAAGTAATTTTAAAAGACATGTTTCAAGAAACATTCTAAATAGTGTAGAAGTTTGTGCTGTCAGAAAACCTGTTCTGCCACAAACCAGCTATGTGACCAGGTGGGAATAATTTTCCTTCTCTTGGTCTTCTTCTTTTATCCACAAGGTGAGCAGCATTAAATGCTTTCTAAAATATTTTCCAACTCTCTATTTTATGACTAACTATGCCTCTGAAATTAACTTGATGTGAAACCTGTTTTAATATTTCCAGCCTATTTCTGAAGAATCTGAAGAAGTCTTTGTTTTCTTGCCTCCACAATGATTCCAAGAAAGGATATACCTATTAGACCAATTTCTCTGACTATGAAAATCGTGATTAGAGCATTAAAATCCAGGAAGAATAAGTTTCTGTCTAAATATCAGATTGATTCCACATTCTCACTGTTGATGGGGATTTTAAAAAATACTTCCATTTCCCATGGCACCTTTTGTCAGCTGGAGGCCGAGACGAAATTTCAGGGAAGAAATGATCACCTTAAGGAGCATGCACCTGCTTTAATTCAGGGAAGAAAAGTTACATTGATTTTTTTTAAGTGATCTGAAACCAGCACCTATCTGTACCCCAACACCCAGACAGATGGATGAACCACTGGGTTGTGATCACCTCTCCTCCCCATACATCAACAGGAGTAGGAAATAAAGGTGTTTTAAATTACTTATGGTTTTAGATATACCTAAGAAATTAAATCTCTCCACATCCAAGAAAAATTAATACACCTTAAGCTGCATTAATAGAAGTCTAGTTCCTTTGCTATGGGACATAAATTGACCTGTTCATTTTATATTTAAAGTATTTATTTATGGCTATCAGATGGTAAGCATAAAAGTAACACATCAGAGTTTGTCCAGAGGTTAAATGAATAATATGGGGAGAAGGTCTGAAAGCCATGCACTCTATGAGAAACCAGAGGATTTTTAATCCAGTTAAAAAAAGTCTTGAAGGAGATCTCATAATGCTCGTCAATTATTTAACACAATATATATCTATGTTACTCAGGAGGACTGAGTAGATAAATAGGAGGAAGATAAAGGAAGATAAAAGAAGGTTCCAAATGACCAAGCAATCCTGACCTATCAGAACAGAAGCAATCCTGACCTATCAGAACAGGTCCTCCCAGGGGTGTCACTGCCTGGACACAGAACATGCGTAAATAGAGGGTGAGTGGCCACCTATCAGAGATGATATGGGTGGGAAATAGCAAAGTTTCCTTGGAGCCTTAAGATTCCCTTTTATTTTTTTTCTGATCTTGAATTATTATCAAGTGGTTTTCAAAACCAATTCCTTCAAAAAATGACCACATCTACTGCAGAGAAAGTGTGGTTTTCAATGCTCATTTAGAACCATGAGATTCTAATTCCAAATCCATGTCAGGGACCTGGCCTATTTATGTGTGCTCATTCTTATTCTGCACTAAGCATGTCTTTTATAATACAGTTACTTGGGCCCTAAGATCCTCTTCCATCATAGTAATTGGCTTCCCATTTTGCCTTTAATGTCTTTTCTGCATTCCACAGATATTAAAGCTAGGGATCAAAATACAGAATGGATGAAGAAACTGATTTCAGGCCTGATGGAATGGCAGGGATCAGATTACCCTCCTGCCTTAAACAAGAAGAAAACTGGAATAGATGTATAAAAAATGGATTTCAGACACTGGGCAACAAGCTGTGCAGGACAATGATTCCTAAAAGAAGAGAGACAAACAAGATGAGGCATGTGAGTGCCCCAGATTACCACAGGAAAAATATTTCCAGGTCAAAGCATGGGTTGAGGAGGGAGGGTGGCACAAACAGAACCTGGTGGTCTGGCTGAGTTGAGGAGACAGAATTTAGTGTTTGAAGAGGCTAGGGTGGCTCAAATTTGTGAGCAGCGTACTGAGAGGAGAGAGCCACAACAGAGATGAGCAGAAGAAACCCTTGAGTCCCTGGCTGAGTACTAATCTTAGCATGCATGATAAAAACTTAGTGGAGCCCTAACAAGTGCTAAAAGAAAACTAGAGGCAAACACACAAACTTAGAACTTGTTATCCAGGGGAAATACATTCCATAAATAAAGGTTAAATAAAGTATTTTTCAGAAAAATAAAATATGAAAATATTCGTTCCAGGAGAACTGTTCTAAAAGAAATACTAAGAGTTTCTTCAATAAGAGGAAAAATGACAGCAATGAAAATTTGGATCTACATAGAGAAATAAAGAACATTAGAAAAGGTAAATAGGTGATAAATATGAAAGGCTTTTTCCCCCCATTTTTAATCTTTTTAAAAGATAACAACTTAAAGTAAAAATATGATGTATAATAGGTTCTAAAACATACATAGGAGTAACATGTATGACATCAATAGTACAAAGCCAGGAAAAGGGAAATGATGTGTACTGTTGTTAGGTTCTCATAATAATAAGACAGTTTTAAAATACACAAAACAAAAAATGATGGAACTGAAAGAAAAAAAATTTTAAATCCACAATTATAATTGGAGATTTCAATACTCTCCTTTCAATAACTGGTTATTGTCAACAATGACAAAATCAGTTACTGCATGGAGAACTTGAAAAACATTTTCAGGGAATGAATCTAAGTGACATTTATAAAACACTCCACCAAAACAGCAGCAGCATACATATTCTTTTCAAGTGCACATGGAACATTTTCTAAATAGACCATATTCTGAGGCATAAAACAAATCTCAATAAATGTAAGAAGTATGAAAATACACAAAGTAGTATTCAATGACAACAGAAATGAATTAGAAATCTGTAATGGAAAGATACTTGGTTAATTAATTGAACTTAAATAAAATAATATTTAAAAATACTAATGGAAAGATACCTAGGAAAATTCCAAAATATCTGTTAATTAAACAGTATACTTCTAAACAATGGATGGGTTAAAAAAACATCACAGAGAAAAAAAATCACAGAGAAATCAGGAAGTGGTTTGAATGGAATGAAAATGAAGTCACAATATATTAAAATTTGTGGGATGCCACTGAGGTAGCCCTAGAGGGAAATTTGAAGCATGAAATGCTTATATTAAAAGGAATACAAGCAAGATATCTAGCTTCCATCTCAAAGAAAACAACAACAAAAACTAAAAAGAGGAAAGAAAATTGAAACCAAATCTTAAAAAAGGAACAGAATAATAAATTCTGGTGAGCAATCAGCGAAACAATACAGAAAAAAAAATCAATGATACTAAATCTGGCTCTGAGAAATGAACAAAATTGATAAGCCTCTAGTGTAATTATTTCAGGAAAAAAAAGAAGAAAAGGTACAAATTATTATTTTTTTTAAGGAACAAATTATTAATAGCACAAAGGGGAGCAGGTCATCATTAAGATCCTAAAGACACTAAAAGTATAAGTAACTTTATGCCAATAAACCTCACAAGTAGGATGAAAAGGATGAATTCTCTAAAAACACTTCAAACTTGGCTTGAGAAGAAAGGTAATCTGAACAGCTCTATTATTATTCAAGAAATTAAATGAGCAATTAAAAAATTAAATTATCTAGGCCTGGATGGCTTCACTGATTACTTCTACCAAATATCTAAACTTCCAGAAAATAGAAGTTGATGGGATATTTCTAACTCATTCTGTGAAATCAGAATCAAGATTATTCTGGTTCCCAAACTAGACAAACATAAACACATTATATGGAAAGAAAACTTTGGATCAATATTTTATCTCTGAACATAAACACAAAGATCCTTAAAATATTAACAAATAGAATCTAACAATATTAAAAGATGGTAGATTATGACCAAGTATGGTTTATCCCCTAAATACAAAGTTGGTTCCACATTCTAGAATCAATCAGTAATTCACCATATTCACTGTTGTTTTTTTTAAAGATTTCATCTATTTATTCATGAGAGACACACACACAGAGAGGCAGAGACAGGCAGAGGGAGAAGTAGGCTCCATGCAGGGAGCCCGATGTGGGACTCAATCCCAGGACCCCAGGATCATGCCCTGGCTGACAGCAGATGCTAAACCACTGAGCTACCCAGGCGTCCCTCCATATTAACTGTTAAAAACAAAATCCACATGATCATCTCAAAAGATGGGAAAATTACTTGATTAAAATGCAACTACTGTTCAAGATAAAAATTCTTGGGTCACTTGGGTGGCTCAGTCTATGAAGCATCTAACTCTTGATTTTGGCTCAGGTCATGATCTGAGGGTCATGAGATCAAGTCCTATGTCAGGCTCCACTCTGAGCCTGAAGCCCGCTTAGGATTCTCTCTTTCCCTCTTCCTCTCCCCTGCCCCTTTCTCACACTGTCTCTCTCTCTTAAAAGAAAAAAAAAGAGAAGAAGATAAAAATTCTTAGTACACTCAATATAGAAGAGAACTCCCTCAACTTGATAAAGAACATTTACTAAAACCATAATTATTCAATCATAATTGATTGGGAAAGATTGAATGTATTTTCCCTAATATGAGAAACATGATGGTAATATTTGTTCCCAAATCTTATATTATACATTGTCATGGCAGTGGTAGCTATGCAATAAAGCAAGGCAAACAAATAAAAGTCAGAATATTAGAAAGGAAAATGTTAAACTTTCTTTATGTTTTCTTAACATTATCATCTAAAGTAAAACAATTTATTTATAACTAATAAGTGAGTTTAGCAAGGCCACAGGGTAGGAAACCCATATATAAAAATTATATTTTTATGTAGTAGAAAGAAACAAAAATTAAAGATAAGAAACAAGTATTAATTTATGGTATCAAAAACAGGAAATACTTAGGTATAAATTTAGCAAATCTGAGAAAAATCTGTATACTGCAAAACACAAAACACTGCTAAAAAATTTAAAAGACCTAAATAAATGTAAAGGCATATATTATGTTTATGGATCAGAAGGCTCAGTAGTATTAAAATATGAATTCCCAAACTGATCGAGAGATTCAACTCAGCCTGCCAAAACCCCTAAAGACTTTTTCTTAAGAATTTGATGAGTTATTTACATAATTTTATGGAAATGCAAAGATCTTAGAAAAGCCAAAAAATTTTGGAGGAGATAAACAAAATTATAGGATTTACATCACCTGAGTATAAGATTTCATATAAAGATACAGTCATTATGAAAATATATATTTGGTGAAAAGATAGCCATCATTTGACCAGAATAGAATCCAGAAGTAGACCTGCACAAATATTGACTTTCAACAAAAATGTCAAGTTATTTGAAAGGGAAAGGATTATATTTTCAATGTATGAACTGGAACAATTGGATATTCATATGCACCCTTACCTTGAATGATATGTGAAAATTAACTCAAAATATATTGTAGTCCTACAGCATTGTTCTATAATAATAAAACTTCTAGGAATAAATATTGAAAACATTCTGATTACCTTGGCTTAAATAAAAACTTCTTAGCTCACAAAAAGCATGAACCATGAAAGAAAGCATCATTTAGCTCACATAAAACATGATAAATTTTTAAAAAATGATAAATTGATTTTCTCAAGATTAAAAAAATCTCCTAAAACAAGAAAATGAAAAGACAAGCCAGAGACCAAAAAAAAATTTTTAAATGTTATCTAATAGATGACTTGCACCCAGAGAATATAAAGATCCCCCATAAATGAACAAAAGTAAGAAAAACAATCCAATTTTTAAATGAGCAAAATACTTGAAGTTACTTCACCAAAAAAGATATATGAATGGTAAATAAGCACATGAAAAGATAATCAACATCATGACTCATTTGGAAAATGCAAAATTATAAATCTAACCAGCTATATTACTACACACTCACTAGAATAGCTAAAAATAAAATGACTGATAATACCAAGTGTTGATGAGTATGTGAAGATATGGGAACTCTCACACACACTGCGGTGGGAATGTAATATGGTACAGTCATTTTAGAAAACAGTCTGGTAGCTTCCTGTAAAATACACTTACCAAATGACTCAGTAATCCCTCTCCTTGGTATTGAATTTAGATGAAAATATATATTCAGATAGGGACTTGTACATGAATGTTCACAGCAGCTTTATTCCAAACAGCCTAAATCTGGCAACAACTCAATTGTCCATCAGTAAGTACATGTGGGATACGTACAGAATAAACCCCTATTCGGCAATGTAAAGAAATGAACCTCTGATACAGTCGACAACATGGATGAACCTTACATCATGCTAAAGGAAAAAAAATCATGCACAAAAGTCTCCATAGATATCTACAATCTATAGTTCCATCAAAATGAGCCTCTAGAAAATGTAAAATTATATTGATAGACTGACCAGTGGTTTTCAGGGACCAAGAGGTAGGAGGAATGGATCACCCAACTACAAAGCGGGACAAGGAAACTTTTTAGGATAATAAAAATATTATTATCATGATTGTAGTATTAGTTACAAGACTGTATACATTTGCCCAAACTCATGGAATTATATATTTAAAATCAGAAAATTTTACTATAAATTATACCTCAATAAAAGAGATTTTATTGTATTTTATTTATTTATTTGTTTGTCTGTTTTTAATAAAAGAGATTTTAAAAAGACTATGAGATGGGCAGCCCAGGTGGCTCAGCAGTTTAGCACCACCTTCAGCCCAGGGCCTGATCCTGGAGTTCCGGGATCGAGTCCCGCGTCGGGCTCCCTGCATGGAGCCTGCTTCTCCCTCTGCCTGTGTCTCTGCCTCTCTCTCTCTGTGTCTCTCATGAATAAATAAATAAAACCTTTTTTAAAAAAATAAAAATAAAAATAAAAAGACTGTGAGATTTTTAAAAATCCTGAATTTCATAGAGCATCTCTAAAAAACTCTCAGTACCACCTCCCTTTCCGACAATTCTTCTATTAAAAGAAGAGCTGTATTTTTAATAAAGTTTTAACATAAAAGTAATGTCTGCTAATTATTAAGCAATTAGAAAATACAGAAATGTAAAGAAAAGAAATAACCCCATCACCCAGAGACGTACGTTTTTTTATTCCTTTCAGTGTTTTGCTTAGTTATGATAGATATAAAAACTACTGACTCATACTGTATATTTGATTTAATATCTTGCTTTTATTACAAAAACTATAAAGTTAAAACTTAATATATGGCATTTATTTTCCTGGTCAAAATATCTAGTTCATAAGTATTTATTATTAAAAATATAAATTCCAGTTAGAAAATATGTCTTAGGGTAAAAAAAAGAAGTTCCATTCATTCTTATTTAGATGAAAATAAATGAGTTTTCAGTACTAGGTTCCTATCTATAAACTGATAGATATCTCCTCCCCCTCAAAAAAAAAGTCCCTTTTTAAAATTTTGTTTTTTTCCTGAAGCATCTGAGACTCAATCTGCTGAGAAGCAAGGTGGAGGTTGCGGGTGGGGGGGGGCGGGGGGCAGTGGTCATGTACAGAGTTCATTCTATCTGCAAATAGCTTAACTAGGGAGTCAGCCACTTAGTATCCTTAGTTTTAGTACATGTTTGGGAAACACGTGGAGTGAAACACTGCATGATGAGAATGCATTTGGGAAGCAGAATCATCCACTGGAAAGCAAGACAAAGGGGCAGCGCTCTTCAGGTACAAATCAGGCAAGGAGAAGCAGCCAAGAGGGAGAGGTTTGCATGTGGTTATCAAGCACTTCAACATGTAAAGCACCAACTGTTGGCCAGGCACAGTGCAGGCATTCTAGACGGTGGTGGAAAGATACAACCTGTTCTAGGTGGCTTGGGAATCTGTACTCACAAATTCCCATAATATTTAGAATCCAATGACTACTATAAAAGGAACAAGGAATGTTGAAGAGTTCAGAAGAGAATCTGATCAGTTCCTGCTGAAATTACGGAATGGTGAAGGGAGGGCGCTAATACTGGGTTGTGTGGGATGAGTCAGATTCCAACCAGCAGGAATAGGAACCTCTGGAGCATGCTACAGTAGGAAGAGAGATTCTAAATATGCTGGAAGGCATGACAAAGTTGCTAAACTGAGCAAGCCCAGGACAGGCTCAAGGAATCATTAATTCGTCCTGGCTGAGAGCCGCAGCAACGTGTCAGAGAATTGTGACCATGAGCCTGAAAGTTGAGGCCGAGTTACAGGTGGCTTTGGGCACCAGAGGAGGCACATAAACTTGATTCTGTAAGAAATGATAGCTCACCAAAGGTTTTTGATTGAGGAAATGATAGTCTGTGGTTGTGCTTTGGTTAATCTGGTTGCAATGAGAGAAAGTGATAGGAGCCTGAAAAAAATGCAAAACCACTTAGGTAGTTTATCACAATATTCTTGAAGTCTGAAATTCAAATGATACAAGAAACATAATGAAATGACAGATGTAAGAATTATTCTGTGCAATTAAAAGCTATGGATGTGGGCAACAGATTGATTTAAAGTGGCAAGAGTTAGAAAGCAACAAGGTCTACAATGCCAACAAGAGCATATATACTTCCATTCCCCCCTTCCATATTCACAGACGACCAGGTCTCACCGAATCCAGGTGAGATGGCAGGATGCTGAGAGTTACCATGGCACAGTACTAGACATAGTCTAGTTTGAGACCCGGCTCTGTTATCTACCAGCAATATGACCTTGAGTAAGATGCTAAACTTCCATTTGCCTCCATTTTTTTATTTGAAATGTGGAGCTAATAACCATAACCACTTTGTGGGACAGTTATAAGGAACGAATGAGTTAACATTTGCAAAATTCATTTCCAAATGAACATTTGGAATCATGCCTGGCACAAAGTAAGTGTGGCATAAATGTTCGTTAAAGCATACAAATGCTCATGTAGTCCTATACTAATATGAGTTGTCATAGGAGGTGAAACCGCTTCCACATATGCCCATCTCCTGAAATGTTAGCTTTTCTCTATGTCTCATCTCCTGTCTGTGAGCTATATTTTGTCTTCAGGCAATCTCATTCACTAGGTGCCTTTTAAATACCATTTGCATGTTGGCAGGAGGCAAATGCATATTTCCCCTCAGACATCTCTTGCCAACGTGTTGCCTCCTCTCGAGTGTTTCATGAGCGTGTAAAAAAATGAGCATGGCTGAAACAGAACACTGGACTCTCTGCACTCCAGACCTGCCTCTCCCATAGCTCTCCAAGCTCAGATGATGGCTTCACCATATACCAGGTTGTTCATACTAAAAATTGAAGATTCATCCTCCATGACTCTCTTCCCAACTAATCCATCAGAATGTCTTGTCTACACTGCCTTCAGAACATTCCCAGAATCAGTGCACTCACCTCCTCCTTCACTCCTGCCTCTGCAGCTCTAGCCACCATTACTGTGCACTTGCCCTATTGCAAGACTTTCCATAAGTCCACTTCTGCCCTCGTACAGTCTACTCTCCTTGCAGTAGCTAAAAAGATTAAAACAAAACATATATCATTAGTGCAGCTCCTCTGTTTAATACTCTACTTGCTTACTACTGAATAAAGATTTCTCTTTTTTTTTTTGAATAAAGATTTCACATCTCAATTCCTTACATGGCCTTTGAGGCTCCCTACTCTCAGTTTTTATTCTTTTTTCATGTTGCTCTGCACTTCGATCCCATCCCTGGATTTCTCTACCAGCTCCCAACATGCCAAACTGTTTCCCACCTCAAGGATGTCCAAATTTATACTCCATCCTGTTGCAACCTTCTTACCTTGCTGGTCTGCTGGGCAAATTCTGCTCACCCTTCAGGGCTCACTTCAAATGACATTGGCCCAATAAGGCCTTCTCATCCTTATTTCCTTCATGCACTATACCATACTTTGTAAATATGTTTCAATCGTGTGCTTATTTCATTAATATTTTTCTCCCTCACTATTGTAAGCTCTGAGAGGGCAAGACCTTATTTGTTTACTCTTATACACCCCACCCCCTTCCAACGCCTAGACAGAAATGTGGTTTTTAATAGGAAGAAGGGAAGGAAGTAAGAAAAAGGGAGGAAGAAAAAGGAAGGAAGAAATAGAAAGAAAGGCATTCACCGACACTGATCAATGGCCATTAACTTTTGCTTCTCTAAACTGGGGAGCCATGAAAATAATGAGAGAGTTGGAGAGAAAGAACTAGTTGGGTGGGAAAAGAGGACTTATTTATTCCCTTCCACCCATACTTCCCAGATATAATTACAGAAAAGATATTAGAAAAGGGATAAATATATAACAACTCTGATAAGTATGAATGAATACCACTTTCAGGGACAGGAAATTGGAGGAATTTTCCAAAGATACCAAGCAGATAAAATCAGATGTAACAGAAGGATAAATAACTAAATAGGAGAGAGGATAAACTTCTTGCAGTGGTGACAGTCTTTCTTTCTAACTTTTCACTGGCTTGTCAGAGAAAGGCCAAGCCTCAAAGGGACAGGAAGTAGGAGCCGGCCAAACACAAGGCAATGATTAGAGTATGGCCTCTGGAAGGGTTCAGCTACTTTGGCTGCTCCTTCTCTGCCTCTGTGCTAAGGTTGAAAATGACATTTGCTCCTATGCTGAAGCCATGAGAAGGCCCTTCCAGGGAAGCAGACATCAGCTCTGTGTGTGTGTGTGTGTGTGGTGGCAGTGGGGAGTGGTCCTTTTAGCATATGCTTGGGACCAGACAGAGAAGCTGAGCAAACTGAAGCTATCCTCAGAACAACACAGCTGGCACAGAGATGAAACACATGAGGGACAACTCTGTAATAGCATAAACTATAATAACAAGCACCATGCTCCCCAGAAAGGCTTCCTGGGGTCACCTGGATGGCTCAGTCAGTTAAGCAATTGATTCCTGGTTTTGGCTCAGGTCATGATCGCTGTGTCCTGGGATCGAGCCTTGCACAAGGCTCCATGCTCAGTAAGGAGTCTGCTTAAGATTCTCTCCCTCTGCTCCTCCCTCACTCTCTCTCTATAAACAAATAAATAAATCTTAAAAAAAAAAAAAGGAAAGGCTTCCTGACTTTGGAGGCTGAGATTCACCAGCTTGTCTTTTTATCTACTTCTCCACTACCTTGAAGAAAAGAGGGCCCATCAGCATTTTCCATTTTGACCCTCTCATTCAAGGTTGGAGACTTACCACAGAAACCTATGGGAGTAACTGCAGAGAAAACCACACCAGTTTCCAATACTAAACTACTGAGTCCTTCATTTAAAACATGAACATATAACCAATAATCACTAGGCATTTGAGGGAAGTCAACAACATGAAAGAGAAGAACCATGATTAACAAAGAGAGAGAATATTGAAGAGAAAGGAAAATGTGAAAAAAAAATCTTATCAGGATCCTTGTACGGGAGTCAGGTAGATAATGGATTCATCACATAAGAAAATAATCATAAAAAAGATAAATCAAAAAACAGAAATAATGTTTAGAAATGAAAATGTGATTGCCAAATTTCAGAAGTTAATGAAAGTCCTGTATAAAAGAACAGACAACGCTGAAGGCCAAAGTAGAACAATGAAAGGCAAATAAAGGAAATCTCTTCAAACTTCAAATAAAAAGGCAGAGTATGAAATGAGGAGAGCAAGCAAAGGGTGTAGAAATTGTGCACAGAAAGAAAAGAAAGGCTTAGAAAATAGATCCATATGTTCCCAAACCTGTCCAGAACGTGAGAGCAGAAGGAACAGATGGGGAAAGGTAATCAAAGAAATAATAGAAGAAAATTTCCCTAAAATAAGAAATGACTTGAATACAAGTTCATTTAGCCAGTAAGATTCAGGGAGCTCTAACTTTTTGTCAGGCATTCTTCTTAGCATACATAGATCTGGGAACAAAACAGGGAGGAAAAAAAAAGACCTTCTGCTCTATTAGAATGTGATTTGCAGCATGCTGAGTGCAAATAATGAAGAAAAAGACATATCCATTTGGTTGCGTCCCATGACATTTCTGAACTTTAAGGAGAAAGAGAATGACTTAAAAGCCAGTAGGAGCTGGTGTTATGGGGGAGACATGTATCTACAAAACCATCAGACTCCTCATCTTGGCCACCATTTGCAAGTTGACAGTAGAGTAATACCTAGGAAAATCCGAAGCAAGGTGGGTTTGAAACTAAAATTCTATTACCAAAGAAACCATCACTCAAGGGTAAGGGCAAAAGAAAGACCTTTTATTGGACATCTGAGGACCCAGATATTGATCACCCCTAAACCTTGATTGCCCAAAAAAGAGCAAAACTTAAATATGGAGTTCAGAAAATTATAAAGTGAATTGAAGAGTATGACACACTATATGAGCAAGAGTAGAAACAATCCAAGAAGTAAAACTCAAACTAAAACAAAAGCCAGTGTGATAGTTGAGCCATTTAGAACACACAGTCTTAATCTGAATGTTAAAAAGCACCAAGAAGGATGTCCTCAAGAAAAAGTAGCTGTAACCACAAAGTGCACAATTAAAAATCAGTAAGTATATTATATATTATTATACTGGTACATCATACCATGGCCTGTTGGATAATGTGTTACGATAATATGATAACTTATTTATATATTTTCACCCTGATGAAAGGCAGAATTTCTTCTGATTAACCTGGGTGCTATTTTCCCAGGCAAATAAATGTGAGAAAGGGGTGATCTAAATATAAAACACTCTAAAAGGAGGTATGATCCTGGGCAACTGCTGCAGTGTTAGAAAGATCCACTCTGGGAGGAAAAAAAGAAAAAAACAAAAAACTGCTTTCCAGGAATAAGGCAGATAGTCTGAAGTAAAATATAATAGAGAGTATAACTGATATTAGCAACACCCTGTGGAACTCTGGTGCTTAAAAGAAGGGCAGGGAAACCTGTTCAAAAGCTTGGACCATGAGGACATAAGTGGGAAGAAGCTGGAACCGGTGTTAGGGATGCTGGATTTGTTCATGTTAAGTGTGTGGCCCCCAAGGCTATAAGAAGAGTAAAGGAGGGGCAAAGGAAGAGGCTCTGGAATATCATTTCATGGACAAAGCATAGGCACAGAAGGTTGCAAAGGAGCCCTCAGATCTAGAAGCTGTCAATACAGAAATGTGCACTCTTCCAGAAAGGAGAATCATTGGTGATCCTAGTCTGGGTTGAAAAGGAGCCAATGGTACAGCACTTGGCAGGAACTGGTAACCCAGTTCTGTTCAGACAGGGGAGAAGACAGCTTGCAGGGTAAACTGGAGATGGAATGCAAAAATCATCATAGCTGCCATGGGGTCCAGTCATAAGGAGGCATGGAGTTCATGGAGAGAGAAAGGAGGTTCCCCCTTCCAGCCCTTATCATCACAGTGGGACTCTGCAACTCAGGCTGGGGTCAGAGAAAGGGACTTGATGTCCTCCTCTTGCCTTCCAAGAGCATCCAACTGGCACTGGATACTTGCTGCATAAAAACCTTTGCTACAGAGTTTGTCTTTTTGAGAATGTTGTCTAATGTTATAGTGTGTAACGAAGTCCACAGGCACCTCCCTGTCATCCTTTGGCCAGTAGAAGAATTCCTGGTTGGAGTTATAGTCTGGCTGCCTTTGATTATCTTCCACCTGACAAAGAGGTATAACCTGAGGGTGAAGCAGCCTGCTGTGTATTCTGTAAACAATCCCATTATCACACAACAACTCAATGAGCAGTATTTACCCTTACAAGTTACCTCTCAACAACTCACCAAGCTGCTTTTCAATAAAGCTATTACCTGTGTTTTGTGAAGGTAACCCAAGCACATCTTTCAAATGAGAGGCATTGCCAGGAGGAGGAAGGAGTGGATTTTCAGCTAGCTGGGATGGCCAACACCACTGGGGTTCACCCAGTTAGCTACACTGAAAGGAACCATGTGTTTCATGGCCAGAAGTCAGCCATGAGCTCTGCTTTAGGGTTGTTTATTTAGTGAATGTAAAGTAACTGAACCTAAGGCTTCAAACGGTGGCAAACCTCAAGTATTTGACTTAGGAGCTTCTCATTTTTTAAAATACCTCACCTCCGGAAAAAAAAAATACCTCTCCTCTGAATAACACAATTAGACTCAGGTATAACTACAATAATTAATAACAATATTTTTTCTTTAGCTTTAAAACACACAAATTTCAGTGGAAAAGGCACTATTCAGTTTCAATAAAACAGTTCATGTATGAACTGAAAACTGCGCTTACCAAACAAAAATATTACACCTCGTAGTTCACATTCTGTTTCAGTGTTGTTTTTTTTTTAATTTTTATTTATTTATGATAGTCAGAGAGAGAGAGAGAGAGAGAGGCAGAGACATAGGCAGAGGGAGAAGCAGGCTCCATGCACCGGGAGCCTGACGTGGATTCAATATCAGGTCTCCAGGATCGTGCCCTGGGCCAAAGGCAGGCACTAAACCGCTGCGCCACCCAGGATCCCTGTTTCAGTGTTTTAAATTTTAAGTACAAATAAAAACTCCAAGTAGTCACACAGGATGGCATAATTGAAATAGTTCAAGGCCTGCTTCTCCGTGTTTACAATCACAGTGCTATTGTTGTTTATTTTGAATCAGCTGTTTCAATTCAGGAATAAGTAGGGCTACAGGGACTGGAGACAGGGACTGTCCTACCTATCCCACACTCCACCAGTTCCAAACCCTCAGGACCATCCTCTAGGAACAAACATACATAGTTGAGTCCCTGTGTGTTAGAAGCTAATTGAACAACTGAGAGTTCTTCCAGTTAACTTCTGTGTAGGATACAGTGCTCTTTCAAAGACAAGTAACAAAGATGTGCTAGCTTGAACATTATATATAATTAAAACACAACAGCAACCACATGAATTGCTTAGAGCTTAGACTACTTTTTTCAGGAGGAGTATTTTATCACTGGCAGTTGTAGAATTTCTAGCACATGAAGATAATAAAAAACATATCAAACTTTTAGGGAGTTTCATCATTTGCTATTCAATTAACTACAGACAGTGTGCCCCTTACTGCCTGTACCCAGTGTGGACCACTGCCATAGAGGCTTCCTTGGTATATTTCCAGTTGGATAGGTCCTGAAGTTCCAGAAGTATTTCCTTTTCTTTTTAAAACTTTATTTATTTATTTATTTATTTGAGAGAGAGAGAGGGAGAGAGAGAGAGAGAGCATGAGCATGAGCAGGGTTGGGGGGAGGAGCAGAGGGAGAGGGAGAATTTCCTACTGAGCAGGGAGCCTGATACGGGGCTTGATCCCAGGGCCCTGGAATCATGACTTGAGCTGAAGGCAACCCCTTAACCAAATGAGCCACGCCGGGGCCCTCCATAAGTATTTCCAAAGTGGTTGATTGGCTGGAGCCACCTGTGCTGATTGGACCGGGAATCAGTGTGTGGCACCAGGAAAGACATGTGCCTCTGAGAAGGCTTGGTGCAAGATCCCATCCAGCAGCAATACTGCATATTGGATGGGAGCAACCTGACTATCTTTCTAGTGAAGTGTGTATATGTACTTGTGTTCAAGTTGTCTCTTTTTGCACAGTGGGCTATTGTTAACATATCTTCAAAAGACTTAGTGTGCCTTCTTGGATTAGAAGGCTTTATTAGGAACTTAGAATAGTAGTACAACCAAGCAGGGCCCTTCCTTGCAAACTTAAATAGCCCAGTGTAAAATTATGGTAGCAAAAGGAGCAATACCTTTGTAGTCTTTCAAGGTCTACAAGGAAGGCATGCCTAGGTCTAACATAGACAATGGTCCTTCCTTATCCATGGTTTCCTTTACATATGGTGAATCCCAGTCTGACAGCAGATGATCCACCTTCCGACTAATCATCAGAAGGTCATAATAGTCCAGTGCTATGTCACATGCCTATGTCGAATGAGATGCCTCACCTCATCTCACCACATATACATTTTATCATCCCATGTCATCACAAGAACAAGGATGAACACAGTACAGTAAGATATTGAGAAAAAGAGACCAAATTCACATAACTTTTATTATAACATGATTAGATCTATTCTGTTTTATTATTAGCTATTGTCATGAATCTTACTGTGCCCAATTTGTAAGTTAAACTTTATCATAGGTACGTATGTATAGGAAAAGAGATGGCATATAGAGTTCAGTACAATCTGCATTTGAAGCACCCATTGTGGGGTCTAGTATCTTGCATCCTCTACAGATAGGGGGCAATTACTATCATTTTATTTTTACACAAATATTTGAGACATAGGTTTTATTGTCCTTAGTTTATGAGTAAACTGAGGCTCTGAGAAGTTAGGTGATTTCTAAACATCCCACAGCTGGTACACAATGGAGTGGGACATAAAGCATGATCTTCTGAGTCCAGTGTACTTTTCATGACACAGCACTAAAGTATGGTCATAATAGGGCCTGTCATACATGAGATGCTTGCAAGAATGCTTGTAAGAAGTTTACAATCTGTTACTTAGTAGTAGGTCAGATTCCATTATGTTTAATCCACCAGCAACGCCCTTTTTCCATCTTGTCCACTGGATGTATTCTTCTATTGTCTTTTAAGACCCTATATCAAGAGACATCTTCATCTATAAAGCCTTTTCTGACCTGAAGGCAGAGCCCACTGCAACTTTCTCCATTCTCTCCACTCCGGTTTTGAATTCCCTACCAGGCTAAGCTGTAACCTCTGATTTGCCATCTGTCTCTAAACTTCTCTGTGAACTCCTTAAAATCAGGAGCATTATTTTTATTTGTATCCCCAGTGTCTAGCATCTTTCAGCCTCAGAGTAAATATTAATCTCTACACATCCCAATTTCTGAGAAAAAAATGTAACTAAAAGTATTTATAATTGAGGGTGAGTCAGCGTAACATCACCCTCCTATACTGAGAAGAATATATCCATTAAGTTCTATTTGCTTTCTCATAGAGATGAGAAATCAGAAATCTAGAGAGACACGCTTACATCACTGACTCCATTTCCAAATACTGATACTGAGAACATAATAAAATTATCTTGTGAATGAAATCAATATTCTATTTCTTAATGCTGCTAAATGTATCTCCCAAACCAATCTTATATCACATTAGCAAACTCTCAGAGAATATTGGAGCCAGAATGAGTCTTTGAAAATAATGCAATTCAACACAGTGATTTTATACATGAGGAAATCAAGAGCCTGAGATACTAAATGACTTGCCTGAGATTATATGTTTGGTTAGTGGACGAGCCAAACCAGTGAGCACTTTTCCATACTCTTTGCTGCTTCCATGACCCAAATAAGAAAGAAGATTGGTAATGACAAAAGCAAAGTCCAGGCACAGAGCACTGGTGTGCTCCCTCACCCACTCCCAGCTCAAGGATTGATTATCATCAATAGCAGAGGGTTATTCCCTTGACCAAATAATATGCAACATGACTCTGTAAAATGCAAGTTTTATCCCTTAGAGAAATTAAAATGAATTCTACACTCAAACAAAAAGGTTTGCATACACTTTCATAGCAAAGAAATCAATGCCATAAAGTGAGACATCAGGAGGGGCTTGATTTTAGAACATCTACCTCCAGAATTGTAATAAGTCTGAGTTGTCTGAGCCACCACTCATGTAATCTGTTATGGCAGCCACATGAAACTAATACAATGACTTTATATAACACTCATCAAGTGGGATGTATCAAAGGATGCTGGAGGATAGTAAGTTTAGAGGATGTGGGCCCCTCTTCCCTTCAAAGGGAGACTGAGTGGGGTTGGGGTGATCATGCAGTGAATTCCTGATGGGAGAAACTCTGTGGCCTTGTGTCAATACAGTATGTCATCTGAAGGTGAAATAGGAGTTTGGGAAGATGGTGGAAAGCAAACACTGAGTCTGAGCCAACTGCCAGAAGGCAAGCTCACCAAACACGATGACAAAGGTCTGAGTGAGAAGAATTATCAGAAGCCAGAGTCTGAGGCCAGAGGATAAAAGGGCCAGGGAGAGAAGGGCAGGGAGAAAATGGCTAGAAGCGCAATTTGGGGTGGCATCTGGCTGTTGTCCACAGGGAGCCTCTACACGCTGTGTCCTACCCACCTCACTGTTTCTTTCCTATCTCCACAAAGGAGAACTATTTCCACCCTCCAGCAAGTTGCCCATACCAGAAACCTGGGAATCATGGATAAAATCCTTCCCTCTCTCTCACACTTGACATCTGTTATAAATCTAGGAGCAGGGGATCCCTGGGTGGCTCAGCAGTTTAGCGCCTGCCTTTGGCCCAGGGCATGATCCTGGGGTCCCAGGATTGAGTCCCAAGTCAGGCTCCCTGGATGGAGCCTGCTTCTCCCTCTGCCTGTGTCTTTGTCTCTCTTTCTCTGTCTCTCATGAATAAATAAATAAATAAGTCGTTAAAAAGAATTTAATAAATCTAGGAGCACTGGTTGGGAAATCTGAGGTAGTGTGGAGAAAGCTAGCTTTGGTTTTCTTCTGAGGACACTCTTCATGGAAAGGCAACAAAACCAATTCTAATCCAAAAAAAAAAAAAAAAAAAACAACAACATTATTTCTCACTTCTCAATTTGAAGATGTTAGGCTAGAACAGTGGCCACTTCATCTTCAAATGGGATTGATTTATGAGCATTTTAGCAGCCTTTTTTTGTTCTAAAGATTTATTTATTTACTTGAAGGGGGAAGGGCAGAGGGAGAGAGAATCTCAAGCAGACTCCCTACTGAGTGCAGAGCCTGATGCAGGGCTTATCCCACAACCCAGAGATCACTACCTGAGCTGAAACCAAGAGTCAGATACTTAACTAAATAAGTCACCCAGGTGCCCCTCCACATTTTGCAGCCTTTTATAGTTTTCTACATATGAAGGAATGAGGGGCACAGCTTAGTACACAGAGGAATGCCCACACTATTTACCACACAGAGGAATGAAGGTGGTTGATCACATTCCAAGATGGCCTCCAACATTCTCACCTTATATATACACCCACCGAGTATGAATCAGATTTGTGTGTAGGATGGAATTTCACTCCTGTGATTAGGTTACATGGTATGTGAGAGATGTAGGGATTCTGCAGATGTGAATAAGGTCGTCCATCAGCAGACTTTGAATTAATAATAGGGATATTATCCTCTCTTTAAAAGAGACTCCTCCAAACCTTCCCAGAAGAGAAGAGATTCAAAGAAAGACATTTTCCTCTTGGCCTTGAAACAGTCAGTCATGTTGTGAACTATGGAGAAGGGACAGCCTATAGTAGCTGAGAGCCTCAGTTCTATAATTTTGAAGAACTGAATTCTACCCAGAATCTGTGTAAGGTTGGCCCTGGATGAGATGCAAAGGGAACTGACACTTTTGCAGACTTATAAGACCCTGAGCAGAGGACCCAGCTAAGCGGTACCTGAACTCCTGACCCAAGGAAACTGCAAGGTAAAAAATGTGTGTCTATTTAAGCTGTTATGCATGGTAATTTGCTACACAGCAAGAGAAAACAAATATAAGCACCATCTACTATATGGAGGAATAAAGGGTATGCATGACCCCGGGCAGGTCTTCCTACATCACCAAGCATCCCACCATCCAGCCTTCTTCCCTTCCCAGGAGGAAGGCAGAGAGAAAAGAGAGCCCACATTCCTTACCAATGTCTAAAAGGAGACTTTCTAAACTACAGAAAATTGGCCATTTCAAACAATGCAGGTAATTAGGTATCAGTGCTAAACCACAGGTAGTTGTCAACAGATATAATTACCTGCCTCTTCTAACAATCTGGAGGTTTTAAAACTACCCAGCAAGGAAGGGGTGGGAAACTGCATCCTAGGAGAATTTATTGTCCCATGTGAACCATTTCTCCCTGATTTTGAAAAACATACCAGAGGATGGTGCAGTGGGCCAAAGTAGCCTCCTAATCTCATCCTGATCAGAAATGAAGTTTCAAATTCCTTTATTAATCACTCAATTTGAAACTCAGTTTCATAATCCCTTGGTGCTTGCCAGTTCTCCGAGGAATAGCAAATCACTTAGAGCTCCTGTCCTCTTGTTCCTGGGATCCCCATGCAAAATACTTGAAGTGTGCTCCAACCACGTGGAGGCTCCTGACTGCCTCCAATCTCAAACCACTTTGCCTCTGACAGTCTATGCTCCAGCCACAGTGAATTCTGTTCTATTTCTTATGCATGTCATGCCCATGCGTGCCTCTGAGCCCTTATGCAGGTGCACTCCTTTGCCTGGAACACACCTCTAAGCCAACCCTTCATACACAGGGCTCCTGAAATCCTCCAATGCCCCAAAGTGATGAGAGGAACATCTCTTGTTCTAATGAGGCAACTCAAGGTGGGCTTCTGGATGGCCTCTGGATAGGAGCTATTCAGCAGAAAGACCAAGCTTGGAATTTTGAGGCCCTCCCCCACCGATTTTTCCAGAATAAGGAGGGGGGCTCCAAAAAGAGTCAATAATTGATCATACCCATGTATGGAAGCCTCCATAAAAATCCCTACAGTGGGGTGTTTGGAGAGCCTCCAGAGTGGTGAACACATGCCTGTAGTAGGAGGGTGGTACCCTCCCCAACTCCACAGGGGAAAAAAGCTCCTCACCCCATGTATTTCTTCATCTAGCTCTTCATCTGTATCCATCATCATATCCTTTAATAAACAGGCAAATGTGTTTTCCTAAGTTCTATGAGCCACTCTAGCAAATCATTCAAACTGGAAGGAGTTGTGGGAACCTCTGATTTATAGCCAAGTCAGACAGAAGTTGTGGGTAACCTGGGGATCTACTCCATGTGACTGGCATCGGAAGTGGGGTGGGGGCTAGCTTCTATGACTGCCCCCTCAACCCAAGGGATCTGACGCTGTCTCCAGGCAGAAAGTGTTAGAATTGAGTTAAAGACACTCAGATGGCATCATGGAGAATTACTTGCTGGGTGAGAAAAGCTCCCCACATCTGGTGGCCAGAGCATCAGAAGTGAAATATGCTGTATGAGGAGCAAAAGAGACGCAGGTAGGAAATGGCAGGTTTTTCCAATATGCCTTTGTAGCCTGTACTTCAGTTTCTAGTGCTGTGTTTATTTTGATGCTGCTGCTGATGATGATGATGATTCACACCTGTCTTCAAGGAGCAACAATTCCTCTGCTCTGATCCAAGTTGATTTAGCAAATCTGGAGCCACTAATGTATCCAAGGTTTGTGTTATGACCTGGAGGGGTAGGGGTAAAAGGAGACAAGGCTCCTGTCCCTGGAGGCTAGACTGTCCTCAGAGTCCCCTCTGCATCTGCCTTAGCTCACATCTTCCTCATCCTGAATCTTGCACTAGCATTCATCCCTCCCTTGGTACCCCAATGCATTCAGGGTAAAATCTAACCTGGTAGCTGGTACTGCCTCCTGTGACCGAACTCCTGCTGCCTTCCTCAGCCCTAACTCTCCTGAGCTCTCCTCATGCAATGAGCCTCTCTCTTCCCAGCCTCCAGGCCTATGCCCAACCCCTTACCTTTTTGAAAGGCCATTTCTTCCCTTCTTCCCTTGCAGAATCATACATGTTACCCCTGGGGATTGCATCAGCTGAGAAGCCCTCTGTGCTCTCTCAAGCTGGGTAACTCCAAACACCCTTCATGGCAATCCTGGAAATGCTATAACATAATGGATAATTATCTATGTCTCTCTCACTATCGTCAGCAGCTTGAGACCACAGTGGAAAAATCCTTTGTGTCTTTACCCACTAAGGACCAAATATGGCCATACTGAAAACAGGTATCCAGAGAGAGCTTGCTGGATGAGTGAGTTCAAGAGGTAAGGTTCAGCAACCTGAGAGTAACCCTTAGGACGTGGTGACATAGAAGTGAGGTCCTTCACCTCTTCTAGAGTTTCATATAGTTCTAAAAATATATATCCCAAGTGTTATGACTTAAAGCTTTAAAGTGGAAGCAAGCCCCTCAATTCTGATGTCCTGGTCTGAAAAGACTAAAAGAAACTCCCCATTCCAAACATTGCCATGTGAAGCAGGTGTTGTGGGTGAGAGGCTACTTATTACTTTTAGTGACTGTCTCTCCCACTAGATTGAAAGAAGTAAAAGGCCATCTCTTTTTTAAAACCCCAACTCCTAGCATAGTGTCTCCGCTCTAAAGAATGCCTGACTCCCCTACTGCTTTGGATAAATGGTATGTGAAAAGGCAGTATTTGGCACAAATTTTTTCGAAATGTGTTAAATGTGTATATTTATGCTAAATGATAAATGTGTTATCTACACGTGTGAAAGAGAGATATACTTTAAATGTCACTAAACAAACCCCATGACGAATCTTTCAATAACATGGTTAACCCAGTTTTTGGTTTTTGTTTTGGGGTTCTGTTTGGTTTTTGGTTTGGGGGTTTTTGTTTTGTTGCTTTGGTTTTGTTTTTGTTGTTGTTTTGTTTTTGTTTTTTTGTTTTGGTTTGGTTTTTTTGTTCTTTTATTTTTGGTTTTCACAGCCTTAGTATAAGTGCCTGCCACCTCTTGCCTGGATGATTAAAAAAAGAGAAAAAAAAACATCTCATGAATCCTGTGCCTCTGATATTCTTATCAAAATGCAGTTCATCTCCATTACTATAGCCATAGCTGGCTTTTTATTTTTTATTTTATTGTATTTTTTTATTTTTAAAAAAGATTTTGTTTATTTATTTGAAAGAGAGAGCACAGAGGGAGAAGGAGAAGCAGGCTTCCCAATGAGCAGGGAGCCCAACTCGACATGGGGCTCAATCCCAGGACCCTGAGATCATGACCTGAGCCAAAGGCAGATGCTTAACCGACTGAGTCACCCTGGTGGCCCCATAGCTGGCTTTTTAAAATACACATTTCATTGTGTCTTTCCAGAGCTTAGGGATGTCTTAAAATTCCTCTATTTTGAAAGGGATTGTGTCTAAGCTCTTGAACATGGAACACAGTCTCATGACCTGGCCCTGATGGCCTGCTGGCCTCCTCACACATAAGCCCCAGGGTGTGCTCTGTCCTATAGATGCTCCCCACACCCATGGCGCATTTCCACGCCTCTATGCCAGTGCTGTGCGGCCTGATATTTCCCGCCTTCTCCTCCTCCCTTGAGAATCCAGAATCCGGAAGAATGCTTTGGGCTGCAAGTGACAGAAAACCTGACTCAGAACAGCTCCAACAATAAGAAATTTGTTATGTCACTTAAGAAAATGAGATAACACTTGTTATCTCACTTAAGAAAATGAGGCAGTTCCATGGTTAATTTAATGCTAAGTAAGCCATCCAAGAGCTGTGTTCATCCAAGTTTCTGTTTTGTCATCTTTGGTGCAGCTTTTGTCCCCACTGTGGACAGAATTGTTTACCCAGCCTCATGTTTATATTGGTGAATCAATCAGGGTTTTCCAGAGAAAGAGAACCAATAGAATGTGTGTGTGTGTGTGTGTGTGTGTGTGGAGAGAGAGAGAGAGAGAGAGATTTATTTCAAGGAACTGGCTCATTTTATTGTGGAGACTGACAAATCTGTAATTTGCAGGGTAAACTGGCAGATTGGAGACCCAGAGAGGAGCTGATCTTGCAACCTGAGGGCAAAATATTCTGAAAACACAATTTCTTCTTCATTGGAGAACCTCTCAGTCTTCTCTCAAGGCCTTCAACTGATTGGATGATACCACCAACATTAATTAGGAAGGGTAATCTGCTTTACTTAAGCTCCACTGTTATTAATGGCAATCTCATCTAAAAAAAAATGAGGGATGTCTGGGTGGCTCAGTGATTGAACATCTGCCTTTGGCTCAGGGCGTGATCCCAGAGTCCCAGGATCGAGTTTCGCATCAGGCATCCTGCATGGAGCCTGCTTCTCCCTTTGCCTTTACCTCTGCCGCTCTCTCTCTCTCTCTCTCTCTCTCTCTCTCTCTCTCTCTTTCTCACTGTGTCTTTCATGAATAAATAAATAAAATCTAAAAAGTACATTCACAGTGGGACAACCTGGGTGGCTCAGTTGGCTATGTATCTGCCTTTGGCTCAGGTCATGATTCCACCTCAGTTCAGGGCTTAATATCAGGGACGTTAGTTCAGGCCCTGCTTTGGGCTCCACACTGGACATGGAGCCTACTTGAAAAAAAAAATCTTCACAGAAACATCTAGAATAGAATTTAATCAAATACCTTGGTACTGTGGACTAGCCAATTTGACACATGAAATTAACCATCATGATTTCTAAATGAATAAGTCTCAAGAAACAGATTGAAATAACCATTATTGGGGTGGATATTAATCAAAATTAATTTTCTGGGGCTGGGGAAGGACTCCTTCTCTGAGCATATAAGCACATGCCTGTGTGGAGGATGGACATAAATAAAATCGGGACTCTGCCTGCAAAGCAGGCTACAGTTAGGGATGAGGTTTGATGACAGTGTAGATAAGATTAGGTAAACAACAAAGTCTGCTAATCAATATGCAGGTAGAATCATAATACTTTATGGACTCCTTTACATATTGTATAAACCCTATTAGAACCTTTGTTATACTGAATCATAGGTTTATGGCTCATCTTCCTCTTTAGACAGTGGGTTCACCTTGAATAAGAACCATGTATCAGCTACCTCTTTATCAACATCCCCACGCATGGTGCTCAGCATCAAATGGCTACTCCATAGGTGCTCTGAACTGACCAAAGTGGGTTATTCTGGTGCTAAATCGATTTTGTGCTTACCATTAAAAAATCATGTATTTCTACGCACCACAAGCTTTGTTGAAATCACAGATTCACAACAGTTATGCCAACTGACAATTATTTCTAGATACTCTTGCAAAGAACTTATGGGGCAATAAAATTTGTACAAATAGTCCAGTCAGACGAATTTCTCTTCTTTTTCACACATCCATAACATGAAAAAAAAAATCCCAGTGGCAAAGCAAAGAACATTCTCAACCTTATACTCAGCAATGATAATAAGAAATAAAGGGTCCATTGTTTGCCCAAAGCACCAACTCAGATAAAGTAGGTCATTTGGAGTGTGTCAGATATTAGAGCCTCAGGTCCAATTACTTAATTCAAAAATGCTCATGACTCTTTTTTTTTTTTTTTTAACAGAGGGAGTGCTCTAAAGTTTAAGAAGCAAAATCATCAGATACAAGTCTTCTTCACCAGGAAGCCAGAGGGCTTTGGGACTGCTAAGTGCAGAGAATGATAGAGTTACTTCTCAGTTGGCCACTGTGTAGAGACCAGCTGAACTCATCAATCCAAGGAACAATTACAATCCAAGCATCTTCCATGTTCTATGCATCATGAGAGACCTTTACCTGCATTATTATATTTCCAATTTACAGCTCTCTGCCTTTTCCCAAGCAGAGAAGTATCAAATATCCAGTTATGTTGCTATTGATAAAATAATAACAGTTATACCAAAAGAGCAACTGACATGTCTTCCCACCATGCATCAGACATTACCATAAGCATCTTATCTACATTATATAATTTAATCCTCACAAAACCTCATGAGGCTGACTGGGTCCTTATCTCCATTTGAACAGATGAATCACCCAAGGATCTGAGGGTAGGTAGGCAATTTGCTGACAGAACGACCAGTAGGAAGCCACAGAACCCAGACTCAACCCTGGGTCTGTTTGACTCGAGAGTCCACACTCAGACCTCTGTACCTCACTGCTTCCCATGTAGCAGATTTTATACATATAAAGCTGGAAATGAGGGAAAGTTCAACTCTTTTAAATCAACACACAAAAGGAAAGATAAAACTTTCCTATGGCTGTCTCAGAAGCAATAACCAAATCAAAAGTGGGCTTTGAACACCTGTAAAGAAGTAATGTGCCAACAGAGGGGAAAACATCAAAAATAAAATGTGGGGCAGAAAAGCAAAATTTTGCAGGGCTTATTCAGTATTATCCGTGAGCACTTCAGTCACTACAGAGGATATTATTATTAGTTTAGCAAGACACATTATAACCTGGAGGGAATGCCCTTTGTTGCTCTAATTTCATAATTACAATGCACAAAAATATAATTATAAATGCAATTTCTGAGATATCTTGAATATGAGAAGCAGATTCCTCAGAAAAACAATAAGCACTCCATCCAGTGGAAAGGGATGTCTCCAGTTGTTGAGGATAAAGTGCCCTGTATCTTGATCATGCCACATGAGAATAGCTTGTGTCAATTAAGTTGTTACAAGATTATTATTAGAAACCTGATCATTTCTAGGTGAACTAATCAAGACCAGTTTCTGTGCCCACTGGGCCAAGGACTAAATGTGCCACAGTAAATCTGTACAGTTAATAATATCAATTTATGAGGCCATTTGGCAGTCTTATGGGTCACCCACTCTTTCCCCATGCTGCTTTCCTTCTGTTGGAGGAAATTGTTCCACAGTACAATTGAGAAAGGGACACTCAGAGGGGTTTAATAACTTGCTGAGCTCTGTGCAGCTGATGCAATGAACACTACAGAAGAATGACAACACGATGGAGAGCTGCCAGGAGTGAACCAGGTGACCCTGGGGCACTGCTCTGCCCACCTACCATCAACTACAAAGATCTCCCCTGACACGTGGAGCCCTCTGTTCTTAGTGCCTACATGGGGACTCCATCTTGACTTCTCTCAAGAGCTGTATTTCTTACTCTCCCACATCTGAGCAGTTAAAACTACTTTGAAATACCTCACCTGCCTTTCTGTCCATCCTTCTCCTTAACATTCTTGCTCTGTCTCTTGCCTCTCTCCCTACTAAAGTCTGACACTTCAGAAGGATGAGGACCATGATTGAGGTGAAAAGTGGTGGGGGACCACCCTCCGCCTTCCTCTGGAACTGAAGCCATGCTAAGTCTCTGGCTCTAATTCGTCTTCAGTTCTGGCCCCACCCCTGCCATGCTGACAACATCCACTCCACCTGTTATTTTTAGCTCATGCTTGGCCCAATCTGCTAAGTCCTGACCACAGATGCTACTGAAGTGACATCAGTGACAGCATGCATCCCAGCAAGCCTCATTGTCATGGTCAGCCTTTCCAGACTTCCTGTTTCATTAATGTTAAAAAAGATAGTTTTTTCTTGTTTAACCAAATTCCAACAGACAGAGCTTTAATGCTCCATCCTTCTGGTGTCCTCTCCCTGGAAGAGCCACCTGTAGATGGAACAGCTTTGGGATATAGGCTCACGTGGGGAAAGGTGGTCTTGATTAAATTGCCACTCTTGAACAAACCTCCCCTTGATGAGAAAGTTTGACATCTACAATGCACAGGAGATGCTGGTGCTCCTTACCACACTCTCCTTTCCATATAGTGAATGCAAACTTCTGGAAATAACATTATGTATTTCATTCAAATTCTTCTCTCAAAAATAAAAGAACAAGAATCCATGTGCATTTACCTGGAACAAAGCTTCCCTGGACCACCTCCTTATACGCCCACCAGCCTTCATGGATTTTTGGTGAATTCTGTTGAGCTAAAGGAGAAAAAAGAAGGAAGAGTCATTGAGAGGCTAGTAGAGAATCCCTGTATCCTAGTTGTGGAAAAATGGTGAATATACATACAATAATTCTCTTCTACCTACAAGTCACCCTACAAAATGCAATAGCAAAACCTTCTCTCTCCTTTTTTTCAAATAGATTATTAACCTGTAAATATACTGTCAATGCATTTTTATAAAAAGGCACTCAGGAGATTTCTATTGAAGGGAGAGGGACAGTAATTATGTATTTAAGCCTATTTAACTCCCTGTCATTTGTCTCTACCTCTGACTTCTTTTCTGCACCTGCCCCTATACATGTACACCAAGCACACACCCTTTCCACTGGGATTGAGGAGAGGAGGCTGATCCCATCCTCAAGCCAGACAAGAACTCTACATGTGCACAAACCCCTTAGAAATGGAGAGAAGGTAGGAGGTTTGCTACAAGGGCTAGGCTAGAAGAGGGAAGGGTACAATTGGTCAGCTTTCTTTAGGCCCCAGGAAAATGAAAACAAGAGTATAAATAATCATAGGGGGAGCTTTTGACATCATAGGGAGAAAAAGTGGAAAGCTCAAGAAATTGGAACGTAGCATAGGGATCTGTGAGCACATGCTGACATGAGCTTTGACCCTTGTGAGAGTCAGTGGGTGATTTGAGGTGGTCCTATTACGTGTGACTGTACGTCCAAAGTACAGGTGGCACAGAACTTGTGTGGATCCCTTCACCATTGAACTGCATCATATTTCAGCTGTCAGTCACACTGGAAGAAAATAAGGTAATTTCGATCATATTTGTAATTGGGCAAGTATGTAGCAAATGTTAAACCTTGACTTTCATTTCCTTTCTTTAAATCTTGTTCTTTTTCAGTCTCCTTCAGATTTGTCATTCCAGGTTAGAGAGAATGGTATAAGACAATGTGTTTGAAAGCACAGCTTTGCATAGAGAGGAATTGCTAAATTTCTTTAGCTTCCATATGAGCTTCAATTGCTTAGTTCCAAGTGTCTTCCCATAGTAGAAGGAAGATAGTTTTTTTGCCTATGATATGACAAGGCTGCTGAGGCTTGCAGCTCTGTGATAAAGACACAGTGCAAGTGAAAAGGAAGCTTACTCCCCGAGATGACAGAGAGGTTCGAGGTCTTTAGAAACAAATAGAATAGGGACAAAGAACCTACTTAAAGGCTCTGGAAGGATATCACCTTTCAAGTTGCCCAGCACAAATCTAGGGCTTGGGATGTGTCAAAGTACACTGGATTACCCACTACCCCAATTCCATGTGGAATGGATAGAGCTCAGATATTCCCACAGCCCTGAGGAATATCCTAAAGGAGGCTGAGTTGAAAGCCAGTGCATCTGTTCTAGGATAGCAGGCAAAGGGAGAAGTGGCCTCAAAGCCCCGAGGCTTGGAGAGGTTTTGTCCAGCCAGAGAGCCAAGTGGAAGAGTCAACAGAGACTCTAGTTTATTTGTGGCACTAGGAAAAAACAAGGAGATTTGAAATCAGCTAGGAATGCTTTATGCCTGACCAACTTAAGAAACCAGATAAAGAGTTACATTGCTTGGAAAGTTTAGCAAGTAGGTGAACATAGGACATTTCTCTGGTTCAGAACAATTCTGATGCTTCCTTCGAGCCTTGACATTGCATGATACACTGTCCCCTTCCTTCCCAGCTCATTGGAGGTCATCACAGGAGAAAAAGAGGAATGCCAAAGATTTAGAAATCTATGAGATCAGATTCACCTAATGTACTCAGACCCAGTGGCCCATTTTTGAAACAAACATTTAATAATGCCTGCCTTGATGATAATTAAATAAAACTCATAGACTCATAGATAGTACATCTTACAAACAAAACAAAAACTCTGATATTTCACTAAATTTCAGCCTAACTCTCCTGAACGTGAAGCATGTCCCAAGTCTAAAGGAGATACACATATCTGAAAGCCCAAAAGTATTGAACTGCAGACATTACTTAATAGCTCTGCATTAGAGATAAGGCAGCATTGATTTGCCTTATCAAAGACAGAAATTTCTGAGTTTTATCAAAACTCACCAAATTTTATCAAATCAGGATTGTTGCCTATCTTGAAAAATTTAAACCATAAATATGGCCTTCTTTCTTTATCAGAGGTAATTGTTGGGAAAGCTTAAAGTTTAAATTCAATTAATTAACATATAGTGTATTATTAGTTTCAGAGGTAGAGTTCAGCAATTCATCAGTTGCATATAACACCCAGTGCTCATTACATCACATGCTCTCCTTAATGCTCAATACTTAGTTACCCCATCCCCCACCCCTGCACTTCCAGCAACCCTCATTTTGTTTCCTACAGTTAACACTCTCTTATGGTTTGTCTCCCTCTTTTTGATTTTCTCTTATTTTATTTTTCCCTCCCTTCCCCTATGATCCTCTGTCTTGTTTCTTAAATTCCACATATGAGGGACACCTGGGTGGCTTAGCAGTTAAGCACCTGCCTTCAGTTCAGGGTGTGATCCTGGGGGCCCGGGATGGAGTCCCGTATTGGGCTCCCTGCATGGTGCCTGCTTCTCCCTCTGCCTCTCTGCCTCTCTCTGTATCTCTCATGAATTAATAAATAAGATCTTTTTTAAAATTCCACATATGAGTGAAATCATATGATAATTGCCTTTTCCTGATGGACTTATTTCATTTAGCATAATACCCTCTAATTCCATCCATGGAATGGTAAGATTTCATTTCTGATGGCTAATATTCCATTGTGTATATATATATACCACATCTTCTTTATCCATTCATCTGTGGATAAATATCTGGGTTCTTTCCATAGCTTGGCTATTGTGGATATTGCTACTATAAACACTGGGGTGCAGATGCCCCTTCAGGGCACTACTTTTGTATCTTTGGTGTAAATACCTAGAGGTGCAGTTGCTGGGTCATAGGGTAGCTCTATTTTTAACCTTCTGAGGATACTCCATACTGTTTTCCAGAGTTGGTATAGTTGCTATACCAACTTGGATTCCTACCAGCAGTGTAGGACTGTCCCCCTTTCTCTGCACCCTCACCAGCATTTGTTGTTTCCCAACGTGTTAACTTTAGCCATTCTGACTGATGTGAGGTGGTATCTCATTACACCAAAAAACATAAGATAATTAGGAATAAACTTAACCAAGGAGGTAAAAAATCTGCACTCTGAAAACTAGAGAATACTCATGAAAGAAATTGAAGAAGACACAAAGAAATGGAAAAATGTTTCATGCTCATGGATTGGAAGAAAAATAAAGTTAAAATATCTAAGCTACTTAGAGCAATCTACACATTCAATGCAATCCCTATCAAAATGCCACCAGCATTTTTCACAGAGCTAGAACAAATACTAAAATCTGTATGGAACTAGAAAAACCCTGAATAGCCAAAGGAATGTTGAAAAAGAAAACAGAAGCTGATGACATCACAATTCTGGACTTCAAGCTCTATTACAAAGCTGTTATCATCAAGACAGTATGGTACTGGCACATATCAATGGAATAGAATAGAGAACCTAGAAATGGACCCTCAACTCTACAGTCAACTAATCTTTGACAAAGCAGGAAAGAATAGCCGATAGAAAAAAGAGTCTCTTCAGCAAATGGTGTTGGGAAAATTGGACAGCCCCATGGAGAAGAATGATATTGGATTATATTCTTACACCATACACAAAAATTAACTCAAAATGGATGAAAGACCTAAATGTGAGATAGGTATCCATCAAAATCCTAGAGGAGAACACAGGCAGCAACCTTTGTGACCTTGGCCACAGCAACTTCTTGCTAGACACGTTTCCAAAGGCAAAGGTAACAAAAGCAAAAATGAACTATTGAGACTTCATCAAGATAAAAATCTTCCTGCATGGCAAAGGAAACAGTTGAAAAAACAAAAGCAACTTACAGAATGGGAGAAGATATTTGCAAATGTCTTATCCAATAAAGGGCTAGTATTCAAAATCTATAAAGAGCTTATCAAACTCAATATCCCCAAAAAATCCTATCAAGATATGGGAAAAAGACATGAACAGACATTTCTCCAAAGAAGACATACTAATGGCCAACAAACACATGAAAAAGTATCCAGCATCACTCAGCAACAGGGAAATACAAATTAAAACCACAATGAGAAGCCACACTCTCTTGTATATAACTTGTATATATGTGTATATCCTCATTACAAGTGAGGACCTTCACAGCACTCAAAAATTTCTTTTTGACATCAAATATCTTTACCAACTTGTTTTATAAAAATTTTTGTTGATAGTACTTACACATATCCATTTCAAAAAATTAACATATAGCTTTAGCTATAATATAAAGAAGAAATAAAAGAAATGTGACTCAACATATATTTCAGTGTGCATGTTTGAGCATGATGCACTAGAACAGAGATCAGCAAATTGCCATCTACTAGCCAAAGATGGCCCACTAGTTTTGTACAGCTCAAGAGCTAAGAATGGCTTTGCATTTTTAAGTAGTCAAAAAAATAAAAAAGAATATCTTGTGACATGTGAAAATTATATTATAAATGGAAATCTCAATGTCTATAAATAAAGTTTTACTGAAACACAGCCATGTCCACTTCTCTGCAAATTGCCTTTATGGCTGCTTTCTCACTACAATGGCAGAGTTCAACAATTGTGACAGAGACCAATTGGCCTGTAAAATTTTTTTTTTAATTTTATTTTATTTATTTATGATAGGCACACAGTGAGAGAGAGAGAGAGAGGCAGAGACATAGGCAGAGGGAGAAGCAGGCTCCATGCACCAGGAGCCTGACGTGGGATTCGATCCTGAGTCTCCAGGATCGCGCCCTGGGCCAAAGGCAGGCGCCAAACCGCTGCGCCACCCAGGGATCCCTGGCCTGTAAAATTTAAAATATTTTCTATGTCGCTCTTAACAGAAAAAGGTTGTTGATTTAATTTATGCACATAATTTCAAAAACTCAATATAATATAATGTCTTAACTGTAATATAAAGGATAAATGCAAAATTTTTAATAAAATGTTGTATATTTCCATTTGTAAATACTTGGTTATGATATGCCAGAAGAATGAAGAAGTTGGATATTTGATTGAAACAGGTACAAATAATACAGGTGTGAGGCACCTGGGTGGTTCAGTCAGTTGAGCTTCTGACTCTTGATTTTGGCTCAGGTCATGATCTCAGGGTCTTAGAATCAAGCTCATGCTCAGTGGGGAGTCTGCTTGAGATTCTCTCCCTCTCCCTCTGCCCTTTCCATCATCCCACCTCTCTCTCTCTCTCTCTCTCTCTCTCTCTCTCTCTCAAAGAAACAAACCTTTAAAATATAATACAGCTGTACTGTATTGGAGAGGCAACAATCCACAAGTGGCACTGCTCTCAGTGATGTGATTTTCCAAAATACTGAACAACTCTTGGCAAAGTTCAGAAGAAAATAAAGTACCATCTTTCCTTGATACACACAGAATTTGCACTGCTGAAGAATAGGATATAATAAAAACTATGTAAGAGATACTTTGTGTTCATATGCCACATGGAGTTTATAATCGCATAAAAATAAAAGTTTTTCACTCACTTGAACTCTGCTGGGACATGGAGCAATGTATCACTGTTTGAAAGTGTCAAATATATTGCAGAGCATATCTCTGCCTGCTCCGACCCAGTTGGTGCTAAATGCAATATCTTTCATTAAAACAATATCACAAAAAAAAAAAAAATTAAAAAAAAAAAACAATATCACAATGCCCCTCTTGACAGTCACTGACCTAACAGTATTATTTATAGCACTATTTATATATGTTAAATGAGGATGAAACATGTTGAACACTAATCAGAGGATTCTGTTTTATCTAAATAGACAAAAGGCATATTTCTTATAAATCTGAAGTCCTCATGCCACCGCATTATATATTTCAATATTTTTTCTTTTTCCTGCCATTTGAAAATATACACAAGAAACTATTATTTCCACCAAAGGAAAAGCAGTGAGGAATAAAAAGAAAGCTCTTTGTTTGCTCTTACAATGACACAAAGGGAAAACTAATTCCAATATCATCCTGAATAAAAATGACTAAGTTTTCAGATTCTTAGATACATTCATATTTCTCTCTCTCTCTCCTCTCTGTGCATATAGGCACCTGCTGCCCACCGTACCCCCGTGCATGTGCACACATGCATACACACATACATACACGCCGAGGCCTCTTATGAAGAAGACATATCAGTCTGACTGGATGGAGCACTGAGTTAAGAGATGTCATTTAAAAGGTGGAAGAGGGATGCCTGGGTGGCTCTGTGGTTGAGCATCTGCCTTTGTCTCTGGTCATGATCCTGGAGTCCCGGGATCGAGTCTTGCATCAAGCTTCTTGCATGGAGAACTGATTCTCCCTCTGCCTGTGTCTCTGCCTCTCTCTGTGTGTCTCTTATGAATAAATGAAAATCTTTTAAATAAATAAATAAAATAAATAAAAGGTAGAAGAAAATGAAGTCCTTGGATAATTGAGTATTGCAACTGACAAAAGTATCACCGCAAGCTTCTGCTCCATCCAGAAACCTGCAAAACGCCTTGTTTTCTTCATGTCCAGTCATTGATCCTTCAGATACCCTATCCATTCCAGAAGTTAAATTACCTAAGAGTTTAGCAGGCAGCAAGACAATCAGACCATGTGAACAAAGTCTGTTATAGTGACAGAACTGCAGAGTTTCTGTTTGCTTTCTCTGACATGCCTTGTGAAGGATCCAACCCATCCTGCAAAAATCAATCAGCCTGAACTGGGCCTGGTTGCTGTCTATCAATTACAAAATATGATACCTGCAACCTAGATTTGAAGAAAAGGAAGGTGTTTTATACGTCGTGCTTTCGAATGCCCTTGTATGTCCAGTCAGGCCTCATACTGTTGGGCAATTTGGAAAGACAGAACAGCACACTGAAGAGGCACCTCATTTAAAGCTTGGCTACAGGAACTCTGAGTGGCTTGTCTGCAACAGAGCACCAGGAGAAGTACTGACTTTCCATTTTAAACCTTCCCAGCCAGATCCTCCATAGTCATCTTGTTGTTTACATCTGATATCCAGTGAATGGAAAGCTGGTTGATAATTCCTTAGAGCAGACAGCTGAACAGAAAGAAGCCTTAGCTTGTGCAGTGCTTTGCCTGTGGATCAGATTTCTTTACTTAACGTGCAACCAGCCCCTGGGAAAAATCCAGGTGTCTAATCAAAAAAATTGTGTTGACAGTAAAAGTTGTCATCACTGCCAGATGAGGAGATATACATAGCAAGGGCCCCTCTCTTGATAGTAAGAAAAACATATTTCAATTTTATTCTCCTTTTTTCATTGTGGCAGTTTGAGAACTTGTGAGTTTCAAAAGAAAACTCAGAATATCAGGATTTGGAAAGAGACACAGAATTCATTGCTCCTATCTCCTTTTGGGCACTGGAGGAAATTGACAAACAGAGAAGGGATGCCATTAAAAAAAAAAAAAGTATAATGTCTTAGAACAAGAGTCAGCAAACTTTTTCTGTAAATGGCCAAATAATAAATATTGTAGGCTTTGAAGGCCAGACTGTCCCTGTCCCCATTATTCAACCGTGCCATTGTAGCACAAAAGCAGCCATATACAATTTATAAATGAATGGCTGTGGCTATGTGCCAATGGTATTTACAAACACAGACAAACAGCTGGATTTGGCCTGTGGCAGGCTGCACTGTATTGAATCCTTGTCTTAGAGGTATAAATGATTGTTGTCATCTAGTTCTGCTTCCCTACTCAAATGTTTAGAAGTGTGCAACTTTAAAAGGAAAATTAGAATTTGGAAAGAGATGAGTTCTAATTACAGGTAAATGGCATCTGATCAATAAGCACTGCAGAATGCACATATAATACTAAATATTTTCCATACTCCCTGAAATTAGTCACCAGAATCTACATAAAAATCAATATGGCCCCCATCATACCATTTTCATTGGGCTAAACCACCAAAATTGTAGGGGTCTCATAGAAACACTGCCTATATCCCTCTCTTTGGGTTTTTCAAACAGTCATAAAGGAACTGACTACTTCTAAAAACCCCTATCACCCTTCCCATCACTCTATAAAGCATGTTTTAGATAACTCCTAGAATTCTCATCTGTTTCCATAGATAAAGTGATTATATTTTCACATGCTAATTTTTTCACGTTATCTTGAGATGAACTTTTGCAACTCTCCTCTCTATTTTCTACCCCTATCACTACATTAGATTCAGAGAAAACAGAACTTTGGATCATCTCCATGTGGAAATTAGAGTGGTCTCTTGACCTAATGGAAAAGAAAACTCAAGAGCAACAACTGAGCATGGCCCGGAGTGGTGGGAAGGGAAGTGGTACAAGATGGAACAGAAGAGGTCTCACAAAGGAAGCCCATAGGGGAAGGGAGATTGCTTAATGAAACTCCAGTCAAAATACACCTAACTTTAAGCATGCACATTGCAAAACTGCACTTCCAAGCACTTGGTCAGTACAATGTTATCTGTGCCAGGTGGTCTATGATAAGGGAAGACAGAACCACATATGGGGGGAGACAGTTAAAGTACAGGTACTACTGTGTTATTTAGTTTTAATGGGATAGGAAGAGCCCTGAACAGTAGTTTTCTTAAGAAGCTCCTTTTCTCTGCCTAAGGAGGTAATATAAGGAAGAAGGCACTGAGCCTATTGGATCAGTAGAACAACAAATGTCAGAAGGCAAAAAAAGTCTTGCTATCATTGGTTGCAGGAGGCAAAGTATCACCTTCCCTAACCCCACGACACTCACTGTTTCCCCTTAATGGCCAATTGTAGCCCTTACATGAGAAACAGGAACTTTGAGAAGAGCATAGATCACTAGAAGAAATGTAAATGACCATCCTGGTACACTACATGGCACCCACTGGACCTGCCAGGGATAATTCTCTTCTTCAAATGCTCTACTTTCATACATCATGTAGGTCTCTCTCTCCTCCATGCACCTTTGTTTGATATTATGCATTATACCACATTTTGGCATTGAGATAGTGCCCCACACTTACCTGTTTCCATGTCATTTTTTCACACTAAACTATATCTTTCTTGAGGCCACAGAATGTGTCTTTTTTTGAAATCCCATGATTTATGCAAAGTGTCACCAATAAGAGGTGCCCAATGAGCTGGACGCATGAAAAGTGCTGTAGTGAAGTCAAACATTGTACAAAACTGCAGTCCAGCTCAAACAGTCCTTGGGAGATTTTAGTTTACATCCAAAGACTTGTTGGTATGACGCCTGTATTTGTGGTCAGTGGGAATGTTGACAAAAGCATTTTCAAGTTGGTTGACAGGCCCACACTCACTTGACAGATGGGAGAGCACCAGGAGCTGACACTCTGCCTGGGGAAATTAAAGCCACAGGAAACTCTTTTATTTAGCTCAATGTGTTTCATTTAAAACTATGGTGGGGTGAGGGTGATACCATATCTGAGAGTATTTGCATCTGTGCCATTCTTTACATTTTTGAAGTTGCGAGGCAGGAGTGAGACTCATTTCTATCCCTCTACCCTACGTGATCCCCATTTACCATAAAAACTAGACCAAAAATGCAGGTCAAGGACTGCATTGACTTAACTGGACCACAAACTGACTATTCAAGCACAGGAAATGTGTATATATAAGCTAGAATCACCGTGCACATTCGGCCAGACCCAAGCAAGCTGACGTCAAAATTGTATGTGTGTTGGGAGAGTAAGGAAAAGAAAAAAAAAATTGGTGGTGAAACAGACTGTATGACTTTCATCTAAAATGCTTAGAACGAGATTGCAGTTAAGGAGCTCAAATGTAGCTGGAATCAAAAATCAACAAGAGGGAGAAGTTCCTAACATGGGTGATTCTTAGTACCTTTGCCTGGTGTTCTAGAATTTCTGCCTTTTGGATTTGCCATGCAGTCTGATCTCATTTCTCATAATCTTTATAAAATGTCTGCTCTACCTGCTGTCCCCAAGTGTTCATGTTTATTACTCTTTCTACACCTTTGCTTTAGTTAGCCTTCCTCCCTATCCCCCCCACCCCTCCCGGCCCTGGAACTCCTTTATCTACTTCTTCTTGACTAGTCTTACTCAATTCTCAAAGTCTCACCAATTCCCACTTCTTTCAAGAAACTTTTCCTGATCACTTCAGTTCTACTATGATCCCTTACAACCTTGAATTTCAGAATGTTAGTGTCTATTTCTCATTTGTCACTTTCATTATTTCAACAAACATTGCTGAGTACCTAAAACTATCAGGCAGTGTTCTAAGCATCGAACATGTGAAGTTCCTTTTTTTCCCCCAGAACTTGCATTCTACTTGAGGGAGACAGAAAAAACCAAAACCAAAACATAACCAAGCAAATGAATTCAACTAGAAAGAGTACATTATGTACAGAAAGTATTCTGCAGTATAATTAAAGATTAGGACAAGATAAAAGGAAAGTGGAAGGACACTTTAGATTGTGTGACAGTTGATGGCCTTTTGGATTACAAAACTTAATCTGAGATTTAAATGACAAAAAAGATCTGGTCTCATGAAGATCAACAGCACTAGTATTTCAGGTGAATTCAAGACCCTAAAAAGGCAAGAAGGAGCTTGGCTTTTTAAGAAACAGAAAAGGGGCCTCTGGGTGGTTCAGTGGTTGAGCACCTGCCTTCTGCTCAGGTCGTGATCCCAGGGTCCTGCGATCGAGCCCCGCAGCAGGCTCCCTATTGGGAGCTCTCCTTCCACCTGTGTCTCTTCTGCCTCTCTCTGTGTGTCTCTCATGAATAAATAAATAAAATCCTAAAAAAAAAAAAAAAACCAGCAAAGTAGCCACTCTGGGTGAACCACAGTAGATGCATGGAAAGGGGAGGTTCAAGATGAGGCTGACAATTTAGGTAAAGGTCCAGAAGAATTGGCTTCAGTCAGGATTGTGTTGGTGAAAATAGAAGTGGATGGACACTATATGATTTAAAGGAAGAGTGAAGAGAATACACTGATGGAATGAATGAGGGAAGGTAAAGACCACAGATCAGAGATAAGTCCTACCTTTTTTGGTCTAAGTGACTTAATGCTGACAGTTATTGAGATGACAAAGGGACTGTGGGTGGGGGGGGAAGGTATATTTGGAGCAGGAAGTGAAGTCAAGAGTTCCATTGAGATGGTATAGGAGCATTTATGGGGAGATGCCAAGGAGGTGGCTGGATATAATGTGAATTCTGGAGACAGCCAAAAAGCAGCATATATATTTGTGACTCTTTGACACATAAATGATACTTAAAACCTTGAGTTTAGAAGAGGTCATCAAGAATGTGAAAATGTAAAGAAAGAGACCAAAGGGGACAGAGAATAGAGCTCTGGGATGTTCAATATCCAGAAATTGAAGTGAGGAGGAAAATCTGAGATGAACTTAAGAGGGAGAGGCCACTAAGGGTGGAGACAAAGAAGAAACAGGAGAGAAAAATAGTAATCTGGTGCTAGTCTTTGTATCTTTATTTACTTTCTCTTGATGGAGAGAGAGATAGATAAATTTTAGAAGAGTTTTAGTTTCATAGAAAAATTACAAAGATAGAGACTTCCCACATATACTCCTACACAGTCTCATTTATTATCACTATCCTTCAATACCTTTGTTCACAATTAATGAACATTATTAACTAATGTCCATACTTTACTTAGATGCCCTGTGTGTTTAATCTGAAGTCCTTTCTCTGTTCCAGGATCTCATTAGGATCACACATTCCATTTAGCTATCACATCTCTTCTCATGGCTTCAGCAATTTCTTCATATACTTTTTTATAAAAAAGATTCATTTACTTATTTTAGAGAAAGAGAGACAGGGTGCAAGTAGGGGGAAGGGCAGAGGGAGAGCAGAGAGAGAATCCTCAAGCAGACTCCCCAATGGGAGGCTTGCTCTTAACGACCCTGAGATCATGATCTGAGTTGAAATCAAGAGTTGGATGCTGACTGAGCCACCCAGGCACCCTTGTAAGTGACTATTTTTAAAGGGAAATACTGGGGTAACCTTAAGACAAGTAAACAATGATAGAATAATGCTAATCAATTTTAAAACAATTTGACTTTTGACAAATAGACAACTAATCAAGAAGCACTGTAACTCTGTCTAATGAATGATTTTCTTCCATCATAAATTCTTGTGATGAACATTTCATTAACATCAGGACACTTTTTGTATTCCATTTTTTTACTATTATTTATCATCTTGGAATCAAGTATAGATGTATTTTCCATAAGTATCATAGGTCAATTTGGTAACAGCTTCTATGTTTTAAAACAGGTAGATGAAACTTCTGACCCCTAAAATTCAAGTCCACACCCAGGTTCACCCTGCATCCTCCTCCATGGGGAGAAGGAGAATGTATGTGCTTTGTATTCAGAATACTAAATATTGAAACAATGAAATAATCTTTAAACTGCAGTTGATAAATGATTGATAATTCCTAAAATCAATGAGTTAGTCAATTGTGGGATTAATCTCATTTCATACAAAACTTTCAGTCAAAACTAGTAGTTCTGAATGAGACTAAAACTTCCTCATTTCTCTCATAAGCTTGAATTCAGCAAGGCTAAGTCAAATGAAAAAAACAAGCAGAGTTGTTGGTGTCTTTTGAGAAGCAGTGTGAAGTAATGGAGAATATGCAGCAACCTGGCGCTGAATCACAAATTCACTACTAAATTTTGTATTACTCTGGACCAATTATTTCACTCTTAAAATCCTCACTAGGGGCACCTGGGTGGCTCAGTGGTTGAGTGCCTGTCTTCAGCTCGGGTCACGATCCGGGGATCATGGGATCGAGCCCCGCAGCAGGCTCCCAATAGGGAGCCTGCTTCTCCCTCTGCCTGTGTCTCCGCCTCTCTCTGTGTGTCTCTCATGAATAAATAAATAAAATATTTAAAAAAAGACAATGCTTTATGTTCTATACTTTTATTATTTGATGTCAGTGTTGGTGGTATGGCGGGGGGTGGGGGGGTGCAACCAGAGGCAGAATGAAAACCTAGTCAGAGTAAAAAGTAAAAACTGCTCAGAACAAGAAATCAGAAGCTATGGCATATTTCACTGGAATCTGCTTGAGATTTAAAAAAAATTACAGCCTGAAGAAGCATTGATCTGCATACCCCCGTTCTCTACATTGTAAGCCAACTTCTAGAAGGAAAAAGACTGCCCTGGCAGAGACTGACAGAACTCAGGAACCCCTAGGGACACTTAGAACATTTGCAAGTCAAAGTGCAGGCAGCAAGGAGCCTGTGGAAACAGAACAGGAAAGCCACTGATTCTGGGAACTCATACAGGAAATCTGTGCTATTTGCTGGGACAAAGCCTGGACAAGCCCAAGGCCCAATGAGCTGCAGGGAAAGCCAACAAAATTGCCCTCTACAATCAATTAGCCATGCTGGGACAGGAGGTCAGATGCGAACCTTAGGGAAAGGCCAGGGTGGTTTTATTAATTTATTTTTCTCATATATGAGCAGCTCAACATCTTTTTGTCCTTCTTTTAGATTCTGACCCACTGTTTGCTAACCATGCACTACATAATAGGGGCTGTCCTGTACTTTCTAAGGGATGGAGCCAGTGAATTGCAAGCATACCTGAGCTGTCTAGACCAGTCCAACTAGAGTTTCATTATTTAAGTAACAAAGAGGAAAGTGAAGTTTGGAATCTGAATTACCTGGAGAGTTGTAACTTGAAAGACTTGATCATTCTACCTATTGCAGCTACTACTTCAATGACATGACTTGAAAACTTATATTTTTCCCCTGGACATTTCATTTCAGTTCCATCCAATCTTTTCATCAACTCACTAAAGCTATTTTCCATAGCTTCACTATGCCAACAGTTGTGTTTTGCCCCTATGTTAAACACGGTAATAATAATGCCCCAATATCCATATTCCTCTTCTCCCTTTACAAGAGAAACCCTGGTTTTTAGGAAGGCACATGACGTCTCAGAATAAAGACATTTCCTTACCTCCCCTGTAGCTAACGGTGGACATGTGACTCAGTTCTGGCCAATAAGATCTTAGTCAGATCCAGGAAGTATTAAAGGGAAATGCTATGCCTCTTCTCACCCCTTCTAGCAGGCTGGAATATGCATATGATGGCAAGACATCAAGCAGCCATCTTGAACCATGAAGCAAAAAGCCTCATTTCCATTAACAAGACCAAATGATCTGGAATCCCTACACCACCTACCGTTACAAGAAAGAAAGAAATCTCCATCTTATTGGTATGATCTGTCACTCACAGCTGAAACGATTCCCAACCTATACATACCTACCTCCAATACTGAAGAAATTAAGACTTGATTCTACATCTGCTATTGTTCTATTTCATTCCTTCCTATATATTTATAATGCCCAGGCATAAGTCCTCAATAATTACTTACATAGACAGTTACAATTTCCTAATCACAGGACTCTGCATCTCCATACTCCCCTGCCAGCCCCACAGTTACCCCACTATTAAGATTTCTCCTTCCAGGGGCATCTGACTCTTTCTGATTTCAGCTCAGGTCATGATCCAAAGGTTGTGAGATGGAGCCCTGCATTGGGCTCTATGCTCTGCACAGAGTCTGGTGTGTTTGAGATTCTCTCTGTCTCCCTCTGCCCCTCCCCCTGTTAACATGTGCTGTCTGTCTCTCTAAAATAAATAATAAAAAATAAAATATTTTAAAAAACGACTTCTCCTCCTCGGGCAATAGTTTACTTTTGTCTTTCACTGATCCTTCAAAAATCTTCAGTGACTCCAACTATTCACAAAACAATGTCCAAATTCAATCCCCACCACATCCCTTCAACGCTCTGAATGGTTACATGATAATGGACAAGTGTCCTTGTGAGGCTTCCTATGCCCTGTATGGTGTGGTTTATTTATCTGTTTTTAAAAATTCACTCTAATCTCCTTTGGGGGTCTTTTCTCTGTGCTCTCATACCATTTATTACATACTTCTGTCTCATCAGATATACTATCTTCTTAGGTTGTTTCTTCATGGCTTTGTCCTCCTGCCAGAACAGTTCCCCAATAAATATTCTGAACTGAAGTGAATTTAGACATTTGTTTTTCACCTACTGACTCTATGTCTTGGTCAGACTGAACTCAGCTCTTGTTTATGTGTGTCAAATGCTCATGCTATTTCTTTTTCCTGTAACATCATTTTCTTCATGACATACCCAAAGTAAATCAATTCTTCAAATATCAACTCAAAGACCTCCTTCTCCTTGAAACCTTCCATGCCGCCTCCAGCTGAAAGTAAGCTTTATCATCTCTGAAGTTTACTACCATTTTATGTACAGTTTATTTCATTGCTATCCAACTCAATAAGATTCAATTCAATCCAATAAAAAAAAATGATAAGAGTGCAATCTACATTTGATTACCTATTCTGGGTTTCTACTTTGGAGAGACCTACAGTTCAGTAAGAAAGAAAGAGATGCTTTTAATATATTTGAGGAAAGTGTTCATGGGGCGTATTAGTTAAGATAACACTAGTGATGATAATGCTAGCTTACTTGCTGTCACGGGTAATCTCTAAAAGTCTCAGTGGTGCAAGACAAGTTTATTTCTCGTACATGCAGAATCTTAAATTGGGTTTTCTGATTGTTGTAAGGGTCTCTAATACAAGGCCCAGGCTCCTTCTGCCTTGTAGCTCTGCTATCCATACCACATGGATTCAAACCACCATGCTGTGTACATCAGGCCAGAGGGAGGAGAGCATGGGGGCTCTCATAGGTTGTTTTCATGGCATAAGCCTAGAAATGATGCACATTATTTATATGCATATTTCATTGATTAGAACATAGTCTTCTAAATACATCTAAATGTAAAGGGGGCTAGGACAATGTTGCCTCGCAGTGGACTACATAACAGGGTTTGACTGGACAGAACCAAGGTAAATCCTGTAGAAGCCTGCATGTCCCTCAGTAATACTACAGAGATTTTTTAAAGCTTCCCATTCCCGTGAGATGAACCAAGAAGAGAAGGTAATGTGTTTGTGGGAACATATAGCCAGAGTGGCTTTAACTTTCAATTCTCCTAGGATATTCCTTTTTTTTTTTTTTAATTTTTATTTATTTATTTATTTATTTATTTATTTATTTATTTATTTATGATAGTCACACAGAGAGAGAGAGAGAGAGAGAGGCAGAGACACAGGCAGAGGGAGAAGCAGGCTCCATGCACCGGGAGCCTGACGTGGGATTCGATCCCGGGTCTCCAGGATCGCGCCCTGGGCCAAAGGCAGGCGCCCAACCGCTGCGCCACCCAGGGATCCCTAGGATATTCCTAATTTACCTTTTTTCCTTCCTTTTTCCCAATTTACCTTTATTGTCCCAAAATAAATATAAATAGGACTATCTTTTGCTCTCAAAGTTATCCCAGTTTAGATGATAACTATATGGTCATCCCTGCACATAGCAGTCTTTGCCATACAGAGCTATAGCTATTATGAAGAATTTGCCTGCAAGGCATCTGGAATCGTATCAGATCATTCACATATTGGCCGGTATTTGGTCTTATATGAATGCTGTCCAACCTAAGTCAAGAATGTGTACTTCTCCTGCCCCTCCTATACCTCCTGCCTTTTTTCTCTTGCTTTCCTCATCATCATCTGCACCCTGACAAATCAATAAAACCAATTTATTTAACCAGAGAAAAGACCCAGTTACTAGAAACCCAGTGATCCAGATACTTTCTTTTTATTTAAACATTAGATCAAAGAGGAAATTTCAAGGAAATAAGCTTTTTGAAGGTATTAAAGGCTGGGTTTTGATGGGGCTGAGTTGGGGGAAAGTCCCCCTTTCTCTGAGTAACCTTTCTCCATCGGCAAATGTTCAATATGACTACCAATTCTTTCTTCAACTCCTGTTCTACACAAGGGAAAATGGCTACTAGAATGAGCTGCAGTGTAAGAAAGTGAATTGAATGAATTATAATTGTCTTATAAACAATCTATTTACATGTAATTTTCTTCTAAATATAGACTAGCCTGTTCAGAAGAAGGAAGATATGATCTAGAATAACAGATGTGGAAGGGTGCTTGCAAATCTTGTTTTCTGTCCCCCTTTTATCAGATGGAGAAACTGAGGGGTGAAAGCCTTCAGAGGGGCTCATGGCAGAGAGGCAGTACTGTGACTTAATGATTCTGGTCACCCAACTGCTCCTCTTCCAATTTCATATATTAAAAAAGAAAAAAAAAGATTTGCAGTGACTTGTCAAAGGGGAGATTAGTTGTCAGTCCAACAGAACATCTAACCTCAGTTACTCTGGGTATTAATTTAGCAGTTAGCAAATCCGAGGTTTTCTGTGAGCGCATGCACTAATCCTACACAAGAAATTTGCAGAGGTGAGATTTCATCATGTTGGTCAGTGCAGTGGGGTCCTGGATGAGAACATGCACTCTGGGCCTCGGAAAACCGAGTGCAGGAACAGAGTCTGATGAGAAAGCTTCCTTTGTTCTGCAATCATCCACCTCCAAAACTCTGTGCAACATACCCTCAAAGTCTACTTGCTTATAAATCAGATTATTATGAATGAAAAGACAGAACTATGAGAGCCTGCTTTCTCTGAGATCCTCTCCAAAAGTTAATCTTTAAAGGGACAAAGGCAAATGTACTTTAAAATGACTTTCTCCCCCTCCAATAATAGGGTTTTCTCAAACTTCTGGGAATGCCGAGAACATCCCATCTCAGTTATAAATGTTACATGCAGTCATTTAATCACAAAACCAAGAAAGGGGGGCGGGGAGGAAAACTCTTACAAATAAAGACTGTTTTTTTCACACAAATGAGGCAGATGCCATTCCTCAGGGCTAAGAGAACACTTGACTTTCAGGGAAAAAAAAAATCACCAAGCACAAAAGTGGAAAAATACACTAAGGATTATAAAGAGCTCAGTCAATAAAATGCTCCCATCACCCTGGCCAGATTTCCTCCCACCATATTTTGTTTAGAAAGTAAGCAAATGCCCTTTCATCATTAGTTAATGCTCTGCAATTCTACAAATCTGCTTCCTTTGGAACATCCAGGGTAATGCAACCATAAATTTCAAAAGTTAGGCAAAAAGAGACACAGTCTGTGCTGCAGAAGTAAATGCTGTGCTCTTATTTTCAAGGTCAAAAATAATGGATTGGAAGATTGAAGTTCACATGAATTACACCAATATTGACCTTAGCTGAGTTTCTGTGCATGCAGGTGCATGCAGAGCCTGTTATGGGCTTGAGCTAAACTCAAAGGTGTTCTCAGTAGTCAAGAGTCAGCCAAGAGAAGAAACAGTCATAATAATAGCTACCATTTAAATAGCTTGTAATAGTAGGTACTGCTCAGGCACTTTATCTATATTGACTCATTAAACTCACACAGATCCTTTTTAGTGTTGATTTCCATCTTCCCCATTTCACAGGTGTGGAAACCAAAATCAATAACGTTAAGTCATTTGCCCAGTGCCTCACCGGTCTGGCCATAAGTGGTAGAGCCGAGACTTACACACTCAAGCTGTCCAGCTCCTGAGTCTGTGCTCTTAACCACTATGGCTAGTGCTTTTCAAGAGCTGCAGGATAAATACAAGTTTATCTTTAGAGAACTGTAATAAAAAGAGAGAAAGAGAAGCTCATCAAATGCCAAGAGGTAAAACAGGACTTGAGACTTTAGAGAGAAGAGGTCACTGAGACTGAAGAAATAGTTAGAAGAGGAGCAAGTGGGAGGCAAGAGGACTCTAGCAAACAGCTGGACTATGTTTAAAAAGACTTCACATAAAGGCACAGGTTCAGATGGATGCTGGAGAAAAGACCTATCACATCTTCACCAAGGCCGTCTTCCTCCTGTCAGACTGCTCCCTCACAACTATTCAGAAGCCTAGACATTCTTGTGAATAAAGCTTACTGTACCTGTGCTTAATTTCTTCAAAAACATTTTAGAAGTAGAGTTATTTGGGTCAAAGGGGAGAAATAACTTAAATCAATGGGCATCCCCATTCTAATCAGAGAGAAAACCAGGATGATTAAAATAACTATGAAAAAGTAAAAGCTACCATTTATTCAGTGACTGTCACATGCCAGCTGATTTTCTTGGTGTTTTGTGGTATACCATTTCATTCAATCAAGACAAATCTACAACACAGAAAGTGTTCTGGAGATTAAAGTTCAAAAACATTATATAACTTAGCCAAGGTCATAAGCTATTCAGTGGCAGATGCAGGATTTAAATGAAGTCTGTTTGATGCTAAAGCTCATGGGCTTTACTAGCTATATTGTCTGGAAGCTCTGAATAATCAATAGAAGAGGATTGGGAACCATAACCATAACTACTGGAAAGAAATGGGGAAAAAAAACCATTATCCATACACTGTATCTTGTCAAAAGAAATGTATAAATTCCAAAAAACAAAAAAAGCAATGAAGAAAACAATCTAGTAGGGTCAGGAATAGAGAAAGAAGGAGAGAGATAGGGAGAGACACACACAGAGCAGAGAAGGGGGAGGACAAGGAAAATCACACTGATAGGAAATAAAACAGGAAGATAAATTCAAATATATTAGTCAACATTAAAAATATAAATGGATTAAACTGAATTATTATAAGATATAGATTCTCATGCTGGATTTTTAAAAACTAGATATTCTATATTCTAACAATATGCCTGAAATAAAATGGCACCAAAAAGACTGCAAGCAAAAAATGGAAACAATTAAAATACTCATCAATATAGGAATAGGTCAATTAATTGCCATATTCATACACAAGAATAGTGTACGACAGTTAAAACAATTGAATTAGGTCTTTAAGTATCAAGATAGACCTAAAATTATATTAAATGAAAAAGCAATTTATAAAGATAGTGACATTTAAAATACATAGTATATAACTTATAATGTGCATACCCTAACTCTCACAAAATAAAACTATATATTTTATGCATGTATGCATATATAGTAAAGTAATAAAAACATAGGCACGCACTAACTACGAGGAAGTGATTATCTGAAGAGGAGGACAGAGAATGGGGAATGGAACTGCAAATGGGTATACAGGTTGCTACAAATTTTATTTATTTAAAAGCATCAAAAGCAATATGGCAAAATGTTAATATTTGCTTTTTCTGAGTTGTGGGTACATTATTGTTTGACACATTCTTAGTAGTTTGGTGGTACGCTTAAAAGGATGCATACTTTTAAAATAGGTAAAGAGAAATAGGTATGGTGGCAAATAAAGATGTTATTATATAACCTTAAATACCTATTTTTGAAAATCAGCTGGGAATAACCACTTTGTGAATAAACAAGTAACACAGTCAGGAAGGCAGAGATCAGGAGGAGCCTTTCATGTTTCTGAAGTGATAGAATAAACAGATGTCAATTCTTCCTAAATGGATGTGTAGTTATAATGATGATCTATTTCAGTATCAAGAGTTTCTTTTTAGTAACTCAAATCTGTAAAAATAAACACATAAGACTTCTTAAAAAGAATAGTTAGGGACTTAGGTGTTTGGATATCAAACGTTTGAAGCTACAATAACTCACACAATGAATTATTGATAAGCAACTGGCAGACAGATCAATGAAATGGCACTCATGCTATTGGTGCTGAGATATTCCTTAGAAACAACAATGCTAACTCAAAAAGATCATGTATTCCTATGTTTACAGAGCATTATTTACGACAGTCAAGATATGAAAGCAACTCAAGTGTCAGTCGATAGGTGAATGGCTAAGGATGCGGTACATATTTACAATGGAATATTACTCAGCCATAAAGAGAAGTAAAATCAGGGCGCCTGGGGGCTCAGTCAGTAAAGCATCTGCCTTCAGCTCAGGTGATGATCTCAGGGTCCTGGGACTGAGCCCTCCATTGGGCTCCTTGCTCAGCTGGAGTCTGCTTCTCCCTTTCCCTCTGCCCCCTCCCTCACTTGTGTGCACACCCTCTCTCATATAAATAAATAAGTCTTGAAATAAAGGAAGTGAAATCTTGCCATTTGTGACAACAGGGATTGACCTAAGTGTATTATGTTAAGTGAAATAAGCCAGAGAAAAAAACAAACACCATATGATTTCACTTATATGTAGAATCTAAAAAACAAAACAAATGAAAAACCAAACAAACTACAAGTACACTTATAAATACAGATAACATGCTGGTGGTTGCCAGAGCGGAGGGGATAGGGTGAGTGGATGAAACATGTGAAAGGGATTAGGAGGTACAAATTTCCAGTTATAAAATAAGTAAGTCATGGGGATGAAATACATAGCATTGAGAATATTGTCAATAATATTGTAATAATTTGCATGGTGACAAATAGTAATTACACTTATGGTGAGCATTTTGTAATGTATATAATTGTCAAATCACAATGTTGTATGCCTGAAACTAATGTAATATTGTATGATAACTATACTTCAATAAAAAATAAATAAGTAAAGCAATTTTAAGCTAATGTAAGTCACCCTCCTCCCCTAAACCTACCATGTTTATGAATTCTAGACAGACCAGCAGCCTAACTCTCAAAGAACATTCAGAGAAATGAAAACAAATGCTGTCCATGTCTTTATGGGAAATGAACTGGAACCTGGTTTAAAACTGTGCTGCAGGCCTGTGCAGGTTATCTGGTGGGCTGGGGTCTCTGAAAGGAAAAGTAAAGGCACTCCTTTCAGGAGATTACCTTGAACCCATGAAAACAAAGACATATAAAGGAGTGCTAACTACACTCTTATTATTAATAAACCTGAAAATTACTGAATGTTGAACAAAAGGGCGTTAGATAAATATACCATGGACCATCCATCCATACAATGGAATGCTAAATCATGCTTTTTTGAAGATTATTTAAAGACACAGAAAAATCCTCACCAAAAAAACACTATGTGAAAAAAGTAGAATGCACAACAAAACAAAAAAAGGTATATGAAATATGACCCTGATTCTGAGAAGGGACAATAATATCTGGAAGGAAATACAACCAAATGTTAAGCAAGGCTATTTCCAGGTGGTAAGCTTACAAAGTGAAGTTAATTTTCTAACTTTCATTTTTCTGTATTTCCCAACATTTTCTGGTAACAGGTGTTTATTTGTATGATTAGGATTAAAAATGTTATTAAAAATTCAAAAGGCAAAACCTCCCACTGTGTGCTGAGCTTCCCAGAGCTACTGCCCCAGATTTCAGTGAAGACCTGAACAACTTCTCTTCTTACTCATAAAAATAATGAGTTTTCCAACATTAATATTTAATTTTCAGACCTATAGATAGGAGGAAAAAAAACCACAGGACAATCATTCTTGAACATAATTTCTCACTCTCACACATTGGCCACTATGCGGCTGGCTAAACAATTTCCCCCATTCTTAGTTACTCATTTTGACTCATGCATAAAAGATACATGTCAAATCAGAGAGATCTCCTTAAGGGCGATTATTAAGGGAGGGAGCCTGGAGTGTTGCTTCAAGCCGTAAACTTGGGAAATGTGACAACATTTTGGACTCAATTTTACTTTGCTGCCGAAAATGACAGCAGACCTCACTCTGGGGAGCTTTGTTGTTTATGCCAGCACTCAATTTACGAGGAAATCCTGAATACTGTTAGCAAACCCAAAGCCCACCTCCATGACGTGAGGTCTGTTCTGGAAGGATCTGCTCTCTGCACAGCTAATGAGGTTTCATGAGGCTTCGTGAGTAAGAGGAGCAAATGGGAAGCGGGTGGGGAATGGAATAAATGTTACCAGTAAGACGTGAATGCTATCCATGCTCTTCACACGCTCTGGTGCTTCTAAGGACTGCACCTAAGAGAGGATGTTCCTAAGAGAGGGGAGAGTTAAAAACCACCGCTCTGCCTCTTTGTACAGCTCTGTGTCCTGACTGTGCCTTTCTTGGCCTCTCGGCATCTCTCTGTGATGTCTCTGTCTCTTTCTCTGTACAACACCCCTTCTCCTTGTTCATGGACTCTAAATAAAAGAGTTGGGGGCAGGGGTGGCTAACATGCCTATTTTGCCTGGCACTGTTTGTTCCTTTACATATATTATTTCATTGGAGATACTCAGGCACCCTAAAAGGAAGAAATGGAGAAGGATTGTGTCCAACATCATAAGTAAGTTGTGGAGATGGAATTTGGACCCTGGTCTGCTCAGAGAAGACAGAAGACAGCGTTCTGGTAGTGAGTCACCATGGTCACGCTCTGGAGTGACACTGTTCTTGGTCTGTGAATACACTTAGAGTAGGCACAATCTCCATAATGGAAGGGCTTAGTCTTCACAATCTACCAGCTGGGAAATCCACGGCCAACATGTGAGCTGACCTAGCAAGGGTTTAGAGAGAAACCAGCCTTCCATCCGTCCTACCTCCACTGCCTTCCTACTTGCTGTTTATAAACTTCCTCCAACCTGATTTTTGTTCCTAAAGCCATCTAACCTTATCTTTCCAAGGGTCTTCTAATGTCCAAGACCAATGCCACAACCCAGTCTTTACTGTATTTGGCTTTTTCTAAAGATTGAACACCGTGAAGCTCATTTTCTTAACTTGCTTTGTCCTTAGCTGCTGTAATATGATACTATATTCAACCACTCGCTATTTATTCTCTTTTAAAGGAAAGCTAGAACAATATATATATATGCATATATACATACGCACACATATACACACATATATGTAACTAATATATAGCATATAGACATATGTGTGTATATATTACATATGCTATTCTATACTTTCCTTTTTAAAGAGATACATGTATATATACATATTATGTGATACATACACACATACAAACATATCAGGGGATTAAATGAAAGCTGGCCATGTAGGAGGTGCTCAATAAATATTTGTCGAATTAATGAATGAATGAGTTATGCATTAATTCAACTGACAGTATTATTTCCCAAATCTTGTCTCAAAAAATCTTCACTCCAGCCAACTAGAAAAGTGCCTCCTACACATGCCATTTACTTTCTTGCTCACTTCAGCAGACCCCCTTGAGAGAATTCCCTGTCCATTTACAAAATGCTGTTCACATCTTGGCTCAAATCACTGCACCCACTGAAAGTCTTCTTTGCTATTTTAGGTTGAAAAACTGTTCCTCTCTGAACATTTCTGGCAATTTTTGCCGTTTGGCAATTTATCCTGTACTCCTTTGTGAATAATTTTTAATTAGAATTTTCAGTGATTACCTAAGTCAAGACTTAGGTACTGTGAGTTCACATTTCCCTGTTGTCCCTTCCACTGAGTGAGCCTTGGTTTTTGTGTCTTTACTGTGCTCCTCTAACAGGGAGTACATACTCTGTGCATGTTTGATATATTACTATGTTGCAGTCAGGAGACAAATACCTCCCTGTTACATGACAGAATGCAGAAAGGGGGAAAACAAGGAAATGAGCTTCCCCTGTGCCCTAGATACTTTACATGCATATCTTGTTTAACGCTCACCACCAATTTTTTTTTTTTTAGTATTTTAAAGACTTTATTTATTTATTCATCAAGAGACACACAGAGAGAGGCAGAGATTTAGGCAGAGGAAGAAGCAGGCTTCCCATGGGGAGCTCAATGTGGGACTCAATCCCAGGACCCTGGGATCACACCATGAGCTGAAGACAGATCTCAACCACTGAGCCACCCAGGCATCCCCTCACCACCAATTTATTAAGTGGGTTTTATCTCGTCTACACATGAGGAAACTGAATTAATTGATCAGGGTTATACATCTGTTTAGTAGGGAAACTGGGATGTGAAACCAAGATTCAATGAGGAAATTCATGTGCTCAAAATTACATCACACTAGGGATCCCTGGGTGGCGCAGCGGTTTGGCGCCTGCCTTTGGCCCAGGGCGCGATCCTGGAGACCCGGGATCGAGTCCCATGTCGGGCTCCCGGTGCATGGAGCCTGCTTCTCCCTCTGCCTGTGTCTCTGCCTCTCTCTCTCTCTCTCTCTCTCTCTGTGACTATCATACATAAAAAAAAAAAAAAAAAAAATTACATCACACTAAACAAGAAAACTCTAGAAGAATACAAGAGTATCTTCAAAACTTAGAAATAGGCCAAGGTTTCTTTAACAGGACACTAATATCCCTAACCACTGAGGAGGGGGTAGGTGGATAACTTGAACCTCTGAAATCAAGAACCTCTGTTCATCTAAAGATATCACTAAGAGGGCAAAAAGGGAAGTCATGAATTGGTAGAAAATACTTCCAGGCAAAAGATTTGTACCTAGAAAATATTAAATACTTCCACAAAATAATAGGGAGAAGACAAGCAAATTATATTTTTTTTAAAAACGGGCAAAAGCAAAAACGGGGGGGTGGGCAAAAGACTTGGGGCACCTGGCTGGTGCCAGAGCATGGTAGAGCATGCAATTCTTGATCTTGGGGTTGTGGGTTTGAGCCCCAGGCTGGGTGCAGAGATTATTTAAAAATAAATAAAAATCTAAAAAGAATTAAAATTAATAAATAAAAATGGGCAAAGGACTTGAACAGGTGCTTCACAAGAGGATATCCAAATGGCCAATGACCATATGAAAACTTGCTCAAGGTCATTACTCATCAAGCAAATTAAAACCACAATGAAATGCCACTAACGTCCACCTGAATGGCTAAACTGGAAACAAATGACAATATCAAATATTGGCAAGGATATAGAATAACTGGAATTCTCATATGCTCCTGGTGGGGAGTATAAATTGGCACAAGTACTTTGGAAAATTATTTGGTAGTATCTCCTAAGGGTTAAAACTACAAACTCTACTTACTCTCTGACACAGCAATTTCACACCTAGGCACACATTGCAAAAGCAATGGGTGTGCACGGCCACCAAAAGATACACACAAGAACTTTTACAGCAGCTTCATTCATCATAGCTGCTGTATACAAAATAAATCATACACAAAATAAATATATTTGTGTATTCCTACAATGACATACTACACACCAATTTAAAAAAATGAACAACTGGTATCTCCAACAACATGGGTGAATCTCACAAACTGTTAAATGAAAGGAGAAAGACACAAAAAGCATGTTCTGTATGATACTATTTATACCAAGTTTAAGGACAAGCAAAACAAGTCAATGTTTGTAGAAGTCGTAACAGTTTTTACCACTATGCGGTGGGAGTGGGGACATTGCTAATTACGGGAAAGCGGTAGGAGGGAACCTACTGGAGGATTATAAAGAGGATGCAGTGTACACACACACACACACACACACACACACACACAGTGGAATATTATTCAGCCATAAAAAGAATGAAATCTTGCCATTTGCAACAACATGGAGGAGCCAGAGTATATTATGTTAAGCAAAATAAGTCAGCCAGAGAAAGACAAATATCATATGATTTCACTCATATGTGGATTTAAGATACAAAACAAACGAGCAAAGGACTGGAAATATTTTGTATTTTGATATGGATGGTGGTTACATGGGCATATATATATTTATATATTATAGAATAATATATATTATATATAAATATATATCCATGTTACCACATAACCTCAGGTACTACCTTCTTTTCTCTAGGGAAAAAGTCCCAGGCCACCCCTGCATGTCTACTCACAGAAGAAAGAGATGGCAACCAGCCCAGAGGACAAAGTGAAAAGAATTTAACTGATGTTCTGATCCTCCACCCCCTCACTTCCATGACAATGGTTCCTTTTAATTTTTAAAATTCATTACATGTTATAGTATATCAAGACCCTCAGGCAACAGTATAATAGACACCAATATCTCCACTACTCTTTTGGAAGAGAAGTTGACAGTATGTTAAATGTGCTAGTTTCTCTTTCTTTAAAAATAAAAAATTAAATATTATAGGTAAAGCTGAAGTTCTACTTCCCATCCCTCCTTCTTCTCTGCCCCCCCTCCCTTGAGATCCCTCATGTCTGACATTGGTGTAAATCATGTGCACACATACTTTTGGTTTTCTATGTATAGTCCCCTCTACTATTGTTTGGGGGTGTCATTAAAGTTAAATAAAATGAATCCAGCCATGCCGATCCTTTCAAACTTATTTTTCTCATTTGTCATATTGCAGACTCCATTTATTCATTTCAACCCACTGTATAAGTTGTCATTGACTTGTCCATTCTCTTACTAATAAATAGTTGGATTACACCACCCCTCCTTTTTTTTTTTTTTTGGCCATTTCAAATTGTGCTGCAATGAATATCTTTGTGTAGGTCTCATTGTTTATACTCTCAGATATCCTACTTAAAAAAAAAATCCAGTATGGGTGCTGAACAGTAGAATCGCTGAATTATAGAGGAAGCTTATCTTGAAATAAATCAGAGCTTTCTAAAGTGGTTACAACAATTTAAACCACCATATCGTTTGTCCACAGTTGGTGTAATCAGATTTTAAAATGTGTGCCAATATGATGGGTTTGAAATGGTAATCTACTGCAATTTTAATTTCCCCTGAATCCCAGCGAGACTGAGCACATTTTTCATATATTTATGGCTAGTTGAGTTTCTTCATCTATAAACAGGCTTGTTTATACAGTTTGTACATGCAATGGTTTATTGGATTATTTGAATCTCTCTGGTGCCAGGGAATTTGACTCTTGCCAGGGAAGCTCAACCCATTCTCATATCTCCAATTTTCAGAAGCTTCTTCTTTAAGTTCAACCTGAACCTGCAGTGATATTTCCACCCAGGACACTGGGTTTGCATTCTGGGATGACACACAGTAAGTCTGGCCTTTCTTTCATACAACTGCCTTACACATTCATTTGTTCCCTCATTCACTCATTTCGGCAAACGCTAATTAAGTGCTCAGCAAGGTCAGGAATAAGACATGGGTCACATCAAGGAGCTACAGTTTAGGGGCACCTGGATGGCTCAGTGGTTGAGCATCTGCCTTTGGCTCAGGGCGTGATCCCGGGGTCCTGAGATCATGTCCCTCATTGGGCTCCCCATAGGGAGCCTCCTTCTCCCTCTGCCAATGTCGCTGCCTCTCTCTCTCTGTCTCTCATGAATAAATAAATAAAGTATTTTAAAAAAGAAAATACAGTTTAGAGGACGAGACAGACATTGCATCAACTAATAACACAACAACATATAGTGGTATATGCAAGAAATAAAGGTAGGGCAGAATGAGGATGATTTCAAAAGATAGTCACCATTTCAATATACAATTTATTAAAATATTAAGATATTTCCATAAAATTTAACTATTTTAAATAGCCATTGCCATAGCCCCATGTGTATCTCCTCCTTCAATCACCTGGCCATGCTGGCACCTTGTCGGGATAGCCCCCCAACATCTCAACATTAATTAAAGGAGTGGCACAGATAGAGGGCATCTAGGAACCTGCTCCTATGCTAAAGTTGGTCCCTATTCTGACTGGTTGGTGATCATGCCCATTGTTACATATTCTTTTTTCTTTTTAAAGATTCATTTATTTATTTTAGAGAGAGAGAGGAGGGGAAGAGGGAGAGGGAGAGAGAGTCTCAAGCAGATGCCACACTGAGCACAGAACTCATGGGTCAAGCCTCATGACCCTGAAATCATGACCTGTGATAAAACCAAGAGTTGGACACTCAACTGACTGAGCCACCCAGGTACTGCTGTTACATATTCTGACTATCTCCCCTGGGAGAGGGCTACCTTCACATGTGACCTGGTTTCAGGTGTTCTCATCATCCTCTTGGAGGCTCATCTTTATCCCTCATAAATTACAGCACCCAAAACTATACTTCCATCTATGAGGAAATGGCCTAAGCACAGTGTTTCTAAATTTCACTGTGTGTCCAAAACATCTAAGGATCTTGTTAATATCCACATTGATTAAGAAGGTTTGCGGGTGGGGCCCAAGATTCTGTATTTCTGACAACTTGCCAAGTGATGCTGATGCTGCTGGTCTGGGGGCCACATTTTGAGTAGCAAGGGTCTCACCAGCTTGGAATATGGTGTGACTCAACACCACCCTAATTTTGGCACAACACTGTGAACCCCCTAGTCCAGGGTCCCATCAGCTTTTTGGCAAAGATATTAAATCACACATATTGACCTAAGTTCCTTAAGTCTCTTTAAGAAGGATGGCAGTTAAAGTCTACTTTCTCAACTCTCATTTGTGCAAATACGCATTTTTAAACAAACATATACTTTTGCTTCCACACTGACGTGGAGCCTAGTGAAACTGCATTCTGATTGTTACTCAAACAGGCCAATTTATAGAGGAGCTCTACCCTCCCTGTTGCTTCTGACAATGCATGTGAGCTTCCACTAGCCTGCTGACAGGCCCATTGCTAAATGAAAATGACCTTCCAGGGAGCTAAGGTTCCAAGAGGTATCACTGTAACAAGGGGTTTGTGAGCACTCACACCTGGCAGTCATCATTTTAGGTACTGAGACAAAGTCTCTTCTTTCATGGAACTTACATTCTGTTGAGGCCAGTTCTACTAAACAAAGAAAATCAATCTGAATAAAGAAACAAGAAGAATTTCATATGCTGAGAATAAGAACGAGAAGTGAGTAGCAAGATGGCAACCATAGATGGAGTGGTTAAAAAAAAATGATCATGTCATTCTCAAGACATGATCTCATTTAGGCTGAGGTCTTCTGAATGGAGACTGTAAGAAAGAAACCTTACAGACATTATAAGAAAAAAAACTGCAGGTATAGAAAATACACAGTACCAGATCCTGAAGGAAGAAAGAGCATAACATGTTCACAGATCAAGAAGGCCGGTAGAGCCGCCTGGAGCATAAACGAGTGGGGTAGGGGGTAGTACACACCAGACCCTGAAGGTAGGGATGGAAGGCACCAGATCTTGCTGTGCTACAGAAGTCAGGATAAGGAGCTTGGATTTTATTCTATGTATGATGTGCAGCCATGAAAGATCTTTGAAATCTCTGGATTTGTAGAAGTGTGTAAGGCTTGCCTTCATATAGAGTTACTAGGTAGATAGAATGTGTTTTGTTGTGTTAGCTCTAGCAATCAGTTGAGGAGTGTGTTCGGGTCCTTTACTTGGCTGAGGAAAATTGTAACCTGGAGGAAATTCATGGGGAAATGCAAGAGTTTCATTTAACCATGGCAAGCTTGAAATACATGCTAGCTATCCATGTGTAGATGCCAAGTTGGCTGTGGGACACAGAGTCCTGGGTTCCAAAACTAGCAAGCTACTGGGGCTGCAGCAAAAGGCCTGGAATATACAGCAGGTGGTTCCCAGGCAGATCCATAAGAGATGCAACACTTATAGATGGATTAGACATAGAGAGGCCAGTTAAAGAGGAAGGAAAGTAAAGTAAGGACTTAGAGTCTTATGAGCTCTAAGACCATTCAACGAGGCTGTGGCTGACTGTATCTGATGCTACTTTAAGGTCACAGTAGATAAGAGTGCATCGCCTGCCAAATTTGGCAGAGATCACTGGTGACCTTGGCAGTCGTGTCCCTTGTGGAATGAGGGGAGGGAAGCCTATCAGGTGAGTTGAGAAAAAAATGCTAGTGAGGAAATGGGAATAGTGTAAGTAGACAAACAGCTCAAGACTTTATGTGAAGGGAGCAAAGAGACTAGACGCTGGAGCGAAATTTTAAAAAAATCAGTTTTTCACCCTGCAGGAGATCCTAGAGTATACTTGAATGAGGATAGAAATGAACTAAGTGGGAAAAGAATAACGGGATGACTCAGAAGTCAAGGAAGATACACTTACAGGAGGAAAGACTTTGGGAAGGTGAAAGACACTGGGATCCAAACGAAAAGCAGTAGGATTGAATGGGGAAACACTGTTTCCACAGAAATGGGAGGGGAAGAAAAGAGGGTAGATACAGATAGGTGGTTTTGGCACTGAAATGAGGAAGGGTTCCTGTCTTCCTCCATTTTTTCTACGTTGGTGATCAAAAGCAGAACCTATTCTCATGTGCAAGAGAAACAGACAAACCAGCATCTGGTATGACCCCACCCCAGCCACAAGCATATGTCTGTGTGAGAGTGGGCAAGAAAGAAGGAAGCACCGTCTATCCAGAGAAATCAGAGAGAGGAAATGTGATCTCCATTATAGCATTTAAGCCTCTCAAAGTTCTGGAAATATGTGCCATCATGTCCCAATTCCCCATAACCATTCCTGACATTTTAAATGTCCCCTTCCTGACAGCCTTATCCCTATTCTGCCTCTCGTGTTGGTATGTCTAGACTCTCATTCATCTTTAAAAGCTCACCTCAAGTATATATCCTTCAACAAGTCTTTCCAAATATCCATCCAATGCCCCCCAACATTGGGACCTGTCTTGCCCTCTTTGGATTTGTCATATTACATCACTTAGCTAGCAAAGCCATTCCTGTATTATAATTTTGTAACTCTTGGAAGGAAAGAATGATGCATTGGTTGCCTGCTATAACTTCTAAATAGTTTTTTGCTACTCTGACTCACCGTCCCAATATCAACCGATCCCTTGTCTACATGGCCTCACTCTCTTTTGATTCTTGGCAAAACTCGGGCTTTTATAATAGCTTCCCACAAGAAGTCTGGTCCCAACAAGCCTAAGAATGGTCTATGCCAATGCTTCCATTCACAGTTAGCAGGACCTTTAGGATGCACACCAATGTCTCCAGGAACAAGACACAGGCAGGGGCTAGGTCCCCTCCCCAACCACATGGGATGCTGCAATGTAAACATGTCTTGACTGATAATCTACAACACACAGAGACCTGTATTCGTGAACATGCATACTAAAAGTTCATGCTTCATGAGCTGGTGAAGCACCATCTCTCTGTTCTTTGAGGCTCTCAAGGGTTACTTGAGCCAAATGTGACATTTTATCAGCAGCAAAATCCAGCCAATCTTCTAGTTGGAGTCAGGCAACCAAATCCTCTGATAATCAGCTACATGCAGGACTTAACCAGAGCCCTAAGTAAGCTGAAGGCACTACCAGAAAGATGTGTAAGGCTCTGGGGTTTGCTAGATCCTCAGACCTCATTCATTCAAGGGCAATAGTGCCTTGTTGATTGCACTAGCCAATCCATGCCTCTTGAATGCCCTTCATTTTACCAATAAACATTTATTTCTAACATATCCTGTGCTGATCAACAAAATCTCTAGACATAGATTTAGATATGGACAGCTGACCGCTTGTCATAACTTTGCCTTTGAACTGCTGGCTCCTCGCCATCAGCATCTCGCAAATGTTACCCTCTGCAGTGTGTATTCTTTTCCAGGGCACGTCAAATGTTACCAGTTCCCAGGGTATGGGTAAAATCAACTTACACACATATAGCACAGGGTTTAAATAGGAATGTTCTAAAGTAAATTATAGACACACAAGTCAATGAATTCTTTGTCCCTACTCCATTTCCTCCCTCCACCCTCTCCCTTGTCCATCTCCCCTACCTCCTCTGTTTCTCTCTCCCGCCCCCCTCCCTCTTGCTCTGTTTCTCTTGGTAGTCTGTACTGAAGAGTGATGGAGTCATAGGAAAGGATTATGTCTTGGAGTGCAGTGCATTTCACTAAAAATTACAGTCTGCAGACAGTTCTGTTCTCCTAAATCCCTCTCAGCCACACTGCCACCCATGGGTCTCTTCCTGGATCCTCCTTTGTTTTTGTTTTTGCTTTTATTCATGAGAGACACAGAGAGAAAGGAGGCAGAGACACAGGCAGAGGGAGAAGCAGGCTCCATGCAGGGGAGCCCGACGTGGGACTCGATCCCGGGTCTCCAGGATCACACCCCAGGCTGAAGGCAGCGCTAAACCGTTGCGCCACCGGGGCTGCCCTGGATCCTCCTTTGGAGGGACTGTTCCCTCCTTTGGGAAATTTCAAATGACTTTCCTGTAGAATTAGGCCTCCTAACACAGCACTCCTTTAGTCCCTAACTTGCAAACCCAAACACCAAGATTTTTAGGAAAACACAGGCTCTTGCAAGGTACAGAACCTGGCCTCATTTACCTGTCCCCACCCACCTCCTATGTAATTTTTCGGAGCATTTCTCCCAAACAAATACAGTGTTCTCCTCAGGAAGAATGTTGGTAAATAAAATTCTCTCAGTTGCATTATAGATTTAAGAATGAGAAACCATTCTTAATTACTAAAACCTCAAGCAAAATCCAAAATGCGCTTTTTCCCCCAGATACATTCACTATTCTTCACCTTTATGGAAGGTATTTACTTGTGATGTGCATATAATATAAATATTCCAGGGCTTTCATGCATTAGATTTTTTTGGTCTATAATCCACATGCCTTCTTCATTTTTTTTAAAATCTCAGCTTTACTGAGGTATAACTGATAACGTAGGATAATTAAAGTTGTACATCATGATGATTGGATACACATACATTGTGAAAGGATTCCCCCATCTAGTTAATTAACACAGACTTCACCTCACATATTTTTTTTTCCTGTGAGAACATCTGAGTTCTATTCTCTTAGCAAACCTCAGTTGTACACCACAGTGTTATCAACTATAGTTCCCATGTTTTACATTAAATTCTCAGACTTCATTCATCTTATATCTGAAAGCTTTACCCTTTTGCCAACCTTTCCTTATTTTGTCCCCCACCAGCTCCTAGCAACCACTTTCAACTCTATGAATTTGACTTTCTTGTTTGTTTGTTTGTTTGTTTAGGTTCCACATGTAAGCAATACCATGCAGTATTGATTTCTCCCTTTCTGGCTGATTTCACTTAGGATAATGCACTCAAGATCCAGATCCAACCATAAATGGATTTCTTTCTTTGTCATGGTTGAACAATATTCCATTATATGCACACATATCTTCCATGTCTTTATCCATTCATCTGTTGGTGGATATTTAGGTGTTTCCATGTCTCTGTTCTTGTGAATAGTGCTGATGTGAACATGGGAGTACAGATACATCCTCGATTTCTGTTGCCCTTTCCTTTGGATATCTGTCCCAAAGTAGGGTTGCCAGATCATCCCCTTCACCTCCTTCTGTAGTCCGTGACTTGAAGCATTTAGAGTTGTAGTGCTCAGCCCATGGTGATTAGAATAACTTGGAGGGATTTTGAAACTACCCAGGCACATCTCCAGATCTTCTAAGTCAGCATCTGTGGGGCCACACCAAGAATCTGTGTTTTATAAAACCAACTCCACAAGGAATTCTGGTGCCAAGCCCTGATTAAGCCCATGGCCAAGTGCATCGCCACCAAGGAACTTTATGATTTTCTTTCTCTGCGCACCGCAATACTGCTTCCTAAGGTGAGGTCGAGACTTGAGGCTTCTGGTGACCTTACATACAACTCTCTCATTTGATCCTTTAGTAACTTCCACATTTGTGCTCATCTGCACATTTGGTGGTCATAGCACTGGAAGTCCCTCTGATTTCATTCCTGCCCCCACACCCCATCAGGGAGCTGGTCAGCCCCTTCCTACTCAGAGGGACTCATGAACCTGTCTGCTCCTGGGCCTCTGATCCCTAATGTTAACCTTAGCTGCCCCCCACCCCTTGGACACATGAGTGGAACGCTGTACTGTGACTGTGTAAGCCGCTAGCTGTTGCCTGCATGGACTATGGGGATTCCAGCCTTCAAGTTTTCTTTCAGTACCAGATCTGGTGACTCCTCCTCCGTGAGCACCTCACACACACATGATGAAGAACGAAGTTTAGCATGTTCCTTTTTCCAAGGCTGACCCCCTTGTTCCAGTCCTAGCATCCCAGTTTCCCTTACCAGCCGAGGCCCAGAGCTCAGCCCTCAGCCCTCAGGTGGTCGTTAGGGTGATGGCATACTGTCACACTGATGTGGGTATCACCTCACATGTTAAATGTGTCCCCGTTGGTGGGGAGCCAGCCCAAAGGAGGGGCACAAGTTCAGGCCCTGGACGTGGAGCCAGACTGATTTGGGTTAAAATCTCAGTTCTGTCATTTAAAGTGTTGTGGCCTTGGGCTGACAACCACACCTGAGATCCCATTTGCTCTCGATAAAATGGACATAATAATACAATAAAACTGCCTCAGGAGTCAAATGGAATTAAATAAGATGGCATCAGGTCCCTGTGTTGGGCACATAGCACATTCCTCCTCTGGCTTCCCTCCACAAAGGAGGACCAAGTCCACATCACACTCTTGTCTTTTTATCTTCCTTCTTCAAACAAGGGCACAAATAATAATTATTGGGAGAGCTTCATCAAAATGGATACTCTTCCACCCCTAGAGCTAACCATTTTAAATCTCTCAACTTTATCTTTCCTGTCTTCCCCTTTCTCAGTGACTTCTTTCAATCTCTCTGTTGGTGTGGACTCAGGTGAGGCCAGGGCAGTGACTAGGAGGAGTTCAAGGAGGTCCCCACTCCTACACAATCCTGAGAGTGTGTGCTTCCTTCAATCCAGCACACTAGACATCTCACTCTCATCCTGCCTTGCTGGGGTTCATTCCCTCCATCCCTACTTGTTGTACCCAGGGCAACCATTTCCTTTCTCCTGGTAGTTTAGATATAGCTTAGATTAGTTAACAGTAGAGTTTAGGCACCTTTTCTCACTGGGGTAAAGGTAAAAAGTACAGGTTCTCGGAGCCCCATCCCAGACTTTTGAAAGCTGTTCACCCTCTGGCTGCACATTAGACCCACTGGAAGCCTAGACTCCCACCTCCAGGGGTTCTGGTTCAACTGACCTGGGGTGGGGCCAAGTGAGTAATTTTTTAAAAAAACCTTTCGGGTGCTTCTTATTGATGACGAGGGTGAAATCACTAGAATAGGATCAAAGAATATGCTCCCATGTAATTTTTACACTCACTACAGCTTAAAAACCCACTGGCATCTTGTTAAGCACTCCAGCTCTGCAGTCAGACTCAAGGTTCAGATCCTGACTCTCTAGAACTTGCTCCCATACTACCTTTGAGTAAGGTACTTAACCACTTCTTCACCTGTAAATGACAATAGCAACAGTATCTGCCCCAGAAGCATTTATGGAATTAAATGAGACTTAAAAGCACTTACTTAGGATAACACGAGGCACATAGCAAATCTCATTAGGTAGTGGCCATTATTATTAGCATGTTATTTGCATTTTAAGCATTTATTTGGCTCTTACTGTGGGCAAGCAGTGTTGTGAGTGTGTGTGTGTGTGTGTGTATAAATTTACAAATGACATAATTTTGCTCCAGTTACCTAATACCTCTGTGCTGAAATTATAAATGGCATCTATAGGCTAAGTATATCATGAGGATTCAATGAAATATCCCATGTAAAGTGTTTAACAGAGTCCAGGTACATAATAAATGACCAATACATTTCAGATGTTATGACTACAAAGAGAACTTCAATAAAAGTTGTAGTATTTTTAATACAATTATCATTCAAGAAAATGGTCCAACTTGGCTTTCTAAATGAAGCCATGTGTCTTACTCATATTTGTTTCTCCAGCTTTTAGCACAGTGGCTGGTACCCATCAGGGGTTCAATGAAGGTTTCTCAAACGTAGGAATGAATGAATGGCCAGGGAATTTGTATTTGCCTTCACTCTCACACTGATCTTTCTCGTGTCCCAAGACTGTGAAAACCCCACTGGCCATGGGCCATTCATTCTGTTTCCAGATGCTGCCAAACTGCCCACAGCTCTAATCAAGAGCAGACCTGATTTATGCTGCCTGTGGAGTGAGCCAGGGAGGTGGAATCCTCCACCGCTGATTTGTTTATCGCTGAGTCCTTGAAAATTGAATAGGGAGGGAGAGGGAGGTATGAAGAATGAATTAAGAGCTACTCCCCATCACATTTGATAAGAGGGCCTTTCACTCTGGCACAGTATGGCTTTGTGTTGTTGTTAATATGAAAATTCTACAAATGTTGCAAAAACACATGGCAAGTCCCATGCTTGTGTCTTCTACCTGAAGGCCACCAGAGCCCTGACAATGATGGAGGACAAGCTGCCTGGATTTCAGGGGCTCAATTAATGAGCTGTTGTGGGCTGTGCTGTAACTCTGTAATACTCCTCAGTGAATGAATGACTACAGTATATAAAGCAGGATGCGTTTGCCCCATTTAGTGGATATTGATGAAAGGGTTTGTTTTAAAACATTCAAGCTAACTTGGTTCTTTGTTTTATTTATTCTTATCCGGACATTAATTGAAAGCCCAACAGCTCAGAGAGATTGCATTAACTTGATCGCCCTCTACCGGCCATGCAATGGAGTACATACCTGTTTTTGACCAGGTCCTACAAAAACTACAGCTATTTTTAGAAAGCACTGGGCTTTGAAACTCCAAAATGATTTCTACAGGTCAATTATGAGTATAGTAGAGAGACTCAGCTACACTAAACCCCAAACTGTCTGCCTTATTTTGGAATATTCCGCTTCCTGAAAGGAGATGATCTAATTTTATATATTTGGCGACTAAGGAAGAAACCATGGCCAGGAGCCAGGAGACCTGAGTTCATAGAAGTCTGTCTTCTCATCTGTGAAAAGAACAGGTTGAGGTAAGACAAGCCCAAGGATCCTTTTGAGTCTCTCCAACTGCTGTGGTGTAGATGGCACACCACGTACCCTGAGGTCTACTCCTTATTCTAATTTTTACTCTTGCTGTAAGGTAAAAAAGGAGGGTATGGGATCTCTATGGCTCCTTTGAATTCTGACGTGTTATGACCAAGTCATACTAAGCCTCAGTGCATATATAAGTGACGGGGAGAAATTCTCAGAAGGATGAGTCCAGTTAAAACCATTTATGTTTTTGTTTTTGTTTTCCTATGAATAGTCTCAGGGAGATTAGAGACACACATCTTTGTCAGTGAAATGACTGTCTCCACATAAACAGTTTGAATAAACTCTAACAATTGTATCATGTAGAAGATAGGGGAGGGGAAAAAATCCAGACACTACATTCTAGAAGCAGGTTTTCATCAATTGAAAAAATGAAGTAAAGAGGCCCTTCAAGTTCATGGGGGATTAGCCACCTCTGAGTATCTAGACATTTGGAACAAAGCTGGACTCCTTCCCTCTGCAAAGCAGACCTGCAATGTGATCGACAGGCAACCTTTTGCTTTTCTCCATTTGTGCTGGATTCCCCAGCTCCCAGTCACCGTTCAGAGGAGACGTTAGCTCAGGCAAGGAGAGCGTGGTGTGATCCTCCAGCCCTGAAACAAACGCTGAGAGCATTTAAGAAAGTCAGAGCAAGGCAATGCTGGAAGGAGGTCTTTTTCTACCACAAGGAAAACAAAAAATGCCACTTAAATCAACATAAAACTGGTGGACCTTTCCGTGTCTGGTCTGGATAAAATTCAGCAAGTTACAAGAATTAAAAGCAAAAATCATAGCTTCCTTACATCTGATTAGCCATTTATTCAACCAGGCACTTTCAAATGTGTACTCTCATTTGCCTCTTAAAACAACACAAGAAGGGGCGGACAGGGGCATTACTAGTCCCATTTTGTAGATGAAACTCAAGAGTGTACATATCTTGTCTATAAAGACCAAATCACACAAATAATAAGTACTACTTTTAGATAGAGAGTTTCTTTTTTTAAAAAAGGTTTGACTTGGGGATCCCTGGGTGGCTCAGCGGTTTAGCACCTGCCTTTGGCGCAGAGCATGGTCCTGGAGTCCTGGGATCTAGTCCCTGGAGTCCTGGGATCCCACATCGGGCTTCCTGCATGGAGCCTGCTTCTCCCTCTGACTGTGTCTCTGTCTCTGTCTCTCTCTCTCTGTGTCTCTCATGAATAAATAAATAAAATCTTAAAAAAAAAAAGGCTTGACTTATTTATTTGAGGAAGAGAGAGAGCAAGTGAGCATGAGCAGTGGGGAGCTGCAGAGGGAGAGGGAGAAGCAAGCTCCCCTCTGAGCAGGGAGCCTGACACAGAGACAGGGCTAGATCCCAGGACTCTAGGATCAGGACCTGAGCCAAAGGCAGACATTTAACCAACTTAGCCTACCCAGGTGCCCCTATTTTAAGATACTTAAAATCATTGTTTTAATAAATTTGTTTAGAAAAACATGCAAGTCATTCTAAGGATGTTAGGGTTAAACATATGTATGCATGCATGAATGCATCTCCCGTTTCCAAGGAGAGCAAAAAAGGAAATAAACCATAGATTACCAGGGGCAAACCAGAGCAATGGAGCTGGGAGAGGAAGTCTTTGAGTTTGATTGTGCACTGACTTTTTCAAAACAAGAGTTCTATTCAATGTGAAGATCACCCGGAACATTGTCTGAGTGCCTAAAAGGCACTGAGTGGGAAACAGCTTCCCTTCCAAGTTCTCTGCCTGGTTGGGGAAAAAGCTATGCAGATGAATGCAGATGAAGTCCTGTTCTCTAAGAGGCTGGTGAACCAAATGGCAGCTCCTGTTCCTCAGGGTGGGAAAATAATGGAGAGGAAGCTTCATGAAGGTCACATCCAATCCCACAAGCAAATCTTTAAAAAATCTACCAGCTCTAGTTCAAAATATGTCCCAAATCTCATCAATCTCTCTATCTCCACTATTACCATACCAGACCTGTGGTCTAAAAGCTGAGAATAGGACCACTGAAGGTATGTTTCATGACTTTTTGGTGGCCAATGTCAGAGACAGGAGCATCAAAGAGGGGTCCTCTTTTGATCTACTAAAAAATTGAGACCTTGTTCTTGTTGTCTCTGGAATCAGGAGGCAACACATTCCATGTCTCCTTTGATGTCAAGCCCACAAAGTTTTATCTACAACAGGCTTATGTAGGAGCTCATGTAACTATGTGTTCAAACCTCCTCAATCTCACCCACATGGCTACTCTGCAAGTACAAAGCTTAAAATACATCAGACTACACATCAGTGTGAGTCCAGTTGGAAAAACTGAGACATCAGCATGATCTCTGTGTAAGCATGTGATAAAATCTCTACGAACAGTCATACTTCTCATCTGGATATGAGCTCTCCTTCCTCTGAATCCCCATAACCTTTCTTGCATCTCTCTGATAATATCTTCGCATTTGCTTTCTCTGTCTATTGAACTTTAAGCTCTGGTGGGTAGAAAACACATATGATCGTGTCTCTTACTCTGCCCAGCAGGTGGATACAAGAAGGTCTATGGAGTCTGACAAGACCTGTCCCAGAAAGCTGGTTCTCCCAACTGTAGAACCTGGAGCACTTAATTAACCACTCTGAAATTCGATTCCAACAGCAAAATGGTGACTGTAAAAATCAAATGAGCTAATTAATACGTGTAAACTACCTAACCAATGCCTCATCCCGGTTGGGCTTCCGGGAGGTAAAATCTAAGATGGGGATTTGGGTGCCTAGGGTTTCACTGAAGGAGACGTCTCAGGAAGGCTGGAAAGCTAAGCCAAAATCTAGATCCAGCCTGATCTTAAAGGGGGGCGCAGGAGCAGAAGCTGCAGCAAAGATTTGGATCTAACTTAAAATGGACTCTGTGCTTTGTAGCACACACTGTCCCCTCCACTCCACCCCACACCCAAGCCCTTCATGTCTATCAGTCATTGGCTACAGGCTGGCCCCTCGAGGGCAGAGAAGACAGAGCCTCTTCTCCATGGCCAGATAACTCGTATTTGGCTGAGGACAATTCTCTGGAGAAGAGGGCACCTGTGGGCTTGACAGCAGCCAATATTCACAGCAACTGTAGAAGAGAAATCTGGGCAGGACACCAACAGCACCCACTACACTATTATTATCATATTTATATCATGCCATGTCTAGATCTGTGCTTTTGATATGACAGGCACTCAATAAATGGTTATTAAACTGAATTAAGTTAAAGGTTCCAAATTATGGAGAGAATGCCAGACCAGCATGAATCACTCAAGCCTCATCCATGGGTCCAAGAGCTGTGGAGGCAGCTCTCAACATTTCTCCCCTTCATTGGCCCTCATCATTATCAAGACTATGCAAGGTTGTAGCATGTCCTAAAGTTCCTGGGCACCCTGATGATGTTTGAAGCTAACTTAACTGTGAAATTCCTTGCTTTACTTGTTTCAGAGATTTTTCTGGCATTAATTACACCTATGCTTACATCCAAATATTTCATTGTGATGCAGATTATACTTGTAAGTGCATGAATTATTCTTCGAAGGCAAAAGGAATTAATAATGTTTCACCACTCACTGTGACATGTTTCCAAGCACGTAAGTGACAGATGCGGTTTTAAATGGTGCACTTTCTCTTCTCCCTGACATGCAAGGACCCAGTTTTAAAGAGATAGAAGATGTAAAGGCATTGCCTTCTGGATCTACTGATGTCATGCTTGGATTTCCATCTCCATCAGCAAATGCATGAATAAGTAATGTGCTCAGGTCCCAATACCTGCTCAGATTAGATTGTTATCAGCAGCCTTACACTCTGAAACACCATTAAAACAAATCCCGAGACACCCAGGAGTGAAGAGAGGGGGGAGCTGGGTTGGTCATCAATACAAGAGGGGGAAAGCATTTTGTAAACTGTGAGGTGCTTTATAAAGGTCAGTTATTAGTATTAATTCTTTTACCGTCCACCTTATGTTCAGTGCTCTCCGAATCCCTTAACCCCACATTTCCTACTGAATTAATGAGCCCCTGGCAGATATTTTGCTTCTGTTCCAGAGCCTAGGGACAAATAAAGAGCCCAACCAGGTTGAGTGACCAGCTCTTTCCATACATTTTCACTGATACTCTATATTGGTAGAGATAAAAAGGAATTAAGAGAATAAGTCCCAGCTGGTGCTAGGAGAGCCTTAATAGTGATTAGCCTTTAGGTATCATATGGAAAGGGTACGAAGATTCCAGGCACAATCATCACCATCATAAGGTCAAGGAGATTAATCCCCAACAACCAGGTGTTGAGTCTGGGAAACAAGTAGTTACCTACCACTCTGATTCACCAGATTTCATTTTGGTGCTGTCAGGACCACAAGGTATTTGAGAAAGGAAGAAAAAGAAAAAAAATACCCACTATTTGGCATAGATAACTCATAAAATAATTAATTAATCCCTCAATTATATATACATGAAAATTCATAGTAGTGGAAAAAATGGGGCAGAGAGGGCAGACTCTGAAAGGGCAAACAGTTGAGCTCTACGGGTAGGGGATGGCTAACTATTGGGTAAATCTGGCCCTTTGTTTTTGTAAATAAAGTTTTATTGGAACATGGCAATATCCATTCATTTACATATTTTCTGTGACTGCTTTTACTCTACAAGAGCAGAACAGAGTAGGTGAGACAGAGACCATCTTGGCTCACAAAGCCAAAAATATATTCACTATCCAGCCCTTTACAGAAAATGTTTGCTAAATCCTTGCTCTAAATTAAATACTGGCTCTATCACTTATTAGTTGTGTTACCTTAAGTGAGTTCTTCAGTCTCATCATGAGGAAACTAACACTACCTACTGCATAGGGTTGATATGAGGATTGAATGAATTAAGAAATTCAAGGCACCTAGAAAAGTGACTAAAATATACCAATGAATCAATCACTTAGCCATTATTTTTATAAATAGCAAGATCAAACCTCTTCCTTCTTCCCATATATGTCATTGGTTCTTCTGCCAAAAGAACCATCTAGACACTTTGCTGCACTTTCTCATATACAGATTTGGGATGTCTTTCAGACACAACTTACTATGAATGCAGACAGATCACCCTCTAGGTATTCCACAACAAACATTCGGAGAGGAAATTCATTTCTTTTCCTTTTCTCGCTTTATTTGCAAAAGAGGACTCCAGGCCAAAGCTCATGCAGAGAGATCTGAAACCCCCTTCCTCTGTCTGCTACTAAAATATTCAATCACTAGTCTAACAACCACTAAAATGACGGTTTGCTTTTCCAACTAATAGTGTCTCTTCTCACCTTTAAAATTAGTCAGCGCTCTGAAGATATTGTATAATGGAGGGACTTAAAACACCAACCCTGAATTCCTAAGAGTTTATTGGTGTGTAAGGATTAGCTGCTCAAGATGCACAGAGGGCCCAGCCTCTGTAAAGTCCAAAAGCAAGGGCGGGGGGTGGGGGGACGTAAACTTAGTACTAGCTGTGAATAACCCACCTCCTTAAAAACACAGATGGAGGAGTAAATGACTTTCTCTTCCTCCCTATCTCCTTTCCTTCCTCCCTCCCTTCTCCTTTTCCTCCTCCCTCACCTCCCCCTATTCCTCCTCCTCCTTGTTCTACTTACTCCTCTCTCTCTCTTTCTTCCTCCCTCTCCTTCTGGCAGTGTTCAATAATAAAAAGATCAGTGTCGTATATAAAAAAATTATACTGATACCCATATGTGCCCTGGGAACCACAGAAAAAAACCCTGAGGTATAATTCCTGTCCTTGGCAGTTAATAATACCCTTGGGAAGACAAGACAAATCCATGAAAACTTAAATAGCAATTAATGAGTTCAATGACAGTACAAGACAACAATAGGAAAGATACTGCCATGTAATAAGTAATTAGCTGCTAACCTCTTTCTTTAGATAGTGAACATTATAGAAATTTCAGAAGAGAATAAGATCCACATGACATGTGAATTTGTTAACCAAAACAGGAGAGAATGGCCCTCCTACTTCCTCCTACTGAAGGAGGATGAAATGCCAAAGTTAAATATGTATTTACATTTCAAGTGAGTAATTTAAGGTGTTTTAGTTTAAAATGAGCATTAATTAACTAGCTTCCCTGGCTAACAATGTGTGTTCACCAGCCACTGAACACTGTTTTCTAACTTCCGTTGTAATGTTTTTGGACCAATGTAGGTTGGACCAAGACAGGGAGATAGAAATCAGGATGCATGGTATGGACAAGCTTCAAGAAGAGGACAGCTCTCTTAGCCACAGCAGGATGGGATGAGGTCCTGAACAGTGTCAAAGCTGACAAAACACAGCAGAAGGCAGGGGACAGCCTCCCCGGAGTCAACATAAATGAGCACACGTGGCTGAATTCTAGAACATTCTAGAAAGATCAAGCTGAAACCTTGTGAGTGAGGCTCCCGAATGAAGCTTCTCTATCACATTTACTAATTCATGTAAGCATCCTTATTTCCCAGTGTGGGGAAGTTTATTCCCAGATGTGTCACCAAATTCAAGTTTAACCACCTACCCAGACTCTGCCTTTTGGACCAATGAAGTTCTAATTTGGGTGCTTCAATGATCTGCTCACATAAACTCCATAGTACATTGGTGAAGAATGTGTATCCAAAACCAAACTGTGCAATCAAGTCCCACGTCTGCCACTTTAATCTTGAGGAAGATGCTTACCCCAATGGGGAGGATGATAACTACTGAACTCATAGCATTGGGTTCCCTGCTCAGCAGGAAGTCTGCTTCTTCCTTTCCCTCCCCCCTCCCCATGTTCATGCTCTCTCTCTCTCTCTTTCTCTCCCTCATAAATAAATAAATAAATAAATAAATAAATAAATAAATAAAATCTTTAAAAAAAAATTCATCCTTGGTACAGAGCACCTAGTAAGCATAATCTGCCTTACCCTTATCACTGTCTTCCTCTGTTACTTAACCTGCCAGCTGCAGGGGTAGCCCTGCCTCCTTCGCTGAGACTAACACAGGCCCTACAAAGGTGGATATATCAAGTCACAGTCTATTTGGCAGTCCTTCTGGCCCTATGGGTATCTTACTCCAAGCCTGGTTCCACCCAGAGGAACTAATTTTAGCCACTTGATTCTAACTTTCTCCTTCCACCTATCAGATCCTGGTTTCAAAGTACCCCATTTTGTCTGGTAGATGCCCTTCGTGTTGACCGATGTCAGCCACTCTTAGACCTGGACCTAGTCTTTGCATCCCAGCTTCTTCCTGCTGCTGGGTCCCTCTGATGCTGTACTCTGCCTCCCCACCCGGGATCTGGTGGATGGCAGGACTGCTTGGGTGATGACTGCCTGTCGTCTACCTGGATATCTTCCACTGTCCTGTTGAAGCCTCCCCTCATCATTTCCTGTGCCTCCAAGAATCTGATCGGTTTTCACATCTTTGCATCTGTGGTTTGGCATCTAATCTACTCAAGTACAGTTAGCTTTTCCTATGACAGTTAACCTTGAAAGGCTAGGTCACCAACTGTTCTGCAGACAGTATGGCAAAGTCACTAAGTTTCTTCCAAGCATTCTCAAAGGATTCACCTTCTCTACCTCATCTCTGGTTCAGATGGTCTGACGAAATGAGAAGACAAAGAAGACATTCAGAGCTCCTTTCAATTCTGCTATTATCGGCATCAGCATTAAGATAGGGAGAAGACACAAATAGGATGGGGTGTTGCCTCCAAAAATATGACAGCTGCTGGAGCACACAAACTAGGGCCTGACCACAGCGTGCACACAGAACAAAGTTGCTCAGTAACTCTTACCTAAATCACTCAACAGAGCTTAGGTATATGAAGCCATGAACCCATTCCACAATCCTCACTAGAAAGAGACCTTCGTGGAAAATGAGCAAGAATTGCAGCCTCTTGGTAGACATCCTGAAGAAATCACATAAAGGGGGAATAAACTGAGGGCATTTTGGCCATCTTACATACAAATACACACACACACACACACACACACACACACATATACACAGTACATCCAGGCAAAATAAAATGCTGTGTATTAACGTGCAATCACTTTTGAGGCATCAGGTCTACCACCACTGATGGCTCAGCACACAAAGTACACATCGTGTTGCAAAAACAAAGACTCTCTTCCCAGCAGTACTCTTGCCCCTGCCATATACCTATGTTGCCCTCCCATCCAACATTCTCCAGGAGCCTGTAGGTGTAAAGCTGCTCACTGGGAGCCTTGATCCTCTCACTCCTCCCTGACCTCTCAGGTATGTCTCAGGACATAGTAATTACCATCCTAGCACTGAGATCAGCAAGCCCACATCTCTTCCACAAATATACTTCTTACTGCCTTTTATTCTGTAGCAAATATCACCTTATGCACCCCTCAATCAAACTACCCCAATAGCTGTTCATGTGGCTTGGACAGGGAGAAGAATAAGTAAAAAAAAAAAAAAAAAAGCTAGACAAATGCACCACGAAGTCAAATTTTTACGAAGAACCCAGATGCTGGGGACATCCACAGATAATGGAGTGAGGCAAGGGAGGCAGAACTCAGCCACTGAGCTGAATAATATTTCACTGCAATATTTCTAAAAATCAAAGCTAATGCAAAAAATCCATTGTGAACAGAATATCCAAATTTTAAATAAGAACGGAATTCAATGGCACCGTGAGGAACCACCTTTGCAGCCTAAGACAAAAGGAAAAATCAGTAACGCTGATCCTGTCTTTATTAAAAATGTAGAGTTATTTCATCCATTGTGGGGTTTTTTTCTTCCTGCACCAATTTTGATTTCTTAAAAATATTTCATTAAGGTATGACCTACCTTGATTTCAGAAGTTTTTAACACCTCTGCCCTTCACTCTGCACCCCAGGCAAGTGTCTCATTCAGCTTACCCTCATCCTTGCCCTTCTTCAAATTACTGAGAATCCTCAGATCACTAAGAAAAACAAGGGTACTGGCTTCTGATACAGCCTTTTGGAATATTACCCACTTTGTTAAAATATTTAAAAAACAAAACAGAAAAACAAGCAAATAAAAACAGAGGCCCCAGAATTAGTACAGCGTAAGAGAGGCCAATTCCCAGTTAAGCATTATAAGGTAGGTTAAACATTCCCCTTGAGTTCAAATGCCATGGATCTTACTCAAGACAGATTATTACTCAAAGCCCCAAATTTAACATTAATTGATCCATTTCTGTTACATGATGGGTCTTGTTTTGCAAAGTCCTTTTTTTTTTAAGATTTTATTTATTCACAATAGGCATAGAGAGAGAGAAGATAGAGAGAGAGAGAGAGAGAGAGAGAGAGAGGCAGAGATACAGGCAGAGGGAAAAGTAGGCTCCATGCCAGGAGCCTGACACGGGACTTGATCCCGGGACTCTAGGATCACGCCCTAGGCCAAAGGCAGGTGCCAAACTGCTGAGCCACCCAGGGATCCCCCTGCAAAGTCCTTTTTAATTGGTGATTCAGTCTTTGCACCATCAAAGACATTACTTCTCCCCACCCCTGACCAAGCCCTGAATATTGAAAAATGTTTTTTTCTAGACATTTATTAATACAGTATATCAATACAATTCTGTCCACCATTTTAATAGGCCAAGATATCTATAGTTGCCAATCTCATCTCTGTTTGATGGGAGATAGCCGGTGATTGTCAGGCTGACAATTGTGAGCTGACACAATTGTGATCAAAGGCAGAGAGAGATAGACTGTGTGGCTTCATCAGAGTCAAACTTTCTGTCACATATTTCAAAATGTGGGGAATTCTCAAGAATAGTTATGAGTTTTTTTCTAAAGATTTTATTTAATTATTCGAGACAGACTGAGAGAGTTCATCAGAGAGAGAGAGAGAAGGCAGGGGGGCAGAGGGGCAGAGGGAGAGGGAGCAGCAGGCTTCTGCTGAGCGGGGAGCTCAACGCAGGGCTTAATCCCATGACCCTGGGACCCTAGGACCATGATTTAAAGCAAATCTTAAAAAAAAAAAAAAAAAGATTTCCGGCAGCCCAGGTGGCTCAGTGGTTTAGCGCCGCCTGCAGCCCAGGGTGTGATCCTGGAGACCTGAGATTGAGTCCTACATCAGGCTCCTTGCATGGAGCCTGCTTCTCCCTCTGCCTGTGTCTCTGCCTCTCTCTCTCTCTCTCTCTGTTTCTCATGAATAAATAAATAAATCTTTTTAAAAAAAGATTTCATTTATTTATTCATGAAAGATAGAGAGGCAGAGATACAGGCAGAGGGAGAGCAGACTTCCTGCAGAGAGCCTGATGTGGGACTCGATCCCAGGACCCAGGGATCATGCCTTGAGCCAAAGGCAGGCGCTCAACTACTAGCCACCCTAGGCGCCTTCAAAGTCAGATGCTTAACCGACTGAGCCACCCTGGTGCCCCTACTTATGATGAAGTATTAATTAAAAGGAATGACATAAGAAATGGTACATATGCTATGTTTTCGCCTAGGTTTACAGATAGAAAATAAGTAAGTAAAAAGAAAAGTAGCCTGGTGTACTAGGAATAGGATTACAGATCATTTGTTTAAAAACCATGTGGTATTTCCATTTAAAGGATGAAAAAGAATCCAGATCTCATTACCAAATTCTTGGTCTTGCTGGGGCCTGAGGAGCCCCCAAGTAGACCTCTATTACGTTGAAAACAAATCAGCCGAGGGAGAGGGACTGAAAGAGACTGTTAGAATAATAAATTTCTGAGCAAATATTCATGAAATAGAAGGCTCATGAATATATGGTAAGCAGGCTAAGGGGTTAAAGGCCAGTGACTGAAGCTTGATATGTCTCCTTAAGAAAATGACACTTTCAGATGCTTTTCAAGATTATCTGCTAGCTCTCTGAGTAAGCATCCTGAGTCCATCCATGTGTTCCAGTATCCAGCAGAATGCCACCCCAGGACAGAAACAATAAATACTTACTGAATAAATGAATGAGTTTTTATTTCATAATCACTGTTTTAACATATGAATGCACTTTAAGAGGCAACACGACCAGAGAAGCATGCCTTTAAGACAGATACAGGCCTGCTGTGGAAGCACAGCCTTGGGCCCCTGTTGTCAAAATGACATCTTGTCTAGAACAATCATTAAGAGACAGCGTGGAGCACCTCTATTTATTTATACCTATTGACCAACAAACCAGTGACCTGTGCCACAGACCCTTCCTCTCACATTTGTCCCCGCTGGGCTCTTGGGTCTCCAGTATCCCACCCTGTCACTCCCTTTTAATTTCTTCCTTTTGACTTCCTGGCTCCTTCTCATCCTTCCTGGCTCTCCAACACCCTAGCTTACCTTTTCTAGTCCTGCATTTACCTCCTTTCTTTCACCTCACCCCCTGACATACACACAATTTGGTCCAACTTGCACAGTTTCTTTTTTTTTTTTTTTAAGATTTTATTTATTTATTCAAGAGACAAAGAGCACAAGCAGACTCCCCGTTGAGCAGGGAATCCAATGTGGGGTTCGATCCCAAGACTCCAGGATCATGACCTGAGCCCCAGGTGGATGGCTTAACTGACTGAGCCACCCAGGTACCCCTTAGACGGTTTCTTATACACTTTTTTTTCTTGGTCCTCACAACAATTCTCTTAAGTTGGCAAAGCAAGACTTATCACTGTTCCATTCTAAGGACTGTAAAACTGAGGGTCACAAAAGTTAATTACACAGACCCCAGATCTCAGTTAAGTGATATATCCAGGATTCAGAACCAGGCCTTCTTTCCCCAAGTCAAGCCCTTTACCACTACCTTCAGATGAGTATAGGACTCTGTTTTATCACCAAGGGCCTCAGCCTTGTAAATAGCATGCAGTTGATTGGAGTCTGACATAAGAAATTACATACCAAGTCATACAGAAAAGTTCAGAAGATACTGGAAAACACAGTATCTTCCTCTGCCTATGGAATAAAACAGTAATTCTTTAGCATGATCTACAAGATTCTCATAATTTGGATTGTCTGACTTTCCAGCTCCTTTTCCACCACTCCCCATTATTCACACAGCCCAGTCATGCGGACCTTATAGGATCCCTCACTTCTATCTTGCCCTGCTCACCCAGCAAATTCCTACTCATCCTTCTAGAGACTGCTTAAGCAAGTACCTTGTGACCGACTCTCCCAGTATCACTTGAATTTTTTCTTCTTTAATACATTCCCTGTCTGTCCCAGGAGAGAGTCCATGACCAGATTCTCCTTGCTGTTCCTTAGTGGAGCTGCCTCTCCATCTTTATAACCATCAATGAAAGGTTTTGTGGTAGAAAGAATGAATCAATGAATCAATGAATTTTGTGGTAGAAAGAATGCTGAACTAGGTGCTGGCTCAGTCTAGGGTCCTATCCATCCATCCATCCATCCATCCATCCATCCACCCATCCATCCAATAGCTATTGATAGAGTACTTCCTATCTATGTGCTCAGCACTATTCCAGGCAATGAAGAGAAAAGGCGAAGCCCTTGTCCTTATAAAATTTTCATTCCAATGAGGGAGTCAGATCAAAACAAAAAAGATAAACACACGATATAATGTTAGTGATAAGTGCCGTGAGCAAAACTGTGGCTATGATACTGCCCGTGTCAACCTGGACAAACCTATTAAATCGCTCTGAAACTCACTGTCATAGTTTATAAAATGGTGTGAATAATATTTGCTCTAAATAACTAGCAATGTTTCTATGAGGTTCGGGTATGCAGAAATATGGATGCATTTTTTTTGAAAACATACCAAGTATATGCTATTATAATTATTAATTTTGATGTAATGTGGTCTCTATTTACTCTTTCCAATGGCCAATACATGAATAAAAAAGAAATTCATCAGTCGTTTAGATATTTGAAAACGAACAAATGTCTGGCTGACGGCTTCAGTCTTCATCTGAATGTTCAGTTAATATACCGACGTGGTTGGAAAAGTCATGTGCTTGCTGCTGTGCACTTGAAGGCATCAACCTCTAGAATTATTATTTTTCCTTATACTATTGAGATAATGGTAATTTTCCTGTCTAAATGTAAATTTTAAATGGGCATTTTCATGCTCGTCTGGGAAAACAAGCTAAACAGGACTGTCCATCTCATATAAATGTTATTTATACTTCTGTGTAGCTCATTTTTATTTAGGACATATGTGCATGCCAGCAATGTGTGGGAGAACATTAAATCATTCCCCATGAAACTTAGGAGCCAAATTTAATTTTGCAACTGTTTGCAAAATTCTTAAAAAATGGCAACATGATTTTTTTTACAAGCTTTAAAAGGGAGAGTACATGAGAATAAACTATACCCATGCTTTTTTCTAGATTGCACTTGCTAAAGAAGAACCTGACATCCACCATTTTGAAATATGCACAGGAGTGAGGCAAAGATATGGCAAATGAGTGTAAACATTTGCAGTTTCTTGATTTTACTTACCTACTGTTTACAACCATGTGTATACAATACACATCCTCACAGTAATTCTGACAGTAACTATAACACTTAGGTTCCTCTTTTCTCCTCACCTCTGCCATCATACCCTCAACTCTTCCTATAAGGTAATTACTGCTCCCAATTTCCTGTGTATCTTTGTAGACTTAATATGTATTTACAAACATATACACCTCTTTTTATATGACTAGTACATTATGCCTATTTGTTTCTTACCAATTTTCTGGAGGTCCCACCAGGTCTCTGTAGTTACAGAGAGGTCCACCATGTATTTTTGCACAGTTGTATGTTATTGTACAATGTGGTTCTACCAGGGTTTATCTTATCAGACTTTATATCATTCCTGTGGATGGATATTTGGGCTATTTGCAGTGTCTCTATGTTTATATTATACAACACTGAATATCTTGTATATATTTTCTAGTGCACACGTGTACACACTGCTGTAGGGTGTTCAATGAGAGATACAACTGTGGCTTCAGAGACTCTCACCTTTTTTCTTCATTTAAGTTTTAACAGACACTGCAGACTTGCTCTCCAATAACAGAATATCCATTTATACTCTCACCAACTAGATCCACTCTAGTTAGAGGGCATCACTACGCTATTTAGGGAGGAAGCAGGTGAGGAAGGAGAAGCTGGTGCTCTCTAGTTCTCTGGAGTAACATACATACAGTCAGCAGGTAAATCCTGAAGGAGTGGAAGGGGTTCAGCCTGGCAACAATCCTCCCTTTCCTATTACACTAAAGTTAATTCCTCCATTATGCTATTTGGCCCTTTTATTCCACTCTCAGCTGACCTTAGATTTCTGATATCAGATATCCTGTGGTTTTATATTGCCCTGCTATATGACCCTAATGAAACAGTCCATTGGAATTAACAGCAACTATCATTTATTAAGTGACACACACTTTGCATGCACTATGTCAGTTAATCCTTGAAATAGTTCAGTTACATAGATACTTTATGGTCCATGGTTCACAGAGGAGGATGTAGTCAAAGAGGTCACATGTATCTACCCAGGGTCACAACATGCATCACATGGTGCAGATATCTGGACCTATGCAAGGTTGGTTCCAATGTGGGCTCTGACACTGAGAGAACCACCAGGCTCCCCTGCAAACCATCACTCCCTCCTAAGACTCTCTATCTCTGCCTCCCTTATGTCAGGCACTCCCTTCTGTCTCGTATTAGTTATTGGTGAAGAGTATTTATCTTATCTTTTCAACTATTAGTTTCTTGAATGAAAGATGCATGGCTAAGTCGCCTCAGTCTCCAATGCTATTTCCAAAAACACAGTACCTCAAACACAGTAGAAATTAATACATATACTTTAAATGAAAGATATACCATTCAATCTCATAGCATTTCTTCCCATACAATCCCATATCAATGAATGCCCCCCATGCTGAATCTGACCATGGCCTTCATGGGTAATCTACTCTGGATTTGTCAGAGGGCTGATGACCACATCAGAACCTCCAGACTTGGATCTCTTCTAATGCCATCTCTGTCTTTAGGAACCGTTTGCCTTATGTTCCTTTTCCCTAGGACTCCACTGATGCAGGATCTCATGACTTAATTTGAGTTAATTCATCTGATGCCTTAATTAGAATTTATTTGCCTTAGTGTGGCTGGGTAGCTCAGTCGGTTAAGCATGTGACTCTTGTTTTTGGCTCAGGTCATGATCTCAGGGTCATGAGATCGAGCCCTGTGTCAGACTCTGTGGTCAGCAGGGAGTCTGCTGGGCATTCTCTTTCCCTCTCCATCTGCCCCTCCATCCCCCACCTACACCCCCCATATGCACACTCTCTCAAATAAATCTTTTACAAAAAAGAACTTATTTGCCTTATCAATTGCAGCTTTTTGTAGCTTGCTGACCCCCACCCCTATGCTCTCTTGTCCATCTTTCATGCCACGTCCTCTTGCTTTAGCATTTATCCCCAATTTCCAATCTTTTGGGTCATGCCTTTACTTTGCCTTCCATCTCAGCTGCTGATGGAAGCTTGATTGGACTATCTGGCTTCCAGGCCAGCTCTGCCACTGGATACTATCTCCTGAATCACTTTCTATTCCATGCTATCCTACTCAAAGGAGAATCACACTCTATCCCATAACTAATGCAAGCCCCCCCACACACACCATATTTCAGCTTAGACCCAGAATCCTGGGCTTTGTTTAAGGGGACAGAAATGTGGCCAAGAGGCAATAACCAACAAGGACCATCATTGCCCTATAGAAAGAAGCAACTCTCATGTCAATAAGACTAGATCATCAATTTCCCCTTTGCCTCTCTCCAGTCTACTCATCCCAAAAGCCATGGTCAAGTTCCTCCTCCAAGTTGCTTTTCCCAATTTCCCTCTATAATTAATTGAGACCCACATCAGACATCTGATATCCATTTTCCAAACTAGTATTTAATTTATATAGTCTCACTCTGCTTCATGTGATTTGAGGTCTGCTTTAATAGACTGAAAGCTTTCTTGAAACAGGGACCATATTGCCACATTCTCCATAATCACCATAATCAATAAAGCAAATTCATTTAACACTGTGCACAGAAATGCTTTACATGAATTAACTCATGTAATCCTTATAAGAACCTTAAGAGATTGGTCCTATTATTATCCCCATTTTGCAGATGAGAATACTGAGACATAGAGAGAATAAGTAACTTGCTCAAGGTCACGTGGATATCAATGTGGTAAAGCAAGTATTCAAGTCTGGGCAGTCTGGTTCTAGAGTAGTCTATGATCTTAACCACTGAGACTTCTTATTCCATGCAATCCCATGATAGTATTGAAAACAGTTGAGCACAGAGATATTACACAATAAATACTCACCAGCTACCTGGTATACAATTTGATACTAGTCCTTTTAGCATTCTTACTCTACTCTACAATCATTTTGAGAGTCAACTGCATATTGGCCAGTGTCCAAATGTGGAGTAAGAGCTCAGACTGGAAAACAGGATTTGCCCATAAGAGCTATGAAAGTTTTGGAGAAAGCAGATCCAGAGGAAGATGCTATCCAAACTTGGTTTGGCTGAAGCCAAGAGTTTAGGCTCCAGTTGAGGCAGACATTAAAGTGCACTCTGGTTAAGAAAATGGGCTTTAGAGCAAGGCTACCTGAGCTGGAATCCCAGCTCCATAGAACACCTTTCTTGTGGAGCTACCTTAAAGGCCTGGGGGTTCATTCTTCTCAAGTGCTCAGCACCGTATTGGGCAGAGTAGGTACACTGCGAGTGTTAACTGCTGTATTGTTCATAACGACTAGAATGGAGAACATCTGGGATCTGGGTTCCTGACTTCCATACGGGACACAGCAAGGGAATGAGGCACAGTGGATATTCTGAATTCAGCATTTTTTCCTGGGACTCTGGCAACCGGAGTCCTTTGGGTTCTAGTGAGCTTAGTCATGGGTAGTAGAATCAAATTTAGGGAGGGCACTGGACCCTAAGCCTGGAGATTCCAAGTATAATGGTCCCTGTATAATGCCTGTAAAAATTCAGGCACTAGGTACAGGGGGAGGGGCCCCAGGTAAGGATCAAGCCACATACAGAATTCAGTGTCAGGCACAGGTCAAATCCCATGGCTCAGCAGAAGCACAGGACCGGAGCAAGACAGCAGCATGGGTACCTTGGAGCAGAGCCCAGCATATATGGGGTGGAACGGCCTAAGTGAGCCCTACCTCCACTCAGGAATCGCCCCGAAAACTCTGAGCAGGCTGAGCTTGCACTAAGAATCTTGTGACACTGGAAGGTAAGCAAAGGCTGGGAGTGAGTCTGGACCTGTTCCATGTTGCATGCGGCTGCCTCACGGCCCTGTCCAGGCCTCACCCGCTGGTGAGCCAGCAGTCTGGTGCCATGCCCTTTGCTGAAGGCAGGTGCGCGGCAGGTGACTGACCCTGGGGAGCGGAAACCAAGCTGTCCGTAGGCACAGCCCACAGTGCAAAGCTCCACTGCAAGCCTCGCAGCCTCTGGGGCCCCAGCAGTGGGGCGCAGACCTCCGGGCAGGGAGCGTCGATTCACACAGCACGAGAGCCATAACATAGCAGGAGACCCACAGAAGGCTTTTAAATGTCTATTTTTTAAAGTGGTTAGCAAAGCAGGGGAGAAACTGTCAGAGATCCGAAATGAAGAGTTTAATTCAGAGTCAGCAAAGAGGTGAAAGGAAGCAGAAAAGGAAGGGAGTGGAAGAAGAGGCTTCAGGATTTTGGAAGAGAAAAGCAAAGGCTGGTAGCAAGGGGAAAAAGTACCAGCCACATCTCAAAAATGGCTCAGATCAGCACTTGAGAACACTGTTTTCCATTCTACAAATACCTGCTGCTTTTGCAGGCAGGTCATTTGCTCTGCCAGAAAAGCCCACTCTTCCATGCATCTGACAAATTTCTAGGTGTTCTAGAAACACCTAACTCTGGCTGGGGGGTTCATCTCCTTTAGACAAAGCCACACTCTCTTTTGGTCTCTGTTTTCATTGTTTGTAATAGTGTATTTCAAAGTCTGATACAATGGATTATGAACTCCGTGCATGGCAGCCACCCACAGTCTTCTGGAGGATGTTTATTTTTCTACCCCCACCCCAGACCCTCAAGACTTTGGTTCCTGGCACACAGTAGGTGCTCAATTGATGATCACTAAAGAAATACATGAATAAAGAATGAATAAAGGAAAAACAGGAAGGAAGGAAGGAAGGAAGGAAGGAAGGAAGGAAGGAAGGAACCATGGAGGGAAGAAAGGAAGGGAGGGAGGGAGGGAGGGAGGGAGGGAGGGAGGGAGGAGGAAGGAAGGGAGGAGAAGGGAAGGAGGGAAGGAGGGAGGGAGGGAGGGAGGGAAGGAAGAGAGGGAGGGAAGGAAGGGAGGGAGGGAGTGAAGAAAATCCTTTTAGGGCTGTAAGTCCAGAGTGCATAGAGGGGGAGGCAGGAAGTCTATAAACATATCTTAGCATGTCCTAAGAGTCATGTGGACCAAGCTAAGTATTTAACTCACTGGCAAAGTAGCCTAATCAAAGGTTATAAGCAGAATAATGTTTGAAAAAGCTATCTCCAATGCCCTCTTCCCCCTACATGTTATTAATCTCATTTATTTGCTCCCTACCTCAAATTAATGTGCCTGTGCTCAGAGATTTGGCATCTATGGCCTCATTCAAAACCAGCAGACCTCAACTCCTCCAAGAAATATTCTTAAAATGACCTCCTACCCAACTCTTTGTTATCTTAGTAATTTTTTCTTAACTTCTACCATTCCAACCCTGCACCTGTTTATTTGTCCCTCGGGGTGATAGTTTTCCCTAGGAGTTATGAGTTTATTCTTTAAAGCCAAACAAACTTGGGTTCAAATCGTAGATTGGCTATTTCTTAGCTTTCTAACTCCAGTGAAATCACCTAATATCTCTGAGCTTCGGTCTGTTCAGCTATAGCAGGGTGATGAATGATGCCTATCAACATGGTTTTTGTAAGAACTGAAGGCTATTTAAGGTTTAGATATATACTAAGCAATCAACAGCAGCTAGTAATACTGGTGTTGCCAATATTAGTTAAAAATTGTAGTCATAATAGGTTTGTTGGTTCTTGTGCCCTGCTATACTCCCTGGTGGGGGAGACTGTCTTCTCTTTCTTATGTTATTATTTCCTTTTCCTTCCCCTCCCCCAACTCTACATCACACTCTCCCCTTTGAGGTATCTTGCAATTAATTCTCTGTGACTCAATGCACAGTGCCTGCTACACAGGATGGCTCCCCTTAGCCACTGTGCCCTAGCTCCATGCACGTCACTGTCACCCACCCAGCTCACAAGCCAGAAATCTGGGTCTTGTTCTGACCCACCATTCTCCCTTACCCCTGCCATATGCAATTCACTAGGCTCTGTTGGTCCACATCCTAAACAGCTCCTGGTTCCCCCCATTCCCCTCCATATCCACTGCCACCATTAGCTGGTGACCTCCACCTCCACCTGAGACCCATCACGGTCTCCTGATTGCCTCTCTCAAGATAACCTGTCTCCCTCACCCCTCTTCACTGCCAGTCAATTCTCTGGCAGTAGAGAGGTCTTCTAAAAACTCAAATGTGCTCATGGGATCCTCTCATGGCTTCCCATTACTCCTAGGGTAAACACATAACTTGTTAACCTGGTTGTTCTAGAATCAGCCTTATTACCTATGTGGGAACCACACTGGTTATATCAGGATCCCTCTTCACATGGGTCGTTTGTTATCTTTTCCTCCAACAAGATCTCCAAAGAAACAAGCCTGGTGCAACACTGCCTCAAAAACAAAGGTAAGCCCTGAACTCTGAAGTAGGAAGGTCTTTTTTTAGTTCAGGACATTGTACATAACTGATACAAAACACTGTGTAAAGACAAGTCTCAGAGAAAAGGGCCAAGCTTGTAAAGTACAAGACAAAGTGATGGATGAAGGAGCTGGGTGCCTAAAAGCACTTCATTTCACTTTTCTAAATGTGCCCTGTCAAAGAGAGGGAATAGACCCAGTAAGGCTTAAGTTAGTGGATGCACAATGAAGTAGAATATTTATCTTCACGCTCTTGAGCTGTAGACCATTCAGCATTAGAAAACACCATCAAGTCTGTCTCCCAACATGCCTGGGGCCCTCAGAGTGGGGAGGATTCTGATTTAATGAGCAACGCACACCATCTGTCAATAGGACTGCTGAGCAGTAATTCAGCAAACAGCAGCTCCCAGACCCCAAGGAGCAGAATGCTTGGGCACCGTTGGGTAAGATGTAGCTGTTGGCTCTGTGCTCAAGAGACCTTACACATACTCTATCTACCCAACTTAGGTGGGATAAGTGAGATCTGCATGTCTTTGTACCCAGCCCAACAATACTACTGACCAAAGCATTTGCCTTAGCATACAACAACTATGGATGGAGGAAAAGAGGAAAACGGGGAGAGTATAATTCATGTATATTCCTACAGAATATGATTTTAAAATTGAAATAACCTAGGAGAATGCATTTTATATCTAAATCGGTGAAAGCAATATAGGGTTTATCCTACTCAATAGTAAAATTATGATCTTTAACCAGAATGGGCCAGAAATCATGCATCCACATGAGGGTTTTCTCCTTTAAAATCAGTCACCTTAGAAAACTATGTAATTCTTTGTTTGCGTTTCCCACAGCTTGTTTTACTTACTAAAATTTGAAGTTCACTTCTCTGGGGACTTTTTCTTTTGCTGATGTGACTCTCTAGGCCTTAACCTACGGCTTGGCACACAAGCAGGCAGAGCAGCAAACACATGCACCCAGGAGTCAGATGACTGGCTCTGACTCCTAGTCAAATCCAGCTCTGTTAGTAGAGCAATGTGAATTTGTCCTTTGTCCTAAGACTCAGTTTCCTCATCTGTAAAATGGGGGTGATAATTGTCCATGACTCATGGGCTTTATATAATTATATGAAAATAAAACAAATAAAATATGTAGTATCATCAGAAGCATGCAACTAGTGTTGACTACTGTTAAGATAGGCATTAATTTTTTTAAAAAAATTAGTTATTCCAATTATGATGTCTTTTTGCATAAATGGTTGGGGATCCTCTTCTGAAATCACTAGGACATCCTAATTCCCATTCTTCAAAACCACCTTAGTACAAGATTTTAGAGGGACTTGATATGTAGAGACAGCTGAAAATTGGTTAAAATTAACCTAGTGTCCATCAGCATCTCAAATGTTAGCTCAAGGTCTCACTCTCTTGTTTGTTTTTGTAACCATAATATCTTTCGCAGTGTGTGGCACATAGCTCCAGTAAATGGTTATTTAATGAATGGAACATTTGCTGAATAAATCATGGAATGAATAAAGTAGGTGAACAAGCTGAATAATCACAAGCAATTACTCAGTTTGTTCACCCAACCTAGCTTCAGGAATCTGTTGGAACACTCTCAACAAATGGACAGATGTACCCTATGAATTGGATGTGGGAAACAATCTTTCTAGCTTTCCTTCCGTGCTGCTGTGCTAGACATTTGTCATGCTTTCTAGTCACCCATCACCTTTTGAATACTTTTTGATGTCTATTAGTTTCCTATTGCTGCTATAACAAATTACTACAAATTTAGTGGCTTTAAACAACACAAATTTACTATCTTAATATTTCTGGAGCTCAGCAGTCTGAAATAGGCCAAGATCAAGGTGTCAAGAAGACTGTGTTCCTTCTTGAGGCCCCAGGAGAAAATCAGTTTCCTTGCCGTTCCAGCCACTGGAGACCTTTAGCATCATGCAGCCTATGGTCCCCTAAGCCTTTCTTTAAAGTATACCACTTCAACCTCTGCTTCTGTTATCACATCTTCTTTATCTGACTCTGATCTTCCTGCCTCTGTCTTATAAGGACCCTTGTGATTATACTGGACTGCCTGGATAATCCAGGAAAATCTCCTCACCTCAAGATCCTTAACTTCATCACATCTGCAAAGTCCCTTTTACCATGTACAGTAACTCATACATAGATTTCCAAGATTAAGATGTGGCCATCTTTGGGGGGCTATTATTCAGCCAATCCAACCAATCCACTGTCTGGAGTATTCCCCGCCTTTAGTGTTCAATCCCTCCTATGCAGAATCCTGAGCTTTGCTTTTGATAAAGCATAGGCATGTGACTGAAGCTGACCGCTCTCAGATGCCAGACTCTTCAGTTCTGATGCTAGTGATCTGAGGAAGGAAATCTGATGGGGCATCCATCTTCTGGTGAGGCTGATGGCAGAAGTGTCCAGCTCTCTGAGCACTAGTGGTGTCTAGACAGAATTTGGCTATCTCTGCCCAGCAGTGGCAAGAGCAGGAGTATTTCCTAGAATGATCCCTTAGTACATTCTTGCAAGTGTACCCTCCAATTCCAATTCTTTGGCCCACCTATAGATTCTGTGAACACCACAAATGTTTTCACAAACATCTTCTCTATGTCTTAGATTTTTGGTTTTTATATCTAGTCCTCAACATCTTCTTTTAAATTAGAACATCAAATTGATTTACATTTCATACTATAATAATAATAAAAAATCTTGTCTGCTTACCTGGGTCTTAAAGAGGTTGTGTTATTTAAAACTAAGGACCCCAGTGGACATAGGCACCTGTCCTATGTTATAAGAAGAACCTGCAGAGAGGCTAATGGAATGGTCCTAGAAAATGGAAACAATGAAGAATATTTTGGGGTGCCTTTTAAGGGCCAAGTACTTAATAAAAAGGCTCTGACGAAATGCAGTGCCATCAAACTAGGGTTTGGTAAACTGCATGGTCCTTTATAATAGCAGGTGTGAGAAGGACAGAAAAAGAACACAATACGTGGCTAGACTCTGAGACTTTGATTTGCACCTCTTCCAAGGTAGATATAATGCTGTTTGGGTGGGGACAGGAAGAGATTTTTATTATTCATGTTGGTCAGCCTGGACATACCCCTCAGTGTTTTTGAAAGCACTTTACTACCATTATTTATTTATATTAAATTAAATAGCCTTGGAAGAGCCAAGGCTCTTTAGTTTAGAAAACAAAAGTACAGCTGGCTCAAGACTGCTTCTCACCCCTGCACTATCTGCACTATCAGCACGCTCACCCAGGGCTCTTAGTTCATCCCTTTGGAGGACGGGGGAATTTGATTTTTCAAAATAACATTTTTCAACCGCTCTGTGAGTCAGTGCCTTCTGCTCGCAGCTAGCAGTTCAAATCCTGACTCTGGCGGTTAGTAGCTGGGTGACATGGGACAGTCATTCTCTGAGCTTCCTTCATCTACCAAGTGCTGACATGACCCCCCCACCCCACCCCGCCCCAAGCAGGTCTGCAGACAAGACCAATAAGTGTACAGTATGGTAGCTGAGCTCAAGTCCTGGATTTAGGCATAGCAGAGTTCAAATCTTAAGTTTACACCTTATCAGCTGTATGCCCTTGTATCAGCAAGTCTACCAATAAAATGGAAGACGGTTATGTGCTCCCTTACAACATTAAACAATTAAATGAGATAATAGATGGAGAGCTCCTTACACCATGTCTGTCAGTTACTAATATTAGAAACACTGAAGTAGTTGTCTGGAATGGATGTTTGTAGTGAGTGAAGAAATTTTCACAAGGAAGAATAAAATCAACTTGTTTTCACACGTCCCTAACCACCACCTTCCTTTAGTCTCTAGTGGTCCAAAATGCTCAGGAAACAGACATTTAAAAGCTGCTACTATTGACAGAGATCAGATCTGCAGTTGCCTGAGTTCAAGGATTGAACTACAGACAGATTGACTCCAAAGGGGCTCAAGGAAATGTGGGGGATGATGGAAATGTTCAGTAGCTTGATGGTGGTGGTGGTTACATAACTGTATTCTTTCCCTAAACTCACCAAACAGTAGATTTGCAATGAGTGCATTTTATACATATTCCACTTCAATAAAGTTTATTTTCATTATTATATCACAGTCACACTAGAACAGGGGTTGGCAAGATTTTTTTTTCTGTGAAGGGGCCAGACAATAAATATTTTAGGCTTTGCAGGTTATAGGCTCTGATACAACTACTCAGCTCTGCTGTTGTCACGCAGAAGCAGCCACAGACAGTAGATAATACATAAATGAATGGGTAGGTATGGCTGGATTTCAGCACAATTTTAGTTATGGACCAAAATTTGGTCCATACTCTTCTTCTTTTGTTTCTTTTTTTTTCTAATTCATTTAAAAATGTAAAGATCATTCTTAGCTCCTGGCCTTATAAAAACAGCCAGCAGGCTAGATTTGCTCTGTGGGCCACTGTTTGCCAAGTCCTGCTCAAGGTCTCTATCAAGCAGCATTCTGAAATCTGTTTTAGCGGCTTCTCAGTGCAAGAGCCATGTCTAAGAGGGCTGGGAATCCAGCTCCTGTGAGTCCCGCGGGATCCTTACCAGAATCTACTCCCTCTGTGGCCAGGTTAAGCCGCTGTTTCTTGATTTCAATTTCCCCAACTGTCCCAGGAGGACAACAACCATCTCCCAGAGCCCAGCAAAACTCATTTAGCTTGTTATTTGGGAGAAAATGCTCTGTCCAAGTGCAGAAACTGATCATGGCTCAGGTTATGTGTCTGGCCTGTCTCAATCAACAGGGGGAAAGGTTTGATTTTTCAGGTTGTCATTCCTAAAATTGCTTGTCTTTCCAGGTGATGTTCTTATTCTGAATATGGTCTGACCTTCACATTCCCTAAAGAGGAGGGTTATTTTTTCAAAGAGCTGGCAGCAGAACTGTACTCTCAGAAAGCTAGCTCTTTCCCTGCCAAGCTGCCATCCCCAGCACAAACCATCCCTTAGGGGAGGGTGGCTTCCCTTCAGAATGTTTGCCTGGGCAAGGCCAGAGCTACTCCAAGCTCCTCTGACAGCAAAGGAAGTTTTACAAATCCAAATCAGCACAAACTAAGAGTTCTTTTTTGGTTTCTGACGTCGTAGGTACTTAAGGAACCCCCTCCGTGGGGTGATCAAGACTGTCAAGACACCCCCAAAAGTCAAGATAATTCTGTAGTTCAAAAGCCTCAAGGCTTTGAAAAATAATTATTTTCATATATAATTTAACTACTCTTTCATATATAATTTCATAGATTTCATATATAATTTAACTAATCTTTTTGAAGAAAATGGATGACCCAGGCACTCTGTTTATTATTCTATCTGTTGGAAACATTCTAATCAATTGTTTGCATTAGGGGTTGCAATTTTTTTCTGTACACAGCCAAACAGTAAACATTTTAGGCATTTCAGGCAATACAGTCTCTGTTGTAGCTACTCAAAGTCTGCTGCTGTGGTATAAAAACAGCCTGAGACAAATGAAAGAATGAGCATGGCTGTGTTCCAAGAAAACTTCGTTTATGATGCTAAGCCAGGTTTGGCTTCCAGGCTACTGTCTGCTGAGCCCTGTCCTAAGTGGTAGTATCTCTAACAGGGACTAGGTAGGAAGAGGTAATAAAACTCAAATCAACAGACACTACTTGGAATATCTGCAAACAATCTTGTAATTATCACTACAGATTGGGGAGTAAAACCTACCCAACCAGCATGCTGTGCTAGGAGCAAGACCACAAAACACAAGTAGCTAGATGTGTCTTGACCACCAGGAGTTTTCCATCTGACAGAGGGAGAAAGACAGGTCAGTAATGAGCAGCACTGGAGACAGGAAGAGCCAGTGGGGTGCAGAGAACCAAGGAGGCCCTTCTAATGTGATGGATAGCTACAACCTTTATAGAGGAGCCCACCACCCCCCACTTCTGAACTTACGAGATGCATATCGTATGGTTCAGGTGGGTGAAAACCAGGTGGGGAAATACAACGAGCAAAGGCACAGGGTATGTATGTGCGAAGTGTGTTTGCAGGATGGAGAGTAAGCAAGCTGGAGCAAAGCTGGAAGGAGAATGAGAGACAACATTTCAGCATCAGTTTTCACAGCGCGTATTCTTCGTAGAATCAGGAGGAGATGTGAAGGTTTCTGAACCTCTACACTCTACAGCAAGGTTCCCTACAAAGCAGGTAACTCAAAGAATCTGCTTCCTCTGCAGAGATGGTGTGGCTGGCTGCAAGCACGTTATGAATGTCATGTTACTAATGGGTCACATTTATTAAGCTAATAAGTTAAGTTACTACATGCCCAATCATGACATCCTAAGTGCTTTACTTTCACATGCCATTTAAAACTTACCAAAAAAAATCACTGAGGCGGTTTTTTTATCCCCATCTTACAGATTAGAAAACAGAGATGTGCAAGAAGTTCATTTATCCCAAGTCTTTCGGCTTGGAAGGGGCAATGTGTGGGTTTAAACATAGGTCTGTCTCAAATAGCTAACCAATCCATTCGAATATATTTCTGTGTTTTAATAGTTAAATGATACATTTTTAAAACCTTATTTCTAAATTGTCTCTTCCAAGTGTTTCCCTACTCAAAAATCCCCAATACTATAATTACATTTCTTATCTTTTCATCTTCCTACTAATTATTTTTTAAGAGCAACAGATTCATAATTAAAGATTTAGAAATTTAAATTCTGTTCGAATTTCATCCAATATGAGTTCACTAATTTAGCATAAAATTGTGATTTTTTCATCAATCCCATATCTATCCATCTACATACATAATTATTTTAATGTAGCTTTTGTCTACATGTTAGGCAGGACTTGCTTTAAAGCATATAAACCGTGTATTTATCTTACATGACTTTTGTTCAATCATAATAGCAGAATAAAATTTCAAATAACTAAAAATGCTTATAAGTAAAGACCTAGAGGAAAACAAACTATTAATAATAGTTGCATTGAGGTTATGTGATTATAGATAATCTGTTTTCTATTCTCTCAATTACTTAAAATTGGGTTATATTAGGGTTATACTTTTAAAATGTAATCATGTAAAAATGTTCTCTAAAAAATATTATGGAACAACACATTGGGGTCTAGTCTAATATGCAATTAATAAAATAACTTCCTGGGCAGCCTGGGTGGCTCAGCGGTTTAGCGCCGCCTTCAGCCCAGGGCCTGATCCTGGCGACCTGGGATTTAGTCCCACATCAGGCTCTTTGCATGGAGCCTGCTTCTCCTTCTGCCTGTGTCTCTGCCTCTCTCTCTCTCTCTCTCTCTCTCTGTGTTTCTCATGAATAAATAAATAAAAATATTTAAAAAAAATAAAATAACTTCCTAATGCAAAAAGGGACTATGTTCTGTGAAGTTTCCATTCCTCCTTACATGTACCTAGAGCTATTAGCTTTCATTAATTCACTGGGCTCTAATATCAGGCTAGCTGCTGTGAGTGTATCTTCAGCTCCTCTAAATTCAATCAATTTAAGAGAAACAGGAGTAGGGGTTTAGTGGATTAGCCACAACAGGCCATTAATCTCCCCATCCTCAGCTGTAATCCAGGCTCTACCAACGTGATTGGGGAAAAAAAAATCTCACAAAAAACCCCAACACTCAGGAAAGCTCCCAAGCTGGCTCCCTAGAGACAAATATGCTTAGGTCACAGTTTGCTTGTCTTTACTTAACATCAGTACAGCATTTTTCATCTGTCCGACTTCTTGTTGGTTTTTCTTTTATGCTTTTTGCTGAAATTCTCAGATCAGATATATTTGAAAGGAAACCATGTTGCAATCCCAGGAATAGATCAGCATTTAATTATCATTTAAAAAATCATTCTCTCAAGTGGCTATAAAACATAAATCAAAACTATCGTTTCAGGTTGCAAATTTGTTTAAAAAAAAAAAAACATGGTTAAGGTTACCATGTGCATAAATTAGTGGTTGGGGAAGCTGGCAAGACTGAATAATGGAGAAGAAAACAGAGTGACCAAATTCCAGTAAGAAATGAGCAAAGGATAGTTTTAGAACATGTAAATATTATATCTCCTATCACAAATGGATTAGAACCTAATACCTCATTTCTTTATGGTTCTGGCCAATCAGCCAACATTTGCTCATGCATCAAGCAAGAAAAACCATGAGCAAGTTTCTGACTCAGGGGATCCCTGGGTGGCGCAGCGGTTTGGCACCTGCCTTTGGCCCAGGGCGCAATCCTGGAGATCTGGGATCGAATCCCACGTCGGGCTCCCAGTGCATGGAGCCTGCTTCTCCCTCTGCCTGTGTCTCTGCCTCTCTCTCTCTCTCTCTCTCTGTGTGACTATCATAAAAAAAAAAATTAAAAAAAATAAATATAAACATTAAAAAAAAAAAGTTTCTGACTCAGGGTTTTGTTTATGCCACCAATCTCAAGGCCAAATATTTACTGGATTCCATGAGATCATATACCTATATGAAGGCCTTGATAAATCTAAACTGTATTTGTAATATGAAAATAATGTGGCATTAAATATATATATTTTTTAGTTATTAAAAAAATGTGGGCTAAACTCGGTAAATTGCCTCTGAAGATCATTTTATGAAAAAGACAGGACTGTCTTCTGTCTTATTACCTTTAAAATATTCCCCAAACATCCTAGCTTCCCCTGGTGAATCAGATTCAACCAACCTCAACTGATTATATGTTATGTGCAGGCATTGTGCTAAACACTTTCACATGAATTGGCTCATTTAATCCCCATGTTTTACATGATATTGCCAAATTCCTTTCCTAATTTTGCCCAACATCTTTTGTTCTTTCAGCTTCAGCCATAACAATACAAAACCATTTATCAAGTGCATTCTATGTGCTAAGCACTATGCTGAGTTTTAAAATTTCAGTCTCTCTTAACTCCAAAGACAAATGTTTTTACTTCCAGTCTACGGAAGAGAATACTAAAGATTAGAGATTTTAAGTAACTTCCCAAGGTCACAAAACACGAGGTGAAATTTTAAGACTCCAATATACAGACCACATGGTTTTCAGTATTTGCTTTGATGAAGTAGTCAATGATAACCACTTGACTCCTTCCAAGGGTCTTACTAGTGAGCTACAAGGTCATCTTACAAGTATAGTTTGGGTTATTCTCGCATCCTACACTTTATCTGATACTTGCCAATCTCAGGAGTCATCTTCCACTCCCCTGCCCACTCACAGTCATGAAAGTTCTTCCTGCAATTTAATCTTGCTGCCTCGACATTTCCAAAACTGAGAAAGTTTAGCATCACAGCAAACTTGTATAACTTCCTGTAAAAGTCTCTTACTATTATAAAATTTCCAAGTTGGAAAGGGACCTAGATATTATCTAGTCTAATACCCTTATTCAAAAGGAAAAAACCGGGGCCCAAGCCAATAAAATAATTTCCCCCAAACCACAGTGCTGGTAGCAGCAAAGCTAACACTAACATCAATGTTTCCTAATTTCCATTCCATTAATCTTTTCTGCCATCCACCTGATTTGCTCTTCCCTGTAATTTACAGAAATATGTTCTTGGAACAATATTTAAGATGTCTCAAAATTCTGGGTTTAGGAAGGTTTTTTTTCCTTGTTCTTAACCATGGTTTCCTGTCTGTCATCTGACTTATTAAGCAAAGTAACATTTTGAAAGACTATTTGGTTTTTGCCTAATAGTTCCTGGGGTGGGCCACTGTTGAAAGGATCTTTGAAAGTTTAATCACTAGTCTATATGCTTGTTTACTTCCTCAAGGAATTCAGGTGTACTCCTGGAGACTTATAAAAAAGTTGCACACTACTAAAGGATGTATTATGGTAAAACCATAAACATTTCATACTGTTTTACCCAGTTATCACAATACTGGGATAATTTTAAAGAAATAGTTCAATAGAAATAAATATCTATACCTCTTTGACATTATCCATAGCAACTTCCTTCTAGATATGTCTCCTGAGGCAAGGGAAATAAAAGCAAAAATAAACTATTGGAACTTAATCAAAACAAAAAGCTTCTATGCAGCAAAAGAAATAATTAGCAACACTAAAAGGCGACCTACAGAATTGGAGAAGATATTTGCAAATGACGTATCTGATTAGTGTCCAAAATACATAAAGAACTTATAAAATTCCATACCCAAAATCAAATAATCCAATTAAAAAATGGGCAGAAGGCACGATTACACATTTTTTCCAGGGAAGACATACAGATGGCCAACAGACACATGAAAAGATGCTCAACATCACTAATCATCAAGGAAATACAAATCAAAACCACAGTAAGATACACCAGTCAGAACAACTAAAATAAAAAACACAAGGAACAACAAGTATTGGTGAGGATGTGGAGTTAACATAGCCCTCTTGCACTGTTGGTGGGATTGCAAACTGTTGCAGGCACTCCGGAAAACACTATGAAGTTTTCTCAAAAAGTTAAAAAAAAAAAAAAAGAATCCAGCAAATGCACTACCATTACCCAAGAATACAAAAATACTAATTCAAATGGATGCATGCACCCTGATATTTATAGCAGTATGATCTACAATTACAGAAACAACCCAAGTGTCCACTGGCTGATGAATAGACAAAGAAGGTAAGTGTGTATATACATATACACATATATACAATATATCCAAGAATATATATATTTCATTATATATAATGGAATATTACTTGGCCATCAAAAAGAATGAAATCTTGCCATTTGCAACAATTTGGATAGACCTAGAGAGTACTATGCTCAGCAGAATAAGTCAGTCAGAGAAAGACAAATACCATATGATTTCACTCATATATGAAACTTAGAAAACAAAACAAATGAGTAAAGGGGGGAAAAAAGAGAGAGAAAAGCAAACTAAAAAACAGACTCTTCACTATAAAGAACAAACTGATGGTTACCAGAGGGAAAGTGGGTGGGAGGATGGGTGGAATAGGTGATGGGGATGAAGGAGTACACTTATTGTGATGAGCACCGGGTGTAGTGTGGAAGTGTTGAATCACTATAGTGTACATCTGAAACTAATATCCCGGGATCCCTGGGTGGCGCAGCGGTTTGGCGCCTGCCTTTGGCCCAGGGCGCGATCCTGGAGACCCGGGATCGAATCCCACGTCAGGCTCCCGGTGCATGGAGCCTGCTTCTCCCTCTGCCTGTGTCTCTGCCTCTCTCTCTCACTGCGTGCCTATCATAAATAAATAAAATAAAATTTAAAAAAAAAAAAATTTTGAAACTAATATCCCAGCATATGCTAACTGGAATTTAAATAAGAACTTAAAAAAATAAATATTTACAGACAAAAAAACATATACCCCCAAAAATGGCAAAAGCTAGAAACACAGTTCTCAAAAGTGGGAAAAAGATAAATGTAAATGATGGTATTTTCGATGAATAAATTATATGGAACTATTACAAAGTCATGAACAATAAGGTGGCAGATACCAACTAATAGTTCATCAAACCATTTTCCCTCAACAACTCAACAAGTCTAGCCTACGATTCCCAAGCTCTTCTGCAATAAGAGGTGGTCATGTGACTGAAAGCGATGTGCACAGCTTTCCCGCTTGGTCCATAAAATCTCTCTCATGATCCTACTCCATATGCTTTTTCCCCATCTGCTGGAGAAACACTGGAAGGGACAACACTGGGAGCCCTATTTGGAAGAGAACAGAGCCTCCATCAGCCTTGAGACTTCCAAGTCACTATAAAGACAAGATTCCTTCCCTTTTACTACTCCGTCTTCACCATGCCCTTATATACCTTACACACACACACACACACACACACATGCATACACGTGCACGCACACACACATGCATTGACACCAATGAACAATTAATGTGAGCAGGAAGTAAGCTTCTACTGTGTTAGGCCATCAAGATTTCGCTATCACAAAGTCTGGGATTTCTTGAGCTGACATAACTAGGAAGTAACAGGGAAAAATACTTGATACAGTGTAAAGTTAAAAAAAAAGAAAAAGAATAAAGATTTAAGGCTGAAAAGATGTTGGAACTGCAAACTTTGGCAAATAAAAATCCAGTCTATAAGAAATGTTTGTTTTCCTCAATTTCCTTTGATACTGTGATTGAGCATTAAAATAAACCCACTGACTTCCAGCATCACTCCTGTGTGCAGCGCCCAAACACCCACATATGCAGTCCCCAACTCGCAAGGAGCACTGATCAAGGAGGAGCATTTCACTTGAACAAACCTTCAGCCTGAATGGCAAATGCACAGATACAACTCTTCATTCATTCATTTGTTCAACAGCTCCTGCCTTTAGATAGGATACAAGACTTTACCTGGCTCAGCCAAGCTGCCATTTCAGCAGTCATAATAGGAGAGGGAAAAAATAAAGGGTGCCACCAACTCATGCACTTAAAATGCATAGGAGTCTCATTTAGCCACAACACAGCACTTCAAAGACACAGGTCAAAAAGCCGCCAAGAACTTCTTCACCACAGTGGAAAAACAGGGATGGAGCTTGTTACAGAGACACAAAAAATAATGACTTCCCTACTTTATATTTCGTTTGGCAGGTGTTAGAGCCCCTGGGACTTATTGCTGGTATCATCATGGTGATCCTAAGAGTCAGCCATCCAGTGACACTCCTATTCACACTGGGGCTATCCAACAGGAATGCGTTACTCGCAGATGCCTCACTTTCTGTTAGTATCATTGCCATGTATGTATGGAGAAGATAAAGGTAGGAGCCTTTTTTCTGTAAGCTCCCCTTATTTCTGTCTGTAATTAAATCAACAAGCAAACTAACAACAAACCATCCAACTGAGCATTTCCCCACAGCTGTAGAGAAGACCTAGAAGATTATAGGCAGAATGCACAGCCGGGAAGAGCAAATTTCTAATATCCCTTCAATTTCTAGGGCCTAGAGTCTCCCCACTGGTATGAACTACTGGGCAACACCACAGTTCTGTTGCAGAAGGCCAGAGGGAGAAGTCAAATTCTCTGACACAAGATTGAAAATACCTTAAGAATCAGAGTCCAGAAAAGCGTGGGTGGGCTTTTTTGCTAAAGCACTCTGGAGCAATGCTATGGGACAGGGAGCTTTCTCAAGTGCCAGCTTCTCAAGCTGGAATCCAACAACAAGAAAGTGCCATATCCTAAGTGATGTCCTTTAATAGGAACGAGATGACATGGAAAAGGAACAACAATGCATCCCCTTATCCTCAGTCGTCCTGGTTCAAGTCTCACAGTGTGGAATCACAGAACACAAAGAAGCCAAAATACATTTTTTTTCAAAATACATTTTAAACAACTCCAAGTGCCTCAACTAACACTGAGCTTGTCAAATGCAGATATGAGTTGAGTCTGAGAAGGAAATAGAAAGCTATCGAATATGTTGCTCCCGGGAAAGTTCCAGTTCTCTCTGACTCTGCATGCTCAAAGAACTCCATGGGGTAGAAGTTAAAGGGCAGCTAACAGATCTTCTTCCTTGCCCTCCCTCCTGGCCTCAAATCTTGTCTTCCATTCTCCCATGAAAGCCATTCTAAACCACTTCTTGTTATTCATTTCTGTATTAATTCAGTCATTCATTATTGAGTATGTACTAAATGAAAGGCACTGGTTAGAGCAATGGGGAAAAAACCCACAATATTTATGTGTCACCTACTATACTATACATTCTACAAGGACAAAGATCGTGGCTGCTTTACTCACTACAGTTGCCTGGTCCAGCACCTCCCTCAAAGGAGGCATTCATTAGCATTTGATGAAGAAATGACCTGGCGTGGTAAACACTAGGGGTAGGGGGCAGGGCCCTCCCACAGATATATCACTTTAGATATTCATTTCAAGAATCCTGTGGGAGTATTTATTATTATCCCAACCTCACGGAGGAAGAATGGCCTCTTTCACTCAGTAAGTGCTGCCATCAAAATTGTTTTCTTTGAGGGTGACAGGTAGCTGTGTGTGGTAGGAAGAGGGGCCAGCGGAAGGGGAATATGTTGACTCATATCCTTCAGTAAATGTGTTTATTCCAATGCTGGCATTGCTGCCAAATGTGTTGTGAGACCAGCAGGACTTGGCTCTGGAAAACTCACCAGAAAGTCACAGGCTTCATTTCCTATTGCCAGCCCCTTCAGCCACTGGCCATGAAGTATTGGACAAAGTTAAAGATTAATTCTGCATTTGCTGTGACAAAGGTCACACCTCTCCCAGATGAGGAGGAAAAGGCATTTGTAGGCTGTCTCCTTCACAGCCACTGACAATCCCTCTGCCGCCATCCTGATGGTACCTTCATGCAAATGTAATCAAACCCAAACACTGGCTCTCCCATTACCACACTAATCTCGTTAATAAACAGCAGTTACGGTTTTGTTGTCAATGTACTCTCTGACCATCTCTTACCACTCACAGTTCCCCACCCCAATCCCTGATTGATGTAAACCCTCTCAAGTTTTGTTTAGGGTTCCATGAGACAAAAACTGAAAAAAGTTATAGGAAAGACTCAATTATCAAAGAGAAGAAGAAAATTGGCATACTGCAAACTCCAGGGTCAGTCCGTAGGGTTCTGTCTTTTTCCTAGTGTTTAAAAAATGGGGACTAAGTAAGGGGATAAATCCTGTAATGCATATCTGGATTAGTTCAAAAGTTTCTGGGAAGCCACCTGGAACTAGAGGTAACACTGGAAAAGAACCAGTGATCTGGGCCAAAAGAAGCATAGCTGGACCTGAGCCCAAAACTTTAACCCTGACTCATCTGCTTCCAATAAAGTGAAAGACGTAGCAAGAGCTACTTCTTGGGCCTTTAAAGGCCTTCCCTGAACAGAGAGGTGCAAGGGTGGTTTTTATCAACAATGTATGTATGCAATATGTTACTGTTGTTAGAATCTTATCTCCCCAACCTCCTCGATCTCAATCTAATCCATCACACCCCACTCTCTAGGGGTTGCCATACTGACCTCTTGACAGCCTCCTGAATTCATGTTTGTCTTATCTAGTGGTCCTGTCTTTGCAAAAGTTCTTTCTTGTGATCACGGCCCCCACACTCCACCCCCAACCCTGTCATGCTTCTCCTGGTCAATCAGCAAAAATCCTCCCCCTCTCAAGACTCAGCCCAGGCATCTTATAACTCTATGTTCCTCCCTCCCTCCCATCTCTGGAATGAATAAGACGTCCCTTCTCAATACTTATAGGATTCTGCTGTCACTACTAATATTTTTCAAATTAGTCTCTTACTAGATTGTGAATTGCTGGAGGGAAAGGTCCATGTCTGACTCATTCCTGTTGGATCCCCATGACCTTAGTATAGTGCACCCTCCATACATCCTGAATGATTAAGTGGACAAAGGAAGACATTTTATTTTAGGTCTCTACACTTGATCTATTGTAACTGGACCTTCGAGAGGATAAAATGGGTATATAATTTAGTGGGCCATGAGTACACTCTCCCAAGTGAACGTGGAGTCTATTGGAAAGACGAGTGCAGAGTAGAATAAGGTAAAACTGCTGTAACATGCTTTGCAGTGCTTCAAGCATCTGCTGCATGTCAACTAGGACATCTATTACTTGGTGCACAATCTTCATGGCACAAAAGCATGCATAGATGATTCATCTCTGTTAGCCTTTGTCTAATGTTAAAGACATTACTATTAATGTTATGGTCGTTATTCAAGTACAAAATTGGAGACATTTGCATTTGCTTCACATGAAAATACCAAATCTCAAAGATTAGGGTAAATCAGGTCCATAACAGATAGGACAACTGACTTTTTTTTTTTTTTTTCAAGGTCTGTCACTCAGAATGTTCCATAATGGCCTAATTAATCTATTAGACCAGTATTTTTAAAATGGGTTTTGTGAGCAAGAATAAAGGCTGACAAGAAGACAAGGAACTGGTTTTCTAAATTATTGCTTATTGCATTCAGAGTTTTAAAAGAATTCCACATAAACCTTTTTTAATGTCATTTTCCTAACCTTCACCTTAGCTCCTCATATCATAACTAAAAGATAAAGTCTAAACTTCTGTTCCTAGCTAACAAAACCCTCCACACTGGCCCCAGATTATTCTTCCAGTCCTGTCTCCAGTCATTTATTCCAGCCCAGCCACTCCATATCCACTCCATATGTCCAATCATCCAACTTCTGATCCTTGATTTTTTTTCATTCCTTGTCTATCAACCTACTATTCTTGCTTCATGGTATGTCTTTTTTTTTTTTTTATGTTCTTTTGAAACCTCAGGTATTCCTCCAACCTTGTTCAAATGCCTTTTCCTCTATGAATCCCTTCTCTTCCCCACTTGTATCCACTTCTATCCCCTGACATGTACCATCTTAGAAAAACCAAGGACCAGGTGTTCATTTTTGTGATTCCTATGCCTGATACATAGTTAGCTGGCAATACTATTTTGTTGAACCCTAAAGAAATGACTGAATTATTTATTGGAATTTATAAGAACAGGTCTGAAGTGTCAATAAGGAAAGTTACTGATGACAATGATGGTGATGATTTTATGAGAGTAGCTCTCATTCACTGAGTTGACTACTACTACATGTCAGGTGCCATGGGGGCATCTTATGTATATTTTCTCCAATCCTCACTTTGCAGATTTTATAGAGGCATAGGGAAGTTAAAGAACTTGTCTAAGGGGGTGCCTGGGTGGCTCAGTGGTTGAGCTTCTGCCTTTGGCTCAGGTCATGATCCCTGGGTCCTGGAATTGAGTCCCACATGGGGCTCCCCACAGGGAGCCTGCTTCTCCCTCTGCCTATGTCTCTGCCTCTCTCTGTGTCTCTCATGAATAAATAAATAAAATCTTTTTTTTAATAAATAAAACCTTTAAAAAAATAACTCCTCTAAGACCCCACAGAGGGAGAAAATGCCCAAGGGAGGGATATTATGTACAGGCCTATCTTGATTCCAAAGCCCATGCTCACTCTCATATGATATGTTCGATTTGACCCATGGTAAATGTATTCCAGGTATCATGTTAGCATTTTACAGATGCTCCTTACAATTACCCTGTAGGATCAACACCCTTAGGAAGTAAGTATCATCTCCATTTTACAGATGAGAAAGTTGAAGTGTCCCCCAAAACCCAACCATCTACAATCCCAGTAGCCTACAAACTATGCAAAGTACCGCAGTAGCTAGAAACTTGCAACACAAATTTAAAACCCAAATAAATATTAGGATTTCAAACAAGTTCAATCCATTGAACGCATGCAAAGATCCACAAAAAAAAAAAATTAAAATCACCGTAAAATTAAATACCTGAAGACACTCCATACTCTCAACTCAACAGCTCCTAACGTGGAGTCATCCCAACTTGCCAGTGTCATAAAGTGAACCTTTTATTCCAATTGGGACTGTCTTCCCTGTATGTCACTGATTCCTATCCCTCTTCTTTGGATGATGTAGTCCTTCTATCTCTTCTCTCCAAAACCCCAACATCTATCCAATATCCTCCTTTTCCTTCACATCTGGACTTCTCTTCTGTAGCATGTATGTCATTTACAAAACAATAAGGCATTTTTCTTGTTTCATATCACTATACCTATTGTGTATTACAACTTTGCTGTCATATCTTAACTATTAAGCATTATTCATACTATTTTACCTCACTCTACATTATTTGTATCTCAACTTTGAGTTTGTAACTATACCTTAAGCATGGATCATTCCATAATGTAGTAAAGACACAAATACTCTACATTTGCACCAAGAACATTCAGGATCTCCCTCTGTAGTTTCCCTCAGCAATTCACTGAAATGGGCAAAGACATTACCGTTTTTATTTTACAGATGAGGAAACTAAGATTCTAAGAGGCTAAAGGAATCACCCAAAGAGGTAATTAAGCAAGTAGTTTGACTGCAGGGTGGGTCTTCTAACTTCCATATTCCTTCTACAAAGGCTTGCCACCATACATATTTATGATGCCTGGATCTCTTCCTGACCTAAATCCTAGGTCCAAATATGTAATGCTTAATCAAGGTGAAAAGTTGAGGTATTAGGGACTGATGTAGGTCTAGGATGGAAATCAAACTTCCCCTCCACCCTGAGAAAACTGACATCTCCACATTGACATCTCTCTTTATTCCAGGGATTTTATATTACTCAGATGGACGAAAAAATCCCATCTATGATGACGGTATCTGTCAGTGACTGGGCTATATGACATCGCATGGCAAACTGCATTTAAAGAAAGCACACCACCAATGAGATCATCAGATAAGTAGTCTTTGCTGGGATGAGGGCTCTTTTTTTATTCAAAGGAATGTTCTCCTTCAAGTCCTATTGACAGTATATGTAGTTTGCCATCTTGGAAGCACTTTAAAGCTGGGTTAATACAGAGTTTACAAGCAGAAAGAAGAACATTGTGTTGCTCCCCAAGGTAATAAGTACTATGTTGTTCCCAGGTGATTTATTAAACTTTCCAAGCCTCACCTCAGTACTGGGCTCACAGAGATAAAGTGGGTTTTACTCATAATACTCACCAAAGCCCAATGCTACCAGTCTCATTTATATGAGAAGGAAAATTAAGAGACAGTTCAAAGTTGTTAAGCCAAGGCCTCCTTGAAAGTAGGATCCATGCTCAATGTTATAAAATGTGCTTGCTCATGATTTTTTGTTTTGCTTTTAAACAAGTTGAAAGTGAAGATGGTAAAGGCTGTTCTTTTATGGCTTCACAAACCTGTGAAATGCCTGATTTGTAGGGGAAAAATTATATAAATGCAAGCTTCCTATGCCTCAGATATTGTGCGAAGTGAAAAACAAAACACGTTATCTCATTTAATCCATGTAACAAAAGTATGAGGTATGTGCTATTATCCCCTTTCTATGTGTAAAGACACCGAAGTGAAACCATTTTAATTTTCCAATTAGGAAAACAATGTATGAAATATTCCTTGCTTATAGGGATTGCTGATCATAATATGCTGGTGGCAAACCTGGGCAATAGTCTCAGCTGTTTGATGGATAGTCATACACAACTCAAATGCTACCTTATTTCTAGTACTGAACTGTAATCACCCTAAACTTCCACTTCCAAACTAAGACTCTCATCTATTTAACATAACTCATTCGTTCAATCCGGAGACATCACTAAAAAAAATACTGAATAAAAACATTCAAAAGAAATCTTGAGCCAAAAGGAAATGATATATTGAATTCTGACTCAGTTAGACCTGGATGTGAATCCTGCATGCTGAAGCACTGTGGGCTTTGGCTGCCTCAGCTTTAAAGTATCCTACAGACTCTAAGAAGAGATGAATTAAAATATGTGCAATGTTATATAATATATATGAAAGCAACATATAATTTTAATTGCTATTGCTCTTATTATTATGAATAAAGTAACAAAGAAGCGAAGTGACATAGAGGCAAATAGGATGTGTTGTGGAAATTAAATCAGACAGCTGTCTTTGGACCAGGAAATTCTCTCCTGGCACAGCTAAGCATTCAGTCTCGCTGATCTGAGCTGCTTTTGTAAGAATGGAATGGTGCTCTAGCTAGCACAGGGAAAAATCATCCTGGTTTTCCCTCTCTCTCTCTCTCTCTCTCTCTCTCTCCCCCTCCCTCCCTCCCTCTCTCTCTCCCTCCCTCTCGCTCTCCTTCTCTCCTCTTCACAGATCTTGGCTGCCTTACACTTTCGGCAAAATGACATCTGAATCTGATGTGGAACAGAAGAACTCCCAGATCATGGCATTCCCTCTTAAACCTAGCTGTGCTGTCCTTAAGTAGCCAAAATGGATACGATCTCGCAAATGGAAGGCACACATGCTACATCCCCAACAGTTAAGTGTGGTCAAGCTGACCCCCAGTCCTATATGCTGACAGCTTCATCACAACCAAAGGATTAGTTCAGAGCCATCAAACATACCAAGGCCAGGGCTCTGTATTTTAAGAAATATATCCACACAGACCCAAGGAGAAAAAGCTTTGGATACACTTAATTTGCAGCATGGGGAGGGGTAAGGGTAGGAATCCTTGATTAACAAAACACTAAGCCACAAAGCACCAGAGCATTCCTGAAAGCCTATGCTACCAAGTGAAATTCAGTCACTAGAGGCCAGATCTACCGCCAAAATTTTCCTTCTGCAAAATGTTTACACTGCAGACTTTTGCTGACCTTTTCCAGTAATGAAGTCAACCCTTCCAATGCATCAATCACTGATGCCTGGTAACTCAGGAAGAATTAGTACCCATTTACCAGGGAGGGTAATTCATCCCAAGATGGAAGAGAGGTGCTTTGTTTTTTAATTTTTTTTAATTTAAGATTTAGTAGGTTCTATGATCACAGGGTTATGTTCCTTTTGGTAAAGCTCAGTTGTGAGTAAATTAAAACTGCAAATCACAGAAACAGAAATGAAAGACCCACTAAACTCTCCCTGAGCCACAATTATTCAACCTTAGTGCACTGCATAACTACACCTCTTAAGGCTGCTTGATGGGGAAAAAAGTCCCCCAAATTGTGGCAACTATGAATCGCAGTTATATTACTAATCAGAATTAATACATGGATATCACTGAATGAGTAGTTGTTTTAGGAGGGTGGCCACCTTGGCCCTGGACAAAGAACAGCCTTTGAAAATTAAGTTTATGGATGTGTAAATGCAGAGTACATAATGTTGCAACTCTGCCTAAATGTTTTCATAAAGTGCAAATTAATGCAGAGCCTAACTAGGCATTTGGAACGCTAACCTAGTTTTCTGTGTTTAGCTAATAGCTAGCAATTTTGCTTACACTTTTATCCTCTCATTACATGGCAATGATGATTATTTAGTAAATACATGTGAAAGGCCACATACTCTACAGCACCTCTTCTGGGTTAGAAATAACCCCCTCCTAAGACTTATGTTTATATAGTTTAGTTACTGATACACCAAATCAAGTATAGCTGGGATAAGGAGACCACTGCCTCTTTTGGAGACTAAGAACAGACTCATTCTCACATGGTTCCCCTGTGATGACCTGGCCACAGGCAGGAGAGGGACTGGGGACAAGGAAATTGGGCCAGGGTGTCCAGAGCTTCAATGAATGTTAACCCTTTGTTAATCTTGAAGGGACTTAGCTGGCTTGTCTGCTTTGCCAATTATTTATGATGGTGGAGAGAGATAGGGGAGGGCTATTTTCTAACTAGTGAAATATTATGAAACAAGAGATAGTTTGGGACGCCTGGGTGGCTCAGCGGTTGAGCGCCTGCCTTCGACCCACGGTGCGATTCTGGAGTCCCGGGATGGAGCCCCACATCGGGCCCCCTGCATAGAGCCTGCTTCTCTCTCTGCTGTGTCTCCGCCTCTCTCTCTCTCTCTCTGTGCCTCTCATGAATAAATAAAATCTTAAAAAAAAAAAAGAGAGAGAGAGTTTGAAACAGACACAGAGAAGAGAAATATGTAAAATGTGCTCCTGTAGGATACTATCCAGCCACTCCTACTAGACATATGATTGATAGCAACCATTATAAGTCACCTGAAAATTTTTCTTCTCAGATGCAGGATAGGGTAAAATAGGTCCCACTAGAAGATTTGGGGGTGGTCCTAAGGTACTTTTTATTGTCTCTCAAGTATACAATGTACCTCTGAAATATTTCCAAGGCAAAATTCTTAGCTGGGTGGCCAAGTCCCAAACAGAATGATTTTGAATACACGATTCCCCGTTCCTGCCCTAAGAGGACAAAGTTGAAACTGAACAGTGGTATTTGGAAGTAGGTCCAGGGTCAGCATAGACAAGGATTTTTAACATCCAGAACCCTCTCGGGCTTTGGGGGTAGGAACTGGCCCAGCTGAAGGAGGAGGCAGGAAACAGGGCCCTTCACCCCAATGCTGCTGCTCCTCTGTGCCTACTCACAGGGGCAAGGTTCCTGTTCTCTTCTGCTGACTTCCTGGGAAGTTGGCTGCGACCCAAATTCTGCAGAGGGAATGCAGGCACAGGGGACCACTGCAAATGGGTCCTACCCTGGGCACCTTAATGGCAGGTATGAGGGGAAACCGGTAAGACACGGTCTGTGGGAGGAGCCACTGCACTGAACCTGGAAATACTGCTGATCCTGGGGCTTTTTCTCATGGCTCCCCCTGCACCAACAAACACACTGCCTGGACATCAGACACCCCTGCAACACGCAGACACAGGCACAGGCAGACACAAGCCCTACCCCATCCACCAAGTAGCTCCTGAAACCACAGACCGGCGCAAGTAGCCTGGGGTCAGTGAGTCTGAGCTAGCACCTCTTTGCCTCTGGGAAGAAGAAAGGCTACAACCTAGGGTGCTATTTATGATTTGTGTTGTTGCAGGCCGGTTTTGCCTTTACTTGCTGCGGAGCAGGGCGTGCTAGCATGTTTCAGACCATAAAGACCAGTCCTGATGTGCTTGGGCAAGGCCGGGGAGGATCTCCACGTCCCTTTGGTCCCTGCTGGGGGCACTCTCTAGTCCCGCATCCTCCCGCAGTCTCTTGAAAGCGCCCAGATAGCAGGGCAGGGCTCTGCGTCCATCTTGCCAGCCAGGAACCGCGGAGTTTGGGAACTTTGAAAGCCAGGGGGTGGGGGTGGGGGTGGGGGTGGGGGTTGGCCAAGGCTCAGATTTCCCGGCCAGAGTTCTCAGCCAGGTAAGCAGTTGAAAATTAACACCCATCTGCCTCTTCTTTCTTATCCCTGCCCCTTCAATGTTCCAGGACTCCATACAGACACTAACCACAACACAGACACACAGACACACAGACACACAGACACACAGGAGCGCGCACACACACACACACGCGCACACACACGCACACCCTCGGGCTTAGGCTTTTAGTTCTGAAGGCAGCAAACCCAAAGAGCTGCGAGGGTCTCTGCCACCAGCCCCTTCCCCTCCCGCCCCGCCAGGCTACTTGACAGTCTACACACAATAAAACCCCACACATCCCAAACAGCACAACGGAACCCAAGCCCGCCGGTGACTCCAGCGCGTCCCATACCTGATATGCAGACGATGAAATTGGCTTGAAGAAGAAAAAGCACCTCCCAGACTATTTCCATCCTCTGATTCTCATTCCAAGTGCATCACTCGACGGGAAAACAGGGGGGGAAGGGGAGGGCCCGACACGGCACACACACATACAAACGCGCACACGCTTGGAGCGAGCGCACACTCGCACCCCCGCCCGGCAGCCGGCCAGGGACAGTCACCCCCAAGATCAATATCGCAGTTTGAACTGTTCCGGCAAGTCTCCCCTCGGGCTCGACGGACGTGCGCCCCAGGTGTGCTGACACATGTCCGGTGCCTCGCTGCCCCGGAGGTCTCCGCGGTCGCCGGTCCCTGCTCCTCTCCCGAGGGGCGGAAACGGCACCGGCAGCGGCGGCGGCGGCAGCCACCTGAAGCCACCAGCGCCGGGCTCTTCCTGCAGAAACGAGACCCCGAGCCGCCTGGCGCCCCAAGACGACATAGACGACAGCCCCCCGCCGGGCCGCGCCGCACAGGTCCGGGCCCCCGGCGCTCGCAGCTCGCTCGCTCGCTACGCCCAGGCAGTCGGCGGCAAGTTGCCCTCGAAGTCCGCCCCCCTCACCGGGGCATGGTCGCAGGCTGGCTGCCGCGCTCCGGGGCCGCTCTCCTCCTGCTGCCGGGGCGCGGGGGGGGAGACGACACCGCAGACAGGGGGACAGAAAGAGAGAGGCAGGAATTATTGCCCGAAACCGCCGGCAGCCTCCGCGCCCCTCCCTGCTCCCCAAGTCCGCGCGCCGCCCGCCGCCTGCGAGCCCCGCTCGGGAGGCGCGTGCAGGGCGCCGAGCGCCCGAGGCGGGGGCCGGGGACCCGGGCGCGGCGGGGGCCCGCGGGCTCCCCACGTCGCGCGCGCGCCTCCCGGTCCTCCGCTATTTTCCTGGGCTCCCCGGAACCCCCCGCTGCCTCGCTTCCATCGCCCGCAACTAGCGCCAACGCCGCCGCCGCCGCCGCGATTTTCCGCAATGCAACTGCAGGGGTCGTTATTTCCTCGCCTACGGAGCCCGACGCTGCCCGATTCGGAGGGGAGGGGGGGGGAGGAGGGCAGGTGGGGGCGGGGGCGGGGGCGGGGGCGGCCCGGCCAGGTGAGCGTCCCCCCCCCCCCCAGCCGCCGCCGCCGCCGCCAGCCCCCGCGGCAGCCCCGCCGCCCGGCGCCCGGGGGCGGAGGCAGGAGGCCGGGCCGGGGAGCCGAGGCTGAGCGCGGCCAGAAGGGGGAGGCGAGCGCTGGGCGTCGGAGCTGCGGCCAGCCTGGGGCGCCTGGGCCCCGGCCGCTCGGTCGCCCCCCGGGATTGGGGAGTTTCTCATCTCCTCGGAAAGAACTTCGCGCCAGCCGCTCGGGCGCGGGGAACCGGGGAACCGGGGGGGGGGGGGGCCAGCCGGGGCGCTGTGCCGCGCTCTCCCGCTGCTGCGGAATAGTGGGGATTTTTTTTTTTTTTTTGCATAATTCATTCCCTGCCCTCTCCCTGTCGTCCCCCTCCTGCCCCCCTCCTCCTCCCCCCTTCCTCTCCGGCGCCCGCACACTACTTACCCCAGAGTTCTCCTCTCTGCGCGCTCCGAGACCCGGTGCGACTCTCGCCCGCGAGTCCCTCACCTCCCTCCTCCCCGAAGGGGGGAAAACCGTCTTTCCAAGTCCGGGTGCGAGCAGTGGCCGCCGCCAACTGCGCCCCTGCTCAGCTCCGGGCGGGTCCGAGACTACTGGAAACCCGGACTTTCGGGGAGCGGGCGTCCCTTCTTTTCGGTCTTTTATTCTGTGTTTCTTTCGGGGAAGCTCAAGTGCTTTGGAGGCTTTTGCTGGGCTCCAGAATACTCTCTGCCAGCGACACTCAGCAGCTTCCACGGAAGGAGATTCCCCCACCGGCTCCGCGCGCGCGCGCGCACACGCCCAGCGCGCGGCTCTCCGAGGCCCCGGGGGAAGGTGGGGGCGGCGTGAGCACCACCCACCGCGGCGGCAGAGGCCCAGGCCCAGGCCGGAGGCCGCGGGCGCGCAGAGCCGCTCGCCGCGACCCGGGCAAGGGCGCGCGCGCGGGCAGCCGCTTGGAATGCAGATGCGGGAAACTGGGAGGAAACCTTGCGCTCGGGACCGTTCGCCCGAGAAGAGGGCTGGGAGCAAGAGAAGGAAAGAAGAACCGCGGCAACATTTGCATTGCCTCTGTCGCCGCCGCCGCGCCTCGAGAGATCCCCAGACCTACCTCTTTGCGAGTGCTGAAGGAGAGGAGGGTAAGGGAGGGGAATCCCTGGAAAGATCTCGGGTTTCTCGGCGCGCTTGTCCGGGTTGCCGACTGTGACGTTTGGAGATTTTGCACAAGCGCGGATGGACACACATAATAACAAATACAAACACACACGAAAGCCGCAGGGGAATTTTTTTTTTTTTTACACTTTTTTTATTTCTGGTGTCTCGAATCCATTTCAGTGTGAGTCTCGGTCCAATGAACGCAGGAAGGCTAGATAAGTGGAGAGGGAAGAGGAAAGAGGGTACCACCGTTCATGCGCACAGAGTCCATTTAGTGAGGCTGCCAGGCTGCGTGGCATCTGCTGGGGCAGGGCTTGGAGCCAAAAGGAGTAACGCTGCGGCGCACCCAGGCTTCTTGAACTGACTCCAGCTGCCCGGGAGTCTGGCGGGTCTTTTTTGCAGAGTGGCGGGAGAGGGGGTGGAGGTGGGAGGAAGCCAAGCCCAACAGCCTGAGCGTCTTGGGTTGGGCAGACTTGGGGAGCTGTGTTGTCCTGACGCCTCTGGGGATTGAGAAGGAGAAGCACCGGCGGACTTGCTTTAACAAGGAGGTGTGGCCAAGGGATCTGGTCTCCGCAGACGGCCAAGGACTCCAGGTGGTCAGCGCCTTAAGAGATCTGGGCCCAGAGGAAGAAAGTCCCAAGACTCTGACGCGGGGAGCTTTTGAGGCTCTCTCCGCAGGCGAGTCCTTGAGACCTCAGAACATTTAAAGAATCTAAGGGAGTGAGCATTAGCCCCTTTGGGAAATATACGCGTGACGTTTGTCACCGCGCCTTGAAAGTAGACCGCGCGAAAGGGATTTTTGAAGGGAAAGAAAAGAAAAAGAAAAAGCAGTTTGCTTCAGATGAAGAAATCCCACCCTAGCCAGGGTTTGGAAACATGAACAGTGATCGACCTTCTGCACTTGGGAGTGGAATTTGCTGCCAGCAGGAGAGCTGTCTCTGGAAGCAAGAAGCAGGGTGCCTGGATTTTTATACCAAGACCCATTTATTTATTAATGAATTATGCATACATTAAGCGAGTACCTTATATGTCGAAGCTATGTGGCAAGATGCTGGAGTTTTGTCATTGAAAAATCCATAATCCATTCTTTCAGAATGCTCACAGATCATATTTTCTGCTACATTTTGCCTTAAAAGCCAATGCCAGTAAGATGATACTTACTTAATTTTCCCCTTTTCAACTTGGGCACTGACCTTTTGCACTCTCAAGGAATATTTAATCTATGCTCTGCCACCAGGTCCTTTCAGGAAAAAAAAAATCAATTCATATGATAGTATTTAAGTAAAAACAGTGGCCTGCATTGATTTTTGCTACATGTCATGCATTGCCAAATCTCTTATGTGAATTATCTTTACATCTATATGAGTGAAATCTCATTATTGCTTCCATTTTACAGATGATGGAAACAGAGCCCCAGACTAGTTATTTGCCCAAGGTGTCACGGTCACTAGTTGGTAGTGTAGAGATCAGAGCCAGGCATTTCACACCCAGAGGACATGCCACTCCATCTCCCTTCCTGCTCTGCAAAATGAAAAGTATCATCTTGGGGAGGTTATTTTGTTTTGAGGTAAAGCAGAAGTCCACATGTGGCACAGCTAGAAGTTAAACAAAGGCAGGGTGGAATGTAATGGTATCTTGTGCAGTTTAGAGCTTAACTGCTGTTGAACTGAGAGAAAGACAAGATAAGGGAATCAGGGGTAAGTAATCAAAGACAGTTCTAATGAAAGAATCTGAAAGCCTGCTAATTGCCAATTCTGTTTTTGATGCTTGGAAGGCAGCACTGCACACAACGGTTCCTCAATACTTAGTTTCAATATTCTCATTTTCTAGAAGAAAAAAAAGAAACATTTTCTTGACTCATTGCTAGGCTTAACCTGTATGTTTTTAAAGAAAAGCTCCATGTTAACCCAGAAGATAACTCAGAAAAAGCATGTGCTAAGTAGGAACCTTCTGTCTTCACTCTTTATTGAAGTATTTAGTTTTTTTAGTCAGTAAAAGAAATGAAAACATAACTGTGTAGCTGGAAAATACTAATGCATAAATTTTTTTTCATATTTTAATGAGCTTGTACCCATATCTTGATAACAACAGAGAATCTCTCTCCCCAATATCTGCCTTCATCTTTTGTCTCTGTCCTACCCAACATCTCTCCCCTACAAATTCAGTGCAAGTATGCTGCATGTATAATAGAAAGTCTTTGCTGAGCCCAACTGTGGGGGCCAATTCCAGCTTCCCATAGAAAGCAGATTACAGTTCTCCCTAGGAAAAGACAGTATTGAAATCCTTTGGATTCTCTCTCTACCTTCTCTCTTTTTCTAAGAGATTTTATTTATTTATTTGAGAGAGAGAGAAAGCACAGAGGGAGAGGGAGAAGCAGACTCCCTCCTGAGCAGAGAGCCTCATGTGAGGCACCATGTGAGGCTTGATCCCAGGCTCTGAGATTATGACCTAAACTGAAGGCATGTGCTTAACCGACTGAGCCACGCAGGCACTCCCTACCTTCTCTTTTTGTCAACCTCAGAGAAGGAAGAGTGACTTAACTGATTGGTAAAATCTTTGCAAGCTTGGCATCCATTAAGGCACATTCTCCAGTGGCTGGGATATCTGTATTTGGAGCCAAGCAGATCCATCTCTCTTGATGTACCTGTGTTCAGGCACAGTGGACTCATTATTTCTCTAGTCCTTGCCATATCTAATTTGGAAAGAAGAGTGGTTGTCTAAGGGAGGTAGAGGACCTCTTTATTGAGAGGTCACGTACATTCTTTGGCTCGTGGATCCTTTTCAGCAATAGCTTTACTCCAACTTCTGCTTCCGTCTTTACCCCCTGTTTTCCTTAAAACAACCTTTGTGGTTACATTGGCCCACATTGTCTAGATAATCCAGCATGGTCTTTCCATTTCAAAATCCTTAACTTAATGGCACCCAAAGAATCCTTTTTGCCATATAAGGTAACATATTTACAGGTTCTAGGGATTAGGATGTGGACACCTTGGCCAGACATCTTGGTGCATTATTCTGTGTAGATATTTGGGAGATATATATCTCTATATATATATGTCAAAAGATAATCAAATTATGTACTTTAAACATGTGCAGTTTATTTTGTATCAATTATATCTCAAGATTATGCATCCAAATGGATGATTCGCTTTTACAGGTATGAGACAGGGCAGCCCGGGTGGCTCAACAGTTTAGTGCTGTCTTCACCCCAGGGTCGGATCCTGGAGACCCGGGATCGAGTTCCACATCGGGCTCCCTGCATGGAGGCTGCTTCTCCCTCTGCCTGTGTCTCTGCCTCTCCCTCTCCGTCTCTGTGTTTATGTCATGAATAAATAAATAAAATCTTTAAAAAAAATACAAATATAAGACAGAGACTATAACCATAAATAATCATAAATAGATGCCTTTAATAAACCATGGCTGGGCTAAGCTTGAAGAAGTTTAGCCTTAGTGCACTGCTGTTGTTCTATGTGAAATGCTACTTACTGCTAAATTTCTCAGACTTTGAGAAATATTAAACATTACAGGAGTTGTTCTTTCTTTAGTTTGGAAGCTGTGTGTAAAGAAGTGGCTCTGATGCTGTATCTGTATCTTTACTGTTTTACAGATGTTGGAATATGATGTCATAAAATCATGATCCTCTTGAGAACATAGACTAAACTCCCCTATATTCAGTAAGGAATGTTCCCTTGGAGGTAGTAGAAATTATCCATTCAGTCATTCCTGGAGAGAGGCAGACCTTGGAGCAGAAATGAAAAATTGGGAGATGAGTCTTAGAGTGAGATGATCAAGGAATATTTCTTTTCGGAGTGAGGATGAGAGGCAAAGGAGTCTGTATTTAGGGGCATGTTCAATGGTGATGGGAAACTACATTCCGCCACTAAGACACAGGCTGTGAGCTAGGTGGGAGGAAAGCCTTATTGTAAAGCAGGAACATACCCTGAGGGAAACCAGTAAGATTGGCATGTAATTCTGTTATCTGAGAGCAATCATACCTAGTAACCAGTTAAAAGTTAGTCCCTGAATATTTTTCCTTTCTGCCCTCTCTTCAGATGACTATTGATGAACATTGTAACATAGTGTGGGAAAATTTCTGTGCGGACACGGGCTACAATTCAGCCATTCCAAAATCATTTGCTTCTGGTGATGGTAGCAGAAGCAAAAGCAAACTGTCGGCGGTTCCCCCAACTGCAGAGTGCGATGGCCAGTGATGCCAAGGGCAGCCCACCAAGGATGAGGTGGGTGATGGTGAAGACTCTGGTGATGATGTGGTTTGTGAACACAGATGAGTTATACCCTCAAGGACTCCTTAAGAGTTAGTTGGGGAACCTCAAAAGTGGGACTAGGACTCTGCTATCCAGCATGCGGGCTGAGGCCATCAAGTAATGTGTGAGTTCCTGTCGCTGCTGGGGTAAAGTACTATAAATTTCGTGGCTTAAAACACTAACTTTTTATCCTGTTGTTCTGGAGGTCAGAAGTCTGAAATAAATCTTACGGGGCTATTATTAAGGTATCTGCAGGACTGCATTCTTTCTGGAGGCTCAAGGAAAGGACTCTCATTCTTTGCCTTTCCCAATTTCAAGAGGTCATGTACATTCTTTGGCTCGTGGATCCTTTTCAGCAATAGCTTTACTTCAACTTCTGCTTCCATCTTTATTCCCTGTTTTCCTTAAAATAACCCTTGTGATTACATTGGGCCCATCTAGATAATCCAGCATGGTCTTTCCATCTCAAAATCCTTAACTTAATGACATCCAAAGAATCCCTTTTGCCATATAAGGTAACATATTTACAGGTTCTAGGGATTAGGATGTGGACACCTTGGCCAGACATCTTGGTGCGTTATTCTGTGTAGATATTTGGGTCACACGAAAAGTGCCAAATGTAGTTCAATGGAGCCTCTTGGGAAATAATTGGAGAAAGAAAAACTTGACACTCTCCAATACCATTCAGTAATAATATACCATATACTTTTCAAGAGTGAGTTCTTGTGGGTGATTTGAGGCATTGGTATGAGACCTTATTCTCTATAAATGAGACAATCTAGAGGAGATGTTAATGTATTTGAGTGGATGCAGTTCACTTCTCTGGACAAAGAATGTGAAGATGTTGGAATGACATATACAACCAGGACTACGGGTTATTTCCCTCTCTTTGACATCCGACTGGGTATTAGATTCACTACCACCGGTGTGCATTATATTTTTAGAAGGAGATTTTTTCTTATCCATCCTATAATTTGTGATCAACACAAAGGAATTTATTTTCTTCAAAGGAAATAACAGACACTCTATTCTTATCAAATGTTATGCCTTTTTCGGTACTTAAGTTTTGACAGATGGACAGTAACTAGGAAATGATACACGCTAACTTGACGGCATTTTGGCCAGTGATTTGGGCATCATTTTGAAAGTCCGTGAAATCCATGCTATACCTTTCGTCTTTTTCATCACAGTGAACTTCTCTTAAATATCCAACCTCCTGAACTCAAGCTCTTCCAGATGGGAGACTTGTTCACAATGAAGAAATAGCAGGAATCTTGCAAATGATTGCTGAAAAATTGAATAGGTTTGTTTGTTTATTTAAATAGCTCCACACATTCCTGCATTTTTGTCACAGAATTGATGGTAGATGTCTCATAGCCCATTTCAAGTGCACATTAATAAAATTTCAGACCTGATCTTATCCCGTAGTTTTCAGGTGAGAAGATGAATGCTTCAGGTGAGTAAGAACTTGACTCCAGCCTTCCTATTTATTTTTTTTTAAAGATTGTATATACTTATTCATGAGAGAAACACAGAGAAAGAGAGAGGCAGAGACACAGGCAGAGGGAGAAGCAGGCTCCATGCAGGGAGCCTGACGTGGGACTCGATCCTGAGTCTCCGCTGAGCCACCGGGGCTGCCCTGTTTTTAAACCTTTATTGGTTACAAACTGGTCTCTATACACAGAGGGCAAGGAAAGGCTGAAGAGGCAGAGCACTTGGGATCTGGATCCATAGGTAGCAAGTTCAATGCGTAAGGGAGTTTATACACAAGGCTTGTCTTGGGTGGCTGCAAGCTGAATATATCTCTGCACTCATCCAGAATCCTAAAAGTTTATATAGAGGCCTTAACTGGGTTTTGTTACATATTCAGTATAGAAGGTTTCAACAACATTTTACTCTCTCCTTCAAACAGCTCCTAGGGCAGGACCTATGGACAGAGCATATAATCCAAGGGCAGGGGTGGGGTGGTGGTGGCAAGGAGTCTCTGATTGCCTGGTCCAGTTTATGGGTCAACTGGCAGCCATCTCCTCTCCATGACCTTCTCCAACAACCTACCACCCCCATCCTTCTTTCTGTGGTTACCAAGTAGCACATTGTAGCAGCTGAAACACAGAAGATAAATATGTTTTCCAAATCCATACAACTCAGTGGAAGATGCTTTCCCTGGATTTTCTGCTTTTTGTCCAATGGACTTTTAACTCCACCCCATTATTTGTGTGTGTGTGTGTGTGCGCGCACACACACACGTGGGCACATGTATATTTCTTTTATATTAAACACTTCCCAGTGAAATGTTATACCAATAAGACTCCTCTCCTCCCTATAAGCCAGCTGCAGTACCTTCAGGTAGTAGTTATAGATCAATATAGAGGATTTTAGCTTCATAATTGTTCTAAAGTTTAAAGAAAGGCTTCAATTAGAGCAACAGTCTGCTCCTATCTCAGCTTGTATAATTTGGGAGTTAGCAACTAATGCATTAGATTTTTAAATTATTTGCCAAGATTTTTTTCACATTGCTTCCCCAATGATTAGCATTAAAATCACAAGTACTAAGTTTCGCTTTTCCCGTTTGCCCTTGAAAAACACATTCTGGTTCACTGCTCATTATTTTCTACTGGCTGGATTAGAGAGTCTTGTGTCTCATTTGTTTATTAGGAAAACCTACAAATAGTGAGGGTGGCAGATAGACCCACCCCAAGTATGTGGAGGCTCAGGTCAAGAGTAAATCTGAGGGATTCTTCAGTCCTCTAAGCCCTGGCCCTTGCTCCTTCTCTTCCGTCTCCAGACACTGTCTCACATTTGCCAGGGTACTCCTGTGGGGGTCTTTCATGGGCTCAAGTGCTCCAGCTCAAGCCTGAGAACCCACACACACTTATATAGAGCCATTTCTCGGCCACACCCTTAGTCCCAGGTGTGCACACTCCTGAGATGCAGCTACCCTTGGGAAAGCAGACCCACCCTCCCCAACGGTATTAGACATCAAACACATATGTGAAGTTAACAGTCCCTTTCTTCAAAGCAATGAAGATGTTCAGTAGTGAGGAACACTGCAAATGGAAGGTTCTAAAAGGAATCCCAGTTCCAAATCAACACAGAAGGGGACACCGGGTTGGCTCAGTTGGTTAAAGGGTTAGTCATCTTCCTTTGGCTCGGGTCATGATCTCCGGGTCCTGGGATTGAGCCCTCCCTGTTCATCAGGAAGCCTGTCTCTTTCTCTCCCTTCTGCCCCTCCCCCGTGTTCATGCTAGTGCTTACTCTCTCTCAAATAAATAAGTTTTAAAAAATATAAAAGTCAATCAACACAGAGGATGAGATGTTGGTCTTCACATCTTCCTTGTTTTCTTCTCCTGAACATGGAATTTCTTGATTTTTATCTAACTTCAGCGACAGATACTTTTCTTCTTGATACAACAGTATGGATTTGATAAAGCAGGAGTTGAATTGCCATGGTAGGGAACCCACCAAGTTCCGAATCTGTTCTCTGATTGCTGTTAGACAGAGGAGAAAACTCATTAAAACAAAAAAGAACCTCCTGCCAAGCAGAACAGGAGAGGTATGAGTAGCCGTAACCCTATGACAGAGTTAACAATACTTGAGACCAAAGGAGGTTGTTAGGACTAGAGCTTTCGTTACAAAAATATAAACATGCTTTTGTCAGTGGCTGTAAAATATCAAGATTGCAGCAAATGCCACATAACTTATAACCATGAGATGGTTATAAGTTGAATACTTTCTCTTAATGAAATCTTTCGAGACCCTTATAAGTGAATATTACTTTACGTTGAACTTCCTCATAAATATCACATGTGAAAATACACTTAATTTTAATCTCCCATATGTTATTATTTCTTTAGGAACATGGATTTTAAATGGATATGAATGCAAAGTGTATTTTAAATGATCAACTATTTTTAAAAAAAGAGCATTCACTTCATATCACTAACTTTTCTCATAATAAAACTGGAGTTCCTGGTGACTGTTTCTCAATATCCTTCCCGTGAAATGGGAAACATACTTTCATCCTACTCTCTTCACTTTAGGTTTCTCAAAAGAAAGAACGTGAGCAGAATGAGCTCTATTTTCCCCTCCTGTACAAGTGAATTTCAGAAGGAGGTGGTGGTTAAGTTTGGGGGTGTTGCCACAATAGTATTTGGATTCTTGCATTCAGTTCAATCAATAACTAATTGAATTAACTTGTTCAATAGTCCTCATTAACCAAAGAAAGAGAATAACACTCCTCATAAGGCAGAATGTGATTGCCACTCTCAAAGATTTCTCATTTACATTCAAGAATTTCATAAAATTTTCAAAGAAAATTGGTTTTAATATACTTGAATTACCATTAGACTTTTAAGGAGGTGCAGGGTGATAGCGTCATAAAATTAAATGATGGAAAGCTTGGACAAGGCCCATTGGTATAAGGAATTCTAGTCTATAAATGATTCAGACACTGCCTTTTATCCAAATCAGGCACTGAACCCTGTCAGGAGAGCCTCTTCTCACCACCTGCTACCAGCTATCTATTTTAAACCAGCAGGGTGCAACCTTGAGTCAGCCTGGATATGCCTTATCCCTGTGGAGAAGCAAAGACCAAACTTACAATGAAGGTAACTAGAGGTAAGGAAACTTAAGAACCTCCCCCTAAACCATTCCCCACTGAGGGGAAGACATTTCTGACTACTCTAGTGGAAACCCAAACTCAGTAACGCAGACCCAGTGAACCAAGCAGGGTCCTGTCAGGAACACAAACACCACTCGTTATTTTTCTGAGAGGATTTAATGTAGAGAATTGGTTGATCAAGCCTCAGAAGGATCAAAAAGCCAACAGGAAACACTAAGTCAACACAGAGCAACCGTAGGGAACAGCTACTGCCATTATGACTGAAGAGACAAAGCAGAGATGTTAAGGTTATCAGAAGCCTGCTGACAGTCTGGGACTCCTTTTTTTTTTTTTTTTTTTTAAATTAATTTTTATTGGTGTTCAATTTACCAACATACAGAAAAACACCCAGTGCTCATCCCGTCAAGTGTCCACCTCAGTGCCCGTCACCCATTCCCCTCCAACACCCGCCCTCCTCCCCTTCCACCACCCCTAGTTCATTTCCCCGAGTTAGGAGTCTTTATGTTCTGTCTCCCTTCCTGATATTTCCCAACATTTCTTTTCCCTTCCTTTATATTCCCTTTCACTATTATTTATATTCCCCAAATGAATGAGAACATACACTGTTTGTCCTTCTCCAATTGACTTACTTCACTCAGCATAATACCCTCCAGTTCGATCCACGTTGAAGCAGATGGTGGGTATTTGTCGTTTCTAATGGCTGAGTAATATTCCATTGTATACATAGACCACATCTTCTTTATCCATTCATCTTTCGATGGACACCGAGGCTCCTTCCACAGTTTGGCTATTGTGGCCATTGCTGACAGAAACATCGGGGTGCAGGTGTCCCGACGTTTCATTGCATCTGAATCTTTGGGGTAAATCCCCAACAGTGCAATTGCTGGGTCGTAGGGCAGGTGTATTTTTAACTCTTTGAGGAACCTCCACACAGTTTTCCAGAGTGGCTGCACCAGTTCACATTCCCACCAACAGTGTAAGAGGGTTCCCTTTTCTCCGCATCCTCTCCGACATTTGTGGTTTCCTGCCTTGTTAATTTTCCCCATTCTCACTGGTGTGAGGTGGTATCTCATTGTGGTTTTGATTTGTATTTCCCTGATGGCAAGTGATGCAGAGCATTTTCTCATGTGCATGTTGGCCATGTCCATGTCTTCCTCTGTGAGATTTCTCTTCATGTCTTTTGCCCATTTCATGATTGGATTGTTTGTTTCTTTGTGGGACTCCTTACTCCTAAAGAAAGGGAGCTTTTCCATTGGTGCTGGTCCTGAGAAGCTCAGAGGAGAAGCTGTAACTCAGCCACCTGAGGAGGGTGTTTGTTGCTCAGCTGAGACAAATATCTTTGATGTCTGATGTGGCAAAATGGAGGCGATTTCTGACACCCCTAGAAGAAACTGGAAAGTGGACCAATTGCCTCTTGCTGACCAAGAGCTGTCGCTGGACACTTTTGCAAAAACTGGATGCAGTACTGAGCGGATCAAATCCTTTCTCCACCTCCTGCCTTCTAATCTCCATCTACCACTCCCTGTTGGCAAAAACCTGGCAGAGAACAGCTTGGTAAGAAAGAAATGTATTTGATGAAGACCCAGACACAGCATCACAGAGTATGGAAGGAATTGAACAGAAAGCTGATAGGTTAATAACTGACACCCACTAAGGACAACAACAACAGGGCTTTGACAGAGGAAGATTACCCTCTGGTGTGCCAGAGCTACATCGGTTGGTTATAGAGCTACTTTGGTTGCTATCATCCAGGGTTCTGAAAGTGAAGTGTTGCTTCTCACCTGCTTTTCACAGGACTTGGTGAGACTGAAGCAGGACTTTTCCCTCTGATTCACCAGCAGTTCTGATATGTTGCATGTAACCTTGTATATACCGCTTCTCGTTTTCCAAAACCTGTTGCTGTGTTGTTGTCCCACTGTCCCATGAAACTAAGCAGCCTACCTCGAAATCTCTTTCCCTGCCTTTGAATTTGGCTTATCATAGCGTTGGCTTTTTCCACTGTATCAGTCAAAGGCTCAGCCCTCCTCAAAATAATGATCGAGACCAGCTTCCAAATAGAGACCCCCAAAGATGGTGCTTCACTTCCATGTTTCTAGAGCCTGCCAGATAACAGTGTAGATGCAGAAAGAAAAGATTCTGGAGACTTGATCCTAAGGTCATCGAATTGGATAGGCAATGCAGCTGACCTACAGACTTAGGTATCTTATAACATCCAGTGTGAACCATAATAGCTGGGCAAAGCTTGGTGGCAGAGGTGAGTCACCCTAAATTCAAAGGCATGCTAACCTTAGCACTGCAGAGGACGCAGTGGATAAAGAGGCACTGGACCGTGAATTGGAAGACTGGCATTTGAATCTGAGGTCTACTTTTCACCATCTATAGGATTTCAAAAGACACTTGAGTGCTTTAAGCCACTATTTCTTATGCAAAAGCAGAATAAAAACATCTTTCACGTAGAATTGTTGAGATAATTACATGGAATAGTATATATAAAAGCATTTAATACATTCTAGATACTTAATAATTATTAATCTAAAATTATGTGGAACTGCAATTAGAAAATCTAATATGTGGTTTAAGAAACATGCCAAGCAAGGAATTTTAAAACATCAACTACCAGACACTCATTGTGTGCCAGGTGATGGTTTTCATGCATCCTGTTGTATATCTCTTTCCACTTTAGTTAATACAATGATGTTTGATCAGCTAATGGGGTTCTGGGTTAGGAAGGTGATATAAAGGAGAGTAGACAATTATATAAACAGATATTTATATTTTAAGTGAATAATGTTCACTAACTAATTTTTTTTTTCTTATTCTTATCAGGGAGAAAAAACACCAGGATGACACTTGAAGGAGAACTGAGATAGGAATCAGAAGGCATGTGTTGAAGTCACCACTTTGCCATCTGGAAGTTACATGAGCAAATTACCTGACTTTTCCCCAAACAGGTTTTTGTTTTACTTACTGTTTTTATTATTTTTTATTTATGTATTTATTTATGTATTTATGTATTTATTGTTGTTATTGTTGTTTTTGACTCTGTAATAGGTTGCCTGGTATCTACCTCGCTGGGCTGTTTTGAGGAATAAATGAGATAAGATGTGCAAAGTGCCTGGTACAGAATCAGACCTAAATTTGTGGGGGCCAGTACTTTCAGCTTCTGAGCACTTGTTGCTTTTAGGTGTTTTTAAAGATTTTATTTATTTATTCATGAGAGACACACAGAGAGAGGCAGTGACATAGGCAGAGGGAGAAGCAGGCTCCCTGTCGGGGGCCTGATGCGGGACTCCATCCCAGGACCCCAGGATCACGACCTGAGCCAAAAGCAGATGCTCAACCCCTGAGGCACCCAGGCACCCTGAGCACTTGGTTTTTGTGAACAGATCAGTGAAATGGGGGCTTGAGTCTTGGTTTTCCCACTTACTACTTGTGTGATCTTGGGTAATCCACCTAAAATCTCCTGATCTTAATTTCTTCAACTTTAAGAGACAAAAAGTGAGTCTCCCTACTTCACAGGGTAAATGAGTAGTGATGGAAAAAATCATTGCATTATGGGTCTGTAAACATATATATATGTATGTACACCTGTATGCATGTAGATGTGTATATACATATATATGTATGTTTGTATGCATATCTGTGTATATATGTAAGCATGCACATATGTATGTATATATATACACATACACACATGCACATACATACAGACCTTGACTTAGACCTTGATTTGGAAATGTCTGGATATTACATAATTTATCTATGGTAGTCCTGGCATTGGGTTTTACTGACTAAGGCAAGGAATGGGCATCAAAATCCAGGCTGTGCTGTGACAATTGAGGAGAGCAAATGTAGCCTCTCATTTGTTACAGATAAACATTAATATCTTTTTTCCATTCATTAATAATTAATTGCCCCAGGCTCTTGATTCAAGTATAATTGTACCTTATGAAAGCCCGCAGCAGAGAAATATTGTGCAAAATGCAAAACACCAATTTTATCATGAGTAATAAAAATTCAATTAAGTTTAGAATAAATATGTGAGTTAGTAACCCAAGCTTAACATAAAGCCATGGAATGTAAATAGATTTGGAAGACAAAATAACAAGGATGTGACAATTTATAAAGTGAATGGAAAATCCATCATTCCCTTCCACACACTGGCAAGAAAAAGCCCACATTATGGGAGAGGGGAATAATTTTTGACATTTTTATTGTGCTTTATAGCGGGAACAGTCCAACAAGGAAGCTAAGTAGGAGGTTTCTTATACAGTGTGATGTGAGGGGAAATAAAAAGTGAATCTCCTAGAATTATTTCTTCCATGTACCTTGGTTGGGGCCTGGAATTCTGAAGTGTTGGTGAGGGTCTTCACTCTAGAAAAAGATTTTTCACTTTGGATAAAAAATATGCACATGAATGGGCATCAGAGTTTGGGACCTGGTCTGTGCTCCATCCTTTATTTGCTATGTAACTGTGGACAAGGCCACTTCACATATATGACTTTTCAGTTCACACATTCAAAAAATAAAAGCACTGGTACTAATGTTATTATTAAATGTGTTATGAAAGAGTAAAATGAGGTGTTAGTTAAAACACTCTGCATATATTGGGGAGGTTAATGAATGTTATGCAAGAGGTGAGATTATAATGTAATTTGAGGATTTTAGTATCTTTCATTGTTTGGGTTTTTTTATGCATGCAGAATTTTCATGTTCAGATAACTTTGCTCTTCAAAAGAAGAACCTCAGAAGAGAATTTTTTTTCGCAAATCTATCATGTCTCAAAAGAATATGGTAATTCTTATTTGAAAATGGATTTTAAAACAGTCATGCCAAAATAAAATGGCTAATTTACAGTCACAACCACTTTTTTTTTTGAAAATAGAAAATGTATAAACCAATTTTATCACTCACTTTTTTCAGTAAACTTGAGTTTGTTGCTAATGAATATATTCTGAGGAATAAGTCATAGATTTTTGAAAGCAGTTTCTAAGACTCTCAGCAGTATTCTGAACAGTGATGACAGAGGTGCAATCCCTGTATTAGAGTGCACTGGGGCTGGAAAGGACCACTCAGGCCACTGCCCACAGCATCTGCATAATGCTAAAACTCCTTCCGTGGTTGTGCTCATCACTGGGGGGCAGGGCTGTGCTTGCTAAAGTGACACAGGACTCACTATTCTATATTGTAGCCCTCCCTGCCTTTGGTTATTTATGTCTTTTGAAAATCTTTTCTTACAATGGAGCTGGAATCTGTTTTCCTGTAATTTTTCTTCCAAAATTCCTGTCTTGACTCTATCCAGGCCGTTTACTTCTCTCTCAAATAGCAGATTTTCATTGATTTTTTTTTATTTTTCTCCTAATCATTCTTCTCCTCCCCCTCCTCCTCCCCTTCTTCCTCCTTCCCCTCCTCTTCCTTCTCCTCCTCTCCTCCTCCTCCTTCTTCTTTCTTAGTAGCCTGGCTTCTTCAATCTATTGGAGAATCTAATCTAACATTTAATTTAGAATTAAATTAGAATTCAATCTATTCTAACATTCAATTTAGAATTAAGTGCATCACTTCAAGTGTGTTCTGACCACAGCAGGCTGTACATTTGTGTGTTTGCGTGTGTGTATGTGCACTGTGTATGTGTACATACATGCATATGTCCTCTTGATTTTTTAAAAGATTTTATTTATTTATTTGCTATATAGAGAGAGCATAAGCATGAAGAGGGGCAGAAGGAGAGGGAGAAACAGGGAGCCTGACTCAGAACTCCATCCTGGACCCTGAGTTCATGACCTGAGCCAAAGGCAGATGCTTAGCCAACTGAGCCACCTGGGCACCCCGTCCTCTTGCTTTTACCAGATTGTGAAGGAAATAATGATGTTTATTGATTTATTCAATAATACTAATAAAGGTCCTCGTACACACTGGGTGCTCCTGAAAGCCAGACATCAAAGACAAGCACAATAGATAAATTTCTTGTTCTCAGAGACTTATATTTTAGTTGGAGAGCGACAGATATATTAATATATGATTAAGTATCATATTGATAAGTTTTGAGAAGACTAAAGTTGAGTAAGGTCACGGGGAATAGTTGATCAGGAAGAGGTAGCTCCTTGAGATCAAGTTATCAGGATAGGCCTTGCCAATGATGAAACTTTTTAAAAAAATGGCATATCTCTTTTTCTTTTGAAATGTATTACTGAGGTATAATTGACATGTAATGTTATATTTGTTTCAGGTATACAACATATTGATTCAACAATTCTATACATGACTCAGTGCTCAGCATGATAAGTGTGATCACCATACAGAGTTACTACAATGTTATCGACTGTATTCCCTATGCTGCATTTTTCATCTCTGCCATTTATTTACTTATTTTGGATTGAATTGTAGTTGACACACAATGTCACATTAGCGCCAGGTGTGCAACATAGTGATTTGACAAATCTTTATGTCACATGACTTATTTATTTCACAACTGGAAATTTGTACCTCTTAATTTCCTTCATCTGTTTCACCCATTTCCCCTAACCCCCTCCTCTCTGTAATGATGTAACATTTAATTAAATAAATTGAGTAAGGGGCAGAACAAAGCAAAGGAATGAACCAGTGGAACCTACAGGAAAGCATTTCTGGCAGAGCTAATAGCAAGTGTAAAGATCCAGAAGCAAATGAGCTTGGCGTGTCTGAGGAGCCATAAGAGACCTGGTGGCTCTAGTTCAATGTGCAAGAGGGAAGGTGGTAAGAGATAAGGTCAGGGAGATAGGCATAAATCAGATGCTATCAAGACTTGTAGGTCAGCATAACAAATTTGAATTCTATTCCAAGAGGGATAAGGAATCCATTTGGTGTTTTCATCGAAGACTGTCACTTTGAGATCACTGACTTTGGATGCAGTGTAGAGAATTGACTTGGGTGACAGTGGTAAGGAGGCTGTGGAGAAAAGCGGGGAGCTCACCTGGGGAAAGTGACAGGTGCAGACTAGGCAGGTAAACAGGTGTTCTGATAACCAATTCCTGTGTGTGTGTGTGTGTGTGTGTGTGTGTGTGTGTATGTGTGACAGAGAGAGAGAGAGAGAGGTGTGGTTCCCCACGAGCAATGCTCAGGATACCAACTGGGTGTCCCATAATTCCATTCAGTTCTGACACTATCTGCCTGGAGGTAGCATCAGATTCCACAAGTCAAGGGCTGAGTCCAAGTCTGCCTCTACCAGTACTTCAGATGCTAATCCTAAACTTGGGTTGTGACTTGTACTTCTGATCCACTGGCTCTAGATCAGAGGTTCCCATCAGTGAGTTCAATTAATTTGCCAGAGCAGCTCACAGAACTCAGAAAACCCCTTTTTAATCACTTGGTCACTGATTTATCCTGAAAAGATAAAACTAGGGAACAGGCAGATGGAAGAGATGTATAAGGCAAGGCATGGAGAAAGGGCTCCAAGCTTCCTTGCCTCCTCCAGGCTTGGCTTTCCTAGCATCTTCAAGTGTTCACTAAGAATCTCTCTGAACTCTACCCTTTTGGGTTTTTATGGAGGCATCAGTACATAGGCCTAATTGATTAAATCATTGGCCATTAGTGATTGATTCAACCTCCAGTGCCTCTCCCCTCCCTGTAAGCTTGTGTGTTGGGGAGGAGAGAGCAAGGACTGGAAGTTCCAATGCTCCAATGGCTTCCAAGGCAACCAGTCCCTCAAGTCACCTGATTAACATAACAAAGGGCACCATTCTTGCTCTTATCAATTAGAATTCCAAGGGTTTTTGGAGCTCTCTGCCAATGACAGCAAAAAGACTGAATGTATATTTCATTTTTCTTAAGAGAAGAATGGGGGGAGGGGCAGAGGAAGAGGAAGAGAGAATCCCAAGCATGGGAGCCCAAAGCAGGGCTTGATCTCACAACCCTGATCTCATGACCTGAGCAGAATCTAAACTCAAGAGTTGGGCACTTATCCTACTGAGCCACCCAGCTGCCCCATGCTCTGCAATATACAGGTTATTTATTTATTTATTCATGAGAGACACACACACAGACAAGGCGGAGACACAGGCAGAGGGAGAAGCAGGCTCCATGCAGGGAGCCCGACCTGGGACTTGATCCCAGATTTCCAGGATCACGCCCTGGGCTGAAGGTAGTGCCAAACCACTGTGCTACCTGGGCTGCCCCAATACACATTTCTCATGATAAATCGCAATATCACAGCAAAGGACTTTGGGACTTGAACTAGGGCAAGCGGCTGAATTTGAGATCTATCTGTAGAGTAGTGTTGACAGGACTTGTTGATGGTCATAGGGATGGAAGAAATAGAAGTTTAAGGAATTTATTGTGGAACACATGCATAATGATTTTTGCAGACAGGTAAAGAATCAGTGAGTCCCAGGACTCTTGGGTGGCTCAGCGGTTTAGTGCCTGCCTTCAGCCCAGGGAGTGATCCTGGAGTCCCAGGATCAAGTCCCACATTGGGCTCCCTGCATGGAACCTGCTTCTCCCACTGCCTGTGTCTCTGCCTCTTTCTCTTTCTCTCTCTGTCTCTCATGAATAAATAAATAAAATCTTAAAAAAAAAAAAAAAAAGAATCAGTGAGTCCCAAGAAAACTTTTACATGTGAAAAAGAATATCCTGACACATCCCATTCATGGCATGGCACAACCAATGCAACACTGAACTAAGAAATCATACTTTTTCTAAGACTTATTACTTGTGATTTAGCCTTGAGCAAGAAATTTCCCATCACTGGGCACCTCGGTTTTTCCAAATGTAAAAATTTAAGGGTAAACTATATGCTCTCTAAAAGTCCATTTACTTCATTTGTGCAATGTCTCCAAGGATTAAACACAACCTTAATTTGTTAATAGATATTCTGAACCCATTAGTGACATTGCTCATGACTTTGCTTCACAGGGGCCTGTAAGAGAAGTATTTCCCTAAGGAAAAGTATATAGAATTCCATTAGGAATGTACTCGATGAATTGAGATGTCATTTAAAGCTTACACAGAATCCCATTTTGATGACCTGACCTAATAAAACAAAGCGAATAAACAGAAATTTGCCTCACTAATGCCTTGGGCAGAGGAAGAGGCTCATTCTAGTTATTATACATCACTATGTGTTTGACAATGTTTCGAGTTCTTCAGCCAAAAGATTAATCTAAAAAGTCAGTAAATGTTTGCTCAGTGGGGAAAGAAATCATGATGATTGAATTACATATTATAGTTTCATTGATTGACAGCAAAAGTACTGAGATATTTGGCCTGGTAAATTGAAAGTCTGTTGCATAGGGGGAAAAAAGGAGAAACCTTGATTGTGTAATCAGAGCATGTTAACACACTGTTATTATTTCAGATATGTGTTTTCTCTCTTTTGCAAAAAAAGAAAAAAAAATCTGAGAAAGAATCTCGGTTTGTTTACACGAAAGATCCTATAGGTCAGGATCATGAAATATAAATAGGAAAGCAGCAATAATTAACAATAGAAGGAAGGTAGAAATAGGAAACATTTGGGCAAGGTGGGCGAAAAAATGCAGGAGAGCAAGATAGAAGGCAAATTTGAACATTGTACCACTCTCTTACCTTCTGCTACTCTGAGTTGGTGAGAGAGAGGGAACAGGAAAACAAATTTCTCAGTGAATCTTGTCAAGTTCATCTTATTGGGATGCCTGGGTGGCTCAGTGGTTCAGCATCGGCCTTTGGCTCAGGGCTGGATCCAGGAGTCACTGGATCCCATTCCACATCAGGCTCCCCGCAGGGAGCCTGCTTCTCCCTCTGCCTGTGTTTCTGCCTCTGTGTGTGTGTGTGTGTGTGTCTCATGAATAAATAAATAAAATCTTTTTAAAAATTCCTCTTATTAACTCTTTAACTCTTCCTGACTAGAGAAAAAGATCATTAAAAAAATAGATTTATTTATTTATTTATTTATTTATTTATTTATTTATTTATGAGAGAGAGACAGAGAGAGAGAGCACACATACAAGCAAGGGGAGGGAGAGGAACAAGTAGACTCCATACTGAACACAGAGCCTGACATAGGGCTTGACTCCAGGACCCTGATCTCGGGGTCCTGAGCTGAAGTCGAGTCAGATGCTCAACTGACAGAGCCATCCAGGTGTCCCAAGGAAAAGTTCATTTGGGAGCCTTCCTTTTAAAACCATCCATTATAGATAAGAAGTGAATGTAGTGTGCTTTTTCACTAGCCTTTTGGTCAGTGGTTCTCAAGCAGTAGTGACCACAGGAATCACCCAGGGAACTTGCTGAAAATGCAGATGCCAGGACTCCATCCCCCAAAGATGAGGACTCATGTCTGAAGTAGAGCCCCTAGAGGACCTTTTTACTGAGCATCCCAGGTGATTCTGATTCAGGTAAGTCCACAGCCGACATTTGAATATTCACCCTTTCAGAGGCAACAGAGTATATATAGTCAGGCTCTTTCCCTTCATTGTATCAAAGCTGAGCTGAAAAGGATAATTTTTCTGTTTAGGGGTATTTATCTTTGCTGAAATTCTATAGGTAGAGGGGAACTGTTATCAAACTTGCTGCCTGCATAAAATGCAAAGTTCAATCCTATGCTGTTTAAGAGAAATGCTACAGGAAAACGAGGACATTGGTGAGCATTTTTATTCCAGCTCAGTAGAACTCAAGGTAAGAAACATTCAGTGGAGAAAAGCTGGTTATTTTATACTATTAAAAGCACAGTCTCCAATAAAGTGATAACAATTGTGAACATTTATGCACCAATAAAACATCAAATATATAAAATGCAACTTTTAAAAATAAGGAAAAATTTTAAAAATTGTGAAAAGTTTTAATATAATTATAAAAAATTGTATAATTGAAATAATCTTGCAGTGGATTCTATCCAGTTTGTGCTATTGTGCTATTAAAGGCAACATAAACCTTTTATTGATTTTGTTAAAGTCATAAAAATTACTCCATGCTTAATTTGGTAGTGAAAAGTAGAGCACTGAATGTGAGCAAAACAAAAACAACTGAAAATACCATTTACTTGAAACCAAAGATAAAATAAAAAGCTAATGAATGACCAAGGCTTCAAGTTAATCAATAGCCTATAACAACAATTTTAAGTGAAACTGGGTTTAGCAGACTCTAGGCCAGACATAAAAGGTAGTTTTTGTTTATCTAAATGGACTTTTAGTGGGTTTACTCTTTTTCTGCCTTCAAATGTAATCATGTTTCTGTTACCCACCATAAATTAATAGTGTGTGTGTGTGCGTGTGTGTTACACTAATAGGGGAGATACTAGGAGAACATAAATAAAAAATCATTTCTCTTTGCTTCTAGAATATAAGTAAAAAGCAACATAGTCTTTGTTTTTTGTTTTATTTTTTTGTTTTTTGTTTTTTTGCAGCATCATCTTTGAATACTTCCCTGTTTTATGGTATAACTCTTGTTCAAGATCTAAAATAAAAACATTTCTCAAAGAGCCTGAGTGTTCAAGATGAGAATCTGTGTGGTAGGGGTACCGATTGCTCCTGTTCCTAGGCCTTTTCAGTCAAAAGAATTGGGGGAAGGAGAATATGTGTTTATATATATGCATGTATGCATGATGTATGTGTATACACATATGAAAACGTGTGTCAATGCACACATATACATGCATATTTATTTACATGTATTTATATTTAAGATAAAATGCATACTTCCAATTAAAACTTAGGGTTGCTAAGTTTTAATGTAACCTCTTTAATCTTAGATGTGTATAACATTCTCTCATGTCAAAAAGATTGGTTTCCAGTGTCACTGACATAATAAATAATGTGTGGAATTCCAAAATTCATGACTGTCTGCCTTAAATGCTATCAGTGCTACCTTGAAAGCATGGTTAGTAAGATTTTTTAAAAAAATAATCTTACTGTTTTCAGGATGTATGTTATTAGAGATATTCAGTATAATAAATGTTTTACATCACTTGAAATAATTCTTCTATGTATGGCCATGCTACTAATTCAATACACAGCTAGGTTCCTTTGTTTCACTATGACTTTGATTTTTAGGAACTGATTTTTTCATTTTATTTTTTTTCTCAATATGCTAAATATTTGATCCTGAGACAAAACATATAAAATAAGATATATTTAGAGATTTCCAGTTTCAATCTATTCCTTAAACCCTCATCCTCCCTCCCATAGGTTACCATTTTATTTTCCACTTTATCAATTATATTGTAAAATGAGCAAACAGTACACATGTTTGTATACTCTTTTATAAATACTTTTCTCTACCTTGCAGTTTTTCACTTAATGATACTTCATAGAGACCTCTCTGTCGTGGTAAATAGAAGAAATGTTGTATTTCTTGTTCTGAGTATTGTGAATTTCACACCTATAACACAAACCAATCTGAAAATCAATAGATTATTTAAGTTAGGGACTCTGACCAATATTGGTAACCCCAGTATCTGAACATCAGTAAATGAAACTGTGTTTGAGCAGCTCAGGTCTTATCCTGACATTCATACCAGGACATCCAGTCTTGTCGACTCTTTCATAGAGACTCTTTCTTGCTCAGTGCATTTGCTTTATTTTTTTCGAATAAACAAATGTTTGAGAACTTTGTGCCAGTTACTAGGTATACCAAGATCCATGAGTTGCTTTCCGGCTTCTAGTAGTTTAAACGTGGGCAGAAAAAATATACCTAATAGTGCCAATATGGTTTGGTAAGTGTTTAGCATATGATGCTTAATTTCCTCTGATGGCTTTGGTGATGGTACAGCGCATGGGGGGCAAGTCGACAGACTTCAAGGGCTGGTTGGGCGTTCATGCTGGCTGAAAGTACGGGGAGAAACACATGGTAGACATTTAATAAATAGTAATGGTTCTCTTCTCCCCTCTCTCTTCCCCAAATAATTTCCTTCCTGTAGAGCTAAGTGTTACTCTGACTCACCATTCTCCGTAACAGTCACACTCTCTGTATTAAGTATAATCTGCTCAGACAGTCACCCTATTTCTATGAGGTTTATCATTTTGAACCTCTCCTTTCAGTGCCTCCCCTTACTTCCTACCCCTCCTTTCCCTTTCCCTAATGCTTCTGTTTTATAGCTTTTCTAGTCACCCCGCTGTTTACTCTTTTATTCTGATGTAACCAATCCCACTCGTACAAACTCAATTCATTTCAAAAGGAGACTTAATGTGCCATAAAACTAACAGGGAGATTGCTCTCAAGGTGGGCAATAAGCTGACACAGCACACAGGTAATATTTATACGGCAATACGACTTCAAGAAACACCATCCACTGCACTGCTTGCAAATCACAGGGTAATTATCCGCTTTAGGTCCTTAATCACTGGAGCAAAGCCCTTCATAAGTAAACACAAATAGTGAATTTCATGAAGCTGGATGCCAAAGGAAAAGGAGACAAGGGAGAGACAACCCCTGGGGGCGAGGTGGGAAGGGATGAAGGAGCGCCCCTGCAGTCTTTATGCAGATGATAAAGCACCATGGTCAGTATCAGGGTCCCTGAATGCAGAGAGACACAGGTTTAAATGAGGCTGTGACCCTGGGCCCTGGCTTCAGCAGGTTTGTCTTGCTTTTCTTCCACAGCAGATGGGCTTAACATTCGTGAGTTACACAATGTATCTAAAGTGCTGGTACTTACAGACACACACTTTTCTTCTTCTTACCGATATCATTATTGTCTTGATCTATAGCTACCAAGGCTTTTTGTTGTTGTTTTTATGAGGGAGCTTTTTTTATTTGGGAGAGTCCCAGAAGAAACCATGATTTGTGCCAATCTTCCTGTATGCTCCCATACTGTAGCTGGAGAGAAGACCTGGGCCCTAAGGATCACCCTTGAAAAAGCAGCACGTGGAGATGCACTTTCAGCTTGCTGGTGCCACCAAAATACGAGTGTCAGGGAAGGTCTAATGTGTGCAGGGAGACACAGTGATGCCTTTTCAGAAGCTGCGCTTCCACTCCAGAGACTGCATCAGATCCCAGCCTGAACATCACCGAGAGCTGATCTCTAGGGCCTCGCAGCCCATGGTAGAGTCTCTTTGACAATGACCTCACCCCAAGCTCTCTATTTTTCAGTATAGAATCAGAAACCTTAATTTTGCAATCTGATATTTTTTCCAGGATCTCCAAGTCTTACTTTAAAACCCTCATATACTTAAAATGAAAATAGGAAAAAACTTTAACCCAGTTAAGCTTTATCTCTAATTATGAAGAAGTGCCCCTTTATATGTGTTTTTCTTGTCTTCTCTGCTATGATTGCTGTTGGATATTTATTCCAAGCTGGAGAAAGGTAAACATTTGGAAACAGAAAAAAAAAAATTTGGTAACAGGTTCAAATTTGAGAATGGGCCTTATGACCATCTCAAAATAGACCCTTCAGTTAAAAAAAATGAATCTGTGAGTCTTACTATAGTAATAGCTCTCATTTATTGACAATTTGTTACATGTCAGGCTCTGTAGTGAGCACTTTGTATTAATTCACTCACTGTACTCCATTACTTGTGAGATAGTTATTATTTTGTTTTTCACCAGTTTTATTGAGATATAATTGGCATGCATCCCTGTATGAGTTTTAGGTATACAGCATGAAGGTTTAACTCACATACATTGTGAAGTGATATCCATAATAAGTTACACTAATGTTCATCATCTCATGAAGCTACAATAAAAAGAAATTATTGACTTTATTTTATAGATGAGGAAACTGAAACACAAGGAGGTTAAGCAACATTTTCAGGATTATAAGTAGGAGCTGGGACATTGAATGCAGGTGGTCTGGCACAGATAGAACCTGCGCACCTGACAACTATATTATACTGCCTCTTCTATGGAAAGGAAATATGCACTCTCTTCAAGAGCCCAGAGAAGTGATTGTGCAGAAGATGATTTGTAAAAAACAAGATCCAATTTTCAATAGCTAGTAGTGAATATTACTATGTTGTTTATATATTTAACTTTTTTTAAAAAAAGATTGTATTTATTTATTTATTTGACAGAAAGAGAGCACACAAGCAGGGGGTGCACCACACAGAGGAAAAGGGAGAAGTAGGCTTCCTGCTGAGCAGGGAGCTCAATGTGGGCCTTGAACCCAGGACTCTGGGATCATGACTTGAGCTGAAGGCAGACACTTAACCAACTGAGCCACCCAGGTGCCCCCTATTCATTTAACTTTTAATTGACATATAATTGACACAGCATATTAGTTTCAGGTGTACAACGTAATCATTTGAATATGTGTATATATTGTGAAATAGTCTTTGTGATGGGTCTAATTAACACTATTTATTTTTTCTTGTTAGAATTTTACAATTTTTATTCTTGCGTGTTTTTAAATTTTAAAACAGAATTATTCCATTGGGTCCTGATTCAATTGGCAAATTCAATAAGAGTGAGAGGTTTCAAAAGACTCTTTGGAGTCTGTATTTGATATAATTAATAACATATGGATTTCTAGAACTGGAAATGATCTAAGAAATTATTTTCTCTTTCCTCTTGCATTTAGTACGTAAGAAATACCCATGGAATGACGTGACATGCCCGAGGACACAGGCAAAGTAGACACCAGAACTCTGCTCCTCTGATTTCCAGTGCTCTTTATTCTCCTTATTCACCTTTTAGATAGGTTTGAATTTTAATAAATTAAACAATAATGCATCTGGCTTTGATATAAACCAGGTAAATAAAATTAGGACAGACCTGAATATGAAGATGATGGTTTCTATATTGTTTAAAAAACTATAGTGGGCTGGCCATATCCAACTATATAGAATTTGAGATAGGTATATGATGATCTATTAGGCAGAGAGGAATAGTCCATGATTATTTACTTTAGTGATGCAAAGTGGAAGATTTTTGTAATTGCTAAACTATTCCCTTGTGTTACAGGGAAGAGGGACTGAAGACCTGCCTCCCATACTAGTAACGCTATGTACTAGAGATGTCACTCAAAAATATAGTATATGTCATTCATCAGTGGACTGGGGTAATGAATACTATTTTCACTTCATGCAATGTTGCAAACAACATGCTTAGTTGATTTTAAGAGTAAATGGAGTCACTTCTTATAAATATTCACACTATGATTTCTATACCTGAAACAAATTCCATTGAAATCCTATTAAGAATTGTAGTAGCAATGCTGTAGCAGGTATAATAATACCTCCCTTCTCCAAAATGTCTATACTATAATATCTGGAACATATGAGTATATTATTTACATGGTAAAAGAGACTTGAAGATCTAATTAAGGGTATGGGCTGTGAGAAGAGATGACCTTGGATTATCCAGGTAGGCCCAATCTAACCACATATATCCCTAAATGTAATGGAGGAAAGCAGAAAAGTAAGTCAGAGAGATATGACAGAAGAAAAAAGAGGGCACGTTGCAAGCGTGAAAAGGATTCAACCCAATGTTACTGGCTTTATTGATGGAGGAAGGGGGCCCCAAATCAAGTAATGCAGGTAACCTCTAGAATCTTGGAATGACCCTCAGCTGACACCCAGTGAAGAAATGGGAGTCTCAGTCCTGTAAACATAAGGAATTAAATTTTGCCAACAATTGAATGAACAGGGAAATGGAATCTCTCCTATTTGCTTAAGCTACTCAGGGTTCATTGAGTAAGTATGTGGTCAGTCCAACCCAATCTGTAGAACTGAGACAGGAGGTGGGGTAATTTCCAAAGGAAATTTGAGGTCTTTTTCCCAGAAAGAGAAGAAATGAATGCCGGCTGAAAATGACAGACATCCTGGAAAGTACATCCCTTGCTATTCAAAATAAAACACACATCTTTTATACATAAAACTCCCTCAAAGGAGAAAGTTCAAGTCCAATATTCCTCTAGCATGTAACTCTCTTGGCCACATAAGCATGTAGTATCTCCTTGTCTTTTGATACATGTCTAAATTATAAATTTATCGACACCTAACTAACTCATCCAGCACACGCTGGGGTGTCACTGGTATAAATCTTCTCTTTGGAGAAGTAGATATTGGTAAATAATCTACCAGTGCTCCTGTATCCATGACACTCATCACATACTGTAGGTCAGAAAGTGGGAATGCTGATCCCTGATAGAGTAGGGAATTTCTTGGTCAATCTGGTAGCCCAAAGTTCTGTTCTTTGATAGATTCTTCCTTTTTCATTGCACTCTGAGGTCATATTTTAATATGGCCATTGGCCAGAATTCCCTTTCTATATGTGGGTTGTACCTCTTTTGCAGCCTATGTGGCACAGTGTGAGTTCAAGGACAAGAAGATTCTTTGAGGGGTTAAACAATCAAAGACAACAGACAAGCGTGTGTTTTTTTGTTTGGCTTCATTTGTTTTTGCTTTTTTCCCAACACAATTCTGTTAACTGCTTGGGATATTTTTTTCTATTTACTTCATTCAAACAAGAGAGTATGGTGAGCCATAGTCTCTGAGCCCAGAACCTGCTAAGGGAATTGTGGTTTGTAGCAAGTGACCTCAGACAGTTTCCTGCTATTTTTCCAAGCCTCGCTTCAATGGTTTCCAAATTGGGCTGTGCTTTAGGACAATTGAAAACAATAGGTTAGGGAAGGAAAGACCACAGATCTGTTCCTTGTCACAGACTCACCCCAGCTGCATCTTCACGTGGAGATAATATGTTTTATGGCCCAGCTTTCCCCAACATACATTTGGGAAATCACTTGCAAATTTCTATGGGCCTGCTCATCTTTTTCTACTTGAAAAAGTTGGCTTTTCCTATTTGCCTTCCACTGGGGGGTGGATATGAGGATGAATGTGGGAAAATTCTAGAGTGAACTTAAATGTCCTTGGTTGGAAGCAAAGTGCTTTCAAACACTACTAAAAGTTATCATTAGAGCCAAATTTTAGAGTGGATATTTTTGTGTTCGGTTAGCAATGTCAAAGTTTCCTTTCTTCTCATTGGTGTCTAACATATAAATGTGTTATTATTTTAAAAACTGCACCTGAAAATTTATTTTCCTTGATGATTTTGGTGTAATTGTTATGACTACTCATATATTTGGGATTATTTCTGCCATCTATCTTACTTAGTGCTTTCTATGCTTTAGTCTTTCTCTTTACCTCTTTTTTCCTTCCTTTTTCACCTTCTTAAATGAATTAAGTAGCCTTATTTTTAAGATTTTATGTATGAGACAGAGAGAGTGATAAAGAGAGCATGAGCAGGGGGAGGGAGAGAAGGAGAGGGATCCCCATTGAGCAGGGATCCCAAAGAGAAGCTTAATCCCAGACCCCCAAGATCATGACCTGAGCCAAAGGCAGATGCTTAACTGAGCCACCCAAGTGCCTCAAATTAAGTATTCTTTATTCTCTTTTTCTTTTCTATTGTTTTAGAAGTTATATGTGTATGTGTGTGTATATACACACACACTCATATGCATATGTGTGTATTTTATATACGTGTGTATACATATATATATTCTTAGATGTGTATCATGCTTCCTAAGTCTAAAGTTAATGAATATTTTACCCTCCACTTAATCAATACAATAACCTTAAAGTGCTTTAAGTCACTTACCTTACATATTGATTTTTTCCTTATTTCTCCATGATTTCATACACTCAAAGTTATAATTTATTATAGCTTGTGGGACATTAGATTATTGTCCAGTAAGTAATGCTATCTTCATGGGAAAAATATGGTTCCTTGCCCCTTGATTGTGGGATACATCATGCGACTTGCTTTGGCTCATGAGATATTCATAGATGGGATATAAGTAGACCTTGACAAGTTTGCACAGTGGGCACCTACCTTTATTTTTCTTTTTGTTTTTGAAACGTGATTCACTTACCTTATATTCACCCTTTTAAAGTTGTGATTCAGTGGTTTTTAGTAAATTCATAAAGTAGTGCAATTATCACCACTATCTAATTCCAGAACATTTTCCTCACCTCAAAAGTAACCCCATTAGCCATTCTCAGTACCCGCTTCTACTAGCTCTTGGTGAGCGCTAATCCTTTCTTTGTCTCTACAGATTCGTCTATTGAAGACATTAAATGTAAAAATGATACCATACAATATGTGACCTTTCTTATTCTGACATCTTTCATTTAGCACAATGGTTTCAAGGATCATCCATGCTGCAGCATGGACCAGAACTTGCTTTTTTTATGGCTAAATAATATTTAATTGTATGGATATGCCACATTTGCTTATCCATTCATCAATTTATGGGTGGCATTTGAATTGTTTCCACTTTTTGGCTAATACAAATAATGCTGCTATAGGCATTTGTACATAAGCTTTCATGTAGGCATGCTCTCAATTATTTTATGGAATAGAGTGGAAAATTGCTACATAATAAGGTAACTCTATGTTTAACTTTTTGAGGAACTTCCAAGCTATTGCCCAAAATGGCTGCACTATTTTAAACTCCCATTGATAATAGTGTGAGGGTTAAAATTTCTCCATATTCTCATATATACTTGTGATTTCCATTTTTTACTATACGTATTTTAGAAAGTGTGAAGTAGTGTCTCATGATGTTGTTTGCATTTTTGCAATGAATATGACATTGAGCATTCTTCATGTGCTTATTGGCACTTGTATATCATCTTTGGAGAAATGTCTATTTAAATCTTTTGCTCATTTTAACATTGGGTTATCTTTTGTTGTGTTGTGAGAATTATTTTGACATTATGGTTATTAGATCCTTATCAGAGACATGATTTGCAAGTATTTCCTCCCATTTTGTGAGTTCATTTTTTGTGTGTGTCTTTTGATATACAAAAGTTGTAATGTCAGTGAAATCCAATGTATAGTTTTTCTTTGTTTGCTGTGCTTTTGGTATCATCATATCCAAGAAATCAGGTAAATCTCTCTAGCCCCCAATGCCTCTTAACTTCCCTTTTATATTTTTTAATCTTTTAATTTTACAATGTTTCATGATGATTAGTTTTTTTCTCATGTATTTTCCAGCTCCCTGTGATTGTATCCAACTTATTCTTTAACCCACTTGTTGAGTTTTAATTTAAATGATAAAATTTTCTATTTCGGGAAGTGTTAGATGGTTATTTCTCAAATATCTCTGTCCTTTGCTTCATGGGCAACTTATATGCCTTAATTCCTTCTCTTCTGTTATTAATCATTTTAAACATAATCATTTATAATTTCAGATTATTCTACAATCTGATTTTCTTGGTAGCCTAATTCTGTGTGTGTGTGTGTGTGTGTGTGTGTGTGTGTGTGTGTGTATGCTGGCTCTTGCTCATGGTTGCTTATTTCCTCATGACCTTTATATTTTTTTAATGCTAGAGCTTCTTTACACTGGCCTTCCCTTTGGAAATCCTGTTTGACCTGGCTACAGGGCATGCTTTTCTAAAGTGGTTTTGAATTTTCTTTGGCCTAGAGCTTTGAGATACTACAATATGGGATAGACTTTAATATTATGTTCTTTGTTTAAAAGTGCATACACCATGTGGGTGATACACATTTGACCCCAAATCCGTGTGATATAATTTCATACATATGAATTTTTAAGGGAAGTCTGTCTTCTCATTCAAATGCCAAGGAGATTCAGACAAAGTCTTTTTAGTATATTTTACTAATCCAGCTATCAAGGGTCTCAGTGTTATGTGGTAGTCAGTTTCATTTCCTTCTTTCCCATTGGCCCAAGGTTTCATCTACCATGGTAATAAAATATAAGAATATAAAACACATCATTGAGACTGACAGTACCTCCTCGGGCCATTGCAACCTCTGTTCACCTACTTATATTTGTAGTTTTCAATATTCTCTTTATATCAGATCCCTGAGAATTTCTCTTACTTACTCATGATTTCAGCTATGAGTTTAAAGGATATTTGATATATTTGTTTAGACATCCTAAAATGTTCTTGGTGAGGACATTTTCTGGTTATCTGGTCTATTGTTTTGACAACACTGGAAGATTGAGAAATGTGCTAAAGATTACATTTTGGCTGCAGGAATATTTCAGGATAGCTCTGGCTGTCCACAAATATATATTAGTTGTTCTTATATTAAAAGAAAGTTCACAGATTTCCAATCCTTGAGGGGAAATCACACAAGTTGGAAAGCCTATTATAGGACGTAGGCTATGGGATGCCAATGTCTTACCCAAACACCAATTTTTGTTCTTTTCTTGATATATATCTTAAAATTATGTGATAAAGTACTTGCAAACAATTGCACACTGTTTTTTTGTTTTTGGTTTTGGTTTTTTTGGTCCTTTAAGGAAGGTAGATGAAAATTAATTGAGTGTGTCTCCTGTCGGGATCAGATCTGGAGTTCCTGTTCTCCATGACCACTACCAGTATCAGAAATCAAGTGTTTCCTAGGACAGCATTCTCATTCTCTCTGTCTCTCTGTCTCTCTGTCTCTCAAATTAATGAGCTGCAGAAATTCCAGTTTGTAGTATCACAAGGAGAGGTCCATTGAGATTGTTGCCCCTGGTAGCTTCATCCGTTTGATTTTTGTTTAACTGAATATTAGAAACTTACTATTTTAAGATTTTGTATTTTAGATAATGTGTTTGTACATTTTTATGATGTCTTAAGAATGACGGACAATTATATTGAATCTAGAATTATACTTAAGAAAGTACCAAAGTACCACCTCCAAAATAAATTAGGGAGGATCTTCCAGCTGAGATGGTCAAATAAGTTATATGAGTCTCTTCCCTCAATTTTAAACATGGAAATGCTTGATGAAAATAATGAGATTGTAGTAATGATTCACCATAATTTAAATATAGAGCCAGCAAGCTAAATATTTTTAAAAATATTTCCAAACTATTCCAATGGAGATGTAATCCCAGAGGTGCATGAAATTGCACTTCTCACAAAGCAATTGTACAGGATATATGCCCAAATGGCTAATGTATAAATATATTCATAGAAATTGATACCAGAGTCTCAGACCCCTCATATAATTGAAACAGGAGCTATGGTTCCTTTTAATAGATGGAAGACAAGGGAAGCCCTTTAGGAAAAATTTAACCTATCCCCTCAAGGGTGCTTCACAGAAAGTAAGTAAACTCCTCCAAGTCATGAGTGTATACAGAGTTAATTGTGGGAAATTAAATAAAAAACACTGAACTGCATATGGCTGTTAGTCTTAAATTCATATACTGTCCCTTTGTGCAAAAGCCCACAGATGGGAAACTAACGTAAAAACTGATCTGGACCCCAATAGGCCCTAGCTAGCATGGATATTCACAGAACTGCCCCTAAAGGGCTCCTCCAAACACAGGAACATCTGCAACTCCCTTAGAAAACAATTCTGAGGGACCACTAAAGATCAGCCCACAGACAAAACTTATAAAGCACACAATTTTTCATATGATGCTATGAAAAATAGCCAACCGATGGGGCAAATTAGAGAAATGCGCAACAAATTTTGGAAAACAGAACACTCTGATAAAGGTATTAATTATGTATAAATTTACAAAGATATAAAATAAGGCGCAGAGACAATGAAGAGAAAGAGGCAATAGAGGAAAAAAAGACATATCTGGAAAGGAGCTAAATACAAATTTACAAAAGATAAAATAAGCAAAGAAAGAAACACAGCAATAGGCCAATACCTCAATAAACAGGCCAAAGAGTAGACTAGACATAGCTTGAGAGAGAATTCATGGATTGGAAGAAAAAGATTGATGAGTAAATACTCTACCCTGGAACAGAGAGATGGAAAGATGGAAATTATAAGAGCATTAGATAAAAAGGATGGAGTAAAATAACACAACCTAACTCTAATAGGGTTTCCAGACCTGAACTCTAGTTTAAATACTTGGAGAGAGGTAGAGCTAGAATTCAACTCTCAGTTTTCCTGAGTGTAAAGCTCTCAAGCCCCATGTGATACCCTCTCTTGAATTTGGAACAGGTGCATTACATTTGGAGAGACAGACTCAGAGGAGTTGTTATTACCTGGTGAGGCAGAATTTTTGGGTGAGAGCTCTCAGTGATGCCCACTCACACTCATGCACATCTTTATAATTTACAAAATTTGTTCCATTTTATCCTCCCAACTATCTATCTCACATAATACAGAGATATGCAAGAGAAAAATACCCCATAGGTAAACAAAGTTAACAATATGTTTTTACACCTTTAGTTAATGCTATTTACATGGTATTCATACTTTATAGTCATAATCATCATTTTACAGATGAAGATGTTGAGTCTGATAAAGGTTATTTGGTTCCCAAAATTACATTATTTAAAAAATATATTTATTTATTTTGGAAAGAGAGACAGAGCACGCATGAGTGAGCAGGAGGGGCAGAAGGAAAGACAAAATCTTAAGCAGACTCTGTGCTGAGCACATAGCCCAATGTGGGGTTTGATCTCACAGTCGTGAGATAACAACCTGAGCTGAAACCAAGAGTCAGATGTTTAAGCGACTGCACTACCCAGTCACCCCTCCAAAGTCACATTCTATGAAGCATCTAATCTGACTTGAATCAAGATCCTCAGTTTCCAGATTCTAGACTGATTATATTATACAGCACTACGGCCACTCTTGTATGCTACTTTCTTCAAACCTTGCTGCTAAGTCATGCCACTTCTGAAAGAAAAGTTGAGCTTTCAAAATGAATTTCTGGAGGCCATGTCCTAAATGGCAACTCCCCAGATGGCGCCTGATGGTGAAATGACAAAAATGGAGAGTAAATCTGATGCCTCCATGTTCCAGTTACTTCCCTGTGTTCCACTCCCACTCAAGTTACCCATGGAGTCCTGGTAGTTGATTGTCTCTTTATAATCTGGCACCATGGGAACTGGAATCCAAGTTTACACACTGCATTAAGGCTGACCCGTGCCATTAGATAACACCTGAATTACCAGTTGAGATTAAAAACTACATTAGCAAATGAACACTCATCAGTGAATGTGTCCGGCCTTAGGAGGTTGCAGTTGGCAACAGATATGACTCAACTCCTGTTGGATGAGCGGGACAATGCCTCCACGATTAGAGATGTGGGTATGAGTTCTTTCAGCCACTTTTTAGCTTCTGTTTCCTCTTCTGTAATAGAGATATCAACATTTTTTTTGTTGTTGTTTCAAAGAGTGGTTACGGAGAGTCAAAAAAATGTTATACCTTTTTTAAACTGTATAGTGATATGTTATGCTGTCTTAAGTATAACATAAGTTATACTTAATTTAACTTAAGTTTTCTGTATCCTATGCATTAGCTTTATCTTGCCAGCAAGACTATAAGACTCTGAGCTCATGCCTCACAGGTACTTTTTGTTTCTCCTCTAAGAAGATAGAGTAGATGCTAGGCTCTCAGTATTTTTTTTTTAATTTTTCCCCATTACAATTTTTTTAATGTATTTATTCATGAGACACACACACACACACACACACACACACACACACACACACACAGAGGCAGAGACACAGGCAGAGGGAGAAGCAGGCTCCATGCAGGCAGCCTGACGTGGGACTTGATCTGTGGTCTCCAGGATCACGCCATGGGCTGAAGGCAGCGCTAAACCGCTGAGCCACCCGGGCTGCCTCCTCAGTATTTACTTACTAAAATCATGGAACTAAATATTTGTGTTCTTTGATTAGTTCATTGCATACTTGTTTGTCTATTCCCCACCATAATATCAATTTCATGAGGGAATATTTACTTGTTTTGTTCTTCATTGAATTGCAAACACCCTAAAACATTGCTTGGCATATATGGACAGTCATTAAATATTTAATCATGAGTGGATGATGCTCACTGAATTAGTAGTTTCTAGAGTAGGAATCAAATATAATTTCTTTTTTTATATTTTTAGCACCGTATTCTTTTTCTTGCCCATTTGGCACTTAATTAATTGTTTCTGGATGAGTTTTAAGACAGTCACAACTTGTGAATGTTTTGCTGCCTTCCTGTCCATTCTCACTGTCTTCACTCTTATTCAAGTACAAATTATATCACACCCAGATTATTTTTTGTATACTTTTTATTGGAGTTCGATTTGCCAACATATAGTATAACACCCAGGGCTCATCCTGTCAAGTGCCCCCGTCAGTGCCCATCACCCAGTCACTCCATCCCCCTGCCCACCTCCCCTTCCACTACCCTTGTTCGTTTTCCAGAGTTAGGAGTCTCTCATGTTCTGTCTCCCTCTCTGATACTTCCCACTCATTTTCTCTCCTTTCTCCTTTAATCTCTTTCACTATTTTTTATTTTCCCCAAATGAATGAAACCATATAATGTTTGTCCTTCTCCGATCGACTTACTTCACTCAGCATAATACCCTCCAGTTCTATCCATGTTAAAGCAAATGGTGGGTATTTGTCTTTTCTAATGGCTGAGTAATATTCCATTGTATATATAGACCACGTCTTCTTTATCCATTCATCTTTTGATGGACACCGAGGCTCCTTCCACAGTTTGGCTATTGTGGCCATTGCTGCTATAATAATTGGGGTGCAGATGTCTTGGTTTTTCACTGCATCTGTATCTTTGGGATAAATCCCTAGTAGTGCAATTACTGGGTCATAGGGTAGATCTATTTTTAACTTCTTGAGGAACCTCCACACAGTTTTCCAGAGTGGCTACACCAGTTGACATTCCCACCAACAGTGCAAGAGGGTTCCCATTTCTCCACATCCTCTCCAGCATTTGTTGTTTCCTGTCTTGTTAATTTTCCCCATTCTCACTGGTGTGAGGTGGTATCTTATTGTGGTTTTGATTTTTATTTCCCTGACAGCAAGTGATGCGGAGCATTTCCTCTTGGTGTTTGTTGGCCATGTCTATGTCTTCCTCTGTGAAATTTCTGTTCATGCCTTTTGCCCATTTCATGATTGGATTGTTTGTTCCTTTGCTGTTGAGTTTAATAAGTTCTTTATAGATCATTAGTTTCCATGAATCTTTTTAATTCTTCTCCAATTTCCTGGTTGACCCATTCATCTTTTAGGAGGATGCTCTTTAACCTCCACATGTTTGAGTTTCTTCCAAATTTCTTCTTGTGACTGAGTTCTAGTTTCAAAGCATTATTCTCTGAAAATACACAGAGAACAACCCCAATCTTTTGGTATCATTTGAGACCTGATTTGTGACCCAGTATGCAGTCTATTCTGGAGAAAGTTCCATGTGCACTTGAGAAGAATGTGTATTCAGTTGCATTTGGATGCAAAGTTCTGTATATATCTGTGAAATCCATCTGGTCCAGTGTATCATGTAAAGCTCTTTTTTCTTTGGTGATGTTGTGCTTGTGTGTTGTGAAAATATGTCATTTGCAGAAAGTGCTGTGTTGAAGTCTCTACTATTGGTGTATTATTATCTAAGCATGTCTTTACTTTGGTTATTAATTAATTGATATACTTGGCAGCTCCCACATTAGGGGCATAAATATTCATGATTGTTAGGTCTTCTTGTTGGATAGACACTTTAAGTATGATATAGTGTCCTCTTCATCTCCTACTACAGTCTTTGGGTTAAACTTTAATTTATCTGTTATGAGAATTGCTACCCCAACTTTCTTTTGAGGACCATTTGAATGGTAAATGATTCTCCAACCTTTCATTTTCAGGCTGTAGGTGTCCTTAGATCTAAAATGAGTCTCTTGTAGACAGCAAATAGATGGGTCTTGCTTTTTTATCCAGTCTGAAACCCTGCGTCTTTTGATGGGATCATTAAGACCATTCATGTTCAGAGTTACTATTGAAAGATAAGAATTTAGTGTCATTGTAATACCTATTCAATCCCTGTTTTTGTGGCTTATTTCTTTGGGCTTCCTCTTTCTTTTATAGGGTCCCCCTTAATATTTCTTGCAGAGCTGTTTGGTGGTCACATATACTTTCAGTTTCTGCCTATCTTGGAAGCTCTTTATCGCTCCTTCTATTCTGAATGAGAGCCTTGCTGGATAGAGTATTCTTGACTGCATGTTCTTCTCATTTAGGGCCCTGAATATATCCTTCCAGCCCTTTCTGGCCTGCCAGGTCCCTGTGGAGAGGTCTGCTGTTAATCTAATATTTTTCCCCATTTAAGTTAGGGATCTCTTGTCTCTTGCTGCTTTAAGGATTTTGTCTTTATCTTTGGAATTTGCAAGTTTCACTATTAAATGTCAAGGTGTTGAACGGTTTTTATTGATTTGGCGGGGGAGGGAACCTCTCTATTTCCTAGATCTGAATGCCTGTTTCCCTCCCCAAATTAGGGAAGTTCTCATCCATGATTTGTTCAAATATATTTTCTGTCCCTCTGTCCCTCTCAGAGTCCTCTGGAACCCCAATTATACGTAGATTTTTTTTTCCTTCTGAGGCTATCATTTATTTCCCTTAACCTTTCCTCATGGTCTTTTGTTTTTCTCTTTTTTTTTCTTAGCTTCCTTCCTTGCCATCAACTTGTCTTCTATGTCACTCACTCTTTCTTCTACTTCATTAACCCTCATTGTTAGGACCTCCAGTTTGGATTGTATCTCATTTAATTGATTTTTAATTTTGGCCTGATTAGATCTAAATTATTCAGCCATGAAGTCTCTTGAATCCTTTATGCTTTTTTCCAGAGCTACCAGTAGCCTTATAATTGTGCTTCTGAATTGGCTTTCTGACATCAAATTGTAATCCAAATTCTGTAACTTTGTGCCAGAGAGAGTACTGTTTCTGTTTCTTTCTCTTATGGTGAGTTCTTCCTTCTAGTCATTTTGCTCAGTGCAGAGTGGCTGTATGAGCAGGCTGAGTCAAGAACATCAACCAAGACCTAGGTAAATTTCACCCTAGATGATTCTGATGAGGTCAGAGACCAGAAATTGAAAACAAAGATCAGAATGAAATAAAACAAAAGGACCACTAAAGTGAAAAACAAATTTTAAAACAAAGTAGTAAAAAATAAAAGGCCAAGAATCCCAAAGAGGAAGAGAAAAAAAAAAGGATAAGAAAAAAAGATGTGTGTGTGTGTGTGGGGGGGGAGACTGGGAGATGGTGGTGGTGACAAAGTTGAGTGGAGGGAGAATGTAGTCTACCTGAGGGTTTTTAGAGAGTGATCCTCTTGGTTCTGAGTATATTAAGTTCTGTATGTTAGTAGGTGATTAGTCCCAAATTTATATAAACCAGAAATACTTGTAGAAAGCCCCAACATTGACCACTAAAACATAAATGAGATAAAAGAGGGGGGCAGAATGGAATGAGGAATCTCACAGAATGAACTAACATAGTATACCACTTGGTTCTGGGTGAATACTGGTCATGTTTTAGAAGGTATTAACTTCTGCCATTGTAGAACAAAATGAGGCAGAGAAAACAAAGAACACAAAACAAAACAAAACAAAAAAACAAATCTTGTATATATCCCAAGATTAAGTTGAGTATGTTGAAGGGAATCTAGAAGTGGAAAATACACCTAAGACCTATAATTGTAGAAATATGAAAGTCAAAAAGAAAGAAACTTAAAAATGAAGAGATGGTAAAATATTGTAGTTAAGGTGGAAAAAGAGAAAAAAATTGGAAATTTACAGTCTGATATAAAAACGATTTGTACTGGAAAAAAGAAGAAGAAAATAAAAAGGAGGGGTACCCTCTGGTTCTATATATTGTAAATCCCTCGAGTTCCCTGGATTTTTTTTTCCCCCTGGAGCTTTTCAGTGCTGCTGGGTCAAGAACTTGCTCTTCCCCTGTTCTTCCAGCTGGTCTTCTGGAGGAGGGGCCTGCTGTGCTGATTCTCAGGTGTGTGCACCTTGGGAAGATGCTCCTCCCCTGCCAGGTGCAGGGATCAGTGGGAGTTGACCCTGTGAGGGCCCTGTCCCCTGGCAGCCCCCGTCCCATCCCAGGCACATGGTAGCACCAGGAGGAACAACACCACTGGTGACGCCCAGCTCTCCAGCCCTGGAGTCAGCTTCCACAGTAACTCCAGCAGCCCCCAGTCCACACTGACCTAGATCCTCTGGGGGCGGGGGGCTCTGACCTGCACAGCTGGGGGCGCCTGGCGGCAGGAGCGTCCTTGCTGTCCTATGTCCTCCCTGCCTCCACCTGTCCCGGGGGGGAGGGGGACCGCAGGATCCTGGGCTCTGTCTGCTCAGAGCCCTGGGATCCGGGGCCTGTGCTGTTGGAATTGCACTCCCAGCGAGGCTCCCAAAGGCAGGAGGGCGCAGCCCCCTCCGCCCGGAGCCCCCGCCTGACTGTTGGGCTTCTCCCCAGGCCCCGCCAGGTGCGCTCCAGCCCTTCCTGCGCTCGGCCCACAGTCTGTGGCTGCTCTCCCCCAGGGCGCACTTCCCGTTAGTGACTCCCCGAGACTGGGGGCCCCTCCGCCCCTCCTGCAGTTCTGCCCGAGTTCCCTGCTAAGTGCCTTTCTGTCTGGGAAAAATCCGGTGCGGATTTTTAAAGTTCCTGCTTCTCTGGGGCTGGACTTTCCTGTCCCCGAGGCTCTCGCCGCCCCCCTCTAAGCCCGGCTCCTCGCGGGGGCCCCTTCCCCCACTGGATTCTTTATTTTTTCTGCCTTCCTACCTTGTTAGAAGTGAAAACCCTTCTCTCTGTAGTGTTCCAGCTGTTCTCTCTGTAAATCTCAGGTCGAATTCATTGGTTTTCAGGATGGTTTGAAAGTTATCTAGGTAAGTTGGTGGGGACAGGTGACTTGGGGACCCTACTCCTCCACCATCTTGCCCCACCCTCCTCAGATTATTTTTTTTAAGTCTCCCATTTCCTGCCTCCACCCGTTGTTTTCTAATCCATAGTGTACTATGCTGTCAGAAAAATCTACCTAAAACACAGATTCAACTTGTTACCTGGCCCAAAAATCTTCAATGCCTTCACATCATTAAAAGTCTCATTCTGACGTTCAGAACCCTCCACAGTGAATCTATTTGACTTTTCATTCCCTTCTCTATGATTTCCTCCTGTTTCTGAAACGCTGATTCCAGCTGGCCTGTCTACTCCTTGCATGTCTTTCATTTTCTCAGTTTTTCTCCTTTGATCATGTTACTCACTACCTAAAATGCACTTCCTCTGTGTCTAACATGGCTATGAAATCCAGCAACCTTTGGTTGTGGACGTTCTGTCCTAAGTAATATGATGTTTATCCCATAGTCTTTTTGGGTTTTATTTAAAATATATTTTCAATAAGATCATACAGGATGGCAAACACATTTTATTGTTTGCTTATGTTTTGCTTATTTATTTATAAACACACACTTTCCAAAAAGAGTCGAATTTCATTCTCAGAGTTATGAAAAGCCATTGGAGTGATTTAAACAGAAAAGTGACATGATCCAACTAATGTTTTAAAGTAGAGCATCCCAACTGCAGTGTTATTGACATTTGGGGTCAGATAATTCTTTGTTGTGGGGAGTATTCCCATGGGAAGTGGGAAAGTTTAGCAACATTTTAGGGTTCTATCTGTACCAGATGCTAGTAGCAACCCCATGTCCCATTGTGACAAGCCAAGACATCTCCAGACATTGCCAGTAGTCTCTTGGTAGATACACACTGAAAACCCTTGTTTTATTTTAATTAATTAATTAATTAATTAATTAAAAAATATTTATTTGAAAGAGAGAAAGCACCAGCAGGGGGAGCAGCAGGCAGAAGGAGAGGGAGAGGCAGACTCTCAGCTAAGCGGGAAGCCTAATGTAGGGCTCAATCATCCCAGGACCCCAGGATCATGACCTGAGCTTAAGGCAGATGCCTAACTGACTGAGCCACTCAGGCGCTCCGATAACCTTTGCTTTATACAAACCCCCACCCGTGGCTGCTCTGTGGAGAAGAGAATGAGAGAGAGAAGCAACTGTAAGATACACTCACCATTTCTGTTTTCTCTGACCTTGGATGTGAGGCAGGGAGAAGAGAAAACAACTGTCCATTAGCTTTACTGTGATCTGAGTAGAGATAAACAATGTACCAATAACTAAGTCTTCTCTGAAAGGTAAAGAAGAAAATATAGCAGATCCAAACCATATAAAGAGGAATTTTGTGCTATTATGTGAGATCTAGTTGTGTACACATTTTATGCTGTAATTTGAAAACAAAATATATAGTTTTACAAGTGTTTATTTTCTGCCTGGAAAATTCACATTTGTCCTTCTCTGGGGGCAGACTGAGATTTGGGAAGCCTTTTTCAAAGTTTAATTGAGAATAAAGCAGTAACGTACATCTAAGAAATGTTTAAAAAGTACTACCACTATTGCGATTTTCAGAATTTAAAAGGTTTGGGGGCACTTGGCTGGCTCAGTCAGTAGAGCATGCAACTGTTGATCTCAGGGTCAGGAGTTCAACCCTGTGTTGGGCGTGGAGCCTACTTTAAAAAATAAAATAAAATAAAAAAGAATTTAAAAGGTTTTAGTCTTGATTGTTTTTGAGAGATTTCTTCCTGAAATCAAACGTGAGTAAGGAATTCTTCATAACAGATGACAGGAATATGAACTCTCCTTTTTGTAGCCTCTGACTGGGGTAACTTTCTCCTTAATCCTATCCTGCAACCCAGGACACCCTCTATTCTAAGTCCAATCCTGGCTCTGGGCAGGGGAGATAGAGGAGCTCTCTTTGGCTCAGCTTTGAGTAGGTATCACTTCCAGTTTTAAGCCAACATTGGAATCTGCTTCTCAATGCTCTGGTTTCTCATTTTTAAAAAAATCTCTCCTAATGCTTGGATTTACTGTGTTGTAAACCAATTCTCCTCACCTTGTCGAAATCCTTGCCACTATTTTTTTTGATAGTGGCTGCTGGATCACAGTACACTTTTAATAGTTTTTTTTTTCTTTTTCCTTTTCATTTAGAAAATGAAGGTATTTTCTGTAATAACTGAACTTTTGCAACCATAAAAAAGTTTTTGAATTATCGCTGGGGAAAAAAAATGGAGGCAAACATTTGTTACAGAAAGACACAGGCATTTAAAAAATATTTGGAGTTTAGATCTGAGTGGGGAACTCTTATCTCTAGCTCCATAATAACACAGAGATAATAGTAATGATAGCAAGCATGACATCACCCAGGATATGGCAAGGCATATTTTTTTATGCTCCACTCATCCTATTGGCTCTTTTTTTAAATTCTTTATAGGACTGGAGGTATCCAAGGAAGATGATGAAACAGAAATAGTGTTTGTTTAATAATAATGCACTGATGTAATTAATGCTCTGAGAGAAAGAGAATACAGGGTAGAGAAGACATTGTTTATCTTGAATGGGATTCCCTCTTTAGCAGAAGAAGGGCATACGGTCACCATCCAGAACATTAAGTCTGAAGACCCTCCATTTCCCTCTCTCCAGGATGGAGCATGGATCCTCATAGGAAGGAGTGATGCTAACTTAGGAGGAAGGATGAGAGAGACCAGTGATTCAAGGGACTCCAGGGCACCCACTGTATGAATTAATAGATGATTGCATGTGAAAAGTAAAGGACCATTTTGCCTCTGGTCTCTGTGAGTTCAAGATCGCCTAGTAGAGTTTTTTCCCCCATTGGTAATAAACTGAACTCACCCTGCCTCCCAGGAGCTAAGGAGGAACCACTACCACTCCCAGAAGGACAGCTAAAATTCATTGAAGGCTTATTTAAAATCCCTCACTAGGCTTTTCTCTGTGCCCTTGCAATATGTGATCTTTATGCTAGCTTCCTTCTCTGTAAATTGGAAAAACCAGTGCCAGCTGCATGTACAGGAATACCTGGGAGACGTTGCTGCCAGGGGAGTTCATGAGCAAGGACCAAAATAGGGCAGACTATTTTTTCCTAGGAGTCTGACTACCCAAGGGGCTGCCTGGTCTGCGTAGACGCTGTTTTGTTCATTTCTCAGGGATGAGAGCCTAGTGGCTGTCAGGACTAGATCCTTGGAAGCCCAGAGCCAAATTAGAAGGCAGCTTTCCCCTTCCAGGCTCTAACTGAATCCTTGTTCTCTGAGGATCACCCTTGCAAAGCTCTGAGACGGGGCTGCTGGGCTGTGTGATTATCTAGTCTTGTCACAAGTGTGGAATTTTACTTGGTGGCATACCAGAGGGCTGATGAGAGGGGGTGCTGATGACACCTTGAAAACCTGGCTGCGGATGTTTTGGGCTGGCTCTGGGGATGCCTTCTCTTCTTGCAATGGCAACTGCTTGCAGTCTTCTCCCTGCACACAACCTCTCCCCACCTGCCCCCAGCCCTGCTGCCCTCTACCCATTACCACTAATCAGCACCTTGAAGTTTTATGACTTTACAGCTACTATTTGGTGAGCTACATCTGAAGGGAGATAAATCCTCAAAGTGAAGGCAATTTGTCAGCGCAATATTAAAACGAGGTGTGGAGAAGAACACTTCAGCAAAAGCCAAGCTCGCTAACCTTTCAAAAGTAAGTGTATTTAATTTGAGCTGAATCAGGAAGACTGTTAGGATGTCTTATGTATTTATAAGCGTTGTGTGCAGTCTTCATGTTACCCCAAAGGCTGCTTGTAATCCTGTCCCTCTGCAAAAATGTCTTCTTGAGCGGTAAGCTGAACTCTGAATTCTCACTACTCTGCAGTACGCATGTGCTTGCTCAATCCACCATAGGGCCATTTGCTGAATGTTACTTCCTACCTCCATTTTCCTACCCTTTCCTCAGCCCTTACTACGTCACCCAAAAGAAGGCTGCTAGATATACTTCGGAGATGGGATTTTCAATATAACATCTTAACTCATCTTCCTATCTCTAGTTTCTACCTTTCTTGCCAAAAAGCGATACAGACTATTCTCCACGTAGTTGTGAAAGTGATATTCCAAAAATATCTATCTATTGCATTGCTCTCCTGCTTAAAACTTCTATGGCTCCCTATTGCCTATAGAATCAAGTCCAAGGGATCCCTGGGTGACGCAGCGGTTTAGCGCCTGCCTTTGGCCCAGGGCACGGTCCTGGAGACCTGGGATCGAATCCCACGTCGGGCTCCCGGTGCATGGAGCCTGCTTCTCCCTCTGCCTATGTCTCTGCCTTTCTCTCTCTGTGTGTGTGCCTATCATCAATAAATAAAAAAAATAAAAAAAAAGAATCAAGTGCAAGCTACTTATAATGGAATTCATGGTTGTTCTGTACCTCTACCCACAGCTGTGTTGTTTTATGCCTTCCATGCCTCTGATTGGACTACTTCCACTTTTAAATCTCAGGACTGGGTATATCCTATTCAATCTTTAAACCTCATGCCAGCACTCATCTCTTTAAGAACACCTTTTCTGACTTATTGTCTGTGTATTTTTTTTATGTCTGTGTATTTAATCATTTCCTCCTCGCAATTATTTCTGTCTCCTGTACATGCTTGTATTGGTGCACTTATTGGTAATTAGAATTTGTTTATATCTCTCTCCTACTCACTCATAATTCCTTGAAGGTAGAGGCTATATCTTACTCATTCCTGTGTCTTCAGCATTTAGGATAGTACCTGCTACACTCTAAGCTCTCCAGTTACTTCTTAGATTGATTAATGCTGAGTCACATATATAGTGGATGTTTGGTCAGAAAATAAGAGGATATACAAATAGGAGAGAGGAAGTCGGGCTTGAAGTGGTGGCCTCATACATCAAAGAGGTCATGCCAGATTGACTCCATGTTTTTTGCCACTCAGATAAGCTGGAGGAGGTGACCTCTTACTTTTCAGCTTCATGAAAATGACCGTGTTGTCTTTTGGTCTCCACTTTCTTCTTTCCTGTTCTTCCTCAATTTTTTCTCTCCTTCTTAGACTCACGGGCACTGATCTGAGTCCTTCCTCATCCTCCATTCTTTCTGCCGGTCTCATCCTGAGAGCATGATGTTGGGTTAATGCAGAAACGTTCCAGTTTATACCTGTTGTACTAGTTTCATCCTGAAAAGTGGACCCCTTCACTCTCAAGTTTTAGGCTTTGGACAAAAAAATTTCATGGACATTTGCATACACACACATACACACAAATAGGGATGGGGAGAGCAGGAAAAGAGTATGGGGGGAGCAGGAGAGGAAATGAGGATGTGGTTGGTGTTCTTTAGTGAAGAAAGGGAGAAACAGAAGGCTGCCTCTTGCAGTAATGGTGATATGTAATATTTACGATGTGACATGGTATTTTTTAAAGATTTTATTTATTCATGAGAGACATACAGAGAGAGACGGAGGCGGGGGAGAGAGAGGCAGAGACAGAAGCAGGCTCCATGCAGGGAGCCCAACATGGGACTCCATCCCAGGTCTCTAGGATCATGCCCTGGGCTACAGGCGGCGCTAAACCGCTGAGCCACCGGGGCTGCCCCAAGATAGATAATCTTAAGCAGACTCTCCGCTGAGTGCAGAGCTGACTGGGCAGGGTGGAGGCTTCATCTCACCACCCTGAGATCGTGACCTGAGCCGAAATTAAGAGTTGAGAGCTTAACCAACTGAGCCCCTAAATTACTCTCATGTGCCTGATCTCACTGGATTTTCACAACCATCTGTGGCAGGTGGAATAGGAAATAGAATCCTTGTTTACAGATGAGGAAACTGAAGCCTCAACTGGCCCAAGTTTACATGGTAAGTAACAGCCCCAAGATTCGAATCCATGTTTTTTCTAACTATAAGCCTGCTACATTTTTGACGTTTCTATTGCGGTTTCATAGCTGTGCATGTTTAATTTGTGATGAAATTCAATGACTAAAGAATGGGGACTCTTTCTGGTAACGTTCTGCCTAGAATTTGTTCCCTTATGGCTGAAAACTAGAGGAGTGATAGCTGTCCTTTCCCCATACCCACACCCCCAACCTAAGAGTCTACTGTCCAAGGTGTAAGAGTCTCAGACAGATTTTGTAGGACACAGAGACTTAAGAGGGACAAATTTCTAGCATGTCCCGGGCATGTGCCCCATAAAATATAAACTCAGATAGCAATTGGAGTGATTCTGTTTGTGAAGAGGAGCTTGTAGGAGATATAATCCCTGTCTGGCTTCTACACTTAATCTTCTCTGCTGCCATCTGTGACCTCTGCCTGGAGCTTTACTATCCATAGGGGCAAGCTTCAACCCACATGCAGGGCAGGCCAGAAGTGCCAGGGAGTTAACACCCCTGGAAGCACAGCTAACCCACTTGAGGGTAGCTCTCATCAATGACTAGCCGTTATAGTAGATTAATACCTCAGCTTCCTCCTCCCATCGCTGAGAGAATGTCAACTCTGAGGTCGATTTGGCACCCTCTCCTGGAATTCCTGAGGGAAACTGAACCTGAGCTGCCCACAGGGGGAACCTGCTTATTCTGGGTATCCTGCACTGACTCCCTTGTCTTCATTTCACTTCCTCACCCTCCCTCCTGGTGCTTCCTGGTATCACCTCTCAAATAAACCCCTTGCACTGACGTTCACATCTCAAGGTCTGCTTCCAAGGAAACCCAATTTAAGACTGTCCTCCTTAACATTTGAACTTCAGCACATGCAGAAAGAGAATGTTGGAGTTCTCCACAGTGAATAAATCAGCTTGTAGTCAGAAAGCAACTGGTCCCTGCGAAGCAACTTCCCTCAGACTGAGCAGAGGAGACCAGTGTCAGTGGAGACTACTGGCCAATGGCCAGTGGTCAACAACTATTAGAGAGGTTGTCTGTAACTTCCTAGTTAGATGTATACTAATTCCAGTTTGTTATTTATATGTTTATGTTTGTCATCCAAGTCTACAGTTGCACCCATTGCTGCCTCACTGTTCTCAGATGACCCTGGGTGCTTCTTCCTAATCAAGGCTAATTCTTCCTTCACTAGTGTGATTATCTCATCCTGCTCACCCCAGGGATGCTTCTGCATCTCTTTAATCTCTCTTTCGTTCTTATAATTCCCTCCTTTCACTCTTTCCTCATACATAGGCAGAGTCTTTAATTGTGTTACAAAAATGACCATGGGAACTTGGGACATTCTCTTCCTATTCCGATCAAGATTCTTAAAAAGAATAGATTTCTCTCCCTGTTGTTTCCTCGCCTCCCACTCACTTCTCAGCTCACTGCAGTCTGGCTTCTACTCTTACTACTTGACTGAAACTCCTTTTTTGAAGGTCAAAAGTCACTAAAGATTGGCCAAGGTGAAATCTAACTGTAAACATTCAGCTCTCATGCCACTGAACCCCTTCACAACAATTGACGATACAGAGATGGAAAGTAGTATTGCATGTATAGTAAGTGTTTAGTAATGCCATCTATTATTACTAAGATTATTATTGCTCACTCCCTAACTTCTTGAGACCTATCCTAAGGCCTTCTGGAGACAACTGGTTTGTTCGCTTGTTTTTCTCCTATCCATATGATCTCTCTCACTTCCTTTCCTTTACTAGATCTTATGCCTTTGCTTACTTGCTTAATGTTTGTGTTCTCCAGAGTTCTTTTCTCTGCCTTCCTCTCCCTACACATGTCCCAAGGAGGTTCCATTTACTCCTATAACTTCAGAAATTCGTTTCTCTAGTCCAGAGTTTTTAAAATTGAATCATGGATTTTTACTTCTCTTTGTTTTATGAATTTCTCTACCTGAATCATGGATTTTTACTTCTCTTTCTTTTATGAATTTCTAAAGGGCTACCAAACTCAGCATATGCAGTGTGGAATTTCTTTCCTTTGTTATGCCTCTATACCCCTCTTTGCTACTCCTTTAGTATTGCCTATCATGAATGGCACCACCACCTCTATAGAAGCCCAAGCCAGAAACCTTCATGAATTCCTATTTTTTTCCTTCTCACATGCCAACACCCCTCCCATTACATCTAGTTGTCTACAATAGCCCATAGATAATAATATTTGAATCTTTCTCCAACCTACCTCCTCTTATCCAGTCTGTAGACATTACTCGAGTCTTAGGTCTCATTATATCTTTCTAGTAAGATTGTCCCAGCAGCCATTTCAACCCTGCCTCCAGATAATACTTATACTGCCTGATGCCAGAAGAGTATTCAAAAACATAAGTATTCATATAATATGAAGTCTATAACATAAACTGTATTTATTGTAACCACAATATAACACCCCAGGCCCTACAAGAACTTTTACGATCTAAATATGGTCAGCTCTGGAACTCCATAAATTGCCACTTCACAAAAATATACACAACCATACAAAATTGCTTAGTGACACACCCTGTGTTTGTGTCCGGGGAACTTTCTTCCATTTAGCCCTCATCCCCACTTCCCCTAAAAGTAAGAATTGGTATTCCTATACTACAATGTACATATATCCCTTATGGCCCATTCTATAGCATATTTAAAATAACTTATTTAAATGTTTATCTTTCCTAATGGCCTGTGAAATCCTCAGAATAGGATATTTTGTACTATTCACTGTTAAACCACAGAGCTTATCACAATGCCTCAGTTCACTTCAGACTATGAGTTCAGTCATTTTTATCCAACTACTGCTATCTATCTAAAGACTTATCCACAGAAGTTCTTCAGGAATTGTTAAGAACATAATAAATGTATGAGGACAAGAGTTTGGCTTCCAGAATGAGTAGATAAGACTCAACTGGGAGTTGGGGTCAGAAGCTAAGGGTTCAAGTCCTGAATTCTAGTAGATTCTATTACTGTGAACTTAGACAAGGTATTTAAATAAACCCTCTGAGCTTAAACTGGCTCAGCTTTTAAAGTCAGGATAAAAATTCCTGCCTTACTATCCTACTGTGCAAATCATATATGGCAAACAACTTCCCAAGTTGAGGAATGCTTTAAGAATACAAGATGGTATGATCACCTCATGTAAATGGTTTATTGATACCAAAAAACACAGTTTCTCAATCATTTGGAATGATTTCAACTGCAAGAAACAAAACCAGAAAAATTGTGGCTTAAGAAACAGAAGTATGTTTTTTTCATCAACAAGAAATGTGGAGGTAAATATTTGGTTCATCTGGTTCAGTAATGTATCAGGGACTCAGGTTCTGTCTCTATTTTTAACTCCATCATCTTTAGCACATTGGCTTTGTCTTCATGCTTGTTGCCTCAAAGATGGCTACCACAGTTGCAGACTTGACATTTTCATCCAAGGCAGGAAGAGGGAGATAACGAAGAAAGCACAACATCCATTTGTTCTCTTTATCAGGAAGCACAAGCTTTTCTGGAAGCCTTCATCAGTCGTCTGCTCCATCTCATTCCGTAGAATGCTCATGGCCATTTGGAGCCCCGTGGAAGACAGGGGACTTCAGGTGACCGAGGAAAAAGGAGCTTGGGAGTGGATGTTGGGCTTGCCAACCAACAGTGTTTGCTACAGATATTTTTTTGAACGTCTCAGTTTTTAACCAGCTGTCAAGCAATCAAGCATAGCATTATGTTCTCAGAGCATCCTCCATTGGAGGAGGGAATCATTATTAAGGGTGTTTAAGAGTCAGCATGTTTTAGCTTAGTTGGGTAAGTAGCTGACTCTTGATATGAACTCAAGTGGTGATCTCAGGGTCCTGAGATTGAGCTCTGCATAGGGCTCCATGCTTAGCAGAGAGTCTGCTTGAGATTCTCACTCTCCTTCCCCCTCTGCCCCTCCCCTTGCTCGAGCTCGTTCTCTCTCATTCTCTCTCTCTCTCTCCCCGCAGATTAAAATTTTAAAAAAGAATGAGCATCTCTTTTCTGTTATCTGGTGTTTCCTTCATATCAATAAATTTTAAATAAAGATCACAGAATTTTCCCTGTTGCAGAAGAGAAGGTCACCCTAGCTCTACACTAGCTTTCAGGAAATGTACGCATTAGAAGTTGATCTGGAATGTTAGAGAAAAAGGTGCTCCCTGAAAAGTAGCTTTCCACTGCAGTGTCCAGTCCAGTCCAGTGTAGACAGGTAAATACAAAAGCATTATAGTCGGGAGAAGATTAGAAACATGAAGCAAGTGCCAAAAGAAAGCAAAAAACAAACAAACAAACAAAAAAACAAGACAAAACAAAACAAATGAAAAAACAAAATTGAAATGCCTAATATCTCTCTCTGAAGTCTCAACATAGCAACATAGTTTTTTATAAAGAGCAAGACCATCTCCCTCCCTGGCCCCATCTCCTAGCTGGATGGAACTGTGGGAAACCCTGGTAGTCTTTAAAATTCCTGGTGAGTTCACCAGAGGTACTGTTATCTTTGGGGTCTGAGATAACTATAAGCAGCCTTTCTTTTCATTTATTCTGTCAAAAACTGATTGAAGACATCTTAAATAAGCATATTAAGTAAGTCAATTGTAAGCATACAGGGCTGGGACTCTGTCCTAGGATCAGTTTGGTCAAGGATGTGCCTTGGGCTGTGTCTCCTGTCCTGGACCACACAGTACTTCAGAGTAGAACAACTTGCAGCCCCAGCACTTGGCTACTTTCTGTTTCGAGAAGAGCCAACTTGGGATGCCTTATGCTTTTAATCTTTTTGAAAGGTGCTCTAAAAACTCAGAGCCTATCAATTGCTCTTCATCGTTCTTACTCAACCTAGAGCAAAAATGCATTAAAATTAATTTATTATTTAAAATGGTAAGAATGGAATGTATAATGCCCTTCACAGAAATGTAGGAATTAATTCCAGTGATAAATCTGAGACCAGACTGCAAAATCATGGTGAACTATTCTAACTGTCTGCAGCAACCATTATGTGAAAAATTACCTCATGGAAACAGTTCATTATGTATTTCTGTCCAGGTCTTCCCAACTCCTTCTTTTTCTTTATCTCCTTTCTCTTCCATGTTGTTCTTAACTTAAGCCACAAAGGCAGTGAGAGAGGGGATTTTGTAACAGCTGTCTGCCTGAAACACTCCATGTTTTCCTCATATAAAGGTCTGTGGTTGCTTTTATCTGCAGGACCTTCTACTAGTGTTGCCACTGCCAAGGCTTTTGTGAAGAACATGACTCAGTCCAGTTTCCATTTTTCTTATTCAAATGATCTATTGACATTTTCATGGCTAACACTAAGACACTAGTCCCTTAAGTTAGATTATCTTGAAAATCCATTTCCAGTTGAAGACAAAAATTGGTTTTGTTAGGTGTATTTTTTTCATCGGTCAGCAAGGCTTCAAATAGATCTCAGTTGTCAACTTCAAGTATTATAACTGCTTTTTTTCTTAAGTTGCATACTTGTGAAAGACATTGATTAGTTTGTTGATATATGCAGACAGCTGGACAACTTTTCTTTAAAAAAATATAGAAAGTGAAAGAATAATTCTTATGGATCCTTTGCAACAGGTAGGATTATATAAAGAGCATGTGCTCTAAAGAATTGGATAGACCTTTAGATCTGGAAGAGTTAGAAGATACTGTTAGAGTTTAATTTTTGAGCTTCAACACTCCCACCACTCCTGTCTCTACTCCCTTTTTATTTTTTATTTTTATTTATTTAAAAAATATTTTGTTTACTTGTTTGAAGATACTGTTAGAGTTTAATTTTTGAGCTTCAACACTCCCACCACTCCTGTCTCTACTCCCTTTTTATTTTTTATTTTTATTTATTTAAAAAATATTTTGTTTACACGTGTGTGCATGAGTGGGGGTAAGGGAGGAGGGAGATGGAGAAGCTGGTTCTCCCCTGAGCAGGGAGCCCCACACAGAGCTCAATCCTAGGACTGCAAGGTCATGACTCAAGTGAAAGGCAGATGCCCAACCGACTGAGCCACCCAGGTGCCCTTCTACTCCCTTTTTACAAGTAAGAAAATTTCCCAGGCAAGTGAAGGTCTTTCCAAGGTTACGTGACTCATTGGCATGCAATCTTAAATCTTTCTGATCAGTGTTCATTTTGCTAAAATTGCTTTTCACTATGAAAAGTATTTTTAAAAAATGTTGAATGTGCAATATTCACATTCAACTCAAGTTGAAGGAAAGAGCTAATGTTTAATTGGTTGTATTAAAAACTTCACAAAGCAAAATTACATCAAAATGAATCATCTTTTTCAAACACTTCTCAGCAGAATACAGTGTAAGATACACATGCTTGGGAGTCAGACAGATCTGGGTTTACAGCTTAGCCCTGTGTTTATGACCTTGAGCAAGTAACTTACTTCTTCTGAGGATAAGGTGACTGATGTGCAATGTTGTTGTGAAAATCAGCAGCACTGCATGTGAAATACATAGCACAGCACCTGGGATATAATAGGTACTGAAAAAATAGCAGCTTTTATCAGGTAACATCAAACCTAACTTTTATATAAGTGATAGTGAAGGTTATGTAATCTTAGGAACGTGGAGAAAAATGGGCACCATGCAGGTGTGTGTGGAAAGTAAATAGACTGATAGAATGAGTCTAGGTAAATACAGTGTGCTTGTAAATTAGTTCCTGTATTTCTTGGCAGGAATCAGCTCAGATACTGAAGACGATTTCAACTACCTTGCCTAGGTCCTTCTCCAAATCTGAGTAAGAGAGGGAGCAGAGTAGCAAAGTCAGCTGTTCTAGCATCTAGAACCCAGAAAAATTCTTTGTGTCCTGAAGTATATTAGCCAATATGCTTGGGAGCATGGTTTTCTACTTTCCTCCTTATAATTAATTTGGCCAGCTTTGGGCTCCAACATCTGCCTTGGTGTCCTGCTTTGCATGCTGGTTCTGCTAGCAGAATTCAGAACACTTTGCCAAAATGATGACAATCTGCCTAGTATTTAACATCCACTTCTTTCAGAGCTGGGACTGTCACTTGGAGCCCTCAATACTGATTAGGGTCCTGCTCCATGTGGATGGAGAATGCAGGGTCGGAATAAACTCAAGTTCACCTCATCCTTCTGAATATTGTGATAGGATTATGAGCCCACATGATCAGGTGCCAATTTTCCATTTTATTGACCTCATCCACCTAGACAGTGGATCCACCAATCCAGCTCCTTTGCTTTCTCTTGCTGATGAGTTTTTATAGTTTCTTGGACAAAGCTGTCCCAAGATAGGAAGTCTTTAGAAGATCTGTAGGTAAAAGAAAAGTTTGTTGTAGATGTCATGAGGAAGGTAGTCTGCGCAGGACATTAGTATTCTCAGATCATCTCTATGTTCCCTGAACCATAACTCTCTGTTACTCTTCAATATAAAGCTGTGAACAAGTTCTCGGGGACTTGCTGTGGAGTTTCAGTGAGGTGCAACTCTTTTTCTTCACCTCATGAAGTTTGATGGAACAGGGAGTCATGGCCAGGAGTCAGCTCTTCCTTGTGAAGTTGAGCCATTTTTCTCGGGCAAGTGTTAGGCACCTCAAACTTTTCCTTTTGTTGTTTATTTCATCATCCAAAGAGCCTTGCATATATACTTGGAAATGTTTGAATTAACCCTAGATAAACTGATTAGGAGCTCTTTTAGAGACACGATATAATACTACAACATAGAACCAATTCTAATTTTGACCTTTATTTACACCAATCATAACAGAAGCCTGAAGAGGTCTTGGGTGCAATGTTTGGGCACTGAGGGGCACTTGACCAAGAATGAGTAGAACACAGGGGATTAGGTTGCTATGCACTACTGCCAACATTTAATATGTCCTTTCTCACAGGCAATAGCTCTTGCTTCTGTGAACAGCAGAAGCAGAAACTCCAAAGGACACCCTGAATGGCAATCATGGACTGCAAATATTAACTTCCAGGGATCTATATTTTCAATTTTTTCTCAATAAGGCTGACTATTTTGACCCTCGGACTTGTTCAGTGTATCTGCTACTACTCTGAGTAGTTTTTAAATTAGAGAATGAATTTGGCATTCCATTATATCATTTTAGAAGATTAGATGTACAGAGATCACAGGAGAGACCCAACATAGATAAAATGCATGCTTTTTTATTGTTATTCCAGAAGGAGGGTCAGTTTTCTGCCCCAAACTCTTACTTTTCCCCTGAGTTCCCATTATGGCCAATGACATGGATCGACAGGTGCCAGGAGTATCATCAGTAATCATGAGCCAGAAGAGATGGGATGAGATAAAGGACCAGAAGTGCACAAGTGGGAAACAGATCATTGCAGAGCCACCTGCAGTGGTTAAGGTTCTTTTGGTCACATGCACCAGAAAATAACCCTGGGAAGCTCAGGCACATTCCAAAACATTTTATCGTGATCGTAATGTGGTTCTTACAGAATTGAAGGAAGAGATGAATAACTAAGCCTCATAAGGGGAAGGAATGAAGGCAACATGAATACTGTATCAGCAGAAGCTTGGGGCCTTTTTTTTGAGGTAAAAATTGATCACTTTTAATTGTGTTTCCAAATTTTGCCATTCCAAATGTCAAAACCCCATCAGACTTTTTTGGTTAGGTGACTATCTTTGAATTAAACTGTTAAATCAAGGGGGTAGGGTTCCATGGGATGAACAAGGCTCATGGGGCACACCCCTGTGGCTTGGGGTCAGTCTCAGAGAAGAGTATTTGTTTTGAGCTGGGTAGCCACCCACCCTACCCCCAAACTATATGCTACACACTTTATATCTCAACCTTATTTCTCATAATTAAAACTTTGCCAAAGCTCAAGTATAGATTGCATGAAAAATGAAAATGAACCCCCCACACATACATACACACAAACATACATACAATCCAAAGGAGAAAAAACAATTGTATTAAAGCAATCTGATGCTTATATAGCAAAGATGCTAAAGTTTTGTTGCAGAAGAAAAAAATATTCTTCAACTCATAGAGTGCTGGTTATGGGTTGGATTATGTCTATCTAAAATTTGTATTTGAAGTCCTACCCTCCAATGCCTCCGAATGTGACTTTGGAAATAAGGTCTTTACAGATGTAGTCAATTTCAAATGAGGTTATCAGGGTGGGTCTAATCCAATATGACTGGTATTCTTATAAAATGGGTAATTTAAAGACAGATGACAGACAGCACATAGGGAGAATGTCATGGGAAGATGAAGGCAGGAATCTGTGTGGGTGTTGTATCTATAAGCCAAGGGATACCAAAGGTTGCCAGCAACCCACCAGAAGGTAGGCAGAAGCATGAAACACTACCCCCAGAAGGAACCAGCCCTGCTGAAATCTTGAAACTTAGACTCCTAGCCTCCAGAAATGTGAGACCACACATTTTTGTTATTTAAGCCACGCATTTTGTGGTAACTTTTTACAGCAATCCTACCAGAAGAATACAGCATCATCAAAATGTGGAAGGGTGCTGTTTATACATTGAAAAGTGGCTCAATTGAACTTTAAGTTTTTAGAGAGAGAAATAATCTCATAAGAATCTCTTCATATGAGATGGTTGAGTTACTTTTCTGCTGAGACTAGACTTCACCTTCATTACCATAGGATGACAGGTGAGAATTTAATTAAATTCTCAAATGTGTCACAGATCAAATAAGATTGAGTAAGTAAGCTGTTAAGTGAATGGGCTAGCAGTCACATATAGAGACATGGCCTGGTGTTCTTACCTTCTTAGGGAAATTTTCTAATGTGAAGCTATTCTTTTCTCAAGAGTAAGAAATTAGGACTTGAGCATAAGAGTCACTGGAAAGTTATAAGAAATAGATTTTGTTGCATTTTTAGGTCAAGAGTGGACTTTTTCTTCTCTGTAATTACTAACATTAGCTCAGCCATCTGTCCCATACATTTCAAAGACTCCAGCTGAGAAGGGCTTGACTATTTCTCTTCTCCAGCAAAATATAATGATTTCTAGTAATTTATAAGTGTTTGGAATAGCAAAAAAAAAATCTTACAGAAATTACGGTGGTTTGTGTTGAGGTTACCCAACGCCAAATTCACTGGCAAATGTCATAGCTCAAAGGGAGAATGCAGTTCTGCTATTTAGAAAGAAAAAATAAAAGGTTATACAGACTTTTGATCATGAGCCCAATATGAAATTTTGTAACTCAGTACCAGTAAGCTCTGGGGCGATTTAGCATGTTATTGTAATGATACTTATCACAATGCATAATCATCTCTTTTATATGTTTAATGTTTATCTCTTCAATATACAAACTATCAGGACCAGGAATATATTTATCTTGGTCTCCAATGTGTCTCATAAGTCCAGCAAGTGCAGGGAATTTAATAAATAGTGATTGGATAAAAGGATGATGAAGTATGAAAAAGCAGTGATTATGCAGGGTCTAGACAAAATATTACCAGTTTGATATGGACAATAGATACTTCAGGAGATGGGTTTCTACCTCTCCTTTACTTATATTTAACCTACTGATTTAAAAAAATTCCCAAGTTGGATATGCCCTGTCTTGTTTTTTTTTCATCTTTAATGGTTCTTCATTTCTCATACTACAAAGCTCAAAATCTACAGAGAACAATTCTGCTTACAATCCAGCTTTATTAAGCACATCCAGCCTCCCCTCTTTGCAAGTGTCCAGTCATTCTCTTAGCTTTTTCTCTCACTATATTCCTTATGAGCTAGCTAGACAGGGCTATTTTCAACCCCTTATGTTCTGTGTACTTTCCAAGCTATATATGATGGTGTTCTTGCCTAGAGTGGTGTTTCCATCACTTCTATCTGCTGAAATTCTATTAATCTTGTGGGACTCACCTCACAGCCTCCACAGAAACTTCCATAAACTCACTTCTCTCTTTTTTATAAAATTCACCACTTGCTCATCAGTACCCCTGATAATAATTTTTACATATCAAATGAATTATTTTTCCTTGACTATCTGTATAGCCCTAGTGACTGTCAAGAATTCTTTTAGAGAATTTATTTATCCCTAGATCCTCTAAACCCAGCTCAATGTGTGGAACATAGTAGGTTCTTAATGAATGTCAAATTGATCCTTTCCTGGTTTTCTCAGAATTCTTATTTTTAAATTCATTCTTCCAAAAATTTGATTCTACTTCCATAAATATATTTAACCCACACAGAGGTGCTTTGCTGACTTGACCAGAGATGACTTAATGTTTTACAGGACAATGTAAGACTCAGACTATTGGACAATTCTTTTCAGCTCATTTAAAAATAACTTAAAGAAACCTACCTTAATTGCTCAAAACAGCCTAGTATAGATGGCACATCTCAATGCTGTGGGACTATTCAAATTTTACATTTATTTTTTTCTATTTTTACAAAACAATCAAGCTAGTAAAATAATACAGCTTCTCATTCCTATTATATCCCTAGTCTAATTGACTTGGATTCTCTAGAGTCAATTAAAACTGAATATGTTATCCCACCCAGTCATGGGAAATGGATGCACCTTTCTGTTTTCTTTGTAGGTTTATATAATCCTCTGTGGGGAAATGCTGAAGGCTGTGTATCTACAAACACATTCAGTTTTGGAAAGAATTTGGTTGAAGTCGGGAGGGGGGCTCCTGTGGATCAATTGGGCAGCTGCCTTACTGATAACGCCACTGAGATGTTTCTAGATTGCTCCCAATGTGTCAGCTCGGAATGAGCTCAGCAAACCATGAAGGGTAGCAGAGCCTCTACCCCTGGGTCTCTTGGAGTTGCCCAGAAAGGTGTCCAATCAATCAAGAGAATGTAAGTGGAGAGCTGAGTGCATCCATCATCTTGTAACTGAGCTTTCCTATAGATCACATGGTTTGAACTGGTGTTATTGATCTGGCACAAACTCTTCTGCATCCTTAATAGCCTCTTAATTGGGCAAAATGCTATTTTAAGAACATTCTAACACAAGTATAGTTATAGAAAAGCAGGGGAAATTCAACAGTATGGAAAGCTATTAGAGCAACAGAACTATTTATTTCTTTGGTGAAAGTGGTCTTCTTCTCACTATGGATTCAGAGCAACAAACACAACACAATCTCTGGTTCTTCTGCCCAGGAGCATGTTCACCATTTTTAAAGAAAATTTCAAATTTTTATGCCAAATATTAGTCAGCTAGTGCCTGAATTATTATAACAACATTTAGCATTTGCACATTGCAATGAAGTTTATTGAAATGTTTTCCTACATACTATATTTTTATTTTTTAATTTTTTGTTAAAGATTTTATTTACTTGAGAGAGAGAGAATGAGCACATGAGAGAGAGAGAGAAAGAGAGAGAAAGAGAGAGAAAGAGAGAGAAAGAGAGCAGGAGCAGGGGGAAGGGAAGGGAGAGGGAGAAGCAGACTTCCCTCTAAGCAGGGAGCCCAATACTGTGCTCAACCCAGCACCCTGGGATTATGACCTGAGCTGAAGGCAGACAGTTAAATGACCAAGCAACCTGGGTGCCCCTTTACACATTATATTTTTAGATTATCATCAAACCCATGATTTGGATATAATTTAGGGTGGCATAAAGGTTTTAAGATGTTACATAATTTATTTAAGACCACATAAGTACTAAATGGTATTTCTGATAGTCACATCTAGGTTTTCTAAGTTCCATACTCTTCTATTGAGTGGTGTGAGATATGATTCATAATTTTGCAGGAGGAGCACACATCCACTTTTGGCTCTGACTTGAGAGAAATTGAAGAAGGCCTATCATAAACCATCTTTCCTAGTGCCTTCAGAAAACATGTACATTTTAAGAATGTAAAAGCATTATGTTACCTTAAAATGTTCCAAGATAAGTCCCTAAAATAATAGTAGTGCTGATTCAAGAGATTTTTTTTGAGTATACTCTATATCTCCAGGCATTATGTTAGGCTTTGGCATTGCAAGATGAGCAGGACATGGTCCTACCGACTAGCATCTAGCTCTGAACTCATTACACAGAGGATGCATAAAAATGGGGAAAAATTTTGAAGGATCCACTATCATACTAGCCTCCAAAGGAAAGTTAACCAACATCTAACTCAGAGCAAAGGTAGAAGTCCTTACAATAGCTCCCTGGCCTGCATATCTCACCTTTCTCAGCTTTCTGACCTCGTCTCCCCCAACTTCCCTTTCCATGACTTAGCTCCAACATCACAGTTCTCTTAATTATTCCCTGAATGGCCCATTGGCAATGACTGTTTCTTCTGGCCACAAGTCTCTTCTTCCATATATGTGCTTGGCTAACTTTCTTACTCTCTCAATCATCATCTTCTTTAATATTCCAGCTATCTACATCTCCTCCCTTGCCTTTTCTTGCTTTCCTGATCCTCCTGTTTATGCTTCACCTTCTCTTTGTTTTTATCCATAGCATGGATTACTCTATAAGGTAGTATAGACTTTACTAATTTGTCTGGTGTTTATTATCTGGCTAAACATTTTAGAGGAGAACACCAGGACTTTATATTCAGCAATGTATTCCAAGCATCTAGAAGAGAGAGCATCTAGCACTCTCAGTATTTATTGAACAAATATAATTCGTTCTTGACTTTGTGTCACAAACCTTATTCTATACATTATTGTCATAACCTTATATATATACACTTCTAGACAGTAGCTTTTACTCTCCCCATTTCACAGATACAGAAACTGAGAGCCAAAGAGCTTAAATATCCTGACTAAGCTCACACAACTGATCTGCTACATATTCTTTCCAGTACATGTTGCCTCAGTCTGGCAAAGAAGGATTTAAATCATGTTGCCTAACTGCTACATCTGGGTAAAAGCAATAGATTCCTCAGGGTGAAGAACACTCAAGTATGGGCATGGCTACTTAGCAGTGGGCAGAGGAGGAGATTTCAATATTTGAGACCAGGTGAAACAATTTTGGTAACAGGAAAAGGGCCAGACACATCCAAGAGCAGAGCTGTATCATTAAACCATGACCAAGATGGTTCCATGTAGGAATCAGGTGGAGGAGGGGTAGAGGTGGATCTCACAGGAAGCCAGAGCAGAGTGGAAACACTGAAGTTGGTTTCAAATTGAAAGCTAAGCTCCTTAAGGTCTTCTATAGATGGAGCTCCCTGATGCTGTGTTCATCTCACCTCAACCTGGTGTGCATTCTAGACCATTTAAAAAAAAATAAATGTCAATTACAAACATTAGTTATTCTGTATATTATCTTCCCTTGGGATTAGAGCTTCTCTATGTCTCTGTCCATTGAATCACAATCTTCTTTGCTCTATCAATTCTACAGAAAATTTCCAACAATATATCTTGGAAGAGAACCATGAGGCAAGTGTTTGGAGGGCAACAGAATGGTAAATAGATCATGTAGACTGAGACCCATCTATTCTGAATTCTGACCTCACCACTTGCTAGCTGTATAACCTAGAACAAGTCGCTCCTGGAGGTTGGCCTCAGTTTCCTGGATTGACAAATAGGCTTAATTATATAAAACTGTACAGTTGTGAAGATTGAACATATAGAAGAAATTTGCTTCAAAGACACAATATGGTAACCAGCAAATAACAGGTGCTGAGCAAATAGTGGTTATTTTTTGCTTTTTTTTTTCTCTCTCTCCTGACGACATATTGCCAGGAGTTGGCCTTCCTGTTCAATTTCAAAAATGAACTTTTGGGGTCATCCAGGAAACTTAGCCACCATGCTAGGGACATAAAGAACAACCATAATTGGGAGCAGTGGATGGTAGTGGGAAAAACAAAACTTAAAGAAAAGATGCCCCTTACTCTTACTATTTACATAATCAAGGTGTTTGGAATTTTAATGTTTGGAATTTAAATGAGAAAGGCATTTAAGTTTCGACTACAGGTGTTTAAACTGCAATTAAAAAGATTTAGAATTCTGACCAAAGACAAAAGATGCACCATTAAAGTTGAGACCCTTCATAACTTGAAATGAATCAGGTACCACTCAGATTTTTATGGGTCCAAAGTGAGATGTGCTTCTTCTATTTTCTCCTTTATCCTAAACTATACACATTAAAGGAGTCCAGAATGGTACCTGAACAGATGGCTATTTGCATAATTTTAAGAAATTCCGTATTACATGTCACAGCTGACCTAATGCTTCACTTGGGGTCCGGCGGTCCTTTGGATGAAATTATCAATATGCCCGAAAGGTCCTTTCCCTGATTAGGGTGCAAAGTTCAGGACAGAGTCAGTGGAGAAAATGAAAAATATAAATTGATTCTCCTTTAGGTTTCATTTAAGGTGCTTGTAGATAGATTTTTAAGAACGAAAATAATGTGCCAAGTCTTTCATTCATTTAAAATTTACTGAGCACCTATTATGTGGTAGGTACTGCACTAGACCTTGGTGAGTCAAATAAACAGAGCAGGAATGTCTTTACCCTTATGGAACTTAAAATCATCCTGGTGAAGAGAAAAGACTCTGTGATGTAAATCCAAGAAGTGTTGCTCAAACACTGATAGATGTCTATATAAGGTACATTTGTAACTCTAAGAAGAGGTTTCAGTTTTCCCTGAAGAGTTGGGAACAGGCTTGACAACATGACAACATGAGCTGAGTTTTAAAAAACAAAGAGGTATTCCATGGGTGGATGAAATGGGGGGGGCAGTATTCTGGGAGGGAGACATTTGAACAGGATGCATTCAGGGATTTGCACCTTACCCAGTGTGCCTGGAGCATAGCATTCAAGTGGAAGGTGGAAGCAGAGCAGGAGACACCGGATCGGGTACGAAGGATAAGGTCATAGAGGGCTTTGTGTGTCTTGCTAAAAGACCCAGACATTATTCTGAAGGCTCAGAAGTCATGCAAAGATGTACATCATGCATGTCAATCAGATTTGACATTTAGAGAGATGAGTCCCATAGGATTATGATGAAATTTTGGAAAGTTTAAGCCTAGTAGCAGGGGAACCTTGTAGGGCATTTTTTGGAGGAATCTAGGTTAAAGGTCTGTGCTAAAAGCTCTCATTTTTAAATTGTTTTCTAAAATCCTTCCAGGTTTCTTTTTTGGGTATTCCATGTGATTGGTCCCCACTATCTCTCATTTCTCCTGAGCCAACTACCTTGGCAGATGAGTAAAAAGCAGGCAGTCAGTTTTGACCAAGTCACCAGAACAGAACAAGGTACACAGAGACCCACTTCCAGCTTGCCCAGCTCTCAGAGCCAGGGATCTGAGAAAGTATTGAGAGAGGAAAGACATTGCAATTAGGTTTTTCATTAGTGGGAGTCCAGAGAAATAGCTGAGGCTACAAGGAATGTTCTGTTGGTGAAGACAGTGGGAACCAGAGACAAGAGAAGAAAGACATGAAAGTAGATGCAGAGGGATCCAGACACATGACCCTTACAGACCTTGGCATATGAGTGAGAGCCAGACAGAAGAGAAGTGGGGTTTGGAATCCTCACTTTTATTTTAGGAAATCTAAAATGGTCCCGCGAGAGACACCGGAAAAATATAAAAAAGTCCAATTGTTCTGCTGAGAAAAACAGGAACACTCAAGTAGAACAAATTAACCCCGTGCCTCTCTGTACTACCTCCTCCTGCCCCCCTCGCCCCCCGCCCCCCCCCTTTCTTTCTTTGGAAAAAGACTGCAGAGAGGGCATTTACAAGCGATTCGGTTGGGTGTCTGTGAAATTAAGGGGAAAAAAAGAACAAGGAAATGAGGGAAAGCAACTATATTTGAAACAATGAGAAGTCTTTGGAGTTGTGCTTCACCACATAGTCGCCCTGCAGGGGCATGAGGAGGGCTGGTGATGAGTAAAATGTCCTGGACACAGACCTGTGTTAAGTGCAGAGCCAGAGAGGCATCAGCAAAGATGAAAAGCTTTCGTTTAAAACACACAAGGCTGGATTCCCCTGTGGTTCGCACGGTGTGTGACTTGGATTTCCAATTTCTTGCTCTCCGCTACTGCCTCCACAAGTTCACATATTTTATTGAAAAGGTATTAGGACATGCACACTGGGTAGTGTCTATAGCAAAAGATACACTATACAAAGCATGTGAGAGCAGAAAGCCCTGGCAGATCTTGTAGATAAAGTACAGCTATGTTCAATTAGCTGTACTAAAAATAAACAAAAATGCAGAAGTACATTTTTAAAAGGCAGTGTATTTCAAGCAGGAGCGGGGTAATAAGCTATGGTCTAGGAGATTTTAAAGAGTTCTGTGTCAAGGTTTTATACCTTACCCATGAAGGGGTTGAAGAGAATGAAGAAATACTTGGTATTTAAAAGCCAACAGCCCTGGGTTTTGATTCTTCCTTATTTCTACTAATCATTAGAGATTTTGTTCCTTAATTATCTCCAATGCATGGCTAGTTGTATCTTCTCTTGTAAATCTTGGAATGTTAGACTGGGAAGGCCCTTAGAGATCTCTGGAAGTCTCTATAAATGAGAAAACAGAGGCCCAGAGAGAGATGGCTAATTTTCAGAGTTTAATGATTGTCCTGGTAAGAGAATATTTACTGAATCTAGACTCCGGAATTAATCTCAGAGCTGGGAATTTGGAGGTGAGATGCAGATATATATATATATATTTCCCCCCCTCTGGTGCCTCTTCTTAATTTAGTTAAGTAATAGCTTAGGCAGCCCTCTAAAGCAGCAGGTTAGAAGAAATGCTGGTTTTTACATATTTCCTTGATTATTGAAATAAGAAATGGAACCACGAACAGCCAAATGACCATGTGGGTCAATCTGCCTGTTTGAAACCCTGGAACAGTTGTTTTCCGAGTTTAAAGAGAATGTAATCTTGCTCTCTTGCTGGCATCCATAAAAAATACATAGGCAGTAACAACTTCATCATGCAAAGAGGCCAGAATGGTGCTTGGGGCATAAGACTCTGTCCCTTAAGGTTATAGAAATTAAGCAATGCGACCAAACTCCCAAACAAGAAATTGAAGGCCAAGGGAAGAAAATGAATTCTCCTTTCAAGATCTTCTCTTGTGTTTTATTTTTCATAATAAAATATGGACGAGGATAAATTATGCATTACTTTTTGCTTTCTTATCTCCCCTTTGACTCCTAGTGTTTACTGCTGAAACTTGCCCAAACTATCTCTGCACATGATTTAAAAAATGGTAAAACCATTGGCATTCTAAGTTAAATTGTTCCTGCGGTTGACATACAACTTAATGAAATGCCATCTCCAGCCCTTGATGAAATCCATTCCCACCCTGATTGGCTGCTTCACTCACCCTCTCAATACTGCCTTCTTGCTTGCTATGAACAAGTTGGTTCTTTGATGAAAATTTGGGAATCTTGGGTCATTTATGCAGAGTCTGATGTTACTGATCAGTTGACTCTACACGGATAAGGCAACATAAAAGAGAGGCTATTTTTTTTTCTTAATGCAAAGGTTAACTATAGCTTACCTATCTATGCCATTCACTTATTTAATAAATATTTACTGAGCCTTCTATATGCCATACTTACTCTCCTCACTGTTTGCTCAGCTTAGTTTCTTCCCCCCATGCTGCCACCATGATTTTCTGGAAGCACAAATATGATTTTATCACTCTTTTGCTTTCAAATTCCCCAACAGCTTTTCGGTGCCTATAGGAAAATCTCTAAAGTCCTTAGCATAACTTTCTGGGACTTGAACCCTATCTAAGTCTTCAATTTCACCCTTTACCTATTCTATTTCATATTTTCGATGCTCTTATTATACCATCCTATTGGCTGTTCTCATTGGCCTTGCCAACATTTCCACCCTCACCCACCTGGGGAATCTTATCTCATGTTTTCTCCTCTTCCAACCAGAAAGGAGCATTTGTGGCCACCTTTCACGTACTGGGCTCAGCACTGACCTTTCCAGATTCTAGTCAGGGCTGGTACCTCCTTCAGTACCTGCTCTACATCCCAGGGGCCCTTCTGCACCATGATGCCTGTCCTGAGCATTTACAGTTTGTGGATACTTGAACTCACAATGGGTCCAACAGCTGAGAGGGGCACATTAGCTTAAAATTAGTGTCAATAAACTATTCAGAGCTTTATCCCTCCACCCCCACATCCCCCCAAAAAACACCTTCTATGTAAACTTTCCTTAACCACTACATCAGAGCTGCCTTTTCTTTGTTTCCTATCACTACACCACGTGCATTCTGTTATTCAGCCAGTAGGTACTTACTGGAAGCTGACTCTATGCTAACTACATTCTAGGTGTAGTGAACAGTGTTTGTAGTCAGAGTCACTGGGGAGACAAACTGTAATTAATTAATTGCAATTTTGGTAAGTACCACCAAGGAGACATGCAGGATTCTTTAGGAGCATAAAGCAAGTAGGAAGCATGTTATTAGGGTGTTGGTGAAGGCTTCTATTATTTTACCTACTAATCTAATATTACAGCTATTAAACTCTTGTAAACTGTTGACTTAATTCACTTCCTCACCTGCACCCACAAATTCTTTGGGGTTAAAGACCCATGTTAGTCATCTTTTTATTACCAGTGCCTAGCAGAGTAGCTGACATATTGTAGAAACTCAGAATATGTTTTCAAATTCAATACTTTATGCAAGTGGCCAGACCTCAACTTTTGCCTTTTTTGGTTGTTTTGATATTTTCTATGTGGAAAAATGAAGTATTTGTCCTGTGAGGTAGGTTTTACTATGTTCATTTGATATATAACAGACTAGAACTTTGAGAAGGTAAGAATTTTTTCTCAAGTGTTTGTATCCCTGAAATATCTAGAGCTCTTACCAATTGATACTATTTAAGTTTACATAGGAGAAAATATAGGCAGATAAATTGAAGACGAAATATGATTGGCTCCTGGCCATATGAAAAGATGTTCCACCTATTCCAATACTGGTCAAGGAAATTCTTTTTTTTTTTTTTAAGATTTTATTTATTTATTCATGAGAGACACAGAGAGAGGCAGAGACAAGAGGCAGAGGGAGAAGCAGGCTCCCTGTGGAGAGCCTGATTCGGAATCCCAGGACCCCAGGATCACAACCTGAGCCAAAGGCAGATGCTCAACCACTGAACCACCCAGGCGTCTCTTGACCAAGGAAATTCCAAAGACAATGAGGTGATGATAGCAGATTACATTCTTTTCTAATCACAACCCAACCTCATTTAAGGATTGGGTTTCTTTTCCAAGTTCACGGGATGCTTTCTTCTACTTGATTCTTACTTTAATTTCCATGCTTGTCCTCATCATGCTAGTTTATTTTCTGTTATGGATATGGGCTGGATACATTTTATGTCTTATTTTTTTTTAAAGGCATTTAATCAATTATCTCCTTTTCAGCAATCTGAATTAAATCAAATAAGCAAATTGAATCATTCAAGAACTATGGAATTTTCCAAAGTAAATTAAATAGCCTTTCTCTCTCTCTCTTTTCAAATCTCCTACCTTTGTGCATATAGTTATATACGTCCCATATTAAAAGCATTTTTATTTTATTCCTTTTTGTTTATGAAAATGAATCAGATAAAAAAATGAATCAGATATTATTTTGTAGTTTTTTTTCTTTAATCTAAAGGAAACTGTGAACTCTCTTCCAAGTCAATAAAATTAAAGCTATTTCTGCTTTCATAGATCTTAGGATTTTCGAGTATGATATATTATTACGAAAATATGCTCTCCATGATTCAGATTGGTACCAGTGTTTTGCTTGTACATGCAATTCAGTGATCTGTCCTTATCTTCTTGTATTGACTCACTAGTATTTTACTATCAAAAGTTGTATTGTTGAGCCAAAATGTATATGCACTTTTATTTTTTATTTGCATATAGGCAACACACAATGTTATGTTAGTGTTAGGTATACAATATAGTGATTTGACTTCTCTATATGTTGTGCTGTGCTCACTACAAGTGTAGCTACCACCGGTCATCATACAATGCTATTACAATATTATTGACTATATTCCATGTGCTGTGCCTTGACTTCCATGACTACACTTCTTAATTTTTTAAAAAATTGTCAGATTACTTTCCATAAGTGTTATAGATGTTTATTGTCTTACTCAAAGTATATGAAAGTGCCCATTTCCCAACATATTGATATTCACAATCTCTTTTCATTTTTCTATTAAAGATTTTATTTTATTTATTCATGAGAGACACAGAGAGTTGGAGACATAGGCAGAGGGAGAAGCAGGCTTCTCGCAGGGAGCCTGATGGGGGACTTGATCCCAGGACCCCAGGATCACAACCTGAGCTGAAGACAGATGCTCAACCACTGAGCCACCCAGGTGCCCCTCTCTTTTCATTTTTGTCAATCAGTATGCAGACAATTCCTATTTCATATTTCCTTTCATTTTCATTTGCTAATATTGTTAGAACATCTTTTCAAATGTTTATTAGTCATTCATATTTTCTCTTCTATTCTTATAAGAATCATATTCTTAGCATTTTTTTTCTGTTGGACTGTTGGACTATTAATCCTTTGTTTGATATGTTGCAAATATTTTCCTTTGTGGTCAGTGCTTTTATATTTTATATTCCAAATTCTTAAGTACTTCAAAGTCATAAAATATTCTCCTATATTCACTAATAAATGATTTCAGTTTGGCTTTTCTTTTTTTTAAATCTTTATTTCTTTCATCTATCTATTTTTTTTCACTGTGTTTTATTTTTGGCTTTTTTTCTTACTTTGAACATAAAGCTCTTAATGGTACCTATCACTTGCCACTTGCTTGCTGCTATGTATCTCCTATTTGATTATTGAATTCTGGCAGTATTTTCAAGGCATTCATGGGGAACCAAAGATGATTTTCAGCCAGAGGAGGGATATAACCATTGGCTTAATTATCACAATTTTCTACCATGGTAAACACAGCCCCGGGTGGCTCAGAGGTTTAGCGCCGCCTTCAGCCCAGGGTGTGATCCTGGAGACCCTGGATTGATTCCCACCTCAGGCTCCCTGTGTGGAGCCTGCTTCTCCCTCTGCCTGTGTCTCTGCCTCTCTGTGTGTCTCATGAATATATAAAATCTTAAAAAAAAAAACTAATAACTTAAAACTGCTACACACACACAAAACCAAATGGTCAACAAAACATTCTCTTTTCCTTCTGAAGTTTAAAAAAAAAGTGCCTATTACGTTCTAAGACCTTTATGAAAATAATTTATAATCTCCTTAGCAAGCCTGAAGGGTGATTGTCATTAAGTCCACTTTTCAGATACAGAGATGGAAAGTCTGAGGGTCTCGCATACAGAATGAAATAAACAGAGGGGCCAGGTTTTGTGTCTTTCTGACTCCAAAGAACAAACCGCCCTGCCTCTTAACCACTGTGAAGCTCAGGTAAATCTCTCTCTTTCTCTCTCTCTCTCTTTTTTTTTCCATTTTGTGGTTCCTATCTCAGTGCTTTTCCTTACTGATTTCCCTCGTGTTATAATTTTTGTCTTTCATCCTTGGGGCTCATACAGAAACAGGAAGGGTTAGAAATACAAAGGTCAGATCTGGGAGTTCATAAGGCCCCATGCTGGGTGAAGGAAGAGGGCACAGGGAGTTAACACAGCAAACAAATGTCAAGGGAGTGTGAGAATCCCCTTTCAAAAGCCGTGTCCACCGCTATTAGCCCCTTGAGGTCAGGGAAGGTGAATATTGCTGACATTTAAGTTTTTATTCCACATATTTTTAAATCTACAAAGTAAAGTTACAAGTCCCACTTAATGTGTATGGCTGTTTTACAACTCATTTGATAATTTTAGTGAAATACAAGGCACCTGTAAAAAGTGCTGTTTAAATGGTAAATTTTTAAATTAAGGATTTAACTTTTCTCGGGTGAATGTTCTGTCTCTCTTTCTACACCAGTGATGGCCAATTCAATGGTCTCTAGCAAATGAGGTTATTGAGCTGTTGAAACGTGGCCAGAGATGTGCTATAAATTTAAATGCATACTGGGTTTTGACGGCGTAGTATGAAAGAGAATGGAAAGAACCTAATTTTTTTAGTATTTATTACATGGTGTAATGATAATACTTTGGACATACTGGATTACCTACAGCATACTAAAGTTAATTTCATCTGCTTCTTTTTGTTTATGTGGTTACAAGGGTATTTTGAATTACGTATATGCCCTGCTTTCTATTTCTATTGGAAAGCACTGATACATCTAATGCCTTTCTTTGGTGCACAAACCCTGAGTTTTTCTGAATAAATTGGCTTTCTTGAGTCCAGTTTTCCCCTTCCTATAATCCATCCTCCTCCACTTTGCTGCCTGAGTTTCCTTCCTTAAACACAAATCTAGTTTTGTTCACTGTGCTGTTTAAATTCCTTTCAATGGTTTCTCAATGCCCAGTGAATAAAGTCCAGCTCTCCCAATACCTCTAAAAAACTCACCAGGCTGTCCATGGTTCGGTCCTTGGTTTTGCTAACTTAGGAAGGTAAGTCACCCCTACCCAACCCTATACATGCCTGATAGCAAAGGAGACTTTCATGATGGAAAAGGGTACTGTCAGTAGTAATGCTGGGATAAAAGACAGAAACTGGCCCAGGAAAATCACTTTCACAGCCCAGCTTTGCTGAGCCCGCAGGTCATGTGCATTTGGACTTACTGTTCTTTCTACCTAAAATATTCTTCCTCTTCCTTCCTGCCAGGGCTCCCTTTCTTTCATTTCTCAGATTTCATTATAAGCATCTTTCTTGCTTCTCTCTCTCTTTTCTTCCTTCTTCTCTTTTTTTTTCTTTCTTTCTTTCTTTCTTTCTTTCTTTCTTTCTTTCTTTCTCTTCTTTCTTTCTTTCTTTCTTTCTTTCTTTCTTTCTTTCTTTCTTTCTTTCTCTTTCTCTCTCTCTTTCTTTCCTTTCTTTCTTTTCTTTCTTTCTTTCTCTTTTTCTTCTCTCTCTCTCCTAAGTAAGCTCCCCACCAATTGTGGGGCTTGAACTCACAACCCTGAGATCAAGGTTGCAGATCTACTGACTGAGCCAACCAGGCACCCCTGCAAACATTTCTTTAATGGACTCTCAAGACCACCATCCACTGGCCACTCCTCTGGGGTGATTTCCAGGCATTCTCCCCCACTACCCCTGTTTTCCTATATTAGCATCTCTTCCCCATCCCCCCACTGTTTGTCTATCTCTTGAGCACATAAAATGTGTCATTTTACTCTTGTCTCCCCAACCACCTAGCCCATGGCCTTGTCTGGAATTGGTGTTTGAAATTTGTTTCTAAATGAATATTAATTGGCTCTTACCTCTTATCACAGCTAAGCTCCACAGCCACAGAGGCATGCCTGCTTTGTGGGCTGATTGATGGGGGTGCCACCATCTTCCATTAGGCGTTTCTCCAGCTGCAAGTTAACCTCTCTGAGTCTACAATTAAGCTCCTGCAAGGACATGTGCAGTTAGTGGTTGTAAGGAATTCCTATTCCCAGATTATATGACACTGGACCATACAGAGGAATGACAGCATGAGCTGCAGAGGTAAGTTGTTGTGACATTCACAAATCTGGCCTCCCTCTGTCTGGGAGACACAGATGGAGGCTGCTCTGCTCCCGGACCTTGCAGTAAGGTGCTGTTTTTGTAAGCAAAGGACAGTGGTTCTCAGCAGAGCTCCTTACTGGTATTGCACAGCCTCCCACCCCAGGGATCTCTTTGTTCCTATGCCTGATGGAGAGGCCCTAGTACTCCTCCTCCTGGCAGAGGTACATTTACAAAGCAAAAATGGTATTTTATCATACTTGGAAAAAGAAACGATAATCACTAATGAGATTTATGAAATTCAACCCAAGCTGACTTTGACTTTCATAATAAAACATACCTCGCCTTAGCCAGCCCACACTATTGTCATAGTGAAAGCCTCTGGAGACTAAGGCATGTCCTCTTTGAATTATGGATTGATTAAAAGGAGCACAATGTGTTATTTGAAGGTTGTGTGAAGGCTAAATAATCCCATCTGTATAAGACAGGATACCATATTTTATACTGTCTGTGGAGATTCATCCAATTATGTTTTACAGTCTAGTCTCAAAGATTCCAGCTTCTTATTTTATTTAACTCTGCAGGTGAGTATTCAGCAGGACAGATACTCCCCTGGGGTAGAGAAGATGGGAAAGTTGGGATCTGAAAGTCATAATTCAGCTTCAAACCAAATCCGTTTTATGGGATGAGGAACTCCCTTTGAGTTTTCCCACTGTACCCAATCAGAAAGAAAAAAATGGGTGCAGGTCCAGATCTGACCACAGAATTGCTATTTAAATCTGATCATGGTGCAATGAAAAGGGGTCCTTTCCACATGGTGAAAGCCTGACTCAAGTTGGTGGTGAGCTTTTGGTGAGAGATCAACCAACTTCTGTTTTTAGGACTCCAAAGAGGCTAGTGTTGGGTGAGACTTCTGTCTCATAAAACTGTCAGCAGTTGCCCTTCTTAATGCCTCACATGTTTCATTTGGCAACTCGCTTCCTATATTTATCAGGCTGTGATTTGGCTATTTTCTAACAGAAAGTCTGCACTCATAAAAATGGTCAAATAGGTGAATTAAGGCTTGATTTCTACAAATTCATTTAATGTCCTTATTCCAGAAAATAGCAGACCAGGTGAGAAGGGCATAGATTTATCCTATAGGTTATCCTCAGACAAGCATGCTCTTTCTCAGGATCCTACACTTTATTTACTGTAAGATATGACTTCTGAGAAGCACAATAAACAGTACCAAACTTGGATGCCTGAATGGCTGAGTCGGTTGAGTGTCTGCCTTCAGCTCAGGTCATGATCCCAGGGTCTTGGGATCAAACCCTGCATTGGGTTCCCTGCTAAGTGGGGAGTCTGCTCCTCCCTCTCTCTCTCTTCACCTCCTCCCTGCCTGTGCTTTCTCTCTTGCTCTCTCTTTCTCAAATAAATAAGTAAAATCTTAAAAAAACAAAACAAAAACAAAACCTAACAGTATCAAACTTTCTCAAATGCTCTTGTCAGCTTTCTGCAGCAAGTGATGTGCTGGGTTTCAAATATAAATTATTGAATAAATAATTAAATGTAAATTATTGTCTTCTTAGATAGTCTTTTCTCTGCCAAGAATTAGTTGACCCAGGCTTGGATACCTGAGCTGAGCTGGGTGGGTCTGAGTCCTTTTCCAGGCCTTTTGAATTTGGGAGAGGAAATCCCAGGTCCTCTCAGGACACAAAGTTGAACGATGAGAGGTTCAGAAGCTGTTGTGTGCAGGTTTTCTATTTTATGGAGAAAGCTTCTGTCAAAGACAGAAGCTAACCTGCCATAAATGCTGGGGGTGGGTGGGAGATGAGAGAGACAGAGAGAGAGAAGGAGGAGGAGATGGAGAAGGAGAAAAAAAGAAGAGGAAGAAGAAGTCACCGTCCCAGATTCTTTTTCTCATGGAGGTTAGCCTTACCCCTGACCTTTCTTTGGTTGTGTGAGCCAGGAAATCCCTGTTATTTCTCAAGCTCATGGAGGTCTGATTCTGTTGCTTGCAAGAACCAACTTCTATAACCAACATCAGAATGGAATCTTCTGCCACTCTTAGCAAAACTTCTTCCAATTGCCCTGGACAATTAGAAATCAATTTAGTGGATTTTTAAACATTTTCTATTTCTCTTTCTCGCAAGGCAATAATCAACTTCCTCAGAAGGATGATGTCCCAAATCAGACTTATTCTAACAGCTAAGAAAAAGCCATATTTTTATAGTGCTTAGTCTAGATCTTCCAGAGTCCTCCTAACTTTTCCATCTGGACAATCATATTCAGTGGTTACTAAGACAGACTCTTGTTAACACTACATAGGATAATTACAACTTTCCTCCTTGATAGGGGTACATGTTGGGACAAGGACTTCTGAAATGTAGACCGCAAGGCAAAATAATTACTCAAAAATGATAGTCTCTCTCTCTCTCCCTCCCTCTCTCTCTCTCTCTCTCTCTCTCTCTCTCTTTTTTCATAGCAGTCCAGTGTTCTATGGGTTGTCAAATGGGGAACAGATGGGCAGCTTTGCTCCATCGGGGACCAGAGTTCCTTTTTTCTTATTATTCTACCATTCTTTAGAATGGCGGTTGAACTGGCCCATCCATAAGTACACTTTCCAGATTATGGGAAAAGGGAAAGAACTCATGTGGAGGGCAAGAAAGTTTTACTTAAAGAAAGTAAAAGTGAAAGTTGCATATATTATCTTATGCAATTGATGAGATGGCATATGGGAGGCTGCAGCAAGGGAGACTGGGATGTGTAGTATCTAGCTGGATAGCCGTGTGTCTTTGCTGACACAAAGAGTGGTAGAAGGGGCTTATTACTAAAAGGAAGAAGGGGAGAATGGGTACTGTGGGAGTATTAATGTTCTCTGCAATGTGTTGCTAGACTATTACTATAGGGAAATGAATGTCCTTTTTCCTTAGTGAGTAGGTCACTAGAATTTTCCATGTGCCAAAAACATATAAATTGCAGTTTGCTATCCCCTCAAGCTACTGCTCTCTTTTCATTTTGTTCACCGCCAAAATTCTATCAAATAATTACCTGCACTCAGTGCACTAACTTTCCTACCATCTGCTTCCTCTGTAACCCACTGCAATCTGATTTCTGTGCCTATGTCTTTTACGAACAAGCTTTCTAATGGGTCAGAAATGGCTCCTACCTCCCTTTACTCTCCCACTTGGATTGGTTGCTGTGGAAGATTTTTTTCCCCTTTGGAAATGTATTCATTAATTCCTATGACTCAGCACTATCCCAATTCTTCTACTTCTTTAACCATGACTCCTCTATCTTTCTCTTTGACCATCTTGTTCATTTTATAATGATCTGTCTTGTTCTCATTTTATAAATGTAACATTATCTGTGGGTACAAATTCTTGAATTCTTTCTTTTTTTTTTTAAATTTTTTATTTTTATTTATTTATGATAGTCACACAGAGAGAGCGAGAGAGGCAGAGACACAGGCAGAGGGAGAAGCAGGCTCCATGCACCGGGAGCCCAATGTGGGATTCGATCCCGGGTCTCCAGGATCGCGCCCTGGGCCAAAGGCAGGCGCTAAACCGCTGCGCCACCCAGGGATCCCTCTTGAATTCTTTCTTACTTGTCCTTTAGAAATTTCCTCAGTGTCTTTGGCTAACTTCTACTATGACCTGAATTCCACACCCATACTCCCTTTGTCTTTTTTTTTTTTTAAATTAGAGACAGAGTGTGTACACACAGGGGGCAGGGCAGGAGCAAATGAAGAGGAAGAGAAAGAATCTCAAGCAGGCTCCAAGCCCAGCACAGAGCCTGATGTGGGGCTCAATCTCACCACCCTGAGATCATGACCTGAGTTGAAATCAAGAGTCAGACAGTAACCAACTGAGCCACCAAGCATCCCACTCCCTTTGTCTGATTACAATTCGCCTTATCTCCCACAGCAATGGCTCAAAAAGGATCCTGGTACAAATCCAAGCACAGTCCCTATTAGCTTCCAATGATCAAGTATTCTCTGTGAATTCATCAGAGCTCTTTGGATTCTAAGGAAAGAAATTGCCTAAGCAAAACAAAAGAGAAGGATTCAGAGAGCTATTCTGGGGACACCCAAAGGTAGGATGTATGCCAGCAACAGACCGGAAAGAGAGGTCAGAGCTATCTTCTCTCTTGTTGCTGAGTATGCTTCTCCTTGCCATGGCTTCATCCTCCTCGAGACTGAACAGGTCCAGGGAGGGCATAGCTCCAAAAGTTCCTTATGCTCAATTTCATTTATTTCAGGGTGACCCTGACTTCATCTCTGTGTCTAAAATCCATGGAAAGAATCCCAGTGGAGATGACGGAAAGGAAGTACTCAGAAAAAAAACAGAGGATATTATCCATAGAGGACCTTTTGGGGAACCCACTCTGAACTACATCCAGTGAAGTCAGTCATCGCTTAAATGCAAGCCCTAATACACATCAAATCTCCAACAGAGTGGAAAGAACATCAGGCTTAGTCTTAAGAAATCTGCATTGTTTTAGCCTGCCATTATTTTAGCTGCATGATTTGTCAAGTTTATGAGTGCCAATATTTTCATCACATAGGGATCCTCACATCCTGTCTTTCTTGTGATAACTGAATGGCATTACAGACACAAAACTGGCTAGTTAAGGACCCAACACATATCAGACATTTCGTAAATGTTAGTTGAATCTAGTTGGCCAAGAGGTCCCTAAAGGAAAAAAAGACACTGGCCTGGTAAGCTTGGGCAACCACTTTCCTCAGGGCTGGAAAATAATGCAGAAGCCCTCTTTCCAAATAATTCTTATCCACAAAAGACAGAGTATTAATGCATCTATCTGTTCTTCATTGGGTGAATTGCCTTTGGATATTCTATGCGGTGCTTAATTGGCCCTGCCAGTTCATTAGGAACTGCAGAACGGCGTCACAAACTTCCAAAGGAAGATGGATGGTGGCCTGCTTGCTCACATAATAGGAAAGCTGCACATCAGCTGAAAAGTGCACAAAGAAAAGTTTCCTGGCTTTGTCTGGGCCAGAGAAATGTTTTGGTTCAATTCAAAGCAGGCTCGTGGCCTCTTTGCCGTATTATGCTGGATATATTTCTATGAACAATAGGAGTGTCTGGAAGATTGGGCTGGGAGTAGCAAGAAAGATTATATCCTCAAACCTGAAGGTATTGATTATGTTTGTCTGGGAATGAAAAGAACAAGGAACTATTACTTTGGAGTTTGTTTTTCTGTGGCTTTGAGTTCACAAAGGGGTGGTTATTTGTACCCTTTCAGTGTTTAACTTCTCTAAAGTCTGCTCCTAAATCCTACCTACTGAATTAAGATGACACTGAGATCTGATAAAACACAAAATGGGAAGAAATGAGAGAAGACAAGTTGCATACTTCCATAAAGCCAGCAGGAGTTTCTAGTACTCTTGGGAAGAGCAAGACAGAGGGACTGCCCATCCTTGTTCATAAAATTTTTATAGAGTCCCAGTTTGTTTTGCTGATTCTGAGGGCATTGAGGGCCAGGGGCCAGAGTTAATCACATAGGCTCATTAAGTGCCCATGTTTTGTGAGTACTTGCTGGATAAAGCAGGCTGAGGCCTCTAGCACATAGAAGTACAGCAAAATCTATTTTCCACACGATCTCTTTGGACCTGCAAAAGAAAAAGTCATAAACTCAATCATACACACACACGCCTCTACACACAGACATATGTACACATGCATAGCTGTGCAGTAGTTTTTACACAAAATATGTATAGTATGGTTTACACAACATATGTATGTACATACATATAGAAATACATATATAAACACAAGGAATTGCCTAGGCAACATTCACATCTGTAAGATCGCAGGAGGGGCAGGCTGGAACTTTTAGTTATGACTTAAAGTTGCAGTCCACAAGGCAAAATTTCTTTTTCCTTAGGGAAACCTCGGATCTGCTTTTAAGGTCTTTCAATGGATTGAATCAAGCCCATCCAGGTTATCAGGATAATCTCCCTTACTTCTAGTGAACTGATTATGGACTTGATCACATCTACTTTTGTACCTTCACAGCAACACCAAGATTAACATTTGGTTGCATAACTGGTGTCATCCTTAAAAATAATATTGTTAGGTATTTTACTAGCAAAATGGGTTTATTTGTGAATAGGAGAGGAATTAGAATTCGGAACGTGCAAGCTATCGAGAACCATAGGCAAATTTGAAAAGACAAGGGTAAGGCAGCTTTTATTAGGTTTTGGGAGGAAATCGGGGAAGATTATTTTCAACAAAAGTTTATTGGGAAAGTCCAATAGTTTAAAGTTGTGGTGGCTTCTCATTGGCTACTTCAGTGGTCAGGGTGTTGTTGCTGGGGCAGAGAGGGATCTTCCTAATTTTTCTTAGAAGCAGGAGATGAAATTCTTATGTGAAAAATGTCCTCTCTTATCAAAGTAATTCTCCTTTTCCCTCTTCCGGCTGGTCATGCAGGCTGGCCTGGATGGGATGTGCAGGAGAGCTTCCCCTTCAGGGCTTCTTGGCTCCATATTGTGAGGTTTTCTTTAGTTTCACACTGGGGAGTGTAGTCAAGCCAAATGACATATCAAAAAGACTATTACGGAAGTTTAGATAATAAATGATTAAATCAATAAACTTCAGGGATCCCTGGGTGGCGCAGCGGTTTGGCGCCTGCCTTTGGCCCAGGGCGCGATCCTGGAGACCCAGGATCGAATCCCACGTCGGGCTCCCGGTGCATGGAGCCTGCTTCTCTCTCTGCCTGTGTCTCTGCCTCTCTCTCTCTCTCTCTGTGTGACTATCATAAATAAATAAAGAAAAAAGTATTAAAAAAATAAAAAAATAAACTTCAGTGAAGAAGAGATAGCTATCTCATTTAATCCTTCATAACTTTATTAATATTTACATGCAATGTTCAAATGACATAATGTCTAGTATTACTTCTAGTTTGGAAGTATTTAGCCATTATGTTTCTGAATATATTTAAAAAATAAAAAATAATAGCTATATTAGATATTTCAGACAAATTTTTCCTTTTATTTTATTTGAATTAGCTAGTGGGTTACCTCATAGATTGTTTTACAACTGACTTTGCATAAAGGGAGTGATAATTATTGGAGTGTTTTGGGGATTGTACATTTGATCATTCAGCATTCCCAAGAATCCTGTGAGATGGGGGTTATTATACTAATTCTTGTAGCTGAAGGAATTGAAGCTCAGAGAGATTAATTAACCTGTCCAAAGATTTGAATGGATCTAGCTGATTCCAAGGCTTGAGTTTACCTTCACTGGACCACTTTTGCCTATAGTCATTGTCCACCAATGAACAGCAGACTTATCATGCCCAAGGAATTGTAGCAAATGACCATATCTGATATTGATTGGTCTGCTTAACTTTTCAATATCACTCCAGTCTAATTTTAGAATGAGATTAAGTTAATAAAATAGAATAAGTAGATGCTAAAGGCATATTCCCTCCCCCCCAGAGTCAGTTAACTGGTCTCAAGGAGGGTTGGTGTAGGGGAAGTGAATCAAACCTGACCAGAGATTGAATGGGAAGAAGGAAGGGATGAAGAATAAGAATTCAGGATTAGCTGCAGTTAGGAATTTAATTAGCCACATTTAGGAATTCTCCTTGGAGGGGGTGTTACTAGATATGTTCAAGAAATGTACCACGCTTCTGGAAGAATGGTGACTTTAAGAAGCAGAGTCCTGGAGAAGTCCTAATTCGGAATTTGTTCCTGACAAATTGATTGACATTGAACAAATAACTTTACCTCTCTTTGCCTTCATTTCCTCTCTTGCAAAATGTAGCACATTTTATGGAAGTTGCTCTAAACAGTTCTCAAGGGAAGGTGTGTGGATAAAATAAACTGAAAGTTGTGAAAATTCTGCAGAAAATGTCTTTTATTTTAAAATGCTATGCAAATATGGTATGTGATTATGGATACAGGATGCTGCATTTCTTATGGGTTGAATAATTTCTGGCCAAATCCTTTGCCTGCCTATCCTCTATCCTTCTTTGACTCTGTGGCCTATCTATGACTTGGTTCTTTGCGTTTCCCCGGTATCACTGCAGCCAGCATGGCATCCCTTTTACCTTATTGCTTCTGGCTGGGGTAAATTCATAAGCAGCTTTTTTGAAACTAGAGCCTGGTGCTCACTGTCTGAAATATCTTCTTTATCAAAACACCCAGGATAGAGCAGATCCACCAGGGGATAGCATATACAATGCTTTTTTCCTAAAGAAGAATTGTGTTTTTCAAAAGACTTGCCTTCAGATCCCCTCGTCTCACTCCAACCAGTTGCTTTCTATTGCACTATTATTAGAACCAGCTATAGACGATGAAATATTTGATGAAGCTCTTTCTTTCACTTAGGCATTATGCTTATAATCCTCCCAACAAGATCAGCTTAGCCTTAATCTATTTGAACTAAAGATTTTTTTTTGCCTATATATCTTGACTCTAAATTGCCTATGGAAACAACATTGGTGATGAGGCTTGATAACTACCATCGTCAAGCTGCAGAATAAAAACTAAACTTGTGATTTGGCCAATGGGATACAATAGAAGCAATGGTATGTCACTTCCAAAGCTAAGCATCAGCACTTCCACTTGCTCTCTTGGAACGCTGCCATGTGAGCAAGTCCAGGCTTGCTGGAGAAAGAGAAGCACATGGCTCAGTTAGATGCATCACCACAGCTTCTAGCTAGCCAGCTACCAGGCATATGAGTGAGATCATCAGACATGTCAATCTCTAGCCATCCTGCTAATTGACATGGGAACAGGATGAAGTTCAGCCAAGATCAGCTGAGACTTACCTAGAGAAGCATAACACCCAGCTATCCTGTAAACTTGTGAGCATTAATAAATATTTGTTGTTTTAATCCACTGAATCTTAGCATAGTTGTTATGCAACAATAGATGGCTGATACAGAGGTCATCATTAGCCAAAAATAAAACAGGATCAGGAGACATTAATTTTATCAGTATGAATACAGCCTTGTTGGAAGGAAGTAATCTGGAGTATCAGAAACAGAACAGTCACTTGGGCTTTCCCAGAGCTTAGATGAAACATTACCCAAATTCTAACTCCTGCCCAGGGTAGGCAATGTAAGCATTTCAGGTCCTCAAAAGTTATAGCTTTCTTGTTAATATACACTTGGAATTTGCATGTTTGCGTTTCAGTCTAACATGAGTTTGGGTGATTATTTGAATGGGTTGTGATGTGAATGTGAAGTTTTCCCTCATGTGGACATTTGCCTGAAGGAATACCTCTGATTCCCTGACCAGCACTGACACTCTCTTTGGTGACCCCAAGCACAGAGCCCCACTGGTCAATACAGACTCTTTGTTAGACATATTATACAAAAGCAATGCTTTATTTTTACAGTAATGATCTGCCCACATATCAGTAGCAATGGATACATCACCAGGACTATTTTTCCTGCAGATATTTGCTTGGAATACAGAAGAATGTTTAGCATTGTATTTCAGTATGGTGAGGAGACATAGACCCTGATTCACTTTAACATAAATATAAATTTTAAAATAAAGAAGTTTTGAACCACATTTGTATAGATTATGAAAAATGTCATCTTCCATTTGTGGATCATTCCTTGTTTGGGCAATATTTTTAGAGTACAGATTTTGAATAAATGGTAATAAATATTACTATTTGGTAAACAAACTTAGCACACACTAAGTTCTTTGGTACCTATGTACAGAATCAAAGGCTGGTGAATGTCAAAGGAAACTACAGACCTTTGCAGCTTTGAACAGATTTGCCCATAAAGCAAAAAAGAGAAGAAAAGTTTTCAATATGATTATAGTTATACCTGAGATCTTAACAGTAGGAAATAGTGAGTTCTACCTGAGGAGCTAGGGAAGAATTTCCAGAGAAGCAACATTCATATTGGTTATAGAATTATGAGCCAGTCTTCAAGGTGCAGAAAACAGGAGCTACTGTGTGTATATGCACGTGTGCATACACATGTACAAGTGTGTATTTATATAGAGAAAAATATGTATAGGGGATAACAGCAGGAAAGATCAGTTAGCGATCTCATTAATCAGATGTTTTTAGGAGAAATTATGTTAACTTAATGAAGCAGATAGTAAATATCTACAGTCAATATCTACAGTGCAATAAATATCTAGTAGTGTGAACCAAAGGACTCATTGCCAGGCATTGCTTTTCACTCTCTTTGAGGAACCGGACATATCATTAGACCAGAGACTACTGGTGCTTTATTGTTATTATTTAATGATGCGAATTATGGGAATTTAATCATCTCCCTCTGAGTGACCATGTATTATTATTCCATTTGGGGCTGGGCATTCACACTCTGACCTTATTAAGCTGACTCCAGTTCCAGCTAAGTTGCATTCCCTCGGGAATGGCAACCAGCCCATTAAAAGCCCTGCCTTACTGGTGCTTGAACACAAGGAATCAGGCAGTGGGTTCTCAGTCAGGGAAAGGCAGGAAATAGAAAGCAAAACTGTTTTTCTTACTTCTCATTAAATCTCTTACCTCACGCTGGCGTAAACATGGGTCAGACTCAGCCCTTGGTCAGGGCCCTATAATTGGCTTATTGTAATTGGCTGCCTGGAATGCCTGACCCAGGTGTAGACTGAATAATGACCTGCAAAGCTGGCAGGGTCTCCTGGATTTTGACATTTGCTGCGTGGGATCTCTGTATGTTATTACCAGTTACTGAAGCAGGAGGAAAAGGTATGAAGTTTTGAGTAAAATTAGCTGAAATTCTGTAACTGGTTATCCATTGTCACTTTTCTCTTTCTTAAGGGGAAGTCTGGGTAGGGTAGATCCAGGTGGTCTGAGTCCTTTGGGAACTCAGAATTGGAGTGGGGGAAAAGGGAATGTTCAAAGGTAAACTTAGAAGCTGGAGAGGAAAGTCAAAACAGAGTGTCAGAGGCAAATGGTGCCAAAGAAACAATCAGAAATTGAAGGGGAGAGCGAGGGAAGATGAATCTCAGAGGGACTCAAATTCAAATCTTGATGTTGCCATGGATTAGCTTGGAACCTTGGTCAGATCCTTAGTTATTCAGCCTTATTTCCCCCCATCTGTTAAATGGGGAATAAAAATAGTACCTATCCACAGCATTGTATTGGGATACATCATATAAAAGGCTTGGTAAAGTGTCTGGCATGATGTAAATGATGCCTGTTTATTAATGCTGCTGCTGATGGCAGTGATGATGGTAGCTGTATTGATAAAGAAAAATTAGTATTTATGAAAACAGATTAGACCGAAATAATTTGTACACTTAGGTTAAAGCGTCTGGCTAGCCAGTTTGAATTTCCCGAGGCATGAATTTACCTGGTGAAAGACCTTCAGCTTCTTTTATAGCAGACTCAGATCTCATGAGGTAATTACGTTTACACATGAATCACCCCTCTGGATCTTTTTCTGTGGGTTTGAAATTGATCAGCAAAGACCTAAGTAGTTGTAGGCAGGTTTCCCCCAGCCTCTCATTAGCCGGTTGTGTTACCTGCTGAGGGAGGATGGAGACTGGTTCAGCCAGCGATTGTGCCAATGCTGTGTACTCTCAGGTACTCATCAGTATGTCCATACAGCAGTGAGGACCCAGATTTCCTCCTCTTTCACTTTACTAGGTAAGTGACAAAGCTCCAAAGACTGTTTTCTGTTCAAATACTGTCACTCTTTCTCCATAGAGATATAAGCTGATGTCAGGCAGATTGAGGGCAAGAGGGAAGAGACACTTTTTCCTGAATAATTCCTTTTTTAACTTTGAGAATAAATTCAGGAATTTAGGGGGAATGGGAGCTCACAGCTCACTTTTTACAGACTTTATTTCCAAACCTTCTGATGTTGATCCCCATAGCTTTTTGGGCCAGCTCAGCATAGTGACATTTAAAAAAATGAGAATTTTAATTGTAGCGTTTGTGATATGATTTTTTTCTGGTTCATTTGGTCCCGGGCTGCCTGTTAATAAGACAGGTATATCTACTCACTTGTGTGATAATGTTTCTATTAGGTAGACTAAGGTCTGGAGTATTCATTATATTTCTACTTGTAAATGGATCTCTGTCTTTTTTTGATTATTCTTATTCTCTGAAAATATTCCTCTACAACAAATTGGATTTACATTGCCTTAAGTCCTTAGCCTTACCTCTCATTCCCTAATACACAAACCTTCTATACTTGAACTAGACTTGGCTTCCTATGTTGGCAGCAGATGGATTCACTAAGATCTGAGTCACAGGTTCAGGGCTGATCCATTACTGAATTAGCCCTGCTTGGGTAAAGTGTTGTAGCCAAAAATCTATAAAGAACGTTTCAAACTCAACACCCAAAGAAACCAAATAATCCAGTTAAGAAATGGACAGAAGACATGAATGGACACTTTTCCAAAGAAGATATCCAGATGGCTAACAGGCACATAAAAGATGCTTAACATCACTTATCATCAGGGAAATACAAATCAAAGCTATGAGATACCATCTCATACCTGTCAGAATGGCTAAAATTAACACAAGAAACAAGAGATATTGGCAAGAATGCAGAAAAGGGGGAACTCTCTTACGCTGTTGGTGGGAATGCATACTGGTGCAATCACTTGCGAACAGTTTGGAGAGTTCTCAAAAGGTTAAAAATAGAACTACCCTATGACCCAGCAATTGTGTTCCTAGATATTTACCCAAAGGATACAAAAATATGGATTCTTCAGGGTACATGTACCCCAATGTTTGTAGCAACATTATCAAAATAGCAAAATTATGGAGAGAGCCCAAATGCCCATTGATGGAAGAATGGATAAAGAAGATATGGTATACATATATATACAATGGTATATTATTCAGCCACCAAAAACAATGAAATCTTGCCATTTGCAATAACGTGGGTGGAACCAGTATGTATTATAAGTGAAATAAGTCAGTCAGAAAAAGACAAATACCATATGACCTCAGTCATATGTGGAATTTAAGAAAGAAAACATGAACATGTGGGAAGGGGGAAAAGAAAAAAAGGAGAGAGGGAAATAAACCATAAGTGACTCTTAACAATAGAGAACAAACTAAGGGTTGATGGAGGGAAGTGGGTAGGGGATGGGCTAGATGGGTGATGGGTTTTAAAGAAGTGCTTGTGATGAGCACTGGGTGTTATATGTAAGTGATGAATCACTGAATTCTACTCCAGAAACCAATATTGCACTGTATGTTAAATTAATTTAAATTGAGATTTAAATTAAAAATAAAATTTTTATTAAAATTGAATTAAATTTAAATTAGAAATAAATTTAATTTAAATAAAAGTAAATAAAATTTAAATTTAAAATAAATACAAATTTTAAAGTTTAGAAACAAAAAAGAAAAAGAGTATGTCCTGAACCACATCTCTACCTATAGGTGGCGTCAGGAGTCATCTTCCCTAGGTTTGGAGTCTAGCTACCTGTATGGTTTTCTTGGACTCCCACATTTCATTGAGCTGCAGCCTAACTACTGCCATGTCTATTTTGCTCAGACATAGAAAAAATGTCTTTGGCCTCCATGTGGTTTGAGTAGCATGGTGTTTGACAATTCAAGGGAGTTGCCAACATTTAGAACTGGGGTTCTCAGATAAAAAATATTTAGATTTCTAGCTCATATCTAGCAAGGCCCTTGCTTTTATTTTTGCACATAGTGTTAATCAGATGGATCTGAGTAGCCACTATGTAGTTTAGAGGTGGCACATGCTCATTGATCCACTGTATCCCACTTAAACTGGTGCTTTAGACATGTGAGCTCACCACCCCTGATCTGGCCCATGCGATTCCATACATTTTAACCATACATTTTGGGTCACGTGTTAGTTCTGGAGTCCTGCTCAGAAACTCAGCCTGCTTGGCTGGAGCACTGGCTATTTGCTGAGCTTTTGCTGAGTCTCTTCTTCCAGAAGCAGGAGAACTGCTATCTTTTTGCCCTGCTCAGCAAAGATAAACTACATTGAAATCAGAGAAAGTGTAATCTCTTGGGTCGGCAGACAGCTATCTAAGCCTCTTTCTCTCTCTCTAAACTCACCATTGAGACCTTCTTGGGCATTATTATTGTTCAAATACTCAAGACTGTGGCTGTACACCCTCATTAGATTTTTGGACAGTGCCTTCAACAGTTTACCCTACAGGCTGGTCAATTTCCCAGCTCCAGTTATGCCCATTTCCAGTACCTACCCCTTGCTGCTCAAGCCACTACCAAAATCTTAACAAGCCTTGTAGCTGGAGGGAGTGGGACAGTCGCAACCCAGGGATGTGACCAGTGTGTTTATCCTGCTACATGTCCCCAGAAAAACCACTAACTCCCACTCTTCCCAGGCTACCTCAGTTCCTGGCATCCTTCCTAACTTAACTCCTACCTCTGTAGAACTTTCTTTTTTATTTATTCATTTAGCAAGGATTTTTTAAGTACTTCTATGTGATGGAGTAAACAGGGTGACAGAGGTTTAGGGTAGAACAATACAGATGAAATCTCTTCTTTAATGGGAATGTCACTCTAGTGGCAGAGTCAACTAATGAGTGACAAAGTATGTAAATGAAAAATAATGATTTCAGAGAATTTTATAAGTGCTAAAAATAAAAATAGGGCAATAAGATCACCAATGGGGTTAGACAGGAACAAGAGAAAATTTAGTGACTCTGTGTGGCAGTGACATTTGGATGGCCTGATCTTGTTAGTCAAAGTGATTTCGGTTTTAATAACAAACACTCAATCAGCTTAAATAACTGGATTTTCTTCTCAAATGAGAAGACTATGAAAATTAATGAGGAGACTTCATTTAAAATGGAGTCAGGAAGCCAGAAGTAGAAGCTCTTATATACTACTATGCCTGGTCAGTTGTAGACCCAACAGGAAGAGAGAGACCTTGCACGTCCCTACTGTTTTAGCTGCTAATTTACAATCCCAGCAGGAGGAAGATAGGCTTTCCTCCTCTACTCTCTCTTCTCCCTGGCAACAGTCCAGCCAATGAGAGACTGACACAACTCAGCCAAATGAAAAGCCACTACACTTGGAACTCCCCCAGTTTACTCCAATGGATTTTTTTTTTTTTTGAGCAGACTTCCCAACTTCCCCCTTACTAGTGTAAAAGAGTGTAGTCTCCTCTGTTCTCCAGACTTGCTTATGGTTTCACTGTAATTCCCTTTTCTGGTGTTATAATTCTCTGCTATTCCTGAATAAACCCATTTTTGCTGGTAAAATAACTGGCAATTTTATTTAATTTATTTGAGAGACAGAGAGGAAGAGAGTGAGAACGAGTAGAGGGAAGGGACAGAGAGGAGAGAAAATGTCAAGCAGATCACAACACTGAGCATGGAGCCTGAGGTGGGGCTCGATTTCACAACCCTGAGATCATGACCTGAGCTGAAATCAATAGTCAGTCATAGCTTAACCCACTGAGCCACCCAGGCACCCCAGCAGTTTTATTTGTAAGGTTAATGAGATATACATATGACAGCATCCGAGCATGGTACTTTGGGGAGTTAGCTCCACTTCCCTGAAAATCTCCCAGCTCTGACTTTAGCCTGGAGGGGTGATCCTCAGGCTGGTTGAAAGATGGCTGCAGTGTTCAGGATATCCTATCCACCTACCGGGGTCATCTGGAAGACAGGGGTAGCAACTTCCCCTGTATGTCTCTTTGATTAGCTAAGGATTCATAGGAGGTTCTTGGATGTCCTTTCACAATTCATTGGCCAGGATTGGGTTTGTGGTTTTTTTTTTCTTTTTTAAGATTTTATTTATTTATTCATGAGAGAGAGAGAGAGAGAGAGAGAGAGAGAGAGGCACAGACACAGGCAGAGGGAGAAGCAGGCTCCATGCAGGGAGCCTGTCGTGGGACTCGATTCCAGGTGTCCAGGATCACACCCTGGGCTGAAGGCAGCGCTAAACCACTGAGCTACCCCAGCTGCCCCAGGATTGTGTTTTATACACATTCCTAAACCCATCACTGTCAGGGGAAATAGGGTAACCTTGATTGACTTAGAACAGGGGTATCAGCAAACCTCCTCTGTAAAGGGCAAAAGAATACAGTAAGCCCTCTCTCCTACCCCCATCTGTGGTTTGGCGCTCCACTGTGCCAGTTACCCAAGGTCAGCTGCAGACCAGAAACATGATCCTCCTTCTGAGGTAAGTTCAGAAGGTCAGTAGAGCCTAATGCTATGTTACATTGCCTATGTAATTCACCTCACCTCATCTCATCACAGAGGCATTTTATCATTTCACTTCATCACAAGAAAAAGGGTGAGTATAGTATAATAAGAGACCATCTTCACATAACTTCACATAACTTTTATTACTGGATATTGTGTAATTATTCTATTTTATCATTGTTGATCTCTAACTGAGCCTACTTTATAAATTAAGCTTTATCATAAATATGTTTGTGTAGGAAAAAGCATAGCATTTAGTTCTGTGCAGTTTCAGGCATTTACTGGGGGTCTTGGAATGTATCCCCCATGGATAAAGGCAGGGGCTACTATAAATGTTTTCAGCATTGTATGCTGTGAAATCTCTCTTTTTTAAAAAAGATTTTATTTATTCATGAGACACACACACAGAGAGAGAGAGAGAGAGAGAGAGAGGCAGAGACACAGGCAGAGGGAGAAGCAGGCTCCCTGTGGGGAGTCTGATGCAGGACTTGATCCCAGAACCCTGGGAACATGATCTAAACTGAAGGCAGACACTCAACCACTAAGCCACCCAGGCACCCCTGAAATTCCTGTTGTAACCACTTGCCTCTGTTGTTGTAGCACAAAAAACACCATAGACAATATGCACTGGAATGAGTGTGGCTGTGTCCAATAAAACTTTATTTACAAAAGCAGGCATTGTGTTTGACCACGCCATACATAGTTTGCTGACCACTGCCTGACACTAATCAGTATTTGCCCATGGATAGGGTGACTATGCAATTTTTAGTTCAGATCTGGACACTTTGACAATAAAAGGGGAATGCTATAATTCTTATACTTAAGCAACAGACATAAACTGGGGTTGTTCTAAAGTCTTCTTCTATGGGTTATGTAAAGTAAGGCTGGATACCTGAATAATGTTGGATTCTCACTAAAGGAGGGAATTGCTGCTGATGTACCCAACAGTGTGTGCAACGAGCCATAGGAAGGAGGTCCTGCAAGAAGTGAAGGAAGAGCACAGGTGAGGGAAGAACAAGTACAGTGAAAGTGATGAGCTGCCAGTGAGGCTGGGACAGGGAGAGCCTTCCCCTGGAGTGTGGCCACCATCAGGAGAGAGTTCACATGTGTTCAAAGAGGAGGAACTGGGCAGCCCGGGTCGCTCAGTGATTTAGCGCCACCTTCGGCCCAGGACGTGATCCTGGAGACCCAGGATCGAGTCCCACATCAGGCTCCCTGCATGGAGCCTGCTTCTCCCTTTGCCTGTGCCTGTGCCTCTCCCTCTCTCTGTCTCTCACGATTAAATAAATAAAATCTTAAAAAAAAAAGAGGAGGAACCATTCAGACCACAGATGAAGGGCATTGGGACCACGGCAAGAAAGTTGGAATCTATTCGAAGTGCAGGTGGAAGCTTCTGGTTTATTTAGAAGGGTGACATCTGTTTCACATTAGGAAGATACTCTGGTTGTGTGTGCAGAATGGCTTAGCGGTGGCAAAAATGGAAGCAGAGAGCCTGGTTGGGACACAATTACCCTACTATGGGCAAGAGATGATCATGACTGACAAGTCAGCAGTGAAGGCAGAGAAAAGTAGGTTTAGGAAATACATTTTGAGGAATATCGAAAGGATTCTCTGAAAGATCATGTATCTGTGCATGTGGGGGCTAATGTAGGTGGGGCAGGTATGAGAAAGAGAAATGCAGAATAATTATACTTATATAGCATTTATTTCATGCCAGGTTTTTGTGCATAGTAATTCATTTTGCCCTTTTAACCACTCTGCACTTTATTTCTCATTTTTTATTTTTTAAAGATTTATTTATTTGACAGAGAAAGAGAAAGAGAGCATGCACACACATGTGGGGAGAGGCAGAGGGAGAGAATCTAAAGCAGACTTCCCACTGAGCATAGAACCTAAGGAGGAGCTTGATCTCATGAGCCAAATCATGAATTGGACACTTATCCAACTGAACCACCCATGTGTCCCCATTCTCACTTTTTAAATAAAGAATTGAGGCACAGAGCAGTCAAGTTACATGTCCAAAGGCATACAGCTGGTAAGTGGAAGAGCTATGATCTGAACTTAGGCATTTGGCTGCAGAATCCATGCTTATACTTCTTCCTTCTTTCTTCTTTTTTCTTTGTTCTTCTTTCTTTCTTTCTTTCTTTCTTTCTTTCTTTCTTTCTTTTTCTTTCTTTTTGTCTTTTCTCTCTTCTTCTTCTTCTTCTTCTTCTTCTTCTTCTTCTTCTTCTTCTTCTTCTTCTTTTTCTTCGATTTTAGATATTTATTTGACAGAGAATGAGAGAGAGAGAGAGACCACAAGCAGGGGGAGTGGCAGGCAGAAGGAGAGAGAGAAGTAGGCTCCTTGCTGAGCAAGAAGCCTAATGCAGGGCTTGATCCCAGGACCCCAAAGTCATGACCCAAGTGGAAGGTAGACACCTAACTGACTGAGCTACCCAGGTGCCCCCATGCTTACACTTATTATGTTGTTCTATTTTTTGTGCTATATGTGTTGTTCTTATGACATTCCTATGACCTAAAGGTGTGGGTTGAGCCATTAGATAGAAGGAGCTATAATCTGCTGAGATGGGCAGGAACAACAGTACCACAGGGAAAAGTTCCTTGTGAGCCTGTCTTGCAGACCAAAAAGATATATTGGGCATTGCCACCCAATAAGGACATCTCTTAATTCTTGTTTATCTGTGTTTATTTGATCACAAATTGATAGTTGTTGAATTTATCACATTATTTTAGATCTTAGCTCTTTATTGGGCTGGAAGTTCACTGAGGAAAGAAATGGCATCTTCTTCATTTATGTACTACATCTACTATGTAGCCCTATTATCTGCATGCAGTAAATCTTCAGTAAATTTTTATTTATTTGATTTGTAAAGCCCTGGACATTTAATCCTTTAATTTGAAACTTGTTAAAATTCTATACAGTGACTTTTATTTGGAGCCTAAAGAGAAAACACTGACTTGCAAGGCTTGTCTGAATATTATAACATTCTTACATTTAATTTTACCTTTTCATAGCTTTTTAGGTTTTCAACACTTGAGTTTTTAATTTATTTTAAAAATGTTAACTTTTCTTTTCTGGACAAAAATCACAAAAATAGTGCAAGGAATTCCCTTGTACTCCTCGCCCAGACATCTCAAATGTTAGCATTTTGCATTACCGCAAGTCCAACTATTTATGACTGATGAGCATCTCCTTCCTCTGGGGATGCTGCTTTATTTTCCACTCTCCCATTTTTCCTCCTGTCTCTGTGGGTGCTCCTTCTCAGACTCTCTTGCTGGGTCCTTTCCAATCCTTTCACTTCCTGGTGTGTTCAGGGTTCCATCCTTGTTCATCTTCTCTCTAGTGACATTCACTCCCTTGGAATATCATGCAGGCTCATGTTTTTAAATATAATTTATCCTGAAAAATTCAAAGTCAATATCTACAGTTCTAGCATCTCCCTTGAGCTCCAGATTTCTCTGTCAGACCACTTACTTGACTTTTCCACCACACTGCCTAAGGGACATTTGTATATAATATACCCGAATATAACATGTGATCCCTTCCCTTACTGACCCCTCCATCCACACCTGCACCATATTTCAATAAATAGCACCATCATTTACCCTATTTCTCAGACTCCAAACCTCTGCTTAAATGTCCAAGCACTCTAAGAAGTCTGTCCTGACTTACCCAATCTGAATATCTGGACCCTTGCATTTTAACATGACTAAGATGTCAGCTCCGTGGCTTCAAGGAATTTGTTTTGCCCTGTGCCTACCAGACTGCCTGCCAGGTAGTGAGACCTCCATATTGTTGGTAAATGAATGTTTAATGAAGGAATGTGCATCTGACAAAATAAAATTCAATAGATATTTCTTATAGATCTTAGATGGGAGAGTTTTAAATTTTAGGTGATTCATGCTGAAAGCAGTTTCCAAAACCAATATAGGTTAGTTGTAAATGCTTTTAAAATGTGTATAGATGTAATGTGACCTACAGAATTTGCTTTTTACTCTTCTGTAAATATATAGCTTTGATACTTTCTTAAGATACTATCTCTTAAGATAATGAAAAACGTATACTACCAACAACTAATGGTGAAACAAAACCTTAAGAGTAAAACATTAGAAACTTAGCAATAGAAAAATAATGGCCAATAAAACTATTATTATATAGTATTTTCCTGACAGTTCTAGCAAATGCAATAATACATGAAGAATAGAACAACAGCATATATATATATGTTTTACATAGACATATTTTATATTATATATAACATGTTAATATTTTAATCATTACTAATATATATTTATATTATATACTATATATTCACATATTATATATAATTCGAATATTTTAATTATTCATATTTTAATATGTTAATATATAACATGCATTTTATACTGTATATAATATTTTATGTAATTTATATTAAATTATGTATTTATATAATCATATGTGTGTATATAATTAATATTTTATATAATCTTATAATATTTTATAAATATATAAATAAAAATATGTATTTGCTGAATATATATCAGCAAGTCTGATATATATGTGTGTGTGTATATATATATATGTATATATATATATATATATATATATATCAGACTAAAAAAGAGTAATGAGACTACCACCTGGAGACATTCACCCACAAGAACATGGAGGATCTCTTGGAAGCATACAAGTATATGGGAGAACATTATTGGTTAGGTTAGCATCGACCATTTATCATGCAAAATTCATAGATGCAAGAAGTGTGAATTCTAGGCTTCCAGTAGGGAAAATAGTGAAGCAAACTAATTTTTACTGTAGATCAAAAGGCTCAGAAATGAATGGTAGTAGGTGTGGGTGATATGGACCTTCAAACAGGAAGAGGGATTAGATGGCTGTGTAAACTTCCCAGCTTGTCCCTATCCTCACACAGACACATGATTGCCCCTCACTATTGTGGTAGCAGAAGACTGAATGTATTCTCTGTAGAGGATAAATATGGGAGCTCCCAGCCTCAATTAAGAGTGTTGGCTCAAGAAGAAGATGGGTACATGTTTGTTCACAAACTATTGAGATCTTCAACTTTCTTCTCTTCTGGTGGCCCTTGAAGACAGAGGAGTTTGCATCCTCCAGGCAGAAGACTGAAAGAGGCGTTTCTAGTGAATTTGACCAGTTCAGGAGGAAAAGTCTAAAAAATATTACACTGAGGAGTTATAAAAAAAAAAGGTTCAATCAGGTCATTCCACTGTGAAGAGGTCCTACTGGTATCCACAATGTTTCCAATCAGTTTTTTAGTTTGTGTTTCTAAAATATGAGACAACACAAAGATCAAGTCCCTCATAAACATTAAAGGAATTTGGAAGAAACAAATTATTCCAAGAGATATTTTTATTTATTTTTAATTTAAAAAATTTTTAATTAAGTTTTTGATTCAAGTATAATTAACATACAGTGTTAAATTTGTTTTAAATGTTAATATGATGATTCAACAATTCTATACATTTTTCAGTGCTCATCACCACGATAAGTGTATTCTGATCCCCTTTATCTATTTCCCCCACACACTCCTCTCTGACAACAACCTGTTCTCTGTATTTAAGAGTCTGGTTTTTGTTCATTTGTTTCTTTGTTTGCTTTGTTTCTTATTTCCACATGAGTAAAACCATATAGTATCTGTCTTTCTCTGACTGACTTATTTCACTTGGCATAATACTCTCTAGCTCCATCCATGTCATTGCAAATGGCAAAGTTTCATTCCTTTTTTATGGCCAAGTAATATTCTATTGTCAATATAGCCACATCTTCTTTATCCATTCATCCATCAATGGACACTTGGGTTGCTTCCATCTCTTGGCTATTGAAAATAATGCTGATGTTTTTAAAGATATTTTTAAAAATAAATAAACCGGAAAACTCACCCAGCCATCAAGAATAGGAGTTAAATCAAGTAACATTTTGACAGCAAAATAAAGCTTTAGGAAATTAAAACTATAACTGCAGAAAGGTAAAATTTAAAAGAATTGGACAATAGAATTAAGGCTATATCTCAGAAAGTAGAGTCAAATCTCAGATGGGAAAGAGAAGAGTGAAAGAAAAAGAATTAGAGGAAGAGACTGAGAAGTACAACAGCAGAGAAGAGTTTTAGAAAAAGAGAAAAGAAAAATGGACAAGGAGATAAAAAATGAAATAATTCAAGAAAATGAAGGATGATCTAGAATGGAAGAGGTCATGAACAACTCACAATGCCAGAGTTTAAAAGGCCTACTGAGTACACTGCAGAGTTGATGAAAATAAACTGAAATCTCATTATGAAATTTCAAAGCACATGGGAAAAAGAGGGTGTCTTTTTTTTTTTTTTTAAGATTTGATTGATTGATTGATTGACTGATTGGGCATGAGCAGGGAGGGGCAGAGGGAGAGAGAGAATCTCAAGCAAATTCCATGTTGAATCAGGCTCGATCTCACAACCCTGAGATCATGACCTGACCTGAAATCAAGAGTTAAATGCTTAGCCAACCAACTGAGCCACCCAGGTGCCTCAAAAAAGGGCATCTTAAAAGCTTTCACAGGAAATACATTTATGCAAAGGACCAAGAGACTGAATGGCAGAATATTTTTCAAGAGAGACTCTAGAAACTGGAAGACACTAGAAATGCCTTAAACATATTTGAATGAAAATAATTTCCAATTTAGAATTCTATGCTCAATGGGACTATCAATTAAGTGTGAAGATAGAATAAAGACATTTATAGGTAAGCAAAAAATTACCTCCTTCAGGAAGCTACCAGAGGATGTGCTCTGCCAAAATTATAATAATAAAGTGAGAAGGAGGAAGAACTGAAATACAGAAAATGATGGACCCAACATATCAAACAGATCTTCAGCAGAAGAGAAAGATCAAAGGAAAACTATAGGTAGAGAGACCAGACTTGAAGTAGGCCAAATATCAGGTAGCTTATGCCTCCAGAAAAATAGCATACATCTCCAGGAAAAGCTTCTCCAAAAAAGACGAACATGAAAGAACAGTGTATGTTTTCAGGTATCTTGAGACAGTTTCCCACCCCTGGGAAAGAATATGATGATAAAGAGCAGCAAATGGAAAATGATTCCCTCCTCCCTCCTTGTGAAAAGAACCCACCCAAACAAATAAACGAATAGAAATAAGACAACTATAAAGTCAGAATAAAAAGTTGCCCAGGAAAGTTAAACTATTACTTAGCTCTCAATAATATTTGTTATTAATATAAACATTGATCAAATAAAAATTAAGAGATAGAGCAAAATAGGGGGAGGGGGTCAAAAGTTATAAGCCATGGAGATGTAATATACAGCATGGTGACTCCATTTAATAATACTGTCTTGCATATTTGAAAGTCGCTGGAAGAGTAAATCTTAAAAGTGCCTATCACAAGAAAAAAGACTTTTTGTAACTATTTATGGTGACATGTTAAGTAGACTTACTGTGGTGACCATTTTGCAATATACAAATATTTGTATATATCATCAAGCTGTACACCTGAAATGAATAGAATATTATATGTCAATTATATCTCAAAAAACTTTTGAAGGACAGAGTGGAGGAGTTGTAAAAGAAAGCTTAATTTGGACTTTTTTTATGGGAGGAAATCAGTGGATAGTTCTTAAAACTAAAAGAATTCAATCAATAGTAATGCGAACAGGTTATTTAGAAATGTGAAGGTAACTACCAAAAGAATCAGCTCAAAGATTTGAATGAAGATTGCTCCTAGGAATGAGAAAATGTGCAGGTGGGTGGCAGAGTGTTCTTAGCTCTAACAAGGTTTGTAGATGTATTTGACCCTCTTCCTCTCTATATGTGTATACATTTTTATAAAAATAAAAATTTAATGACAATCACTAAAAAGAATTACCAAAGAGAAATATTGGTTCACAGTAGTAAGAGAAGCAAAAATAGCTGGGATAACCATAAAGGAAAATGTGTTGCTGGTATGTGAAGAAAATGGCAAAAGTTTACCATAAGGAAAAAAATATATATATATTAATAAAGAAACATAGTGTATTCCTTAGTAGGAAGACTAAATATTTTAACATTGTCTATTCTTTATTTATAGTTTTAAGACAGTATAAATTAAAATATTATGGGAGGTTTTGGAGACTGGTGAAATGATATTAAATTTAATCTTGGAAATAATAGGATAATTTTGAAAAAAAAAAAGTAAAATAATGGGGGAATTTGCCTTTTCAGATATTAAGAGGTATTTTGAAGTTAAAATTGAAGCAGAGTGGAACTGACACATGAGCCAAGAGATAGTACAATGGAAAAGAGTAATTAGCTTTGAAGAAAACTCCAGAGTTGACAAGAGAACTTTGATATTTGAAATATTAGATGACATTGTTTGATATATTAGAAAATACATTTTTGAGGGAGTTAAGTGTGAAATGTTTAAAACTCAATGGGTTATAGGAAAGATAAGCAATGTTTAAATTGAGCATAAGTTTAGGTGAATTTTCTAAGCATCAAAACCAATGGAAGTAATCCCACCACTAAGATAAATAGGTTGCCCTGCATAACAATGAAGAGTTTTGAATGTTAAAACAGAACAATACCCTCTGCTCGCTCAGTGTATCAGGTGTGACTTCGGGGTGAGTAGCCAAGGGCTGGCTCTTAGGCTGGTAACCCCCTGCCCCGACAGCAACGTGCGCTTTACTTGCTTGTTTGCCCTGACACCCTGTCCTCCTCTACTCCCTAACTAGCTTAGCTCTCCCAGTTTACCCATTCAATTTCTTTGTTTTAAATTTTTAAAATAATTTAATTTTTAAATAATAATTATCTATATTTAAGATCTAGAACATCATGATTTGATATCCATATACTTAGAGACATGATTATCACAGTCAAGGTAATTAACAGATTATCTTCTCACATAGTTACCCCTGTGTGTGTGTGTGTGTGTGTGTGTGTGTGTAGTCCCTGGAATCTAATCTCTTAACAGATTTCCAGTACTCACTTCTCTTTTGTTAACTATAGTCAGGGTGCTGTGCATTAGATTTCTAAACTTATTCATCCTCCGTAACTGAAACTTTGTACCTTTCAACCAACATCTGCCATTACACCTAGCTCATCGCCCCTGTAACCACTATTCAACTTTCTGCTTCTGTGTATACAACTTTTTTTCATTCTACATTTAAATGAGGTCATGCAGATTTTTTCTTTCTGAGTCTGGCTTGTTTCAGTTAGCCTGGTGTTCTCCAGATCCTGTTTGTTTGCTTGGGTGGGCAGAAACATCCAGCTCTTTCTGTCAATGGGAAGGGATGACCCTCAGGGTTTTTCAGGGAATAGAGACAGTCTTCTGTTTCACTTTCACCCTTTAATCAGTAGGACATTCCCTGGAGGTCCCCTGGGCAGGTGTGCAGGTGGGTTTCCTCTTTTGCTTACTCCCGTCGTCTAGCATTCTGGGCTGTGGGTCCTCCAATTTGTTTCAATTATCTACATGCTTCCATCTATTTTTTAATTTATTTTTTAAAAGTTTTATTGAGATGTAATTGATATACCCCAAAATGGCACTATGTGATATGCCTCATTTATTTTTGATAGAAAAAAAAATCTGCCGAAGTTTCTCCTCTGTTGATGATTCCCTTGTGTTCTTTTTGTTCCTCTGATTTTATTTCCTTTTTTATTGCTGTATCATTTTAGTGGGAACGCAAGAGAGAGGGAGAAAAACACTGTTGGCTCAATCATCTGGAACCAGTAGTCTTTTAATAAATGTGGTAGGAATATGATTTAATGGAAATGGAAGTATACTCTACCACATTTAAATAAAATGCCAAACAATGAAATGATTCTAATAAAAATTAACATTTCACAAACTGATTTTTAAAAAAGATCAATATAAAAAACAGTAATGAGGGGGCTCCTGGTTGGCTCAATTGTGTCCAACTCTTGGCTTCAGCTCAGACCATGATCTCACACATCTTGAAATCAAGCCCTGCATCAGGCTCTGAGCTCAGCAGGGAATCTGCTTGAAGATCCTCTCCTTCAGCCCCTCCTCTCCCTCTCCTTCTCTCTCTCAAATAAAATAAATAAATCTTAAAAAACAAACAAACAAAAACCAGTAATGACTCAATGGAATACCAGGGCAAAGAAATAAACTGAAGAAATTCAAATAGCCAAGAAGTCTTTGGGAATATTTTAAACCTTATTAATCAAATAAATGGAAGTTTATGTAACATGTAATTTTGCTTGTGTTAAATTAAAATTTTAAACATTTTATGTCACTTAATACTGAGTGCTGGAAGGTGGGTCCTTCACAGATTCCCAGTGGGCATGCGCATTTGAAACATCTGGAAAGCACTTTAGCAAGATGTATTGAGGACACTTTCCAATATTTCTTTTTTTTTAATCAGAAGATCTACTTCTTGGTATCTACCTTATAAGTACAATAAGAAATGTGGATAAATCATTGCAATATTACTAGTCTAATTGGGGAAAAAATGGAAACAACCTCTATAGCCAACAGGGGTAGGATTTAAAAATAAATTGTAAGAAATCCATGCACTGATTATTATGGAGTCATTAAAAGAATATTTCATAGAATATTTAATCTCATTAGAAAATATGCATTATAAGTTAGATTTAAAAATTATTTAGGATTCAAATCATGTGAATAATTAAGGTTTTCACTTTTGGGAAAAATGCATATGTAAAAAGACTTCCCTGTTTCCATAAAATGGAATGCCCAGCCTTTTTTGCTTCCTCAGCATTGCATTTTTAGAACTGGTTACACTTTCTACTAGAGTGTGCTAGTCTTGGTTGATGATGAGCTCTTGGAAAGAAGAGGTGTGATTCATTATTCTTTATTTGTGACTCTCATCGGGGGCCTGACATATATGTTCCATAGATATTTGTTGAATTATTAAATGAAGGGATTCATGAATGGATGATTGATTGAATGAAAAAGTGTATAATATAGTCCTAGAAATAGAGAGCTATTTGGGTGGTGGTAGTTTAGTAGAGGTAGAATAGGAAGGTAAAAAGAAAGAGATGGACAGAAGAGAAGTGAAGACATATCTTTGGCCAGAGGGGCAGTAAAAGGAAATCCAGTTAAGCTGGGCTATGTAGAGAAATAAAGAGACCAAGAAGGGATAATAGAAATGTGTCATTATATTGTAGAAAATCATGGGCTTTTAAATCAGAAGTATCTGGGCTTAAATTCTAAGTTCACCTCCTATTGGCTATGTAATCATACAGCAGAAAACAGACATGACAGTTCTTTCCTAGTGGAGATGAAATGAGATAACCGGAAAATTTCTTGGTGCAGAGTAGGCCCATGACAGAAAAACAGCAACAGATTCAAGGAGACAAAGAAAGAAAACTCTTTTTATAAGGTGCAGTATCAACACAAAGTATTGGGAGTAAAAAGTATTGTTTCAGGGAAGAGTTAATATAAAAGTCACTATCTTGGATAATATGGAAACATGCATTTTTGCTGCTGTGCCATCCTGTTCTCAACACCCTACCATTTGTTTGCTGGCAGTGCATTTAAATTTATATCAGCAGCAAATAGGTAAAAATCAAAGTTCACAAAGAGCCAACTCTATAAAACAAAATCCTTTTAAACTAGGTTTCATTGCTTGTCATGGTATTTACTCAAATTACATCTCACTGGAGTCCAAAAAAAGTATTAAGAATAATTATTTTTGGGGATCCCTGGGTGGCGCAGCGGTTTAGTGCCTGTCTTTGGCCCAGGGCGCGATCCTGGAGACCCGGGATCGAGTCCCATGTCGGGCTCCCGGCATGGAGCCTGCTTCTCCCTCTGCCTGTGTCTCTGCCTCTCTCTCTGTGTGTGACTATCATAAATAAATAAAATTTAAAAAAATTTTTAAAAAAAGAATAATTATTTTTGGGTCTTGATTTTTTTAAAATAGGAATAGAGGATGCATTGCATCTTTTGATTAGTGCAAGGGGCAGTGGAATGGGGAGATAACCATTGACGTGTTTTTGAGCCCAGACAAGTGTTAAAGACTGTATCTTGCAGTCATCTCCATATCCTTGTCACATGAAGACATGTGGTTTTGGGCTCAAATCTCAACTCAGTACTTACTAGCTCAGTGACCTTGAGACTGTTACATTGCTTTCATCTGGGAAGATGCTTAATGATAGCAATTTCCTAGGACATTGTAGGAATTAATGAAATTGATATGATCTTCCTAGCATTCCCCCAAATTGCTTGACTCTTGTGAGAATTTTGGGCTTCATATGTTCTTTGGGAATTTGGGTGGCCTACAGTCATCTGAAGAGAAATTGTTTAAAAATGCTTAGCCATCATTGCAATTGGTACATTTCCCAGGTTTTGATCTGGATTTTTCTGGGCAAGGGATGTTTGCCTGCTTTCTTAGGATTTTATGGGATGTTTGCCTGCTTCCTTAGGATTTTATGATGACTGTCTTGCTTGCTTGTTCTCCAGCTGAGACAGAGGCAGTCAGGAAATATCTCACCAGTGTGGAAAAATGAGCATCCAGTTCTGACAACCAGCAATTCCCTTCTTCAAGTGCATCTTTTGGACGTAAACAGAAGTGTTAGAAAAGTACATATACCTCATTCATCACAGCTTCAGAGAGGCAGATTCTATCATTTTAGAATCAAAAATGAGCATTCAACTTGAGGAGAAAGAAAGAAATCAATTATACTGGTGGCATTAAAGCATCATAACAAAGAAACTAAGAAACACAGAATGAGATCTTATATTTTCTTTAAGTTGAAGAAGCCAAGCTTCCATTTTTTATACTTGGAAAGAACATCAATGAGATTGATTGGGAAAGGCTAGTAGAATGTTAAAATTATACAGCATCTTTGCAGCTTGACTGTAATTTGTACACACAATGGGCTATTACCTATACATTGTTCTATAGAAGAAAAAAATAAATTAATTGCTTCTTCCCTTCCCTCCTCCTTCCTAAAAGCCAAATCAAATGATTTATCTTTAAACTTATTGCAATGAGTAGTTTCATTATCATTTTTAAATTTTTAGTTGTTTTCTTCAGGGAAGGTGAATTAACAATGGAATTTTTGGTGTTCAGAATTCTCTTTGGGCATGGCAGCTGCTGGAAGATTAATATGATTCATACTAAATCTTTCTCTGGACAGTCTGTTGGAGTTCAGATTTTTAAGAGAGCAAATTAGTGTCCACATGACCCAATATTTTGAACAATAAAGAGGAAATTTGGTTGAAGAATTTTCATCCTCAATATTTATCAATGTATAACTGTGTCAGATATATCCCCCAAGTATAGTCTGTTCTTGCCAATCTTGGCTAAAGCCTTGGCATTTTGCCTTAGCATACCTCATGACAATCTTCTTTTTGGAGAATTTTGGAAAAATCACTTAACCAGCAAGCATTTACCGAGAATCCACTTTGTTCACCGTACTCTGTAACAGCACTGAGCCAGTCCAGTGCACTCATCACACAGTTCACTCTATTTTAGCCCTGGGAATGATCCCTTCCCTGTGGATATCCTTGATCTCAACCATAAGTGATGTAGTGGAAGTCTGAAGGATCTGCTGTTAGCCAGACACATGCTCTAATACTGACAAAAAACTTACTTCTGTGTGATGTGGGGTAAATTATTAGTGGAATATACAGAAAGTATTAACTCTTTGGCAAGTATGTCTTCATTAGAGTCTGAATTAAATGTCCTTCCTCTGTATTCCCTTAGGGACTTATAAATACTTTTATCACATGCACTTCTGGTTTATTGAAGTTGTTAATTTACAAGGCTAGATCTTCTATTAAACCATAAGATCCTTGAGACTCTGGTCTATGCCTTATTCATCTTTGTAACCCTAGCACTTAGCGCCATGGTATTACCCACCCTGGATCCTGAAACTTCTTAGAAATTGAATGTTAGTGTAAATCAGGTTACTGGGATATTCAGAGCCATGAAGTGTTAGCCCTGGGAATAACTGGGAGTCTGTTGTTATTGTGCACAATGATATGTAACCAATTTCCTGCTGAGACATATTTATGTTTTATTTTTTTTACTATTATAGATACCAAATTGGTTATATTTGTGTTTATATTTTGCAAGCATATGTGATTATTTCTTTAATATACATTTTGTGTGTGAACAGTGAGTGAACAATTTTTGGTATAGTGATTTTCAGTGTAAAATGTTACTATACATCATCACTCAGCCCTCCAGAAACATAGTACACTCCCACTAAAAGTGCATACTGTTATAAAGTGGGCATACTCCACACTTTAAAAAAAATTAACACTAGATATTTTGTCATTTCAAGTATTTTTCCAAAATGGTAAATATAAATGATGACGTCTTGCTTTTTTATTTGCATTTTCTAAATATAGTTGACTGACATATATTTATCGGCCCTGACACTCTTTCACGAGTTTGTGTTCTTTACCCAATTTCCCTTTTTTAATTGTGATGGGTTTATCTTCTTCTTACTGATTTATCATATAAATGTAGTTTTTTGGTTGGATTTCTTTCACTTAGGAAAATGCATTTGAGGTTTACTCCTGTTGTATATAAATCAATAGGTTTTTTTTGAAGATTTTATTTATTTATGAGAGCCACACAGAGAGGTGAGACATAGAGGGAGAAGCAGGCTCCTCATAGGAAGCCCAATGTGGGACTCTATCCCTGGACCCTGGGATCATGACCTGAGCCAAAGGCAGACACTCAATCACTGAGCCACCCAGGTGCCCCTTTATTTTTGTTTTTGATAGCAGTACTCTGTGTATGGCTGCATCACAGTTTGTCATACATTTAGCAATGGAAACACATGGGGTTTGTTTTCAATTTTTGGCTATACTTCTAAAGGTACTAGAAAACTTTGGGTGAATAAAAGTTTTTATTTCCTTTGGGTATGTACCTAGGAGAGGTTTTGCTGGATCATGTCATAAGTGTATCTAACTTTATAAGAAGCTGCCAGAGAGTTTTTGAATGGCTATATAATTTTACATTTCCACCAACAATGTATGAGAGTTACAGTTTCTCCTCATCTTTGCTTTGGTATAGTAATTTTTAAAAAAATTAGGGGTCCTGAGTGCCTCAGTCAGTTAAGCATCCAACTCTTGATTTCACCTCACGTCATGATCTCAGATTCATGGATTGAGCCCCACATGGAGCTCTGAGCTGGGTATGGAGCCGGTTTAAAATTCTTTCCCTCTCCCTCTCCCTCTGCCCCTCCCCCCACTCACACACTCTCTCTGTATCTCTCTAAAAAAATTTTTTTTTTGGTTACTATAATGGGTGTTAGTGGTAACACATTGTGGGTTTAATTTACATTTTCCTAATGACTAATACTGTGGAACATCTTTTCTTATACTTACTTGCCATCTGTATATCTATTTTGGCGAAGTTTCTATTTAAAACTTTTGCCTATTTTCTTTAACTAGATTGTTTTCTCATTTTTTTGAGCTTTGAAAGTTTTTTTATATATTTTTAATACAAGTCCTTTGTTAGAAATATGATCTGCAAATATTTTCTTCCAGTCCGTCACTTGTTTTCTCAATTCTCTAGATGGTGTTTTTGAAAAATTGAAGTATAGCCAACACTAAATGCATACAGTATTCAGGTGTACAACATAATGATCTTGTGCTCACTGCAAATGTAGCCACCATCTGTCACCATCTGATGCTATTACAGTACTATTGACTATATTCCCTCTGCTGTGCCTTTTATTCCCATGACTTATTCATTTCGTAACTGGAACCCTGTATCTCCCATTCCCCTTCGTCCATTTTGCCTACCACCTCCCCCAGCCTCCTCCTCTCTGGCAACCATCAATTCATTCTCTATGGGTCTGCTTCTGCTTTTTGTTTGCTTTATTTTTCAGATTCCACATATAAGTGAAGTCATATGGCATTTGTCTTTCTCTGACTTATTTCATCTTATGATTTATTTCATCTGTCTTTCCTCTCAGTCTATCTACATTGTTGCAAATGCAAGATCTCTTCTTTTTTATTGCTGAGCAATATTCCATTGTGTGTACGTTTATCTATCTTCTTTATCTGTTCATCTACTGATGGACACAAGGGTTGCTTCCATATTTTGGCTATTGTAAATAATGTTGCAATACTTATACGGATGCATATATCTTTTCAAATTAATAATTTCATTTTCTTTGTGTAAATACCCAGTAGTGGAATTATACTGAATCATCTGATATTTCTATTTATAATTTTTTGAGGAAACCATGCTATTTTCCACAGTGGCTGTAGCAGTTTGCTATGCACAAAGTGCATCAAAGTGCACAAGGGGTCCTTTTTCTCCACATCTTCACCAATACTTGTTATTTCTTGTCTTTTTGATGTTAGCCATTCTGACATGTATAAAGTGATATTCTCATTGTGGTTTTGATTTGCATTTCCCTGATGATAAGTGACGTTGAGCATCTTTTCATGTGTCTGTTGGCCATCATGGGCCTTCTTTGGGAAAATGCCTATTCAATCCTCTGCCCATGTTTTAATGGATTATTTGTCTTTTTGTTGTTGAATTGTATTAGTTCTTTATATACTTTGGGCACTAACCTTTTATCAGATATGTGATTTGCAAATATCTTCTCCCACTCAGTAGGTTGTCTTTTCATTTTATTGATGGTTTCCTTTACTCTGCAAGAGCTTTTTATTTTGATGTACTCCTATAATGTATTTTTCTTTTCTTTCTCTTGCCTCAGGAGACATATTAGAAAAATGTGATGACAGCCAATGTTAAAGAAATTATTGCCTGTATTTTCCTCTAAGAGTTTTATGGTTTCAGGTCTCACATTTAGGTCTTTAATCCATTTTGAGTTTTTTTTAATGTATGGTATAAGAAAGTGTTCCAATTTCATTCTTTGTGTGTAGTTGTCCAGTTTTCCCAGAATCATTTATTGAAGAAACTGTCTTTTCCTGATCGTATGTTATTGCCTCTTCTGTCATAGATTAGTTGACCATATAAGTGTGAGTTTATTTTTGGGCTCTCTATTCTATTCCATTGATCTTGTGTCTATTTGTGTTAGCACCATAGTGTTTTGATTATTGCAGCTTTGTTCTTCTTTCTCAAGATTTCTTTGGCTCCTTGCAGTCTTTTGTAATTTTATACAAATTTTAGTATTATTCTAATTCTGTGAGAAATACTGTTTGTATTTTGATAGGAATTGCATTGAATCTGTAGATTGCTTTGTGTAGTATGGACATTTTAATATTAATTCTTCCAGTCCATGGGCATGGAATATCTTTGCATTTGTTTTTATCATCTTCAATATTTTTATCAGTGTTTATAGTTTTCATAGTAAAAGTCTTTTACTTTCTTAATTAAATTTATTCCTAGGCATTTTATTCTTTTTGATGTAATTTGTTTTCTTAATTTCTCTTTCTGCTACTTTATTATTAGTGTATAGAGATACAACTGATTTCTGTGTACTAATTTTGTATCTTGTGACTTTATTAAATTCACCTATTACTTCTAGTGGTTTTCTGGTGGAATCTTTAGGATTTCTTATGTATAGTATCACTGAATGGTGTCTTTTGCACAGCCAAATTGCTAATTTTGAAAAGGTCCAATTTATCTTCATGTTTTTCTTTTTGGATCATACTTTTGGTTTCAAATCTAAACTTGATTTGCTTACCTGAAGGTCATAAGAATTTTCTCCTTTGTTTTCTTCTACAAGTGTTATAGGTATTAGATTGTACATTTAGTACATCAGTAAATGTACTTAGTAAATCAGTAAATTACATACTAAATGTACAGTCTAATACAGTTTTAGCTAATTTTTTACATAAAGTGTGAGATATGAGTTGAAGTTAAATTTTGTTTGCATATGGATGTCCAATTGACCCAATACCATTTGTTGAAAAGACTATCCTTTCTCCATAAACTGAACCTTTGCAAAAAAATCAGTTGATTGTATTTGTGTGGGTCTTTTTCTGGACACTCTATTCAATTGATATGTGTATACTTTCACCAATACTACCCTGCCTTGATTACTGTAACTTTATGCTAAAACTTGACATTGAGGGATGCCTGGGTGGCTCAGCGGTTGAGCATCTGCCGTCAGACCAGGCCGTGATCCTAGAGTCCTGGAATTGAGTCCCACACTGGGGTCCCTGCATGGGGCCTGCTTCTCCCTCTGCCTATGTCTCTGCCTCTCTCTCTCTGTGTCTCTCATGAATAAATAAATAAAATCTTTAAAAAAAAAACTTTGGCATTGAATAGTGTGTGCTCTCTAACTTTATTCTTCTTTTTCAAAGATGTTTGGAGTTCCATTTAAATTAAGATAGGGGGGATCCCTGGGTGGCTCAGCGGTTTAGCGCCTGCCTTTGGCACAGGGCACGATCCTGGAGTCCCGGGATCGAGTCCCAAGTCGGGCTCCCAGCATGGAGCCTGCTTCTCCCTCTGCCTGTGTCTCTGCCTCTCTATATATGTCTATCATGAATAAATAAAAAAATAAAAAATAAAATCTTTAATAAATTAAGATAGGGGAGTGACATCATCAAGATGGCAACATAGGAGGATCACTGACTTTGGTTCCCTTCACAGAGCAAAGTTGGAGGGATCACTCTTTCTGATTTCAAACTATATTGTAAATCTATAGCAAAGGTCAAAATAGTATGGTGTTGGCATAAAAACAGACATATAGTAAATATCCAAGGACAAAGCACCATTATGAAAATCCAGAACTCAGGAGATGAGGCTGAAGCACCTCTGTGGATAGCAGAGACTGAGTCAGACTGCCCTGGAAGGGTAAGAGGAGCAGCTACAATTGAATAAAAGGATGATAAATAACCTCATGACCTTGTTGCCCCTCCTGCAGCCTGGACCATGCAGCACCAGGGTAGCTCCTCTGGTCCTACAGTTTCTCTGGTGGGAAAATGAAAACCCAAACCTTATGGGAGACTTCACCACACAGGGATCACTGAGGGAACCTATGGATCCAAAACACTGGGAATCAGACTGAGAATGGGGATGAGACCTACAGCCCAGATCCGCAACCAGCAGCTCTGCCCATCTGTGGAGCAGAACCAGTGCCCCATCTGGCCTGGAGCTCAGTTAGCAGATCACCCTGATTCTGATACCCAGCCTGTGGGTACCAGCTGTAGAGTGCATCCTAAGGTCCTGCATCACCAAGGGAGCAGATATGTAGTTTGTTCAACTACTGAGCATAAACTCTGGTGTTACTCTTCCAGGAAACATGGCCACAGACATTCACCAGCTGGAGAGCACATCTTACAGCCCACTCAGTCAGGTAGTCAAGTCAGCAGTCTGGCCACAACCTCTGGTCCTTATATTCAGGGAGCCTGAACAGTGACCCCTAACAGCCATATAGAGCCCAGCCTATGGTACCACCCAGCCGTGGAGTCAAAACTATAACCCTACCAAGCAACAGAGTCCAGCATACAACCTTGCCTAATTGCTGAACATAGAGAATGGCTTCCCCTAGGAAGGGAGCCCATCTAGAGACCCTGCCCAGTCAGGAAGCATAGCCTGCTGCCCGACCCAACCAGAGAGCCCAGCCAGCAACCTCACTCAATGGCTTAGCGCAGCCAAAGGTCTACCCAATCACAAAGCCCAGCTTGTGTCCCCATTCAATTTTGGGATACAATCTGTGGCCCTCTCCTGCCATTTGCAACAACTTGGATAAATCTGAGGATATTATGCTATGTGAAATAAGCCAGAAAGAGAAACACAAGTATTATGTAATTTCATTTATATGTGAACTCATAGAAACAGAGTAGATTGGTGCTTGCCAGGATGAGAAGGTAGGGCATATGGGTGAAGTTGGTCAAAGGGTACAAATTCCTGGTTATGAGCTGAATATGTTTTTGGGATTTAATGTACAATATGGTGACTAAAACTAGCAATACTCTTTTATAAACAAGAAAGTTGCTAAAAAATTGTAAAGTTCTTACCATAAAAAAGGTAACTCTGTGAAATGATGAGTATGTCAATTTACCTTATTGTGGTAATTATTCACAATATATTTGTTTATCAAATAATCATGTTGAACACTTTAAATTTCTATAATGCTATGTGTTAATTATATCTTAATAAATCTGGGAAAATAAAAATTAAGGTAGGGATCAATATTATTTTATTACTTATTAGAAATACCACTGTTTCCCTCAGTGAATTGCAGTGGTGTATATGCAATCAGGTGACCTTACATGAATGGCTCTCCATCTAGATTCAGTATTTTCTCCCATTGGTTTGTCTATCACTATATCATTACCTATGTGATTATTTTTAATTGCTCTCTTTTCACACTTTTGGTTTATTTCTGGGATATTTGTTCTGTTCCATTGATCTATATGTCTGTTTTTATGCCGATACTACACTATTTACATTAATGCTGTAGATTCATAATGTATTTTGAAATCAGGAAGTATGATGCCTCCAGCTTTGTTCTTGCTAAGATTGCTTTGGCTATTTGGGGTCTCGTGGTTCCATATAAAGTTTAGGATTGTTTTTTCTATTTCTGTGAAAAATGCCATTGGAATTTTAATAGGTATTGCATTGACTCTGTAGATCGCTTTGGGTAATATGAACACTTTAACAATATTAATTCTTCCAATCCATGATCATGAATGTTATTCTATTTATTTGTGAGTTCTTTAGTTTTTTTCAAAAATGTGTACATACAAGTCAGGAAAGCTAATACTAGACATTCCCTCTATTATATTCTGTGCTTAATATTGAATTAAAATGCATCAGGTAAACTGTATGCAAAAGAGTAAGCATAAGAGTATTTGGTTTTGTCAATCTTCACCTTCTGGAAATTCACATAGTATTACTGGACCCAGGTTTTGTTTTTGTTTGCTGGTTTCTATGTTTGTTAGTTTGTTTTTTACCTCTAGAATGATAATATATCTGGCACACATACCCTGCTGGATTTTTATGATAATCAGATGAATAACATAATTTTAAATACACACATACAGGCTTTGTAAATGGCAAATCTCTATTCCAAAATAAAATGTTAATGATTAAGATAACTTTCCTTTTACTAAGTTCTGGGCCTAGCTATCTAGAGACTTTTCTTAACTTTATTTTACTGCTGGCACTCTGATTTGATAACAGAATTAGATCTAGAAAGTCAAAATAGTGTGAGAAGGTAGATTATATGCATTTTTTTTCTTCTCTCAGATGCTCCTTTCCATGAACAAGAGGATATATTCCCTTGAATCTAAATCTGGAGGAATTGTACACATGTTTCCCAAAATAAAGCTGTGTGGGAAGGACTTGCAGACCTCCTGTTTGCCAGCCAATTCATCTCCATAATTCCGAAACCCCTGGCATGGTTAGTATCATTCATTTGTGCCAATAAAGTCCGGTACATCCTGCCACAGAATTCTTCCAGCTATCATAAAGGGACTCAGGTACCTTTGAATACCATATGCTGGCAATAAGTCTAACCTAATAGCCAAGCCCATGGTCCCCTCATTGCTTTTAAGTCATTCCTCAGCATCACAGGGACCCCTTAAAAACTACCATTTAGTTGTCACACATGTCAGCAGATGAAAGCTCAACGATGATAAATAACCGCATCACCAAACACAACTTGGGCCAATATGCTCTCTGCCAACTCTCCTGCTCTGAAAATGCAGATCTTATGCTGCATTAAGATGGTGAAGTCAAAGGCAACACTGTCAATGAAACATCCTTAGCAGACCTTTTTTCTTTCCAAGATGCCCACCTACTTGGCTCACAAGGCCAAGAATAGTAGTCTTTTTGAAGACACACGGTGACAGGAAAGATTTAGGAGGGAGCAGCATGTCAGGTCCTGGGAATGAGCAAAGGGAATCCAGACTCTCTAGGTAGCCCTTATTTGTGTGAGAGATTTAATATGGCCTGAGAGAGGCCTGTTGTCCTTGCTGGTATCAATTGTTAGCTTGGTATTCCTGGTCATACCCTGTACTTTATCCAAGTGACCTTTTGACTTAAAATATCCTTTCTCTATTGCTTTAAGTTCATAATCTGCCCATCACTTCTCTGACCTCATCTCTTACCTGTTAATTTACCCCAGCGCCCCTAGCCTCTTTGTCAGTCTCCAAACCCACCAACCGGCTCTGTCCCAGAGTCTTCACTATTACTCTTCTCTGCTTGAAATGCTCTTCTCTGGGATATGTGTAAGACTTGCTCTATCCTTTGCCTGTTGATGTGTAAGAAACACTACCCTCCCCTCCATATCCATTTCCCTGTTTTATTTTTCTCCATAACAGTCATCACTGCTTACTTATATACTTACTTATGAATTGCTTTATCAACTGTTTGTCATTGTCCCTGTATTTGGAATGTGAGTTCCATGAGAACTGAGATTGTTGTCTATTTTTTCACTGCTGCTATAGAGAAGCAATTCAAATATTGCCAAATATAGAATGCAATGCAACCTCTTTCTCAAAATCTCAGCTAAAATTCTCCTTACTTCATTAAGCCATCTCTCATCCCCAACCTCTGACTTTGGTTTTCTCCTCTCTTCCTCTGCCTCTATAACACTTTATTAAAACATTGAACACTTCCTTACCTGATTGTATGCCTAGTTTTTCTATATATAATAGTTATTACCATCTCATCTTCTTGATTAGACTGGAAGTTCCTCAAAGATGTGGGCTGTTTGATTAAAATTTGAATCCCCTATAATCATTTGACTTATGTTAATTAAGTATTGGAATAAATGAATGGCTGTAACATAATAAATCTATTCATTTACTCATTTACTCATTTGTTTAGCAAGAACCTACTGGTCAGAGCTCTGGGCACTGGGGAACAACATTGAACAAAACAGAAAAACAACAACCTTGGTAAGTCATAAGTTGAGTACCTATGTTTTACTGAGTATTTTACATAAATTATTGTTACCTGCATTTAATCCTTATGATCGTTTTACATGAAGGATATTATTATTCCTATTAAAGTATGAGTAAACTGAAAACACTACGCTGTTGAAGGGTACTTGTGGATTTAATCTCCATCTTTTCAATCCCAATGTACATGTCATAAGCAATATGCAATATATTCTAGCTTTGTGCAAAATCCTGATGTCTGAGAACAAGTCACTTTGGAACATTTGATGACTATGTTTGGATGACACTGACACAAGCCTGGTGTGGGCAGAGGATGTTTGCTGATTTGAAATAACTGCTTCAACTTATGCCCTCCCAGAGGAAATGCAGCCCTGCTGCCCAGAGGAAGTGGTGATCTCCTAATGAACACTCTCCATGTTGCAAATCAGATCTCATTTGTTGTTTCCAGCCCCTCTCTAGGCTTCTGTGAGCTTTTGCCTTCAGTGGCTTGTGTCTGTGGCTTCTCTTCGGAGGCCACATTCAAGCCACTGGAGCTACTTGTGCCTCGAGTACAAAAAATGGGAAGTACCTGAGAGTAAGTCTCCTCCCCACCCCCATTGCCAGGGCTGCTCAGGCTGCGTGTAAGTTCAGGAAACTTGCCTCAAATTGCACCCTTGCCTGACCTCTTCCCTTAGCCTTTTTTTTTTTTTCCTTTCTCCACTCTCTTATGGATTTTTCCTCAAATTTACTTAATAAAATCACTGGCTCACAAATTCTTATCTCAGGGTCTGACTTGAGGAATCCAGCTGAAGATAGTCTCCTAGTTGAAAGAATTAATGAAAATGTTTTCCCCAAGAATGGGAAAGTATTTGCCACCTGGACTCAGTTCTGCCATTTTGGAAGAAGCTGCTTGCTGCTGGTCAGGACTGGTCCTTGAGGGTGTTCCTTGCCTGTCTCTTAGATATCAGGCTTATCCAACCCTGACTGGCAGGAAAAATACATTGGATTTATTTATTTGGATGTTGTCTATGGTTGCTCTAAACACACACACACACACACACACTCACACACACATAGAGTCAGCCAAATAAATATTGAAAAACTTATTTTAAGTCCATGCATTCATTCCCTCTAGCATTTATTGAGCATTCATCAGTTTCTAGCATTATACAAAAATAATATGTATTTCTTACCCTTGAGAAACTCACAATATGTGAAGCAGGACAGACATGTGATTAATAAAACACACAGTTCAGGTGGATGAGTGCTACAGGAAAGGTTGGTATAAAGTGCCAAAGACCAGAAGAGGGAGCTATAAATTCTGGTAGGGGAAAAAAAAAAGTGCAAGATTTCACCAAGGAGATGATTTTTGAGCTGGTCTTGGAAGGAAGGAGAGAAATTACTGGAAGGAGAGAAAGTGTTGCCTAGGTAGAGAGAACACTGGAAGTAAGAGAAGCATAGTTTATTAAAGGATTGATTGTAGTGTTTTTTTGTTTTTGTTTCCCACTCCCACACCACTTTCTTTCCATTTTTAAGAAGACAGCCAAACAAACAACTGAATAAATAAATCAGAAGAGTTTTGTATTTGGGGCTGAAAGGTGTTATCTGAAGGCAACCTCCTTCCTAGTGGAAGGGATGCTAGTGGGACATGTGAGAAGTGGAAATGCAGAGCTGGGGTGTGTGGGCGTGGGGAGAGCAGGGGAAGCTGAGGTCTGCAGACCTCCTGGGTTTGGATAGCAGGCATGTCACCAGTGAGTGTGGACAGCACACAGTAGCTTCTCTGAATACTCCACTCAATATAGAACTTTAGAGGGCCCTAAGGGAGAGGGTGATGGGGGAGACAGCCCCATAATAACTAAGATTGAATTTACCTTCAACTGAGTAAAATGGGTACAACATTAGCTTTAATTTGATTCAAGGAGAAAAAAATCAAGAGATATTTCTTGCATATAAGTTTTCAGAGTAAAATTCAATGCTTATTTCTGGCTTGATGCACATGGGGAAGTTTGAGTGGTTTGCATAGCTTGCATGGAAAAAGGGGAGTTTGGAAAGTTGGATGGGAGTCAGGTTGTAAAGCTTCTGTGTGCTGTGATTATTTTATGTACTTATTAGAACCATTACATATATATCTTTAAATAGAAAAATATAACAGGCTCCTGACAGTGCTAGGGAAAGAGGCAAGATTGGGTGGAAAGCATCTACATGGTGGTCACAGGGACAGGCACATGTGATGTAAAAAGGCAGAAAATCTGTCCTTGCCTCAAGGGTTTATCATTTTTCCAAGGAAATGAGACTTATTCTAAAGAAAGTTATGTAACTATGCTCTAGAAAAGAGTTACCATCAGAGGCTACTTTCAGCTTCTGGTTTGTTTTCTACCCTTCTGTTGAACTATTAGAATTGGCCACTGAGTATTAGGATCTACCCTACTTTGGTTGGCTCCACCAGACTGAACTGTTGGTTCGGGGCTTGGATAAGTCATATTCTCCAATCCTTGGATGTAAAGGCTGAGCCATGACCTATGGGCCACCACATGCTTTGCCATATCCTTGTTTTACTTGAGTCTACCTCTGCTGACATCATCTAGACTCCACTACTGAGTAAGTCATGGACAGACATGTGGCTCCCATGTTGTCTCCTGGATTTATTCACTCCTATAGACTGGGTCTTCATCCATAGACTATTCTTTTTTCTGAAGCAGACCTCTACTTTTATTCTAGAACTGGGATTCCCACCACACCATTCCAAACACTAGATTGGGGTTCTAATACCGGCTTAACTTCCCACTGACTGCTAAATTCTGTATTTCATGTTCTTACCATGTTTTCTGATGAACTGATACATATGAGCAAATCATTCATAAGACACATGAATCAGGATGCTTGGCTCTTAAATCATGATGCTGCCGTGATCTTTGGAGTATTGTCTTGATGTGCTTGATGTCTGAGCACTGACCCCTTTAGGATTTGGAGATGGTTACATCATCACACTCACTTTCTTCAGATCATGTCCTCGAAGCCTCCTTTACAACATGGAAGGAATCCAGTCAGGAGCTAGTAAGGCATAGGATTAGAGCTGTGGAGAAGGAATTGAAAGAAAGATAAACAGAGAGAGCAGATATCCCACACATCACCATATATTTGAGGTTCCCAGTAAATACTCAGATTTTTGTTTTTCATTTGATCTGCAGACATACAAACAAAAGCACTCCAGTCTTCCCAGGAGAAGGAGGTTCGGAAGACTTTGAAGAGGCTGTGGCAGAAGCCAATCCTGCTATGGGACCATCACATTTCATAGTGATAAAGTGAAAAGCAGTACTCGTGGCTTGGGTGCTGAGCAAGAGAATCATTGAGAGCATCTCTGTGGTGATATATTGATATTTGATACTAGTTCTTAGGAGTAGTTTTTAAACATCTTAAAAATTCAGCCTTGAAACCCTCTGTCAAGGGAAACCTCATATAGAAAATAAAGATGGAAAACATCCAAAACAGAGCTTCTCAGGTTGAAGGAATTGTGTGGTGCCTGAGCCCTGGCCACTGGCTTTCCTCTCTGGTCCTCTCACTACTGTGACCACCCAAGGCTGGCAAAGCTCTCAGTGTCATGTCCATAGAGCAGAGGATACAAACTGGCATCTTGAGGGCTGGATCTGGCACATAAATGTGTCTTGTTTGGATATCATAATGTTCTTTTAAAAAAAACTTGAGTCAATGTTTTTTAAATGACATAATTCACATTATAAGTTTTAGTTTCCTACTTTCTTCTGAATACTTTGAAGGTCATTCAATATGGGTCTTGAATTCTCACACAACAACACAGTTAAGAAAAGAAGAATAGTTGATTAGAGTTCTCCAGAGAAATAGGACCAGTAGGATGGTTGTATGCATTCTTATATCCATGCATCTCCACATGTCTGTCGTCTATCTTTCAATCGATCAATTGATCAATCTACAGAGAGACATTGGTTATTTTTAAGGAATTGTCTTATATAATTTGGCCCAGAGAATTGTAGCTCAAGTCTGGATGCCTCTGATGAAGGTAATTCATATTCATATTCACATTCATATTATGGAAGGTAATCTGCTTTACCCAGTCTTTGTACTTAAATGTCATCTCATCTAAACATCTAATCTACAAAATACCTTCACAGAAACACTAGAATAATATTTGACCAAATATCTGGGTACCCTGACTTAGCCAAGTTGGCTTCTAAAGTACAAGCAGCTTGTGATACAAGTAGCTATCTTTTTACTTTATTTATTAAAAAGAGTTATTGACTTAAACATTTTAAAATAATTATAAACATACAGAAACCCTGAAAGTACAGTACAAAAAACTTTATTTTTCCCTAAATAAATATAGAATAGGTTGTCAACCTAATCTGATCATTATCGAATACTTTGCGATGTTTTGTACAAACATGGTCATTCACCTACATAAACTCAATCCAACTACTAAAACCAAGAGACTAACACTGTCACATTACTATACCAATCTTTATTCCCCATTCAAGTATCCTCATAATGTTTTATATGTCAAAAGGATCCCACTCAGGATCAGGAATTGCATTCAGTTCTCATTTCTCTTTAGTCTCCAGTCTGGAAAAGCTTCTCACTCTCTCCTTTTGAAGATTACAGGTCAATTATTTGGGGGAATATCCTTTTATTTGGGTTTGTTTGATATTTCAAATTAGATTCATTTCATGCATCTTTGGCAGGAATAATACCCACATGGTGCTTATTCCTTCTTGTATCCTATCACGTGGAAGGAGGGTTATCTGAAACCAGAGAGAAAACTATATGCCAGATGTGGATGGTTGAGGCTTCTAACAATGAATTGAAGCAGCTACAGATCTTTGGAATCTATTTGTATGTGTGTGTGTGTGTGTGTGTGTGCCATATCTTATGTATTTCTCTTTGAGTGGGTTCAACTGCATGTGGTTTTCTGCATTCACTGATGTTTCTTCCCAATAAAATCACAAATAAGCAAATGTGATATTTGAGGTATACTTAAATTATTCCTCAATATATTAATCACCTTGGAATAAATTTATATTTTTACAAGTATTGTAACAAAACTGGCTATAAGATGAATCTAAGTAAATCTACTTTTACTTTATTTGGATGGTTTAACTTTTTTTTTTTGGTAAAGAAAATAATTATTATGGAAAAAGAGAAATCTGAAAGTGGTGCTGGAATCAGCCAAAATACTTTTCAAAGAGTACAATAATGTCCATTAATAGAGAAGACTCATGATACTAGTTTATATATCCCCTACCCTCTTTGTCTTAGTACTCTTCCTGGAAAATTTTATACCCACAGTTACTCTTTCACAGCTATCAATTTACCACGCAGAAAAATGATAGCAGAGTAATCTCTCTCTCTGCAACGTAGGCATGATCTGCCTGATAAATATCTACAGGGAAACAGATATTTCTGCATGAGAACAACACAAGGAAAGAGCAACTACATAAAAAATATTAACAGAATTTGTATCTAAAAGAATATACACTGTATAAAGGGAATTTACATGATAGAACCATATGAGATGATTCACTGCTTATACAGCTAGAGTCATTAACACAGACACTGCAGACTTGCACATTAATTTCCCAAAATGTCCAGAAATAGAAATTTATATAAATACAAAAAAGAAGCAGCAGAGTTTTTAACTTTTTTGAATTTTGGTTTCTGAACCTCTGAGAGTTTCCTTTCTCTCCTTTCCAGCTGATTTCAATAGCCCTGTCTTTTCCCTGGGCTTTTGACAAGTGATGAGACTCACGATTCTTGACAGCCCTCAAGCTTGAATTTTACTGAACAAAGTAAGGCTTTAGCCGAACAAGTGGATTTCATATTTAGAGCTTCCTCGGGTAGAGATGCCAGTTTAGGGAAAAATCAGAGACTGTAATTGTTCTTTTAGCACCCTACATCCATCCTTTTAATACTTCAGAGTTCCCCTGAAAAGAGAAAACAGGTTTCATTCTAGGCTTGAGTCACAGTCCATCTTTGTGGCGGCTGATATGGCATTTTTTTTTAAAGCATATGACTTATCTCTTAGAGAAAAAGAGAGAGCTATCAGCCACTTGGCCAAAAGGTGCACTTTCAAAGAGCAAACTAAATGGAGCAAGGCACAGACCTGCTGTCTTATTCTACATTTTGGACTATAGCATTACATATATCACTGGACAAATATGCTCATTAAAACATTATTTGCCATAGGAAGAAAAGTCTCATAAAATCTGGAAGCAAATTGAATGTCTATCAAGTGATTACATTATTTTTATCCATTGGAATTACATGCAACCACTTAAAGTTATGTATTTCTTTACATGGAAAGAAGTTCATAACCTTGTGGGAGGAAAAAAGAGGATGCAGAAGGATATTCAAATTAATAGCATGAATGTGTAAATGTGTGAGTGTGTGTGCATATGCACATGCACATTTGTGCACATGAGTGCTTGAAAAGATGTTCAGCAAATTGTTGATGGCACTAGTTCTGATTGGTGAGACTTGTAGGGATTTATTTGTTTATTTTTAAAACAAAGAACATGTATATTTCTAGAATAGAAATAAAAAATAAATAGAATTCCCCTCAAGTACAAAAACAACCTGTTAATTCCACTGGGGCTTGAAACTATATTAAATAAATGATCAACACACTGAATAGGAAATAAAACGTCATCAACAGTAACCACAAGAAGCAACTGAAACTTTTGTCCCCAAGCTATGAAGAGTACTTGCAGTACAGTGACTTTTCTCTCAAATCAAGAAGGCTGTCAAGTGTATTCATACCTCTCCAGATTTCAAATAAAATGTATATAACTGAAAGTTAAATTATCCTGGGAGGCCAAATGAGTAAGCATCTTGTAATGAGGAAGGGGTCCAAGGAGCACTTGAATACCCGCTGTGTTCCAGATATTGTTCTAAGTGTTTTATGTACACTTATGTACATAAGTACATAAGTAATCATCTTACTTATGTAATCATCTTACTCCCCATAAGGCGGGTACTATTAGTAACCCCATTTTACAGAGGAGGTGATGTCTATGAAACACAACGGGGCAAGCCAACTTACCTAAGACACAAGGTGAAGCCAGGATTCAACTGAGACCGTCTGATTCCAGAGCCTACAGTCACAATTATTTATGAGGAAAACATTTTGGGAAGCCAAATCCACATTTGGATTGGTGGAAGAGGCAGGGAGAAATGAGGTGATGTGAGGAATGACAGCTTTATCAGATCCAGATTTGGTAGAGAACAGATGGGAAAATGTCAGTGTTGTCAGTAGTTCCTGACCAGTGGTAATCCATCAGAGCTAGTTTATCATCAAAAATTCCTATGAGCTATAGAAATTCACTGATTAAAGCTATTCCCCTTTCTGACTGATATGATGACCAATAAAAGAGGGAACTCTGGGCAGCCCGGGTGGCTCAGTGGTTTAGCACTGCCTTCAGCCCAGGGCATGATCCTGGAGACCGGGGATCGAGTCCCACCTCAGGCTCCCTGCAAGGAACCTGCTTGTGTCTCTGCCTCTCTCTCTTTCTTTCTTTCTCTCTCTCTCTCTCTCTCTGTCTCTCATGAATAAATACATAAAAATCTTAAAAAAAAAAAGAGGGAACTCTGAACCCTGAGAGGGTGTGTACTCACACTACAGAGTGCATTGCCCTTTGGGTAAGAGACAACAAGTCAGAAGTGAGGGACTGCTTACCCCAAATAACCCTCTTGTTCCCTCCTGTTTTGAAAAATAGAGGTTACACGTGAACTATTCTTAGTCAGAAAGCAAATATGCAAAACTAACCTAAGAAAAAGGAGAGTTAAAAAAAGACAAATGGAAAATATGTATCTTAAAAGTTATTTAATTAATAAAAGGATATTTTATTTTTTATTTTTTTAAAATTTAAATTTAATTTGCCAACATGTAGTATAATACCCAGTGCTCATCCCATCATGTGCCCTACTTAGTGCCTGTCACCCAGTCACCCCGTCTCCCCTCCTGGCTCCCATTCTGCAACCCTTCATTTCCCAGAGTTAGGAGTCTCTCATGGTTTGACTTCCTCTTTAGTTTTGCCCCACTCAGTTTCCCTCCTTTCCTTTGTGGTCCCTTTCACTATTTCTTATATTCTACATATGAGTGAAACCATATGATGATTGTCTTTCTCCAATTAACTTATTTTACTCAGCATAATACCTTCCAGTTTCATCCACATCAAAGCAAATGGTAGGTATTTGTCCTTTCTGATGGCTGAGTAATATTCCACTGGGTATTCTTCTTTATCCATTCATCTGTCGAAGGACATCGTGGCTCCTTCCACAGTTTGGCTAGTGTGGACATTGCTGCTATGAACATTGGGGTGTAAGTGTCCCGGTGTTTCACTACATCTGTATCTTTGGGGTAAATACCCAGAGAGCAATTTTTCTCTTTAAAGATTTTATTTATTCATTCATGAGAGACACACAGAGAGAAAGGCAGAGACACAGGCAGAGAGAGAAGCAGACTCCCTGCAGGAAGCCCGATGTGGGACTCGATCCTAGGACTCCGGGATCATGCCCTGAGCCAAAGGCAGATGCTCAACTGCTGAACCACCCAGGCGTCTTGTATTTTTAACTTCTTGAGTAAACTCCACAGTGTTTTCCAGAATGGCTGTACCAGTTTGCATGCCCACCAATAGTGCAAGAGGGTTCCCCTTTCTCCATATCCTCTCCAACAATTGTTGTTTCCTGTCTTATTAATTTTTGCCATTCTCACTGGTGTGAGGTGGTATCTCATTGTGGTTTTGATTTGTATTTCGCTGATGAAAAGTGATGTGGAACATTTTTTCATGTACTTGTTGGTCATGTGTAGGTCTTTGGAGAAATGTCTGTTCATGTCTTCTGCCCATTTCATGACTGGATTGTTTGTTTCTTGGATGTTGAGTTTGATAAACTCTTTATATAGATCTTGGATACTAGCCTGAAAGGACATTTTAGATAACCACTCATACTCTCAGTCAAAGAAACATACGCGTTTCAAAAATTACAAGGAGTCAAAAAAAGGTTATTCAGTATTCAGAAAGAGAAGGAGTGAGCTGCCATATGTTAGAGGAGACAGAAATAAGATATTTTATGTAAATGACAGCCACATGAAAATGTAGAAGGAGTTTGAGTAGATACTGATAAAACACAGGGGCATGGTGAATTGGATTGTGAAAATTATATAAAACAGGAGGTAGGTGGTAATAACAGAAGTTAGAGGCAGGAATATTTGGAGGACACAAAAAATATATTATTCAACATATAGATAACCATTATGCTTGTTGCTGAAATAGAGAAAACACCACACCACACACATTGCATATGGCCCAGAAAAAATATTCAGAAATATAATACAAGAAAGCTTTCCTAAGACAAATAAAGTGATAAATGCACAGATTGAAAGAATACTATGTGATTCAAGGGAGAAAAAGTAGTAAAGAGTGACAATCACTGAAATGTATCCTGATCAAGTTACTGTAATTCTTGGATATGAAAATAACACTATTTATAATCTAAATATAACAAAAATATCTAAACAAAGAAAAAAATCAGGTTGGCTTCATAATTCTCCTTAGCCACACTTCAACAGAATGACACGTTGAAATAATACTTTCAGAATTATGAGAAAAGTGAATACAAGGATTTCATACCCTGCTAAGTTATTGTTCTTGTAAATAGCATAGAAATGTAATGTCTGTAATTTAAGAATTTAAAGAAAAATCACATTTCAGCTAGGATGACTGGATAAATATCTTTTTGAAATATAGCCAATCAAAAGAAAGAGGAGGAGAAAGAGGTAGAGAATCAAAATGAGTAACTTGGAAATTTGGGAACTGAACAATAAAAGAAATAGCAAGGATCACTGAATGTACATAAATACTGAAATTAGACTTTAGAATACATATTAAATCATTTACAGAATATAATGCAAAGGGTATCAGATCAGACTATGTAAAATTTTATACAAATAAAAATCAAGGAAGGGAAGACACCATAAGTAGGAGGCATTTTAAGTACAATGTTGTCCATATTTTTCAGGGTAGGTTACCAATAGATATTGTTGAAATTGCTAAACTAGTAAATAAAATTTAGGTGCATTATTTTAAAGTTATTAGGTATTAAGAGAGCCACTGGAAAATTCAGAATTTTAATTCAGAGCTTTGAAATTACCAAAAGGGGGAAAAGGCAAAAAAGAGACCACAATAAAGAAACCTAAATCACAAAGCAAATGTTTAAAACCCCAAACACATTAAAAACAAGATGGGGGTGTGTGGCTGTCTCAGTCAATAGACCATGCAACTCTTGATCTTGGAATTAAAAATTGAAGCCTCGTGTTGGGCGTAGAGATTACTTAAAAATAAAATCTTGAAAAAAAAAAAAAAACCTAAAGCAGACACCTAAAAATATAATGGAAAACAGTTCTCTCCAATACCTCTTGAGGTCAGTGAGTGAATCCAAAGGAAAACCTGAGAACATTCAGAACTTTAAACACTTATATTACCTTAGTGGATTTTGCTAGTGGTAAATCTGGGTATATTGTGCTTTTTCCTCTTCCTAGAAACCAGATTTTGCTATGCCTCAGACCTGCAGTTCTCTTTCTCAGGAAAAGCTGGGGATTGGCCTGATGGGTACAATGGAACTCTCACCCCCTTGGCTAGGGACAGGTTGAGGAATGGTCATGGGAACCAATTCTGGCTAACAATATGGGAGAAGAGGCATGCTATAGACTTCCAGGAAAGTTTTTCCTTGCTCTTAAGTGAGCCAGAGAATGGCAGGTTGTGAATGAGGAGACATGAAGCCCTAACTGCCAGAGAAACACGGAGCTTCATCTCAGAACACAGTCTCTACTGGAGAGCACAGTGTAGAGAAACATGGAAAACGTTAAGCCTTGAAAACATCATTGGACTGCTCATAAGCCAACCTGTAAGTCCATCCGACAGATGAGCTCCCTTTAAGGTGAGCTACTAGAGTTCTCATCTCCAGTCAATTTGAGGTTGTTTTTGTTTGCTTTGTTTACATGCAGTGTTATGCATCTAACTGATACAATTAATGAAAAGAATAAGTAATCACTTCTTGGCTTTTTGGCTAAGATCAAGTAAAAAGAATAAGTCAACTCAATAATTCTATAAGCATTTCTCAAATGATTATGTACTATGCATAGAAAGTTGAGTAAATACATATGCAGCAAACGTACACACACATATATACACAAATTTATATATGCAGCAAATGTATGCATACACACAGAGGGTAGACAGGAAAAAATAGGAGAAATTTGGAAGGATGTAGGACAAAATGCTGATAGTATGTAACATTTCGTACCAACTGCAATTTTTACAAGCACATATTATTTTAACAACAATGGATTCTTTGAAATTTTTAAAGATTAAAAAAATCTATTTCCATTTTGACAATAAGGAAATCCCTGCTGTCTCTAGTATCTGCCCTTACAAAAAATGTCAACATTGTGTCTTTGGCTATAATCCACTGGTGAGAAGGTCCCAGCAGGAAAATTCAGCAAAATTCTATAGTCTGGCTGGGCTTAGATTTCCTATTTCATCATTTGAAAAAAAATCGTAGAACAAAATGCTTCAACAACTCAACATTTCTAGAACATTCATATATGCAGAAGAAAGAGACTAAACCCCATTTAAAAAAAAAAGAAAGCTATCCCAAAAGCACATTCTGCAGAGTTGTAGCCCTGTAGGCACACACATTGTACTGGTCTATAATAAAGATCTTGTTTATCAAGGGCAACATGTTTTAATGGCTTGGGAATTAAAATCTGGTTTCAGCCACCCCTCTGCCCCGTTGCAGTAAATTAAATTTAATGCTGACAGGAGTAATACCCATTAGACTCCAGAGCAATAAATTTAAGCACCAAATTAATGAAACTGGACTGAAATGAAGGGTCTAGGAAGAACATTATGGACAGAGCAGACTCCTTTAATGATTGTTCTTTTCATAATGGAGAAAATCGGATCTAAGAAGTAAAAATGCAAAACCACCCACTATCTCAGCCGCCTCTGGGATGGCTGACGCTGGTTGGTATGCTTCTGTGGAACCTCCATTAGCAGCATTTCATGAATATCTTGTTAGTCCTTTTGGATAGAGCAGTGCCATCTGAAGAGAAGAGTGAATGTAATCAACAAATGGACAATGGGAAGTTGTCCTGAAAAGTTCAGGGAGAAACTGAGGGTAATATTTCCTTAGGAAGATGAAAAGCCTTCACTTTTCCCTCCTGCATCATTCATATAAGCCATCTCACAGTTTTGAATTTATTTTTTAGAACAATTTAAATTTCAAAACAATGCAGATCTTGAGTTTATAGGCATTAAGAGCTCTGTTGAAACTTCTAGATTTTTTTCAGTATTAATGAGATATAATTGACATGTTTAAGGTGTACAGCATAATAGTTTGACTTATATATGTTGTGAAATGATCATCACAAAATTTAATTAGCATCCATTGAGTACAGACACATGAAAAGAGAAAGCAAAAAAGCCAAAAAAAAAAAAAAAAAAAAAAGTTAGCCAAGATAGCTCAGTTGGGAGCGTTAGCCTGAAGATCTGAAGGTCCCTGGTTTGATCCCAGGCCTCGGCAGGTGCCCACAATCCTTTTCTGCCTTTTAAGAAAACAAAAACAAAAACAAAAAACAAAAGGCCCACGTTTCCCAGTGATGAGAACCCTTAGGATTTATTCTCTCAATTTTCCTGCGTATATACAGCAGTGTTAGCTAAAGGCATCATGTTGTACATTACATCCTGAACCTTCCTAGTACTTATTTATCTTGTAACTGGAAATGTGCACATTTTTGACCACCTTTCTCCAATTCCTTTTTTTCCTTTTTTTTTTTTAAAGATTTTATTTATTTATCCATGAGAGACAGAGAGAGAGAGAGAGAGAGAGAGAGAGAGAGAGAGAGGCAGAGACACAGGCAGAGGGAGAAGCAGGCTCCATGCAGGGAGCCCCATGCAAGACTCGATCCCAGGTCTCCAGGATGACACCGTCGGCTGAAGGCAGGCGCTAAACCGCTGAGCCACCCAGGGATCCCCCCTTTCTCCAATTCCTTGTCCCACTCACACACACACCTACACACCTGTGGTCACCGCAAGTCTAATCTCTTTTTCTATGATTTTTTTTTTAATTTCACATATGAGTGAGATCATGTGGTATTTGTCTTTCTCGGACTTATTTCATTTAACATGATGCCCTTAAGATCCATCCATGTTGTTCCAAATGGAAGGATAGTCTCATTTTTTATGGCTAAAATACACACATCTTTATCCATTTATCTATTGATTGACACTTAGGTTATTTCCATCTCTTGGCTATTGTAAATAATATTGCTATGAACATGGAAGGGTATGGATATATTTTCAAAACTTCTAGACTATAATCAGAGTAGTCAGAGGTGAAAATGATTTTTTTGCTATTCTGTTGCAGTAATACTTCCATTTTATCGCTGATATTCCTATAACATCTACAAGAATATTGTAGTATCTGCATTGTAATGTCTAGAAATGTGGTGAGCATCCTGGGACCATTAGGGCAAGGAGCTCAGGAAGAGCCCCAGTACTTAATAATGCGGGGGTCAGCTAGAAATACTCTGCCTCTAGACCCCTTGATATGTAAGATAAAACATCCCTGTGTTGTTTAAGCCTTTTTAAGTTATTATTTTTCTAGTACTTTGAGCCAAAATTATCCTTAATAAAGAGGATTAGGAACCAGAGCTTTACTCAGTCACTTAGAACAATCTTGATTTTGCTCCTACTATGTATGACCCAGACACAGTTCCTTTTTCATGGAGCCTATAGCTTAGTGAGGATTACAGACTTTTAAAACACAATAGGATCTCAAGGGAATCATGCTGAGTAAAAAACATCAGTCTCAGAAAATGGCTACATACAGCATGATTTTGGTTAGATGGCATTTTTAAAGTAATGAAATGATGGAAATGGAGAACACATTAGTGATTGCCAGGGGTTAGGGTTGGGGGTGGGTGGGATGGCCTCTAAAGGGGTGGCACAGGGAGTCTTGTGGTACTAGAACTGTTCTGCATCATACAGTATAAAATTGCATAGAATCACACCCCACCCCCCACACACACAAAGAGTATGTAGGAGTGAAACTAAATAGTCTCTGTGGGCTGTCCCCATGTCAAATTCCTGGTTTTGATATTTTACTAGCTATGCAGGGTGTTACCATTGAGGATAATTGGGTAAAGGACACATGAAACCTCCTTGTACTTTTTTTTTTTTTTTGCAATTTCCAAAGCATCTATAATTATTTCAAAATAAAAGTAAAAAACAAACAGCTATAATAATAATCATCAGGAATTGTTTGTTAGGATGACAGGTTGAACACATACACCTAATTTATAATTTCTACTTCTCCAAAAATACCATTAAAACTACTGGAAACATTTATCTTTCTTAGGATTTAAATCCAAAAGTACAGGGAAAACAGAAGCAAAGTAACATTAATGGGGTTTTGGAACCTGAAAAGCAGATGAACCAGTTATAATGGGCTTACTACACCAAAGAAAGACAAATCCATAGCCAGCAATATAGTTGGAAAGCAACTCAATTAATACTGCAAAACCTCTAAAAGGCTTAGGCTCTGGCAGTTCCAGGAACTTTTAGAATTAGGGGAAATGGATGTGGGGGAGCTAAAATATATTTTCTTGAATAAAATATTTTTGAAAATGAGAAATCTAGGTCTTCTTCTCATCTCATGATAGTGAGTGACTGCCCATCCTCCTCCCTGGCAGAAGAATGGGTATTTATTTTTTGGTGAGATTTATTCTTATCAGGATCAGGGGGCATAGTTACCAGAGTACCATCTGAAATACAGGGGGTGGGGTGTGGGGGCAGTAGCTGACCATGCACATACTGAATTCTAAAACCCTCTGGCACTTTTTCCAGTTAGGTCTCAAAATACAGGCTGACAAATGTTGATGTCCAGATAGGGGATTGAAAGACTCCTTCCTGGAAATCTGACAAGTCCAAATTTAAAAAGAGTTAAGCATACTGTTTACATTATCCAATGCTGCATAATAAACCACTGGAAAACTTGGTGGCTTAAAGTAACAGTTTATCATTTCCCCAAATTCTGTGGATCGAGTGAGCAGTTCTTCAGCTTCTGGCATTGGCTGAGGTTCAAGGATGGATGGAGTCCTATGAAACCTCAACTGGGAGCTCAGTTGGAGCTGTCAGTGAGAGGCATTCGTTCCCTCCTGACCCCCAGTGGGTCTCTCCATGTGGCTGCCTGGGCTGCCTCCCATCATGGAGTTTCCAAGTAGTGTTTCAAGAGGGAGCAGTTTAAGAGGGAAGCCTAGAAAGGACTAAGAAATGGTACAGTCTCATTTCTGCCATATTCTATTGATGAAATCAGTCATAAACCCAGCCCTGCATCCTTGTGGACATTCATAATTCCAAGAGGCATCATTCATCAGAGGTCACTGATGTAGCAGTCTAGTACATCAACATCAAGGGCTCCCCAACAAAGCCCACCTGGATCATCCTAAAGTGAAACTCAAATGACATACACCCTCAGAGATCATGATCGGATTTTTAGTTGCCTGCTATTAACTGTGTGCAGATCACAATCCATTGATACCTCAGACAACTGAAGAAAGCCTCCAACAGAGGAGACAAAAAGAAAAAAAGGGGGAGGGGTGTCAAAAAACAAATTGGGTGAATTAAAAACCATATATAAATGTACATAATATACATATATATGTACACACACAGATTCTATGTATCATGATTTAGAAACTATGTGTGTAAATATATTTATGCATATATAAAGATGTGTTCAGAGAGAACAATAAAAAAGACTTAGGGAATTGAAAATATATTGCAAAATTGAAAAGCTACCTGGAAGATTTGAAAGACAAAGTTGGAGATATCTCTCAGAAAGTAAAGCAAAAAGAGCTAGGGAGTAATATGAAAGAAATTAAAAAAAAAGGGAATCAGTTTCAGGACATTTGAATTATAGGCACTCTGGAGGGGAAGACTGAGAATTTGGAATAGAGTTTATCTATCTATCTATCTATCTATCTATCTATCTATCTATCTATCATCTATCATCTATCTATAGTAAGTCTATAGAGCTGAAGGACCTGAATTTTCAAAATGAAAGTCATCACTGAAGGCCCAGAATTAAGGATCAAAATAGCCCCAGACCAAGGCAAATATTCTATAATTTCAGAGTACAGAGGACAAATGAGCTTTCGGAAAGAAAGAGGGAAAAGCAACAACATAAAACGGAATTCCAAATGGCTTCAGCTTTCTTAAAGCTGGAAACATGAAGATAATGGAGCTATGTTCTCAAAATTTTGAAAAAAGATGATTATTTCACATTTAAAATCCTATTTAGCCAAAATACCAATTAAATGTATTGGTAGAATAATGGCATTTTTAATATCTTAGGAAATAATCTCCCATGAACTCTTTCTCTGGAAACTTCTGGAGGATTACTTCCACTACAATGAGTAACCCAAGAAGGCAAGAAGAAGGGAGACATAGGAGTATGCAAATAGCTCCTCTAGGATGTTGGTGCAGGGAGAACACCAGATGACAGCTGGGACCTAGGCATGGAGGGTGACCAGTCCATCTGGAGAACGTGACTCAAGATCCAAGGGCTGCCATCCTCATCCACTCTGTTATGCTACCGTCTTTTTAACCTGAGACATGAACTAGAGAAAGTACTCTGTGAACACAAGAAAATAAATCCTGGAAGAGAAAATAACAAAAAGAACATAATCAAAATCAAAACCAAGTTCTAGGAAACAGAATAAAATCTAAGAGACAGGCTAAGGGAATTCAGAATCAAGAGCAGAAGGGAAAGCTGGGGTAACAGCTGTGTCCTGCATCTACTCTCCGGGCCTGGAGAGAAACCAGCCTGGATGGAAGAAGACCAGAAGTCTATCTGAGAAATGACTTTGAGAAAAATAAAACTCAGATCTGATAGAGCCTCTAGTAGGATTGAGTTGATGGAAAATTATAATGAAAGGTTATCAAAAGGTGGAAAGAGTTGTAAATAGGCACAAAGAAAATTTTTAATGAAAAAAATGAGACTATTATTTTTTAAAAAAAGGAAGTGTAATCATGGTGCCCAATAATGCTCAGCTGTTAATAGTTTTTGTCTAGCCTTAGGAATACAAATACTGCTTATTTCCAAACCAAAATGGCATACTATAACCCTATTGAGAGGATGAGGGGGCACCAAAAAAATAAAAAATAGCAGTGTAAGAGAGCTAAATCTTCATTTCCCCTCCTAAGAGGTCAAGAGATAAGAGAGAAGTATAAGCCTATTATTTAGAAATAACTATCTGTTTATGTTATTTTGATTATATAATATTAATTTAAAATAATTGATATTAATGGGGGGAAAGTATGCTGTTATAAAGAAAGGTATGTTGACGGTACGTGGATGGCTCCATAGGCTAAGTGTCTGCCTTTGGCTCAGGTCATGACTCCAAGGTCCTGGGATCGAGTCCCACTTTGGGCTCCCTGCGCTGTGGGGAGTCTGCTTCACCCTCTCCCTCCCCTTGCTCATGCTCTCTCTCTTACTCAATATCTCTCTCAAACACAAATATAAAATCTTTAAGAGGATAAAAGGACATGGTGTGCAGCCTCGCTGAGAGACCTGGGATAATCTCCCTAAGGAAAGATTCACAATGAGACTTATCCAGTGACTAGGAATTAATAGAAAGGAGAGAGGGGGTGGATAAGGAAGCATGAGGTTAGAGAAGTAGCCAGGAAAAGAGAAAATAAGGATAAGTCTTAATAAATTAAAGATCAAAAGCTATATATTAAAGGCAGTATTTCTACGTCTGTACTATGGTAATAGACTCCTGGTTGATTTTCTTGCCTCAGCCATCATGTGCAAGATTGCCCTATAGATCTTCCTAATGCACACATTTTATCATATACCTTTTCTCTTCTCAAGAGCCTTTATTAGCTTTGCCAGCTCAAAAGCCAAGCCCTCAGCTTGAATGTTCATCTGTCAACCCCTCCTCAGCTAGCCCTCTTCTTCCTACGCAAACTTGACTCCCAGCATGCCCCAAAATGGGTTCCTTGCTTCAGTCTCTCCATCCTCCTTACTGTTACTGTGACTCCTGCTTCTGTATCCTCCAATGCTCAATTCATGTTCTTTGTTGATTTAACCACAAACTTAATATCCATTTTTTAATGTCTGATGCATGCAATGCACTTCACTAGGCATTTGGAGGACACTAAAATGAAAACAGTATGGTTCCTGCTCTCAGAGCCCTTACATGAAAAGGAGAAGATACCAATCACTATCATATAATGCTAGAAATGGAATGAACCATTGAATAGGAACACTTGTTATGAAGCTTTTTTTTTTTTTTTAATGTAGGGTGGGGGTAGAAAGAAGATCTCTTTCAGCTGAAGCACTCCAGGACAACTCCACCCCTTGTTGACCTTTATTACCTTGAATTCTTGGGGCATCATTAGAGAATGCTTTGGACTTACTCTCTTTCTCATGGGTGTTTGTTTTGCCTCTCCAAACTAGACTCTAGTGTCCCTGATGTCAGGAATATTGTTTTCTGCTCCTTTCCAGTGGTTACCAAGACTTCCCACAGAGTCTAGCACACCCCATGTAGTCTCTAAATGCTGACGGAGATAAGGTGAATTGAATTTGAATCCAATGCACCTATTATACTGTTATATGATCTGACTCAAGGCACCTTCTCTACACCATAGTCACCACCCAGTGGACTAACTGGGAATTGGAGTTTAAAATCTTATTGGTAAAGAATGTCTGAGCACCATATATATTTGGTCTTTTGATTTGGACTGACAGCCCGTCTACAATTCTTCTATTAAATATAAGTGAGTGAATCACAGTTCATTATGGTAACAATGTTGGGTATATTTGAATTGAAAGAGTGTTCAGTCTGAGTCATAATATGATTGGAAAGCAGCTGTTCTGTTCAAGTAAGGTGTGTGAGCTGCACTGGTGCTGTGCATAACATACCAGGAGCTTTGAACATGGTGCTTTTCATTTCTAAACTAATATCGAGATTGCATGGGACCTCGTGATTATGAGAGGACACTGAGAATCCTAGTTCAGTCCTACTTTAAAGATAAGGACGTTTGGGTTTGAGGAGAGGAAGTAATTTACCTAAGATGACACAGTTATTCAGTAGCAGAGCTGGAGTTAGAGCCCTGGTCAACTGCTCTTGTGCTGAACCTTTCTGCTACACCGCACAGCTTCTTTGGAGGGAGGGAGGCTCAGAAAAATGATAATTCATATGACTTTGTCTCCACTCACTGCCGCTCTCTCCTATCAGTGGGCACCACCTGGAAAAAAGGCAGCAGGGCAGCCTAGTGCACAAGGTTTTTCCATTTTACCAACAGATTGCTCTCATGCTTTTGGGGAAAGAGTAACCTTAAAATGATGAATGTTTGTCCTATTAAAAGCTCCTCCAGCACAGGCATTATTGATAGTGTGTAAAAAGGCCATCCATTTTAGTGCAAATGAAAATTGAAATGGAGAGAACATCATGTCTTTTTTTCTAATATATGATGCTAGCTCAGGAGCTGGGTGATTGGTGTAAGCTGAAAACAGCTGTCCAAAGTCCTGGCGACCTTCGCCTCCTTCCTTCCCACTGGTGATCACAGGGACACTTGATCAGAAAGGAAACTAGCTTCCAAACATCTATATAATAATGTCTGCAGGCTTCAGTAGGGCATTCAAGGACTCTCATAATCTGGTATCTATCTACTCCTTGGGTTTATCTTCCAACACTTTCAGTCTCCAAATCAACCTGCTGGTCATCTGAGATCATTACCATTATTATTTCTAGGTCATTTTAGGTTTTTCCAGTCTCCTACATATGATGTTTTCTCTGCCTTTTGATCCCTTCCCGTGTGTCCTGCAAGACTGAGTAATTTCTCTTCTTTCCCAGTCCAGCCCAGTGATCCCTACCCCTTGGAAACTTCTCCACCCCCTCCATTTTCTAAAAAGATTTATTTACTTATCATACCCTCCATTTTTCAAACTGCATGAGCTGTGGCATCATCAAGACATTTGCCATGCTCTTGAATTTTATTAAGGTTATTCATATTAATGGAATTACGGTCAGGTGTCTGTCGGTCCCCTCATCTAGCAGGTGTACTTTCTGAAAGCAGATGGCTGAGGCATCTTTGTGTTTCCAGTGCCCCTACACAGTGCTTGGAAGACAGCAGGCAGTTAAACATTTGCCTAAAGAAGGAAACTATCAATGAGTGGTGTGTCAATGAGTAACACGTGTAGGATCGGAAAGCTTCACCCTTGTGGATACTTCTTCTTTAAGCAGATTGTCTCAGCTCTAGACTCGAGCTTAGCCATAATCCACCCACGTGATCAGGAATTGAGAGCCTCTACCTAGGCTAGCACCTCAGTTGCCAAGAGTTGTGTCATCTGCATATCACCAAGCAACAACTTTCTGGCAGTAATATGGTGCTCCCCTGAAAGAGGCTCATCTTTTAAAATGAAATGATCTTTTTCAGTGACATGAAAGAGCATTTGGGACCCTCCGTGCTGCATAATTAACATCCACGCATTAATCTTTCTGCTTTGTCACTGGGTTTGAACCCTTCGCTGGTGATCATTATCTGGTGGTACGAGAATTTCAGAGTAAACTGGCAGTTAATTTAACAGCATTTAGAACTAATGAGAGTAAAGGTGTCGGGATGAAATACACATTTCTTTGAAAAGTCAGGCAAGTATTGCAACTATTTTGAAACCTGGTTAAGCATACAAACCTTAAAGCAGCGGGATGAAAGAGCAGCTGAATTGTGATTTTGCTCAGACAGGGAACCATTAGGGAGGTAGCATGGAGAAATGAAAAGAGGATTAGGCTTAGAGCCAGGTTTGGTCTGGATTTGAAGTCCCAGCTTCACCTGTTCTCAGCTGTGCCACCTCAGCTGCCTCCATTTCTTTTGTCCATTAATTGTACGTATGAATTTCTACATGGCAGCACTGTCGATGCTAAAATGCAATAGTATCACTGTAAGCTCCAAATCTGGCGGGCGGTTGGTGCTCAAATATGTCCCTTCATTTCTCCTTCAAAAAGGGAACATTCTGACAGGACATTTGTTATATCTCTGTGTCCTTCGTGAGCCTGGGAAAAACAGCTGATTCAGAAATGGGGATGAAGTGGAATCAAATATGCATAAGGAGGTAAGATCACTCAGGAGCTTACTAAACCACTTCGGACTTATTTTAAATTGAGAGAAATCAGAGGGTCTGCTTAATCTTATGGCCCTATTGGTGCAGCAGCTGAAACCACCGGATAGCTAAAATGAATAGGGCATGTCTAATACTGAGACTAGCCTCTTAACTCATGACTCAGACTATGATGGTGGAAAGATCAGGGGCTTTTGTAGCCAATAAGAACGAGGTTCAGTTCTGGCTCAGCTACCTTCCTAACCCCAATGGCCCCACAGTCATCTAATCCCTTTGAAATGAAGAGACCAACCTCTCTGAGTACAGTTATTTTGTTGGTAAAAGTGCAGTAGAGTACTTACCTCATAAGGTGGTTCTGAAGTGATCTTTTTCTTTAAATTTGATAATGCGCATAAAGCAGCTAATAGGGCACCTGACACCTAGAGGGGGCATGACAATTTAATTTTCTCCCCAACTTGAATTTTATTGTTGGTTTTCGTTAGTAGACTGGGAATTAATCACTTTAAAGTATTATAGCTGAACAGGCTCATGGGAATCATCTCCCCCAGAATTTCAAAGTTCTATCACATGAATCCCTGGAAGTTTCTCAGAGTTGTCCTCAGTGCCACCTGAAGGATGGCAGGATTCTTCATTTTAAGCTGTTTTTTGTTTAAAAGAATGGGTGACACTACTAACAAAGCAAATATCGATGGACCTGAGGTCTGCAAACCAATGACCTGTCACGACCCCTCATTTGATACTAGAGTGAACTCAAACCAGTGAAGGGTTAGGGCTTGCCAGAAATCATTCTGCCAAGTGAATAAATGACAGCATATTGGGTACTTAACACAGAATTGGGTTATGTTATTCTCATATCCATGATGTCATGTAAGATAAGTGAGTAGAAACTCTTACGTGAAAAATTTCCTATCTCCTACCTTTCATGAGTTCTTCCCAAGTCTCCTTTCCTATCCATCCCAAATAACCTCACAATCTTGCTTAAAACTAATTGTTTACAGAGCAGTTTATATAAGAGATAGTCAAATATTTCTATCACATTGTTTATCATATTATTTAAAAGAAAAAAGAAAGTGGCCCATGTCATGGGTGACACACTAGGTAGATGGTAATGGGCATTTGGATCTGGGATGGAAGTGGAGAAATAATAAACCAGTGAATATTCTTTCTAGGATAATTGAAGGTAGCATCTCATGAACTGTGGAGTACAGTATCAACTTTCCACAGAAGGTAGCACGTAAATGTACTCACATTAGGTTTGGGGATCAGAGTTGAGTTCTGATTCTGATTCTGGTCCACTCACTTGCTGTGGCCTTGAGCAAGTCATTTCACCTGTTAGTCCTTCTGTACCTATAAAATGGGACATTTTATGAACAAGCATTTTGATGGGACATTTCATGAACAAGCATTTTGATGGTCCCTCCAAATTCAAACATTCTCTGATGATAGCTGAAAATGACATCTATCTTCATCCACTCCACACTTGTCATATGTCAAAAGTGGAGAAGAAGGTTTGTAGTAGAGGACCTCTTAGGTTTATCTACCCCTAAGACTTTTAAAGTGACTTTTATTCAAGTCCTTGTCTCTGCTGCTGCAACATGGGTTTATCAGAAGATGCTGCCTTTTGTCCCTGGTCCTGTCCTTTGTGGCAGTAGCAGCAGTAACAGCAGCAGCAATAAAATGGGCCAAATAGCCTATGAAAGTTATTTTACTAAATTTGCTCTGGTCATCAAATGGTCACAGCCCATCAGTTTTGTTTCCTCCTTCCCCAGCACGTAGCTCTTGTTTTGAAATCCATCAAACTTTTCTTCCCCAGCTGAATTTGGTGTTCTTGTTCTTACTGTCAGCCTCTGTAGCCTTCAACTCAGCAAGGTTTGTTCTGGATCACTCTGGTACATTATGAGCAAAGCCTTTCTCCTAAAGACACCCACACTAGTTAGAGATGCTAAATATCATTACTGTGTCAATTATATATTTACCTGGATAATTGCAAGACTGAGATTTGCTGTTAGACATAAATTTATTGTCTAATGATTCTTTATTTGGCGTTTTGTTCAATAGCATATGTTTTAACACTGCAGCTTGTATCACGCACCCAAATTGGGACTGTGGTAAGGCAGTTTGGCATACAGTGGGGGGCATCATTGTCTTGGAAGAATTAGATATGTTATATGTTGTGGCAGGCTTATATGAAATAGATATGCCTTTAGGGGTGGACAAAGTGTCCTAGACAATGTGCTGTTATAGATGCCTTCTATTATACTTTCTGGCTGTGTGATGTGAGGAGAAGAGCTTGAAAGAAGGATCAATATTTTCCTACTCTATGAATATGTAAAATCATTTATTAAAAAAACTTGCCAGGGGTCAAACCTCATAAAAAAGCAATCCATCCCAGAAATGAAGGGCACTGGGTTTATGACTTGCAATCTCTATCCACAGAGTAACCTCCAAAAGATTCCAAATGATCTGACTCTTTCTTCTTCCTCCATTTTGTCTAAAGTTTCTCTACCACTCTCATATACCCTTGCCTCCTCTCTTCCAGACTAAGCATCTTTGTACAGACTGCTCCTGTCTCTGTTTCACTTGCTTCGCCATGTCTAGCCAACCTCTCACCTCATGATGTGCCCCTTTCTCACAGAGAGACTTGTCCTTCCCAGAGAAGATCTACTGTCTTTTCTACTTTCCTCTCCTGTTACCATGTGCTCTGCCTTTGAAACATTTACTCTGTAGTTTTCATGTGATTATTTAAAATACATCCGACCTCTTTCTCAATGGTTAAAACTCAATGGTTAAAACTATGATAGGTTAAAACCATGCTTATTTGGTTTTACCCAATATCTCCTACTCAGGACATCATGGAAACTCAATAAATATTTATATGTGAATGAGTATTTGTGCTCCCATTACTCATTCATTCAATTCTAGACTCAGCCTCGTATAACTACTATACATCTTTGGATGTGGTGGATACCAACTTACTATAAAAATGGCAACTGATGAAAACAATTTAATTTTGTAATGAATACTGATCATATTTATGTTAATATAATATTCATTACTTATATTTCAAATGAATATTACTAATTATTTTTTAGAAATATTTTATTTATTTATTTGAGAGAGAGAAGGCATGGTGGGGAAGGACAGAGGAAGAGGAAGAGAGAGAGCCTGCCACCCTCTTTCAGGTTCTTAGTAAACAGTTAGTTGGCTAGCCACTTATAGAAATGCAGAAGCTTCCATAGTTAATGCAGTTGATTATGCCCATATTTCAGGCGTCTGAATGTGAGTCATGCTAGTAAGAACTTAAGTATTAGAGTTTGGGAGTAGGGATGCTGACAAATGATAGGCCCATTCTCCTTTTCTGAGTTCTGAATCAATTGAGATAGACAAAAGATTAAAGAAGAAGGAGAAATGAAGAATTTTATTACTTGTTAAAGACAAAGTTGAGAATAAGACATAGTTATGGCACACAATGGGCTTCCCTCTTGCCTTGCTCTCCTGCCCCTTTTCCCCATCCTCTTTGAAGTATAGACCTATTGTCAAAATTGGACTAATGAAAGCACCAGCTCCAGACTGAAAACTTCAAGAAATTGCTAACTCCAATCTTATTTAAATTGCTGTAGAGATGAAAAAAATGATGAAAAGCTACCTGACTTATGATGATTGTCTGATCTTGATACTAAAACCAAAGGAAAATGTGAGTGAAGCAAATTATGGGCCAATTTCATCTTCTAACAATAAAGTCTTAAATAGGTATTGAGCAAACAGAATCCAGTTGTTATACGCAGATAGAAGTGGATTTACCATGGTAATAATGAAATTTAAATCTCAGGGTCAGTCTAGGTCATATTATTTAATTTTGGATTTTTAATTTAATTTGGGATCTTTTTTCTTAAGGGGGGTCCCCCAAATTGTGGAAGTTTCAGTTCCCATAGAACCTGGATTGTCTCCTTACATACAGAGGTCCACAAACATACACATACAATTATTCTAGGAAAGCAAGAATCTGTTAACATAACTGATCACAATAATAGGAGAAAGGAGAAAAATATGATTACCTAAAGAGATAGGGAAAAAAAGCACTGGATGAAATCCAACATCTATTCTTAATAACAGAATCTAACGTGCTTAATCTGATAGAGGGTAACCACCAGGAACTTTCTCCAAGCATTGTGCTTTCTTATGAAATGTTGAGAGCATTCCCTTGAAGGAACAAGGCAAGGATGCCCACTGTTGCTGCTTCTCTTCTCTACCACCCTTACAGTCATAGTCAATCCACTAATACATAATAAACAAATGTTATAAAAGTGGAAAGGAAAACATAAAATATATTTTATCTGAAGAGAAATAATTGCATTTATAGAAATTACCCCCCAAGAATCTAATGATGAACAGAATTAATAAAAGATCTGACATGTTTATCTGATACAAGTTGAATACGTCAAAATCAATGACTTTCTGATGCAGAAGCAAAAACCAATTAGAAAATTTAGTAATAAAAAGATGTAATTTACACAATAAAAATTGTTATAAGTTCATGCATTTAAAACAGTTGCAACTAAAATCACATCATGGGTTGATATATTAAGGAAATTTATATGGCAGGACCAAGAATAACCAAAACAAGAAAAATAATAAAAAGTGGCATTCATTCTGCAAGACAATGACTTATTATAAAGCTCTAGTAATTAAAACCTTGTGGTAGTATGCAAAAATAGCCACATAGATAAATAGAACACAATGGAACGTCCAGACAGAAATCTATGTAAACAGAGAATATTGGTATATGAGTCAGATAACAGCATAGATTAGTGAGAAAATCAGGGACATTCAGTAAATGTTACTAGGACAACTGGGTTGAATACTGGGGGAAAAGTTCCAGTCTCTTTCTCCAATGAGACATGAAAATCAATTCCAGATAGAATAACAATAGAAATATGAACAGCAACACGTCAATTTTTGGAAAAAAAAATTCACATGGAGAAAGGTTTCATAAATGTCACATGAAGCATCATACATAAAGGAAAGGATTGATAACTCTGAATCAAAATATAAAACTACTACACACCAAAAAATAATAAAACAGTGAAAAGTTGAGCCACTGACAAAGAAATAGGTATTTTACCGCATATATTGGCAATAAATGATTAGCGAGATGGACATTAACCGCTCCTGGCATGTTTTGCTTGTCCTTGCTGACATTTGGCATATTTCCCATTATGTGAGTGCTGCTTTTCCAAGGCAGAAACCAGGTGGGGGCAAAGGCAGGGAGCTTAGGTGTTAGTGATCAGATGCACCAGGCAAGACTCTGAGCAGGAACAAAGTTCCAACTGTAGAGGACAGCAAGCAATTTTTCAGCCTTCAGTCTTGAGGTTCATTTAAGGACACACTCACAATGTTTGAACCTAGCCGTGCAGCAGTGAGGCCTTTGCTGTGGCAATCCTGCAGTGTGACTTGGGTGAACCATAGGCACTCCAAGTCTGACCTCTGTCCTTCCACAGATCCTATTAGCTGCCCAATATCCTTTTATTATATAGCTTTCTGCTTAAACTGGCTAGAGTCTATTCTTCTGCCTCCAGGTAAGAAGAATGAGTAATACAATTCATATCCAGACTATATAAAGAACACTTACCAAATCAATAAAAGAATTTAAAAATGAACAGGCAATTCAGAGAAGAAGACCTGAACTGAATGGCTAACTAGTAGATGAGAAGATGCTCAACAGCACTGGTATGCAGGGAAATGCAAATTAAACAAGGAGATAATGCTTCACATTCACCACAGAAGGCAACATTAAAAATCTACTAAGACCAACCAAAGGAGAAATGTTGTAAAGGAGAACTTATCACAATTGCTAATGGAATTGTGATGTAAATGGAATTGTGATGCACAAATTGCTGATGTAAATTGGTCCAACCATGTGGAAGAGCACACCTTGTATCAAGGGAAGCTGTGCATACCTATTATGGAACAAGTATGTACTCTGGAGAAGCCCTTTCTAAATGCTCCAGGAGGCATGTACAAAGATGTTTATAATATTGAAGGCTTGGCAACAACCCAGGGAGTCAATAGAAGGATAAATATATAAATTATTCCATTTCTTTAGTCAATGAAATTCCATGTAGTTAAAATGGATTAACAAATATGCACAAAGGATAAATGTCAAAACGATGTTGAGTGACCAAAAAAAAAAAAAAAAATGAAATGGCATACTGAAATTGTGTCATGTTGCGTTTGCTCTAAAAAAAGAAAACATTCTGTATAGTTTGGGGATATATATGTAGTGAAAATATAAAATCATGGGTATAAAGGGTAGTCACCAATTTTGAGATCATGTTTACCTCTATGGAGGAAGGAGTGGAGTGGAGGAATCCAACCACTTTCATTGTTATTTCCTTAAAAATATGATCTGAAGCAAATGTGCCAGAATGATAAAGTATTAAAGCAAGTGGTGGGTATATGTGTGTCCATAACTTTATTTCCCATTTTTGTTTATGTATTTGATATATTCCTGCTTAAATTGATACTTGAGAACTTTATAGATGTTGAAGTGAAAGACAAAGAGCAGGAGGAGGTGAAGGCCCACAGCCTGACAACAGGAGCAGCATGACCATATCTTTGAGTGATTTCAGTTCAATGCAGCAAAAGAATGTACAACAACCCTTTACTTATCAGTCTCCCCAGAGGTTGGGTATAAATCCTCCTTATTCTCTAGACCACTTAAGCTAGTGTGCAACAAGGGATTCCATGTGAGAAAACCGAGTTCCTTGAAGCTAAATTACCCTGAATAAGCAGATAGCAGATATTTGAAAATGCTGGTTCAGGGGGTGACTGGCTGGCTCAGATGGAGAATTGTGTGGCTCTTGATCTTGGGGTCGTGAGTTTGAGCCCCACTTTAGGGGTAGGGATTAGTTACATAAAACATTTTAAAAATGCTGGTTAACTGACTGAATCAATAAATCACTACCAACATAATAGCAGACAAATGCACTGTGTGGTGGGATAACAACCTGTGTTAAGAATAGAGGGGAACATATCTTTGTCCTCCCTGCCACAGTTGCTGTCAGGTATGCACTCAGTGAGTGGAATAGTAGTTGGAACCTCTTGCTATTTAAATCTCTCCTTTGTCTTCATAGACCAAGCAAATACAATAGAATTTACATGAGTTAATTGAGAAGATGATGTGACTCAACTTTAAATGGGATGTTTTCATTATTACCAAAGTCATCATCATAAACTAGAAACCTGTGGTTTTAACAACTGAACATCATCCTGAAATGCTCATATTAATGACTTTAGGCTCGTTTGTTTATTTTGGATCAATTCACAAGAGGACAGCATCCTTCTAAAACTTTACCCTTACAACTCTTTTCTCCAAATGGCTGCACCTGCGCCTTAAAAATTCTCCGTGTATCATAATTTTCCACTGTGTGTGTGCCTGTCACATGGTATATTCCAAAATGTCAGTCTAGGAGACAGGCATTTTTTAAGAGCATGATACAGAGTATTGTCTACAGCGCTGACCTCTTTGGGAGTTTTACACCAGGTTGAAGGAAAGCTAATCAAATTTGCAAATGACAGGAGTCTCTCGGAGTTACAAAAAAATATTTTCATATGGAAAAAAAAGGAAAAAGAAAAGAAACCTGACAGCTTGGAATGATATATGAATAAAACAAAGTGGAATTTATTTATTTTTTTAAAAAGGGTTTTTTTATTTGAGTATAGTTGACATGCAACATTAAATTGGTTTCAGGTGTATCACATTACAATTTGACAAATTTATACCTTATGTTATGCTCAACACCAGTGCAGATACAACATGGAATTTAAAAGAACTAAATGTTAGCGGTTACATCTGAGTTGAAAAACCAGCTACTCAAATAGAAAATGGGGCAGAAAAGTGTCAGGAATACCACATTTGAGAAAAATTAGACATTTTAATCAACAAGGTCATCAGAGTAATGACACAGCTTGGGATGTCGCACAGAAAATAAGCACTTTAATGGGAATGAATGAACTTAAATTCAGGACAGTAGTATGAAATGTATACACTTGAATGATGTTACTAATTTAAGCATGTGAATATGTCACCGTCTGGAGGTTGGACAGCTGCATTTTAGTGTAAACCTTTTTTAACAAATGAGTGAATACATCCACAAATGGCTGAAAGGATAGTGTTTCCACCATCCACTGCTGTGTAAAAAACCAGCCCCAAACTTGGTGGCTTTAATGTGCTATTTTCCACAATTCTGTAGGATGAGGATGTGGTCAGGGTTCAGCTGGGTGATTCTCTAAGTTATAGCCACTGAGGAGATTCACTGTTTCAGCTGTGTTCAACCAGCACCACGACTGGGCAGGACAAAGGGGCAGTAAGTCTTCTGCTCCAAAGTCCGGTGCCCCAATGTGCTCCATGTGGCCTCTCGCATGTTCATGCTCTCTTCATTTGTAGTCTGTGCCAGGATTTCTCAGCTCCTGCACTACTGATGTTTTGGGCTGAACAATTTTTTTTTTTTCTGCCAGGTGCAGTTCTGTGCTTTATAAGATGTGTAGCAGCCTCCCTGGCCTCTATCCACCAGATGCGTGGCAGCTCTTCCTCGTCTCCCCCACATCATGACAGTCAAATATCCTGAGGCAAATTTGCCCCCAGATTGAGAACCATCAGTCTGGCCCAACCAAGATTTTTAGGCATGGCACCTGGCTTCCCAGAAAGAGAAAGAGGAAGCTCCCAGTGGTTTCAAGGCTTGGGCCCAGATGTCCCAGACCATTACTTTTGTCACATTCTTTCAATCAAAGTAAGTCACATAGCAGCCCAGACTGAAGGAGAGGGAAAATAATTCTACCTCTTAAAGGAAGAAAGGCAAAGAATTTGTGGCTGACCTTAATCCACCACACACAGCCTCTCTTCTGGTCTTGCCTGGGGTCCTCTTTCCTGTTCTACGATGATCCTTTTCTGGGTCTCATTCTGTTCTTGTGCTACATAAGGCTGCAATGGGATGTCACATCCCACATTGTGGAACAATGTAATGGCCAAGAGGCAGAGTCAAAGGCTCAACACGTACCTGGGTTGAAATCCCAGCTCTGACACTTACTGATTATGTCATTTGGGTTAAATTTAAAAGTCACTGTGCCTCCATTTCTTCATTTGATCTACTTTTTCATCTTACTACCCCTAAGAGTTGTTACAGATATTAAATAATATAATAAGTGCAAAACACTGCACACAGCTCTGGGTGTTTAGTAAATGGCAATAAATATTTACTATTACTTTGATATTGTTACCAAGGCCATATCCTGAGTTTCTACTTATGAATTTTCCCAAGATTCATGTTAGGGAAAGCCATTATAAAGTGATTTCTAGAGAAGTTGGCACCCTGTAAAGCTTTCTGAAAAATACTTGCTCCCACTTAGGTTAACCTGGAAAAGCCTTCTCTGTGTGTACAGTTTCTTTGTCTCTGGTGTCTAGATGGAATACATGGTATCCCAAACTATGGTGTCCCACAGTGCTACATCTATTACCATGGTGAGGAATAATTTGAGTAGAAAGAATTACTTCCCAATTTCAATCTAAGCAGAAATAGGTCTTTTATCTGTTGAGTGTGAGCATGATAACCATATTATTTATCCATAAATCAATAATCATTTTGTTTGGACTTCAACAGTTCAGATTTAACAAGTTAGTTATGTGCTTCTACCACCCTATTAAAAGCAATGCATAAAATTTTTGTAGAAGAGATGTATTCTTAAAAAAGTAGATTAAATGAAATTTAAGTTGCTTAAAATACTGAAATGCTATAATTTTATTTTAATCTGTACATTTCTCAAGGTACTAACTCATATTAGGACTATTCTGAAATGAATATATAAAGGAGGGATAAAAATTTCATGCATTTGTGTCCAAGGGGAATATAATTTTGTAAGGCATTAAAATTATGCAAACATATATTAATGGTGATATTCTTTGATAGGCAGCCCTTAATATGTTTGTAAGGCAGTTATTAAAATTCACTTGAACTTGAACAATAACATTCCAGTAAACAATACTGAGTATCCAGGTGAAATTAGGTTTCTGTTCTGTTGGAAACTGCCACCTACACAGTAGGCTTTCAACTTTGCCTCAGATGTGTGGGAGAGAAACCGTATCTAAATAACAAAGCAGAGAAGAGAAACAGAATTTGGTGTACAGAATATGACAGGGTTGAAGAGCTTGCCAGAGTTTTGGAAATGTGATTTGCCCAAGAATGATAAGAACAAAGACATGATTATACCAAGTCCCTCAAAGACAGCTTAGATGTGGCAAAGTCTGGGATTAAAATGAATGGATCTGTTTAGCTGCATCTAGCATAAGATAAGATGTCTTTTCACATTGATGGAATTGGAAGATGAAAAAGGAAAAAAAAAATCACCAACCTGCTTTTGGATAGATGAGAGAATACAATGATTAGAACTAAGTCATTTTCAGGAAGTGTGTGCTCTAAAGAAACTTGTCAGGAGGACAGCTGCAGGTGGAAGGCACCGTGTGGGCCAATCTCAACCTGGAAGTCTCCAAGTGATCAAAAGAACATCTTAGCTTAGGTTTGTCTTTTAGAATTCTTTTATAGGAGGGCTGCTTTCTGTTCAGCCATTTTAATAATACATAGTTCCAACTGGACAGTTCGGTGTCTATTGAGGGATTTGGGTGGACAAAACTTTCAGATTCCCCTACCTTAATATTACTTAGCTGTTAATGTCTACTATTAGCTATTAATGTCTACTCACACCCTATCTTTCATGCCTTTATTTCTGGGCACTCACTTCCTCAGAAACTTATCCATTATTGTTTTCTAAACGATTACTCCCTGGAAAATGGGTTCCAAATCTAAATCTCAAACCATGGATCTTATTATTTACTGTCCATCCTGATGAGCATATTGACTGTTTATACATATCTAGCACTGTCTATAGGATATGTCTGGATAGATGGCACATCTATAGTAGTCAGGGCAGGACAGACTGTTGCACAAAAAAATAAACCTGGCAAATTAGTGACAATACAGTGAAATTTTATTGCTGCTCATGTCACACCTAATGTGGAGCCAATTGCTTTCTTTTAAGCAGAAACTCAAGGATCCAGACCCTTCCCTTTTTATTTATTTATTATCTTTTAAAAAAGATTTTAATGTATTTATTCATGAGAGACACACACACACACAGAGGCAGAGAAACAGGCAGAGAGAGAAGTAGGCTCCTTGAGAGGAGCCCGATGTGGGACTTGATCCCGGGATTCTGGGACCACACCCTGAGCTAAAGGTAGATGCTCAACCTCTGAGCCACCCAGGTGTCCCCAGATCCTTTCATTTTTAAACATATGGTATCCAACCCAGACCAGAGGTGGAAGCGGCATACATCTCTTCCAACCACATCTGATTGGCCAGAACCCAGTCACATGATCCCAGCCTAACTTGAGGGAGACTATAAATGTAGTCTTCACGTAAGCACCAGAGGAAACAATATTTTTTCTACTACAACATTCTCTCTAAAGTCCAACCTAACTCAAATCTAATTCATCGTCTTCCCTTCCAAACTATAGTTAACCAATTATTACAAACTATTTCCAATAGTCTTCCACTACTTTATCGTAAGTATCTCAAGATTAAAAACATTATCTTTAACAAGTCATTCTACTTTATTCCTTACATAAAATTTGACACGAAAATTTATTATTTTTTTCTTTTAAAATATGAGTCATACATGTTCAGTATTGCTGTCTTTGACTACCTAGTCATAAACTTCTTCTCGTATTACTTCAGATATCTCATTATATCATTTCTCTTTTCAGTTTATCCTGTTTTGTTTTTCTGGAAATGTCTTCTTAAAGCAATGTTTCCTTTACTTCTCTCCCCTGCATGTTTTTCTCAGGATCAAGCCTGAATTCTCAAGGACCTCAGAATCTTGCATAATCTCGTCCCATACCACCCAGAGGACTTGACCTTCCATTGCTGTAGTAGTCAGGACTCTTCAGAGAAACAAAACCAATAGAATGTCTATGTCTAGGTTTGTCTCTAACATCTACATCTCTATTTAGAAAGAGGTTTATTCTATTGTGTCAGCTCACATGACTATGGAGGCTGAAATTCCACCATCTGCTGTCTGCAAGCTGGAGACCTAGGAGAGCTGGTGGTGTAGTTCAAAGGCCTGAGAGCCAGATAGCTGACAGTGTAAATCTCAGTGTGGATCTAAAGGCCTGAGGACCAGGAATGCTGTGGGCAAAGGATAGATGTCCCATCTTAGGCAGTGGGGCAGAAAGTAAATTCCAAACTCATCTGGTTTTCTCAATGGATTGGATAATGCCAACTCACACTGGGGAGGATCATCTGCTTTACCCAGTCCACGAATTCAAATGCTAATCTCTTCTAGAGATACCCTCACTGACACCCAGAAATAGCGTTTAACCAGTTACCTGGGCAAATTGTGGCTCAAGCAAGTTGACAAATTAGATTTACCATTATGATTGCTCTCCAGCATGATCCCCATAATTTGGACAGGCCATTTCCCTCATAATTTCCACCATCTTCCTCCATCTCCCATACAAACAGGCCAGTGATCTTTTCCTAGCCTAAATGGCACCAACTCTTTTATTCACCTACCCGGATCCTATTTACCCTTAAGAACCAACCTCTATACTATCTCTGTGAAACATTCTTTGTCTATCCGGGCCATGCTAATCTTTTCATTTCCTGTGCCTAGTTTAGCACTTTTCTTGGTTTTTCCTTGTTTCATGTTCAATTTTTCTCCTAACTTAGTAGATAAGAACTGAATTTCAGGATTCAAAGTTTTTCATGATTGTGCAATTCAACTCATATGTGCTCATTTGTATCCTATTTTTCTCTTAATCTCTTGCAGAGCCTGGGAAAGTGATAGGCATATAGTCCATTCTAAATAAAATAAAAATGTTATAAGGTTCAGAAAATTGCCTTTAGGGTCTTGTTTTTAAAGTCTGATTCTGATTTAAATATCTACAGCTGTCTAAGGAGACAGGAAACCCAATGTTTAGGCCCAGGGAGAGTTGTTTATTTTTGTAGCACATCCTTCTATGGACATTTACATGAATTCTATCAGGTTGTTATTTTCATGGGATATTGTCTGGTATATAAAATTTTTACAGGACTACTGAAGAGGTTCAATATAGTGTAAGTACTCTTAACATAAACCTACATTAAGGCATTTAATTAACCAGAAATATTAAATAACACATTTATTTAATATTAAGCATATGGGCTATATATAGACACTAATGGTTTCTGAGCAACTTCAGCCTCTAAAATCACCTCATCTACATGCAGAATTTAAAGTTTGTACATTAATGTTTTTCTGAAGGTTTAGATATTCCCAGAACATACGCGGCTAGTCTTTTGAATATTTGTGCTTTGGTCAAGTTCAATTATGAGCTTTCAGGATTTGATGATTCATGTCATTATTTCAGGCTGCTAATATGGTTTTTCTTCAACTTGCAGCTTCCTATCAATGAATTCTTGATTGTCCTGCCGGAATGGCAAGAATCAAACCCACTTTGTCAACAATTGTTATGTTTCCTTATTCCTTTAAATCCTTTTGTCTCTGGAGAGTTATTTTCTGTGCCCATATATTTCTCTGTGAAGTACTCTGCCCCTTAATTCTCTAGCACTCTCTTTGGTACATTCTTATAAAAAATCCTGCAACTCTCATTTCACTCTCAAATAAATACTTGACCATGAAAACTTAAACCAACTATGTTTATATGTATACTCACCTAAAATGAGTTGAACTACAGCCAAATGATTCAGGATATTCACAAACACCAGCTTTCTGTGCTATTTCCAGCTTGTTCCGTGTATGTGAATCCTCTAGGGTCTCTGGCTTTCCTGTCATCTGTATTATCTTACATTATTTTCCAAGCAGCCTAGCAATAATGTGAAGGCATCTAAGAAAGCCTTTCTTTTAAGAATATTGCTATGAAAAAAAAAAAAAAGAATATTGCTATGTTGTGAGTGATAAGCTAGATGAGACACTTGAGGAAAATTCTGTTTTAGGATCTGATTTAAATATCCACAGCAGCCCCCAGAAAGCAGGAAAGCCACAGTCTGGTCCTAGCATGGCCACTGATTCTGTATGACCATGGACAAACGAATGAATCTCTCTATATCTCAGGCTCCTCATTTGTAAAGTGACAGAGTTGGACCAGATGATTTCTGAGACCCATTTGCAATCTTCTATGCTGTAATTTTTTTCATCATTGATATTCATTGTGATTTGCAAAGAGATGAGAATTTTGAGCAAAGCTTTTGATTTAAAGTCTGTGTTCGGAAGTACTGCTCATTGGGTTTGGGGAATACTAATGAGGGCATTTAGATATTTCATAGGATGAGCTCCATTGACTACCAGGATCTTCCTTCTCTTAAGCTTCAGATCCAGGAATACTCTTTTTCAGATCCATGACTCATTTTTCAGGATGATTATAGGTAACAATAAAAATGATTTTTTTCTTTTAGAAAAGCCAAGATAATATAGACCAGCCTTATAAATAGGAATCACACATTTACCAGCCCACCAGGAGTGTTTTCAATCCTCTTTCTACCAAGGCAGGCCTGCCTGGAAAGGAACACTTAATTTCTACTTGCTTTCTAAAATCCTTAAAAATGTCTGAAATAATCTTAAATATGTCAAGAATGACCTAACCAAAAACCTAATAGAATATGAGAAAACCCTCCCTGACTTGAAGAAAGCCCAGCTTAAGCCCTATTCTAATGAATCTTGATTTCTAGCCCCTAGCAAGTTTATCTAAATGTAAAGCAAATGGTTCTCAAGCTTTAGTGAGCATCAAAGTTGCCTAGAAAATTTGCTAAAATGTGGATTCATGGTCCCAAATCTAGCCATTTTGATTCAATAGGCCAAGAGTGAAATCCAAATAGTTGCATTTCCAACAGGTGCTCAGGAAATATTGTTGCTGGTCTGATGAGTACACTGAGTAGTACTGTTCTAAAGTACTACTGCATCATTGTCTGCTAATTTTGCACACAAATGATGTTAAGTATCAGTTAACTTAGTAGAATATATAGCAAACAGATATAATATTTTCTCTGATTAAGAATTAATCTTTTACTCTGATTCTCATGTTTCCTGTTTCTAACATAGTAGAAATTACAAAGCTCTTGAGATTTTTATGAGGATTAGACGAGATAGTATATGTGCAACCACTTTCTGAAATGATAAGTTTTATTCAATAGTACGATGTGGTAGTAATTAATAGTATTAATGGGGATAGCACTCACTGAAGTATGATAGCACACTGTAAATTGAGCTATGGACAGAGAGTCCTCAATCCTGTACCAGAGCTTATTAGGTTTCTGTAGTTGAGCCTGGGGACCCATCTCCAACATAAAATAGAGTACCATGTCCACAATTGTTATTGTCCATGGGAAAATGCAGCCCAGATTCCAAAGTCAATTTTTAGAACACACCTATGTAAATTGGAAAGATATATCATATGGTTAAAAATACAGACTCAACAGGTTTCTTACTGTTAGAGAACTTACAAAGGAGCAAGAGGAGAAGGCCAGAATAATCCCTTTGGCACTGGGTAGCAGTCAGAAATGTCAGTATAGGGGTGTTTGGGTGGCTCAGTCAGTTAAGCATCTGACTCTTGATTTTGGCTCAGGTCATGGTTGTGAGACTGAGTTGGGCTCCCAGCAGGGAGCCTACTTAAGATTCTTTCTCTCCCTCTGCTCCTCCTCCTCCACTTTCTCTTTCTCTAAAAAAAAATTTAAAAAAGGAAAGAAAGAAGAAAGAAAAAAGAAATGTCAGTATAAACCCATATTTATAGATAAATATAGAAAGATGGATAGATATAGCTATGTGTGGATACATGGATTAGTGTGTGTGTGTGTGTGTGTGTGTGTGTGTTTCTTAGGTCTGTCTACTGAGGAGGCCTAGAAACAGTGCTAGCTCAGTAGAAACAAGCACATTCAACACCTGGGTCTTGATTTCTAAACACCATACTCTAATCAGAGCAGTCAGAGCTCCTTGAAGAAGTGGCTGATATTAGTGGGGATGGCACAGAAAATACAGGATAAGCATGGAGTACAATGCCAAAAAAGTAAGAAAATGCTATGCATACATATATACGTACATACAGTATTGAGTTATAATCCAAAAAACAAAATAAGTAAAACTAAAAATAAATTTAGTAAATTAAAAAAGAACGCCCTACTCATTAACATCCTAAGGATTTCTCCATGATGAAAGGCACTGTTTAATATTATATGAAGGATAAAGGATTTGAAATCAGAAACCTTCCTTTTAAAGTGTGGTTCTGATCTTTGTAGTGTGTTCTTAGGTGAGCTGTCTTGCCCAATCTTTGATTTTCCAGTTTGTTATATGCCTTTCCTGAATTGCTATGACCCCCACATGGGATGATACAAAAAGTATTGTGAAACTGTAAAATGGTATGAAAATATTAGTTATTACCTATTGGTTTTATTAGCCTATCGCACCGATTTCTCAAAGCATGGTCTAGGGACCTTGAGGGTTTCCTAAAACCCTTTTATGATGGTCCATGAAGCCAAATTATTTTCACAATAAATTTAAGGTGTTTGTTTCACTCACTCTCATTCCTTCATGAGTGAACAATGGAGTTCCTGGAAGCTGTGTGATCTGTGATGACATCATCACTGCAATACATCATGGAAGGTGTATTGTTCATCTTTAAACAATTTCTCAGTTTTAATTTCCAATATGGCAAATATTGATAGACATAGCCCACATAAATAGGGGCTTTTGGGGTCTTTAGTTAGTTTGACGAATACAAAGGTTTTTGAGACCAAGAGGTTTGAGAGTATTTTATGACCCTAAAAAATAATTAAAGTAAATTTTAAAATCTAAAATCAGCCATTTTTAGGGCAGACTCCTCATTAAAGTAGTTGAATGACTATTAAACTACTCTAAATTTGAGAAATCATTTCATTCAGGGAACAGGGGCTTCAGCCTAGCATGTCTGAGATACTGAAATGCAATTGTGGTCACAGCGTCCAATCTGACGCAAGTGAAGTGATACAGAAACATAAACAAATAATTCTAATCTAGTATGGCAAGTGTGGAATTTGTCTGAATGCAGAAGCCTCATTGAGGAGAGACTAGGACTATTTATAATAACTTGTAATAATAAATTTATACATAATAATAATTTATAATAATAAAATTTATGATAAATCAGAGCAGGAAACATTTGAAATTGGGCTTCAGGAAAAGAAGAAAGGAAAATCCAGAAATTGAAATTTTAGTCCAGAATTCCAGACATTCTAGAAATCAGTGATAATACTAGCAAAGGAATGGCAGCACGGAAGAGCAATGTTTCTTTAAGAGTAGCTAGAAGTGTCATGATTGATTTTTCCTTCAAAATATAGGTTTTGTTTGCCTGGTTTTACTATCATTCTTTGAGAGATTCCCATTGATGTTTAAATGAAAGTTTTATGGGTTATATGTCACTATAGGTCAAAACAGCATCTTTTTTTTAAAGGACTTTTTAAACGAGAAAAGAAGAAATAACAAAGATTCTTTGTTTTTTTTCATGGCAGGTATAGAATATTCTACTATTGTTTATTGTATTAAAAGTTCTTTTCATGGCTAGCTCAAGTGAGCCATACTTTGGTAGTTTGTCTGCTTTCCATATCTCAAATCATATTGTACTGAAGCTTCAAAGTTCTGTTTCCATTATTTCTGTCTTAAGAACTTGACAAAGACCGAAAGGTTTACAGTACAGGCAAAAGATGATGTGCATTTCACATGCATCAGCTTGTGTTGAAAGAAGGAAGTAAATTATCTTTTGATGGCCAGCTGACAGCATGCATATGCGAAAAGAATGCTTTTCTCCTTTTCACACATTGTCTAAACCTAATTATCTTCCTTAAACCCTGGAGATTTTTGTTCTCTGGAGTTTGATAATCATTCAATGTTCTCCACTGTTCCTCTGGCATAAATATACCATTGTTCTCCTGAAATCAGTTTTTATTTGTATGTTCAGGTGTCCAGGTTCATAATATCAATGATAATTTTACATTTTCAAAAATTCAACTACTTCATAAGGCATTTTTGCTTACTGATTTCAACTATATTAAAATTTTCAAGTTGATAAAGAGAAGGGTGATACTCAGACTTCATAGCAACTTCAGTTAATATTCATAGATACCTGTTTAGTAAATTTGCTCAAATACTATGCCACTTAACAAAGGGCAACTGGTCAATTTTTTAAAGTAAATTTTTATGTCCTTTAATCCAGATTAGACCATAGCTAGTGATACACTGTACATTTCGAATAGCAAAATGGTTTCCAATTTATTCCAGTAAGTCTAGACATAATCCCACACAGGGTAATGGGCAATATCAAGATCTTATATAAGGAAATTTGGTTTTCCTTTCTTTTCCAATTGATCATCTGCCTGAATAACATAATTATGGAACACAGCTCCTGCAAGAAAACCAGCGACATATATGGAATCCCTGATCCTGAAAAAATGCAACTCATTGATTTACAGACTGTTGTTGACAATTTAAAAACAAATGCTTTAATAAAGCAAGTTGTTTTTTGAATGTTAACATAATAACCATGATAGGCAGCTCTTTATAATCAGAGGCTAATCATTATTAATTCCTTTGACATTCAGTGCAGTGACATTAATTATAACAAACTCTTTCAGTGAGCATCTAATGCAGTCTAGAGTCAATAGCAAATATATTGCCATTTGGAATTCATTGTTGTACAGTCACCGGGAAGTGTGGCTGTTTTCTCCAATTCTGAGCATCTTCTTAAAGTGAATGTCTTACTTTTCTGTGGATTAAAAAAAATCTTATCTCTGAAATGTTTGATAATTATATCTTATTTTTTCTTCTTGAATTCCATGACTTTGAAGTTTTGTTTGACCTAAAGAAAAAGTTTTTATTTTCCATATCTAGACATTTTCCTCCAGATCTCTCTATTTGACTTATGCACATTCTCATTATTTTTTTATTTTTCCTGACTCATGATAACTTAAAAAAGAATATTATAACCGCTTGCTATATGCAGTAAGCTGAATGGAGAACAACTATGCAAATCATTTATCCACTTTCAAAATTTAGTTGAAATAGAAAACAAAATCAGCCATGAAAACCTGACTACTTGAAATTCGTGTTAATTTATTTTGTCTCAGCATACAGGTTTTGTTACATCATCATGCTTTTGTTATCTTTTTTCTGAATTGCTTTTTTCAGTAGGATCTTATTTTAGGAATAGTGATGTAGCATAAGGCATGCAGGCTTTGTAATCAGACAACTCTGTTGTTTATTTATTGCATGATCCTGGTGAAAAGATGGCATTCAATCTAAGGGGAGAATAAATTTTAGGCATTCTGTAAGGATTAGTTATAAGAGACCTCAGAACACATCGTAGATGCTTGACTAATGATGAGTAATCAGAGCTAACATTTACTGATCAATTTGTGTTGGACAATCTGCAGCTTACATATAACATCTCATCCAATACTCAGAACCCAGTGTGATAAGTAAACCTCTTACTCTTGCTTTAAAGGTAAAGCAATTGAGACTTACATATGTTTAATATTTTACTCAAGGTCACATAACTAGTAAGTGATGAAAGAATGAGTGGTTTGGGGACTATAAACCTAGGAAGTCTGATCTTAGAATCTGTTATTTACTCTAAGTTGTTTACTATTATAGCTATTATTCCTTTTCTTAAATTTGTGCCAGAGAATTTAGTTTTTCAGTAACAAGTTCCCTTTTAGGAATTCTGAACAAGATGAGAGTATTCGGGATCCCTGGGTGGCGCAGTGGTTTGGCGCCTGCCTTTGGCCCAGGGCCCGATCCTGGAGACCCGGGATCGAATCCCACATCGGGCTCCCGGTGCATGGAGCCTTCTTCTCCCTCTGCCTGTGTCTCTGCCTCTCTCTCTCTCTCTCTGTGACTATCATAAATAAATAAAAATTAAAAAAAAATGAGAGTATTCTTCTAGGTATATTCCCTACCCTCAAACTGCTTTGGGTAAGCTTAGGCCAGGGGTTCTTCTGAGTTCCTGGTGTATTAGTTTCTCCTTTCTTCCTTTTTTCCTCTCCACCTTCTCCTTCTTTCCTTGCTTTTTTTTTAAAAAGACATTTATTTACTTATATGTGGAATTTAAAAAACAAAATAGAGGATAATAAGGGAAAGAAAGGGAAAATAAAATAAGACAAAATCAGAAAGGAAGACAAACCATAAGAGACTCTTAACTCTAGGAAACAAACGGAGGGTTACCAGAGTCAGGAGGGGTGAGGGGATGGGGAAACTGGGTGATGGGCATTGAGAAGGGCACTTGAAGTAATGAGCACCAGGTGTTTATGCAACTGATGAATCACTGAACTCTACCTCCCAAACTAATAATATTCTATATGTTAATTAATTGAATTTCAATAAAACAAAATTTTAAAAAAGATTTATTTTTAGAGTGGGGTAGGGGCGGAGTGTGAAGGAGAGAGAGAATCTCAAGCAGACTCCCCACTGAGCATGGAGCCGATGCTGAGTTCTATCTCAGGACCCTGAGATTATGACATGAGCCGAAATCAAGAGTCGGACATTCAGCTGACTGAACCACCCAGGTGTTCCTCTTCTCCTGTTTACTTCCTCTTTCATTATACTCTGCCACCTTCCCTATTTCTATTTTTTGTTTTGTAGAGATCAGCTTTATTGAGATATAATTAAGAAATGGAAATTTTATATATTTAATGTGTATAACGATGTTTTGATGTACATACATATTGTAAAATGTTCACCACAATCAAGCTAATTAACATACCCACCATTTCCTATAGCTACAATTTCTCTTCTTTTTTTCCCTTTGTTTGATAGTGAGAACACTTAAATCATCCTCTTAAAAAATTCCAAGTATATACTACAGTATTTTTTTAAGGTTTTATTTATTTATTCAAGAGAGATACATGGAAAGAGGCAGAGACAAAGGCAGAGGGAGAAGCAGGCCCCATGCAAGGAAACTGATGTGGGATTCCTGGGATCACGAGCTGAACCGAAGGCAGATGCCCTACTGCTGAGCCACCCAAGTGCCCCACACTACAGTATTGTTAACTACAGTCTCAGTGTTATACAGAAGATTGCTAGAATTTATTCTTCTTGCATAAATAAATTTTTGCCCTTTGACTAACACCTCTCCATTTCCCCTTCCACTGAACCCCTGGTGATCACCACTTTGCTCTGTTTATATGAGTCTGACTATTTTAGATTCCACATGTAAGTGTGGTAATGCTATATTTATCTTTGTCTGGCTTATTTCAGTTAGCATAGTGTCTTCCAGGTTCATCCATGTTGTCACAAATGGCAGAATTTCCTTCTTTTTTGAGGCTGAATAATATTTCTTTTTCTGTAAATTCACATTTAGGTTGGGTCCATGTCTTGGATATTGTGAATAATGCTATAAAAAAAGTGGAAGTACAGGTATCTCTTTCAGATCCTCGTTTCTTTTCCTTTGAATATATGCCCAGAATTGGGATTGCTGGATTGTATGGTAGTACTGTCTTAAATTTTTGAGGAAACCCCATACTGGTTTCCATAGTGGCTGCACCAGTTTATATTCCAACTGACAGTGCACAATGATTCCCTTTTCTCCACACCCTTCTAAAATCTGTTATATAATACAGAGCTGCTAGCATGTCCTAACCAGCTGAATTTAGCATCATACTGTGATCCCAGGGGTTATGCAGAACTAACCAGAATGGAGACATTCGTTCTCCTCTTTGGGGCGTAAACTATTCTCATAATCACCTCCATCACTCTGTCACTTCTTGTTCCACTTTTAAGAGTGAAAGCAAAAGAGAAATAGAATAAATAAAACAAAATAAGCTAAAAGATCACTCCATAAAATGGCAATGATAAAATAGTAAAAAAAAAATATGCAGCTATATTAAACACACACACACACAAAAGCCCATCTAGGCAAAACCAATTCAGAAGATTAATTAGAACCAATCATGTAAATCATAAATTACTAAAAGGGGTTGGGAGAGAAGCATCATCATGAGTTGGCTGCTTATTCAAAGAAAAGGACACTTCCATAAGACAGTCAGTAGAGGTTGCCACTGGCTGCTCTTGTTCCTTTTTCTTCCACCTTTCTCTACTTCTTCCAGCTGATTCCTCCCTTCACAAAGCTCAATCCTGCCCAAAGATTACTGGTTTATGTTACTGATTCCCCCATGTGGTTGACTTAAAAGAATCCCTTATGGAATTATCCCAATGAACACAGTTACTCTCCACTTACCTTGAAGGCAGAAGAATCTGGCCAATGAAGCTTGAGACAGCTTTCGGGTTATTCTAACTCGCAATTCCCCTTCTTGTTGCCCTGATTCTTGAATCATAGTTATAGACTTTTTGAAGTGGGACTGTTCCTTTCCCTTTATTTCCTGATAAAAGCATCAAACATGCTGTAGTCTTGGACCAGTACCCTGTTAATGACTATAGAAATTGATGAAAGATGAAGACCTATGGTATCTGGAGACTTTCTCTACTTTCTCGATTAAATAATTCTTGTGCATATGGGTCCACTAGAAGTTTCTTCTATTTCAGATCCTAGAAGTTAAGAGTTGGAAAAAACCCACTAGAGTCATTAGTAAAGCCTAGTATATAGGGTCCAGGGGAAGGAAATGCTAGACCTACCAAGTCCCAGAGCCAACTGGTGACTAAGACAGGACTCAAGCCCAGTTCTTCTCATTTAAAAAGTACTCTGTGTAGGTGAGAGGTCATTCTGAGGAAACTGCTGGTATATCAACAAGCTGCTAATATTTTCCCCTCCTTGATCTTCCTGAAATGTCAAGAAGACTCATTTGGTCACTAGAACCTCAGTGCATCTGGTTCTCAACCAATGTGACTCTTCTCACCTATGACTCAGGTTTCAGGAAAATGTGATCCTGATGTTTTTCTTGTACTTTTATTAATTGCATCACACTTTATACTTTAAAGTAAGTCTGCCCCCTTCATCCTTGGTTGACTCCTTGAGTTTTCCAATTCCAAAAATCTTCTGCAGGCTTACAACTATTCTGGATAGCAATATACAGCATCCTTTATAACAATCCTGAGTTCCTGGGAGTCTGTGTAAGCAAGTATAGAAGAGACAAGGCCACAGTTGCTCAAAGTTTGAGCGCAATTTTCTAAAAAAGATTTATATATTTATTTATTTGAGAGAGAGAGAGAGAGTATGTGTGTGTGAACAGGGAGAAGGACAGAGGGGGACAAATAGGCTTCCCACTGAGTGAAAAGTTGGTCATGGGGCTCAGTCCTACAACCTGAAGATCATGACCTGAGTGGAAATCATGAGACACTTAACTGACTGAGGCACCCAGTTGCCTCTGAAGACAAATTTTCAGATAAAGCCTTGTGCTCCTCAATGTCCAGTCTCAATTGCAGACTCCATTAAAATGATATGCAGAAACGTCAAGGGGAAGTCATGATAGTTGAAAAGGGAACAGGGAAGTTAAGGAAGGCAATGCAAATCTCTATGGATATGCACATTAGAATCTAAGGAGCTTGGTTTTAACGCTCAATACCTGTGTGACCTTGAGATAGAATCTTAAGCTCTCTGGGTGATAAATGTTAACACTTACTACTCTAAAAAATGAATTATTAAAGAATTTGTTCTCAAGAAAGACGGAATGTGAGGGTTTCTGACTTTGTCTAAATCCTAAGTCTCGACTGTTTGATGTCACTATAATTAAATAGCTAGTTTTCAAGTGTTTTTAAAACCAAAAGTTTTGGGGCAGCCCAGGTGGCTCAGTGGTTTAGTGCCTGCCTTTGGCCCAGGGCCTGATCCTGGAGACCTGGGATCGAGTTTTCTCCCTCTGCCTGTGTCTCTGCCTCTCTCGCTCTCTCTGTCTCTCATGAATAAATAAATAAAGAAATCTTTTAAGAAAAAAAAAAAAACAAAAGTTTTGCTTTCATTTTTTTTAAGTTTTGCTTTCAAATGAATGATATCATGTTACTTCTTTATATGTACCTAGGATGGTGCTAATATTTGCTAATATTTATATCCATGCCCCTAATATTATTTATTCAATCATTTGGTGAATTAATATTTGTTACTAGGACTGATGGGTTTCTACCAAATCCATATTTAAAGAACACCAGATTGCTCACCTTTATTTTTTTAAAGAGTTATTTTATTTTATTTATTTTTTAAGTAAGCTCTACACCCAACATGGGGCTTGAACTCATGACCCTGAGATCTAATGACTAACCAGCCAGGAGCCCCAGATTGCTCACCTTTAAATAGAAATTCATGTACATACCTAGATAAGTCCTTCTGGGCATGAAGGCCCCAGTGGGACATTTTGGAATTCAAACCAACTTAGCTGCCTTTTAGGATGACATTCAATCCTGAATAAAGACTCAGCTGGGGTGTCTGGCTGGCTCAGTCTGTAGAGCAGTGACTCTTGATCTCAGAGTTGTGAGTTCGAGCCCCACATTGGGTGTGGAGATTACTTTTAAAAAATAAAAATCTTTTTTAAAAAGGCCCAGGGACTGGTATTTAGTATAGATTACAGAATGAATCTCATTGATTGGAGATGGGGAAAAAATCAACATGTACTTTGATGTAAACAAGTTGAGCAGCACTGGACTGTGACTTATCATTTCTCTACTCAGATTATTTAGAACAGTGACTACAACAGGTGTTGAGTGAATGAGCTAATGAATGAAAAGATGGACAGATGAAAAAGCTGTATAGATTCATATGTAATCTTCTAAAGAGATCTAGTTGAAATTGTTTCTGACTATGGAGTTCATCCAATGTGGAAGTCTAAAGACCTTTCCACTCTAGCGTCAGTATACGTACTTTCTGTTTTGTTCCACATCAGCCCAGATACAAAACTTAATCCTCCTACCAGTGTCTAAGACAAATCTACTCACACAGAACATTTTGTAAGGCTAGTAGGCTTACAGAAGACTGTGGAGGTCATAGAGGACAAGTTCCATCATGGAATCTTCTCCTTTTACTTCCTCTCTCCTCTTCTACCTGAATTACTCCCAAATATTTTTTTCTTCTTGAGTGTAGCTCTTCTGCTCTCCTTAGCACCTCAAAATTACCTAAACTCAACTTTAGCTGCTCAGTAGAACTACATAGGCTGTTTTTATCTTAACAAGAAGGTTGGAAGTTTTGTTTTTTTTGTTCTGGATTTAATACTTTTTACCTTTATACTTCTCCACACCCTGCATGATTGATAGAGAAAGGCTATCTTTAAATCATGGGGCTAAATTCTTTGTGGTGTCCTGGTGTAAACAGGGGGGTGGTTTAGCTGATTAAAAGTTAAATCTGGGGCAGCCCGGGTTCAGCTCGGCCGTTTAGCGCCGCCTTCAGTCCAGGGCCTGATCTTGGAGACCCAGGATCGAGTCCCACATCAGGCTCCCAGCATGCAGCCTGCTTCTCCCTCTGTGTCTCTGCCTGTGTCTCTGCCTCTCTCTCTCTCTCTCTCTCTCTCTCTCTGTCTCATGAATAAATAAATAAAACTTTTATTAAAAAAACGTTAAATCTTACAGGGTGTACACAGGGGACAGTACAGCCTGGGTTCTAGGATGGATTTCTGTGCTGGGAGGAAGAACCAGAAGGGGAAAAGATAGGAAATAGCAAGTCCCTGCCTTGTCCAACAGGATGCTGAGTCTTCTGTTCTATTTTCAACCTTTGTTTCTTGCACAATCCTCAGTTCAATCCTTGTCAGACTTTCCTCACATTTGGCTGAACCCAGAAATCCAGAGCTGCACATCAGAAGTTGATGAGTCCAGACTTTTAGTGGAAATTAATTTACTCATCACTCTGTTTAATTCACAAGGCCAGCGAGCCCTGGTGTACCCGTCACAATGAAAACTTTTCATTGTTCTCTATTATGATTATGATTATGATTATGATTTTGTTCAACAAGGCATATAAAGAAGAAAAGCACAAGTTTTGATGATTAAACATACTGAAGCCTAAACCCAACGCTACCATTTAATAGTCTGTGACTCTGGGCCAAGTAACTTACCTACTAATGCTTCAGCTTCCTTATTTGTACAAAGGGATAATAATAATAAATTATTAGATTATATGGTTTAATGAGATAAATGCATAAAAAGCACCCAGCATGATGCTAATGGAGAAATAACTCCACCTACCCTCCCCTTCAGTTCTGAGATCATTTTGTCAATTAGGCCTGTCCTCTGTCTATGAAATATGGTGGCTTGTGCTCAGGTACAGAGATGCCCAAGAAAGAGAGCTCTATATGTATGTATGCATATACATGTATACAGGCAAAAGGATTACCTTTTCATTTGTTTCAAACATATTTGAGCATATATTAGATTAAGTGGTTATCATAGTTTTAGATGTTCATTGTACGAATATGTTATTTATAGTTTTCAAATTGATTTAATTATCCTGATGATCTTATAATAACTCTCCAAGATAGATAGGGCAAGAGTATCCTTTACTTTATAAAAGAAGATATTGAGACTCTCAATGGTTTTTCAAGTTCACCCTTCGAGGAAGTGATGGAGACAATTCAGTCCATTTCTAATTAGTGAGAATTGCTTTATACTCAGCTGCAAGATGTAGCTTTTTTTTTTTTTTTCTTTAAATTAAATCTAGCTCAGCTATCCCTCCACCAAAGCTGTTAGGCAGCGCAGGGACTGTCATCTTTCAAAGGTGTATTCTCTTTCCTTGGACTAAACAACTCTTTAGAGAGGATTTTTTGCCATAGTGGTCACCAGTGTCATTGCTCCTTGGCCAGGCCTGAGTGGTCTCCTTGAGGGTAAGAAGCTCCCCTAGAACACCATTACCTCCTTAATGGTTTGAGCCATGGGAACCTTTTCCTGACATCTGAAGGTATCCCCTAGAACACCATTACCTCCTTAATGGTTTGAGCCATGGGAACCTTTTCCTGACATCTGAAGGTCATACCTTTGTGGCCACCTTCATAGGCATCACCAATGGTTATCTACTGGCATGGTATAAACTACCCCAAAACATGGTTCTGCTGAGATGATTCCAGTGGCTGAATCTGGAACAACTGGAGCCTGACCAGAAATCTGTTTCTCTCTCCCCACCACTGTCTTACCTCTTATGTGGCTAGCTGGGGCTTTCTCATAGCAGGACAGCTTCTGGGTAAAGAGGGCTTCAGATTCCAAAAGTGTTCCAGGAACAGGCTACAGGAGCTATTCCCAAGGCCTGGGCTCAAGTAATATGGCATGGTATGACTTTCTCTTGGTCAACACACCCCCACATTCTGGTCAGATTCAAAAAGAGAGGGCATAGTTCCATAGGTGGAAGAAGTGTCCAGGAATTTTTGATAATCTTTAATTTGCCATACCAAATTTCTGAGATCCTCACACTTTTAGGGAATTACATTCCATTTCACTCATATGTTTACCCACCATGGATGAGCTATCTTTAAAGCATGTTTATCCTTGAGGGATAATTTCCTCAATTCTATGCTAGCTTGTCTGTCTCATGACCAAGGTGATTGAGATTTAATCACTTATTAGGACATTCCCAATAGTTACATATCCATGTCTCATTTCCTAAAACTGTAAAAGTCTTAGCTATTCTGACAGCTGTGAAGTGATACCTCACTGTGATGTTGATTTTCATTTCCCTGATGACAAGTGATGGTGAGCACGTTTTTATGTGTCTTTTTGGCCATCTGCATCTTTGGAAAAATGTCTATTCAGGTATTTACTCATATTTTAATTGGATTGTTTGGTGTGATTTGTATTTTTTTATTTGGTTAACATATACTGTAATGTTAGAATATTAGTTTCAGGAGTAGAATTTAGTGATTCATCAATTACATATAATACTCATCGCAGCAAGTACCCTCCTTAATCTCCATCACCCATTTAGCCCATTCCTCTGCCTACCTCCCCTCCAAAAACCCTCAGTTTGTTTTCTATAGTTAAGAGTCTGTTTTATGGTTTGCCTCTCTTTTTTTCACCCTATGTTTATCTGTTTCATTTCTTAGATTCCACATATGAGTGAATCATATAGTCTTTGTCTTTCTCTGACTTATTTTGCTTAACATAATATAATTTAGCTCCATACATGTCATTTCAAACAACAAGATTTAATTTTTTATGGCTCGGTAATACTCTATGTATAATATACCACAATTTCTTTATCCATTCATTAGTCAATGAACGGGGCTTTTCCCATAATTTAGCAATTGATGATAATGCTGCTATAACCATTGGAATACATGTGTCCCTTTGTATCAGTATTTTTTTTTTATCCTTTGAGTAAATACCTAGTATGCAATTTCTGGATTGTAGGGTAGTTCTGCAGCTAATATTATCCTCAGTGGGGAAAAATTGAGAGTTTTTCCTCTGTGGCCAGGAATAAGACAGGGATGTCAATTCTCACAATTGTCATTTAACATAGTACTAGAAGGCCTAGCCTCAGCAATCAAACAACAAAAAGAAAAGCATCCAAATCAGCAAGGAAGAGGTCAGACTTTCACTATTCACAAACAACATGATACTCTATGTAGAAAATCCAAAAGACTCCACAAAAAAAAAAAAATTACTAGAAAAGATACATGAATTCAGTAAAGTTGCTGGATACAAAATCAATGTACAGAAATCTGTTGCTTTTCTATATACCAATAATGAAGAAGCAGAAAGAGAAATAAAGGAATCAATCTCATTTGCAATTATACCAAAACCCATAAGATATCTAGGAATAAACCTAACTAAAGAGATAAAAAAATCCATACTCTGAAAACTATAGAACACTTCTGAAAGAAATTGAAGGTGATCAAAGACATGGAAAAACATTCCATGCTATGAATTGGAAGAACAAATATTGTTAAAATGTGTATACTACCTAAAGCAATCTACAGATTTAATGCAATTCCTATCAAAATATCACCAGCATTTTTCACAGAGCTAGAACAAACAATCCTAAAATTTGTATAGAACCACAAAACCCCACAAATATCCAAAGCAATTTTGAAAAAGAAAAGCAAAGCTGGGGGCATCACAATTCAGGTTATATTACAGAGCTGTAGTGATCAAGATGTTATGATACTGGCACAAAAACAGACACAGATCCATGGAACAGAATAGAGAACCCAGAAATAGACCCACAACTATATAGTCAACTAATCTTCAACAACAGAGAAAAGAATATCCATTGAAAAAAAAGGCAATCTCTTCAACAAATGCTATTGGGAAAACTGGACAGCAACATTCAGAAGAATGAAACTGGACCATTTTATTAAACCATACACAAAAATAAATTCAAAATGAATTAGAGAGGGGTGCTTGGGTGGCACAGTTGGTTAAGCATCTGCCTTTGGTTCAGGCCATGATCTCAGAGTCCTGGAATTGAGCCCCACATTGGGCTCCCTGCTCAGTGAGGAGTCTGTTTCTCCCTCTCCCTGTGCCCATTCCTCTGCACCCTGCCCCCTCCCACTCATGCTTGCTCTCTCTCTCAGATAAATAAAGAAAATATTTTTAAAAAATGGATTAAAGACCTAAATGTGGGAAACTAGATAGAAAACTATCAAAATCCTAGAGACACAGTAAGCAACTCTTCAACATTGGCTATAGCAACTTCTTACTAGACACATCACCAGAGGCAAGAAAAACAAAAGCAAAAATGAACTATTGAGACTTCATCAAGATAAAATCTTTGGCACAGTGAAGGAAGCAAACAATAAAACTGAAAGGCAACTGATGGAATGGGAGAAGATATTTGCAAATGACATATCGGATAAAGGGTTAGTATCTAAAATCTATAAAGAACTTACCAAACTCAACACCCAAAACCAAATAATCCAGTTAAGAAATGGGAAGAAGACATAAATAGACACTTTTCCAAAGAAGACATACAGCTGGCTAACAGACACGTGAAAAGATGCTCAACATCACGGATCATCAGGGAAATACAAATCAAAACTACAATGAGATACTACCTCGTACCTGTCAGAATGGATAAAATTAACAACACAGGAAACAACAGATGTTGGTGAGGATGCAGAGAAAGGGGAACCCTCTTATACTGTTGGTGGGGATGCAAATTGGTACAATCACTCTGGAAAACAGTATGGAGGTTCATCAAAGAGTTGTGTAAGTTCTTTATATATTTTGGATATTAACCCCTTATTGGATATATCATTTGCAAATATGTTTTACTTTTCAGTAGATGGCCTTTTTGGTTTGTTAGTTATTTCCTTAACTGTGCAGAAGCTTTTTTATTTTGATGTATTCCAAATGACTTATTTTTGCTTTAGTTTCTTTTGCCTCAGGAGACATATTTAGAAAAATGTTGCTACAGTTGATGTCAGAGAAATTAGTACCTGTGTTCTCTTCTAGGATTTTTATGGTCTCACCTTTAGGTCTTTAATACATTTTGAGTTTATTTTTGTGTATGGTGTTAAAAGGTGGTCCAGTTTCATTCTTTTCATTCTATTTAGTTTTGCTAGAACTATTTATTGAAGAAACTGCCTTTTCCCCATTGTAAATTCTTGTTGAAGACATGTAACTGTATGACTGTGGGTTTATGTCTGGGCTTTTTATCCTGTTCCATTGATATCACCTTGTACCTGTTAGAATGGCAAACATCAAAAAGACAAGAAATAACAAGTGTTGGGGAGCATGTGGAGAAAAAGGACCCCTTGTATGTTGTTGGTGGGAATGTGAATTGGTGCAGCCACTGTGGAAAACAACATGGAGATTCCTCAAAAAGTTGAAAATAGGAGTACCATATAATTCAATAATTCCACTATTAGGAAATTCTCAAAGAAAATGAAGTTTGAAATGATACATACATCCTTATGTTTATTGTAGCATTATTTACAATAGCTAAGAATGGAAGCAACATAAGTGGCCGACAGTAGACAAATGGATAAAGAAAATGTGAGGTATTTATGTATAATAGTATATATAAGTATATAATATATATATATATAACAAAATATTACAGAGCCATAAAAATGATGAGATCATGCCATTTGAGACAAGATGGATGGCCTGGATTATGGTAACTGAAATGAAAATAGTCAGACTGAAAAAAGCACATACCATATGACTTCACTCATAAATGGAATATAAAAAACCAAATGATGGAACAAACAAAAAGCAGAATCAGACCTATAAATACAGATAATAAACTGATAGTTGCCAGAGTGGAGGGAGGTGGGGGGTTCGGCAAAATGGATGAAGAGGAGTAGAAGATACAGGTTTTCAGTTATGGAATGGATAATCATGGAGATAAAAGGTAGAGAGCCTAACAAGTATTGTAACAGTGGTGTATCAGGACAGATGGTAGCTACAATTGTGGAAATCATAGCACAATGCATCAACTTGGGGAATCACTGAATTATACACCTGACACTAATGTGACATTTTGTGTCAACTATACTAAAAAAAAATAATCCTACAAAAGGTCTTCCCATTTCCTCGGGTTGGGATTGGAAGAGGGAGATATTTTATTGTGTTGTGGTAAGTCAACTTTCTTCAAAAAAGTGATTCTTCCAAATCAAGCCCCAATCTTCTATGTGTTTGTGTCCTGCTAATTTTAATTCTCGTTAAATCCTCCTACTACATATACTATATATATGTTTCATGGGTGTTAACTGAGTAAATGAGTGAATGAGAGAATACATAATATTGAAGGCATGCACATCTGTCTTTCTTAACAAAGATAGCATTAATTTACAGCACTCAATACTAAAGCTACTGTCTATGTCGATGTGGACACTCTGTCCTCAAGGGACTTTGACATTCATTGTTTCATAATAGTAAGACACAGTAATTCAGGTGCAGTATGCTAAGCGCACGGATTCAAGAAATGGCAGCTGGTTTTGTTTTCTCTCCTATGATAAGACTTTAAATGGCAGCTCACTGCGATAATGAAGTCATTGTTAATTCTTACGTGGGAGCCCCTCAGGCAAATCTCTTTAAAGCACTAATTTCTGAGATAACTCAAATCAGACATCAAATTGTACTTTTCATAAAAATTCAATGTAACATCAAGCCAAAGGCAGGACAGATGTTGCCCTTATGAAATGATCAGTGGATTGCTTGCTAAAAGTTCATTTATAGGTACATCATTTTGTGTAATGTGCTTGTTAGTAATATTCAGAATGTCTGGCTAATGAGGCATTTCAGTAGTTTCCAGGTCTGGGGCGGGGCCCTGGTACCTGTATTTCTAACAAGCTCTTTAGGGGAATTTGTTACATATCAATGTTTGAAAATTAACCTACCTGGTTTATATGCACACACGTATACATATATTTGCATAACCACATACATGTATATATACACACACCTGTCCCCAAAACACAGAAAAGTAAAGAAGCCAAGAATTTGAGAAGTGAGATAGTAAGAAGGTTAAAACAAGAAGGGATGAAAAGAAAATTTCTAACTGGTTTGTTCTTCTGGCTTTAATTTCATTTTAGCTCCAGCACATTCTCCATTATTTTGGGAATAGTCAGTCTTCTAAACCACAAATCTACTCATCATTTTTGGCTGAAAAAAAAACTTTGACAGTTTCTTATTACAGGTGGAACAAAGCCTAAATTACAGATCGTGACTTTGAATGGGGACCCTCCCATTTTCTGAGACCCAAATTTTCTATGTCCTGCTTTGTATTTACTCTAGTCATTCTTGGCTACTTTTCCACTAGTTACATAAGCCTCTTATTTCCACATTTCCATGCCTTGCGTTAAGCTTTCTTCTTCAAATGCTCTTCTATCAATGCAGATTAAGAGGTATTCATACTTTATTTATTTATTTATTTATTTATTTATTTATTTTTTTTTTTAATAAATTAATTTTTTATTGGTGTTCAATTTACCAACATACAGAATAACACCCAGTGCTCATCCTGTCAAGTGTCCCCCTCAGTGCCCGTCACCCATTCACCCCCACCCCCCGCCCTCCTCCCCTTCCACTACCCCTAGTTCATTTCCCAGAGTTAGGAGTCTTTATGTTCTGTCTCCCTTCCTGATATTTCCCACACATTTCTTCTCCCTTCCCTTATATTCCCTTTCACTACTACTTATATTCCCCAAATGAATGAGAACATACACGATTTGTCCTTCTCCAATTGACTTACTTAACTCAGCGTAATACCCTCCAGTTCCATCCATGTTGAAGCAAATGGTGGGTATTTGTCGTTTCTAATGGCTGAGGAATATTCCATTGTATACATAAACCACATCTTTTTATCCATTCATCTTTCGATGGACACCGAGGCTCCTTCCACACTTTGCCTATTGTGGCCATTGCTGCTATAAACATCGGGGTGCAGGTGTCCCGGCGTTTCATTGCATCTGAATCTTTGGGGTAAATCCCTAACAGTGCAATTACTGGGTCGTAGGGCAGGTCTATTTTTAACTCTGAGGAAATTCCACACAGTTTTCCAGAGTGGCTGCACCAGTTCACATTCCCACCAACAGTGTAAGAGGGTTCCCTTTTCTCCGCATCCTCTCCAACATTTGTTGTTTCCTGCCTTGTTAATTTTCCCCATTCTCACTGGTGTGAGATGGTATCTCATTGTGGTTTTGATTTGTATTTCCCTGATGGCAAGTGATGCAGAGCATTTTCTCATGTGCATGTTGGCCATGTCCATGTCTTCCTCTGTGAGATTTCTCTTCATGTCTTTTGCCCATTTCATGATTGGATTGTTTGTTTCTTTGGTGTTGAGTTTAATAAGTTCTTTATAGATTTTGGAAACTAGCCCTTTATCTGATATGTCATTTGCAAATAACTTCTCACATTCTGTAGGTTGTCTTTGAGTTTTGTTGACTGTATCCTTTGCTGTGCAAAAGCTTCTTATCTTGATGAAGTCCCAATAGTTCATTTTTGCTTTTGTTTCTTTTGCCTTCGTGGATGTATCTTGCAAGAATTACTGTGGCCAAGTTCAAAAAGGGTGTTGCCTGTGTTCTCCTTTAGGATTTTGATGGAATCTTGTCTCACATTTAGATCTTTCATTGATTTTGAGTTTATCTTTGTGTATGGTGAAAGAGAGTGGTCTAGTTTCATTCTTCTGCATGTGGCTGTCCAATTTTCCCAGCACCATTTATTGAAGAGACTGTCTTTCTTCCAATGGATAGTCTTTCCTCCTTTCTCGAATATTAGTTGACCATAAAGTTCAGGGTCCACTTCTGGGTTCTCTATTCTGTTCCATTGATCTATGTGTCTGTTTTTGTGCCAGTACCACACAGTCTTGATGACCACAGCTTTGTAGTACAACCTGAAATCTGGCATTGTGATGCCCCCAGCTATGGTTTTCTTTTTTAAAATTCCCCTGGCTATTCGGGGTCTTTTCTGATTCCCCACAAATCTTAAAATAATTTGTTCTAACTCTCTGAAGAAAGTCCATGGTATTTTGATCGGGATTGCATTAAACGTGTAAATTGCCCTGGGTAACATTGACATTTTCACAATATTAATTCTGCCAGTCCATGAGCATGGAATCTTTTTCCATCTCTTTGTGACTTCCTCAATTTCTTTCAGAAGTGTTCTATAGTTTTTAGGGTATAGAGCCTTTACCTCTTTGGTTAGGTTTATTCCTAGGTATCTTATGCTTTTGGGTGCAATTGTAAATGGGATTGACTCCTTAATTTCTCTTTCTTCAGCCTCCTTGTTAGTGTATAGAAATGCCATTGATTTCTGGGCATTGATTTTGTATCCTGCCACACTACCAAATTGCTGTATGAGTTCTAGCAATCTTGGGGTGGAGGCTTTGGGTTTTCTATGTAGAGTATCATGTCATCGGCAAAGAGGGAGAGTTTGACTTCTTCTTTGCCAATTTGAATACCTTTAACGTCTTTTTGTTGTCTGATTCCTGAGGCTAGGACTTCCAATACTATGTTGAATAGCAGTGGTGAGAGTGGACATCCCTGTCTTCTTCCTGATCATAGGGGAAAGGCTCCCAGTGCTTCCCCAGTGAGAATGATATTTGCTGTGGGCTTTTTGTAGATGGCTTTTAAGATGTTGAGGAAAGTTCCCTCTATCCCAACACTCTGAAGAGTTTTGATCAGGAATGGATGCTGTATTTTGTCAAATGCTTTCTCTGCATCTAATGAGAGGATCATATGGTTCTTGGTTTTTCTCTTGCTGATATGATGAATCACATTGATGGTTTTACGAGTGTTGAACCAGCCTTGTGTCCCGGGGATAAATCCTACTTGGTAATGGTGAATAATTTTCTTAATGTGTTGTTGGATCCTATTGGCTAGTATCTTGTTGAGAATTTTTGCATCCATGTTCATCAGGGATATTGGTCTGTAATTCTCTTTTTTGGTGGGGTCTTTGTCTGGTTTTGGAATTAAGGTGATGCTGTCCTCATAGAACGAATTTGGAAGTACTCCATCTCTTTCCATCTTTCCAAAAAGCTTTAGTAGAATAGGTATGATTTCTTCTTTAAACGTTTGATAGAATTCCCCTGGGAAGCCATCTGGCTCTGGACTCTTGTGTCTCAGGAGGTTTTTGATGACTGCTTCAATTTCCTCCCTGGTTATTGGCCTGTTCAGGTTTTCTATTTCTTCCTGCTCCAGTTTTGGTAGTTTGTGGCTTTCCAGGAATGGGTCCATTTCTTCTAAATTGCCTAATTTATTGGCGGATAGCTGTTCATAATATGTTTTTAAAATCATTTGTATTTCCTTGGTGTTGGTAGTGATCTCTCCTTTCTCATTCATGATTTTATTAATTTGAGTCTTCTCTCTCTTCTTTTTAATAAGGTTGGCTAATGGTTTATCTATCTTATTAATTCTTTCAAAGAACCAACTCCTGGTTCTGTTGATCTGTTCCACAGTTCTTCTGGTCTCGATTTTGTTGAGTTCTGCTTGAATTTTCATTAACTCTCTTCTTCTGCTGGGCATAGGGTCCATCTGCTGTTTTTTTCTCCAGCTTCTTTATGTGTAAGGTTAGCTTTTGTATTTGAGTTCTTTCCAATTTTTCAATGGATGCTTGTATTGCGATGTATTTCCCCCTCAGGACTGCTTTTGCTGTATCCCAAAGATTTTGAATTGTTGTATCTTCATTCTCATTAGTTTCCATGAATCTTTTTAATTCTTCCTTAATTTCCTGGTTGACCCTTTCATCTTTTAGCAGGATGGTCCTTAACCTCCACGTGTTTGTGGTCCTTCCAAACTTCTTGTTGTGATTTAGTTCTAATTTCAAGGCATTATGGTCTGAGAATATGCAGGGGATGATCCCGATCTTTTGGTATCAGTTCAGACCCGATTTGTGACCCAGTACGTGTTCTATTCTAGAGAAAGTTCCATGTGCACTTGAGAAGAATGTGTATTCAGTTAAGTTTGGATGTAAAGTTCTGTAGATATCTGTGAAATCCATCTGGTCCAGTGTATCATTTACAGCTCTTGTTTCTTTGGAGATGTTGTGCTTAGAAGACCTATGGAGGGTAGAAAGAGCTAGATTGAAGTCACCAAGTATAAGTGTATTATTATCTAAGTATTTCTTCACTTGGTTATTAATTGGTTTAAATATTTGGCAGCTCCCACATTCAGGGCATATATATTGAGGATTGTTAAGTCCTCTTGTTGGACAGATCCTTTAAGTATGAGATAGTGTCCTCTTCATCTCTCACTACAGTCTTCGGGGTAAATTTTAGTTTATCTGATATAAGGATGGGTACCCCTGCTTTCTTTTGAGGACCATTTGAATGGTAAATGGTTCTCTAACCTTTTATTTTCAGGCTGTAGGTGTCCTTCTGTCTAAGATGAGTCTCTTGTAGACAGCAAATAGATGGGTCCTGTTTTTTTATCCAGTCTGAAACCCTGCGCCTTTTGATGGGGTCATTAAGCCCGTTCACGTTCAGAGTTACTATTGACAGATCTGAGTTTAGTGTCATCATGATATCTATTCAGTCCTTGATTTTGTGGATTGTTCCACTGAACTTCTTCTTAAAGAGGAATTTTAAGAGTCCCCCTTAAAATTTCTTGCAGAGCTGGTTTGCAGTTTGGTTTGGAGGTCACATATTCTTTCAGTTCCTGCCTGTCTTGGAAGCTCTTTATCTCTCCTTCCATTTTGAATGAGAGCCTTTCTAGATAAAGTATCCTTGGTTGCATGTTCTTCTCATTTAGGACCCTGAATATATCCTGCCAGCCTTCTCTGGCCTGCCAGGTCTCTGTGGAGAGGTCTGCTGTTACCCTAATATTCCTCCCCATAAAAGTCAGGGATTTCTTGTCTCTTGCTGCTTTAAGGATCTTCTCTTTATCTTTGGAATTTGCAAGCTTCACTATTAAATATCGAGGTGTTGAACAGTTTTTATTGATTTTAGGGGGGGATCTCTCTATTTCCTGGATCTGAATGTCTGTTTCCCTTCCCAGATTAGGAATGTTTTCAGCTATGATTTGTTCAAATACATATTCTGGTCCTCTGGTCTTTCGGCGCCCTCGGGAACCCCAATTAAATGTATGTTTTTCTTCCTCAGGCTGTCATTTATTTCCCTTAATCTGTCTTCATGATCTTTTAATTGTCTGTCTCTTTTTTCCTCAATTTCCCTCTTTGCCATCAACTCTTCTTCTATGTCACTCCCTCGTTCTTCCACCTCGTTAACCCTCATCGTTAGGACTTCTAGTTTGGATTGCATCTCATTCAATTGATTTTTAATTTCTGCCTGATTGGATCTAAATTCTGCAGTCATGAAGTCTCTTGAGACCTTTATGCTTTTTTCTAGAGCCACCAGTAGCTGTATAATAGTGCTTCTGAATTGGCTTTCTGACTTTGAATTGTAATCCAGATTTTGTAACTCTGTGGGAAAGAGGACTGTTTCTGATTCTTTCTTTTGAGGTGAGGTTTTCCTTCTAGTCATTTTGTTCAGTGCAGAGTGGCCAAAAACAAGTTTTATTCGGAAAAGGAGAAAAAGAGAGATAGAGAAGGAAAGAAAAGAGAAAAAGAAAAAAGAAAAAAGGAAAAAAGAGAAGAAAAAGAGAAAGAAAAAGAAAGAAAGGTGAAAAAAAGGGGCGGGGGAAAGCAATCAGAAATCAAAAAGAAAAACAAAAAAAAAAACAAAAAAACAAAACAAAAAAAAACCCACAGGGGAGTATCTTCTGATTCTGTATACTTTAAGTCCCTTGACTACCCCCCGGAACTTGTCCGTCTATTTGGTCTTTTGGGGGAGGGGCCTGCTGTGCTGATTTTCAGGTCTTAGCACTTGGGGGAGCTGCTCTGCCCCTGCCTGGTGCAGGGCTCAGTGGGGGTTGTTCACCCCGTGAGGCCCCAGGAGGAACAACCCCAGTGGCCGGGGCAGCTCTGGGACCCTGGAGTCAGCCCCCGCAGTAGCTCCGGGGCTCTCCATCTGCAGGGCCTGGAGGCTCCGGGGCGGGGCCGCTGATCTGCTCAGCTCCGGGCAGGAGCGTCCTCGCTGTCCTGGGCCCTCCCGGCCTCTGCCTGTCCCGGGGGAGGCCGGATCCTGGGCTGTGTCCCGGCGCCCTGTGCCCCGGGGCCTGCGCTGTTGGATTCGCGCTCCCGCCCCGCAGCCCCCTCCGCGGAGCCGCCGCCCGAGCCCCTCCGAGCTGCTCCGGGTCCCGCCGAGCGCTGCAGCCCTTAGGGAGCTCGGCGCACTCTCCTGGGCGCAGGTGCCTGTTAGTGTCCCAGGGAGCCCGAGGGCATCCCCGCCCTCCTGGGTCCTGCTCTAACTCCCTGCGGGCCCCTTTCCCCCCGGGAAGGTTGGTGCAGCTCCTGCTCCTCCGGGACGGGGCTCTCCTGTCCTGGGGACACTCGCCCCGGCCTCAGCCCGGCTCCTCGCGGGCCCCTCCCCCTTGGAGGCCTTTTGTGTCTTTATTTCTTTTCCCCCGTCTTCCTACCTTGATAGAAGCACGAACTCTTCTCACTGTAGCGTTCCAGCTGGGCTCTCTTTAAATCTCAGGCCGAATTCGTAGGTTTTCAGGATGATTTGAAGGTTATCGAGGTAATTTGGTGGGGACAGGTGATTTGGGGACCCTACTCTTCTGCCATCCTGCCCCTCCTCCCCGTATTCATACTTTAATACTAAACTAAGTCTCAAGTTGCTGACCTTTCCTGACACTTTCTAATATTTTAAGAGAATATTAAGAGAATCTGTCTTCCAAGTCAATACTTGCAGGCCTACATTTTGAGGCAAGGTCATCATTCCAGGGGATTACTAGAAGGCAACGTTATTGAAAATTATGTGGCTTATAGAAGCCACACTGGGATTTTTTTTTTAACTTTCAGATTTGCTAATGGGAATATCTACCTTAAATATGTACAGGACAGATACTTTAAAAAAAATTATTTCCTTATTTGAGAAGTGGGTGAGGGCAGAAGGACAGGGAGAGAGAATATCAAGCAAACTCCACACTGAGCACAGAGCCCATCATGGGGCTCAATCTCAAAACCCTGAGATCATGACTTGAGCTGAAACCAAGAGTTGGCTGCTTAACCGACTAAGCCACCAGGCACCCCAGGACAGATACTTTTCATTCCTACTTATGATGGAGACTTTTAGGGCCGAGAGTGTACATCCAAGTTTTAAAAAGGTTAATGTTCTATTTTGTCTGGGAAAAAAATGTATTAGTTCTGCACCCATATAAACACCTGCATGTATTTTCAATGCTGATAAAGGAAAATCAGGATTTTCTAGTTTTTTACCAACATCTCATGATAAAAATTGTGAAACATACAGATAAGTTGAAAGAATTATATAGTGGACACCCATATCCCTACTATAATTGTTAACATTTTGCTCTGTTTGCTTTGTCACATTACCCCTTCTTCCATCTGGTCATCCATTGATCCATCTTACTTTCCATGAATCTCAGAGTGAGTTGCAAACAGTACACTTCAGATCCTTTCCTTTGTTAATGCAGAATGTTAAGACTTCCAAGTGATAGCTTAGCAATTCAAGCATATGTGCTCCCTTCCATCAATAACATGTAATATCTACACTCTAATCTTAAACTGCATGTGGTTTGTTTTCTGTCAAAAGCATGGTTAAACTAATATTTGGGCAGACACACCTATTTCTCTGGTGTCTCACAAAATTCTGTCAGGTCACGTCACCAGAATGCAAAACATTTTTAATAGTGATAGCTTACATATTGGAGAAATTCTGTGAGAAAAGTGATTTGATACTATGCTATTACTGCTTACATGAAGTTACTATGAAAATTTTGCTGGATAGCATATGGGTTTTTTTTTTCCAGCTTACATAGATCTATGGATAATGACAATTTCCTTAATACGACTTACTATCCTTAAAGTATAAGTCAAATGATAATGCCTGGTTTGAATGAATGAGCAATGAATGTTTAGAGACCTAGTCCTTGAAATTACTGAATTGCTCAGTGGAGGAGAGACAACAAGACCCAGAAATAAAAGGTGGGGGAGGGTTGGAAAGTTGATGAATCAAACGCTTGAATATTATTTACCTCAGTGAAATTAACAACCAGATGCACCAAGCCTGGAAATCGTTAAAAATTAGGACCTCTTGGGAGCTGGACTGAACAGGAGAAGGTTGTGGAAACTGGTGATTTCCACCAGAACAATAAAAAGATAATGATAATAACAGGATTCTTGTGCTTATATGTGCCAAGAACTCTTTTAAGTTCTTCACTTTTATACTACAGTTTTATATTTACTTGATTTTCTTTTAATCTTTATAAAAGTTCTATGAGGTAGATGTTGTTACCATCATTTTGCAGATGTGAAAACTGAGTCTCAAAGGAAGACTTGATTTTTTTAAATTGATAAGTGTGTTCTGAAGTTCATGTTCCTCACGTGTCATCTTGATAACACCTGTGAAAGATAAAGATATCCATGAGATATTAGATATTTTTAGCCTTTTGTAGCAGGAAAACTTTCTCATTTTAAAAAATCTTGTAAGCTTTTTTTTTTAATCAGATAATAAAACCCATGTAAGACCTTGTGTAAAGCCCTCTTCTCTGTTTTGTTTTAGAAGCTCAGACATCAGTATATTGCTCAAATACTGTAATTATTCCACTCTTGTTTTGGTTTCTGATCTCACTTTTATCTTTACCCTCTGTGCACATAGTCAAAATATCCAAAGTAAATAAGCAAGTACACAGACAAATGTGACAATAAATTATTCCTTTAGTTACTCATTTGCTTCTATTCTGATGATTTTATTTAAAATTCTACACCTTTCATAATTTTTGGCATTGTTATGACTTCTTTAAGAATGCTCCCTGAGGATTCAAAATAGTCATCAAGCCATTCACTAATAAAAATTCATGTAGCGTTGAAAATGCAACATGAAAATCATTACTCAGGGTACATTAAAATTGATACATCATTTGTTTTTCACTAATGAGAGATTTGCAATACTGGTGGATTCTGGGTAGAAAATCTGATACCGAGTCAGCACCTGCCTCTCTGAAGATGTAAAGAGATCATGGGTCTTACATTCTTTCTCTGGAATAGTGCCTCCTTGTGCAGATTACCCTGTATCATATTCTGACCCTATCCTTTTTGATCATTCCCCCTTCTTGAATGAATTTGTTCCTCAGCATCTAATGGACTTCTATACCCCCAAAAGGATTATTAAGATGTGATTCTGGTCACATAGCACTAGACCTCTGAACAAAAGCTGTCATGAAAGAGCACTGGGAACCTTCCAAGTGGGATCCACAGACATAACGATGACTTTTTATCTCGGGTGTCAGGTAACTCTCATTTCAAAAGGGATCCATGTGTTAAAATAGACTTAAAAAACATCTTTTTAAGTAGTATATCCTGCCTTAAAATGTATGTATCCTCCTCTTCTCTCCTAGGATTGATGGGTTTTTCAGTCTCTGGAACCAAGGTGAGCTAAGAAAATGCCTGTATTCAAGCTAAAACAAAACAAACAAACAAACAAAAACCTGCCAAAGAACATATAGTTGCAGCCTGAATCTATCTCAAAATAATCAAAGGAGAAACTCCCCTGTTATTGCTACAATTCCAGCTCCCGGCGGAGTTGAAATGTAAGATGTGAGCAACTGTGCCTGATTTCATGGGGTGTTTGTATCTCAGCTAGAAATATCATGCTGCTGTTCCTAACATAATAAAAAGAGGATCTTAGGATTGGAAATATAAAAGCAAGCAAACAAAAAAGAGTTTGAGATGATGTTACTATTAAAGCAATCAATGAATGGATGTATCAGATGGTATTAAGTGTTAAAATAGACAAGAGACAACATCTGAATTATATTTAAAAGGCAAAAAAGACTTGACTTGGCTATGGTGTAGAGAAGATATGGAGTGTTGTAGAACAAAAGCAGAGCGATCAATGAGGTAGTTATTACAACTGACCAGATGTCAGATTGTAGTGGGGTAGATTATGGTGGAGGAAGTGAAATCGGAGAGAAGTATGTACCTGTAGTGCATACTGTGGACCTAAATAAAGCCCTAAAAGATGAACCAATAGTTTATATGGGTGATGGAATTATGGATTGGGAAAGGTTGGAATTAGGGATGACCTTTAGGTTTTTGGGTCGAGCAACCAGATGATGGTGGTAACAGTCACTGAGTTGGTAAACTTGAGATTGGAAAAAGTTTGGGGTTACACATAGGAGCTTTCATTTTAGATACAATAAATATACTATTGATTCCCAAGTGGCATATGAAAAAGAACTTGGGAAGCAAAAAGAAAAAGAGCTATTCCAATCTAAAAGACAAGAAATAGGTAATACACATGTAGAAGCATGCATAAGATAGAACAAGAAAATGCATGAATTAGGTTTCCCCTTACATGTCTAACAGTAACTCCTGTGTTTTAAGTTAAACCCAAAGTCCTGATTAAGTTTGCAAGCATCAGATAGTGATCACTCCTTGGGAAATTTGATGCTTTAGTTTATCAGTTTGAAGAAGAAAACATTTTATTGAAGTAGACTTTCAAAACATAAATAATTTTATTTGTCCACAAAAGAATGAAAGAAATTTCTGAATTTCTCGATGTAAAGGATACAAATTACAATTACTATTGACTTGTATTTTTCTCCACCTTTATTAACATTGTTCATTATAAAGGCAAAATATTTGTAGAATGAATGACCATTTTCATATCTTGTGCATTCAAATAGGCTGTTAGCTCCTGACAAGATGTATTATACTTCTTGGAATCCATCTAGTAATTAGGAACATAGCATAATAAAAAAGAATTAGGTTTTGGATTATAGAAGATATGGATGTGAATATCAGTGTTACTGCTTATCCTTTGTTTTACTTTGAGAAAGGTACTTAGCCTTGATAAATTTATATTTTTTTCATCTGTAAACTATACTAATAATACCTGTTCTCACATGTTTGCTGTGGAGATTAAATAAGAAACATTTAGCAAAAGCCTAACACAGTTCTTGGCATATATTGAAGTACTCAGTCAATGTTGATTTCCTTTCCCTAAGCATGGTTTTATGGGCAGACTCAATAAATATTTGTCAAATGAATGAATGACATTATCTTTAGAATATCATTACCATTAATACCTAATGGGCCTTGCATTTTGGGTCAAAAGGACGCTCTTCCAACCCTTTCATATTTGGTGTTAATAGCCATATAGTGTCACAGATCACAAAACCATACTTAATGTTTGTTGCTATTATCAATCAGGACAGCTGAACACAGCCCACAGAATATAATTGAGTCAGATTAATTTTAATAACTGAAAGTGAACATTAGCATTCGTGGGAATGGGAATAAAATTGTCCCCATCACAAGTTAAATTACTGCTGCTGTTCATAAATTTTAAAACAGCTGACTCTGAATTTCCACCTGCATCTTTTAAAATGATCTTTCTTTCTTCCCATTACTTTTTTAATAGACACTTAGGCAGAATTCATTTCAGTTGTACTTGGAGTAAAACTAGATAGTAGCTGGGGGAAAAAAGAACCACCCTGTTTCTTATTGAACTACTTATACCAATATTACTTATACCTTAAGTGAGAAATTAGGGAGTGCTAAAAATCATTTTCCTCAAATTTTGTTTTGTCTTTGTATTTTGAATGATTATTCTTTTCTTAAAATACCGATTTATAGGAACCCTGACTACTAAGTATTCTGTCATAATGCATGTACATTATTAAACTCTAGGTTCTGGGCAGAAATTTAGTAACTACTTATTAATAAACAAATAACTAGATTTTCTAAGTTTTTTCTAGCTTCCAGAGAAGTCCTTCTGCTCTAACTTCTAATCAGCCAAAGGCATTAAACTCTTCTGCTAACATTCATTATCTGTAGAGGTCTCTAGATTCTTCTTTACCATTGAGTTTAGGAAACTGGAGTTTATATTTTAAAACCTCCTCCTCCAAAAAAATCACATGTACTTGAGCCATGTATACCAGGGGGGAAAAGGCTACTCAGTTCTACCAAGGATCAGAGTCACAGCACTAGGTTCTGAGTATTAAAAAATCACTTCAGCCTTTCTCTCCAGATTGGTGTAAAATAGCCAGCTTCATTGGAGAAGGTCAACATATCAAGGATGCATTCCTAAGAATAAGTGAAAAAATAATCTAAAAAATGCAGGCTCAATCATTTGCAACAACATGGATGGATCTAGAGGGTATAACGCTGAGAGAAATAATTTAATCAGAGAAATATAAATACCATATTTCACTCATTTCTTAAATGTGGAATTTAAGAAACAAAACAAATAACAAAGAGAAAAAGAGACAAATCAAAAATAGACACTTAACTCTAAAGAACAAACTGAAGGCTACCAGAGGGGACACAGGTGAGGGGGAGGGATGGGTGAAATAGATGAAGGGGATTAAGGTACATGTATCATGATGAGCACTAAGTCATGTAGACAATTATTGAATCACTACACTGCACACCTGAAACTCATATAGCACTGTATATTAACTATACTGGAATTCTAAAAAATGTGGAAATACAAAGTCATTAAAAAAAAGGTAGGCTAAATTAAAAATATGTAAAGTGTAGGAAAACACTCTTAGGAAGGATGGCTTTACTACACACAAGAATTTTACATGGTTCATTTGAGATATAGAAAGTAAAACTGGTCAGATGCTAGGGACTGTGCATACCAACAGGTTAGCTAAGGCTATATAAGACTTACCTCTTTCTAGGAGGGGTGATAAATAATGAGGAGAGCAGTAAAGAAACTGTCTACTTCTTGAAACTTGGCCCTAGATCATCTAAGATGAGAATTTGTTTTCATTTGTTTTATAATGACACAGGAAATTATAATTAAAGAGTTGATCCTGCTTCTGTTCTGAAACTTAGGCAAGTACATTCATTCATCAAAGAGAGAGAGAGAGAGGGCTTATTTAATGTGTTTTTAACATATTAATAGGCAAAAGAGGTAAGTCTATATTTACCTTAGCACATGTCAGAATTGGGGGAAAATACCTCTCATTATCCTTTATTTATAATACAAGTCATAGAAAAATAGATACTTTTTTAGCTTAAAGGAAAACAAATATACATGTGATCAAAAGTAATAAAAATTAAATTTAAAAAATCTATATGCAGTCAATACCATCCTTATGGAAGGATAAGTAGACTGTTTCTTTATAGTTAGAAGCATGGGCCCTGGAACTAGGCTGTCCTGAATTAAATCCAGTTCTGCCGTTCATTAGCTGTGTGATCTTGGACAAGACTCTTCACCTTTTTATATTGATTTCCTCTCCTGGGAATAGTAATTTAACTATCTCACAAGGTCGTTGCAGAGATTAACTGAGTAATCCACATAAAGCATGTAGAACAACACCTGTCATATTTATTAACTACTATATGTTAGCCATTTTCTTTTTTTTAAATGGTTTATTTATTTATTCATGATATATATATATATATATATATATATATATATATATATATATAGAGAGAGAGAGAGAGAGAGAGAGAGAGAGAGGCAGAGACATAGGCAGAGGGAGAAGCAGGCTCCCTGTGAAGAGCCCAATGCAGGACTCATCCGGACCCTGGGATCAAGCCCTGAGCCAAAGGCAGAAGCTCAACCACTGAGCCATCCAGGCATTCCTATGTTAGCCATTTTCATTCTTGAAATTAAAACATGAATACCTATCAGTAACAGTAATATTTGGTGTATATTAAAAATACCGGACATTGCAATAACATTAGAAAATAAAAACACAAATTCTCAGTAAGTTTGAAAAAGCGAAATTACCATTGGACTCAGGTTATATTATTGTTCATCTGTGGAGATAAAAAAGAAGAATCAACTGAAAATCACTGTAAAAATGAAAAGTTTAAACAACAGATGAGACAAATAGCAAGATGATATATTTAAGTCTAATCAAATGTAAATGGCTTTAACATTCGGATTAATGGAAAAGATTGTAAGACTGGATAAAAAGGTCAAGATCAAACTATTTGCAGTCTATAGGATCACCTGTTTTCAATAAATGACACAGATTGAAAGAAGATTAATAGATGCAAAAAAAAAAAAAAAAAGAAAAGAAAAGAAAGCATTCCAGGGACACCTGGGTGGCTCAGTGGTTGAGCTTCTGCCTTTGCCTTGGGCTAAGATTCCAGGATCCTGGGATGGAGTCCCACATTAGGCTCCCTACGGGGAGCCTGCTTCTCCCTATGCCTGTGTCTCTGCGAATCTGTGTCTCTCATGAGTAAATAAATAAAATATTAAAAAAAAAAAAAAGCATTCCATGATGATACTAAAAAATAAAAGCCGGAGTGGCTATATTAGTATCAAAGTAGATTTTAGACAAAGGGATAGTACCTGAAATAAAAAGCATCATTTCATGATGGGAAAGTGACCAATTAATTAAGAGGATATAACAATCTTAAATATGTATGCACCTAAGAACAGAATTTTAAAGTGCATAAAGTAAAAATTAGTAGAAGCGAAAAGAGAAACTTAAAATTAGCAAGTACGGTTGGAGATTGCAACATTCCTCTTTCTTTCAGTATTTTTTTTTTAAAGATTTTATTTATTTATGAGAGACACACACAGAGAGAGGCAGAGACACAGGCAGAAAGAGAAGCAGGCTCCATTCAGGGAGCCCGATGTGGGACCTGATCCCACAGCTCCAGGAACATGCCCTGAGCCAAAGGCAGGTGCTCAGCCTCTGAACCACCCAAGCTGCCTCTTTCAGTAAGTAATAAAAAAAAAATAGGCAGAACACTAATAAGAATATAGATGGTTTAAATAACTCAAGTTAAAATAAAAATTAGTAAAAGGAACAATATCTGCCAAAATTCCAAATATCTGAAAATTTGAACAAGTCACTTCTAAATAGCTCAAAGGACAACATGTGTACACACAACACAAATAAAATTAAAAATTATTTTGAACTGATTGAAACTGATTCTGTTCCTGGACATTGGCGTTCCTGGCTTCAGGCCCTCAGACCTGGGTTGGGACAATTGTACTGGTTTTCCTGGGCCTCCAATTTAAAGTTGGCCAATAATATAACTTCTTAGTCTCTATAATCACATGAACCAATCACTAATAATAAACTTCTTTCTATCTCTTTCTCACTCTCTCTGTCTCTCCCTCTCTATATATCCTATTGGTTTTAATTATCTGGAGAAGCTTGACTAAAATGACCTCCATTTATTAAATTGGCAAAGGTCAAGAAGTTTGATACATTCATTGTTATCAAGATTATAGAAAAATTGGTACTCTCATACATTTCTAATGGGCCTATATATTAATACCTTTAGGAAATCAGCATGTGAATGTGTTCCCAAATGTAAAATTACATATTTTCAATTCCCAGAATTCCTCTTCTAGAAATTTGTCTTCATTAAGAAAGGGCATAAACTTAACAGGTATAACAATATTGATCATAGCGTTACATTTTTAAAACGATTTATTTATTTATTTATTTATTTATTTATTTATTTACTTACTTACTTATTTATTTGATAGAGGAAGGGAGAGGGGCAGAGAGAGAATGAGAGAGAGAGAGAATCTCAAGCAGACTCCTACTGAGCATGGAGCCTGATGCGGGGCTTGATCTCATGACCCTGAGATCATGATCTGATCTGAAATCACAAGTGGGTTGCTTCACTGACTTAGCCACCCAAGTGCCCTTGACATTTCTTTTAATAGAAAGTAGCATTAAGTATTTTTAAAAATAAATTCTGATTTACTTATGATAGGGAGACTGTAATAACAATAATGTCATTTGAATAATAGGAATAAAAAGCATTATTATGGCATTTACTGTCAGTCATTTCCCCATTGAAATGATTATGTAGCTCTCTGCTTATTGACATAGAAATATATTTATATCCATTTTATATTCAAAGCAGGAAAGCCTACAAAACTGTATAGTATGAGCCAATTTTTCTAAGTAGGTAGGCATTCTACTTACTTGAATATAGTATGGTATATTCATAGAATAATTCCTGAGGGCTTATTAGGGTGAGTATGAGTCTTGATTCACCTGGCATGGTCTAAGAGTAGTTATTAATACATCCTGCATTCTAAGAAGGTCCTAGTTTGCTTACACATAATATAGCCATGCTAGTTTTGTGTGATTTTTTTCACTTTCTTAATTATTTACATCTATATTCAATTAAGTCTTGAAATGAGCATATAGCTTATAAATCAGGCATAGGAGAAACAATAATGACCCTATTTAAATGTGGAGGAGCCCCCCAAATAAGAGTAAACCCATTTCTAAAAGGTGTTTTGTAAAGAAAACTGCTTTTCTGTGAAAGGTGTAAAAGAATCAGTTCCCATCGATAGAAAGTAAGATGATAAAAATCTCTAAAAGTTGAAGAGGATTTGCAAAGAGCAGTTGCATATTCAATAGGCAATAAATGTTCTAAGAGGAGGAAGAGAATGGAGAGGTATGAGACATGGAGAAAGTCTCTAATGTGATTCTTTCTTGGTTAAAGGACATCATGGGAGGTTACTACTGTGTTGGTGACAATGTGTGCTTTCCCCTACCCCCCCACTATCTGGATTTATCATGAAAGAGAGGTTTACAGAGAATTGGAACAAAAATCTCTTACTAGTATGATGGGAATGGTGGCAGGATCAGGGGTTCCGAATTGGCGTGGAAGGCTTCAATTAATTAAGACCTAGCTTGAAGAGTTAGCATTGCCTCATGATGCAACAGAGAGGCCTGGACTGAGGAGAGGGATTGTTCTTACTCCTTGGAATTGAAGTTTGAATCAGCATCACTCGGAAGATTTCTGACCTTAAGAAAAGACTCATGATAACGTTAAACCAAATCCTTAGAGAATGCCAGACTTATTTTAGCAGGAGCTGATATTGTTGAAATTTGGATTATTAAGTACACCAGCACATGCTCAAATTGACCCCCCAAATGTCAGCTGGGATAAATCTGTAACACCTAAGTAAGTTTATCTAGCCCCCTGTCACCCTATTGCCAACATTCTATGATTTGTGGAGAGTCCAAAGCTCACCCCATGAAGGCTGCAAATTCCCAGGGGAATTCTCTTATCAAGTTCACCCTTGATCTGAGTTCTGCTTCTGTTCACTGTCCTATGCATGTGCCATTCCTCACAGAAGTCTGTAAATAGAATTTAGTCCTTTTCATTATTACACACACACACACACACACACACACACACTGCTCACCCACCTCTTATTGAAGAAATTTGTGGGTGCAGCTGACTTTACGGAAAATCTGGGACTAAGGAGAAGTTTACAACCATGCAAACATTCTTCATTGATTATTAGACCTTCTGCATTTTCAAGTGTCTTAGCCGTTGCTGCAGATCCCGCGTTTGCTTTTTGCATCTGCGCAGCTCACCTCTACCTGTCTTTCTCTCTTTGCATCTTTTATCCTCTGTTTCTTTTTTCTCAGACATAAAAACAAATGTTTCCTGTGCTCTTCTATGGAGAAAGTTAGCTTTCACACAGGCTTAGTTTTGGGCTCCTTTTATGGATTTAAGCCTTAAAATTACTCTGGTCTAATTAAATTCGTAGACAATATGTCTTCTTCTCCATTACCCGTCTGCATGAGGTGAAGATTTTGTTTTACAGTTTTAATTGTATTTCTCAATTTGCTACCAATTCACAGAAGTTTTACATTTTTTTTATGGTGGGCAGTTAAATAATTCATACTTCATTTTAATAAATAGCCCATTATAATAGTCATTCATTGAAAAGAGAAGAATGTTTTCATCTTATCTCCAGGAGTCAGTCATGTTTGGAGTAAATTGAAGCATTTTTATTATATTTAAAAAACTCAAAGCAATATTCTTTATCTGGTAATAAAGATAAAATAGTAGTAACAACTATAAATCTCCAGAAACATATAGAGCCAAGTTGCAGGCATTGGAGAAAGTTTGGGTAAGTAATGTAAGTAACTAACATGTGTTGAATCCCAGAAAACTGGCTAGAGTTCCTTACAATATTATGCTTGTCTTTTTATTTATGCATTAGTTGAATTTATGAAAAGTAGAAGAAGAAAAGGAGAAGGAAGCTAGGAAAATACTCAAATCTAAACATATATTCTCACAAGAAATAAAAATATTAAGTAGAATCAGTGGCATACTAGATTGGTAAAATGTGAGGTCAAAGTTTCCATTTTTGCTTTTTTTTTTAACCACATTTACTTATTGAAGTGACAAATACACAGATTTGGGGAGAAGTAAGTGCATAGAAATAGGTATTCCCCAAAACAGTCCAACAAAAGTTTGAGATGGTGATCAATTCAGATGCAGGATTAAACTATTGGCTCTTTTGTTCTCCATTTTTTTCTGTCATAGAAATTCCAGCATAGAAGTCCTTTCCATGTTCGGTTGCTCTAGATTTCACACATCGCTGGCAGCTCTGTCAAATATCACTGTGCCTGGGCTTTTTTTCTATGTCAACAATGATCATTTCACTTTTTCCAGTGGTTCTTCATCTGAAGGCTTTGTCATAGCATTAACTGAGGTTTTTCTAGACAAGAATTTATTTAAAAGTAAAATAGTAGTAACAACTATAAATCTCCAGAAACACAAGAATTCAGAATGTGCGGTGATTTGAATGGCATAAACCAGCTGAGAAGAGAATGCTTTCTATTAATGGCCACATGTTCCTACTCAAAATGGTGCTTCTTGGGTCTCCTTCACTATCAATGGAACCTTGCCACCAGTTTACTACCTCCAAAACTTTGGGATGCATTTTTTCCCTCATATCAGTATGTATACATTTTAACTTATTTGTCACTGTAGTCCCAAAATACATAAATTGATTACAAGTATGTTAGTTCTCCCCAAACTGGAAGGTGGGTGTATTCTTTCCACTGAGCTTCAGAAGTAGAGGCTGTCTTCACAACAAATTCTTTGATTTTTTTCCCCAAAAGTATAATTTCTGAGACTTTAATTATTATTTGCCTATGTTTCTCCAATGCTTGTTACGAATGGAGATTCCAAATAGTGCATCTGGATGGAGCTAATGCTACATGTGTGTATTCATCTCATCATGATAGCATGCCTTGCAAGTTTCCTGTTTTGCTAACTCACATTTGCAGACAATTAGATCTGTTAGGAATGGAGAACAGTTGGAATACAGAACAGTCTGATTTTGTCATGTGGTTCATTTTCCTCCTTTCCAGTCATTTAGTCCATTCATCCACCTGGACATGATATGGTATTGGGCATCTTATCATATGATCTAGGTTCACTTGGTGTGGCAGGTTGGGTTCCTCAGAAGAGGACTCTGAGATTCAGATTCACGACCAAGATGCTTATTAACAAGTGTTCTGAGGATATAACAGTGGGGAGAGAAAGGGAGCAGGATTGGGCAGAAGAAAGTGATGATGCTATCCTCAGGCAGAACTCAGTAGACCACATGGTGGAGCTCTGGAGCATGGGATGGCTCTTCAAAGTTGTCTCACATTCAGTCAAGATTCAGGCCTTTCTACATACATATAGATTAGTCATTGTATAGAGACATTCCCTGGATGGAAGCCAGTTGTCCCAGGCAGCTTTTTGCACCTGCGGCAGTCTTCTAGGATGAATGGCAGCTGAGGGTCATCTTTAGACAGCACCTACAAGTGCTGGGAGGAAAATTTTTGTGTTCCTGAAGATCTGGTAGCACATCACAGTACCCATCATACATGTTAACGGTCACTCAACTTACAAGGTTCTCTAGACTAATGGATTAGAAACTTTTTTTTTAAAGAAACATTACTTTTTGTTCCAAGCAATCACCTACATAAAATCTTTCTATAGATAAGAGACAAGAACAGCTGCTTTCCCAGGATGTCCAAGAAATGATTCCTAAGATACCTCTACAGTTACTTAGACACCCAGAGTTTCTTGAGATACATTTCAAAACCTACTAGATAGTTGAAAACTTAGCTTATAATTAGAATCAGCTGAAGAACTTCTAAAAAAAAGTGAAACCACACATGTGGATTCTTGGGCTTCCTAGAGACTCTGGTTCAGTAGGTCTAGGATGAGGCATAGAATATAAATGCATAAACACACAGACACATTACCCATGTGATTCTGAAATTGTGCTCTTGGATAAGACCTTTTGTTAAAACCTTATTTTTTATTAGAATAAAAAATATGTATGGGTTTCTATTTATTATTTGAAAATGATAAAGGCTAGGGTAGATAGATTGGGAGGTGAGCAGCAGTAGGATCTCTGCTGTGCTGTAATCTTCTTCCGTTCTTTAATCTTCTTTCCTTAGCTCACTGTTGTTGAAGCTTATGGATTTGTGTTATTCCTCAAAAGTAACTTGATTACTCCCTTTCTAGGTGCTTACTTTATTGACTCATTTGTTAGGTATTAGGGAAAGGAAGTTCTGAGATGACTCAGCCTACCCTCTTTTTTTTTTTAAGATTTTATTTATTTATTTATTTATTTATTTATTTATTTATTTATTCATTCATTCATTCATTCATTCGAGACACAGAGAGAGAGGCAGAGACACAGGCAGAGGGAGAAGCAGGCTCCATGCAGGGAGCCCGACGTGGGACTCAATCCCAGGACTCCAGGATCTCACACTGAGCTGAAGGCAGACGCTCCACCACTGACTGAGACACCCAGGCGCCCCTCAGCCTACCATCTTTGCATTGACTTTCCTGGTACGTGAATCTCCAAATATATGTGGCAGACCCATCTCCAAATATATATGGCAGAACTAAATGTCTCCAAAGCGACAGTCTCCACCAGCAGTTTATGAGTGATCCTGCTACTCTACATTCCAGTTAGCGCTTGATGTTGTTTATTTATTTATGAAATAAATATTTGTTGACTACCTACTGTGTGCCAACCATCATTCTAAGTGTTTGGGATAGATCAGCAAACAAAACAAGACATGCTAGCAGATAGCTAATAATAGACAATACAGCATGATACATAATCAATTGTATTGGATGTTAGAAGGTGATGAGTACAGTGAAATAAAGGACAAGGAGAGCAAAGTAAGATCAAGAGTGGGATAGAGGGAGAAATTGAGATGGTAATTTTAAATAGAGGAGTTCAGAGCAGTCTTTCTGAGAAGGTGACACTTGAACAGATTTGAGAAGCGACAAGGGAGTTAACCACATAGTTTTCTGGGAGAAGTCTGTTCCTGCCAAAACTGGGTTCTTCAGTCAGGGCACTGTTGACATTCTAGGTTGGATAATTCTGTGTTGTGGGGGCTGTCCTATGCTTTGTAGGATGTTCAGCAGCATCCCTATCTCTTCGCAAAAGATGCTGCTAATTGTATCCTCCCCTCCGGTTCTTGCAACCAAGAATGATCCACACATTTGGCAATTTGGATCACTTGGTATTGGGGCCAAAATCACCCTGATTGAGAACTATTAGTATAAACTACAAATATAGTTTTGTCTTTCTCTATATGGGTCCTAATTGTCTCAGCTACCTATTATAAGGTCTGTCTTCCTGCTGAATTGTAAAATTCTGCTTTGTCAAACAGAAAGTTTTCATAATTTTGAGGGTCAGAGTCTATTACTCTCTTATGTTTCTAAGATATATTTATCTTTGAATAAACACTCTCTTAATTACTGTCTTGATATCTGATAGGGTGAGTTCTTTCTCCTCATTCTTATTTGAAATTAACTTAACCATTCTTTGCTATATACCCTGTTCCATATGCAATTTCAGACCAGCTTGTCACAGTCTATAAAAAACTGTGATGGGATTATGATAGGAATTCATTAAATTTATAGATTAATTTAGAGGGAATTGACACCTTTATGAAATTGATTCTTCCCATCCATGACCAAAAGTATCTCTCTCCATTTATTTAGGGCTTTTTTATGTCCTTCAATAAAGATATTATTCATTTTCTCCATATAGGGCTTGGACCTTTCCTGATAGATTTATTCCTGGCTATGTTGCTAATGGAATGGTGTCTTTAAAAACAATTATTACATTTTCTTGATTGCTGTTTCTAGTGCATTGGGTTGTAATTAATTTTTGTATCTTCAATATAACAATCTTGCTTATTATTTCTGGCAGTTTCCTGCAGATTATGCTTAATAGTCCAAGAGGACAGTCATATGTGGATAACAAAGGGAAAAAAATTTCCTTTCCAATCCTTTTACCACTAATTGCCTTTTGTTGTCTTTTTGCTTTGAATAGCAGTATGGCAGAGATTTTTCATTCTGTTCCTCATATTAAAGTGATTGATTCTAATATTTTACCTGAAGTGCAGTCTTGCACTTGGTTGATAACCTTTATCAGGTTAAGGATGATCCCTTCCATTTTCATTTCACTATGAGTTTTCTCTCTCATAAGTATTAAATTTTAAACAATATTTTTTTTGCATCTACTGAGATGATCATATGATTTTTCTCCTTTAATGAATGAATGGAGTAATTGCATTCACAGATTTTCTGAAGTTAACCATTCTTACATTCCTGGTACAAACCCTAATTCATGCTATCTGGAAAGAACAATTCCACTCTGCAATAAGAGGTTATCTGTTCCATTTCTAGAGACCTCATCTCTAGAAGAAGTTGCCTACAGAGGCAGATCCAGGTTTATAGAGACCTGAAACTATTCAGTTTGGAGTCTGTTTATAAGAATAAGCACTCAGATTTATGAACACAAATTAGCTATAATAGTGAATACCTTTTTAAAACTGAACAAAACAAATTACAAATTTTATAAAGCTGATGAATATCATAAGTATCTCCAAATTTAGAAAGGTAAGTTAACAGTTCATGAATTGCTTGACGATATACCACTGTAATACTGTTTCATTTTGTTTTTTTTTTTTTTTCTTTTTAGGTGACTTTTGGCCACATAATCTTGAAACCAATTATTTTTGGGACAGTGATTTTAATTTTTAAATATTTTCTATGTAGATTCTGGATAAAGTATTTGGTCTTTCCTTTAGCATGAACAATCAACATTAGTTTTTTAAAATATTGAGTATTCGTAAAATGTGAAAATTCCCATGCATATATCCTGCTTTGTATTTCTGCAAACTATCTGCCCACCATAAATGCCAGAATTCCAATAAGTTCTATTTTGTGTGATTTGCATAAAAGTATATCAGTATACATTTGTAAGTGTATAAGCTGCTTTATTAGTATACTCATGACAGAGGAAAATTTCTGCTTTGAATAGACATTTTATGAAACAAATCTTCTGCTTAAAATTTTACATGTGTGGGATCTGGAAGAAATTTCCAGAAACTAGCTTCTAGCTCCACAAAATTCAAACTTGGTTTCTTTTCCATTGCTCACACATGACCATTACTAAGATCTGAAGGATACCTTGAGATTGTGATAACACCTCTGGCTCTGTACTTTCACATAATTATTAGCTTCATGGTTAACCCACCATGGTAGGGACCACATATTAAAAATTCCTTAGAAAGAAAAACAACGGAAAATATAATGTATGGCATTAGTAAACTCGCATGACATCTTTCACAGTGTGTTACCCTTGCAGCCTTGTGAAGTGAGGACATACACTCAACTTTTCACAGAACATTTACTTCCACATTGCTAATTAAAATAAGATGCTCATCAATCCTGTCTCTGACAGAGAGCTTGCTCACTGAGACAAAGGCAAGGAAAATTAACTTTAAGAAAATGTTGATAATTAAGCTTTAACTTTCCTTCCCATTCTGAGAGTTTGCTTTCTTTTCCTACAGATAGAAGTGGATTTTTTCCAACTTTTTCGAAATTCACATAATTCCCACCAATATTTGATATTAGTGAAATAGTTCACTAAATAGACTTTCATGTGATGATTCTCCATTTACTTATAGATGGGTGACAAAAAACACTTCTGAAGTGTTTTTGTCTTCAAACTCTTAATTCACATTTGTTTTTATAATGAAATCTTCAGAAATTTTGAATAGATGTTCTTGAACTTGCCCATCATTGGCAAACAGTTCCAAATGCTGAAAAATCAAAACATCTGGTCCATGTTCTGCTCCCCAGAGTATGTTACAATTTCTGAGAATTTTGGGGGAAGGTGAGCAGGGGGATCATTCTAAAGAATTCAAGAGAAGATAATGTTGTCTTTCCCCACAACTTCCCTGTCTATGCATTGTCCCTCCTTCCCTTCTAGGCTGGCCCCATATGGGTACTCACAGCCTTCAGATCCTTTCTAGTCCTTCTCAATCTGACTTTAGGGAAGGCTCTCATAGACTTTTGTCCACTGATTCATTCCTGATAGTTTATTTTTCCATTAATATTTCTGCTAGGATTCGTGAAGCTTAACACACAAATGACACAGAGAATGATTACCTGAGAAAGTACTCAGAACAAGGAGATAAATGTTGGTTCCAAATGTAACCATAAGGCATTCAAAATTAAATAGTTCTGGTTTATTAAAAGGGGGATAAACAACAAAGAGACATGCTTAAACAGAGGGTAAGGAAAAATTAAAACCTGAAAAAGATATTGAGGTTACTATCGCCTTTTAATGTCAAAGGAAATTTAAAGCTGCAGCAATGAATCAGCCCCAATTCCAAAATATTCAGAGTGTCTAGGATGAATAAAGCTTTTCAAATAATACATTTTGAAATTAGAAAATTAAAACAGATACCAGATGAGGGGAATTAGTTTGCTCATTTTGATCCCAGAGACTGGAAGTTCTAGTGAAAGAGAAGCCATTTCCTTCTTTCTTAAGTGTAAGGATTTGTAAAATACCTGACATTTCTATTAATCACTCCAACCCTTTGCTCCTGGGGATAAAAATAAATGCATCTAGTGGGGGAAAACACGTTGGAACTGAAAAATTGTTGGTACGATGTACCCCAGATGTGGCTGAGCATCAGCAGGACCCAAGGAACTTGTTAAACTGCAAACACCAGGATGCAAAGCCAGTACTAGGAACTGCTGGTCTTTTACAAGTAGGTCAGAGGAAAGAGGCTGAATTAGCTGCCCTTAAGGAATGGAGACATAATATAAAATATGTCCTATAATGTGTAATATATATAATGGAGACATATATGTAATATATACATATGTAATATACATAATGGAAACTATATATATAGTATATATATAAAGTTGTGGTAATCTAATAAATAACACTCCACTAATAAACATAATCTGGCCAAAGTATCCACATAGTTATAGAGTAGATCCCTGAGTTAGTTCTGGAATCTCCAACTCTTCTTTGTTTCCCTCAGTAAAAACCACCCTCCTTTTAGCACCTGCCACTTTAAAGCCAACCTTCTTCATGGTGACAGACTCATCTAAACTGTCATAAAAGTTTATGAGGATTAAGAATACAAGTCTTGGAACTAGATCATGACCTGAATCCTAACTCTGCTGCTTATCCATCCTGTGAACTTGGACAAGTCACCTAATACCTGAACTTCTTTACTGCATCTGTCAAATGAAGGTAATGGCATCTAATTTATAGAACTTAATTTAATTTAATGATGTATGTGAAGGTGCTTTACGAAGTCCTAGACATATTTTAGTTATAAGTTGTAATTGCTTTCTGCTGGTGTTTGAAATACACATGAATCCCTTTAGTGAGCTATTCACATATGGTATTGTTAGATATGTCACTCTCCTGAAAGTTTCATTAAAAACAACCTAATTTTCTTGACCAGTTTTTCATTATTTGCTGAAGTATATCTATTTGTAATCACACCTATAAGTTCTAGAATACAATATGTACCCAGACATTATATAATAGTGGGAATATATTATTCATCTTTCCAAAGGAAATAGTTACTATTTCCTTCCTATGGGGTCTACCTCACTCTGATGTGATAATAACATTCATCAGATCCCATACCCCACTGGCTAGTAAAGAGCATCTCAACAGTGGATACCACACTTATTTTAGGGACGGGCATACTGTACAAGTTAGACCTAGAGTCCTTTCCTGTACTTTTGCAGGAGTTTGTTGAAAAAGACACCCCTTAATATTCTCCAAGATCAAGGCTGCAAGGGACATGCAAGCCTGAAATTGCTGGTTGTTCTCTTTCCCATCAAAGGAGATGAACTCCCTGAAAATCAAGGCCCTGTGGATGGGGAATATAGAAAAAGAGACAAACGAGGGATGCACACAAACACCTGGTTTCACTCATTCCTGAAGTGAATAGTGAATGTTGGGTAGCTCCATGGATGTTCCAGTTTTATAAGCTAATAAACCTTTTTAAAAAAGATTTTATTTATTTATGCATGAGAGACAGAGAGAGAGGCAGAGACATAGGCAGAGGGAGAAGCACGCTCCCTCTGGCAAGAGCTCTCTGTGGAACTCGATCCCAGGACCTTGGGATCACACCCTGTGCCAAAGGCAGATGCTCAACCACTGAGCCACCCAGACATCCCATTAACAAACCTTTTTCCCCCCAAGGTAGTTCATACTGGCTGTTTACCCTACCTCCAACCAGAAGAGTTCTGACCAGTTAAAACACATCTGTCTCTGTATCTGTGGAATCTCAGTTTGTGAATTCCACTGTAAAGCCTTCCTGAATCATTTTCTCTTTTCTATCCTGGCTGAATTAATGTTTGCACCCTCTGGGTATGCCTCCAATGTCAGTTAATTTAGCTGTCTTAAGTGTGAGTCTTCCTCATAGACTATAAACTCCCCTGGGACATGGACTGTGCTTAATTCAACTTTATAATTCAGCATCTTGCAGATTACCTAAAGTCTAGTAGGAGCTTAATGAAATCTGTTGTACAATCTAATGACTAAATGACTATAATAAGTCTGTTGCAACTCTCAAATGCAGAGACAAAATTTTATTTCTTCATTTCTACACCCTCCTATCACTAGACGCAAGGACTATTCGATCACAACATTAATTGAATGAGAATATGGGAATCTGGGAGACAGCAGAATACATCTTCCAGGATGAGAGATATTGAGCTAATATAGTTCCAGTACTTTGCTTTCTGATGATTTAACAAGCTGGAAAATCTAGAAGAATAGATTGTTTACACAATCCATTAGATTCTCTCCTTAATATCATCTCTCTTAAATAATCTTTTAGCAGACACTGGCTTGTCATCAATTTATGACTGAATCCTCTAGCAAATACCTCTCTGAAGCAAGTTTCGCCACTGGGAATGCACTGATCTGCTGCTGTGGATACCTAGAATACCACAGTCAAGTTCTCCTTGTAACTTACTAAAGTGGCTTTCTAATACCAATTAATCCCATGTGGGTTTGATTGGTGTAAGGTAGGTTTCCTAGGGCTAGGTTACTACAAGTAAGCTATTCAGGCTGGGTACCTGGGAGGTCACTGTTGAACCCCTGTCTGCAGGAGGCCTTCCCACTGGTAGTTGTCAGCCTTTTATTGCTCTCTGCTACTGTAAACTGTCTTGTCTTGATGGAGGTACACACTGAACACATCAATATTCCATCAGGACATGCATATAATTTTCCTTTAAGTGTGGCATTTGCTAAATCCTTAAGACACTCTTGATATTTTGTCTTGGACTCTTATCGCTGAAATTTAAATATAAGGTAATGGAGAAATAGAATTTAATTCTTTAAAAATCTGATTGCTTAGCAATTTTAAGACTAAATATATTGTTAAAGAAAGTTTGGGGAAACTGTAGATTGTATAGTGCCCAATGGTTATAAAAGTCCCCCCAAACTCCAGAGACGTTAGCCCTCTTATACTGGCTCTTGATTCTTGGGCTCACATATTTTATCGCTACCAAAGACATTTCTCTGGGAAAATTTTCCGACATCCTACTTAATACTGTGTGGCTTGAAAGGAAGGGTGTCATTCTTTGGTCTGAGAATCTCTTGAAGATAAAACAATGCTAACCTTTAGAATAATTACTGAGCAATTGCTCCCAGTGGGTGTAAATTATAGTTTGTTTTGCAAACTTTGGCTTGAGTTTCTTCAGAAGGATCTTCAGGGCAGCAGGGACTCTAATAAGGATTTAGGTGAGAAGGGGGAGATTTGGTTCACCAGATCAGAGGCAAAAAGGCAAACATTAGCATTTTCTGAACATGTCCTATGAGGCCAGCATATCAAATACGCTCTGTCTGCAAAATTCACTTACAAATACGGGATGCCAGTAAGCACAGCAATTAGGAGATCATGACTGGTGGGATCAAGTTACAATTCTGTCCTTTACTAACTGAATAACCTTAGGCAAATGACTTGACCATCCAGAACTTCCATTTCCTTACCCATAAAATAGTATAGTAATAATCCCTCAATTCATATTTTTTTGAAAATGAGAATTAAATAAGATAATGCCTGCAGTCGTTTCCTTCAAAACCTGTTTGTATGTAATGGTCTTTATTATTATAAAGTTGTCATTATTATTTCATTCAACCAGATAAGCAAACTGATTCTCAAGTAAGATGCCCAAGGCCATTTATACTGGCTGGCTGACCTTCTCCCTGACAACCCTAGTTTTTTGTGTTTGGAGGGAGAGGTGACCAGGTGCCCGGGTGGGTGTGCATTTCAGGGGTGGAGAGATAGGGGGAGGATTTTTGCGGAGCCTTGCACAACGGGACGAGGACAGCAGGGCTCCCTGTTCTTTAAGTCTTATTGCAGCTGCTCAGCCTACCGTTATTTTTTATAGGCTATTTTGGAGCCTTTGCCATTTTTAGGCTTGCTTACCACATGTTTTAGTTTTTTGGGTGTCAGAAAAGGCTTTGAAAAGCTATACGGTACCGCAGCAACCTTGGCCATTCATCAGCTCTCAACATCCAAAGTGCTGCCAGTATTGTTGAGCAACATTGAAGGAAGGGAATTCACCCCTTGGGACTTGCTTTTGATTGCTATTAGATTTTTAGACATAGCGATTGCTCTCCTAAGAAAAATCTACACCACCTGGGCTGCCCTGAAGTTTTTCATTATAGTGCCCAAGCTGTTCATTGAGATACAGTGAGAGTCTAAGCAGTGTCATCTATCCCAGTCTTGTTTGACTTGGAAGTAAGACCCGGTGTCTGAAATCCCTGTCTCTTGCCATGCCAAAACTGTACCCATCAATCTTTCTTCTCATCAGTTCTAGCAGAGATGACAGAGATGGACATTTTCCTTCTTGCTTCTCAAGTGAAGTCAACTGAACTTACTTTTAGATGCGCCACCTTGCTCATGCTACACAGCTAGAGCAAGAGCCTTAGCTGTTCTAGGATGAATGCAAGTGCTGCATGGGGCTTGTTTCAGAAGGACAATTTCCTGTTTTCTCCTGGTCCTTAGAAAAAAAGGTGAACTGAAGCTTCTATCACTGAAATGTTTTTCAGAGCCCACTTTATTCATTTGCCACAAGAGAATCTCAATATGCTATAAAACAAGTACAAGTGTTTGATGTTTTGGCTTCAGATCCAAACTGAAGCTGTGGTAGGAAAGAACCGTTATCTGGTTCCTAAGGTTTTGATAATTATTTTCTTATACATTATAGTCATTTGTTAGCTGCACAACCTTTAGGACAGATGTTACTGGTAAAACTAGGTCTGAGTATTTGTCTCTATTTTATTTTTCTCACCATGGCTAGACAACTTCAAGGTCATTGGACAAGTAGTCAATATTGTCAAGGAACTACAGTGATAAAAACAGGGTAGATATTCTGTCTCAAGGAAACTGCTTTGAGACAAAATCTTAAAAAACTGCAGGAGAGGCTTGTCTTAAATATGCAAGGTAGAGCTTTATTGGAGAATGCCCTATAAGGCCAGAGAGAGAGAACTAAATTCTTAATCATTTTAATGCCATAGGGACTTCCAGGGATGATATATAACTATCCATGTGTTGAGGGTCTGTTATACCAGATTTTAGGACTGTTGGGGGAGTAGAATATAAAAATGACTTGGAGAGATTCTGGTAGAGGTTAGAAAATGTGGGAAATCCTAGACTGACTAAGTGGGTGTTTCCAGAAGGAATGCCATCTTGTCCTGATGGATGACTGCTTAGATGGACAAAGTGTAACCCAGAAACTCTGTATCTGAGATCTCGAATATCCATTTGTTAGCACTGGCCTGAGAGTGATGGTCAGAAGACAACTGAAAAGTGATCGGACTAAGGACATAGGAGATATTAGGTCTAGAAACGGTGTCAGGTTTTTTTCAAAGTATCTCACAACTACCGAATCTCATGGGCTATGGGAAGTGCTAACTATCAAGTACTGTAAGTTAACAGGAATACTGCAGAGGCCAAAAGGAATCACAACCTCCTGGCAAAAATGAGTCTGGAAGTGATCATACCTTATCATCTTCCCACACAAAGACAGCATTAGTATTTGCAACGTCCTAAAAGTCCAGTTTTACTACAGAATCAACTTACTAGTCATTGGGTAGTAACATTGGGTAGAAGCTTCAGCTCATAAATAGTTTTATTCCAAAAAAGCATCAGGGGATGACAGGATAAACAAAATATAGTATGTCCATACAACGGGACGTGATTTGGTCATAAAAAGGAACAAAGTGCTAACGTATGCTACGGCATCTGTAAACCTCAAAAACGTATTACGTGAAAGAAGCCAGATGAAAGACCATACCTTGTATGATTGCTTTTATATAAAATGTCTAGAATAGGCAGATTAGCGGTGGCGGATGGCTGGGGATGGGAACGAGCACAATGTTTTTTGGGGGCGGGGGGCCTGTTTTAAAATGGGATTGTGGTGATTATGGCAGAACTCTGTAAATTTACTGAAAACCACTGGCTTGCTTACTTACCTGACATGGGTAGATTTTTATGGCATGTAAATTTTATCTCAGTACAACTGTTTAAACACACACACACGCAAGGGGTCTTTGCAGAGAAAGAACAGACGTAATGAACTCTAGAAGGTACCAACAACCGGCTCATTAAGAGAGCACATGTCTTTGACATAAGCCCCAGGCATCAGATCATTTATATCATCTCATTTTCTGCAGAGAAAAAGGAGGCTCATCAGCCTGGGGTTCACATCACAGCCTCTGGGCACAGTTAGTTCAGCTGTCACTAGAGGGCACTATTATGCCATTGCTGGTAGGGGCAATACTGGGCTGTCTCTGGATTTCCTCCCTGTTGCTGTGCAGGGACACTGCAGGCCCAGGGGCTCCGGGGGACGCGGACATGCACGTGGTGTTTCAGGTAGATGACTAACCCTAGACTCAGGCCCTGTTGTACTAGCTGTTGGTACTTCAGATTGTGCTGGAAGGTTCTAGAAGGTAGGAAAGTCTCTGAAAGTCTCAGACATTCACTTCCTACTCACCTGGTTGAAGAGAGATTCTAGATGAAAACTGAACTCGGCTTTTCCCCCAGGACTGTGCTGCTAGTATGAGTTCTGGGATGAAAATAAATAGGAGCTCTAAAAAACTCCAGACTTCAGGAGATAACTTTTGAACAGTCACTGACGACCTAGACTCTCTGCGGGCCTCAGGGAGAGGGGTTAGGTCACAGTGCTTCACAGCAGCCACCCAGACACAGAGAGAAGTTGACTCTGATCTACTTCCCTGAACAGAAAGATTCTGCTGCTGTAGGGTTTGGGACAGAGGGGAACTCATGTCCTTGATCTGGGTGAAGGCAGATGGGAAAGGTATTAAGTAATGATGAGGAATGGGAGGGCTCAACACATTGTCTAGCATTTGACTAACAATGAATATGCTGAATGAAAAAAAAGAAAACAGTGGAATTAAAAGTCAACAGGGTGTTGTAATGTAATAGACTTTCAGAGAGAAGACTGGTTTGGGGGAGCAGCATCAGAAATTACTGTCTTTAATTCAGAACAATGGAAAGTTGGCCAAAGATGAACTAACCTTGAGTTTGCTCCTTGGTGATTTTCCCGGAGACTGCACCATGTGGAGTTGTTACAGGAAGGAAACTTTATTTGCAGCAAGTAAGGAGATCATGGGGCATAACTTCCAAAGCTGCGACTCTCCAAGCAGGGTCACGTGAGTGGGATTCTCTTATTTAGGGCCAGGATGAATATTCAGAGAGCTTTGTCATCAGTTGGAGAGGTGGACAGAAGGTCGCACAGGCATCTTATGCCTATACATACCTGGTATGTTATGTTAATGAGGTTTGTGTTCTTCCTTGTGTGGAGATTTTATTTTATTTTATTTTTAATTTTTATTTTTAAATTTTTATTTATTTATGATAGTCACAGAGAGAGAGAGAGGCAGAGACACAGGCAGAGGGAGAAGCAGGCTCCATGCACCGGGAGCCCGACGTGGGATTCGATCCCTGGGCCACAGGCAGGGGCCAAACCGCTGCACCACCCAGGGATCCTATGGGTGGAGATTTTATCATTATAATGAAGCAGAGGTAACTGTCAGGCAAGCAGAAGAGGCTATGGGGCTGCTCTGAGAGCAGGGGATGCAGGGCTTGGAGGCAGGACCTTGCTTTCAAAACAGCACTGTGAATTTTTACCACGGATTTACTGTCTCTGATATGGATAGGCTATTTTCAGGCCTCACAGAGACTGTTCTTTTTTGCATTCTCTTTGTCTCCTTAATATCCTTAACTATTGATATTTTTGCATTTTTCTATTGCAAGAAGTGGTCGTGGAACGTACCTGGGACTCTCAAATTACTTCTCTTGGGGCAGGAAAGCTAGATCTCATTTTTCTTTTTGTTGGGGGGGATCCTTTCACTTTCTACTTACAGTCTGAGTATAATTCAATAAGATGGGACAGCTCTAAGCTTGGAGTCTACATAGACTACCACCTAAGCCTAAATCAAGTTATTACTTAGCAGTAATGTTTTCTTTGGATGTAATAGAGCAGGAGAAAAATGCTGACTATCCTTAATTTCTTTCAGATAACCCAGGAAGAGACAAGCTGTTGAAGTAAGTTCTTATTTACTACAGCTGAATAACTAGTATCTCATGGTGTCACACACTTTTATATTTCATGTGTTAAAGAGTTTCTGTGAAGTTTTCAAATTTGTGCAACAAAAAGAATAATTGCCATTAATTTCTCCTTAATTTCTTCAGAGACAATCGGAATTACAACACCGTTCCTAGGAATAGTGCCACCAACTCCAAGATTAAACAGGTGCTAGCATGATGGATCAGGCTCACAGAGCTAAACCACAGATGTGTCTTTATCCTTCTACAAACACAATGTTTTCACCAGGAGAAAGCATTATAAGAGTGGCCTTTATGGGTTGCTAGCGGGGAGTCCTATGTTTTAGTGAGGTGGACCTTTGGTCGGGGATATAGGGGTTTATGTTATTCACATATTCTATTGCTCTCATAAATCGAGGACTAACAGGTTTTATGGTGCTGTCATTGTTGCTGTGTTTCCTGGCTTCTTTGTTGGTAATTGAGTTTATTTTGTTAGAAATTCACACAAAGTCAGAGGGTCTTTCTGAGCCATGGCTGAGCATTTGTGGGTAAGAATAGAAAAGGTCATGTTTGCATGAATCATAAAATTTCTTTTGGAATTTTTTTGGTAGGGTCTTTGTCTGATTTTGGAATCAGAGTAATGCTGTCTCCCTAAAATGGGTTGGGAAGTGTTCCCTCTTTTATTCTTTGGAAGGATATGTGTGGAGCTGGTTTCTTTATTTCTCTTTGGGATTTATTTCATGGACATTCACTGTTTGCATCACTGTTTTTGCAGAGAGGGTTTGTTTTCTTGGAAACCCTAAGAGTCAGGCAGATGCTCATTCTTGATCAGCTCCCACCTGGGGAAAACCTACTCCCATTTCTTTACAGTTTTGAGTGCCCTTTTGGGGGCATGTCTCTCATATCAAACAGGCCTGGGTTACAATTCTAGCTTTGCTTCTGATTTTCTAAACTTAATTTTTTTAGAGCAGTTTTTAGGTTTACAGAAAGAATTATGCAGAAAGCATAAAGGGTTCCCATTTATTCCTTTTCCTCTCCCTACACAGTTTCTCCTGTTTTTAACATCTTGCATTAGTATAGTCCATTCGCTGTAATTGGTGAGCCAGTACTGATATATAATTATAAACTAGAGCCTGTAGTTTATGTTAGAGTTCGTGCTTGGGCTACACCATTGTTTAGCTTTGGAGAGATGTTTAATATCATATTTTGACCATTATAGAATCATATAGAAGTTCACTATTCTAAACATGCCTTGTGATAACATTTATTTATCCTGCCTTCTCTGCCCCTGAGGCCCTAAAATCCACTAATATTTTACTGTCTTCATACTTCTGCCTTTTCCAGAATGTCATAGAGTTGGAGTCATACAGTACCTAGCCTTTTCATATTAGCTTCTTTCACTTAGCCATATGTTTTCAATTTTCTTCCATGTCTTTTGATGGCTTGGTAGCTCATTCCTCTTTAATGCTGACTACCATTCTGTTGTCTGGATGTACTAGTTTATTTATCCATTCATCCACTGAAGGACATCTTGTTGCATTCATGTATTGACAATTATGAATTATGAATGAAGTGCTATAAACAGTTATGAGAAATAAATTTTCAGTTTATTTGGGTAAATGTCTAGGAATAAGACTATTGGCTTATATGATATGACTATGTTTAGCTTTGTAAAACTGTTTTCCAGTATCATTACCGTTTTTCATTTTCACTGGCAAAGAATGAAAGTTTCTGTGGTCCCACATTCTTGCCAGCACTTGGTGTCATCTGTGTTTTCAGATTTAGCCATTGTAGTAGATGTGTAGTGATATTTCACTGTTGTTTTAATTTGTAATTCCCTAATGATATATGATATTAAACATCTTTTTATGTGCTTCTTTGCCATTTGTAGATCTTTGTTGAAGTGTCTATTCAGATCTCTTGCCCATTTTTTAATTGGGTCATTTTCTTATTATTGAGTTTTAAGATTCTTGGTATATTTTGCATATGCTCCCTTTATTGGATATATGCTTTGCAAATAGGATTTCTCATCTATGCCTTGGTTTCATTAATGGTATGAGCTGGGCCAAGGCTTTTAATCTTTCTCAGCCTTAGTATTCTCCTCTCAGAAAATGAGTATAATAATATCCATCTTACTTGTAGAATTGTTTTTTTTTTTAATTTTTATTTATTTATTATAGTCACAGAGAGAGAGAGAGGCAGAGACACAGGCAGAGGGAGAGAAGCAGGCTCCATGCACCGGGAGCCCGACGTGGGATTCGATCCCGGGTCTCCAGGATCGCGCCCTGGGCCAAAGGCAGGCGCCAAACCGCTGCGCCACCCAGGGATCCCTGTAGAATTGTTTTAAGAGATAAAGATGACAGGTTATGTGAAGGAACCCAGGCCACTGTCTGTCTCAATAAAAGCTGGCCTTTTGGCTTTGCCTCTTCTCCCAACCCCCAAGCATATGTCCATTTACCATTTCTCATGTTTTATATGTAGTTGTTTTCATCAGTGCTTTTCCCACTATAATTAAGCATAAGAATTGTAGACTCTGATTCAGTGGATCTGGGGCAGAGCCTGAGATTCTGCATTTCTAACAAGCACCAGGTGATATTGGTGCTATAGGTCCAGAGAGCACACTTGGAGTAGCAAGGGAAACACGTCTGTCTCCTCCAAGTCAATGCTTTCAAACTTCTGTCTTAACTAGTGGGCTATGAAATCAATTTTGTGGATTAACAATCATCATTTTTATACACATGGAGTACAATAGAAAATATCATAAGGAGTTAACCATTGACAAAATTGTTTCATGAGAAAAGCCTTAAAGTTACACACACACACACACGCACACACACACAATATGAATTTTGAAGTCCAGGTAAAGGATATTAATATTTACTGTATTACATAGAAAGAAACCTAAAAACTTTGCTTGCCTGTTCATGTAAATATTGCCAGACTCAAAAATATTTATTTGCAACTGATAGGTAAATTAATACTGTTTGTTTATTGCAGCTGAGGTGTAGAAAAAAGTAATATAGGTAAGGGTTTTTTGTTGTTGTTGTTGTTTTTTAATTTATTTATTCATGAGAATCACACAGAGAGAGGTAGAGACATAGGCAGGGAGAGAAGCAGGCTCCTCACAGGGAGCCCAATGCCTAACTCAATCCGGGGATTCTAGGATCACTCCCTGAGCTGAAGGCCAATGCTCAACCGCTGAGCCACCCAGGTGTCTCAGATAGGTAAGTTTTAAAATAGTCTGAGTAATTTTCATGATGAAGCAAAGACATGGATTGGGCTTTGAGGAATAGGGAGGATGACACTTGGTAGAAAAAGAAGGGGGTGGGAATGACCCTTGAGCTTTAAATAGAAAGTGTGCAGTGGAGGGCTCATCTCCAGTGGGGAGACAAATGAGAAAGGATAGTCCAGGAATGGGAGGAAAAAGGGAGCTAGTGAAGGGTTATGAGTTTGGAATTAAAGGTAAAAGCAGAAACACACTGTGGATTAGTCAGAGTGGGGACAGTAAAAGGAAATGAGGCAGGAAGCCCAGCTAAATTTCTCTGTTGTATTAATACAGGAATGAGCTGATAAGAGCCTGAGTTAAGTTAATGGCAGAGAAAATGAGGATCACAAATCATTCCAAAGGATAATTCAGTGCCCTAAGCTCACCCTCTATTCATACTGCTATGGGGTATCCCAGTTAAAAGAAGGAAGCAGACTCATAAGCCTCTTTGCCTACATTATCAGATGTCACATGATGACAGTAATGACTCTACTTCCATCCCTAGGGAAGACTCAAAGTATCAGTAGAAAATGAAGTACAGAAGGAAGGGGTGGAGAGGAAATTGGAGATTCTAATCTGTCTCTTTATCTCTGTCATACTCTCTCCAAGCCTGTCTTCCACAGCTTCTCACACCACTAAATAAATACAGACCCACATCTAAACAAGCAGCACAGTACCACGTTTGACCATCCTCATGAGTTTCTCGTTATGTGGCCAGGAATAGAAGAGCTGGAAAACACCCAAGAGATTTTCCAGCCTGACCATTTCATGTTACAGATAAGGAAAGGGACTGTGAGCAGTTCACATAGGCAGCAGCACAGCAACTGGCAAGGGACAAGCACTTCACAGATGGTTTCTTTTGTTTTGTTTTTAAGATTTTATTTATTTGAGAGAGAAAGAGAAAGTGCTTGAGAGAGAGAAAGGGGAGGGAGGGGCAGAGGGAGAGGGAGAAGCAGGCTCCCCACTGAGCAGGGAGCCTGATGGTGTGGGGCTGGATCCCAGGACCCTGAGATCATGACCTGAGCTGCAGGCAGACACTTAATGGACTGAGCCACCCAGGTGCCCCACCACAGACATCTGAATAAAATGAAGGAGATACTTGCAGGGAAAGGATTAGAATCCAGAACCTCTGACTTTCAGACAACTCTCTTTTGCTTGCCCCTCAGCTGACTCTTCCCAAACCCTTCCTACTTGAGAGAAATCCAAGCTCCAAATATTGGGACCACACAGAGAAACTGGGGTTCATCCTAAGACTCTAAGATCATGCATACTGCCTTTTAGTAAAAGGTGCACAAAAGAGGAAGACAAGTATATGGGAAAGCCAGGAAATTCGATTCATTAAGATGTCAGAGCCCTGAAAAAATCTGGGCCCACTTGTGAAACACTGAAATAAAATAATGGGTTGGGCTGGCCACAGAGGACCATCGGTTCACAGACTAAAGTGAGTACTAAAGGTATCCTGAGGAAACACAGTTCCAGGAATCTCTCACAGCCAGAGGTACTTTGTTTCCTACAACTCCATTTTCACCCAGCTGTGTTTTTTTACGTTGTTTGGGGCTATTTTATTAAGCCCATGGATTCCTCAGACAGGTATATAGCAAAAGGGTGAAATAAAAGGAGGAAAAATATTTGCTATGCAATGGAAAGGATAAAGAAAAAGACTATCTTTTGTGGGGAGACTCTGGAAACCTTGACTCTTTATGTCTCCCTTCCTTCTTAGTTCCCAGAGGTTAAAAATGGGCAATTGGAAGCTGAAGGGGAAGTTCCAAAGAGGGAGTGACCCTGTTGGAAATCCCCAGACTGGTGGGTTAGGAGGAAAGCAGAGGAGTCTCTTGACTACAAGTATGTAAGATTTATATTCCTGGGTGCTAAAATCAAAGAGACCAGGGCTGAATCTTGGCTCTTTCATCTGGGGCAAGTTCTTAACAACCTCATGTGGTTTGCATTTCAAAAATGAAGACAATGATCATCCCTCTTTCACAGGTTGTTTTGAGAATTACGTGGGGGTAATTTATGTAATACGATGAGCACAGCCTGGAGCACAAGAAGCACACAGCTTAGGATGAAAATGATCATTATGACTTGGGATTATTATTACATACTAGGGAGCTTCTGGGAGCAGCCGTGGGGGGGAAGGAGTGGCTGCAGCATTGGCCATAGGTGCCAGTGGATGAGGATGATAAACCAAGAGTCTGCCTCTAGCACTCTGAGTTTCTATCCTCACTCTAATACTTCCCTGTTACACTTACCTTGGAAAAGTCCCCAGTCCCCTCCAGGTCTTGGTTTATTCATTTCTAACTGGTGAAAAATTATAATAAAAGCCCTAGGGGCATGATGGGCTGGATAGCAAACACCATGCACTGAACTGTTATACAAGTGAATGATTTTTTTGTTGAAATTGTACCAAATGTGGTCAGCTCCTTCCCTTGTACCTCCAGCCCCCTGTCTTGTTAACCTTTGGAGCTAATCTCAGAGTGCTACTGGGTGATCACAATTATTAAAGTGAAAATTGGCTAGCACTTCCTATTTGCTTGCTGTGGTGACCTGAACTGAGATTTTGGACAAGTTCATTGCCACAGCATATACCTTTAAGAGGAGATGTTGTTCACTCATTGTCCTACTTCCCCATTTTTTCTAACATCTTCCACTTCCAGCATCCAAATGGTATAGGGACACAGCCTTGCTGCCTAGGAGCCAGTTTCATGTCACATGGGAGGGATCTCAGTCACTTAGAAAACCAGGAACGAGGTCAAGGGCCATTAGAGAGTGCCAGTCAATATAGTATTGTTAGCTATAGGCATTATGCTATATAGTAGATCTCCAGAATTTATTTATCTTGTATAAGCTAACAATAGTGTATAGCTAGTGGTGTTGTATAATTAAGTGACAGCATTATATACTGTAATAGCTAATGGTATTGTATACTTAAAATTTGCAAAGAAGGTAGATAGACTTTCTGTCAAGTGTTCTTACCATTAATAATAATAATAGTAATAACAAAGGGAGCAAGAGCAAAGTTTGGGAGGTGATGGAAGTGCCTATGACTTTGATAGTGGGGATGATTTCATGGGTGTCTAAGGAGCCCCAAATTCATGGAGTTGTATGCACTAAATATGTCCACTTCTTTACATGTTGATCAGACCTCAAAAAAATGGTTAAAACGTCCAAAAAAGAAGAATGCCATCCTGCACTCTCATTTCAGCAGGGTGGCTTCAATTTTCCTTGGCTGGTTGCTGCAGTCTCCTCAAACAGATCTGTTTCTGAGTCCCTGGGAAGGAGAATAAAAGCAGAGAGATTCTTTCCACCAGGGGGGAAAGAACGAAGCTCACAGATTGAGTCTTGTGTTCAGGTAACATCCTGCCAGCCAAATCGTGCCTGTTTGCAAAAGTCCTCAGATTGGATTCCTCAGAGGCCAGTCTGCATGGGATCCTTGTGTCCCCGAGCCTGTTTCTGGGAACTTGGGTTGACTATAAATCACAGAGAGTGCTCTTTGAACAAGTATTCCAGTACTCAAGAATCCAAAATAATGGTGCTCTTCAAAATAGATGCTCCTGAAGGCTAGTACCTATTCCCTTATTGTAAATGGACTCACTGTGTTAACTATTACTATGCAAAATATTGGGGATTCTTCCTTCAGTATGACCCTCGGGGAAGTTATAAATCAAAAACAGAAAAGTTGCTCATCTTACATTCGGTTGCTGAATTGTATTGCTCAACTTTATCAGTCATGTGATTTGTTTTTAATTTTTTTTCATGAAAACAAAAATGGATAGGACTTATTAAGTATGTTAAGTCTCTGAATTGTGTGTTTTCCAACAACTTTCAAGGCAGGAACAGTCATCCTGTGATAATCCCCAGTTTCTAGTTGTCATTCCAATAAGCTTCTCAGTGTAAAGTCACACTCAGAATTGTTTAATTCCAAAGTCAATAAAATTTCCATTAGGGCAAAGTGATTGTTTTCCAAGTTCCAATCTATCTTTAAATGACCAAAAATTGCCAGAGAATGTGCTATGGGTAATTCTAAAAGAGGTTGTCTGACATATAACTTGGGCCAGCTCTATTAAAATACATTTATATGCTCACATAATGTAGAACTACTTTGAAGGAGGGGTGATTGCTCATTTCCTACCACACATTTCATGTTTAGTTGGGAGAATAATTTCCATTTCATCTCTACTCCATGGATTCTCTCCTTATGCTGTATTCCTTTTTATTTTTAGCTTGAAAGGAATTTCTAGAATGTTTATTAGGTCACCCGGTTGCCTGTGTATTTACTGCCCAGCTCAGGGAAGACTGATGAAGCTGTCATTAATTCAGCACACCAGCATGCCCAGGTGCCTTCTGTGGCTGTGAGTCAAGTCCAAAACAGCTTTGCATATCTTTGAGCACCCTTTGAATCGCTCTTCATCTGATGGTTGAGTAACATCCCCCCTCAGTGATACCACTGATGGTTTGCTCACCACTTATGATAGGAAGCCAAGCTTGGTAAGTATCCAAAGGTAATGTGCATTGCACCAAAGAGTAGAGGTTTAAGCTCTCACCAGGAAGCACAATCCAAACTTAATAAAGTGGGTTATGAAGGAATCAATACAGTGCTTGGCACAGAGGAAATGCTCTATAGATATTCATATCTTCATTTTCTTCCTTTTAAAAAAAGATTTTATTTATTTATTCATGAGAGACACACACACAGAAAGGCAGAGACACAGGCAGAGGGAGAAGCAGGCTCCATGCAGGGAGCCTGATACAGGGCTCGAACCCCGGACTCCAGGATCACACTCTGAGCCAAAGGCAGATGCTTAACTGCTGAGCCACCCAGGCATCCCATCTTCATTTTCTTCCTTAAATTGCCTGTATTGGGCATGTCATGTGTCTACATGGGCTAAAAGAAGTATTCTTTCAGGAAAAATAGTTTAAGGATCATGTACTTTTCTAGATATTCTGAATTCGATCACAGTACCACTTAGATGGATTGTAAATTCACTTCACAGAGTCTCTTGACCAGTGATTATCTGCTCTGTTTGAAGAAACTCTAAGACTTCACTAGTCATCTTCCAGAGTTCATATACAAATATTGTTTACATACACATATGTGGATAGATAGATAGATAGATAGATAGATAGATAGATACGAAAGAAAATATAGTGGGGAGATAATAGAGGGAGAAACATAAAAGATTACTCAAAACTAACTTGTTTCCTTCATTTTTTTGTTTGCTTTACAACTAGCTCTCTAATTAGTTTACAACTAGCTCTCATATATTCTGAATATAAACCCCTTATTAATTATATGATCTGCAAATGTGTTTTTTCATTCTATAGGTTGCCTTTTACTCTCTAAGAATCCACAAAATTCATAAGTTTGATGTAGGCCCATTAGTCTATGCTTGCTTGGGTTACCTGTGCTTTGGTGTTCTATCCAGGAAATCATTGCCAAATCCAATGCCATGAAATCTTTCTTTTACATTTTCTGCAAGGAGTTTTATAGGCTGGGGTCTTACATTTAGGTTTTAAACTATTTTGAGTTAATTTTTCTGTATGATGTAAGACAGGGTCCAACTTCATTTTTTCACTAGTTCATTTTTTTCCTTGGCTAGTTCCCACTACTCCAAGGTACATAATTTTTTAGTTAGCAACAATACTCAACTGCATGGCTCACATATCAAGGTTAGTATTTATTTAATGTTGTATATGTATATTTGACTTTTTTTTTCATATTCCAGTGTCAGGTGGATCTGCAATCATGGCTACTGCATCTGCCTCAAGAGCCATGGAGTAAACTGTGCCTCTGATTCCTTGTCTATGGATTCCCAGCCAGTTGGATTTAGCTAGGATACAGACTAGCACACCTCTGATCCTATTATTCTCCTGGTTTGAGCTGGTATATGTTTGTGTCCCTACTGAGATTTTAATTTTGGTCATCCTTTCTCGTATGGATTCGTAATTATAGGAGATTTCTTTGGCCAGTGTCCTGGATCCTTGTGCCTTCCCCTACTTCCTCACTATTACTATAGACAACTCTTAACTGAAAGTTGAAAGAATTCTCCTTTTGACCTTCTCAGTTCTTAAACTCCCCAAATATGGGAGCATGGAATCCTTAAAATAAGGAGGAACATAACTACTCAAAAGAAGGTAGAGCCCTGATACTTTTATAGTTAGAAATATTTGGAAGAGCCAATTTTGAAAAAAGGAAAACAGCCATTTATCCTACATTAAGATTAATTGTAAAAATATAATACAACTATTCCACAAATTTATTGGATGACCCACTTTAGACCCTTGGCAATTGTAGTTTACACTCAACTTGAGCCCCCATTTAGTACTGTTATTTATCAATTTTATGAAATTTAACAAAGCTTGTTGTTTTGGCTCTTGTTATTTTGCTTTACTTTCTGTGCCAGTTCTAACTTGGCTCATTTATTGGGCCAGTATTTTCTCAAAATGAGATCCATGGGCTGGCTGCATATTAATCATCTGAGTAACTTACAAATTCAGCTCCTGGGTGGATCCTACTATGGACCTCTTGGTTTGGAGCAATCAAATCTCAGTGAAATTTTGGTAACCCAGCACTTTAAATTGTGTTTTACAAGTACCATTGTCCCTGATTTTTTTTTAAAGTTACTTGTTCTTTAACTTGGGTGAGAGTTTTATCTGAACTCTAGCGATTAGTCTATGTATTGATCTTATGGACTCATCCGTGGCACTTGCTCTTCTCTTCCTGCAGTACCAGAATTCCCTGGATCTAAGGCAAATTTCTGCTTGTCTTCACCTGTCCAATGCAGTGTATGCTCTCTTTCAATAGTAGTCTGCCACTCTCTTCTATTAACTGTCAGCAGTGCCTCCATCTCTTCCTTATACTTGGTAATTGTCATGTGGTGCAAGCATTGACTGATTATTGAATAGCCATGTACTCTTCCATATTCCTCTCAGTCCCCTTGAAGTTGGGCAGGGCCATGTGGTTCTCTGGCTAATGGAATATGGGGGAAATGACTAATGTCACTTTCAGGATGAAATTTTTAAGAATTGGTGTTCAATTCTTAATTTTTCTTTTTCCCACAGAAGCAACATGTAGATATGGCATCCTAACAAATTCAAAACATCCAGAATTGGGTCCCCTGGGGGGTGTAGCCAGTTAAGCACCCGACTCTTGGTTTCAGCTCAGGTCCTGATCTCAGGGTCATTAGATCAAGCCCCAGATCAGGCTCTGAGCTCAGTGAGGAGTCTGCTAAAGTTTCTTTCTCCCTCTCTTTCTGCCCTTCCTTGGGCTAATTCTCTCTCTCTCTCTCTCTTAAATAAATAAATTAATTTAAAAAAATAGCCAGCCAGATTCAAAGAATCACTTCAAGTAAGGCAGCTTCTCAATATGTCTTTATTTCATTAAGCCACAGAGATTTCAGAACAAATGTTACTATAGTTCAGTCTAGCCTATGCTCACTAACATAGTTGGTATACATATTAATCTATTGGTTTTGCCCCATTAAGCTTTGTGGTTCTAATGAGTTTGTGATACCGGTGAGTCTTTCCCACTTTTCATTGACCATTTGACTTTGAACACATTAATTTGAGAAATATCCTATCTATAACGTATTTCCAGTAACTTAGATGTGTAATCATTTATGAACATGGTAAGCCTTGCCAAGTTCCATGTAAACTGCAGCATTGGTTACAGAACTTACTTCTTGTTTATGTGAGTTTCTCCATGTCTTTGATGAATGTTGGTTTCTATGACTTCACTTTCCAATACTAAGAGGAATTCTCTTAGCCACTTTAAGCAAGATTGTTACAGATAAAAATGTCAATTTCACCAAAGGGGACAAATAGTATGTAGTAGAAATTAGGTATCCTTCCTATCAGAGTCACATTTCCAGTAATGAGGTCATTTTTACCTCTCTGGTATAGATATTGGTACAATGCTTTGGAAACAACAGGTATTTAATGTATGTTTATTGGAATGAGCTTGTAAATGTATTCATCTTTTCCTTTTGGATTATTTGCCTTTTGAGGGGAAGGACTATGTCTTGTTTCAACTTTATGCTCTACACAATACTTTGTTCATATTAAGAGCTTGGTAAACATTTAATTTAAATTTAGGGATGCTGGGTGGCTCAGTGGTTGAGCATCTGCCTTTGGCTCAGGGTGTGATCCCGGGTTCCCGGGATCGAGTCCCACATCGGGCTTCCTGCATGGAGCCTTCTTCTCCCTCTGCCTGTGTCTCTGCCTCTCTTTGTGTGTCTCCCATGAATAAATAAATAAAATCTTTAAAAAAATAAATAAATTTAGCAAGTAAGTCTGACAATGATGAAATTGGAGAAGGGTAAGACTTGGGCTATCAGGTATAACTAGTGAGCCTCCATCTGTTTTTGATCTTGATGGATTAGTGTCAATACAACATTCAGCAGCAGCATCTCGGTGAGCCATCTATTTACTATATTTCATGTTCCTCTGCATTCAATATTCAGCCATAACATTAATGGACAATAAGAATAGCAAACAAATATGTAAAGCCTTTAATTTCAGCATAGCATGCTTCTGAAAATTAACATTGTGCTTTTTTACATGTCAGTGAGATCAATATAGTCTCAAAACCACCCTTTGTAAGATGAATTCAACTCTTGGATTGAATATATATATATATATATATTTATATTTATATATATATATAATATCCATTTCTTCAAAAGAAAGTAATTTTGTTTTAACATTCCTCTTTCCTACAGGAAGGTTTCAACCATTAAAATGTTATTCTTCCTTTGAAAAAAATCACTGAACCTTTGGAATTTGAAATGATTTGCAAATTATTGTGATTAATTTCTGGTACAGCTAGAATTTCCTTGGTGATATTTTTCTCATGTAACTGAAGAATTATTTTCCCACTCATTTATCTACTGAATGGCCATTGCTCTGTTGACATGAACTTCATAATTAGCAATTCAATTTGTCTCCTTTATCTAGAATCAATTCATTATAGTATTTGGTAACGTGTTTTACTCCACTTTGGGACATCCTTCCTGCTTGATGAATAGTGTTTAAAAATAATAATAAAGCAATTTATAGTCTTTCCTAAAATTTCTACTTACACATGGCCTTGAAAATAATATAATATCTTAACATGAATGTTAAAAGTCTGGACAGTGATTATTATTTAAAAAATATTAAACTTAAAAAATATTTCTTGGTAGAGCTTGTAATATTTTTAGAGTTTAAACACCATATTGTTAACTATTCAAATTGATCACATTTATGAAATTCATACTAGGTAACCCACACTGCATGATGCTCCAGGAATGCAGAGAAGGATTACTCAGTAACCCCTATTCTCAAGGAACTCATGATCTAGTCAATAAGATGTGCTAGCATTCAAAACATCATCATTGTGATGGATACTCTAATTGGGTATTGAGAGGAGAGAGGAGACATTAAGCCTAACACCACTTACAAGCAGGTTTAGGCACAAAGGGGTGAACAAGGAGGGAATAGGGTCAGAAAAGATAAATACTGAGTTGTTTCTTAAAGGATGAAAAAGATGTTACCACGCCGAAAGAGTAAGGGCTTGTATAGCATCCCAGGCAGAGGGAAGAACATATTTACAAGTATGAAGGCGTGGACACTGTCCGTTCTTTGACTGAGAAGACCGTGTTTCAGGATATACAGGAGAAAGAAGAAGGAAATCAGACTAGAGAGATGCAGGGTTCCAACCACAGGGATATCATGCCAAATCAGAGTTAACCCTTTACCTTCCAGGAAAATGAACAAGTTATGAAGGATTTTGTGCACAAAGTTGCATAATCAGGAGAATTTATAGCCTCAAGTTTCATGATTAGGAAACAAAGTCATGATAAATTTTTCTGTAGCTTTCACCATCTTTAAACCCTATTAAATGATATTATCACAGACTTCCCTGGCTGGTGATTAATACCATCGTCACATTTTAGCAAGAAACCAAATCTATGGGTTCCGAGTCTGTACATAATGACTATCTGGAAGAGCCTTCATTTCTAGGAAGTTCCTCTTGCCAATATCCTCTCCAATTTTGGTGATCAGTGACGGCTACTTTCTTCTGTTGTATTGTCTGGTGTTGGGTGAGGCACAGAGATGCCAATCCCCAAGCAGTCCCCAGAATGTGTTTGTTGTTTGTTTCCATAACTTCTGGAAAGTTAGGATATCCTAAGATATCTCAGGGAAAGGTATTACCTTAGTCTAAATAATGGCCAGCTTGGCTCTGATCCAGCTAAAAAGCCTACAAATATAACACATTTGATGGATGTAAGATGACTATTGGTTGTAGTATTTCAAGGAATATTTTTTAAACTTCTATAATGTGTTGAGTAATACTTCTATTGAGTAAGGTGATTGTTATGAATCTTTGCCTTTTCCAGTCAATCAATTCTGGGGGAGAGAGCTCCCAGGGTGAGAAGGATATGTCTTGTTTCTAGTTCTTCTCTTCTGTTCTCTGAAGAACAGGTCCCTGGGATGTGTACATTTGAAGTGACATGGAAAACTATACTTTAAGCCCTCAAAAAAAGTAGGATTTGCCATTTTTGACTGAAAAAAAAAACAGAGAAAAAGACTTGAATGTGATAGATCCTGGACACTGCATTTGTCTTTTCTGTCATTTGTACCTTTGTTTTTGGAACTTTCCCTATTCTATGTGATCTTGGTAGACAGGTCAGTCATATAACACATTATTTCCTTAAAAAAAAGGATGAGCCTGTGACATGTGGTGTGCCAACAGTTTGCCTTTCCAAATAGAAAGTCCTGATTTTTTCATTTGCTTTAGTTCTGTCTCCAACCTTCCCATCATGGCTGCTTCAGTCTTCCAATATGAAATCACTAAATGTGAACTGGGGAGAGGAGCATGGAATTGGCTATCTAAAGTTGATATAAGCCCCTTTCAGGTCACTGCCAGCGGGTTTATCCTGAGACTTTATACTCCTCTGGACACTGAGATTGGCCCAGTACTAAGTATATAAATCCAAATGATACTGGTGAACAACATTGTGAAGGATTGGTACAGCAGCTTGTGGGTAGAGTACCCTACACATTCCCCTGAGACGAAGGCTGTGAGGAACATGTTAGCTTAGGGCTACTGGTCACCACTTGTTACCATATGAAGAAAGAATATGTGAAAATAAGGGAAGATGATGGCAGAACCAAGAAGTGAGGAGAGAGTGTCCAGGTGACAATTTGAAATCCTGGTCTTAGTTTTACCTGGCCAGATTCAGCCCTCTGGGATTTTCTGATTTAATAAGAAAATGAATTCAGTTTTTTACATAAGCTAATTGGGTTTCTGTCACTTGCAAGCAAAATAATCCTCACCCTAACGAATAAAGAATGTCTTAGAATAGGGGATTTATATTTTTGTATACTGAGGATGGAAAGTTTAGAAATCTTTGGGGACCCAGATAAGGATGATTAGGCTTTCCTTAAATAGAGGGTGTGCAAAGGAAAACCTGAAATTTCCTTGGCAAACAAGTGAGGAGACCACAGGAGCAGAGAGTGACCTAAGACCGAAAGACTCCAAGAGCAGCAGGAGCCAGGTGACTTGGCCAGAGACTTTATGCTTCTCCATACAGTGAGGGATTCTCTACCCTTTTAAAAAGTCAACTCTATGTGCAAAAAGGGGAGGAGTAATAACAGGTTCCTGGATGCTAAATTAGATCTACTCTAAAAATTCTTTCCTTTATAGTATTGTTGGAGTTATCTTTATGGCTGGACATTTGATTACTCCATCTTAAATGTAAAATGTTTCATAACTTCCTTTTGTAATATTGTGATTTAAAATACATATATTTGGTCTTTGACCCTGTTTCTGACACAGAGCTCCTAAGACCCTCAGAGTTTCCTAAGTGGGGAGAGCAACAAAGGTACCATTTGTTGAGATAATGAGGTAGATCTTGGAAAGCACCTAAGGATGGAGGCTGGTTTCCAGTGGAGCCATCCATGTGATTAGAGGATTGGAACTTCCAGCCCCACACATTGACCTCTGGGGAAGCGAGAGTCTGGAGGTTGAGCCAATCACCAATGACCAATGAATTTGTCAAGCATGTTTATGCAATGAAGTCTCCATAAAAACTTAAAAGGAGTAATATGGAGAGTTTCCAGGCTTGTGAACACCTGGAGAGGGCATGAACCCTACACCTTTCCCCCCACACCTTGCTCTATGCTTCTCCTCTATCTGGATGTTCTCGAGTTCTATTCTTTTATAGTAGACTAGCAATCTGGTAAGTAAAGTGTTTCTCTGAATTCTGGGTATGGCTCCAGCAAATCAGTCAAACCTGAGGAGGGTGTTGTGGGAACCTCTAATTTATAACCAGTTCATCAGAAGTATAAGTTATAGGCTGGACTTGCCACTGGCATCTGAGGTGGGGGTGGGAGGGCAGACTTGTGGGATTGAATCCTTTGCCTGTGGTATCTGATAGTATCTCCATACAGAGGGTCAGAATTGAGTTGAATTGTAGGATACCTAGCTGGTGTCAGAACATTTCTCTTTGCTGGTGGGGAGCACTCCTCTCTTACTGGAAATGAGTAATCAGACCCTTTATCTGTACTTTGGCAGAAAAAAATCAAAGCCCCTTCTCATGATCTGTTAGTCCCTTTACAATGTGGCCCTATTCCATTTCATTCTCCTCAGACCCTTGCCTTCTAGGTCCCTGGGTAGACCTCGCTCACATGTGTTTCTGAATATTTGTGTCCTAAAAGGCGCTCACTCTGCTGTCAACCTAGTTAAGATCTACTTGCCATCTATGCTTTAGCATAATAATCATTTCCTGTAAGAAGTATTTCCAGATTCCTCTAGGAGACATTCATAACTTCCATTTCTATTTTCCTTTGCCACCATATGTATGTCTCTATTATAGCATTGATAAATGTGTTTGCATTTTCATTTTTGTACAGCTGTTCCCAACTAGACTGAAGACCCTTGAAGATGGGTTCCCATGACTAAGCCTCTTAAAAATGTAGTCTAAAGGATGTCACAGATATAAGCCTTATTTTGTCTCAGCAGTTAGAGTTAGCAGGCTGATTCTATTCCAGAATATTTACTAAATGTCAGACATTCTTCAAGGAAGCAGAAAGATTAGCAAGAAATAGATTAAGTCCTTTACATTCTAGAGCAGAATATAGGTAGGAGGTAGATAGATGGATAGACAGACAGCCATTTAGAGAGGAGAAAGAAGGTATGTATATATAAACTGCAATGACTGCCCAGGAAGCATTGTGCCTAGATCAACTACAGAAGCCTTCATAGAGAAAATAACATTTGAATTGAGTCTTTAAAGCATATGTAGAAACTCTTCCAGAAGGAGAGAGAAAAAGAAGGGAAAGCTCATTACAGACAAAAGTGACTATACATATAAACTCACAGACAAAGTAGGACAAATGTAGTTCACGGTGTAGAGCCAGATTGGGTGGCTGCTATGTGATGTTTAACTCAGTTCCTGGCATATAACAGGTGCTCAGTAAATGTTTGGTGAGTGAATGAATATCAGCTACAAGAATAAGAGTAATAGGAGAAGTGTTTGGAAGATAATTTGGGACCTAAATTCAAAGGGTCTTAATATGACCAGGTAAGGAGTTGGCACTTCATCCAGATTTCAATAAGGCAGTGTTTCCTAGTGGGTAAGCCCAACCAGTAGTCAGCCTCTGGGTCTGAATGCTGGCTCCATCATATACCAGTTTTGTAGCTGTAGGAAAGCCTAAAACCTCAAGTTTTTCACTGATAACATCAGATTAATAATTCCATTTGCTTTGTAGATTTGCTCTGAGAATCAAAGTTAAAATACTTAGCACAGAGGTGCACACAATGTGAATCCCCAAGAAAGGTTCTCTGTTATTATTATTAAGTGCTCTTTATGCTCTGGAGGGATTTTGAAGAATTTTAAGGAGAGAGCGACAAGAGCAGGTTTTATTTCTCTAAGATGCTACTGAGCTGTTGGCATGTTGGGGGTCCCCAGAAAGTCACCTTTCCTGATTTTTTTTCTGGCCTATTTTGATTAGCTGTGAACAAAAACACACACAGCTCCTTGAAAAACATCAGTGATTCCTTTTTTTAAAAAAAATTTTATTTATTTATTCATAAAAAGAGACAGAGAGAGAGAGAGAGAGAGAGAGAAGCAGAGACACAGGCAGAGAGAGAAGCAAGCTCCATGCAGGGAACCCGACGTGGGACTCGATCCTGGGGTCTCCAGGATCATGCCCTGGGCTGAAGGCAGTGCTAAACCACTGAGCCACCCAAGCTGCCCAACATCAGTAATTTCAAAGAGAGGTAAGAGGCATAGAAACTATCGGTCAATATAAATAGATATATTAATATTGATAATAATTAATAATAACATCATTGCTTGCAGAGACTGTTTTAGCCTTGGAGGATGAAAACAGCAGCTTGGTAATGGGGCTGAGAGTTAGAAAGGCTAGTATTAAATATCAGGTTTAACCGAGTGTGGGAGAACAGGCAAAGGGAACTAGAGATAATGGGAAAATGGCTAAATGGCCAATAATAGTTACTAGAGGAAGAAAATGTTCTAAAATGTGTAGCTATCTCACTGCCCCTGTCTGCCTCTAACCCTTTTAAGGAAAGCTGCAAACTCTTGCATCCTCACAGGCAGGATGAGTGCTGCCTTGGATGGAGCGATTTTGGCCAGAAGCCTGACTCAGATTGGAGCAGGATGGGGAAGAACCTGAGAGCAGGCGTGGAACTCTAGCCACTTCCTGCAACTCTGATTGCATCCTTTGACTATGGAGTGAGTGTTTAGGTGCATAGGACAAGCAAAAGTCATCATTTCTAGCAACTATACTCCTCCATTTGTGAATCCCATTGCACATCTATGCAACCTAGTTATAGGAATTGGCAGCTCAGTGGCAGTAAAGACAGTGCTCAGAGTAATGGTACCAGGCTATTCCTCGGAGGTTTTGTGAGATATTAAAGCATGGTTGGTGAAAAAGTGATTCTGTGGCCATATTAATCTGGAAACAGTAACGTAAGCAGAATGAGATCAGTTTAGTCACTGCAGGATTCCCAGATGCTTAATAAGCCAATGTTCATTGTTAATCTAGAGGAAAGATCCAGGCAGAAGGGAAAATGGTGGACATTGAATAAAGAGTTCTGCTCTCGTTGTGGGAGTCTAGTGAGAGAGACGGAGAAGTAATCCAACAAGAGCAATAACTTGTGAATACTTCTGCTGAGTGGAATATCCTGCTTATTACATACCCATTTCACTTAAGTCACTCCATTTTCTCAGTGCCAAAACCAAACCACTGACCTTGTCCTGTTGGTATTTACTTCTTATCTAGCTTGTGACATCAGGAGTTGGCTAAATACCTATGTAGACCCTTAGACATGCAAAGGGGCAGCTCAGTCCTACATCTGGCCTTCAGTTTCATGACCGATTCTGTCGTAGTGCTCTTTAGTCTTCTAGATTCAATGCTGTGCATAAAACAGAATTTCAAGCTATTTATTTCAAGCGCATAGAATTCCTAGCATCAGATACATTAGAACAGGAAGAAATCTTAGTTCTCATCACATTCAATCTCTTCATTAGATATTATCATATTCAATTCCTTAATTTTATAGCAGAGTTCTGCTAAAGTAAGTAGACTGTCATGTCTAATGGCTGCCCAAGTTGTGCACTGCATAATTGCAAGATGTCTTTCACCAGATGATGATGTGAATAGCATCCCCGATAATAATCTAGGCAACTGTAGACAGCAGCCCTGGTTAGGCATATCAGTGTTTAATTTAGTTTCCTCCAGAAGAGGTAGCTGTGTGTCCTAAGGAGGCTGAGAATAGTAATTAAAATGCAATAATCAAAAGAGTATAAATCTTGAAGCCCAAAAGGTGTATCATGTTTCTAAAACACAATGTTTCATTATAAAATAAATTGCTAGGGTGAACATGTTAACAGTTATCTAGCAAAAACTTGTATTATATCCCTAATTTCAAAACTTGGCCTTCTCTATGAAGGGAATGATTAAAACCTAATAGAAAACCTAATAGAAAGAGCAGGCAGAGACAGAGAAGCAGTGGTAAGTGACACTAATGTTTAGAAGAGGATCAGGGCAAAGGGAAACATGCCTAGAAAACACCTGATAGAAACCAGATGTCAGAATAACAATGAAATGGATACACAGACAAACTTAGGTCTATGTAATACTTCTTGGTGAGTCATCTCAAGTGGCTTGCTTGAGTAAGCAAGCCACTCCACAAAAGGAGTAACCCAAGTATGTTGGTTTTATAGATAAGAGAATTGAGGAAGAGGAAACTTTAATGTGTTTTCTACAACTCCTTGCAGGTTAATTTCCAGAATGTCTCACCGAGGCAGCATCTCCATTCAGTGCCAGTCCCGCGCCTGCTCTAGCTTTGTGATCTGCCTCCATTTGGCTTGCTGAAGTGTTCAGAACATATTTAAGTGGCCTTCAGGAATAGTAACTCTTCTGTGTGCCGCTGTGAGGTTTACCTTTGTCAGGCAGGACTCGGATCTTAGTCACTGGAGGGGATTTCACAGCATTGCCATGGTTGCTTTTCTTCCTTTGCTTGCTTTACTTATTTCTCCCACTAGACTGTGACAACATTGAGCATAGGGCCTCTGTATTCTATTCTGAACATCCCTCATTTCTAAAGCAGCGCCTGCCATACAGTAGACACTCAATAAATAATTGTCAAGGAAGGGAGAGCTGTAGCTTCCCTAACCCATCATTTGAGAATCTCAGCTCCAGTCCCTGTAAGCTGTTTTTTTCATGCCTATTAAGCCCCAAGCCCATTAGTGCCCTACAAGGTCCAAAAGGCTATTTTAGCCAAGATAGATGTTTGCACAGCTTCCTCACTGCCCTGGCAAGTATGGGGGTGGACAGCACTAATATTCATTCTGGATCAAAATCAGGAATTCCTGTTTGCTTAGGTTCCAGGGGTAAATCTTCCTGTACATAGAAATGTATCATGTTGATGTTCCTGACGGGCAGGCTGCCCAGAGCTTCATTGAGTTATCAATGTTTCTACTTGATCTATTGACAATGGAGGCTTGAAAGTAAACAGCTTTGCCAACTCCAAATAGCTGGTTTGAGGCTGGGCAAACAGGAAAGCTTTACACAAAGCTGAGAGCTGGCACACGGCTTGGGGTTTTCAGTAAGTTTCTGCAGTTGGCTTCTGGAGGGGAAAAAGAAGCCTGGATTCTAAAATCAGAGGAGGAAATGAGACCTAGAGTTTAATGTATTAGGAAGCACTGGCTACATGCAGGTGACCAGAGAGAGCTACATAAGAACGAGAAGGATGTCAGTTTTAAGTCTAAGTCTACCACTTGGTCAAGTCATCTGACCTATCTGATACCACATTTCTGCAACATTTTGTATCTCTGATAAGGATATAGTGACAGAAAAAGTGACTTGGTAGAAAGGGACATTTAAGTGCTGACATTGAAGTGAAACAAAGCTGGACTCTGTTCATGGATCTACAAAGCCCCACCTAGGAAGACTTAAGACACTGCACAGCTTCATTTTGTTTTCTTCACCGTAAAGTGATAATACCACAAGGGGTTAGCCACAAGTAGAGAGCTTGGTAGTCCACAGCAACAGACAGAGCTCTGACATTTAACACTGAGTGAGGAAGACAATAATCAGAACACACATAACATGCTGTGTGTGTGTGCGTGCACATGTGTGTTTGTATGAATTAATATATGCAGGGAAAATTGAAAATACACCCTTAAAATGAGCTATGGTTAGGGGGTAAGATGAACTGAGGGGGAAATGAGTGAAAAAAATGATGAAGGATAAAAAGAAAAAAAAAAAGAATTGTCTGGCATGGACCATAGATAATTATACTCTTGAACTGAGCAATAGGATTAATTCAATTCTATGGTCCATGAAGGGAACAAAATAATTTCCATGCAAATAAATATAGAACTACAAACATGATAGCTGGTGTGAGCAAAGTAAAAATATGCTCAAGGATAAGGGAAGTGAGGGACGCCTGGGTGGCTTGGTGGTTGAGCATCTGTCTTTGGCTCAGGGTGGGATCCCAGGGTGTCAGGATCGAGTCCCGCATCGGGCTTCCTGTGAGGAACCTGCTTCTCCCTCTGCCTGTGTCTCTGCCTCTCTCTCTGTCTCTCATGGATAAATAAATAAAATCTTAAAAAAAAAAAAAGAATAAGGGAAGGAGGGGAGCCTAATATGGATGTGAACTTGAGCTGGGTGAAGAATGGAGGAAAGGACATTCCAGACTGCAGCAACAGCCTGTGCAAAGTCCATGGCACTATGAAGAGCTTGGTGTACTCAAGGCACTGAGAGTCATGAGACTGCTTGCTGAGTGAGGGCAGGAGTGGTTAGAGATAAGCCTGGAGTGGTAGACAGAGGCTGAGCTCTCCCGAGTTGTGTGGAACACATGAAAAGGTTGCCTTTTAACTTAAGTGTAATGGGAAGTTATTAAGAAGTTTTAAAAAGCAGGAGCTGGTGGACAGTGATGGATTTGATGGGACTAGAATGTATGTGGCATGCTCAGATTTTTGTCAAGTATTCTAACTGCTGTCATGAAGCGAGAGTGGATGTAGATAGATCTATTAAGAGGTTTCTTGCTGCTGTCCAGAGGAGCCACAAGACTGGTTTGGAAGACAGTTTGGCATTGGGAATGCAGAGAAGTGACTGGTTAGAAAAGTACTTGGAGATAGTATCCACAGGTTATTTAAGACAAACATGTCCTTGGCATGGATTTCGTCTGTGTTAAGATTACTTAGTGTTCTTTGTTGCAGGATTACACATCCCTTTCTGAATGACATCAGAAATAGCCATGTTACATTTCTTTAGTCAGTGAATGTTCACTAAAGTAGTACATGTCCTTTCTAGGTTGAAGTTTTAAGAGCTAGGGGATGCTTTGAAATATTCTCCATTTCCTTTGGCATGAGACCAGCAATGCCCTAGATAGAGATTGCTTCACCAAGCTGGGTCTCAGGATGATAATGATGTGTGACAAGCTGTAAATGACCAGTGATAAAGTGAGTAAGAAATTAATCTTCTTGCTCAAGTGTACATCAAATGCCTAATAAGATATACTGTATGGTAGGCCATAAAAAATCTCAATATGTTTTAAAGGAGCAAGATAATACTTGGAATATTTTGGGGGCATGTGGGTGGCTTAGTCAGTTAAGCATCTGCCTTTGGCTCAGGTCATGATCCCAGGGTCCCAGGATTGAGTTCCACCTTCGGCTCCCTGCTCAGTGGAGAGTCTGCTTCTCCCTCTTCCTCTGCCTGCCGCTTCACCTACTTGCACCCTTTCTCTCTCTCTCTCTCTCTCTCTCTCTCTCTCGTTAAATAAATAAATAAAATCTTTTTTAAAAAAGAATATTTTCTTAGCACAATGGTATTATTTTGGAATCAATAATAGAAAGATATCTGAAAAACCCTCAAATATTAGGAAATTAAACAACTCACTATAGAGTAACCCATGGGTCAAATAAAAAATGATTAGGGAAATTAGAATATATTTCTAAAGAATAAAAATGAAAACTCAGTATGTCAAAATGTATGGTAAGAAACTGAGGGAAATGTAAATTTTAAATGAACATATTAGAATGAAGAAAATATAAAATCAATGATCTGTGATCCCATTTTAAGAAGCTAGAAAAAGGAAAGCTAATTAAACTCGAGGTAAATGGAAGAAAGTCTTTATTAATATATGTGTGGAAATCAATAAAATAGATAATGGACAAGCAATTGAGAAAATCAACAAAATTTTAAAAATTGTTCTTTGAAAAGTTTAATAAAATTGATAAAGCATAACAAGAGTAAGAAAAAATGATAGAAAACATAAACTACCAATATAAAAAATGAAAGATAAGACATCATCACAAATTCTAGAACAGTGAAAAGAGTATAAGGGGAAGGTTAGTATGAGAAATTTATGGTAATAAATCCAGCAACTTAGATAAAATGAAAAAAGTTATTTGAAAAGCACAATGTACCAGAGCTGTCATTAGAAGAAATTTTTTGTTTAATTAGAATGGTCTATTATCTATTTAAAAAACTGAATTCAAATTTTAAAATCTTTCCACAAAGAAAAATTTAAAGAATTTTTTTCTAAAGTTCACATGGAAATGTACAGGACCCTAGAAGCAACCCCTAAAAAGTCTTGGGAAGGAAAATTTGGAGTACTTAGGCTATCTGATTTTAAGATTTACCATAAAGCTGGTATAATCAAGGAAATTTGATATTGTCAAAAAATATCTATATCTATAAATCTATGAAGTAGAATAGAAGCACTAGCAGTGGACCCACATATATTTGGAAAAATACAATGGTGCCATAGAAATTCAATGGATAATGAAAGTGTTCTCATAAATGGTGCTGGAGCAACTGGATATCTGCATGGGTAAAATGAAACTCAACACATACTTTATGTCATATAATATAATTTATTTGAGCTATAACATATATCTAAACATAAAAGCTATTATCTATAAAACTTTTCAAATAACACACCACAACATTGAAAACCACCCCTACCTTTTTTCCCCCCTTAGGAAATAATCCAGAAAACACAGGAACTAAAAGGAATATATTGATAAACTGAACTTCACCAAAGTTAAAAACCCCTGCACGTCAAGAAAACAAACAGGCAAAGCATAGGTTGGGTGAAAATATTCACAATACATATATTTGATAAAGGGCTTGTATCTAGAATATACAAAGAAGTCCTACAACTCATTAATAAGAAAAACAACCCAATTAAAAATAGGAAAAGAGGTGCACCTGGGTGGCACAGTCCATTAAGCATCTGACTCTTTGTTTCTGCTCAGGTTGTGATCTCAGGATCGTGAGAAGGAGCCTCATGTCAAGCTCAGCATAGAATCTGCTTAGGACTCTCCCTCTCCCCCTATGCCCTAGTATCCCCACCCCCCATGCACACACACTCTCTCTTTTTCTCTTTCTCAAATAATTTTTAATTAGCAAAAGATTGAAGAGACACTTCACAAAAGAAGATACTACTGTGGTCAATAAATATATGAAAAACTGTCCAACATCATTAGTCATCAAGGAAATGCAAATTAAAACAAATAAGATACCACTATATACCCAGTAGTATGATTAAAATGAAAACTTTGGCATGTATATGGAACAACTAGAATCTTAAACACTGTTGGTGGAGGTGTAAAATGGCACAACTGCTTCAGAAAACTGCTAAAGTGTTCAGCAGTTTTTTAGATTTATCCATTCTATGACTCAGCAATTATAGTCTAAGGGAAATGAAATCACACATCCACTAAAGACTTGAATATAAGTGTTCATAGCAGCTTTATTTATAATAATCAAAGACTGGAAGCAATCCAAATGTCTATCCACAGGAGACTGAATAAGAAAACTGGTATGTTCATGTAATTCAATACCACTCAGCAATAAAAAGTGTGAACTAGTAATACATCGTGAAAATTAACCTTTATATGGCCTTTCTGATTCAAACGTATACTGTCAAAACTGTTGACCTCTAGTCTTGACCTTGTCATGCCTATTTCCCCTTTAGCACTATATTCCAGCCACAATGTCCTTCTTTCAATTATCATGAGACTTATAAAACTTGACAGATGAATGAGGATGAAGTAGCATGGAATATGTTCCTGTATCAAGAATGCTTTCACTCAGCCTTTCACCATCTCTAATACTCCTGAAAGCACGCTCCCATTTTCTTCAAAATTAAACAGTGAAAATTCTCAAAAGTTGAAAAATGTTACAGTAAACATCTGTATACCTACCACCAAGATTCTACCCCTAACAAATTATTATGCTTGCTTTGTCACATGTCTATCCATTATCCATCCTTCTATACAATGGCCCACTTTTATTCCAATCAATTCTTCAGAGAAGCTGTCTTTGAATCTCCAAAGAGGTAAATACTTTATATCCTGTTCCGGTAACCTCCCTTACAATTTCTTACTCTTCTCTTATGATACTTGATTTAATTACCATGAATAGCTTTGTTTAATGTTTGTCTTTTTTACTGGACCAGGGATTCTCAAATCAAGCTTGCATCAGAATCATGGGAGAGATTTGCTAAGACACAGGCTACTGAGCTCCATCTCCCAAATTTCTGATAGAACAGTTTTGGTTGATGATTCAAAAATTTGCATTTCTCACAAGTTCCAGGTGATGCTGCTACTACTGACCCACAGACCACACTTTGAGAACTACGGACATTGATTGTAAGCATCATAGCTTCAGAGGTCAGGGCTGTTTTATTTATTGCTGAATCCCATCAACTATCATAGGGACAGAGTGGGTACTCAGGACATGGTATGGATTTGCTGAGTGAGTGAATGAATATATATATTCATATATATTTCATTTATATCATAGGAATTCCTCATAACCATTATTGTCAATAAATAGCTTAATTAGTCAGCATGTCCTTTTACTTCTCTTCCCCTGTTCTTAGATATGAACATTGTTCCTAATTATATTCTATTGATTATAATTCTTTCCAAATAGGTTTTTATTTTCACAGGAGTTCCTTAACATCAGAAAAAATAATTGTCACCAACAAAGGATGAAGTATACTTTCTGATTTTATGTATTTTTCTTATGATCTCAGGTGTGGTAAATTCAGCATATCATTTCCCACTTAAATGAGGTAAGAATTATGACTTCAAAAGCACACTTCTTAAGGGAAGAAGCAAAAAAAGAAACAAAAACACAAAACCAAAAACCTTAAGCATACTTTGACTAGTTGCAAACAAGGTAACATTTGTGTGAGGTTTGATGCACAGATGTGAAGGTGAGAGGTGAGGCCACAGAATGTGCCTTGAGCCGTCGGTGTGCAATATCCTAACTATGAAAACACCTGGTTCTAAATGACTGCAGGGACTCACTATAACTAAAGGAATTGCTTGGCCCTCACTTTGAGTTCTCAGTGAAGGATGCAAAAAAAATGGCCTTGAGTTGAATGTGCCTTTTTTTAAAAAATAAAATTTATTTTATAGAGCAATTACTGGTGCACAGCAAAAAATTGAGAATGTATAGAGATTTCTCATTTATTCTCAGCTTCCGCATGTGTATTGACTTCCCTATCATCAATATCCTCCACCAGAGTGGTACATTTGTTACAACTGACAAACCTACCGTGACATCACCCAAAACCCATACATTGTATGGGCTTGTTGTATATTCTATGGGTTTGGACAGATGTATAATGACATGTATCCATCATTATAGTATCATGAAGAATATATTCACTGCCCTAAAATCCTGTGTGCTCCACCTTATTCACTCTCACCCCCAACTCTTGTTAATCATTGATCTTTTTACTGTATTGATACTTTTGCCTTTTACAAAATGCTATCTAGTTGGAATCATGCCATAGGTAGTCTTTTTAGATTGGATTCTTTCACTTACTGATTTTATCTATTTTTCTTAATACATTAAGAACCTTAAATATATATATTAAGGTTATTCCATATAATTTCATGGCTTATTATATCATTTCTTTTTAGCTTTGAATGGTATTCCATTTTCTGATTGTCCCACAGTTTATCCATTCACGTACCAAACTACATCTTGGTTGCTTCCAAATTTTGGCAAGTTTGAATAAAGCTGTTATAGGCATACAAGTGCAGATTTTTTGTGTACACATAAATCTTCAATTCCTTTGGGTAAATACCAAGGGACACAATTGCTAGGTTGTATGACAAGAGTATTTTAATTTTCTAAGAAACCACCAAACTGTCTTCTGAAGTGGCTGTACCATTTTGCATTCCCTACCTCCCCCAGCAATGAATGAGTTTCTGTTGCTCCACATCCTTGTCAGCATTTAGGGTTAGCAGTGTTCTGGATTTGGGCCATGTTATGTCATCGTGCTATGTATATTGTGCTATCTCATTGTTTTAATTTGCAATTCCCTGATGATGTATGATGTGGAGCATCTTTTTATATGTTTACCATCTCTGTATCATCTTTTGGTGAGGTGTCTGCTAAGGCTTTTGACCTATTATTTAATTGGATTTTTATTTTGTTGTGTTTTAAGAGTTCTTTGTATGTTTTGGATAACAATCCTTTATCAGATATTTCTCCCAGTCTGTGTATGTGTGTGTGTGTCTGTGTGTGTGTGTGTGTTTTATTCTGTTGACAATATCTTTCTCAAAGTAGACATTTTTAATTTGAATCAAGTCTAGCTGCCTTGTCATTTTTTTGTTGACAGCTGGACACGATATACTGGGTAAAAGGAATTGCAGTAAATAGGCCTTCAGGAATGTGGTGGTGACGTATGGATAGAGGGGACATATTTTATAATCCTATGGTTAAGTCTCCGTATTTTATTGGACTGTGAACTTCACACGTGCTTCTCAGCTTCTCCTTCCCTTTTAGAGGGACAGGATGGCTAGAGTGGACTGGAGTTGCATGTTCCCCTTCTTTCACTGGAAGGCTAGAGATGGCTGGTGTTGAGTTTTTCACTTCCCTCAGGTCAGGTAGGCTGTCATAAAACTCTAGCAGGTTAGGCTTTGGTTAAGTAGTTTTTCCTGAGGGCAGAGCTAATTAGGAAGGACCAAACACTATGGCATATTTCAAAAATGGTTCCTTTTGCCCTCACCCTATGGAAGCAGGAGGTGATTTTTTCTCTGACATTCACCATAAGAACCTGATGGAGCATCAGTAACACTCACAAAAGTGTGGGATAGCTCTCTGAGGAGCTTTTACCTCAGACTTGTCCACACTGAGTATCCTGCAATTCATCCATGAGAACTCATGTTTTCCTTTCCTTATACTGGTTCCTGCAGAAATTTCTGCTCCAGTAAATAGTGCTTCTCCATACTCACCTGTTTTGGGGGGTAAAGTGGTTCACTTTGTGATCTTCTCTTACAGATCTATAAGAGCTGTTGCTTTCCCAATTTGTTTAGCTTTTTACTTTTTAGGATAGAGGGGAGACTTACAAACTTTTCATGTGCTAGCTTGGAAGCCTGAGTATGACTTTTAAGTCTGCCTTTCTTGTGGTTCCTTGGCTGCAATATGGGGGTGGAAGGGAGATGTTGGTTGCATAATATCTTTGAAATTTGGTAATTATTTCTTCCTATTCAAATGATGAAAAATCTCCAAAATGATCTTCATCACTTTTATCATTTCCCTGCATTGGAATTGGGGAACACAGTTCACAGTTACTCTAGGCACCATTCTCACCTGATACCAGAAGCTTCCCCCTTCATTTGAAAGCTACCTTGAGCCCCCTTACAATGTTCTTTATTCCACACAAAATAAAGTTGCCTAAGTAGAAGGCATAACATTCATCTGTCTGTAAATTCATCCAGCCTCCCGTTACTGGGTGCCTCCTTTGTTCCAGCTAGTGTGGGGAAAAGCAGTTACATGAAACATTGTCTTTCCTCAAAGAATTTAGAGTCTAGAAGGGAGGGTGTAGAGAGAATCATCTCAGTGCAATGTGATGTCATCCTCAAGTAAATTATGCATGAGTCTCACGGAGGAAAGGTTATTATTTAAATAAGGCTGGGGCATCAGGGGGAGACACTTGGCTGAGTTTTGAAGGCAAAGTACTTTAGTATAAAAGAAGAGTGGCATACATCTTATACTTACATATGCTATATGTTGATATTTCAGTCAGCCTGGGGAAAAATATGGGAGGGGGAGAGGAGTTGGTCAAAGCAATTTTAAGGGGAGGTAGCATCAAGGAAGACAGGAGATATAAACAGAGCAACGTTTTCCAAAGAGCAAGAATCCTTCAGTGTGGGATTGCTTATTTGAGATGGTTCAGAAATTATCAGAGAGGTTAACCAAGATCCGATCATGAATTTACCCATGCTTATCTCTTCAGCTTTATTTTGCCATTTCCTCCTTTGTTATCTGTTTTCCAGCCCCTCTGGCCTTAGATCATCCTCCTAAATCTCTCATGTTTCCCACTTCCTCTGGACCTTTACACACTGCCTAGGAGTTTTCTCATGCATCCTTCTTTATCTAGGTGATGATGATGACTATTTCTTCAGATCTGGCCTCCAATTCTGTTTTCTCAGGGAAGACCTCATTGACCCTTTAAATGAAATCTGTGTCTATCTTGCATCTTCTCTGTTCCCTATGCTCTTGCCACATAGCTCTTGTCTTAGTGGATATTTATGAACATGGTCATCGCCTCACTATTCTAGAAGCTCAAGCAGGAGAGATGCCATGTCTGTTTGCCTCATTATTATATCTCTCTTATGAGTAGAATTCCTGGCATGTGATGAGTGTTTAACACATTCTGAATTAAAGAAGACAAAAACTAGTATCAATATCTATATGCCTTGCTGGGTATGTATTCATATGAAAGTTTTTTCACTGAATCCTAACCCAAACTCTTGAAGTTGGTGAAATTATTTTTTTTTATAATTAAGATGCATTAGGTTAATGGGAGTCAATGTCTCAATATCAGAGTATGAACTACAGAGAAACTGAGTCCATCATCTGTCTTTAAAATGAAATTAAATGGCCAAGTATATTTGTCAGTTCCATACATATGTATTGAGTACCTTCTATGTAGCAGGTACTGTTCAAGGCTCCAGAAATATAGCAATGGGTAATGCCAACCAAGTCCAAGTTTCTGTTTTCATGGAACTCATACTCTAGTGGGATGTCAGTTAGACCCTCAAAGATCTCCGAGCTTGGAAGATGAAGAACCAGTCTTAACTTTAGGTCTCCTTGTCTTTGATGCCTTTTACAGGCTGCTGCTCTATGCAGTCTCCCTAATACGGGGTCCAAAATAAATATATTTTCTCTGATGATCACATTCAGCCTAATATAATCCTTGGGCATCACTCCTTCCTTGAGAACACCCCTATCAGTTTGTGCGGTGACCCAACCTTTTTTGGCCATCTTGAAAAGAAAACATTGCTTTTATCATCATCGCCCCCATCAGTCTTTTGCTATCTTTTGCTAGCATTTATCGTCATTCCAAAAGCAATTCACATAGTGTTCTTATAGTTCAACACATATCCCAGCTCTAGAGGAATCAGCTGTGGGCTGTCATTTTTTGTGTGTTTTTTTCTGTAAAAGGAAATATCTTTAACTTCTTGTTAAATGGCATACGACATAAATGTAGTCCATTTATCTGGTGCAGTCCTTTCATTTTGGACTTATTTTCTAGAGGTTTGGCTCTTACATACATATTTCTTTGGCCACTGAATTAATAATCCCCTCTTAACATTGCCCTCTCAACCCAATTCAGAGAAATGCTTTATCTCTAAATGCTGTTTTCCTTTTATGCATATTTATAATTCTGATGCTTCTATTACCTAGTATACATTTTCTTACTCTGAATTCCTGTCTCTTAAAGCCTTGTTTTAAACAATGCACTGTACTGCTCCTTCTTCTCTCTTTGATAATTCCAAGTATCAAGTTAGTCCCATTGTGGGGGGAAAAAATATAACAACAACAACAAAAAAACTCCCACTGATTTATATAGACCTAGTGTTGTCCCCAGAGCTCAGTAGGTTATAACTCTAAACTTCTCTAGTCTTCTTTATTTAAGATTTTATTTATTTATTCACAAGAGACACAGTGAGAGCCAGAGAAGCAGGCTCCCTACAGGGAACCTGATATGGGACTAGATCCCAGGACCCCAGGATCACACCCTGAGCCAAAGGCAGATGCTCAACCACTGAGCCACACAGGCACTCATCTTCTCTAATCTTCTGTTACCTGTGCAGTAGTTTGCTAGGGACTCAGTCCCCACAAACACCTAGCCTCCTTGGTATCCCTCTTTTCTTCCCCTCTGACATTTCTCGTAATTCCTTTTCTGCTTCTCATTTCCTGCAGGCCCAGTTAATCTAAGACCCAAGCTTCTCAAGCATGGACCTCCTCTTCAAATTATCTCTGGTATTCCCGGTTACGTTTATTGTTCTACCCTCTTCTTATTTTTTTTTCCTTTGTAAACTATAGCCAGGGCTGAGTTTTGTAAAGCAAATCTTCCCTCTGTCTTTCTGCACCAAAGGAGACTTGTTTCTGCTATTGTCATACTATACTCCTTGCTCAAAAGTCGCTATGATATTTCTCTTCACTGCTTCCTGAAATGGACCTTTACCTTTATTCTATTTTTATCAACAAGACCCTTCTATTCTCCTCTCCTTCAGGTCCATAAATATTTCTTGTATATTTTGGGGAATATGTTAAGACTTACTTCATGAGTCTTGGACTCACAGCTTTCCTTGCTGCATTTTTGTAAACTTTTCTAAATCGTTTCAATCTTGATCCCTCTTTTTCCACAAGAGTTACACTACTTGTCCCTTTTTGTAAGGGCACAGCTGTGTTCTTCTTTTTCAATTAACCCTTTTTCTTTTTTTTTCCTTTTTTAAAAAAAAGATTTCATTCATTTGACAGAGAGGGACAGAGAGAGAAGAAGAGCAGGGGGAGTGGCAGGCAGGGGGAGAGGGAGCAGAAGCAGCGTCAGTTAAACAGAACAGGGAGCAGAACAGAAAGCCCAATGCAGCATCAGTCCCAGGACCCTGGGACCATGACCCGAGCCAAAGACAGCCATCTAACTGACTGAGCCACTCAGGTGGCCCTCATCTCACCTTTTTTCATATCACATTCATGACATGTGGTTTCTTAATTCTAGGAATAGTCATGTCTTTTACAAAACTTAAAAATAAAATTGAGTAATTATGTTATTTTTTTTCTAGGAATACTACAAAGCCAGTAAACACTACTTAATCCCAGGAATTTGATTTTTTAAAAAATATGTTACTTTGGTTATTCTTTTACTTCTTGGAGTACCTAAGTATTCCAGATAGTATACTATCTTCTAGGAAAACAAAAATAAATTTCCTGCTTAAAATGTACTCAAAATTTCATGGAGACATTGGAGTATAAATAATTTTGATTCATGTGGTAAATAAAACTATGTGATAAAGAGTTATGGGAACATAGAGGAGACAGAAATTCATCTAAAGAATTAGAGACAGCTTCATAGGGGAGCACATCTTTGAATTGTGTATGAAAAAAGTGAATAAGCATACACAAAATGGAAAGGATATGAAAGAGATGCCCATGTTGCAGAAATATATTTTATATATAGAGGTAAAAGGTATAAAAGAGCATGACACAGTTAGGGAAATGAAACAAGTATGGCTTGAAGCAAGACTATATTATGTGAGGAGGGGAGATAGAAATCTAGTGGGCAGAGTATATTAGCAATAGATTATGTAGGGACACCTGGGTGGCTCTGCCATTGAGTGTCTGCCTTTGGCTTAAGGCGTGATCCCAGATCTGGGGATGGAGCCCTGCATTGGGTTCCCTGAGAGGAGCCTGCTTCTCTCTCTGCCTATGTCTCTGCCTCTCTCTGTGTCTCTCAGGAATAAATAATAAAATCTTTTTTTTAAAAAAAGGAATAGATTATGTAGCTCTGTTTTGCCAGAATTTGGGCTATAGTCAAAGGTGAATGCAAACATGGAAATGTGCTAGGTTAACATGTAGAGTCTATTTGTTAGAACTGTTATATTCAAATAATGGAGTGTTTTTGTGTAGCAGCAGGCAGAGTTCTTTTGCTCTCCATGACTGTGGTGGTGCCCCCACTGAAGCAGACCCTGCCATCTTCAATTCCCTGGACATCAACATGTATCCGGCAGAAGGGGAGGCAAAGAGACCATAAAGTGTAGTACAGGAGGTTTTTATAAGCCAGCCCTGGAAGTAAGGGCACTTCATTCTTTCTTTAAAAATATTTTATTTATTTATTTATTTATTTATTTGTTTATTTTTTTTTAATTTTTTTTTGTTTTTTAAGATTTTACTTATTCATGAGACACACACACACAGAGAGAGAGAGAGAGAGAGAGACAGACACAGGCAGAGGGAGAAGCAGGCTCCATGCAGGGAACCTGACATGGGACTCGATCCCAGGTCTCCAGCATCATCCCCTGGGCTAAAGGTGCCATAAACTGCTGAGCCACCTGGGCTGTCCCTGATTTATTTATTTTAGAAAGAGCAAGAGAGCAAGAGAGTGAGAGTATGTGCTCACAAATGGAGGAGGGGCAGAGAGAAAGAGAGAGAATCTTGAGCAGACTCCCCACTGAGCACAGAGCCCCATACAGGGCTTAATCTCATGACCCTGTGATCATGACCCTCAGACCTGAGCTGAAACCATGAGTTGGACGTTTAACTGACAGAACCACCTAGAAGCCCCTATTCTTTTCCATACTCTACTGGCTAGAACTAAAGGACAAGCCTATATATCTACCTGGAAGAGACATTGGGGAACATAGTGGATTGTATGCCCAGGATAAAAGTTTCTGCCCCAGTAATGCAAAAATTTTAAAGTGGTAGGAGTTTTCTTTTTCTTTTTCTTTTTTTTTTTTTTTTTTGGTAGGTAGGAGTTTTCAAGAAGGGAAATGATGTATCTAGTTTCTCACTTGGATGAAGAATACCAAGAGAGCAAGCTTGGAGGAAATAAAGCAAGTTTAAAATCGTATATGTTGAGTTTGAGGTGGTTTTAGCATAGGAATATAAAAGGAGGGTAAGCCTGGAGCTTGGAAGCACTTAAATTATTGTTAAATCTTTGAGAATGATCCAAACAAAAGTGAGATAGTTGAAATTACAAGGATTAATTATCTGACCAGGAATAGTGTGTAGGGTAAGTAGAGAGCAAAAGATCTACCTTAAAATTTCGTATTTAAATAATTGAGTAAATTAACATGAATCATAAAAGGGCAATGGTTGTCAGAAAAGTAGGAAGAAAACTAAGAGCAGTGTCACCAAAGCCAAGACAAGGAGTGGTTTTAGAGGAGGACTTACTCAACAGCATAAAATGCAATAGAAAATCCAGGTAGGAAAAGGATCAGCCAATGAGCTTAACAATTAGAGGTTTTTAATGGCCTATGGAAAAGCAATTTCAATTAAATTTTTGGAGTAGAGCCTAGGATGCTGTGATTTAAAAAAAGAATGGGAGAGAACTATATAAAAACAAAGCATGACTCTTTCAAGAAACCTGGATAAGAGGAAAAAATAAGAGAGAGAGATAGTGACTTTAGGGAGAACAGGGTTGAGACAAGGTTTTATTTTGAATTTTTAAAGGGTAGTAGATATTTGAACATGTCTGTTGGATCAAGGGAAGGAGCAATGGAGGAGGTTTGAAATATCCAACAGACAGAATAATTGATGGAGCAATGCTTTAGAGGAGGAAAAGTTGCAAACATAGGTAGGGGCATCAGCTTTAGAAAGAAAATGTCAATATTTTCTTTTGGAGAGCCAAAAAGAATGAAAAGTTTAAAGGATACAGCCATTTGAGGCCAGAGGGAATATGATTCTGAAACTCAAGTTCTACTGTTATTTTCTTGAAGAAGTAGGAGGCAAGGTCTTCCAATGAAAGTGAGTTAGGGGTGAGAGTAGAGTTGATGGCTGGATAAAATGGAAGAGGTTTAGAAGATTCATGGTAAAGGGGAGGAGGAGGCATCCAAAACCCTTGTGAAACTGTTTCTAGGTATCACTGAAAACCCAAATAGGACAACAGTTATATTATATCCTGTGTCTTCAGAACAAATTCTCCATTGAAGAGTAAACCCTTCAGCCTCCACTCTCCTAGAGCCTGTGTGGGTGCTCTACAATTCCTTTGGGTCCACCATTCTTTATGGAACTCTTTTGGAAGACAAATTTGTTTACCATAATCTGCCAAACTTTCCAATTTGACAGGCCTTACGGGTAAATGGGCAAAATCTTAACCATTTCCCTGTTTTCTCTCTTCTTCAAAATACTTATTTGCTGATAACTTTTACATCCTAAGACAGAGGAAGAAAATTAAGTCTGTTACTAAAATACCATAATTTAGCTGCTTTTCTGCATATGCATTAATAAAGCATTAGTGATCACATTCCTTGTAGCTTCCACATTCATAACACTCAGTATCTTAAGATCTTGACCTTCTAGTTCATGATTCAGGAAATCTCAAAAGCCATGCATCTTACCGTCTGGGGTGCTGAGATGAGGAAGGAAACAGACATGGGGTAAAATTGAGACTAAGAAGTTTAATTTTGATTTACCCTTAGCTTGGCTCTCAGATGTTTACATATTAATAGAACCATAGTTCAGAAGACTGCCAGTACCAAAGAGTCCAAGCCAGTTGTCTTAGTCTTCCTAGGTTGCTATAATAAAATATCATAGATGAGGTGACTTCAACAACAGAAATGTATTTTCTTCTTTGTTCTGGCAACCGAAAATCCAAGATCAAGGTGCCAGCAGGGCTGAGATCCAATTTGATCCTCAGGCCTATATAAAAATGGCCAAGATATACAAAGAATGTCTGAACCCATCCAGGGAGCTGGGACTTTTTCAAAGGAAGTAAGTCTTCATAGAAGGTCTTGAGACTTTTCTCAAGACACAACTCTCCCCACATGGTAAGGCAGAGGCTACTGATACAGAAATTGGGGATGGTTTGTAGCCACAGGTATATATCATTAGTCACTTCAGCTGAAAGAAAGGGCTGACACATCCTATAGAACTATTCACTCACTACAACCATATTGCTTTCTTCATTGTCTTCTCCACTTCTGGGAAAGCATGGGAGAAAGGATGGGAATGTTGAAAGTGGAATCAGCATCATAAGATTAAGCCAGCTAATGGTAGTGGTAGGACTAGAACCCAGGCCCCAAAATGTCCAAGTGTTGTACTTGGACAAGTATATATTATTGCTAGTCTAGTATATATTGCACCCTAACTTTGAAGTCAGATTGACATTCTCTATAGGGAGCAGAGACCTCATCTCTGTTTTATCACTTCTAAATTATTGTTTGAGACTTAGAGGGTGAAGTGGCTTCTGGAATGATGAAAATAAGGGCTCACCATTTTGTAGCACTATTGTCATCCACTTTTGATGTGTGATATCATTTAATTCCCCCCCAAACAACACTGTGTAGTAGATATTATTACAATTTTCATTTTATAGATAAAGAAAGGTTGAGAGGAGAATGAGGGGCCACAGCAAAGAAATAGCAAATCCAAGATTCAAACCTGGCTTGGCTGAGTGTAGAGCCAAAGGTTATTACTAGGAAACCATAGACCGCGTGCCTGGTAGAAACTGCTTGCTCTCATCAAGCAGAAAAGTGATTTCATATAAATCTTTAGTATATTGGTATTTTTTACAACATGTATTTTGTGCCAATACGTTGTTGGACCCAACAATTTAAAGATAATGCAAGTTTTCCCCTAAATGATAAATCAAACATTAATGATGAAGTTCATTCTCCTCCTTCTCACAGACAGACTTTCAGAAACACAAACCTCAGAGAGGCAAAATTAGGAGCCCTTCTCTGAAAGAATGAACAATTCAGAATCCCACGATTGTTTGAAATAATGTCCTGATTCAAAAAAAAAAAAATGCAACCAGAGGCTTAAAGAGAATGAGGTTGAGATGTTAGTCCTAAAATTATCCATTATCCAACCTCAGTGAAACATCAAATATACAGTTGGTCTCTTCCCCACCCCGATCCCCCATCACCAGCTTAGAGAATTTCAATTATCCCCAGAGGCACACCGACCTGCTGTGCTAAGTAATAGTCTCAGAATTCCATTCTGAGACTCTTTCTACAGCCCATCTCCACTACTGACTCACTGCATGATTTGCTAAAACTTGGTTTGCTCACTCACTGAGATGAGCCAAGAGAAATAACACTCCTTCTAATGTTTAAGACTATGAGCAGACAACCATGCTCTCTGGGTAACAAGCAAAGAATGTTTAACAGATGTAATTTGCTTAGTGTTGCAATCAAAACCTATATACAAGAAATCATCCAACAGATAGTTAATGATATGCTTCATCATTATTTGACTGCATTGTAATTTGACCTAAATGGTGAACGGTTTGTGTAAATTACTATATTTATTAGCAATGACTATCTCTTAACGTTTGTATGGCACTTTAAAGTTACAATGCACTGTACCATAGATTATCTCATTATCTCACATGAGAAGATCTAACGAGCTCAGTAAATATTAGTTTAATTTAAATCACTCAAAACATGTTAGAAAAGCTGGCTAGTAATTACTAACTCCTTTTATGGATGAGGAAGCTGGGACTCAGAGACACACAGCTATTTTGTGATTGGGCCAAAGCTAGAGCCAAAGCCATTTGACTTCCAGGGATGGCTGGTCCTTTCACTATCACACAGTCAAACATAGCACTTCTGAAAGTAACATTAATGCTGGGTGGAGGTGGAAAATGGGTGGACTAAGTGAAAAAGTAACTTTTCAGCTGTCCCTCTACAGTTTAGTTGCCTCTATCTCCTTCAAATGGCTTATCCTTCAATCCTCTCTTCAGTAGAATTTTGCACCACCTCCCTCTTTCAATGCCTTAAGGCAGATGGATCTGTCCTTCATATTGGTTGAGATTTCAGAGGGTAAGGAGGAGATACAAAACATATACCTCTCAGAAGACTATTGCTACCTATTAATACTAGTTAAAAAATTGTATTTGTATTATTGTGCTTTATAGTTTTTAGAGAATTTTCTTTATGTAAATGGCAAAAGTTTAAATAGCTTATCACAGGAGGGTTTCTATTATCTTGCTCTTGCCTGTCCCCACCTAATATCAGCTCCCCTATTCCTCTAGATACACTCAGCTCCAGTTACACGAAACTTACAACAAAACTTGAAGGTGATAAGGTACTTTGTACCTTCATAACCTAGCACATGCTGTTTGCATTGATTGCCTCTCCCCTACTTTATCCAAAGACTTTAATTCTTTCTCTTCAATGCTTAGTCATCAGAGTCCCCTGAGGGTGATTTTAAGGAACACTATACCTAGGCTCTGTCCTAGGCCAGTTGTATCTGAATCTCAAGGGCGGCAAGCTACAAATATGTCTCTGTTTGATTTTGTTGCATGAGAGGGTTGAGTGCCATTGTTCAGATTTCTGACTATCCCATTAGGCCTTCAGCTCTTTGAGGGGATGGAGGATTTCATTCAGTTTTGTATTCCCAGAGCCTCGCGTAGGGTCAGACTCATTTACTAGGCTTTTATTTATCTCAGAAACAGAACTGTCTGGGTATACCAAGGGATGCTGGAGTTTCAAACTCTGCTTTTATTTACTTATATAAGTAGGCTCCACACCCAATATGGGACTTGAACTCATGGCATTGAGATTGAGAATTGTGTGCTCTACCTCCTGAGTCAGCCAAAAACCCCTTAAACTCTTCTTTTAAACAAAGGCACTTTTGTACTGGGTCTTTGTATAAAGCTGCAATATGCCTCACATTGCTAGATGATACCTCTGTGTCATCTTTTCTGACTTGATGCATTTCATTCTTTTTTCTTGGTTTCCTGAAATCCAGTGTGTTTCCATTTTGGCTTCTGCCCTCTATCTAGCCCACATCTCTGATACTGCCATGTCTATGACTGTTACCAGTGATTGATGCTTGCTCTGTTTTCCAGTTAGCCTGAACATGGCCTCAGAATCCTTCTCAACCCAGAAATCCAAGCTCCATTTCAAATAAATCAGTAGATATGCAAGTCAAAATCTATTTGTATTCCCTGACCTGGACTCTTGAATTGATGACATAAATTTGGGTTGGCTAATCTGCCTAGTCTGTGTTTTCTAGTATAGAATTTCAATATCCCCTGGCTTCAGCACTACATTTATAGAAAAGAAAGGTGTTGCCCTGTGCCCTACATACTATAGACTGAATGTTTGTGTTCTTGTAAAATTCATATGTTGAAAACTAATCTCCAGTATGATGGTATTTGGAGGTGAAGACTTTGGAGGTGATTAGGTCATGAGGGTAGAGCCCTCATGTATGGATTAGTGTCCTTAGAAAAGAGACCCCAGAGAGGTTCCTTGCCCCTTCCACCATGAAAAGTTACAGTAAGAACATGGTCATCTATGAACCAATAAGTGAGACCTTACTAAGCACTGAACCTGTTAGTGCCTTAATCTTTGACTTCCCAGCCTCCAGAACTGTAAGAAATAAATTTCTGTGTATAAGCCACACAGTTTATGGTCTTCTGTTTTAGCCTCCTGAGCATACTAAGACATCATCTCAAGCCTTGATTTTTGTCCTCAACAATCAAAGGAAATGAGCAAGTGTTAGTTGCATTTCATGTGACCATCCCATACCACTATGTCAAATTTGGAGAGTATAATAATCGACTTAAGAACAGTTGAAGTCATCTAATTATACATTCTCATCCTATTGATATTTACAAATAGCCCTATCCTGATATTTACAAGTAGCCCTATCCTGGTTGTTGCTGTGGGGCCACTGTCTTAGCCTTGACACCCACTTGTCTCTAGGCTCTGGAAGTGGTTGGGCTTGACCTTTTGAGCTTTAATCATCACCATGAGAGAAAGTGCCCTGGGGAAAAAAAAAAAAAAAAAGAAAGTGCCCTGGATAGCCTGCTAGTCCAAGAGGGATGTGCGACAAGCAGAGTAGACAAGCTCAGCTGCACCTGACATCATTTAATTCTTATATCCTATAAACAGCAATATGACTTTGGGTAAGTGATCTCACATCCATATGCTTTTGTTTCAGACTTGTAGAATGAACTGTTTATACACTATTCTAGCCTTAAAACTGATTCTAACAAACTAGCAGTTGGAGGGGGAGGCAGAAATTAATGTCTCTTAATATACATAAGGAATATAGGATTCTTAGATTATAAATAATTTGAGCAAGGACATTCAAAAAATAAGTGTGAAGTGAGAATTCAAACTCAGAACTTCTGACTACAACATGGCAAAATCTTTTACCATGCTATATAGATTCTGATTAAATTGTAGTTCTCTGCTTTAGAAAAGCAAGATGAGTAAATTTATCAACACTAGAAAATTTGGTTTGGAGAATACTGTGGTAAGAGTATTGACTGAAAAATGATTTTAGAACTTGTAAAACTTAGGGCAGACTGGAAAAGGGCTCAATTTGATGGTGAACAGGGATTGGAGGAACCTGAGAAAGAGTCCCATGTCCTCAGGAATTGGATGGGATGAAACGAAGGTGATATGATCATTGTGTCTCACCAGAGAAGCTTCCTAGTGTTTCTCAAACCACTAATGAATTGAATATCTATGGAAAGCATCTAGGAATCTACATTTTAATAAGCTCCTCAGCTGATTCTTTTATCACTTATGCATTAAATATTGAGACTGCCTCAGATGCCCTTTAATACAAAAAGCAACACCTGGGGTGCTTGGGTGGCTCAGTCAGATAAGTGTCTGCCTTCGGCTCAGGTCATGATCCCAGGGTTCTGGGATTGAGTCCCACATCAGGCTCTTTGCTCAGTAGGGAGCTTCTCCCCCACCCTTCCCCATTGTTCACACTCTCTCACACTCTCACTCTTTCTCAAATAAATAAATCAATAAATCTTAAAAATACAAAGATCAACACCTGAAAAACCTGCCATCAGGGAACTATCCACACCTGCAGTCATTATTGTCTCACATCAGGAAGGATGTCCTAAGAAGATAAGCCATCCCCCACCCTAGAATCCAGTTATCCTTTATCATACAGGATTGAGCAATTAAAGGGCTAATTGCATGTGTCATTCCTGAATCAGAGATAACTCTCCAGCTTCTCTGTTAAATTCTGTTCCCAACTTTTTCCTCCATATTTGCATCTCAGGCACTACATTAACTTGTTCTGTTGTTTTCTTGATTTCAAGATTGTGTCTGTATTGTTTCCCTAATTTGGATTTAGAGGAAGTTATTCTAGACATCTGTTTTCTTGAGCAGAAACCTATAGTTAATATCTGGGTAGGACTTTCCCTTTTATAGGATACTTTTCTTCACACCATCCACGTGGTTTGATAAGAGTGGCTTTGTGCTTGCTGTGAGCCACCTTCTGGTTACAGCTGATAAATTGGAAGATGGGAAATTGCCTACTTGACCCAACCTTGCTCCCAAGATTATAAAAGTAGATTCGGGATCCCTGGGTGGCGCAGTGGTTTGGCGCCTGCCTTTGGCCCAGGGTGCGATCCTGGAGACCCAGGATCGAATCCCACGTCGGGCTCCCGGTGCATGAAGCCTGCTTCTCCCTCTGCCTGTGTCTCTGCCTCTCTCTATCTCTCTGTGACTATCATAAATAAATAAAAATTAAAAAAAATTATAAAAGTAGATTTAAGTGGTTTTCTCCTTGGACTGACTAGTTACTTCAAAGAAGTAAGTTTACATCAACTTCTTGATGTAATAGAAGAGAGAGTGGTAATATTTTTCCAAAGCAGAGAAGGAGAGAAAGCACTGGTGGGGTAGGGGATACATAGAAGAAGAAACAGATGTGCAAAGAAGTACAAAGAAAAGAGAGAGACAACCATTCACTTTTTATCTCCATTTGATCTAGAGAGAGGAGTTAAGATTCTTTTTTTTTTTTGTAAAGATCTATTTATTTATTTGAGAGCAAGTGAGCAAGCAGGGGGAGGGGCAGATGGAGGGAGAGAGAATCCTCAAGTGGACTCTCTGCTGAGCATGGAGCCCAACACTGGGGCTTGATCCTAGGACCCTGTGAACATGACATGAGCTGAAGTCAAGAGTTGGATTCTCAACCAACTGAGCCACCCAGGCATCCCAGGAGTTAAGAATCTTATTTTCTCATATGGATATCCTATTGGCCCTGCTCCATGAATCACCACTGCATTGCAAAGTCATCTTTGTCATAAATTGATACTTTTGTCGGTCTATTTCTGGATTCTTTTCAGTATATTTATTTGTTTATCTTTGCACTGTCTGAAAGTGTGCATTTTGGAAATCTTAATATCTAGTAGAGTAAGTCCTTCAGTTTTGGCCCTTTGTATTTTTATATCATTAGAAATTTATTAGTTTCTACCATAAAGAACCTACTCTGATGGGGATTGCATTGAATACTTAAATCTATGAAGAGATATATTTTTTAAAGATTTTATTTATTCATGAGAAATACAGAGAGAGAGAGAGAGAGAGAGAGAGAGAGAGACAGGCAAAGGGAGAAGCAGGCTCCATGCAGGGAGCCTGACGTGGGACTCGATCCCGGGTCTCCAGGATTAGGCCCTGGGCTAAAGGTGGTGCTAAACCATTGAGCCACCCGGGCTGCCCCTATGAAGAGAGAATTAAAGTCTATATAATGTTTTATGATCCAAGAATATGTTACATTTCCATGATTTAGCTTTGCTTTAAATTCTCTTAATCCTATTTTATAATTTTTACATATTTGCACATTGTTCATAGATTTATTTCTTTTTTGATACTTTTATAAATGTATCCTTTAAAATACCCATGTTCTATTTTTTGTGACTATTTAGAAATACAGATGGGGGTGCCTGGGTGGCAGAGTCAGTTAAGCATCCAACTGTTGGTTTTGGCTAAGGTTATGATCTCAGGGTCATTACACTGAGCTCTGCATTGGGCTTCACACTCATCATAGAGTCTGCATAAGACTCTCTCCCCCTCTCTCTGTACTATTCTTCCACCCTCTAAAACAAATCTTTTTTTAAAAAAAGGAATATAGATGATTTTTGGGGTGCCTGGGTAGCTCAGTTGGTTAAGTACTGATCTCAGCTCAGGTCTTGATCTCAGGGGCCTGAGTTCAGGCCCTGCATTGGGCTCCAAACTGAGCTACTCAAGAAAAAAAAGAAAAGAAAAAGAAAAACATAATTTTAAAATACACTGACTTTGCATCCAGCCACTTCATCATATGTATTTAATAGTTGTAATAGTTTTTCTGTATATTATTTTGGATTTTTAATCTAATAATATCATCTAAGAATAAGACATTTCTATCTCATCCTATCAAGTTATTTTAAGAAATGTTTACTATACATGGTAATAATCAGTATTTTTGTCTCCTCACAATCTCAGGGAGAAAGTGTTTTGTATTTCACCATTCATTTGCTATACCTTTTTTGAAGGGAGTGGATTTTGTTAATTATATACATTTATTTTCAGTTTTCTTAGAGGTTGTATCATGAATGAGTATTGGTTTTTATCATATGATTTTTTTCTGTGTCTATTAAGATTATTGTATTTTTTTTCTTTTTTTTAATCTTTTCATATGACGAGTTATATTGACTTTGAATCTTAACCAAGGTTTTTATTTCTGAAAGAAACCAAACTTTAATCATGGTATGCTATCTACCTTTTTAATTTAATTTAACTTTTTTTTTATTATCTATCATATTGTCACTGGGTTTGAACTACCTTCCTTCCTTCCACTCTTCCTTTTTCCAGAAGATATACAGGTAATTTCATTAGAGGAGAGGCTTATAATTTTCATTTAATATCCCTGTCATCTTTTTTTTTAAGATTTTTATTTATTCATAAGAGACAGAGAGAGAGCGAGAGAGAGAGAGAGAGGGAAGTAGAGACACAGGCAGAGGGAGAAGCAGGCTCCATGCAGGGAGCCTGACGTGAGACTCAATCCCGGGTCTTCAGGATCATGCCCTGGGCTGAAGGTGGTGCTAAACTGCTGAGCCACCTGGGCTGCCCTCCCTGTCATCTTTTTAAATGAAAATTAGGCTGACTTTATCACAAGAGTTAGGATGTGGAAATCTCAGTGTATTTATATTTTTTTAAGGTACATTGACTTATAAGGCAGATCGGTTGTGGGATGATAATACAACATAACAGCAGAAGCATTGTAAACAGTGCTGAAGGCAATTCATAAAAAGGTAATGGTAGTTGCTCAGGGAGTATAAAACTAAGTGAATCTACGTTTGTTGAGACTAGTGTTTGTTTATCTAGCACTTTATGTGTCAGCCTATTGTGGGACTCCTGTCCTCTTCAAATAGTGCTTAGCACTTTATGGATTATCTTAATCCACCCTACAATACTAAATGGTAGATACTTTAAAAAAATATTTATTTATTTATTTGAAGGAAAGTGTGGATGTATGAGTTGGGGCATGGGCTGAGGGAGAGGGAGAGAGAATCTCAACCAGATTCCCTGCTGTGGAGGCCTGACACAGGGCTGGATCTCAGGACCCTAGATCATGATCTGAGCTGAAACCAAGAGTTGAATGCACAACTGACTTAGCTGCCCAGGTCCCCCATTGGACAATTTTTAAATCTCCATTTTGCAGGTAGGAATATTGAGATAACACAAAGAATAAATAACTTGTCCAAGATGATAAAGAGTTCATATTTAAGATGGGATTTGAAATAATGACAATAATCTTATTATATAGATATTTTCCCCATCTTACTTATTAGGTTATTCCCTTTCAGAGAAATTCAGAAACTGCCCCAATAGGGCTCAACTAGTAAGGAACCGAGGTAGGTTTTAAACTCAAATCTGTAATTCCAGCATATATGCTTTTCCTTCCTTCCACATGGCTTCAGGGACATCCTTGGGCCTACTTTGCATACCATTCTCTGTAAAGAGCAGATTGCAACTCTTATCATTGTAAAGCTACACATTCTCAGAATTGGTTGAGTGAGTACATGGGCCTCCTGCCCAGATTTAGAATTCTTATCTCAGCTCCATCATTCATTAGCTGTGTGATGTTGGTCAAGTTGTTTAATCTCTGTGAAGGACATGGGGTAAAGGAATGAAGGTAATCTGTTTATTATGACTGTGTGGTGATGGGAGCATTGTTGAGAGACATTATAATGATCCTCTTTCCTCTTGAGCATGATGAGTTGGGTCTCACTCAAGTGTGCTAGGGCTTCATTTGTGTGTTAGCATGAGTGTCTCTCAGTTTTCAAAAAATATGGAGTGCTAAACACAATCAACATAAGGTTGGCACTACTTGCTTTATGACAGTTTTCTTAAAAATGTATCCATAATATTGTAACTACTATCCTTCCTCTACTAAAACAGAAGTCAGGTGAAGTGATTATGAACACAACTCTGAACCCAGAACCTGAATTCAAATCCTGTCTCTGTCACTTAGAAGCTGTGTGACCTTATGGCAGATTACTCAACCTTTCTGTGCCCAGTTCCCTTCCCGAGATATGATTATTGGAATGGTGTCTACCTTGTGCAGTTATTATTAGGATGACACAAATTCATTAAATTAAAGTTTTTAGAGCAGTGTCTGGCACTCAGTAAGTGTTCATTTTTTATTGCTATTGGCATATTAATTATTATTACTACTACATGTCTTCTAACTGTTATATGAATAGTGAAGAAACATAAAAACCAAGCCATTTGACACCACCAGAGCTGTCAATTCAATAAGATCTGTTTGGACAATTTCAAAAGAAGTGTTTCAACATGTGCCATGAGCAGTACTGTGACACATATGTCATATATAGGGGGAACACATCACTTAAAAAAAAAATATATATATATATATATAAATGAATTTATTCCACCACGAGTTAGGCTTCCTATTTGCAATACATATTCTGTGTATGTGTGTGTGTACATGTGTGCTTACCTGGTAAATAGTTTGTATGGTACATAAGTACACAGGAATACTATGTCCTTACCTGTCCTCATCCCCCAACCATCACCATGTTGCTTCCAGCCAGATAAGCTCACTGTGTCACTGTTAACAGTTTTGAGTGAATCCTTTCCATTCTTTTGCTATAAATAAATAATCAATCCAGTTCTTTGTACACAAATGGAATATCTATTTTTATGCAGTCTTTCCCATTACTTAATAGTATACTGAGGAAATCTTTCCATGTGACTATGTATAATGCTACCCCACCCTCTTTAGTCCTTGCATAGTATCTAATGATATAAATGCACCTTAATTTATTTTTCTATACTTTCCCTATTGTTAGACATTTCAGTTGTTTTCTGGCTTTTACTGTGAAAACAGTACGTCAATAAACATTATCATGCATATTTTTCCATGCACATAGATATGCATTTCTTTAGGATAGGTTTCTGGAGGTTAAGAGTTTGTGTGCCCCCGGTGTTTTAGTACTTATAGAACTTTTTTAAAAAAACAATCAATGTAAAATATCTGCTAGACATAGGACACAGGACTAGGAGTTTAAGTGTGTTGTGTCATTCAGTCTTTACTGTCAATTCTATCTGTAGGTGACAAAAAAGGCTCCTGTAGACTAGGCAACTTATGCCAGTCATACTCCTGGTTGGTGGTATTAAATGTTCATTTTTTGGTGCCCTTCTGAGTAATTATTATGCTCAAAAAAGACTATTCAGATTCAAATTGTTTTTAGAAGCTAATGTTTAATTTATTAAAGCAAAAAATCCAATACCTTTCTTCCTTATGCTTTTAAGTTCTGTCGATATATAGTATGATTCTGTTCATAAATCTCAAGAATTTCAGCAATCACATGTGAGGGGATTTTGCATAATGTTTGCTTCCATTTACAACCTTTATAATTAAACATCTTCAAATATTTTTACAAGTATAAAATTTGATATACAGGATTTTTTTTTTTATTTAAAGCATTCAGATTGGTGACTGACAAGCCTTCCCAACTACTTGCATAACTCCTAGAAACCTAAAAAATAAAACATAAATAAGCTGAATCTAAAGTCACTTTTTAGTGTTGAACATAAATTGATATGACTTCAACTTAAAATATATATCCAAATTGGTTGCTTACACATATCAAATTAGAGTAAGAAAAGTAGAATCTTATCTCAATTGGCCAAATTACATAAAATGTGAAGAATATAAAATAAGATTTTAAAATGCACACTCTTTATTTCGAATATTAATATTATGGGTTTTGTTTTCTTAAATATGTATAGAATTCATTCTAGATCCTCCCAGAATTTAAGATGCTAAACCATTAAGAATAATAGTTTTTGTCATACAATTTCAGGATTAATTTCTAATAAAGATTTTTGGTGATTGAATTCTCAGATTCTTGAGGTTACATAGTATCCCCCAAAAATTATCCAGAATTTTGTCAGTCATCCTGACAAGATGCACTGAACTATTTAGTCACTTTGTTAATTACTCAAATGAGCTGTATGTTCACCTCTAACATTTTGAAAGAAGTACATTTCAAACACAGAATAAACATAAAAGTTTGTTACTCAAAATGTAGTGTTTAAAAACACATATTGAAAATAACATCTCATTTTCCCTAACCTTCTGAGACTAATTGAACAGATGCCTTTAAATGAAAAGTTAACAAGAAAATTAACGGACAGTTTTTAGTCTTTATTTGATATACTTCTCAGAAATTGAAGAAATAAATTCCTTTAATAATGTATACTAATTTTGTTTGTTTATTTATTTATTTTTGCCAGTTAGGCCATTTCTTTTCCTTTGCTTTCTATAAAATTAAAGTAGGACCAAGGCCAGGACCAGGGTGAGATAAGCAAGGCATCTAGAGAGCAAAATTTAAGAAAACACTCACCATCCTGTAAGCATCGACTCCATGCCCGCATGGCCCTGACAATAAGTGCGTCTTTCCTTGTCTTACCCTGGCCTTAATTCCCATCCATAATCCTGGCCCCAGTAAGACCTACTTGAAATTGTTGCTACTTCAATAAAAATTAAAGACAATTTTTGCTATTAGAACACTGCACAATTTTTGTTGTAGAACTCAGAAGGGGCTCAAAGAAATGATTGCCACTGCTATAATGAAAGTACTATATGGAGAGTAGGCTTCTTCATGCATATATATATATATATATATATATATATATATGAAAACAAGTAAAAAATGCTGAATCCTGTCTCATTTCAGTGATAATTCATAATCCTCCAGGTATAAATGGACACATTTTTAAACAAAAGCTCTGCATTAGTTCCCTATAGATGCTGTGACAAATTACCTCAAATGTATTGCTTTTAAACAGCACAGACTCAACATCTTGTAGTTCTTGATGACAAAAGTCCAGAGTCTCACAGGGCTAAATTGAAGGTGTCGTCAGAGCTGTGTTTTCTCTGAAGGTTCCAGGAGAACCCATTTTCTTGCCTTCTCTGGCTCCTGGAGGGATCTGCATTTCTGGGTGCATCTTCTGCTCTGTCATCTCATCTCTTTCTCTCACTTTGATTCTTTTACTTCCCTTTTCTAAGAACCCTTGTGATTACACTGGGTCCACCCAGCATAATCTCCCTGTGTCAAGATCCTTAATTTAATGACATCTGGAAAACCCTTTTATCTTGTAAAGTAACATATTTGCCGATTCTCAGGATTAGAACATGAGAATTTTGGAGGGAGCATTATCCTATCTATTACAACCCCCTTTCACCTCATTAAGAGATGTATTTTATTTTATTTTATTTTATTTTTTATTATTTCGTTTTTTAAAAGATTTTAGTTATTTATTCATAAGAGACACAGAGAGAGAGGCAGAGACACAGGCAGAGGGAGAAGCAGGCTCCATGTAGGGAGCCTGATGTGGGACTTGATTCCGGGACTCTGGGATCACACCCTGGGCCAAAGACAGATGCTTAACCACTGAGCCATCCAGGAGTCCCAAGCAATGTATTTTAAATGAAGTTTTAATACTTACATAAAAAATGTTTTATTAACACAAACAGTATTCTTCTATTCTTTAAAATAAATTCTGTATTAATTATAACAGCATGAATATCTTAACCCAAAGACCTGAATTTTAACAATTAGAATCTTATGGTTACCGAAAAATCCAATAAGCAAACTGTACAACATATAATTTTTCCTTATGGAACAGTGTGATAGAATGACAATATGACAGTCCTTCAAGTATAAAAATATGTTACACAAGGATAAAATTCTATTGGGATGCAAAATAGATCTATGAATTGAAAAGTAAAATGGAATGATACAAAATTTTTAAATGTTAAAGACCTATTTCATGTAATCTACAAATGGATAAAGGCATGTGTCAGATCGTGAGTGCTATTTAGATTCTTTTGAATTTATTGAAAATATAAAAAACTCTTATTTTCAAATATTAATATTTATAAATGTTAGAAATGATATACTTTACAGTTATTTGATCTTATTATAGAAACTTTTAGGTGAAAAGATAAAATTGTATGATAGTCTACCTAGTTTCAAAATATTTTATAAGATAAATAAGCAGAAGTTTGTAGCCTGGAGGTATAGGGTCCTAATATCACATTGAAATATTGTTCTAGGTCAAGAGCTCCCCATCGGTATCAAGTTGTTAACAAACAGAATTTGATGCATAATTAGCATGTAAACTATTTTCAATCTCAATCTCTCTTGAGTCCTTATCTGGAGATGATGATACTAGCACTAGCTTTGTTTCCAGGGTTTTTGTCAATACCTAATGGAACAAATTGTCCATTTTTCCATAAATGGTAAAGTGCAATACAAATTATAGTTATTAATGTTGTTTACTCTTATGTAAGTACTAACCAGTAATAGGGCTTTTCCTGAACCCTTTGTTTTGGAGACAATTTTGCCATGAACCTGCTTATGAGGAGATCAAAAGATCAAGTAGGAAATCCTGACAAATGCTCCTCTTCTCACTCATTAAATCTCCCTAAGGGATGACTTTAATGGGAACAACTGGTGACTGTTTACTGAGTTGTAAAAGTTCAGGTCTTTGGAGATTTTCATTTTACACAGAATCTTTCAAAGAGGGATTTTAAAGGTTACATTGAAATATGTCATCCTTACTCCTCAATCTTCATGCCTCTGACCTGCGAAGGACACTGATAATAGCATTGTGTGTGTGTGTGGGGGGGGGGGGGGGTAGGATTTGCTACTCTCTAGAGGCATTGGCCATAATTACTTGGTGGGAAAAGCAAATGATTTTCTCACTTATAAGAAGACCAGAGCTTCCATTGGTTGTCATCCCTTTGGTAAATTGAATGGCTTTTCTTATGGTAATGTAGAGAATGAATGAACTGCACGTTAAGGAGCTGTCTGAATAGGGAAATGTATTGACGGTTCAGCATTATCTGAATTGTGTTAAGAGTGGCTTTGTCAAATTAAAATGAATGGCAGGTCAAAGCAAGAATTAGAAGTTCTTTCCTGCTACGCAGAAGACATATTAAATGTTCTCTAATTCTAAGAATCCAAAAAATATTAGCCAATTTAGGTTACAGACACAAGCTTTCTTTATGGGTCTTATGTTAGAAACATGGAGAAATGAAAGGTTGCAACAGGCCTTTGCAAAAGCAACTCTTGCCTCTTATTTTGCTGCTTTCTGCCATTTTCCTGTCTCAGTTCCTTACGCAGAGGACAGCTTTGTGTAGTAGACATGGCATCAACTGGAGTCCATGAGAATCTGATTCCCTTTCTCCTAATTTACTCCTAGATATGTGGTAAGCTGCTTTATTTCTCTGGTTCTCATTTGTAAACTTTCAGCTATTGGGTCAGAGCAGCAATTTTTTAATATATATATATATGTATATATATATATATATCAGAAAGCCTCATAACCTTCAGCATTTTTCTTTTTTTTAAAATTTCTTTAAAGATTCATTTATTTATTTATTCATGACAGACACAGAGAGAGACAGACATATAGACAGAGGAGGAAGCAGTCTCCCTGTGAGGAGCCTGATGCGGGACTTGATACCAGGACCCTGAGATCACAACCTGAGCCAAGGGCAGATGCTCAACCACCCAGCCACCCAGGTGCCCCTAGCATTTGTTTTCTACTCCAGAAAGCCATTAATGTATCAGTGAGGGAGATGGACGTTATTATACAGAAAGATTTGAATGTACTTTAATTGATTTTAAAAGTATATTTTTTTGAGAGAGAAGTGACAGATGAAGAAGATAGATATCCAGTGAGGAGATGGAGCACCAGAGATGCAATGTAGCTTCCCCAAAGACCTAGAATCTTTGCAAATTATCTTGTGAAAGAAAATATGCTTAAAGTCTAAAGAAGCTGGAAATCTCTTCCATATGGCTAGGAGTTAGTTGTGCCAACACTAGATGAGCTGGATTAGAACCTCAGAAGAGAGAGAAGAGAGTGAAACTCTGGGGTCCACCTTCAGAATTTATTATAAGAAAACTTACTAAGCCTTCAACCTCTTTGTAAGCAGAAGAACATAAGCCAAGAACCCTGTAGCAGAAATATTACCTGATGAATGCTATGCAGATAAAAGCCTGATTGTCAAATGGAAAAGAGGGTTATGAGAACCTGTGAGGCTAGTGATGTATTTCAACTTGGAACACCAACTCTGGAACTAATTTCATTTGCTGGTTACATGGAAGAGAGCTGGATGTGGGGATGATCATCATGAATCTTCACTGTGGCTACAGGGGCTGCTAGGGCTGAGACCACTGTGGCTCCAGTTTTTAATTTGCTCCTGACCTTAAATTTTAAAGACTTCTGCTTTTTGTACTTGCAACTGCCACCTATTCTCCCAGCAGCAATTTCCCTGGTAGTGCAGACAGAGGCCGGATTTGGAACACAGCCTCTACTGGTGATTGTTTTGGTGCTCTTCAGTTTCTATTATTCGTGATTAAAAATAGTGTGTCTTTAGACCTCAAAAAAATAAATAAATTGTTTTTAAAATATTTAAAAATTACTTAAAAATACTTGTAATGTTATTGCAAGTAACAGCATATTGAGTTAAGACCTATTTCTGAACTATAATAGTGTCTTCAGACTTTTGCGAAGTCTCACCTACACTTCTCTATCTATTATGTCAAAGGAAAAGGTTAACAACCATTTGTAGACTTCTGCTAGTTAGCTGACACCAACTCCTTTGGAGAAAAAAATGGTGCTTTCAAATTATCGATTCCAAGAAACTCATAGAGCTATTTTTTTAAGGATAGAGAGTCTTGGTAGGAAGAATATAAATAACTGTGTCTCTTGTATCCAAGAATCTTCAAAAGAAAATCCAGCATTAGGTCTTCCTTTCTCTGTGTCTACTTTCTTCTGGCAGAAATTCTTGGATTAAGACCCTGGCATCTATCTCCCTTTCTCTTGGGCTCTTCCTTTGCTCCCTTTGGATTTTTCCTACAAAGCCTGGAGCCCTGAAGCTTTGGAAGCTGCCTCTCATATAACAAAATCCTGTGACATGAAGCCCAAATCAACCTGCTCTCGGCATTGGTATACAATCTCTTATACTCCTATGCTTGTCTCTTCTCCTTGGCTACACATTCTACCTTGGATCACTCTTTCATCATTGTTATGACAAGGAGGCTTGGAAATCAGGCATGAGTTTATGGAGACAGGAACAAAGGGGGGGGTTCAATCTGTTTGGCTTGAAGATTCCAGACATGTCTTTAGCTAAGCAAAAATATTACACAAGTGTAAGTCTAGTCAAACAGGCCACTGTACTGAGCTTTCAAATCAAAACCTCATTGTAATCAAATAGGGCCATTTGCCTGAATATTAGTCAAGTAGCATCTTTGTCCTTGCTTTCTGTTGTCATTTTAAGATAATAACTTGAACATAAATTTTGGCTTAGGGGAAGGAGCTGGTGGAGAAAGAGGTTACAGAATCAGAAAATAGAGGGAATATTGGTGAAGATAGGCCCCTTTATTTTTCTTGAGATAGGATGGAAAGGATTAGTATTGAATGAATATTTAAGAACTTAATTTGGAGATATAAGATTCTATTTTCAAACAATCTTTTTCTTGGTGTGTTCTGTTTTAAATACTGTCTGATACCAGTTCTATCATCTTTTATTCTAGGTCTAATCCTATCCCACACCTAGAGGAACCTGGACTCATCAATATTTCCTTTATTATCTGATTCTTCATTCTCTCTTCCTCCTCTAGCTTCTTCACTTTAGCTTATAAACACGTTCGAGTACTCATTATCTTAAAACACTAACAACAACAAGGACAATGATGTGAATTGGGTAATGCTGGAATGTGCATTAAGCTAAAATAACTCATGTGGACATGGTAGTTCAGGATGCGTAGCAACTTGGGGAATCAAGAGAATGAAGTGAGGAATGAGACCTGGATATTTTTTCTTAAGATTTTATTTACTTATTCATGAGACACACACACACACACACACACACACACACACACACACACACACAGAGAGGCAGAGACACAGGCAGAGGGAGAAGCAGGCTCTTTGTCAGGAGCCAGATATGGGACTCGATCCCAGGACTCTGGGATCATGCCCTGAGCCAAAGGCAGATGCTCACCACTGAGCCACTGAGGCATCCCGAGACCTGGATATTTTAAAAACTACATATGTGAATAAGTATGTGTTAGAATACTCTTTGTAAACAGAGCCTGGTGCATAACCTCCATAATGTTTTGTAATTTTGGTATCTAAAATGTAGAATCAAGAAAGGACACCGTGGCGATGCTTGCTTACATGGGGGAAAAGGTATTATCAGTTGGATCATGTCAAAGAGCTTATGGCATATGAAGTGATCATTAAGCACCTGAGGTGTTTTGCTAACACTATGCTTAAACCCTGAGGTATGAGAGGTAAATCAAGATCTAGAGGTCCTTAAAATGGTTCATAAAAATCTAGGACCCAGTTGGGAGCATTGATGTGAGACTAAAGTGTTAAAGCTCTGAAAGTGGAATATCTTCTGGAGAACGGCTGTGCATCTCTTTCTAAGGGGGAGATTCTGGGAGGAGAGTAGGTTAGCCATTATCAACACAACTGTACTAAAACAATTATTTGCCTCATAGAATTTGGAATCAGAATCCTTGAGGGTGAGGTTTGAGCATAATATGCTTTTAAAAGATTCATCCAGAGACAGTTGTTTGTGCCTGGCTTACACTGCTGTTTGGTAATTGACTACTGTGTCACAGTCACTTAGATGGAATAAAGGAGGTTTGAGTTTTAAGTTTATAGTTTTCATAACCTCTTAGATTCATGAAATTCAAATGTTTCCAGAAAATCCTCCATTTAACTTATCTTTAGCATACACATCTATTTCTGTGGAGGCATAATTCCAGAAACAAGGCTACCAAAGCAACAAATAAGACCATAAGGTTGCAGGGACTTTAATGGTCTGCTTGAACACTAGCATGGAGGAGCACATGAGGGATTTGGTCTTGGATCATGTGTTCTAGAATACACAGATCATAGTGATCCTATAAGAACTTTGCCAAGCACACAGAAAGGGGTTGTATCAGAGCACTGTCAAAGTTCTTCCATATGCCCTCAAACACAAATTTTGTCCTGCTGCAGACACCAATGGCTTGCTGCTTCTGCATGTGACAATGGCACTACAGTGACAATGGCAGAGGATCTTCCAGAGCAGAGGGTAGTCTAGACCTTCTGTTAACTGAGAATGTGGTGCTTATAAAACAAGGATGATAAAAACTGTGACTCTAAGCCCTAGAAAACACAGAATTCATTACACAGGGGGGCTCAAGATGCTGATGATGATGGGCTTGCTGTTTCCCCTGATCTATGCCATGAAGCGGCATAAGTGGTCAGTTCTCAAGAGCTGGAAGCTGGCGTATTGGCCACCAAAGTGACCCTGCCCCATGGCTGCTCACTGTCTTTCCTGAGGGGGCCCTGGAGCCAAGGAGCCACCCTGGACCTGTTCAGGCCTCAGCTGGCCCTCGTGGCCAAGCCCCTCTTTCTTTGGTTAAGAGGGGAGGGGGCAGGAGACCAGGTTTTTGCTCAGACCCTTCAGCCCCTGCATCATGGAAATAAATTAAGTTTCTCAAAAAAAAAAAAAAAAAGGCACTGAATTAGCTTTCCAGAGGTTGTCTGTCCTTTGTTCTTGTGTGACTGGGGTGCTCAATCCTAGCCAAGAAAAATCTTGCAACCAGGCTGATTGGTGCTTCCACAAATGTGTGGATTTCAAGCTTGCTTAGGCCCCTGGGACTACTTGGTAATTCATCCCTATTTGTCTTCCTTTCTCTATTCCTCACAATAATGTATCCTAAGAATTCCCCACATGCAATTCAGTGTGTTTTGAAAACACCATTTTTATAAAAGACTACTTTCTATTCCATCATATGGTTGTTTTATAATGTATTTAAACATTCTCTTATTGTTGCGCATGGAGGTTGTTTCCAATTTTTAGCTGTTATGAATAATGTTGCCATGGATATCTTTGTACTAAATCTTGAAGAAATCTCTTATTATTTTTTTTTACAATAAATTCCTACTTGTAGAATTACTAAGTGAGAGTGTAGAAAATTTAAATATGTATGTGTACATATGTGTATATTTTTACAATAAAAATAATACATGCTTATTATAGAAGAAATATACAGATAAGCACCTATCATCTATAATCCCAAGACTCTAAGATTAACAGTTAACATTTTACTAAATAATCTTTTGGAAATGCTTTATGTATATACATAGTCATGAATTTTCCAGAAAAAAAGGCCCATTATACATCTTACCAAATGCCCTTCAGAGGAACATGACAATATAAACTCCTATTTGCTGTATATGAGCACTTCCATTACTATAATTAAATAAATATGTCAGGAAATAATGTTTCATTATTTTTATTAGTATTTATATAACTAATGAGTCTGATGATCATTTTACATGTTGATTTTTTTTTTGGTCTTTTCTCTTACTTTGTTCCCTCTTTTGGAGGGTAACATTATTTTAAAGTGAAAAAAAAAAAAGAACAAGGAAGAAAATAACAGTCATTCAAATACCCATCACACTGGATTAACCATTGTTTTGTTTTTAGTAAAATTTATCTTTTGTATACATTATGTTACACAAGTAGTGTCTGAACACATTGTCTCTCTTTAATAAAGAAAGCACCTTGTACATCAAACTAAAATCCCCTTGACTTTAACCTTTCAATATTTATATATTTTTCTTCCCTAAGAACTAACATGCATTTAAGAAGTCATCTTCTAAAAAATTACATCTATATCTGTATTTCTATATCTCCATGGAAAGTACATAATATGGTCTTGTGCCTGCACTGTTGGTCACCTGTTTTCAGCTAACGTGTTTCTGAAATATCCATATTGATAATTTTGAGCCACTTCATTCCTTTGAAGTACCACACATGCTGTCTGAATTCACAGTGTTTGTACATACGGATTTCTACTTTTTCCTAGTGTTACACATTTAGTTTGTATAATTACTTAAAAAGAAGTCTCAGTTCTTCCCAGGTATATGAAAATGTTTTATTTTTTCCAATAACAACAATAGCAGTGCTCTGTCCAGCTTTCTCCCGACCCCTCCTGCTGAGTAGTGGAATCCCTTAATGACACTCATTTGAGCTAGTGAAGTCCCTTTCTGTTATTAAATCAGTTCTGCTTCAGTTCTTTAAGACTCAGTAGTGTACCTTTTATCACTGTAATCTCAGATTCTATTCAAAGCAATATCCCTCACAGCTGCACTCACACAGCATGTGGTTCTTAGGGTTTAGACTGGGGCTTGGGGGGCAGAATTGACTGCCCATGAATCCTCATCCTCAACCTTGCCCCACTTTTCCTTTCCCTTCTTCTCTCTCTTGGTGAGAAGGGGAATAACACACATCATCTGTTTAAGAGCCCAACCTGGAGATCCTCTCTTGGGTTGGTCATAAGCACTTTCCTAGCTCACTGATTTCACAGCAGAAGAATGGTAGCAGCTTTCCACGGTCCTGTTCAAGGCACTCCTTTGTGGCTTTACAGCTCAGTGGTCCCCAGCAAGAGAGCAGGGCTCAGTCTCCTCACCTTCTGTTGCCCCTGATTGAGTCTAGTGAACCAAAGTAGGATCTGCTTTCCAGATTTATGGGAGGGGGGACTTGAGTGGATTGTCAGTGCCCCCTGCTGGCTGCCCCTCTGTGCTGTCCCTCCCTTGTGTGCCTTTCATCTGCAGCAGGGGCTTTCTGGTGACTACGCAGAAATCTAACCAGAGGTAAAATGTCAGTCTCCCTTTCTTATAGATATCCCCATACTGTCCCCAGAGATTCTCTGGGCTTTTCCTTTCTGGGGTATGGAAACTGGAAGAACCTCTTCCTCCCAGTTCTCCTGATATGACCACAGGGTAGGAGCGGGTGTCACATGTCAGTTCTACTGCTGTGTTGTCTCTGTGTAAGCTCAGGGGGAGAGAGCTGGCTCCCCACATGGGGCAGTTCTTTGTACTTAGAGAATGAGAGGCTTTTAATGTCTTTTATTCTCAGCTTTGTACTTTAGTTCTAGGAAAAAAGGAAATATCCCATTTGTACCTCACGGTATCTTTTTTATAATAGTTTTCAAGGTTTTACTATCCCACACAATGCAGTACTGAACATCCTTGTGCTAACCTTCTTGTACACATATGAGTACTTGTGATACGAAACCTCTAGAAGAAGGCCTGTGTAGTCACAGGGCATGCATATTTTCAATTTTAATAGATACTGTGAAATTGTCTTTCAAAATGGCTCTACCAACTTGCACCCCCACAGCACCCTAAGAGATTATTTCCCTAAACCTTCATCACATTGACATTACAGGCTTTTTGTCATATGGATGAAAAGCATTATCTCATTTTTAATTTGTCACCCTTAATTTATTTTTGGCAAAGAGAAATATATTTTCATTGCTCCCCCTTTCTCCTGTGGTAATGTTTGGCTTTTAAATTATGTGTATGAGACCTTAATTTTAAGAGAATGCCAATGCTTTGTCACAGTATGTTTCACTACCCCCTCCCCTAATTATTAGCAGCCCTTCAGTGAGAATATTTTTTCTAAGATTTAAATCTCACTACAGCACACTCTTGCTTAAAATGTGATGTTTCCAATTGCCTTCGAACTAAATTTTAAACTTTAACAGGCATGCAGACTCCTTTAAAATATACCCTTGATATACTTGGTCAGCTCATCAATCACCATGGTCTGCCTTATATACCCCACGTGTTCCATGCATACTGAACCATCCTTGGCTAATCATTATTCTATTCCTTCTCTTGTTCTCTACTTTGGCATGTGTTTTTCCTGTTTTCTCTGGAATAGCTTTCTACTCCTCAACTTCTATTCCTCTTTGAAGATTCTGATTACACATCTTCTCTTCTGGTACCTCCTGTCTCTTCTATGTGACTTGAATATCTCTTGAATCACAATTCTGACAATTGAGTGATCTCTTTGGGGCCGGGTTCTAGTTTAAGATCCTTGATATCCTGAGATTTAGCATTGTGGCTTGCACATAGGATGACCTGGGAGGGGGCACGGGAAACACTTTAGATGAATGAAGAAAGAAGCTAAGACGTAGAAATCACAGTTATAATATCATGAACTATCTGAAAGAAATATATATTTATGGAGTTCCTGGGTGGCAGTTGGTAGGGCATCTGACTCTTGGTTTTGGCTCAGGTCGTGATCTCAGGTGGGGAGATCAGGTCCCATGTGGGGCTCAGCGCTCAGTGGGAATCTGCTTGAGATTCTCTCTCTCTCTCTCCCTCTGCCCTTGCCCCTTGTGCTTGTTCTCTCTAAAATAAGCAAATATATCATTTTTAAAAAAATACATATTTTTTTGAAGTGGTTGAGAATATAATTATACTTTAAACAGTGAAGTTGGTAACTAGACAGGTTGAGTTGAGAGATCAAGAATTGAGGCATAGAATGGGTAAAGACTGGTGACTCCAGAAATGAATTGCTTTACATGACGATATTTTACAATGGAGTTTTCTCCTAGGATGTAAGCAAATAGATATCAAACACCAAAGTAAGCATAACAATTTAGAGTAGAGAATTCACAGGAAGGCGTGGTTGAAAAGTGGTTAGTTGGTTTATGACAGTTCTAAACTCATCCACATCAAGCAGATGTAAATGAACTGAGGATTAAAATTAAAAGTTGTAAAGAGGATTTTGGAAAATATTGCTGGTAGACACTGAGCTCTCCTACTCATCTCAAAGCAAAGGGGTTGGTTATGCCTGTCCTTTGTCTTGTGCCCACTTGGACCACACAGAAAGTTAACACACACACTGACCAGGTGTCTGATTCCTGCCTGAGCAAAGGATAGTATAAGACATGGTCTGACTAGCTGTAGATAAAAGACCTAGAAATGTTGGGAGTACATACATCAGGGGGAAGAATGCATGACTATGTCTTATGGACCAGTGATGGATAAGATAAAGCTGGGGAGGAGTCAGAGGATTGCCTGGAGGGGCAAATAGCTTTAGTTTATCTCAGTAGAGATAAACTGAAGGTATCAAACAATTTTCAGACGGTGAAGATAGAATAAGTGACCAGACCAACAGGAACAGAGATCAAGGCAACTGCAGGTAGAGGTTTCCCAGAATAGCTCCCACAGATTCCATCAGAACACCATGGGAGAAATGGTTAGTTCAGACATCTGCCAGTTCTAGAGAAAAGCCACCATTCCAGTAAGGACTATCCTTAACTCTTTTCCTCTCTTTATTCCTCATGTTTCAACCCAAATAGGGTTGGAAATTTGAACACATATAGAAGTGGACATTTCAATTCTTAAGTTGAAACAATATTTAATAACTTAAGAATAACCAACAATGTCTTGAGGTATGCCTGAATTTTCTATAGGGATGGGAGAAGACAAAGTTTCACTAAAGAAATGGGCAAAAATAATGAAAGGCAACATAAAATGTTTTTATAATTTCATCCCATGACTCATGCTTGTTCAACAGACTGATTACATTTTGTGTAAAACCTGGTGAGCACTTGTGCAGTAGCACCTACTGAACGTGTCTGTGCCAGGGTAAACTATTTTAATGATTTACCTGTTAAATCAGTTCTATTATATTTTATAAACATGCAGATTCCTCTTGAATTTCCCCCTAGGTATCAATGGTTAGGTTCTTCAATTTTTGCCTCTGTCTTCTGAACCTCTGTTGTCAATCTTAATAAGTGAGAAGCTGCACATGTGGTGAGGCTAACTCAGATAAGCTGGAATAGATTTTCATACTCTCCTGTTCTGGCCCCCTGGGTAGAATCAATACTATTGATCATAGTGGCTGGGTTGGCCAGACAGCCACTACCCCCAAGAAAAGGATCTCATCAGTCTGCCAGTGAAAACTCACAGGAAGACATGGAAACATGTTTTAGAGAATGCTGTATTCTGGGCAGGCCAGGTTTGCAAGTTCACACAATTAAGGGGAGTATGCTCTTTATAGTTTTCTCTGTTTTTAGTATTGACACTAATAGTAGGGATATTCTGTATTTAGTTTATTGTAAAGTGGCTGCTGATTTTCAAAAGAAATGAAGATTATTTTCTAGGCAGCTCTATCAGAGTTCAATATGAAGCACAGCCATTCTGAATAAGGAATTTGTTATAGGAATTAGACTTTAGATATTAGAAGGAGGAACTGGAGAATTAAAGGATTGAAAAGGGGGGTTAAGTGCTCAGAGAGAAAGGTCACTAACCATCCTGGGAACAAGGGAGTTAGAGCTTACAGGGAAATACAGAGGTTCCTGCGTGTCCAGGAAGAGAGCCCCCGTAGATGTCTGTGACTTTGCAACAAAGCATTTGATGACAAGCATGGGATGCTGTTAGTCAGCAGGACCAGTAGCTGGGGAGGAGAGGTGGGTGCTGAGTGGGAAAGAGTGTGGACCAGCTGGGATCTGCTGGGACCTCTGTATCAATCCTCAATATCTCTAACTTTGCAGAATGATGGTTGCTGCTTGTGTCCTAGATTTCATATGACTTAATTTTTGACAAATTCTAACTCAGAATTACATAGACAAGGAGATTCTGGAAAATGTAGTTCTCAGCATAACCAAGGTGACAATAGAACAACCAGAACGACCCACCAGTCAACCCCTTATCAAACTGGCATACATATACACCTCTTTTATTATATTTAACTTCCAAATGAGGACAATAGCAAGTGAGGCTTCTGCCTAACATGATCTAATCATTCCTCTGTACAGCAGACATGCTAACATTCCCTCCCAGTGAGAACACACAAACTCCCGCTTTAACCATTTTTTGGATGATATTTATTCTTCTGGTGAAGTCACTCTCCCTTGACATCCTGTGACTTAAGTATTGAGTTGTAAGTTTGACTTATGGAATGGGAAAAAGAGAAATAACAAAGGAAAAAACAGAATTAACATCCCAGCACAGATATATTCATATCAGAACAAGGAAGGGAAGTACACATTCATAGCTACTACAGTTTGTTTTTCTGCAATTGTTCACAGGATCATAGCTGGCAATTATAACTTCTTTCTACTACTTGTTTGACACTCCTTTTACCCTCAGCAAGCACTTCAGCTGGTCATGGTTCCTTGTTTATGAAGATGACCAAAACCTTCATTTTTATATGAGGTTGTTGTACTTTTCCATTAACATTGACCAGAGGCCATGGGACAACTAATAGAAGCACCAGAGGATCTCCTGCATTCTAGACATGCCCCTCCCTGTTCCTATTGTATGGAAGCAATTTAATCTCCTTTTTTCAGGGAAATAAAGTAGGCTCAATCACCCAGATGTATAGTAATCCTATCTTTACCCATTTTTTCACTGGTTCAAGTAGATCAAAGTGACCATGTGTCAGTTTCAACTTTTATTTTAATGTCATAATTACTGTCTCCCCAGTGGAAGCCTTTTTTCCTCTTGGAAATGAAGACCTGTAAATAAACAGAGCACAATGTTATAAGGCTGGGGGAAAATTTACCTAGATGACCACTATGAGAAATAATGTGGCCACTTTCTACTTCTTGCATCCCTGATCTGTGAAGGAAAAATAGCATTGTATATCAGTTGCAGACAAAGGGTATTTACCATGTCTTTGAGGCGATCAACCCAACCTTGCAAGATGTTGCTACCCAACTAGTACACTGAATTTTCAAAAATACATTCTATCATTCAGCTCCTTCAGGTGTTAGGAAACATGTAACACCACTAAACTCTGTGAGTGTGAGGCTATTGCTGCACTGGTCAGATTTCTGTTAGAAAGAATGTTATGTGATATCATTGATGCAGTGGATCAGTGTAAGAAAAGAAGAAGCAATCATGCACCCTGCAGACTAGACTGTGATTTAGCAATTAAGATTTGAACATAACCCTGGGATAAGACAATGAATGGGTCTGACCTTGCCAGATGAAAGTAAATCGTTTTTGGTATATAATACCTACACTATTAGGTATATGGAAGAAAAAGCATACACCGGAACAATAGCTGGATACCAGGTGCCAGTGGATGTGTTGACTTACTCCATCAGCTGCAATTGCAGTTCTCATTAAGTTTACAATAATCCTCTGACATTTTTAGAGGATCCTCTGTCTTCTGTATATACCAGATAGGAAGGTGGAATAAGCATGTGGTAAGAATCACCACTCTGTATTTTCTGAGGCCTTGAGGGTGGCAATAATATTTTCAATCTCTCCAAGAATGCATTATTCCTTTGGTTTATTATTTAAGTAAGTAGAGTCAATTCTGGTCTCTTCTATGTGACCTTTCCTTTAAGAGCCAACACATTATGTGTCTGGAAACCAATGTGGGGACTCTGCCAGTTTCTGAATATGTCTACTAACTTTATATCATGGAACACAGGAGATAAGCATAGATTGGGTTTGGGAAGGAGGGGATCTGTACATGCTGTGAGATAGACCTGGGCCAAAACATCATAGTCACTGGGCCTCAATAAGCCCCTACTCTGACTGGTAGATCACAGTGACATTTTAGTTCACTAGAAATTAGTGTCAACTCAATGCTGAGTTTAATAATTTCTGAAAGGCCGGATGCCTAGGTGGCTCAGCAGTTGAACATCTGCCTTCTGCTCAGGGCATGATCCCCTGGGTCTGGGATCGAGTCTTGCATCAGGCTCCATGCAGGAGCCTGCTTTTCCCTCTGCCTATGTCTCTGCTTCTCTCTGTGTATCTCTCATGAATAAATAAATAAAATCTTAAAAAAAAATTCTGAAAGGCCTGTATAACCACCCCCCCTCTTCTATCCAAGCCATCTTGGTAAATGGTCACTGGTTACACTGGAGAAGACTAGAAGAAGGATTTGAGGTATAAATTTTTAGTTGTGCTTAGATTCCTTTCTCAAGGGGACTTAGATTCCTCTTTACTCAAGTGACTGGGTCTATAAATTGGCTCAAGTCAAGCTGGGGGCTGTATTTTGACAATTCAAGACCAATTTCATTTTGATTGAGAACTTTCTTCACTTATAAAAGTCAAAACTCTAATTTTCTGTCCTTTTATTTTAGTCCCAAGGACAATATAATCAATTAGCCAACATTAACGATCTTTGTGGCTTCAACCATTCTGATAACTGCATTGGCTCTAACTATTCAATGTAACTTGGAAAAAAGTCTTGCAGTTCTTTTTATGTGCATATGGCTTCTTTTTGTGGTTGTATTTTGCATCTGAGCCTATAGGTCACGCCAAAACTTGGGCCTAGAAGAAATGACAGGTGGTGGGAGAAGGTCTTGAGGGGGATCAGCAGTCCCCTTTAGATAAGTCCCTCACAGGAATCGAATGCAGGTTCTTCAGCCATAGGGGGACACTATTCAGGCAAGGGAACAAGGTCTGCTTCTATTTGAGAAGGAAGTGCAGCAGAATTTTCAGGGTGTGATGTGTTCAGTTTCATTAGAATCTCCCATTAGATCCCTCCATCCAAATTTTCAACATCCTGTTCCTTCCCTGTCAATACCCTAAATTTAACATTTAAAAAAGGCCCTGTGCAGTCATGGATTCAATCTGCATTGTACTTAAGGCACCCACAGGATTAGACTTTTGGTTTGATTTTTTTAAATCGTGTGCCTATGGTCATAGGAGATAAGGTTTTCTTTTAGGGCAGTTGCAAAAGCTTTCTGATTTTTTTTAATGGACCTTGCAATGGAAATTTAAAGACACAGGACCACAATTTTATTTTTCTCAGTGCTCTGATGCATTTATAATTGGCCAAGTAACCTCAGTAGGCCTTATTTTAACTAAAAATGTTTATAGCAGCAACCACTTGGTCCCCCAAAGCATTGCCTTCTATGAGAGCTTGAATGTAGATGTCTAGAGGTGATAATTTTGTTTTCTATATTGTCACTGAATTCCCTGGACTACCAATGTGCTCTTTAACACTGGTGGCAAGGTCATTAATGTCCATAAGTCTAATTAAATGTTAAAACCAATTCCAGATATCCATTCTAAAGATTCTATTGTCCCACTGCCACTTCTGGTACTAGTCACCATATCAGTCATGGTTCATTCAGGGAAGCAGAACCACTGTGAGTATTATGAAATGAGAAAGTTTTTATAAAAATTAGATGCTACACAATTACAGAAGGAGCTGGGGAATTAGAACTAGCAGGGAAATACTGAAGCTGGCATATCTAGCTGTTAAAGAGTAGGACCATCAAGAGAGGCTGGTGAAGTCAATGAATGTATTTGCTCTTCATGGCTACTGCCTTTGGATTTTCAGCAAGTCATCTGATAGTGTGGGTCTGGGGTTTCTTTTGGTGAACAGATATATCAGTTATCTGTTTCTATTAGCATGTATTAAATTATTACAACAGATATATTAGTTATCTGTTAGTTTGTAACAAAGTACTACAAAGTTACTGGTTTAAAACAACACTCATTTATTATCATGGATGTTCATGTATCAGGAGTCTAGACACAGGTTAGCCTGCTCCTCTTCTTAGGGTCTCACAAGGCTGCCACCATGGTGTCAGTGAGGGCTGGGGTCTCATCTGAGGCTTGGGGCCTCTTCCAAGCTCATGTGGTTGTTGGCAGATTCTTTTCTTTGCTGCTATAGACCTCATGGAATTGATGTTGTCAAGGCCAGTAGGAATGAACCTCTTGGACACTTCACCTTCTTTTCTTTTAAAGGCTCTGATGATTGGGCCAAGCCTGCCCCACATAAGCTTGCTTTGATTAACTCAAAGTCAGCTGATTAGTAACCTAGGTGTGGGAATGATATCCCATCATAGTCACAGCCCCCCTCCCCCAACTCAAGGGCAGGATATTACACAAAGAAGGTACACCAGGGAGCAAGAACCTTGGGGGCTTTCTTAGAACTCTGCCTACCAGAGCAGGGATGGCAGCTGAGAAAATATCTGGGCAGACTGGCATAGGCTAGCACATCCATATATCTGTCTCTCATCACCTGGAGCCAAAGAGCAACTTCAAAGGGTAACAGTCACACAGCTTTACTTCTTCCTCACCTAAATCATGAAACTTCTTCTGACTGACCCCAGAACCTTATGGGAAAGGGAGTTCTGGAAAATGCAGTTCCCAGTGCAACCAAGCTGATGACAAAACAATTCAGTACTGCCAGGGTGGAGAAAATGGATTAACTTGGACTGACCAGGGCACACCTACTTCCCAGAGAATCCATCATGTATACAAAATAGTATTAACTATTATTATTATCTTCTGTACTGCTAATAGAGCCAATTCACCTGAGTTGCCTTTTAGGGAAATGAAACCAGTCAGGTTCTATTTGTTCGAAGTACAAAGAATGGTGTTTCCCACTCTTACTTTTATGACACAGCTAGATCAGAATGGGTATCTTTCTTACAGTGGAATTTTAAGAAGCCACTTTTCTATTTCACGCATTTTAAATGAATATTTGATAGTAAGAGAAGATGAGATTATTTGCAATATTGAATATCTGCCTTTGTCTCCATAGTACCTTTCTCCAAGGAACTCAGGTGACTGTGTCTCTTATTATCATCATGTATAAGCAAGTGCAAGTTACAGCTATATTATCATTTTATACCTGGAGATTTTGATTAAACGAAGCAACCTATAAAATCAGAAAAATTAGAAAATTCCAAAAGATCCAAGGACTTTCAAAGAAATTAGTCTAGATTTGGAAAAAAATAAATTAGCACTTGGTTGGAGAGAAATGTAAAAAATTGGACATAAGGCAAAAAGCATAGGCCAGGACCCAGGAGGTTTTGCCATAAATTTCTGGTGAGACCTTCTTAAGTTGCTTCAGATTTCTGTGCCTTATATCTCTGCTCATCTGAGATTTTTGCATTTCCAGAGCTGAGGACAGTGCCTGATACACTCTCTATGCTTCAGACCTGTTGACTCATTTGATCACCCAAAATCCATGGAAGAATTAGAATTAATTTTTGCTCAGCTTTGATACTCCGATTTTATTACTTCCTCTGTCTGATTTTATAGTTAGATTTTCATTGACCTCAGTGATTTTTTTCTAGTACTTGAACAAAAGGCAGGGCTTCTCAATTGGAGCTATCAGCTCAGTGCTACTTTACATCCTAGACTTCCTTACATTTTATTATTTTTTATTTTTTATTTTTTAAAGATTTCATTTATTTATTCATGACAGACACACAGAGAGAGAGACAGAGAGAGGAGAGAGAGAGGCAAAGACACAGGCAGAGGGAGAAGCAGGCTCCATGCAGGGAGCCTGATACGGGACTGGATCCCGGGACTCTAGGATCACTCCCTAGGCCAAAGGCAGGCACTAAACCACTGAGCCACCCAGGGATCCCCAATTCCTTACATTTTAATAGATTGTGTATACTATGTCAATCTCTAGGTATCATATCAATTCTACAATTGTTAGGTAAAATGCCAATGTGCAGAAGTTCCCACTCCTTGCCTTTTCCATTTCTATTCTTAGATAGTTATATAAAGTTATAAAACCATGCCACCTCAGCTCTTTATAGGTTGCTTTCCACTGAGTCCTCTTGCTAATCATGTTGCCCTATAAAGATTCTACTCATCTTCTTAGAGTACTCTTCTAAATATTCTACTCTAATGACTATACTCATCTACTACTCACAAAACAAGTGCACTCCTTAATCCCCATCACCTTTTTCATCCATCCCCCACCAACCTTCCATCTGGTAACCATCAGTTCTCTGTAGTTAAGAGGTTTTTGTTTGGGGGGGGTAGTATTGAGTTGTACAGGTTATTTATATATATTGGATATTAATACTTGATCAGATATGTCATTTACAAATATCTTCTCCCATTCTATAGGTTGTCTTTTAGTTTTGTTGGTTGTTTCCTTCACAGATTTTAATTTTGATATAGTTCTAATAATTTATTTTTGCTTTTATTTCCTTTGTCTTAGGAGATCTCTACAAATATGTTGCAATGGCCAATGACAGAGACACTACTACCTGTACTCTTTTCTAGATTCTTTTTTTTTTCTTTTCTAGATTCTTATGATTTCAGGTCTCACATTTAAGTCCTTATTTCATTTTGAGTTCATTTTTGTGTATGTGGAAAGACTGTGGTCCAATTTCATTCTTTTGCATTTAGTTGTCCAGTTTCCCCAATATCACTTATTGAAGAGACTGTCCTTTTCATTGCATATTCTCGCCTCCTCTGTCAAAGATTAATTGACCACATAATTGTGATTTATTTCTGGGCTTTGTATCCTGTTCCATTGATCTATATATCTGTTTTTGTGCCAGCACTGTTCTGTTTCAATTACTACAGCTTTGTAGTATAACATGAGGTCTGGAATTATGACACTTCCAGTTTTGTTTTTCTTTTTGAAGATTGCTTTGGCTATTTGGGGTCTTTTGTGGTTACATGAAGATTTTATGATTATTTGTTCTTGTTCTGTGAAAAAAATGCTATTCTTATTTTGATAGGGATTTATTAAATCTGTAAATTATTGTGGGTAGTATAGACATTTTAACAATATTTGTTCTTTCAATCTGTGAGAATGGAATGTCTGCGTTTGTTTGTATTTTCTTCAGTTTCTTTCATCAGTATTTTATGGTTTACAGAGTACAAGTCTTTCACCTTTTTTTGGTTAAGTTGATTCATATGTATTTTATTATTTTTGGAGCAATTATAAGTGGGATTGTTAATTTCTCTTTCTGCTACTTCATATAAGCATATATAAATGCAATGAGTTTCTATACATTGACTTTGTATCCTCAACCTTACTGAATTTGTCAGTTGTAGTAATTTTTTGGTAGTCTTTAGAGTTTTCTACATATAGTATCATGTCATCTGCAAAGAGTAAAAGATTTAGTACTTCCTTATCAATTTAGGTGCCTTTTGTGCCTTTTTCTTTTCTGAAGCTGTGGCTAGGATTTCCAACAGTATACTGAATAAAAGTGGTAAGAGTGGGCATCCTTTTCTTGATCCTGACCTTAGAGAAAAAGCTCTCAGTTTTTCACCATTGAATGTGATGTTGGCTGTGGGGGCTTTTTCTTTTTCTTTTTAAAGAATCATTTATTTAATGTTTTATTTAAGAGATAGCAGGGGGAGGGGAAGAGGGAGAAGGAGGAGGAAGCAAACCCCCACTGAGTATGGAGTCCTGCACTGGGCTCAGTCTCAGGACCCTGAGATCCAGACCTGAGCCAAAATCAAGAGCCACACATTTAACTGAGCCACCCAAACACACCTTTGCATATATATATATTATTTTTCTCTCACTGGCTCAGCTTGATTACTTTCCAGGTTACTGATTCATTTTTCTGCCTCTTTTAATCTACTGTTTATTCTATCTAGTATATTTTTAATTTCATTTATTGTGTTCTTCATCTTTGATTGGTTCTTTTTGTCTCTGTTAAGGGTCTCACTGATATCCTCCAGTCTCTTCTCAACTCCAGTATCTTTATGATCATTATTTTAATTTCTTCATCAGTCATATTACTCTTCTCTATTTTGCATAGGTCTCTTGCTGTGGTTTGGTTCTGTTCTTTTCCTTGGGGTCTATTCCTCTGTCTCCTCATTTTGCGTAACTGTTTCTCTGTGTTAGGAGAGTCAGCTATATGTCCTTCTTCTGACAATAGTGGCCTTATGAAGAAGAGGTCCTACAGTGTCCTGTAGTGCAGGACACTTTTCACTGGAAACCGGCACTTCAGAGGTGTCTCCTATGTGTTGAATGTGCCCTATTGTTGTGGCTGAAGTGCTTTTTCTTCGGTCCAGTCATCTGCAGTAGCTCTCTTTGCCTGCTATGGGCAGTGTTTGGTCATGTACTATTAACGGGCCAGAGTGGGGATGCCTTGGGTTTGAGTTAATTCAGATAAGGTGTCCACAAGGTGCAGTAGCACCAAACTACAGTGTGCTTTCCCTGTGTTGTCCCCTGAGAAGCTTTCATTGGTGGGCAGACCTGCAGTCAGACCAGTTATCTGCCCCTAGTCCACTGCTAGGATCAAAGTTTGACTGATATGTGTGGTTATCTTTCTCTGTCCTCAGGGCAGGAGTCTCTTTGGAGTGGTGCTGGCTCCTGCTGGGGCTGCTTGCATACTGTCAGGCTTGTGGTATGGCTCTGTATGGTTTCCAGCCAAAAGCATATTTGAGAGGCAGTTCCCCAATGTGTGCGGAGGCAGGACATGCAGTGTTTGCAAGATTTGTGCACAGCCAGTCCTCTGGAGGACAGGACCTACAGCACAGGGGCTGAGGCAGGCCTGGCTGGAGGGGACAGGGTGGTAGGGCAATGGTATTAGCAAGCTAGGTAAAGGGTTAGTGCTGTACTGGTTCCCAAGGTGGCCATACACTTATGCTAGGGAGTAGAGGAGGGGAATGGCTCTTGCCAGCTCCTATGTTCCTGGAAGAGTCTTCTGGTGATCTCTGTCTCTCTAGGACACCTCTGAATGAATAAATAACTCATCTGTAGGCCCAGGCATTTTTCAAATAATTGCTTCTATATTGTATCTCCATGGGCTTTTGGTTGTGCTGTCTCTTTCAGAGGAGGGCCTCAGTTTCCTCTTGCCCAACCAATTCTCCTTGAGTGAAGCCACTGATTTTTAAAATTTGGGTTTTAAGTCCTGTTGGTTGTAAGAACTCATGAATCTTGGTCCCTCTGGTTTTCAAAGCCAGCTGTTACGGGGATTCATCTTTCCTGTGTGGGCTACCCAGTGTGAGGGCCCCTTCTCTCTCGTCTCTGCACACTCAGGTCCTTCCCTCCTGTGGATAGTCCTGCAGGTCTATATAGCTCCCCACCACATCTCCACTCTTCCTCCTCTCTGATGTGGCCTCTTCTCTACATTTAGTTGTGGAGTTTGTTCTGCTAGTCCTCAGGTTGTTTTCTGGGTTATTTACACTGATGTTAGTGATATCTAGCTGTAACCCATGGGGCAATCCGGGTCTTCCTATCTGCCATCTTCCCAGCAATACTCACCACTCATAAGATATTAAAACGATCTTCCCTTTTCTACTTATACTTCTTCCCTCACTTGTTTACCTCATCATCCTGCTTAAATTGGCTCTAAAATCTTGCTAAAGTGTTTTTTTTCTCAATTTATTTTTTGCTCATCTCACTTGCTTTCTCATCTTCAAATAACACATGGATGCAAATGATTCCCAAATCTGAGTCCTATATGCAGATTTATTTCCTCATTTCAAATCTTACATTTCCAGATATGTACTAGATATTTTACCTGAAGTTTCTATCATGACTTCAAAATCAGTATGTTTTAAACTGAAACGATCAGTTTTTCTCTGTTTCTCCCACTAATGCAAATGGAATCATTGCTTTTTATGTCACTTGGGTTTGAAAACTTGCTGTCACTCTGGACTCTCCTCCTCATCTCTTTATTTCAAAATGCTGTCAAGTTCTGTTACTTCTGGCTTAATTCAGCCTGGTTGCGATGCAAGGCATTCTGAGACCACTTTATTGTGGAATATGGAAGATGGAAGGCAGGACTAAGTGGAGCCAGTGTTGGAGAATCTGATCCAGCTTTATAGGGCTGCCTTCTTTGGAAGGAGTCTTATGGACCCCATTTATGGTCCTTATTAGGTGTTACTATAGGATGTGATAAACTAAACACAGGCTTATTGAGATCACTCTTGATATACAGAATATCTAATTAGAAGACAGGAGAACTCTGAGGGCATGAACAACACTTGAAGTCAATTACAAAACAGAGAGGACACAGTCATAGAACTCTGTTATTGGGGGACCAGGGCTCTGCTGATGCATGTTTATCCTGTTAATCTTTCTAAAACAGAGCTTTCATCATGTCAGTTGCCTGGTCAAAATGTTGAGAGGCTTTGCATTTTTAACAAAATGATATTCAGACCTTTCTGTCAAGGTTTTAAAGTTCTCTATCATTCTAGTACCAACATTCCTTTTCTAGCTGACTGTTCACTCTGCCAATTGAACCTTGGATTACTTCCCAGTACCTACTACAGAAAATAAATAAAAATAATCAAGTATGCCAAATAGTGGTTGGTTCTATTAGGAAAAGATGAAGGAAGTTTATGTGATGGAGAATTAGGTGGGTTGGAATATGTATGCTATTTTAGAGAGTGGTAAGGGAAGATTAGTTGGATAAGGTAATATTTAATAAGAGCATACAGATGCTCTGAGTTGGAAGTATGCTTGGTGTACTCCAGGAGCACATAGGAGGCCATAGGAGTTGAAGAGCAATGAGTGAGATAAAGGGACACTAGATCATGTAGGGCCTTTTAAACATGGTGACTCTTAGTCTTCCAACACTCCTAATCTATGCTTGTCTTCCCAGAGAAATTTTTTAATGATTCCTTTTCTGTGCTCCAACATGTTCTGGTTTGGATGATACTCACATTTGTCTGGTGTTCTTTGGTGAGTGTGGAGAAAACAATACCTACTTACAGAGAGATTTATAAGATTGTATAAGGTGATTAATTCTTTCAACAAACCCTTACACAGAGTTTACTATATGTTTATTATCTGTGGATGCAAAGATGATTAAGATGGGCAGCCCGGGTGGCTCAACAGTTTAGTGCTGCCTTCAGCCCAGGGCCTGATCCTGGAGACCCAGGATTGAGTCCTATGTCAGGCTCCCTGCATGGAGCCTGCTTCCCCCTCTGCCTGTGTCTCTGCCTCTCTCTCACTCTCTCTTTCTCTCTCTCTCTCTCTCTCTCTCTCTTTCTCTGTGTGTCTCTCATGAATAAATAAATAAAATCCTTAAAACAAACAAACAAACAAATAAACAAAAAAACCCCACCCAAAACAAAACAAAGGTGATTAAGAACTGGTTATAGCCCTCAAGAAACTTGTAGTATATAGGCCAACCAAAAAAAAAAAATTAGTAGGTATGATGTATTAAGGGTGTAAAAGGTATAGAAATAATACAGGGTGGTTGATTCTTCTGGAGCCTTGGGAATATTCTAATAAAGGCTTCATACAGGTAATTACATGCCTGTGGAACTTTACAGGATAAATGGGATTTTGACAGCCCAAGGTGTGAGAGGAGATCCAGGCAAGAGACAGAGCAAATACAGAATCAAATGGTAAGAAATACTCTGTTTTATTTAAGTACAAATTAGTGAGTGATACTTGAAGAAATTTAGATGGTGGAATGGAGGGAAATTGAGTTCTAGGAAATAAAGAGAAAGAGATAGGGGCCAGAATTTAGAGGTTTGTTTTTGTAACTCCAAGGAATTTAGAACTTATTATCTAGTCAATAAAGAGCTGCAAGAGGGTGTCCTAGTTATTAAGAGAGTGATAGGATCTGATTTATATTTTTAGAATTACTCCAGGGCCATCTTAAAAGGATTTCCTGAATGAAGCCAGGGAAATGAGTTAGAAAGTCATTGTAATAATTCAGAAGAGAAATATATATGAAAGACATATCTGAGTGTACAATGCCTGATATATAGTAGGTGTATAGTAAGCGATGGCTTCCTTTCTTGTTTGACAATTCTCTAGGTTAGTAATAGCAGCTGTGATGATCACCATTTTACAACTTGGGGAATTGAGTTGCTAGTTCCACTGACTTTCCCTGGGGGATTAGATGATAAATGACAGGGCAGAGCTACTGTGGTTTTGCTTTCAGATTCAGCATTCTCTCAGTATGCTTTGAGGACACAAATGAAAATAGCAAGTCTTTAGATAAATAGGGTATACATTTTGTGTATATGGCCTTCAAGGGTCCAAGTATGAATCAGAGCCTTCCTTAACCAAGTCCCGGCTCTATAGTTCATCTACTCCACCAGTGCTTTTGGAGAATTTATTATAAGCAGAAGCTGGGGACAAGGTGAAGAAAGAAACAAAGATTTTGCTCTAGATGAGCTTCTATTCTTCTGGATGAGGGAGACAACCACTAAGCAAGTGAATAAATGGATCCTATGATTACAAGCAATGATAAAATATAACTATGTAGCAAATTAAAAGAGTAGGGGACAGAAAATAATGGGAGGTCTTTATTATAATAAGTGGGGTCAGGAAGGACCTCTCTGGGCAAGTGACATTTGGGTTGAAATGAAGAAGCAAGACTTGTGAATTCTGTAGGAAAAGATCATTTCAAGGAGGCAGAAAGATCGTCAAAGATAAAGGCCCTGAAACAAGCTATATTACATGGTTAGAGATCAGTCAGATGGCTAATGTGGGTGGCACTGAAAGAATGAGATGATGATTGAGAAAGAAGGTGAAAAAAAAAAGGTAAAAAGAGAAAGAAGGTGGAGAGGGCACAGGAAACAGTTTACATTTTAGCTTAGTGTTTAGTTTGGTTTGGTTTGGTTTGGTTTTCCTAAGAGACCTTCAGTAGTAATGTTATATACTAAAAAAAGGTATGGATGAAGCTTCAAGGTAAAATCAAGATACAAGAAGGTTAAGAAACCTCCTAAAAGCCCAAACAGAGATGAGCCCCTTGATATTAATGGAGAACTCAGGAATAGAGAACAATTTTAGATAGACTCCTTCCCTAGATGATCTTATATAGAGAAAAGAAGGGAAAAGACCATATTTTACAAAATTTATAGATAGATAGATGATAGATGATAGAAATATATAAATATATAGATTTTATTTATTTACTTACTTATTTATTTATTTATTTGAAAGAAAGCGAGACAGATCACAGAGGGAGAAATAGCAGACTCCCTGCTCAGCAGAGAGCCCAACACCAGGACCCCAAGATCATGACCTGAGCTGAAGTCAAATGCTTACCTGACTTAGCCACCCGGGTGCCCTAAAATTTATAGTTTGGCAATGAGAAGCAGCTGATGAGGAAAGAGAGAAACATCTGAATAAAGTGATTTCTCAGCAGCCCAGTGACAGAAAGATTTTAAGAAAGAGGGAATAGTCAACTGTCAGATGCTCCCAAGATGTCAAATAAAGGGAGAACTTAGCCTTGACCAATGGGTTTGGGAAAACGAAGGATATTAATGACCTTGACAAATGAAGGTTTGGCAGAGTTATGAGGTTGGAGGTCTAGTGGAAGTGGGCTAAAAGAAAAAGGGAAGCCCACAGGTGAATATTGATAACTCTTATTTTGTCTGGGAGTTTACCAAATGGGGGAGGTGGGTGATAGGATGGTAGCTAGAGGAGGTAATAGGGTGAGGGGGGGCAGATTTTAAAATGAGAGGTATTATAGACTGTGTGATAATGAGAATGATCCAGTAGAGAAGGGAAATTACACTGCTAGGGAGTTGGGCAGTTGAATTCGTCTTTTCAGATGAATTCATGTTGGCATAACTATGTAGACTTGTAAGCAACCATACTGAGGAGAGAACCAGAATTAGCTAATATTTATTGCATACATACCATGTAGAGGCATTCCATAAAGCTTGTCCCCATATAACACACTGCAACTCTCTGGTGTAGGCACTATCATTTCTTCTAATTTATAGGTGAAGAAAATGTACCTTAGTGTTCCAGTGACTTGCCCCAAGGTCACACCATTAGTAAGTGGTAGAAGCTCATTTCAGACCTGGGTCCACTGGATTGTGCACTTAATTCCTCTACTGAAATGTTCAGGAAAGGAGTGAGGATTTCTGTCTAGGTCAATGAGGAATAGCTGTAGATAATCAAGGATGATAATGTATAGCTTACACCTTATATCTTTCTCCTTATTATTCTGTGTGTGGAATTTTTATTAAAATTAACAGGTGCTTCAATAATAGTTTGACATCTCAGAGTTTTGGTTAATACTAATTGCAGAGTTGTAGGATGTAGGTTATTTCTGTAATCTGACTGCCCAGAAACTCAGCCTAAAAGTCACTATTTTGCAGAAATTGTCCTGAGGACAGATTCCTTGATCATGTATTATTATGCAATATGCTTTTTACTATTTTGTCATAATTTCTCCACTGAATTAAACAAACGAACAAAAACCCACAACTTTTTATTGATCTACATTGTAGATGTACTAGTTGGTGGGCATATATAACTGAAAAGATAGTTTCTGTCCCCAAATGTTCAAAGTAAGAAGCACATTCAGGGTGGATAGATAGTGCCTTATCTAGGTTATTTCTGTCAATAGAATTCAGTTGAGTTCTTTTAGGTCCTCATATCATTTATGCCCTGAACAAAACTATATCAAGGCCTTGCATTTTGGGAACAAAGAAGGAAGTCAGACAACCAGTGACAGAAAACATTTTTTTTAAGGGATACCTGGGTGGCTCATTGGTTGAGCATCTACCTTTGTCTCAGGTCATGATCTTGGGGTCCTGGGATCGAGTCCCACATTGGGCTCCCCTCTAGAAGCCTGCTTCTCCCTCTGCCTATGTCTTTGCCTCTCTCTCTGTGTCTCTCATGAATAAATAAAATCTTTTTAAAAAACCATTTTTTCAAAGAATAGGGTGATTGAATGATTAATTGATTTTCTATTTCATTCCAAAAATAATTTGAGGAAGTGTGCAAAGATATGGAATACAGAGCTAATATAATTAAGGACAGAAATTAGAGAAGAAAAATAAGAAGACTTCAGAATAGGGGCTGAATACCTCTCATAAGTTGTGAAGATTTGGCCAGAGGTAGGGAAAAAAAATTCATATACAAATATAGAGCAGATGCTCTCTAATTGGATAGAAATGGAATAATTATGTTAATCTGTCTTTTCTAAATCTGAAAAGGTTTTTAATTCTTTGTATAAATTTAAAATTAAAACATACCCATATTATTTGGCCCTTGCCTCAATTTCTCCTTTCAAGACAAAGCTGCCTTCTGGTGTCACCTTCACTTAGCATAGATTTTTCTTATAAAGATCATGTCAGCAGGAGGTCTTCCTCTTCAGCCATTCCCATGTGCCCACCTGGCTATTGGGCAGATGTTCTCCTGTAGGGTACACAAATCTCCCAACATTAAGTTTTAATTGCATCTCCATAATTGTTGTTTAACTGTTGGCATTCATTTTACGAGCTGATTTTGCTATGCTAATCAGTGCTCAATTCAATCCAGAACAAACAAATAAACAATAACAAGAAATACAGAACGCCTATATTTATAGCTTGTGACTAAAATAGTACCACAAATCACAACTGTGACTAATTGCTTGACGTCTATCATAGGACCAACACAGACACCCTCTTCTGAGTGTTCATCACTATAAACAAAAGCTACTCTGATTTGTTTTAGAATAAATTTGACTTGAGAAGGCACTGGGGCTCTATCAATAAGCAACAAATAAAATATAGTTTCCTTTTAATGGAACTGAGGTTATGCTCTGAAGAGCTTGCTTTTCTTCTTCTTAAGGGAATTGAGAAAACCGGGCTGGAAACTCCTTTCCCAGTGGCAAATGTAGGAACCAGTTATTTAGAGTCTCAGATGCTTTTCTTCAAACTCTTTGGGCAATAAGAAAAAAAATTGCATATAGTCAAGAATGTGATCAATCAAAGCATAGGAGAGATAGCTTAATGGAATGAAATATGTTTGGGATTTGGCGTCAAAGGATTTGGCTTTGGTGTGAATTTGGCAGGAGTATGGATATAACCAAAACCATTATGTGATTTTGGGCAGCCCCATGTCTTCTGTGAAGATTTTTTTTCTCAGATTCTTCTAGAGCAGAATGTGATGATAAATAACTCAAACTCTGTATGTCATTGTAAGAATTAAATATATTTCAGTTTGTTATAGATGATTGGGTTAAATAACAAAGAAACATTGTGTCTTAAAATATTGTGTTTCTATACATATTTGATGCCTAACACAGCTTTAGCCAATGCTTTCCAGACTTTTCTGATTGTCCTATTCCAATTTTAGATGTAAGAAAGAATCAAAAGTAGTAGAGATTTGAATTCTGCAGTTTAGAATAAATAGGTATTTCTATTGCTGTGACTCCAGATTTAATATTCAATAAATTATAGATTTGCGATGGTTTTAAAATTAGAGAAATTTGATCAGTATTAAACATCAATCTCCAAAATAGTTGTTTTCAAGACATTTTCTTGTTTGGTTGACAGGTATCCAATTTTTCATGAGGGCTTTCATTTCAGTTTCAGGTCCTCTGTTACAGCTCTGCTCCTGTAACACCCAAGTACATCATTGGGATTTAGCACCCAAGTTCATTTTGGAATTTAGCACCAATATGAAATGAGTCAGAAAACTATCTGATAATGAGTCAGAAAACTACCAGACACGTTCTTGATTGCCCTAGTGAATTACAATTTGTCCTCTTGATAGAAAGCTTAGGAGGCAAGAGTGGGGGGACAGAATTATACTTACAAATGTGCATATTTTACCAAGATTTCTGCCCTGACATTAAAGCAGATGTAAATCCTGGTCTGCCAGGACTGCAAAAAAGTGATGATTCTCCCTAGACATGGTGGGCTTGTGCAGAATAATTCTCCCACCTTGATTTCCAGTTCCACATGGTTTGCTTTCTGAGGGTGTTTTAACAGTTGTTGACATCTATCCTCCTTCAGAATATGGTTTTCTCTTTTTCAGGACAATTAAGGCAAGTCAGACATGGCATATACTTAGTGCTCAATGATGAAATCTCAGCAATATAGGGAAGCCTGGGGTGCCTCAATTGTTGAGCGTCTGCCTTTGGCTCAGGGTGTGATCCTGGGGTCCTGGGATTGAATCCCACATCAGGCTCCCTGCGAGGAACCTGCTTCTCCCTCTGCCTGTGTCTCTGCCTCTCTCTCTGTGTCTCTCATGAGTAAATAAATAAAATCTTTTAAAAAAGGGAAATCTCAGCAATATAGACTCTGGGGGAACAAGAATAGAAGCAAGAAGACCAGGTAGAGAGTGACTGCAGTTTCCTAAGAATCTTCTTAAATTTTAGTGTAGAGAAGAATTATAAAGAAATTTGTCAAAATACAGATTTTCATGGGGGCAAGGCTCAAGGTTCTGCATGTCTGTAGTCTCCCAGGCAATGCTGATAATGTTGGTTCAAGGAACATCTGTGAACAGCAATCATCTATGGGGGCCTGTACCTTGTTGCTACTTCTATGCTCTCTCCTTTGACTTGACCCTTCAGTGCAGTTGTTCTCTACTGACTTCACTGCATGTGAATTCCAACTAGAGAGTATTTTAAAAAGATATTGATGTCTGACTCCACATCCCAAAAATTCTGATTTGATTATTATGTGGAAGTCCCAGACATCTTTTTTAAAAGCTCCCCAGGTAATTCTAGTGCATAATCAAAACTGAGAAGCATGGCTTTGGTTTATTTGGCTTGATCCCAGCTTCACACTTTGACACTACTTTCATGTCTCTCTTGGCTCCATACTTCACAGCATGTAGACTAATTACCCCATCCAACTGACCCCAGGATCTGACTACTATGCTGTAGTCCTGACTTCTCCAGGAGAAAAACCATAAAAAATGGTCACACTGTCTCTTCATTTGGTGTCCTCAGTTCTTGATGTTCCAACAGTATCTTTATTATTTTACTTTACCACAATTTGTTTATATGTCTCCCTCATTCAGCTACTCAAGGACAAGGACTCTCTTTATTTTATCAGGTGCCATACAGTGTACACAGTCTGCACAGATGTACAGAATAAATGAAATGAATCAATGTAGTGTGCTTAGTGGGCTCCCAGAAGATCTCCTTAAAATTCTTCAATGAGGCATTCAAGTATGGAATGTGGAAGGTATACATAGCTGCCTCTATTTCCCAAAAGTGGGCAAGAGAAACCTGATTAAAAAGATAAAATAAACATCAGTTAACAACTTGACTTCTTATATATTTACATAGAATTGTCTTACTAAAAGTTTAGGATATTACTCCTATCATAATTTATAACACTTTTATAGAGCTTATTATATTACTGGTTACTTTTTAAAAGTAAAAAAAATATGTATGTATATGTGTGTTTGTGTAAAAGTGTATATGAGTGTGTGTGTATATATAGAATTATATATATATATGTGTGTGTGTATATATATATACATATATATATGTATGAGTGTGTGTATATATATATATATATATATATATATAAGGGTAAGTGTGTGTGTGTGTGTGTGTGTGTTTGTGAGTATGCATGTGCTATAATAATTTCCCATTTTACTGGTGAGGTGACCTCTGGCTTGGAGAGTTTCTATAGTTTAACTTAAATCACATAGCTGGTAAGTGCAAAGCTGGGATTTAAACCAAGCATTTTGAGTCCAGAAATTACTCCCATAAAGACCACCTTACACTAACCTATCTGGCCTGAGGAGTTCAGAAGCAAGTAGAGCTATCATACTTACCCTAAACACCTTTAAAAACACCTCTCCAGGGCAGCCTGGGTGGCTCAGCGGTTTAGCGCCACCTTCAGTCCAGGGCCTGATCCTGGAGACCTGGGATTGAGTCCCACATTGGGCTCCCTGCATGGAGCCTGCTTCTCCCTCTGCCTGTGTCTCTACCTCTCTCTGTGTTTCTCATGAATAAATAAATAAATCTTAAAAAACAACAACAACAACAACAACAAAAAAAACACCTCTCCACCCCTTCCCATTTTTCTTGCTTTTTTGTTGTTTATTTTTACTGGTTATATATCTCATGCTCATAAACAACTTAAATCTAAATTTTTAATGCTAATATATTGCTTAAATTATTCTGTCTTGTATATTCAATCACTCCCTATAATCTGGATCTTCCCAATCAGCTTCTAAATACCTTTGAATGGTTCCAAGCACTAAAAAGAAAGGATCACTATGTAACATGGTAGATACTAGTGATAGTAGCACTGTAAGGGCAATCATATTACAATGGATAAATGTATCAAATTAACATGTTATACACCTTACATTTACACAATATTACGTGCCAAATGTAATTCAGCAAAATAAAAATTAAAAAATACCCTTGAAGCCTTATAATAATAATAATAATAATAATACTCTCAAATTCACATTCCTTTTCAATTGCTACCCCATCTCTTCCCATCTCTTTGTGATATTTTATAACAGCCTTCCTTTATCTCTGATTTAATCCTTGGCCTAATGTACTTGACATCTTTCCTCATCACTCCATCAGAAATAGCTCTCACTCTGCCACTCATGACCTCTAAACCAATAATCTTTAACCTATTAATTTCAGGCCTCACCTTACTTGATCTTCCAGTAGCTTCTGACAATGTTAGACACTCTTCTTAAAACACTTATTTCTTTGACTTCCATGATGCTACACTGCTCTGTTATTCTGCTTCTCTGGCTGCATATCTATCTTCTTTGCAGATTTGTCCTCATCTGTGCAACAATTAAAGGAGAGAATTCCTTAAGTTTTTCTCTTTTACTCAGTGCTGTCCTTGCAGATGGTGTTTCTCACCCTAAGATTGTCTTTACTACTATATTCAAGTTAGACATTGCCTTTGAGTTGTCAATAGTCTCACCTGACTGATACCCTAGGATGTTTCAGGGGTCCATTAAAATTAATATGTCCCAAACTGAACCAGTTATTTTCTGAGTTCCCTAACAAATTATCTTCCTGCATCCTCTGATTTCCCTAACAAATCATCTTCCTGGATCCTCTATCTCAGGGATTGGCGACTTCTTCCATGTGGGCTATTTTCCCCACATATGCACGTGTCATCTTTGAATCCTAATTTCCCCTCTATAACCCTTGATTTACCTCTTCAGTACCCTTGTATTAAATCAATGCTTTCTACACTTATGACAATTTTTTGGTTGATCCTTTCCCCTCCATCTTCTAGGAGTCAAAGGATTACTCCAGCTTGGCCAATTCTTTTGAGGCCCTGAAACAATGTTTACTTGAATCCTTAACTCTTGATTTTCTCGAGTGCTTTTAAAATTCTAAGTTGCACAAAGCTATATCCATCACTAAATGTTGATGTTGACCCTTCAAAGTCACTGTTTCTGCCACTACAGAATTCAATTTTCTCTCTAAAGCTCAGCCTGAACTCTCTGCAAACTGCCTCTTGATTCTCTTCTTCAGCTGATGAGCTCGTTCTGGGGGAGAAAGAACACAGAGACCAGAGTTTTTCTTCTTCTCCTCCTTTTCAGCAGTCTCTTTAGGTTCACATTTTGCTCAATTGACAAGTACTCAAGTCTTCCTTCTCTTTTTCTATTTCTGGAGGTTTCTGAGGGGGTATTTAATGATTTTTCAAGCATTTCAGTCTTTCCAGTTGATTCTTCCCTGCCTGGCACACATGGTACGTGGACCCACACATCTCTGAGAGCAAATCCATCTCAGTCTCTTAACTGAGTGGAAACAGATGCTCACTGCAGAAATAAGCTTCAGATGGATGCACGTAGAATAATCATCCTTCTGAAGGCAGACTCCCCATGGAAAGAGAGCAGAGCATGATCAGACTAGAGCTGAAAAAATGAAAATGAAGAGCTTAGCAGGGAGGGGGCCACACCTTGAAAGGATACCCATTGAGTGTCAGCAAATCAATGCTGTAACTTAAAGTCTTTTTGCTCTACAGATGAGGAAACTGAGTCCTAGAGAGTTGAGATAATTTGCTGTTATAGCAAAAGTAGTGACTGCAGTAAAAACAAATCTATTGCTGCCCAGACCTCTTTGGATGTGTGCTGGTATTTGCTAATTAGGCTCCTATAACACTGCCTGCTTCTCAGGATGAATGTTGCCTATCCCATTTATAATCAGTCAATCTCCCCCCACACACCTTTTCTCTCTCCCTTTCTCTGTGAATTAAATTTGTAAGAAAAAAATTCTGAAGCATAACAAGTGTGGTTACTTTCCTTATACATATTTTATAGAAGATTTTTTTGTACATTTTTTATTGGAGTTCGATTTGCCAACATATAGCATATCACACAGTGCTTATCCCATCAAGTGCCCCCCTCAGTGCCCGTCACCCAGTCACCCCAACCCCTCGCTCACCTCCCTTTCCAGCACCCCTTGTTCGTTTTCCAGAGTTAGGAGTCTCTCATGTTCTGTCACCCTCACTGATATTTCCCACTCATTTTCTCTCTTTTCCCGTTTATTCCCTTTCACTATTTTTATATTCCCCAAATGAATGAGATCATATAATGTTTATCCTTCTCCGATTGACTTATTTCACTCAGCATAACACCCTCCAGTTCCATCCACGTCAAAGCAAATGGTGGGTATTCGTCATTTCTAATGGCTGAGTAATATTCCATTGTATATATAGACCACATCTTCTTTATCCATTCATCTTTTGATGGACACAGAGGCTCCTTCCACAGTTTGGCTATTGTGGACATTGCTGCTATAAACATTGGGATGCAGGTATCCTGGCATTTCACTGCATCTGTATCTTTGGGGTAAATCCCCAACAGTACAATTGCTGGGTCGTAGGGCAGGTCTATTTTTAACTCTTTGAGGAACCTCCACACAGTTTTCCAGAGTGGCTACACCAGTTCACATTCCCAGCAACAGTGCAAGAGGGTTCCCCTTTCTCCGCATCCTCTCCAACATTTGTTGTTTCCTGTCTTGTTAATTTTCCCCATTCTCACTGGTGTGAGGTGGTATCTCATTGTGGTTTTGATTTGTATTTCCCTGATGGCAAGTGATGCAGAGCATTTTCTCATGTGCTTGTTGGCCATGTCTATGTCTTGCTCTGTGAATTTCTGTTCATGTCTTTCACCCATTTCATGATTGGATTGTTTGTTTCTTTGCTGTTGAGTTTAATAAATTCTTTATAGATCTTGGATACTAGCCCTTTATCTGATACGTCATTTGCAAATATCTTCTCCCATTCTGTAGGTTGTCTTTTAGTTTTGTTGACTGTTTCTTTTCCTGTGCAGAAGCTTTTTATCTTGATTAAGTACCAATAATTCATTTTTGCTTTTGTTTCTCTTGCCTTCATAGATGTATCTTGCAAGAAGTTGCTGTGGCCAAGTTCAAAAAGGGTGTTGCCTGTGTTCTCCTCTAAGATTTTGATGGAATCTTGTCTCACATTTAGATCTTTCATCCATTTTGAGTTGATCTTTGTGTATGGTGTAAGAGAATGGTCTAGTTTCATTCTTCTGCATGTGGCTGTCCAGTTTTCCCAGCACCATTTATTGAAGACACTGTCTTTTTTCCAGTGGACAGTCTTTCCTGCTTTGTCGAATATTAGTTGACCATAGAGTTGAGGGCCCATTTCTGGGTTCTCTATTCTGTTCCATTGGTCCACGTGGTTGTTTTTTGTGTCAGTACCACACTGTCTTGATGACCACAGCTTTGTAGTACAACCTGAAACCTGACATTGTGATGCCCCTGGCTCTGGTTTTCTTTTTCAATATTCCCCTGGCTATTTGGAGTCTTTTCTGTTATAGAAGATTTTTAGAATTTTTTTTTCCTATTCAAAAAATATTTATTTTAGCACAGGACGTGGGGAAGAGAAAGAGGGAGGAGAGGGGGGAGCACATGTGCAGGGAAGGGACAGGGCAGGGATAGGGCCTAGGGAGTCTGACAGGGGCTCAGTCTCATGACCCATGAAATCATGACCTGAGCCAAAATCACAAGTCAGACATTTAACCAGCTGTGTCGCCCATGTGCCCGTTTGTTCCTATTCTGGATCCACACACCAAAAGAGTCATCCTGGGTATTTTTGACCAACTATCCTCCCACTGGCTAAATTTCTCTACCTCTTCTTGAACCAATTCTCACCTGGTATTGGGCATTTGGTTCTCAGAAGGTATTATTGAATTAGCTACAATGGAAGGGAATGGGAAACACAGGATATTTCACATAGAAATAGGGAGTAAATAATTCATTTCTGTGGTGACCCAACAGTGGTGATGTATTATGTGTAAGAAATTACCAAAATATGGAATAGAGAATGTGGGTCTGTGGTAAAAGAAGCTCAATTTATAGTCCCATGAGATTAGATGCTACTTTCTCACCTTTATACCTATATTTGTTTTCCCTTTAATAATAGACTAGAAAAGCTAAGGAGAATGTCTGAGTACACTGTGAGAATGCCATCTTTACACAAGTATTTGTTAAAGGCTTATAATACATTATGTACTTTTATGAATATTGGACTATTCCCCTCTAAAAAAGTAATCAAGATAGAGGTAGGCTCTCTTCACATTTTGCTCTATTTCAACCTATGGAAGTGCTTCTGGCCTCTCTGCACACCTGAAGGATCATCTAGCTGCTCAGCTATTCAAGGTAGGTGGATAGTGAGAGAATAGTAAAAAGCAGAATTACATTGAATAGTTGAGTTGAATTCTTAGCTAATTATTTACTGAATACTGTATTATCTGTATTAGATCCTGATCCACATCCATCCTCTTCTATTTTTTCTGATCTAGTGAAATTCCCCATGTCTGTTTTTGCCTGCTGTGACTTCAATATCCCCTTTAACCATACTTGGTGCCATCCATTGGCTAAGCTGTCTTTTGTTGCTCATCTCTGGAGTCTCTGAACATAGTACTCTTTCTTTTGGACTGTATATCCTCCCCTAATCAGTAGTAAATTTTGCCTTTTTCCTCCTTAATATCTGCCCTATCCTGTAGATATATCTAAATGAAAATCTTATGCTCTTTTCTGTGTAGTAGACCTACCATGGCAAGTCATACACAAGCTAGCATACTCCTTCAGTATCTGGGCATGTAATTGCCCTTTGTTCTGATTCATTGGTTTTGACTCTGCTCAATCAAGAGTCTACCTTCCAGGCAGTTGATTCTACCTCCAATCCTGGCTCCTCCTAGGACAAGCCCAAGGCCCAACCCTTGTGATAACTTAAGCTATTATGAAAAGTTTACAACTATAGATATGATCTTCCTGGCCATTTCTGATTTGCAAAGTAAATCATACTGTCAATTTTTTGACCCAATTCCCTCACTGACATCAAATTTCAATTATTTGAAAGATCTTTTCATTTCTTTATCTTAAAATGTCAATAATGGCAATAATCAAAGATTCCTAAAATAGGCCAAGTATTATGTATACAGGTGAAACAAATTTTAACTATATGGTTTATTCTTATTTACCCTAAAAGAGAAGATGTCACAGTGGAGAAATTGTTTCACTGGCAATATGTATGAGGCATTGAAGAGGTCAAATCACTTGCCATGGGCAATCAGAATAACAGAGAATCTGAGAGTTGAGATTGACCTTGAGTATCTTGTAAGGAGACTTCCCTCACATCTTGAACATCCTTGGTGGTGGCCTTAGAATTCAATGATAGCAAGTGAAAATGGCAGGTGGCTATTATCCAGTACATGTGTCTCCAAACTGGCAAAACTATAGAAATGCCAAGAAGAACAGTGTCCTTTACAAATACTCCTATTGATTTTTGAGAATGGCTTCAAATTTAGAACTTCAGATAGGAATGATAATTCCCATGGCAGTTATTATGTAGAACTCCCAAAGAATCCTTTCAGACAATTATAGCTATATAATCTACTATATGCCAGACACTGTATTTTTTATAACCCTCACAACAACACTATGAAGTATTCTTCATTTTATAAATGAGAAAAATAAATGAATTAGTAGGGAGGAGAACCATATCTAGGATTATGCAGGTAATATGTAGAAAAGAATTAGATTTGGATCCAGAAATGCCTGACTCTAGATCTCTGATATTTTCAAAACACCTTATTGCTTCTTTTTTTCCAGCAAACAGCCATTTTTTAGAGGTTGCTTCTGATTTCAACTTAGGCAATGACTTTTATCAGCTAGGCATTATGTAATATATACAACATTTTGTTTCAAAATAAGCTGTTATTTATGTGGTGATTTGGATAAAAATATTTCACTTAAGCTAGGTTGCAAGCATAGCACAATCACTAATAAGAATGAGGATATACAACTGATGCAATTTTGAAAATAAGGAAGCTAGTGAGAGTGGATCAATTTAAAATAATTTTTTTTTTTTTTTTTTTTTTACCAAGTTGTGCTGTAGTGGTTTTGCTGTATTCAAAAGGAATGAAGAGGGTTTTGACTAAACCACTGTCCATGTAGGCACAGGAGGAGGTGGTTCGTTTTGAATCAACCTAGTTCTGAGGTATCTAAAATCTATACATAGATCTTTCCAGTCAGTGACCGCATTCACTTCTGTTGTACCCCAGCCAAGGAAAATTTTAAAGTCTACAATGGGTTGAATTATATGTCCAAATTCTAAACCCTGGTACTGTGAACACAATCTTATTTGGAAATAGGGTCTTTGCAGATGTGATTAAAGATCTTGAGATCATCCTGAATTAATCAGACAGGGCCTAGATTCAATGAGATGTGTCCTTAGAAGAGAAGAGAAGGGAGACAAAGAGGGAGAAGTCCATATGAAGACAGTCCATATGAAAGTGATTCTAGTCACCAGGAGGTGGAAGAGCCAAGGAAAGGTTCTCACTAGGGCCTTTGGAAGGGACTCCAATAGCACCTTGATTTTAGATTTCTGGCCACCACAACTGTGAGAGAATAAATTTGTGAGCTTCTTTATAAAGATTTTGTTTGAGAGAACACATGGGGAGGAGCAGAGGGAGGGAGAGAGAGAGACAAGCAGACTACATGCTGAGCATAGAGCCTGATGTGGGGCTGCTTCCCAGGACCCTGAGATTATGACCTGAGCTGCAATGAAGAGTCAGACGCTTAACCAACTGAGCCACTCAGGCACTCCAAATTTGTGGTGTTTTTAAGTCATCCAATTTGTCGTAATTGGTACAGCAGTAGCCCTAGGAAAGTAACACAATGTCTAAATGGAAATTTCCCTCACTCAAATGTTTTATTCCTTCCTTCTGCCAAAGGAATGCTGACCCTTTTCCCAAACTACATGCAAAAGCATGAACTGAGGTGAATTCATACTTGAACGTTTCTCCGGGAAATTCTCAATTCCTTTTTTTTTTTTATAAATTAATTTTTATTGGTGTTCAATTTACCAACATACAGAATAACACCCAGTGCTCATCCCGTCAAGTGTCCTCCTCAGTGCCCGTCACCCATTCACCCCCACCCCCCGCCCTCCTCCCCTTCCACCACCCCTAGTTCATTTCCCAGAGTTAGGAGTCTTTATGTTCTGTCTCCCTTCCTGATATTTCCCACACATTTCTTCTCCCTTCCCTTATATTCCCATTCACTATTATTTATATTCCCCAAATGAATGAGAACGTACATGGTTTGTCCTTCTCCGATTGACTTACTTCACTCAGCATATACCCCTCCAGTTCCATCCACGTTGAAGCAAATGGTGGGTATTTGTCATTTCTAACGGCTGAGTAATATTCCATTGTATACATAAACCACATCTTCTTTATCCATTCATCTTTTGATGGACACCGAGACTCATTACACAGTTTGGCTATTGTGGACATTGCTGCTATAAACATCGGGGTGCAGGTGTCCCGGCGTTTCATTGCATCTGAATCTTTGGGGTAAATCCCCAACAGTGCAATTGCTGGGTTGTAGGGCAGGTCTATTTTTAACTCTTTGAGGAACCTCCACACAGTTTTCCAGAGTGGCTGCACCAGTTCACATTCCAACCAACAGTGCAAGAGGGTTCCCCTTTTCTCCGCATCCTCTCCAACATTTGTTGTTTCCTGCCTTGTTAATTTTCCCCATTCTCACTGGTGTGAGGTGGTATCTCATTGTGGTTTTGATTTGTATTTCCCTGATGGCAAGTGATGCAGAGCGTTTTCTCATGTGCGTGTTGGCCATGTCTATGTCTTCCTCTGGGAGATTTCTGTTCATGTCTTTCGCCCATTTCATGATTGGATTGTTTGTTTCTTTGCTGTTGAGTTTAATAAATTCTTTATAGATCTTGGAAACTAGCCCTTTATCTGATACGTCATTTGCAAATATCTTCTCCCATTCTGTAGATTGTCTTTGAGTTTTGTTGACTGTATCCTTTGCTGTGCAAAAGCTTCTTATCTTGATGAAGTACCAATAGTTCATTTTTGCTTTTGTTTCTTTTGCCTTTGTGGATGTATCTTGCAAGAAGTTCCTGTGGCCAAGTTCAAAAAGGGTGTTGCCTGTGTTCTCCTCCATTTTGATGGATTCTGGTCTCACATTTAGATCTTTCATCCATTCTCACATTTAGATCTTTTCATCCATTTTGAGTTTATCTTTGTGTATGGTGCAAGAGAGTGGTCTAGTTTCATTCTTCTGCATGTGGATGTCCAATTTTCCCAGCACCATTTATTGAAGAGACTGTCTTTCTTCCAATGGATAGTCTTTCCTCCTTAATCGAATATTAGTTGACCATAAAGTTCAGGGTCCACTTCTGGGTTCTCTATTCTGTTCCTTTGATCTATGTGTCTGTTTTTGTGCCAGTACCACACTGTCTTGATGACCACAGCTTTGTAGTACAACCTGAAATCTGGCATTGTGATGCCCCCAGCTATGGTTTTCTTTTTTAAAATTCCCCTGGCTATTCGGGGTCTTTTCTGATTCCACACAAATCTTAAAATAATTTGTTGTAACTCTCTGAAGAAAGTCCATGGTATTTTGATAGGGATTGCATTAAACGTGTAAATTGCCCTGGGTAACATTGACGTTTTCACAATATTAATTCTGCCAATCCATGAGCATGGAATCTTTTTCCATCTCTTTGTGTCTCCCTCAATTTCTTTCAGAAGTGTTCTATAGTTTTTAGGGTATAGATCCTTTACCTCTTTGGTTAGGTTTATTCCTAGGTATCTTATGCTTTTGGGTGCAATTGTAAATGGGATTGACTCCTTAATTTCTCTTTCTTCAGTCTCCTTGTTAGTGTATAGAAATGCCATTGATTTCTGGGCATTGATTTTGTATCCTGCCACGCTACCAAATTGCTGTATGAGTTCTAGCAATCTTGGGGTGGAGGCTTTTGGGTTTTCTATGTAGAGTATCATGTCATCGGCGAAGAGGGAGAGTTTGACTTTTTCTTTGCCAATTTGAATGCTTTTAATGTCTTTTTGTTGTCTGATTCCTGAGGCTAGGACTTCCAGTACTATGTTGAATAGCAGTGGTGAGAGTGGACATCCCTGTCTTGTTCCTGATCTTAGGGGAAAGGCTCCCAGTGCTTCCCCATTGAGAATGATATTTGCTGTGGGCTTTTTATAGATGGCTTTTAAGATGTCGAAGAAAATTCCCTCTATCCCTACACTCTAGAGTTTTGGTCAGGAATGGATGCTGTATTTTGTCAAATGCTTTCTCTGCATCTAATGAGAGGATCATATGGTTCTTGGTTTTTCTCTTGCTGATATGATGAATCACATGAGTGTTTTACGAGTGTTGAACCAGGCTTGTGTCCCGGGGATAAATCCTACTTGGTCATGGTGAATAATTTTCTTAATGTGTTGTTGGATCCTATTGGCTAGTATCTTGTTGAGAATTTTTGCATCCATGTTCATCAGGGATATTGCTCTGTAATTCTCCTTTTTGGTGGGGTCTTTGTCTGGTTTTGGAATTAAGGTGATGCTGGCCTCATAGAACAAACTTGGAAGTACTCCATCTCTTTCTATCTTTCCAAACAGCTTTAGTAGAATAGGTATGATTTCTTCTTTAAACGTTTGATAGAATTCCCCTGGGAAGCCATCTGGCCCTGGACTCTTGTGTCTTGGGAGGTTTTTGATGACTGCTTCAATTTCCTCCCTGGTTATTGGCCTGTTCAGGTTTTCTACTTCTTCCTGTTCCAGTTTTGGTAGTTTGTGGCTTTCCAGGAATGCGTCCATTTCTTCTAGATTGCCTAATTTATTGGCATACAGCTGTTCATAATATATTTTTAAAATCGTTTGTATTTCCTTGTTGTTGGTAGTGATCTCTCCTTTCTCATTCAAGATTTTATTAATTTGAGTCTTCTCTCTCTTCTTTTTAATAAGGTTGGGTAATGGTTTATCTATCTTATTAATTCTGTCAAAGAACCAACTCCTCGTTCTGTTGACCTGTTCCACAGTTCTTTTGGTCTCGATTTCATTTAGTTCTGCTCAAATTTTAATTAACTCTCTTCTTCTGCTGGGCATGGGGTCCATTTGCTGTTTTTTCTCTAGCTCCTTTATGTGTAAGGTGAGCTTTTGTATTTGAGTACTTTCCAGTTTTTGAATGGATGCTTGCACTGCGATGTATTTCCCCCTCAGGACTGCTTTTGCTGCATCCCAAAGATTTTGAATGGTTGTGTCTTCATTCTCATTAGTTTCCATGAATCTTTTTAATTCTTCCTTAATTTCCTGGTTGACCCTTTCATCTTTTAGCAGGATGGTCCTTAACCTCCACGTGTTTGAGGTCCTTCCAAACTTCTTGTTGTGATTTAGTTCTAATTTCAAGGCATTATGGTCTGAGAATATACAGGGGACTATCCCGCTCTTTTGGTATCGGTTCAGACCCGATTTGTGACCCAGTATGTGGTCTATTCTGGAGAAAGTTCCATGTGCACTTGAGAAGAATGGTGTATTCAGTTGAGTTTGGATGTAAAGTTCTGTAGATATCTGTGAAATCCATCTGGTCCAGTGTATCATTTACAGCTCTCATTTCTTTGGATATGTTGTGCTTAGAAGACCTATCGAGGGTAGAAAGAACTAGATTGAAGTCACCAAGTATAAGTGTATTATTATCTAAGTATTTCTTCTGTTTGGTTATTAATTGATTTAAATATTTGGCAGCTCCCACATTCGGGGCATATATATTGAGGATTGTTAAGTCCTCTTGTTGGATAGATCCTTTGAGTATGAGATAGTGTCCCTCTTCATCTCTCACTATAGTCTTCGGGGTAAATTTTAGTTTATGTGATATAAGGATGGCTACCCCTGCTTTCTTTTGAGGACCATTTGAATGGTAAATGGTTCTCTAACCTTTTATTTCAGGTTGTAGGTGTTCTGTCTAAAATGAGTCTCTTGTAGACAGCAAATAGATGGGTCCAGTCTGAAACCCTGTGCCTTTTGATGGGGTCATTAAGCCCGTTCACGTTCAGAGTTACTATTGACAGATATGAGTTTAGTGTCATCATGATATCTATTCAGTCCTTGTTTTTGTGGATTTTTCCACTGAACTTCTTCTTAAAGGGAAATTTTAAGAGTCCCCCTTAAAATTTCTTGCAGAGCTGGTTTGGAGGTCACATATTCTTTCAGTTCCTGCCTGTCTTGGAAGCTCTTTATCTCTCCTTCCATTTTGAATGAGAGCCTTGCTGGATAAAGTATTCTTGGTTGCATGTTCTTCTCATTTAGGACCCTGAATATATCCTGCCAGCCCTTTCTGGCCTGCCAGGTCTCTGTGGAGAGGTCTTCTGTTACCCTAATACTCCTCCCCATAGAAGTCAGGGACTTTTTGTTTCTTGCTGCTTTAAGGATCTTCTCTTTATCTTTGGAATTTGCAAGCTTCACTATTAAATGTCGAGGTGTTGAACGGTTTTTATTGATTTTAGGGGGGGATATTTCTATTTCCTGGATCTGAATGCCTGTTTCCCTTCCCAGATTAGGAAAGTTTTCAGCTAGGATTTGTTCAAATGCATATTCTGGCCCTCTGTCCCTTTCAGCGCCCTCGGGAACCCCAATTAAACGTAGGTTTTTCTTCCTCAGGCTGTCGTTTATTTCCCTTAATCTTTCTTCATGGTCTCTTAATTGTCTGTCTCTTTTTTCCTCAGTTTCCCTCTTTGCCATCAACTTGTCTTCTATACCACTCACTCCTTCTTCCACCTCGTTAACCCTCGTCGTTAGGACTTCTAGCTTGGATTGCATCTCACTCAATTGATTTTTAATTTCTGCCTGATTAGATCTAAATTCTGCAGTCATGAAGTCTCTTGAGTCCTTTATGCCTTTTTCTAGAGCCACCAGTAGCTGTATAATAGTGCTTCTGAATTGGCTTTCTGACATAGAATTGTAATCCAGATTTTATAACTCTGTGGGAGAGAGGACTGTTTCTGATTCTTTCTTTTGAGGTGAGGTTTTCCTTCTAGTCATTTTGTTCAGTGCAGAGTGGCCAAAAACAAGTTGTATTGGGAAAAGGAGAAAAAAAGAGAGAGAGAAGGAAAGAAAAAGAAAAAGAAAAAAGAGAAAGAAGAAAAAAGGGGAAAAAATAGAAGAAAAAGAGAAAGAAAAAGAAAAGAAGGTGAACAAAAAGGGGTGGGGAAGCAATCAGAAATCAAAAAGAAAGAAAAAAAAAAACCACAAAAACAAAAACCACGGGGGAGTATCTTCCGATTCTGTATACTTTAAGTCCCTTGTCTTCCCCTGGAACTGGTCCGTCTCGCTGGTCTTCTGGGGGAGGGGCCTGCTGTGCTGATTTTCAGGGTTAGCACTTGGGGGAGCTGCTCTGTTCCCTGCCTGGTGCAGGGCTCAGTGGGGGTTTTTAACCCCTTGAGGCCCCAGGAGGAACAGCCACAGTGGTGGGTGCAGCTCTGGAGCCCTGGAGTCAGCCCCCGCAGTAGCTCCGGGGCTCTCCCTCTGCAGGGCCTGGGGGCTCCCGGGCGGGGCCGCTGATCTGCTCAGCTGGGGCAGGAGCGTCCTTGCTGTCCTGGGCCCTCCCGGCCTCTGCCTGTCCCAGGGGGAGGCCAGATCCTGGGCTGTGTCCCGGCGCCCTGTGCTCCGGGTCTGCGCTGTTGGATTCGCGCTCCCACCCCGCAGCCCCCTCCGCGGAGCCGCCGCCCGAGCCCCTCCGAGCTGCTCCGGGTCCCGCCCTACGCGCTGCAGCCCTTAGGGAGCTCGGCACATCTCCCGGGGCGCAGGTGCCTATTAGTGTCCCAGGGAGCCCGAGGGCATCCCCGCCCTCCCGGGTCCTGCTCTAACTCCCTCGAGCCCCTTTCTGCCTGGGAAGGTTGGTGCAGCTCCTGCTCCTCCGGGACGGGGCTCTCCTGTCCTGGGGACACTCGCCCCGGCCTCAGCCCGGCTCCTCGCGGGGCCCCTCCCCCTTGGAGGCCTTTTGTTTCTTTATCTCTTTTTCCCCGTCTTCCTACCTTGATAGAAGCGCGAACTCTTCTCACTGTAGCAATCCAGTTGTTCTCTCTTTAAATCTCAGGCCGAATTCGTAGATTTTCAGGATGATTTGAAGGTTATCTAGGTAATTTGGTGGGGACAGGTGATTTGGGGACCCTACTCTTCTGCCATCCTGCCCCTCCTTTCAAATTCTCAATTCGTACAGTGAATTAGACCAATGAGGATTTGAACACAGTTGGGAATGGCTAGGCAGGTCCTAGGCTCACTTTTCCAGCAGGCTTTCTGACTTAGTAGTCCAGGTGCCCTGCAGAACACTGTGTCAAAAAACTGATGCTAATATTCTTGGGCATGAGAGTAGCAAGAACAGAGTAGGCTTCTACTCTGTGTTTGGTTTGTATTTCACAGTTGGGTGGATTTTTTATCATCTGGAAGTGAAAACTCTGTCAATATGTGTCCCTCTTTTTTGGCTACCAGTTTATTCCAGCTAATATAGTCAGACTTATTACTTGATATGGTGTGACTTTGTATGTTGTGGCATAAAAGAGAAATAATATCCACTGTAATGGCCAATCCTGTTTCTTAGCAAGCATTGCAATTACCCAGGCAAAGTGATTTCCTGCTGAGAAAATTCTGGCATGGAACCATAAAATACTGTCTGTTCTTTCTCTCCTACATGACTTCTTCACACATGTTCCCAAATAAACCGTCCTCCAAACAACATGTTTGCATAAGTGCCTACTACTCTTACTGATGGTGAGTGATTTTATTTTATTTTATTTTATTTTTTGTATAGCTGGAGGCTTTGAATAAGAGGAATTTTGGCAGAGGACTAGGGATGGTTGGGTTTAACCCAAGCTTGAGAAAAATACTAGGTTCTGGAATGGAGGCAGCTATCATTAGGGCAAATATTTAAATGCGTAAAATCAGGAAACTACCCCCAACCTTCTTGTGTGTCAATTTCTTACAAAATGGTATATCTCTCGGCTTTTCCACTGAGATATTTTCATGCTGTTATTCTCAGGTTCAACAAATATCTGTTAAATATCTATTGCCTCCCAGAAAATGTTAGGTGATTTATATACTTTATGTTATTAAGTCCTTGAAAATAACGATGCAAGGGTAAGAATTATTATCCTTGTGGAGCAGAATCTAAGAGTAAGAAAAATTAGATTTTTTTGTCCCAAATTATAGTGTAAATAAATTTCAGAGCTAAGGATTTTAGTTAGCTCTGGTCTTTAGGCCCATATTTATTTATTTCTTTTTGCTTAAAAAATTAAATTGGTCAAGTATTTCTTAATATGACTTAAGAAATGTGTATCAGTGCAGGTATTCTTAATGGGCATTATTTTATAGTAGTGTTTACCACAGCAGTAACTACAGAGAAAGTTCTTCAGGGTAAGTTATAGTAGAAGATCTCTCTGTAAGGGGATATTTAATTTTATAAAAAAAAATAAAATTGCCCTTCAAACTGCAAGCATTTAATTTTTAATGTGCTATCCTTAATTAAGTTTAATTAATGCTGCTGAGCTTGGTAAACTTAAAGAACTTCAGATGACACCCCCAAAAGACCTGAAACATCTTTCTTACTTGTTGAACCTGCCTTCTGGCTGAATCTCAACTCATGCCTCAACAGAAATTGCTTACTCTTTGCTCTCTCTGAATTCATGCTATCGTTTACCCATTTGTTATATGAAATCCAATTTGTAATTGAACCTTTGTCCAATACTTTATCAGTGAGAGAGATGGGCTCTGAGATCATTTATTATCTTAAGTAGTACAACTGAGTTCTGCTGAGTTCTGCTGAGTTCTTCCTCCCCTAGTTAATAGCCAGGCTGTGTCTTCTTAAGGGTTTGCTGTTTCATTGTTCATCTTGCTGTTTGTATCACAATTAGTATTTCAGGGGTGAAGATTCTCCCTCTGTTTACCTGTGCAAATAATTACTTTTGGAGAAAAAGACCTGAAGCCTAGTATCTCATCCTACAGGTTTCCAGGTTCTGTTTCTAGATTCTTGGAAAACACAGAATAGATGCTAATAGATAAGATGTCCTTTAAAGCCCTGTGGGGAGGTAGAGCATCTTGTACATTTAGTGGATCAGAAACATTCTAGACGCTGTTAGAGCCACAGAGCTATAGAGTTTTCCAGATTGAAGACTCTAGAGAGCTCTGAAATTTTAACTCCTAAATTCAGTCCCTGGAACAAATGTGTGAATTTTCTCAAGACTGACTCAGGTTCTTTGACTAAGTCCCTTCCTAATTCTATACCTCGGTGTGACTCTCCAACTCTTGGTGGCTCTCTTCGCACCTTTTCTCCAGTGGTCACATCACTTCTGTCTTCCTGCCTGTCTTAACTGGGGCTGCTGTAATAAAAACCTACAGACTGGGAGGCTCAAGCAGCAGAAATTTATTTCTCACTCTTCTGGAAGCTGGGAAGTCCGAGATCAAGGTGGTAGCTGATTTTGTTCCTGGTGAAAACTTTTCTTCCTAGTTTGTGGAGGCAAGTCTTGCTGTATATCTTCACATGGTAGAGAGAGAAAAAGAAGGGGTCAGGGGATTAGCTCTCTTGCATCTCTTGTAATCTTCTAATAGGGGCACTAATCCCATCCTGAGGGTTCTGCTCCCATGACCAAATTGCTTCCCAAAGACACCACTTCCAAATACCATGACATTAGGGTTAGGGCTTTAACATAGGGATTTTGAGAGGACACAAACATTTGGTCTATGGTTCTGCCTGTTAACCAAGAGGAGCAATACCTGCTCCCCATCAGCCTCCCCACCTATGCACTGGAGCCAACCTCTTCACACCCGTCTCAAGAACTTGGCTCTGGAAGACTCCACTTCTCCTAAGTTGTTTTTCTCTGCTAGAAAGAGGCATTCCTTTGGGTATGTAATTCTCCTACTTAAAAAAAAAATCCCCAAGTAAAGTGAAAACTTATTTTCATTCCCCCTGAAATCTACCACATCATTTTTCTGTGTTCTCCTGTATAGTAAAATTCTTCAAAGGATTCACGATCTCATTCTCTTCTTCTGTTTTCCTTTAAACACGCTTCTATCAGGCATTTCCTTTTTTTAAAAAAATATTTTATTTATTTATTTATTCATTCATTCATGAGAGAGACAGAAAGATAGAGGGAGGCAGAGACATAGGCAGAGGGAGAAGCAGGCTCCTCACCAGGAGCCTGACTTGGGACTCGATCACAGGACCCTGGGATCACACTCTGAGCCAAAGGCAGATGCCCAACCTCTGGGCCACCCAGGTGTCCTTCTTCTATCAGGCATTTCCAGTTCTGGTTCAGAGCTGCTTTCCCAAGCCACCAGCTTTCTGATTCCTTATGGTGAATTCTAATCTTCATCTTACATGTCCTATGAGCAGAAGTTATCATGGTGGACCACTTCTCCTTCCTTACTGTTCTGTTGTCACTCTTCTGTTTCTACCCCTATGTCACCCATGATTGCTCTTTCTTAGTCTCTTTTGCAGTTCTTCCTCTGTACCCACACCCACCCCAACTTCCAAATTTATCTCCAGCCAAGACCTCTCTCTTAAATTCTATACCCATCTATTCAAGGACTGACTTAGATATAACATTTTACATGTCTAATTTAACATGTCAAAAATGAACTCTGGGAAATCTCCTCCTTCATACACAAACCTGTTCCATCTACAGTTTTTCCTATTTCGGTTGATGGCCAGTCCATCTCTCCATTACGTTGCTCAAAAATCTTTAAATCGACTCCTCATTTTATTACATAAACCACATCCAATTCAACAGGAAATCTTATTGGTGCTCCTTCAGAATATATTCAGAACCCAAACACTTTTTACATTCTGCCTTACAACACCATCACCTTAATTCTGGGTTATTTCTGTAGTTCCCTAATTGGTTTCCCTACTTCAGCCTTGCTTTGTCTTAGTCTCCTTTCCTGTCTTTGCTTAGTCCTTTGTTTCTTCTTAGAGGAAACGGTGTTCAATCTGTTCTCAACAGAACAGCCAGAGTGATCCTCTTTTTTTTTTTCTTTTCTTTTCTTTTCTTTTCTTTTCTTTCTTTCTTTCTTTCTTTCTTTCTTTCTTTCTTTCTTTCTTTTTTTAATTTGAGAGAGAACGAGAGAGCCAGAGAGAGAGAGAGAGAGAGAGAGAGTACAAGCAGAGGGAGCAGCAGAGGGAGACAGTGCTCCATCCCAGGACCCCGGGATCATAAACTGAGCCAGAGACAGACACTTAACCAAGCTACCCCAAGCACCACAAGAGTGATCCTTTTAAAACATAAATCATGTCCTTCTCCTGTTCTAAAGTTTACAGTGGTACTCTACTTCATTCTTAGTGAAAAGTCAAGGTCCTGGTACTTATAGTAGAAGTAATGACTATTTTTTTCTGATGCAAATTAGCCATTTACTTATTATGAAAAGTAAAAGATAGGTATCTCTTTAGAAGCCCTTTAACTTTTTGTAGTGAACTGCAAGGCTTAGCAGAATGGTACATGAAAGTTGGAAAACATTAGACATTTTTATTATAGTCAACAAGCAAGTATTAAACATTTGCCACAAATAAAAAGACATGTTAGATAAGCTGGGGATTAAAAATCATAGACTAATCCTCTAGGGACTCATACAGATACATATTCATAGAGGTGCATGCCATAAGTGATTCTCATACAAGGGATACGTGCTTTAGTAGAGGTACAAAGTACTGATGGAATATAGAGTAGGAATATTAGAATGAACTGAGTTTTAAACAGAGTTCTGAAATTTGGGGTAGATTTAAACAGACTGGAATACAGGGTAGTGCCAAACAAAAGCGTTGCATAGGGAAGTGAAAATAGGAACAAAGTCAAATACGAAAAAACTTCCAAACATGCTACAGTACCAATGAATAGTCAGGATGACTGAGGGGTAATGTGATTATCTGAAAATGGAGTACTAGAGAGGTTGTATGTAGTGTATAGGTAGAGACAGATGACAAAATTTGAAAGAGCTGAGGCCTGTTAACACAGGATCTTAAATTTCTTAGCTTGACATTCTAGTACTTTTCTTTATTCCAAGGGGAGCCATTAAAATTGTCAAGGGAGTGCCTTGCTTGATTCACAGCTTTAGTTTAATTAATCCAATTGTAATTTATTAAAGAGCCAATCTGTCCTCACTACTACTATTCTGGATATTTTGATATTCATAAAGAGCACGTAGGCCATTTGACAAAATACAAATTCCAGGGCCTATGTCCAGATGTTATCTGGCATGGGATCCACACTGAACACAAGCCTATGAATGATTGTGTGGGCAGTTGGTGTGTTGACCTATTTTGGTGAAATACTGATTTATAGTGTACAAAGCTGTAGAAGATTTTTAAGCTTGTGCTCTCTAGTAGAGCTTCTATATTTTAATGTTTTAGTTTGAGTCACCATTTATGTTCCTAGTCTGCAAATCTATGTGTGTATGTGTATAATGCTTTTAGACACAAACACTTCCCCTTTGTTCATACCATCCAAAAAATGTAATAGATGTTGTGAAATATCTTTTTTTTTGTAGGTCCCAAGAATAAAAGCATTCTCCTGCACAAAACATCATTGCCAGAGTTAATGAAACCAATAATTTGATACTATCATGAAAGGTGTAATTCATTATTAAAGTCCTACAGTTATTCCCCAAATATATTTTATAAACTATTTTCTTAAACCCAAGATTCACTCAAGGATTATGCATGGCACTCCCTGTTTGAGGGGAGTAAGAACCTTCTTACTGCCTCCTTTTGTTCTTCATGAGATAAAATGAGGAGTTCACTTAAAAGCTTCCATATTCTAGATTTTTCTGTTTTCTCATGATTAAGTTCAAATTTTTAAAAAATCTAAAAATAGTTCTACAAAGGCTATGTTCCATACTTTCTATCCATCACATCAGGGAGTACATGTCAGGTCATCCAGCAAAAAGATATATAACCATACAGATAAAATAATTTATTCAAATACACACAATTCTGATTGTACTCTTTTAGTGGAATATGTTCCCAGGACAAAAATACTGAAAAATTTTGGACTTCATTTTGCAGGTTTTCTTATTAGTTGTTTTGTCTTAGTAATTGTTGGGCAAAGCAAATGAGAACATGTATTATTTGTAGAAATATATTTTTGAGGGCAGCCTGGGTGGCTCAGTGGTTTAGCGCCACCTTTGGCCCAGGGCGTGATCCTGGAGTCCCGGGATGGAGTCCCACATCAGGCTCCCTGCATGGAGCTTGCTCCTCTCTCTGCCTGTGTCTCTGCGCCTCTCTCTCTCTCTGTCTCTCATGAATAAATAAATAAAATATTTAAAATATATATATATATATATATTTTATCCCATTTTCTCACTATTCAAGAAATGAAATACAAATAAGGAATGGCAGAAGCTTTTGAATTTGGATTAGAAGTATTAGTAGGAACTCATGATTAAAAGAAAGTAGGATGGATCAGCCTGGATGGCTCAGTTGGTTAAGTGTCATGATTCAGCCCTAAGTTGAGCTCTATTTCAAGCTCCCTGCCCAGCAGGAAGTCTGCTTCTCCCTCTCCCTCCGTCCTTCACCCCATTCATGCTCTCTCTCTCACTCTCTGTCAAACAAATATATAAATAAGAAAGTAAGAAGGAATGATATTGTAAAACCAATTAGCACACATGTTTCTTAGTTATTGGTTTCTAAATATCATTTCTCAATTTTAGTGCCAGAATTCCTTGGAGAAATTGCTAATTTCAGGAAAAGTACAGGTTGAGCCTAGAATAAAAGCATCATTTTATGCCAGAGCAAGAAAAGGCTCACATATTAATGAAGTTATGTCAAAAGAATAGGTGCTTACAGAAGTTGGTGTTAAGGGGATTTAGCTGGCCAAATTTGGGATAATTAAATTCTCAAATTAATCATAATGGCAATGGGTTATAACATAAGGAAAAAATATATGTATGAATTTACAGCAATATTCCCCACCACCAACACCTAAAGAGAATAAAGAAGGGCAGATAGATTTTTTAAAATAGGATAATGCCACTTCTGATGGATTAAAGATTAAATTATTTGTTACTTTTCCCAATTAGAGGTGAGATATTGAACCTGGGTTGGATACATGTGGTAGAAGGGATGCCATGACAATTCTGGGTTTAAATTTTAAGAAGGTAGGAAATCTTCTATTTCCTTATTCTTTGAACATTGGATCTGGCATGATCATGCTCTCTCTGAGAACCCAGCTACCATGCAGTGAGACTCCAAACCCACAAGAAGGTGCTAAATTTTGGGACATGGGTCAAGAACCTCAGCTGAGTTCCCGGCCAACAGTTAACTTTACCTGCTAGCCAGGTAAGTCAGCCATCTTGGAAGTCCCAGCTAAATCCAACTCCCACATAACTACACTTAAAATCATATGAAGCTAAAGAACCACCCAGTTGGTTTCTGTCAATGCACAAAATCATGATGGATAATAAAGTAGTTGGTTTAAGCCATTCCATTTAGGTATGGCTTATAATGTACAATAGATAACCAAGACAGTGGCTAATACATATAGAGGGAACTTTAGCATAGAAAATCTACACTTTTTATACTGCAATATAATAATGGACTCAGGCAGGGATATTAAATGGATGCTAAAGCTTTTGGGGAAAATCAGACAAACAATAATATGTATTCTCATCTAAGGTACTTAGATGTATTTACATTTATTCAACTGGTCCTTTAAATCTCAGTAGATTTGGGGCTTTGACTTATTCACTATTAGCTATTATTTTTTCACCCAGCTTGGAATACAGTAGATTCTCAAAAAAGTTTATTAAATGAAAAATAAATGAATATAAACTTAAGGAAATGGAAAAATTGAAAGTGAAATCACAAAGGATATTACCTTTAAAAGACTCTTTTCTCTGTTTGATCCTTGTCCCCAAGGATATTCATTTATCTCAAGAAGACAGAGGCATCCTATCCCCAGAGAAGAATAGGATCTTAAAACCATATTTGTCCAGATCATTTTCTCAACAATAAAAGACACATTGCAAACCAGCTGTGTACTTCAGACAATTCATGGGTCCTGGTGTCAAGTGATTGACACTGAACTCTGAGTTGGAGCCTTATATTCTAGATGAAGTTTCATCCCTTACTCTCCCCTATGACCAACGACTGAGTCTTTGATCATGAGCTTCCACATTTCTTTATTTCTAATGTGGAGCAAATAAGAGATTAAAGTGAGAGAATATGTTAGCACAAGGAAGGAAATATATTTAAGTAAACATCTTTTGAACATTATATATTGTTGACTAGATGAAAGAAAGAGGGAAAGCTGAGAAGGAGATAAAGTAAACAGCTAATACTTTGATATTACGGTAATAGGAGGAATAATCACAGATTTCAAAAGTGAAAAGTACTGAATGAAAAGAAAATATAGGGAAATTCAGAGGGATCCAAACATAGAAATAGGCTCTGCCATGTCCCGAATATGTGATTGATGAAAAAGAATAGGTAAGCAAATCACTTGTTCTTAAATATCATCTTATTCATGATCCTGTTAGAATGCCAGGTATTACATGATTTTTAGCAGTAATTTGTTATATTGATAATGCTTGCCACAGAGAAGGTTGGGTACTAGTTTGTAATAAAGGATGTCTCAAAATATAAGGCTGCCACATGGGTTCAATTCATTAGTAATGGATAGTTAATATATGTGTAATCCCTGCCTTCTAGAGGACAATTGGAAACAAAAGTGACAATATTAAAAATATTTTTTAAGATTTATTTATTTCAGAGAGAGAGAGGAAATGCAAGTGGGGGGTTGGGCAGAGGGAGAGAGAATCTCAAGCAGACTCCTTACTGAGCACAGAGCCCAACACAGAGTTGGATCTCACAACCCAAGCCAAAATCAAGAGTCAGATGCTTAACTGACTGAGCCACCCAGGTGCCCCAAAATATTTTTAAAAGATAGGAAAATGACCACACCTGAAGAGTGGTTGGCTGGAATATTTATGCAGTGATTGTCATGCATGGTGACGGGAGTGGTAGAGGCAGAAAGTCCTGACTGGCTATCACTCGTTGATCCTTTCTATCGTCACTTATACAGGTTCAATTGACAAAGAATACTCACTAGCTGAATTTCTCTATTATCCAGCCCCTTCTTGCCTGCTATGTTTGACTAATTATGGAGTAGTAAATATCCAAATCAAAGTTTTATGGTTAATTGGTGAGTTAACAAGGCAACAGAAAGCACTTTAATTAATTCCCCTTGTTATGCTGACAAGAGAGACAGGACTGAATCTGAGTATTTGCATTGGAGATGTTCAAAATCTTGATAACAGCACACAGATGACACCTCAGAAGAACTACAATCTGCATTCTATTTGAGGTTAGAATTTTCTTCAGACAGTCAACCTTTGAATAGTTGTCAAGATGTGGATTTCATATGAGTAACAAATAATTCCTTTTGTCCATAACCTGACTTCTCTGGTGTCAGAGAATATATACTCTGGTGTAATCAACCATTCCATCAATCTCCCAGTCACCTAGACTTGAAGCTCAACACAATCTTTTATTCTTCCCTTTACAAGTCAGTAATGAAAGGCAAGAATGTTAACAATTATTTACTAAAAACAGTATTGTGGATTTTACTATATCATTTATTTAATTACCTAATTTTATCCTGACAAAAATGCTATGAGGTGAGTATTATTAGCCCATTACATAAATGAGAAAAATTAGACTGGTGAAGATTAAGCGACTTGCCCATGGTTTCCCAATTATATCAATAAAAATTTAACAGGAAGTAATTTATATTGAATACACACACACACATATTATACACAGAACAGAAAAACATGTTGTATTTTAAGTATACAATAAACAAAATCCAGTGTGGGAAACTTTAAAGGTCAAATCATCTAGCTTTTTCAATACATGTTTAATTGGAACAAGATCAGATAGTTCAAAGAATCTACAGAAAATCTGAGAAACTAGACTTGGCAAAAGAAAGCACTTAAGAAGATTCTAAAGTGATAGATAGTATATTGGGCATTCTAGCTTGGGAATTCTCAGGGCTGTGGCCACAGAATTCTTATTAATCATTTCAAAAATCTTTTAAAACTCATTTAATTTTAAATTAAAACAGAGAACATGACATAAAACAAATGTATAGCTTAAGGAATTATGATAAGGTGACTACCTCACCATTACTCCTAGAAATCTGCGCCCCTGCCCCCCAGCATTCCTCTTTCCTTCTGTGTCTCAATCCACTCACCCCCTCAAATGTCATCACTACTTCACTCTATATTAATCATTTCCATGCATTTAAAAATTTTCACCCAAATGTGCATCTCTAGACACTATAGTTTGGTTTTTCTCATTTTTAAAATACATATGTATGAGTTTCTATTTACAGGTTCCCTCTTCATCTCTATTTTCCTTAAGATTTCTTTGTTGGAGAAGTGGAATCCATTTGACCTGTAGAGTTTCCTCTGTCTGAATTTTACTTCTTGCATACTTTCAATGTAGTGCAACATGCTGTTGTTGGTGTTGTTGTTCTTTAAATTAATCCCTTCTATATTGCATCATTCTCTGTTTTGTTCCAAAATGAAAATCCTGGTTCTCAAGGGATACAAAGGACAGTGATTTTAGAATATCAGATACTAATAATTTATTTACCCCAATTTTATGTCCACAGTCCACAGTGACAATACTCCAGCTGCTATTTTAAATACTGAAAATAGTTGAATATTTTTGCATATGTTCTCTCTATTCACCAATTTATATTTTTAAAAAACAATTATATTTTATCTATTTAACTGAGCCTATAACCCTTGCTTACTATATTTTATTTATTTAATCTTAGCTTGAAGGTAACCACATTTAATGCTTACAATTCATACTTAACTTGTCTTTTTTTTTTTTTTTTTCTTTTTGGTTGATTGAAGCTTGTATTCTAGTAAGTTCCTAAGGAGTGGCTCATGGGAGTAAATTTCTCTGAGTACTTGCATGATGACTTCAGTTTATGCCTTTACACTTGAAAGTCAGTTTAGCTGGATATAAAATCTTTGGCCCATATTTTCTCTACTTAATATCTCTTATTTTAAATAAAAATGTTATATACCTGAAGAAAATGGAATAACATACTATATAATTTTATTTCCTTTATAAATCATGTCTTGCTTAGATACTTGGGGGTTTTATATTTCTTTAAATTCTAATAGTTTTGCTATTTTATAATTTTGTTATGGGTCATTCAAATATCTTCAGATATATGATACAATTTTGATATGCAGTCAAATCCTATTTAATGTAATGGATTTTTAATAATTTTTTTAAATTATAATTTAATATTTGTTTCTATTATTTTGGATTACTTTTTCAGAGACTCTCAGCTACATTACTTTTCAGAATATTTTTATCTCTTTATTTCTTCTTGATTTTTCAGTTTTTTTCTTTGTTCCCTCTGTATGTTCTATGGTACAATCATTTTGTTTATCTGTCTTATGTTCTTTATAATTTAGTCTTTGTATTAGTTGTCTGGTGCTGCTGTGTTACAAATTACCACAAAAAAAAAATGACTTAGAACAACAATAAACATGCTTTTTTTTTTTTTTTTTTTTACCATTTCTGAGTCAGAGACTTTTGTAAGGTTGTGGTCATCTTAAAACCTGACTGAAGGCTAAAAAGTTCGCTTTTAAGGTAGGTAACACTATGGCTGAAGGGTTGGTGCTGGCTCTTGGTAGGAAGTCTCAGCTCCTCTCCTTATTGGTCTTTTCCATAAGGCTGAATGAACCCACCATATGGAAAATGGCTTTCCTCAGAGCAAGATATCCAATAAGGTAAATGAAGCATACAGTGCTTTTTATGACCTAGCCTCAAAGGTCATGTGCCATCACTTCCATGGTCCTCTACTGATCAGTCCTGTGTCAATGTAAAAAATATTATAAAAAGGCTTAAATATTAGGAGACAAGAGTCACTGGAGGTTGTCTATCATATCTTAATGTCTAAGGTAATTTTTAAAGTTTTGGAGTTTTCCTAATTCTGGTTTATGCTGTTGGTAATGTCTTGTATCTATTTTTTAATATCTATTAGTTCTTTTCAATATATATATATAATATATATATATTGAATATATATATTCATATATATATATATATAATATTTTCTTATTTACTGTTTTGATGTGGACTTTCAGCAAGACTTTCTGATGTGCTTTCATTATCTGTAAAAATGGTATTCTGTTTATTATTCTCTTTTCTCTTATGACAATTTTAAGATAAAATTTGACTTTGGTACTTTTCTATTGCTCATTTTACATGAAATTAGTTTTCCTGAGCTTTTAGGAGATGTGGTTCATGGTAGCTATTATAACTTCACAGAAATTTATCTTCTCTTGTTTTCTTGGAGTAATCAAAGATATGATGGCTTGCTTTCTAAGATAGTGGCTTTGTTCTCCTCCCCAACTTTTATCTGGCCATCTCTTTGTTACATTTCTGTTCAATTTTGATTCAACTCCTAGCAGTTTCCTCAAAGTTCAAGGCTCTTACCTGAAAGGGAGTCCTAATGGGTTAGTTCTTAATGTTCAGAGAATGTAGACTCTTCTAGTTCCTTTAGTATTTGCTGTATAACCTTTATATTCATCTGCTATTAGATTGGACAAAACCCTTCCAGCTGTTGTTCTTAAATTGGTCCTCTATGCTTTCTAGTGAATACTTGTTGTTTACTTTGAGACTCTACTGTTCTCAGGTCCATTAGATGCCTTGTTACTTCCTTGTGCTTTCTCATCTGCAGAGATGGTCACTGAAGGTCAAATGGTTATTGGTAGTTTGTCTTTACCCATTGCATTTTGGAGTTTTGGGGGGAGTGTCTCATCACCTATTTTTTGAATAGATTGTAGGATTTTAGTTTTGTTGTCTAGTTGCCCTTTCTGTTTTTATGTTGACATTCAGAGAGACTGAAAACTAGGCTGTCACCATCTATCATATTCACATATTCACAGTCCCTCAATAGCTGCATTCTTAATGCAAATACTGCTACCAGTAATACCTTCTAGAGTGTCCCTGAATATTTGTGTCACTTTCTCAGCGTTTATAATCCTGTCCTAGAGCTCTAATCAACTGGCCTATGGGATATGCTCATGTTCCAGCTGCTAATGGGCACCAAGGTGAAATATATGGCCCTAAGTATTCAGACTGCACTAAACACACAAAGGTATGTGTATGTCACACACATATGCCTCATTTTTCCATATTAAACAACAAATGACTCTGATTTTCATTATTTAGTTTCTTAGTCTGTTTGGGCTGCTATAAAAAATACCAGATACTGGGTGGCTTATAAACAATAGAAACTTATTTCTCATAGTTCTGGAAGCTGATAAGTCTAAGATGAAGGCACTGGCAGATTTGGTGTCTGGTGAAAAGTCATTTCCTGGTTCATAAATAGCTATCTTCTCAGTGTCATTATAACATAGAAAGAATAGAAAGCTCTCTTGGTTCTCTTTTATAAGGCCACACTAATCACATTCCTGAGAACTCCACCCTCATGGCCAAATCACCTCCCAAAAGGCCTATGTCCTAATACTATCACACTGGGAGTTCTGATTTTAACATGAATTTTAGGGGTACACGTTCAGTTCATAATAGTTAGTATACTCAGAATAAGGCCCAAATTATTGGACTCCTAGTCCTTCTAGGTCTTTATGATACTGAATCAACATTTTAACAGCATTGGACCAAAATGTAAAGTTAAGCACCACTAACCTATACTGTATAAATAGAAGATGGGAGGGAAGTTGGTTTAACATATGAATATATACTTTGACATGCACCTGAATATGCTTTTTTAGCCAAATACCAGATGGCTAAATGTTAAAAATAATAATCAGCTAAATCTTGATATTTCCATCATAAAATGAACTTTTAGGATACAGGAACAAATCTTAAGTATTAACACAAATTTAACTATTATTGAACTTTTAATATTAAAATTTTAGTGGTCAAATTTTGTTGGTTTGGTATTATGGTGTAAGGACAGCAGTTTCTCAGCTGGTAACTGCTATATTGTTTCTGTAATCATGCTGCACATTTGTGATTCTAAATAGATGTTCACTTTTCAGCTTGGATGCTGTAGGAACATGAATTTTTTAGGATAGATCATTTGCTTTACCACTCTTCTTTATTTCATATTCTTTATAGTCTTTAATATATATGGATCAAAGATAATTTATAAAGGATCTAGTTGCACATGCAATTGGAACTATTCCTCCCTTTGAAACTTGAAGGTAGTGAACTTGACATTCTGCTATTAATTCATACTCGCCAGATGTTAAGAATTCCCAAAAAGGGATTTTTTATGACGCCTGGCTTTAATTCAATTAAATAATTTAATATATATATATATATACATGTATAATTTAATTTTTGAAGGCTAATACATCAAAAATTAAGTATTAAGTTAGGATAAAGTTCTAATTTCTGTTACTTTTTCTCTAATACTAATTATACCTTAAAGACATTAGAAATTAGTTTTCTCTAATATTTAGTTCTCCCATTTGTATTAAATGACAAATTATTTCTCTATTTTTGAACTATCTAAAAGTTTTTAATAATTTTTCATTCATAAAATTAAGAAATTTTACAATCCCTGTTAATTATGGCAACATTTTGCTTATGTAATATTTTTTTCCTTGAATCAAGTGACAAAATGTTAACATGTAAAACATACAAGATCATTATTTGAGATAACATATATCTGATAGTGAATATTGAAACATTAGGATTATATCCAGAGTATTAACAGACCAAGTAATTTGTGCCAATCACTTTGCCATCTAAAAAATACTGATAAATTAGACAAAATATATTTTAAAAACATGCCTTGGAGACCTGAGAAAATACAAAGCACTGTACAAGTTAGGATCCAAGAGAGAAACCCAAAGAGGTGAGACTTAAATTTAGGGCCACTTTCCCCCAGTGGATAATTACCAACTTTAAAAAGAACATAAGAAGCTGAATAGTATTTTGGATCACCTCTGAGGCTATGAGTAGAAAAAATAGAGCCCTGGACCCACCAAACTTGGGGTGGAGGTCTACTAAACCTCTCATATCTTAGATTTACACTATAAATGGCTACAATTTGTAGTAAGGGTGAAGGATAAAGTAGATCAGTCCTCATGGTAACTAAAGGCCAGTTTTGAATTATCTAAAACACTGAAATTGGATTAAGCTGATCCCTGATTGCTTATGCCTTCAGCCACTTATTGGAATCAAATGTAATCTTCTTTGGAGGAAGGTAATATATCATTGTAGGTCTCAAATTATTTTTATAGTTTTTCAAATAAAATTTCTGGCATTCAATTAAAAAAGTCACATGAAGAGTGTTAGAAGTAAAATTGTGTCCCTCCAAAAGCTATGTTGAAATCCTTACCCCTGGTACTTATGAATGGGACCCTATTTGGAAATAGGGTCTTTACAGATATAATTAAATTAAGGTTGGTCTATATTCCATTTGGTGGGCCCTAATCCACATAACATGCAGACACAAACACACAGGGAGAATGCCACATGTAAACTGAGGCAGAAATTTAAGTAATGCATTGTAAGCCAAGAAATGCCAAGTTTTACTGGCAACTCCAGAAGCTAAGGAAAACACATGGAACACATTCTCCTCAGTGTATGCAGAGAGAACAAGGCCTTGCCAAAATACCATAATTTTGGACTTTTAGCCTCCAGAACCATGATAGAATAAATTTCTGTTGTTTTAAGCCATCTAGTTTGCTGTATTTTGTTACAGCAGGCCCAGGAAACTAATACAACAGGACAGGGAAACATGAACCAACAATAGAAAAAAAATAATAGGTAGTTTAAATAAATCCATAGGAATTTTATCAATTTCTGATAAAGATGGCATTTGTGAGTTTATTTTTGAATTTGCAGCTCTTCTTCAGCATAAGCCAATTATAGTTAAAATGTAAAAAGAGAACACTTAAGATAAATATCTCCATTGATCAAATATTACATGGAAATAGAGCTGTGATCAGAAATGAAATTATAGATTTGTTAACATAAAAGTCTAAAAGCAGAGAAAGGAAGCTGAGACTGTGAGTTTGACTCCCAAAATTACAATTTTTAAAAAAAATGAACCAATGTTGAAGGACTGAATCAGGCCAAGTGCATGAAGCTGGTGAGAGGGGGAGTTCACTGCCAACCACTGCCTGAAGCTGCAGCCTTTATGAAGCTCTCTGCCAGTAAAGGCAGAGAACACAGAGCTTCTAAACAGACCCTCATACAAGTTGTTTTTTACTTAATTACTGCACAGTGGGATTTGTGGATTTGTGGACATAAACACAAAATCACTAGACCTGGAAATGTAAATCCAGACAAGGCAGAAGAAAGAGAGAGGAAATCTCAAATTCATGAACAACGTGGAAACCTCTAAATAACTAACAAATAAATGAGAAGCTGTTCTTTGGTGGGTATAAAGCTTCAGTTGTACTAGATAAATAAGTTCTACGTAAGTGCTGGACAGCATAGTGCCTATAAATAATAATTTGGTTTTGTGCACTTCAAAACTTGTTGAGAGAAGACATCTCATATTTAATGTTCTTACCATTAAACAACAAAAAAAGAGAAACACATGAAAATTCTGGAAGGTGTTGGATATGTGCATTACTTTGTGGTGATAGTAACAAGGGTGTTGGCACAGACGCAAACTCATCAAAAGGCACACATTAAATATGTAAAGTTCTTTGTATATCAATTATAGTTCAATAAGGCATTTTTTAAAAATGAAAACATGACCACTATTAGTGGAGTACAAATTGTGCCACTAACATTAACACTGGGAGTAAAATTGTTCGTGTTACTCTTAACTTTCTTGTCATGTATCATATAGGAATGAGGTAGTACTAGGAGAAGAAATTTGAATTCTAAAACATGGGGAAAGGACCTCTTGGACCTTAAGCCTTCTTAATTTTTTCAGGAAAATCCAAGGTGCTAAAATAAAAAATGGACTGTTCCCTAAACTAGCAATAAATCAGCCAGTAAGCCACATCTTTTGAACCACTTTGTGTGGTTCTAGTTTTATTTATCTACACAGAATTTTTAGTCAGTGTTACAAGCATTGAAGTCTTGTCTCAACTGTGATCACAGACATTAAAGAGTTGTCTATTCTTGGTGATTGTGGTTATTAATGATATATTATTAAGATAAAATTGAAACTGGGAACACAGAACAGGACTGTGGTGCCAGCTGCTCCATCTGCACGGATAGTCACATTCCAGGGGCAACCTAGAGAACTGGGGTCTATGGCAGTTTCTTAAATACTGTTAAACTCATTTCCTGGAAATGCAATTCTGATCCTGTTCCAATCCTCCGATAACTAACATCCAAACTCTTCGGCCTGATTTGTATGGCTGATCACAGTCTTTCACCTATTTTCCCTGTCTAGGATCCAACAATTATCTTTCAAGTAGTCTTCATTTTATCTCTGTTCTTTACTTTATTCCAGGCATGATGTCCTACATACATTCCCTCCCCGCCACCCACTCACACAATAAAAAAAACCCTACTGAACAGAGTCATTTTTTGTACATTTGAAACTACAGAAGCCATCTTGCTGCTATGAGGGAACAAGTATGAGGACAAAAACATAGGCTAAAGCTGTTTTTCTCAAATGGTAAATGAATAAAAGAAACAACTAGGAATACGTGGTTCTGATTCCATAGGTTAGGGTGGTGCCAGTAACTTTATATTTCTAACAAGTGCCTGGTAATGCTAATGTTGCTGACCCATGGACCACGTGTTACATAATACAGGCTAACATAGGCAGATGAGAATGGTAGAAAGAGCTTAGGTCTCTGAAGACATTGCAGAGCACTTGAATGCGAACAATAGCCTAAATCTGAATTTTTTGTTATGTGAAAAAACTTACTAAAATCCTATAAATCTTTAGTCCACTCTTATTTTACTTCCAGCCAATCCCATTCCAAATGTTACCATTTATCATTATTATGAAAATCATCAGCATTTTAATCATCCTAGCCATTATTTATACTATGTGCTGGGCATTATATGAACTCTTTTGACAAAAATGTATTTAACAGCTTTGGGAAGTGAGTATAATTTTCTCTATTTCTGGTAGAGGAACATGAGGCACAGGGAGGTTAAGTATCTTTACCTAAGCTTATAATTAGAGGGTTGCTATGAAGGCCAATATCTCCCAAATTTGCCTGCTCTTAACTTCTATGTCATAAGCCACCTTCTACATCAAGCATACAACGGATGCTTAATAACAGTCAGTGAGTTTTTTTTAAATTTACTTATTTGATAAATTTCTCAATTTACAATTTGTAAGTTTAAGGTATACAATGTGTTACTTTGATACATTTATATGTTGTAATATGATTGCCATTGAGGCAATATTTATGACATTATATTGTATTATTATATAGTATTATTGGCTACATTCATTATACTTTTCATTAGATATCTATAAAACAGGCACATGAAAGGATGCTAAACATCACTAGTCATCAGGGAAATGCAAATCAAAACCACAGAGAGATCATCTTACACCTGTTAGAATGGCTATCATCAAGAAGACAAGACTATTGTGCTGGCAAGGATATGGTGAAAAATTCCTGGTGGGAATATAAATTAGTCCAACCATTACAGAAAACACTATGGAGGTTCCTAAAAAGATTAAAAATAGATCTACCATATGATCCAGCAATTCTACTGCTGAGTATATACCCAAAGGAAATGAAGAAAAGGATTTTGATGAGATATATACATGTCCGTATTTATCTTAGTATTATTCACAATAGCCAAGATACAGAAAATTAAAAATTTTTTGGATCATTCCAGGTGGAAGCTTTCTCTTTATATTATGATTGCATGACTCTTAACACTTTGCCATTTATTGCTAATTGCCATATCAACACTTAACTGCTATGAGTAAGGATCTGTAGTAAACACTGAGAGTATAGAGGAAACAAGTCATCCCTGGTCTCAACAAAATTATAGGCTAATAATGGAAAAATGATTTTTTATAATACAAAATAAGTTTTATAGTGGTATTAACAGAAAATATATCCTCCAATTTTGGGTAGCTATTTGCACACAAGTGATCTTCCCTAATAGAATTGCTCTATTTGGCAAAAAATAGTCCCTGTTTATCTGACATTTGCATTTCCAGCACCTAATAGATCCCATGAATAGCAGGTTCTCCTCAAATTTGAATAAATTAATATATCTCTGCATAACAGCATATCACAAATATATATCCTCAGTATTATACTTTTTTTTTTAAAGATTTAAAAAAAATCATTCATGAGAGACACACAGAGAGAAGCAGAGACACAGGCAGAGGGAGAAGCAGGCTCCCTGCAGGAAGCCTAATGCAGAACTCAATCCCAGGACCCAGGGATCATGACCTCAGGCAAAGGCAGATGCTCAACCACTAAGCCTCCCAGGCACCCCTTAGTATTATACTTTTAAAAGGATTTTTTGCTTTTGGTGAATTTCTTATTGAAGTAGAAATATACATGTTATCTTCATTTTGTGATTTTGAAGTTTCTCTTCAACAGCTAAACAATATAAATTCAACAGCTAAACAATATAAATACTTTAAAAATAAGGGATCCCTGGGTGGTGCAGTGGTTTAGCGCCTGCCTTTGGCCCGGGGCGCGATCCTGGAGACCCGGGATCGAATCCCACGTCGGGCTCCCGGTGCATGGAGCCTGCTTCTCCCTCTGACTATGTCTCTGCCTCTCTCTCTCTCTCACTGTGTGCCTATCATAAATAAATAAAAAAAATTAAAAAAAATAATCACTAGCACCATTAAACAGTTAATATTTATTATATTATATCCTTTGCATGTTTATTTAAAATAATTACAACAATCCCACAAAGGTAGGATCATCTCAGTTTTATGCACACAGAAAATATGATGATTATGTAAACCAAGGGTTGGCCTATTTGGGGAACTAAATTTTTACTTCTTGTCTATGGCTGGCTTCAGTTTACAATAGCAGAATTGAGGGGAACAAAGGCCCTATTGTCCACAAAGCCTAAAATATTCATTAGCTGGCCCTTTATAGAAAAACATTTCTAATCCTCAAAGTAACTTTCAAAGTCACTGAGTCAGAAGTGATAAAAACCAATTTTAATTGGGTTCTGCCTATTTCTAAATCCCACTTAGGGTAGATGGGATTTGGAAATAATTAGGCTTTGATTCTCAATTCCAGTTTGACCAGGCGCTAGCTATGGATCTGTGGACTGTGTGAACATTGATACTCTTCTGCTCAGTATCCTCATCAGTAAACTGGGGATAATAGTTGTATCAAACCTGTTAGTGTTACTATGAAAATCACTGTGTTGATTCACACAGAAGTCATTGTCATAAGATCTATCTACTACCTGGTAATTAGTGGAGACATAGACTTTTGCTATTTCTAACACTTCTATCTTCATAATGATTACTTTTACGTTTACTACTTTTTTACTTTTACTTACTTACTTTTACTTTTACTACTTTTACTACTGCCATAACCACTCTAATAGAAGGCATCCCTACAGCTTCAGTTATTTTATGGCAAAACTGCTATAAGAATGCCATTTCTTATTTACTATTTTAGTACTTTGTCCTTTGTCCATTGTTTCAGAAATTGTATGACAGACAACACCCTCTGATTATCGTTTTAAATCTATATTGAACTAATGATGGTCAGTATAGGTCAAAACCAAGACAATAAATTCCATTATGGCAAAAACTCTGTGATATGTATGTATACATGCTTATGTGTGGCATAGACTAGACGCTGAATAATTGTTAAATTAACATTTAAACATTTATTAAAATATCACATATGAAAGATAAAGATAGGTATAAAAAGGCTACTTTATTTTCTAGGGGATAAAAAAAGGAAGCGATGTTTTGTCTCTGAGAGAGAATCCATGAAAACAACTTAAATTTGATATTTCAAATCTTAGTAACTAATCCTTTTATCTCTGCCTATTTACATATTGTATTGGTTCTGTTAGTGGGCAACTCACTTCTTTTAGACATGCACTTGGCACTCCCTTATATTAAACAGCTAAGGGGATTTTGCATTTAAATTATTTTCCATCCAAGTACAATATTGGGGAACCTGCATTGTTCCATAATGAAATATTCAGTTCCAAATGAGACTGTTGGTCTGCACTGCACAAAGCCATCTCACTTGTAAGAATCCTGCAGGGACAAAAAGGAGAGTAAAGAAGTCTTATATGTTTCCCTAGTGCTTTTGAAATTAATAGCTGGCACATGTTGAATCATAGTACAAGAATGACAAAAGAGATTTATTTTAATAGACTTGAATATATATCTGGAAGGATATAGTGAGAACAGAGATAAAATGAATTTGGCCATTGAGTATTCCAAAAGGATCTTGGTGTAGGTGAAGCTGTACAAGAAAATAACAAAATTGCTACACATGGTACCATATGTAATCATGTTCTTTCTTAGAGTGGAGAGCATATTTTATTAGATTTGGAAAACAAAACATCTATTAAACAATGAGAATTGATTGGAAACCATAAATAGATCAAAGGCGGAGTTAATAGAGTATTACAATTCAGTGAAAATGGAATTTCCTACCTCTAAGTATTGCCATACCCTTGATCCACTTTTTGTTAATTCAAACATGAATTATGTATTAGATGCTGAGGATACAAATATGGGTGTCAGTTTAGGCTGCTGTAATGAAATACTGCACACTAGTTGTCTTATAAACAATAACAACTTACGTTTCTGAAATTCAAGATCAAAGTGCGAGCAGATTTAGTGTCTGGTGAAGACCCACCTCCTGGTTCATAGACAGGTATCTTCTCACTCTATCGTTGCATGGTAGAATGGACAAGGAAGCTTTCAGGGGTCTCTTTTACAAGGGCATCAATTCCATTCATAGGTCAACCCACCTGACTGAATTGCCTCCCCAAAGCCCTGTATCCAAACAGCTTCACATTAGGGATTAGGTTTTAACATAGGAATTTGCAAAGGATAGAAATAGTCCATAACAGTGAGATATGGTGATTTTCCTGAAATTGATTCTAGTTTATTGAGACATACAAATAAACAATTACATTTGCTAACTACAGTGGTAGAGTTATATGCTAAGAATCACATGGAGTCACAGTGAAGTGGGATGCAGAGAATGGTTCATGGAGAAGATGAGGCATGAAGTACTATCATTTCCTTGTTGATTCTGATATCAGGGCAATGCTGCCTTCATAAAATGAGTTGGGATGTGTTTATTCTTCTGTTTTCTGGCACAGATTGTGAGGAATTGGTATTATTTCTTCCTTAAGTGTTTAGTAGAATTCACCATTGAAACCATTCCAGGCTGAAATTTTCTTTGTGGGAAGAATTTTAACTTTGAATTTAATTTCTGTAATATATATGAAGTTATTCAGCCAATTTATTTCTTCTAGTTAGTGTCTTCAAAGGAATATGTCCTTTTTATCAACGTTTTCAAATGTATTGGCATAGTTTTATTTAATATTTTAGTGTCTATAGGATTTGTAGTAATGTCTCTTTTATTCCTAATATGCTTCATTTGTGCCATCTTTTAAAAATTTCTTTGTAAGTTTGGCTAGAAGATAATAAATTGTATTGACTGTTTATTCAAAGAACTGGTTTTAGTTTGATTTATTTTCTCTGTTGCTGTATGGTTCCTCACTTTATTAATTTCTTAAGATAACTCTTTATTATTTCCTTTTTTCTTTATGCTTTGTGGTTTATCTGATCATTTTTCCTTGGTTTCTTAAGGTGGAACCTGAGGTCATTTACTTCAAACATTATTTCTTTTCTAATATATACAATTAATATTATTTATATTTTCCTATAAACACTGCTTTAGCTTCATTCCACAACCTTAATGTTTTATTTTCATTTCTAGTTTCCTTTGTGATTATTGTATCTATGGATTACACATATATGTTTTAATTTCCAAATATTTGGGGGGATTTTTCTGGTATCATTCTGTTATTGATTTCTAGTTTAGTATGGTTGTAGTCAAAAAACATACTTTGTGTCATTTTAACTGTCTTAAATTGCCCCAAATTGGTTTATTTTTATGTATTTGTGTGTACACGTAAATTATAAAGGTGTGTTCTGATACTGTTGGGTGGAAAATTCTAAAATGTCAATTACAATAGCTCTCAATTACTGAAAGGGGTGTTAAAATATCCAATTAAAATTATGGCTCTTTATATTTCTCCATTTAATTTCATTTTCTTTCATGTATTTTGTACTTTGACTATTGAGCAAGCGCTCATTTAGATATTTTATATCCTCTTGATGAGTTGATTCCTTTATTTTTTTAAATGGCATTAGTTATCCTTGGTTGCATTTCTTGTTCTGAAGTCTAATTTCTCTAATATTAATGCATACACTTCATCTTTTTGATTAGTGTTTATATAGTAATTTTTTTCTTTGTACTTTGTACAAATGTGTTTATGTGTAAAATGTATACACATACATATGTATATATATGTGTGTATATACAGAGAGAGAGAGAGAAAAAGAGGTGGAGGGGAGAGATTCCATATATAAGGGTCTCTCTTTTTATTTTTTTTCTTAAAAGCCAATTTGACAATCTCTCCCTTTTAATTGAAATGCTTAGTCTATGTACTTTTTAAAGTAATTATTGTTATGGTTGGATTTGAATCTGCTACCATGTAGTTTGTTTCTTTTTTCCCTATATATTATTAGTTCTTTTTTTAAAGTTCTTTTCTGCATTTGATTTTATTTTTTCCTCCACTATAGGCCTATTAGTCATAACTCTGATGTTTCTGTTGTTGTTCTACAACTTACATTATTATCATACCATTCCACTTATATTGTAATATTCTTTAAAAAGTATATCTCTATTGCCCCTCTCTTAGTTCTTGGGTTACTATTGTCATACAGTCCCAAGAATAATTTTTCATTTGTTACTTTTTTGTTTTATTTTATCATGAGAATGTGGTCCACTTTTTAATTTCCCAGAATTATAGAATTGTGTGTTATTTTACTTCATTTAAAAAATATCTATCTAGAAGTAATAAAAACTGAACTGGTATACTAGATAAATTTGGAAAAATTTATTTCTCATAGTCATTTGATCTTTTCAGATAAAAAAATACTGGCTTGAGGTAGACAGGTAAGTTGGTGGTAGTTTAAAAAATACATGTATATAGGGATGCTAGGGTAGCTCAGTCAGTTGAGCATCTGACTTTATCTCAGCTCAGGTCTTGATTTCAGGACCATGAGTTTAAGTCCTGCATTAAACTTAAAATTAAAAAAAAATATATATATATACACACACACACACACATATATATACACACATATATATTACACACATATATATAATATATAATATACAAATATAAATAAAAATCTGAATGCATAAATGTATATATTATTCATATATATGTATAATATACATATTTATATGTACATTATATGTATAATATGTATAATATACAAATATATATATATAAAAGCTGTATGCAGAAATGTTTGGAAGAGATTTAAATATAACTCTTGTTAATTGTTATGTGACTTATATTAATGTGATGAAATGAGATGGTATATGTCAGTTATACATAAGATATAACACGTTCTATATAGAATGATAGTCATGTAAAGATTATAAGTTAGTTGTAATAATGTTGGTCTAGCAGTAGATATGAGAGAAAATATAAGGAAAGGGTATCAGGCAATAGTAGTTTTTAAAAATTCTCTTTGAATACAGCAAACAAATAAACAACAACAAAAATAATCCACCTGTTTGATAGGTTATAAGATGATGAACATGATGCTAAAGAGAATTCTGCCTACATTCATCTTTAGATTCCTAATTATCTCAGTTTTAAGTATGATTCCATTGACATTTACATAAACTACTATTTTACAAAATGTACTTGGAATGGAGGAAGTTAGAATAAGAAAATAGAAGAAAAATCCTATTCTCAATCTATTCTAAATTGAAAGAACAGTTTTTTTAGAGATACGAAAATTCAAAAATGTTAGCTGTATTTTAAAGAATTCACAAAATAAAAGGAAGTAGAGTATGACACCATATACCTAAAATGCAGGAAGAAGAGAAGTAAAGAATGAGTTCAAACTTAAATGACCATCAACTTAAGATAGACGGCTATATGCAGAAGATATTATATACAAACCTAATGGTAACTGCAAATCCAAAACCAGTAATAGATAATAAAAAATGAAGAGAAAGGAATCCATGTGTATCACTAAAGAGAGCCAAATTCTGGTGAAAGAAGGGAGCAAGGGAAGAAAAAACAGAGAAGATCCATAAAAAAAAAAAAAAACACAAAACAAATAATAAAATGGCAATAACTACATACTTATCATAACTACTTTGAATATAAATAGATTAAATGCTCCTATCAAAAGACAGAATGGATTAAAAAAATACACATCAAGACCCATCTATATGCTGCCTACAAGAGATTCACTTCAGACCTAAAGACAAATGCAGACTGAAAGTGAAGGGATAGAGAAATGTTTATTATACAAATGGATATGAAAAGAAAGCCAGGGTATCAATAGTTGTATCAGACAAAATTAACAAGAAACAAAGGACACTATATAATCACTGAGGGGACAATCCAACAAGAATACATAACAACTGTAAATATTTACACACCCAACATGGGAATATTCAAATACATAAAACAGTTAATAACAAACATAAAAGAACTGATAGATAGGAACACAATAATAGTAGGGGACTTTAACACTCCAGTTACATCAATGGACAGATCATTTAAACAGAAAATCAATAAGCAAAAAGTGGCTTTGAATGACACATTAGATCAGACGGATTTAACAGATATAGTCAGAACATTCCATTCCAAAACAGCGGAATACACATTCAAGTGCACATGGAATATTCTGCAGAATAGATCACATAGTAGATCACAAAACGAGTCTCAACAATTTCAAAAGCAAAATTATGCCATCTTTTCTGACCACAACACAGTGAACCTAGAAATCAACTACAGGAAAAAATCTGGAAAGAGCACAAATACATGCTACTAAAAAAAGAATGTAGGTTAAATAACATGCTACTAAAAAAAGAATGGGTCAACCAGGAAATTAAAAAGGAAATTTTAAAAATATATGGAGATAAATGAAAATGAAAACAAAATGATCTAAAATCTTTAGGATGCAGCAAAAGCAGTCCTACCAGGGAAGTTTATAGCAATACAGGCCTACCTCAAGAAGCAAGGAAAACCTCAAATAAAGAAACTAACATTATACCTAAAGGAGCTAGAAAAAAAATAAAAAGGAATAAACTAAACCAAATCCAACAGAAGGAAGGAAATAATAAGGATTACAGCAGAAATAAATGATATAGAAACAAATAATAAAAACATAATAGAACAGATCAATGAAACTAGGAGGTGGTTCTTTGAAAAGATCAAGAAAAATAATAAACCTCTAGGAAGAGTCAGAGAGAGACACACACACACACACACAGAGAGAGAGAGAGAGAGAGAGAGAGAGAAAGAGAGGGAGAACTCAGATAAAATCAGAAATGAAAGAGGAGAAATAACAACGGAGCCCACGGAAATACAAAGGACCTTAAGAAACTATTGTGAGAAATTATATGCCAATAATTTGGAAAACCTAGGAGAAATGGATATACCTCTACCAACAAGAAAGCTACAAAAATTGAAGCAGGAAGAAACAGAAACATTTGAACAGACTGATTACAAGCAGTGAAATCTAATCAGTAATTAAAACACTATCAACATTAGGGATTTACCCCAAGGATTCAGATGCAATGAAACGCCGGGACACCTGCACCCCGATGTTTATAGCAGCAATGTCCACAATAGCCAAACTGTGGAAGGAGCCTCGGTGTCCATCGAAAGATGAATGGATAAAGAAGATGTGGTTTATATATACAATGGAATATTACTCAGCCATTAGAAACGACAAATACCCACCATTTGCTTCAACGTGGATGGAACTGGAGGTTATTACGCTGAGTGAAGTAAGTCAATTGGAGAAGGACAAACCGTGTATGTTCTCATTCATTTGGGGAATATAAATAATAGTGAAAGGGAATATAAGGAAAGGGAGAAGAAATGTGTGGGAAATATCAGAAAGGGAGACAGAACATAAAGACTCCTAACTCTGGGAAATGAACTAGGGGTGGTGGAAGGGGAGGAGGGCGGGGGGTGGGGGTGAATGGGTGATGGGCACTGAGGGGGGCACCTGACGGGATGAGCACTGGGTGTTATTCTGTATGTTGGCAAATTGAACACCAATAAAAAAATAATTTATTAAAAAACAACAACAACACTATCAACAAATAAAAGTCCAGGACCAGATGGCCTCATATGTGGTGATTTCTACCACCTCTGGTGATAGAAGAAAGATTATCCTCAATCTTTTCCCAAAATAGAAGAGGAAGGAAAACTTCCAAATTCATTCTATGAGGCCTGCATTACCCTGATTCTAAAACCTGAGAGACACTACAAAGAGAGAGAGAGAGAGAGGAGAGAGAGAGAGAAAGAGAGAGAGAGAGAGAGAGAGAGAGAGAAACTACAGGCCAATATCTCTGATGAATGTAGATTCAAAACTCCTCAACAAAATATTAGCAAACAAAATCCAAAAATATATAAAAAAAATTATTCACCACAATTAGGAGGGATTTATTCCTGGGATACAAGGGCAGTTCAATATTTACAAATCAATCAATGTGATATAACTCATCAATAATAAAAAGGATAAAGAACATATCATTTCAATAGATAAAGAAAAAGTATTTGACAAAGTATGATATCCATTCATAATAATAAAAAAAAAAACCCTCAAGGAAGTAGGTTTAGAGGGAACATACCTCAACATAATAGAGGTCATATGTAAAAAATCCACAGCCAACATCATACTCAATGGTGCAAACCTGAAAGCTTTTCCCCTAAGGTCAAGAACAATACAATGATGCTCACTCTCACCACTTTTATTCAACATAGTACTGGAAGCCCTAGCCACAGCAATCAGACAAGAAAAAGGAATGAGAGGCACCCAAATTGATAAGGAAGTACTAAAACTTTCACTGTTTGCAGATGACATGATTCTATATGTAGAAAAGCCTAAAGACTACCAAAAAACCTACTAGAACTGATAAAAGAATTCAGTAAGGTCACAGGATACAAAATCAATGTAAAGAAATCCATTGCATTTCTATATACTACTAATGAAGTAGTAGAAAGAGAAATTAATAAAACTATCCCATTTACAATTGCACTGAAAACAATATCTAGGAATCAACCAAAGAGGTGAAAGGTCTGTACTGTATAAACTATAAAACACTGAAGAAAGAAACTAAAGACAACAGAAACAAATGCAGACACTCCAGGTCACAGATTGGAATAACAAAAATTGTTAAAATGTCTGTATTACTTAAAGCAATCTGCAGATTTAATACAATCCCTATCAAAATACCAATTACATTTTTTTTTGCAAAACCAGAGCAAATAATCCTAAAATTTATATATAACCACAAAAGACCACATAGCCAAAGCAGTCTTGAAAAAAGAAAAAAAAAACCTGGAGATATCACAATTTCAGTCGTCAAAATAAGAAATCAAAAAGCATGGTACTGGCACAAAAACAGACATATGAATCAATGGAACAGATTAGAATGCAACAAAATAAAATCACAATTATATGATCAATTAATCTTTGACAGAGGAAGCAAGAATATGCAATGGAAAAAGTGTATTCAACAAAAGGCATCAGGAAAATTGGACAGCTACAAGCAAAAGAATGAAACTGGATCACTTTTTTACACTATACAGAAAAATAAACTCAAAATGGATTGAGGACCTAAATGCAAGACCTGAAATCATAAAAATCCAACAGGAAAGCACAGGCAATAATTTCTCTGACATTGGCCATAACAACATCTTTCTAGATATGACTTCTGAGTCAAAGGAAACAAAAACAAAAACTATTGGGACTACATCAAAATAAAAAGCTTCTGCACAGTGAAGGGAATAACCAACCAAACTAAAAGGCAACCTACTGAATGGGAGAAAATATTTGCAAAAAACTTACCTAATAAAGGATTATATCCAAAATATATAAAAAACTTATAAAATTCAATCCCCCACCCAAATAATCCAATTATAAATGGGAAGATGATATGAACAGACACTTCTCCAAAGAAGACATCCAGATGGCCAACAGGCACATGAAAAGATGCTCAACATCACTCATCATGAAAGAAAGGCAAATCAAAACCACAATGAGGTATCACCCCATACCTGACAGAATGGCTAAAATCCAAACCACAAGAAACAAGTGGTGGTGAGGATGTGGAGAAATAGGAACCCTTGTACATTGATGGTGGGAATGCAAACTTGTACAGCCACTGTGGAATACAGTATGGAGGTTCCTCAAAAGAATAAAAATAGAACTGCCCTACAATCCAGTAATCACACTTTTGTGTATTTACCCAAAGAATACAAAAACACTAATTCAAAGGGATATGTTTATTGCACTATTATAAATAATAGTGAAAATATGGAGGCAACCTAAGTGTTCATCAATAGATTAATGAATAAAGAAGATGTGATATATATATATATATAATATTCCATTATATATATATATAATGGAATATTATTCAACCATAAAAAGGCACAAAATCTTGCCATTTGCAACAGCATGGATGGATCTAGAAAGTATAATGCTAAGCAAAATGAGACAGAGAAAGATACATATCATGATTTCAGTCATATGTGGAGTTTAAGAAATAAAACAAATGAACAAAGGAAACAAAAGAGACAAACCAAAAAACAGACTCTTACCTATAGGGAACAAACTGATGGTTACCATAGGGGCAGGGATAGATGGGTAAATAGGTGAAGGAGATTAAAAATACACTTATCTCTCTCTGTCTGCCTGTGTCTCTGCCTCTTTCTCTGTGTGTCTCTCATGAATAAATAAATAAAATCTTTAAGAAAGAAAGAGGGACACCTGCATTGCTCAGTGATTTAGCACCTGCCTTTTGCCCAGGGAGTGATCCTGGAATCCCAGGATCGAATCCCACATCGGGCTCCCTGCATGGAGCCTGCTTCTCCCCTTCTCCCTCTGCCTATGTCTCTGCCTCTCTCTCTCTGTCTCTCATGAATAAATAAATAAAATCTTAAAGAAAAAGAATACACTTATCTCATTAAGAGCTTTGAATAATAAATAGAATTGTTGAATCACTATATTGTGCATTTGAAATGAATATAGCACTATACGTTAAGTACACTGAAATTAACATTTAAAAAATCAAATATACTTTAAGGACAAAAAAATCTTACCTGTGTTATTCACTAACAAAGAAAAAAATGATAATCACTAAGAAAATGGAGGTGGAAAAGTCTCTAGTATGTAGGAACTGCTTTGCAATACATTTAGAATATGTCTTTATGCATTATAATTTTGAGTAGAATAAAATAATAAGTAAAATAATAAACAATAATAAATACTATGGAAGGATCTTTCTGGTCATGGTAAATACGGGAAGGTGATAAGAGAAGATGCAAATCAGCCACACACATCAGTTAAGAAATAGTTGTAATAGCTGCGATTAGTGGATAAGAACTGCATAAAGACAGTGATAGATGGGGGCTGGGAGCGGATGTTTACAAGCTCTTTAAAAAAAAAAAGAAGGAAAAGGTAGAGTAAAATCTCTGTGGTAAGTAGTTTCTAAAATGCCTCCCAATGATCGCAGTCTCTTGGCATTTAAATTGGGTAATCCCCTCTCCTTGAGTATGGGCTGGACCTAGTGACTTGTTTCTAAAGAATGAAATAGCGTGAACTTACTCTAAAGAATGGCAACAGTGACTGAGTGTCACATAGAGATTGTTATAAAAGACTGTGACTTCATTCTTGATCCTTCTTTTTCTTATTCTGTCTATATATCTGGAACTTCTTTACTCATTCTGATGGAGCAATGTGCCAGGATATGAATTGCCCTAAGAACTGAGATCCTCAGTTTAGTTGCCTAGGAAGAGGTGAATTCTACCAAGGACCACATGTATGAGCTTGGAAACAAGTTCTTTCCTAGTTGAGCATTGAGATGGCTATAGTGCTAGCTGACATCTTAGTTGCATCCTCATGAGACACACTAAACTAGAAGGCACAGCTAAGATAGGACTGGATTCCTGACCCACAGAAACCGTGAGATGATAAATTGTGTTGGTTTAAGCTTCTAACTTTTGGAGTAATTTGGTATGAAATAATTGATGACTAATATAGTATCTAATTTACTTCTTCTCCCTCAATGCCTTCAAGAAATAATATATTAAATATCCTTTTGAGAATTTTGATGCTTAGGACAAGATAAATGTATCTCTTTGGTTTTCTTTCAGTCTAATTTATAATAGCATTCCATTATTTGAATAGCATGTGATGATTTTCACAGGGCTTTCACAGACATCTATAATAATACTATAACCTGGACTTTATTATCTCTATTTTACACTGAAGAAACCTTGGCTCAGTATTGTTAGAAGATACAATAGTCATAACTGTCAGGGAAAAGAGATTAACCAAGAAAGAGCTGGTTCAACTCCCAGCCATCAACACAATAGTGCATCACCTCTGAAATTACATAACAGTTAATGCTATGAAAATCATGGCAGAGGTAACTTTTGTTCACCAAATATAGGCCTCTCCACATTGCTCAGGCTTCTTTTAGTTATATGGAGCTACTTTATTGATATTGATTCTAGCTAATGCCCTGTTAAGAGAAGTGGCCTTCCCGTCTCTAGTTTTAATCATCCCAACCCTGATGCCTAAACCTTCATTGCTCTCTTCTCATACCACAGAGAGCCCTCGTACTTCAGAGGCCCTGGTTCCAAAGGGCACAGCCACAAAAAGGTATGGCCCCTGCTAGCCTGGATCCCTGAGTACAGTATGGATCAATGCTTCCTGCTGACTCCAGATAAGTATACACCATGAGTAAGAAATCAATGTTTTGATGTTTTACTGCTGAAATTTCAGTGAAATTTAATTGCTGAATAAATTTACCTAGCCTTAATATAGCACAGAACTGAAGATATATCATCCCAAATGAGCAGGCTTTCTTTCTTTCTTTCTTTCTTTCTTTCTTTCTTTCTTTCTTTCTTCTCTTTTTCTTCCTTTCAGCATATAGTGCATTATTAGTTTCAGAGGTAGAGTTTAGTGATTCATCAGTTGCATACAAAATCCAGTGCTCAGCCCATCAGGTGCCCTCCTCAATGCCCATCATCCAGTTACCTTATCCCCCACCCCACCCCCTCCAGTAACCCTCACTTTGTTTCCTATGGTTAAGAGTCTCTTATGATTTGTCTCCCTCTCTGATTTCATCTTATTTTATTTCTCCTTCCATCCCCTATGATCCTGTTTTGTTTCTTGAATTCCACATATGAGTGATATCATATGATATTTGTCTTTCTATGACTGACTTTGCTTAACATAATACCCTCTAGTTCCATCCATGTCATTGCATATGACAAGATTTCATTCTTTTTGATGGCTGAGTAATATTCCATTGTATATATGTTAAAGTAGATTTTCTTAAAGACAATTTGTTTAATGAAATCATTTCATCTTCAGATTCTGACATACACCATATCACAACCTCAATTGCTGGTCACCACTCTAGCATGGCTGACTGATGGCAGGAAGACCACTTCCTAAAGATGGAAGGGCACCAATAGTGGTTGCACAGAGTCTGACACCAGAAAGACTTATGCTTAGGGTTTGGTGTTCTGTTGTTGCTGTTTTGAAATTATTAATAATTTTACCTTTAAATTTGTGTTTCATAAGCAGAGCCCAATAGAATAATGGAACATGAGCCTGACCCTCTTAGCTCACATGGTCCTGCCTTTACCTGTCTTTCCAGGACAAATTCTCAGCTTTCCTTATCCTAGTCCCCTGCCTTGCCTGGCCTCTCCTTTCCCATGCTGATTTCCTTGCTACATTCTGGACCTGGTATAAACAGGATTTTGTGGTTAGGCACAGATATTCCATGGCTTCTAGAAGCAGGAGTTAGTGGTTACTGTCTCTGCCCTGATAGCTCAGTGGAGTGTAAGTGGAGAGCTTTGGTCAGGTACTAAGGGCATACAGGTATTCAGGTTATGATATCCTTGAGAGTTGCCTATAACATCAGGCTGGGAAGGTAGACCTATGGGAAGGGGAGATACCTGGCTCAACTTCTCAAGATGCTGTCCTGGCCAGTGCATGGTAAGTAATTCTGGAAGCTGTTAGGCAGAGCAAGTATGCACATGGCCTGTATCATCTGGCAGAGACTGGATGCCTGAGAGAATCTGGCTCACCCTGTAAATATCCTCCATGCCTGAGGGGTGCTTCCCTGGATTGCTCCAGGCCTAAGAGCATCCCTTATCCCTCATTACAGCCTTCCTGAGTCTCGCTTTTAATTTTTATTTTTGCCAGTTCCAGGCATTCTCTGGGAATAAGCCACAAATAAGAATTGTGTAATTTTAGTGATTCAGCATACAAGTTAAATGCTCTGATATTTGCATGTAAAAGTGGCATTTCACAATATAAAGATGGATGGTAAGATCCATGCTAATAATTTAGAATTGTAATTTTCCTTTACTTAGAATTGAATAGCAAATAAAGGGGGGAAAAACAAAGAAAGGGAAAAAATTTATATTCTAATATTTCTAATGATGTTTTTCCCTTGATTTTTGAATAAGAGGGTCAGCATTTTTATTTTGCACTGAGTCCTGCAAATTGTGTAGTAGGTCTTGAGGAAGAACCAGCATTGGAAAACAAAAACAAAGAACAAAACTAAGATGTGAATAAATCACACAACAGTGTGATCTCTTCCAATACAAATCTCCTACTGTAAACTCCTGGTGCCTTAAGATGCTGTTTAGTTGTCCAAATCTCTTTAAAAATCACAACAACCTACAGCTGGCTTCACCAAGCCACTTCTGAAGTCTTTCTGCTTTGAATTGGGTCCAGGTATACACAAAAGGGTTACATCCCTTCCTTAACTGTAATGCTAAAATAAAACATATGAGGTCTAAAAAGGAATTGCTGAATGAGTTTATCAGATCCCGGCAGCGGTGGGAAGTCACAAAGAAAGACAAAACAGTCTTTCGCTTCATACTTGCTTTTGAAATTCCATCCCTCCAGCTCCTCTGTGCTTCTTTCTTGCAAAGGGCAGACTTTATTTCTGCCAAAATCTTTGCAACAGAGCCAACAGAATTTATCTTGAGCTTGGCAGCCAATATACATTATCCACAGGTTTCTGGCTAAACTATTAAAATTAATCAGGTGGCAAACTTTCATTTTAGCAGCTCTAATAAACAAGAGAACCAGATTCCCAGGGGGTGGAAATGTCAGTAAATATAGCAGCTTTAAAAGGAAGAAATTCTTCAAAATGTCTAAGGATGTACTCAAGTTTTAGTCAAGTGGACCTACACTATGGTTACAGTATAGGTACAACCATTCATTTTTATTGAGACATGTTTCACTGCAAGAGGAATCAAGTCCATTCTCATATGGAATTTTAAGCAAACTTTCAGGTAGCATGAGAAGATGTTCCATTTGCAGGGTTGGAGTGGAAAAAAACCGTCTTTATGGATATTGTTTTCCTTGTGGACACTAAAATAATTCTGAAGCATCAGCTTCAAGCAATAGACCTGATGTTGGATTTTTAGAAGGCACACGTGGCAGAAACAGAGATGCTCACCAAATAATTCAGATGTTCTCTGCTTTCCAGCACTTGTGCAGTTAAGCAGATCCATATATAACTTGTTCTGAGCTAACGTGATGTGTATTACTTCCAGGCTAAAGCACAGAAGAGCCATGTGAATTCTCCAGGCTTCTCTCTTCCCCTGTAGCAGTGACAGGTTGGATTGCAGACTTCACTCAATTTGGATTCCTGAGAGACCACATGGAGCATGCCCCTTGCCAAATTGTGTTGGATATGCAGCCTGTAAAGGAAACAAGCACTTGTTGTGTGAAGCCACTGGCATTTGGAGGTTAATGTGTAATGCAGTATATCTAGCCTGTCCTCATTAATGATAAAATTAGTACCAGTGGTGGGATGTGGTTACTGAAAAACTAAAAATGATAAAGGGCAAGGCCACTAAGAAAACAGGCTGGAGTAATGCGATCTTTGTTCTGCAGTGGCCAAACATTTGATAAAACTGTGCTCTGCAGTAAACTTGCAAGGAAGATGATACACCTGATGAACTATAGCTCTGGGGGAAAAGCGGTGGAAAACAAAATGATTGTAGTGTGTACTTGTGGTTATTTTCTGCATTTGGTTTGGGATTACAGAGAGAAAGAGATAAACCCACAAAAGAACTGGCTGGTTGCAAATAGAAATTGAAGCACATAGAAAAATTCCAGAAATGCATGACCTGCCAACATCGAAAAAGACAAATTTGAGTGGCAATTTCAACCTTTGGGAAAGATTAGTTGAAGGGCATGACCTTCAAAACAGCTGTCACAATCCTTCAATGGATTAATGTACCACAGGAGAAATATCAGATTAAGGATATGATATGCAGAAAAGCTTAATAATTGATTAAATATAAAGACAAAGCTCATATTAAACAAGTCATTTCTATCTACTATTTTAGGTAAACTCGATGTACCACCACTAATTGTCAGGAGACAAAAGTTTTGGTGTCAAGAAGATAAAGAAATGTAACGAATGTGAGGACCAAGTTTCTAAAAAGGCCTGTATGTTATGGGAAAGGAGGTGTTCTTTGCATTTGGAAATGACTGGAAACAAACAAATGAAGTCTACTACATCTTTGAGTGACAGAGAAACCAAGAGCTTGGGCTAGCACATAGTGGGCCACAACCTTCTAATGGATAGGGAGTAGATTACCCCAACAATCATTTTTGTATGTGGTGTGGAGGATAAGGGACAGTAGAGAACCTCCCAGTGAACAGGGATCACAGAACAAATGAGAGTACTCCAACCAGAAAGCAGAATTTGAGCCAAATTGAAAATTCTTTCCTATCCCTTGGGATGCTATTCTTTACATCTGCCAGTGGTGTTGCAGCACAGACCTGAGAGCTGCATTGCATGAGTCCCATTTTAATCAGTCACTGTGATTATTTGGCACCTTGTATTGGGTGGGTTCACTGGAGGACTGTGGATTTCCTGGCCACATAACCAATAGGAACTTAGACTATGAAGAATTACCACTATATTTGATGCCAAGGCTATTATGCATTGCTAAAGACCTCAGGACTTTTGGATTCTCTGTATTGGGAGGATAGAAGCATGTTGTAGGTGTGAGAAGAAGAAAGTAGAGAGATTTTGATTACCAGAAAAACAACCTGTAGCGAAGATGGTAAAACAAATATTTCAAGCATTCCTCCACATTTTCCACGTAGGAGTCATGTGACTAATTATGTGTTAAAGAATATAATACCATGTTCAAGACTTTCCATTATTCTTCCTCTGCCATAGTGACCAGTGTCATATCCAGTGGTGGAAGTTCTGATCAGGTTGTATCCCTGAGGGAGCACGTGAAGCAGTTCTACACCCATATAACCACATTGCCTATGTAACATGAAAAAGAAAGATTCATTGACTTAAGCTGAGATTTGGGGGTTAATTTATTACTGCCACGTAATCTAACTTAACTGAATGCAGGAAGATATATGGAATTTCTAACAAATGGAAAAATGTGAGAATGAAAGCAGGGAGTTTCAAGAGTAGAGAGGGAGTTCGTCACTAGTGAAATTGATGTGGGAAGGACCTAATATCCTCACATGTAAAGTGGAGGCAATGAAACCTACCTCAGGTTGTTATAAGGGCTAAATTATATAACTTTATACAGAGGAATCAATGACTACACAAATGCTAGCTAGTTTTCCTCCCCACTCCCTCCCCTGCCAGCCCTACCATACCTTATTGGATGAACATGGTAAAAATTCATCAAATGAGGCATAGGAATACCTCCAAAAATTCAATTGCTTTTCAGAGAAAGGTCAAAAAGATAACACAAATTCTTGAAGCAGCTGGGCATAAAACTATTGAATTGGTGTCAAATTCTGGTGAACTTGAAAGCTCATAACTTTAAAGCAAATTATAAAACAAAACAAAAGGAAAGGAAAGAAAGAAAACAAATAAAAGCTCCAAGCAGGTGGAAAAAAAAAAGAGTCAGTGGCTAGAAAATTAAGATTCAGCCATAGGTATGTCAGTATCTACCCTAGAATGAGAGAAGCCTTAGGTCTCTTACATCAGATTGCTTCATCTGAATCTCATTCTATCCACTAGTTTTGGAGCAAGTTTCTGGACGTCTCTAAGGATCAGTTTCCTATGTATTAAATTGGAATGATGATAGTTTCTACTTCATAGGTTGCATGCATTCCTCATATCTGTATCATACTGCCTGGCAGGTATGACTACCATCACCATCATCATCATTACCATGGTTCAATATGAGGTCAAAGTGAAGGGGACCTTGAAAGTTAGAACAGTGGGGATGAAATTGGTAGGCTGAGAATATGAATCTGTTAGTATTGTTTAGGAAGGTTTGAGCTAATTTTCTGATCCCTTAGTACACACTCAACAAGCAGATACACTTTCAATTTTCATTCTTAAAAGGAGAGATAATCAAATTAATAACATGGAAACTAAAAGTTGAATGCTGACCATTCAAGGTTTCAAGAAATCTTTCAGTAGTTACAGGGTAAAGGTAATGTTCTGAGATAGCTACTATGGCTAATTATAAATGATTGTCTTTTATTAAACATATATCTCATTTGTTGCACAAGTACTTCACTGATTACCTTAGTCATTTTATCTTAACCTAGGAGGTGAATACTATGCCATGTTCTGGGGATACATCAATAAAAAGAACAGACACTGAGTATCTTAGCTTTCATGGAATTCACAAACAAAAGCTCCAGAACAAATGAATCATTCATGATTCCCCAATATCTATTACTGTTCTTATCATCTTGCTCTCCCCTAATTTGTTTGACCTCCATGATAGCAATAGCTATCTGTCACTTGAGGGCAGTGACAATGCCTTATTCATCTTGATAACAAGTGCTAAAAGTATATTATTTTTATTAAAACTTGCTGAATTAATTAATTAATGAAAATGAATTAGCCTCAGAATAATCTATGTATTTATATCCCCAATTTTATATATAAATACACAGCTTGTTTTAACTTTTGACTGATGAGTTCTGAGATTGGGTCGAAACTTGCATACATAATACCTTTAAAACTTAAATAATATTTTATTTCCTAAGTCTGAAATAGATTCAATGTTACTTTTTATATTATATTTCTTGATTTTATGCAGGTGTAGGAAGTCTGGATATCTTTCTGTCTTATAAGAGTCAAATGATTTCACAAATTTTGTGTTGCAAATAATGTAATTAAGGTAAGGAAACCCTACTCTGAACATTCATTCTCACTTTTAAATTAAATTGCAAAACATTGGCATTGCCAATATACATTAAGAATCTTTTCTCTTGAGTATGCAATGCATTCAACAAATAGGCAAGGTTGTCTATTTATAAACATCCCTTCCCCTGAGACACCATAACCAACCACTATGGGCACAAGAGCTGGGTTAAGTAGGAGTGGGATTTAGGTTCCTACAGAGAGATAGCTGAGACAAACTCCTATCAAAGGCAACTGGAGAAAGCAAGTGTGGATATTAAATTCAAAGGAATTGGAGTAGGAGGAGATCAATATTGGCTTCTTGAGGCCAAGAGATGAGTACATCAGCAAAGCTCTCATCATAATACAAGACTCAGGGTCTTACACCAGCTCAACCATTTATAACTCACATTATATTTAACAGATTATTTAGCCACCTTGAGAACTAGTCCTTGAACCTCAGTGAATTCATTAGGGTAGAACTGTACTCTTTCCTGGTGGCTTATTGTAATCCTTCTCTAAAAACCACATAGATGATATTTTTATTATGGCTCTATTTTCCTATTGTATTTCTAAATGAAACATTTAACACCAGCACTAATATGTACAACTAGTAAGAATGTGAAATGGCATGTCCTTCCCAGAAAATAATTTGTCAATAGGTTAAAAACAACAACAACAACAACAACAACAACAACAAAAAACTTAAAGTAGGCATACTTTTGACCCAATAATTCTACTTGTAGGAGTTAGACCTAAAAGCATTTGTGATCAAGTATTTATATCCAGCCTTTTAATTATAGCATTATAACAATGTGATAAAGCAGATACAATTTAAATGTTAAGTAGGAGAATAAGGGGGTACCTCAATTGGTTAAGCATCTGCCTTCAGCTCAGGTCATGATCCCAGGATGCCTCACATGGCCTCCTTGCCCAACAGAGAGTCTTTCTTATCCTCTGCCTCACCCCCCAGTTTGTGCTTTCTCTCACACACACTCTCTCTCTCAAATAAATAAATAAAATCTTAAAAAAATAGAGTAATATAGATAAATGAAAGCATGTTATGCAGCCATCGAAAATTTTCACAGAATATTTAAAGATATGTGGAAATAATTGTCATAGAGTATTATAAGAAAATAGATATTTTAAGTATTTTAATCCAAGTTCTATTTGTTTATGTGCATATGCACTTTAAATATGTATTTATGTAATATTAAAGAAAGAAATACACCAAAATGTTAAAGTGTGTTCCTATTATGGGCTAAATTGTGTCTTCCCCAAATTCATATGATGATGTTCTAAACCATAGTACTTTAGAATATAACTGTATTTGAAGATAAGGTCTTTAAGGAAGTAAAGTTAAATGAGGTCATTAAAGTACGCCCTATCCAATATGACTGGTGTCATTATAAAAACAAGAGATGCATACACAGACACACAAAGAAGAAAGACTATGTGAAGGCATTGGAAGAAGGTGGGTCATCTTCAAGTCAAGGAGAGAGGACTCAAAAGAAACCAACTCTGCTAATACCTTAATATTGGTCTTCCAGCTTTTAGCATTGTAAGAAAATAAATTCCTGTTGTTTAAGTCACCTAGACTGTGGTACTTTGGTTTGGCAGCCCTAGCTAACTAATATAATTCCTCTGGAAAGTGGGCTTTTAAGTGGTTCTTATTTCCTTTTTTGAATGTGTTTATGTAGTTCCCAGCATTTTTGCCACGAGACCAAGCCCTGAGTATAGACGCTATTTACTCAGAGAGAGATACATCCTCCCCCCCTTTTTAAAGATTTTATTTATTTATTCATGAGAGACACACACACACAGAGAGAGACAGAGACAGAGACAGAGACAGAGACAGAAACACAGGCAGAGAGAGAAGCAGGCTCCATGCAGGGAGCCTGATGTGGGACTCGATCTCGGGTCTCCAGGACCACAACTGGGCTGAAGGTGGCACTAAACTTCTGAGCCACCTGGGCTGCCCTTTTCCCCCTTCTTTATTTTTGCTGAGTTATGGGTCCAGATCGTACTTTTGTAAGTAGTTTATCTATGTGTGTGTCTCTACGACTTGGCTGTGAGCCCTTGGAGGGCAAAGACTTTGTCCACATAAATGTTGTAATACTTCTGCCTGCTGTTGCAGTTGGTACATATTGGACTCAGACATATTGGACACAGACAAATGTCTGTGGAATGATATTTAGGTAGTACTGATTTATAATATGTTTGGTCTGTGCTCTACTATTATAGAACAGTTTACTCTGTAGCTATGGTGAACATTCTGAGTGTTTGCATCACCTCTAAAGAAGCATCATTTATGGATGCTAAGTTGAGACTTCCCTTCAACATAAGGAAAAATTCAACCTGCTGTTCTTTTGGCTTCTTACTCGTGCTGCCTAGTTTCTACTAACTTTCCACCAGCAACCCTTCTCCTCCCATACCTCTTTATAGTCTCTTTTCCTCCACAACCACTTAGTTTCACACACACACACACACACACACACACACACACACACACACAAGGTCTTTGTCCAAAGGATGGGTCAAAGATACTTTGAGCTCACTAAAAAGCATTTCATATAAAAGGCTATTGATCTAAACTCTGAACTAGAATACAGTTTAGGGAAAGTAAAAGGTCAAAAAATGGGTTTCTTTGTCTATTTGGAGAGAGAGGATGGAAGCTGGAGAAGACGAAGAAACCAAGTATGAGATCAGGCATCAGTACTTCCTGTCTCATCTTAGTCACTTTGCAGAAGTAAATTGGTCTATTTTTTAGAAAAGAAGAGGAATCCTTTGGAGGTTTGGAATCAAGGCTAACCCTCTTCTATCCACTGAATTTTCCCTTGAAAATGTCATTATTTTAAGACATTGATATACTTTTCTAGATACTTTTGAGCACCTACTAAATCCAGGGTACTTTGCTCATATAATATTCCTAATCCAGAAATCATCCCTGAAAAATAGTAGTATCAATATTATATAAACCAATTTCTAAAGGTTAGCTAGCTTACCCAAGATCATAGGAAATGTCTTGGGATAGGCAGTCATCTTAGAGAAAGTTATTAGGATCATTGCAAGAAGAAAAGAATCACATTTATTGCAGATCTAATATGACAGTCATTTTTCATACATAGTCTTGTTTGATTTGTCCAACATTGCTAACAGGTAGGAATTAGCATTGCTAATCTTACATGGCAGGAAAGGTGGAGTAATCTGCCAATGAGCACAATTTTAACTGATAGAACTGAAATTTAAACCCAATTTCATCTGATTTGGAAGAAATCTAGATAGAGACTTTTAGGAAATGATTAAGAGAGTGCCTTCAAGTAGAAAAAAGTGTGAGGAGTATAATGGACCCTACACCATTACTGTCTCCAATTCAGTGAATTTCTCTTGGCTTAATAGAGATAAGAGATAGTTCCATATCTCCAGCATGGGAGTAAAGCTACTGCACATTTTGTTTTTAACAAGTTGTGCTGCTCTGCTTTTAAACACCAGCAAAAAAGATACTTAAATTCAGATCATATATTAATAATATATTCTCTGTTGCTGAGCAAATAAGAATCTGACATTCACTGTTATTCAGGTTATGCTTTGTCTACATCTAATCAGTCTAATATAGTAGCCACTGGCATGTGTGGCTATTAAAATTAATTTAAACTAAATAAAGTTAAAAACTCAGTTTCTTAAATGCACCAGTCACATTTCACATACTGGAGAGTCAGATGTGGCTAATGGTTACTGTATTGGACAGTGCAGGTGCAGAGTCTTTCCATCATGGCAGAAAGATCTATTGGATAACACTGGTTGATATTAAAATCTTACAGAGGGTTATAAGGTCTTCTTTGCCAACAGAGTATATAGTATAAAGAGCTGTTTTATTAAACAATGTCATTGAGGTCTCATGTTTTAATCTCCTCTATTCATGGAGGATGATTTTTCAAGGTTAGCATCAAGACCTACTGGTAGATGAATGAATTGTGAGAAGGAACCCAAGCAAAAATCATGGATTGAGATACCCATATTCATCTATATTTCATAAAAATCACAATCAAATGAGCTATTAAGGCACTAAGAAATGAAAATTGGAGAACTTGCAGAGCTTTGATTTACTTGTTCATTCATTTATTCTTTCAAGTATATCATTCAACTTCTGCTACTGATATGGGTATTGTAGAATTTATAATAGAATACCCTCAAAGATTTCATGATCGGTGGCAGAGGCAGAAATAGACAACTGTATCTGAAACTCAATGGGATAACTGCTAGTGGATCATAAGCATTTTGTTCATAGTACAAGTTTTTGTGGGAGCTTGATTCAGGCTTTGTCTAAATAATGGAGGAGAGAAAGGACAGATCTGCTGGAGTGCGTGCTCTTGTGGGGAAACGGTGGTTGTGCTGGTCATCCTTAGCTTGCCACCCCAAATCTGTTCTCCCCCCATTTCTGTCTTACTCTTTGCAAGAAGGGAGGCTGACCTCAAGGAATATATTACCTATACCCCTTACTGGCTAGTTTTCAGTTGAGTTTGACTAATAGAACCTACCTATCAGATATCAAAGGTCAGGAGGGGAGAGAACTAGGTTATTTTCTTCTGGTTCCATGGCAGGAGCTAGAACTCTCAAAGGTTACAACTCCCAGGTTTATCTCTTGGCTGGGAATTTACAAACAATCTCCTCACCTGTCCCTCAGCTACAGGGCGTCTGCTAGCTCTCAGCTCTGGGTGTTTCAACATTGGTTTTTACTTCCTTAACTCTACCCAAATTCTAGAAGGAGTCCCTTCATTAAAGTGTCTCCATTTGAAACATCAGAGTTAAATTCCATGTCCATCTGGGACACTGACTTAATACAGCAAAAGAAGAAAAGAAACTGGTAGCTGAGAGCCAGAAAATGGGGCTTTTGAAGGAAGGCATGTTTGATGAGGATTTTTAAAAGCTAGACTTAAAAAAAAAAAAGTGGGAAACACCTGGGTGGCTCAGTCAGTTAAACATCTGCCTTCAGCTCAGGTCGTGATCCTGGGTCTTGGGATGAGTCCCAAGTCAGGCACCCTGCTCATCAGAGAGTCTACTTCTCCCTCTCCCTTTGCTGCTCTCTCTGCTTGTGTGCTCTCTTTTTCTCTTACTCTCTCCATCTGTCAAATAAATTTAAAAAAAATAAAGAGTTGGACTTCACATAGTGTACTAATGCCTTTGGTTTTGAAGGGATTATTTGAAGAGTTTACAAGATCTGTGTCCTACTTCCCAGCTCCCCACCCTCCATTCCCACTCCTTAGAGATTGTCTCAGTGAACAATTTCTGTATGACCTTCTAAAGATTCTGCACTGCATGCTCAAACATATGGTTTGAGCACCCAACCATGCTCAAGCACACTTAAGGAAAATAAATTCACCTCCTATCTGTCAGGGAGGAGAATGGTAAACACCATCATAACTTTTCCTCCTTTGAGTACACACTAGAGGTTCTCAAAGGGTGATGCCATGACTAGCAGTAGCAACAGCAGCAGCAGCAACATCTGGGAACTAGTTAAAACTACAAATTCTCAAGCCTTTCTCAGACCTATTGAATCAGAAACTCTGGAGGTGGAGTTCAGAACTCTAGAGTTTTAATAAGCCCTCCTGGTTGCACACTTAAGTTTGAGAATCAATGAAATACACAGTTCTGAATTCCTGTCTTCCTCACCCATCTGATGGTCATTACTGCTTCACAGAGAGTTGGGTGGTCCTCCTGAACTTAGGCTCTGACACTGTCAATTGCTCAAACAGGCATTCTGTGCCAAAGTGAGTTTTGAAGTCATGGTGTTTTGCTTTCCTCTTTAAAAGTGAAAGTCTATGTGATATTTCCTTCTGCCTTGACTTTCTTCATGACTCACACAATTTTGCTTCAGTCTTCTCCAGAAGCCTAAGACCCACTGGTTATCACATCTTACCACATCTTATAATTGTATTCAATCTTCTAGTCCTCTTAATGTATTTCAAGAAATTTTGGCCTAAATTCACCAATATTTCCTATGTTCTCAAACACCTCTCAGAATGATCCTAACAGATACATAGATGTTTCCTGTAGTTCTCATGAGTCAAAGCTGATTTTCATTTCATACTCCACATGCCTATAGTTCTTTCCTTTACTGTTTTCATGGTACATATTTTTCTATTTCCACCAAAACTCACAGTTTTCAGCCATTACAACTTAATATTTGGTAACCTCCCTTTTGCTTTTGTCTAGTAACCTCTTTAATTTATGTTTAGCATTTGACTTATTGCCTTTCTCTCTGTCACTAATTTCTTTCCAGCTTTAATAACTTCAGGATCCAAATGGATTATTTTTCAAGCTCTTTGGAGCTAGCTAGACTTCCTTACTTCTGATTTTCTTTTCCTTTACCCCACTTCAACCACCAACTCCTGTAAGGCCAGACTTAATATTTTCATCCACAGTAACTACATTCAAATAATAAATTATAAGGATGCTCGTGTATAGCTACAAGTTCCCATCCTTCTAGAAGGTAATTATGATAGTTCAGAAGTTCAGATAGTTGTTCTAGTCTGCCAATTCTATGGAGGTAAGACTAATGAAGGATATGATTCTTGCCAGAGCCTGAAATCATGGAAATTAAAGGAGTGTGCAGAGTTGCAAGTGAGGTGCAGCAGGAAACCAGAAAAGAAAATCCACATTGGTCATTGAAATAAATAGGTGCTCTAGAGTAGAAATCAGTGGTTGGGATTAGGAACTCAGTAATCCAAAATGATACAAGCAAAGAGTGATAGATCTGATAGGCATATAGGAAGATTCATAGTAGTAGCAAATAATCATCCAGAGGTTGTTATCTCAGCTGGTTTCCATGGAGGTATGATTTTTTTTCAAGAATCATGTGTTGATCAAATGTTATCAGGATTATTCCCAAGATCAAATACAAGCATGTTGTGGGTGCAGAGGAGCTTTCCAATGAAAATATTGGTTGTTACTACTATTCTTGATTTAAATGACCCACCCTGACATTATAGGAAGTACTGATATTGTGGTCCCTCCTTTCTCTTTAAACCCAGCAAATGTTTCTTTCCTTATTTCTTCAGTGGTTAAGAGAATTATGCAGTAGCTAGCTGGGGTTGGTTAATTATTCAAATGTGCTTATTATACAAAAGCAGCATATTTGTTCTGTCCCTATTTGTGCATATATATTTATTTTTTATGAACCTTATTTCCCGTCAGTGAAGACAAGAGAATAGAATTAGCACATCTGTCCCATTTGTTGTGACAAAATATGAACTTAAGATCTGTATACTGATTTAGGGAAGCATATTCCTAGGAGTACATGGTGAGTCTGATGGAATAAAATTTCAGTAATAAATACAGTTGTGGGAATCTGCATTAAAAAAAGCAGCACTAAAACCAAATGACATGAAAAACTGTTATGGAAGCTTTTTAAAGAGAATCTGAACAGAAATAGAGCCATCTCTAGAGAGGTGGAGCATTGGGACAAATCATTTGTGGAAAGGGGTTGGGAAGAATTAGAACAAGGAGGAGGCTTCTCCCTGCCACGTTTCAAATTTGTGAATGCCAGCACTTTGGAGGAGTCATGAGAAAGATGCTGAAGAACACAGAAAGGAGGAGAAAGCTACAAGATGTATGCATTGCTTCGTAGGCAGGATATACACAGAATTCTGTATAGCTGTGGAGATAGTAAGAGAGGAGACATGCCTAAATGTGTTCGAGCTAATTGTATTTGCCAATTACATTTTCTTCTATTGACACTCTCTCACCCAAGTCACAATGCCTAAGGACAGACACTGTTATTGCTTTTTGAGACAGCCAGAGGAGTGTCCAGAGCACATGCTGGGCTCCTTGCCGCCTTATAGGGAATATATCTTCCTTGGAAAGCAGGTCCACTTGCAGCATACCCAAAATTCCTCCTTGTAAGGTATAATTAGGAACAGGAGGGAGGATGCCCTTTGAGATATTTTTCAACATAGATTGATTGTTCCAAAAAAAAAAAAAAAGATTCATTGTTCCTCGGTGTGACATACGCTAGACCTGAAATACGGATTTAGGTAGGACACAAACAAATAGTGTTAATTTTAATATCTGTACATTCATCTTTTGCTTATAGCAACTGATACTGGTCTTCCATTTTCAGTAACCAATATAAATATTGTTATTAAAGACAATATACTTAAATGAATAAAATGAACTACCTATTTAAAAAAATAATTACCTATTTAGTATTATTAGGTCAGGCAGCATTATATGCAAAATTTGTGAAGGTAGTTCTCAAATGACTGACATTTGAGAATCACAATAAGAAAACATGCTGGGGCAGAAAGAAGATAGGACAGAGAATCAAAAGTTATGGGTGCTCACCCTCGCTTATAATTACCTGTGCATTTTGGACAAGTGGTTTAATGCATTTTAGACAAGTGGTTTAATCTTACTTAACTTTGTTTTTAAAATATTAATAATAATTCCCAATTTAGCTAATTTACAGTATTTTTTGGTGAAGATTCAATGGAATAGTGTATTTGATAGTCTTTAAAAAAAAAAAAAATACCCAGTGTTGCAATGGGGAAGTATTTTGGGCCCTTAAGAGGGCCTCTGCTGAGTCATGGTCTTAAGTGTCTCCTCATCTGAGTATGACCAGAACCTCTGACTCACTTCTAACAACAGAATATAGATTTCAAAGGTGATAAGATGTTACTCATTGATGAGGTTTGGTTACAAAGGTTTTAGCAGACTGTTGGCGTTGAAGAAGCAAATAGCCCTATTGTGGACTGACTATGGAGAAGGCCATGTGGCAGAGAACTGTGGGCAGTATCTAGGACCTAAAGTGGCCTCCAGCTGACAGCCAGTAAGAAACTAGAGCCCTGGGACATACAACCACAAGCAACTTAATTCTGCTAACAACCTCAGTGAGCTTGGAAGTAGATCCTTTCCTTTGAGAATTAACCACCCAGATGAGAACACAATCTGACCAACACTGATACAACGTTATGTGTTCCTAGGAAATTAAAAAAAAAAAAAAATCACTTCTTGAGTTATACTAGCCACATTTCAAGCTCATACAGTACAGATACAGAACATGTTCAACATTATACAAAGTTCTATTGGTCAAGGCTCCTTTGGAGCTCCCTGAAGAAACAAGCTGAGTTTGAGACTTCCCCTAAAATTTAACCCTGGTTTGGCTGCTTCTTTTACCTGTTCCACTTCCCCTGCTCTCTTACTGCTATCTCCTTGGCACATTTCCTTCATAACGCTCTTGCAGGCAAGCCCTTGTTTCCACCTAAATTTAGGGAATTCCATCTAACATCCCAGAGAAATCCATCAGAAGAAATTTCAGTTCTTTTTATTTCTGTCTCTGTATGCTAAATGCCAAAATCAACTTTCATTACTACTGATTTTTTGAATCTTCATTCCTTCATGGTATTCCCCCTCAATTGTTCAATATGGAACTACCGGCTACTACATTTGCAGTTTACAAAGCACTTTCCTCGACATTTTAAAGGAACAATATTTAAAATTTTAGCATGTTTGTGCTGATTTATAGCAGGTGACCGATAACAAATCGTTATTGATATCCTTATATTAAGGATTGTAGAATTAAAACACAAAATGGTTTTAATAATTCTAAGACCATATTTCAAACAAGTGGCACATTTGGAATTCGTGGCTGGCTCTTTTGACCAAGAACTCTGTGCTCCTTCTATACAGTGCACTCACCTTAGAACTCAAGGGATATATACCACATCTAGCATGCGGTGCATGCATCTGTAATGGACAACAAAGTGTGTGTTTGTGAAGGGAGACTGTGCACTGGAAATGTAAGCAGTAGTTGGTTTCGAGATGACTATAGTTTTGCATGGTTTCCTTTAAAATACTGATGATTGTTTAGTGCCCTAATGGTTTACGTCTGCTTCAACCATGGAGTTATTCTGACCAATTTCTCTACCATGCATTCACAAAGTGACCTAAGAGGTCAAATACACTTAATTGTCATCATCATCTTCTTCCTCCTCCTCACCATGAGCAGCAACAGTATCAGCATCATCCATTTATTGAGCCAGGCAACATGCTAAGATTTGACAGTCACTATTTTATTCAACACTCATAACAAACGTAGGAGTTGGTGACATTATTATTATGTCCATTTTCTAAATGAGCAGAATGAGGTGAATATCAAAGACCTATAGTAATGACAGAGGGTATAACTTATTTCCTGCCCATCATGATCCCAATTCAACACAGTTATCCTGGCCAGGCAGGGAATAATGATTCTTAACCAATACTACTTGGTTGGTTAAGTCTGTGTCCTTTTTACCCAATATATTGTCAGTAGCAGTGGAGTAGATTACTAAGAATAATGCCAATGTCTTTTCTTTCAGATTTTCTGACTTATGCTAACTTGGAAAGTAGACATCAACAGATATGGTTCCATTACTTAAAAAACAGATAGGTATCATTTTTTTTTTTTTTGCGTCACTTCCAAAGAGCTGTTATTATTGTTTGAAAATAGAGCTAATTAATGCAATACAGCACTGTAATTAGATCCTCTTTGTCCTAGAAATTGGCCAGACACTGCAGGTTTATCCAAGAGAAAGTTCTTGGGAGAATAATGAGTCTCATTCATTCTTAGCCTAAGCCCGATGTGAGCTAGTGACCCAAGGGTGGATGGCTCAGAGGCCCATTACCAGCCTCCCGAGCAATCTATTGTGACAAGGGTGTTGATGGATCCAGCTTAATGCCACCCAGTTATTATCTCTGAATCTTAAGCAAAAGACAAACTGCGACTACAAGGCAGATATAAAAGTCTCTTGCTGAGATTTGTAGAAAATGTTGTCATTTTAATTAACATTTCCAAACAATAATAATCATTATTTAGTGCTGTAAAGCCAGCCACACACCAAATGCTAAATTTCTGAGTATTTTAAAGCAGAAAAATGCTCTTCTGGGAAATGGAGAGAAAATTTGCTTTTCTGTTTTTAGACTGGGAATATCAGATCAAGGCATTCTTTTTCTCCTTTTAAATAAAAACTGTGTGACTTATTCTAAAATCATTCTTCCTTTGCTAATTTGCCCCCTGACATGTAGCACCTTGGCAAAAATTCTTACAATGGATTAAAATTGTATTTTTAAAAATGAGCTTGAGATCTTGAGCTTTATGGGCTGCTAAAATGCAAGGTAATTGGGAGTGCTTTGGAACTTAGAACATGAAGGAATAAAACCAATTTCTACAAGAGATTAAATGTTCTTTTCATGCAAAAAAATCCCACCACTTCCCTTCATCTGTCTCCCTATCCCCATAGTCTATGAACCACTGATTTATCTCACAGATTGATCCCTTATCCCCTGCTATCTCCCAAACAGAAACAATGCTTAGTCACAAAAGGCAAAGTGCTCTGATCCTTCTAGCCCTTCACAGCTGGTCTCTCTCTTGAACCCAGGTTTTTTTTTTTACCTTTTCTTTTTGTCTGTGTTGCTTGACCCTCCCTGCTCAGCAATAGACCTCAATGCTGTACATCTCCAGGCTGAACCCCACTGAGCCCATAAACGCATTCGGACTCAGGCAGAGCAATTTTAGATTAGCTGATGGGTCAAAATATTAATAACAGCTAACATTTACTCTTCTCTTGACATGTGCCAGGCTGATACTCTGTATTATTCATTTGGTCCTTTTAGCAACCCTATGAAGTACTTACTATTATTATTCTGATTTTACAGAGGAGGGGACTGAGGTACAAAGAGGTTAAGCAACTTGCCAAAAGTAAATAACAAATTCAGGATCTGAATCCAGACAGTCTGGCACATTTGAGCCTCTTAACCTTTATGTTCCATTCCCTGTCCCTTAGCCAGAGTCACGTGGATCTAGGCAAGGCTAGAATTTGCCTTGCTCACTCTCCTGCCCAGGCCTTAACATTGCTTTAATTAAAACCCCTGGGGGAAAAGAAAAAAAAAAAAACCCTGGGTGGAGCCAACTTTCCCTCAGTGTTTTACTTTGTTCTCTGGCTCTTCATGGGAACTAGGGAGGGGTCTCACTTTGGGTCCTAAATCTCAGTCACTTGATGGTTTTTTAGAACCTCTTTCTGGTTCTCACCAGTCCTTCAAGCAACGAAAATTCCAGAGACATTCAACTGACCCTCAGTGGCTGACCTATATCTCCATTTAAACAGATGACATCTTGCCTCTTTGTATTTAATTTGGCAGTATTTCTCTTGAATATTCCACTTTACTTCATTTCTACTACCTTCAGGTGCTTATCTGGGCCACCATCTCCTCTCACCAGATGAATGCAATAGATTCCCTGAGTCTCCCAGCATAAACTCCTGGCCTTTGCAACCCATTTTCCCTCCTCAACCAAAGAAATCTATGGACTTTGAAAACCTGGTCATTTTCATGATTAACATCTTTACTCTTGGATAATGGGTACTTATCAAGCCCTAAATCTCTGATGCAGTTTATGAGGCTTTGCCTGACAGGACCTCACCTTTACCTGTTGGTGGTTCCTCAGTGCACTCTCTCCAGATCCCATGCTCTCTCCTACTATAGGATTTTTGCACAAATTCCCTCTGCCTTGGAGCGATCTTCCTATTGTCTCCACACAAATCACAAACTCATCCTTCAGGTCTTTGCTTACAATTTTTTTCTCTAGGGAATTCTCATCGTTCTTACAGATCAGATCAAGCCTCTTTTTATAAACATTTATAGCACCTCCCTTCTGGGCGCTTAATATTAATTGAGCATGTACTGTGTGCCAGATACTTATCAGTTGTAATTTGTTACCACGTGATAGGACCCAATGGTGTTAAGGCCAGATTTGTCTTGTTCACAGCTATGTTCCCAGGTATCTACAGAGCACTATGTTCCCACAGCATGTATTAGATAAGAAATGAATGTATGAACTAATGAGCACATTGCTACATGGGATTTCCAGTTTCTGGCAGATTGGGAAGCTTCCTAAAAGATAGCATTTATTCAGCACCTACTATATGCTAAACCTTGTCAGGGACTTAAATATTTTATCTCATTTTATATTCACAACAACCTTATAAGGTAGCTTCTGATATTAACCTCATTTTACAGGTGAGTAAGAATTTTAACTGATAGACCAAATTGCTATGTATATATCATATAATCTATGTATGTATGTATATATGTACATATACACATGTATATATATGTATACACAAGAGCAAAAAGCTATTTGTGTATTTCCTCTATACATGCATATGCACACACATATATATATATATACATACACACAGGCACACACATGAGACAGAGGGAGAGAGAGGAAGAGGGAGAAATAGATATCCACCTACCAAATATATTACCAGAAATGTAGGTCCTACAAACAGTTTTTTTTTTCCTTATAATTACAGACCTCTCCATTCCTAGCTCTATTATACTTACACTCATGTACTGTATTCCCAACTTGTACCTTGATTTATGATGCTTCTGATTCTATGGCCAACGTCAGGATTGGGGTGAAGATAAGAAAAGAAATATGTTCAAAGAGGACTTCACTCTTTTCTGCTCCAATAGAAAGATCTGTTTTATCCATGTGTTCCCCTTATTCTCTTGCAAATCAGCTACAGGGTAGGGGAGTGACCAATAAGAAGAAATGGAAGAAGGAAACAAAAATGGGCTTTTGTTTTTCTCCTGAGGCAAAAATCCCATTTATTTTCAACAAAGAATTTCCCTTTTGGAGACTCCTCAAGTGACTTCCCACCTCCTCTTTAGGCCCTCTGAGTGAATGAATGTTCTTTGGTGCGCTAGACATTCTCTGTGGGTTTAGCTCATTAAATAATCAAAGTGTGGGTAGCATATGCTGTGTGACTGAAGTGAAGAGGGCAGGAATTGGGTATATACTTTGCAAAATATTTCTCTTGATGAATTCAGGATTTTATCTGAAAACCGAAAACACTTGGTTCTTATGATTTTTCAATGACAATGAAAAACATTTTCTTTCTATCAGAAGTGAAAACATTCAGAAATTATTTGATAAATACAGCATTTGAAAGAAAAAAATGTTTATTTTTAGTAAACATTTGCTAATTATGAGAATCGCCAAATGAGGAAACTGCAGACACTGTTTTTTGTTGTGTTATTTTGTCTTTTCTTATTCCCTGGGTTAATTAAGTTTTAAAATCCATAATTTGGAAATTATCAAACCGCAGCATGGATGCTGGAATCCTCCAACATATTTATAAAACACAGGTTTGATTAATTTGGGAAAGTTAAGCTCAGACCAGCACATTTTATTATGGCTTCAAGTTTCTTGCTTTGTATTTTTTTTTTAATTTAATAAATTGTTGGGTTTTGGTTCTTCCCCATTGAGAGCCATATTTTCACTTTTGACACCAGCTAACTCAGTCACTGGATAATGCCTTCAAGAGTTATCTGACAAGATGCACTGAAATCAGGATGACAGTTAGGTAGATGTGTTGTGCAATTAAATTATATCTAACAAAGGACCAGTGGCTTCTCTACATCTAAGAATGATTGGACAACCATGCTTATGTTTGATCATTCATCTCTGCTAAAGTTGGGATGACTGGCTCAACCTGATCAATGTGATATCATATAACTTTTACCATTCTTTAATGAAATGCTTTCTAGGGTAGATTCTCAGGTTCTTGACAGATTATATATTTAGCAATCTACAGAATTTCATTCATTAAGGTTTAGAAGGAATTTTCTTAGTGAAACAAGATACATGCCTGTTAATGTTAGCTTTTCATAGGAAACATCAGTACATGCATTATAATTTTTTAAACCTCTCAAGGTGATTTGAATATGCAATTTTGTATTTTCCACAATATGCCATTAAGCTGATGTAGATAGGAAGGAGGATGCCTTTGTTAACACAATCAATTGAAAGATGTATAAAGAGGAGGGACAAAATTAGTTTATACTAATCATGACTCCTTGATAATAGACTTGTCGCCATTGTAGTTAGAGAAAGATTCCTCTTCAAAACTAATTCTTCCAAGATAATAAAAACAACATTTCAAAAGCACATAGAGGAGTTCTTGCAAGAAGGTAAAATAATGAATTATTAAAGGTACTGCAGCTTCTTGATAAAAATTTTATGATAACTGTAGAGTGTTCGTCTAACCTTGCCTTTTAGCAACATGGAAACATGAACTCTGCTTATTTCAAGTTGTAAATTGGTTTCCTCTTATTGTCTCATTTAAACAATCTTTTCCAGAATAGACCCAGAGGTGCCAAATGACTCCCGATTGTAAACTACAGGTTTTTTTTTCTCCTCCAGAATTACTGTACCCATTATATTAACACCTTCCACTTTGTTGTAAAACTCCTTGCATTTACAGAGGTTATTATGCTTCTCCAAAACAATGTGCCAACAGATTATGTGCATTACTGAAGAGAAAGAGAATCTGAGTGCTGAGCACAATCTTAACTGGGAAACATCTACAAGTACAGTATTTAGAATGCACCAAAGAGGAAAAACAGAGTAAAATAAAAATTTCATATTGGCATCTGCATCCATTATAGAACTGACAGAGGTATCTGGTGAACATAAGGAATGCTTACACTGGCCTTTTCTGTCTTTGGGTCCCCTAATTGCTTGCTTTCTCTCTATCACAGACACATAGAGAAGGTGGGGGAAAAGAGGGACATACTCCCTTTGAGCACTTTTACATGTAGGTACCACAAAACAAAAGTTTTTGTATCAGTTTTGCATGAGTTAGGATCTTCAGGTATGGTGACTATTGATTGCATGTATGTCTCTTACAGATTATTTATTCTAGAGGAATCGAAGCCTGACATCATAAAAAGGGATAATGCCTCATTACATTGCTAGTAGATACTACTGTCTCTCAGTCTGCCAGCGCTCCACCATAAAGCACATGGATTAAGGTGTTAATTAAAACTTGGTCAAGGGCAGCCCAGGTGGCCCAGCGGTTTGGCACTGCCTTCGGCCCAGGGCGTGATCCTGGAGACCCGGGATCGAGTCCCATGTCAGGCTCCCTGCATGGAGCCTACTTCTCCCTCTGCCTGTGTCTCTGCCTCTCTCTCTGTCTCATGAATAAATAAATAAAATCTTTAAAAAAAAAAAAAGAAAACTTGGTCAAAGCCACCCAACATCCTAGGGACTGTGTTTTATGGAAATAAACAAACTGGAAAGCATTTCACTGAACAGAGTACTGAAGAAAGCCCAGCTGGCACAGACAGGAGATCACACCATTATCACTTATTATTGAGCTTAAGTAAATACTTTTCCTTTTTTAAAAAAAAAAAAACTTTTATCTTTCTATAGGGACTGAAATTGAGATGATTCCATCTAAAAGTAAATGATTTAAGATAGGTGAACAGCCTAGTATAGTGCCTATCTCAAAGATGATTCTCAATAAGTAATAGTAAATTCACTTTGATTTATCTCTGGGGATCTGTTCTGCACTATAGAAGAGTGGCACACATTAATTTTGCCTCTGTAATTATGCTGATTGGTCAGAATGGCCACTAATTCTTCATTTTTAATATCATGAAATTTTAAGGATCAGGATAATCTGAGATTGTTCACCATGTAGAAAATATGGATATGTTAAAGTAAGCTAGGTAAGCTTATTTAGCAGAATTTTCTCAATAGAAACCCATAGTTGGGTAGTAACCATCAGTTGGGTAGTAACCATCAGTTGGGTTCTATATGGCCAAGAGATTTATATACGTATATACATTTGCTTAAGGAGATAGATGTTTCATTAGGAATAATTAATCCCATAGTTTGTAATGAAATTCAAAACAGTTGACCCCAGGGGTGGCCTGGGTGGCTTAGTTGGTTAAGTGTCTGATTCTTGATTTCGCTCAAGTCATGATCTCATGGTTCTGAGATGGAGTCCCATGTCAGGCTCCGTGCTGGCATGGAGCCTACTTAAGATTCTCTCCCCTTACCCTCTCCCTCTGCCTCTGCCTCCGGTTGTTCACTCTCTCTCTGAAAACAAACAAACAAATAAAAACCAAAAACACAGTTGACCCTATTGTATATACATTGGAATCTAATGGTGGCTCCTAAATTTTCCTTATGAGGAAATGATACATGTTCTCTATGAGCATTCAAACAGGAATCTGTCATGTTTGGTTCTAGGCATTAATCTGAAAGTAACACTCAGGCCCTTTTTCCTGAGAAGGCAATCTCCAAGCACAGTTAGCATGAACTTACATAGTGTTCACTACAGGCATTTTCCAAGTTTTTATATTCATTTTCCTTTACTTATCACACATGAACAATAAGGAGATATTTCCTTCTAAGGAAAAAGGGAAAGATTATTGTTAGTTGAGAAGAACTTAGTGTCTTCAACTTCTATGTCTCAATCTTCCTCTTCAATATAAGAGTTACAGGAAGGAATGCCTGGGATGATCCTGAGTTTGTACATGTTGTTACAGCATGAATTAGTCATGCTTCTTCCTTTTACATTCCAGTCTGAACAATAAATTACATAGTCTCCTGCTTATGGGATCTGTATTTATCTCCAGTTTGCCATGCCCTACCTTCTTCCCATGCTCAGCCTGAAGGTAGCTGCTGCTTTGGTCCACCTGTCTTGCCAGAGCCTTCTTTGCTTTGCCAAATAGCTCTACCCTAATCACACCTCAGGAGTGATATAGAGCAATAAGATGGCCAAAGGCTTTTTTTCCAACAGCTTGTGTTGTGGGATAGTCACTTTTTCTTTAGAATCTTAAAAATTATTTAAAAAACAGTTTATTTTATTTTATTTCATATTATCTGTGTAAAACCAATAAATACTCCCCATATTGTATCAAGAATATTGAAACTTAATGAGTTTGTGTTCAACAGCATATAAATAATTATGTTTCAGATAAGGGTGGCAACCAATTAGTGGGTAGTGAAATCTATTTAATGGTTCAAAAGAAACATTTAAAAGTAAAGTAGAATAGAGAATATTAGAGTATGTTGTACATATAAGGCTATATGTTATTTTGGGAAAGTTTGGTTTTAAGTGTGTCTGTGTGTGTGTGTGCGTGTGTGTGTGTGTGTGGTATGGGTATGGGAAGGAGAGGTTGCTAGTCTCCAAAATGGTTCCCCATTATCACTGCCTCTTGGTATTCATATCCCCCTATAGTTCCCTCCCATACTCATTCATGGTTGGTTTGTGTCATCAATAGAATATTACAAAAGTAATGGTACGTGACTTCTGAGGCTAGGTTATAAAGAACTGTGTATGGTCTCCTAGGGATTTGCATTGTTTTCCCTGTGTGAAATCATTGCCATATCATGAGGATGCTCAAGCAGCTGTGTAGAGAAATCCATGCGAGATTGAATGGAGCTTCCTATCAAAAGCTGGAACCAACTTGCCAGCCATGTGAATGGACCAAATTGGAAGTAGATCCTCCAACTGCATTTAAACCTTCAAATGACCACAGCTCCAGCCTACATCTTGACTAAAACATTCTGGGATACCTAATGCCAGAACCACCCTGCTAAGCTGTTCCCAAATACCTGACCCATAGAAATTGTGAGAGATAATGAATATTATTGTTTTAAGCTACTTAGTTTTGAAGTCATTTTTTTATGTGACAGTAGATTACTACATATATTCACATTCAGGGACATGTGCACATGCACACACACATATATAGAGAGAGGAATTCTAAACCTGTTGTGACATAAAATGTATTTCTTACCACTTATTGTCATAAAAAAGATTTTAAAATACTCATATAGAGGAACAGGAAATCTTACTGCTGATGGGAATGTAAAATGGTACAGCCACTTTGGAAGATAATTTAGCAGTTTCTTACAAAACTAAACATGCTCTTACCATAGACTCCAGCAATAGTATTCCTTGGTATTTATGTGAGGGAACTGACTATGTATATCCACAGAGAAATCTGCATATGGATGTTTATAATATTTTTGTTCACAATTGCCAAAATTGGGAAAGTAACCAAGATATCCTTTAGTAAGTGGATGGATAAACTATGGTACATCTACAAGATGGAATTTTATTCAGCACTGAAAAGAAATAAGGTAAAGACATGGTGGACACTTAAATGCATGTTACTAAGTTACATAGTGACAACTGTATGACAGGCAAAGCCATGGAGACAAAGAAAAGATTAGTGGCTGACTGTTTAGGAGGGATGGATAGATAAAGCACAAAGGATTTTTAGGGTAGTAAGACTACTCTGTATGATGCTATAATGGCAGAGATATATCATTATACATTTGTCCAGGTCCACTGAATGTACACTGCCAAGAATGAAGCTCGAAGCAAACTGTGGACTTTGGGTGTTGATGATGCACCACTGCTGTTTCAGCAGTTGTGACAAATGCTCCACTCTGGTGAAAATATTGATAATGAGGGAGGCTGTGCATGGGGCACAGGGAGGGCATATGGGAACTCTCTGGACCTTCCTCTCACATTTTCTGTGAATCTAAAACTACTCTAATACAATAAAATCTTTTAAAAATGCCAGTATATATTAGAAATGAAAAGGAAGAGAGAAAAGAAATATGTGAAGCCCTCCAATGTGCCTTTTGCTGTGCAAAATTAAGATGTTTGTTAAAGATTATACTCTTTACATACTATTTATATTTAACTCTTATAATGTAATCATTATAGACCATTTTTTAAACAATTAGACATTCTTATAAACACCGTTGGACAAATGGAAAGTCTGTATCATTTTATAATACAAATAATTGGTGTGGAGGGGATGGTTCAGTCAGTTCAGTGTCTGCCTTTGGCTCAAATCATGATCTCAGCGTTCTGGGATCAAGTCCTTGAATCAGGCTCCCTGCTCAGCGGGGAATCTGCTTTTCCCTCTCCCTCTGCTCTTCCCCCTGCTTGTGCATACGCACACACACTCTCTATCAAATAAATAAATAAAATCTTTTAAAAATAAATAAAACAACAAAGGGATTCCACTTAATTGAACAATAGTGGTTAATATTTAAAAAGATTATGAGAGGGGCACCTGGCTGGCTCAGTCAGAGGAATGTGAGACTTATGACCAAGTGGTCATGAGTTCAAGCCCATGCTTGGTGCAGAGATTACTTAAGTAAGTTTAAAAAAAATATATAAGACTAGAAACTAAAAATCCTGAAAGAGAAGGAAGCTGCAGGGAATATAGAAAGCTTTGGTGAAAATACACATAACTGGGAGATAATAGAGAGTTCCTGGATTAGGCAAAAATGATGTTAACACCTGTGCGGAGCTTGATACTCTGCCTATATCTCTCATACCTTCTCTCCCTTCCCCTGTCCTACCTATGAACTGCCTTCAGTGGACTTTGAAAACTGTTACCCTCTAACTGGCTGACTCCTGCTGGCAAGAATTATCTCCCACGAAAAAGTCATTAAGTTTCTTCCACAAAAACATTAACCCTGAATATAATTCATTACATTTCTTCACCAACTTCCTCACCATAGAACACAGCAAGACAAAAAAATTTAAATTCAGAGTAAGATAAGGGCTTCGTCAAAGCAACCCCCAAAATACTATTTTCCAAAACTGTGTAATTTCAACAGAGACTCAGTTTTTTAAACATTGATATAATATTTTAAAGTGAAACTCAGTAAAAGATAACATTTTTAGGAAACTACATATTGTGAACATAGCCATCCCTCACTGATTGTTTTTTAAAATTTTATTTATTTGAGGGCAAGAGAGAGAGAGAGAGAGAGAGAGAGAGAGAGAGAGAGAACGAGTGGGGAGGACAGGGAGATGCAGGAAACCAATGCGGGTCTCCATCTCAGGACTCTGGGATCATGACCTGAGCTGAAGGCAGATGCTTAACTGACTGAGCCACCCAGGTGCCCCTCCTTTTGTGGTTTTAAAATCCCATAGTAATTGGCTGGGTTTGTGGAGGTAAGAAAGCACTGTCAAGTCAGCTTCCATTTCTTCCATTGCCTTTACTCTTAGTAAAGACATCAGTGGACTAGTTCAATACTAACAAACCATCATCTGGGCCCCAGAGCACTTCACATCTTTTCCCTGACATGGAGAGCTGCCATTTCTGTTTTAGCACAGTGATTCTCAAAGTTGGCTGCACATGAGAAATGTTGATGACTGGGCTCCATGCCCAGAGAATCTAATTCAATGTTATATTTTGCACTGCTATTTTTTAAAAGCCACCCAGGTGATTTTGGTGTATGATCGAGCTTGAGAAACATTGCTGTAGAGTAAGTTATCTGGCAAGTTTGAAAATAACTTTCATGGTAGCTAGCACACAGAGATCTTTCTAAACAAACCATACGTCTAATTGTGTATCTCCACATCCTTAGCTCTTCCCTGGAGGATGAAGTTCAAGTTCAAGTTATTATTTCTCCAGCCTCACTACATGATAGCTTGCTCCATTTGATTTATATTCCAGGCATACGGATGGCAGATTCCCAATTATATTCCTGCATATCATGCTTCCGTGACTTTCCTCACTGAAAATACTCTTTGTCTTCCTACCCCCTTGTTTCTTATATTTATCCCATCAAATCACATTTCAGAGGTCTCCTTGCTGGAAAACTTTTCATGATGCTTCCTATGGCATACCTGCCTTAGTAACGTTAAACCTTATGCAGTTTTAGAGTTGTATATATATTTTGATGTAATTTATTTACTTCTGCAACTGTCCTAGGTTGTAAGTCCCTTAAAGATAGGAAGATGAAGGGCCTTTTCTCTGTATCCATGCATGAATGTGCACATACATATTTGTGAAATGGGCTATAGTCCCTTTCTCCCAAATTTTATCGTAAAGAAATAAAAAGGCACTTTTCATCAGATCAGTGCCTCCTGCCACCTAAACTCACCATTCTTTGTATGACACAAATTGAACCCATTGCAAAAATCCAAGGCTTTTCTTTTGCTTTTAACCTACTCACATTCTCTTCATTCACTTCAAAGGTAAGTATCTTAAAATGAACATTGTGTCGAGGACAGAGACAGGGCAAAGGCAACCACATTATCTTGCGTCTAACGAGACTCTCCTCAGTTACAAGAGATAAATGATTTCTATATATGCTATGGAAAGATTTTCAAAGAGTAAGAAGAATTCCAAATATGGTCTAATATAGCTAAGCATGAAAAATACTTTGAAATTCTAAATAAGTGTTAGTATTAGCATGGGAATTTTACAACAATACATAAAGTTTTCCACCACAAAGAACTGCTACTAGACTACATAGATCAACATGATTCTGTTATTGTTTTTGTGTTTCTGTCTTCCCACTCATCTATTTTTTCCTTCCTCCCATCTTCCTTCTTTCTTCTTTCCTTACTTCCCTCTCTTCCTTTTTAATTTCCCTGGTTCTGTTATTCTTTTTTTCTCTAAATATGAAAAACAATCATACATTTTTTACTTATTTATTTCTCATAACACTATGTGCCATGACTGTACTAAGTACCAGTTAAATCAAAGATAAATAAGTCCTAGCCCCTACCCTCAGGGAACTCCAAGTTTCATGAGCCAAAAACACCAAAAAAACAAAAAAAAAAACAAAAAACAAAAACCAAACAAACAACCGTCTTGTATGATATGTCTTAAAATAGTTGCATTGCAAAGTACTATAAGAACACAGAAAAGCAAACAGAATGCCTTACAAAGTATAAAATATATTTAAAAGATCAAACCAAAGATTAAGTAAAAACGATTTTGAGCTGCAACCACATACAAACCTCTTGCTAAGCACTGGTTTCTTCACATAAAGGAACTCACACAATCCTGATAATTAACCATCCAAGATAAGATTATGACTGTTACCATTTATTTAGATCTGAAAACTAAATTTCAAAAAAGTTGTATGACTTTTCAAGGGCACACCTCTAGTAACAGAGGAAGTCTTATCTTAGATAGTGTTATAAATATAATTATTATTTGCAGCTTGGAGGTACCCCATGCTACTGGGATAGAAGATAAAGGTGTAAATTGGTAGCTAAATTTATGGAGAGCTAAATCTGTGCTAAGTGCTATTCTAGTTGTTTTTGATATTAACTCATTAATAGCCACATGAGGTAGGCACTGTTGTTACCTATCCTAAAGGTCAGTAAACTGAGCCATGAAGAAATGAAGATCATAAAGTTACTTAGTGGTTACTGGGCATTGGACTCAGCCATTCTTGAGCTGGCAACCCAAGACAGACAACTACAAGCACAAGTCAGGATATAAACTGTGATTTCTAGGTGCCAATGAGTGGCACAGATGATATGGGCTTTATTTTTTTTATAATAAATTTATTTTATATTGGTGTTCAATATACCAACATACAGAATAACACCTAGTGCTCATCCCGTCAAGTGCCCCCCTCAGTGCCCGTCACCCATTCACCCCCACCCGCTGCCCTCCTCCCCTTCCACCACCCCTAGTTCATTTCCCAGAGTTAGGAGTCTTTATGTTCTGTCTCCCTTTCTGATATTTCCCACACATTTCTTCTCCCTTCCCCTCTATTCCCTTTCACTATTATTTATATTCCCCAAATGAGTGAGAACATATAATGTTTGTCCTTCTCCAATTGACTTACTTCACTCAGCATATTACCCTCCAGTTCCATCCACGTTGAAGCAAATGGTGGGTATTTGTCGTTTCTAATGGCTGAGGAATATTCCATTGTATACATAGACCACATCTTCTTTATCCATTCATCTTTCGATGGACACCGAGGCTCCTTCCACACTTTGCCTATTGTGGACATTGCTGCTATAAACATCGGGGTGCAGGTGTCCTGGCGTTTCATTGCATCTGTATCTTTGGGGTAAATCCCCAACAGTGCAATTGCTGGGTCGTAGGGCAGATCTATTTTTAACTCTTTGAGGAACCTCCACACAGTTTTCCAGAGTGGCTGCACCAGTTCACATTCCCACCAACAGTGTAAGAGGGTTCCCTTTTCTCCGCATCCTCTCCAACATTTGTGGTTTCCTGCCTTGTTAATTTTCCCCACTCTCACTGGTGTGAGTTGGTATCTCATTGTGGTTTTGATTTGTATTTCGCTGATGGCAAGTGATACAGAACATTTTCTCATGTGCATGTTGGCCATGTCCATGTCTTCCTCTGTGAGATTTCTCTTCATGTCTTTTGCCCATTTCATGATTGGATTGTTTGTTTCTTTGGTTTTGAGTTTAATAAGTTCTTTATAGATCTTGGAAACTAGCCCTTTATCTGATACGTCATTTGCAAATATCTTCTCCCATTCTGTAGGTTGTCTTTTAGTTTTGTTGACGTATCCTTGCTGTGCAAAAGCTTCTTATCTTGATAAAGTCCCAATAGTTCATTTTTGCTTTTGTTTCTTTTGCCTTTGTGGATGTATCTTGCAAGAAGTTACTGTGGCTGAGTTCAAAAAGGGTGTTGCCTGTTTCTCCTCTAGGATTTTGATGGATTCTTGTCTCACATTTAGATCTTTCATCCATTTTGAGTTTATCTTTGTGTATGGTGCAAGAGAGTGGTCTAATTTCATTCTTCTGCATGTGGATGTCCAATTTTCCCAGCACCATTTATTGAAGAGACTGTCTTTCTTCCAATGGATAGTCTTTCCTCCTTTATCGAATATTAGTTGACCATAAAGTTCAGGGTCCACTTCTGGGTTCTCTATTCTGTCCCATTGATCTATGTTTTTGTGCCAGTACCACACTGTCTTGATGACCACAGCTTTGTAGTACAACCTGAAATCTGGCATTGTGATGCCCCCAGATATGGTTTTCTTTTTAAAATTCCCCTGGCTATTCGGGGTCTTTTCTGATTCCACACAAATCTTAAAATAATTTGTTCTAACTCTGAAGAAAGTCCATGGTATTTTGATAGGGATTGCATTAAACGTGTAAATTGCCCTGGGTAACATTGACATTTTCACAATATTAATTCTGCTTATCCATGAGCATGGAATATTTTTCCATCTCGTTGTGTCTTCCTCAATTTCTTTGAGAAGTGTTCTATAGTTTTTAGGGTATAGATCCTTTACTTCTTTGGTTAGGTTTATTCCTAGGTATCTTATGCTTTTGGGTGCAATTGTAAATGGGATTGACTCCTTAATTTCTCGTTCTAAAGTCTCATTGTTAGTGTAGAGAAATGCCACTGATTTCTGGGTGTTGATTTTGTATCCTGCCACGCTACCAAATTGCTGTATGAGTTCTAGCAATCTTGGGGTGGAGTTTTTTGGGTTTTCTATGTAGAGTATCATGTCATCGGCGAAGAGGGAGAGTCTGACTTCTTCTTTGCCAATTTGAATGCCTTTAATGTCTTTTTGTTGTCTGATTGCTGAGGCTAGGACTTCCAGTACTATGTTGAATAGCAATGGTGAGAGTGGACATCCCTGTCATGTTCCTGATCTTAGGGGAAAGGCTCCCAGTGCTTCCCCATTGAGAATGATATTTGCTATGGGCTTTTTGTAGATGGCTTTTAAGATGTTGAGGAATGTTCCCTCTATCCCTACACTCTAGAGTTTTGATCAGGAATGGATGCTGTATTTTGTCAAATGCTTTCTCTGCATCTAATGAGAGGATCATATGGTTCTTGGTTTTCCTCTTGTTGATATGATGAATCACATTGATTGTTTTACGAGTGTTTAACCAGCCTTGTGTCCCGGGGATAAATCCTATTTGGTCATGGTGAATAATTTTCTTAATGTGTTGTTGGATCCTATTGGCTAGTATCTTGTTGAGAATTTTTGCATCCATGTTCATCAGGGATATTGGTCTGTAATTCTCCTTTTTGGTGGGGTCTTTGGTTTTGGAATTGAGGTGATGCTGGCCTCATAGAACAAATTTGGAAGTACTCCATCTCTTTCTATCTTTCCAAACAGCTTTAGTAGAATAGGTATGGTTTCTTCTTTAAACGTTTGATAGAATTCCCCTGGGAAGCCATCTGGCCCTGGACTTTTGTGTCTTGGGAGGTTTTTGATGACTGCTTCAATTTCCTCCCTGGTTATTGGCCTGTTCAGGTTTTCTATTTCTTCCTGTTCCAGTTTTGGTAGTTTGTGGCTTTCCAGGAATGCGTCCATTTCTTCTAGATTGCCTAATTTATTGGCATATAGCTGTTCATCATATGTTTTTAAAATCGTTTGTATTACCTTGGTGTTGGTAGTGATCTCTCCTTTCTCATTCATGATTTCATTAAATTGAGTCTTCTCTCTCTTCTTTTTAATAAGGCTGGCTAATGGTTTATCTACCTTATTAATTCTTCCAAAGAACAAACTCCTGGTTTTGTTGATCTGTTCAACAGTTCTTCCGGTCTCGATTTTGTTGAGTTCTGCTCGAATCTTTATTAACTCTCTTCTTCTGCTGGGTGTAGGATCTATTTGCAGTTTTTTCTCTAGCTCCTTTATGTGTAAGGTTAGCTTTTGTATTTGAGTTCTTTCCAGTTTTTGAATGGATGCTTGTATTGCAATGTATTTCCTCCTTAGGACTGCTTTTGCTGCATCCGAAAGATTTTGAACAGTTGAATCTTCATTCTCATTAGTTTCCATGAATCTTTTTAATTCCTTCCTTAAATTCCTGGTTGACCCTTTCATCTTTTAGCAGGATGGTCCTTAACCTCCACGTGTTTGAGGTCCTTCCAAACTTCTTGTTGTGATTTAGTTCTAATTTCAAGGCATCATGGTCTGAGAATATGCAGGGGATGATCCCAATCTTTTGGTATCAGTTCAGTCCTGATCTGTGACCCAGTATGTGGTCTATTCTGGAGAAAGATCCATGTGCACTTGAGAAGAATGTGTATTCAGTTGAGTTTGGATGTAAAGCTCTGTAGATATCTGTGAAATCCATCTGGTCCAGTGTATCATTTACAGCTCTCGTTTCTTTGGAGATGTTGTGCTTAGAAGACCTATGGAGGGTATAAAGAGCTAGATTGAAGTCAACAAGCATAAGTGTATTATTATCTAAGTATTTCTTCACTTGGTTATTAATTGGTTTAAATATTTGGCAGCTCCCACATTCAGGGCATATATATTGAGGATTGTTAAGTCCTCTTGTTGGATAGATCCTTTAAGTATGAGATAGTGTCCCTCTTCATCTCTCACTACAGTCTTCGGGGTAAATTTTAGTTTATCTGATATAAGGATGGCTACCCCTGCTTTCTTTTGAGGACCATTTGAATGGTAAATGGTTCTCCAACCTTTTATTTTCAGGCTGTAGGTGTCCTTCTGTCTATAATGAGTCTCTTGTAGACAGCAAATAGATGGGTCCTGTTTTTTTTATCCAGTCTGAAACCCTGCGCCTTTTGATGGGGTCATTAAGCCCGTTCACGTTCAGAGTTACTATTGACAGATATGAGTTTAGTGTCATCATGATATCTATTCAGTCCTTGATTTTGTGGATTGTTCCACTGAACTTCTTCTTAAAGGGGAATTTTAAGAGTCCCCCTTAAAAATTCTTGCAGACCTGGTTTGCAGTTTGGTTTGGAGGTCACATATTCTTTCAGTTCCTGCCTGTCTTGGAAGCTCTTTATCTCTCCTTCCATTTTGAATGAGAGCCTTGCTGGATAAAGTATTCTTGGTTGCATGTTCTTCTTATTTAGGACCCTGAATATATCCTGCCAGCCCTCTCTGGCCTGCCAGGTCTCTGTGGAGAGGTCTGCTGTTACCCTAATATTCCTCCCCATAAAAGTCACTGATCTCTTGTCTCTTGCTGCTTTAAGGATCTTCTCTTTATCTTTGGAATTTGCAAGCTTCACTATTAAATGTCGAGGTGTTGAACGGTTTTTATTGATTTTAGGGGGGGATCTCTCTATTTCCTGGATCTGAATGTCTGTTTCCCTTCCCAGATTAGGAAAGTTTTCAGCTAGGATTTGTTCAAATACATATTCTGGGCCTCTGGCTCTTTCGGCGCCCTTGGGAACCCCAATTAAACGTATGTTTTTCTTCCTCAGGCTGTCATTTATTTCCCTTAATCTGTCTTCATGGTCTTTTCATTGTCTCTTTTTTCCTCAGTTTCCCTCTTTGCCATCACCTTGTCTTCTATGTCACTCACTCGTTCTTCCACCTCGTTAACCCTCATTGTTAGGACCTCTAGTTTGGATTGCATCTCATTCAATTGATTTTTAATTTCTGCCTGATTGGATCTAAATTCTGCCGTCATGAAGTCTCTTGAGTCCTTTATGGTTTTTTCTAGGGCCACCAGTAGCTGTATAATAGTGCTTCTGTATTGGCTTTCTGACATTGAATTGTAATCCAGATTTTGTAACTCTGTGGGAGAGAGGACTGTTTCTGATTCTTTCTTTTGAGGTGAGGTTTTCCTTCTAGTCATTTTGTTCAGTGCAGAGTGGCCAAAAACAAGTTGTATTGGGAAAAGGAGAAAAAGAGAGGAGATAAAGAAGAAAATAGAAAAAGAAAAAAGAAAAAAGGAAGAGAAAAAGGAAGAAAAACAGAAAGAAAAAAAGAAAGGAAAAGAAGGGTGGGGGAAGCAAACAGAAATCAAAAAGCAAAAAAGCAAAAAAAAAAAAAAAAAAAAAAAAAAGAAAAGAAAAGAAAAGAAAAAAAGAAAAAAACCACAGGGGAGTATCTTCTGATTCTGTATACTTTAAATCCCTTGACTCCCCCCGGAACTTGTCCGTCTATTTGGTCTTCTGGGGGAGGGGCCTGCTGTGCTGATTCTCAGGTGTTACCACTTGGGGGAGCTGCTCTGCCCCCTGCCTGGTGCAGGGCTCAGAGGGGGTTGATTACCCCGTGAGGCCCCAGGAGGAACAGCCCCAGTGGCAGGGCCAGCTCTGCAGCCCTGGAGTCAGCCCCCGCAGTAGCTCCGGGGCTCTCTGTCTGCAGGGCCTGTAGGCTCCGGGGCGGGCCCGCTGATCTGCTCAGCTCGGGGCAGGAGCGTCCTCACTGTCCTGGGCCCTCCAGGCCTCTGCCTGTTCTGGGGGGAGGCTGGATCCTGGGCTGTGTCCCGGCGCCCTATGCTCCGGAGCCTGTGCTGTTGGATTCGCGCTCCCACCCCGCAGCCCCCTCCGCGGAGCCACCGCCCGAGCCCCCCCCCCACCCAGCTGATCCGGGTCCCACCCAGCGCGCTGCAGCCCTTAGGGAGCTCGGCGCACTCTCCCGGGGCGCAGGTGCCTGTTAGTGTCCCAGGGAGCCTGAGGGCATCCCCGCCCTCCTGGGTCCTGCTCTAACTCCCTGCGGGCCCCTTTCCCCCCCGGGAAGGTCGGTGCAGCTCCTGCTCCTCCGGGACGGGGCTCTCCTGTCCTGGGGACACTCGCCCCGGCCTCAGCCCGGCTCCTCGCGGGGCCCCTCCCCCTTGGAGGCCTTTTGTTTCTTTATTTCTTTTCCCCCGTCTTCCTACCTTGATAGAAGCGCGAACTCTTCTCACTGTAGCATTCCCGGTGGTCTCTCTTTAAATCTCAGGCCGAATTCATAGATTTTCAGGATGATTTGAAGGTTATCGAGGTAATATGGTGGGGACAGGTGACTTGGGGACCCTACTCTTCTGCCATCTTGCCCCTCCTCCTGTGTTCGATATGGGCTTTAAATAAAAAGTTATCCTTGGGAGCAAGAGCTCTTCCTTCTTTTACTAGTCTGACCTGCTAAGGTAGTAGAGCATGGTGTGAGGCAAGTTGCATGGGCTCTGAAATCAGCACAGGGTTTCAATCCTGCCTTTGTTCTAGCTTGTGTGATCTTGGGCTGATTACTTAAATTGCAAAGCCTCAAATTCCTCATCTCTCATTTAATAATGAGACTGATAAACATTCCAACCGATTGATAGGAGGGCCAATTGGATCCTTTGTTAAAAAGTGCCCAACACATACTAAGTGCTCAGTAAATGTCTCCCCTGCCCTCAGTCATGCTTTGTCTGACCCCAAAAATTTACTGGTTTTAAATAAATAAGGTAAGAATAAAGCGTTGCTTTGGCAAGATTCTAAACCTCTTAGATCCCCTTAAATCTCCATAGCAGTTTTATCTTTCAGCCAAATTCAGCATTTAAGTTATTTCTCTAAGAAAAATGCCCTATGTTTTTAACTTTACAATACTGTAGAATTTAAGCCACCTACCACTGTTGTTAATGAGTCTACTGACATCATATCATAGAACCTTTTAGTTCAGAGCCATTATTTCAGTACATGTGGCTGGAGTAGATGCCTCTACTCCATTGTATCAAAAGCTCAGAAAGAAGGCTTCACTTCCTTAGCTCTCAATCCCATCTATCTTCAAAGAAAGAAAGAAAGAAAGAAAGAAAAAAAAAAAAAAAACAACCCTGCTAAGCAGGAGCTGAGGGAGATGGGGTGGCAGAGAGAATTTTAATGAAAGAACTTGATTTAGGAATATAAATCAGCTGACGATTTAGCTTCTTGTAAGGGGGTAATTTTTGGCACCTGAGGCAACTGCTATGGACTCACACCTGTGCTATCTCTTGCTTTATTTCTGTCTCTAAACTTCTAAGCTATGTTTTATTTCTTTCCTACAGCTTGTCTTGTGGCATATCCTTAAATGGCATCAAGGTTTTCTCATAGGTGTGTACTGTAGCCCATCACTGCCTTGGGAACCAGCAAACCAAGAAGCAAAGGATAGTAATGAGTCTTTACATAACACTGCACTATTTGCTGTTCCCAACAGCTCTGTTCCTTGCTAAGGCAGTGTGGGGACCAATTACCACTACCCATATAAAGTCTGACTGGCTTAATCATTCTTGGAAAAACAATTTCAGTACACTCATTAGAGCCAAAAGAGTTCCCCGTTCTCCAAAGGGATTTCTGAAATGGGAACACTGAAGTAGAATCTGACAGAGCAGAAAAGCAGAGGGAGTTCAGAGAGATGAGAAAGCAAAAAGAAGAGTTTTGTTTCGGTCGTGTCTTTGGATATGAAATAAGCCCCATTTTGATTCAGGTGTTTTGGGTTTTTTTTTTACCATTATGATAGAGATAGCCACTTGAAAATACTGAGATTTCTTCCTATGTGTGTAATAAAATGATAAATTAATAGCCCAGCCCCCCCTTTTTAAAAAGATTTTATTTATTTATTCATTAGAGTCACAGAGAGAGGCAGAGCCACTGACAGAGGGAGAAGCAGGCTCCTTGCAGGGAGCCCATTGTGGGACTTGATCCCGGGACCGGAATCATGCCCTGAGCCAAAGGTAGACGCTCAACTGCTGAGGCATCCAGGTGTACCAAGCCCAGATCTTTGAATGGAGATGCCAAAGTCAGATTGATCTTCTTTTGTGATTATCCTTTGAGAGCTATGGGGGCAGGATGAAAGAATCTTCTACTGCTGTCCATGTTAGGGCAGCATGGATGAGGCCAGAGAACGCCTGACTTCAAGGACCAGGTGGGTCTGGGAAGATTCCTAACAGATTATGGAGAAAAGCATGCTCACCTACCCTGTATTACTGCTGGTATGGGTGGTGGGCATGGGGCTTCTACTTCCAGAGGCATATGCCTGACACCCAGTCCCACCAAGCAAACAGTGAGGGGAAAAAACAGTGACCTTTTGATTTAAAGAAAGGCAAGTTCCAGACTCAGTGTATTCATACTGCCAGATTTTGCCCTAACTTAGCGACTCTGGCACTCCTTCCATATCTTGGAAAAATGTTGTGCATGTTTGTATGCATGCACTTAAAAAGTAGACTCACTAAAGACACATACGATGGGGACATCCAGACCGAGGCATAGAACACTCTAATCTTATGTTTAGCACAGCACTGAAGAGGAAGGACCTCTTTCCTGCTCCCCTACCCTTCTTGACTGTCATGCATCCACATACAAGGGAACCTTTACTAGGCCAGAGAAGGAATTCAAACACTTTGGGCAACCCCATCTAACAAGTACTGTATCGGTTGCCATGCGGCAGTTATACAGATGGCAACAAAGAACACAGGATTTGGTGAATTTGGAGCATTAAGTTTTCTTTTCTTTCTTTCTTTGAGAAACTAGGACTTAGGAGTTAGCTCTCTAGGGTTTGTGGACTCATCTTAGGACCAGGGCGACTGAAGGAAGGAAAAACAGCATTCCTATAAATAGCCTGATGGAGTCATGGTGTAATTTAACCTGAACACTAAAAAAAAGCATGATCCTATTTTGTATCCCTCACTGGGGATTTTCACCTGTTGTTTCTCAATATAAACATCTTTAAGAGCTTGAGGAGACTTTGAAGGGAAGAATGCCAAGATGAAGGGAAAGGAAATAACATTTATTGAGCATATTCTGTCTTAGGTACTCGTAAGCTTTCTAGATATGTTAGTTTATTCAATACTTGCAAAATTCCATAAGATTTATGGTTGGGTCCTATTAATGAACAAAGAGTTAAGGCACAGGAGATGCTAAGTAATTTGCCTTAAGTCACGTGATTGCTGGAAGGCAGATGTAAATTTGGGAAGTGAACTAGCTAGCCCAGCAGTGCCTTCTCTTTAAAGGTGGACAAAATGAGCTGGAAGAAGAAGGGAAAGGGATGCAAAACCAAAACTAGACTTCTGATTTTCTCACTCCCAGCAAGCGCTCTTTCCAGCCCAGTCTCACCTAACACTGTTCAATGCTTAGGCAAGTAAGGAAGAGAAATAAGAAAGGGAAAAAGTTGAGAAAATTGTATTTGCCACAAGTATCCAAGATTATGACTCCTCCTTTCTCCCCTCTATGTGGTTACATAACTTAAGCAAAAGAACTTCAAGAATTTTCAGTCACCACCGTAATGTCCCTGGTAATGTTTTTATGTAGCTTTTATTTTTCCCATGCATTGCTTTTATCACCTGCTGGGTATTATTAGATTTTACACACTATTTGACATGAAACTTGGCCCCTGATGAAACGATGCTATTTTGGATTCTCGTGAAAGCCTACAAGACTGGAAATAGATTTATTATGCCATTTCTCCTTACCTTACTTGAAGAAATCTGCATGAATACACTGTAACTTTGCTCTTGAGACTGGAGATTTTTTTAAGGGATACATAGATAATAAAAGATAATGCCATTTTATCTTTCCATTTTTTAGCATATGGAAGCATACACGAGCAAAGAGTGCTTTAAGAGGACAAAGACTTGAAATGATCGTTTCTTAATGAATTGATTCATTTAGTAACTGGTAATATTTTGCCTTATGGACAATTCAAATCATATAACACCTTGTTTTCTCTTTATGTTTGTAATTCAGGAAGCCTGAGATCAATTTGCAATCTTCTTAGATAAATGTAATAATCTAATGACCTGAATTCTTTATTACTATTTGTTCCTCTGGTCCTAACTTACATATTTTACCTTCACTTTCTCATCATCTGTTTTAAAAAAATATTTTTGTTATTTTTTTATAATTAATTACATTTACTTTCCTTGTTTCAAATCCTTTCAGAAAAATGGAGGGATATAGGTAGAGAATTAGCAAGCAAGCAAGCAAGCAAGCTACACTTACTCAATGGCATCGTGTCAATAAGAGACAGTTTCTTTTTTTACAGTTTAAAATGAGAAATTTCTTAAAGGGATTTAAAATTTCATCCTGTTTGGCATGGCTCCTAATACCTATAAAGCACTGCCTGCTTTCTATTTTGAAACAAGAATGATAAATTGGGTTAGGTTGGTGGAATTGAGCAGCAATGCATGTGTGATATGTTGCTGTCATGTTCACAGAATATAAATTTTACATTGTGGTTGAAACTAACATATGCACTGTAATGCAGAAATGGCTATTCAGTTTGACTATTTCACTATATATGCTGATCAGTTTTCTTATGTTTTTCATTTTATTAGTGGTTTGATCACCTTGATTTGAGTTTTTATTTTTTTGAAATGGTTATTAAAAGATATTTGAAACATTTTGCAATGACTTTCTTAGGTAGTCTAACAAATGTTGTTAAGCAAATATTAAAATTAACTCATAAAATCTGAATTGTATAGAATAATCTACAAAATAAAATCCTACTAATTTAGGAGCTCAGTTATCAGAATCACTTAAGAGTTGTTTTAGCTCTTTCATTACTATTCTTTCAAAATACAGTCTGAAGACAAATCCTAAGAGAAGAAATATGTCAGATTTGGAAGGTCTTACAATATTTTCAAGATATTCATCTGGCTCTTACAATAAAATATACCCAATTCTAACTTCATCCTTTCTAATATTAAGCAAAAAGTTGTAAGACATAACTCTAGCCTCATTTATAATTATACCATCTAAAAGGAACCCTAGTGCTAGTGCTAATCTTATTTAAAACCCTAATATTAATGCTAAGCCTTGTTAAAGCCTCTCATACTAGATTAACATTTACTCTCAAGATAAAGCTAAATCCTAACCTTCTCTTAACTCTATCCTTAATACTAGCATCAATACAAAACCCAGAAAAGAAGTAAGTTTCAACTCACATACATTCAGACTGGTGGTGTTTTCTCTGGGTCACTTCTTTGGAGAATAATTTCAAGGCTCAGGAGGAAAGAGTTCTGAAATGCATTAGCAATGCCTGCCTTAATCTATGAGGCAGGAATTGCTACATGGATACCAAGCATTTGCCATCCCTGGTAATACTAACTCTTGCCCTGGTCTGGCCTTAGCTCCCTGAAGGAGGGATGGCCAGATTTGTGTGGCAGATCATAAGTGACAAAAAAGAGTTTCCTGCTTTTATCTTAATTATAATTAACAGATAGGACTTGAGTTCCTCACTAAGGGTTTTTCTTTCCTAGAGGGGACTGTAGGAATCCTTTAAGGAGGAAGATAATAGATTTTTTTTTTTAATTTTGAGGAAGATAGATTAAAATTTTTCTTTTATTTTACAGTTTGTCAGAAGGAGTCATTCATTCCCTAAAAATGAAAGAATTCCAACAAAGAGTTGAAATTTAAAAGCTCAATACTATATTCTAATTAGAAAGTGGCCAATTTTCAAAGAGGCCACCTAATGATCATTCTGCTACCGAGGTAATAAATTGTCCCATTTCTCTAGGACTTTTATTTAATATATCCAGTGTGCTTAATCTCTGCCAATTGTTAATTTGACACAATTGATGGTATATTTCACAATATATAAGGATCATTCTTATAGGGCAATGTTTCTCAGCACATGGGGCAAGATCTTCAAATAATGGTTGGGAAAATTATTTTCTTAATTGGTTTTATTGAAAATTTTGAGCATAGACAAAACTTGAAAGAATAGAATGATGAACTCCCAGATACTTCTGACCAGCTTCAACAATTATCAACCTACGGCTAATCTTGTTTAACCAATTACATACCTCTCCGTGGATTTTGACTCAAATTTTAGACATAATTTTATATTATTTGGACATCTCTCTGCAACTTAATGACTTGATTTTTTTAAATCAGCCTTGAGATATATTCAAATACCATAAATTCACTAATTTAAAATGTACAATTTAGTACTTTTTAATGTGTTTGCTGGGTTGTTCTAGAATCACCACAATAATTTTAGAATATTTTCATCACTCCCAAAAGAAACCCAAGACATGGGGCACCTGGGTGGCTCAGTGGTTGAGTGTCTGCCTTCCGCTCAGGTTGTGATCCCAGAGTCCTGGGATCAAGTCCTGCATCAGGCTCCCCACAGGGAGCCTGCTTCTCCCTTGCCTGTGTTTGTGTCTGTAATGCAGACAAGAAAAGAAAAGAAAGGTAGCTTATATTTCCCTCTGTGTCTGTCATGAATAAATAAATAAAATCTTTAAAAAAGAAAACAGAAATCCAAGACATTTTGTCATTCCTCATTTTACTTCTACCCTCCAGCCCAAGTCAACCACTCATCTAATACTTTTCAGTATAGACTTATCTATTCTGGACATTTTATATCAAAGGAATCATAATATTTTATCTTTGTGTTACTTTAACTTAGCATAGTATTTTCAAGACTCATCAGTGTTGTATCAAGTATTAGTACTTCCTTTTTAAAAAATCAAATAATATTTCATTGTTTGGATAGATCACATGTGGTTTACTCAATCATCATCATTTGATGGACATTTGGGTTGTTTGCATTTTTTGGTTATTAGAAATAATACTGCTATGACTGTTCATGTATGGATTTTTGTGTGGACTGATATTTTCATTTTTCTTGGATGTATAATTTAGGGTAAAATTAATAGGTAATATGACAATGGTGTTTAAAAAAAGTTTAAGGGGCATCTGGATGGTTCAGTTAGTTAAGCATCTGCCTTCAGCCCAAGACATGATCCCAGGGTCCTGGGATGGAGTCCTGTATGATGCTTCCTGCTCAGCAGGGGGTCTGCTTCTCCCTCTCCCTTTGCCTCCTCCTACTCCAGCTCATGTTCTCTCTCTCTGTCTCAAATCAATAGATAAAATCTTTTTTTTTTTTTTAAGGTTAAAAACTTTTTGAGGAACTTATCAAACTCCTTCCAAACTGGCTGCACCATTTTACTTCCTCACCAGCAATATATTTAAGTTCCAATTTCTCTATATGTTCACCAACACTAATAAGTGTTTTTTTTTATTTTTTATTATAACTGTCCTAGTAAGTGTGAATTACTGTGGTTTTTGTTTACTTTCCCAAATGATTAATGACCTTGAGCATCTTTTCAAACATTCATTGGTCTTTGTATATCTTCCTTGAAGAAATGTCTATGCTATTCTTTGCTCATTTTAAAATTCAATCACTTGTCTTCAATAATATAATTGAAGTATAAGAGTGATTTACATATTCTGGATACAATTCGTTTACTGGATATGATTTGCAAATATTTTATCTTATTCTGTGGGTAGGATTTTCACTGTTAGGATGCTATTGTTTATGAACAGTTGCTTGGGTTTTTTTTTTTTTAATTTTAATGAAGTCTGTCTATGTATACTTTTGTTACTTACGTTTTTGGTGACATATCTACCTAACCATTTCTAAATCCAAGGTAAAGATTATTTTGTTTTCCTAAAGATTTTATTTATTTGACAGAGAGTGAGAGAGCGAGAGAGAGAGCACAAGTGATGTGTGTGTGGTGGAGAGGGATAAGCAGAGAGAAAGAGAGAAGCAAGCTTTCCACTGGGTAGAGAGCCTGATGTGGAGCTCAATCCTGGGATCAATACCTGAGTCGAAGGCAGACACGTAACTAACTAAGCCACCCAGGTGCCCCAAGGTAAAAATTATTGACCCTATGTTTTCTTAGAAGAGTTTTACAGGTGAGATACTCATTCTCTACTGAATTTTTTTTGATATCCTTATCAAAACTAATTGACCATAGATGTAAAGGTTTATTTCTGGACCTTAACTTTTCAGTTCATTGATCTGTATATCTCTCTTTATGATTGAACCACACTGTCTTGATTAGAGTAGCTTTGTAGTAATTTTTGAAATCAGAATGTATGAGTCCTTTATTATAATTTTTTGAGCATTGTTTGGCTATTCTGAGTCCTTTATTTTCCAAACAAACTTTAGAATCAGCTTGATAATTTCTAAAAAAAAAGGGGGGGGGGAGAAAGAAAAGAAAAAAAGAAAAAAGAAAAGAAAAAAAAAGAAAAAAGAAAAGAAAAGAAAAGAAAGGTAGCTGGTATTTTAATCGGCATGTTGAATTTATAGATGATTTGGGGAGTACTGCCAACTCAACAATATTAAGTTTTCCATTTAATGACATAGAATATTATTCCACTTATTTAGCTCTTCTTTAATTTCTTTCAGTAATGGTTTGTAGTTTACTTTTTACAAATCTTGCACTGCATTTGTTAAGCTTATTAGTAAGTACTATTTATTGATGCCCTAAAAATAAAATAGTTTTCTGTATTCCATTTTCAGATTGTCTTTGTTAATATGTAGAAATGCAATTGACTTTTCAATATTGGTTTTATATCCTGCAACCCAGCTGAAGTCAAATTTTTTTGGTGGATTCCTTATGATCTTCTATTATTTGTTCCCTTCTTTCCAATATAGATGCTTTCTATTTTTCTTGCCTGCTTGGCTTTTCTAGAACCACTAGTACAATATTGTATAAAAGTAGCAAGATCGTTCATCATCATCTTGTTCCTGATCTTAGCAGGAGAGCATCAAGTTCTTATTCACTGTAATCTTAGCTAATGGTTTTTTATAGATGCTTTTACCAGGTTGCAAAAGCTAACTCCTAATCCTAAAACTAAGATTGTTGAGTGCTTTTTTTATTATGAAAGAATGTTGAATGTTGTTAATGCTTTGATAAAAATCAGATTAGGTCCTGCATTCTATTAATAGGGTATATTACATTAATTGATTTTCAGATATTAAACCAACCTTGAATTACTGAGTTTTTTTTTTTTTTTTTTGAATTTCTGAGTTAAATCCCACTTGCTCATGGTATTTTTGTAAGGTAGCTGATCATTTCCCCTTTTCCATTCCTAATTTTAATTCCCCCCCCCTTCCTTTTTTGCTACCAGTGTGTCAATTTTGTTGATATTTTCAAAGGACAAACCTCTGGTTTTGTTGATCTTTTTCAATTTTTCTATTTCATGTATTTTTGTTTTGCTATCATTTCTTTCTGCTTATTTCAGGTTTACTTTTCTCTTGATTTTTTGGCTTCTTCTTCTTCTTCTTCTTCTTCTTCTGGATAGAAGTTAACCATAGTTACTTGCAGCTACTCATTCCCCCTCTAACACTGCTTTAGCCACATTCCATATATTTTGTTCTGATGCCTCAGTCTTTGAATAATGAAAGATAGGAAAAGAAAATAACCCAGCAGACAAAGTAGTCAATCTCACTCCTCCACACATCAAAGGCTTTGACACACAGTGATACCATATAATATGTTTTAGAAACCAGAGTGACTGAAAAACTGAGCTATGGTTGCATTTGCTTGAGAACTGGGGCCATCAAGAAGCTCATGTCCTTATGTTTGTTTTCCTTCTTTGACTTCCCTTTATCCCTACTCTTGCTACACTAGTTCCCTCTGATAAAATATTATCCTGCAAATGTTTCCTCAGATTGCATTCTAGGAGACCCCAGGCTAAAAGAGCATAATTAATGCATCTGCTAACAGTCCTTAAGTGTTGTGGCCATTATCTGTGTGAGAAATTGGAATATTATCTTAGATTTCCAAATTTGATATAACATCCAAATCCAATCAGAAACATAGGAATATTTATTCTGCCATCTTACTATAGCTGATATCCGTGTTCTCCTCTACATTCCTACAAATTCTATATCAGCTTACTTTTCTCTCTTGTTTCATTATTTTTTTTCTTTTCTTTTTAATTAAGTAAGCTCTGTCCCCAATGTGGGGCTTGAACTCGTGAACCCAAGATCAAAAGTCACATGCTCTACCAACTGAGCCAGCTAGGTAACTCTCTCTTGTTTTATCTTAACTGGGCAGTTGTATTACTTTTCTAATCAGAGTCCTGCCTCTAGTTCTATCCTGTTCAAACTTTGCTAAAATGATCTTTCCAAAAAAAAAAAAAAATTGGTGCACATTATCTTACTTTATATCTCTCAATAACTTCCTACCCTTTAAGATACATTTCAAATTAGGATGGAGTTGTATCATATATCCATTTACAAATTAAATAATTTTAATCTTGATAAAAGAGAAAAAGGATATAAGAGGAAAAGGAAGACAAATAATCAGAGTATGCCTAATGCTCATCATCTGTCTCAGTCATTTATAACAACACATTGCTGACCAGGGTTGGATGGATAAAAGCCAAATATACCACACTTTCTGAGCAATTTTTGGGATTTTAAGAATATGGTTGGCTATATGCTATGCTCAAAATCAACTCATGAGGTGACACAGGTGCTCATTTTAGCCAAAAATATTCCCTCATAAGTGATCCTATCTCTCCATTCTAATCTCTTACTGCTTCCCTAATTTGTGCTGTAATTTGCAGTCATTCAGAACTACCTGTACTTCTTTAAGTGTCACACACATGCCACAAAAATTCACAAAGTTTTGTTTTTGCACTTACTATCCTATACTATTTCTTACAACACCTTCCATAGATTTACATGGTATACCCCTATTCACCCTTTAAGGCTTAGCTTAAATATCAAACTCCATACATAACTTTTCTGTTCCCCTTATTCTTTTTTTTTTCCAGTGCTGCTATACTATAATATTTGTTTCAGGTGTACAATATAGTAATTCAGCAACTTTATGTATTATTAACTGCTTATCAAGATAAATGTACTTTTAATCCCCTTCACCTGTCTCCCTTATTCTGGGATTGGTTCTCTTTATTGTGATCCCTTAGGGCTATGTGCATAGCTCTCTCATCACATATCATATACCTATCTCTGTCTTCAAACTGTAAGCTTCTTGAAGGCATGGTCTCTATCCCATCTGCCTCTATGTTCTCTGAGTTTAAGAAAATACTTGGCAAATAGAATCACTAAAATGTTTATTGAATTAAACTGGTCTTTAGCTATAAATCATACATTGTTATAGAAAATCAACTCTAGTTACTATTGTAAAATTGCAGACCTAAAGCAGATAAAATGAAGATGTATTTGTGGTGATTAGAGAAAATAGATAAATCTGTAAATATATACCCCAAAGTAGCTATCTTGTCACATTTCTCATGGCTTTAAAGGAGATGGTTGCTTAAAAAAGTAGAGAACAACGTAATAGAGAAATGTTCCACTTTTTGGATTCATTCGTGCTTTGGTAGTTGCAGATAAACCACCGGAAAAAATGGTGGTAATGATAATAAAAATCATTGAGCCTAAAATTACTTGGGTGTATGATTGCAAAAGCCATGGGGACTTTTCCTCCAATAGCACAAGTTAATAAAAGATACTCTGACATGCTGCATAGTTTACCTTAGAGTGTTTTCAAAAGTCTATCTAAAGAAACTCTCAAGATGACTGAAGTATAAAGATTTTAAAAGAAATAATAAGCAGATTTTAATGATTAATATAATTTTTTATACTATACTCCATGTCCTCTGACTTCAAAATTGTAGCATGTTTTTATACACCATTATGCAATGGTACAGGATCAGAGAATACTTTTAAAATAAGCATATCATCTTACAGTTTACATTTTTTATTCTCTTTAAGTACTACTATGGGATATAAAAATGCACTGTAGTCCCTTTATAGCTATATAAATGCTGTGGGTTAAATTGTCCAAACGATGTATGTCTCAACTTCTTTATATGAAATGTATGCCTGTTTATTCCTGTAGAATATAGAGGGAAGTAAATATTAACTCAAAATTTTTATTTTGATAAAGGATAAGAACAAAATATTTTTTATTCAAACTGAGATACATAGTGTTAAGAAAGCACTTTTCCTTTATGATTAAAAAACAGCACTTCAATAGAATGTTTTAAATTATAACTGTAAGTTAAAATTTATATGTTGTGAAAAGGACATAATAAGCTTAAGGAAACATTTAGACAGAGTTTGACTGGACAGCCAGTGAGATGGTGAAGAATCAGAGAGAGGATTAGTTTTTGAAGCATTATTAGAGGTAATTTGCAGAGAACAAAGATGGACAATGCTGTTTGGAACTGAGTTTGCTTTTTTGTGCAAGTCTTTTCTACCTCGAATAGAAATGTCCATAAGCTCAAGACCGCTAGGTACAGCTTTTGGAGTAAGTGGATTTTTTTTTTTTATTAACTGTGAAAGGTTTTAGTTCTACTTCAGCATTGATATGGGTGAAAACAGGGGGGACTGATAAATCAGCTCTCAAGGTTGACTCTTCACATCTTTAGTCAACGCCCCTTGAAGGCATATACTCTGTCCAGCCATTCATTTCTTGGCATGGAGAACACATTGATGAGCAGACACCATCCTAGACCTCAAGAGGATTCTGACCCGAACCTAGCTCTGGACACTCATAAATTTACAGATAAAGTAAAAGAACTGCAAAGAAGAATACAAAAGGCTAACAAAGCCATAGGCACTATGCACTCTAGGTAGATACAGTCAAATCACACATCCTAATTTTGGTATGCATCTCAATTCTCTAAATAAATAAATAAATAAATAGCCTTCTTTTATTACAAAATTTGATTTAGAGGTCCTGAATCAAACTGAGTATGAATATATACAAAATTATGAATTATTTTTCATATATTAAAATACATTGGAGAAAGAGTACAGGCATTGGTGTTAGACATTTGTGAATTCCAGTATTTCCAATATCTTTTGATTATTTAGGTGAATTTAGGAAATTACTTCACCTATTAGTTTCCTGACCAACAAAGTAGACATAAGTCTTGCAAGTTGTTAGGATTAGACCTTTAAAGTTAGCTAATACAGTGTCTGGCACCACCTAGTCAGCATTTGGTAAATAGGAGTTATTGCTGATCTTTTAATAAGCAAGCATTATATTGTGAATTCCAAAGAGGTGTATGTAGTTTGTGGCATTTACTATACTTATTTAAAGAATATGAATTAAACCTTCAAAAGAAGTGAGTCACATTAGCAAGTTGGAGGAAGAAGTAGCCCTTCCTCTCATAAACACACCAATTCAGCAAAAACTCTTGGATAAATTCTTTGTGAGGACACAGAAACAAATTGAAACTCTCCCATACCCTAGGAAAATGCAAAACCAGACTCACCAAATAGAGGAAAGATTCAAAACAATCTCTCAGTAGAGATTTTGTCACAGGCATTGCACCATATGAATAGGAAGAAGGTGGAAGATTTGGGTATTGAGAACTACAAAACATTGATGAAGGAAATATAAGAAGACAAAATCAAGTAAAAAGATATCCTGTGTTCATGGATTGGAAGACATAATATTGTTAAAATATCCATGCTACCAAAGTTATCTATAGATTTAATGTAATCTCAAAAAAAAAAAAAAGATTTAATGTAATCTCTACCAAATTCTAATGTCCTTTTCTTTTTCACAGAGATAGAGCAACAACAACAAAAAACAATTCTACAATTCGTAAGTGCCACAAAAGACCAAAAACAGACAAATCAATCTTGAAAAAGAAAAACAAAACTGGAGTTGTTTTTCCTGATATCAATATATATTACAAATCTACAATAATCAAAACAGTATGGTACTGATATAAAGACAGACTCATAGATCAATAGAACAGTACAGAGAGTCCAGAAATAAATGTACACATAGATGATCATCTGATCTTAAACAAGTGTGTCAAAAATACACAATGGGGAATAGAGAGCCTCTTTGACAAATTGAGACAGAGAAACTGAAAGACTCTGTAAAAACCTGTTTTGCTACTTTTCCTGCTTCTATTCTTGCTAGGACCTGCACCCCACTTTATACATGCCTCAGAATGTAGATAGAATATGTCCTCCTTGTAAGGGAAAAGGAGGTAATGATTTCTTTAGAATAGATAACATCTAAGGTAGGACCAGGTGAGAATGATCAGACAAAGTGTATTCCATACCACCAGAGCTAGACTTCTTGAGCCAAGACCCCCTGGCTCCAAGGAATAACACTTGGACCCCTTGTTTTTGTTCTAATCAGTTTCTGGATGCCTGAGAGGACACATAGACCAGGCTACAATCCTCAATAAAAGCATCCAGGCCCTGAACAAAGCCAAGACTTGCTTCTTTCCTTTCTGAGTTTCCCAGACATTGTACCTGTCTAAATAAGGTTTCAATAAACTCTGCTTATACTTCCTGATGGCTTACATTTGATTTCTAATCTGCGCACAGCCAGGGACCCACTTGGCTAGTCCTGCAGGGCCCCCTTTGGGTGCTTGGACTCAGCCTTACTGGCCTCAAAACGATGTTGGTAAAATTGGACATTGACCTGCTAAAGAATGAAACCAGACCCTTATCTTACACCATATACAAAAAATTAACTAAAAATGGATCAAATTCTTAAATATAAGACCTGAAATCATAAAAACTATTAGAGGAAAGCATAGGGGAAAAACTCAGGGCTTGGAATTGGCAATGATTTCATGAATTTTACACCAGAAATATAGGTGTTAAAAACAAACAAAAAGAACAAATGGGACTACATCAAACTAAAAAGCATCTGTATGTCCCAAAGATCCAATCAACAGAGTGTAAGGCAACTTACAAAATGCGAGAAAATACTTGCATATCATGTATTTGATAAGAAGCTAAGCTCCAAAATATGTAAGGAATTCTTGCAACTCAATAGCCAAAAACTAAAAATAACAGAAAATAATGAAACCTAACAAACCAATTTAAAAATGGGCTAAGAACTTGAATAGACATTTCTTCAAAGAAAACACACCAGTAGCAAACAGATATATTAAAAAAATACACTAGACACCGCTATCAGGGAAATTCAAATCAAAATCAGAAAATCACCTCACACCTGTCAAGATGGCTATTTTTTAAAGGTTTATTTTATTTATTTTTAAAAAGATTTTATTTATTTATTCATGAGAGACACACAGAGAGAGGCAGAGACACAGGCAGAGGGAGAAGCAGGCTCCCTGCAGCGAGCCCGATGCAGGATCACACCCTGAGCCCAAGGCAGACACAACCGCTGAGCCACCCAGGCGTCCCTAAAGATTTATTTATTTTACAAAGAGAGAGAGAACATAACAAGCAGACTCCATGTGGAGCGCAGAGCCCAATGTGGGGTTCCATCCCATGACCCTGGGATCAAAGCCGGAGCAGAAACCAAAAGTCAAGAGGCTGAGCCACTCAGGCACCCCTAGGATGATTATTATCAAAGAAATAAAAGATAAAGGTTGGTATGTATATGAAGAAATTGGAACACGTACTCACAGTTGGTAGAAATGCAAAATCGTGCAGCTACTCTGGAAATCAGAATGAAAGATCCTTGAAAGGTTAAAAATAGAACTAAAATATGATTCAGGAATTTCACTTCTGGGTATTTATCTAAAAGAATTGAAATCGGGATCCCTGGGTGGCGCAGCGGTTTAGCGCCTGCCTTTGGCCCAGGGCGCGATCCTGGAGACCCGGGATCGAATCCCACGTCGGGCTCCCGGTGCATGGAGCCTGCTTCTCCCTCTGCCTGTGTCTCTGCCTCTCTCTCTCTCTCTGTATGACTATCAAAAATAAATAATTAAAAAAAAAATAAAAAAATAATAAAAGAATTGAAATCAGGGGCTGGCTTAGTTGGAAGAGCATATGACTCCTGATCTCGGAGTTGTGAGTTCAAGCCCTATGTTGGGTGTAAAGATTACTAAAATAAATAAATAAAACTTAAAAAAAAAAATAATTGAAATCATTATCTTGAAGGTATATTAGCACTCTTATGTTTATTGCAGCATGATTCATGACAGCCGTGATGTGGAAATACATAAATGGCAGATGAATAAAGAAAATGTGGTATATGCAACAGTGGAATACAATTCAGGGTTCAGAAGAGCCAATTCTGCAATATGCAACAAAATGAATGAAACTTGGAGACATCATGTTAAGTGAAATAAGCCTGTCACTTTTATGAGGAACCTAAGTCAAATTCATAGAATCAAAGACTGGAATGGTAGTTGCCAGAGGCTAGGATTAGGGAAAGATAAGGAGTTACTGACCAACATGTATTAAGTTTCAGAAAAGCAAGATGAATAAGCTCTAGATCCCTGTACAACACTGTATTTAGTCAATAATTTAGCATATACTTAAAAATTTGCTAAGAGGGCAAATCTCTTGTTGAGTGATGTTACCACAATTAAAATTTAGCAGTAATATTTAAGAAGAGAAATACTAATTATGTATGTATCCAGTCTATCATAATTAGATAAAAAGCTAAATTTCTATTTAATTTATAATAAACCTGTCAAAATTATTTTTTTTTAATTTAAAGCAGAGAACATAAAGAGTTGCCAGGCCTTACCTGCTAAAATGTATATAATAAAAAAGAGAGGCACCCATGTAATGAGAACTAATTTTAATTATCTATAGAAAAGACATAAACAAACTGGAAAAGAACTTTGTAGAATGACAGTCATTTAAAAACAGAAACACCTCAATTATACAATAAGAAATGTAAAACTAGTTCCACTTTTACATTGTTTCTTTGACCTTTGTCAAGGTTTTAAACCCACATGTTATACAAATGAAAAGTTATACAAATGAAAACGCTAATCTAAGGCCCTCACCAGTATTCATGTTATAATTATGTATATATATGTAATTATATATATTACATAATAATTATAGTTAAATATAATTATACAAATTATATAATTTTTAATTATAATAAAGATTATACTAAGGTATTTTCTAAAAGATTTATTTATCTATTTTAGAGAGAGGGAGCATGTATGGAGGGAGGGGCAAAGGGAGAGAGAGAGAGAGAGAGAATCTCAAGCGGACTCCCCAGTTGAGCATGGAGTCCGATGTGGGGCTCAGTCCCACAACCCTAAGATCATAGCCTGATCCGAAATCAAGACAACCAACTGAACCATCCAGGCACCCCCATCCTGCAGTTTTTATGAAGATTCAAGTAATCACACTATTGTGGTATTTTTCTTCTGCATCAATAAGTAGAAAAAATTAAATGTAAAAAAATTTTTTTAAACTCAACATAAAACAAAAATACTAACCTGCTTTTTCTTCTTGGCCAAATAGAGAGTAAAGCAATCTCACAGTGTATAACATCAAAACTCTCAGACTATCTCCCAGTTCCATAAATTTTTTAAAATCTATACAACATGGATGCAGTTTTCATAGGTAAATGGTTTTATAATAATTATAAGCAAAGATGAGGTGGTATAATACTGCTTGATACTTTATAAGTAATTATACTCTGTGATATTTTACAGCCATTTAAACATTTTATGTGTTAATATCATTTCTAAATGCTGACTTCCAAAAACCCAGCTATATAATACTTTGTACTTTGCTACCTCTGCATCCATTCTGAATTAATGTACTTCAGAAATGCATTTGCAAAACAGGATGGCATCTTTATTTTTAACATCTTTTAATTGGTTACAACAATTAAAATAAATGGATACTATCAAATATAAAATAATCTTATCCTATGTGTCTACTGCTCTTGTTGTTCTGATTAAATTACTTTCTCACTTTATGTATATACTTTAGGTATTCTAGAATGACTGCTAGAATACATCCTTTGCTAGTTATGCCCATCTGTGGAGAGAAGGCAAACTCATGATAATTGTCTACCATGAAATACTAGGAAGTGATGCTTGGCAGTTCAGAAGCATGTGTTCTGTTTTTGTTATGTTGTTTCCCTTCACTCCCTCTTCATTTCAGTTTAAGCAGCATGATGGTCAATCATATAGCTTTTTCCAAGCCAACAGTACTAAAATATAACCTGGTAAACTGTAGCCTGTCAGTCTCCTAGTTCAGGAACAAATTTTAAACCACCAACCAATGCTTCTCATACAGGAGACTCTGCAGTTGTCACTTTACAAATATCAATGCCAAGTTGACTGAGTGATTTCTTTCTTTTCAGTCTTTTCTCTACTGCACCTTATTTAATTAGCTGTTTGACTATTTCTCTTCTGCCATGGCAACTCTATTGGACAGGACTGCAATAGTCTTCCAAGTGCCTAAATGTATTCAGTGGGGCACTATTCACCTCCCTAAACCTTCTTGACTCATTAGTCAGGATCTAGGATTTGCTTTTGTTATGGTTTTCCAGCATACATTTCTTGTGGAAGTCTTAGAATAAGTGTTCAAATTCAGTGCAAAATTTTAGTGTAAAGCTGAACATACTTGCAGGAATTTCCCCTGAAGAAAAAAATTGAACAAGTGTGTAATTATCTCAGTGGAACCACAATGTACACTCCACAACTGCATTGTTTGATGATTTAAGAGATCCTAATTGTTTAATAGAATAATAAAATAGATTGTGACAACTATATTAGAAAAGATGATATAGTTTTGTTTTATTTAAAGATTTTATTTATTTATTCATGAGACACACACACACACACACACACACACAGAGGCAGAGACACAGGCAGAGGGAGAAGCAGGCTCCATGCAGGGAGCCGGACTTGGGATTCGATCCCGGGTCTCCAGGATCACATCCCGGGCTGCAGGTGGCACTATACCGCTGTGCCACCGGGGCTGTCCAAGATGATACAGTTTTAAAGAAAATGTACATTTATTGAGTGGCCAGATTTTCAATATACATTTTTCATTAAAAATATGTTACACAACAATATGTATGACATAACTCATGTTAATTAAAATTAATCATGCATACATGTTTATGTGTTTACCTATGTATATATGTATTAAAAACTGCAATATTAGACAACAAAATTACCAGCATTTAAATTTAAGTAGATGACTTTTACAAATAATTCTTTTTGCAGATTTACATTTTTTAACATGAACATTCACTACCTATGTAATACTAACTTGTAGAATACTTGAAAAATTTTAATCATGTTCTTGTTGTTCATCCTCAAAAGTATTTTATAAAAAAATTACAAACTCAAAGCATTCTCTGCTATCTACTTTAGTTAGCACATCTCTCCTTTCTTCATTTAGACCTAAACCTTTAAAAATATTTGTTCTTATTTTTGTTTTAGCTAACCTTTGACAAAGTAGGAAAGGATATCCAGTGGAAAGAAGACAGTCTCTTCAACAAATGGTGCTGGGAAAACTGGAAAACAACATGCAGAAGAATGAAACTGGACCACTTTCTTACACTATACACAAAAGTAAATTCAAAATGGATGAGAGACATAAATGTAAGACAGAAAAATCATCAAAATCCTAGAGTTTACAGGCAGCAAACTCTTTGACCTTGGTTAGAGCAACTTCTTACTAGGTATTTCTCTGGAGGCAAGGGAAACAAAAGCAAAAATGAACTATTAAAACCTTATCAAGATAAAGAACCTCTGCACTGTGAAGGAAAGAATCAACAAAACTAAAGGGCAACTGATGGAATGGAAGAAGATATTTGCAAATGACATATGAGATGAAGGGTTAGTATCCAAAATCTCTAAAGAATTTATCAAACTCAACACCTCAAAAACTAATAATCCAGTTAAGAAATGGGCAGAAGACATGAAAACACTTCCATTTCCTCACTTTTAAGTTATTTTTCAAACTATTCTCACACTCATCACTCTATTGAAGTTTTCCCATGGAAGTTATCAGTAAGTACTTATGGCTAAATACATTCAATTAAAAAAATTTCTTATCTGTCCATCCTAAACTCTTCTGTCACACCATGGGTGAAACTTTGCTTGTTTAATTTTCTATCTTTCCAAATGAATAATAAGCTCCATGAAAGCAAGAAACTATATACAATCAATTTGGCTCATAATCCCTGGACTTAGCCTGGTATCATGCATAGATTATATGTCCAACAAATACATATCAAATAACTAATGAATAGATGAAGAATTTTTAAAATAATCTGACCATCCTGAAATGATAGGTCATTGATATTCTATCCCAGTTTCAGGAACTTAATTATTTTAATGTTATGTTTTTCAGTAAAGACCCTATTTCCAGGTTATAAAGAAGGAAATAGTGTTCAGAGCTTTTTGCTAAAAAGTGGGCACAGTGAAGTCTAGTTTTACAACAACTTAATAGAGAGGAAACTGAGCCTCAGAATGAATATATCAATTTCCTAAACTCACTGGTGGAACTAGCAAAAAACCTCTTTGGTTGATTTCCCTCCCTATCCCCAACCCGTGCTATCAATCAAATATGTTATATAAGCTTAACCCACACACCAGAAGATGGGAAAACAACAACAAAAACACAGAGCTATTGTGATTTATGGAACTAAACCACATCAAAGACATATAGCTGCAAAGAATCTAATTAAAATTGGATGTTTCAGTTTGCCAGCTGTATCTATTATTTATAATTAGGGGTTGTGATCTCATTTAAGCTGAGTTCCAAGATTCCCTCCCACTCTCAGGTCACTTGGCAGTTGGGAGGAGCAGGCAATCAACCCTTCCATGTTCTCTCTGGACTCTGCATTTGGCTAAAAACCTCAGCTTCTGCCTGACACATGTGATGTCTGATTATATTTTTAGCTACAGAAAGGGAATTCCTTTTTCTGATTTCTATGTTAGTGATTATTGAGTGTAGAAGGAGCGGTGGTTTCTGGAATAACCAGATCCTGCCTCCCATGTGATCTGTGGGCTTGAACTGATGACCTTGCAGTCTTCTTTAATGAGTTTCTCAAACAAGCATTAGAAAGTGAAATAAAATTGCATTTCAGCTTTCTTCAAAATTCTAGCAATTTGTTCTATGGCACAGAGTGTATAGGGCAAAATGCTATGAATAATAGCACTCCATTCATTCAAGATGAAAGCAGGAATACTGTCTTGTTCACTGACTATGCTTCTAAGAAAAGCTTTGTTTGTTAGACATGTAATTCATAGAGATAATGCTTATTAATTTAACATTATTCACAAATAAAAGGAGTGTACTTCATTCTGTCCTCCCTATATGCAAAAGAAAGACATGCTATATGAGACGTTAACATATGAATAACGACAACTATGGACTTGCCCTTGGAAATCAAATAATTATGCCTTCTCTGAACCATCATAGGGGTTTTATGTTTATGGGTTTTATCAGGTATTTTAACCATAAAGTCAAAAGGGAAAAGGGATTGAATTCATTTAGCTACAAATTATTTTAGAGTACAAGTAGACAATGCCAACAGAATGAGCAACTCAATTGGTAAAATAATCAGTCAAAACTGTTTATTTTTTCTTATGGCAAGAAATTGGTTAAATGGCAGAAAAGCTTCCCTTCGACTCATCAATTTGTTGTAATATAGATAACATTGGGTCTCCCTTTCAATAGGGTATGACAGAAAATTTCATAAACATTCTTATCATGGAGAAAGAAAAACAACCCCGTTGTTGTTTATGTCTTGCTTTATGCTAGTCTCTGCATTAGACAGCATGACATACCTTCTATCATTTAATTCTCTTAATCATCCAAAATAGGCATCTTCAATTCTGTTTTTCAGATGAAAAACTAAGGTTTAAAGAATTATGTTACTGACCATGTTTGCCCATTCAATAAGTGGTAGCTACACAACACATAGTCTTATTTCCATACTCTTTGGACTATATACTACATTGCAACTCAAGGTCAGAGTGAAGATAGAACATAGGGAAGGAAATAGGAATATACCTACCATGAATAATGTAGGGAAGGGGAAACAAATTAAAGTCTTAATATAGGTAGTTTTACTTTGATACATGGTCTAGTTCTTTAACAACTGTTCCAGTAACCTAATCAGGACCTTCTGAAGAGCTGGATGTGTACGCTTGAAGTTCAAACCAGAGTGAGGAAGTGATGCTGAGCATTCATCATTGATCAGCTTGTTTGGCACCTGCCTTTTCTCTTTGTCATTATTTCTTCCACCAACTTTTTAACTTTTAAAAATTTCTTTCCATTCTTTGAGTTTTCCTTTTTATGTTCTTTTTTATCTTTTCTCTATTTTCTCTCTCTAGGATATTCTAGAGTGTTTTTAAAATGTTTATTCTGCTCTCTGTAATGTCTTTCTTCCAAGGTCATTTGTTCTTCTGTAAGTTTTGTTCTATATTGGTTGGTTATCTCCTATGTATGTTGATCCTTGGCTGATGGTGCAGAGTTCAGAAAAGAACATATTAAAGATGATTGGAGATTTGGAATGAGAGCACCCGTCATATGAGCAAATCTTATCCAGAGAGTAATTATATAAGAAAAGGGCATTTTTAATGTCTTCTCATAATTGAATGTCTACAGGCGCTTAATATGGAACCTATGCCCAGAAGTAATATCCATACAGCTGCTCTAGAGGTGGACATGGTATTTCCTAGTTGCTAGTGGTTTTTTTTTTTTTAACTTAATAAAGGCAAAGGGGCTACAGTAGTCCTCAGCATTATATAAAATGACTTTCAAACATTACATTATTTCCAGTATGGTACCTCTTTTCTATTCTCAGCTGTACAAATATATCCATGAAATAAAATCTGTTATTTTTATGGAGTTGAGGGTGGATAGTCACTTGGAAGGTATTTGGGGGTTCTAATTCCTATGTAGGCCAACATACTGATCTCTTTTCAGACCTGCCATACATTTATGTTTCAGAGGTATTTAGTGTCTCCAATTCCTGAGGCTTTCTGAAGTTCTGCAGTTTAACTCACTTTAGTCCTTCCTCTGTCTTGTTTTCTCCCTTTCCTTCTGCCAGAGTTGGGTATCTGCTTCCTTTTGTCTTCTAAGTCAGTTATGATTTATCCATCTGTTTCTGACATCTTGTAGCAGAGATAGGTTATCTCCAAGCAAACTTTTTTCCCCTGACATGCAGACTATATTTCTGAGCCTTCCTTACAACCATGCAACTGAGTTCTGGTAATAAAATATGAAGGAGGTTGTAAGTGTCATGTCTAGGTCTGGCCATTGTAGCCTCTCACATGTAGTTTTCATTCTCTTTCACACTTTCTTCTGTAATGATCTAGGAAGTCATACAATAAAGATAGAGGAGTAAGAAAATATAGTTTTCATGACTGAAAACTATATTTAGATTCAAAGTCATTGAGAATATACAGAGTTTGGTTGGTTATAAAAGAGGGCCATGGGAAAGGAAAAGCAAGCTCTAGTTCTCAGGATTCTAAATATGATCGAAATAATATCATCTTTCAGCTTCATCTAGAATATTTACATTGGTGGAATTTACTGAATCAGAGTGAAAAGACAGGCATTTTTATCTCCAGGGTCATATTAAGCACTAGGAAGACTGATTCTGATAAGATTTTAAAAAGGATTTAAAGATTTCTTTGAAGGATGTCTCACAAATAGTAAACATCATTTCAGTTTTTACAGTCTTCTCATAGGACTACCTGAAGAGGCACCAAGGTTGTATGCTTTTGAATGCTGTGGTGCATGACTTTATTCCCACATACTCATGGAGGAGAGACCACACAAAAAAGAGATGCTTGCTCCCTTTTTTAAAGGTGTTTGTATTGGGCACTATTCTCTCAAAGGATATATTTTTTTAAAACAGTAAGGATTAACTCATAGTCTATTTATCTCCTCTGCTAGGGGAAATTATCTCTTTAATCCATAATCTTAATGATGAGTGTGTTATTTTCCCTCAAGAGTCAGTTTGAAGAATACTGGACATCCAAGCATCTAGCCCCCCTGAATGAACCAGGCCTGGAAATGAGAGAAATGATGTGGGCTGGGGATATCTTCTGCTCTTCTCTCCCTGTGATTAAGACTAGCCATTTGCTCTGTGCATCTTTATTTTCAACTCAGTGATGTACAGTCCAATAAGATGACTTCAAATCCAAGATACATTCTCCAACCTAGGTTTACAACAGAGTTTTTTTTTTTTAAAGCTGACGTAAATCCCTCTTTTTTAATTTGTATGTGTTGTCTTCATTAGATAGACCCTATAAAACAAAAACAAAACAAAACAAAACAAAACAAAAAACAGTCCAAACTCCAACAAAATCATTAGATTTTTATTAGTTGCCACTTCCTAAAGTGATTTAAATCCCAGCATAGAATTCCTGAAGTCACCAGATCTTTGCTAATAGAAGTGTTCCAGGTTTTTAAAGTGGAAAGTCTTTCAGTAAGTGAAAACTAGATTCATAATCATTGAAAATACACTGAGTTTCTGTTGGTTATAAAAGAGGAACATATAATGATAGGGAAGGAAGAACCCTAAAAGCTTACTATAGTTCCACTCCCACAGATGGGGAGAAGCTTTCATACATTTGATTGAAACCTCAGGCATGGATAATCTCTTTTTTGAACATGATGATAGATTCAACTTCCCCCCACTGCATCAGGTAACTGTAAAAAAGTAGAAAACAAACACCTGTATTTCTAACCAGGGAAAACATGATTGTAGCAAAAGCATTTTCATCCTCACTGCTAACCTCATGCTAAGGCATACAATCAACTGAAACCTAAAATGGATAAGAATCTACATCACTTTTAAATCATAAATAATGTGCCATTTAAATAGCTCTATTGTAAAATATTTTCTTGGGTACAGATTCACTAAGTCGCTTGAGAGGATGAAGCATGACATCTAAGCTAGGCTCTAGAAATTAAGAAAAATAGTGGGGGTACTCATGAGATAGTAAGAAATGGATACCACTGTTATTATGCAATTCTACAAAACTTATCAATGGCAAAGGAATTCTGAAGGAAGCAGAAAAAAAGAATAAAGACAGGCAGTGGAGATGGTGGTGATAATATAGATAGTATCAAGTTAGTATTAATGAGATAATGAGAGTAATGAGATAGTCTTAAGATTGAGATAGTACTGAGAGTGGTGGTACAGCTGAGGACTGTGTTGTTGTTATTGGATGCAGCAATATACAGTGTATTGCAGGGGTAACAGCAGAGTGGGTGGTAGAAGAAATAATATGGTAGGAGGAAACTCAGCCTTGCATTCTCTATATAGGTACATACGAGCTTAGGGTATCCTGTTAGTAGGAAATAAGCCTTATAAGTATTAAATTCAAATATATCTGTAAACTAATTGCTATTACTTTGTACTGCATCTTAAATAAAGTCTTGCTTTGAGGGTTGGTGCTAAATGAAGGTGTCAAATCGCTGTATACAGTATGATATAAATTAATGCTACAGAAGATGATCTGTAAAATGTCTAGCTGAAGATTTGTTGTTTTGTGGCAAGATTTAGCATTGCTCCATGTTCAAAATTGATTTCCTTTCAGGAATTCTTGTTTCTCAAATCAGTAATGTGAGCAAGTATGTGGTGCCAGTTTGATAATGTATAAAATGCCTGTTTCCATCCTTCAAATGGCACATAAAAGGCAAAAGTAAACAATAGAGTATTTCTGACATGTTTGACTTAATTTTTGACTCTCGGGTTCAAATTACCAAAGGAAAAATAGTTCAAACTAGTGCTTACCCCCTTGTAGGGGAAGAGGAGGCCTATTTATTTAACTGCCTTCTGTGCTCTGTTTCTTTGGACTATGGTCAACATAAACAAGACATCCAAAGTCATTCTGTTCTAAATAGAGATGGGCATGAGCCTTAAAGCCCTTTATCTTCCAAAAAGTGTAGTTAGAAAAGGACAATAGCTAAAATTTGCTCTTGCATCTACTAGGTGGATCTTGGTTTATTTCATTCAGCCTTTATTAAAACTTTGAAAAGTAAATAATAATCCTAACTTTGCTTTTGAGGAAACAGTTTTAAAAGTTTATCAAGAACACAGAGACAGGATTTGCATTCTCTTCTAAAAGTAAGGTTCATATTCCTCCTCTGTGTTCTTTTTTCTTTTTTTTTTTTTAGAGATTATTTACTTATTTAGAGAAAGCATGCACATGTGAGTGAGCCTGTATGCCCGAGTGGGGGAAGGGTCAGACAGAGAGGGAGAGAGAATCTCAAGCAGACTCCCCACTGAGTGCAGAGCCAAAGAAGGGCATGATTCCAGGACCCTGAGATCATGACCTGAGCCAGAATCAAGAGTCAGCTGCTTAACGGACTGAGCCACCCAGGCATACCTTTTCCTTTATATTTTTAAAAGGTATGATGCACAAATGTAATTTAAAAAAATAGCATGGGAAAGATTTCATAGTGTAGATCTCAAACTTGTTTTGTCCTTAATGTCTATCTCATTTTTGTTTAAATTGTTCATGAATTAATAAAGGCATTTAATATTATCCTATTTTTCTATATAGTTAATTTTAGATTCTTTTCAATTGTTACAGATCATAGTCAAAATAATTAATTACCATACAGCTCCACTATACCAACTAACCACTCAAAATGGAAACCAACTGCACATAATTCTTAGGGGTCTGACATTGTTTACAGGGTGAATGTCAGCCTTGATTTTATGTTCCCTTTATGGTTGTTAGACAATGGAGAGGCCAGAGCATGAAGACTTATATTTCAGGAATATCTGCATTCAGGTGAGGTTTCTCCCTCCAATGTTTGTTTGTTTTAAGATTTTAATTATTTATTCATGAGAGACACAGAGAGAGAAAGGCAGAGACACAGGCAGAGGGAGAAGCAGGCTCCATACAAGGAGCCCGACGTGGGCCTCAATCTCGGGACTCCAGGATCAGGCCCTGGGCTGAATGTGGCGCTAAACCGCTGGGCCACCCGGGCTGCCCTCTCCCTCCAATGTTAATGAATCACAAATCTCTGTTCGTCACAGAGAAAAGAAGTTAAGAGTTTATAAGAAAAAAATATAAGCAAGAAATCTGAATATGGCCCTTGAGGGCAAGGCTTTTCACTTTCAGACCTGTGTTTCCATCTTTCCCTCCATAATCTTGTTTTTCCTATCTTTTCTGAAATGATCTTATTTCTTATTATGGTGTGTAGTTTTCATGATAATTAGAAGGCAGGTATAATCTGGATTATGTTGCAGAATGAGAGAGTGGCTCTTAACTTTTATGTAAATTTTGTGCATGTTTACATTTCTGAACTGACTTTAAACATCACATTCCCGGTTTTCATTATACCAGCAGGCATCATGAAGCTGATTTATTTTCTTTAAGATTCTCTAAACCAGCCTGGTCTATCTTCATATGTTCCTCAGATTACTCTAAGATCCCAAGGATGTTGCATGTATCTGGTGGTTGGGAATAAGATAAAATGGGAATGACCAGTTATGAAAAGATGCATCAAAGAAGCAATAGGAGATTGTCGAAATGCTAGAGAAAATATAAATGAAGGGCAAATTATAGAAGAGGGGGCAGCCTAAGAAAGGCTAACATGTATAGCAAAAGAAGCAATGTTGTTGTAGCATAAAAAACACCAAAAAATTATATGGCGGTCCTTTGTTACTTTTTAGCAGTATCTCTTTGAATAAGTAACTAAACACCATTGATTCCTCATTTTCTCATCTGTAGGATGGACAGGATACTTAATTCACAGGATTGTTGTAAGGGTTGGATGAAATAACATGTGAGAAACATCAGAGTTCTTGGTGCATAGCCACAACAAATTCCAGTTGAATGATATAGTCACAAACGCCTTCACTGCACTGTGAATTACAAAACACAAATAGCCAGTACCTTTTTTGGAGGGTGGGGAGAGCTCTGATAGATGCAAATATTTAGATAATATCCCTCTACATGCTGTCAAATTAATTGCTTGGTGCTTGAATTCATTGTAGACATTCCCAATTTTTTTTCTTCTCTGAATAGCTTTCGTTTCTATCTGTAACTAAATACACTCTTTTTCGAGTGACAAGTTTATCTCTCTTGATGAACCCAGTCATCTGATTTTAACATCTGAAAGCAGATGTTAAGCAGTATTCCAAATAGGTATGTCTTTTAAAATAGATAAAATGGAATTTGTTGGGCCTGAAATGTTCTTATGATGACACAGAGACTAACTTCAGTTTAACCTTATTAATTACATTCATGGATTAAAAATCTGGAGACAAACTATTGCAATTGGCCTTCAAAAGTTTAGTGGCTATGACTTATTGATGGTATAAAATGGAAATAATTTGAATGACTTTCAGATTGGACTTTCTTCCTCTCTCTCTCTCTTCCTTCCTTCCTTCCTTGGTTGTGGTAGTGATTGTGGTATGATTCCAGATTCTGTAATTTCAAACAATGGTTCTCAAATTGGCTGGATATCACAGAATCACCATAGTAGTTTTTTTTTTTTTTTTTTTTTTTTTTTTTTTTTTTTTTTTAGAATCACCATAGTAGTTTATTAAAATATTTTGCCAGGGACACATTCGTGGTGATTCTTATCCATTGGGTCTGGGCTAAAACTCAGGCATATATATTTTTGATAAGTGATTCTATGCAATTAGAGTACTGTTGGAAACCAAAGATGGATTTAAAAAGGGGGAGGGGACAAGGGAATAAAAAACAGAGAAACAATCCAGTGATTTTTATCACCATGAATTTTTGTATGTGCTGGACCCCCACGGAATGTTTGTTGGAAAGAAGAAAAATAGGCTTAATTTGACAAAATAAACCTGAAAAATTCTGTTCCCAGCAGCCTCAAATCCATCTGTATTTTATAGTCATATTCTATTAATTCTGAAACTCAAAATACGTTATCTGGAATCCCTTTTCTAATCCAAATGACTCTTATAGACCAAATTTACTTCTATTCCTTGATGTGTTTATGAGGCAAAGACATTACACTATTGAAAGTTAATATACTGGGGTTAATAGTATGGCAGAGTAGAGTGGTACTTTTCTTGCGCTTTCAGGAATAATGAACAATATTGTCAATGAAACTAGGCCAGAAGATATGCCTACAGTGGTGGCTCCCGAACAGCCCCGCACAGCTCTTGGATGTAACTGACTTATTCTGTGAGCTACCATGAACAATCCTTTCTTTGGAACAGTGGATACAGGCAGTGTACACACTAGCTGGCCATGGAAACTTTTCTGAGTACCACTGGCTAACACAGAAGAGCAGGGGAGGAAGTGCTGGATGAGGAAACATGCAGATATGCTGTATTTGTGGGAAGCCGTCTGTCAGTGAGACAAGGTAAGAGAGAAAAATAGCTTTCTGTTTGCTGGGGAGAAAGAGACTAGAAGACATAACACACATAATATATACTCCTGAACCACAAAGAACTTCAGTCAGAACTAGGGAAAATCCCTTGGAGCCTGATATCCTGTTCTTACCCCTAGCACAAGATCCCTTGAAGAAAGCTTGTCCAAACGATTCACCTTATTCATAGATTAAATATATATATATACACACATATATATATATATATAATCTATATATTAGGAAAGATATCAGCTTGGGATATATAAAAATACTATAGTCAGTGTTCAGGAGGTGAAAATGAAAAACATTTCATCAAGAGATCAGTGGCATTATAATTATCTGATGCAGATCATATTGCATCTGTAAGAAGTATTGACCAAAAAGGGACTCTGTTTCCTGCCTTGAAGCATATGACTGGTTTCTGGGACCTTTTCTAAGGCTGCCACAGAAAATTCCAGTGTCTCTGTAAACATTTGGCAACAGAAAAAGCAGAAGCAGCAGCAGAAGATATAGGGCATTTGATTTCTCTCTTCAAGCAATCATATGCAAATGCATTTGATGGCCGAATCTAAATTTCACCCAGAATCCAAGCTAAAAGTGAGACTAGGAAGTATAGTTTATGAAAAATAGTAATTGAAAACAAATGATTAGATGGGACTGAGTGGCTCAGTAGTTGAGCATCTGCCTTCGGCTCAGGGTGTGATCCCTGGCCCTGGGACCAAGTCCCGTGTCAGGCTCCGCACTGGGAGATTGCTTCTCCTTCTGCCTGTGTCTCTGCCTCTCTCTGTGTGTCTCTCACGAATAAGTAAGTATAATATTTTAAAATAATAAAATAAAATAAAATAAAATAAAATAAAATAAAATAAAAACAAATGATCAGAGCATAAGTATACATATAGCTTAATGACTTGCTGTTAAGTAAACTCTGATTTAATTACCACCCCCAAACTAAAAAATTTAAAAATATGAAAGGATGTTCATTTTTCCTCATGTTGAGAGAAATACAAATTATGACTATAATGGTATGGCATTTTTACATATCAGATTGGCAAAAAAAAAATGTGACATTGATGAATTCTCTTATTGGCAAGAATATGGATAAACAACTATTAAATTAAATATGCACTTACTTACTGATCCCAGTGTTTCACTTGTAGGACTTTATTCTGCTTATATACACACATTTGGAAGTATATTCATTTTGGAATTATTTCTAATAGTAAAAGATTGAAACAAAATATTTAATAATATAAAAGGGACTGAATAAAGATACTTTTATAGTACATTGTTAAAACTGAATAGCCATTAAAAAGATGAGTCAGCTTTGTGTATAATGTTATGGAATCATCTCCAAAATATATTAAGTACAAAAATCAAGGTGTAGAATGGGATCCCATTGTGTATACAAAACACACATATAGTTGTACATATAGAGAATACTTTCTCTAAAAGACTATTCATGATACTAGAAGAGCAGTTGTCTTCAAAGGAAAGAAATAAAAAAAAAAACAAAACAAAGGAAAGAAATAGGGTGGGTAGAAAAAATTAGGATATTTCATTGTATTCCCTTATGTGTCATTTACATTTTGCCTCATGAATGTGTATAACAACCTATTCAAAATTGATTTTTAAAATAAGTCACTTAACTTCTATCGACACATTATTTTTTTTATTTGCTATATACTTCTTTTTAAAGTTCTGCACATTTAAAAAGTCATGTTTAGGGAATAATATATATATACATTATAAAATGTGCTTTTTAAGATATACAGTTCAATAATTTTTGACAAATAGCGAGGTCATTATCACTTTCAAGATGGAAAGATGATTTTTTAAAAGATTTTATTTATTTATTTTTTAAGATTTTATTTATCTATTTGAGAGAGAGCAAGCAAAAGCTGGGAGGGGAGAGGCAGAAGCAGATCCCCCTGCTGAACAGGGAGCCAGAGGCAGGGCTGGATCCCAGGACCTTTGGATCATGATCCTGAACCTAAGGCAGATGCTTGACTGACTGAACACCCAGATGCCCCTGGAGAAACAATTTCTCATACCTATGTACTTTTTTTAAGAAAAAAAATTCCTAGGTACATTCAGAAGATAGTGAGAAGAGAACAATTATAAATCATTAAACTTCAATCACTGTGAACACCCACATTACTTTCATTTCTGCAAGTGCAAAGATGATGAGTGCATTTTGAACTTTCTGGGTCATTCCTTACATTAGCCTGGTATGAAAACAAGTAAGAAGTTAGAAGAGGAATAAAATGAATCTATCATGCACAGAAAGTCCCAAAATAAGTTTCAGATACTGATAGAAAACTAGTCATGGAGGGTGAAATGATTCTTAATTGCATTTCAAGTCATTTAGCTAAATTTTCAGCAATATTACACATCTTTTCAAAGTTACCTTCGTTTAGCCCCATTAGCCCCAGCCTACATAATTAGATTCTGTGTCACTGGATGTTAGTCACTTCCCCTACCCGCAACACGCTTCTTTTTGTCTCCTTGTTCTTTCTCTTCTATACATGCTCTGCTCCACCTGCCCCCCCACCCCCAATATGACCAGGAATGTGAACTATTTTTTAGCCCCAGCATACAAATCATGGAATCTCTGTGCTCCTAACTCAGCAGCTAACTCTGGATTTGTTAAGGATAATATTGGAATTCTGTGAGCAATTTGCCTTTCTCCTCTGATTCTCTACTTTCCCTCAGTTCAGCTGGCTGCAATCCTAAGGAGCAATGGGGTAAAATTTCATCTTGGTAAAAATTCCTTTGCAATTTGTGGACTTTTTATAAAAGACAAAATTATTCCCTCCTTTTCCTTTCTACAGAGGCAAATGCACTTTTCCCTCCTTCCCTTAAGAATTTTAAAGTAAAAAAAAAAAAAGTGGCTGAGAAGGAACCTCAATGCTTGTAATATCTCCTGGGAAATGTTCGGTGGCATCCCTAATGTTTAATAGATTTGAGTCTTTCGTTTCTCCTAAGTAGTCCTCCCCATATTCCACTGAGCCGGCTGGGTTTCTTTCTGTGTTGACCTTGCTAATTATATTTTGGCTCCTACCATCTACTTGAAGGAATTTATTAAACATTAAACAATGGCATTTTGTTAGGCAATTAGGAGGAGTGGGGAAAGGAGAGGTTGGCTTTTTTTTTTTTTTTTCCTATCCCTTCACACAAGATACACATGTAAATCCTCCCTCAGGCAGAACCTAATGAATTCAAGCCATTGGACCATTACTTTCATTTCCTTTTCAGTTTTGTGGGTAATATCCAAGCATATGCTTATTTTAATTTAAACAACGTTGTTATCTTTGGAGTGTTTTCATAACCCTCAAACGATATATGCAGGCTTTGAATATCCTTGAAGGTAGGCTTTGACGTATCTTTAAACATCAAAATGATGGTTAATGATTTAAGTATTTCCAAAGCACATTAAGAATCATGAAAATGAGCAAATTTTGATGAGTCTTACTGCATTTCAGATGTTAAAATTTGGAAGTGCTGTTGGAGGTCATGTAGTACAATTTTCTCACTTCATAGGTGAGTCAGCCAGACCCAGAAATATGCAACAAACAAAACTAGAGAGCAGAGCCAATAATCAAAGCCTCTCTTTCCAGTCTAGGTTTCTTTCCCCTGTAACATATTCCTAAAGTTACCTAATACTGATGAAAATGAGGTATTTAGAATATGTTGGAAATACTTTTAAGCATTTTATATAGTTCTTCATGGTTTTTACTTAAAATATTGCTGTAAGTTGGGGAAGGTCAGTTGCGTTTTTGATTTCTGCTGAAATAACATGTAGACATAACAAAGTTCTTGATAATCACTCCAGAAGAATTTTCCTATGTATATTTAGGTATGTTCTTTATATATATATAAATCATTTTTTCATTCACAGTTACAGTCATTCTTCTTGGTTAATGGAAAGTAGTTTCTCTTAATTCTGGGTTAGGCTTTTCCTTTTTGTTTTCTTCTTGCAAGAAGAGCTTCAAGACACATTATCTTAAGACAACTTGTACTATACACTAATGTAGATGGAAATTATTTCTTTCAGAGCACTAATACTCTTGAGGAAGTCAAAGGGTCGTTGGCAAAATATAAAGCAGGGAGGGTTTACTCTGAATTGCACTGCTTATTCAAATATAATATTCTGGGAAGTGAGGGAGGACAAGGATTTTCACAGCTCTTTACTAATAAATAACAGGTGATAATGGTAATGCTCTATTGAAATATTAAGTGAACAAGTTTGAGTTCAGTATTATTTCAATTCTTAAACATCTCTCTGCTCTTCAGACAAGTGTGAAAAACAATCAGTAAAATAACACGGAAAACAAAATCAGTCCTCAGGACAAAAGTTTATGGAACAAAATGATTAGAAATGCTACTAAAAATGTTTATTATATGGTCTAAGTTTCGCTTTCACTAATCAATTGGAATATACCTAATAAAACAACACAATTCTACTTCAATTGTAGGTATGAATATCTTCAGGGAAAAAGAGGAAAGAGAACTAAAATTATTTGGTATCTATTGTATGTGAGGCATTCTAAGGCAATTAATGCATGTGACCTTATTTAAACTCCATAGCACAGTACACACGAAACAGTTTCAGAGAAGTCACTCAACCTACTCAAAGTCACATAGAAATGTAAAAGCAAGGATAGAAACAGAATTAAATTCCAAATCTGCCTGACTTTAATGTCTCAATTGTTGAGATAGATAGACGTATCTATCTATATCTCCCAAGTTGAAGGATATTTTATATACATTAATTCAATATTTCATCTATTAATATTAATATTATATCTACATAAACACATCTTTTTGGCCTGAAAATAATTGGTAAAGGGATTCTTGGCTAGAACTTTGTGTAGCCTAGATTATAAAGAGATTGCATTAATTATAACCCTTGTATTCCTCCTACTTTTTCCTTTTCCTCCTCCTCATTATTTTTATTCCTTTGAGTCATATGCAACAAAGTACTATGTTTTCAAAGCAGATTTTTCCATGTTTTCCTAAAAGAGCTCTTATTTTTTCAGTTACTATCTCTATTGATATCCTGGCATCAACTTTTACAAATGTTCTGTTTTTAATTTTCTTTCTTAGGGATTAATGCTTTACACATGATCCTCTGACTATTTTATCATAACTCAATTTAAAGTCAAAGTATCAAAATTCTTGTTTGTGTTGACTTTAACTTACAGTATTAATCAGTGAAGTAAATTATTAAAGATAAACAAATTGATCTCTGGACATCCCAGAACTTTTTGAGGTATTGAAAAAATACAGGTAAATAAACATATTCTCTGTCTCCTAGGAACTTACATTCTATTTAACAGTAATATTACCCTATATTAGCACAGACCTCTATGGCTAATTAAATATTTTAACATGTATTATCTCCTAATGAGATAATTTGCAAAGATATACTAAATTTGTTGGGATATATTATATATTATATGGAGAACAAGATTTAATTAGCTATAGTCAGTTTGACTTTTTAACAAAAAAGCCTATTGATGAGGCTAGATTTTATAGCAGAGAGCAGAAAATAAATTTTTCTCTAAACCCTTTTTGATTATGCCTCTATAGGTTTTATGAATTTGGCTGAAGAAGTTGGGTTATAATTTATGCATTATTGTAGAAGGATGAATAAAGCAAATTTTAGGAGGAATGAGGTTTGAGGGAGATAATTGGAATTGAGAATGGTGGTTTGCTGCTTTGGCTAAAAATAAGAATTATCTCAGAGCTTTTAAAAACATCAACACCCCAAGATATTAGCCCATAGATATTTTGAATTTACTGTTGTAGGGTGAGCCCCAGGTATTGGCATGCTTCTAAAATCCCTCAGGTAGTTCTAATCGGTAACTAGGGTTGAATCCCACTCCTTTAGTATTATTGCTTAGATTTTAGTGTGCATCAGAATCGCTGGAGGATTTATTAAACTCAGTTTCTGGCTTATTACATTTGGATTGTGACTATGGACTAAATGTTTGTGTCCCCTTGACATGTATATGTTGAAGTCATAATCCTCAGCAGGACTGTATTTGGAGGTAGGGCATATGAAGAAGTGATAAAGCCCTAATCCAGCAGGGCTGTTACCCTTATAATAAGGAAGAGACCCCAGAGCTTTCTCTGTCCGCCATGTGAAGACACTGCAAGAAGGTAGCTGTCTGCAAGCCAGGAAGAGAGCTCTTCCCAGAAACCAAATTGGTGGGTACCTTGATCTTGGACTCTCTAGCCTCCAGAACCGTGGGAAAATTAATTTCTGTTGTTTAAGCCACCCAGTCTAAGGTATTTTATTATAGTAGCCATAGAGGACTAAAACAGGGCCCAAGAATTGACATTTCGAAGAAATTCCAGGGTGTTGCTGATGCTATTGGGTTAGGGACCACATTTAAAGAATGACTAGTTAAACAAATAAAATCTGTCTTAGTAACAAGAAGTCATTATTACTTGATTATGTTCATGCAAAAATAACAGTGTCCACAGTAGTATTTCAGAATGTCTACATCCTCATGGTTTAGGAGTGAAATTCCTCAGTTTCCTCTATAGGTTAAGCAAATTGTCTTGCTAATAGGCATTCTGTTTTCTCTTAACGAGTTACGTCAAAGTCTAGAAAACCCACAGAGAAGTGGGTTCATTATAATACCTGGTCTACATGTAACTTTTCCCATTTTGTATTATTCCTAAATAGTCTGAGAGATTTGTTTATTCATTCTAGAGAGAATAAAAGCTGTGGGATTAGTATATTGTAGACTTTTAGGGTCTACTTCTTTAGTTTGTTTGAAATACATAAAAACAAGGCACCTGGGTGGCTCAGTGGTTGAGCGTCTGCCTTTGGCTCATGATCCCGAGATCCTGAGATTGAGTCCTGCATCAAGCTCCCCATGGAGACCCTGCTTCTCCCTTTGCCTATGTCTCTGCTACTCTATGTCTCTCATGAATAAATAAATAAAATCTCAAAAAAAGAAATACATAAAAACATACTATTGGATTATACTACCCACTTATGGTAGGCATTGCTGATTTATGGAAGATATTTGGTGATAATTTTCAATAACAAAATTAGTAATTTCATTACAAAGAATACAGACCAGGATCTTTTCCAACCATATGAAACTGCAAGAAGATTAGTTAAAAGAACTGGGATTCACTGTTAGAAAATGACAACCTTGAATACCATAAAATAGCAATCCTAACCTCCAAAAATCCTTTATTTTTCTCAAAAACAAGTTATTCATAAAGGTTAGTCATAAACTATCCAATTTAGTTAGAGAAGAACAGAAATGAAAAGAAAAGGAATCCTACTCTAAAAAGATAAGAACTTCAGAATGTCTACATATGTGAAGTGAATGAAGACTTTAATTAATCATATTGGTACCTTATCCCACAAGCATTGCTATTAATGAAAAATGTAGGTTCTTCTGAGAATGAAGTTAGCCGATTCTGTGGCTTTATGAGTCTGATAAATGATTAGTTGTATATTCCACTGTCCTCCCTGAATTTAATTCACAGTGGCAGGTAAAATTCTCCTTTGTAAAGTAGCCAGCTAGGGAAATCACTTTGGGAAGAGAAGGAACTGAAAACTTGGAGAAGCAAAGAAAAATGAATCTGGGGATGACACTGACGGCTTTGAGAAATGGATAAACTCTTGGTTCAAGAACATTTAAAATGCTATTCAAGGACTCTGAATAATGAGACCACTTGGGTTTGTACATGGAGATTACTGGCTCCCAGGTATTGTCTCCACCTACCACAAATAGCATCATCTGCTCAAGAAACAGAAACTGGAGAATCTTTCTTTTTATAGACAGTTTGTACAAGAGAAGATTATCTGCTTTATGCACATGGTGAAATAAGTATGTGCAGTATTTTATCTTTCCTAACAAAGAGGCAAGTTTTTGTTTTGTTTGCATCAGAGACTCATCTGGAAAAACTCAGAAATAATTCTGTAAGGAAATTAGAGAGCCATTGTGTGGGATAACCCAATGTCTAGAATTTGTGGACGATGAAGAGTAGACTGAACGAAATACTAATTATGCTTCTTAACTTCCAATTAATTGTGGAAACTGGGAAGTACATGTATTTTAGATTTACAGTCAAGAAAAAGTGACCAGAACTTTATTGGTTCCCAAGCTTCTTTTTGATTTGGTATGAGTAATAATACCACCATTGATTATAAATCTCAAATTTAAAAAATTTTCCAGTGAAGATATAATTTTGGTTTAGTGTCTGCTCAGGTTAGAGGGTTTAAATATTGCCTTCACTGATACAGAACTTTTGAATAGTCTCAGATAAGAGGCTATTGTATTTTAAAGGAACATCTTTCTACTTCTAAATTCTGGATTCAGCAGATTTCTGGATATATCTTTTAAAATCTATTTTGTTTTCCTTTTCAAAAAGAAATTGCTAATCTAAGTTTCTTAAGACAACACACTACTGAGGAAGAGGCAGAATTTAAGCAGACAGATCAGTATTGACGATCATTAATACTGCATGAAGAAATCTGTTAGGAACAAAATGAGATTGTGTCCAGGTTGTATTGGTCTCTCTGCTGAGTTTCATTCAGACTTTGACTCTGGACAGCACTGATTAAGTAAGTAATGCAACCTAAAAATGAGCTCCTAGGCAATGATTCTCATACAGAATATAAATCTTAGTAAAAACATACAGGCCAGAATAGCTATTGATGGGAGCCTGAATATTGAGGTGGTTTAAGGCACTGGTTTTTAAAAGTTTTGTTTCTTAACCCATTCCCTCTTTTTAAAAAATTACTTATCTAGTGACCTGAAATTATATTTGGTCAATCAAGATTCAAGACCTACTGATATGCTGACAGAAAAATAACTGTTATCCTCCAAGTTGATGATAGTTTCATTGTCTTAAATTATAAAAAACCACAACAGATAACTTGCCATCCTATCTAACACAATTTAGAAACCAACACTTCTAAAGCAGAAATCTTCTTTTGTAGCATCCCACTAAGCATTCCACTGAATTCCACTAAGATATATATACATATATATATATATACACACACACACACACATATATATATACACATATATATGTATATGGTTTATCTCCAAAAAAATCTATATAGCCTATCAACTAATTTAGTTATATGAAACCAATGTTTTCCAGAGAAGTTTCCAGAAGTCTGTATTACAAAACAATTGTATTATTCCTGTATGTAGTATTGAGATATTTTTCTACTTTGAAACCATTAGACTCATGACATTTTGGCACAGCTATCTTGATATGATTTTTCAAGTAAGTTTTTTTACAAGGACTAAAAGCAAGCTATTCCATTTGAGGCATTGTAAAAGGCAGAAAAAGACTACTATTTTAGTAAGGGCCAAAGACTTAGATAGTCCCTAGGAATACAGTTTGGACAAGATTCACAAAGCCTTTTCCTCTATCGACCATACCTTTTGTTGCAGAAACCCACCTACTAAGAATTACAAAATTATTTCATTTTCATCATGATGCAGGCAGTGAGGGGAAATTAGAGGTTCAGAATAGGATTACCTGATTTCTCTTGGGACTCAGGGAAATGTTTATTGATAAAGTGATGTTCATGCTAAGCTCACATGCTGAGGAGGACTTATCTGGATCAAGGGAGCGTAGAGTGTCCCAAATATGGAACAGATTGTGTGAGGCCTTGAGGCAGGAAACATAATAGATTTATGGAAACATAACCGATTTAGGAAATATAATAGATCATTCAATAGATTGGAAGAAAACATTAAGCCAAGAAAGGAGCAGGAATGATAGATAGTCTTACGAGGAAAGCTGGTCTAGATGATGGAGGGATGTGAATCCACATTGAGGAGTTTGGTTTCTGTTCTAAAAGTTGTCTATTAGTCAGTTTTGTTTAAGATGGATGTTAAAACTTTATGAGCTTGAGAAAATTCTCAAGCAAATTTAGTCTTGTCTCACATCTTTATTAGTTTAATTTCAAAATGATTCAGCCCACGAAGGGGGGGTGAAAAATTTGCCTTGATAAATTACTTTGTTGTTCACCCAATGCTTAGACTGTGAGTTGTCATCCCCCAGACTGTCAGCTCCTCAAGGGTCAAGAAGCACATTTTCTCCAATCATGTAAATTTTCTAAAGTGTTGGCAGCATTCTGCACCCTGTGGAGTACTCAATACTTTTTATTTGATGTTGCTGATGAGACCTAAAAAATAATCCCTTAAAATACCTACTATTAAAGTGTAGTAAAATGGATATATTGGTCTTTCTCTTTTCTCATAGACCATAAGACATGTATATTAAAGTGATAATTTATATGAAGAAACATCTAGTATTGTTCACATAAGTATGGTTTGTATGAACTATAAATACCTTTTACTATTATTTAAAAAGCTTAAAAAAGCTTTTATTTTTTGAAAAAAAAATAAAAGTGATGGGTAACCATTAATGACTTTTTTAGTAGGATAATTAGAGGGTTGGATTTGTGCTTTCAGTGAAGGAAAAGGTAGAACATGTTAATAAATTTGGAAAAACTAATTGGAAGGCTTTTTAAATCATCCAGGTCAGAGACCAAGGGAGCCTGAGTTAGGTTTTGGCAAACGAATAGAAGACATATTGACTCAAATATGTGGACATATTTGAGCAGTCACTATCTACAGATGGTTAGGATATAGTGGAAAGGAAGAAGTCTTGGAGGATTATGAGGTTTCTTTCAAAAGCTATTAAATGAATGGCTGCACTGTGCTCTAATGGAACTAATATTGTTTGAAAAGCAAAATCTGTGGTGGGGTTGAGGGCTGAGGGAAGGGATTATGAATACGGTTTTATACCTGAGTTCAAAATTCCTATGAAATATCCCAGTGAAATTGTCAAGTAGGCAGTCGGATGTATTAGGCTATAACTACCAGAGATTTAAGACTGAAACTACAGCAAGATGTCCTGCCATGGGGTGGGGCTACAGTAAGATCTCCTATCAAGGGGCAGGGCTACAGTAGGGACTACAGTAAGAACTGTCACAGAGAGAGTTTAAGCAACTCCCTTGTTGCACTAAGGCTAAGTAGGTAAGAAGGAAGTTAGCCAGCCACAGCCCTGCAATTCATTCTGTCCCTTTCCTGAGGAATATCCCAGGAAGGAAAGAAACTTAACCTGATCAAATCTCATTGTAGATCTGCTAATGACAGAGTCCCTGGCAAGCATCCTAGAAGTACTTACAAACGGAGTGTCCTTATCCATGTAATGCTTTTAAGGCATTTACTTGGTCTTTCCAGGATGGCTTAAGATAAATGTAAAAAAATGTTATGTAAGCTATGTCATTACTGGAACATAAAATGGAGTTTTGGTGTTCTTTTTTGAGTAATACATACATGGACATAACTTAGATTTCTCATAGATTATTTGTGGGACTAGATATGACCCATATATCCTAATATGACCAGAAACCCTGTGAGCACTTGCAGTGACAGTCTGAATTCTCCCTATTTTTCTTGTGCCTTGTGAATACCTGTATCCTTGAACCTAGGACCTAAGACTAACCTTTAAAAAAATCACCAACAATTGAAAATTAAGTGAAGATTGAGCTGGCAAAGGACTCTGAGAAGTAGTTATCAGAGAAACATTAGAAAACAGCAGGAAAATGTAGTATCAAGGAATCAGTAAATAATGCTTATAATTTCATCTCCAAGCCTTATCCCATTGCTGAGCCTCCCTCCAGTACCTGGCAGAGGCTTGGGAATGAACCGGGGCTATATACTGTTAGGGACAAAGGATACTGTGGGTTAGGGATAATAAATATGAGGATGGGCCCCAGAAAAGCCCGTAGCAGTCAGGGAGGAGGTTTGGTCAGAGATGGGGTGAAAGAGGTGTAGTAGTTAAGCACCACCCAAGTCAAATTATGTGTAAGCAAACAACCTGAGTACTACATCAGCTTAATTCAGAAAAGCTCTTCAGTTATTTTAAGCAGAATGTTTGCTCAGTTTCTAACAATTCTCTGATATCCTGAGTGATTTGCTGCTCACATTCACTAATTACTTTATGAGCATTATGATGGTCATACTTACTTTCCAATAATAATTTCCAAATACTAATGGAATTTATTTTGCTCTCTCTTTGAAAATCTAGCTGACAAATTAATCTGCTTTTTGTAAGCTTCCTAATTGTAGTAATTTTGTTTGATTGAATCTATATTAGGCACTGGAGTAGAAAGGGAAGAGGAAACTGCAGGTCCATAAAAAGATCCCTTAAATCTGACCATCAGCTGTATAGTCAACCCTTGATTATTTTTTTTCTCAGTTGGTTCAGTAAAATACAATGCCATGAATAAACCTTAAAATGATGGTTTTAGGATAAATAGCTGAGATCACATAGCCCAATCAAAAATAGATAACACTTTTTTCTGGTTTATAAAACTAATGCAGACTCATGGAAATTCTAAAATGACAGAAATAAACAGAGTAGAAAGTGGACATCATAATGGGTGAGGGTCAGGGATATGTGCTGTGCACATTATCTGGTAATTAAGAAAAAAAAAAGCTATTTTGATATAACTATGTCAATACTTCATTAAAATATCCTTTGCATAAAAATGATTGTATCAAAACTGCTAAATCAAAATGGCTATCATCATAAAAATCTATGGCAAACTTCTAGAACACATAATGGTGTTAAAGAAGTCTCTATGGTTTTTGGAATACTCTGAGAAAGAAGAGTTTATGTTCACACTATTTTGAGAAATGCTGCATGCTACCACCCTCTTGCAAATTTATAATGTGCATTAATACTTTAAAGGTTATGAAAAATATTTTGAAGCCTGCTTAAATTAATTTACTCCAGAATTTCCAAAAGTAATTTGATCTCAGGACTCTGAATGTGTGTGTTTGTAAAATGTTACTGGTATTTGCTCATATTTATTTAGCATTTATTTCGTTGAAAGCATAATGCTAAGCACTTTCTGTGCCTATTCAAATAAATCTTAACCAACCTAGGTGGTAGTTACTATTATAATAGCAGCTTTACATAGAGAGAAGGTAAGACGTAACACAATTACGTCACAATTAAACACCCATTGCCAAGGTAATCTGGTTAACACCGTAATTTAGCCAACAAGCATCTGGGACTGAATTACAGCTTAGTTAGGTCTGACTGAATTCACAGCTTGATCTCTTAATCATTATACTAATTTCTAATAGTCCATGGAATTTTTGCAAATTTTGATATAACTTTGGGGTTCAGCAGTTAATTTCTAAAAAGGAATCATAACTCTGCCCTTCACATCTCTCATTATTTATCTCTTTTGAGGTGGAATTGCTGCAGTTTTGTTTTGGTCTATTTCTCAAAGCGCACAGCTGCTTCTATAATGGGCCCTATCATCAATCTAGACTCCAGATCCTTGTTAGAATATAAGATTTCAAATTTCCCACTGCTACTGCCCAACTCTTACTCAAAGTGCAGTGACAAGTAGTTCAGATGAATTGCATAAAAAATATGAAATCCAGTCATTCTTCCCAATCTTCTAAAAAGTATACCCTGATAGAACCACATGCTCATAGAGTTAACTCTGTGGATCAATTGCTCGAATTATGTTTTAGTGTTAAGTATATTCTCAGGGAGGAATGCTATTAGAAGCAAATTTACTATTATATTTGTAGTGGAATTAGCTGACTTCTCTCATTTCAAGCAATGATTTATAGTCATTAATATCCACAGTGCTTTAGAAGACATCTAAGGGAAAAAAAAAGAGATCTTTGAGCAGGATTGGGGTTTGCCTGTGAGCAATCATATCCTGTGGAATCACGGTTGGGGATGCAGAAGGCAACAGAAACCAGACTGCAAGAGGATGACAGGAGAGAAGGAGCCAGTCAAATATCAGTGTTTCAGAAGTTGAGAGTCATACTTGTGGGTGAAATCTGCCACGATCTGACTATCTGTCCTTGATAGCAGGGAATTGACTAGAATACCATTAACACAATTGAAATTAGCATAGTGAATGCAGCTCAGCTTTACGTAGCCCATAATAGAGCCCTGACTTAGCTAGAGTCAACTCTGGGAAGAACAGAACAGCTTTCTAAATAAAAAGATGGAGGATTAGAAATATTTGAGTTAAGGGCACCTGGGTGGCTCAGGGGTTGAGCATCTGCCTTTGGCTCAGGTTGTGATTGTGGGGTCCTGGGATCGAGTCCCATATAGGGCTCCTCGTAGGGAGCCTGCTTCTCTCTCGGCCTATGTTCTGCCTTTTTCTGTGTGTCTCTCATGAATAAATAAATAAAATCTTTAAAAGAAAAATATTTAAGATTAAAAAAAAAAGGCAGTCTCTGCAGAGATTGAAATTCCAATCAGAGCAGGATATCTGGAACTACCAAGATTCATTAACACAAATACAATGGAACTATATGGCTGCCATGGTGAGCATTGAGATATCCCAGGCACATAAGAATGCATTTACATGTATTCACTTCACACTTTTCTCTTAAAGCAAATTCATGGAGGAAACTTTTTCCTAGGTTTTAATTCCAAAAGAAGCTCTATTTCTCCAAAGATGCTGAGATAGTGTGTGTGTGTGTGTGTATATATATATATATACACACACACATATATATTATATTGTATAGTGTGTGTATATATATATACATATATTGTGTATATATACATATATATATATATATATATATATATATATATATATATATATATCCCATATTGGTAAAATTAACTCTTTGGTGTATATATAGTTCTATGAATTAACACATGTATAGATTTATGTATTCCCTCCATAGTCAGGATACTGTCAGAATTGTTTCATTACCTCAAACCACTCTCTCATGCCTCCATTTCATGGTCAGAGCTTTCCTCCACCCCTAACCCCTTAATAACTACTGATCTGCTCTCTGACAGCATAATTTTGCTTTTGCAAAATGTCATATAAATGCAATCATATACTATGGGCTCTTTTGAGACTTGTTTCTTCTACTCAACTAATGGCTTTGAGATTCATCTACGTTATTGCATTTTTTATCACTGAGTAGGATTTCATTGCATAGCTATATCACTGTTTATATATTCACCCACTGAAGGACATTTGGGTAGTCTTTAGTTTTTACAATTATTAATAGAGATGCTATAAATATATATGTACAAATTCCTGTGTAAGCATAAGTTTTCATTTTTCTAGAATAAATACCTGGGAATGGGGACATCTGGATAGCTCAGCGGTTGAGTATCTGCCTTCAGCTCAGGGTGTGACTCTGGTCCAAGAACTGAGTCCTGTTTTGGGTTCCTTTCCAGGAGCCTGCTTCTCCCTCTATGTCTCTGCCTCTCTCTGTTTCTCTTACGAATAAATAAATAAAATCTTTAAAAAACATAAAATAAAAATAAATAAATACCTGGGAATGGCATTGCTAGATCATGTGGTAGGTATATGTTTAACTTCATAAGCTGACAAAACTGTCTGTGATGTTGTAATTTATTATAAGAAACATGTATTTGCTCTTCTTTAGAGATCATCTAAAACCCTTGGGATTTCCTAAGTGATGAGAACCATAAAGGTACTTTTTGTTATATAAATGAGGCAAAGTCTAGAAAGCACCTAAAGATGGGGACTGGTTCCTAGGGGTGCCCATCATGTGATTAGAGAGTTGAAACTTCTAGTCCCATCCCCTGACTTCTGGGAAGGGGATTGGGGCTGAAAGTTGAATTCAATCACTGAGCAAATGAAATAATCAATTATGCCCATTTAGTGAAGCTTCCGTAAAAATCCAAAAGGAAAAAGTTTTGGTAGAGCTTCCATATTGGTGAACACATGGAAGTGCTGGAGAATGATGCATCTGGAATGAGCATGAGAACTCCACACCCTTTCCATATACCTTGCCCTATGAATTTCTTCCATCTGACTGCACCAGAGTTATATTCTTTTATGGTAAACCAGTAATCTAGTAAGTAAAGGATTTCTCTGAATTCTGTGACTGCTCTAGCAAAGTAATCAAACTCAAAGAAAGTTTGTTGGAACCTTAGATCCATGCTCAGTTGTTCAGAAGTACAGGTGATTTTTATTTAAATTTGCAATTCCCTAGTGATATTTGATGTGGAGCATCTTTCCATGCACTTGTCGTCTGCATATCCTCTTTGATGAGGTGTCTGTTAAGGTCTTTAGCCCATCTCTTAATAGGATTTTTAGTTTTCCTATTGTTGAGTGTTGACAGTTCTTTGTTTCCTAATAATTATCTTTTATCGGATGCATTTTTGTAACTATTTTCTTCCAGTCCAGCTTATCTTCTAATTCTCTTGATATTGTCTTTCACAGAACAGAGGTTTTTAATTTTAATGAAGTTTAGTGAGTATTTTTTCATGGATAGTGCCCTTAGTGTTGTATCTAAAAAGTCACTACATCCATCCAGATTTTTCTCTTATGCTATCCTCTTGGAGCTTTACAGTTTCATGTTTTACATCTGGGTCTCTGGTCCATTATAAGTTAATTTCTATAAAGGGTATAAGGCCTGTGTCTAGATTCCTTTCTTTTGCATATGGAGATCGAGTTTTCCAGCACCATCTATTGAAGAGCTTATCTTGGCTCCATTTTATAACCTTTGCTTCTTATGTCAAAGATCAGTTTACTATAGCTATGTGGGTCTATTTCTAGGCTATTTTATTTCATTGATCTATCTGTATATTCTTTGACCAGTACCACACTGTCTTTATTACTGTAGCTTTTCAGTTAATCTTGACATCAGACAGTGTCAGCCTTCCAACTTTGTTCTTCTCCTTCAATATTGTGTTGGCCTCTTTATTTTTAGCTTAGTTTTTTTTTTCCTTTCCCTTGAGTTTTGAAAGTCCTTTAATATTTTTAATATCTGGTGAGTCTTTCACCAGATAATGATTTCTAAATATTTCCCCTGATATATATTTTTCTCTTTTCTAGTTATGCTTTTGGTGTCATATCTAAAAACTCTGTCTATCTCAAGGTCATGAAGATTTTTCTCTATAATTTTGTCAAAAACTGCAAGACTGCTTCTATGAGGATGAGATCATTTAGGCTATTTCTCTGACTGCATATTTGGTAGATACTAGATGAAAGATGGTGCCTTTTAATATAGTTAGGTTAATGTATTCTGGTTTGTCTCTTTTTGTTCTGAATATGTTTAAATCATTAAAGAACAGATTTTAAAATAAGCTATTCAATTCTTTTCATGCAATGGGACTGGAAATTAATGTATTATATTCTGTGTGGGCATAATTTTATATATATACCATAGGTTGCCTTCATGCATTTATAAATATTTGAGTACTGACCATTTGAGAGGAACTGTGAAGGATAGAAGAGATCAAAATCACAATATGGGATGCCTCGGTGGCTCAGCAGTTGAGTATGTGCCTTCTGCTCAGGGCATATCCCGGAATTCCAGGATCAAGTCCCACATCAGGGTCCCTGAAGAGAGATTGCTCCTCCCTCTGCCTATGTCTCTACCTGTCTCTGTGAGTCTCTCATGAATGAATAAATAAAATCTTTTTAAAAATCACAATAAGATCCTCCCCCTTATGGGAAAGATATATTTCAGTGATATATAGATAAAATATAGATAATACACTATTATATATGCTATAGATCATATATCATATAGATCATTATATATGACCTAAGTCATATATATTTAATATATGTATACTCAATTTACACTGACTCAAGGAGAGAAAGACAAATACAAATTTAAATGTTATGAGTAATTATTTCTTCCACTTTAGCTAATGAACATATACCCTAAATCCTTTTGGGATGGGAGCTGTGAATGAGATATTTCTTCCATAAATTCGTTTCCAAATGAATCTGCTGGTGCAAGCATCTCCCGAGATAACACTGATTCCAAGATTAGAAGCCATATTTTCATACAATATGTTTTTTAAATGCTGGGTAGAGACCTTATTTGTTGGCCAACTTTCTTAGGAATTTTCACTGATGTATTTTGATTATAGTCATTTTTTTACATACTAATTTAGAGTCCAATCCTCATATACTCTCTAACTCTGACTTTAAGTTACATGTAAAGATCACTATTTTAATAAGGATGATGGATATACACCACTAAAATATGTTTTTATTGACTATTTAAATTTAAACACTATTATGGTTTATATTATTAAAGTAGTTAAACAAGTCCATTTTCATTCTAGAAAGATTTGTGACTGTAAACATAAGTATTTATCACAGAATAGAATACAGATTTGAAAGCATTCAAGGTAGTACAGTATAGTGATAAAAGTGGAAAATAAATGTGGTAAGATACAGAAAAACAAGTATGTAATAGAATCATTCAAAATCGTGAAATGCTCTTAAACTCACTGACAGCTTCCTGGTACCAAAATCAAATTGGAAACCTATTAGTTATATGACACAATGCCTATGAAACAACGCAATATTTTGCAGTAAGGGCAAACAAATTTAAGACATATTACTCCCAAGTGTTTGCATAAAGTGGTACTAAGAAACATTGGAAAAAATATGCTATGTAAATGCAATACTTCATATTATGGCAACAGAGGGTTGCCTTATGAAATCTTAGATTGTTTATTATTTGTAATTAAAGTATTGATTATTATTTGTAATTAAAGTAGCACATTGATAGCTAACTTTTGGTTTGTAGAAATAGTTATGCTAGTACAGAAATTTTGAAGTGCTAAAAAAGTGTTTTTCTTCTCTTTTAAGATGTTAACTATTGTTTTGACAAAAAAAAAAGTTGACAATACAGTTTGTTTTACAGCTATCCTAGATTGTGCAGATGTAAACTTGAGTTTAGTATATTTATGAATAAATTAGCCTATAATCCAAGTTAATTTTGTCCATTTGCTGGACTTTTTATGTGTAAGTAAAAGAGGAGAGAGCTCTATAGAGAGGGAAATAGAAATAAATTATTTACAGTAACAAATTATGTGGGAAAAGACAGAGTATTTTGAGAAACCAAGCCTTAAGCATAAACTCTTGGTACATTTTCCCACCTTCCATTGTTGCTTCCTCCTCCAACAGTTTAATCCATCTTAACACTATATAACATTTGAGTAAATTTTTTTTTTAAATTTTTTTTAAAATTTATTTATGATAGTCACACAGAGAGAAAGAGAGAGGCAGAGACACAGGCAGAGGGAGAAGCAGGCTCCACGCACCGGGAGCCCAATGTGGGATTCGATCCCGGGTCTCCAGGATCGCGCCCTGAGCCAAAGGCAGGCGCTAAACTGCTGCGCCACCCAGGGATCCCACATTTGAGTAAATTTTTATGAATGATAAATCTATTGCTTCCCAAGAGACAAGAATACTGCCAATGTATTAATTCAATGAACATCATCATTAGGAGAATGTAGTCAATCCTCATTAGTCCCAGATTCATAATTGTGATTTGGACAACTTGCTAAAATTCACTGGTAAGCCCCCAAATCAATACTTACAGCAGCTTCATAGCCATTTGAGGATATGGGTAAAGTCTTGAAATTTTGAGCTGCCCAACAAGCATGTTTTCACCTGAGGCTGAACGAGTCATTATATCACTCATTATATCAACAGCAGTCATTCAGCTGTCATTATATAAACAAGTATCTTTTTGTGCTTTATTTAGCATAACATTTTTGTGCTTTTTGTTGATTTTGTTTTGTTTAAAATGGCCCACAAGCATAGTGTTTCAGTGTTGTCTAGTGCTTCTAAGCCCAGGATAGCTCTAATGTGCCTTACAGAGGAAATAAACATGTTAGGTGAACTTCATTCAGGCATGAGTTATAGTGCTATTGGCCATGAGTTCAATATTAATGACTCAACAATATGTATTAAATAATGTGACTTTAAGCAGAAACATATTTTTAAAAAGTTTGTAGACAGATCAGATGATGAAAATATTGTGACCAAAGCCTCACAGGAACCTAACTCAGTATTTCCCTTAGGAGCAATGGTTTAGTATTTGTTAATTCAACGTTTGTAGCAACTTTATAACTACCATGAATAACAAGAATCAACTGTATATTACATTCAAATGTGAAATTTTCTCAGATAAAAATAAATTCTACAATAATCTTCAGTAGTGATTCTATTGAAGCAATTATTTGATTTAATTGATTCTAGTTAAGCAGAGCTTAATTTAAATCTTTATTCAAACATCTAAGTAATTCATCCAACTGGAACATAAATATACCTATAAAGATGATATTGTCAAACTAAAAAGTTATAGTTAAATAATTGAATAATTTCTGGCAGAAATTATTCTGCAGAAGGAAGGCAGATACTGTCACTCTTATTATTTTTACTTCTTCCTTTTTCATAAAAAGACAAGATATTTGTTAAAGGTTGTGCAATAGTCATTTTAAATTTTTTAAAATTTTTATTTATTTATGATAGTCACAGAGAGAGAGAGAGAGGCAGAGACACAGGCAGAGGGAGAAGCAGGCTCCATGCACCAGGAGCCCGATGTGGGATTCGATCCCAGGTCTCCAGGATCGGGCCCTGGGCCAAAGGCAGGCACTAAACTGCTGCGCCACCCAGGGATCCCTGTGCAATAGTCATTTTAAAGTCCATGTACTTTTTTAAAATTTAAATTCCATTCAGTGCCACATTATTTACCACCTACTAGGTATGTATCATTCTATGAACTAGGTCCAGAAACATAAATAGATGATTGATAGATGGATAGATAGATAGATAGATAGATAGATAGATAGATAGATAGATGATGTGGCCAGTGCCCTCTGATGGTTCATAATTGTGTGTGTTTGTGTGAGGGCATGGATGTGTCTCTGTGTGTGTGTGTGTGTGTGTGTGTGTAACAGTGATAAATACATTTAGCTAGAGTTTATATAAGAAAGGGAGTTATTTACTCTGCTTGGATCAGAAGAGAATTCAAACAACAGATTCTTGAGCTAGGCTTGAAGGATTTTGTCAGTGGGGTACAGGAGCAGAACAAAATATATGCAAAGATAAATGAGTATGGAGTATTGAGGTCACTGTGCTTAGTTATACTCTACATGGTTGGAAAAAGAATTCCTGTAAAGTCTGCCCCAAAGCAAAGAAGAATAATTGTGTTTGCTTCAGCCTGATTCTATGGTAATCTATTGTCAACTGTCTAGCATATGGCATTGATATTACAGATAAGTTTACCTGTGGAAACACCTTACAGGGTAACCTGCACTTAGCACAAAGGAGGTGCCCTTGGTTTTTGTCAGGAGCTTGGATGTAAATATTATGCTTTCAGCAATGAACAAATCAGCAAGTAGTTTCCAACCAGGTAGCAGAGAGGAAAATTAGGAGTTATGGATAAAAGAATTAGAGCTGGCAAAAAAGAGAGGGGAAAAAACACATATGCCAGACGTAGGCAAAACTGTCATAAAATGAAAGAAATTTAACACTTAATTAAGCACTTATTTTTGCCTCCAGAACTGTGCTGTTTTCAATTACATTAACTCATTTAATACTTAATTCTGAGGTTTTTTTTTTTTTTAGATCTTTATTTATTTATTCATGAAAGACAGAGAGAGAGAGAGGCAGAGACATAGGGAGAGGGAGAAGCAGGCTCCATGCAAGGAGCCCGACATGGGACTTGATCCTAGGACCCCAGGATCATGCCCTGGGCCAAAGACAGAAGCTTAACCACTGAGCCACCCAGGTGTCCCTGAGGTATGTTGTTCAACAAAAGAAAGAAATGAGTGTGAGAGATTTGTAGGACCTGCTCTAGGTCACATAGCTAAAAAAATATGATTAAGACTAAAATCTAAATCTTTAAATTTTTCACATTGCAATATATGGTACTACTTTCCACCCTTACTTATAAACCTCTTCTTACATGCTGAATGTGCTTAGGCTCGTCTGATATCCTTTCAATTTTCATCCTTTAACCCAAAGAATATTACCAAGGGCTCCCCTTTTTTAGCAAGACCTAGACCAAATTTCCTCCCTCACTGAAATGTACTCTGAAGATGTAGTTTTAAGTTTTAGCTCTGGCACCAGAAAACAATTCCTCTGCACATGTTTGTATGTATAGTTGCATATATATTTGCATATATAGATATTTTTAAGTGCTTGTGTTCATATATAATGCATCTTGTTCCAAACATGATTTAAAATTGTTAATGAAAATAACAAGCAATAAAACAACTTACTATGCTGTTTAAATATTTGAAGCGTACTTCTCATTCAAGAGGGAAGACAGTCATATAAATGCTTCCTCCTGGGACCTCAATAAAATAATAGTAATAGACTAAAAGTGCATAGATTCTTAATGATGATTAAAGTAGGGAGAGAATCAGCATTGAATGAGGAATTTCAATAAATTTTTTGAAGATGAAAGCAGACGAATGATGGTTGACTAAAGGAGTAGGGCCATGAATACAGCCTAGAATACATACAGATGGAACTGTAAGATCATTTGGGGAGATATATTTAACTATAGTGATTCTAGAAAGAAAGAATAACAAAAAGGGACTTACTAAGGAGACAATGCAAGCAGAAAATTAATCTTAACACTGAATGGGACTATCAAAGTCCAATGAGGAGGAATGAAAATTACCCATATCTAAATATATCATTGTGATATTTTAGAAGATGAAAGATAAAAAAAGGGATGAGAAGAGATGAGAAGAGGGAGGAAGAGAGGAAGGGAGTAAGGAAGGTAAGGTAGGAGAGAGGGAGAAAGAGAATGAGATTAGGATACTGAAACATTTTATGAGTTAGATAGTATGCCCAAGTTATTGGAAGAACTAAATAATTTGGCAAAAGCAGACAGAGCAAGGAGGGGAAAAAAGATGGTTAGAAATGTCTAAATAAAAATTACATGCTATATGGAAGGGAAAATTTCATCAAGTCTACTATTTGACTCTGTAGCAAAATATAATTGGAAATTCATAATAAAAATAAAATGTTTTTATTGATATTCAACTTGTAGAATTAACTTGGAGACAAAACAAAATATAATTTCAGAATAAGTGTAAAAATACAGATAATAAAAATTGGGAAAAGAAATAGAGAAATAAAGATCCAAGGAAGTTTAGACGAGCTAATATGCATGTCTTGTACAGTGGGGAGGCAAGAAACATACAGTATAATTAGCATTCTTTTATAAAAACTGAAGAAATAAAGACATTTAAGCAGCCTAAATATGTCAGTCACCTTCACTTTGGAAGTGGGATGAACCTCATGGGAATGAACATCCAGGTAGGGTTTTTAGATACTGAGGCATAGACAAGACATTACTCCTTTCAATTGAATATTGCCATTTGGCTCTCAATATTCATTCCACAACTCTTTTTAGGGGTGGTCTTAAGCAGAATGATCTTAAGACTTGACCCTAGGGATCCCTGGGTGGCGCAGCGGTTTGGCGCCTGCCTTTGGCCCAGGGCGCAATCCTGGAGACTGGGGATCGAATCCCACGTCTGGCTCCCGGTGCATGGAGCCTGCTTCTCCCTCTGCCTATGTCTCTGCCTCTCTCTCTCTCTGTGTGTGTGACTATCATAAATAATTTTAAAAAAATAAAAAAAAAAGACTTGACCCTATCCCCAGGCAAGGACACTGATTAGTCTAAGCCAATTAATTCCTCTAATTCCTTTCTCCTTGATACTGCTGCTTTAGGAACCCAGGTTTAAGTTAATTGGTACAAATCAGTCTCCTGGTGAAGGTTCCTGGAATAGGGATAGATATATAAGTTGGTCCAATTAAACTGAAAGAGAAACATTTTATCATATGCTTCATGGAATGTAATAAGAAAGGAATGCTAAATTACTGCTGGCAACCATCTCATGACTATGAGAAAAGCAAAGAGCAGAGCCAAGAGAATTGCAGAGAAACAAAAGTTTTGCTCTGTGTAAATGTGCATGAAATCCACACCCCCTCTATTCTAGATATATGAAACCATCAAATCTTGTATTCTTTTAGTTAAGCTGTCGTAGGTTTCTACTAACTGTAGCTGGAAGTACCCTCTTAAAAATACCACTTCAGCTGTAAGCCAGCCTTGGCAGCTTTATGGGTATGATCTGAGGAGTCAATGTTTTTCTTTGTTAACTCACTTCTTTAGACATAAGAGCATCATGTAATCATAGCTTCTTTTCTAGAACCCTGGATTCTTACGGGCACAATGATGGGGATAAAGATTCAATCAACTTTAACAGATTTTATCTAAAAATACTAATACTATTAAAGCCCTGTACCATACAACCCTAAATGGGTAATGTATGAAATCTTAACCAACTCCCTAAAGATGCATCACAAATAACTTTGTGAGAATGCTACAAGTATTTTGTTGGTATAATATTCAGGGTATGGATAAAATACTGGAGAAACCATATAAGTTATCATACCAAAATTAAAGGGAAGGATACTTCTCTGTCACTTTAATTGCAAAAAATTGAGACATCTGAGGTTAGTGTTAATGACCAAGGATACCAGAATATAGTTCAACTTTCTTCAGTTAGTTCATAACATGCATAATTATCCATTAAAAATTATCTCTGGTAAATGAGTCTGAAATGATATGGATAGCCTACAATAAATGGTCACCTTTAATTATATTCAAATGGATGCTTTGCCTGATAGATTTCTGTCACATTAATAAATATTGCAGAAACAACACATTCATCATACCAAATAAGAGACAACATTTTCTTATAATTCCATCTACCAGTTTCTAGATGACAGTGTGGAGAAGGGGAAAGGGATTTTCACAAGTAAGAGGTAAATAGCTTAGGGGTATGCCTTGACAAAAGAGAACACGACCAGAGATTTATTTCCCTTTCATCTTTCTAGTTTAGATGAATTATGTCCCAGGCCAAAAGAGTAAGTCATGTGGAGCAGAAGAGGTCAATGGGAAGGAGCTAGACATAAGTACTCCAAGGACAGATGTTGATACCACCAACCTAATCTTACTAATATTTAGAGTTCATGGGGGGAACTAATTAGATGGAAGGTTTCTAACCAAGACTTCTTGTCAGTGAAAAATAGCAGGAATAGTCTCATGGAGGGTAGAGATATGATAATACTAATGAGTTATAACACTATATCAAGAAAAAGAAGGACGTTAGTTCTTCCAGTTGGTGAGATGATAGATGCTGAACCACTCCATTAGAGCACTTTGGGAGTGGACTTGCAACCTGGGGAGAAACTAGAGCTGTTTGTAAAAGCCATGGAAATTGCAATTCAAGTATATCATAGTGTGAAGGTCTCTTGATGGGTTATAGCAAAGGACTGTTTTTCAGAGACTACCTTTACACCTAGGAAAATAGTTTTTTGTTTCAAGAGCATGTACATTCTCTTAAGCAATAATTTTGATTGGACAGATATCAGCTCCCTTACATGCAGTGCATGCTTCTAGCTAAAGACAGGCTGTTAGTGAGTTTCTGAGCTATCTCAGACCTTGAGCAGGATTTTAGGTCTCAGGGATGCTGTTTTCACTGTTTCCAGAATCAATGAAGTCATCAGACCAAGTGGAGCTCAATATGCTCCACATGGTAACTTAACTCTTTGTTACTCCACATTCATTAACTTGCACTGCCTTTTAGAGCAGTAGTTTTCCAAGTGTGTGTTCAGATGACCACTACCACCACCATCATCATCTAAGGATTTTTCCAGAAATATAAATTCTTTAGCCTCACCCGAGTCAAAACCAGAAACTCTAGTTGTCAAGTCCAGCAATCATTTTTTAAAGTCTCCCAGATTATTCTAATGCACATCAAAATTTTAGTAACTCCACCTTGGAATGTTGGGTTTTCTTATTCCTTATCTTTTCATCTATATATTTTCCTCCAACTCTTGTTGCTATCTTTATTGGGACTCTAGCTTATACCCGTTCTCTAGGAGCTCATTGTCCAGGAAAATCAATAAAATCCAAATTCAATGCTCCTTGTGGATGATTGAGTAGGAATCAGCCATACTTTGTTTTAAATGCTATATGATATACACCAGGAACTTGTTATTAAAAATCTAGATACATGTCAACTTAAATTATTTTTCCTACATAACTGACAAAATTGATAGGAACAGTCTATTCTTAATTTGTAATTTTAAGCCAACTACATAACACTGACTCATAAGTGGAAGAAATGAATAATCAATAGTATTACTAGTGATCATTATAAACTTTTTTTCCTTATTCCCACTTATGGTCAGTCGACTTCTCATCTTGTTCTGATTGTCAGCTCCAGCCCAATCTCTTTATTACTCACTCTTAACTAGTCTTGGCATTTGAAAATGGTCTCTCTGACACTTGATCTCCTTCACACCTTAGATTTCAGTTTTATCAGCTTTCCTCATTTAAGGGAACCTCCAGTGGTATGTCTGTCTATCAGCTTCAATGTGTTTGGCTGCAAGAAACATAATATCCCCCACACAGTGGCATCAGCAATAAACACATCTATTTATATTGCATAAGAATTATCTCACAAGCAAGAAATCAGATAGTAGTTTCATTAGATTAGTTCAGTAGCTCAGCACTGACAGATCACCATATGCTCACCATGATTCTCTGTCCTCTCTTACAATTACAAAATGGCTGTGTTAATTCAAACATCTTCAATAGGTAATATTCCAAGTAGGAAGAAAGAAGGAAGACAGAAAGAGGGACTTCTTCATGTGTTTCTATCATGTCTTTTTGTTTTATTGTGGAGGAAATACATTCTGGAAATTTCGTTGTTTTTTTTTTTTTTTAAAGATTTTATTTATTTATTCATGAGAGACACAGAAAGAGAGAGGCAGATACACAGGCAGAGGGAGAAGCAGGCCCCATGCAGGGAGCCTGATGTGGTACTCGATCCCGGGTCCCCAGGGTCATGCCCTGGGCTGAAGGTGGCGCTGAACTGCTGAGCCACCCGGGCTGCCCCATTCTGGAAATTTCTAAGCAAAATTTTTCTTATATCACCTTAGTCAGAACTGAGTTACATAATCACCTCCGGCTTAGGGGAAGCCAGAAAATGACTGTGCTGTTGTTGTCTTCATCATCTCATGTATAATGAAAGGCACATAGTGTGAAAGGGGTTTAAAGGGTGTTTACATCCTACCTTATGTAGGCCTTCAGCAGTTTGCTGAAGTCTTCTAGGGGGGCAGGGAATGACACCTCAGTGGAAATAAAGAAAAGGGTGCAAGACAAGGATGGCCAATTTGACATTTCAAAAGTGATCCAGACATGAAGACCTGAAACTGCATTTTTAGTTTTAAAGCTGCGTTGGGTATTTTCTTTTTTAAGATTTTATTTATTTATTTGGGAGAAACAGATGACCAGGGGGGTGAGAGAGGCAGAAACAGACTCCTTGCTGAGCAGAGAGCTGTATGTGGGGCTTGATCCCAGGATCCAGGGATCATGACCTGAGGCAAAGGCAGACCTTTGACTGATTGAACCACTCAGACACCACCCCTGTATCGGGTATTTTCAATAATTCCACTTCCATTTCATTTTTATTTTGATAATTTTAACAACTGCAAGGCAGATAGTATTATTCCCACTTTATAAATGGTTGAGCAATGTTTAAGAGAACTTCTATAACATACCCAAGTGTTGGCAGAATGGTAATGGATTTTTCGCCTCTATTCCTCCAAAACCAGGACACTATTTATTATCAAATATCATTGAAAAACAAAACTTTATTTTGTCCATTTGTAAACATCCCAAAAACAGACAGTGGAAATATGGATATCTGTCCTTGTGAGATACTTTGCAATCACCTTATTATGCCCCAGGAAAACGGCAGCCACTTAGCTCATTTTTCACAATGATCACAATGTTCTAGACTTTTCGAGTGGTAAGGAGATGGAGAGCATTGAAACTTAGAGTCCCACAATATCAGAGCTCAGAGACTTTAAATGATGAAACATCTTGTAAAGAGGAGTAATTTTAATATTCATTGAAGATAAATTGTTAATCAAGAGGTGGGGATACTAGGACTATGTATTTGAGAATATATGTGACTAAAATAATAATGATGTTAATAATAGCAGATACTATATATTAATTACCTTCTATGTTGTGAGCACTATGTTAAGAACAGAGTGGGGATTAGAGCACAATTCATCTGACTCCAAAGTACATACTCTAAAGCACTGTGCTATACTAAAATATGCATGTGTTGAATGTATGTTTATGTGAATATGTATTTCTCTATATTAGTTAGAATTTTTTCAATTGCAAGTGAAAGAAATCCAGCTCCAACAAGCTGATAGAAATGAGGATTGACTGGTAAATAAGATAGGAAAGTCTAGTGATATATTGGTTTCAAGAATCACAGTGTTTAGGAACAAAGCATTTAAAATCAGTGGATTGTGAACCATGGTACTTTCTATCTCTTGGTTATGCTTCCCCTGTGGCTTGGCCCCATTCTCTCTTTATGGGCCCATATGCTTAATTCATTCTATATTTTAATTTTTAGATCAGTCATTGTTACTAGGGAAATGGTATAGAGTATTAACAATAAGAAGATTTGGACTATGTACCATGAGAATCCAGGGGCTGACTACCATAAATGGTTATTCTAAGGAAACTATACAGAACAGATAGAATTCCCCCAAAGGAATACAGCCTAGGAAATAAATAATGCATCTCCATTATATTCCACCCTTTGGCTATAAAAATTCAGACATCTTTCCCTTCACATAATTTCAAAATGCCTCCACTTAATATGAAATTAACCCAAATGCATTCCCCTCTTCTCTAAAGTGGACAATTAAAAGTCATATTTAGTTTTGCCTCTAGCTTCATGTTTAGAATAATAATCTAGGACGAACTTCTTTTGATCAGATCCAAATGTGGATCATGATATTCTTTAACCTATGGTGAAATCACAAATTTAACTCCCTTTAACATAATCAAAGTGTCATAAGTCATGGCAAATACAGTGCCTTGGTAGGTACATGTATGAAGGTGTTTTATATTTATAAATGACAGAACCCCAAATCAAACTTGTTTCAGGATATAATGCAATTTTTTGACTCATGAAATTGGGATACTGAGAGTAGTCTTCAAAATAGCTGAATTTAGGAGCTTAATAAATGTTTTCCAGGTATTTATCAATTTGCTAATGTCTCTTTGTATCTCTCCATTTGAATTTCTCTTGTATGTGGGACTCTTGCTCTCCTCCTGCAGATGGAATTCCTCTACATGTCTGGGGAAGATGGCCACTGGTGGTCTAATTTCACACATACACAGCTTAGCAATTGAGGAATAATTAATATTTGCTGCCCCTATATTGATAGATTATTACCAATTAGCCGCTTGACTTGATTGAGTTATATTCTCACTTTTTGGGCCAATCACTTTAATTTAGGAAATAGGATACTGTTATTATTGATCAAGGCTGAATCACTCTGCTTTGGCAGAAACCACTATTTTCACCACTTTTTCCTTTGGTAAGGAGTATGGAACTAAATTATATTTTTAAACTTCTCTTCCAGTTAGATGTGGGTAAGTGACAGTTTTTGGTCAGTGAAATTTGGGGCAGAAGCAAAGTCCCACTCTTCCAAGCTTCATCCACATAAACCTATCAAACAGTTCTCTACTCTCTTTTTTCCTCATCTACCAACTGATTAGAGACAATTTTGAGAAACTATAAGGAAAACTTTATTCCTGAATAACAACCCAGAAGGCCACTCACCAACCAGAAATATCTACATTGAACTTTTTAGGAATTTAATTCAGAAGTTGTGCATTGTAGCAACTACTAATGTTTATGGTAACTAATATAATTTTCTGTCTCTATAATTGATTGTTGGCTTCTTCAAAACTTCACAAATTTGGGAAAAGGTGGTTTTCAAGGGACAAAATGCTAGGCAGACTGAAAAAAAAAGTATATGTAAATGATTTATGTGTTTATAAATCTATGTATTACAATACGTCTACATAGACAGTCACAGTATATATGTGTGTGGTGGGGAGATTTATACATACAGATCTGTCTCCCAGATCCTTTTTCAAGAAGAACTTGTTACCCAGCATGTGGAGTGCAGTCAGTAGACAGTCACCAGACATCAGTTCCTTTAGAATTTACCTCACCTGCAGAGATTCATCCCATCCAGGATCACCCTTTCCAGAAGCAGTCCAGATCCAGTGACTGAGCAAGGTGGGGAAATAAAGTCCCAGTCATTTTGCCCAGATGCGAGACATTATTATAGTCCAGACTCCTTCCCAAACTGGCAGAGACTTTATTGTTTCTGAAACACAACTCTGTCCCATGATTGATTTGAATTCTCCCTCCCTTCTCTTTGTTATGGACTCCTCATAAACATTTAGAACCTCAAACTTTATCAGTATCTGCTTCTGGAGAATTCAGTCTGCAGTAGTGTATGTGTGTGTGAATTTCTAAATAGATAGATAAATTCTGAATCTATGTGTATATGTATATTTTAGAGCAAGTTTATCTAGAAAAACTCTTGCTTCCACCATTTATTAAATGAAGATAGTAAGTTATCCCAAAAGACAGTACTGAGATTGAAATGGTTGAATCCATGAAAACTCAGAATGGTGGTTGGTACATAGTGCTCAACAAATGTCAGTGGTCTGCATATTAGCTGTATATATGTATGTGTGTCTGTTAAAAAAGATCTCAGGAATATATGCCTCTTGGTTTATGCAGAGCACATCCCAGAATATAGTAATTATTCCTAAAAGCTGTCTGTTTCCTATGCTTAAAACAGATTACTGACAATACTGCCTCATTTTCATATACAATAGAATCTCTATAATTATTTTTCACTAATACAACTATAACAACTCCAAACAGTATTTAGCTTTAACAAGCTACTCTTACTGATGCAACGTTTGTTAAAAATTCTTTCTATGAAAGCTTGTAAGAAAGCTATGTTAGAAAGGAACTTCCACACATTGACACCAGTTTCTCTTCCAACACATAAGGCAGCTACTTCCATTACAATTTGGATACCCTTAAGGCTAGGTTCATTGTTACGGGTAGATACCGATCAGGAGCTTCCTTTTGCCTTTTTGTTGACCCCATCCTCTGCCTTAGAGGGTTTCCTTTTTATTCTTGAAATGTCCACAGAAATGAAAGTCTAGCAAAATAAGGGTCTAACTTTCAAGTCTTTTTTATTTTATCATGTTTCTTCTTCAGCCAAAGTCAAGGGACACTTTCTTGGCATTCTCAATGACTGTGCTGAGCCAGTTTTTCTCTTTTAAATGATTTTCATTCACAGTGGCCAATCTCTGATTCCCATGTCTCCTAGAGAGAGAGAGTAGGGTTATCTTTTGTCTCCCCTTGAATGTGTTCTTCCAGAGAAAGGTTTCTTCCATAGGGCTAACTAAGAGTTAGTTAGGTTGTACAAGTATTAAATGGAATGGGCTTGGGGGAGGGGAGAAAAAGAGAGAACAATGTGCCTTTCAACATACTTCTCTGTCCTCAACTTTGAAAGTCCAAGGAGGACTTCTGTATGTCATGTGGCTATAGGAATGAAGAATTTCAAGAGCTCTCAGAAGGGATTGTGCATGGGTCAGGAGAGGAATCTCATTTTAAGCTTGCTATCTTTTTTGTTAAACACTCAGCCTTTATACCTGGAGATTAATACCAGTATAGCCCCTTGTCCAGGTCGTTGTAGCTATCTTTAGAGTACAAAACAGGAAACTAGATTCTTTATTTTCTTAAAACAGCATGCTGTGAAGGAGCAAACTTCAAATCCCCTGTCTTTCCTCCTTGGCTAACAGAGATGTCTAATAAATTATTTTGACTACTCATGAAAAATCCTACTTTAGAAAAATAATCCTTTCAAAAGTTTTAGGATTTAAACAATATATTGTTGTGATTCTTCAGTGGTTTTATTCTTTCATAAAAGATCAATAATCAGGTTTGCTGGTTGTAATGTATATTTTATATATTGCCAGTTCTGTGAGATACTTAAGATCAGAGTTCATATCTTATTCATCTTCACATTCCCTGGGTTTAGTATAAAACTCATAACAGGGCTTTGCATTGTTGTTGCCTTGAATAACATTGCTGTTAAAATTGCCTTGATTGTGGTTATATCAATTGTATATACATTGAAGCTGGCCTTTCTGAAAAGCTAATTAAAAAGGTAACTTTGGGGTATTAACTTGAATATTGGAGCATTCTTATCTCCTACAGCATACATTACATTCCACAAATATAAAAACAAAGAGTCATCTCCAAAAAGAAGGATAAGGATCCTCACTGTTACTATATACTATTATTATCAGTAGTTAGTAGTATTAGAATATAATAGTGTTTCTGGTATATAAACAAACTAGAAGCATACGTAGCCACATTTGTAATAGTTGAAGTTTTATGAGATGTCTTATGGTAATAAAATGGAGAATAACTAAAATTCATTTAAAATGCCAGTAAGGATGCTTACAGAAAATGTTAAAATATGCATATAGCTTCTATTGAATAATTCATATCTTATAGTAAGTCTCCAGATAATGTAACATTTGAACTGTGTATATTGAAAGTTGACTTGAATGATTGTTTTGCCTATATAATCGACCAACATCCCATGTGTATATAGATATTGTATTTCCAGAAAACTATGCTGCTTTGAGCTGTAGAGGTGGAGAGTTTGGGCCAATTAAATTATTCAAATGTTAAATTTGTTTTGCTGTGGGATAAATTACCATAATTTGTTCAGGGCATTTTGAAAAAAAAATGCTGTCACCATTTGCTGATATTTTTCTTTCTATTAAACTAGTGGAAATGGATCACTACAAAACACTCATGAAACCTAGGAAAAATCATTTAATTTTTAACAGAGTTGTGTACCACTTTTTCAAAGTTCATAAACAATGCTCTCATATAAAGTTTTTATATGTGGTAAAATGACCCAAATTTCATGAATCTGCACTTCTAACTCAGAATTTTAAAGATAACAATGCCCTTAACTTTTACAGAATTTCAAAAGTAGTTCCTCTCTTTTTTTTTTCAATCTATAAATACTACTGAGTGCCAGCCACTTCTAAGTCACAGGGTATTAACAACAGCTATAAAGATTAATCAAATACTGATTTTCCTCTAGGAGGCAAAGATAAGAGACATTTTTAAAAATACCTATTGTAAACTAGGAATGATACTTTGTTTTTTCACATATATTTCCTGCTCATTGATTCTTACAACACTATGATGGAATTATTTTTCTTATTTGACAAATAAGCCAAATGAATAACTAGAATAAGTTTGTGCATTTGGTAGGCATGAACCAGAAGCTAACTCCTAAAGTTTTTTCCACCCCCAACCCCTCTGTACTATACCCTGTTGCCTATGGTTAAAACAGGAGAGATGAAGTAAATATAACATAATACAAAATAGAAAATGTTAACTGCCAGAAGAGGAGTGCTGATAAAGTAATATGAGAGTTTTACAGTTCTACATTTCACACTATAATCTTCGGAGGGCAAGAAAGGAACTTGACTTATAGCTTGGAATTTAACATTAGTTTCAGCCCCCAATGATTCAAACTCAAGGTGACTTCATTGGAATGGCATGCTATTTTTGGAGTTGAAAACATTAGGAACCACCAGATAATCAAGGTATAATTTTTGAGATTGCATAGCCATATTAATACTGGGCATTTCTTCATCCTTTTAAAAAATATTCACTTTTAAAAATTAGCATTCTACTTCCTTCCTTTTCAATAGGTCTTCTAAAAGTCATTTCCAAACCATTACAGCCCATGAAGTATTTACAGTGGCTGGTCTCCTTTCCACCAGATGATGACAACCATAATTACAACTGCAGGTCATAACCTCTCACATATCCCTATAGCTTTAGGGGTTATAAACCCATAAAGAAGTTCCACATTACCATTTTTATGGTACAAACCAATCTTTTTACTGTGAGAGTCTCCAGGAGAGCCATAGGTAATCAACCTTTTTCTCCACTGTCAGTCAGCAATTGGACTTTTATAAGAATTTGAAGAGACTATTCATATCCACAGCTATAACTGTTCCAAACATCTCTATTTCTCACTTTCTACTTTTCTCCAAACCCCAGAACATTTGTTCACTGGATACTTACTATGAAGTCTAAATCTGGTCAGATTTAGGGAATATGTGGATACTGAACATCCAAGTGTCAAGAGTTCTAGAGTCATGGAAAATAAAAACAAAAGAGGAAGAATAAGATTCTGGGTCCTAGTTGGTCTCAGTGAAGAAAGATGTATGTTCACCAAGTCTGAGGAGAACAGAGATCTGTCTCTCCCTCAGTTAGGACTGGAATAACATACTGTCATGACAGTCAGAAAGGGTCTGCCACTTTGAAGGCCCTGAGAGATTGTACCCCATGAGGTGGGTGATCTATGAGAACAGAGCATCAGTGGTTTAGACAATGTCTGGTGGATGTGGTGGAGATATAATGGAAATCTGACAAGACAGTGGGAGCAAAAGCAAATTTACATTGCCTGAGAATATTTAGTAAATATCCCTTGAGAATTCCCAGAGCTATTAGAAAGAGATATGAGTTGCCAGGGGCTTAAAGCCTTGTGTGAGCAGGGAGAGTATAACATCAATGTTAACATGAGCTTATTAGCATATTAATAAAGACCTGAGCTGAAGACTGATCCCAATTTGTAACTATGAATTTGTTTTCTCGTATAGTATTGAGGTTGCCTGCTGTATTATAAACTACTTGAGGGCAGAGAACCTATTTTAGACACTAATTTTTTTGGCACCAGGTAGCTACTCCTTAAATGTTCACTAAGCATGATGGCAATAGGTTCCGATATTAGGGACATTGCCAGTCAAATGTTACAGGCAATGGTATAGCAGTGATAATATATACAATTCAGTGAACATAGGCTATGTGGCAGAAAATTCAAGTTTCAGACCTTTACATATGTAAACTAATTCAATCCTTCCAACTAGCTTGGGAAGGAGAGTTTGGTTTTGGATTTTGTCTCAAGGTTCAATTTGCTGGTGACTTTGGGAAAGTTTCTTGATTTTTCTATTCTTCACTATTACCATATATTAAAAAGAAAAGGGGGATAATACATGTGTTCTAGGGTACTTGTGATAAGTACATGTTAAGTTTTGTGATCTTTACATACTAGATGCCAATGACAATACTCATTTCCATCCTTCCTTCCCTTTTCCTGTGTAACTGTGACCTCAGAGGATAATGCCTCTCTTTCCATAAAGTGTAAAGGACCATCCAAATGATGTTTACTTAGAAATTACCTGTATTATCCTTTCTTTACTTTCTTTCTTTTTCTTTTTTTTTTTTTTTGGTCGATTTAAACAAAAGAACTTTTCACTTTTTGATCAGAATGATCCTGTATCACTCCTGTTCCAGATAGCTTTATGTGTGATTCCTCATTTTCCATCTCCACGCAGCCCAGTATGTTGGAGGCATCAAAGGTCACTGCAGAGAGTCATCTATCACTTTGACATTTTTTATGAGTTGACTGCTCCTGATGGTGATTATAGGAAAGACTGCTTAAAAGTGATGACTGCCAGAGGCGCTTGATGTTCATAGTATTGAATGACTGAAATATGTCCAAATGTGGGGCAATAGAAAAAACAAATAAAAGTTGAAGAACAGGATGAAAATCAAAACAAAATACAAAGGCAACTCTAAGAAAGCATGTCCTAATGGAGAAATATTGAAACACTGATTTCAGAGGGAAAATGAGCCTAATTTTATCCCACCTCAACGATGGAGACTTATGGATTGTGTCTCATCCATGTTGTCAAATTATCTACATGGCAATAAACCCTTGAGCCCTCTATCTCAATATTTTGTCCATATAAATTAAGCATTTGGGATCTGGTCAGTTCCAAATATCAGTGTCATGACAAAATGAAATCAGTACCTTTCTTGAAGTCATGTTATTTACTGTTAAAATGAATGTAATATTTCCACTGATCTCCATTATCATATCAGGAGTGTGTTCTTGTTAAAAAATGTATACTGAATATGACCCAGTTATATATAATTATATATAATATATATAATATTATATATAATATATATAATATATTACTATATATATAATATATAGTATATATAGTATAGTATATATATATAGTGTGTGTATATATATATACTATATATATATATAAAGTATAGTATATAAAGTATACTTATATATATATATAAAGTATAGTATATAAAGTATACTATATATATACTAAAGTATATATACATATATAAAGTAAATAAAATAAAGTATATATATATATAGTATATAAAGTATACTTATATATATATATATAAAGTATAGTATATAAAGTATACTATATATATACTAAAGTATATATATAGTATAAAGTATATATATATAATATAGTATATATATAGTATATATATATATAGTATAGTATATATATACTATATATATATAAATTATATATATATAATATATCTAATATTTACTATATTCAGTTATATAGTAATAACATTGAGTGCTTAGGATGTGCTATGCTCTGTGCAGCACCTTAGCTTTCCCATGTAATCAGTACTGTAGTCCACACTATTGGAGGAATTAACAATATCACATTGACCTGCCAAAGTTCAGAATCAAATAATATATAGTACAGAAGACTAGGGCAGATAGTAAACAAAATATCCTTTTTATTAATGTAAAGATTGTTGAATAAGGTAGCTTTAGGTTTGCAGACAAAAGGGATAGTTGATGCTTCACTTCAATATGAACAATCTTCTTTCTCAGTTACTAAATGAACTGGAAAACAGGAGGACCCTCCCAAAAGTAGTAATGCCTTCCCCAGTTTACAACACAGCAGGCAACAGACTAGAATGTATGTCTCCTGGAGAAAAGATGACTCTAAAGATAAAGGGGATTGGTCAGACTTATTTACTTCTTCAAATATTGTAGTCAGACTAGACTCTATGAGGAAGAATAAGTGAAGAGTCAGGAGGTGGTGATTCTCCAGTGATTCCCCTCCACAGAAAATAAAGACCAAGTTTCCTTCTCTCAGTGGAAATATGAGAAGGGAGAAAAAGTTGCCCCCATCCCCAGTAAGTGCATTACCCAGTTAATAACTGAAAAAACAAGCTTAAGATGCTATATGACTTTTCTAGTTTCACAAAATTAGTAAGTGGCAGAGACAGGCCCTTATGAAGTTTTTCAGCCTCCAAAGCTTTACCTATGACTTTCTGCATGTAATAAATCATTTAGTATCATATATTGTAGAATTCAGAGGAATTTTGAGTTTATATAATCTGTAACATGCAAATGATATTTAGATAATTAGAATTAGTACTATTGTGCAATTAGGATTAAGCTATTTTGAAGAGGAATAGGCATACTCAAGTTTTTATTTTTAATTCTTTTTCCCAGAGTAACTGGGAATTACGCAGGCAGACCAAGTTTGGGTTTTCCAATCAGAGAGAAAAGAACTGGTAGATCACAGAAGCACAAATAATCATACTATGCTCCAATAATCACAAATGCTTCCATAAAGATGTATCCAAGGGTTGCTTGCATGTAGGATTATGGCAGAGGGTTATAACAGGAAAGCTGACAGAGGACCAAATCAGGATGCACTTCGAAATATGTGCTAAGAATTTTGGAATTCCTTTTGGAGTTCTCAAGAAGTCTCAAAGATTTGAAAAGAATGTCGCATCAATTTACAGTTTCAAAATATCACTTTGGCAAAAATGTGGAGGGAGTATCACAGTAGACTGTAACTGGGGAGAGGGACACCATTTTGGAGGGTGTTAAATCAACAACAACAAAGAAAGGAAATTGTTGAGGTTCTGTTTCAAGGAAATAAAAGTAGTTATATAAAGAAATGAATAGATTTATAAGTTGCGTGCAGAAATTATCCAGTTACACTCTATGACCAATCCAATGCTGAGGTCAGAAGAAGGGAGAGATCTGTTCCTACTGAGATGATGATCATGACTACTTATCAAAACGGGGGAAATAGGCATTTTGGGTTCTAGGATAGTAATATACTCTGTTTGATCATATTGAGTTAGATGGCCAAGTGGAGATGTCCAGTAGAAAATTACACACAAGATCCTGACCTCAGAAGCGAAAGCTGGGGTTAATACATCTACAAGTCTTGAATTAAAAAGGTAGACATGCAGGTAGATGGGATCAATCAGAGAAAGTATACAAAATAAGAAAATGATCAAATAATATCTACCTTAGGATAGTAACATTTAAAAGGTAGGGGAAGAAAGAAGAGTACATGTTTGAGGAGTTAGGCACAGGAAATGAAATTTAAAGAGGACCACACTATCACAGTAGAAATGAATGAAGAGAAGAACTGACAAATTCCCAATAAATTTGATGATTAAAAAACCTCTCTGCTGCCTTTGTGAGAGTAATTTTTGTGGATTTTTCAGGGTTAAAACAGATTGTGGATGTTTGAGTCAATGAGAAATGAGAAAATCCAGAGGAGTACACCATGTTCTTCCAAGAAGCTGGGTAAAAGACAGTTAGGGTATGCAAAAGACAGGGTAAAAGACAGTTATAAAGAAATGGACTCTAAAATTAGAGGAGGTTTAGACATAGATATTTTTATATGTATGGTTTGGAAGTTAAGATATTAAATTAAAGTAAATTAAAGCCAGGTCATGTACTGGAAATGTGGAGGAAGGCTTGGTATTAGACCTTGCAGAGAACAGAAAACTAAAAAAATTCTTATAAAGAATGGGAGAGGCATTTACAGAAATGTTATGGGATAGCATTAATACAAGGAAATTTAAATGTGACTCTCATTGAGAAAAAAGGAAGTAATATTAAAAGGAATTTAAGTACTAAAACACTCCAATGTCATTGGGTACATATCATAATTTATAAAAAGCATGATAAATGCCCTTATCTTTTATATTACTCTTTGATTACATCTTAAGCTAACTTGAGAGCAAGTGTTGGGTATTTTATTTTTGTATTCTTCCCTAAATACAGAGATCTGCAATTTAATAGATGCTATGGCAGACTTTTGGTAGCCAACACAATGGCTTTTTTAATTTATAGAATCTCAACTTTGTTCAGTAAGCCATACAACCAACCCTGGGAGATGAACCATAAATGGCCTATACCTATAACAGTAATCCCATAATTTTTTCATTATAATTTTCATACATTGGTCAAGAGCAGGGTTCAGCAAACTTTTTTAAAAAAAGATTTTATTTTTAAGTAATCTCTACACCCTACAAAGAGCTTGAACTTATAATTCTGAGATAGAAATATCACTTGCTCTATCAACTGAGCCATCCAGGGGCCCTGAGAAAACTTTTTCTATAAAGGGCCAGACAGTAAATATTTTTGGCTTTGAGGATTACACAGTCTCTGTCACGACTACTCAATTCTGCTATTGCAGTGGGAAATCAGCTCCAGATAATATGAAAACAAATAAGCATGTCAGTATTCCAATGATAAATTATTTACGAAAACAAGTGGGATCAGATTTGGCTTAAGCAACAAGGTTAACTGACTCTTGATAAAGAGTTTGGTATAGGACAAAATTTTGGCCAATAATACATAAGCTGAAATCTGTTTGGTTGGAGAATGAAAGATTTTAGACCAAATGTGACATTGAAATAGCTAGTTATGATACATTAATAGTGAGAGTTACACTGTGTGTGTGTGTGTGTGTGTGTAAACCTAGATGAAAATAAACTTTTTTTTTTTTAATTTTTGAAAGAGTTCTTCCATTCCAAGAAAGTTCAGGAACAGTAAATCATAAAATGCCACTGACTATCTGACGACAACCAATACTCCGAATCAGATGTTATAGGTTAAAATTTTGCAGACTAATGCTTGAGGAGGAAAATGAAAAAAGTCTGAAATGGGGTCACATGTTATTGGGTAAAGCAAGGCTCTCTAAGCCTCCCATGGCAGAAAATGAGAGCTTAGTAAAGATGCTTCTGCGTCAAGTTAGGAATTGCGGACCTGAGAGGAGATTTACAAAGAAAAAAAGATTTAAAAAAAAGAGGAAACAGGAAACATTTGTTGTACTGTGTGCCTGGAACTCTGAACAATTTTTCCAGTGAAGTATCATTTTCATTTGAAGTATCATTTTAACAATTACAAAAAACCTCATTACTAGCTTTAGAAGAAGTTCTAACTTTTTTCTTTCTTTTAAATGAAGATCAATGAAAAATATATTATTGAAATGTTCAACTTCAACATTCAGATTCAACACAAAAACTAATAAAAATGTAATATACCATAAAGATACATTAATTTTGTCTAAGTGTTATAAATAATTTAAAAGTTGGGAAATGAGCTATATCGAATTTATATTCAACAACTTTTGCTATGTAATAAAACCAAAAGCTCAGTGGCTTAAAAACAGCAACTATTCATGCAGCAAAAGATTCTACAGGTCAATTATCAGGGTTGGGTTTACTTTGGTATTTCTTTTGGTCTAACTGGCTGATGTTGGTGGGGCTTGCTTTTGTGCATCTATTATTGGTTGGTGACCAAAATGGCTATTTTATGATGGTTTAACAAGGACAGTGGGATCTTTCTTTGTGTAGTCTCTCAAACTCTAGCAGCTCACCCTGAGTTAGTTAGATGGCCACCGAATTTCAAGATCAGCAAAAGTAGAAATGGCAGAGCTTCTTGGTGTCCAGGGTCAAAGCTAATATAATAACACTTCCGATATATTCTGATGGCCAAATAGGTCACAAGACAAGCTCAGATTCTACCTTTAGAGGTTCCATATCTTCCTGGGACAAGCTGTAAAATACAGTGGCCAAATTTGCTATCAAGCAGAAAATCAAATACCAGTTTTAAGATTACTTGTTACTGTTTATAATTTCAAGTCTTACTTTATAAAATATTTATTTTAAAAGGAATGAGTTTATGAAGCCTATAGATGAACTAAACTATTAAAGTTATAAGCTGAATCATGTGCATTTACTTCTTCTTCCTTGGGCAGCTCTGGTGGCACAGCGGTTTAGCACCACCTGCAGCCCAGGGTGTGATCCTGGAGACCTGGGATTGAGTTCCATAATGGGCTCCCTGCTTGGGGCCTGCTTCTCTCTCTGCCTGTGTCTCTGCCTCTCTCTCTCTCTCTCTCTGTCTCTCATGAATAAATAAATAAATAAATAAATAAATAAATAAATAAATAAATAAATACTTATTCCTCTTCCTATTATGTGAATTAATATGTTATCCTTATTTTTAAAGGTAATTTCAAATTGGGCTACCTATTCCTTGTAGCAAAAATAACCTAGCTGAAATGTGAAGACACAATTTTTATTTGAGAGTTGATTAATCCAAAACTAAAATTCAAATACATCTGGATCTTTGGCTATAGTCCAATCATTTTGTAAAGTAATGGGGATTAAAAGATAAGTAAAAAAGGCACAAGAGAAATATCTCCATTCAAGAAGCTCATACACAAGAAGACAGAAAGACAAAGACAGTATTTAATGCCTGAGATATGGTTTATCAATGGGGAGAAAACATCTCCACAGAGGAAATGAAGTTTGAGCAGACCGTCAGAAAATAACTTAGAAAGTATTTTCTAAGAAATCAAGAAAGAAGGGGGTAAGGAAATGGGAAAGGAATAAAGGGGTATTTTAGGCAAAGGGAAACCATATGTAAAGGCAAATGTATATAAATGAATTTGTTATTTTCAGAGAACTACCAGTTGTCTACTCCTTACAGTTAACTCAGGGAGTGGATAGTAAAATGGAAGATGATATGACAGGAAATGTCCAGAGATATACGGGAAGGTCAAGGTAATTACTACTGACTAATGATTTGTAAATATCAAGTTCCATGATCCCATCCAACCAATAATTTTCTTAGAGAGTATCAGTTGCTCTTCACTTTGTGTGTATATGTGTTTTGTTTTGTTTTTGCTTTTGTTTTGGGCAAGGGCATTAGCTATCTCTCCAGGTACTGTTCTTACAATGTAATAATTGTTCTAGGTGAGAAAGCAGTCATTCACTAGAAATAATATCACAGTCACCACTTCAGATTTTTCTGGTTAAGTCTTGATGAGCTAAAATCTTAGGCTAATTATATGGCATGTGCAGTTGTACATAACATAGTGAGGTTCGGTTTGAAAACAATCCGTGGTTTGTTATGATAGGTCAAAAGAACTGAAGTAGCAGTTATTAATTATATGCTTATTTAACAGAGCATTTTACAGTAGCAGATTCAGTTGTTTTTCTAATTAGTTCCCATGATGGACTGTCTTCAATCTATTTCTTTTGCTTTGATTTTCCCAAAATTGATATGTAGATACAACCACTCTACACTGAAAGCAAATGCTTTTAAAGATATTATAAAATTATTAATGATTTTACTGTTTATTCTCTTTAATTAAAATTTTAGGAGTTGGGAAACTCACCAGAATTTTCCCTTTACATTATATTTGTTAATAATTTCTGTAATTTAAATATGCCTTTTTAAACTGTCAACTGCTCTTTAGCATATTTATCTGAAATTGAAAAATACATAGATATCCTCAACAGACAAAATAATATATTAGCATAGTATATTTGAAATAAAGAGCTATTCATCAGGTTAAGTAATGAAAGGAGACATCTAAGGTAGAACTTTATGTTTATTTTAAATTACTTATAGAATTCTTTTTAAGAATGCCTAAGATGAAAGAATCTGAAAAACAGCACCAAGAAGTAACATTGCAAAGTCAATTAGTATTAGCTCATGGCCCAAATAGTTTTAGTTACTTGAGCAATGCTTATCTACATTTTATGTGCATTTATAAATTAAATTATGAGATATAAGAAATAAAGTGTGTATATTAATACAGTAAGAATTTCTACCTATGTAAAGCCAGAAAAAATTTCCCATTGCTAAAATTTATTTTTTATTTAGGTAATCTCTATACCCAACATCAGTTTTGAACTCATAATCCTGAGATCAGGTGTCACAGGACTTTACGATTGAACCAGCCAGGCACCTAACCACTGGTAAAATTTAAAAATACACATATATTTTCTTTAGATTCCAGATAATTCGTAATGAAGACTGAATTATATAGAGCATTTTAGTGTATCAACTACTGTATCAATGTGTATCAACTAAGATAAGTAATAAATGATGCAGGTATTCAAAGATTATAAGTAAAAGTTTAAAAGGATATGAGTAATGTTAATTTCTGTAAACTGATTATAAAGCAGAAGGCATCACTGCACACATTAAAATAAATGTAAGCCAATGTGAACTAAGGTGGACCATATGAGAAACGTGGTGGGAATTGGATAGTTTTTTTTTTTTTTTTTGCTTATATAATGACAGAAGGATGTCTCATTTTTGATCCGGAAAAGAGATTTTAATTTATTAATTGACACTTGCAGCTGTGTAAATGATCTCTTTTGCTCTGAATTAACATCTCCAGCCTAGCATTTTAAAATGATTCTTGGGTTTGGTGCATAATTAGCATTTTTGAAGCCTACTTTGTGGAAGGGGTTGGGGTGAATATCTATGTGCTGGAGAGGAGGAAAAGACAAATGCTGCACCTTTGCTGTCGCTTGGACAACCCAATATGGATTCAATTAAAATCAGAGATGGCAGAAACCAGGTAACTACGTAATTTCTTTATTTTTTATTCCCAGAGATAGAAATAAGCTGCCTTTAATTTTTCAAGTTCTCAGAATTTCTGACTTCACCCCCACCCCAATCAGACACAACTAAATAATACAATGGACTAAACTGTTTCATAAAATTCTTTAGAATTAAATTTCTGAGTGTATTTGTGAGAAGAGGAAAGGAGGAAGGACAAGGGAGGAGGTGGTGGAGAGTGGAAGGAGGAAAAGGAAAAACTAGCCACTGCCAGCTATTCAGAGCAGCTTTTCATCAAAATTCTTCTTTTGTAAAACTTTCTTTATCCCAAGGCTTCCTCTGTTCCAGGAGCACTTCATACATATCTTTAAATCTTACACAAGGACATAATCTTATTTTGTTGTTTACTCTTTCTTCTATGATGAGCTTTTGGAGGCCAAGGCTGAGCTCTGGTCATGACCAAAGGCACAGTATGTAGCACAGAGAATGGCATCTGCAGGTGTTGGGTAACTGTGGGATGGACGGAAAGTCTGAGTGGAGGCTGCATGCCCTAGTGCTCAGCCACATCCTTCACTGCAGGGGTGTTCCCTCTCATTCCTGGGGGATCTTTCTAGTTCCTCTCTCATTTGGATATCAGGAGTTGTTACCAAGCTCTATACCTGGAAACATTTGTTCCCCGAATAAAAAAGTTGCTGTAAAACACAACCTAACTTCTGGAGCCCCTTCTTCCTCTTCAGGAAGTCAGACTACTGCTGGAGCTTTCCATCCCCTTCTCATGCCCTCAACTCCTGGGTGTCCATGGCCAATGATGACGCTGAAGAACCACTGGTTACATCTGAAGTTGGCTGTTGATAGGAAGTTCTAAGCCTAAGGAAGTACTTTGAGGTTGGAGTCAGGAAAGCATCAGGATCATGCTGTAAGCGTTTGCATGTATCTCTTGTAATCTCTAAAACCCACTTTGCACAATGGGAGTGCGTAACCCCACTTATTCACCTGTGGTTTCCTCATGTCTTTGATTTTATTTTGTGGCTGATCAGATTGTTTGCTTTCAGTATGCTACCTAAAATTCTTTCTCTCTCCAGAGAAGAAGAAACTGACCTTGAGGAGGTCACAGTACAAGTCATACCTAGAAGCCTGAGGCTAATCTGTGGCAGAACTCTGATCTGAACTGTCTGTAAATTCAGTGCTTACTCTACTGCCTGAGACTTCTAGTCCTCATTCTGCTGACAATCATTTTACCTACATGGGTTTGGTCATGTGAAATAACTTCTCTGCCTGTTCTATAAAAAGGAAGATGACAACTAGGTGATTTCTGAGGCACTGCTTCTCAAATTTTACATGAACAGAGGTCACCTTGGGATTTCATTAAAATGAGATTCTTATTTAGTAGGTCAGGGGTAGGGCCTGAGGCTCTGTATTCCTTGCAAGTTTCTAAGTGATGCTAATGCACTTGGTCCCTAGACCACAGTTCCAGCAGCAAGAATTCTTTTCTAAGAATTTCTGATTCTAGAGAGAATGGTCACTGTAGAGAGAGGAATAAAACTGTCTTCTACCTACTGATCTTCCAAGTAACATTAGATATACTCTAAGCCTAAGGAACTGAAGGAGAAGAGAGAAGCTGATCAGATGCATTGTAACAGGACTGATGTACTGATGAGCAGTTCTATATACTTAAAAGCGACTGCTATATGGGCAACAAGCTCTCATGCATGTCTTACAGCTCCCTGAATGAAATTCCAAAGACCATCTGTCTGAGACACCACTGGGATGACTTTCCATCTGTACTTAGTCTTTCCCTGCTTTGCAGTAATCACCCAGCAGCCAAAAAGCTCCAGAATCTTTAAAGACAGACACCCACACGACTCATCTCCCAAAGATTGATGATAGCAGGCAATTGAGCTAATGCTATACAGCACAGCATAGTATAAAGATATCATTCTAATTCAGAGCAGGGTTTGTTTGGTTTTGGGGTAATTGCTGACACACTTGGCACAGGGGAATGATGGCTATTTTTGCACATCTGCTAGAAAAAGTAAGTTTCATACACTTTTCCCTGTTTAAAAAATTCCTGTCAGCAGTACCTATAAATCACAGTATTGTGAGAGAGAAAGGGAGACAGAGTGTACAGAGGGAGTTGAAAAGAAGAACTTGGTGTTACAGACCACTGTGCCAACAAGTTCTCTGTTAGCCACCACATTAGAGCAGCCACTGGGGCTGGGGCTAGAATTAAACACAAACCACTTGAAAGCTGGGATGTGAAGCAGAACCAACTTATGTTATTAAGATGTTTTGCTCCAATCTAATATTTTGAATTTTGAATTTTGCATTAGACATTAACCTATCAGTGCTTCAGGGAAATAATGTATGAGAAAATGCCAATGCTGAGGCTGGGGGACTGTCCTATTCTGCATGTATTTTCTTTCTCTTTCCTGCACATATTCTTGGTACATGGCTGCTAAATCATCAAATTACTTTTTCCCTTTTTATTGCCAGTAATCTCCTAGTCCTGAAAGTTATCATCAAGTTTTAAGGGCGATACTTTTCAAAATGTCAGCAATAAAAAAAATATACTGCTGTCTTAATTCATCTTTCCATTTTGATCTTATTTATCTTACACAAAAGAAAATACTGGTGGATGTGTTTTTGTTCCTCATATGAAAGACCACATAAATTATTTTAATTTACATGGGAACTGTGGACCAGAGGAACTTGCCTCAGCTGGTAGTTTTCAGTATTGGGACATTTTAAGAGAGAAGAAACGGCTTCTTTGCACATCTTTTTTCTCCTCACATCCTTAGTCTTCCAAGGTAGACCCACCTCAGGCGGAAATCAGGGTCAGTATATATTTAAGAAATAGGAAGCTGGGAGTTGAGAGAAACCATTCAGCAAATATTTATATCAATTGTTAATGTAATTATTACCATATTAAAAAAAACATAGTTCTACCAGAGTTGCAAACTTACCAATAATGAAGTTTTGAGTAGATCTTCTTACCATTCTTTTCTGAGGTGCCTGCCTGGCTTTTGACTTGTCTGTTTAGAGAATTTTCTTTTACTCTGCTGTCAGAAATTACTATAGCAAAGAAAAGTTGCCTGGGATATACTAGTTTTGTTTTCAAATGAATTCCATGAAAGGCATCTCCCCAATGACTGGCTTCTAAATGGATCTTTTGGAATGTAATCAGGAGACATAACAATGTCCATCTATACTGTTCCCCCACCATTTTATTGAGATAACCACCACTTATCTTGTAGTACAGCCAAGCATGAAATGGATACAGGGAATCATTGGATACACCTTGTCTTTAATTAGAGGATGACATAGAAGCCAAGAATTTCAGGATGTTTTAAGAAATAGCTATTTTGCTCTTCCAACTTGGGTGAATATATATGATAAACAGTTTTTTTAAGCTAAGAATAAGGCAGCCTGGGTGGCTCAGCGGTTCAGTGCCACCTTCAGCCCAGGGCATGATCCTGGATACCTGGGATGGAGTCCCACGCTGGGCTCCCTGCATGGAGCCTGCTTTTCCCTCTGCCTGTGTCTCTGCCTCTCTCTCTCTCCCTCTCTGTGTCTCACATGAATAAATAAATAAAATCTTTAATAAATAAATAAATAAATAAATAACAATGAGTAACAGACATATATTTTCTTTTTATTTCCCTCCTGGATTTAGAAGCCTTACATTCAACAAAATGCAGATTTACAGTAGTGCTTTTCGGGATCCCTGGGTGGCGCAGCGGTTTGGCGCCTGCCTTTGGCCCAGGGCGCGATCCTGGAGACCCGGGATCGAATCCCACGTCGGGCTCCCGGTGCATGGAGCCTGCTTCTCCCTCTGCCTGTGTCTCTGCCTCTCTCTATCTCTCTGTGACTATCATAAATAAATAAAAATTAAAAAAAAAATTTACAGTAGTGCTTTTCAATATTTCATTTAAAAGAAATTCTAATATAAGCCCCCAAATAGTTGCAGAACTATTTAAAGTTCTAAACTTTCCTGGCATCATGATTAATAATTTGCTACCCTTGTATTTGATTTTTTAAATATTGATATTTTTTATTTATAATTATTAAATATTTATTTAAATATTTAAAAAAAATTTTAAACCATAGGATTATACATGCTAATTTCTACTACAGTAGGTAATTAGTATATGTAAAATATTAAAAGCATACCAGTGAAATGAAATCTACCAAAAACTTGAGGAAATCCTGAAATCAGTAGAACAGAACATTAGGGATCCAAGGAAAACAAATCTCTGTATAGGGCCTTGCTGTAGTTTTTACATTATTCCAAAAGGTTTCTTTCCCTTCTTCCAAATTATAGGAAAGACAAAGCACTTGTGTTGTATGGATTGGGCATAGGAACAGATAGATCAGGGTGAGTGATTTCAAAAACTACAAGGCTCTGTCTCCATCCTCCGTTTTACTATCTGTATCTATTAGTCATTTCTCAATGCTTTGCTATCCTATTACGAGAGGAAGATCCTTTGAAACCACCCTAAGAGAGGAAATATTTGGCATACAACTACCACTAGAAGGGGAATGTACAGTTATAGTCATTCTAAAATGGGAAGGACTGATACAGAACATTTCTAAGTAAGCTTGACTGAGTTAAAAAAAAAAGTGAGATGACAATAATTGTATAATAAAAATGTTGGAGCTTAATGAATCCTTAATTGGGTTATTTATTTTAGGAGCTGTTAAACAGGAAATACTAAAAACAATTTATTTAAATCAGAGCAGTAATTGATGAATGAGTCTCTAACTCAGTGAGTGGTTTTCAACATTATTTTGTGTGGTGCCTTGGGGCTCTTCAAGTGTGCTTTAGAAGGAACCACAGGCCTGTTTGGGTGGTGTTCAGTGTCTCTTGCCTTTAGTTAAATCAAAGAAGTTTTGCTTCCAGCTACTCAAGATATTGTGTTGAAATTATATTTAATTTAAAAAATGATTTGTAGCCATTCTAGTCTAGATGATGTTGTATTCATGCTTTAAAAAAATCCTCTCTGGGATACCTGGGTAGCTCAGTGGATTAAGCATCTGCCTTTGGCTCAGGTCATAATCTCAGGGTCCTAGGATCAAGCCTTAGGTCAGGCTCCCTGATCAGTGGGGGAGTCTGCATCTCCCTCTGCCACTCCCCTACACTTATATTCTCTCATTTTTTTTCTCAAAAAACACCTCTATGATCTAAAACAAGCAGCTAGATAGGTTTTGTATCGGTTTATTCTCCATGGGGATTGGACATATTTATATGAAACTGTGCTTAGTAAGTTCTTCCTGGGAACCCAGTTGGGTGGTACTTTCTAGCCTCTGTTGAAAAAAAAAAAAAGTCACCATCTGATCAAGTTCTGTCAAATGCACACCACTTCCAATGAAGTGAAAGGTTTTTAAGGTTCAGCTTAAAAAATCCTATCACTTGTGACTCTCTTCCTTCACCTGGTAGCTAGGTATCATTACCCAGAGTGACCCTAGAAACTAAAGATTTAAAGTGGCAAGTCTTCCACTGACACAAGTCTCCAAATAACTGCATGAGGCAGAGAAAGCCTCATCCCTGTTGCCAATAATACTTTCTGTGAGCAAGAAGTAAACGTATTTTGCAGTCATTGATGTTTTAGAGTTTCTGTTATAATAACAAGCATCATCTTAAATCACACATATAATTTGAAACATTTCTGCAAAAACCCTATAACAAACATCTACCTAACTGTGAAACTTTATAAGAATTCTGATTAAAGTCAAGAATCCAAGGATGCTTTCTATGACCGCTGATATTTAAAGCTTTTTATTGTAAGCCCCAGCCAATGAAATAAAACAAGTCAAAGAAATAAAAATTATGCTTGAACAAGGCAAAAATGCCATCTATGTGCAGAAGAGCATTATTCTCAACATGAAAACTTCAATGTAGAAAGTATACAAATTAACAAAGGTAATGAAAACATCCAGTAAATTTTTCAGATTGATATAAAAATTTGTAGATTGAACTTCCAACACTGTGAAAGAATACATTTCTGTTGTGTTAAGCAACCCATTTGCAGGATTTTTGTTAGAGTAACCCTGGGAAAGTCATACCTACCTTGTCATCCTACCAACTCTGTGACAATCTGGGAAAGGAGAAAGTTTCTCTGTTGTCTGACTTAAAGACTATGCTTAACACAGATCATATTGAGAAAATTTTCCTGCCATATCAATCTTTTAGGTCCTCTAGGCTCTGGGGGTCATCAGGAGACTACGATGGAAAATGCTCCAGTAAAAGAGATGTGCAAACCATGTCTTTGATTCAACTCTGTTATTCTGCAAAGAAGTGAAGACAAGGTGTGCAAATAAGAAGAAGGAAGAATTGAAGTGAATCTTTCCTTCCTTTAAATAACTAAGTGTGTCACTGGAGACACATTTCAAGACTTGGAAAACCTTAGTACTATTTTATGCTATTTTTCATTGTTTTAACTCATAACAGCAAAGGAGCTACATAAGTGGAAACTGTCAATCAACTAAAAAACAGTGATTGTCTCCATAGTAACCTTCACTGTCCCACTAAGTCATCATGCTTGTAAAAGTGAGGAACTGGTGAGGAGTAACAAGATCTTGCTATGTCTCAAGGAATTTTGATTTCTCAACAAGGCCAGATAGGTGGAAGGTGGATTATTCACTCAATTGGGCCCTAAGACCTCAAGGAGCAAGAGGAGGTAACATTCAATTTTATGCTGACTTACACTGATTCTCAAGGCCTACCATTTGCATGATAGGTTCAAAATATTCCTCCATTAATTTATAAACCATGCCATGACATATTAAATTATTCTCTAAAGTGTGATCAGTATTAGATACATTAAGAACTACAAATATAATGATGTAAAAAATTATTAATCTCAGATTTGAAGACTATGGTTCTTTAACCTGGTTTCCTGTAAGAATTGCCTTGGAAGCCTGTAAAAAGCTTGTATTCCTTGGCCTTTCCCAGATTTAGAGTTTCAGATCCATGTGTTTTTAATGAATTTCTCATGTGTACCTCCTGCAACCATCATTGCAAAGATCACCATGTGAAAATCAAGAATTTAAAGCACGGAAAGGACTTTTGTAGTGTCATAGTACCATCTTCCCTCATTCACACAGTCTTCCCAGGTCATGTAAGTAAGGCTGTAAACAGACTCTACAGCCATTGACTATAGTATATAGAGTGCAAGGCTAGGTGTTTTGTCAGATTATCTCATTAATACTCAGAACGATTTTATGAAAGAGGGAGTAGCATTAGCCTTATTATAGAGTCAAGGGAAATGAGACATAGGCTATATAAAAGAATAGTGAAGTACAAAACAAGTAAGAGTTGGAACTGACATCCAAATACAAAGCACATAATCTTTTTATAATTACCTCTAACTTCTTGGCCAGAGTAGAGAGTTTTTATGAATGAAAATGGATAAGGAAAAAGAAGAGGACAATTGTCTTCAATATAATCGGGGAATGATGGTAAAGAGTCTCTCCCCCACTGCAGGATATTAAAATATAATAATGTCTAATTTTAAGAACAAAATAAATATTGTATAAGGCTGTATGGTTTCCAGAGTGTCCACATAAAAAATTTTTATTAGATCCTTCCAACAAACTTCTGTGATAGGACAGATATTAACTACATTATAGATGAGAATAGGATGGCTCTCCCCACTGCCCCAGAAAAAAAAAAAAAAAAGACATTTTAAGATCACATTGACAGTCAAAACCTTTTTTTGTTGTTGTTGTTCTTTCTCTTTTCCATGGATCCATAATATTTCCTTATCTTTCTCTGAGGAACCCATGCTTTTCTTCTTCATCAGTTACTTCAACCTCATCAAGTGTGAAGTTTGGTTTTCAGAAGCCAACACACTAGTGGAAAAGGCTTATAGTGACTGTAATAAGAACACAGATAATGGGTGTTTGAGATGTGAGCCGCAGCTCTGCCGTTTAACAGCTCTATGAAAGGCTCAGCTTTACTCCCCTGTAAAATAGACATGAAACTAATATCCCACATATTAGGCAGTTGTTAGATGTATGTAAATCAGCCATCCCAGTGCCCTAAAATCATGTATAGTAATGCCTGTCCTAGGATAGTCATCACTGTCACTGCGATTATGATGGACCTGCCCATGGACCTGCAAACAGCACGGTTGGTGGAAGGAAGATATTAGGAACCCAGGGGGTGCTATGACACAGAACCTTGAGCAGAGAGGGGGGCACCTACCATTCTCTTTTCTTTGGGGAGACAGGCAGTCATCATTCCAAGAATGGAACAGGGCCATTTGTGGGGAGCACTGAGGGTTTTTTATAGAAGTTTGGAAAGATGCCCTTTGAATACCTTTGTTCGAGGAGCCTTGAGTAACTCTGGGGCTTGCACTGCCTTTTGCTTTGCTCCTCACTTTGCGGCTCTACTGACCTAAAGCTGAGGATGAGGGCTGAGAAGCTGGGATGGAGGCTGGCTGCTTAGGGCTCATCCCAGCTTAAAAAGAAACTGATAGTTGAGAGCTTTAGCTTCTTTCAAATTGTTGTAGCTACACCAGGGTAGGCAAGGATGCAGGACTGCAGGGCCACAGCTCCAACTAGGAAAACAAATTATACGCTTTACTCAAACAACTTGATCTCATTATGCTTGGGCATAGAGAGGGGGGAAAAACTTGACCTTAGCTCAGTGCTTTTCTTTGGTCAGTGATAGGCTTTTGATTCTTTACCTTTTAATAGCCTTTAAGAGAGTGTTTTGGTCTTGCTTTACAGTAGAGCCAACTGAGGCTCAAAGAGTTTAACTAAAGCTCTGAAGGAGTTGCAACAAATAATTATTGATCTAGTATTAAAATCCATGTCTGCTTACCTGTGAAGCAACTATTTTAACTCTACTATGCTGCCTACTATTTTGTTTGTTATAAGCCTGCTTTCTTAAACTTTCATTCACTAAAATGGAAATATAATATACAGAGCTAGAAGGATATTTTAAGCAGTGTGTCTATCCCAAAATGAAGGACTGGTTATTGTTATTCTTCAAGGGTTGAAGTATTTTGCTTCCTTCCCATTTTGATTTCAAGAATTGAGGGGACTCTCAGCAATTAGCCCCTGAAGACTTGCACATGGGCTGTGAATGGGACTCCTCCCATGCTTACATGCTCCCTTTCCCTGGGGATTCAAAAGCAATGCAACAAAGTCAAGGAGAACAATGACAGGGTACACAAAGCCACCTATTTTGATTGATCTGTCTCTTTCTTCCTTCCCACTGCCGAGTCCTTCTCCATACAATGCTTTACTACACACTGCATCTATAATTCCCTGCCACATAAAAATTAGTCAGGACATAATGAATTTTAGGCACAAAAGCATCTAATCCTCACAGCATCCCAGAGCCTTTACAGTGGCAATGACAGAATGTATAAAAAGGAAAATTAGCATAGCTCTTTGCTAGTGTTCAGAAGCAAAGCTCATGTCCCAGGCACACATCAGAGACCCCACTTTAAATTTTTAAATTGCTTGTAGCTTTCTACCTCAATATTTCAAAGTGGTATGACCTGAAGCTTTGAATTTAGCATAATTCCAACAAGTCAGGCTTATTGAAGAATAAATGAAAATTCTGTGCATGAGGATGACAGTGGTTCCCTTTATGAGTTTATGTACTTCCTAATTGTACTCTGGCTTTCTGTTCATGCCACTGGGTGGTCCGTGTCACCTTTGCTTAGAACATTCCCTTCCTTCCGTTCTAAATGTGCTTGATACTCAAAGGAAAAAAAAATCTGGGTTTATTTAAAATTGGCTTTAGTGCTTGCATGCCTTGTATTTAAGACATTAAAATCAGGAAATTAGATAGATGCCTGCCAGCCAAGGCAATTACTTCCAGCCATTACACTTCAAGACCAAATTATTTTACTTCTTGAAACAGTTTCTCTTAATTGTTTCATGTTTTACACAGGGACATTAAGCTCAAATAGGCACTTTTTGGGGGCTTTATTGACAATGTATAGTTTGAGTTATAGGTTGTTGACAGTCTTTTTGGCAATCTTATAATTCACAATTTCTTTTCTTTCTTTCATTCGTAATTTAGTGGTGCCAGGGTCTTACCTAAAGTTTGTTTATTCTTTACAGTTGCTTCAATAAATACATATTTTAAAAATTTACAACTTGCATCTAATGGACTCAAGAATTTTCTGCTCCTGATCTTTCCTACAGCTGTGTTTTCTGATATAGTAGCCACTACTCACATGTCATTATTTAAATAATTTACTATTATTAAAATTAAGCAGAATTAGAATATCACTTCCTCAGTAATACTGGCCATATATCAAGTGCTCAGTGCAGTGTGACTAGTAGCTATTTTGAATTGTCAAGATAAAGAACATTTCCATGATCATTGTACAATGTTCTGTTGTACAATACTGCTTCCAGAGTCCCTTCCAAATAATGAAGCAACACTTTCTTCAGAGTTATAATAGAGAGCCACCAGAATAAACCACCAAACTAAACCAAACAAAACTCTAAGCAACCTTACACTGAAGCAAGTTCATGAAACACTCATTCACTGAACTATAGGATATGGTATTTAATGGGGTTTGGGTTTGAATGTAAGCTTTGTTTATCACTGGCATTCCAATGGCCCTCCACATGTTTATTTGCATGAGGGATGATGTGGGATAGTCCATGGCAAATGACACTTGAATACATTGAGTTGAGGTCTCCAGATGCCAGCTCCTGAGGAGAGAGACTGTTATTCATAACAAATGGAAGTTAGAATTTATAAAACCCCGAGGCACAGGGAACATACCTCTGGGATCCTTAGAACAAAATAAAACTGATGGAAGCAGAGATTCCTTCCCAGTGTGCTGTTGGCACAGGGGCAGTTGGATGGATATTTGTATGAGAGACCATTGGAAACAATGGTATCCAATGAGGGAATACAGTGTCCCTTGGAACAGTTGGGTCACCATGGGGCATTGGCAACAGCCCCTGGAAAGACCTGATAGAGTAGCACCAGAGCTTCTCAGGGAACACAAAGTAAAAGACAGGCATCTAGCAGAGAGAGGGGTAAACTTGTGAAGAGTGGAAGTTATGATGTCATACAAAAAACTGCTGAACACCTCTCAGTGCTTATTAGTACAAAAAAAAAAAAACAATAGGATGATATATTTTAGTTTTCACCAGAGAAGGAATATGGCTTAATACATGCATTAATATTCAAATATATAGTTCCTGGTGAGGTTGAAACGAACAATAATTTAACATATTAATTTGGGGTAACATTACACTAAATTGCAAAGAGTACAATGTTCTTATTTATGTGTATGGTTGTACAATAAAGCACTGATAGGGGATGAATAACTGTTCAATGAACAATTCCCCTTCTTCTTGCTTCCATATTTTGTCTTTAAGCTACCTGGACATATAAATACCAGTGATTAATATTCTTCAACAATGGTAGGCTGAGGTGAGCTTTCTTAACTAACTCCAAACACCTGAGGGAATTAAGGAAACAGATGGAATTTGGGGATTTACAAGTACACTTGTGAACCAAAACTGTGGCTCACTCAGCGGTCAGTGACACATTATGTCCAAATATTGACCCTCTCTTCCCACTGTCCTGCTATATTATTCATTACAAGAAACCTGAGTAAACACTGGGGATTGAAATTAAAGAATTCAGTACAAGTCTGAGTCAAATAGAAAGGAAGTTAATTTCTTCCCTGATGTCCCTGAATTAAAGAATTTTTTTTCTTTTTCCCTTTCTTTGGCATAAGGCGGTTTGTGCCCTGCTCAGAAGCTGGGGCTTTTATCTAGCTATCACCAATTACCATGTGGCCTAGGTCAAAAATCTCAGGGTTCTCACAGTTAACATGCAAATAGCAATCCTTATCTTACATGTGAAAATGTGAATGGCTAACGAGGAAAAAGAACCAAGCAGCAGATGGTATTTACTGAACATGTGCTAGGTATCAAGTACTTTTACCAAAGTACTTCTTTTCATACTTTTTTTTTTTTTTTTAGAGAGAGAGAGAGAGAGAGAGAGAGAGAGAGGATGGAACATGTGCATGCCAGCAGCAGGGGAGGGGCAGAAGGAGAGGAAGAGAGAGAATCTTAGGCAGCCTCCATGCTCAGCTCTACCCATGACCCTGAGGTCATGACCTAAGCCGAAATCAAGAGTCAGATTCTTAACTGACTGAGCCACCGAGGCACCCCTACTACTTTTTTCTTAATAATCTGTGATGTGATGTGATTAAAATTTATAGTATCAGCTCTCCCAAGAATTTAGACACTCTCCTTAGCTTGGGGGACTGTAAAACAGGAGAGAGGCATTATTCACTCTATCAAAATCTAGAGTTTGGGGGGGTCAATTAGGCCTTTCCTTTGTTTGCTCTTTGGAAGTTAAGGCACAGCCAGTAGGCAGCTATGTACCTAGATTTGTCCACCTACCTATAAATTTGACTCTTGAGGGAGTTACTCAAAGGTTACAGTGACTATTTACAGTGGCTGTGGCAGAGCATTTGCAATAACATCTCATCTACCACTGAACAAAGACTTGCTGTGGTAGGATTGTGGTTGCACTTGGTTCTTTGGTCTCTGCTTATTTTTTCCCCATCTTTCTAAGGCTTCTGGGACTCCTCTAGTATCTTACCAATAAATTACCCTCCTGTTTAACTTAGCTAAAGTAGTTTTTATTTTTGCTTTCTGTCACCAACAACTTTGATTGGTCCAATAGGAATTATCACCTATATTTTAAGAATAAGGAAACCAAGAACCCTTTAGGGAGACATGTTCACCATTGCCACTGATGTACCCACTCAGAGTTGTAGAAGTGGTAGATAGATCCATGTCTCCCCAGACTGAGTATCCTTTCAAATATAACCTTTCTTTCCTTCTTCCTCCTGTTTCACCCTTGTTCTTCTCCTAGGCTCTTCTCACCATTTCTCCTTTCCATACAAATAATTTTGTATGACCTTTCTTTCTGAAAGAAAGGTTTTGTATGACCTTTCCTTCTTCCTCCTGTTTCACCCTTGTTCTTCTCCTAGGCTCTTCTCACCATTTCTCCTTTCCATACAAATAATTTTAAACAGAGTAATGGACTCAAATTCTTTTTTTTAAACAATCTGGTATTAATCTCAGTATGTGTTGGCTAAAGCTAATTCCAGATTAATATTTAGAGGCTCGTAAATTTTGTATGACCTTTCCTTCTTCCTCCTGTTTCACCCTTGTTCTTCTCCTAGGCTCTTCTCACCATTTCTCCTTTCCATACAAATAATTTTAAACAGAGTAATGGACTCAAATTCTTTTTTTTAAACAATCTGGTATTAATCTCAGTATGTGTTGGCTAAAGCTAATTCCAGATTAATATTTAGAGGCTCGTAAATCCCCATTAGCTGTAGAGTATCATTCCAGGCATCTCCTGACACGAAGCAAAATATGTATTTACCTGTCCCATAAATGATCTCAAGTTTAGCTACAATCTTCATAGGCAATCCTCACCAACAGGAGGCTCGTTGCCCACTGTCTTATAAGCATGTACTGCTCAGATAACACAATGTAATAATGAAGTATTGCTTAGCATAAATATAAAGATCAGGAACAGCATGAAATCTTCGATCAATTGATTCTGACTTTATTGCACATCTTTCTGAAGAGTAAAGGAGTCACTAAATATCTAATATTGAAATAGAATGAATGTGGAAGAGTAAAGGAGTCACTAAATATCTAATATTGAAATAGAATGAATGTGGAAGCATTGATTCTGACTTTATTGCACATCTTTCTGAAGAGTAAAGGAGTCACTAAATATCTAATATTGAAATAGAATGAATGTGGAAGAGTAAAGGAGTCACTAAATATCTAATATTGAAATAGAATGAATGTGGAAGCACTTTTAGCAGATTACAAGTATTTGAAAGAAATAGGAAAACTCCAAGTGTGGGGATTGCATTATATCTGGAAAGCAAGACTCTCCTGGGCTTTATAACACAATGTGTAAAACAGGCAGAAAATACACATTCATCTGACAGCTGCTAGAGAGATGTCCAAAAAAAATGTGATGTGTCAACATATATTCACCTTTTAGCAAAGGTGTGAAGCAAAAGGGAACTATTGTGAAAGCTTGTCAGAATAGGAAGGGTTAGGGGCTGGAGTGTTTGTCACTCAGCCTCACTACTATTACTAAATGGCAGGTAAAGACAATAGTCTCATGCCTGTCTGAATGGGAACAGAAAAAATTATAAAGATGCTGAACAAGCAGAGTTTTTGATTGCAGGGAGTAAACGTGGATAAAATTCAAGGCCAGCTGTTGAAAAGTGTATACTAATGCCTCCTGGGCATGAATAAATGAAGAGAGGCCAGGCTAACCCAAGTGAGGTAGGATACTCAGCTTCCATGCAGCTAAAGTGGTAAGAAAAATAAATTGCCTTTTCCTGTTGCATCAGAATGATAAAAAAAAGTTTTTTTCCTATGATTTCACAGTGGAAGGCAAGAAGTCAGACCTCTCAGATGGTCTATGGCTCTACAGAGAACTCAATGCTCAGGTCAATATTTTTTGGAACCAGTTTCTGACTAAGATTCTCATGACAATGCCTACTGCCACTCTTTGAAAAAACTAGAAGAGATTCAGTACATATCCATCCAGTAATCTCTCAGGTTATTCCCTTTACTGGATACTGTATCACAAGAGCTTCAAGACTTCAGGTGCCTAAGATTTACTCATAGAACTTGTTAAAATGTAGATTTCGAGGCCAGAATGGGGTCCAGGAAATTACATTTTAGCAGGTACCACAGGATATTCCCACTACTTTAGTGCCATTGTTGAATCCAGGGCAGCTTTGAGGCTAAAGGGATCAGCTTTTCTACTTTTATTTTCCACCACTGCAACTGGCCTCCAAGGGAGTTGCTGTCCATAGCCTATCTTTTCAGGTCTCAGGCCACCAGGCACTTCTACTGACTTTTCTCACCTCCTCTCCAAGTAATGCTGCTGGAGCAGAGGCTTAGGCACTGCAAATCCTTCACTGAGTATCCCTGCCTCATAAGGTTATTCATGGAATAGTAATTTTCAAGCTAGCCTCAGAGGATCCAATTCCTGGTGCCCGTGCACCAGCTGGTGGCCAAACAAGCCTGCTTAGCAGCCTTGGGTTGAGAACAGACATTATCCTGGACTGTGAGTATCGGGTTCTTTAAGCCACTTCTTATCCTCTCTTTGTTTTAGACTTGACCCAAAATACTTTATAGCTACCTCAGGTAATGGCCTTTCTTCCATGTCAACTGCTATGATCAAGATACTGCCAAACTTGTTTCTGCTTTCCTCTTCAAATCTCCAAGACTGCTAATGTGTTATATATATATCCTGAAGTAAAGCATCTCTACATGTAAGAAAACATTCTGTTTCCCTAGGGGCTTACACTTTCCAGCTCAGCACTTAAGAAAAATGAGACTTTTCCTCTCCATTTAAAAAAAAATCTTGGGGCAAGTCTAGGATTGGGCAAACATGAATCATATATCCATTTACTGGGAGAGGGAAAAGTATCTTTAACCAGGCAAAGAACAGTTGTAGAAATATCATCAGGAGTGAATTCTCATCTCAGATACCCTAATGGTGATTTCTGACAAGACTCACAGGATTCTCTGTCGAGACTAGATACTTCTCCTGCCCTTGCTGCTTCCTTTTTCCTGTCTTGTCTGCATTGGCTAAACATGGGTGCTATAGTTGAGTGGGTACTTTTAGGGGAAAAGCTAGATGTTTCTCAAATATTTTTCTCTTTCTAGATTATGGTTAAAAATACATTAACTAAATACATTAATGCTTCTATGTGGCAGGCAGTGTAGATTAGCTGACCTAATTTTCACACTCAGTAGGAGAGGATGTTTTTGAGCATTTATGAAAAATAAACCAGCTGAGAGATTAAATAACTTGCCAACAGAAACATAGCTAATAAGCAGTGAATCTTAGATGTGAACTCTGTTCTTAATTTCAAATCCAATGCTCTTTCCACTACTATGCAGTTGTTTTCTATATGTGTAATACAAACACTCAAGTATAACTCCTCAACAATAAAAAAGCTATACCCACATCATTCAATGCATGGAAAGCTTTAATCTCAGATGTACTACATTCTCTTTGCACCTGTCCCTGTATATGAAAGATATTGTTGCCATCATTCTCTACTAAACACCTATTAGGTGCTCAATTTGTATACCACCTCCTTCTCAAGGAAGCCTCCTTTTATCTCCCGGGACTAAGTTAGTTATCCTAACATACTTCACTCAGTGCTTTCAAACAGACTTTAAAAAGATTGCTTTAAAAGAAATTCAGAAATGCTTATATTGTTATCCAATATACAGTTATAGACACAGACCTACCAGATAAATGAAAACAACAACAACAACAACAACAACAAATGCTTATATTGTTATCCAATATACGGTTATAAACACAGACCTACCAGATAAATGAAAACAACAACAAAAAAACAACTCTTAATAAAATTTAAATGTATTCTTATGGCTTTGGGTAACTTTTCCAGTGGTAGACCTACACATTGAATTAAATCGCTGCCATAAAACAAACTCGGGGTGGTGGAAGGGGGAGGTAGGCGGGGGGTGGGGGTGACTGGGTAATGGGCACTGAGGTGGGCACTTGACGGGATGAGCACTGGGTGTTATTCTATATGTTGGCAAATTGAACACCAAAAAAAATAAATTTATAAAAAAAACAAATCGCTGCCATATCTCAAGCCTCATAAAGTTGAAGAATGTGTGCTCTGAAGACCCTTTCAGTGACTTAAACAATAACACTTGTGATGTCAATGGCATTGACACTGAAAATGAATGTGAGAATGAAAAGTAGCAGTTGAAAATTAACATCTATCACGTGTTCAACACATGGAATATGTTGAAGTATAGATATGTCAGTAGGTTGGTAAATCTTACAACCTATGTAAATATTTGGATACCTTAGTTACATCATCCAAACACTATATGTTTGAGTTGGCCAAAAATAATGGCTTTTAGTGTTTATATTTTATCATGAGGGTATTAAAGCATTCCCCTAAATTAGGTGATATCTTTTATTTGTACATATGTGTGCTTTTGACAGTCTCAAGGAAAGAATCAGGGGCATCTGGGTGGTACAGTCAGTTAAGTCTCCAACTCTTCTTTCAACTCACATCATGATCTCAGGGTGGTGAGATAGAGCTCCTCCGTGGGCTCCATGCTCAACCCAGAGTCTGCTTGAGATTCTCTCTCCCCCTCTGCCCCTCCCACTTGTGCTCTCTCTCTCTAAAATAAATAAATAAAAATTTTAAAAACATTTTTTTTAAAAAGGGAAGAATCAGTTCTCAAACTCCTTGCCTCCCTTTATCCCAGGAAAATATGAGAGCAAATCAAAACAAGATGAATGATGGAGAGCTCACTGTGTTGATTAATCATCTTATGTCCATTATTCTATTTTATTCTCAGAACAACCCTAGGAAATAGGTACTGTAATTATCACTATTCTGCAGATAAGAAAACTAAAACACTGAGTAAATAACTTGATGTAGGTCCCAACACCAGTAAATAAAGAGATGGGACTAGGGTCCAGATCTTTCTAACTATAGAACCAAAGATCCTTTCTAGTGTACTGTGTTATTATGTCATTTATGAATGTACAAGTCCTGAGAGCATCCTGGAAATTTCAACTAAACTGAGATACTTTGAAAATCTGACTTTAAGATCAAGTTTGTGAACCTAAAAGGTCTAGGGTTATCCACCAAATTTCCAATTGACTAAACATTCTATTGGCATTAGAAATTTCCTTGACGGGACACCTGGGTAGCTCAGTGGTTAAGCATCTGCCTTCAGCTCAGGGTATGATCCTAGGGTCCTGGGATCAAGTCCCACATCAGGCTCCCTGCATGGAGCCTGCTACTCCCTCTGCCTATGTCTTTGCTTCTCTCTCTCTCCGTGTCTCTCATGAATGAATAAATAAAACCTTTTTTTTTTAAAAAAAAAAAGAAATTTCCTTGGCATTTAAAACTATGTCTTGTTGTATCACTAGGCTTTCTCACTCACAAAGCTACTTTACACATCCATTTAAAATTTAGATGCTAATAACCAACATGTTCTTCTAATACAGTGATGGGTATGAGCCTTCAAGGACATATCAAAAATGCTTAGCCATCTGGAACCAATTCTTTTTGGTAGAATATTCCTTTCCGCAAAGAGACCTAATATGGAATAGCTCTTTCACTTGCCAAATGTGGTATCCTAAAATAAAAAGATGCAATTTCCCAAATAGAATTATGCCGGATAATTGTCAATTGCTAGCCTTAATTTGTCGATGGATTATATATACTCATTAACCAGTTCTCTTATTTATCCCCAGCCTATTTATTTTTAATGGAGGGAAAGGGTTAACCAAACAAGTTAGTAAGCTTCTCTTGCTTTTTTAATAGCAAGCAAAACTCCTCTAATTTTGGCCTCCTTGCAGCAATCTGTTACCTGTTTCTGTGAAGAAAAAGATTTAAGATTGGATTTCACACACTCAGAGATCCTACATATTTCAAACTAAGTAATATGGGAAAGTAAACATCAAATCTGAGTTCTAGAAAATCCCATGTGAGTATCTGAGCAAATATGAACACAATGCCATTCTAGATAACATACTGCTATCTTAGCATTCTCTTGTCATGAAATTCTACAGAGGATATTATACTCTCCTTTATAAGTAAGATGTTTATTTTTGATGTGGCTATCATTTAGTCTGTAATTATGAATCTAAGTATTTTAAAATGCTTAGACAAGATTACTCTCTTTTCAACCTTCTGAGTCTATATGAGTGCAGAGAAGGGGGCAGAATAAGTTTGCAGTGATTTAGGTGGAGATCTGTATGGCATGTTGGAAACTGATACTCACATCTTATGGTTGAATGGCACTCATTTTCTGTGACTAAGCATCAGCTAGGTTTTGTGATTGGGTTTCATTATGCCCATACTGTCCAAAATTGTAAGTTTTACATTAATAAATACAATGCTGCTAGGGTCTACATTAAGAATGTGGGAAAATAAATTATATCATTTGTTTTACTACAAAATCCTTGTGCAAGGTGCCATTTTAAGAGCTATTATCTCCATCAGAAGATAAAGGAGATAATTAAGAAGAAAATAATTTTTCAAGAGCCTGTACTGAGAGAAATATAACAACTATGTTGGCTATTGTTTTTTTTTATCAGATCACACATCTTCAAATCTATTGAATCACGAGCGCTTGAAGGAGCACCGAGTTTACGTTCAACTTCTGATATTGCTATCACTGGCTTATGACAATTTAACTTTTCTAAGTTGACTTCTTCATTTGTAATATAGGATAATGATATCTCTATAGTATAAATTAAATGAGATAGCTTGGGAAAGGGTCTGTGCATAGGGCAAAGAATCAACAAATGTTGAGTTATATGAAAAACCAGGATTTACTATTTTTACCTTGTGAGACATAACCTTCCTAAAATGCAAATAGGCAAGTGCCCTGTTTATGCAACAAACAAACAAGGACTTGCAGGAAGAGCTATCAATATCCTATAAGCAGTTTGAACGTATCCTCATCATATCAGGGAGACATTAGATCAGGACTTCTGTGCTTTCTTGTCCCTTATCTCCTCAAAAAAGCCCTGCTATATGCTAAAGCAGTACCAATTCTTCCCTGACAAAATTAGTCTAAGGGACCAGAGCCACTTGCAGTAAATCTCACTAGTGAGACATTGTGACACTCTATTTTTCTCAAGCCCCACCCTTCCTATCCAAGCTTTGCCTGAACCATGTAAGAAAATCCTATGCAACATATGTCAAGCAAGCCACTGGATACTGATGGCTCAGAGTTGACCACAGGACAGAGACACAACACTGACTAGCATGTGAGGGGAAAGACAATCTTACAGATTAACATGTCAATGAAAATAAGTCCTCTACTTGTGATAAGCACCAAATGTTGTATATAAGTGATGAATCACTGAATTTTATGCTAGAAACTAATATTACATTGCATGTTAACTAACTGGAATTTAAATTTAAAAATTAGAGGAAAAAATAAATCTTCATGCAAAGGTTGATCATTGATTAATAACAGCTCTGATTATAGTTATACCAAAGCTCAGGGTACTAAACAAGACTTTCACAGTGTATTTTACAGATATTTCATGAGGGTTTGTTTTGATTTCATCAAAACATTATTTGATGATGGTTTCCTCTGGAGGCAGTATTCAATTCAGCATTTTCAAGGTTGCTCTACTTTGGTATAGCCAACTCCTGGGGAGCTAGAGAAGGGACTAGGGACTATAAGACATATGTGTGCTTAAGGTAGAAAATGGTCATGGTGCATAATGCAGATGAACACAGGACCAAGGGCATATATGTCTGCTACAAACACTGTATCTCAAAATATTTGAGGCAATATGATCACACATAGCCCTGTGAGAGTGCATGTGTATACATGTGCATATATGTATGTATTTTTATGATAAACACAGCTTAATGAGATAGAAGTGGTCCATGCCTCCCTTCCCTCATTTCCCTCATTTAATGCCCACTCATCCTTTACACCTCATTCTAATTGTCTCTTATTCAGAAAAGCCTTTCCTCATCCCTATAACTAGATCAAATTTATCTTTCTTTTTGCATCCATAGAAAAATCTATTTTTCTATAGTAGTGGCACTAATTAGAACTGTACTTTTATAATGAGTTGCATGATAATTTTATTAACATTTTTCTCTCTCATGAGGCTCTGAGTTCCTTGAAGTCAGGAACCAATGCCTACCAGAGGTCCTCATCCTTAGAATGTACTAAATGAATACATAGCAAATGGATGACCCTTTTATTTTTTATTTTTTATTTTTTTAAGATTTTATTTATTTGTTCATGATAGACAGAGAGAGAGAGAGACAGAGAGAGAGACAGAGACACAGGCAGAGGAAGAAGCAGGCTCCATGCCGGGAGCCCAATGCAGGACACAATCCTGGGACCCCAGGATCACGCCCTGGGCCAAAGTCAGGCGCTGAACCACTGAGCCACCCAGGGATCCCCATGACCTTTTTAAAGAGAATGTAACTTGAAGGAAATAAGGATCTGTAAGGAATTATAAATGATGCAGGAAGTAACACAATGGTAATTACAAATTTCTGTGAGAGCCTAGAGAAAGGAGACATATTCTTTCTAGCATGGAAAAAAGATAATATTAACAGATTAGGTATTGAAGGGGAAGTGATTTGGAACTGGGCATGAAGCAGGACAACAATATCTTTAGGAGAATAAGGGAGAAAGTATGTTTTAGGAGAGAATCACAAAAGCATTAACTCCACACTGTAATGGACCAGGGACTTTCATTAAACATATTGTTGAATATTTTGTACTTAGAATTTGCATTTATATGGTATATCCATACATGCATCATGTTATTGAGCCAAAACAAATCTTGAATTATGTGTAGTTTTTAAATGACATCATAACTGTGATAACCATCATGGAAGTGATTATCAACCAGTTTTTACCAATTCCATTAAGTGGAACACATTGCTGGGGGTCAGAATTCCCAGATCAGCTATGTAGTAAAGATTACTGTTTAATGTAACACTGTATGTTAACTATATTGGAATTAAAATTTTAAAAAGACTAAAAAGCTCAATGCCCAGGCTTGTTTAATCATGAAGCAGTTATGAAAAAGATTTTCAAAAAGGGGTGTATTCAGTAACTACTTTTATTCATATTGTTGAGAATCTTCAAAAATCATTTTCAATATGATCTAATCCTTGGATAAAGTTATTAGCTTACTGGATAAAAGCAAATGAAAAAAAAAATAAGTTGGACTATATCTTTGTGATTTCTGGCCTGTGTTTAAATTTTCCAAGTTGTTAGGGCACCTGGGTGGCTCAGTGGTTAAGCATTTACCTTCTGTTCAGGTCATCCTAGGGTCCTAGGATCAAGCCCTCCATCAGGCTCCTTGCTTGAAAGTGAGCCTGCTTCTCCCTCTGCCCCTCTCCCCAGCTCATGCTCTCACTCTCTCAAATAAATAAATAAAATCTTTTAATTAATTAATTTTCCAAATTGCTAAGAAAGCAAGAAAAAACTTAATATGCCTCTCTTCTCCCTGAAACCAATGTGCTATTCTTTATATAAGAGACTGCTATTCAGTCTTGGTAATCTTGAGTAGTTATACCAAGAGAGTAAAAAATCCATCCATTCAGTCATCCTCTTGCCTTGATGACTGGCATTGTAAGTTCCCACATGGATGGTTGGCAAAGAACTATGTTCTAGGGCAGAAAACAGAACTAATAGGATTATTTCACCTGGGATCTGAACTGAAGGCTAGAAGAGAAGAAGAATAAGCCATCTGAATGGTTTGACTATATAATGCATTATATTTTCCATCAAGGTATCTAAAATAAACTTGCAAGATAAATAAAAACAACTAATTGGTCTTGCAAAAACAGCCTTAAGACTATTCCCCTCATTTCTCTTTTCTACTAGATTATCACTCTTATATACTACTTATATGAAAATTCTATGGTTGGTCCTGCCTGGACAGGGTAGAAAATGCTTGAAATGCAAAACATGCTAGGAAGTACCAGAGCTGAGATTCAGACCCAGGTCTTGCTTCAAAGACCACCTTCTTTGTCCATTGAATTTAGACTATTGAACTTATTACCAGCATACTTTACCACCTTGAGTATAACCATTTGTCGTTTTGCTCACACAGTCATTTGTATAAGCCTGAAGGATTTATATTGACTACTAAGGGTAATGTGCTCAAAAACTAGTATTACTAGCTTGGCATTTTAAATTATATAACATGATTGCTTATAGGAAATGCATTCCTTTTTATAGACTTATGATGCCTGCTGTGTCATGCAATTAAAAGTTCCAGAAAAGCATTCTCAGCATGTCAAATTCCTGAGGCTGATTTATAGGATTACAGCTTTTCCCCTTTGTGATTCAATTAAAGAATTTTACATTGAGCTATTATAGGGTTTAGACTCTGATCATAGTTTGGATGCTGAACTATTAGATTAGCATGTGATCTGATTATAAATAAACTGAATTTCTTGTTTGCAAGGGATCATAATTAAAGCTGCAGTAAAGATGGCATAAGAAGCAATTAGAAAGACCTATGTGATAGACTTCAATGGTAAAAGTGGGTAATACCAGACTACAGTTGTTGGACTCCATAGATAAATATAAAAATGTAGACCCATGATATATGCTTTGGATTTTAATCCAGAGGTTGTATTACTATTTTTCAACTTTATTGAAGTATTACTTAATATACAGAATTCTCAGGGGTAGAACTTGACCAGGTCAATGATATGACACAAAAGCTTTCTCTTTTGTAGCAGCTCCCCCTTACCTATTTCACTTTCCACAGTTTCTGTTACCTGTGGTCAACTATGGTCTGGAAGCAGATAATCTTCCTGATGGGTTATCAGAAGGTCAATAGAAGCCTAAACACTACATCACACATCTGTATCATTCACCTCACTTCATCTCATCAGTAGGCATTTTATCATCTCACCTCAGCACAAGGATGAGTATAGTACAATAGGTATTTTGAGAGAGGGAGATCACATTCACATCACTTTCATTACAGTATATTGTTATAATTGTTATATTTTATTATTATTGCTAGCTTCTTACTGTGCCTATTTTGTCAATTAAACCTTATCACAGGTATGTATGTATAGAAAATGTCATAGTATATACAGGGTTTGGTACTATCTGTGGTTGCAGGCATCCAGTAAGGGTCTTAACCCTTGTAGATAAGGATCTGGAGAAAACCCAAGCAAATTCTAGTTTCCAATTCTCTAATACTTAAACCTAGTCTCACATTAGCTTGAAAATTCAATTCAGTATTGCCAAGTAAAAGCACCTTAAATGATAATATATTTCTCCCTACAAATAGTCATAATAGTTTCAGACATGTCAAAAAAGGAAAAAGAAAGAGAATCACTGGCAGTAGCATCTGAGTTTGGTTAGTGGTTTATTTCAGAAGGAAATAGGTTTATTTTTTTTTTGATGTTTAGTTTCATTTTTTTATATTTGATGGTGAAAAGAATTAATTCTAAATTGAATGATGTTGACTGGGCATTAAAAAATAGCGCCTACTAAAAAAAAAATATAGCACTTACTCTTCAGGAGAGGAAGAGGGCAAAGGCAGTTGAGCATGAAGACCAAATAAATCTTTAAATGATGCAATAAAAGAAAGATAACTTAGAAATGATGTGTTTGCCATGGCCCATAGAGATGTCAAGTTCCCACCTGTGGAGATGGATAAATGTCTGCTTAATAGAGAAATATAATTTTGAAAGAATAGTGGTCCAGACCACTTATGAAAGCAACAAATGAGTGATCTACTGATAACATAAAGGTGACACTCTTCTGTCTTTGAGGATGCTATTAGGCTGAATGTATTTCCATCAGGAGAGGATATTGCCTCATTTCAGAGTTTCATTTTCCCTTGCCTAGGCTATTGTAATCTCTTCCTAACTGGTATTTCTGACTCCTCATCTTACCACCCTCTCCAATCTATTTTTTCTGCCATCAACATAATCTTCTTAATACTCAAATCTTAAGCCATTTCCATGCTTGAAAACACTTCATAGACTCACTTCCATCCACAGAATAAAATCCAGATGGATTATCATCATAGAAAATGCATTCTGTTACCTGGCCTTCCATTACCTTTCTGGCCTCCTCACTCACCATCCTACACCTCATTAACTATGCTCTGACCATACTGAATTATTTGAGGTTCTCTTGTATGGTCCATGTTTTTTACTTTCATGCTTTAGTTCATGAAATCCTCAGTCTGATATAAGCCTATTATGCCTAGAAGGCACTTACATATTTTTAAAGCATAGCTCCTAATGAGGCCTCTGATTTTCAATCTTATATTTAAGTGACTCTACATTTTTGTCATATTATACTCCCCAAATCATAGAACTTCTACTACATATTCAAACTCATTCGCCTACATACATGTTGGTTCATTTCTGTATGGCGGACTAGAAATTCCATTAAAATGGCATTCTATTTTATTTATCTTTGATGTCTGGTATAAACCAAAGTTGCACATGCCCCATGAAACCTTAAATGCTTTAATTTATTAGTGTACTTAGTTGAATTTAGCTAAGAGTGAGGAGTTTAAAATATTTTATACAGATTTAGGTTTTACCTCTTTAGTTAGGTCTAGATTGGCAGCTTAATACTAACTCAAAGTTTTCTAAATAACAAAAATACTCATTCTATTTTTTGTTTCTAGTGAAATGATGCTACAGAGAGATGACACATGTTTGTGAGGAAGTTTTTTACACTGTAAAAATGCTTATTCCATCACTATGGAGAAGATTACACTAGTGAAGAATGAGATACTATACCTTCATTAAAATGAAGAGACTAGATATATAGACATCGTCCTGGACAGGTCTGAGAAACAAATGTTGAAAAAAAAGTGGAACTAATAATGTAAAACACATATGATATGCATATATATCTATGTGTATACATCTATACATGTTTGTATGTGCATCCATTGTATATATGAATGTGTGTGTACATATACATATATACATATATATAGAGAGAGAAGGAGGGGGAGAGAGGAAGTCAGTCCTCAATCCTCACTTTTCTAGATTCTGTATTGGTTAATTCACCTACAGGCTAAAAATCAATACTCACGGTGCTTTAATGGTTATTTGCAAACACATGCAACACATCATTTGAGTTCCCAACTGACATGTTTTCAGCTGAGGTCAGACAAGACTCTGTCCTGTTGTTTCAGCTCCCATCCTGGACATAAGCGTCCTTCTTAGAGTATATTTGGTGCCATGTTTTTTACATCTTTATGCTTTTTTTTTCCTGGTGTTTTTACAGTTTGAATGGTCCCCAAGTGTGGTACTAAAGTGCTGTCTAGTGTTCCTAAACATAAGAAGGCTATGATATGCTTCATGGAGAAAACACATGTTAGATAAATTCTGTTCAGGCATCAGTAATGGCACTGTGGACTATGACGTCAATATTAGTGAAATAACCATATATATATATATATTTATTTATTTTACTAATTTTATAAATTTATTTTTATTGGTGTTCAATTTGCCAACATACAGAATAACACCCAGTGCTCAACCCGTCAAGTGCCCCCCTCAGTGCCCATCACCCAGTGACCCCCATCCTCCGCTTACCTCCCCTTCCACCAACCCTAGTTCGTTTCCCAGAGTTAGGAGTCTTTCATGTTCTGTCTCCCTTTCTGGTATTTCCCACTCATTTTTCTCTTTTCCTCTTTATTCCCTTTCACTATTTTTTATATACCACAAATGAATGAGACCATATAATATTTGTCCTTCTCCAAATGACTTATTTCACTCAGCATAATACCCTCCAGTTCCATCCACGCTGAAGCAAATGGTGGGTATTTGTCATTTCTAATGGCTGAGGAATATTCCATTGTATACATAGACCACATCTTCTTTATCCATTCATCTTTCGATGGACACTGAGGCTCCTTCCACAGTTTGGCTATGGGGACATTGCTGCTATAAACATCGGGGTGCAGGTGTCCCGGCGTTTCATTGCATCTGTATCTTTGGGGTAAATCCCCAACAGTGCAATTGCTGGGTCGTAGGGCAGGTCTATTTTTAACTCTTTGAGGAACCTCCACACAGTTTTCCAGAGTGGCTGCACCAGTTCACATTCCCACAACAGTGCAGGAGGGTTCCCTTTTCTCCGCATCCTCTCCAACATTTGTGGTTTCCTTCTTTGTTAATTTTCCCCATTCTCACTGGTGTGAGGTGGTATCTCATTGTGGTTTTGATTTGTGTTTCCCTGATGGCAAGTGATGCAGAGCATTTTCTCATATGCTTGTTGGCCATATCTATGTCTTCCTCTGTGAGATTTCTCTTCATGTCTTTTGCCCATTTCATGATTGGATTGTTTGTTTCTTTGCTGTTGAGTTTAATTAGTTCTTTATAGATCTTGGAAACTAGCCCTTTATCTGATACGTCATTTGCAAATATCCTCCAATTTTGTAGGTTGTCTTTGAGTTTTGTTGACGGTCTCTTTTGCTGTGCAAAAGCTTATCTTGATGAAGTCCCAATAGTTCGTTTTTGCTTTTCTCTTGCCTTCATTGATGAATCTTGCAAGAAGTTACTGTGGCCAAGTTCAAAAAGGGTTTTGCCTGTTATCTCCTCTAGGATTTTGATGGAATCTTGCCTCACATTAAGATTTTCAACCATTTTGAGTTTATCTTTATGTATGGTGCAAGAGAGTGGTCTAGTTTCATTCTTCTGCATGTGGCCGTCCAATTTTCCCAGCATCATTATTGAAGAGACTGTCTTTTTTCCAGTGGATACTCTTTCCTCCTTTGTTGACTATTAGTTAGCCATAAAGCTGAGGGTCCACTTCTGAATTCTCTATTCTGTTCCATTGATCTATGTGTCTGTTTTTGTGCCAGTACCACACTGTCTTGATGACCACAGCTTTGTAGTACAACCTGAAATCTGGCATTGTGATGCCCCCAGCCATGGTTTTCTTTTTTAATATTCCCCTGGCTATTCGGGGTCTTTTCTGATTCCACACAAATCTTAAAATAATTTGTTCCAAATCTCTGAAATAAGTCCATGGTATTTTGATAGGGATTGCATTAAATGTGTAAATTGTCCTGGGTAACATTGACATTTTCACATTATTAATTCTTCTAATCCATGAGCATGGATATTTTTTCATCTCTTTGTGTCTTCCTCAATTTCTTTCAGAAGTGTTCTATAGTTTTTAGGGTATAGATCCTTTACCTCTTTGGTTAGGTTTATTCCTAGGTATCTTATGCTTTTGGGTGCAATTGTAAATGGGATTGATTCCTTAATTTCTCTTTCTTAAGTCTCATTGATATGAGACTTGTAGAGAAATGCCACTGACTTCTGGACATTGATTTTGTATCATGCCACACTGCCAAATTGCTGTATGAGTTCTAGCAATCTTGGGGTGGACTCTTTTGGATTTTCTATGTAGAGTATCATGTCATCGGCGAAGAGGGAGAGTTTGACTTCTTCTTTGCCAATTTGAATGCCTTTAATGTCTTTTTGTTGTCTGATTGCTGAGACGAGGACTTCCAGAACTATGTTGAATAGCAGTGGTGAGAGTGGACATCCCTGTCTTGTTCCTGATCTTAGAGGAAAGGCTCCCAGTGCTCCCCCATTGAGAATGATATTTGCTGTGGGCTTTTCATAGATGGCTTTTAAGATGTTGAGGAATGTTCCCTCTATCCCTACACTCTGAAGAGTTTTGATCAGGAATGGATGCCGTATTTTGTCAAATGCTTTCTCTGCATCTATTGAGAGGATCATATAGTTCTTCTTTTTTCTCTTGCTGATATGATGAATCACATTGATTGTTTTACGAGTGTTTAACCAGCCTTGCATCACAGGGATAAATACTATTTGGTCATGATGAATAATCTTCTTAATGTATTGTTGTATCCTATCGGCTAGTATCTTTTTGAGAATTTTTGCATCCATATTCATCAGGGATATTGGTCTATAATTCTCCTTTTTGGTGGGGTCTTTGGTTTTGGAATTAAGGTGATGTGGCCTCATAGAACGAATTTGGAAGTACTCCATCTCTTTTGATCTTTCCAAATAGCTTTAGTAGAATAGGTATTGTTTCTTCTTTAAATGTTTGATAGAATTCCCCTGGGAAGCCATCTGGCCCTGGACTTTTGTGTCTTGGGAGGTTTTTGATGACTGCTTCAATTTCCTTCCTGGTTATTGCTCTGTTCAGGTTTTCTATTTCTTCCTGTTCCAGTTTTGGTAGTTTGTAGCTTTCCAGGAATGCATCCATTTCTTCTAGATTGCCTAATTTATTGGCGTAGAGCTGTTCATAATATGTTTTTTTAAATTGTTTGTATTTCCTTGGTGTTGGTAGTGATCTCTCCTTTCTCATTCATGATTTTATTAATTTGAGTCTTATCTCTCTTCTTTTTAATAAGTTTGGCTAATGGTTTATCTATCTTATTAATTCTTTCAAAGAACCAACTCCTGGTTTTGTTGATCTGTTCCACAGTTCTTCTGGTCTCTATTTCATTGAGTTCTACTCGAATCTTTATTAACTATCTTCTGCTGCTGGGTGTAGGATCTATTTGCGGTTTTTTCTCTAGCTCCTTTATGTGTAAGGTGAGCTTTGTATTTGAGTTCTTCCCAGTTTTTGGATGGATGCTTGTATTGCGATGTATTTCCCCCTCAGGACTGCTTTTGCTCTATCCCACAGATTTTGAATGGTTGTATTTCATTCTCATTAGTTTCCATGCATCTTTTTAATTCTTCCTTAATATCCTGGTTGACCCTTTCATCTTTTAGCAGGATGGTCCTTAACCTCCATGTGTATGAGGTCCTTCCAAACTTCTTGTTGTGATTTAGTTCTAATTTCAAGGCATTATGGTCTGAGAATACGCAGGGGACGATTCCAATCTTTTGGTATCGGTTCAGACCCGATATGTGACCCAGTATGTGGTCTATTCTGGAGAAAGTTCCATGTGCACTTGAGGAGAATGTGTATTCAGTTGCATTTGTATGTAAAGTTCTGTAGATATCTCTGATATCCATCTGGTCCAGTGTATCATTTAAAGCTCTTGTTTCTTTGGAGATGTTGTGCTTAGAAGACCTATCAAGTATAGAAAGCACTAGATTGAAGTCACCAAGTATAAGTGTATTATTATCTAAGTATGTCTTAACTTTGGTTATTAATTGATTGATATATTTGGCAGCTTCCACATTCAGGGCATATACATTGATGATTGTTAAGTCCTCTTCCTGGATAAATCCTTTAAGTATGATATAGTGTCCCTCTTCATCTCTCACTACAGTCTTCGGGATATATTTTAGTTTATCTGATATAAGGATGGCTACCCCTGCTCTTTTGAGGACCATTTGAATGGTATATGATTTTCCAACCTTTTATTTTCAGGCTGTAGGTGTCCTTCTGTCTAAGATGAGTCTCTTGGAGACAGCAAATTGATGGGTCCTGCTTTTTTATCCAGTCTGAAACCCTGTGCCTTTTGATGGGGTCATTAAGCCCGTTCACATTCAGAGTTACTATTGAAAGATATGAGTTTAATGTCATCATGATACCTATTCAGTCCCTGTTTTTGTGGATTGTTCCATTGGACTTCTTCTTAAAGAGGAATTTTAAGAGTCCCCCTTAAAATTTCTTGCAGAGCTGGCTTGGTGGTCACATATTCTTTCAGTTCCTGCCTGTCTTGGAAGCTCTTTATCTCTCCTTCTATTCTGAATGAGAGCCTTGCTGGATAAAGTATTCTTGGCTGCATGTTCTTTTCATTTAGGACCCTGAACATATCCTGCCAGCCCTTTCTGGCCTGCCTTCCAGGTCTCTGTGGAGAGGTCTGCTGTTAATCTAATATTTCTCCCCATAAAAGTAGAGATTTCTTGTCTCTTGCTGCTTTAAGGATTTTCTCTTTATCTTTGGAATTTGCAAGCTTCACTATTAAATGTCGAGGTGTTGAGCGGTTTGTATTGATTTTAGGGAGGGGCGGATCTATTTCCTGGATCTGAATGCTTGTTTCCCTTCCCAGATTAGGAAAGTTTTCAGCTATGATTTGTTCAAATACATATTCTGGACCTCTGTCCCTTTTGGTGCCCTCGGGAACCCCAATTAAATGGAGGTTTTTCTTTCTCAGGCTGTCACTTATTTCCCTTAATCTATCCTCATGATATTTTGTTTGTCTCTTTTTTCCTCAGTTTCCGTCTTTGCCATCAACTTGTCTTCTATGTCACTCACTCCTTCTTCTACCTCGTTAACCCTCATTGTTAGGACCTCTAGTTTGGATTGCATCTCATTCAATTGATTTTTAATATCTGCCTGATTAGATCTAAATTCTGCAGTCATGAAGTCTCTTGAGTCCTTTATGCCTTTTTCTAGAGCCACCAGTAGCTTTATAATAGTGCTTCTGAATTGGCTGACATTGAATTGTAATCCAGATTTTGTAACTCTGTGGGAGAGAGGACTGTTTCTGATTCTTTCTATTGAGGTGAGGTTTTCCTTCTAGTCATTTTGCTCAGTGCAGAGTGGCCAAAAACAAGTTGCATTGGGAAAAGGAGAAAAAGAGAGAAGAGAAAGAAGAAAAGGAAAAAAAAAAGAAAAAAAAGGAGAAGAAAAGAAAAAAAAGAAAAAAGTGTGTGTGGGGGGAAGCAAACAGAAATTAAAAAACAAAAAACAAGGGGGAGTATCCTCTGATTCTGTATACTGTAAATACCTCCACTTCCCCTGGAACTTTCCAGTGCTGCTTGGTCAATAATTGATTTTTCCCCTGTCAGTCTAGCTGGTCTTCTGGGGGAGGAGCCTGGTGTGCTGATTTTCAGGTGTTAACACTTGGGGGAGCTGCTCTGCCCCTGCCTGGTGCAGGGCTCAGTGGGGTTGTTCACCCCGTGAGGCCCCAGGAGGAACAGCCACAGTGGCGGGGCCAGCTCTGCAGCCCTGGAGTCAGCCCCCGCAGTAGCTCCGGGGCTCTCCGTCTGCAGGTCTGGAGGCTCCAGGGCGGGGCCGCTGATCTGCTCAGCTCAGGGCAGGAGCATCCTTGTGGTCCTGGGCCCTCCCGGCCTCTGCCTGTCCCGGGGGAGGCCGGATCCTGGGCTGTGTCCCTGTGCCCTGTTCTCCGGGTCCTGCGCTGTTGGATTCGCGCTCCCGCCCCGCAGCCCCCTCTGCGGAGCCGCCGCCCGAGCCCCTACGAGCTGCTCCGGGTCCACCGAGCGCTGCAGCCCTTAGGGAGCTCGGCGCACTCTCCGGGGCGCAGTTCCTCTGTTACTGTCCCAGGGAGCCCGAGGGCATCCCCGCCTTTCTGGGGATCCTGCTCCAATTCCCCGGGAGGCCTTTCTGCGGGGAAGGTCGGTGCAGCTCCTGCTCCTCCGGGACGGGGCTCTCCTGCCCTGGGGACACTCGCCCCGGCCTCAGCCCGGCTCCTCGCGGGCCCCTCCCCCTTGGAGGCCTTTTGTGTCTTTATTTCTTTTTCCCCGTCTTCCTACCTTGATAGAAGCGCGAACTCTTCTCACTGTAGCGTTCCAGGTGGTCTCTCTTTAAATCTCAGGCCGAATTCGTAGATTTTCAGGATGATTGGATGGTTTTCTAGGTAATTTGGTGGGGACAGGTGACTTGGGGACCCTACTCTTCCGCCATCTTGCCCCACCTCCGAATTAACCATATATATTAAAGTACTTTTATTTATTTTTTAAAGATTTTATTTAATTATATGAGAGAGAGAGAGATAGGGAGGCAGAGACACAGGCCGAGGGAGAAGCAGGCTCCATGCGGGAGCCCGATGTGGGACTCGATCCGGGGTCTCCAGAATCAGGTCCTGGGTTGAAGGCAGGCGCCAAACAGCTGAGCCACCCGGGCTTCCCAACAAAGTACCTTTAAACAGAAACACACATAAAACAAGGTAAGTATTGATTTGTTGACAGAAATACTTCACTCTCCAGAGTTAGGCTCATGAAAACCTAACTGAATAAGGAGAATTAGCCATAGATAACAATACTTGCAAAAATTTCAAAAACAATTCAAAAACAATTTATAGCATAAATGGATACAAATCTACCTAGAAATTATATAAAATTGTTTGCTGGCTATACAGTGAATTAATGATATAGTTGCCTCTAATAAACAGAGAAAGCAAATGGAACTGGAGAGGGGAAAAATGATTTAAATTTTACATGTAAAGTGCCGTCATTTTACTTATAAAGGATTGTCCCCCCCACAAATAAATAAATGGTTGATTAGTTCTGTTCCCACTCTCCATGTGCAGACCTTCATCCTTTGTTTTGTGTGTGTGTGTGTGTGTGTGTATGTGTGTGTGTGTGTGTGTTTTGGCCTGGACAAAAGCACTTGCATTCTGCTTTATTAAGTCATTCATTTCATAATATTTCATAATATTGACCATCTTCAATCTGATAGTCAAGAGTACACACATTTAATCCCCACTGCATCTTAGCCAAATATCAGCCTCCTAAAGCTTTTCTTGTACTCCAAGGACACTGGCTAATTGTTGCTCTTGTGATGTGACTTGTACTTTCCTCTCATGTGTCATCTATAATACCCTGCCTAATCAAATACTACCTGTTCCTCAAAACTTGGTATAATCATCCCCTCTCCCACACTCCACCCTGGTTTTGTAGCAAGTATTATTGCTCACTTTTGGTTAGTTCTTTTCTATCATTCACATTCTTTTATGAATCTATCTTCCTGTGAAAGTCGAAAATGCCCTTGAAGGCAAAGACCATGATCTCTTCCAGTAAAACTTCTAATTTGATAATTGTATTTCTGAAAACATCTACAGAAATTAAATATGTCAAAACTGAACAACTGGTTTATATGTTGTAAGGCAATTCCATTCCCAGAAAGGTAATTTTCTGTTAATTTCCAAAATTATTTCTAATAATTTGGACATAATCTTTGATAATATATTTTGCTTGTATATTTTGCATTTCCTCTATAAATTGAACTATCTATATTGACACTATAAGTGTCACTATCATAAACACCCAAGTGAAACTAAAGATTTGCTGCTTTTGTCCCTGGTGGAATAAGAGTTGGTTTTATAAGGAGTCCCTTCTCTTTGTATCCTTCTTACCATCTTACCCGATGTAGCAAGTATTGCATTTATCACTTTACTCCTTCTCTGAACTTCTTTCATATCCTTTTCCAAAAGATTAAGGACTCATTTCATCTTATTGATGAGGTGTGGATACTATGCCAAAAATGGCAATATCTATAGGCTTTTCCTTTTGCATCTTCTGTCCTATCTAATTGGTCATAGTTAAGCAATGGTTTGCCAGATTGCTGACTGGTAACAATGTGTGAAGTCTACCCTGCAGACCCAACTTTTCTCATGGGTGGGTTTTAAGATCTAGATGAAGAGAGATATAAAGAGGTATAAATCTTGTATCACCAAAAAAAAGCTACATTCTCTAATCCAACTTTAACAAGATTGAGATGCCTTGGACTTTGAACATTATTGAGAATCTAGCAATATCATAAATGATGCTGACACTATGCCTTTCTTTGCTTCTTGAATCTTGGTCTACTGTCATTGGAGGGTAAAACATAGGTATACACCTGCCTCAAATCCTAAAACCTAATATTTATCATGCTAGAAAGTGTCTAAAGTCTTGACTATGGAATAAGATAGTCCTGAGTTCAAATTACTGTTCTGACACTAATAATGCTATGTTTTATTTCTTCATCTCTCCATGGGGAAATTGATCTGACCTATTTTAAAGGTTATGAGGATTAAATAAGATAACTCATTTAGAATACTGTACTGCCTTTAATAATTTTTAGGTGTTTGTATTATCCTCTTTGATTTGTTCTTTCGATAGTTACAGATGATGCTCTGACACTAAGGACTGAGATAAAGACTAGACCAAATCTCTTCCATACTAATCCAGTGGAAGATAGACTATAACTATACAGAGGTAAACATATTCATTATTTTTTAAGTTCATTGCTAAAATATTTATTGGACACCTAAGTATATGCCAGGTTCTAAGTATTGGGGGCACAGCAGTGAGCAAAAACAGACAAAATATACTATCTAAGTCTAAAGATAATAAATAAGGAAAATAAACCAAACGCACACAAACATATATAATATTACTCTGATAAATAAAAACAAAGTTGGGGAATAGAGAATGAAAAGTAGGGAGAGGGAGAAGGGAACACTTAGATTGTGCTATTGAGGCATATGACCCATCAAGTACTCCAAAGCTGGCATGATCCTGAAGTACTTGAGGGACAGAAAGAAGCTCATGTAGATAGAGTATTAAAGTGAGAGCACTCTCACTTATTAGAGATGTAGGCAGAAGCCAAATCAGGTCAGGACTTGGAAGCCTAAATAAGAGGTTTATTTGTATTTTGCTTAATGAAGAACCATTGGGAATTTATAATGAAGGAGTTGATAAGACATGATCAAGCTTTGAAAACAACAACAACAAAACAAAACCATACAAAATCTCATGGGTCTGAGAATAGATCATTAAGGAGATAAGAATAAGTTATCGGAATCAGTATCAGTCAGGAGGTCGCTAAGTCCAGATAGGAGGGGATAGTGGTTTCTGCTGGGAAACAGTAAAGATGGACAAAATGCTAGAGACACATTAGAGGTGAAAAATTACTTGAGTAAGGGCATGACCTTGATGCAAAAGTCTAGGTGGCATCTGTTCCATGTTCTTGATTGGACTTGCTATGGCTCCACATTATATCATAGGCTACTGGAAAGATTTTAAACATCACTGGGTCTAATGGGATATATGTGCAGAGGGTGAAGGCCCCAGATTGTGGCTTCAATCATCTAGAAAGGGGTCCCTTGTTTTGAACCCTTAAAACTGACAGAGGTTAATTGGGCACATAGGTCTCCAGTGCTAGGCCCATGTCTTAATAAGGGATATGGTAGACAGAGAAAAAAGTCAAGGAATTTCTATATCATCAAGTCCAAGGGATGCTCAAAAAAATGAATCTACATAAAAATACATCTGTTGAGTCATCAAGCAGGTTCTTTCCCATCTTCATATTCATGAGAACCCTTCTTCCACATTACAAAGCAAAGATATACCTCTTGGTGACAGAACATGAGAGACTCCTAACTGCGAAACAAACTAGGGGTAGTGGAAGGGGAGGTGGGTGGGGGATGGGCTGACTGAGTGATGGGCACTGAGTGGGGCACTTAACGGGATGAGCACTGGGGGTTATACTATATGTTGGCAAATCGAACTCCAGTAAAAAAAATATACAAAAAAAAAAAAAAAGACATACCTTTCAGTCATCCTAAAGCTCACCACAGTTCGTTGAGGGGCACTAAACAAAGGGGCAATTTCAAATATCGGTATCTGGGCCTTTTTTTTTTTTTTTTTATTAATCTAGGCACTAGAAACCTGTAGAAGTTTTCCTGTACGTATTTCTGCTAAAATACAAAGGCAGCATCACAAATGGGATCTTTCTGGGTTTGGGATTATGAGAATTCACATATAGAGTGGGGAATAAGAGCAGCGAGTTTTTACTAAGCAATCTCAAGTCTTGCTTTCTCCAGAGTAAGGTCAAAAAAGTGAATCTTTTCCAGGGGATTGTTCTATTTACTTCAAAGCTGTTCATGGCATGAAAGATTTGGACTGTCATCTGAGAATCCACATGGTGGATGAAGAGTGAGTGTAGATTAGGCTGTGAGGACAATGTCCATCTCAATGACAATTGGAGACTGCTTGGCCCCACCCAGTGTCCCTCAGAGACATCTATGACTCTGCAGCTCGTGGTCTTCTGCCCAGGACCTGGAGAGTGGAGCAGCCTCTGCCTAGAACATGCCAGATAAAGGTAATTTTGAACTTTTCTGCTGTGGACTCCTGGCAATTTTTTGAAGCTTATGGACCTTTCCCAAAATGTTTCACTTCTTTCCTTTCTCTCTTCTGTCTCTCCTCCCTTCTTCCTCTTTTTCCTCAGATTCAGAATTCTGAAGTGATGTGGTATTACCTGGCAACATATTGGTTTGAGAATGCCTGATAGGATCCATTAGCTCTGAACTAGGTTAAATGAGGTTAAATATTTAGGATCATGTAGCCACCACGTCAGAATGATTACTCAACTAATTAGTATGATACCAATCATTAGGTAAGATGTGAGAAGCAATTAAATATCTGTTTTATATGAACTTCTTTCCATATATTGAACAAACTAAGTTTGTATTTCCAAAGTTTTGATGAAAATATAAATTAAAGCACTTGGTAATATAAGAACTGTTTATCAAAAATATTTTATTGGGATGTCTTTTGAAATTAATAACTTCACAGTTTTCTTAAAATTTTCTGACTATATTGGTTTGAAATAAGGTGCCTCTAGGTGAAAGAGTCAAAGGTATAATCAGTAGTTATTTTACCATTCTAAATTCTTTGTATTTCCAAAATTCAGGAAATGAGTTATTTTAATGACCTCATTTTTTAAAAACTATCCTTTTTGGAAGCAATGGGGTTTCTAATTATTTGCTGTTAATAAAATTGAAGGAGGACATAATTGTGTTGCCTGTTGACATATAATTAAGAATAATTTCTGATATCACCATTTGGTCTTTTTTATTTTGAGGGGTTTATATTTCAAAAGAATTTTTGAAAAATTGATTGACATTACAATAAAGAAACTCTTTCTCCCATTCCAATCTACTTGTCCATATGAATGTTTTTCTGCACAAACATCTAAAAATTACCAAGGACATAAGATTTTGAATCTTGTCTCATTTTTGCAGTAGGTGGTTTTCTTACAAGGATATTTAAACCCATCAGAAAGAAATGGCCTATTTATCTCATTAGGAGATTACTTTCTAAAAAAAAAATTATGCAATACATTTTTAGTAACTTGTCAAAGTCCCTAATATATTTGTGTCATTTTGTTCAATTGTTTGTTAATTACAATTGTTAGGAGGACTCAACATGGAAGGAATTATTTAATGTTTAGAGTCTTATGATAACAGAGAATTAAAAAAATTTACTAAGATTTTTGTAGCAGAAAAGAGTGAGAGTGTGATCAATAAAATCATTCAGGCATAAAAGATGATATATCAGGATGCAACTCTGTGCAAGAAGAAGAATGCAAACACAAGTTCAAGATGGATAAGGAGAGATGTAAAATTTATGGGTACTAAAGGAAACCTTTTTTAATGTATTTTTTATAAATTGCTGATGGTGGGTATCAAGTTACCATAGTATTTTGATTCCATAAGCTATATTTTAAAAGAAGCATATAATTCTTTTGCTTTTGAAATGTCAATATTTATAACTTACTAGAAGTGTATCATTTGCAAATTTTAAAACTTATGATGAAACTACTCAAATTTATCATGGTAAGTGAGCAAAAAAGAGAAAACATGTATGTTGAAGGTCACTGGTCTTTGCCACCTCCAAAATCTAGAGTTCTGTGTAGGTACTCCACCTTCTTCTTAAAGAGTGGACAAGGTACAATAGCTTTAGAGGAATATATCCTTCATGTTTGAGGACATATTGTAACATGTTTAAAAACAGGAGATTTGCTGGAAATTCCATGAGGTGGTATGTTTTCCAAAGACATATATTTTAATTGTAGGCTATATGTATCTGACTAAGACATCTAAGGTATGATACCTCCTGGTCTTTAGTTCATTACATGATAGTTTTAATATAGTGGAGAGAATGCCTTCCTGGGGTTGATGATAGTGTCACAGTCCCTGTTGTCTAGATTGTGATAGAAAAAGAAGACAACTGATAAATTCCTGGAGTCATGATTTCAATAGTATTGTTCTACTGAAATAGGTTCTCCCTGGGTGAAAATTAACTCTAAAATTAGGAAAAAGTTCACGTGCCAGATCAATAATTTCATATTAAGTTCTAAGAGTTATTAATTTGCTCCATTAGGGCAATCATATATGGAACACTCATTTCAATTGAAGCCATCACCTGATTAAGTTCTCTATAATCCTATTATTTTGAAGAACTGTCAATCATATGCACTTGAAAAACAGAAAATAAATGAGAATTCAGAATCATCATTTCTGTATCATTCAACTCTAAGATACTTTTGCAATTGCATCAAAGTTGAAATATTTCTTCTGATTTATTGTTTATATAGGGAGGAAAATCCAGTGACTTCCATTTTCCATAATTGCTATATTAGCCCTTATTCTAAGTTCATGGAGCTAGATTTTTGTCAGTTACCAAGACTTTTTCATATTACCATATACACAGGATCTGGTGAAGTGGCCAGAGGGATGGCCAGAGTCCTCTCACCCTATCATTAAGGTGAGCGCAAGCAAGAGCTTTATCACCAAGTCCTTCTACACCCCCATTCTGACTGATACACTGCTATGTTATTTTGAGTCTCAGTGTTCTGCCATTTCTTGGATTCAACAGTTTCCTTTCAGTGGAGAGTTAACCAAGCCAATGGCCATGAAGAAATTTAAAAGGCTCTGAGATACACATTAAATCATGACTAGAAGTTGGCTCCACAGCCCTGTAACTCAAATTGGCCCTTTGTTCTCAGGATTTGTGAATTATTGACTTTATTTCTGGTGAATCCTTGATAGGTTAACAAGAGAGATCTCTTGATGCCAGACCATTCCCTAGACCCAGATTATCACATTCATACTGCTTTTACAATGACTGTACCCACTTTGTTAATGGCATTTCACTATTAGCACTTGGGGACAAAATCCCAGCCTCATTCCACTCAACTGGAGATCAGAAATCCTAAATCTTTCATAGACATTTCTGTCCTACAGATATCAGGATTTCAAAGATTGTGGTTAATTGTTTCACTTGATCAAAAGGAAAGGAGGTTTGAAACTGGTCATGAGACACGGTGGGATGCTGAATATTCTGAGATCTAATCCAGCATATCTATTACCTGTAAGCCTTGGATCCCTTATCTTCTGTCTCTCAAAGGCTTTCTGGTCATTGTTTGGTTCCATTTGTGCTGCAAATCCAGAAAGTGTTTTAATCACTGACAAATGCGCAAAGGCACATGAAATGCAGAACCTCTGGTGAGAGCACATGTATCAATTCAGTCTGATCCCAAATTTTTTTGTCCTATCTTTGATTTCTACCTGGAAAATCCATGTCCATATATTTAATCCAAATTGTGGACAGAATATATTGAAAAAATCCTTCATTCTTTTTTCTTAAGATTTTATTTATTTATTCATGACACACACACACACACACACACACACACACACACACACACGCACAGAGGCAGAGACACAGGAAGAGGGAGAAGCAGGCCCGGTGCCGAGAACCTGACATGGGACTCGATCCCGGGTCTCTAGGATCACATCCCTGGTTGAAGACAGTGCTAAACTGCTAAGCCACCTGGGCTGCCCCCTCGAATTTATTCTAAACACTATCTTTTCTACTTCACTCATGTCTTCATCCATTCAGGCCATGTTGTGTTCTAATTATAATTTCCTTGTGAGAAACAATGAGTGATAGCAATATGGGAAGAATTATTAACTTTCTTCCACTAAATATGGGTGATGTTTCAATGTGGCTGGGTCATTCCTTGACTTCGTAAGTTCTATGGATTCTTCCAGATAGCTTTCTTCCAATTGTTGGGACCTCACTATTTTGTGATAAATGCCTTAAAATATTCATATGATCAATGAATATAGGCAACATAGCAGACTTAGTTGTGATATAAAGTAAAACAGAAGTTTGGAATTTCATAGAATTCATTTCTATATATTCCCCACATATCATCCTCAGTGTGTACATGGATCCAACTAATTATATGATCAGTTAAATCATTTTCCTATTGCCTCTGCTGCTAATTTCCCATCTGGGAATCTAGGTTGGCAGTAGATGTTGTCTCACCACTTCTGCCTTATGTCAATCCAATAACCAATTTCATATACCCACATATCCCTGAGCATCTGTTCTCAGAAATCCAATCAACAGAAAACAACTCTGAAACACACACAAAAAAGGATAGCTCACAGCATCCACGAAAGAGCTAGACTGTCAAACCACAAGGTGAGATAAACATGCACTTAGTCAGTTGGGTTAATACACAAACTGTGAGTAGATTTGTCTTTTCTATGTGTAGGTCTGTATACCTCCTGACAACCTTGGGGGTCTCAGGCAACTATTTCAGTTTATTTTTCAATTGGTTTGCTATATTTGTGATTTATTCTGGGGGCAAACAGGAAACGGGGGTGCATTCTGAGAATAAAGGATTTATACAACAGTTCCCATCTCTCTAATTTCTCTGCTGACTACACCATGGTTGAGTTCTTCTTTGCCCTCTTTCCTCTCATCTTTAAATTATTCTGGAGCTCTTCTGAAAAACAATCAATTTCTTTTTGATGGACTCTTCTTTAACTTGAATAGGATTTCAAGGTAGTCAGGTGTGTGCTTTGTCTCCTTTTCTATCTTCAAGAAATTCTCTGCCATTTCATTTGTCATTGGTACCTGTTCTGACTTTGCAGCACAGTTATGGATTCATTTTATTTGTATATTTCTTCTGTTATTTCAATGGAGTATTGTTAAGTAATAAATGTATTATTTGCCATCTTAAATTAGATATTAAGAGCAAAAGTGTGTGTGTGTGTGTGTGTGTGTGTGTGTGTGTATGTGAGAGAGAGAGAGAGAGAGAGAGAGAGAGAGAGAACTTTGAATCCTGCTTAGTTGCTAAGAAATGAGATCACACTTCATATATGTGACAACTGTGGTTGGTTAATCTTTTCTCCTATTTTGAAGATTCTAAAAGCAAGGATAATAATCCCAAACACCTTTCACCTCAACAAGAATAGATTTATTAGATTTGTCAGAAAAGGATTAAATTAGGGCAATAAGACTATTATTATCAGCCCAGGAAATCTTTGCTGAAGAAAACTTCTCATAATTACTTATAACTAAAAACCAGAAACCAATTAACTGGGCTACACAGGTCCATGTCCAGGAGACAGGTAGTACATGTGTGTGGATGTTTGAGAGCTCTGAAAGAGACTATGTGATATGCAAGACAGCACTAAATGTAAGTGAGAGACACAGCTGAAAAAATAGAGACATTCATGTTAAAAAATGCTTTATAATGGAAGGAAGGTAGTTTACAGGGAGGGGGATTATTTATTCTTAATAAATTTATTTTTTATTGGTGCTCAATTTGCCAACATACAGAATAACACCCAGTGCTCATCCCATCTAGTGCCCACCTCAGTGCCCGCCACCCAGTCACCCCCACCCCCCACCTACCTCCCCTTCCACCACCCCTAGTTCGTTTCCCGAGTTAGGAGTCTTTCATGTTCTGTCTCCCTTTCTGATATTTCCCACTTATTTTTTCTTCTCTGGGAGGGGGGATTATTAAAGCAAGAAACAAAACTATTGGGTTTTTGAAAAGGAGTGTTACAAAGGAGAGAAAAAAAGGTAAAATGTGCTTATTTCAGAGTGATCACTTCCATAACAGACTCTGTTGGGGATGCTATTTGTGGGTACAAGGCATGGGACATGGTAAAAAACTGAAGGTGGAGAATGAACAACTTGTTGAGGAGGTAGTGTGAATAGGAAGAAAGAGAATAATGGCTTGTGGAAGGCAGGGTGCCAAGGGAGGTATAATTTTTTTTCTAACTTAAACTTTAATTGTTATGTAAAAGAGGAGAGATTGACTGGACTGGAAAACCAAAGACTTCCTGGTTTGTTTTGATGATCAGGGCTGGATACATTTTGGAAAGAATTATAAGACATCCAGGTGATACATTCTTAGAAAGAGACACAGAAGTTTCTACCAACTAACATAAGTTTACAAAAACAGATCCAATTCTCTGTAGGTCCTTTTTGAAAGTTTTACTAAATCGAAGTAAAAATAGTTCAATGTCACTGGCATAGCAAAAAGCTATTAGGGAAGTAATACTCACTAAAAAACCAAGTAGGTAGGCAGCCCAGGTGGCTCAGCAGTTTAGTGCCTGCCTTTGGCCCAGGGCATGATCCTGGAGAACTGGGATCGAGTCCCACATCAGGCTCCCTGCATGGAGCCTGCTTCTCCCTCTGCCTGTGTGTCTGCCTCTCTCTCTCTCCCTGTGTTTGTCATGAATAAATAAAATCTTAAAAAAACAAAAACAAAAACAAAAACAGGTAGGTGCCAGGAGCCATGACAAGCACTGTCATCTTACTGAGGGATGCATTTCATATTGCCAAGGATTTAAGATTAGGGGTATTTTAAAATTCCTTCTACATTTAAGATTTTATGGTTTTCTGTTTACCATGAACCTGTGTTTCACAAAAAATGTACTTTAAACTTAAAATTAGCCATAGTCATTAACCAATTAATCATTATTTGTCAGAACACAGGTTTACCTGAGAGCATTGTGCTGTGTACACATTTACTACAGTATGCATTTATTATTAATAAAAGTTTAACAGTTCAAAGCTTCAAATGAAAGCAAAATAAATGTGATTAGGTTGCTACACTTATTCCTAGTTCTTCACCAACTCCTCATGATTTTTTTTTCTTTTCATGATTTTTATTTTTAATAAAACTCACATTTAAAATAACTTATTTTAAAGCTCTAAAGCATAACTCCTTATAGGTTTGAAATTCCTATTAAAGTTTTAAAGCCACATTCTGCTAATTTACACCTCCACATTGACATGAGGTAGCTGAGAAGAGGTAAAGAGGGTAAGGGGAAGGTAACTGATAATACTTTGTTAAGCTGCTAATATATGATTATCTCTTTTTTATTCCAGCTTTGAGATAGAATTGACACAATACTGTATGCTTAAATTATAAAATGTGATGACTTGATACATGTGTATGAAGTGAAATGTTTATCACAATAAGTAGTTAATACATCCTTCACTTCAATTAACTGTTGCTGTTATAATGACAACGGTAAAGATCTATTCCCATAGCAACTTGCAAGTATGCAATATTGTCAACTGTAATCACCCTGCTATGCCTTAGATTCCTGGAACTTATCCATCTCACAGCTGAAAGTTCATACCCTTTGAACCCCATTTCCCCCATCCCCAAGCCCCTGGTTAATGACCTTTTTTAGATTCCACATATATGTGATATCATATGGTATTTGTCTTTCTCTGACTTACTACACTTAGCATGATGCCCTCAAGGTCCATTCATATTGTCACAAATAGCAGGATTTTCTTCTTTTTGTTGAAATATTATATAAATATATCTATAAATATCTATCTAGATATCTCCCATATCATCTTCTTCATCCATTCATCCATAGACCAATACTTGGGTTGTTTCTGTGTCTTGGCTGTTGTGAATAATACAGCAATGAACATGGGAGTGTAGATATCTCTTCAAAATAGTGATTTCAGGGGCACTTGGGTGGCTCAGTGGTTGAGTGTCTGCCTTTGGCTGAGGTTGTGATCCTGGGGTCCTAGGATCGAGTCCCACATCAGGCTCCCCGGAGGGAGCCTGCTTTTCTCTCTGCCTGTGTCTCTGCCTCTCTCTGTTTGTCTCTCACTAACAAATAAATAAAATCTTTAAAAAAATAGTGACTTCATTTCCTTTGGGTACCATACCCAGAAGTGGGATTTCTGGATCATATGGTAGTTCTATTTTTAATTCTTTCAGGAGACTTCACACTGTTTTCCATAGTTACTGTATCAATTTACATTTCCACCAACAGTGCACAAGGGTTCCCTTTTCTCCACATCTCTGGCAACATTTGCTATCTCTAGCTTTTTTGATAAGCAACATCATACCAGGTGTGAGGTGATATCTAATTGTTGTTCTGATTTGCATTTCCCTAATGATTGGAGATGTTGAGCATCTTTTCATAAGCTTGTTGGCCATTTGCAGGCCTTCTTTTGAAAAGTCTATTCACCTTCTTTATCCATTTTTCAATCAAATTGCTATTTCACTATTGAATTCTAGGAGTTCTTTATATATTTTTAATTTTAATCCCTGATTTGATATGTGGTTTGCAAATGTTTTCTCCCATCCCCCAGTTTTTTCTTTTGTTGTACAGAAGCTTTTTAATTTGATGTAATATCATTTGTTTTTGCTTTTGTTGCTCAAGCTTAGGGTCATAACCAAACCAAACCAAAACAAAACAAAAAAACACAAAAACAAAACAAAAAAAACCCATTGCCAAGTTCAGTATCAAGGACCTTTTTCCCTATATGGAAATGAATGGGTTTAGGTTTTACAGTTTCATGTTGCTGAAGTTTAAGTGACTCTTAAGCTCCCACACAGCAATGAATGCATGCCTGTGTGTAGCTAATTGTTGAACTTCCCAAGGGGATGGAGGGTCTCCTACTTTGCCATCTTTACAAATGTCTTGGTCTTAAACATTCTTATTACTTTTTTAATGAGAACTGCATTAGGAAGCTATCTACTTTATTATTATTTTTTTAAGATCTTCTTTTAGAGAGAGAAAGAGAGAGAGAGAGAGAGAGAGAGAGAGAGAACATGCCAGGTGAGGGAAAGGCAGAGGGAGCAGCAGACTCCCTGCTGAGGGCAGTCTGTGGGGCTCTATCCCAGGACTCTGGGATCATGCCCTGAGCTGAAGGCAGACACTTAACCCATTGAGCCACCTAACACCCAGGAGGCTATATACTTAGTTTCTCAATTAATGGTCTATTGACATAATACAGAAGCAATGAAACTTGAAGTGCAAATTGATGCCAATCACTGACATAGATCCTCTTATCTACCCTTTACTGGGTCTAGTGAAGAAACACAGAAGCATAGAAAGGGATGTTAGGAGCAAGCAAGAGCCATACCATTGGTTTTCCTTGTTGCCATTCATGGTAAGGAAAAATAATTTCAGGTGAATTCCATGTTCTCTCTCAAGTATTGAGATGTTTACATGGGTGGTAGATTTATCAGTGAATTTATATTTCCTTAAAACTTCTGGTTAATCTAATTGCTGTGCATCTGTGTATGTGTGTATTGAATGATTTGAATTGGAGAATATGGTCCTAGTAAATGCTTAGTAATATATGTGGAGTTCCTAGATAGTGTCATAGAAATGGATAGCTACGCTGACTTACAAGGATATATTTTAAGTTGATTGTGATTGATAAGTGATTCTTACAGAAATGGTTGAATTATAATAATGGATGATATTAAACAATGAGACATTTAATATTGGGACAGCCAATATTTTAACACATAGAATACTACCTACAGCAGTGCCAGACTCTGGGCTTGTGGCTTTATGTTTATACTTCCATAAACCTCATAACAATCCTGGAAAGATGGTCATGGTATTATTTTTATGGGATTAATATCTGAAGCACAGATTATTTAAGTGTTATTTTTCAATAATATTTGCCTAGTTAAAAAAAAAAAAGTGTGCCCTGATTTGAACCTTGAAATCAAGTTTCAAACTGAACACTTTTTTTTTTCATTTTTCAAGGCTATCAATACTTGCACTTTGCCCACATGGGGAGGAATGATACACATCATAATTGTGAAAGTGACATCTACCACTCTGTGGTTCTGAATCATTGCTGATGCCAAAGCCTTTATTCTTATTCCTTTCAATTATTTACAAGATAATAAAGGCACAGTTCTGTTCATCAGAATTCTTTGACTGAGATATGCAGACTGAATGATACGTAAATATGAAATGCTAATATCTTGGTGATTTCTTAACCTCAGTTCTTAGCTACATTGTTATTGTTGACTTGTTCTTAGTGATTTTTAGAGCTGGTTACTTCTAAATCTCTCTCATATACTAATAGTTATAATAACCAACATTTTTTGAGCGTTTACCAAACCAGGTACCATTTTAAGTTCTTATTGATTTGATTAATCATCATACTAACTCTAGGAGTTCATGGTTTGAGGTGAATGAAGCACATCTCCAGTGTTGCCTATACAGAATCTTAACCAATGCACTTTTGCTCTTTCCCCTGAACTCCTCCACCCTGTGTATGCAGAAGCATACTAATGATACTGCTGGGAACCCACTGGAGTGGGATGCTATTTATTCTTTAGATATGTTAGTTTGCATAAGGTTAGGTGAAGGACGCATATTTACTATAATTTTAGGGTTCTAATTGTATCAATTATTTCTATTATCAAACAGCTCAAGCACACATTAAATAATATACTTACCCACTACCAATAATTATTTCACATTATTCACCTATAATCTCACTGTTAATTAAAGAAACAGTGTTTTATAGATAAAGCCAAAGCCCCATCCCTCCAATCGATTTTCCAGCCTTTTGCCTCCACAGATAACTATTCTTGCTTGTATATATCACCCCATATACTTTTATACTTTTATTGCATAGGCATGTATTTTAAAACTTGATATAAATTATGTCATAACATTACTGTCATTTTGCAATTTGCTTTATCACCAGAATTATAGTTCTAAACTTTCCTATTTTTTACATAGAGCTGAGACTTTTTAATCACAGAAAAGTGTTCTATTATAAATAAATCATAGGGTACTTATTTATTCCCTTACTGAAAAAGTTCTATCACCAACAACACCTTGCCTTTAAACATTACTGCAGTAAATATTCCTGGACACGTGCTCAAAAAGGTCTCTAGGGAAGGCAGAAAGAAATAGAATTGATCATAAAATATGCATGTATTACTTTTGTAGAGATTTTCTCAGTTGTTGTCCAAAGTGGTAGTACCAACTTATACCCCCATTAGCAATGTAGAACAATCTCAATTTCTACTTGTTATTGTGAACACTTTTAATCAAATGTTAATTTTAACAGTACCATGTATATGAAATGCTATGATTTTAGTATGCAATTTCCTGATTAAGAAAAACATTGGGTATCTTTCCATTTCTTTCTTAGTAATTCAACATTGTTTCTAGGTAAGTTACACATTTACCTATGTGACCAGTTAGTTTCTACTGACTGGATCATTTATTTTTCCTCTCTGTTACATATATTCTGTTTACAAGTCATCTGTTGTATGTTTCACTAGTAATGTCTCTCTCCACTTTATTTATGGTGTTCTTTAACATATAAGATATATTAATTTTAAATGTCCCTTACAAAAGCTTTCATTTATGTTTTTTGAATTTTTGTAATATGCCAAAATCCTATCAATTATCAAGTACCCATTCTCATACCTTACTCCTTTACTTCTTATTAGGCTTCTTATCTGTTTGTACTGACCATTTTCTTAGTATTTTAAACTTTTCAAGCTATTAATGCCTAAAAATCTAAGTTTCTCCTTTTTCTTCAAAAGAGTCTTTTTTAAAATATATATTTTTTTAATTTTTATTTATTTATGATAGTCACAGAGAGATAGAGAGAGGCAGAGACACAGGCAGAGGGAGAAGCAGGCTCCATGCACCGGGAGCCTGACGTGGGATTCGATCCCGGGTTTCCAGGATCGCGCCCTGGGCCAAAGGCAGGCGCCAAACTGCTGCGCCACCCAGGGATCCCCTCTTCAAAAGAGTCTTTGATTTTTTTTTCTCTTCACAATTCTATACGCATTTTAGGATCCACTTGTCAAGTTTTATTTAAACATAACTTTATTGGGATTGTTATCTCAATTACTTTATAATCATAGTAATTGGAGGTCAAAAAACATCTTTAGGATATTGAGTATTTCTATCCATAAACAAGATACTTCTTTTGATTTATTTTTTTTAAATTTTTTTTATTTTTTATTTATGATAGTCATACAGAGAGAGAGAGAGGCAGAGACACAGGCAGAGGGAGAAGCAGGCTCCATGCACCGGGAGCCAGACGTGGGATTCGATCCTGGGTCTTCAGGATCGCGCCCTGGGCCAAAGGCAGGCGCCAAACCGCTGCGCCACCCATTTTGATTTATTTACAGTTTCTATATAAAGTACTTTTTTAAGTATAACAACTAGTTTTTGATGTACAAAAGTGATTTAACAGTTTTATACATTATACAGTACTTACTCACTGTTATGTGAAGTAAGTTTATCAAAACATTTGAAAATATAAATATACAATTGAATAAATTAACAACCCAGCTAAAAAGCAGTTATTGCTAACTAAAATGAATTTAAGATATAAGGGCAAATAATTTATTGGCGGACACTTGACTGGATGAGCACTGGGTGTTATTCTGTATGTTGGCAAATTGAACACCAATAAAAAATAAATTTATTATTAAAAAAACTAAACAGATTTTTAAAACCAGAAAAACAGTTGTTAAGCTCTCCTTGTGGCTTACAAAAGCTTTTACAGTATATACAGATAGTGGGAAATGCTTATTTTTGACCACTTTGATTGCAGAGCAACTCCGTTAATGTAGAAGACATAATTTATTTTATTTATTTTTTAAAGATTTTATTTATTAATTCATGGAGACACACAGAGAGAGAGAGAGAGAGAGAGAGGCAGACATAGACAGAGGGAGAAGCAGGCTCCATGCAGGGAACCCAACATGGGACTCGATCCCAGGTCTCCAGGATCACACCCTGGGCCGAAGGCAGGCATTAAACCACTGAGCCACCCAGGGATCCCAGGAGACATAATTTAAAAATTCAAGAAGACTGTGTCAAAGAAGGGCAGTCATTATATGGAATAAAATAAGTCATAAATTTAAAGCAAAACTCAAAAATAGTTAAATGCAATAAAACTACTAAAAAAGACAAAAATATTTCAATCCATTCCTGGAATGAAAGGCTTCAAATAGTCATTTTTGACTATTTCATTATTGTGACCAATTGGTCGTACTAACTGTTTTCCATGGTTTCATCTGGTTCATTTTCTTGTTCATGTCTCACACTGTAAATTTCTTTACACATCTGTCTCCTCTTGTCTCACAATTCCCATATTGCTCTGTGCTTCTTTCTTCTCATGTAAATTTATATTACTGTCTTCCCTTTCAAATATTTCCAAATATTGCCCCTTTGGGACCCCCATTCCATGATAAACACAATCCCATGCATTCTCAACTTTTGACTAACAAGTGCATATTATTAAAACATGCCTTTTACCTGAAGACGTAATTTTCCTTGTAATACATTTCATCTGCTACTACTTCCAATCCTTCCAGCACATTGTTATTTTTATTCTACTTTGTACACCAGCCTCCCCCTTTTTAATGAGATATAATTGATGTATGACATTATATCACCAAGTAGGTGAAAGAACTATATACTGAAAACTATAAGATATTTATGAAAGAAATTGAAGACACACGTAAGTGGAAAGATATGCTATGCTAGTGGAATGGGAGAATACTGTTAAAATATCCATTCTATCCAAAGCAATCTACAGATTTAATTATCAAAATTTCAAAGGCATTTTTCACAGAAATACAACAATCCTAAAATATGCATAGAACCACAAAAGACCCTGATTAGCCAAAGCAAGTTGGAGAAAGAACACAGCTGGAGGCAATCATGCTCCCTGATTTCAAACTACATTATAAAGCTATACTAATCAAAATACTATGGTATTGGCATAAAAACAAACACACAGATATTAATGGAACAGAATAGAGAGCCCAGAAGTAAACCCACACATATATTGTCAATTAACTTATGACCAAGGAACCAAGAATATATGATGGCGAAAAGATAGTCTCTTCACAAGATGGTGCTGGATAAACTGGTCAGCCATACGAAAATAACAAAAACAGGCCACTCTCTTACACCATACACAAAAACCAACTCAAAATCAATGAAAGACTTGAATGTAAGGCCAGAAACCATAAAACTCCTAAAAGAAAAACATTAGGCACTGAGCTCCTTGACATCAGTCTTGGTGATGATTTTTTTAAATCTAATACCAAACCCAAGTAATAAAACCAAAAATAAACAAGTGGACTATATCAAACTAAAAAGCTTCCGAATAGCAAAGAAAACCATCAACAAAGTGAAAAGGCAGCCTACTGAATGGGAGAAAATATTTTCAAGTCGTATGTTTAACAAGGGATTAATATCCAAAAAATATTTTTAAAAACACACATATAACTCAATAGCAAAAACAATTTGATTGAAAAACAGGCAGAGGATCTTCTATTTTTCTCTCAGTCTGTTAGGATCCTTTTATATTCCCTTTTTCTCCAACCAGGTTAAAATTAGAAGTCCATCACTTTACTCTCTTGCCAATATTCCCAGATTTTAACCTATTGTGCTTTATTCAGATACACCTTACAAAGTTTTCAGGTCAGAATCAATTTTCAGCTTGGAATTCACTTGCCTTCTTTTTTGCCACCCTCACACTCCTTGAATACCTGGAAAAATCATGTTCTGCAACCTCAGGTCCTCACATAACTCAGAATTCAACCACAGAATCACAATTAGCCCTTTTCCCAAAATAGCAGTTATTATAAACCTTTTACAGTATCTTTAAAACTCCAATGCTATCCTCTCCACTTTGAGCAGATAACTTTGTGCCCCATTTTACTCATATATGTAATGTATAATAAACATTCACCATTACACCAGTTTCAAGTGTACAATATAGCAATTCAACATCTGCATACATTGTGAAATGATCACTACAGTAAATCCAGTTAATATTCATTAAATATTAAATATTTTAATTAATTAATTAATTATGCGGTATATGCTGGGCACCACCATTCTGGACACCACATCCTAATGATCCATTTATTCAACTGGAAATCTGTACCCTGCAAGTCCCCCACCCCCTATTATGCCTGGGTTTCAACATCTTTAACTTACCTGCATTTTACTTTTTCTCTTTTCTATGTCAGTGAAGAGGTAGCTTCATTTTCCTAATCCAGTGGTTCTCAAACCTAACGTGCATCAGAAGAGACCTGACACTCGATAAAACAGTGATTTATTGGTCCTACACCCAACAATTCTGAATTAGTAGGTCTTGGGGGTGGGACCCGAGAGTTTGTTTTTAAGAAGCCCCAGCTGACGCTGAAGCTGCTTCTCTAGAGACCACTGCTCTAAGGTAATTCTTCACTAGAATTATCCCTTTTTGCCCCTTCAGGGATGTTTCTTCAATCTTTTCTAATAACTCCCAAACTTTCCTTTACTGGCTTCTTCCCATTGTCATGCACATATACTCAAGTAACTTATAAAAAAAAAATTCATGCTTATACTCCTTTAAAGTTATCTTCCCACCACCTCCTTCTTTTTGCAACTACATTTTCTGAACAAATTCTTTACATGTTATCAATATTTTAATCTACTTATCCCACTACTAAAAGCAGGTTAGTATGTAAAGCAGTAAGTAAAGTGTGACACACCCACTCTTTGCTGATGTTACCAAAGAATTACTTAGTAGAAAATCCAGTGGGCACATTTCAGTTCTCACAGTCTCCGGAGTATTGGCACTTACCCACTTCCTTCTCAAAAAACTTGGCTTTAACTTTTCTGATTTTCCTCCTGCCTTTTTTCCCCCATTCTGATTAATCTTCTTTTGGAATCAGCCACTGCCATTGCTTCACTGTCTATTTTGTAAGGCATTCCATGTTTTTTGTTTTGTTTAAGATTTTATTTATTTATTTGAGACACAGAGAGTCAGAGACACAGGCAGAGAGAGGCAGGCTTCATGCAGGGAGCCGGATGCAGGACTGGATCCTGTGACCCCGGGGACCACGCCCAGAGCCAAAGACAGCGCTCAACTGCTGAGCCACCCAGGAGTATGGCATTCCATGGTTTTCAATTGCTATTTACATGCTGAAGTCTCAAAATCCAGGCTGGATCTGTCTCTTTACTGCAGCATGCCAATGGGATCAGTGTGATTGCTTTTCCTTAAGGGGATATATAGGATTGTACTCTCACAGGTGGAGGGAAACTCCTCTGGGAGAAATAGGGAAAGAAGGTATGGGGTCTTGAAAAAGATAGGTTTGTGGATCTGGGAAGATGAGATTTCATTTAGTCAAAATGAAATGGGAAGGAGAACACAGTAGTGGGTAGGAACATGAAATTATCATAATTTTTGAAACAATTTTATATGATTTTTTTTAAGAATCTGAGGGAGAAAATGTTAAATTATTAATGATTATCAATCTGGTTTTGTAATTTTCTACTGTCTTGCCTTAGTTCATAGATGCACATGAGAATGTTGATGACTGGGCTCCATTTGAGGGTAAGGTTTTTGAAAATCAGGTTCAAGAAAATAAGCAAGTGACAGAGTAAATGAAACTATTTACAGTAGCGTGACTATAATTTTGAGTCATAGATTCTAAGCTGAGCAAAAGGGAGGATATACAAGAGAAGATAAAGGAATAGAGAGAAAATATCAAATAAGCTTGATGCCCTTATGAATGTAATAATTATTGCTTTGGGCTGCTTGGGCAACTCAGAAGACAGAGGGTTGTGGTTAAGGACTAAGTGACTTCATGACTTCAGGTAGTTTACATGTGCTAGGAAAGGACCTTTAAAGTATGTTAGGATGTAGGAAAATGCCGTTGAAGAGGGCATCTGGGAGCTCGATGCCAGGTGTCACATTCTCATCAAACCTAGAATGATGACAGAAGTTGCAGAAGATATAAAACTGTGAATGAAATGCTAACATGCTCAATAAATGAGGTGCAGGCATGGTGGTAAGCAGGTCTGCAGATGATTACTATTAAGAGACAAGTGGGTTAAAACTAGATGAGTCTCAAATGAACAAGGTTTTTGCTCAGGTTGAGAGTATTTAACTGGAAACAGCAATTGGGAGCTTGGGGAACTCTGACTTCTAGGTCTCTCTCTCTCTCTCTCTATATATATATATATGTATATATATATATATATATATATATATATATATATATATATATATATATATATAAATACATATAATCCCAACTTAACTTCATGGAAGGAAAGTGGTATCTTCTGAAAACTCTAGGTTTAAGTCGTATCATGATGGAAGGAAACTTTGAAGGAAGATGAGATACAAAGGATTATATGATTGTTGGCTGTAATGATGCCAGCAGAAGAATTTGGGAGGGAAGTTTTAGTTAATAAAGGGAATATAAAGAATAGTTTGGGAATGGGAATTGGGGAATTTAGGATATAATAGATAACAAAAGAGATGTGTATTTTTGGCATAATTCACAGGGACATAAGACGTGGTGGATATAATACTGATGGGATCTTATAGCAGAGACAGTATTAGATATAAGGTTTTAGTGATTTGCTGCAGGTAGGTCTGGATTTTTTACCCCATCTGGCTCTTGCTACAGGCTTTATGCAAGACATGCATGAAAGAAAGCTTCCTTCTATATACTCTTGTTCTCAGCCCCATCAAATTCCCTGTTATTTTTTTCACCTTGTTTCCATGGAAATGCAGTTTACAACGTGTTATAATAATAAAGCTCACATGTATTCCATATCATTCTAAATTTCTTCCAGCTGGTATTCTAACCACTTCTAGCAAGAAGGTTGCTGTGGTTTATTTTATAAGGGACTGCTTGTTTCATTTTCTACTGTGCCTGAGATAACCCCCAAGACAATAAATTCCAATAGGTTGTAATATTTCCAAATTCAGGTAGCCAGTATATTCACTTAAACATAGAAAGTTGAGTGATATTTTTTCCAAGTTCAGAAATTTTCCAAATTCCATATGACATAATATTCAATTTAAGATATTAACCAGCCTATAAAGCTATCATCTTTGATAGGTCTATATTTTCATATACCCATTAAAATAATTATACTAAAGCCAAAGTATTAAAAATGTGATTAACTATACAGAAGATTCATAAATTTGAAGTCTGTACATGATTTAGCATGGCTTGCAGAATGATCAAGGAATTGAGCACTATACATATCAAGTATGAAAAAGCACAGACAGAGGTTTGAAATGCTGTGTTTTCAGTAAAGCCAACTAGTCAAATGGGTTTGTTCTCTCGGGTATTATAATTCACTTGTCCTTTTGTGCTTCTCAATATAGTTCTCTTATTTTCTTTCCTTCCATCCCTCATTTTTCTCTCAATTTTCCTGATTCTTTGCCTTCTTGATTATGTATTTCAATTTGAGTGGAAGACTGTTTCAAAAACATTTCAATTATACCTTCTGGTCAAATCTGTCAGTTGCAGTAAAGGCTAAATTCTGGCTAATTTGACAATACTCAAATACACAAAGTGTCTAGAAATAGTAAAACTTCATAAAAAGCCAGATTATAGAATTGAGTTTGCCTATGGAACCCATTTGATGGAAAAGAAGCATTTATTATAAGTGAGAGTGTGAAAGGTGATAGTGAGAAGTCAATGCTTGTTGAAGCATATCTAAGATAGCTTTTGATCATCATTGGAGAAAGATTTGTGGACATGACAGGATCTCTTTGGATCCAAGACTGGTTGAAGAGAAGTTTGGAAAGAACAAGCTATTGGGGAGGGCTGTACTTACAGGTTACTGAATGGATAGATAATTAAATGACTGATGGACTAAATGACTTTGAAGTGCCCCAAATATTCAAGGCACTGACTAGGTACATTGCCACATCATCATATCATGCCTCGGGTGATCCTCACCAAAACCTTGTGAATCAGTGATACCCTGATTCATTTAAAACAAAGCAACAAAAAACCCATAAGCTCAGAAAGGGTTTACATGCTGCCTATATCACAAAATTAGAAAGAAGTATAACTGAGATTCACCTAGGTACTCTGATTTCTATTCTAAATGTTTCCTTTCTTTACCAAGACAGCAAGGCATGAGGGACAAGTTCAGACATGATAAGCTACTAGTTCAAAATAGGTTTTCTTTGCAGAGATGAAAAACAAGAATATTCAATACCTAAGCATAAGAAGTAAATAATGAAACTGGATGAATTAAAAAGTAAAAATTAAAGATAAAGCACCAATTTGAGGCTTCCATGGCAAAATATATCCTTTTTCTTACTAAATGGCATATTCTCTTTTACACACATATAAGCCTTATATATTATAATTAGTATTTATACAATTGCTTTAAATCAAGCTATATTTTGTTAGGAGCATTTTTAGTTGAACTGGGTTCTTTCATTTCTATCCTTTTCATTGATCCATACCTGAGAGCATTTCTCCAGAATGTTCTATAGAAACTATGTTGCTAGATTTACTCTGGGGAAAAACAATAAAGTTTATGGACAGATAAATTTGAGGATCACTATTTATCATCTTTCTTATTTTTATAGATTCACAATGCACAGCAGCATAGCATAACTGCAAAATCCTGCATTAATGTAATGTTTAATTCTGTTTAAATTAGTCAAGTATATTAGATCATAGAATTCTTATTTCCTTTTTAACTGTAATAATTATAAACATCACAGCCAGTTTTCCACAAAAACAATTTCAGAAATGCAAAGTTGACAAACTAATCGTATGATATCCATTATTATGATATATTCATAATTATCATTAGGCAAAGGGACATATGGCAACTAAGTGTTGTAGGATCTATGATACCACTTAAACAGAAAAGAAAGGTATGAAAGAGAAGTAGATTGCAAATTCACATGTGACTCAAGAGCCTTGATCAGATGGTTCCCATAAATGTGAGGCTGGTTAGTTACTCCCACAAGCACTAAGATATTTATCATGCTACCTACATTGCTCTGGGGAGAAAGGACACTGCCTTTGCAAATTCAGTAGTATCATCATAGCATCCCTTCCCCAGTCCCATTTCCCTTCTTGTAAGAATCAAACACTTCATATTCACACATTCTGTAAGCATTCGTTGAAGTTTTTTTTTTTTAGATTTTATATATTTATTATTGGGAGACACACAGAGAGAGGCAGAGACATAGGCAGAGGGAGAAGCAGGCTCCCTGTGGAGAGCTTGATGCGGGACTCGATCCCAGGACCCCAGGATCATGACAGGAGCCAAAGACAGATGCTCAACCACTGAGCCACCCAGGTGCCCCACTCATTGAGTTTCTATTAGTTAAATGGCATATTCTAACTACTGGAGACACCAACAGAATAGCATTAATTCCCCACCTTTGTAAACCCCACAATCTAGTAGAAGAGAGACAAGGCTGCCAAAGCTTTCAGTGTAATGTGATAAATGCTGTGTAGGGGTAAGTATAGGCAGAGGATTATTGGTGAAGGACATCTAATCCATCCTGGTTACATCAGGACAAATTTCTAAGTGCTGCTTGTTAGCAGCAAATGATGAGTTACATGCAGCAAACAGATGAGAGAAACTAAAAGTTTCCAGATATAGACCAATTCATAAGAAATAGTATACAGGCACAAAAAAAAAAAAAAAACCAGTGCATTTAGCAAAAAGTAAGATATGGAAATGTATGTTTCTGTGCATGTGGGCTATGTGGGATTCAGTAATGTGGCTACAGAATTGCGCATGGACCAGATTACCCAACATCTTCTACGCGAAATTAAGAAGCTGGGAGCTGTTACTAAAGACTTCAAGAAACTACAAAAGCTTTTAAGCATTAGAGATCATATAGTAGCAATATAGACAAAAGACAAATTAAAGACTGGAGATCATTACAGAAATCTTGGTAAGAAGAGATAAAGAACCCAACCGAGGTAGTGATATAGATAGATAGATAGATAGATAGGCACTGAAGTAGACACTATAGAAAATTAAATTGCCAAACTTTTCAGCTTCCCCAATAGGCCATCTCTGAGAAAGCACAGTGCGTTCTACATAGTATACTTGGATTTTAAAGAGGGTTAATAATAATAACAGTGAAAATTTAAAGCTTACACTTAGCTATAATGCTATGTTTAGACACAAAAAGTATTATATTATTGTATCAAGCACACTGCATTGATAATTATTCATTTTACTTTTCTGATAGCTGACCCAAATTTGTGTGTGTGTGTATGTGTGTGTGTGTGTATAAATGGCAGGCAATGAGAGACATCAGGTAAATTTTAACCTGCTTTTTAGGTTAAAAGTATACGTCTGATATTAATTCCATTTCAAAACTGCCATGGCTCTTTTTATTTTTGAAAGGTAGAGGCTGATAACACTAACAATATGCTAGCAAACTAACATTTATTAGTTTTTTATTGTGTACCAGTCACTATTATAAATCATGCCTGCATGTTTTGGTAGCTGCTACTAAGTAGGAAGTGATAGATTTGGAAGGTGTACAAATAATTCATCCCTTAAATATTAAGGAAATACAGATCATCATTTTCTGTCCAAAAAAGAAATCTCTGACTCCCTACATGTATAGAAAGGAGAAAAGTCTGTTGTAACTACATTTTTTTTTTTGTCTTGGAGCATTTGCATGTTTTCTTTTGTAAAACAGTCTTCTCCTTCACCTTTTCTTATTTGATATTTATGATTAATGTGTTTTTAGGCTACATGTCATCTATTGATACTGGGTATTGGTGAAAGAACCATGATGATCTAAGTAAAACCCTTGGTGTCAAGATGTTAGTGCCAAATAAATCTCTTAGGTGGTTTTCAGAGAGATAAATGTATTGATACTGTATACCACAAGGAGAAAGAACTGTTAAGAAGATAAAATCCAAGTGTTCTGCCCAAGGACAAATGTCTCCAAATTGTGAGGGAAGGTTTTATTTAGAGACTCATTTTCTTCTAATAATGTCACTGCCTCTTATGGGGCTGGGATTGTTATACTGACATAAAAGAAGGCTGGGTCTGGAAAATATAAGATAGAGAAAGGTCATAAGCTTATAACTTAGTCCAAATTTATTTTGGTCAAGCTGACCTTGAAACTACTGATTATTTCTAAAGTATTTATGTCGATTACTATTCTAAAACCAGAGGCCTTAACGATCAAGAGAGAAGTAAGTCTCAGTCCCAACATAAAATACAAAGTTTGATGTTAGAGTTGTCTCTTTCCTTGTCAATTATACTAATATATAAATAGGTTATAGAAGATCATTTTAAGAGGAAATTGTCATAAAAATGGTCTGGACTAGGACTGTCTAGAAAAGTTTGCTTATCACCATGAATGTTTAAAGAGAATTCAGGACATTTCATCATACCAGGATATTTTAGAGATGGAAGGAAGCACTGCCTTTGCTCCTCAAAAGCCTATAATCTATTATTTAAAATGTTTCTGAAATTTTTGTGAAGATAAAGCCACAAGTAAGGGGGAAATATACTAAAAACTTCATGCATACATTCAAAGACACATTACTGATATTCTTTTCTCTAAGTACATTCATGTGATATTTTTCTACTGACAATATTTCTATACTTAGTAAAAGAATTTAACAGGCCAAATCACGGCCTATCTTTGACTAATCATTTTAAAGACATATGTACGTAATTTTTTAAAAGGACTATTATAATGATTTCATATCCATGATGAAAAATACTTCAAGCAATTTGTTTTGTTCATTTTATGTATGATATGAATGAATTTTAGATTTGTGATATAATTCTATTTACAAGATAGCTTCTTTAAGGACTTTAGCTATAGTTATGTGGTGTGGGTAGAAAAATAAGCTGGAGTGTTTATTAATAATACAGATTTCCAGCTTCATCCCCAGAGATTCTGATTCATCAGGTCTGGGCTGAATCTCAGGAACATATATTTTTAACAAACTCTTCACATGGTTCTGATACAAGTATTTCTTGATACACACTTTGAAAAACATGATCTAATGAGATAAATTACTTACTCTCTTCTGAGCTCCTGAAGACCAATGTTAATAAGATACTTCGAAGTTAGTTGATAATAGGAGATTTGTTCACCTCAAGTTTTATGTGATTAAAACAATCAAAGAGGCAAGGGACAAAAGAAGTCAAGATCAAAAAGACCAGACCAGAATTCTGCTGAAGCGGTGACTTAAAGTGAAAATGATAGAGAAGAGGGAAGCCAAGGTCTGAGTATGTTGAATGGTCTAGAGCTGGAAAATACATGAAACTGGGAAATTTGGGAAATCACATCACAAATAAGATACACATGGAAGAACATCTGTGTTTATGCAGTTAGTATGTCTTCAAAGAAAATACAGCAGACACAAGAGAAGTGTGTTGGAACTCTGTTATTTTGTCAGTGGTGTTGGCCCTGGTGGTAAATGGTGGTAATAAGGGGTGGTCCTCTCTGAATGGTGATAGAACATTAATGAGTTTGCATGAAAGGAAATGCTGAACAAATGCTACTATAGACGAATCAGTTAGGCACTTATTATTTTCATGATATTTGAAATAAGTGAATATATAAAATAGTATTGAATAGTTTTTTTGAAAGGAAAGATTCTAGTGAAATTCTGATAAGCCAGAGAAGAGTTTCATCTATAGGCAACATTTAACAGCTGCAACATGGCTTGGATGAACAGAGAGCAAGAGTATTTCTATCTTATTTTGCCTACATTAAACTTTAAAAATATGCTTTCAAGCATTTTGTAACATTTATTTATTTATTTATTTCCCTGAACTTGGTAAGCAGCTCCAAGCTGGAGCTGGAAAGGATGTCTTTCTGGGCATTTCTATTTTTGCAATATATTTCTAATGTACAGATGTGGAGGTGTCTTGTTTGAGAATTGATAAAGTCCTCTGAATACACATGACATTGCATACTTTTTTCAGACTCTCATACTTTTCATTGTATAATAAATACAGTTTCATTTATTTTAGTTTAAACATATTTACAAAGTGCTTATCATGTTTTAGGTATTTTTCTAAGGTGTTACAAACACTAACACATTTCATCCTTATAACCTCCCCCTGTATTAAGGACTTCTATTTTCCCATGTTTTATAGATGAGAAACTCAAGCACAGTGAGGTTACCTAACTCTTAAGATCACAGATGTCAATCTGTAAAACTTCGTTTAGCCTCAAGTACAATGGTTCCAGCATCCATACTCTCAACTACATTACTGCCCTGTCTCTCCACCCTTGATAATATGGTAGTTTTCAGTATTAGCAGAAGTTCATTGAAGAAGGTAGAGATTAACAGATAAGAATTGTGCTTGATAGCAGAATGTTCGTGAATCTTCCTGGAGGGAGATCTTACTTCTCACCCTCTTATAGGTAGGCATGACCGTAAGAATTGCTTTGATCAATAAAATGTGAACAGAAATGGGAAATGTCACTTCTGAGCATAAATATTTAAAGCTTGTATTCAATTCTGCACTCTCCCTTTACTTTCTGCGATGATCTAGAAAGCATGTACTTGGTAAAAAAATAACATAAGATCAAAGTAACTTAGAATATGGAGCCACCATATAGTGTATAATTGCCCTGGAAAGGGAATACTAAGCCACTGAGATTGTGGAGTTATTTCTCCTTATGGCATAACAGACTAATACTTCTCAACCAGGAGTGATTTTGACACCCAAAGAATATTTGACAATGTATAGAGATAGTTTTGATTGCCAACAACTGGGGAAAGGATTAATATTGGCATATAGTGGGCAAAGGCTAGGGATGTGCCACCAGACATCCTATATTGAACAGTATAGGCCCCACAATAAAAGAGCATCTGGTCCAAATAGTGCTTTATGATCGAGAAACCTGATCGAGCATATTCTAACACACATTATTGCCTCAAAGTAAGCATGAGAATGTGTGAAGTAGCTATGATAAAGCTGTGATGATCACTCACATTATAAGGCGACTATACTTTAAGCTACACATACCATTTTCCCCCCTACAAGTAGCAACCGAGTACAGCTTACCCATATAACCTTCCCAAACCTTCCTTCATAAACAAACATTATTCATCTTTACTTAGAAAACTCCTGCCTATGTGCTTTCCATCAAAATCCTCTGAGTTTGTTTTTCAAAGCAGTCTGGCTCTTAAGAGACCTTGCACAAATGCAAATTACCAGTCACCAGCACAAACATGCTAGGTTAAGTAAAGTTGGCAGCCATGGGAGATACATTTTTCTCCTGTGACTGACTGTTGTCAATTACAATTAGGAAGGTAAATTGTCTGTGTTTGGAAAAAAGATTTTTTTTAAGGGAAACCTATCAATTGCTCTCTGGCATCTGAGATTTATTCTTATTTCCACTGTTTCTAAAGAAGCTGCCTAATGCCTGTGCTATAGAAACCAATGGTTCATTGAAAATGGAAAGAATTGTGCCACTCTTTTTGGGACCAACCCAAAGGAAATGTTCTTGACGTAGCATCTATTGAATTATACCCAGAAGACTGCTATGAAATTCTGCTTCTACAGCTTCAAAAAACGAAATCTCTAGGATTTTCAGATATCAAGAACAGGTTTTGGCAAACTTTTTCTGATAAGGACCATGTAGTAAATATTTTAGATTATTTTTTATAAATTTATTTTTTATTGGTGTTCAATTTGTCAACATATAGAATAACACCCAGTGCTCATCCCGTCAAGTGCCCACCTCAGTGCCCATCACCCAGTCACCCCCACCTCCTGCCCACCTTCCCTTCCACCACCCCTAGTTCGTTTCCCAGAGTTAGGAGTCTTTCATGTTCTGAATATTTTAGATTTTTGTAGGCTGCACAGTTTTTGCTGGAATTACTCAACACTGCTGTTTTAGCATAAAAGTACCCAAAGAAAATGGGTAAACTAATGGTTGCGGATGTGTTGCAACACCTTAATTTGCAAAATTAGGTGGTAGGTTAGATTTGGCCGATGAGTGGTAGTTTGCTGACTCTTGTTTTAGAGAATATTATCCTAGAGGTGATTGTCTGTCTAAACTTCTTGACAACTGCCAAGTCTAAGCAGAAGATGTGAAAAAAAAAAAAAGGAACAAATATTCACCTGATTTTTATTATGTGTCAGGAGCTGTGCCAGGGATGTTCCTAAGCATCTTACAATGCACAGGACAACCCTGTACAATAGAGAATTATCTAGGGATGCCTGGGTAGCTCAGTGGTTGAGCATCTGCCTTCAGCCCAGGGCGTGATCCTGGAGTCCCAGAATCAAGTCCCACATCGGGCCCCCTGCATGGAACCTGTTTCTCTTTCTGCTCGTGTCTCTGCCTCTCTCTCTGTGTGTCTCTCATTAATAAATAAATAAAATCTTAAAAAAAAGAGAGAGAGGATTATCTAGATAAAAACATCAGTATTGGTGATGTTGAGACTCTACACCTTGCTACAGAATGTGGTCCAAAATCTGGCAGCATCATTGTCAACTGACAGTGTGTTAAAAATGGAGAATCTCAAGCTCTATCAAGATTTCTGAACCAGAATTTGCATTTTAATTAGACCCTTGGTGATGTCTGTACACAATGAAGTTTGGTACACAATGTTCCCACCTGGCATAAATAACATGAGCCCCTAGAAGACAGTAACATTATTAGGAAAATGAGCATCAGGAAGGTCCAAAACTTGCTCAAGTTCACCTAACTGGTTTGAGATAGGAACTTGAAGCCATCTTTCTGACTTCAGAAAATACATTCTGTCTATTGTGCCAAATTGCCTCCATGACCAATATCTAAAAAAAAAAAAAAAAAAAAACACAAAACAAAAACTATCTTTAAATCATTGAAATTTCCACTAGAGTTTAGGAAGTATATATTTGATATTTCATGTGTACTTTTACATTTATATTTAATGATTTTACATATATTAATGTGTACCTACTATAGGTGCCATAACCTTTTCCAATAAAGAGAAATGAAGATATTGCTTTCATGGGGAAAATCTCCCTGACACTTCAGGAACCAAGTATGATTATTTGTGTAACAACTGAATACAGAAAACTCCAGATGCTATCTGTTAACAAGAAGTGGCAAGATCAAAGTCAGAGTCAGATGGATTGAAGTTCAAATTCTAACTTCATGGCATTGACCAAATTATTTAACTGAGTTGGGATGACCCGTTGTGTAGTGTTGTTATAAAAACACAATTAGGTAACAGTGATTAGACATCACTTTCTGAATGTCTCGTGGACTGAATTGCTCTCTCATGAAGGAAAATAATGATTTGAAAGACTCCCTTAAAATAGTATAGCAACTTCTCCCAGAAAGAGTTTTATATTAAAAGGCAACACTCTACCTGAGCCCTCCTTGCATCTGTCCTATTCAGTGGAAAATACAATAGCAATGCTTGTATCTAATGAATAACTTTGTTGTGCAAGGAAGATCTGTTTAAAGTCACCATCTATATTGCAACAGGACTTGGAACATAGTTCACAATGTCACAAGATATGGTGTAGAGAACAGATTTTATCGAAGAACTTTATAAAACCAGCATTAACAAAAAGAGGGAAATGATTCCTTATATGCCTGAATAGCTGGGGAGAGAAATTCTAGAACCAAAGTATTCTATTGGTTATGTCAAGAATAAATCATTTTGGGAAGAGAAGAAGTTGCTTTCTTTTCTCATGGAAAAAAAGTGAAGGCACATTTGTCAGTTAAGAAAAAAACACCATGTGGGTTTCAGCAGTCTGGGTTTAGATGCTAGCTTTTTACAAGAACTGTATAGTAAAGCCAGACAAATTCAGGAGACCTTTGGGCCTGAAGAATATTGAAGCTCCTTCAGCCAGAGAAAGTTATTTTTTCCTGGGAGGTGTTTAGTTCAGATATGCACCTGCCCCCAGCCAGATGGACAAGGGCCTTCAGGTCCCTGATACCTCATTGTCCAAGATCCCCATGTGAGTCACCAAAGGCAATTTAGAGAACCCTGTTTGTTGTAACACAGACATAATTTCAAGCATCATACATAGCATCTGAACTAATATTGTTGCACAATCTAACTTCCAAAATCTTTCAACGCCATGAAACAGACAAATATTTCCTTCACTGCCACATACTACTCTTCAGAGTGTTCATGAATGAGCACTTGTAATCTGCAGAAGGGCCACTTATGAATCTACTCAGGTGTTACCATGCACTTCCTTTGCAAAATAAAATGAAGTAGTGTTTGTTCACTTATTCATTCATGTAAAAGCCAAATATCTTCCCAAATATTTGTAGTGCCAGACATAGTGATATGCACTGGGGATATAAAGATAAAACATCTCCTGACTATGAAATAAGAAATTTAGCATGCATAACTTGTAAATTTCTCTAGAGGTCAAAATGAGCATGAATTAAAGCATTATTTTAAAAAATCAATAGAGCAGAGACCCTATCAAAGAATATAAGCATAATATATACTAACATTTTTTTGCATATTTAGCTAACTTAAATAAGTTTTGGATGCACATGGTGACCTTAAAAATAGGTAGAACAGGATATGCCTTCTATTAGCTATCTTTCCATTTCCCTCTTCTAAGAATACGTAATATGTACTATCTATAAATTTCGTTAAATCAATCATAAATATGTTAACCACTGAAACGGAACATGCCATCAGGAATTCTGTACTTTTAACTAGTTTTAAATGTTGGATTACCAAGGACCTTATTAATATAGATTAATTTCTGACAGAATAAATTCTACTACTTTGTGTCAACCATTAGTTCATTTTTTCAACAAACAGAATATTACCAGTTGCCTTGGTCTTTTTAGAGACCTATTTTGGAAGTCCTTCAGTGTTACTTTGAAGTTCTCACTCACAGTAGCGTGGTGGCTGAGTAGGCCATGCTTTCAATCTGGGGAAAGAAAATAAACCTACGATTCAATTGAAACCATGACCCACTTAGCTCAGGTTCAAGGAGCTGGTTAAGTTGAAAGAAAAAAATAGTCCAGTGATGAAAATCTAAATTTGAAAAAAAAATTAATTTTTTAAAAAAAGTTTAAAAATGTTTCTTAAACACATGCAACCCTCGTTTAAAAATCACATTCTTTTCTGCTTACTTCCTTCATTTCTGCAGCTTCCTGGTACCTTGTTCTTCATGACTTCCCCTCCCATCCCTTATCCCTGAGGATATTTATCCTTTCGATTATCCTTTGAAATTTACAAGTTATGCATGCTAAATTTCTTATTTCATAGTCAGGAGATGTTTTATCTTTATATCCCCAGTGCATATCACTATCCCATATCCCTTATCTCTCTCTTGCTTTCTCTTTTTTCCTGCTACTCTATGATAATTTTATTTCCCTTTTCCCACTTTTCAATGTTTTGGTGCTCCCTCTCCTTGCTTAAAAAAAATTAAAGACTATTATGGCAATGATAGAAAGCTTCTGATATGGGAATGGGAGAATGGGAGGCTAGGAAACAAAAGAGGTCAAGTTGAGCCTAGTTTGGAGGCCAAAGAAAAAGAAAGACTGGGGGCATTCATATGAATTTTCTTGTTCCATAATAAAATGTGCAGTTTTGAAGACTCTTAGAAATGCTCCAATTTGAATAAAGATTTTGGAATAGCATTGGGTAAATGTTGGGTAGCATTTAAATATTGTGAGTCTGGTTTAGCCACTAATAACATTATGCAGCTACTGTTTCCCAGTTCAATGCCAGTTAGCCTTAATGTTTCCCAATTCAAATTAAATGATTTTTACTTGGACTTTTGCTATCATAAGGCTTTGTACTACCCAAGCTACAGGGTACTTCTCTAATCCAAATGGCTAGACTTAATCATCCCTATGACGAGAAAACAACATTGAAAATGGAGCACGGAATAGGTTTGTCTTGAAATACATTTAACTCCACACTCAGATACAGAGGTGGTCTGACCATCAATGCAGGCTGAACTGAGTTGGCCTCAGATGGCCTTTGTTCCTGAAAGCTGGCAAACTGGCTACCTACTATGCTTTCTCTCTGCTGGTTAAAAGCATTTCAGTGGCCTAGGACTACTATGATTTTACTGACCAGGCAGTAGTTTATCATTGGATAATGTTTATCTTTAGCTATAAGATCTTCAGGAAATCTTAGTACACAGCTCTTTTAGTATACACACATGCTTCCTGGGTGCAGGCTTACTCTCACACTTGACCAGGAGTGACTTCATTTCCTCCCTATGCCTCCTGATACCTAGACTTGGTCAAGACCCGCCTTCTTCCAGTCTGGAGCCTAACCTACTTTCTTGTATCAGGATATATAACACTTCTTGCTTTGGAAAACTCCACCATGTTTCTGGTGTATGAAATAATCTTCATACATACCTGTCACTCCTGAATGCTCAATATTACTCCATCTTTGAATTCTTGAGGATTATCTTAATTCCTAGGACAACAGTAGGTACTCAATAAATATTGGTTGAGCCAAGTAGAACTGAATTATAAAGAAGATGGCAGTCCATGGAAGCACTTCATACCTTGTTATCTAATAAGAAAGAGACATCATTTTCTAGCATTTCCCCCTCCCCAATACTTTATAGACTTTGTGGAGTAGGTGATACAAATGCTATGAACTATAATCAAAGTGGTGAGTGCTGTAATGCAGATTTAAATCTATAAACAATGTTCACTGAACATGGTAGAGAATGATTCATATTGGGAAGTAGAATAGAAAAGGACACTGGCAACACTCGGTCTTGAAGTTGGAGCTGCCTTTTGTTAGGGTAAAAGGGCCAGCTATGGGTGTGGGGCACATGGAAAGAGTGTGTTTGGAGAGAAGCAGCAGTTTGAACATGTTAATGGCCCTACTGGAGGAGAAAACAACCTCAAAGTGCTGCTGTCTGGATTGAAGAAGCTAACATGCACAGAAGACACTTTATGGCAACTCAGAGCAGGAGCTTGGTAATTGTTGAATGAACCTGTGTTACATGACTTGTGTTGCCTCCTCCCTACTGCCTCCCTTTTCTGGAGGTTAAGCTCTCAGTAGTAAACAAAGAGCCAGTGAAGTTTTCTATATACCCGACTTTTAAAAACCTGGCCAATGCCGAATCCCAGTAAAACCAGAAAAGGAACGGCAGATCACAGAGGCTTCTTTTAAAGAACACAGGGTTTGAAGCTGGTGATTGAATCAGAATACAACAAATGGTTGAAAACTAGAGCACTGGAATAACTAGAGTTCTTACAAAAAGAAAGAGATTCAGTCATACAGCAAGCAATAGATTAAAAAAAATAAGATTTTGGAGAAGGAATTTTTACTTAGTATGTATATGTTGACTCAAAGCAGAATATATTTTTCAGGCCAGATATTTAAGGTACACTATTCAAAGGCAGCTAATAAGAGAAATTTTATTTTATTCCTTAGCTTCTTAGCCCATGGACTTTAAAGGATATAGAGCACATTGATGTTTCGGGTCAAGAGACTCTAAATATGTTGTTCAAACACTTTATTATATGTTGTTCCTGTGTACATTTTATTGACATAATTAAATATTCAGTGAGAAGAGAGTATAGTTATTATAGACCACTTACCATCTAAAATTATATATCAGAATGAACAGATCATACTGCTGAGATCATCTAGTTAGCTCTCCTAATCCTGACGCCTTTAAAGACCCAGAGTACACGCAGGAGGTAGAGTTCATCTCTTTTTAGCCAGTTTACATTATTCCACTCAGTGTCCTTGGAAAATAAAGTACCCTTTTTATGTGGATTTAAATGTGCACTCAGAATAGAAAATTGCATGTGTATTCTGTGGAAACAAATAGCATTCTGCAGTTAAATACATTTCTTTGTTACTATGCTCCCCACATAAGTACAAACATTCATTTTGTTTTAAAAATGTCCCTCCATAAATGGCTTTTTTTTTTTTTTACCTGCAGTGTAGTCACAGGGAAGAACCAGAGTGAAAGGCTTTCCACACAAAATGTTTTTTATTCAAAGGCAATAAGGTATATATGTGGCTATTTTGCCAAACTGTTTTACGAGACTTCTGTTTTTATTCCAGCTCCATGAACTTCACAGAAATACTTTGCTTGGTGCAGAGAAAATTCCGATTTCATGCTTGGAAGAATTTTATCAAATATTTATGAACACAAAATAGTTATTCCTGCTCTACACGTGCATATCATTAATACACATACACGCGTGCACACACACACTTTCAGTACTCCCATGTCCTGATGGAGATAAGCAGCTGAAAACTATTTCACATGAATTATCCAAGAGGACATTTTTCGTACAAAAATGCAACCTTTGCACTCTATTCCTTTCAAACTCAAGATGGACATTTAGTTTATAGCTACAGGTATCCCATAAATAAAATAAGATTAAAATGAGTACATGGTACCAAATATTTTCTGCTTAATCATCTGGTTAAGCAACTAGTTAATGAGGGGGCAAAGCCTTCCAGGTTCATATGACTAAAACTCATGCCGGTTCAATCGTTGATGCAATAAATGGCTGAAAGCATGAGGAAATTGTGATGTTTGGGTAAGAACAAGGACATTAAAAATATATGAATGTATGTACACATGACTATCATGCCCTGCTCATGCTTGTCACATCAATCCTTAAAATGCAGTCTGGACAACCTCAGTCACAGTGTCAAGTAGGAACTTGAAAATTCAAGTCCTACTATTCTATCACAAACCAACTGAATGAGAAGCTCTGGGTGTAGAGCCCGGCCACCTGTGTTACACTAAACCCTTCAGGTAATGGTAGGGAATCCTAAAGTTCTAGAACTACTGCTTTCTTAGAGGGCACTGAAGATAGTTTCTCTTTTTTATATATTTTTTAATCGAAGTTCAATTTGCCAACATATAGTATAACTGGGAAAATTGGATAGCCATGTACAGATGAATGAAACTAGACCATTCTCTTACACCATACACAAAGATAAACTCAAAATGGATGAAAGATCTAAATGTGAGACAAGAATCCATCAAAATCCTAGAGGAGAACACAGGCAACACCCTTTTTGAACTTGGCCACAGCAACTTCTTGTATCTATGAAGGCAAGGGTAACAAAAGGGAAACAAAAGCAAAAATGAACTATTGGGACTTAAGATAAAAAGCGTCTGCACAGCAAAAGAAACAGTCAATGAAGATAGTTTCTGTACAAGTCAATCCTTCAAGGCCTTCTTGTAATTACCTCCTTAAAAATTACTTGACCAGTGCCTCAGTGGCTGAGTCAGTTAAGTGTCCAAATCTCCTGGTTTCAGCCCCACATTGGGCTCCCTACAAAGCAGGGTATCTGCTCCTCCCTCTTCCCCTTCCCCCTGCTCATGCTCTCTCTCTCAAATAAATAAATGAAATCTTTAGAAAAAAAATCACTTGAACCCAAATCCCTACTTAGGATCTGCTTTGAAGATAATCCAAATTAAGACAATGCACTTACATTGTGTCAACACATACATACACACATGCATACACACACACACAGGCATGATAGTCCTAATAACATGCAGAGTTGTTTTGAAATAAAATGTTTGTTTTTCTTACTTAAATCTGAGTCCTGTAAGGACAAAGCATATCAGGTTTAATTCATCTTTCTATCTCCTGGACCTAGGAAAGTGCCTGGCAAATAACAGCTCTTCAAAGAATGTTTGTGAAATTAATATGTAAATGGATAAAATTGATAGCTTTTAAAATATTTAATTAATATTGATGATTATTATAAGTATATCAAAGGTCACAACTGAACCAAAAAATGCTTAGAGTTGCCAGTAAACAGCTCTAGGCATTCTAACACAGTAACAACCAATAAGAAATATATATATCATCATAATGCCATTGAAGAATATGTAAACTATTTCTGAGAATCGACAGTGAACTGTGAGTGTATAGGGACTCCTGTCTTCTGAGTTCAAGTTATGTATTGCTATGTTTGACAGAAATGCTGTTTTGTATTCATACTGGAACATTTGTTGCTGAAAATGTAAGTGTTTGAAGTATTTATAAAGTTATTTTTCACATAGGAACTGAGATTTCAAGGTTAGAACCATTTATCCCCATGGAGAGAAGATATAAATGAAAACATTACCAAAACTCACAGTGTGGATGAAGGTCATGGCAACATTGCTGTGTCAAATAAAGAAAAAAAAATAACTTGAAATTATTTTGTGTAAATGGGAATGTCCCCATTGTGAGAAGCTAGTTATTTCTGCAGTACAGTCTGTGTGGCACAAATCTCCATTCACTACTTGCTAGTTTTTATTTTTATAACACTTTAAATGAGTACAGTAATTTATAGCTGGTGCCCAGAATATCTCTCTTAGAGAGAGATACGTCTTACGAAGAAAAGTATTATTATCTATATTTCTTCTCTTGCATTAATTTTCTTTTGGTTATTGCAAACATTAAAGGGAAATATATGGGCAGTGTAATTATCATACTTAATACTTTCCAGAAATACTGTATATTGAATTTGAAATAGGCTAGGGAGCTTATTAGGCAATTGCTAAAACTTGCAGAGCTCCACCACATCTATTTTTTCTAAAGTATATAAAATCAACTGAAACTGAATTCTTTTTAGTAAAACTTGGGACAGTCTAAGTCTCATTCATTCCAAAGATAATATCCTAGGCTCTGATCTAGAGTTGTTTTGTGGAGAATGAACAGAAAGAGGCTAGTGAGGTTCCCTATTTGGAACTTAATAAATTTATTAAATTTAATTCCTCATTCTTTCTTCTGTGTCTCCAGTTGTTTGTATCACTCCTCATCCCTTTTTATTCATTTTTCTTGCACACCTGTTAGAATGCATGTCTCTGTGCTGCTTTGATATCCTCCATTGTTCTACGTGCAGAGAGGTTTTCATCTTATCCTAGATCCTGGAAGTTACCTTGCTAAAGTTATTTTACCCTCTTGTTTATTTTTTTAAATTTAATTTAATCTTAAATTCCAGTATACTTAGCATACAGTGATGTATTAGTTTCAGATATACAACATAGTGATTCAACAATTCCATCACCCAGTGCTCAAAAATATGGAATGCTTCAGGAATTTGTGTGTTATCTTTGCTCAGAGGCCATGCTAATCCTCTCTATAACGTTACAATTTAAGTATATGTTCTGCCAAATGAGCACTTACCCTTTTGTTTGAAAAGCTACAGGCAAGTGGCTATGAGAATACAGCTTTAATCTTCTCACCTTAAAAACAACAACAAAGTGGTAATAACATGAGTTAAAGAATATGTTAACTAACCTTACTGTAGTAAAAATTTATCAACATATACAGGTATCAAATCATCACAGCCTACACCTTAAACTGACTAGTGTTTTGTATCAATTATATCTCAAAGCCAAAAAAGTCGCTTTAAGTCAAACTTTTGAATGAAAGCTTTCTTTTTTTTTTTCTTTTTAAGATTTTATTTATTTATTCATGACAGACACACAGAGAGAGGCAGAGACATAGGCAGAGGGAGAAGCAGGCTCCCCCCAGGGAACCTGATCTGGGACCTGATCCGAGTCCTAGGATCATGACCTGAGCCAAAGGCAGATGCTCAACCACTGAACAACCCAGGTGCGCCTTAAGTCAGACTTTTAAAAACAAACAAATAAACAAATAGCTAATTGGATTGCAATCTCCCGTTTCCTTGTTGGTGAGACTTCTAATCAAGATTAGGAATTTGTTTATATTTATTTTCTCTGATAGCCATGGCAACTCATTCATTTTTCATAAATATTATACAAAAACAAGAACATTTTCATAATTAAGAGGTAAGAAAATGAATCACACAGAGAATCTACATAAGCTCTTCCCTTCAATGATAGAGTTCTACAACAAATATTTTTGCAAGGAGGGAAAAAACAGGTGGCAATTTTTTCACTTCATATTTGCTGGCCCACTCATTGGGGAGTATCTAGAATACTTTGGTTTGTCAATTGGAAAATTAAATTTTTCCAATTTAGCATTTGCTGTAAAAGATCATATTTTGGGCCCAAAACTGAGCTGTAAGTTTTGAAGAGATACATGCTCTGAATTATTTTTCTTCCTTGACATGGAACGACTGAGAAAACTTACACCAAAGGATTGCAGTTAAGCCAAATGAAGTTTGTCCTCCCCTGGAAAAGAAATGATGTGGGAAAAACACTTCTCCTTTAATTTGCAGGAAGTACTGTAAATTAAAAAGGAAGATGTCAGTGTGAGGTTGCTGGTATTCTGTTGTAAAAAGTAAAATGAAAGAAAGAAAGAACAACAACAACAACAAAACAACACCAAACATCCCATCAGGTCTTTTGGATGAGTGAAAAAAAAAAAAATAGGACAATGAAATGTGTGTAAAACTTACAAAGTGCTTTTGGAAGTTGGAGATCACAGATTTTACAGGTGAATATCAAGATAGTAGAAAATATATCTCAGTAGACTGGCAGGTGAGCTTAATGAAGTAACAGATGATGAATCAATATTTATCAACTTAATTATCAGTTAATGAACCTTTTGATTGGGAATTACCGGCCAGATGAAGTAATGGCAGACAGATATGTCAAGTTCATAGTGGGAATATCAACGTTAGAATAAAAGTGTCTCTACTACCTGTAGAGAAACAAACAGGGACATAAAGCATTGTGAAAAGGCTTTGTACTCTATAAAATGATTTTTATAAGAATTCGTAGGCCATGGTATAATACAATTGTTGTTTTATTTTGTTTTCCTTTGTTTCAGTCCTTCTTTTGGTAAAGACATAAGACCTTGATAGACATTGCTAATTTAAGATCTTTGCTAAGGACAGGGTGTTTTGTTTTTGTTTTATTTTGTGTTGCTGTTGTTATTTGGTGAGTGTGCCCAGTTTCTGGAGGAAGTGGGAAGCATAACTACAAAACTACTTTATTCGGGTTATATCTAAAATAAAATCAATGGGAACTTCCGAATAATTTGTTAGGAAGTGACCAAATATTACTGTGTGTGGTAAACTTATATAAACTTCTTCACAGAACTGGAAGAGATAACCAATATATGGTAAAATGTTGAATGACGTAAATAAATTAAGCAAAGCAGTCCAAACAATTTTGAACTAAAAGTTCACTTATACAACAACCAAATAATTGTCTTGATAATATTTGCTTAATCTAAATTACTATTTAATCATCCTTTACTGAAATTTCATTCATGTACATACAAAACAGCATAGCATACAAGAAACCAACAGGACTGCAAATGGCTGAAAGGATCTGGGTGACCTAAAATTTGAACAAGAAGCTTTCAGAGAATTTTAGAGATATTCCCACTACCTAATATTCCCTTGGTCATGCCCACCTGTGAATGGATCCCACGTTTAGAAAAATCTTGCCTGCCAAACTACATTGTTCAGGGAACATTTAATTTGTTTCTCCTTTTTATTAATAGAAAACAAGTAACAAATATCTGAGATAGCCAGTTTTCCTATAGTGAATAGGTACAATTCTACCCCAAAGCAAAGGCACCCAACATTTTAATTAGTCAGTACAGCTGGATCTTGAATAAAGGTACAATTTTCATTAGTGTTTTGGACATTTTCAAAATTTCTTAAAGCCCCATATCCAATTACTCTTGCTCTAGGAAATTTAGGGTCTCAGATACCCTCAGCTGTAAAGAGATCTTTGGACCCCAGAGAACAATTAATAAGTAACAATAGTTGCAACAACAGTAAAGCCCAGCCAAAATCCTTAATTAGGTTTTTATTGAACTCCAGAATACAATTTATTTTTCTAATAAACAGAGTACATTTTAATATGTTTGGCATTTTATTGTTCTACTTACCTTTCAGTTGTGCAATTTTATTTTATTAAGCTATGATATTTTTAGCCTCTAACACAGTTACCTCCCTACCTAAAGTATATCCCCAGAAGCAATTACTTCTTTAATTAGCCTTGACTCATTAATCTCTGCCTCTAACACTTTGCTATCAAGTGGAGGGGGACTTCCCACCCACTTGTACAGTATAATACACCACACATCACAATAAATTTCTCTTGATTTCTTCACCTTAGTTAATCTTTAAAAATTTTAATAGAATTTATTTAGAAATTTTAGTTTCATAGTAAATAGAGCACACAGTATAGAGATTTCCCATATAACCACTACCCCCCACACACATGCACAGCCACCGTTCCATTATCAATATCCCCCAACAGAGTGTACATTTGTTACAATTGACAAATCTGCATTGCAGCATCATTATCACTCATAATTTATATTAGGATTCACTCTTGGTGTTGTACATTCTGAGGATTTGGACAAATTGTATAGTGACATGTATCTACTATTATAGCATCATACAGAGTAGTTTCATGACCCATGCCTCACTATTCACCCCTTTTGTCCCCATCACTCCTGGCAATTACTTAACTTTTCTACATAGTTTGCCTTTTCATGTAGGACATCATGTAGTTGGAATAATATGGTCTGCAGCCTTTTCAGATGGGCTTCTTTTACTTTTAGTAATATGCATTTAAGTTTCCTCCATAACATTACAGCTCCTGATAGTTGTTTTTGTTGTTTGTTTATTTTTAGTGCTGAATAGTATCCCATTGTCTGGATGTATCACAGGGTTTTATACATTCACCTAATGAAGGATATTTTGGTTGCTTTTAAGTTTGGCAATTATGAATAAAGCTACTATAAACATCAATGTGCAGGCCATTTAGATGACCATACTATATGACTCATATCTATATCTATGCCTATATCTATACCTATATCTATATCTCTATCTATCTATCTATCATCTATCTATCATCTATCTATATGTGATCTTCATCCACTGTCCCCAGCTCACATCTCCCAATACCCTTGAAATTTCCTGAGCTGATATGAGCAATGAGAGCATCTTTTGTTATAATATTTAGTCTTTTATCATTAGTTCCTGAAAATGCTTCAAAGCCATAATGGTGAAATAGATGTCTTCTAATTCATAACAAGCATGTTTCAACCACAAGTGAGCTTATACTAATGAGATGATTTTTGGAAATGCCTTTAAGATGGGAGCTGTTGCCAGGTGAACCAACCATGAAGAGGGTTAGAACTTTCAGGCCTATCCCCTGATTTCTGAAAGGGTAGAAGGGCTGGAGGTTGAATCAATCACCAATGGCCAGTGATTTAATCAATCATGCACATATTATGAAGCCTCCTTAGAAAAACCAAAAAGAGGGATCCCTGGGTGGCTCAGCGGTTTAGCGCCTGCCTTCATCCCAGGACCTTGAAATCATGACCTAAGCTAAAAACAGATAGTTAAGCAACTGAGCACCTCAGGCACCCCTCTATTTTTAATTTTTTTTAAGGAACCTCCATACTTTTTTTCCATAATAGTTGTAAAAATTTACATTTCTACCACTTGGTGCACAAGGATTCCCCCTTTCACCATATCCTTGCCAAAACGTATCTTTTGCTTTTTTGATACTAACCATTCTAACAGATAAGAGGTGCTATTTCTTTACGTTTTTGAGTTGTATGAGTTTCTCTGATGACTACTGATATTGAGCATCTTTTCAAATCTGGGGGAAATTTATATGGGCTCTTTGGAGAAAAGACTATTCAGTTCCTCTGGCATTTTTATTTTTATTTTTAAAGATTTTAGAGATGGTGGGGCAAGGTGGCAGAGGAGTGGGGTCCCTGTCCCCACCAACTTACCTAGATAACTTTCAAGTCATCCTGAAAACCTACAAATTCGACCTGAGATTTAAAGAGAGGACAGCTGGAATGCTACAGAGAGAAGAGTTTTCACTTCTAACAAGGTAGGATAAATAAAAAATAAAAAATAATCCAGTAGGGGAGAGGCCCCACGAGGAGCCAGGCTAAGGCCAGGCAGCAGTGAGAACCTCCCAGAGCAGGAAAGCCCAGCCCTGGGGAAGCAGGAACTTTAAAAATCTGCACTGGACTGAAAGACACTCAGCAGGAAATGAAGATACAACCGTTCAAAATATTTGGGATGCAACAAAAGCAGTCCTGAGAGGGAAATACATTGCAATACAAGCATCCTTCAAAAAATTGGAAAAAACTAAAATACACAAGCTAACCTTGCAAGTAAAGGAACTGGAGAAAGCAATTACAGCCTACTCCAAGTAGAAGAAGAGAGTTAATAAAGATTTGAACAGAACTCAATGAAATAGACACCAGAAGAATTGTAGAACAGATCAACAAAAACAGGAGTTGGTTCTTTGAAAGAATTAATGATAGATAAACCATTAGCCAGTCTTATTAAAAACAACAGAGAAAATATTCAAATTAGAATCACAGATGAAAAAGGAGAGATCACAACCAATACCAAGGAAATACAAACGATTTTAAAAACATATTATGGGCAGCTATATGTGAATAAATTAGGCAATCTAGAAGAAATGGATGCATTTTTGGAAAACCACAAACTACCAAAACTGGAACAAGAAGAAATAGAAAACCTGAACAGGCCAATAACCAGGGAGGAAATTGAAGCAGTCATCAAAAACCTCCCAAGACACAAAAGTCCAGGGCCAGATGGCTTCCCAGGGGAGTTCTATCAAACATTTAAAGAAGAAACAATACCTATTCTACTAAAGCTGTTCTGAAAGATAGAAAGGGATGGAATACTTCCAAACTCATTCTATGAGGTCAGCATCACCTTAATTCCAAAACCAAAGACCCCACCAAAAAGGAGAATTATAGACCAATATCCGTGATGAACACAGATGCAAAAATTCTCAACAAGAGACTAGCCAATAGGATCCAACAGTACATTAAGAAGATTATTCATCATGACCAAGTGGGATTTATTCCTGGGATGCAAGGCTGGTTCAACACTGGTATAACAATCAACATGATAGATCATATCAACAAGAGAAAAAACAAGAACCATATGATCCTCTCAATAGAAGCAGAGAAAGCATTTGACAAAATACAGCATCCATTCCTGATCAAAACTCTTCAGAGTGTAGGGATAGAGGGAACATTCCTCAGCATCTTAAAAGCCATCTACGAAAATCCCACAGCAAATATTCTCAATGGGGAAACACTGGGAGCCTTTCCCCTAAGATCAGGAACATGACAGGGATGTCCACTCTCACCACTGCTATTCAACATACTACTAGAAGTCCTAGCCTCAGCAATCAGGCAACAAAAAAGAAAAGGCATTCAAATTGGCAAAGAAGAAGTCAAACTCTCCCTCTTCACAGATGATATGATACTGTACGTAGAAAACCCAAAAGATTCCACCCCAAGATTGCTAGAACTCATACAGCAATTCGGCAGTGTTGCAGGACACAAAATCAACATCCAGAAATCAGTGGCATTTCTCTACACTAACAATGAGACTTAAGAAAGAGAAATTAAGGAGTCAATCCCATTTACAATTGCACCCAAAAGCATAAGATACCTAGGAATAAACCTAACCAAAGAGGTAAGGGATCTATACCCTAAAAACTACAGAACACTTCTGAAAGAAATTGAGGAAGACACAAAGAGATGGAAAAATATTCCATGCTCATGGATTGGAAGAATTTACACGGTTAATGCAATCCCTATCAAAATACCATGGACTTTCTTCAGAGAGTTGGAACAAATCATCTTAAGATTTGTGTGGAATCAGAAAAGACCCCAAATAGCCAGGGGAATATTAAAAAAGAAAACCATAGCTGGGGGCATCACAATGCCAGATTTTAGGTTGTACTACAAAGCTGTGGTCATCAAGACAGTGTGGTACTGGCACAAAAACAGACACATAGATCAATGGAACAGAATAGAGAGTCCAGAAGTGGACCCTCAACTCTATGGTCAACTAATATTCGATAAAGGAGGAAAGACTATCCACTGGAAGAAAGACAGTCTCTTCAGTAAATGGTGCTGGGAAAATTGGACAGCCACATGCAGAAGAATGAAACTAGACCATTCTCTTCCACTATACACAAATATAAACTCAAAATGAATGAAAGATCTTAATGTGAGACAAGAATCCATCAAAATCCTAGAGGAGAGCACAGGTGACACCCTTTTTGAACTTGGCCACAGCAACTTCATGCAAGATACATCTATGAAAGAAGGGAAACAAAGCAAAAATGAACTATTGGGACTTAATCAAGATAAAAATCTTCTGCACAGGAAAAGAAACAATCAGCAAAACTAAAAGACAACCTACAGAATGGGAGAAGATATTTACAAATGACATATCAGATAAACGGCTAGTATGGAAGATCTATAAAGAACTTATTTTGTTTTAAAGATTTTATTTATTCATAGAGACACAGAGATAGAGAGAGGCAGAGACACAGGCAGAGGGAGAAGCAGGCTCCATGCAAGGAGCCCGACGTGGAACTCAACCCCTGGTCTCCAGGATCATGCCCTGGACTGAAGGTGGCGCTAATTCGCTGAGCCATACCGGCTGCCCTATAGAGAACTTACTAACTCAACAGCAAAGGAACAATCCAATCATGAAATGGACAAAAGACATGAACAGAAATTTCACCAAAGAAGACATAGATATGGCCAAAAAGCACATGAGAAAATGCCCCACATCACTTGCCATCAGGGAAATACAAATCAAAACCACAATAAGATAACACCTCACACCAATGAGAATGGTGAAAATTAACAAGACAGGAAACAACAAATGTTGGAGAAGATGTGGAGAAAGGGGAACCCTCTTGCACTGTTGGTGGCAGTGTGAACTGGTGCAGCCACTCTGGAAAAATGTGTGGAGGTTCCTCAAAGAGTTAAAAATAGAACTACCCTACAACCCAGCAGTTGCACTGCTGGGGATTTACCCCAAAGATACAGATGCAGTGAAAGCGCAGGATACCTGCACCCCAATGTTTATAGCAGCAATGTCCACAATAGCCAAACTGTGGAAGGAGCCTCAGTGTCCATCGAAAGATGAATGGATAAAGATGTGGTCTATGTATACAATGGAATATTACTCAGCCATTAGAAATGACAAATACCCACCATTTTATTCAAGGTGGATGGAACTGGAGGGTATTATGCTGAGTGAAGTAAGTCAATCGGAGAAGGACAAACATTATATGGTCTCATTCATTTGGGGAATATAAAAAATAGTGAAAGGAAATAAAGGCGAAAGGACAGAAAATGAGTGGGAAATATCAGTGAGGGTGACAGAACATGAGAGACACCTAACTCTCGGAAATGAACAAGGGGTAGTGGAAAGGGAGGTGGGCAGGGGGATGGGGTGACCGGGTGATGGGCACTGAGGGGGGCACTTGACAGGATGAGCACTGGGTGTTATGCTATATGTTGGCAAATTGAACTCCAATAAAAAAAAATACAAAAAGAAAGAGAGAAATAAAGAAATAAAAAAAAAGAAAGAAAAAAAGAAAAAAGAAAAAAGAAAGAAAAAGAAAGAAAGAAAAAAGATTTTATTAATTTGAGGGACAAAGAGCATAAGTAGGGGGTGGGGAAGGGTGGTGGGGCAGAGGGAGAGGGACAAGTAGTATGCTCAGCAGGTAGTCTGATGCAGGGCTTGATCCAAGGACCCCTGGGATCAGGATCTCAGCCAAAGGCAGATACTGAATGGACTGAGCCACCCAGAGGCCCCTCCTCTGGCATTTTTAAATCAGATTATTTTTATTTCCTTTTGAGTTGTATGTGTTCCTTATATGTTTTGGATATTAAACCCTTACCAGGTATATGATTTTTAAATATTTTCTCCCATTCGCCGAGCATTTTTTTCCATTTTGTTGCTTCTTTTGCTTTTTAGTTTGATGTAATCTCATTTATTTATTTTAGCTTTACTTTCCTTGGCTTTTCATGTCATATCCAAAAAGTCATTCCAATACTAACATCAAAAACTTTTTTCCTTTTTTAATTCTGTAAGTTTTGCAGTTTCAGGTCTTTAATCCATTTCAAATTAATTTTGAGTCACATGGAAATCCATGGGTGGCTCAGAGGTCTAGCACATGACTTTGGCCCAGGGCATGATTCTGGAGACCCGGGATTGAGTTCCACATCAGGATCCCTACATACAGCCTATTTCTCCCTCGGCCTGTGTCTCCACCTCTCTGTCTCTCTGTATCTCTCATAAATAAATAAATGAAATCTTGAAAACAATTTTTTTTGAATTGTATAATGTAGGAATTCGATTTCATTTTTTTGCAAGTGATTTTCCAGTTTTTCCTATGCCATTTATGGAAAAGATCATTCTTTGCACTTAGCACTCTTGTCATACATTTATTTTTAAGCTCTCCATTCTGTTCCATTGGTGATCTATATATCTGTTTTTATGCTAGTACAATAGTGTTTCAAAGAGTATAGTTTTGTAATATTGTTTGAAATGAGGAAGTGTGATGCCTCCCACTTTTTCTTTAAAATTTTTTTTAAATTTATCTGTTTGAGAGAGAGAGGGAGAGAGAGAGAGCTGGAGCACAGAGGGAGAGGGAGAAGCAGACTCCCAGCTGAGCAAAGAGCCCTACTCAGGGCTTGATCCTAGGACCCTGAGATCATGACCTAAGCAGAAGGCAGATGTAACCCAAGGGCCCCATCTCCAACTTTTTCTTACATTCATGATTGCTTTGTCTATTCAGAGTTTTGTGTACTCCCAGACATATTTTGGCTTTTTTTTTTTTGTGACAAATGCCATTGGAACTTTTGATAAGAATTTACAGACAGCTTTGTGTAGTACAGATATTTTTACAATATTATCTTCCAATCTGTGAACACAGGGTATATTTCCATTTATTTTTGTGTTCTTTACTTTTTTCATCAAAATATTACAGTTTTCAGTGTACAGATCTTTTATCTCCTTGGGTAAATTTATTCCTAAGCATTTTTTTGATGCTATTATAAGTAGAATTGCTTTCTTTTTTCTTTTCCAGATATTTAATTGTTAGTGTTTAGGAATGCAACTAATTTTTGTATGTTGCTTTTGAATTCTGCAGTTTTACTTAATTTATTAGTTATAACAGTTATATGGTGGATTTCTTAAGGATTTCTATGCATAAGATTATATCTCAAACAAAGAGAATTTTACTTCTTCCTTTACAATTTTATTTCTTTTTCTTGCCTAATTGCTCTCTTCCAGTACAATGTTGAACGGGAGAGGTGTGAGTGAGGATCCTTTTCTTTTTTCCGATCTTAGAGAAAAAAATGTTTAACCTCTCACTATTAAGTATGATGTTAGCAGTGAACTTGTTATACATGGCCTTTATTATGTTGAAATACATTCCTCTGCAGTTTGTTGAGCATTGTTTCATGAAAGGAAATTGAATTTTATGTGAATAAATATCACATTTATTGATTTGTGTGTGTTGAGCCATCCTTGCATCCCAGCAATAAATATCACTTGGTCATAGCATATGATCCTTTTATTTTGTTGAATTTGGTTGGCTAATATCTTGTTGAGAATTTTAGTAAGTATGTTCATCAAGTTTATTGACTTGTAGTTTTCTTTTCTTGTTCTGTCTTTGCCTGACTTTGATTATCAAGATAATGCTGCCCTCTTAAGTGAGTTTGGGAGTGTTCATGCCTTTTCAGTTTTTTAGATAAGTTTGAGAACTGGTGTTAATTCATTAAATTTTCAGGGGCATCTGTGTGGCTCAGTAATTGAGTGTCTGCCTTTAGCTCAGGTGGTGATTCTGGGGTCCTGGGATTGAGTCCCACATCAGGCTCCCCATAGGGAGCCTGCTTCTCTCTCTGCCTATGTCTCTGCCTCTCTCTGTGTGTCTCTCACGAAAAAATAAAATCAATAATAATAATAATAATAATAATAATAATAATTCATTAAATTTTCAGTAGAATTCATCAGTGAAGTCATCTGGCCCTGAACTTTTCTTTATTAGGAGGTTTCTTATTATGATTCAATTTCCTTAGTCATTATTGGCCTGTTAGGATTTGCTACTTTATGATTCAGTCTTGGTTGGGTGTATGATTCTAGGAATTTATATATTTCCTTTGGTTTATCCAATTTGTTGTCTTATAATTGTTTATAGAAGTCTCTTACGATTATTGTATTCCTGCGGTATTGTAATTCCCCTTTTTTCATTTTTGATTTTGAGTTTTCTCTTTTTTCTTAGTTATTATAGGTAAGGTTTGTTAATTCCTGTATCTTCAATAAAATCAACTTTTAGTTTCATTAAGTTTTTAAATTCTCTGGTCTTTGTTTTTTTGAGCGTGATCTTTGTTATTTTGCATGCTAAATTGGGCTTAGTTTCTTCTTGTCTTTTTTAGTTTAAAAAACTTGTGAGAAGTTCGGTTGTTTATTTGAGATCTTTGTTTCCTGATATAGACATTTATTGTAATAAAATACCCTTTTACATTTGCTTTTGCTGCATCTACAGGTCTTGTGGTGTTGACCTTCCATTTTCATTTCTCTTAACATATTTGGACTTTTCCAGTTTTCCTCCTGTTATTGATATCTAGTTTTATACAATTGTGGCTGGAAAATATCCTTAGTATTATTTCAAACTTCTTAAATTTGCTAAGCCTTGTTTTGTGACCTATCATATAATCTATCCTGGAGAACGTCCCATGTGTGTTTGAGAAAAATGTGTATTCTGCCTCTGCTGGATGGAAATGTTCTGTTTGTATCTGTTAGGTCAATTTAGTTTAAAGTATAGTTCAAGTCAAACATTTCCTTATTGATTTACTGTCTGGGTGAGTTAACCATTGTTGAAGGTGAGGTATTGAAGTCAGAAAAATGATAGGCCAACAACATCTCTCTTGGCCCTGAGCTGTACCACCTTGGAGGAGGATTGATGTGGGTAAAGTCAAACTTTCCCTTTTACCTTCTCCAGTGCATCCAAACTCATACATTTTTGTTCCAACACTGTGCTGGAACTTTTCCATTGGAAACCTGGACTTCATCAAAGACTCTTTGGTCCATAGGTGATTGTCTAAGACAGGGTTCTCCAGGGACTCCTGAGCCATAGCTGAATGGGGCTGAAGCCAGTTCACAGGCCACTCCAGGGTCCACAGCCAAGACCAAGGTCTTTATGGCTATTACTAAACGCCCGAGTGGGTGAGAGTCCTCATGGGTCCCTTGGCATGTGCTCTTGAATCCCACAGCACCCAAAAAGGTACAATTATATGTGAATAGATGCCAAATTTTTGTCACTGGAAGGGGGACATGATTGAGTCTTGTTTAACCATGTTAAACACAATATCTCTGATATCACGAATCTCCATTTCTTTAGTTCTTTCATTTTATTCATGAGGGTTGTGCTGTTTCCCTCATAGAGATCCTATACATATTTTATCTTTGGGTGTGCTAATGTAAATGATACTGTATTTTTAATTTCTAATTTCAATTATTTCCTAGTATAAAAAAAACAACAACAATTGCCTTTTGTATATTAACCCTGTATCCTGCAACCTTGGTATAATATGCTATTAGTTCTAGGATTTTTTTTTTTTGTCAATTCTAACAGATTTTCTACACAGATAGTCAATGTCATATGTGAACAAAGAGTTTTATTTCTTCCTTCCCAACATGTATACTATTATTTTCTTGTCTTGTTACAACAGCAAATTCCAGTACAGTGTTGGAAAGGAGTGGTGATTCTTAGGTTTTTCCCAAATGAATGGCGGAAAAATTAAAAACAAAATGGCAGAGGCAGGCAGTAGGTTTGAGATTGCTTTAATGGGGAGTGCTCCTGGGTGAGGTTCTGTGACTCAGAGGGGCTTGAGTCAGGGAAGTCACGCCCAGGCAAACTGCAGGGGGTGCTCTAAGGAGTTTTCGGTGGGAAGATGGGGGCAGGGTGCATTCCGATTAGGGCAAGTGTTACAGGTCTTTGTAAGCTAAGTTAGGGTAGGGAGGTAAGGTGGTGTTGGTGGGAAGATGGGGGTAGGGTGGCATTCCAGTTAGGGCATGGGTTACAGGTCTTTGTGAGCTAAGGTAGGGCCGCAAGGTGGTCTTGGTGGGAAGATGGGGGTAGGACTGCATTCCAGTTAGGGCAAGTTAGGCTAAGTTAGGGTAGGGCAGCAAGGCGGCCTTATTGGAAGGCTGCTGGCCTGGGGTTGCTGTTTTGAGGTCCCCAGTCTTGCCAGCCCAACAGTGATAGGGAACATTTTTTTTTTGTTCCTGATCTTAGGCAAAAAGTTCTCAGTTTCTTGCCATTAAATATAATGTTAGCTGTTGATTTTGTATAGATATTGATTATCAACCTGAGTAAGTTTCTGTCTGTACTTTCTAAGATAATGTTTCAAGCATTATTCCTGTGATTTGTGGCATGATAAATAGGGTGCTCTTGCTAGAAAAAGAGAAAGAGACAAAGGGAGATCTCATTATATCTCTTGGGTGTTTGATTCTTTCTCTTAACCCATTATTAATTACTACCATAACACTTTATATGTTTCCTGTAAGGGATTTGACACCTTGTTGCATATATATATATATATATATATATATATATATATATATATATATATAGTTGCATATACATATATATATATATATATAATATTTGTCCTCAATATCTCATGCAGAATTTTACCACAGTTGGTATGCAGAACATTTTGTTTTTTGAGGACTTATTCCTACCTAATAACTGAATGAAATGATAAAGTCTAATAACAAAATATACAGTAGAGAATTGACGATTGTATCACTAATGGTTGTAGTAGGCTATTTTCCCAATTATTGTTGTTCTATATTTGCAGGAAAAAGCTGATCATATATTGGCAGCCTCTAGTAATTTATTACTTCTGAAACTTGTGTACAGTGAACCAAGTTATCTCAATAATAATCCCAATAGCTCTTAGTGGCTTGAGCCAGAGAATCAAATAATTCACTTATGCTCTTTGGAGTTAATTTTTTATTTATACTAGTAGGAAATCTACCAAAGAGAAAAATAATTCTCCATTTTTGCAGTTTTGCACGAGTTCACATCAAGGTTCTCAACAAAGCACTAAAAGATACATCATTCTATCACTAGATTGTTGCTATCTTTTTAGCCAATAAGAATGCTACTCAGAGATACCAGATGAATAATAAAACATAAATGTTATATCATTTGTGGCCACTAAGGACTGTGGTATTATTATTTCAATTTGCAAAGTGTGGAAACTTAAAAACAGAGAAGTTATCTGAATATTTGATAGTTTCACAGTTTATTACTGAAGTAAGTATAATAAATATAAAATGAGCTTGGTTCTCCCCTTCTTTCTGTCCAAGTGACAAACATAGTGGCATAAACCTATAAAAGACTTTCCTCCAAAATTTTATGGCAGCAGGGCCTCATTACTGATTAAAGAATTATTAAGTAGAATACTTAATCATCTTGGATAGTAGCATTCCTTAACATACATATATAGGAAATTCCAGGTAAGAGCTAGAACTTAGATAAATATTGTTAGTGAAAGCATGCTGACATTAATTTCCCCCAGTCACCCAAGGTATGAAGTGAAAAAAGGTTTATAGCTAATTAACTGAGGTTTATAAGGCTAACTCTATCATACTGATTTCTTTCTAAATAATATTTACAAACTGTATCAGTTAACATGTCCCAGAAAGTTAGGATTGTCTCATGGAAGATTTTTGTAGCCTGTTAATTAAAAAACATTGTGTGTGTATGTGTGTGTGTTTCCTTAAATCAATGAGGTGGAACAGAATAATCTAATGATAAAAACAATAGTATGATGTAGAGACAAATCTAGTTTTAAACCTTGACTCTTCCATATGCTTGCTGCATGACTTTGGGTAAATTCTTTAATTTATCTGAGAATCAACTTTATAGTTTCGAAATGGGTTTCATATAGTTCTTAACTCACAGGATTATCGCGAGAATTGAATTAATACTAATAAGTTGCTCAGCACAGTGCCTGATACATCATCAATATGGAGTGAATGTTACATAGAATCATTACCAAAATCACAGTATCAACAACATCAAAACTACCTAGTAATAAACTTAAGAAATACAGAGTTCACCTTACATGCCAAAACTCAACAGAAGGACACAAAGGAAAATTTTAAGACATGAAGAGAGGAACCATATTCCTACAAGGAAAGTCTCAATAGTGTAGAGTTGTGGGTTATCCCCAAACTCATTTAAAATCTATCAATATTATTTCATTTTATAGATATCAAAATTCCTTTTAAATTTTATCATAAAAATGAGTTCTCTTCCTATAAAATCATCCAAGATAATCAACAGAAATTTCAGCTCATTAGGGCTGCTATAATACCATGGACTGAGTGTATTATAAATAATTGAAAATTATTTCTCATAGTTGTGGAGGCCAGAAAATCCAAGATCAAGCACTGGAAGATTTGGTGTCTGGTGAAGACCAGATGGATGGCTGTCTTTTTACAATGCTCTTACATGGTGCAAAGAGCAAGGGAGTTTCTTGAGTCTCTTTTATCAGAATGACATAAAATTATAATAATGTAAGAATCACATGCATGAGTGCTTCACCTTCATAATCTGAATCAGTTCATTGAAAGCCCCACCTCCTAATACCATCATCATACGAGTTCGGATTTCAATATATGAATTTCAAGAGGACATAAACACTCAGATCATAGCATAAATGTAATAAAAATATTGTGTGGATTAAATAAGAACTTTGTTTCAGAGTACAGAGTGTAAGGGAAGAGTGGCCCCAGGGATAGCAAGAAGCATAAGATAGGACCTATTCCTGGCAGAGGGCCCAACACTGATCATTCACATTTATAACTCTCAGGTCCCTATTGAAAATACTCTGAATTCAATGGATAAAAGTCCCTGAAACCTCTACAGGCTCATGCTTCCTCCTAGACCCATAAACCTTTCATGATTTCTTCTCCACTTTTCTACTCCTTTCCAAGACTGAAGAGGTCTGAGAGGTTTGGTAAAGGTTTGTGGAAAGGCCTGTTTTCCACCCACATGTTCCCCCAAACAGTTGTGTTGTCCCTGGTCTTTAAATATTTAAACATTTTGAAATTAAAAGTAAAAGCTTACTGGGCTCTTTCAAGATTCATGCTGTTACATTCCTTTTTCAGGATAAGGAGCACAGAACAGATCATCTTCTCAAAAAGGAATGGAAACAAGGAAGAAAGAATCAGAAAAATGACTAATATATAAACAACATTCAACCACAAAAAATATGTGTTATTAACAGCTCTCTTTTCATTAATTACTGGAAAGTACATAGTAACCATTCCAAAGGGTTCAAAGATCCACAGCTGCAGAATTTCCTTGCTGTACCTAGAGACCAGGCAGCTGTTTGTGTCTCAGATAGCTAGGAATCACTCTTTTCTCATTTCTCCTCTTTTACTTGCTTTAGAGAGAGACCAGCAGAGACACAGGCAGAGGGAGAAGTAGGCTCCACGCAGGGAGCCCATCGCGGGACTCGATCTCAGCACTCCAGGATCACGCCTTGGGCCAAAGGCAGGCGCTCAACTGCTGAGCCACCCAGGGATCCCCAACATTTTTTTAAAAAGGCAGAAATTCTAAAAACAGAACAAAACAATACAAAAACAAAATAACTACCCCCCCAATCGTCCCCCCCCACCCCCCCCAAAAAACTGTAGTAGGATTCTCTGGGAAAAAATAATACAAAGAAATTCTAAAATAAAATTAAATAAATAAAATAAAATATAAATTATTCTCCGTAACATATATAGACATATATGGAACACTCAATGATGGAATAGTAAGCCAGAGATTTTTATATTTAAAACTCTCAACAACTCTTTCAAGTAAAATGAATAGCCTTGTTTTTCAGAAGAGGGAAAAATGTCTGTGAGGTTAAATGCACTGGGCACTTTTAAGCCAGCCATTCAGCTGTTAAGTGACATGATCAGCATTTCTGTGTAGACCTTGCTGTCCTCAAATCCCACACTTCTGAGGGAATGGTGTGCTTCCACTCACATTCACTACTTCATAATTTTGCATAAAGTTTCCTGCCTGTGGAAACACTTTGACAATGTCTCTGAGTCTTCAGTTCTCAATTTTAATAGAATAAAAAGTCTTCTAACAGCCTCCAAGACAGCTGCTTCTCTACAATGGAGGCAACTTAGTGCTCTCCTCCCAGTCTTGTCATACAGAGTGGTTTCCAGATCTCTGTTATGGTTTTTCCCTTCAACAGACTTGGGCTGCGTGTCCTTTTCAAGGATGTGTGTGTGTGTGTGTGCGTGTGTGTGTGTGTGTGCACATGTACACAAGGATGCAGAAATCAGTTGGCAAACAGAAAGGATATTGATTGGCAGACAGTGAGGATCAATAACTGAAACTGGATTATCTGGCATCAAACACACCCCATCTGCCATGTCTCTCTTTTACATCCCTACTATTGCTAGTTTTACCTTCTAATGCTGTTTTGGCATTCTGTTGATTTCCTTATGTCATTTTGTCTAAATTAAGATGTATGGTGGAAAATGGGAAGCTATTGTATTACAAGTTCAATTGCTGATATTTTCTTCCTTTGACAAATCCCGATTTGCTTTCCAGCACTGTCACGTATGTTCTGGTTTGTTTTTTTTTTCTTTCCATTTTCTCACTTTAAAATGAGCGATAGTCTTTTTTCCATCAGAGTATTGATTTTGCTTTTAAAAAGAACTCTCTGTTCCATTATCCCTCCTGATCAATTCGGACCATTTTGCATGAGAATGTTTTCCTTTTTCTTACCATACAAAATGTCTTTGTTCTTATTTCACTTTCCTCTATATGTCATTTGTGGAGCTTTAATTATATCCCCTGAGTTTATTTTAAAGGTGTTGGTTTGGTTTAAAAAAAAAAATCAGGCCACTTGACAATTCCAATTTCTTTTTTTGATGTGAGATTTTGCTTATTTATTGGACACATATTTGTTGTACCAGGCCTCATAGACAGTGCTGAGGTTAAAAGAATTAAAGTGAAATTAAAAATATTGAATATTATTACAATTAATGTATGTTAAGTTGTCACCAAAGCCAGGCAGTATACAGAAGGGCTTTATGACTCTTAAAGTAATAAAATAGAGATTTATTGAGTGTTTTCATCCTAGGGAATTGCTGTGTTGTTCATATGAATATCATATATCATTCTCAAAAACACTCTATGATGTAGCTACTGCATTTTATTCCCATTTTCAGATGAGACACTAAGGCAAAGGAGAAACTAAATGACTTGCTCAGAGATGGTATGTGACAGAGTCAGGATTCCAAGCCTCTTAACCACTACACTTTTCTCTAGGTATTGTATTATTATTATTGCCATTGTGTATTTTTGCTTTACAATCTAAAAAGCAAATAATGGATCAAAATCCACCAGAAGAAAACACTCAAATTTTCATTTACCTACAGAGTTTACCTGTGGAAAGTTCAATCCATCTTCCCCAGGATCTACTTAACTAGTCAAGACAAAAAAAAAAAAGCCTCAAGGACATTAATTTGCTACTGCTTTGCTCCACCTCATAGCTCTTATAACATATCACAGTCACCAGGTTTTGGATAAGCTGCTGTACTAAAGGATTCAAAGGAGGAGTAAAAGGCTCAGTTTTTACCCCCCCCCCCTTTTTTCTTTCTAATTTTGCCTTAAAGTGGTATATCTTTATTATTCTTTAATAATACTTGGTTTTAGAAATTCCTCCTGCCCCATATCTCACACTATGCTAGGTACAAGGACCACTATAATAACTATGACTTTGTAACCTGTCCTAGCTAACATTTTAATATTTTTTAATTTGCCTGTGAAGTAGTTCTCACTGCAGTCTTTCAAACCCTATTAGACAAGTTACTTGATGATAGGGAATCTTCCTGTCTCTCACCAATATTCTTCAATGTCTTTTTCAGAGTAGGAACTTAGTAAATGTTTGTTTAAATGAATTGAAAGAAATTGACCTCCAGTAATGCCTAATGGTTCACAAAAATTACTATTATATATTCCTTAAAGTATACTTTTGTGCAGAGGTTTGAGGATCTGGGCAGATAGTTGACAAATGTAGCCCTACATAGATTCATTCAGGTTTCTTATCATGTCTTCCTAGTCAAAAATTTTTTTCTAATACTTTTTAATTGAATTTACATATCACAAAATTCACATATTTTAAGTGCAGAGTTCATTAAGTAAAAGCTTAACATATATATCACCTCAACTATGGTTTACAATGTTTCCATGATCCTAGAAACTTTGTGCCTCTTTATTTAGTCAGTCTGCTCCCCTGACCAGAAGCATTCATTGATCCAATTTCTGTCTTCATGAATTTATGTTACCTATTGTAAACTTCACATAAATGCAATTCTACAACATGTACTCTTTTGAGTAAGACTTTCTAACTCAGCATTATAATTTTGAAATTTATTAGTGCTGCCATATGTTTCAATAGTTGTTCCTTTCACTGCTAAGTAGCATTACATTGCATTATATCACATTGAACTACAATGTGTTTATTAATTTCCAGTGTTTATGAACATTCCAGTTGTGTCCAGGTTTTCACAGGATTTATAAATCTCTTCCGACGTTTCTAGTATCAATATTTAAGGGGACATACATTATCATTTTCTCATGGGTAGGGGCATGGGAATGGAATTGCTGAGTCATAGTGTAGGTACATGTTTCATTTTAAAGAAAAAAATATAACTGCCAAATAGTTTTTCAAAGGGTTGTAATACTTTACGCTACCATCAACAACAGATGAGAGTTCTGGTTATTTCACAGTCTCTCTAAAATTTAATATTGCCAGTTTTTGAAAACCATTTTTGTGGGTTTGTATTTCACTAATGACTAATAGCAGTGTATGTCATTTATATTATACTGGTTCTTCCCATATCTTCTTTTGTAGAGTACCCACTCAATTTTTTCCTTGATATTTGTCTATAGTATTGATTTGTAGGTGTCTTCACATATTCTCCCATATATTCTTTGCAGATATATATGTATTGCATTTTTTTTCTTCCAGTCTGTGGCTTGCCTTTTTATTTTCTAAATCAACATTTGAAGAAGAGAAGTTTTTCATTCTGATGAATTATTATTTTTTTACACAATATATACAGCATATCAAATTACAAATTATGGGAAAATTGAAAACAAAATATTTAAAAACAAACCAAGGACAAGGCTTGTAGCTACTTGATGCTATAAGACCTGTATATGATATCAGAACTAGGACACACATTTAAGTTTCCTATAAACCAAAACAAAGAGAAAATATTAAAAAGCTCTATTAGATAAGGGAAGATACAAGGTAAGTGAAATTATTCTTGGAATTGAATCTTATATGAAATTCCTCCCAATGGGTGGTCATAAAGGATACTGTAGCACTGTCGTAGGGAGTATTTTAACATTCTTTTAACTAAATGGAGTAACCAAGTGAACCCCCTATCTGTTTTCTCCTGCTTCATAAAGTCTTTGAAGGCTGGCCTCCTTGAGTTCCCTCTCCTGGACTTTCTTGCATTTTGACAGAAACCAACAAAAGAGCAAGGGCAGAGGAGAAATAGTTCAGAGTCCTGATTTACTCTCCTCCCACTATGCAGGGCCTATGGTTCCAGCAGCAACTATATTCCTTAACTTCAGGCAAGAGCTCCTGTGGTAGCCCTCTCCCATACCTATAGCTCTTCCATGGTTCTGGTAACAACAGTTTCTCCCTTACTCCTCCATATCCAGTCATGTATTGCTGTCCTTTGTTGGTTCTTTTAATCCTTACCCACTATAAAGTTCCTTCCCAGGATCTCTTCCATCAAATCTTTGGAATTACCTTTTTTTTTTTTTTTCCTGCCAGGAATAATAGCTAGTCTATACAGTTCCTTCTTGTAATGTCCTTCAATGTAGGAATTGAACCAGAATGCCAAGGATAATTTATCAAAAACAATTCCACAATGTTGTACATGAATCTCTGGTTGTTTTCAATAATCCACGAATAAAATTTACACTATCTCTAAAAAAATGGATCAACTCCTGTTTTTCACAATAAAATACTAATATTCTAAGATGTACAAGCAATGCATCAGAGGTTCAGAAACCACAGAACAAGAAAACCCTATCCAAAACACTGTTTTCTCTCAACTGTATATTTTTTTTTTTTAATTTTTGTATTTTGTCACATACATGTAGAAACAGAAGCTATTTGTATATTTTCATGTTGGCACAACACTGGGCTTATCTTTTCATGTTGGTTTTTGTTGTTCTACTTCACAGAGGGTCACTGAAAATATTTGTGGGTTTATGTTATCTGGAAATTGATGAACATTTTGACGATAAATGTGCAGGATTTGAGACTCCTATGGCCAACAGATAGAAATGACTAGTTTCTTAGGAAGTCTAATAAGACTGAAAAGAGGCAAATATTCTTAAATTTCAACTACTTGAATATTTAAGTCTCATTCAGATGAGATGTGAATATTATTTATTAGAGCAATGTCTTAGAGCTGATTCAATATAGCTACAGATCTGCAGTTTAATGTGGCATTTTGGTCATTAATTTTCTCTGCCTGCTGACTCCTTCATGACACTGTTTCCTAAGGAAATCAGTCCTTTGGCCTCACCTTGGACTGGAAACCTTGATAAGAGCATGAGAACAACCTTCTTGGAGATATTGTTAGTTTTCTTGAGTATTTTTTCTGCTCATTTTCCTCCTTTTCTCTCTTAAATGAGTTTCTCATGAGTAATAGTTATGCAACTGAATATCTATCATAAAATATTGGTGTATCATTGCCAACCTCTTTTAATACTTGGATTAGTTTTCTAGGGCTGTGGTAATAAAGTATCATAAATTGAGTGTCTTAAACAATAGGAACTTATTGTCTCACAGTTCTGGAGTCTAGAAGTCCATGTTGCCTCTGAAGGCACTAGGGAAGAATGTGCTCCAGGTCTCTCCGTGACTGTGATGTTTAATTCCAATCACAGAATGTTCTTCTTATGTGTGTTTCTGTGTCCACATTTCCTCATTTTGTAAGGACAACAGTCATCTTAGATTAAGGGCCCACCCTATTCCATTCTGATCCTAACTAATATCTTTGCAACAACCCTATTCCTGAATAAGGTCACCGTTTGAGCTCCTGGGAGTTAAGACTTCAACAAATGAATTTGGGGAGAACACAATCCAACCCCAAACATTAGTACACTAATTAAAATAATTTTCTTTATACTATCTGTTCAGATGCCTCCTGTGCACTGTTAAAATCCTATTTGTATTTCATTTGTATTTGTTAGTTTTGAATGACTGTATTGTGATTCCTTTTTTTTAAATCAATGTTCCATAATAGAAATATAATTTTAATAAGATAATTTAGGGATCCCTGGGTGGCACAGCGGTTTGGCGCCTGCCTTTGGCCCAGGGCGCGATCCTGGAGACCCAGGATCAAATCCCACGTCGGGCTCCCGGTGCATGGAGCCTGCTTCTCCCTCCGCCTGTGTCTCTGCCTCTCTCTCTCTGTGTGACTATCATAAATAAATAAAAAATTAAAAAAAAAATAAGATAATTTAGAATTGTTTAAATATTTGATAATAGTATCTTTTGAAAATATATGACTAGAAATAGAGATATCAGGGTTTGAGTAGCATAGAATAGTTACCTTCAACTTGCCTCAAGAAGCAATTAGCTGTATCAAGCACATTGTTTATGTACATGGTGAATCAATTTCTACTACCTTAAGTTCCTATTGAAGAATAATTTGATGCTATGGGAAGATCCAGTAAGTCTTTTAAGCCATTAGGTTACTAGAAATAATTTAATAATTCAGTGTACTAAATGGCATCTGCCAGGTTTGAAAGAGTGTCTGATATCACCCCTAAGGTGTTAGCTATATTCTTTTTGCAAACTACCAAGGATTTGGCTGTCTTTGAAGAAAATTTTGAACATAAATTGGAAAACACAATTCCATGATCCTTTTGATTATACTATTATAAAATTCATGATAATATGAGACTTTCTGGGAAAAATAAAGGAAAAGAGTACAAGCTATTCATTACAATCTCTTCCCTTTTATTTTAATGAGTTAGTTGAAGCAATTGTTGCCTAGTTGTTGTTGCTGTTTTACAAGCACATTAAGAGAATGGTCACTTTATTGACTTTGTTTTAGAAAAATGATAAATGCTCATTTAAAAAGAATCCCAGCAAATACAGAAGTGAGAGGGAAAGAAAAGAAAAGAAGAGAAAAAAAAGAAAAGAAAAGAAAAGAAAAAAGAAATGATAATAGGAATGACATACATAGATAAATAAATGAAATTAATATAACACTGTATGTCTGTATGTTAAATACACTGTAATTAAAATAAAAATAAATAAATAAGATATTATAGAGAAAAAGCCATTATACTTAGTGATTGATTAGATAAATTCATCATAAGAAAGAACAAATGAACTAACTAATGAAATAAAGAGCAAAGCAAAAGCCAGTGCTAAGCCCTAGACAGACATCATTTCTTTCCATTTTGGAGAGGTCAATAATTTGTCATCATAGCAATAGATGCTTACTCTCTAGTTACAGCTTTACCTCCCATGCTTGCAGCAAATGTGCAGTCATTATCATTTGTGGGTTTGAAGCATGCCTGATTTGTTGACATCCGATATTGTTGATCATTAGATCACTCACTTTATGGTAAAGAAATAGGAGCAAAAGCTTCATTCTCATAAAAATCACTGCTATTCCCATATGCCTCATTATCCAGAAAGGGACAGCTTGATAGAATAGTAAAATGGTATGCTAAAGGATTGACCAGGGTGCCATCTTGGAGGCAAGACTCCATGAGGTTAGGATGCCATCCCACAAGATGGGATATATATTTTTATCAACAGGGCTAGAAGGTAACTTCTAAACCTGAATTCTTATTCTAGGAAGCAAGACATACAGGTGATACTGACATCATCACCACTATACCTATAATCCATTTAAGTACTTTTTTGCTTTCTATACCAACAAAGTTGTTCTGGGTGGGCTAGAAACCCTAGTCTCATGATAGAAGCACCATTCTATTAAATTAGGAGCTAACACCTGGCCTTTTGGACTCTTTCCTGGCCATTTTAGACTGTTCAAACAACAGAGATGTAGGAGTTGGGTGATTTATTTGAGTACTTTGGAGAATTTGGGTGCCATCACACAATGAGAGACTATGGCTGGAATCCCAAGGAAATACTGGATTATCTGTTACTCTCCTGCCCACTAGTTCTGGACAGTGGAAAATTACAACAATCTAGATTCCAAAGACTTAGGACCTAGATTCCCCAGTTATATGGTCTGAATATTTGTGCCCCCCACCCCCATTATATGTTGAAACCTAATTCCCAATATGAATGGTGTTTGGAGGTGGGGTCTCTATGAAGTAATTAGGTCATGAGGACAGAGCTTCATGGGTGGAATTGATGCCATTATAAAATATACCCCAGGGAGATTCCATGTCCCTTCTACCACATGAGGACACAGTGAGAACATCCCTCTATGAACCAGGAGGCAGGCCCTCAGTAGATACAGAATCTGCTGGCACCCTGATCTTGGATGTCCCAGACTCCAGAATTGTGAGAAATACATTTCTGATGTTATTAAGCCACCCCAGCTTGTGCTATTTTGTTAAAACAGCCTAAACAGACTAAGGCAACAGTATTGAAAATCTGGTCAAGAATCTGTCTAGCAGGGATGCTATCAAAGTAGCATGGGAAGTAGTAGGGAAGCCATGAAATGGGTGATTGGAGAAGGAAAGCTGATGATCAAATTAAGCCCTGGCAACAGATAATAGACGAGATACAGAAGTCAGGACTGTAATAGCTATATTTTAGGTTAATACTTTTGCTTCTCTCTTTGCTTTTCCTCTTTGCTCAATTATTTAAAAGGCACTAATAATGAAAAAATATTTTTAGTTTCTATTGGAACTATGAAAGAATTGACACCATTCTGTGATAATAAATGATGAGACTTTGGCTACTCTTATCCGGACAAAAGACAGGAGTAGATGCTAAAGTCAAACAGATGGACTGAGATGGACATTTTCTGTCGGTCTTTCCAGACCCTGTCTTCTCCACTCTTTTTTGGTCCTGGAAGGCTCATTTGTCTGGACAGTATCAATGAGCTTCCTTCACTCTGCTTCCATGTTGGTTCAGCCAACAGAAAACAGCAGCAGAATCTCAAGGGGAGTAGACATGCAAGGTTAGGACCTATACTCTCCTGCTTCCTTTCTGATAGAAAGGTTGTGTCCCTCTTCTGAAAGCCACACTCCTATCAGGCAGCCATCCTTTGCAATACTCCTTCCCTCTTCTTACCCCTTTAGGTCATGAGGGGCAATATCTTCCCCTTTTCTTCTCCTCTCCATGGCTAGCCCCTATTCTTGTGGGCTTTCCCTAACTTTGCTCATATTTTTGTAAATAATGTCTTTTTTAAAAGATTTTATTTATTTATTCATGAGAGAGAGAGAGAGAGAGAGAGGCAGAGACACAGGCAGAGGGAGAAACAAGCTTTCTGAGGAGAGCCTGATGTGGAACTCGATCCCAGGACCCCAGGATCACACCCTGAGCCAAAGGCAGATGCTCAAATGCTGAGCCACCCAGGAATCCTGTAAATAATGTCTTTTATTAAATTCTTCTCAATTACCTTCATTCTACCACGCCTTCTGTTTCTTGCCAGGACCCCCCCACAGATGCAATATGTGAGCTATGAAAGACCTGAAATTTCATCTTTCCTGTCTGTTCTCTTTGCATTTCTAACATAATCTGTCTAGGAAGAAGGGTTTGTGCATTTGTGTTATGTTTACATGGCAAACAGAATATTTATGTCCCATTTATATTTGAGAGTACTTGTCTTCTATATAATTCTGTAAATACAAATAAGAAATAAGGGAGTGGTTTTCAGAATAAATCCCATTGGCAAATATTTATTGGACATGAACATGTAGATGTGCTGTACTAGGATGCTATTCAATATGCAGGAACAATAGGAGTCACTGTCAGAATTCTTGGGTTCAAATTCTAAGATTTCCTTTTTTTTTTCTTTCCATTTATTTTATTTTATTTTTTATTATTTTTGTTGTTGTTGTTGTTGTTGGCAGAAGAAACCAGAGGCTGCCTTTGGCAAATACTGTTGAAAATAATGTTCTTGGGATGCCTGGGTAACTGAGTGTTTGAGCATCTGCCTTTTGCTCGGGGTGTGATCCTGGAGTCCTAGGATCGAGTCCCACATCCGGCTCCCTGCATGAAGCCTGCTTCTCCCTCTGCCTGTGTTTCTGCCTCTCTCTCTGTGTCTGTCATAAATAAATAAATAAAATCTTAAAAAAAAAAATAATGTTCTTGCATTGCGGCAGGAAGGAAATCAATGTCCAATTCACACATTTTATTCAGAGCCCAACCGGATATTTTCTTATAGTTCTGAAGGGCTTGTAAAACCACAGTAACTCTGCCACCATTACTTTACTAAGTCAGTTCATGGCTCCCATACTGCTTATATGATTCATGTGTTTCCAATGAAAAATCAATACTGTGCTAAATACAGTTTACCCTGTTTTTGTTTTCATATACGTTAATGGTGTTAAAAGATAAACTGGGGCATATTTAAAATTTTAAGCAAAAATTAATTCAGATCAGGCAACATCCAATCTAGTAGACAGAAAAGAAGTTCAAGTTGCTGAACAAAATGTAGTATGTTTATCGGCAGAAAGGAACAGGAACAAGGAAGTTATACTAAGCAAAAAAGCTGGTTGGTTATTGCAAGATTACTTCCCTTTAAGGGATGGTAAGGACCTATTAGGCAGATTACCTAACTAGTGCTGATCAGGGATTATCATCTATCTATCTATCTATCTATCTATCTATCTACCTATCTATTTATCTATCTATCCATTTATTTATCTGGAGAGAGAGAGAGAATAGGCAGAGGGATACTTTTCATTTGTTTTTAAATATTTTATTTATTTGAGAGAGAGAGGGGAAATGAGTGGTGGGAGGGGCAGAGGGGAGAGGTAGAGGGACAAGCAAGGTCCTTCCTGAGCAAGGAAACTGTTCAGGTCTCAATCCTTAAACCCAGGGAGGAACCTTGAATCCCAGGACCCCAGAACCATGACCTGAGCTGAAGGCAGATGCTTAACCAACTGACCCACCCAGGCACCCCATCGCTGACTGGTTTAAGATTTCATTTCTGAGAGAGACATAACTGTAATTAAGTTCAGTCTGTTTGGTGACATAGGGCTCAGCAGAAGCCATTCCATTTTAGGCCTGTTGTTTGTTGTTGTTGTTGTCTTATTTTTAACAATATGTCCTCCTGTTTTGATCAGACTCTCAGCCTGAGACTTGTGATAAAAAGTTTAAGTTATCACTACTCTCTGCTATCACTCTGGAGTTCACAGTTTTTGCTGAATCTCTGCATGGTATTAACAGGTCATGAGATCAGGTTCACATTCTTTAATGTGATCATTGTTTTTGTTCCTTTTCTGATGTTCTATTCTTAGGGAAATCATTTGCTTGGTGGTTAGTGGTAGAAACGTGCACTTTTTTTCCCCTTTCAAACATGCATTTAAGACATCTGAGTGAAAACAATATGCCAAGAGACCACTATGATAATTGAAAGAGGGAAAATTTCCAGTGACTGTACTTCAGAGCCATGGTCTCTATGACCCAAACCGATCAGAATAAATTAGTCAAAAAAAAGACCCATTTGAAGGAGTCACTCTTGTTTTTTTTTTTTTTTTTCTAAAGATTTTATTTATTTATTCATGAGACACACAGAGAGAAAGGCAGAGATACAGGCAGAGGAAGGAATAGGCTCCCTGTGGGGAACCTGATGTGGGAGTGGATCCCAGGACCCTGGGATCAGGACCTGAGCTAAAGACAGACACTCAACCACTGAGCCACCCAGACATTCCGAAGGAGTCACTCTTTTAAGCTGACTTGTTCAGTGATCTTATGTAGCCGAGTCTCAGCTTTACTAAGTGTTAATCGAAGTACAACAAGTGGTGCTGACCATAGCACAGACATCTTTTTGCTCAGCAAAAATAATAATCAAGGGCTATCATCAAGAACCACTTGGATAGGAGGTTTAGAGATCTTCCTTGGCCTATTGCTTTAGCAGCAGATTCTGAAATATCTTTAAGAGTTAAGGGCAGGTTCCTAATCATAGCCTCATTTGCACTTATTCCTAGGCATCTGCCAAAAAGAAGCACATTTTGAGTCACAAACATCTCCTGGTGATTGCCGTTTGAGTCTGTGGCTTGGGAATAAAAAGGTGATAGCCATGGAGGCCAATATAATGTAAGGGTCTGTAGACTACACAGTTTTATTCTTATTTTCCCTGCCTTGTATCCCCTTCTTTGTAGAGAGCCCAGATGCAAAGTTCTCCAAGTTTGGGGTTGTTAGCCAAAGAAATGGACCCCAGGGTTAAGTAGTTCCAACATGATAGAGAGAAGGCTGAGTTTGTTCCAAAGAAACCGAGGCATTGGAAATTCTGGAGATGTCTGTGATGGGCAGAGCTATATCTCAAAGTCATTTGGATGTAGGATTACACACACACACACACACACACACACACTCCCCTTGCGATGGCCTGCTATGTCCCGGGACGGAGAAAAGCAAAAGATAGACAAGAGAATCATAAAGACCTGCATGGTGTAAGAATTAGCAAAAGGATAGTCAGAAAGGGAAGGAGGAATGGAAAAAAATGTTTTGATCTGACATCTTGGGAAAAGCAATCTGCCTCAGTGTGAGCTAGTTCTCTTCCTAGCCAATTTGATCTTGAGGTCTCTGGCATTGGCACAGGACCAGATGTCAAGTGGAGCCTTCTTCAGTTGTGAAATATCCATCCAAGTTTTGACACTTTGTAATTTGGCAACAACAGTGTTGGTATAATGTTATCAGTTATAATTCCAGTTATTATCTTAAAATGTTATGTGTCAGAAAAATACCATATTTACTTGTCAATTCCATTATAATGAATTCTCATGAGATCTTTAAGAATGGGCCTTTTAAAGTCTTTCATTATTTACAGGCAGTGTTTTACTCTGATGCTTTTACAAAAGTAATTTTCATAAAAAGCACCCTACCAAGTACTCTTGACATTGATATGGCTGGATTAGCTGCTATTTGATTTGAATCAATTTTTGCTCAAACCCTTAAAGGCTTTTAATGTGCCTCAGTTTATCTGTTAATCTAATACATATGAAAATAAAAATAGGCTAAACTATATTTAGCACAATATTGATTTTTTTTTGTTGGAGACAAACAACTCATACTAGCAGTATGAGGGCTATGAACTTTTATAGCTCTTTGCTTACTTAAGAAAACCCAGTATTCTGGGGGATCCCTGGGTGGCTCAGCAGTTTAGCGCCTGCCTTTGGCCCAGGGTGTCATCCTGGAGTCCCGCGTAGGGCTCCCTGCATGGAGCCTGCTTCTCCCTCTGCCTGTGTCTCTGCCTCTCTCTCTCTCTCTCTCTCTCTGTGCCTCTCATGATTAAACAAATAAAATCTTAAAAAAAAAAAAAGAAAACCCAGTATTCTCAGTATTAAAAGAGTGAGGTTTTGTTCACACCTATGTAACCTTCTGTATTTGCCTTTAACATCTTCTATAACCATTTTCATTAAGTAGTTAATTATTATTTCATAATGATCAGTAATCCCATTTATTCAAATATTCAAACCTTTTGATGTTCTGACAACTTCCCAAAAATCAAATTCTAAATAGAGTCTGACAGGAGATCCTAGAGTATGAGTCTTTCCCTGTCTGACTTATTTCACTTGGCATATCTTCAGCGTCCATCCACATTGTTGCAAATTGTAAGATCTCCTTGTATTTTTAAGAATGAATAATATTATTATATTAGTATTATAATATTATAATATATAATTATATAATTAATATTATATTATATTAATAATATCTATTTTATGTATACACACACACACTCCACAACTCCTTTATCCATTCATCCATCAATGGACATGTAGGCTGTTTCCATATTTTGTCTATTGTAAATAATGCTGCTATGAACAGGAGACTGCAGATATGTTTTTTAAAAGATTTATTTATTAGAAAGAGAGAGCAAGTGGGGGGAGGGCAGAAGGGGAGGGAGGGAGAGAGAGAGAATATCAAGTAGACTCCCTGCTAAGTGTGGAGCCTGATGTGGGGCTCAATCTCATAACCCTGAGATCATGACTTGGACTGAAACCAAGTCAGCTGCTCAACCAACTGAGCCACCCAGGTGCCCCTCATTGTGGTTTTAATTTGTATTTTCCTAATGATTAGTGATGTTAAGCATCTTTTCACATATCTATTGGCCTTTCATATATCTTCTTTGGAGAAATGTCAGATCCGTTGCCGATTCTTAAAATTGGGTTATTTGATTTTTTTTGCTAGGGTTTTAGGAGTTCTTTATGTATTTTGGACATTTATTCTTATTAGATATATGGTTGGCAATCTCCACTTCCTCCCCCATTCCATAGCTTGTTTCCTCATTTTGTTGATGGCTCTTTTTGCTGCAGAAGCTTTTTAGTTTGATGTGGTACCACTTGTTTATCTTCACTTTTGTAGCTCATGCTTTAGGTGTTCTATATTTCTGGGAGTATAAATGTTTAGTTTTCTTTAAGCCATTATATAGAGCTATTTACGTATGAATTTTGGCAATGCAATCCAGAGGTAGAAAAAACTGCATATTATAACATGCATATCTAAATATACATGAATATACAGATAGATAGAAACTTTATAGTTTTTATTTGAATATTTTAGCCAAAAGACAGGTATAATAATGCAAAACTCACTACTTTATGAAAGAATAGTGGGATGTAAATTGTGTTTCTGGAAGATGGAATAAGTTAAATTTGCCTGATCAGATGGAATTTTTTTTTTTAAACTAATGTTTGTGAAAGAGACCTGTAGGATTTTTAATAGGCCTAGTTTCAAAATAGTCTCTCTCTTTCTCTTTTCCCTCTGATAAGAACCACCCTGATTCCTGGAGAACCCCACGTAGAATACTTACATCTCAAAAGCACAGCAGGAGAAGGCAAGTTCCACCAAGAAGGACTTTTGTTCCCTAAATCCAGATCTTTTACAATATCTGCAAGCTTTTTGAAATGAATAGAGAAGGTTTGGGGGTTGGTAAAAAAAAAAAAAAAAAGATAGGTGGGCTTTGAATTATTTCTAGGATCCCATTTCTATTCTTGGAAAGACTAGATTTGTAAGACAAATACAGTTGTTTCTAATTCCTCGAAAAGAATTGGGTTGCAACTTGCATGGTATCAAATGACTTCTCCACTGATCCACTATATTGTCTTCAGTCTGCTTCTTTATATTAGGAAGAAGATCTTAAATAAAGACGGAAATCAAAAGATTCCTATGTTTTAGACTTAGAGCTATGTGTCCTTGGAATGTTGTAGCAAATCCTCACCAAGGTTTGGAATGTTTTCCTTTATCTCTAGGCACATAGTCCATTTCTAGATTAGGGACAGAAAAAGTTCCCATCAAGCTCTATCAGCTTCCCATTTGGCCAACTTCTGACCATGGAACACTTTAAAAAGAAATCTTTTCACGAATCTTCTCGGGTTTCAGCCAGGACAAACATCAAATATTCCTGGCAGCACTGCACAACCCCCCAAATGCATGGAGGCAAAAGGCACCGCCCTCCCAAGACTGAAAGCCACTTTCAAAGATAAAAACCACAAGATGGACTTTGGCACGTCCTTTGAGAGCTGGCGACAGGCACAGGACCCCAGCCAGAAGGAGCATAATCCACATGCCTGCCCACCGGGAGCTCGCCACAGACGGGGCGCCACCCACCTCTCTGGATGCTCATCTTTCTTTTTTTTTTTTTTAATTTTTTTTTTTAAGATTTTATTTATTTATTCATGATAGTCACACAGAGAGAGACAGAGAGGCAGAGACACAGGCAGAGGGAGAAGCAGGCTCCATGCACCGGGAGCCCGATGTGGGATTCGATCCCGCGTCTCCAGGATCGCGCCCTGGGCCAAAGGCAGGCGCCAAACCGCTGCGCCACCCAGGGATCCCTGGATGCTCATCTTTCCATCCGTGACCAAGACATGTTCTAAGGACACAAAATGCGCCAAACAACAAAGCAACGGTTGTCTCCGGGAGGGCAAGGATGGACAACCAGTGGGTACCCCAAAGCAAAGGGCGTCATAATTCAAAGATCCAAGTCTTGCCAATGTTTTTGTCTGACAGTCTGAGTTTGCAAAGAAGGAGGACATGTGAAATTTTACCTTTTCCTTTCTTGCCCGGAGACAGAGAGAGAAAGGTGGGAGGGAGAGCTGACTTCGGGAAGAATTCTGACCTCCCCGAGCTTCTGTGTTTTCTCAGGATCCCGCCTGCAGGCACTGGAGTGAGTAGGGAGCCCCCGTAGGCCTTATCCCGGCCACCGGGAACCACAGAAGAGGAAAATTAATTTTTCCTTTATTCTTTATGGCGAGCGCTTGGCGGAGACCTCGTTTACTCCAGGGCATCTCATAAATGAAGAAGTTTATGCAGGTGAAAAGTTCTCCACGGTGGCCATAGTAATTCAAGATTACCTTTGGTAAGGCCAGCCTGCTTGTTCAGGCTTAAAATAAAATTTTACTCACCGGATGCCTCACGCTGGTGCCGGTCCAGCTTAAGGCAGACCCAATCCAGCCGGGACCCACCCACCCCTTCCTGGTTTCCGAGTGGACCCAGAATAACGGACTCCAGACGGTTTCTGCGTCGGACCCAGTCCAGCCCCACATCCGGTCTGGTTTCTCAGTCAGACCAAGACTTCCGGTTGCTACGTCTGAGGCGGGGCGACCTCGACTTCCTGAGTTCGAACGGGACCCGGTTTGACCGCAGACCCAGCGGGTCTCTAAATTGGACCCAGTCCCACTGCAGACCCGGTCTGGTTTCTCAGTCGGACCAGGACTTCCGGTTTCTACGTCTGAGGCCGTGGGACCTCGACTCCCCGGGTTTCTGAGTCGGACGCGGCCTGACCCGAGAGCCAGTGGGTGGCTAAGTCACACCCAGTTCAGAAAAGGCAGTGGCCGAAGTCTGAAGGCGCCTCCCCCGAAGCTGCAGAGCCAGGATCCCAGCGCGACTCCCAACCCAGAGGCAGCAGGAAAGCTGCGGGCTCAGGGGGCGCCCCAGGTCGCTGCGCCCCAGGTCGGTGCGCCCCAGGTCGGTGCGCCCCAGGTCGGTGCGCCCCAGGTCGGTGCGCCCCAGGTCGGTGCCCCGGTGGCCCCCTGCCCCCGGCGGCTGCGGAGGCTCTCTCTTCTCTCGGGACACCTAGACTCTCACGACATACACCGAGGCATATTAAACATTTTAAGAGTTTATTTGAGCAAAAGTCAATTTGAATTGGACAGCATCCAACCTAGCAGATAGAAAGGAGCGCTGAGGAGCTGTAGAAAACCGAGTACTTAAAGGCAGAAGGGGGCGGGAAGGGGAAGGGGGGAAAAGCATGCTGGGTATGCAAGGTCATGCTCCTCTCAGGGTTGTCAGGGGTCTTGTCCAGCAGATGACCTAACTAGGTCCCATCAGGCAATTTCTGATTGACTGGCCTAAGATTTCATTTCTGGAGAGCCATAACTGCCTTTAAGTCTTGGTTTGGTGATGTTAGGGCTTAACCAGAGCAGCTCTGCGTTGGGCCTGTTGTTTTGTTTTAAACGACAGATCAGCTCATGGGTTTTAGTATACAGGGGAAATACAGAATTTCTTTCTTTCTTTTTTTTTTTTTTTTAAGATCTAATTTATTTATTTATGAGAGACACAGAGAGAGAGGCAGAGACACAGGCAGAGGCAGAAATAGGCTCCATGCAGGGAGCCCGATGTGGGACTCGATCCCAGGACTCCAGGATGACGCCCTGGGCTGAAGACAGGTGCTAAACTGCTGAGCCGCTGAGTCACTCAGGGATCCCCCAAAATGCAGAATTCCTGGCTTTATATATAGCATTGTATTTTTCTGGATTTAATCCACATTCAAGTTTAACTTCTAAACACACACGATTGACATTCCGCACAGGCAAAACATCTCTACATCCTTAATGCCTGCTACAGTTCTTGGTAAAGAGTAGGGACTCTGTAAATGTTTACTGAATTTCAGGGTTAAGTGTTTTTTTTGTTTGTTTGTTTTTTTAAGATGGCCCATATATGCCCATATTTTAAAAGTCCTATTTATTTTAAATAAATTTGAAATTTGATAAGATAGATCAAGCAGCGAGCAACAAGTCTAAGCAATCAAACTGAGCCTCGTCGCATAAGCTTGCAGAATCAGAATGTAAGTGAAAGAGTGTCAGGAATGGCTTGTAAATGTGTAAATCTTAAAACTAAGAGGACCTGCATTCAGATCTCCTCCTTTCTATTGGTATATAGCTATGAGCTCTGCCCTTGAAGCCAGGCAACTGATACTCTGATTGCTTTTCAAATTGAAAGCCTCACCTGCTGTTTGCAAACGTGTTCTCTTCTCTTTTGCCCTGTTATTGAACAAACAGGCATTGATTTCTATCTTTTTTTTTTAAAGCAACAACATCCCACAGATATTAGATACAACCTTGCCTGCTTAGTGGAGGGTTTAAATGAGAGTCATTTAAGAAAAAAGAAAGAAAGAAAGAAAGAAAAAGAAGAAGAAAAAAAAAACCTACAAAACTCTAATTCCTGCACACTCCATTGGTAGATTCCTGTTACGAAAATAATGAATCTGATGTGACAGATGGAACAGGTGTAACTCACTAATTATTAATACACAGCTTCCTAGGGAGGAAAATATGTTGGAAGGTATTTATGACAGTATTACAGTGGAAGCAGTGAGGCAAACAGACATATCAAGAGTGGCTGATGATACCTACACTTAGTAAGCAAAGCTGAACTCTTCTTTTGGATGAAGATCAGCACTTACGTAGGAAATGTGTAAAAGGAAAGGAAAAGAAACTTGACATCACTGTCAAAAACAGAGCAGATCATGCTTATGGTGCTGAGCACTAGTGAGCCACATATTAAGTGGTATGTTACTAGTTATTTCAAAATATGTGTCTCACTTGAATTGTTATTGTACTATACATATTTATTTATTTTAAAGTACTCTTTGCATATGATTTTAGAAATAAGTGCATGGAAAGGGAATAAAAGTTGAGAGATTGAAAGATAAATTGATGACAACAGGAAAGACACTACCTCAAAATTCTCTGAATTTATTAAATATTTCTTGATTAATTCATCTACTCACTGATACATTAAATCAATGACACGTTTATTGATTTATACCTTGTACTTTTCCTTGAGTATTATGTTTCTAGTTGTTCTGCACAAGCAGCTCTGATAACTTTACAAGTATACAGATATGAATGAATCATTACAGGGGTATATTTATTCATGACTAATGCCAATACCCAAGAAAATTATATACTCATGGTTAAACAAACAAAAATAGCATACAAAATTTGTAGACAGGACTTGATTTTATTACAAAGCTATCGCCAGCAGAAGGGGAGAGAGCGCAGACCAAGTCTCAATACCCAGGAATCCCTAACTACGTGGGGGATTATAGATCATCTATGTTTGCTAATTGGCTTTACCGAAAGGAAAAGTAAATTTCCTCATTTTTCACATATCTGCATGATCAGAGGTGGTGACAACTTGGGGCAACTTATATGACCTCTCCACAGAAACTGAGAAACAGGAGCACTATATTCTTTGATATTTCAAAGAAATGGTTCCCAAGTTCTTGAGCAAGACATTCTGGGGTTGTAAAACGGGCAAGAAACTTTCTAAAAATGTTTATATTTCAAAGGGATAGAGAAATGATTTGTAATCACAAGTTTGTAAAATAAATGCTCTAGGAAAAGGAAGGTCAGGAGCTTATAGTTCGGAAGAAGTCAGTCAAACTGAGGGAGATGTCAAGACTGTCTTGGTCACCATACCGTCTGTCCAGCTTTGATGCCAAAACATTAAGTGTTCTATTTGATGCAAAATGCGACATGAGGCATGGTTTGACTGTAAGTCATAATCTTCATTGACCAAAACAACTGCTTGTTTTGGAATATAGCAGCAAGCCACTGACAAACAGTATCTTGCAAAAACAAATACAATTAGAAAGAAGGAGAAGGGAATAGCATTTGTTGAGATTTTTCCCGTTCCAGGCCCTGCACTATGTGCTGTGTATGTGTTAACACTAACCCTGGTGTGTTGGTAATTGTGTGTGTTTAACAGATTGGGACAGTGAGGTTCTCGTGGGGTTTGCCTGATGTCTCAAAGTAGAATAGTTGTCAGAATTGATATTTGGGTTTAATTTTGTCTGGTTTCCAAACACCATAATCAAAGCATTTAATGATTCTACCTTTTAAAAGCATAGAGTTGCAGACTGAGAAATGAACAGTTTCAGTTGGATAGGAATTGACAGGATTGACAGAATCTTGAGAGTGAGGATGAGAGAAGGTAGCCTTATCCTGTAGCTCTTGTGAGTGGTAGAGATAGCTGGCATTTCTATTCCACCTCACATTAAATTCTTCTAGGAAATTAAGCCATCCCTGTTTCTACTGTATGTGATTAAGCATCAGAGAGATGAATGTTTTTTAAAAGAAAAATAAGTTCATGGTATTGTATTCCAGATACTTTGGCAAAAGATTTTACATTAATGGATTGTGCTCAATGAGATTTCCAAACAGTTGAGTATGTCCACATGATGTTATACTCTAGGAGAAACAGGTCATTGAGGAGTCTGAGGAAATGGACATGCAAGCCAACTGTGCATTTTCCTGTAAATAGAATGGCTTCAACACCCCAGGGACCTGTTTTTCAGGTCTGCCTTCTTTCTTTTCTTCCTTCCCACGTGGCAACAGTATATACAGTCATGAATTCTCTGCTTTCTACTTGTCATCAGTGAATGTTGTGGCTTCACATTATCAGAACTTTGGGGAAGAAGCAGAAACCTCAGTCCAGCATTACATAATCCTAGATTTTCAGGATATATTCTGATAATTAGCTTATTTTTATCTAAAAGTTTGGTATTGCAGAATATATATATATATATATATATAGACTATATATCTGTAGACATGTATATATAGAGAGACATATGTATATGATGGGGGAGAGGCTGAGTGAGAGAGAGAGAAACTGAGAGAGATTATAGATATTTATCAGTCCTCCTGAGAAAACTCTTGAAAATACCAGACAAAGAATAGTAAACTTCTACCACACCAGAGAATATTTTAAAGTTTTTCTTTACTTAAAAATAAAGGTCTTAAAAATGCATTTATTGAAATATAAAACCAGTAGAGAAAGTCATGCAAATCCTAACTGTAGAGGCCAAGAAGCTGTCACAAAGTCAACAAATCTTACAGACAGTAGTCAGGCCAAGTGTTTACAGCATCCCAGATCTCCCACTGTGTCCTCTTTCAGTCAGAATCCCTGCCTTGGTACACAAGGAAACCCTGATTTCCTGTATCCCATATGAGTTTCAGTTCCTGTGAAGGCCAGTCTAGTTTCAGTACGTCTTTACTCCTGGTGTGTAAACTTTTGGTTCTTAACCCACTAGGGTCCTGGGGTAATGGGTCTGAGTGTCTTCTCTCTTTTTTTTTTTTTTTTAAGATTTTTAAAAATTTATTCATGAGAGACAGAGAGAGAGAGAGAGAGGCAGAGACATAGGCAGAGGGAGAAGCAGCCTCCCTGTGGATGTGGGACTCAACCCCCAGATCCTAGGATCACACCTGAGTCGAAGGCAGACGCTCAACCTCTGAGCCATCCACGCATCCCTGAGCTTGTTTTCATACCCCAAAGGTCTGTCTACAACTCTACTCAACTTCTCAGCTGTTTAGCTGCCTCTTCCAGATGTCCTAGAAGAAAAGTAGCTCCAAATACTGGGCTTTTTTCCCCCTTGTCTCTAGCATCTTTTCCAGTCATTCCTCATTGTCTTATTACCACTCTGATGCTTTTGAGCAGAGTTTTTAAATTCAAATTTTCTTTTTGTTTTCAGTGCGCAGGTGGGCACAAGCTACTTATTTTACCATTACCAGCAGCAGAACTCCCTTTCACAGACATTTATGCCACCCTCATAACACCATTTGACATTGGAATAGGATATTTGTGTATGTCTGTGTGTGTGTGCCAACAAGGAAATAGATTTAGAAAGGTTAAGCAATTTTTCCAACATTATATGCTTAGTAAATAGATGTCCTAGTCTTTTGCTCTATACACATGACTTTAATTTGCCTCTGAGAAGGGCATTCAAGAGTTTGAAAATACACTGGCTTCTAGTCACTCTCACAGGGCAGTCTTCATGTTAACATACCTCATTGGCACTTTACAAATAAAACCCCTTGGAATCTGAGCAGGATATAATCATTCATTACTAACTTTTGTCTCTGTAACACAGATTTAGTTTCAGCAAAGCCTTTCGATTATAGATTATTTTCAAGCATCCTTTAATTGAATTGGGGGTATGGCATCTTAGAGCCGATAGAACACTTTTCTTTTTGATTATTTTCCTCAGAAAGACTCAAATCAGCTTAATGTTTAAAATTGTGAGCTCCTGAGCTGGAATACCTTGACTCAATTTTGGTTCTGCTGCTTACTCTGGATTTTGCATGAGTTAACACGTCACCTTTGTGAGCCTCAGTTTCCTTAGTGGCACAATGAAGCCAGTGAAAGTCCCTGTCACACAGAAACATTGTGAGATCAAGTGTCTGCCCTGAGAACATTGGCAGAATGCTCAGTACATGTTTAGCACTTAATAAATATTTGCTATTGTTTTAATTTTATAGTTCCTTGAAGTCAGTGTTTATTATTTTGAGATCTCCAGTTTACTGTGTTTTTTATTGTTTCATAGGGCTTTGATCAAGGGTCAAGCTCTTTTCTGAACCAAAGTGTACCAAAATATATTTTTTCCACTGTTTCTCATCAATTTGAAAATATCAGAACCTGAGCAGGATTTCAAGTTGCTTTCTCTGTATTCACATGGCTACTGGAGTTCTCCTGGAAAAAGAGAATGCCCAGAAACATAAAGGATCCTTATCTGATTCAACTATCCATGACACAGAGTGAGAGAATGTCATGTAGCCACTTCTTCTACTGAATAATTTCTTTAACAACGTGTGATAATGCTCAATATTAATAGTGAACTGTGACAAGAATGAATCATAGAGTAGTGCAAGTTTTGTGTTCTGTGTGCATCTGGGTTAGACCAACTTGGCTGGGGTTATGGTGTGAGGATGAAATCTTTCAGAAGTTAGCATTAGCAAAATTACATGTAGTCAATGCATGAAGTAAAAAACTTGCTACCATTGACTTTTTTTTTAAAGATTTTATTTATTTATTCACGAGAGACACACACACAGAGAGGCAGAGATATAGGCAGAGGGAGAAGCAGGCTCCATGCAGGGAGCCCGATGTGAGACTCGATCCCAGGACTCCAGGAGCACACCCTGAGCCAAAGACAGACGCTGAGTCAGGCATCCCTGACTTTTCTTTCAAAGAGACTCTTGGTTCTTTTCAGTACGTGGGCAAAAATTGTAGGCTGTAACCGAAGTTCTTTATATATCCAGCCACAAAGAGACAAGCGGTTTCCCTCATTACTTAATTTATTTCATCACAGACCATCAGGAGATGGTCTGTATACAGTCCTGTATACATCAGGAGAAATGTCTGCTTTGGGGGGAATTGTGCTTGATTTTTCTGCTTTGTGATAGGTGCTGTTACATCCAGTGGAGGAAGGGGAATTGTCCATTTTTAAAGGATATTGAATAATAACATAGGATATTGTCTAAATGTTATCAGTTAATTCAACATTTTCAAATAGTTTCTAGTACTTTTGGCATCTATCAGCTTCCTGCCTTTAAAGCACATGTGGCTACCTGAACTCTCAAATATTTTACTGGCTGGTTGGTTTAGTGAGCAGATTGGTTTGTCTGGATTACATTTTCCATCTCCCCAATATAAGTACCTAGGTTGATTTTATAGGAAAAGCTCTGCTTATATTTTATTGTTGACATACTTAACAAGGCTGGACCAAAAGGGAAAATTTCTTCTTTTTTGTTCTGAAAGTATCTGTACGGGCAAGGTCTGCTCTACCTCCTCTCTATTATACACAGACCTCTATGTCTTTACATTCCCCAAGGAGACAAACATAAAGAAGTGAAATATATATACTACATCTTCTTTATCTATTCATCTGTCAAAGGACATCGTGGATTATAAGGGAAAAGAGGGGAACTAAGTGGGAAAAATTAGGGAGACAAACCATGAGAGACTCCTAACTCTGGAAAACAAAGGGTTGCAGAAGGGGAGGTGGGCGGGGGGTTGGGGTAACTGGGTGATGGGCACTGAGGAGGGCATTTGATGGGATGAGCACTGGGTGTTATACTAAATGTTGGCAAATCAAACTTAAATAAAAACAAAAAACAACAACAAAAAAAGGAGCAAGGAAAAAGGAAAAAAAAAAAAGCAAAATAGAACTCATTGGAAAACTCAGGACCTTGTCTGGCCAACCCCTTCAACTACACATCCTTCCTTCCTTTTCTTTTTTTTTAAGATTTTATTTATTTATTCATGAGAGACACACAGAGAGAGGCAGAGACTCAGGGAGAGGGAGAAGCAGGCTTCCTAAGAAGCGGGCTCCTTAGCCCGATATAGGACTCAATCCGGGATCCCGGGATCACACTCTGAGCCAAAGGTAGCCACTCAACTGCTGAGCCACCCAGGGATCCCACAACCTTCCTTCCTAACAGATAAAAAGGAGCTCCAGTGCTCTGGGAAATTTGATGCACTTTCCTGTGTCTTTCTCAAGGTCAAATTGCAGTACTCATGCACTATCATCCACTTTACCTCCCTTACTGTTTCTTAATGCCCACACACCCATTCTGTTATTAATAACAATCTATAATCTCCCTTTTTATGGCACAGCCTAGTGGATGAGATTGAAGGATGCAGAGTCAAAAGATGGTTAAGATCTTGCTCTCCTCTTCACTAGCTCTGTGACCTTGGGGTTATTAATTTCCTTCCCCTAGCCTCAGGTTTATAATCTAGAAACTAATGGGAAGTAATTGTAGCCACACTACAGAGTTTATGTGAGCATTAAATGAGATAATGCACATAAAACACTTAGTATATAGTATAGGAACAGTAAATTCTCAACAAAGGGCAAGTATTATAATTAGAAGTCCCGGCCTGGTATACCAAAAGGAGATGAAGCTTTCTTGATTTGAACCCTAGTCACATTATTTCCCTCATTTTTCACATCTGTTAAATTAGAGTGATAAACCCCACACCTAAGGGCTGTTAGGTGAAACATTTAGTCTGACACTCAAGATCATAAAATTCATAGGGTTAGGAATGAAAAGGATAAGACATGCTTAAGTATTTTTCTTAGATCATAACTTAATAAATTGAACTTCCCTTATCCTTCCACAAATATAGTTAATTTTATCTTGTGGTACCCCTGGAATTAAAATCCCCCTAGTAAGTTGTTCATCCGTGATCAATAGCTAAATTTGCAAATTGGACTTTGGATTGCAAGACCACTGAGAATTACTACTTAGGTCCCAGCTAGAGGAGTCTAACGGAGACTTTCACAGGGGACAGAGGCAGTTGATGAAACTTCTCCATGTGTTCTTCTCAATTGAGCTGGCTGTTTAATTGATTCTAAAATCAATTTTCAATTAGTGGTGCTTTGGCATTTCATATTAGCTATTAAAATTGTGAGAAAGGATAAAAAGAAAAGCATGTGATTTAGTAATTGCTTTTGCCTACCTCAAAAACACAATGGAAACTAAAAGTTAGAGATACTGTTGCATTATGATGCATTGCAAAAGAATGCAATGCTTTAAAACACATAAGGAACTGGGGTAGATTTACTTGCAGGTGGAATGGATGTCAGCTGGCTGCCCTGATAATTACCTATTCTTTCCTTGTGTTATCTGCCATTCTTCAGCATTCAAATCCAGCATACTCTCCTGTTTTTACTCTAAAAATTTTGAGAAAAAGGAGAGGAAGGATTTAAAAGAGAAAAATGAAAATTAAACAGGTCTAGGTTTATAAGATATAACAGGGGGTTTGTCTTTGAAAGTCTCACTTTGGGCCTTTGTATCACAAAACATATGACCCAGCATATGCCTCTAAAGCAGAGTAAAGAGCCACCTCTCTTTCAAAAAAAGAGATATCCTTGTTCACATATTCATGAACCAGATTGTTTACAATCTTGGCAATTCTGCAAACCCCACAGTGTTACTGTTTGTGCGCTAGGTTTGAATCAATCAGAAGTTGTTCAAACCAGAGGGAGCACAGAATCTGAAAGAATTCCTTAGCAGCAGTAACTATAGCCCAGATCAGGAAGATTGTTCCTCAAGGCATCTTTATTCATATGTATATAGGATCAGTCCAGACTGGCTGGTGGAAAGTACAAAACTACTTTATTAATAAGAATATTTAGGTTATTCATATATCATGTATTTATTTTTTCTAAATATTTCTATTAGTAAAGTTTTCCTATACTTTATATACATACACACATATATAAAGTTCTTATATACACATATAAACTTCTTAATATATATGTATTTGAGGAATATATAAAATAATTCTGTTTTATATATCCCTTAGTGGAGGTCTTATAGGAAGTTGCTTCTTATATTCCTTTTTTAGCTTGCTTTTCTTGTCTTTCTTTTCTGCCCATCCAAGCAGATAAAACTGTGATGGAGGTAGGCAAAAATCGGTATCACAAAACCTTTGGGGCCATTAGGCATAAACTTAAGTAAACAAAGACACAGTTGTCACTTTGGAAAGGTAGATAATTCCTTATATTGCATCACTAAGAAAGCCTTATACAGTGTCTGGCACTTAGTAGGTGCTAATTATTGTCAATGAATGAATACTGAATGAAAGTGATCTTTAGAGAATGGTTGGATCCAGGTGTCTGCCTTCATTACTCTGCACCCATAAGCGTATAAACACATTTCCTTTCCCCACTTCCAGAGGAGAGCACTGCTGTGCAACTCTCCATATCAGTTTTCATGGGCTAGTTGGCTGTCAGTTTGATGCACATTCTAACTGCAAGCAGAGCAGCATGAGCATTTCAATAAGGCCCTATCAAACAAGTTCACACTCATGAACATCACAAAGAGAAATGTCTTTCATGTTTTTGGTCTACCAGTGGTTTTCTCCTTCTGCAGATTATGCTGACCACTCAGCCCAGACTGTCCAGTACATGGAATGTGTGGCAGCTAATGTGTGTTTTGAAGTTTTAAGCCAGTCTATTCCTGCAAATGTTCAGTGGGTCCCAGTCATGAGAACCAAAGAGAATTAAATATGCATATTTATTTATTTTGCCTGACAGGTTCATCATCATATTTTCAAAATTTAATTTCCCATCACAAAACTAACACCATATAAACAAAAAGTTATTGAGTTAAATAAGAGAAAATCAGTGCAATGGAAATATCAATCAAAGATTTTTGCCTGGGGTAATACCATTGTATGCCATTCGAAAATTTGTTTAGCAAACATATTTAGGAATGTCTAATCTAAACTACTAATGTAATGGCTAATTGAGAAGAGTCTCAGGAGATATATTGAACTGTAAAGTAAAATCAGTCTCATTTTACAAACCTTATACAAATGGCTTTAAAATCATGAGATTCACTCTCCATAGGGCACAGGAGGAAAATAATCTCATAAATTTACATACATATATTTAGTACATAGCTGGATGACTAGAACTTCCTGTGTCATTGCTAGAAACAACACATATCATAAGTCCTACCATAATAAAATATAATGGTGCTTTCAACATTTAATGTTAATCTTCACAGTTATGCAAATTAAGAATCAGTATGTTCACATGTGTTTTTGTTGTTGTTTTGTTTTGCTTCACATGTTTTCAGATGAGAAAACTAAGTTCAGAGTTCCTTTAGCTTGCCTGCTGTGGCATAGTGGCTCAAGAGCACAGCCAGTAGTCAAGCAGTAAGATGCAGCAATCATGGATTTTTATTTAAAAATTTTCTCTTTCCTCTGCCATACAAACCTTAACAGTGGGAAGAAACTATGTTGTTTCCTTTGGGGAAATATAGGGTGATTATTCATACTATTTGGATTCCAATTGTAAAAGTGTTGCACTGCATCTTTGGATGGGAACCTAGAGACCTAACAGTAGAATTCCCAAAATAAGTCTTTCTGCCCAGTAGCTATGTTCAGTGCTCTTATTCTGTTTACTTAGGGAAGGCATTTCTCCCTGTATTTGCTGACTGCTCTAAGTAAAGACACTTAACAAGGAAATAATGGCCCCATGGGTGAAAATCATAAAATGGAAAACCCCAAGGCATGTACATTTTATTACATTAGATTAAAGACACACCATCTACCATAATCCATCCAGTAAACAAAGGAGAAGCAAGCAAGAATGCTAAGCGAATCTTTTTATTAAGAAAATAGCTTTATTGGTTCTATAATGTTCATTCAATTAATATATATTTATTGTAGAAATTTGTATAATAAAAAAACCCGACAAAACTGTATAAAACTCACCCAAAACACTAGCTAAAAATAAGCATTCTTTTACATTTTTCTGATGTCTTCAAATAATTTTTTTTAAAACCTGAGATTAGACCCTGTATACTGTTTTGTAGTTTGGCTTTTAATTACTACTATAAATTGAGAATTTTTTCTTTTATTATGTGTTCTTATAAAGAATTCTAACATTTGCCTATTACTGTGTCATATGTATAATGTAACTAATTCCTTATTATTATTCATTTTGATGACTCCTATTTCATGAAATTAACAGTTTGATAAACAATTTTCTATATAAATGTTAGTAAGGGAATTCTCCGTCTAAAAGGACTATGTACTTTTTAAGGAGTTGTGAGACATGTAGTCAGATACATAAAGCCCTTCTAGACATATTAAACCAATGTGCTGCATGTGTATAAGTGTGTTAACCCACAGCCATTCTAGTATTAGATATTTGCATTAAAAATAGTTTGAGAAGGTGATATCTGGTGTCTTAATATTTTATATTTACTTGACATTGAGCTTGATTATTACATATATTTGTAGATGTACACATTTTTTATTGGACATTTAAAATTTTTTCCTAATGGGAATGTTTATCTTTTTATACTGATTCCAGGAGCTATTTAGATATTAGGACTAATTTATATATTAGGACTAATAATCCTCAGGTTGTTATTATATTGCAAATATTTTCTCCAGGTTTTGTCTTTTCCATTTTATTTGCCTTTTTATGCACTAATACATGGTTTTCTCTCTTACTTGAAATCTTAAAAAGTCTCCTTAACTTGATATACATACACACATGAATACACATATCCAAGGAAGTGGAAAAATATTGCAATATGCTAGTATCCATATTAGTAAGCGTAAAGTCCACAACATTCCCTAATTATCCTTTCACTATCTGTAAACTGTAGTGATGTCACTTCTCTTATTCCTATTATTGGTAACTTGTGCTTTCTCTTTCTTTTGTTTTCCCTGATCAGTCTGGCTTTGGGGTTTCATCAGTTTTATTCTTGTCAAAGAATTAACTTCGGTTTTAAAAGCAAGAACTAGAAAAAGTATTAATGGATTAATAGTACATGGCATAAAATGCTCAAAAAAGAACCAACTAGCACCATATACAAAATAGTAACACAGCTCTATAAAAAAATTACTCAGGCTTGTTTTTAGAAGAAATAATTGGTCAACACTGTCGGGATTATTAAATAGTAGTATATATAGTGCTTTTGGTTTTATTTATTTATTTTTTAAAGCAACTCTGCATTAAGGGGAAGCATGCAGGAGAGTTTAGCATAAGAATATGTGAAGAATTCAGGATAAAGACATTTGAACTATAAAGGTACTGTTCTTTAGCATTGATGGATCAGTCAGGTGTGGTAATATTTCCAAAAGACATTCAGAGAAAGGTACTTCCACTCTTTGAATAAAAATCATTAATGTTACCTCGAAAAATATTAGAGAAATTCTGTAGAAGAGTTTAGATTATATATCCCTTGAAAAAATAATAATAACAAAAGGAAACGTCAACAGATTGTGAAAGTGTAAATTAGTACAATTCCTTTGAAATAAACATTTTGGCAATATGTGATTCAAACAAGTATTAATACTTTGATCTGGCAATTCTCAGTCTGGGAATCTTTCCTGAGGAAATAAACTGCAATGAAGAAAAATCTTTATGTCAAAAAAATATGTTTATTGTAGCGACATTGTTTTTTAATTGTGAAAATTCGAAGACAACTCTTTGCCCCAAGATACAGCAATAGTTAAATTAATTGGCTTATCCAGTCATTTGAGTACAATATAATCATTGAAATGTTTACAAGGACCATATAATAACTTTGAAAATGCTTGTAAAATAATGTTAAGTAAGTTAAGAAGGATTATGCACAGTCAATTATAATTCTTAATAAGTAAATGCAGATAAGAAGGACCCAGCAAGTCCACATATTAATGGTATTCATTTTAAAGGAGGATGGAATGGTAGAAAACAAAACAGTAGTTATAGAATAGAGACTGGAATCTAAACTAGTCAGCATGTGTTATCTGTGGCTCATTGTGTTATATGTAACTTAGGTAAGGAACTTGTTATGGTCTTTTCCTTAATTTCCTCAACTTTTTGAAATGAGGGATAATATCAGTGTTATATCATAAGAGTAACTGTTTTACTAAGTTGTTGTATTAAATGAACTATTTAGAACAGTACCTAAACTGAAATAAACGCTATGCAAATACTAGCTATAGTTTGGGTGACAGATGATGTGTATTTCTGTATTGCATTTTCTGTATTTTTAATTAGTAATATTTTTATAATGAAACACAGCAGATAACTAGCAGAAACTCGCTTATCAAAAATTCCTGCATTCTGTTTTCTATATTCAAATCAGTGGGTGTGAGGAAAAAGCTAGAGAATTCTGGTTTCCAAATTTAGCTCCAATAGCAAGAGGATTTACAAATTTTATGCTCAACCTGACAGAACTGCTGCATGCTTCCTTCTCTACCTGTATAGTATTCTTACTTTCTCAATCAGCACAGTCAGGCAAACATAATCAAACTTTCATAGATTAGCTTATGTCAATTATTGATTGTCCTGGTTTATAAACATCAAAACAATATTGAAAAAAGCCAGAAAATCAAATTCAAATTGCTTGGGTTCAGTGTTTTTGACACCATAATTTGTGAAATATTTAATAGCTCTACGAGCAACTTTTCTTATTGAGTAAATGCACCATCATCCAAAATGTATTTTGCCCACAAATCAAAAAGAAAATGCGTATTTTTATTGGATAAGCTAGAAGATTATGAAATTTAAATATAATGATATATGGCCAACTTATATATGGTAGATAAAGGAAATTCTTTCAAAAGCCTTAGAATACAGTGCTTATTTAACTGGAATGAATTTTTACTGATTTATCAGTCCCTTCCACTTAATGGTTCTACTGTTACAATTATTTAATATTCTTTCCTAACACCCATCAAACATGTTCACATAAAAGTCCACAACTTTTAAGGAGAATATTTCTAAGAACCATTTTAATTGCAAATAGAAAAAAAAAAAAACTCAAGTAGACTTAAAAAAAGGCATCTATCAGTTTACCTAGTTTAAAACTACAGAATTAGTTTTGATTTTAGGCACAGCTGAATGCAGGATCTCACACAATCCATCAGTACCAAGTAATTGTTGGTTTTTTTTTTTTTTTTGCCAATTTTTGCTGTACATTTCTTTTTAAAAATTTTTTAAGACTTTTTAAAAATTTATTCATGAGAAACATGAATGGGGGTGGGGGTGGGGGCAGAGACACAGGCAGAGGGAGAAGCAGACTCCATGCAGGGAGCCTGATGTGGGACTCCATCCCAAACCACTGAGCCACCCGGGCTGCCCTTGCTGTATGTTTCTAAGTTTTTGCTATATCCATAGGCAGGCTACCTTCTCATTCACAAACTACCTCTTCACAGTCCATGTTGACATTCTATTTGCTTCAAGTCCAGAGAACAAAAGCCTATTTTTCTAAATTTTTAGCATTTGGTCTTATTGGCTATGGTTGGTCTTGCTTGGGTCACATGCCTTTTGCTAAACAATCACTAAGGACAAGATTACAGGAAATATACCAAATGGACAGATCTGCGACACTCTCCAACCCTGGAATTGGAAAATGTCCAGCCCATGCAAACTATAAAGACAGAGTCAATAAGAAGTTGCTTTTCCATTTAAATTAGGGTACTGTAAAAAAAAAAAATAAATAAAAAAAAAATAAAAAATAAAAATTAGGGTACTGTTATGAAGAAGCAGTAATGTGTGTGAAGGGACATATTTAAATATTAAAAGTACACAGTAGTAAGATAAATTATATGTGCACACTGTGTGTGTGGGTATAAAAAAAGATATGTATGTATCTTTTTAGATAGATGAGTAGGTAGATAGATGATGCAGATATTTGTATATACATTTATAGGACTCAACTTGTTAAAGTATAATTATGATACAACTTAATTATTTTTTTCCTACCAGTGCCTTCAGACATGCACTGTTGGGGCACCTGGGTGGCTCAGTCTGTTAAGCATCTGACTCTTGATTTTGGCTCAAGTCATGATCTCAGGGTCCGGAGATTGAGCCCAGTGTCAGGCTCTGCACATAGCATTGAGTCTGCTTGTCCCTCTCCCTCTGCTCTTCCCCCCACTTGTATTCTCTCTGTCTCTTTCACAAGTAGGTAAGTAAGTAAGTAAATAAATAAATAGAATCTTTAAAACAAAACAAAGCGTGCACTATTGAATCTCTTTCCAGTCTCTCAATATTTTGGATGGGTCTCATAACTTGGTAGTTCTTTTCAAATAATAATATAGTCTCACTTTTTAGGTTTTAAAATCTAGTCTAAATTACATTTAACCACCACTTCCATTTTTCATCCAATTCAGTGATCTTCACATTCTCTTAGCACAGGCCTGATGTTGGCCTGGATGTCTGTAGAGAGAAAGTAAGTGGAGATTTGTTCTTCCCTCTTACTCCTCATCTTTCCACGTCCTGCTTCAGGTTCCATTAGAGTTGGAAAGATGAAGATGACAATGAAAACGAGGATTAAAAGTACTTTCTAGTTGTTATACAGTACTTTGCTCTTATGCCCTCTGTTAATCTCACCATTGACTCTTTCAGAGGGTCCTGGAGGATTATTTGGTAGCCTCATTCCCATTCATACTTCATTCTTTTCTGATAGGAGAGGCACTGATCTCTTCCATGACCCAAGACCCTCTGCTCTTACACACAGGGGATTGTCTCTAGCTTCTCTCTGCTATAGTTTTCTCCCCCTATCAGGCAATCCTCTTGTAGGGATAATTTTTAAGAGGTCTCACACAGTTATTTCTTTAGTATCTCCTGGGCCTATAGAAAACATTGTACATCCCTGCCTTGTCAGAAGATCTTGGCTGCTTACTCCTATGGCCTTCCTCTCTCAGTATCTTACTCTACTATGTGTCTCCTCTAGCCAGCCTCCAGGGTTTAGTCTTCTCTGGGTGAGAAGGCTGTGAGCCATCTCATGTACTTCTCTGTCTTCCCTGAATTTCTCCAAATCTGGGAGATGTAGGTTACTTTGTCCCAGAATCTCACTCCCTAAGCTCTGCTTTACCCCTCAGTGTCAGGAAGGCTCACAAAAGTCCAGTTGTGGATTAAGATGATGGTCACTGATCTTTGCAGCCAGTTTCATCTCAATGAATGTTTCTTTGGGAGCTTAGTCTCTTGCCTAGGAGTGGTAGTGGGTATTACCTCCCTTTCTATCAGTAGGTGAAAGGAAAATGACACAGACTCTCACCCCCTATACATTCTCCTGCTTCAATGACTTCCTCTTCAAATATCTTATTTTATTATTTTACAGTCTGGATAAATCATATGAGTGTTTGAAGGGCTGCTGTAATCTCTTCCAGTAAATCTCACCTGGATGTGTCTAGAACATGTATTTAGAAATGGGAAAGCTGTATTTATCTTTCATTGTTTTCAGCTTGGGAGCTTCAGTGGAAATTCGGAAATGACAGGAAAACTATGCTTTTCCATCAAGATAGTTATAGGATATCTTTCACATTAATTAACATAAGAAAAATGCAAAAGATTTTCTTGAATGGACTCCTCACAATAGCACTTTGAGGTAGGCACCATTCACTGTCCTTTAGATGGGAAAAGAAACCACAGGGAGTATGACTGCTTTCTCAAGCCCACAGCTATGGTTTCCCCAATTTCCAACTTCTGTTTTCCTCCATTCAAACACTTTCAATATCTTTAATGTATGGACTTGATGATATACTATGAATAATGTAAATTCTACATTTGTGTCTGTTTTTAACAACTTAAATGATTCTATGTCTGCTTCATGTGTGTATGTGTTTATGCAGTTAATCTACTTTGTGTTATTTTTCATTCTACTGTTTGGAAAACTTTTGGTCACATTGTACTTAGTACATGTTTAATGGGGTTTCTGTAGGAAATCACTCACTTATTTTGTAACCAAAGTTTAAATATAGTTCTTTAATCAATTTTTTTAAATCAGAATTTGTTCAAGAATAATGGTGGTAAATGAAGAACCCCATGGCAAAAAGCGACATACCTTGTTTGTATCCAGTCTGGTTAGAACCAAGGCAGAAAACGATTGCTTGTATCGATTGGGTTGTGTTTTTCTATATGAGAAAAAGAGCAGCTGGAAACTTCTTGCCCAACATGATACCAAGCAGAACCCCATTTTAACCCTTCCCTCAGAAACCTGTACACAATGCCCCTAAGTCAGCAGAGGGTAGGCTGACTAGGCAAGTCAGCGCTCTGGCAGGCTGCAGTGTCAGAATGCCAGGGGTTGACAAGACATCCCAGGGGACATTCTTTGTTTGAAAAGGTGGTGGCAACAGTGCTTTCACAGCAAGGACCCGTCAGTCATGGGCAGAACCACACACCCAGCTTACATTCCTGTACACTTGGAATTTTAGATATTGCTTTATATCTACACCATCTGTAGATCTTTGCACTATACCTGTTAATGGAACAATTGCCAAATAGAAATGAGAGATTAAAAAAATCCTCTTCTTTGGTCTGAAACACTTATTACATATAAGCTAAGAAATCCATTCCTGACTGCTTTTTACCACTGGCTTTATAGTGGGGGATTACTATAATTCTTATTATTGTGTTTCTCTGGCTGACTCTTTTTCTCAGCAATTTTTGTAACTGTCCTACACATGGGTCATTGTTTTCTCTGCTGGGAGGTGGTATGGCTCTGTGGGAAATACTGGAAAATGTTGGATGTTAACTATGTCTTCTGAGCTATGGGGACACATAAATGATACTTTAAGTACATTGATAATAATTAGAATAAGGGGGAGCTCAGTTGGAAGGAAAGAAGCAGAGAAGGAGTGGTTGCATTGTGTAGTACAGTATGTGAATAAAGGCAGGAGATTAAAGTATTATGTGACAAGTCTTGCAGCTGTGTCCCTAACTCTGTGATGGAGAAAAAGCTGATTTGAGGGAATGTGGGAGGAAGCAGAAGGAAATAAGAGATAGGCTGAGTTTGCTGAGACATGCCAGAGTAACATGGTGCCTTGTGATGAGAAGTTATCATGGGTACCACTAAACTGTATGGCAAATGTATTGGGATGGGAGTCTGAAAAATACCACTGGAGTGCATATAGATTTTGTCCTGACCTCCATCAGGCTGAGTCAGTAACTGCTGAGCCAGTAAAATATCTCTAAGTCTTTGTAAAATAACATACAAAACTCCAGAATAGTCAATGTATTTGGGACTGTGGTGGCAAGTTTGGTGGTGAAATTCAATATCCACAGCAATGGGCTCCAAGCCTTTTGAAGACAAAAAAACTATAATTAAATGAAGACATATTAAATTGTTTTGAGCAGGTATCTATAGTATATATATATATGCATATATTTATGAATTTAATATATGTGCTATTACTATGTTAGGAATATTATAACATAATATAAAATGGTAAAGGATGAAATATATATATATATATATATATATATATATATATATATATATAAAGAAATATATATGTGTATGTTAGAAAGATTTATGTCATCGCCCTCATTCCACTTTGAAGGCCACTGGAAATTTCTCTTCAATTGAAATCACTTTCAAATCTGTTATCTTCGATGGTCACCAGGTTAGGTAAGGCCATTAATATTTTTTTCTCATTTACAAATGAGACAATCTCTATGTTGGCAGTTTAAAAATAGTCTATTCTAGTTTATACAAATGGATATAGCTTGCCCATTCAGACTAGCGCTAGGAATTTATGAAATTCCACAATAGAAGTCAGCATGCCAAGTCTGGAATTTCTGCAGGACAGCTCACCTTTTCTCATTTATTTTTACTTCCTTTGTTTCTTTTTCTAAGAACCTCTCCCTCCACAATTAGCTCTGCAGATTGAAGACACATGCACATTATCCTCACTATTCAAACTGATATTCAGCTTTCTGTTCTCTGATTTCCCACATTGTATCAAAAGGCTGCTGGGCTTTTCGCCCCTATGAAAATGAGTAAGTAAATTGAACACCTCTCTTTTTTCCCATCATGCAGAAAGGGACACTCACAAAAGATGCTTGCTCAGGATTTCAATTTCACATATTAGTGCAACCCTTTTCTTTGCAGCTATTGGGGATATGTTGAGGTTGTATATACTCTATGTATTATAGAGTTTTCATACTTTTCCCAAAATGAGTGTTGTCTCTGATCACTGCAACTCAAAGCTGGTCAATGTATTTGTGTTATTCTCAAAACTTTTCTTTATCATACATTTTTTCTTTCTCTGACACTAAATTTCAGTATGAACATTAAACATCTCTTTTTTCTTCTTGCTTATTACTACCATCTTTGGGATGCTGTAGAACAGATTATCAGATACCCAGCCATGTTTTAATTTTATTTTACTGTGAGAACATACTCAGTTGCATTTTTAGAAGCTTTAATCCTGGTATGACTGACCTTTAAGAAATGATGCCACCAATACTTAATTTTTACATACTGGAGATTTTGATGGATTTTGTGTGTGTGTGTGTGTGTGTTCTCATTTAGTCTTAGCAATAGCCCTGTAGGATTCACATTAAGATCTACATTTTAAAACTCTGCACACTAAAGCTTATAGACTTGTTGTATTTGCCTAATGTCAGAGTGAGGTGGTAGGGAGAGGGTGAGTTTGATATTCAAACCCAGATCAAGTTGACATAGTTGCTTATTATTTTAATCCTTTGCTATCATGCCTCTAGACAAACTTTTATTTATTTTTCTCATTTTATATTCTATTCTGCTGTGTATTGCTGGATATAGTTCAAGTATAATTCTATTGAAATTATCCCAGAAATATTACATAAGAAAGAGTCAACCAGTATAACCTAGATTTAGGTGTTTATTTGGATGTCAGTATTGTCCTGGACTATGGTACTCAACTGGTATCTTAGCATTAGAAAGTATCCCAGAAAATGTGTCACCTCCTTAATATAGCTTCCTACTTTATAATTTATATTTTTTTGTGGATAATATAATGGGTCCAAAAAATTGACTATGTTCATTGGCTGCAAAGAGTTCACTAATTAGCAGAGAGAGAACATCCATAGAGTTATTTTAAAAGTCATCTGCTGATAGTGCCAATTTTTTTTAAAGTAGGCTCCATGCCCAATATGGGGCTTGAGCTCATGACCTGGAGATCAAGAGTCACATGCTCTACTGACTGATCCAGCCAGGCGCCCCCAATAGTGCCTTCTCAATTAGCATATTGTTGAATATTTGTGAGAGGTAGAGAAAAATGGATTGATTAATTTACTGACAATGCAAAGGTTGTAAAGATTATACTTAGTCTTTGTGTAACTATTTGCATAATAAATATAATTATATATGTTTAAAGTATATGGCATGATGACTTGATACACATATACACTGTGAAGTTTATAAGTTAGCATATCCATCACTTCACATAATTGCCATTTTGTTAATGCATGTGTAGTAAAAATGCTTTTTAACTTTTGTTTTTAAAATATTAAAGTTAAAAAGCATTTTAACTTTCGTTTTCTGGATTTAGTTCCAAGGTAATGCTATCTTCACTGTATGATTGATGGCATTTTCTCTAACTTACCATCTTGTTTCGTCTTCAGTACTCCAGTTATCTGTCTGGCAGGTGAGTCTCCATGTGGTGCATTTGACATATATCTTGTTTCCCCAGTACTATCCTCACTTGGCTAAAGGCAATGGAAAACTTGTCTACTTCTTTGTATTCACAGTGACTGGTACAGAGCTTTGCATGAAGTAGGCTGTTATCAAATGTCCATTGAATTGCTGAAATGAATTCCAGTAGTATTTTTGGAAGGTTGAGTGCACAGAGTTTTCAGAGCATGCTGCCAATAACTACTTATGAGATCACAGACAAATCACCATCTCTTTGAGGCTGAATTTTATTTGTAAAATTCATGTGTTACACAAAATGCTCCCAAAGGATGCATTTAGCTCTACTGGCCATATAATATATTACCCAGACTGGGATATTTTCAAGAGTAAAAGTGGATGCCATTAGAAATTATACCAAGAAAAGAGGCTAAAATCCAGTACTGTAATATACAACCAAGGCATCTGATCATACAATTTCTAGCTCATAAATTCTAAAGTTTTGTAATTTTCCATTTTTTCATTTTTAGTTTATAATATTAGCAATTAAGAATATAGAATTTATGTTCCTCCACTTGGCTTATTTCATTTAACATAATGTTTGCAAATATCGTATGATCTTATTCATATGTGGGATCTTTAAAAAAAAGTAAAATTCATAGAAACAGAGATAGAATGGTAGTTGCCAAGGACTGGTAGTCAGGAGATAATGGTCAAAAGGTACAAACTTTCAGTTACAAGATTAGTAAGTTCTAGGAATCTGATTTATAGCCTAGTAAACTATAGTTAATAATACTGTATTATGTAGCTGAAATCTGCTAAGAGATCTTCAACATTCTCACTACATACACAAACAAAATGCTAACTTGTGTGAAGTGATGGATGCATTAACTTGATTGTGGCAACAATTTCACAAAGTATGTTTATATGAAATCATCATGTCATATACTTTAAATATATGTGACTTTATTTTTCAAGTATTCTCAGTAAAGCTGGAAAAAAAAGAACATAGAATCAGCAATCTGAACATCCTGAGCAGTTTATAAACACTGATCTTGGGCAAATTTTTTAAATCTTCTTTGAGTCTCTATTTCTTCCATGTATGAGAAAAAGTAATAATATTGTGTTGTTTCACATGGTTATAACAAGAATACAATAAAATTAGATCTATAAAAAGATGAACATAGTGATTGGCACATAATAACCAAATGAATGGCAAGTTATTACTACTGTCGTTATTCAAGTTACTACAATAATAAAAATTAGTATTTTTCTTTGGTTGGACAGCCAGTGTCACTGGTCTTTACATTTCATCATTGGCTGAACATATTACTTAATTTGATCTGCATATTACAATTTCATATATTGATTTGAAACAGTGCCAGTTGTTGGGCAAAATATGCTACTTACTCCACCTTAAGATAATTTGTTAAACTTCTCATTGTCTGTCCAAATCATACATTGTAGTTTTGGCCTATGGTGACCACTGTCATGATCAGCTTTGAAAAAATGTTTCCTTTTGAAGCACACTTCTTTTTGTACTTGTTTCCAAGTTCCTTTGTGAAAGAACTCCACCAATCCATTGGGCAAAGCTAACTGTAGGCCCTGTCGGCCACCACAGAGAAGTGAATGATTACATAGTCTGGATTAAAGTAGTCAAAGAACTACAAATCTAGTGAATCAGATACCTCAGCTTATATCAAAAAGGAACTTCTGGAAATGAGCCTTTGTGCGAAACAGTCTTCAAAAGGAATTTTATGAGATAGGACTTTATAAAAGAAGAATACCCTGAACACTGATTGTGCAGAAGTGATGTATATTTCTTATAAAATTTTCTAGTGCATTGACTTTGTTCTTTACTATTACTCTGAGAATGCTGAACTCCTGAGTGTTGGTGCTATAAATCTTCAATAGCAAGAAAGGATATCAATCAATAAATACTTAACAACAGTATAAATTATGTATAAAAGAATAAGTGAGTATTTCAGGGAAACCCAAAGGCTAATGGGCTCTGCTTACAAAATGTCATAAAGGCTAAACATCCTGAATTTGTTCAAGTAGGGCTACATTACCCAAGAGAAATAATCCTTACAAAATCAACATATCACAGTTTGGGAATGATTTTTAAAAAAACAATGGGTGATATGCATGAAAATCACTTGGTAGCTATAATCAATATGTCTTTAAGTATATAACCTATAGTATACTCTTTAATCAGAATTTGGCTTGTACAGTGTAAAGCAGTTTGGATAAACTGTATAAGAGTTTTAATGAGAGTTTATATCTCACTATTCAAAGTATCTTTACTGAGTTTTACTATTGAAATTATACTATAATTGATTCATTTGTCTTTTAATGCTTAATCTAATTTACTGTACAAAGATTACTAATCATTTCTTAGAACCATTATTTTTAGTGGTTTTTTTGAATAATCAAAGCAACACATAGGTAAAATTATGATCCAATAATGAAGGATTTCAAAGAAAGCAATTCTATAGAGTCCAGTTATGCCTATGTAATATGACTTTAAATTTTCTATATATTTACTTTGGAGATCTGACAAATTATAAATTCTAAATAGAAACATTAGACATATCTACTTGCTTTGCTAATGTGGAAAATCCCACTCCATTTGGAGTACTCCAAAACCATTTAGTCATAGCACTTTCTTAGTGCATAGTACTAAAGGCCTCTGAAAGAAATAGCCATGGATGGAAAAGACAAGAAACTAAAAACCAAAATGACATACTGTCTTTAAATTGAAGTACTGCCATCCCTTCCATAATTCATTTTAAATGGTTGTAATGTAATTTGCTTTTGAAGAAAACTTACTTAGGAAACCTGACGTAGTCACACGGGTGCTTGCTTTGATTTTATTTTTATAGATGATTATTCAACTTCCACTTAACTATGGATGCTTTAAGATTGGCATTATGTGTAACTGAAGGCATAGCATTAGACAGAGAACGTACTGTTAATTTCTATGCCATCTTTTTCCTGTATGATGACAGGCTAGAAATCCAGCAAGTTGAAATAAAGTCTCAAAAATCCTGTTAGCAAAGAAACTGGCAAAAGGTTTTGGCATAAGTGAGCAAGTAAACAAACTCAGGTTCTTTGCAGGTCCCTAAGTTAGCATTGTCTGTGAGTTCATTTTCATTAGCTGCTTTATTCAAGTTTACAGTTATACCTAATTTTGACCTAACACTTGATAGAAGACTAATAGTATGTCAGTATATGTCAGGAATTAGCCAACTACTGCCCAAAGGCCAAATCCAGCCTGTAGGCTATCATTGTAAATAAATTATTATTAGGGCACAGCCATCCCTTAGTTGTGTTACCTACCTATCACTTTACAACATTGAATAGTTTCCACAGAAACTGTATAAATATTGCCTCCCTGGAACTTGGCAAAAATGATTGCTGACCTTTGATGCAAAATAACCAAATCATAGATTATTAGGATAAGAAGAATAAATTTCTCAAGTGACAAAAGAGAAAATTGAAACCAAAGAAGGTAACTTCTTCACAAAGCTGGTTTTAGAGGGTTGTTATGGTACGTTTTGCAGTCACATGAACACCTTTGGAAACAAATGTTCCTACAATGTGTTACATTCACCATGGCGATGGCAGATTTAATATTTAATTACAGTAATTATCTCAGCCCTTCTTAAACTTTTTGCATTCCTTCCTCTAGATAGATAGTTGCTCCCTTTGTTGCTATGTAGTGTATACATTTTACTATAAATTTGCAAGTCTATAATATAAAAAATAACAAATATACCTTTGTTGCTATATTGTATATATATTTTATTATAAATTTTCTAATGTATCTCTTTTGGAGGAATGTTGTGAGGCATATGTTATATGGTACAATAAGCATCAGCATAGATCAAAGAATAGAGTGGTTTCTAAGGGATTCAGAAACTGAATGCAAAATTGTGCTGCCATCCCCAGAAATATTTAAACGAATTCTCTTCAAATTACTGTTGGAAAAGAAGTGTAACTAAGTACATGGTGATTTAATAGCTACAGTTTTGCCTTTTCAAACGTTGACTCCCAGAGTAAATTTCAGTAATGCCTTTGTAAAGCATTCTAATAATCATCAGTGACTTTTGTAGCTGTTATCTCCATGGCTCCAACGTGGTTTAGAATTTGTTTTGAAAGTTGTATACTCTTAGATTAATCTCCCGAGTGAGTTAGATATATGTTATAAGCTGACTTGACAGATGGAGAAAAAGTAGGATGTGTTGCTTCATTCTGCTATGCAATGGTCAGAACAGCAAACATGTGGCAGAACTGGAGTTAAGAATTTTTAACTCCTGGGATCCCTCTGTGGCTCAGCGGTTTAGTGCATGCCTTCAGCCCAGGGCATGATCCTGGAGACCCGGGATCGAGTTCCCTGTCGGGCTCCCTGCGTGGAACCTGCTTCTCCCTCTGCCTGTGTCTGCCTCTCCTCTCTCTCTCTGTGTATCTCATGAATGAATAAATAAAATCTTTTAAAAACAAGAATTTGTAACTCCCTGGTCAGAATTTATACTCCTCAGTTATACCTGTTATAAAGTCCAAGAAAAATATTGTGTTCACACATTCTTAAATTGTTCTTTACATTTGATTATCCAGTAAAAATTATTATGAAAATGTTTAGTAGGTAATAATAAATTTCTTGAAACTAATAATATTATTGAAAAGAGAAAAGCTATAACTCTGTATTTATTACTCATAAAGTAATTATAACATATTAACTAATTTTATTTTACAATTTTATTTATTTAAATATTTTGTATAAATAACACAAGTATAGGGAGATTGTACACACGCACATTCACACATATTAACGTGTGCAGTTCAGTGATTTATCACAAAGTCTGCTGTCATATGGTTCAAGAACTAGAATATTTCCAGGATTCAGGAGTCTCCCCAATGCTCTTACTTTTTTCCAAAGACAGCCCCACGCTTATCTGTACGGTAATCCATTTCACACATTAGTTTGGTTTTACCTAATATGCTAAACACTGTGAGTTTGCTTGTTTTCTAAATTTTATATGAATGAAATCATGCAACAGATTTTTGTGAAATTCATATACTTTGTGCATTTGCATTGTTACATAGTATTGAGTTATATGAATATAGCACATTTTGTATACACTATACACTCTATGGAAAGATACAGATTATTTCCAGTATGGGGATATTATGAATAATGCTCCTATGAAAATTTTGCCCATTTATTTCATGCACATATGTATGTTTTCTTGTTAGGTAGATAATGAGTGATGGAACTAAGGGTCTATGGGAATGACTTTAATTCAATATTGGTAGATAATATAAAATGATTTTCTAAAGGGACTCTATACATTTATGGCTCTCCCAGAATTGTTAAAGGTTGCCATGGTCCGCAACCTCTCTGGCACCTGCTATTACTTTCTCATTTGTTCATTCTGATGGATGTGTAGTGGTATCTCAACATGCTTTTAACTTCCCATTTTCACTTTTTTTTTTTTTAGGGAGACTGAGCACTTATATTTATTGGCCATTTGTATACTCCCTTTTATAGATATACAATATTCAGTCTTATTGTGAGATGATTTTGTTGTTGTTGTTATACAGAAGATCTTTCTATATTCTGGAAGTAGTTCTTTTGTGTATGTATAGCACACATATCATCCATCCCTCTGTGAATCACTGGCTATATTTCTTAAGGCTAATTTTTTTTTTAATAAAGAGAACTTAAAAATTTAATATGATTAAAATGACCAATATTTCATTTTTCATTGAGTTGTTTTTGTTGTTCTTGTTCTGTTTACTAGGTCTTTCCCCACTCTAAGACATTAAAATATTCTATATTAACTTATAGATACTTAATTTTTCTTCTATTTCAATTTAAATTGCTATGATTCATTTTTTTTATAAATTTATTTTTTATTGGTGTTCAATTTGCCAACATACAGAATAACACCCAGTGCTCAACCTGCCAAGTGCCCCCCTCAGGGCCCGTCACCCATTCACCGCCCCCCCCCCCGCCCTCCTCCCCTTCCACCACCCCTAGTTCATTTCCCAAAGTTAGGAGTCTTTATGTTCTGTCTCCCTTTCTGATATTTCCCACACATTTCTTCTCCCTTCCCTTATATTCCCTTTCACTATTATTTATATTCCCCAAATGAATGAGAACATTCACCCCGATGTTTCTAGCAGCAATGTCCACAATAGCCAAACTGTGGAAGGAGCCTCGGTGTCCATCGAAAGATGAATGGACAAAGAAGATGTGGTTTATGTATACAATGGAATATTACTCAGCCATTAGAAATGACAAATACCCACCATTTGCTTCAACGTGGATGGAACTGGAGGGTATTATGCTGAGTGAAATAAGTCAATCGGAGGACAAAAATTGCTATAATTCAAATTGAAATTTTATATAGAATGTGAGATAGAGGTTAATTTCCTTTTTAAAATTATAGTTATTCCATATATTCTTGGTACAGTTTCTTTGGGGGGGGGGGCTGATTTTCCCAACTGTTTTGCCATTACATTTTTATCATATATCACATGGCCATATGTACATTGGACTTTAATTCTATTCTTTTGATTAGCTTGTTTATTCTTGAAAAATATCTCACTCGCTTAGCTCTTGAATTTTATTATAAGCCTTGTTATCTGATACAGCAAATCTTTCCTCCTTGTTCTTTTTATTCAAACATATTTGGGCCACCCTTAACCTTTGGGTTTCTATACATTTTATTGTTATTATTATTATTTTTAATTATTCATGTCTCAATGTCATTTTTTTTAAGATTTTATTTATTTATTCATGAGAGAGAGAGGCAGAGATACAGGCAGAGGGAGAAGCAGTCTCCATGCAGGGAACCTGAAGTGGAACTTGGTTCTGGGTCTCCAGGATCAGGCACTGTGCAACAGTGCTGCGCTAAACTGCTGAGCCACCCGGGCTGCCCGGGTTTCTATACATTTTAAAATCATCTTGTCAGATGTTAAAACAAAAAGTTCATGGGCTTTTATTTTAAATTAATTTTTCATAGAAGTTGGACATATTAAAAATATAAACTGTTCAGTTAGATTAATTTTTACCTGGTAAATATACCCATTTAATAACTACCCCAATTAAAAAAAATAGACTGTTACCAGTATATCAGAAGCTCCCTTAGAGTTAATAACATCCTGTAGAGAAAACCACTAGTTTGATTTCATCACTACGATATTAATTTCTCCTACTCTTGGGCTTTCTTTTTTGCTCATGAGCAAATATATGATGTATCTAGGTGTATTTATTTTGTTTTTAGTTTTCTTTCATTTTGTTTGCTTGTGTTTCTTGCATTTAGCCTGGTTAGTGTTTGCTGACCTTTTAAATCTCTGGGTTGATGTCTGTGATCATATTTGGAAAATTATCTGCTGGTATTTTTTCATATTATTTTACCTGTTCCATTTTCTTTCTCCTTTTCATGTGAGGCCCTAGCTCCATGTATATCTTTCTTTCTTTTTATTTTTTTAACATTTATTTATTTATGAGAAATACAGAAAGAGTCAGAGACATAGGCAGAGGGAGTAGCAGGCTTCCTGTGAGGAGCCTGATGTGGGACTTGATTCTGGGACGTGGGGATCAGGCCCTGGGCCGAAGGCAAATGCTCAATCTCTGAGCCACCTGGGCATCCTCATGTATATCTTTCTACCCTGTCTTTATGTCTCTTTCCTCTATTTTCTTTCTTATGCTCCAATCTATGCTTTCTCTCCTGCCCTATCTTTTAATTCAATAATCTACTTCTTGTTGAGGCTAATCTAATTTTAAAATTAGTTATTGCAAATATTTCATGTTTTTCCTTTTAAGTCTTTTTCATGTTATCTAATAAAATTATTCATGTTTTCTTAAATATTTTATAGTTTAAAGAAATATTCCTGTCTGATAACTCTAATATCAGGATCACTTATTGGTTCTTTATTTCACTTGGGGAGAGGGGAGATTGTCCTTTTGTCCTATCTCGGCATGTCTGGCAATTTGTATTGAATGCCAACCACTGAATATGGATAATTGTAGAGGGTCAGGATGATAGTCTTTTTTTTTTCTCCAGAAAGGGATTAAGAAGAAAAAATCCTGGAAAGCAGATATTGTGGGGATAGAGTGTTGCAGATGGTTTCCTCTTCTAAAATAAGCCTTATTCCTAATATTTAACTTTTGAGTTTCCACCAATAGCCGAGGGCTATTATCAAGTTTCTTCCACCCTCTTGGTTTTGAATCTACACCTTTGTCTCCCAAACACTGCAAGATTCCTAAAATTTCTACTTAGCAATTTGCTACCTACCTAGTTCTGTCTGCTTGGTTAAATACTTCAAAGGAAACAGGTTGGGCATTTTTCTCTACTCTAGGATCTTAGCTTATCACATCTGAGCTCTAACTTCCATATCTGGAGTCCAGTTAGGCTACTGCAAGCCCTAAGCTGCTGAATCTTGCTTGGCATCTATTTCTTGTACTGAGAATCAGCAAATGCCCATCTTGGCCCTCTCAAATCCTGGCTCTTTGGATCCTCTTTTAAGTCTTCAAATATTATTGTGTTTTCAGCTTTCAAAACCATTCTGAGTTGAAGAGTCAGTGTGGTAGAGACTTGTCAAGACCAGAAGCTGAAGCTTCTAACCTATAATCTAGATCACATCATCTCCCCTGATCTCAAGCACTTCACTGACTTAAAAAATAATCCTTTTACTTTCCTTGCTTTTGAGTCTTCCCCATTCTATATGCTCCTTCTCATAAATACTTTGGCAAGTCAGAACCTCTCCAGTTTTAAACATCTGCTTTTTTTTTTAAATGCTCCAGTATCAGCAATACCCTTTGACTCTCCCCATTTCCTCCACTTCCATTTATTCCTCAGAAAAATCCATCTGGCTTCCAATCCCCTGACTCTATTGAATTGTCTCTAGTTAGTATTACCAGTTACCTATTTGATGCTAAATAACTTACTAGTGTTCTGATTTATTTTTCTTGATTAGTAATCGGATTTTTTTTTTTTTTAAAGAAAGCGAGCACAAGTGCATGCCGCAAGATGGGGAGGGGTTGGAGGAGAGGGGGAGAGAGAGAAGCCTCTCAAGCTGACTCCATGCCTAGCATAGAGCCCAACACAGGCTCAGCCTCACTACCCTGAGATCATGACCTGAGCCGAAGCCAAGAGTCGAACACTTAACTGACTGAGCCATCCAGGTCTCCCAGCTGTCAGTTTTTAACAATGAGCTACTCTTTTATCTCAAAATATTGCTGTTCTCTGGATATTGCTTCCCCAGTAGTGTTCTCCAAATCTATGTCTTACTTCTCTGATAGCTCTTTCAGTTTTCTTTGTGAATTCTAACTAATCTTCCTATCTCATTGTTTTAAATCTGCTCTTACTTTCTGATACTTCATCCATATAAAATATAAAATAATGTGTTCTCTGTATCTTTCTCTCTCCCAACAAAGCTAATTATCATTCTGATATTTGTGATTCTTGATCTATTTTTCTTTACAGGTTTTCTATGTATGTATGTATGTATCAAAATATTAAAAGCTTTACATGCTTTCAATTTCATATTGATGGCAGCATACTGTATATATTCTTTCTTTTTTCCCTACTCAGTATAATTTGAGATTCATTAATCTTGCTAATTAATTTCACTATTATATGTTATTAAAATTCCACACTTTATTCATTTTCTCATAGATGAACTTGGATTTTTAAAATCTTTTTTCCTTTACAAACAATTCTGATATAAATGTTCTTCTACATGTCATCTGATACACATACATAAACAGGTATACACTTATTTTTTAGGCATATACTTATAATAGCGATTGTTATATTATGTAATATAAATACTTTCAATTTTACAAAAGAATTCCAAAGTGAATTTTTAAATTAATGTACCAGCTTTCTCTTTTATCAGTATTATTGTCAGTGTTCCTGTTGTCCTTTTGTTCTACATCCTGACCAACATTTGGTGTTCTCTTTTAATCTTCACTTAATCCTCTTTAATCCATCATTGCTCTTCCATGTCTTAAATGCTGGTATTTTTACTCATTACTTTTTAAAGTCACTCTGACATCATTCACAGATGATAAAATCCTTTCCCGTTGCTATACTTACCATGTATGTTTTTATGACTATCAATGCATACTTTCAGCTCAGACTTTCCTGCTCTAAGTTTTATACTCATTTCTAATTTTCTGATACCTTCATTGGATATCTCACAAACAGTGGAATTTCATTTTGTCCAAAAGTGAAGTCATGTATCTTACTCACTCATAATTGCTCTTCTTCTTATGATATCCAACTCAATAGATTATACCACCAGACATCAAGTCACCCCAACGATCTGAACATAATCTCTAATTTCTCTCGTTGTTCATATTACATTCAGTTAATCACCAAGTCTTCTTTGTTTTATCTATAACTGTTTTAACTGGTTCTCTAATCCATTTATCTCTCTACCTCTCTGCTGAAAATAATCTGCTTTCAGACATAAATAACTCTCAGACATCAGTCATTTATGATAGTGCAGGGGGACATCCTGGTGGGGGATGTGCCCTAACCACATCCTAGTGGAAAAAAGTAGTATTTTATTATTCTCATAAACTGAAAAAAATGGTGATAAAGTATAGAAAATTAGCTACATAAATAAACTTAAGTTGAGATATATTAATGTTATGATATTTAAAAAGTCACAATGGATTCATAAGGATGACAAAACTAAGTAAAGAACAATGCAGACTGTCTTGGTGTAACATGCATGGTACTGGCATTTTAATCAAAGCATCGAGCTACTCTTGCCTTGCCCTGGCTATCTTGTTTGCACTTGTTTGAATGCTTATACAGTTTTGCAAACTTAACTTTATGTGTTCCTTACTATCCTTTGATAGTTCAGTATTTTGGCTGTCTTTATTTTTTACTCCAAAAATATGACTAATTGCAATTTATTACAAAACAAAAAGTCTCTTTCCTTGAATCTTTCTGGCAAGCTCTCAGTAATTATGCTTTCCTAGCAGCCTGAAACCACTGGTATCTGTCTTCTTAGTGCTCTACTGCAGTTCTTTCATTCTCATTCTTATTCCATACTCTCCAAAGAAACATCTGAATACAATTTATCTTCCCACATATGTCTATTTTCAGGGATAAAAATGAACTAATCATACAAGAATATTTTTGTCTTCATATCAATGAATAATTTATAGTGGGATCTCACAATGTATTATTCATTGATTTTTGATTTATGTATCCTGTTGATATATATAATTATATATGAATATATATATACATATATACACAAATACACACACAGTTATAAACACACATATGTACACATACACTGTTGAGAGTAAAATGGATTCTCTCACCACTCATGTACTCTTGTTGTATTACCTGTATTATTTAGACCATATAATACTAGCTATTTCAACAAACAGATCCCCAAATCTTAGTGATTTAATCCAACTGAAGTTCATTTCATGGTTATGTAAATCCAGTGGGGTGAGCTTCTGTATAAACTTTTAAGATGCCACAGGCCAGTCTGAGATGTATTCATCTTCTGGCTGCCCAAGATGAATCTTGTATATAAGTTCCCTTGCTTATTAAACCTGCTACCTACCAAAAAGAAAACAAAAATTCAATAGGGTATGTTCTAGTATCACCAAGGGCTCCAGTGACTTCCATCGGATCCACCACTGGATTCATTTGGAAGATAAAGGGTATGAGGGTGTAAATGAATGCATGTGAAGGTTTTGATTTTAATTTATTTTTTTAATGGGTCAAGAACAGAAATGACATATCAATTCCACTGTAGTTAAATTGGCCAAAACTGCATGAGAAGTTGGCAAGTATTATCTGGTTTGTACCAAGGAAGAAAGGGGAATGAGCCAATCTCTGCCACAATAGAAAAGCAGTAGGCATTTGCTTCAATGTGGATGGAACTGGAGGGTATTATGCTGAGTGAAGTAAGCCAATTGGAGAGGGACAAACATTATATGGTCTCATTTATTCGGGGAATATAAAAAAATAGTGAAAGGGGAAAGGAGAGAAAATGAGTGGGAAATATCAGTGAGGGTGACAGAACAGGAGAGACTCCTAACTCTGGGAAACAAACAAGGGGTAGTGGAAGGTGGGCAGGGGGATGGGGTGACTGGGTGACAGGCACTGAGGGGCGCACTTGATGGGATGAGCACTGGGTGTTATGCTATATGTTGGCAAATTGAACTCCAATAAAAAAATATACAAAAAAAAAAAAAAAAAGAAAGAAAGAAAATCAGTAGGCAGGACTCTTAATTGTGTTAAATCATCCACCCCATCCATCCTATATTCTTACATCATAATTTCCACTTAAAACTCAACATATATTTACATTACTCTGGATTTGTATTCTGTTTCCTGTGTTTTATTTCACCTTATATTTTCTAGGCCTCAGAAAATCAGTTACTAATTACTTGCTAAATAATAAAGATTGTATTATGAAATGTATTATTTTCTATGAGTTGTTCAGAAAATATATTTATATGTAGATATTTGTATCCATGTGGTGGTGTCTACCTAGAAAAGCAGAAGAGGATTAGTAATCCAAGCCTAAAAAAAAAAAGGACTAGGAAACCACCATGGTAGAAGACCAAATTATTCTCCTTGATTTTGACAATGATCAGATTCACAGGATTTGCTATTTCACTTTCCTTTGTTGACTTTGTCTAACCCCTTCACCAATTTTAGCTCATCAAATGTTTACACATATAGAAAAAAAACTTTGTTGGAATTTAAAGTAATCAAGATATAGCTTGGGGGGGTGATTGTTATTATAATAGCTACCTAGTCTAAATTTATTCTGAAAATAATATGTAGTTTCAGTAAATCATGAAACAAACTTCAGTGTGCTGTAAATAAATCTTTGATTGTTTTTAGTGTTTCATGAAGTTTTTTTCTCTCCCCAAACTATTTTCTTAAAAAAAATATGCCTTCCAAATTTCCCTTCATACTGTCACCAGAGTGATCTACCTGATATATAGATTTTATTATATTATTTCTCTTCAAAGAAACTTTTAGTGGCTCTATATGGTAACAAAATGATACGAAACCTCTATAATCCTGTCTCTTGATAGTCTATGCTTTACATGTCATAATCAATAGACTTGAATTACTTACAGTCAGAACAGACTGTTATGTTGAATCTTCCTGCTATTGTTCATGCTGTTCTCTTTATTTAAAATTTATTTTCCCCTTGACTGACTTCCTAATTCCTACTAATCTTTCACAGCATAGGTGCCACCTTCCCAAAGAAGCTTTGTCTTATCCTCCTCACGTAGGTTGAGTAATGTTTTCCTTTATTTATGTTCCCTGTGTGATGTCATCACTTTGTTTTGGAATTATTTTCTAATGCATCTCCCTGTTTTCTAAACTATAAACTCTTAGAAAATAAGAAAGGAATCATTAATTTATCATATCTTATCTATAGTAATGTTCCTAATACCTACAGAGTAAGTATTTAGCTAATGTTATTTATTGAACTGAACTGAATAGAAACATAAAAAATCATAGGACATGAAAAAAATCATAGGACATGGAAATACTGTTCAACATTACAAAGATTATTGAAATCTCTATTTATTACCTAAATAATGCAAATCCAAATACCTATGACTTAAAAGACAACAATAGTCATAATTTGGATTCTGATTTCCAAAATCAACAGCAATTCTTTGGCAGAATAATTGTTGTATCAGGTCCCCCTGGGACAAACTTGCTTTGGTTTGAAAATATAATAGTTTAAATTCTCTCTAATCTGTTTTACAAATAACACTATGAGTTGACCCAGTCTTTTATTTAAGAATATCAGAAAGTAAAATCAGATATCTGTTGGGATCAAGACTCATTGCATAAAACAGACACAAATGTGGGTGCCTAAAATCTCTTACTCTTTGGAAAGGCGCACATAATATTTATGTACACTTATGTACATTGTAATACCGTGGGAGATATATTTCTTTTGAAAGGTGTCAGGTTATCACTTGCCAATTGCTACTGTCTTAGCCAGGATCATCTAGGTTGTGTTGTGCTAACAAATTAACTCCTGGACATCAATGACTTTACTCATTAGGTTTATTTCTCATTCATACTAATTGTCCAATTCACATTAGCAGAGTGCTTGCTGTACACAGTCTCTCAGGTACCCAGGCTGATGGATATTCCACCAAGATGGATGTTCTTCTGCCTGCTGAGGCAAGAAGGATCATGCATAGGATTCTCACACTATTTTCATATTCTTTGACATCAAGTGGCATACATTACTTGCACTTACAGCCATTGGCCAGAACTGGTGAGATTGAGCTAGGGAATCTGGGGGAATATATGAAATAAACTGGGATTGTTACTAAAGCTGCCACAGCTATCAAATAAGATCTCTGGAGCAATAACCTGTATTTTAGAGGGTTTCTTTCAGCAGCAGATGCTGCTTACTGTATCCTATTCTTGTACTATAAATAATCAATACACATCTATAAAGATAATATTGAGAATAAAGGAAATGCTAGACTTGGGGGTCACAACAACTTTGTGAATAAAAATTTAATTCGTTAAAAAATGTTATTTAATAAGCTCCATGAAACATGAAAGGAGGAAGGATATAGGACCTAGGCAGACTGGTGTTCAAATGTAGCATCTTTACATGACTTGAGACAAGTCCTTTCACTTCTTGAGGCCTCATCATTTGTAGAATGTGGTTACTTTTACTTATTTCTCAAAATTAAAGGGAGGAACATGATGTGCCTAGAATAACATTGTAGAAATGTAACAAATAGAAGTTACATGGACTATTCCCATCTTTACTCTTGTCCCCTTCTGCTCAACAATATCAGCAACCAAAACGTGAAGGTGTCTTTCAGTGAGCACACAGATAAGGGGAAAGACAGGCAAGGTACAGTGCCCAGCTGAATATATTGCAATGCAATGAGAACCCTAGTACAGGCAGCCACTTTTAGACTCCAGAGTTAAGAATCATTCATTGGGAGAGAGTGAGCACTATGTAGATAAAGGGAAAGTCAGGAACATTTCAATGATGAATATAAGTAAAATAGTAAAATAACTAGACACAGAAAATAGGTATAGTAATTTATAACACATGAAAATGCTATAATATTAAATATGATGAAGTATATAAAGTACCCAGAAGAGTGCTTGGCATAATGCTAGCAATCATTATATGATTATTATTAATATTCTTTAAAATGTAAGGTTTTTACTATATAATCTTTGCAAAAAATCTCCATTATTATTACTATTATTATTTTATTTTTATTTTTTAATTTTTTGAGTCAATCTGCTTTAGGCTCTAGACATTGATTGGCACACAACATTGATTGGCATACAACATTGATATTCAGACTTTGTAAAAAACTACATAAATCTTTCTTCCTAGAAAAAATTATAGAGAAACTCAATATATAAGACTGATAACTACATACCTGCTTAAGTCAAAGTGGGCATGAGAGAGAAGGAGTCCTGTTAATTGGCCTTTGCATATCTTGCTGGCTTGAGGCAACTCTGTAGGATGGTTAAGACCTCCACATTTTGAAAAGAGCTCGATCAAAGACTCAGCTTTATTACTGTAGAGGAGATATCCTTTTAATGAAGTAAGAGTCATTGGAATACATAATTTCATTTCGTCCTAAAACTCAAAGCAGACATTCTTTTCTTTTTTGTAATAATAAATTTATTTTTTACTGGTGTTCAATTTGCCAACATACAGAATAACACCCAGTGCTCATCCCGTCAAGTGCCCCCCTCAGTGCCCGCCACTCAGTCACCCCCGCCCCCTGCCCTCCTCCCCTTCCACCACCCCTAGTTCGTTTCCCAGAGTTAGGAGTCTTCCATGTTCTTTCTCCCTTTCTGATATTTCCATTCTTAATCATTTGTTTTCATCATATAGTTGGACCTAGTTTACAAATTTCTTTTTTGTTATTTTTAATATATTTTAAAAATAGTTTTGCTTCCTTCTTTCCTAATAACTAAGTTTTCTTTAGTGAATTATATAGGTACTACACAAAGTTTCCTGGTATGAGTTTTATAATTATTTATATTGCCTAATTAGAAATTGATATCTTTGTCCTAAGAACTCTTACCTTTTTAGATAATGAGAATTCACAGACAGTGTCTCTTCAGATAATAGCTTTCTCTGTCAGAAATATTTTCTCCATTTTTTCTTATAAAGCTCAATTCAAATTGTGTTGGATCATCTACTACCTTCCAAGTTTTCTTAACCTCTCATGTTTTTCATTTCTATTTCTTTTACTGTATTCACCTAATTTTCTCTCTTCTTCTTCTTCTTCTTCTTCTTCTTCTTCTTCTTCTTCTTCTTCAGAAGGAGAGAGAGAAAGAGAGGCAGGGGATGGGTAGAGGGAGAAGAAGGGAGAATCCCAAGCAGGCTCCACACCCAGTACAGAGCCTGACCAGGTTTGATCTCACAACCTAGAGATCATACACTACCTGAGCGGAAATCAAGAGTCAGATGCTCAACTGACTGAGCCACCCAGGTTGACCCCTTTCTCTCTCTCTCTCTTTTTTTTTTTAAATAATTGTAACTTTGTAATCCTTTTATAATTTTCTAATGTTATCTTTTACTCTATTATTAAATCATTGGCTCTGTTTAATCTGCCGTGAGTTTTACTTTGATGATTATATTTTATGTCTAGAAATTCAGTGTTTCTCTATGTAAAAACTGTTCACACTTATTTTATAGGATCCTGCCCTTTTGACATGGTTTCTAGTTCCCCGGAATATACTTGTCAACATTTTTTTGGGGGGAGGGGCAAAGGGAGAGGGAGAGAGAGAATCCCAAGCAGGCTCCAAGCCCAGTTCAGAGCCTGGCAGGGCTTGATCTCAACCCTGAGATCGTTAAGAGTCCAATGCTTAACCAATTGAGTCACCCAGGCACCCCATGCCTATCTACATTTTAAGCATATTGTGTAATAATCATTTTCTTTTTTTAATAATAAATTTATTTTTTATTGGTGTTCAATTTGCCAACATACAGAATAACACCCAGTGCTCATCCCGTCAAGTGCCCCCCTCAGTGCCCACCACCCAGTCACCCCCATCCCCCTGCCCTCCTCCCCTTCCACCACCCCTAGTTTGTTTCCCAGAGTTAGGAGTCTTCCATGTTCTGTCTCCCTTTCTAATATTTCCTACCCATTTCTTCTCCCTTCCCTTATATTCCCTTTCACTATTATTTATATTCCCCAAACGAATGAGAACATATAATGTTTGTCCTTCTCCGACTGACTTATTTCACTCAGCATAATACCCTCCAGTTCCATCCACGTTGAAGCAAATGGTGGGTATTTGTCGTTTCTAATGGCTGAGTAATATTCCATTGTATACATAAACCACATCTTCTTTATCCATTCATCTTTCAATGGACACCGAGGCTCCTTCCACAGTTTGGCTATTAATAGTCACTTTCAGATTATTCAGCTAGTTTCAATTTTTGTGCTATTTTTATTTATGAGTAGACTTTTAAAATATTTTGTTTCCTCATGTGCTCTATGATTAGTTTGTGTGTACGTGTGTGTGTGTGTGCGCACGCGTGTGCATATGTGTGTGTGGGCTTGTGCACATTTCTGTTCAGGTTTGTTTACTTATTTATTTTTAAATTCTGTATGGTTTCTGTATATCCTGAATTATCAAAGCATTTGAATACAGTGGTGTTTTTTTTTAGTTTCTCTTAGGGATCCCATGAATTTCAATGGCTCTACTAAATTTTGTATATATCTTATTTTGTGGTTCTTGTACCATGCAGGTATTATAAATTAGGATTCCATACTCACATACATGAATACATGCTGTTTTTATATTTATTTACCCACCCAAAGCCCAGAAAGAAGAAATACTTCTGTAACTTTTCTTTGCTGGGATATTGAATGAAATTTTTTTAGATCATGAAGATTGGTGGTATCGTGGGGGCTCAAGGCTTAAGCAACTGATGAAGTTGTAGTTTCCTAACTTTTATTTATAGTTATATCCTTAGAATTTCTTCCTGGTCTAAACACCTCATGGATACCTGCTTTATCAACCCTGCCCATCATTTTGGATTTATTTCTTTGTTTCAAGTACTTGGGGGATTGATTTGTCATTCTTTTGTCTGACTTGGTTGTACATTTTAAATACATCATCAAGCATCTTTTGTGCGTTGGGTGTATTTGTAGTTAAACTGGCTGAGTACAGTCTGCAATGTTGCCTGAGTCTAATAATTTGTTTTAGAGAAGTGATAATTCAGTTATGAGCATTAATGAGTAAACCAAAATATGCTTGTTTTAAGTGGTTTAATATTTATATATTATATAGTATAAAGACTGTTCTACTCTTCTTGAGTTGACATGTTATTCTAATATCTTGTATGAAGATCCAAACCTGCTAGGTAGGACATTTGACATTATTGCTCTGAAATTTGGAGAGCAGTTATACTTACAGAATGAAAAGTAAGATCCTTCTAAATGTGTCTGTAATTGAATTATTTCCCATTCTGACCCACTAGACTTTCAGCTATTGTTATAAAATAGGTTTTGAGTTTTAGAATCTTTTCAGCAAACTTGCTACAGGGACAAACTGATCTTTCATGAGTCTGAGTACATGCCTAGTTTGAGGGTCACTATCTCCAAAGGAAAAAATGTATGAGGTGTGACAGAATGATTATCTTGATTTTTAAGAAGTACACAATTCTATATATATATATATATATATATATATATATATATATATATATCCCAAGAGAATTTTCTAACATTTTGAATAATTTATTTTGAATCTTTGGCCTCTATTTTCTGATGTAGACACTTTAGCTACTGTCATGCCCCCGCCCCCCTCTTCACAATATTCTTTGAAGCATCTAGAATATTTTGAACATTCATCATGAGGATTTGGCAAGTTCTATACTTGCCGCCCCCCATGCCAAGCAATTAATCTTCTCTTAACCTCCTAAGTAATGGACCCTACAGGCTCATTTTCTTTCATTATTCCATTATCCTCCTTCAGATCTCATCATGCCCCAACATAGCAGATATCCTTTCCTTGCTGTGCATGGACTGTGTACTTGTACCCCTTCTACTGATCATGGAATATACTTGCTATGCAGGTTTCTATTGTCAACTACTGCATTCAATTTTTTGGATTGCCTATATATATATTTTTTAAAATAGGGAAAGTGCCTATTTTTTATTATACTCAAAAATGTAATAGCAGATTAGAGCATCTTATTCTTCAGTGTCTTAGAACCATCATAGGAAAGCACTGTTAAATTTTTGTTTGTAGTTTTGCCTACCTCTGTATGATTGAGACACCTATCAGTTGGGGGTTGGGTCAAAAGAAATAAAATTTCCTTAGCCTTCCTTTCAGGGAAACTCCTGTCAGTTCAGTTCTGTCCTATAGCTTGGGCATGCATGGCAGTGACCACACAGAGACTCCAGGTGTGACCTCTGTCATTTATTAAACAAACAAACAAACAAACATGTTTATTGAGGTGTGAACTCTACTTGATGACTTACTGGAACAAATATGGCATCAAAAAAAATTAACTTTACAATGAAGAAAATTGGTAGGCATTACTTCAATAAAAGGATCAATTTTAACGTCTTCAGTAATGTTCATACAAGATTCTCCAATATAATATGATAAAGAGGGGACTTCATGTATACTTCCAAGGCAATAAACCCAATATAGTCATGAGAAAGCATTTAAAAAAAACTCTCAAATTGAACATCACTTTAGGAAATAACTGATTGGTTCTCTGAGGAGAATCAAGTTCATGAAAAACACAGAAAGACGAATAATCTGTCGCAAACTAAGGAGATGTGACAACTGCTATGACATGACAGGACAGAACAGAACACTGTAATATCCTAGTTCAGACCCTGAACAGAAAAATAGCTTTAGTGAGAAAACTGGTAAAATCTAAATAAAATATTTTGCTTATATGTTAGTAATATACCTGCATTATGAATTTCTTAGTTTCAATAAACGTACAAGGGTTTTGGATGATGTAAAAATTAGGGGAAGCTGGATGAAGGTTGCTAATACATTATATTGTCTTTAAAACTTTCCTGTAAACCTAAAATTATTTCACATAGGCAAATTTTAAAAAAAAAGAACACTACCTTTTATAATTAAAAAAAAAAGAAATGTCATGTGACTACACCCTCACGAGACTGTCCTAGACCTGCTTTGAAGAACTAGACATCGTTTTTTTTTTTTTAGGGAAGGAGTGATGCACTCGATTTCTAAGGATAATCTGTTTTGTTATGGACAGTTTCTCCTGAAGGGAATGACCCGTGGTTAAGTCAACCATCAAGAGTCATCACATGCTGAAAGAATCTTATCACATGCTTACTGTCTCAATCAGAATTGGAACTTAAGGAACCAGTGACATATTTAGGTGGAGAAATTTTCTGAGGAGTTAAGCATAGATAACCTGATTTGTGACTTTGCAAGCTTTTAAATTCTAAATCAGATATTCACTTGAGGCTGGTTGTCTTGAATTATCTAATTCTAGATTTGAAACTGTCAGTCCTTTTATAAAACAGAATAGTTCAATGGTGAATATTAAATTGAAAATATGAGAAAAAGTGCTCTCAAAGGGCAGAACACATTGATAAATTCTTGTGACACATTCTGTAGCCCATTGCAGTACCAACAGGGCAGGCTGTCAAGCTTTTATACAAAATCTGATACCACCAGCCAATAGCAACAAAACTCTGATTTTCAGCTTGTCCTGTCTTGGCTGTTAAAAATGGAAGAATTGTGTTGATATAGCATTTTCTGCCTTCTGTTCCTTCCAAGAGCTGGGACATCTTCAAAGAAATAGATGTGTGTATATTGAGGTATTTCATTCCACTTCCTTGAAATAAAATTGGACTGGTTTTTCACTCTAGAGGTTTACTTACTGACAGATTAAATACCATATCCCTTTGACTTTATTTTCCTTTAAAATCAATCATTTTGTGTTTGCTCTCCTCTCTAAATTGCAGAAACACATTAATGCTGCAATTATCTATATTAGTAACTGAATGACTCTGATGGCAAACCTTAGAGACATATTGATTTCCCAACCTTTCTAAATAAATACCCCATCACCAATATCAAGGAAATAGCTTCCTTTGGCCCTAGACATTTCATAATATTTATTTCATAAAACCATAAGAGTGGTTTCTTAGCAAAGAATGAGGAAGACCACACGGGTATTCACTGATCCCAGGCTTCCCTTGCTAAAATATTTTTTCCTTTGTTATCCTTATATTCCTTCAATTTTCCCAGATTTTACAAACCTCACACTCTGTACCCTGTCATGTTAGACCCATCAAGATATCCTTTTCTTCCCTGCTTCCATTTCTCCACTTAGAGCTTGCGTACTTAGGCAAAAGATGGAACTTTGACACTAATCTGTAAATATATGCTTACATATATGCCTAATATATATATGTATATATATTACATATATGCCTAATATATATATATATATATTACATATATGCCATACACACATACATACATACACACACACACACATATATGTTAAATGAGGGTCCTTTTAAGATTAAATTGGGGGATTAAGTGGGGGCAAATGGGATGTTAGGGCAAGAGGCATGAAGTAACATTGTCTAGGAGAATTGAATATACGATCAGCCTACTGATAAAACTGAATGTGATACTTTCCTCTAAAGGAAAAGAAGGCTTAGTAGGGAAAAATATTAAATAAAACAAATAATTTCTAATCATTGAATTTCAAATAGCAAGCATCATGTATAGGATTTTGTTAACTAAGGGAGATCTTTCCTGAACTTCTAAAACTTCTAAAACTTCTGTCTGCCATTTCCAGCCCTCCATGATTTGAGAAATACCACTAATATAGTTAGTAATAGATACAATAAAAGTGTTTGCATATGCATAATGCTTCAAAGTTTTTAACTAGTATAATAGCTATTATCATGCTTTTATTACATAGGAACTCTATGCACTTGTACAGATTTACATTGCTCCTTTTATAGATGAGAACATTGAATCAAAACTCCAGGCTAGATAGCCATTCATTTCTTCTTTCAGTCATTTCAAAAAAAACCAAAACAAATATACCGTGTCCTTCGATTCTATGTGTCAGACTGTGCTAGATATGAAGATGAAGATAATATAATCTCTTCTTTCAAGCTGCTTATTGTCTAATGGGAAGAGAGAAACAGGTATTACGGACATGATTTACTTTTTATATCCAGTACATTTTGTATTAAAGCTTAACAACCTATTTCCACTTTAAGTCTACTTATGACAGCTGCCATATTTTTCAATGACTTCATATAAAGTTTTTGGAACTATTTGACACAGCTTTTTTTGTTGTTGTTAATTATCTTTTGTTGTTCCCTGAGAAATTGGACAAGAGCTCCTTTCTATGGAGCAGAAAAATAAAGGAAGTGAGTTTCTGAATGCGTTCCTTTCTAGAAAAAATGACATGACAACAGCGATTGGAAACTAGTGGACAGGTGAACTAGGTATTGATATGATGTCATAGGAGTATGTATTCCTCATCAGAAAAGACTAAAGGCACAAGATGAATACAAGTTGCAACCACAGAAACCTGTGGATCAATACAAGATAAGTTAAATCAGGTCATAAAGAACAAAAAGTAGGTGGTTCAGAAGTGGGCAAAAGTATTTTCAAATAATTTCAGAAAAAAGTTTTCCCTTTTTTTAATGGTAGTCAGTGAGTTAGCTTGGCTTAAGGACTTTTACAACTACTTAATAGCGACAAACCACACAGGAAAATATAATAAATAATCTTGGTCTTTTGTACAAAGTAAAAACCGTTGGGTCAGTATCATAGGCATCACTTAGGAGCTTGTTAGGGATGTAGAATCTCAGGACTGACCCGCAAACTCTTGAGTCAGACTCTTCAATTTAACAAGATGTGCAGGTAATTCCTACACACATCAAACTTTGAGAAACACTTCTGTGATTGGATCATTTATACTAAACATCCTCAGAACACGTTTCAAAAGTTGCAGGTTTTCACAAGAGCTTTGCAGTAGATCCAGCTTAGGTCTAGGTAGCGCAGTTGTTTGAATAGGAAGATGGTTGAATTTCCAGACAAAACAGAGGAAACTGTTCTTACTTTGTCTTACCTTTTCTCTGAGCACAAGGGATAATTGCCATTGTTCTGTTTTGATAGGGACCATGTAGGTCTGATCTCTGTTTTACCTAATTTGGCTCGCAGTCATTTTTCCAAATGTTCACTCCCGGGAAGGCAGCTGATGAGATGATTTACTGTTCTAGTATGAGGGGGATTCCATCTGTTTTCCTCATTATCTTGCAGAATTACCATGGACAACATATAAACAAGGCCATGCTTTGGCAGTGCCATACCCTAAAACTTTAAATAAAGGGGATTGTGGTGGTAGAGTTTCATTCTGTTTCTGTTTTAGTTTTGTTGTTTGTTTGAGTGTAAAGGATATTCTTTTAGTAACTTGACTGGTGCCAGTATTTAAGAAAATTACTTTAGAGGAAGGGAAATAAGGTTGATGACTTATTAGGTCCCCACAATGTCATTATTCTTCAAATCTAAGATAGTGTAAAGGGCAATATTATGAAATTAGACAGTCTGGAATTTGCTTCTCTGTTTTCATCCTATGACCTGAATGACTTTAAACAAGTTACTTCACTTCAAACTTCCATTTTCTCATCTATAGATGGAGATAATTATACTTACCTCAAAGGAAAGGCATGAGATATAATAAGATGATAAATATAAAGTACCATGCATAATGCCCAACCCCTTTTTAGCCCTTTATAAATGTTAGAACTTCTTATTTATTGACATCCCATTTCTCTAAACTGATAAAAGTATGGAAGAAAAGCCATTTGAGCTGTTTATTTTCTTATTATATCCTCTTGGAAAGCACAAACATCTAGGGAAAAGAAATTGCATAAATGGAATGAATATTACATTTTAAACATGATGATATCATATATTCAAACAACAGCACTAAAATCTTATTAAGTTGGGAGCCCATTATAGTACTCTCCTTAAGTTCTGTGCTATGAAAATACCTAATATACTATCTTATGAGGTCTCAGACACATTTGCAAAGTACACAACATTTATTTCCCATGCATCATCTACTTTGAGCCTTCTCTTTGCCATGTGGGTCCCACAGACAGTGACCCTTTCTCCAGTGGTGCGTCCATCCCCTGCTACCCTGCCATATACACAAATCATGCTCTTGAATTTATTTTTTCCCATTATCTTCCCTTATAAAAATTATGTATCTTATGCTCCCCTTACATGATAGTATTTTCAGTTGTAAGATAATAAGTAATAAAATAATTCCTATTAATGTAGTAAAGAATATCTTTGCCTCTATCTTATTATGTATTATGTATGAATTCTAGCAGGGATTTCTGGAAGTGCTATTTCAGCCCCCAAAATGACTTGAATCCTGTCCATATTAGGTACAGTGACAAGAGATTGGGAGAAAAACTGTCAAAGGAGGGGCTAGCTAGAAGCTTCCCTTTGATCACAAGCTGTTAATATGTGAAACTGCCTGTGTGACTTAATATTTAGTGATGCAATATTTAAATACTTTTGCATCCATAATAATTTCTCCATAAGACAAATATCCACAGTACTCTTGGATGTGTACTTTCATCAATATCTCCAGGAAAAATACCATTCTTAAATGGTTATATAGAGAGAATCATATTGTTTAGTCTTATTTTTAAAGAAATTTGTGAAGGTGAGATAATATGGTACATTATAGCAGAGGTAATGATTAGAATATACCTATGAGTTTTGTTCACAATTAAAGATTGTGAACTAAACTAAAAAGGAATTGAATCTTAGAAGGACTCAAACAATATCTGCCAAAAGTGAATAGATACATAGTACATAGTGAATATGTTCATAATACATATGTATCTATTTTTTTCCTACCTAATATGTACTAAAAAATGGCTTTTGCAGCGAGTGGAGTGGCAGTGTAGGTTTTATTCCATAAAAAGCAGCATTATATTCTCATTATTAGCCTGTTCATTCTAATATTGATTGACAGAAAAAATGGTCTTCTACAACTGTGGAGTAAGCTGCTAGTGCCATTGGTTTTTGAACTGCTTTGGGATGAGAAGTCCCTTTGACTATTTATGGAATTTGGACAAAACCAATAATATAGAGAGGCAGCCACAATAATAATTCAATTCTGATTATGTGAAAAATTGAGAGTTCTGAGTTAATAATGTTCACTAAGTAGTGCCCTTAAATCTTCTTAAAGAAATATTCCTGTTGAAACCACTACAAGGATCAGTTTATCATCTGTATCTCTATAGTCTAGAATCTGTTGTTTGAACAAGTGATTCAAGTTCCCCAAGGACATCATTCTTCCTATATTATTCACCAATATACCATATACCAACTCACTCATTATTTACAGAACAGCATTGCTCCCTGGATCTTTCTAAACATTGCCAATTTTCTAGTAGTTCAGGCACCAAATCTTTGCATTTAACATTTTGTTCCCTCAGAATTGTCAAGATTATATATTCAAATAGAATGCATTTGCTAAAGTCAACTTTCCACTTACCATACTCTTCATTAGAATCCCCATTAATGAGATGGACCCCTTAGTTGACATTTCAAATATGAATGTTACTGATTTCATACTGAAATAAATAATTTTCAGTGGAAAACTCAAATAGTATTGTTTTCCCCAACACACATGAAAATTATATCAGTTCTCTGCTTCTCAATGACTATGATTAAGTAAACTCAAGGGAGAAACAAGAAAACCCTGTGAGATTTAAATTTCTGGCCAGAGGTCTTGGACAGTAAGCTAAAACCAAACTAAAAAGAAATGCAGTATATTGGATTGTCCAGTAACTTAGGCAGGCTTATATTGAGAATTCCTGAATATGACAGAACTGCTATCCTGAATTTCTTCCTTGCCCCACACAAATCCCTATTCCAATCATAGCTTGAGTTAAGGTCATTAGAAATATTGAGAGATTGGGATACTACATAATCTCCAATGACACCATATATAATAGACTATCAACTCAAAAGAATGATCAAGAGGCCTTAATGCATATTTATGGTTTTAATTATAGTTCATCTACTCATTAACCAAACAAATGTTTGTTGACCATCTTCTGGAATATAAAAACGAATGAGAATCAGTCGCTCCCTTTCAGGATCTCACAGTCTACTGGGAAAAGTAAGTAGGTAATCATGTGATTACAAGAGAGTGAGAAAGTTGATGGTAAATATTACAAAAAACAAATGGAGAGTGGAATTTATGCAAAACATTCACTTGGACATGACAAAGGAGATATACAAATTGATATGATTTTCTGAGATAGCAGCTTGCATTTTTATCTCTTCATTTGTTCAGTAAACAGAGAGAGATAGTGTACAGACATAAGACAATTTGACTTTAATTAGGAAGATGGCTTTGCCATCTATAGCTATACAAATTTGGTTAAGCCCATTGCTTTTGGAAATTTTATTTTGCCATTCACAAAATACATAGATTAATACTAATTCAAAATATCAGTTTTTATAAATAATGTGAAATAATCATAAATATCTCGTACATAGAAATAATAATTTACAATGACAACAATAGCGACAATACCACTACTACTATTAGTGACAAACCTTTATTCAGAGTTTGAGATATGCCAGGCACCAAGCTAAATACTTCATATGCAAGATTTTTAGTCTATACAAACATGCTATAAGAAAGATGCTATTATTTTCTCTATTGCTTATCAAAATTATTTAATTTGTCTGAAGTGAGCTAGAATAACAATAACAGCCAACGTGTATTGAGTACTTACTAATTGGCTGGCATTGTTTTAAAACATAGATATTTTAATTTATTTATGCTTCCTTTGAAATAGAGTCTGTTATTTTTCTCATTTTGCAAATATCATGAGCTGAACTATGTTCCCCCCAAAAATCATATGTTCAGGATCTAAAACCCTGTATCGGGATCCCCGGGTGGCGCAGCGGTTTGGCGCCTGCCTTTGGCCCAGGGCGCGATCCTGGAGACCCGGGATCGAATCCCACGTCGGGCTCCCGGTGCATGGAGCCTGCTTCTCCCTCTGCCTGTGTCTCTGCCTCTCTCTCTATCTCTCTGTGACTATCATAAATAAATAAAAATTAAAAAAATAAAAAATAAAAATAAAACCCTGTATCTTAGAATGTATTTGGAGATAGGGCCTTTTAAGAGTGATTAAGTTAAAATGAAGTCCTTAGAATGATCCCTAATCTAATTTCCTTATAAGCAGAGGAAATTTGGACACAGAGGCACCAGGAGTGTAGAGTGTATGCACACAAAGAAGAGCCCATTGAAGATGGAATTGAAATGAAGCCATCTTCAAGCCAAGGAAAGAGGCTTCAGAAGATACCAAATCTGATGAAAACTCTGATCTTGGTCTTCTAGTCTCCAGAACTCTGAGAAAGTAAATTTTCATTGTTGAAACCACCCAGGCTGTGGTATTTTATTACGGCAGCCCTAGCAAACCATTACAGCAGGTGATTACAATGGCACAGAGAGGTTGCATATGCATAGCTACACAGTTCCTACAGAAAGCAGCTAGGACTCAAACCCTAGCAGTCTTTTTTTTTTTTTTTTTAAGATTTTATTTATTCATGAGAGAGAGGGGGAGGGAGAGAGAGGCAGAGACAGAGACAGAGGGAGCCTGATGTGGGACTCCATCCCGGGTCTCCACGATCAGGCCCTGGCCTGAAGGTGGCGCTAAACCGCTGAGCCACCTTCAGCTGCCCCAAACCCTAGCAGTCTCATGCCAGAATCCATACCCTTTATCTATTCACAGAAAGCTTCTCATGACATGTGGAAATTGAAGTAGTGAGTGGATAAGTCATGTCCCCTAAATTGCACATCTGTGCAATGTTAGAGCCAGGATTCATATCTAGGTCTGATTTCCTCCTAGTTAACTTAAAACAATGTTCATGATTCCTTAGATACCCAGTTTAGCTAAAAGCCACATTTCACTTAGTTTCAAATTTCCTGTACAAGAGGGTTGAGGAAATGCCAGCTTTGACACATGTATACAGGCTACTAAGTTAATTTACATGGATGAAAGATGGCAAAACTTTGCAAAGGAGCTCCGTAGTTACTTAAAGCATTAGTGTTTTTTTCTACATCAACTGCTAAGGGCCCCTGGTAAGCCATACATCATACCATTCTTCGTAATATCAATTTAAACGCAAATCTTGTTTGTTGTGCTGATGTTGAAAGCCTTTTACTGCCTTCAATAGCTACCAGAAGAACCATTACAATAGATGTCCTAAATTATAAAGGGTTTCTCAGGAGGCTGACTCTTTACACATTTTAGTTAGTGACAGAAGGGTTGGAAGCATCCCTCTGGATTGATTTTCACTTATATAATGACTTAAGTCAGAGCTGCTGCTTTTCTGGCTTTAAGATCTCTGACCTCATTCTAGACCACATATGGGAAAAGTTCCACACATTCTAAGTGTTAGGAAAAAAGAAACCTGTAGATGCCAAGCTAGATCCTCCACTTCAAAATTTTTCTCACAATGGCATACAATAAGCTTTTCATGTTTAAATGTATTCCGTTTAACACAATGAATAATACTGAACATTACTAAATCGGCAACAACAGTCTTCTGTGGAGGAATCTGATCATATTACTTAACATAAATGCTACCAAGATGAAACATTTTGACAAAGTACCATATTATAGGCCTTTAATAGTTTGCGTTATAGCTCATCTAACATTTGAACATTTTAGCTTACACAGAGCAGCTTTAAAATGAACATACTTAAAGCTATTTTAAAATTGAGCAACGTCTAAATAAATAAAAATTAAAAATAAATAAATAAAAATTAAAAAAAAAAAAGGATCCCTGGGTGGCGCAGCAGTTTGGCGCCTGCCTTTGGCCCAGGGTGCGATCCTGGAGACCCGGGATCTCATCCCACGTCGGGCTCCCAGTGCATGGAGCCTGCTTCTCTCTCTGCCTGTGTCTCTGCCTCTTTCTCTCTCTCTCTCTCTCTCTCTCTGTGACTATCATAAATAAATAAAAATTTAAAAAACAAAATAAAATTGAGCAAGGTGAACAAAAATGTTTACTTACTCTTTTATATCATATCTTTCTTAAGTATGTTTTTGGATTGTCATTTATTTAATATTAACAGCACTTAATACAAGTTCTTGTATATTAACTGTACCTAATGCTGTGCTAAGCAGTAATTAAATATTTCATGTAATTCTCATAGCAGTCCTTTGTGTTAGAGAATATTACTTCAGTATTAAAGATGAGGAAAACACTATATTTACAGAATTTATATATGGAAGAGGCAGGGCTAGTACACAGTCTGATTCCAGAGGATAATACTTAATTTGCAATTACTGAAAGGACATTTATATCCATTCACTTATTTATCTATCCATTTGTCCATTTATATATTTTATAATCATTTATTGAGTGCCAAGTGTGTGCTAGGCACCATGTTAAGAACAGATCGGAGGAGATAAATAAACATGGTTATTGCCTTAGAGGAGAATACCAACTGCAGAGGAGACATGTGAAATGATTCTTGTAGTATATGTCATGTTATGCTACTATGCTTATTTATTTATAATTATTTCCAACAGTATGTTCTACAAGATATTCATTTCATAATATACACAAAAGGAGTGGAAAACTGGTTATGATATCCCCTTCTTGGGGACTCAGTATTTCAGAGTTGTCTATTATAGGCTCTCATAAAGAATAAAACTACTTAGAGGATTTCCTGACTTGTCCTGGGGACCCCCGTGTTTCCTATAAATTCCATTATATTCTAGGGAACTTATTTCTTGTGGAACAACTAAAAACACAAACAAAAACAAAACAAAACAAAAAACTTGGTCTAAGAGGATCTGTTGTTACATAATATTAACACTGGTATCTATTGCCAAGATATAGTTTGGACCAAAATTGTTTATCATCAGCCTGAAGGACATTATGTACTTCCTACATTTTAAATTTGTGATCTCTGAGATTGCTGCAGAGCTGAGATATTTTAGTTGAAATGAAATTACGCTGGCCAGTTTTGAGCCTATGAATTGGATTCACCTGTTCCCTGGTGTCTCCCTGTCATCTCTCCCTCCACTCTACTCTCTCCCCCATTTGGCCAGCTTCTGTCTCTAGGCCAGGAGGATACAAGGAAAACAAAGAGGAGGAAAAATACAGTTTTGTTTCATTTCACTAATTCTGAGCTATTCTATATAAATATTTGAAAGGGAGGATTAAGTCCCTATTACCTAAAATGCAATTAGATTATTTGTGAAATAGTTGTATCATAATTTTTCAGCTTTGACTAGAGAGTGACTCGCACTGTGTTTCATAGAAATATTAAAAAAAAAAAAAAACTTTACGAACCAATGCAATGATTAAGAGATTAGGAAATCTTATGCAAAGGCTGGACAGAGTCTGGTCTAGGAAGCTCCCAATAGAGCCAGGGATTTAGTATTATAGAAAGTTTGCAGCGTGTAATGATTCCAAAAAACAGAGTCAAAGGACTTAGGAGTCTGTGGTTTTCAGAATCAAGGTATTGACACTATACTTACATTTACTTAGCTATTACTACATGCCAAGTAATATAGTAAATGTAGATTTTTACAAATTGAATCCTTCTCAAATCTTACTTCTATGAAATAGAATCCTGTTTTTACAGGTAAGGAAGGTAAAGTTTTGTGATATTGTCAGATTAACAAAGGGTTTTAAATTAAGTATTTATTTATAAGTATGTTTCTGTTTCTCTGCTGGGTGAGTTATAAAAGTAAACATAATAACAATCCTGCTATCATGACTCTTAAATCCACTTGAGAAAGTGGACCCATAAACATAATTTTAAAACAATGTGCTGAGAAGACTATGTTTTAGGAACAAGCATATCAACTAGTTACTAGTTACATGAAGGCTTCACACAGCTTCTTCAGACTTAATTGCTTCTTTCCATTAAAAACCCTGTCTATCTACTCTATTCCTGCCTACCTACCTGCTTATGGAAGTAGAGCAATACTCCTCTTTTCTATGCTGAAATGTTATAAAAGAGAGAAGAGGAGGGCAATTTATAACAAAAAAAATCCAATAAAAATGCACAAAAGGAACTATAAGTCAAAACTTCCATTTCTGTAATTACTTAGGGAAGAGTGTTTGTGTGTGTGGAAGATAACCTTAGAGAGAATCGTGCTCTAATTTGGTTACTTAAAAGAAAAGTGACAACTCCATATTAGTCATTGAAAAAGAATCAAAGATGTATCAGAGGTTAATTCAGTCACCTGGGAAGAACCCTCCAAATATTTATTTTTGGCCATCACTAGAGCACTATATTGTTTGAAAACTGCCTCCACCCACAAGTGTACAGCTTAAGAGGGGGATTGAAGCTTCTCTTTGCTACTAATGTGGTGATTTCCCAGTTTCTCAACATGATGATTTCAAAGATAGTTCTTGCTCAGGTGCAGTTTGCACTTTCTGCTGAACAACAGACTGGCCTCCTTTTGAGCACTGCCCACCTTGGTGTTATAAGCAAGAGGCCTCTGGTAGCAGCTTCCATATGAGCTCTGCACCAGGAACTTTCTAAATGTTACTTACTGACCTTTGCTCCTCAAACTCCAAAAGGTGTGTAGGCCTATAATTGCTTGAAATAAACCTTCTACTATTCTAGGCACTGAGAGGACTGTCCTCTACCTGGTCAGACCATGGCCTACCTACATTATAAGTGATAGGTAAGATGCTCCTGGGCTAAGTTAATATGTGGGGGAAATAAGGAAGGTCAGGGAGAAGGTGATAAGAGACTGGAGTCAGAAAAATCAACTAGGCAATAATCAAATAGAAAAATCATGTAGGGGTTTTGTGGGGGCTGGTATCGTCACATGGCAGAGAGCAGAGAGGAGAAGCAAGCTTTCTCATGACCCTTCACAGGCATTAATCCTACTCATTAGTGCTCCACCATCCTGACGTCATCTAATCATAAATATCTTCCAAAGCCTCCATTCCCTAATACCATTTCATTGGTGGGTAGAGATTCCACATGAATTTTGGGGGGGACAAAAGCATTCAGTCAAGAACACCTATCAATGTTTCAGTGCTTAAAATAAAACACAACTAAAAGAAACAATCACAAATCCATTGCAACTAGCTACACTCAGATGATTTTCATAACCTTTAAAGAGAGTGAGAGTGTATTGGTGATTATTAAAGCTTCACTTTAAAACAGTAGAAAGAGAAAAAGAAAAAAGTTATGTGGTTTGAAATGATAATGGGCAATGCATTCATAGTATGTGGCCAACTTAGATTTTGATGGATCTACATAAGATATATCAGAATATTAATACTGAAAAAAAAGAATATTAATACTGAGAAATAATAATAATAGCTAATCTTTATCTCATTTAGTCCTTAGATAACCTCTGAGACTTATGACCCACTTTGGTTAAACAACTTTTGATCTTTTATTAGGGAAATAGCAAATACAACACAATTTTTGCACAACCATATTTTAATGATATCCATTATCTTATGTCTATATTTATATATTATAAACTACCTTTATATCTATTAATTTGACATAATTCTAACTTCACTCAAATTAATTTTCCTTAATCATAACAAAAGCAACATTTATGCCTTATTTATTCATACTCTCTTCTTGACACAATTTTCTCATTCTCTCTCACATAGTTCCCCTCACCCCACTCCTACACTTCTAAACAACATCACTATCTTCATAAGGAAGCAAAAGCTCCAAAACACTAGTGTAAATTTGTACCTTTGCTATATTCCCCAGAGCCATTGCTTAGATGCAAGTCGTCTTCTTTTTTTTTGTCCTGTACTACTAAACCCTGTTTCCTTCACACTGTTTTATGCCAAAGAGCTGATGGAAGAGATCACCCATCGCATTTTGTGATCAATGGTAGAATGGGCATGTAAATATTTACATTCTATTCTAAGCTTCAAGTCTAAGAAACCTCTAGTACTTTCCCATGAAACTAATTATTAGTAAATGGTTTAATCTTTCCTCTCTGACCAGGCACTACATTCACAAATTAAGGGGTTACTTAATTGATTACCAATTTGTTCTGGAAGTGGCTTGTAATAGCATCTCCAGTAATCTAATACCATTATCCTGGGAAACTTCCCCAGTGTTTTCACAATGTTTTATTCACCAGGGGTAAAGATCTGGACTGCTGGAACATTGCTATTGCCAGTAACTTGCCACTTAGGTAAGCTATTGATTTCGTCCCCTCCAGTCAGCAGGCATCCTATAGGTTAGCTCTTGCTCCATCGCTCATTTTTCTATTAAGACTCCAGTGAACTTTTGCCAACTAGAGACCTATCTTTATTCTCCTTCTATCTGTAAAGGCTGGTGCTATAAGAGGCAGGAATACTGCCTGCCTGGGGAGTTAGAAGCCTAACTTGCAGAATATATTTATGCTAGAGGCAAGTAGTGCATGTTAAAATGGGATGGCAATGTGTCTAGCAGATTCCTTCTTCTACTAAAAAGTTAAGAAAGGACCTTTATAGATGTGGTACTCTAGTAATAGCTGTTTAAAATGTTAGTCTTATCTCATTGAAAACCATATTCCTTCTCTTTAACTTCCATTCCAGCCCTTCCTACTGCTCCTAGAAATTTTCATCAGTTATTTTCTCCTTTTATTCATTTGTTCAATATATATTTATTGAGATTCTGTTATGTGCCATTTCTTGCGCTAGTCTCTGGAGAAGAAAAGTGAAAGTCAGATAAAAACTCCAGGCCTTACAAAAGGAAAAGTGATGTTCTACTTTGGAAGAGGGAAACAAGAGAAACTCTGAATGCACGCAATCAGTACAGGTTTGGTTTTTTTGTTTGTTTGTTTTGTTTTTGTTTTGTTTTGTTTTGTTTTTATCAGTACAGTTTAGAACAGCTAGGGAATGAAAAAAGAGAATATTCAGGGGTGAGAGAACATTCTCCCACATTCTCCCTCTTGTTGAGTCAGGTAAGTGGCATTTCTGCCACCCTTTGGCCTCTATGTTTTAGTTTTCCAGGCATAGGGAGGGAAAGAGCATGCCATAACCCCGAATGCACTTTACATGTCAAACCAGCTGTACTTACCCCCTGTTTTCCACATCAAGAATCACAACAATTTGCTGAATTATGAAAGTTTTTTTTAAATAAAAAAAGATATATAAGTTGGTGTGTGTGTGTTGGGGGGCAGATGCCTACAATGAGCCCAATGGTTTGTAATATCCTGAGTGCTATTCTCTGAACAATGAAGTCCTACCTACCATCTCCAATTCTAGACATAGGGAAAGTAGACATGTTTCTACTGAGCCTCAGGTAGCCACTCACTGGTTTTTCCAGGATCTGTTCTTACATTCCTTCCTGGAAATGTCCTAGATATATCCAATTTTTCACCCCTTCCTAGCTTTCTTCATTTTTCCATTCAACACATATTGTCTAGATGCTTATAATGTATGACAGGCACTGTTGTAAGTGCTGGGGAAAGGGCAGGGAACAAGACTGGTGAAATACTTTCTAGAAGAGAGGAGAGGGATAATGAACAGATGAGAAAAATGTGAGATGGCTATAAAATGTTAAGCAGGGAATTAACATAAGAGCACAGAAACACAATAATCCAATGGCTACTCTCCTTTGAAGAGTTAAGGGCAATTGTATCTGACTTGATAATATATGACCTAAGATCAAAGGGACAGGAAACGGCCAGTACAAACCTAATCCAATATCCCTAAAATGGTACTTACTCTTAGAATATCATCCAAATGCATGATTTCTTGGCTCAGATCCTGAAACACTTTGTACTGCTCTTTATATGGTTCTAACGCAAGGAAAAGCCCACTAAACGCATACTCTAAGCTCCCATCTAGGAAGGATCTACAGCCATAGCATTATGAGGGAAGAACATTACAAGCGGAGGCATCAGCCTTTGCAAAGACCTCAAGGCATGTTCTAGGAGCAGAAAGATCACTCCTGGGGCTCAAGTAGAGCAGGTGTAGGGGAGACTGGAACCAGAAGTTGATCAGAGGGTATGGCAGAGGTCAGGATACATGGAGTCCTATTAAAGAGTTCAGGCTTTATTGGCTATAATCTAGGTACAAGGAGAAGCTATTGAAGACTTCAGATAAGAAAGGCAACAAAGCTGGTTTATGTTCTGGATCAGTGCCTCTCAAACTTACTGTGCACGCAGATCCCCTGGAGACTTTGTTACAAGGCAGATTCTGGCTCAGTGGGTCTTGGGTGGGAACAGATTCTGCATTTCCAACTAGCTGCCAGGTGACACTGCTGGTTCAGTCAATCTTTAGATTAGGTAAGTTCCAGAAGATCACTAAATGTTGTTGAAGAATGAGTCTCAGGGAGATAAGATAACAAACAGAAAGACCAGTTCAGAGGCTCTTCTTTGTAGCATTGAGAGATTACAGTAACTTGGACAGTTTTGTTAGTAGAGATGAAGAAAATAGTTGCTCTTAGAAAATGTACAGGTGAACTTGACAGAGATTATGGATGACTGGATGTAGAGAGAGGAGGGAAAGAAAACGGGAAATCAGTAAAAACTTCTAAAATTTTGGCTTGGACAATTATGTAGATGGTGATGCCATTTGCTAAGATAAGAAAGAGGTTGAGGAAAGCAGGCATGTCTGAGATTCCATCAGTCTTGTCCCCACCCCAGCTCTCATTTAGCACAGGACTTAGATGAGAAAATTGTTTTTAAAATATATTTTACCACTTATCATAAGTGCTGAAGGTACAAAAGGAAGATATCTAGTCCTTGAAGATTTTATCATCAAACAATGGGGCACATTATAAATAATGATGCCAATAAATAAGAACCTTAATGAAAAGTGAGTTTCTCAAATACCACACGTATATAAACAATGATAATTTAGTCATGTGCTCAATGGAAAAAGTATTATGGCAGAAATGTCATACGGAAGTCTCAGTTGAGCTCTACATGGTTAAATCTGGGTATTCATTTTGTGTGGTAAGCTTCATAGAATTAAAGAGGAGAAAAAATTGTTTACACATAAAGCAACCAACCAAAAATGGATTTTTATTGCCTATGTGTTATAAGAAAGTTTAGCCCTTTTGCTTTGTCAAATGTGATTAATGAGATGGGAAACATCTCCTCGAATTTAAGGTCTTAAATTACAAGGGAATACCATAATATATCCAGGAAATTAGAAGCCAGCAGTTTTGTAGATTCTAAGATCAGGGGCCAAAGTATATTCCCTGAGGTGTGTCAAAGGAGTATTACCTAACTCGGCTAAGAGAGGCTTTGTTTGAAGATGCTAATTTTGACTTCTGCAAGCACTACTGTTTGGAATGGGAAGTATTCTTGAGCTTTCATAGAAATCTGTGAGTCTGACCAAGGGCTAGACAGAAAGTCTGCTAACAAAGACGGCCACAGTAATTTGTTTGGTCTCCGATCTTGCCTAACAGAAGGAGGAGAGTTGACAGAGAAACTCCATCTTATGCCCAATATAGTAAAGCACCCTAATTGGTAGCAAAACCTTGGCAGTTAAGCAATCATCCCAATTATCTGGAGCTGGTATGGCTGGAGGACATTTGATTTTCACAGAGTTATTGTTTAAAAAATATCAACTCACACCAGTAATTGGAAGATGATTGTAGGCCGAATTATAAGTAACAGGAATATTTCAAAGAAAGGGATAAAGGGTGAAGGAGATAAAAATGTGTTTGTGGAGAGAGAGAGGGGAAGACCGTTCATCTGTTGAACTGTTTATAAAGAACAGTTGGAGAACTGTAGGATGAAAATAAAAGATTTTCTCCCTTTCCTCAGCTGAATGTAAAAAATAGTAGGTTGGTAATTCATAGGTAAACTCTTCTTTGAGAGGTAAGCAAGCCAAGTTCTGCTCGATTAGAAAGAATAAAGACCTCCAGGTTTTGTAAAATGTTTTATAGTTTACAAAGCAAAGTCAACTCTTCCTAGTAGTTAATTATTCTCTGTGGCCCCAGAACCCCTATGACTTTTATTGGATTTTATTTAAGGCAGCTTGCTACGCACTGGGCTTTCAACTGTTACTGTTGCACTCCTCAATAGGGCCTCCAATAACACTGAATGAATTAACAAAAGTGTTTTCAAAGTCACCATCTCATTTGACCCTGTTACAAAGATTTTTAACTTAACATTTATTTATTTATTTTACGATTTTATTTATTTATTCATGAGACACACACACACACACACACACACACACACACACACAGGCAGAGACATAGGCAGAGGGAGAAGCAGGCTCCACGCAGGGAGCCCGACTTGGGACTCAATCCTGGGACTCCAGGATCACGCCCTAGGCTGAAGGCAGGCCCTAAACCACTGAGCCACCCAGGCATCCCTTTAACTTAACATTTAAAAAGAAGAAAAATCAAATCAACTGTTCAGATTAGGAATGTTATGGTTCAGTGGCATGAATTTTCAGGTGTGGAGCTGGGGCTAGAACACAGCTGTTTGATTCCCAAACTTTCCCTCTTTTCATTTTTACCTGGAGATTTTCTGGGACAAAAACCGAATAGGTTTCCTCACTACACAGCCAGAAGAGTGAAATAATCACTAGATTATTTTAAACAGCCCTGAATACTCCAGTCTTTTTCCTAGGAGTGTGTTCTGCTTCCTCAAAGTCCTGTACCCTGCCAACTGCCCACATCATTGAATGATTTTGTAGTGTCTGTATTAGAAGATCCCAGTAACCAGGGATGTCCATTTCAGCATTTTAAATGACCTTAAAGAAAAAAAAAGAAAAAAGAAATTTATCTGTAAAGAATATGTAGTCTGATCTAGACTCTATGTGTGCTGTGCAGTAGCTCTGATTTATGTTATAGGACACACATACACACATACGGAGAATAAAAATCACTCACAATATCACCACTGTTCAAAATGCTTATAAGATATGAAGTATGAAGGAAAAATCTCTACATCTTCAATCCCACCCAACTTCTATTTTATTTACATTCTTCTAGACTTTTTCTAGTGCCTTTGAGATAGAGCATCCCCTACTAGTTTCTGTCTCTGTTCCATTGTATTCTCATCTACAACAAAATGGGAGAAAATTATACTTACTCATCAGCAGCTTTCTTTCTTTTTTTTTCTTCCACTTAATTATACATCATTCATGCCCACACATATTTAACCTTTAATTCAACCTTGGAGAGAAAGTGTGATTCTATTCAATTACCCACAGAAGGACATTGAAGATCAGAAATCTCAAAAATTTTCCCCAAGGCCACGGAGTAAATAGCAGAGTCAAGGGACAGACCCCATTCTACCTTATTCCACAGCCTGCAATCTTTTCTGTGAAGCAGGGAGTCTCCCTCAGAGCACAGAGAACAGACTCACCCACCGCCTTCATTGTTTTATGCACAGTCTGCTGATTAACATCAGACGTACCAAGTCTATATCATGTTTGGACTTGTGCCACCAAACTTGGGTCTCCCTAAATTCCACCTGTTACTGAGCCCGCTCCAAAAGCAAAAGCTGTGAACGTTTTAAGAGGCACAGCCGGCAGAGGCAGCTGCAGGACTAGTCAGAACTGGCATCCTCTCCAGGTCTGACAGCAACCGCAATGATGTTGGGGAGATGCCCGTGACTCCTGAGCCAATTCTCTGTGCCCTGTTGCTGGCATCAGGGTGATTCCAGACCTGGTCATGTGCATCCAAGCATTGTTCACTTAGTGCTGGGTTAACACAGTGCCATTAACATCTGAACCACACCATATGCTTTGCTTTTATGTCGACTCCTGCATGCTAGAGTTGGGCTTTTCAAGTTGACTTTTCCTAAAGACAGTGAGATACACCCTAGTCTCAGGTGTATAACATAGTTAGTATGCAAGCCCATTTTTAGAGACTAGCCTGAGGCTACTGTACTCCTTTTGGCTGATAGATTGAATGAATACGTGATGGGGTGGTACTGCTGGGTCCTACCGTAGATTTTGGTTGCTAGCAGGGGCTAAGGTCAGAACTGTAAGACATTCCACCCAAAACTACTTGACTGAGACTTCTGTAGCATACAGGAAATAATACTCAACTTGGGAAAAGAAAACCAGGGTCCTTGTCTCAGATCTATTTATGGCTATAGGATTATAGATGAGTAACTTAATCCATATGTCTGACTTTCCATCTTCATAAAAAAGGGAGTAGATACTAATATAATAGCTCTATTTCAGAGTCCTTGTGTGCAATGAATGAAAATAAGTGTCAATGTGGTTTCCTAACTAACCATATAAAACAAATCAATGTCAGGTATATAGAATTTTTCATCTAATGATTTGAAGCTACACAAAAGATCAGGCACAGTCTTTGTTGTTAAGATACTTTAAAAAAATAATTATGGCATCAGGGTAAATGTGAAATCATTGGAAACATAAAATTCCACTAATGTCCCAGCAGCCAGGTGAGCTTACAGGAGCACTGGCAGTTGAATTAGATTTATTGAGGAAGCCTTCTGAAGCAGATGGAGTTGACCACAGTAATGTTCACACAGCCTAAAAGGTAACTAATTGCTGAAAACTTTTTCCAGTTTGTGTAAATGCCAAAATTAATTTGTCTTGACTAATGCTATTTTGGACTCTGAAAACCTTGTGGACTCTGGCTCCTAAATCTTCCTTATACTGGTTCTTTAAGGAAAGCCAACCTGCTTGAGCATCACAGGACAGATGGCAAAGTGAGTCAGTCGTTAGCCATGGCCCATCCCACACCATCTCTTTCTCCATGACTTGCTCTCTGTTTCTGGTTCACTACCCTGGCATCTTTGGTTTCAGATAATGGTTGACTTCTCCTTTGTCTTGAGATTTTCTTCTTTGCCTTGAATCTCTGCAAGAGTTGTAGCAGAAAAGCTAACTTCACTCCCTAATTCTTACATTGGCTCTAGGTCTCTCCATCGTAGGAGGGAGAGGAGAGATACTTCTGATTTTTGCTGAGTGCATAGAAATGGGGACTGAATGTGTACAAGTTCAATAGCTGTGTTCTTATTTACCATCTCTAAAGATACCTGTTTTATATCTCCATTTGTTCTTTTCTTTAACTGCTAAGTTCCTAGGGGAAAAATTGAGACTTTACTTGTTTATGTACATACACTAGGTGATCTGAGGTATTTTACATGTAAACATACATGCAGTAAAAATGGAAAAATATTTTTAAAGAAAAGACAAAAATCCAAGTGATCAAAATGGAGGAGGGGGCAGGAAAAGGAACTTTGGTAAATCAAGGCGGCAAAGAGTTATGACAGTTGAATCTATCATTTATGTCTGCGTTTCCCAGCTTCTAAAGGAAAGACACTTGATATGTCATGAAGTTCTTATTCTTTTCCTACTAGGAAACAGATAAGCTCATAAATTAAAAACAGGTTGTATCTTGGTTTAGGTTCTGAAAAAAAAAAAAAACATTTCCTAGTAGATTCACATAGAGGATTTTGAATAAAAATAATGGATAATATTTCAATAGTTGTATTTCTCCTTTCCCTCAAAATAAAAATGTTCCTGCATTGACTATTTCTAATGTGGAACTTGGTAAAATTTGAGAAAATGCATTGCATCTTGTTCTGTAAAAGTAATTCTACCCATACCAGAAAGGGGATTGACTGATTGATTGATTAAAGATTTTTTATTTATTTATTCATGAGAGAGAGAGAGAGAGGGAGAGACACAGGCAGAGGGAGAAGCAGGCTCCATGCAGGGAGCCTGACGTGGGACTCGATTCCAAGTCTCCAGGATCAGGCCCTGGGCCTAAGGTGGCGCTAAAACGCTGAGCCACCCAGGCTGCCTTAGAAAGGGGATTTACCACATCTTCTTTATCCATTCATCTTTTGATGGACACTGAGGCTTCTTCCATAGTTTGGCTATTGTGGACATTGCTGCTATGAACATTCTGAGGGGTCACTTGCTGTGATGAGCACTGGGTGTTATGCTATAAGTTGGCAAACTGAACTCCAATAAAATAATAATAATAATAATAAAATAACACTAAAAAAAAAAAAAGAAAGAAAGAAAAGAAAAAGAAAGGGGATTTACCGTAAAGCAAATGATGCCTATGTTTGAGAGCCCCTCACAGACCTGGGTCCTTTCAAAGATCCTGCACCTAATCTGCATTTGCATTTTATTCTCTTTTTCTTAAGGAGGGTCCACTTAATTGTCATTGCCCCCCAGACCTGTACCTACTCCAAACCTTATATAATCTAGGTGATCTCTTTAAAGTAGTTGTAGGATTTGAGGAATGACTAATTGACAGATTTTTTATTTTTATTTTTTTTATGAGCCTTCTGAAATATCAGTTGTCAACTCTGGGCTGTTAACACTATCTTTATTGCAGTCAAAAATAGCTGAGCTCTTATACCAATATCCAGAGGAAAGCTATTCATTATTATTGATGGAAAGTATCCAGAAATCCTAGATAATTTGGTTTAATTCAATGGCTCTTTATTAAAAGCTTACAATAGCTTTGTTACTGTGTTAAATGCAGTCAGTACTAAAATTAAGGGCATGGTTCCTACTTTTAAAGAACTCCTGGTTTAATAAGGAAATAAATATGTATTATAATTTAACATCATGACTACTATAATTGCAGTATATATGGGGATTAATGATTGCAGTATATATAGGGAGTAATGAGAGAATTAAAGAAAAAATACCCAAACTGTGCTTAACTTGTCTGGAAGTGTTAGAAAGGGACTCACCCAGTAACAGAATTAATAAGTGTAACATTTTGCCATGAAAATTGATAACTACCTCAAATTTCCTAGTCATCTTGGCTATATTTATTCAATACTTGATAGTAGTCCTTTAGGATAGTAAAAAAGAAGCAGGCAATCAAAAAAGAGTAGGAGAGAATTTAGATATATGTCTAATAAAAATTTTAGACATATGGCAATCATTTGGAAATATAAAGGAATCTGAGGCATTTGGGCTTTGACAGGCCAGGTGAAAGGGAACTAAGGTGAAAATGGAGGAGTTAACTGGACCAGGTCAGAAGATCCTGAGTGTTCCTGCAGTGCTGTGTACAGATATCTGATTTACAGAACAGAGAACTTTTTTGGACTAAGTATTTTCAAGTAAACAAGGGTCCTGCCAAAGTTTTTCTATGTAAACTATCAACTTACGTTGCATCTCCAGAGCCATGACTACGTAGGGAGCCAATATGTCTGTTTAATCTTTTCTTGTCACTTGGGTGACCTATTTCATTGCCAGTAAAATCTGGAGCTCAGATATATTCTTTGATATACAAGGACTCACCAAATTTCATCTTATGGTAGGCTTTCTACAACAATGTTGTTGTCACTGCCAAGATAAGAAGCCCAGTTTGCCAGGGACACAGGGAAGTATTTCTAAAAAGAAATACTCTCTTCTTTTGCATCTACTGCAATGTCTGTTGGAACATCTTCTCTAGTCTCTTGAGTTGAAGCTCAGAAATATCTCTGCTGTAGTTACTGTGTACTGGTTGCTCCAGAATGGTTGAAGCTCTGCCTTTATACCCACTGCATCCCGCCCCAGCACCCCCACCCCATGCCAAGGCCTGGTGTCATAACTAAAATCTTAACACCAAAGTATTGTCACTGTTCATTTCTTCTGCATCCACCAGATCATAAACATCTAAGAGCTATTTATCACATTGTAGCTAAACTTGGTCTTACTCTTGTTCTCACTGCCATTAGTGCAGATAATTGTCTTACTACCTGTAGTTCCCCAAAGAGAAAGATAGGATGACAACTTTCTTGGAGTTATATTCAGTTAAGAGTGGTTCATTCCGGAATGTTCTTCAGCATTATATTTCTTTATAATCATTTATGCCATCACTTCTGTCAGGGCACCTAGATGGTTGCAGCAGGAGTTGGTCCAGGGTCTGTATCCTTCTTAATGGCAGCACTCTCAAATCATCCTTCTCCATAATTCCTTAACTCAATGTAGGGCCTAGCATGCTGGTCTCAACTCTTCCCAGGTATGTGGTAATATTTATCGGAGAAGCCTTCTTTACCTTGCCTTGTATATGTTTCTTGATTAGGAAAACCGGAGTTATTCAGAAAGACTTGCTGGTAGAACAGACAGGACTTTGTATCCTTCCTTTTTCTTGAGTTTCTCATGACATTACCCTGCCCCTACCTTCCCACAACCTTCAAACTTTGCATATCAGTAATTTATCTTTCTAAAGGAAAAATAAAAGTGCTACCTCACCGCATAGCACAGAGACCCACATATGCATTAGTTTATATCTAAGGCACACAGACATAAACTTCAAGAAGTCTGTGGTCTCATGAGGAAAGCAAAATCTGAATAAATGTTTATAAAATATTGTGATACTATATAGAAATATGGGCTGTAACAGAATACTTGGAAGACCTGTGGAAATAATACTTACTAAAACAAATACAGCAAAACAAACTTTAACAGATTACCTTTATCTGTACTGGACCAATCCAAATAGATTGTTTAGGAAAGCACAGAGCATGGAGTCAGGAAGTTTTTAGTCTTTCAGATTGGATCTGGAAATAATCTCCCCCCTTTTATATTTGCAGGTATTTCTAAATTGAAATTATTCCACCTCCACAAAAATGAAAGCCATCACGCGTCTTCCTGTCTCAGCAACTTTTGCTGGGAAGTTGCCCAGGCCTGAATAATATCAGATCCTGTATTTTCCTTTATAAGAAAAAAAATTATATGACTCAATAAAAACCTTCCCTGAAGAACAGAATTATCGTATTTCATGACAATCTGTTATTGTGCTGTTTTCTAAATGAGTTGATTAAAATTCAAGGGATCCTAAGTTCTACATCTCCCTTACCCCGATATTGCTCTCCTGTGTTTACTATACAACTTGTTGAGTTACTTAACTAGAAAAGTTTTCTTCTTTTGTATGAATCCTTTGAATGGAGAAAATGAAGTGAGCCAGTTATAAATGACCCTAAATATTAAAACTCTTAGAATTCTTTTTTTTTAGCGTTCAAAATCAATGTTCAAATTTCCCAGTACATTTCAAAAATAAAACAGGATCTACTACCATGGTTAAATATTTTTATTCTAAATAAAATTAAATTTAGTTAAATTTAAAATAGAAGAGAAAGAGGAAGAGGGAGAGGTAGAAAGGGAGACCCTGAATTATTCTCATTTCATAGGTGAGGAGGTTATGGCATAAAGTTAGTGATTTTTTTAAGATTTTATGTATTCATGAGAGACACACAGAGAAGCAGAGACACAGGCAGAGCGAGAAGCAGGCTCCCCACGGGGAGCCTAACACAGGACTGGATCCCAGGATCCCAGGATCACGACCTGAGCCAAAGGCAGACCCTCAATCACTGAGCTACCCAGGCACTCCTTTTCCAAAGTATCTTAGTTCTGTAACTGATGTATGGATTAGTCAATATTTGCCACTGTAACGCTGCATAACAAAAAAACCAGCACAAAACATGATGCAGTGTCCTCTAAAAAGCATTGTTTTGTTTTTGTTGTCTCATTCATGTAGCTGCAGCTTGGCAGTAGGTTTATTTGAAATTATTGGATTTGCCTGTTTGGCTCCAAGCTTTAGATTCATGTGAGCTTCATGTGGCTTTCATTCTTCTGGGGTTCTGGGTCACTTAGGACATGTTCTTATATAATTACAGCAGATATGAAAGTGGGGTAAACACACACACAGCTTGCAAGGCTTAGATCCAAGTTGGTCCTCAGTCACTTCCACTCACACCATATTGATCAAGCATTGAAGAGGAGGGATGTATTCTCTGCCTCTCATAGGAGGAATTGCAAAGTCAGATCGAAAAGAGCAGAGATGTGGGGAGTGGTAAAGAATCACATCATTGATAAGTAATCCCCTTCAGTTAGTAAGTGACCTATTTAATAGTTGAAACTGAAATCTCTCTTAATACAGAATTGAATGTCTTTTGTGAAATATTTCATTGAGAAACTAGGACTGATAATTTTGATAGGCTGAGGAAAATGACCAAATGAATCCCCCTTTTCTCTTTTCTGTTCCGTTTATAGAACTAATTTTATAGTTTTAATTGATTTATGGGATCCCTAAAATGTGAATATTTACCAGTTGCTGTAATTCTTAGGATTACCTATACATATAAGGTCCGATACATACATGTCAGAAGCAAACACATGCACATACTCACAATTACTTTGAAGACTATAGTAATGATAGGCTATTTCTCCTCTCTCTCTCTCTCCCTTCCTCCCTCCCTCTCTCTCTCTCGGCTTTTTTTCAGTTTATTGCATGAGGGAGTTACACTAGTCCAGGTCAAAAGCAGACCCCAGATGGTTACATTATACCAGCTCTGAGGTTTTTAAACTTGTGAGGTTTTTAAACAAAGGACAGAAGGGAAATCCTACTCATTGCAAGGAAATCCTCACTTAAACTTCAGTGAGTCAAAAGCACTTAAAACTCATGAACTTTTATTTAGCTGGTCATCATCCTTAGCCAGTCAGTCTCTATGAGGAACTGGCATATATTCTTGCACTGGACAACCTATAGCTGAATTACTTGTCAATATTCTGTATGCTCAACTATAGTGCCATTGCAGGCAAATTTCTTTTTAAACACCTTAACTAGTTTCTTTTTATCATAATCATCAGCAACCCCTTCGAGGGTTTTCCTGTTGTTTCTCTGTTGAATTCTTATATGAATATAATCCTCAGTGCCAGCAGGAAGCAGATCATCACTCATACTTGAATCAGCAAAAGGGTCAAAAGAGTGGAGGTTCTGGATGGCGGACATACGGACAGATTATAGAATTCCTTTTCCTCCATGGAAAAGGTGGTAAGAGATGGTGGGGGGTGGGGGTCAGATGGGAGGTGGGGACAGAGACTCTGGAAGTGAGAGAGCTCAAGGGGGAGGCTATTGAGTGTTCCATGGCTGTGCAGTGACTGGGGCCTCTCCTCTTTTAAACTTTATACCCACTAATATTATAAGCTCTACTTACATTTTGGAAATTAAGTTTGCATTTTTCAGTGCATTGGAAGTAATTCAGTTTGCTTTCTAGTATGTCAATTGAAGTATAACTCTTCTCCGTTTTTTTATATATCCTAATGCATTCCTTAATGTGATACAATCTTTTTATAGGAGAAAAGCAAACAAGTTAGCTCTAAGTGAGTGATCAAAAAAACCTGATTTTTTAAAAATGAAAGTTATGAAAGAGAGTGTCTCATATATTTTATATATATATATATGTATATGTGTGTGTGTGTGTGTGTGTGTATGTGTATGTACACATACACATACACACACAGGCAGGGAGACAGCTCTTTCCTTTTTTTAGGTTAGGTTGGGATACAAATTAGGAAAACATTGTATCTTAAAACCTGAATTTAGTGTTTCCATTTAACCAGTAAATAGCTCTTTGGTAAGTTGCTTTACCCCTGATTTTACACGTATGTCATTCTTAAAATTTGGGAGTATAGGAGTGGAAGAAAAGAGATTTTCTAATATATTTAGTTCCTCAAAAAAATCTCAACATGAATGGAAAAGGCCTAGGAAATTCTTTTCAGTTTCTCTTAAAATCAGGATATATTAACTATATTGAACCAACAAAGGGCTAAAGGCTACTCTCAGATATGAAATTCATTTTCCATAGTTATTCTATCTCTTCAAATATAGCTTATTATGTATTTAAATGTTGGATTAAAAGCCAAACCTATCTGAAGATCTGTAGGTTTTCAAATCAGTAACAGAGAAGAGAAAGAATGGTGTTTTTAGATTCCACACACACAAAAAATCAATCATTTCAGTAATAAATGTCAAAGTCTGTCATCTTTAATTCCTGTAAGAGAAGACACATTTGAGGCTTGAGTTTACCAGATAATCTGATAGAGTGTGTTTTTATGTGTGACTGACTTGTTTAGTCCTTATTAGAAACTCACAGCTTTATTCCAAAGGATCAGCTATAAAAGAGCTGCTATAACAGAGAAAAGGCACGGTTGACCCATAAATGACTTGAACAAAACTTTCATGTTGGTATTGTTCCTTTTTTTCTTTTTTCTTTTTCTTTAAGATGGAAAAACAGATGCATCATTCTAATTTGAGATTATGGACACCCACTTGGTTCCTGCTTGTTCCCTAGACTGGGTTATTATTTGACCTCTTAAAACAGTGTGTTTGATAGTCTTACAATAATAGAGCTCGGAACACTATGTGTAAAATTAAATTGAAGGGTGGTTGAGACAGCTCTTCATTTTGCAGATAGTTCCATGCAAAGGAAAAGAAATTTAGAGGACACACACTCCAACTTTGCAAGACATCTGACAGGAGAGTACTTAACTTTATATTCTTTATACCTTTAACTTTATACTCTGAAGAAGTTGTACCTCTTCAATCAGTACCATGAAACAGCCACTGTATGATGGTAATATACAGTGATAATGAAACTGCAAATATTTTTAGACTTTTTATTGTGGGAAATTGAAAACATGTGAAAGTTACACTGAACCCCATAAACAAGTCACTCTTGTTTCATGTTCATTCCCATCTACCACTGATGCAGGTTTTTTTTTTTTTAAAGATTTTATTTATTTATTCATGAGAGACACAGAGAGAGGGTCCCAATGTGGGACTTGATCCCTCGATACTGGGATCACACCCTGAGCGTGGAAGCCAGATGCTCAACCACTGAGCCACCCAGGCATCCCTGATGCAGGATATTTTAAGAAAATCCCAGATAATCATATCACTTCATCCATAAATATGTCTGTAGGTATTTCTCAAAGTTAAAGACTCCTGTTAACATAGCCATAATACTTATTGTGGTGAACATAATCATAATAATTACTTACTATCATAAAATATTCAACAAGTATTCAAATTTTCCAAATTATAATCCACACACAGGCATGCACACATACATGCATGCTTATGAATGGAGGAAAGCCATCCCACTCCACCTGCCTACACACACATTTGCACATGCACATGTCCCTTGTTTGAAACACAATTCAAATACACTCATTAATTGTGATTGGTTGTCTCCTGAGTATCTTTTAATTTATAATTTCTTCCTCCATGTTTTTTCTTTTCTTTTCAATTAATTTGTTGACAAAATTCAGTTTGTGGTATAGTTTCCCATGATCTGGATTGTTCTAAATGCATCCCCGTGGTATCTATTCTTGTTTTTGTTTACTACATTTCCTATAAATTGGTAGTTAGATATTGAAGCTTGCTCAATATCAATTTTTAATTTTTGTTTTGTCTTGTTTTACAAGAATACTTCTTTCAGGAGGGACATGTCTGGACCTTGGTTACTTGCCATTGGTGATCATTACCTGACTCTAGGTTTTCATGAGGGGCTAAAAAATGGTGCTTATCCAATATAATCATGCCTTCCTCATCTGTTATCTGAAATAGGTCTCTAAGAACAGTCTCCCCATTCAATGGTTTGCATAAATGAGTTTTATTTTGTAAATATTTAATTTTTTAATTAACTGGTTTTTTAAAATAAGTTGCTTTCCTTACATACTCCAAAGATCTACCAATACCTTATCATCATCATCATCATCATCATCATCATCTCCATCATCTCAAGGATTTAAACACAGTTTATATGTTTACATCCATTCATTATTATTGATCTCAGTAATCAAATATCTCATCTTAGACCAATGGAGCGCCTAATTAACTCTGAATCTTTTTAACTCCACCAAAATAGTATGAGGAATGTTCCCTGCTTGTCATCTGAATGACAAGATGTTCCACATTCATCTTCTACATTTGCTATTAGATATCAAATTAAACATCTGCAAGGTGTTTTGTTTTTTTGTTAGTAGTAGATGATAATTGGAGACAAGATCTGGGTACCATGGTTTATTGCTACTGGGTCAGTCATTGTTTAGAAGACTTTTCAGTGGACAGAGCTGGTGTGTATATATATATATTTTAGGAAATGCTTTATGAACTTACATTGATGTATTTCAAATTCTGGATTTCAGAGTTGTCACTTAACCTCTTCTATCTTCCCTCTGTATTCCTTTTTTCTATGTTGAAAGTGAATTCTTTAAGGTGCCAAAAGAATCAACCACTTCATTTATCCCACTTTGGTCACAGAATAATAATAACACCACTGACAACAATATAACTGAAAAGTTTCAATATTTTTCACACTTGTTTTTGTCCTTAGGACATATACAGCTTAGGCTATACCTCATTAAGATTATACAGTCAATTAATAGTGTTTCACAGCCACTTGGAGTTGTTCTTCCCTTAGTGTTATCACGTTAGCCTGATTCACAATTAGCTCGTTTGTTTCATTTTGCTTCTGCTTTTTGGGACTTTTCAAAGTTATTTGTTTTAAAATTATGTAAAATATACCAGATTCCAAAGAAGGCCAATATAACAACATACATATTGAAAGAAGTTTAATTTTCATAACTGTCTTAGTTATGGAATTGCCTCGTTCCCTTTATAGGTAAGATATTTGTTTAACGTTATCTTTTATTGTCCTATTTAGTGTTGTTATTTGTAAACATTTATCTGCCATTTCTCTCTTTACACACACATATCAGAAATGGCAAAATATTATATGCACTTAACTCTGTCTCATTTTTTCATGTAGCCTTAAATGCTGAGTATCATCTCATTTTAATATACACAGAGATACCTCATTCCATTTTTTCAGCTGCATTTTTCATACCTACATTGCATGGATATTTCATAGCTTACTCAGTGGGCACCCTTTTAGTGGACAATTGGGTGGCTTTCAGTATTTTTATATTACAATTGCTGGTTCAGAATTTTGCTTATGTAATTTTTGTATATGTTGCCAGTTCCCCTCCATATGAGTAGTAACATTTTGCATTCCCACTAGCAATATCTGAAAGTTTTTTCCTTACAGCTTTGCCAACAGAGTCAATTGTTAAGCTTTTGATTTTTTGCCAATTTGATAAGTGAGAAGTGCTAACTCAGTGAAGTATTAATTTGCATCTGTCTTATTATAAGTGAGGTCAAGCATCCTTAATATGTTTAAGTTCCATTTGCATATTTTTTCTGTGAAGGTCATTTCATATTTCTAGCACATTTCCTCTAAGTTACCTGTTATTTTTCCTCTCTATTTTTAAAAGGCTTTAAAACATTATAAATATTAACTTTATCTATAATTTAAACTACAAATATTTTCTGCAGATTGTCATTTTATTTACTTTGCCTCTGATATTTCTGCCATGCAATTTATTATGTACTTTTATACAATTAAATGTCAATAGCTGTTTCTTTTGGCTTCTCACTTTTGAGTCACATAGTTAGGAAAGTTTTATCATTCCATGGTTATGGAGTAATTCGCCCATGTATAAGCCTGAATTTTATGAGTAATTGACCACTTATTTTATATCCATAAACTTTAATGGGAAGAGCATAATGAGAATATTACATCTAGATCTCATTCCTGCCCATGCCACCAACTAGTTCTATGAGTATGAATATACTACTAAAAGAAATGGAGACTCCAATAGCTTGTTCAAAATTGGGTTAACTATTAACTACTACGAGGGAGTTTTATCAGGATTAATTGAAAATATAAAATTCCTTATCATAGCAGGTTCTTCAAGTTATTTGTTGATTATGAATTTCTTTTATGTATGAATTTATGACAGAAATTATTTGGGCTTGGTTCTTCCAAAAGTAAAATCATTTTTTGGCTCAAAATCTGTTATCACATTAAAATCATAGCTCATTTATTGATATTAATTAAATTTCCATTTTTCAGTTCCTCAGTAGGAAAGAAGACTGTCATTTTTGGGAGGAATGAGTGAATTTCAAGTAATGATTAAAACAATCATTTTGTCTCAGTATCTCAGAAGCATACTCACATTCTCAAATTTATTTTTATAATGTTCTTTACAACTTGATGATGCTCCTTACTGTCTAATTCTTCATTTGTTTCTTCTCATGTGCCTTATTCACCAAGCCTTCAGGACTCCTTAATGTTCTTGGAAATCTTTCTCACCTTTAGAAATAGTTTTTTAGGGTAGTTATATAAACTTATAATCTGAATACAACAGCAGTATTATAGTTGTGGCCATAGTTCTAGTTATTTCACATCCTTGTCAGCACTTGATTTTTTTTCCTCTCCTCTCTCTCCTCTCCTCTCCTCTCCTCTCCTCTCCTCTCCTCTCCTCTCCTCTCCTCTCCTCCACTTCCCCTTTCTTTCTTTCTTTTCTTTCTTTCTTTCTTTCTTTCTTTCTTTCTTTCTTTCTTTCTTTCTTCCTTCCTTCCTTCCTTCCTTCCTTCCTTCCTTCCTTTCTTCTTTCTTTCTTTCTCTCTCTCTTTCTTTCTTTCTTTCTTCTTCCCTTTTCTCCATTTTTATTGCTCAGGTATGTCATTTTGCTTTGAACAACTTTTTTATATGTTTATGGCCTTATTGGGCATTTGGCTTTATGTGTGAGTTCTACCAAACATTTAAAGAAGAATACTGATTCTTCTAGGGATGCCTGGGTAGCTCAGTTGGTTGAGCTTTCAACTCTTGGTTTTGGCTCAGGTCATGGTCTCATTATTGTGAGATCAAGCCCAACATTGGGCTCCATGCTTAGTGTGGAGTCTACTTGAGATTCTTTCCCCTTCTTTCCTCCTCTCTTTCTCTCTCTCAAATAAGTAAATAAATGAAATCTTAAAATAAGAATGTCATTTTAAGAATACTGATTCTTCTTAAACTCTTCCCCAAAATAGAACACTTCCAAGCTCATTTTATGAAGCCAGCATCACCCTGATACCAAAAACAAAGACACTTCAAGAAATAACATTAGAAGTTAATATCCTTGATAAGTGTGCATGCAAAAATCTTCAAAATATTAGCAAACTGAATTAAACAATGCATTAAAAGGATCATACATCATGACCGAGTGAAATTTATCCCTATGATGCAAGGATAGTTCAACATATGAGAAGCAATCAACGTGACATAACACATTAACAAACAGAAACAAACAAACAATAGAAAAATCCACATGATTATCTCAATAGACACAGAAAAGGCATTTGATGATGTTGCATATCGATTTGTGGCTAAAACTGTCAACAAAATAGGTATAGAAGGAACTTACTTCAACACAATAAAGGCCATATGATAGCACAATATTGCTAGTATTATAATCAGTGGGGAAAAATTTAAAACTTAATTTGTAATTTATACAAAGGAAGGATGCCCATTCTTATCACTTCTTTTCAACATGGTACTGGAAATTATAGACAGAGGATATTACTCAAGAAAAAAATAATAAAACACCCAAATAGGAAAGGGAGAAGTAAAACTATCTCTGTATGTAGATGCCATGATCATAGATGTAGAAAACCCTAAAGACTGCCAACAGAGAAGCTATTAGAATTACTAAACAAATTCAATAAAGTTGTAAGACACAAAATCAACATAAAAAATCAGTTGCATTTCTACATACAATGATTTATCCAAAAAGGAAGTTAATAAAACAATCCCATTCACATTAGCAACAAATATAAAATATTGAAGAATAAACTTACCAAAGAGAAGAAAAATCTATACACTGAAAATTATACACTACTAATAGAAAGGATGAAAGAAGACAGATAAATGGAAAGACATCCCATATCATGGGTTGGAAGAACTAATATCATTAAAATATCCACACTATTAATGCAGCCTGCCTTTTTACTTCCTTAATTGTGTCAATTTTTTTCCTTTTAAATATTCTATGTTTTCTTCTTGAAACTACATTGCTCTTCACATTTAAATTTATACACCATCTGGAATTGATGTTGTATATAGTATGAGTATTTCTAAAAGAAAGGAATTGATATAAAAATGAACATTTTGTAATGGCACAATTTCCTACACATATTTAACCCTTCTACTCTAATGCCTGCCAATTTTCCTACTTGAGACCCAGATGTAGAAGATAGTAATGAGGTTTGGAATTTATCCACACATGAAGAATGTAGCAAATATTGATGATGACATTAATGGCTTTTGCTGTTTTCTGACTCAGAAACTGCTAGATAATCATAGTTCTCAGAATTATCACAATAATGATAAATGACATTTGGTATACATTCGCACGTGCCAGGAAATGATCCAAACAATTCACTGATACTACTCCACTTAATTGGTATCACACTTCTATAAGATAGGTATTATTATTCCCATTTTGCAGATGAGGTATTGAGTGAATAAGTAGTTTTCATTAGTCACACATCTGGTAAGCATGATAACTGGTATATGATTCCATGATGTAAACTGAGGCTGCCACAGTCCTGAACCATTAACTACTATGCAGTATTGCTCTTCACCACAGATTGTACTGGGCCTTCACTGAAGGACTGATGCTATGCTTTGTTAATGAGAGTATCAATATAGTCTCCTTTCCTCCTACACATGGTAAACTCAAAGGATACTTTGTTTCTTCTCAATCATTTCTTTCAAGACTTCTGTTAAATAGTGATAAGTTATTCTTAGATCAGCTAATTATCCTTATGTATACAGACATATTTAAAAATTCAGAACTTTATTTTGAGAGTGTATTGACCAGTACATGCTTAACCTTGTCTGTGATACACAATGGAGTTTGGATTAAAAGAGTCCCACCATATTAACCCCCGCCTTTGCTTTAAGTTTCAAAGTGATGAACATCTTGACAATATTCTGCAGAGAAAAACTTATCTTATGTGATATGATACAAGGTTTACCTTTTAATACCAAACTTCAAGAAGCCTTTAATACATATCATTTAAGAAATAGCCTTTATATCAACTAATATTTCAAGAATTCACTCAAATACCACCTGTTTTTTATCCCCACTTTCTCTGCCCCCCCCAGTAAAGTTACCTATTTCCCATAGTAATTTATGCATTCATTCTTTAGTACTTAAAGAGAGCTATAGAATTTAACACATTAGATTATAGCTACTTCTTTTGCCTATTCTCAAAGTCTGATTATTGAAAACCAGAGTTGCCACTAGGCCATTAGTGTACATAGATCCCCAGGAAAATATTTCTGAGGGGTTCCTGTTTATACAAACAATTCACTTAAAAAATATAACATAACGCAGCCCCGATGGCTTAGAGGTTTAGTGCCACCTCCCGCCCGGGGGGTGATCCTGGAGACCCGGGATCGAGTTCCATGTCAGGCTCCCTACATGGAGCCTGCTTCTCCCTCTGCCTGTCTCTGCCTCTCTTTCTCTCTCTCTCACGAATAAATAAATTATATATATATATATATAAATATATATTATATATATATTTATATATATATATAATGAACTAATAGACCCTTGTAAATTATAGTGATTATTGATACGTATTTAGAATTATAGGCAGAACAGAGGTAGTTTGCTTATTGCCTCCAGCATTTGTGAAGATTCTTCTGATCTCCAGACACCTCTCTCCCTATTCCAGTTAAAGAGCCAATTCTTCTTGTTTTTCATTGTCTGATACCCTCCTCTTGACTAATTTTGTATCTCTCACCACTACAAAAAGTTCCCAATGCTGTTATTTCTGACAATGCCATGGCTCTTTGGAACCAGTTAATATAGAAACAATATAGATCTTCTTGCCTCAGCAATTCCCTGATACAATTTGTTTCATACTGACTACATTATTGTTCATGACATTGTATCATCCTTCATGCTTTCTATGAAAACTGGCTTCCAGTGACTTTCTCAAAGATTGTTACTGTGCTTTGTTGATGATGACCACAAAGGCAAGTCTTACTTAGGCTACTTGGGAAAATGTGAAAGGTGATTTATTTTTGTTTGTGTGTATGTATGTGTGATATGAATTTGACCCTTTGTAAACATAGAAGAACACATCTTCCAAACAAGTCTCCGCAAAATCTTAGGCTGTATTCATAGCATAGAATATCTCTTTCAATGTGATGACACTCTTGTCTTCCACATGGTACCATCTACAGATTGGATAGGCTCAAAGCCTATGGATAGAATAAGAACAGTCCCATTTGCATAAGAAATTCTCATCCTTCTCTTGGCATAGTGCAAGAATGATGTAGGGGAGTACAAATTCACCACACTTATCTGAGGTGGGAGAGAGCATCAGAAAAGCCCATTGGCAATGTGGAGCAGGAATCTAGAAAATCCTCAGAAGAGATAGGCATGACCATCCTGAAGGAATGATTGACATATGACATGGAGCTTTCAGAGGGACTGGGGTTACTATCCTGGGAATTAGCAGCAGAAGTAGGGTAAGAGCCAATAGGAAAAGGATGCCTGCCACAATCCTCATTGACCTCAGGCTATAAATTGAAGGTAGGATAGAAACCAGAATGTGGATATAAAAGAGCCAGTGACAAGCATCCACCCCACCAGGACGGCATTATGAGCCCCAGCCAATCCCAGGCTCTAGAGAAGGACTTAGGAATTTTTAGGAAGCCACTATGGAGGGGCACCTGGGTGGCTCAGTCAGTTAGGTGTAGGACTCTTGATTTTAGCTCAGGTCATGATCTCAGGATTATAAGATCGAGCCCTGCGTTGTCCTCTGCCCTGGGTATGGAGCATGCTTGGGATGCTCTCTCTTCCTTTCCCACTGCCCCTCCCACTCTGCTCTCACATTCTCTCTCTCTCTCTAAAAATAAAAATAATAAATTTTAAAAAAGGAAGCTGTTATATTGACACTGGAAGTGTCAATACAAAATGAGGTACATAGACGTCCTGGAGCATGGACTGAAGCAGACCATTCTCGCCCCTGTCTCAGAGTAGTACTGTCACAATAGTCGATAAATCTTAGATCTTAGATCTACAATTCACTAATTGCATGAATAAGGGCAAGTTCTCTCTCTCTAAAATAAAATCCTGTTTATACTTTGGATGATTCTTGTGACAACAGCAATCAAAATAGAAACAAATTGAGATAGTTTATTTGGTCACTAGTAGCTGTGACTGTACTGTTTTTTTTTTTTACAGTAGTCTCTCCTGTCCAACCCCCACCAAAGTGTATATTCATTTTCTTTCATGAGACCCAAATATGAACCGAGCTTTTTCTCTGGTTATCTTAATTACTCTAAGTGTAGATACCTAATCCACTCTAGGCTAATACTATAAGATTTTGGACATTCTCTTAATAATATTTGGCTTAGGATAGAACCCACGGGGGCTCTTTTTAAGGATGTTTCACTTTTCAGATTTGGGGTAGGGAAAATCCTTTTATATATGGAGGCAAAGCTGTGGAGATATAACCCTCAAGATCCTGGCAATCTTAGCCCCTGGGAGAAAAATTAGTCCTCAGTCATTAAGAGGCAATAAACAAAATAACAACTAGGAAAGATCAAGAGAGTCATGTGGAATTTTACCCCTAGTTGTCTCAAAACTTTATCCTGTTTACTAGTTGTGATGCAATACATTTCTTCTTGTTTAAGCTGGTTCAAATGAGATTTTTGTTTTGTGCAAATAAAATACATGCCCTAATATATAAAATAAGTAGCATTATGCCCATTAAAGTAAATGTCCAAAAATTGGTTGTAATTATTCATAGTAGTACTGGTTGTCTGTTGAATACTACTGTTATTATTCATTCTGGTAGGCATATATTTTAGCTATGCCTGATTATAACTATCTTTTTGGCTGCCTTCTTCTTATGAACCTTCCTTACATATACTCTCAAGTGAAATTTTGAGATCCATCATCTGATATCCAAACTCAGAGCTCAGTATTCAAGAGAATGGAAACTCAGTACAAAATCATTTAAAGTGATTTAGGTTAAGTCTTTGAGAAATAGGAATGATGATGAAGTGTTCCCAAATATTTTAGGTATTGGCTGCTTCAAACTTTCCCATTGTTATTTCATATTGAAATTGTACATAGTATCTCACCATAACAGGGACTCATGGAAGATTAATTTATATTTATACAAAGTTGAACATGCTAAAATTGAAAAAGTTTATCAACTTTACATGGGGCGATTTTTAAAAAATTCTATGATAACAAGGCTTGCCAGTATTTCTATTTCATTAACAAACTAGGTTATTAAGTTAAATTGAATTTCTAAAGGTATAATTATATTAGCAGACCCCTAATACTCAACTAACTTCAAATATTCTGGGTAATACTCTCTTTACAACTGTGAAGAAACACTTTAATTTTTTCCCCTGCTTTGGGAGAAGACCTTTGTAGGGCTTCCTATGCAGAAGCAAATATGGAAAATGTGTGATTCCTATATACTTAGGAAGATGCAGAAAAATGTCAAGACTTATTCCTCTTCAAACTGCCTTTCCTATCAGTGAAAATACATTTTGTCATTAAACGCAACCATTATTTGTTTAAATCAGCTTGTAAGTCTCAAATTATGTAAACTTTTGATACATTGTCTGTAATTTATCAGGATTCAGGTGAATTGAATCCCCAAATTGTCAAAGGGTTTTGCAATTAATCCTGATTGTAAGAGATAAAATTCATCATTACATGACTCTGAATCTTTCATTCATTTTCTCTTCAATTGATCGCGTAGCTAAATTAAACTGCCTTTTCCTCCTCAACATTCCCACATCATTACCTACTTACTCATTCCACTTGGCATGGAACAACTAGAACACAATATATTTTAAGGCTTTCAGAAAATCTAACAGTCTTCTAAAAAATAATATTTAAAAAATGTCGTTAGAGCCAAAACTTATACTGCAGGGGACCACACATTAGCCCTTATATCATTAAGCCTTAGGGCTATTTATCAGGTCTGTTTTTTCTCTTGCTATAGGTGGCAGGGACTTTAATTGTTTGCAACTCAGTCAGTGGTTCTTGTGATTCTATTTCTTCAGAAACTGGCTCTGAAGAATATAGTATCCATAGCTCCTCCTTTTTTGACTGCCCCTTAAGACCAACCTAAAGATTCCTCTGTTAGAGGAAAGGGAAGCTGGAGAATAAACCCAAGAAATAACAACAAAACCAAGAGGGAATTATAGTGCTTCCAACATCTCATAAAACTCTGTATTATCATGAATCTTAGATCCAGAGGCCTTTCTGAGATAGTAGCTTTATGTGCAGATAGATTTCTTCTAGCCAGTTTTATTCACCTAAGGACAAGACCCATAAATTGGCCCTGTTCCTTTGGACTTTTTTTAGAAAAGGCCACAATAGTTCTAGTTTCTATAATAATCCCCTCTACCAAGACATGGAATATGTAGACTCCCTCCCTAGGTATGCACTTTTCAGGTATAGTCTTTATCTCAGGAAATCCACTCAGAAAATAAATGGATGCTAAGAGTTTAACATTTTATCCTAATATAAGGAAAATTTTATCACTTGTATGAAAGTTCCCCTATAGTACAAATATTAAGTGATGAGTAAATGGAAATTTCAAAAATGATGAATGGATAAAGAAGATGTGGTTTATGTATACAATGGAATATTACTCAGCCATTAGAAATGACAAATATCCACCATTTGCTTCAACGTGGATGGAACTGGAGGGTATTATGCCGAGTGAAGTAAGTCAGTCGGAGAAGGACAAACATTATATGTTCTCATTCATTTGGGGAATATAAATAATAGTGAAAGGGAATATAAGGGAAGGGAGAAGAAATGTGTGGGAAATATCAGAAAGGGAGACAGAACATAAAGACTCCTAAGTCTGGGAAAAGAACTAGGGGTGGTGGAAGGGGAGGAGGGCGGGGGGTGGGGGTGAATGGGTGACGGGCACTGAGGGGGGCACTTGACGGGATGAGCACTGGGTGTTATTCTGTATGTTGGTAAATTGAACACCAATAAAAAATAAATTTATTTAAAAATGATGATAAGAATAGAGAAAGGTCTCTGTAGAAGCAGCTAAGACTCTCCTTTTCCATGACCTAGTGGATCATTATTAATCAGTTTACATTGTTCTTAAGATCCTTGGAATCTTTTAAAATGTAGATACTGGTTTCGTTGATCTGGAGTAGGAACTGAGATTCTGCATTTCTAATAAGATCACAGTTGCTATAAATGCTGCTGGTCTTGAGAACACAGAGGAACAAGGATCCAGAGAACATGGGTAATAGGAATGATCAATGAGCCCAAGGAGTATAATGGGTGGCATGAGAGCCAGCCATGATTACCTTCTCTGTGTGTTTAAAGCAAACCTCCCTTTCTGCTTCCCGCAGGACTGGGAAGTCTTTCTAGGAATGAATGATGAATTATGCCTTGCTGAATAGAATTTAGCAAGTGAGATAACTTCTTATTAAGATGCCATGGAGAATATTCATTTAATTGGATGAGAAAAAAAAACAGTCCTTCTCCCATACTATTTTAAAAAAATAATGTGACTGCTAATGATTTAAAAGTTTTGAACGAACTTTTAAAATAGGTCTAAGCAATTTAATACCATAACACAAAGTTTTTTTCCCTTAAATTAGCAAAAATTGATTTTGCCATAGACCTAAACCAAACCAAAATGAGACTTTGTTTTGTTTTGTTTTCCTTTATTTTGCTTAGTGTGAGTATTGATGTCCCTTGCTGCAGAAAAGTAATGCATGTGGTTTTGGAGTGCTGCTCTATCCACAAGAGGATATTGCTTAATAGCTAACATGTGCCTTCATATTTCTTTATAAAAATTCAAAAAATCCTAAAAATTGAAAGCCATCTATACTCAAGAGATTTCCATAGGAGAGGAATATCTGTATCAGATGTGTATAAAAATAAAATGCCCTAAATCCTGCGTGTAAAGTCTCCAGGACCCTCATATTTAACACGATTCATGACTTATCTAAATATTTTTATTGATGTTAGTTTGTTTTGGCTACAAAAAGGAAAAACTTAATTGACTTCTGGCCTTCTGAACTATTTAGTTGTTCCAGAATAAATTTGGAAAAATAATGTTTTGCTTTATAAAATTTAAAGATGCTAAAAGAGAGAATTTATAGTTATTTTGGTGAAAATAATATGAGTATACACTAAACCTATTCCCAGTGAATATCAATCACTGCTGTCCCCTGCAGCAAGTATTGGTCTCCACTTTACATTCGTCAATATTTAACTACTCATTTAATAGGGTTTGATATTTGTCTCCACAGTAATCAATACCTATTTAATATTTAAAGAAGGAGCAAAAGAAGCAAAAGAGCACATCACAAAAGATTCTTTTGCTTCTTAACTATTCCAACCTCCTGTGAAATTCTTGGTCTTTAATTACATTTTCCATAGTTATTTTTAAATTTTAAATTTAATCTCATGCTTTTTAAGCCCTTGAAATTTCTGAACCTCTTGTCCCGTTTGGGATTTTACCACACTTATTTTTATTGTATGGGGGCAGGATATAGAAGGATACTGATACTCATCAAGATAAATTTTTTTGTTGACCATAGTTCGTAAAATCCTGGTTAAAAGTAGTAATATTGGTGATGACCATTATCATCAAGATGGCCAGTGACACTGAAGGAGTCTTGAATTTATATTAAATTTGATTGTTTTTAGTATAAATGAGATATTGAATATATAAGTAAAAGAGGATTGATTTTTACATGTTTTTAATGCCATTTGTGTAAATTCACAAATTACCCACTTACATAAATACACATAAACATGCATATACATACACATTTGTCAAACAAGTCATCTAGATTTTAGAGGTATAAATTATGGTTACTTTATTTTAACGCAAAAGAGGCCAATTAAATAAAATCCTATTGAATAATTTTAAATCTGTTATTGTTCACAACTCAGATTTCAATCAATGGCAGTAGCATCATCAATTTATTTATTTATTTATTTTTAAAGATTTTACTTATTTATTCATGAGAGACACAGAGAGAGAGAGAGAGAGGCAGAGACACAGGCAGAGGAAGAAGCAGGCTCCATGCAGGGAGTCCCATGCAGGGCTCAATCCCAGGACTCCAGGATCACGTCCTGGACTGAAGGCAGGCGCTAAACTGCTGAGCCACCAAGGAATCCCCAACATCATCAAATTTTATATAAAAACAAGATTTCAACCTAGCAAAAGCTTAGTGGAATAAATATGATACCAAGAATTATCACTAAGTATCTAAGGAGTAGTAATGGCCACTTTTTATCTACAAATACTTCATATTATCAGTTACCAATGTTGATTCTCATACATTATTTAAAATCAGAGCCATAGTATTCCAGAGACAAGATCTGAAAACCCACGTAGAACAATTGTCCTTTTATTTTTTGTAACTGAAAGAATAGATGGTGTCACAGTGTAGAGTGTACAGTGACTTGAAGAAAAAATAAACCCACTGAAAACCTCACCAACTCATCAGTAAGGTAAGGCTGCTGGCAACATCATGTAAGTCCATGTAGCTCTATCATCATCAGATCACACCTGTAGTTTGGATTTAGTTATGTCCATTCATCTTGAGAGGTTAGGGATAATAAACTGAAGAACAATAGAGAGAGAGAGCAAACTCAAAATGCTTGCCTGGAGATATAAATGGCCATGAGTGACAATACTAAATTTACAATATTGTTTCCAATCTGTAAATCTTTAAAGTGACTGAGGTCCAAGAATCACGTATTTCTTTAGCAGCCTTGACATTTTACTGGATCCCAGAACTCTTACTCTGTTATGCCTGTGGTAACCACTCAACAACCCCTTTTCCAATATTATCTTGTTATGGTGACTGTGTTTTCCTACTTTTACCATTTCTGCTGAATACTTTCCTGTAAGTTTTTCTTTATCTATCTTGGCTAGCTCCTGACACTGCTGATCAAGAATCCCCAAAGAGGAATTTACCACCTCCAGTATCTTTTCAGCCTTCCAAAATATTATCTTCCTCTTTCTGTTTTTATTTTTCTCTTTTGAGAAACATAGAATTAAGCTCCCAAGAACATTGAAAGAACTCAACCAGATTTAGATCAAGCACCCTCCTTGTTGACTAAACTGGTACTCAGATCAATGCCTATCATGTTTAGGAGGGTGCCTCACTCATTAACCACTTGCCAAATGACTGGATGTAAGCACACCTCATTATCCTACTCTTAAATGAAGATATGTTCCTTCCTGAATACTCCTTTATATTCTAGATTTTGTTGCATCATTGGTGTTCTCTTTTTTTCTAAGCTTGTTTGGATGCTTCTGGGCATAACCATTAGCTCAACTACCTCCATTCCTTTCAATGGGAATTCAAAATTTCTTTTTTTTTAAGATTTTATTTATTTATGAAAGAGAGAGGGAGAGAGGCAGAGACACAGGCAGAGGGAAAAGCAGGCTCCATGCACTGAGCCCGACATGGGACTCAATCCCGGGTCTCCAGGATCACACCCTGGGCTGAAGGCAATGCCAGACCATTGAGCCACCCAGGCTGCCTGGAATTCAAAATATCAATGAAAAATTAATTCTCCATGTTACCCTTGTTATTGCAGAGCTCCAAATCTGGGCATGCAGATTAGTCCACAATCCTCTCGTTGAATATATAAAAAGTGTTCAAAGGACATGAGAGAACGTCCAAGAGGAAAGAAGACTCAGTAGGGTATGGTAACTGTTTTGCTTGAATTTTTAAAGATGTGCCTTATGTAAAAGGAATTAAACTTAAAAGTCTAGAAGTAGGGTATCAAGGCTGATCATCTTAGGTGAAAGCTTCAATAGCATAGTCTCTGAATAAATTTAATAAACAAGTTCTTAATGGTTAAAGCTTTCCAAAGATTATGGGTGAAATTTCAATGGGAAGATCATGATGGTAATGTAGCATTCTCTCATAAAATAGGCAATAAATATTAAAAGAAAAGCCCAGATATTTTTAACAAACTTAAAAAATAATTTGCTGGGAATCTCAGACAAGGGTAGATTTGGCCAAAATGCTCACTAGCAACAGTTTCTGCATATTAAAAGCTGTAGGAAGTAAAGAAGAAATGGGACTGTGAGCCAATAAAAATCACCCCTATTGGAGAGAGCTACATGCAGAGTGGTAACGTGGTAAAAACAACTTGAGAACTAACATAAAGCATAAATTGCAGATTAAATACAACTTAATGACAGAGAGGAACCACTGAACAAATGTGGCATGATCTGTACATTATAACAAATACTGCAATTGACTTAAAGAAAAAGTATAGGAAAGCCAGGAGCTCAAAATGGCAGACCTCCTCCCCCCATAAAGAAGAGATGGAGGAGAAAAAAATGAGAAAGAAAACAAAGTGTTGCTCATCAGACACCACTGAAAGTTGCTAGGACAATAACTCATTATCCTGAAATTTATAATTAATGGAAATTTAGCATTTATTCTACTTCTATGACATATGTTTTCTGGGTTACCAAATAGGCCAAGTGCATGAAGAATTTTTTTTTCTATAGAAAAGGATTTGAGCTAATAAATACAGAAGGAAATGCAGAATTAGAATGTAGAATTATAGAATTAGAAAAATCACAATTTTACAACCCTTAATTAAATACCATCAATAAATGGTGTGCTGGGTTGTATGTCAGGGTGGGTAAGGCCAACAATTATGCTTACTAAAATACCCTTCTTTGTATAGGTCCACATTAGAGTTGAGTAAAAGAGGCAATTTGTCCAAAATTTAGAAGGCAATGTAAAGCCAAAGCTATACATTTCAGAGGGTCAGTGTGAGTGGACATGATGACACAGATGCGAGATGTCTGGCCAACTACATATAACCTCATTTTCTTTTGCTAAGCATTCAGCTCATTTTCCTAAGTGCTCCTGTAGGACAACAGTGGTCCCAGTCTAACCGAAAGGTGTTGAGATGCAGATCATAGATGTGAACACTGGAGAAGCTTGGTCTCCCAGAGATTCCACCTACCTCTCTTAAAGCCTCCTTTTCATCCAGCTTCGGTAGCTATGCACTCTTGCCTTCTATGGCATTACTGTTGCAGATCTGCAGACAGACAGGTTACTGATTTTTTCTTTGGTCCTGACTCATTCCTTCCAGACTCTTGCCTTTCCAGCTCCCCCCCTCATTTGCAAAGGTCAGATTTTTTGCCTGTCATTAGTATCATAAATAGAAAGGATGGCTTAATTTTTGACTGAATTCTGATTGATCCAGATGATAAAATCAATAAATGGAGAGGTGATTAGGGAACTTATAATGAAGGGATCAGGCGGTCCAAACTTGAATCCCTTGTTTATTTTTACATCAAGGAAAGTGAGACAATAAAAATGTATAGATCTTCTGTTGGGATGTAGTATGAGTCCACAGACTACCTATTCAGGCTAAAGGAAAATAATGAGCTCAAATCTAATCAATTCCTTAGATTTAACTTCCTATGTTCAGGAGATAAAAGAGAATAGTAAAGCAAGGATCATATGTGATTGCTACCACAAGAAAAAAAATAAGCTAATTCTGGAATGTAGACGTCCTGTAAGGTAACTGCTGAATTATTTTCAACAAGTCAATGTCATAACCAAATGGATAGGGGAGAAAGAAAGAGAGAGAGAGAAGTGTAGATTAAAAAGATCCTAAAGATATTTAAGACATATAACAACAAACATAATGAACAGGACATAGTTGGATCCTGATTCAAATCAAGTGATTATAAAAAGACATTTATATGTAGTCAGGGAAATTTATATGGACTAAGATGATTTCAAGAAGTCATGATTAATTGTGTTTTGCCTAATAATGCCATGTGGTTAGGTAAGGAAATTCTACTGTGCTTTTGGATGTATAATGAAATAGGAATGAAATGCAATGACATCTGGATTTCCTTTAACATGCATAAGCTAACATGGGATGGGGCGCAGAAACAATTTTGGTACATGTGGATAGTTGTTGAAACTAGATGAAGGATTCCTAGGGACTTTGTTTTGATCTTTTATTTTTTAAATGTTTGTAATTTTCCTAATAAAAACATTGAAAGAAGATTGTAAGAGATATTGAGTTGTCTATCATTAAATTTTTCTAAAGTATTATCTGGATATTCCAGCCTATGCATATTTTTTAAAAGATTTTCTTTATTCATGAGAGACACATGGAGAGAAGCAGAGACCCAGGCAGAGGTAGAAGCAGGCTCCCTGTGGGGAGCCAGATACAGGACTCAATCCCAGGACCCAATCCCAGGACCCTGGGATCACCACCTGAGCCAAAGGCGGAAATTCAACCACTGAGTTACCCATATACCCCAGCCTATGTATATGGGTATAGTACACATATTTTAAGTATAATACCTCCTCATGCTGAAGAACTTGGACTTGGGAATCAATCTGAGTTTAAATCACAGCCCACCCTCTCAATTTCCCTCTCTACTACAGTCTACTTCTTACTGGTTGTATGATTTTAAATGAATTATTTTCCTTACTAAGCCTCAGATGGACCAACTGTAAAATTCTGGATAATACCTACATCAAAGAGACATTTGTAAATGACATTATACATTTAAGAGCTTAAGCAGAGGGCCTGATTCATAATAAGCACTCAATAAATGTTAATTGTTATTCATACTAAACTATTTTACATTAGTATTTTTTATTTATTTATTTTTAAAGATTTTATTTATTTATTCATGAGAGAGAGAGAGAGAGAGAGAGAGAGAGAGAGAGGCAGAGGGAGAAGCAGGCTCCATGCAGGAAGCCTGACGTGGGACTTGATCCCGGGTCTCCAGGATCAGGCCCTGGGCTGAAGGCGGCACTAAACAGGGGCTGCCCCTCATTAGTATTTTTAGTATATTAGATGAACAATTGAAAGCCTGTGCCTTTAAGATGTGCTCTGGAATATGCCAAATTGCCTATAAAAGCATGGAGTGACCTGAATCTTTAGATGATTAGAGTTGTCCAGGCACAAATACATTGCAACCCTTCCCAGCTACTCTCCCTTCTTTTACTCTCCCTGCCCCCCACTGCCTTCTGAGTCTTGTTTTTGGCTGCTTGGTTTTTCTGCTTCTTCAGCATCTGGCACACAAAATGACTTCCACCGCATAACTCAGTCTGGCTTGATACAATCTTACATTAATTTGACCTTTCTGCCTTTGCTTCAGGACTTTCTTCCCTCAACCCTCTCACATTTCATTCGGGGTTTCATTTAGTTCTTGCCACAACTCCCTTCTAGATTGTAGTCTTGAATAATTAAGTTCTAGAAAAGAAATGAGTTGTAATGGATGAATGTTCCAGCCAAATGTATGATTGCATCATGTCCTCTAGTCTACCTTTCAGAGAATACCACTTCATCAAAGTGCTCTAGAACAGACCAATTCAAGCAATTTTTATGTTTTTAATTTTGTAAAAATTAATATTTAATTTTTCCAGAAATTTTTAATTCTCTAGAAAGCATATTTTTTAAAGTTTAAAAAAGTAGACAGAATTAATTTTAATGTATTTTATTTCACTACATCTATAATATTATTTCATTATATAATTAATACAAAAATTAGCTGTTTTCTTTTTTTCTTCCATGCCAAATTTTTATAATCTGGTGTGTATAATACATTTACAGATATCTCAATTTGGACTAGGCACATTTCACATGTTCATTTGCCACAGAAGCCTGGAAGCTAATGTATTGGATAGTACAGCTCTAAAGAGTAGTCTGTTAACCCATACTGTTTAAACAGTGGTAATTTGTATATAAATGAACAAAATGTTAAAATTAGAAATTAACCCAAACTTGTTATGGGAAAATATCAATCATAAAATTGTGTGCAGTTTGAATACATATTTCCTTTGAGGCTTGATTTAGAATAGAAAATACAAAAAATGAGTATATAAAGGAAAAATAAGATAGCAATCATTTCTTTATTGAACAATCACTATCCTAAGGGCACGTGAGGCATGTTCCATTCAATACTTAGTGTAGTAGTGATGTGTCCCCATTTTATAGCTAAGGGAACAGAGGTCTAATGAGGTTTTGTAATTTGTGGAGATCACACCTGTAGCAAGATTTAGGAGATTTGGAATTCTAAACTTATATCTGACTTGCTATAATTCCCAGAGAGCTTCCTCTGTGACTGGAGTGGGGGGATAATTATCTTGTTTAGACCAGAGCATGAAAAGGAGAAAAAAAATGGGGCGGGGGGTAGAAGAGGATATTGCTGTAGATGCTGAGCAAATGTTAGTGATGATACAGAAGACAGAGGATAGAAGGTAAGGGACCAAAGATTCTCTTGCATTATTTTAAGGTTCCATCTATTTCACAGAATATTTTTTTCACCTAAAACTTCTCTTCAGTCTGTGCTTGTGTGTGTAGGAGTGTCTGTAATTATGGAATTTACTCTATCTTTGTTAAATTTAGAATGACTTAATGGATGGCTCTCTCTAAAGCCTATTACTGTATACCTAAGGTCATCACAATATTAATGGTTTCTTAAAAAGGAAACTAAGACTACTAATAAGTACCACGTGTTATGCATATTTTATGCCAGTCACTTAAAATTTATAATGTATGTTGCTAAAACATTTATTCAATATTGATAGCTTATTTTATGCCACTTCTAATGGGTATTACAAGTATATTAAATGGTAAATGGTAAATGGAAATGCATACGCCTTTCTATCAACATTCACTTAATGTTAATGCTTTTTAAAACATTCACGGAATAATAATAACCACTCACATTCAAAATTATTTATAATCCCCCCTGCAGTGAGTTGCTGATTCACCAAAGGCAACATGTTAATACACCAAAATTACTATACAACAAATGCAAAGAAGAAAAGAAAAAGATAAGGTGACTCTGCTCCATAAATTCAAATGATGACTTTTAGATTGGATATCATTTCTATCCTACAGTACCCACTTTGTAATCTGGGCATCAATTATCCAGGAAGATTGTACCCTGGCTTGTGTTATCTAAATCCTTGGGTTTTCTTCCTGTCCTTTAATGACCACACTAATGCCACAAATACAGATAGACCAACAGTCGGTTTTTTTCCCCAATAATAATGCTTGGTTGAAAATATTGCAAAGATGAAATAAATGATTTGGAAGTATTTATTAAGTTATGCAAAAACATTGTTAGAATACTGATCATAAGCTGGAAAATGGCTAGGTTCTTGTGCTACAAAGGAGAATAGGATATGATCACAGTGTCTGAGGAGATCACAGTGATTAAAATAGACCTAAAGTCAAAATAAAGCTATCTTTAGTATCATAGTTGTAAAGCTATAATAAATGTTATAACACAGGACTATTGGAACACAGAGAAGAAAGAGGCTAAACTTCTGTAAGGCAATAGAGGCTAGATTCAGAAAGGAGATGGTATTTGAGCTGGGTCTTAAAAATGAGTTGATAAATACAGCCTGCTTTGTTCAAGAATGGCAACTATTGAGTATAGTTAAAGCAGATAGGATAAGAAAGGAAACTAATTGAAGATAAAAGTGAATAGTTAGTATGGTGCTGGAAAGAAAACAGCTTTACATGCTCCACTAAGCATTCTATCCTACTGGCAAGGGAGTGAAATTCATGGTTTTGAAATATATGACTAAGATGCTCGGAGCTCTGTGCCTATATTTATGGTAACTGGTAATATGGAGGAGAATGTGTTAGAGGGAGGACAGAACAAATGCACTGAGAAATGGTAGAGCATAAATGATATGTATTCCACAGATGTATATGATATAGACACACACATTTTGACCCAGGTATTAGTCTTCTTAATAAGGAGTCATGAAAACATTACTTTGGAAATAAAAGAGAAATCAATTTCAATTGCTGGATCAGGAAAAATAAGTTTGTTTTTGTTTTGTTTTGTCTGCACAATGCTCATTGCTTTTTATTATGTTGTTGACAATAACAGAAATGAGAAAGATAAAGAATGCAGGATATTCATGGTACAGAAGAATCTACCTGTGCTGGGAGCAGTTATATTTCTATGCCAATGATGTTGACATTTTATTTATCACAATCCTGCCCAAACGCTAATCCACTTTGGATTAATTGCTTCCAAAACTGTATTTTAAATGTTGAAGCTGTAGTGAAATAATTACCTCTGTGACCATTTATCATATCATGTTTTAATGCCAAAGGGACATTATGAGCAATGAGTATTTATCGATGTTCTAATTGTAACTGAGCAGTGATGTCCTTGTTTATTATTATTATTTTTAAACAGCATTTTAACACCTGGCATCCATAAAAATTTTTTTCTTCTAATGCTTTCTGCACTGGGTTCAGGCTGGCATTGAGGGCCCAAGATTTACAGGGAATTAACCCACGTTTGTGATGAAAAGTGAAGGGGATATGGAACTCCAACCTGCCATAAATACAGGGCAGGTTTTCTCAACCTCAGTATTATTAAAATTTTGACTTGAATCATTGTAGGATGTTTAGCAGCTTCCCTAACCCCTACCTCCTACATGTCTGTAGCACTCACCTATAGTTCTGAAACCAAAAACATCTCTAGACATTGCCCAGTATTGCCACTGATAGAAAGTGACATTAAGACATACCTTCACTTGAAAGTTACACCAATGAAATAACCTACCATGTGTTTTACCACTAATTATTCAGTCTTCAAAGTAAACAGTTGAAAACAAAATCACAAGAGATCCTTTAACAATATTAGCCAAAGCTAAGTCATGAGTATATGGGGATATATTTTGGCTTTTTGCCCATCAGTAATGGTGTTCAGTTAACCCTTATTTTTATCCATCCATCTGGATCACTGGCACAGTTAACTTCATTATCTTCCTGGAGTAGCCAGGATTATGTCTTTACCCACATAAATCCTTTGCTTACTAAGTATGTTCTATATTTCCATATTCAAATGGATTTTTATAAAAACTAAATTCAGATTAGTGTGCAGTTTCTTTCTCCTCTCCCAGCTATACATTGGTGAACACTAACTTGTTTTCTCTTTATCTGGTATGAGGAAAGGGGTAAAATATGAGAACATATCTAGACTCTCTTCTAAGAACATTGTGATCTTAATTTAGTAAAAAAAAGCTATAGCATCAAAACTGCTGTCTTTGAAAGTGGAAAAATATAGATTATACCCTGAAGAATAAGAAATAGTTAACAGAACTTAGGAAAAATGATGGAGTAGAAAGTGAATGGTAAGTCACTGAATTTAAATATCATTTGTCCTGGGTACTCAGTCTACTTGATTCCTACCATAAAAGAAAGGAAAGGAGGGACAACTGGGTGGCTCAGTCAGTTAAGCTTCTGTTTTTGGATTAGATCATTATCCGGTGGAACTCAGAACAAGGCCCACCCTCCTAGGGCTTCCTGCTCAGGAGGAGCCTGCTTCTCATTCTCCCTCTGCCCGTCCTCCCACTCATCTCACTCTCTCACGCTGTCAAATAAATACATAAAATCTTTAAAAAAAGAAAGATGGGGCAGCCCCAGTGGCCCAGCGGTTTAGCACCACCTTCAGCCCGGGGTGTGGTCCTGGAGACCTGGGATCGAGTCCCACCTCAGGCTCCCTGTGTGGAGCCTGCTTCTCCCTCTGCCTGTGTCTCTGCCTCTCTCTCTGTGTCTGTCATGAATAAATAAATAAAATCTAATAATAATAATAATAATAATAATTAAAAAAATAAAGATAGGAAGGGAGAGAAACCTGGTAAGTAGGAAAAAGCTATGGGCAATGTGGCATGAAAACAGCATAGTTTTCAAATTCTAAATCTACTAATTTCTAGCAGAGCTCCTGGCTAAGTTGCAGACTTTCTGGGTTTCAGTTTCTTCAGTAGAGGTTACTATCATCTTTTAGATTTGATTTAGGGATTAAAATAATTATACATCATAACTGATGAAACTGAGATTTAAATTTAGTCATTACAACTCCAATTTAGTAACTCCAGAAGTTATTATACTATAAAGGACCTAAAAAAAAAAAAAAAAAAGCTCCTACACACAGTTAGCAATGATAGTTCTCTACCTTCAACTTAATATGTGAAGAAAGAGAAATGTCTGGTGATTCTCCTTTTTGTGACCATCCTCTGTGGGCATCACCTTAGTTCAGGTCTTCAGACAATTTTTGCTCAACTCCAATCAAGTTTGTCTATTGTTGCCAGAGATATCTAAACCAGAAATTTGATCATTGCTTTGGTGTCCTTCAAGAGTTTTCTCTGGCTTTTGGGATGTCCCTTTTCATTTAGCAACATCTATATAACTTAAGATTTGTGCATCCTTAAACCAAGCAATTTCATAGATAGATAGATAGATAGATAGATAGATAGATAGATAGACTCTTATACATATCTACCAGGAGACATTTACAAAATGTTCAGTGTTACATTGTTTATTGTTTATTTTATTATTTTTAAAGATTTTATTTATTTATTTATGAGAGTCAGAGAGAGAGAGACAGAGAGAGATAGAGGCAGAAACACAGGCAGAAGGAGAAGCAGGCTCCATGCAGGGAGCCCGACGTGGGACTCGATCCCGGGTCTCCAGGATCATGCCCTGGGCTGAAGGCAGCGCTAAACCGCTGAGCCCCCTGGGCTGCCCCATTGTTTATAATAATGAAAAATGGTAAATGACCTGTGTGATATTTTTCAGAGCAATGACTAGAAAAATTATAATATATTCAAATAACTTAGTACTATACCCTTTTATACATTTTAAATGAATGTTCTGCATTTAAATAAAAATAGACTATTTTACAAAGAAGTAAAATAAAAAACAAGAATGCACACAGCATAATATAGTTGTGTATCATCTACAAATAGAAAAAATAATAATATAGCTGAGGGTTACATATCTGTGTAGCAAAATTGGGGACAATTACTACCTATAGTGATGATGATGAGGAGGTGAGTGAAGAATTTTATAGACAGGGTATTTTAAATGTATTTTTAATTTAATTTTTTAAAATTAAAAAAGTGGCAGGCACATAGTGTTTATTATATCATCCTTTAGATCTTTTTGCATGCTTTAAATAGTTAATGGTCTCAACAAAAATGAATGGCTGAGAATAAGTTTGTGAAAAAAGTCCCACCATGAATTGATCTTTGCATATCTTTCCAGTATTATTTATTGGCCATCTGTTGATGCTTATCCTCCAGCCATAGTGAACTACGTACAGTTTTTGAGCATATTATTCTCTCTCCTTTTTGTATGGCTTACATGAAGCTAACATCCTTTCCATTCATGTTACTCCTACTAATTTTTAAGGCTCAACTCAGAGCTCTTATACTCCAGCATATTTTCCTCCAAGTCTTTAATTTGGATGATGACTATGTTCTGATTTCTCATAGCACCAGTTCTCCTTCTTCATCAGTTCTTAAAGCAATAGCTATTAACTAGTCACACATTGCTAGTGGAGGCTAGCAAGGGGGGCTCTGCTTAAATAGGTATTGAGGAACCCAGATGATGGAGTATACAGTTGTATAGGTGACTTTGCAATCATTGTGCCAGGAAGAAAGGGACATGGTAGATCATGGCCTGACTCTTAACACTCCTAACTAGAAGTGATCAACACCAAGTTCACTCACAGTCATTGACCAAAGCAACTCAGACGGTCTCTGCTAAGTTCAAACGGAATGTGGAAGTACAATTATCACAACATAGTTAAAAGGTGAGAGCGGTTAGGTGTAAAATATGTGAGGAGTCCTAACCCCTACAACTATAATAGCACTTTTCATGTTGAATTGCAATGAATTGTTTACTCTCTTACGCAGAAATCTTGTCTTAATATCTTGCTGTGTCTACCACCCTATCACACATTCAAAAGAATATTTGTTGCTTTGGTAAGTAAACGGGACCTCACTAAATTATGATACTTTTAGATTGGTCATGCAGAAAATAATTTGTGAGTGACTATTAGAATTTCATTATTGGTTTGTTTTCTGAACATAACCTGCCTGATTGACTATAGGGTTATCAATCTATAAATTTTCAGAGCAGACCATATTTAGTTCAGTCTTCCCACAAAGGAAGGGATATCTCAGCACCTATTCACTTTTATGTGCCTGCCAGATGTTTGCTGGAAAGTGATAAATCAGGTTAGTCTATTGGAGTGGTTTGTCTATGATCTAAGAGTAGGAGAGTCAGTTTCTTCAGTTTTCTTGGCATAGATATTCACTGTAAAACTCCATACTTCACAAGGTTTTTCCAAGGTGGTTACTCATTCAAAAACATAAGGATCTATCCCTTTTGAAAATGGTTCACCTATTTAGCACCAAAAGAGTAATGTTGCTAGAAATCCAATTTTTCCTAAGACTTATTTCCTAAAATATATTTCTTCTTATGCACTTATCTTTTCTTAAAAAAATTATTTTAGTATGTTGAGGGATGGGAGGAACACATCATATATTCCTTTTTATTCTTTGGAGTCATATATACTCTTACATTTCACTATTTTAACATTTTAGGGAATTTTTGAAACTTGAACTAAGCACTTGTCACAGATAACTGATCTGATAGGTAACATCTTATTAAAAATACATAATAAGCATCAATTTGTACCTTTATATTGTAAGTTAAATTTGTCACTCGCATTTGCAAAAGCACAACATAGTTGCATCCTAAACTCTTTCAGTATGTACAAACACTTTAGCACAATCCCATTACTCTAGCAGCAAAACCAGACCTTAAAAACATAAACAGGATTAGTTTCTGCTCATCATCTTCAGGGCTCCCCCTTGTGGTGCAGGCCATCATCACCTGGACTATTTTAGCAGTTGATTTGTTCTCTCCATAGCCAATTGAATGATCCTTTTAAAACACAGTTAAGATTATAACCACATTAGTACTTTGCTTAAAATCCTCCAATGGCCACCCTTCTCACTCAGCATAAAAACCAATTCACAGCATTGTACACAGGGTCCTAATTAATTAACTTGCTCTTGTCTTATTTCCCTACTTTCTGTTTTTCTCTGTCCCTTGTCTACTGTTTTATCTACATGTTATTAATTAGTTCTCTGTCTAAAAACTCATATGTAAATGTAATTGTAATTATTTACCCCATTTTCAAGGAGAGGAAATTTTTTTACAAAGTCTACCATGGAGAATCATGATTCTTCTCTTAAATTTCCCATCCAAACTCAACTTTGTGAACCTATTACATATGGATTCCCAGATGCAGAAGAAAGTTATTTTATTTTCCCAATATGAAAATATTGTGTTTCTCATGGCTTAGTTTGTAGCTGTGTAACAACAGAGAGATTATGAAGAATTGTTTCAACATGGAGTCACCAGTATGGAGGGAGGGTAAAATGCTGAAAATACATCTGCAGGAAATCTCTCAATTATTAATTCCTTCCTTAGTTTTCCCAGATGACTGACTACTAGGTGAAAAGAGACCTAAAAACTGCTTGAAAGGAAGATAAAGATTTTACTGGCATAGTAATACCACGCTAACTTAAAAAGCATATCTTCTAGAATATGGTATCTACTTAGCAATATTTGGCAAAATGCCATTAAAATTATACATTTGAAATTAATATCCGCTATTGTTATATAGGATTTTCCAAATATGAAATCCATTTAGCATTTCTAAAAAGGTAGAATTGCATTAACTTTTAATTCATTAACTAATTTCATTATTCACATTAACTTTTAATTCACTTTTAACTAATTTCTCTTCCAGCACTGAATAAGCACAGACGTGTTTTGACTGTCATTGTTTTTAAAGATATTAATTCAGTCATCCAGTATAGTATTATAATAGCTTTGATAAGAAACTTAAATGTTCACCTCCCATCACTGATCTTTTCTTGATTGGAGTTTTTCAAGTGTTTCTTTTATACTCAGATTTATAGCTCATGCAAAGTAACTTATAATAATCACATTGAAATATCTCTGTATTTAAATCATTATTTCAATGCCTTTGACTTCTGAAAATGAAGGTAAAAAGAAAGAAACTGGCTTAAGAAATAAACATTTAGAATTAATATGTATTTTCCTCTTGAGTTCCAGGGTTATGGTAACTGTCACAGTAAAAATCTTATTTGACCCATTATCTTGGATCAATAAAAAAAAAGCTACGTTATTCTTTTAACAAAAAAGAGCCTGTCAGCACAGGAAATCAGGCCAGACATTTGTAAAGACCACCCACCCTTTTTGTTTAACACAAAAATTCAGTACTTCGAATGGTTACATCATTCAATACCAGAAATTTTTATCAGGAAATGAAATTAGACATTTCCAAAGTTCTGTGATCCAGAACCTGAGACTCTCTCTACCATCAGCTACATGACTATTATACTGCAAGTTTCTCAGAGTCCATACAACAAAATTCATTTTATTTTATCATTTTATTTTTTTTCAAAATTCATTTTAAGTAACTCAAGTATAAAATAACTTTGAAGGAAGCTTTAAAATCAGGTAGAGTAGCAGATTAAAAACTGCCATGAATGTGACCAAACAGAAGTCTTACATCCTTCAGTAACAGTTGGCCATTTTAGTTTGAATACTATGAAGCTGATTCCTGTACTTCATCTATCAGTATGTTACAGCTTTTCCTTCTCTCACTCAGGAGTAGCTTAGTTTTCTTGCTTAAGCACTACTTCCCCCAAATACTCCCCACATAGAATTTCATTGGTTGTTTTACCTTCTCCCTTCCTCTGCATTTCAATAAAAATAGTTGTGGTCTGCCCCCACCCCCACCCCCAGTTGACTTACAACTAAAGAAAAGGCATTACATTTCTCTAAATTAATCCATTCTTCGATAAAGAGTTTTTTAAATCCTAATATGTATGAGGCATGGTTTAGATGCTCTGCTGCCTTTGACAAAATCTATACCTGGAAGGAAAAAGCACACTCACCACAGGAGATGATAAATTGTGAGATCCTTAAAATCAAGGATCCTAGTTGCTCCTGCTTACATACCTTGCCCTCATCTATATCTCCTTCAGAGAGAGTGTGGCAGAAGAGGTATACTGAATAAATATTGTTAATTGATTACAGATCACCCTGTAGTACTATGAACGTAATGCTTTCTAACATTCTTCATATTAAATAGCTGGTTGTTTACTTTAGAGTGAACACTCTGGTATTTATTCACAATGGTAACTTCACCTGTAACCTGATAATAAATACTGAATATTTGTTTATAAAAAGTGAATTTTAATTTAGAATATGAATGACAGAAGGGAATGAAAGATATAGAGGCAAACCCAGACTGATACCCCATTTTTCTCTGTGAGTATAGTGTCGTGTTTTGTTTAAGATTTTTTTAATTTGTTTATTCATGAGAGACACACAGAGAGAGAAGCAGAGACATAGGCAGAGGGAGAAGTAGGCTCCATGCAGGGAGCCTGATACAGACTCCATCCCTGGACTCAGGGATCACTACCAGAGCCAAAGGCAGACTCTCAACCACTGAGCCATCCAGGGGCCCCAGTGAGTATAGTTTCAATTAACAAGTGATCAGTATTTGGGCTAGATGCTGGTACAGGCAGTATCTGTTTAATATTTGAAGTATCAAAATACGATAGTACAGAATTTATTTCAAACTTGTAGAGAACCTTCGGCCTATTGCCCAAGATGGAGGTAAAGATGAGTTTTGAATCTTAGTCACTTGAGCCCAATTCCTGTTCTGTCTTTTTTTGCCAGTTATCTTAAGAACATTAAATAAAAGAACTTTTGTTCCTAAATATATGGGAATTCTCTTTAGACTCTTCATTGAAGAAGGGGCACGGTGAGAACAGAAAGGGACATTATTATGTATTCAACTGTAGCAGGCCAGATAAATGAACTGCAGTTACACACCTGAGACAGCAGTGCCTTAGATTTAGTGATTTAGCACAAAACAGAACAACTAGTCAAGAAAATGATGTGGTTAGAGTATGTGATGAGACAGTAATAAGAGGAATTTTGGCTGTCATGACCCTTTCACTACCTAAAAGCTATGATTACTTTCCCAAATGCTAAGCCAGTAATGTATAAAAACCAAGGTAGGGAATAAGCCTAAACTCCTCAAATGTGTCACGTTTTAGAGTATTTCCAATTATATAGTGGTCTTAACACCTTTTTGGTCTGAATTTCATCAGGATCAGGGTTCAAGAAGAGACCATGCCCAATCGTGAAGAACAATGATATCTTTTGTTTTTGCCATTGTTGTTATTTTGAGAACATTTGTACAATATCACTTACAGATGTTTCCCATGTGCTATTTTGACCAGAATTTTTAAGTCTCTTCAGGCAGAGGAAACAAAGCTGCTTCCATTGACAAGGAAGGCTCAATGGGGAGAGATTCTCGTTTTTGACTGTGTCCAACTGGATGTCTCCATTTTAAGTTTAAGGTCTTATTGTTTCTCATCAGTGTCCTGACTTTAACATGAGTGAGTTGGTAAGCCTGGGCATTCAGTGGATGAATGTGTTTTATAAATAAACACATAATTTATTTATAACTACCTAAAACTGGAAACAACACAAATATCCCCTCATTTGGTGAATGGAAAAACAGTTTGTGGTTCATTCATACAATCAAGTATCACTCAGCAACAAAAGGACCAACTACTTACATACCCAAACCATGGCTTGATCTTATTGCATTATACTAAATAAAAGAAAGGCTGCATAATGTATGAATCTATTTATATGATATTCTGTTAAAATATAAAAACAGAAAACAGGTCAGTTTTAAGGAGCTGAAGGTAGAAGGAGAGGTATGATCTAAAAAAATGGTTACAAAGGAACTGGAGTGGAAGGGAGGATAAAACTTTTCTATCCTTTATAAAGAAAAATAAAATTTCCACAATGAGATACTTCTACATAGCCAATGAGATGGCTAAAATTAAAATGACTGTTGATACCAATTGTTACTGAGAAGCAAATAACTCTCAGACATTTTATTACTAATGCTTTTCTATTAGTAATGTAAAGTAGTACAAACACTAGGGAAAAAAATTGTCAGTTTCTGATGAAGCTAAACCCAGAATTTTCCATTTTAGATTGAATCCAAGAGAAATCAAAACATATACATACATAAGAACTTGAACAACAATGTCCCTAATAGCTTTATCGAACTGGAAACAATGCAAATGTCTATAACTGAATGAATGGATAATCAAGTTGTGGCATAGTCAGTAAACAAAATACTACTCAGGCATATAAATGTATAATCATGACATATTCAACATGAATGACCCTCAAAACATTACACTGATTAAAACAAAGCAGCCTAAAAAGAACCATTCTTAAAAAAAAAAAAAAGTCATTCTCTTTTCATCTGAAATTCTATTTCTACTTGAAACCCGAGATAAGAAAAATTTAAATTACAATGATAAAAAACATATATGTGGTTTCTTAGTTGTGGATGGGTTGGGAACTGAATGGAAAGGGAAATAAGGAAAACTTTTTGGATAATAGAAATTCATTTATATAACTCATTTAACCATATCCTTAAACTGGATTTAGTTTATTGTGTGTAAATTGTATACTTCAAAAAATTTGATTTGGAGGACATAATCATAATACCTATATAGTGTGAATATCCCCATAATGAGTATTTTAAATATTGTTTATTGGTTGATGTTATAGCTGGAGGACTTGTTAGAGGCAAACACTTAACAGTTCTAAGAAGATCACTTCTGACTTTTGGGGATTTATGGTGTGAAAATTCTACTGAACATTATCTCCTAAACGAAAATCACAATACACTGTGGAAATAAGAGACAGCCTCAAGCACATACCACAATGGGAAGCCTTATTACTCCCAAGGCTGTGAGATTATAAATATGAAAGAAATCACTAATAGAGGAGTAAATAAAATAAGCTACAAAACATCAAAACCCAAAATAACATGATAAAAAATAGGCTTAGTTATATTAAAAAAATGGTACTCATAAAAAAATAGTAAAAAAAAAAATAGTAATTTAAATAAATTAAAAAAAATAGGAGAATATGAATAAGAGGTTAGGTATAATTCAAGAGAATCAGTGATTTGGAAAATATAATGAGGAAATTACCCAATATTCAACACAGAGAAATTAAGCATTAAAAACATAAAAAAGAATTAATAAAAATGTGGAGAAAATAATATTTTCCAACGTTTGTATGAGAGAGATTACCAAACAAGGAAAAAGAGAAAACAAGTAGTAAGAGACATTACTAAATTGCACTCTATATTTGAAAAATGAATATGGCATAAGAAAGAGAAATTATATTAACATCCAAAAAATATTCTGGAATTAAGTATATTACCTTAAGATAAAGATGCCTTTTCAAAATGATAAAAAAGTCTATCCATTAAGAATATGTAACAATCCAAAATGTGTGTGCACCTAAATACAAAGCTTTAAATACACAAAGCATAAACTGATAGAACTGAAGAGATAACAGGACAAGTCCGCAAACATTTGAAGTTTTCTCTCAGTAACTTGCTAGAACATGTGGAAAAAAGAACATAAGACTTAAACAATGATGGCAACCAAATTAACTTAAAAAACTGTTTTATACAAACCCTTAAAACTGCATTTTCCCCCTTCTCATCTATGTGAAACATTCATCACAAAAGACTGGAAATGTCTTGCAAAATTTAAAAATATTGTAATAATCTCCATGAGTGTTTTCTCAGGGAACTAATAGAGAACAATGAGAAAAGATCGTTCCAAAAATCCCTCTTTGCAAATCAACAAACTTGTAAATAATGCACAGGCCGATGAAACCCAAAGGAAACTAGAAATATTTGACCTGCATAAATATTAAAGCACAATATATAAGAATCTGTGGAGTAAAAGCAGTGTTTTAAGAGAAATTTATAGGTTTAAATGCTTACATTAGAAAAAAAAAAGAGGTCTTTACATTTAAAAAAAGAAAAGGAAAAAAAGTGCAAATTAAACCCAAGGTAGGTAGATGATAGGAAAATCTAAAAAAATAAAAACAGCACACAATTGTATTTTTAAGAAGCTAATGAACATTATTTTTAAAAGCTTTAAAAGTGATAAAAGCTTAGTGTTCCAGTTATTAACATGCTGTATAAAAATTACCCCCAAATTTAAGAAGGTAAAATGACCATTTACCATGCTACTGATCCTGTGAGTAAGGATTTTGGAACAGGACTTGCCTTCCTTCTACTTGGTATTTGTTGGGACAGCTCAAAAGTTAGGAGCCGGAAACATCTGAGAGATTGCTCATCCATGTATCACTCATGCTGGGAAGACCCAAACAGTTGGTAATTGGACACAATTCATGAAACTAAATTAATAAAATTAGATCTGAAAAAGTTAATGATCAGGAGTCTAGGTTTGGACTGTGCTTAGAGTATGTGCCTTTTCTCTTAACAGGTCATGCTATGATCTGAGTGAAACAGAAGAGGAAAATAAACTTGAGGGGTAAAAATTATAACCACACGAAAAGTTAGGCAGTAGGGAAGCTGATAAATGACAATCAGCAGAGTTATTCACAGCTAAGATTCCACAAAGCTCTACCAGGAATAATTTATGTATAATGAAACTGATTTTGATTCTGTGCAGTGTTTGGATATGTTGATTCTTTTAGAAGGCTTTTAAAGGAAGAAACCTTGAGTAAAAGTCATTCATTTTCCTCTGTGTATCATAATCACTCAAAAAGAAAATATTTTCTTTTCTATGGGGAAGTTGATGGCAAAATCTGACCAAGAGCTTAGTTACATCTGCATCTGTAGTAAAGACAGAAAACTTGGGAATTGCAAAGGGAATACATCCTATATTTTTGTGCAAGGATGATGCAGAAGTGAAGGAATAGGGGGAAACTCAAGAGAACAAAAGAAAAGTAAATGAATAGATTATCAAGATTGTGAAAAAATGAAGAAAGAATGAACGTAGCATTATGTTCCAATCAAACACAAATGGAGATGAGTTTGAAACTTCCCTGAGCAGATAAAACCAGTTAATCTCACAAGCAAAACTTAATTTAGCTTATTTTGCAGAACAAGAGAGATTAACTTGACCTGGGTCACCTCTCGCTTATGCCTCTGAAAAATCATAAGTGAAACTTAAATAGTACCCCAAGATTCATTTGAGATTACCACTAACCGATTCCTTTTCCTTTAAGGAAAATCTAGTATTGTAACCAAACCCTGTAAAGAATAAACACTCACTGCCTTTGCACTATATAAAGCTGCTTTAGAACAATATACCTCTGAGCCTCATTCCGTGTTTTTTTATAAATTTATTTTTTATTGGTGTTCAATTTGCCAACATACAGAATAACACCCAGTGCTCATCCCGTCAAGTGCCCCCCTCAGTGCCCGCCACCAGTCACCCCCACCCCCCGCCCTCCTCCCCTTCCACCACCCCTAGTTCGTTTCCCAGAGTTAGGAGTCTTCATTGTTCTGTCTCCCTTTCTGATATTATCAGAAATATCATTCCGTATTTTGATTTGAGAGTTCTCGGTTTACAAACTGTCGTTTCGGTGTGTGCTCAATAAACTTTTACTAATTAATACTTCAGTGATTCCTTGGTTTTACTTCTGTTTTTTTGTGGACTTTGACAATTAAAATTTGGAAGAGATAGAACTGATTTTTTCAAGTAGTGTGTATTTGACAACTATCAATATACTTGATCATAGTTTAATTTTGTTCACTTGTTAAAGATATAAGGAAAAGGATTGCTAAAAAAGCTTTAAATTTCCTAATAGTAGCGTGTTAAACAAAAGAAAATGAAGGTTTTATTTTCAAGACCTTTTTGCTCTTCTTCTGGTGTGTAAGTTCCACAGAACTAAATCTTAAATTTGGTCAGCTAATTCTCCATAATAATTGCAGAGACACTGTATTTGTAGATGCCATCTTTAAGTTATTTTAAAGAAAGTGTGAAGCCAGTAACCAGAATTCTTTATCTGCTGGATTAGCTAGTTAATTACGTTACAGTAGATACAACATTATTCTTGGAAATGAGGCCAGTTGTAGCAATCATAGAATTTTGTACTTCTTTTCCTCATTAATTTTTTAATTTATGAATTTATTTTGTAAATATTTGATTTCTTACTGTATGCTAGAAGTTGCTCTAAGCTCAAGGAACGTTATGTAAATAAAACATAAAAATATTAGTAAAAATAGTAAATAAAAATAGAAATGTCTGGCTTCTAATGTAAAGCCATTATTTTCCATTAGAACTGTGAGGAGCTCCTTTTGATTTAGGGTTTACAAAACATTAAGTCAGCACTCCTTACAATAAGACTTCAGATAGTCTATTAGAATATCAACTAATAATTGAATTATTTCCTCAGTTTAGAAACACTGCTTATTTCCAATCATCAGTTTATATAACTTCTGTGATTTCCACCAAAATCAGTGCTTAGACTTCTCTCTAGGATAAACATATGCTCTTGACTAAGATGTTAGTCTGTAAGTCTCAAGTACTTAAACATGCAGGGATTTTTTTTATACTAATTTGTTACTTTTCAAAAACAATAATCATGCTTTCTTTTCTTAATGCATCACCTTGTCATTCTTTTTTTTTTAACCTTGTCATTTTCAAAAGCAACTGGATTCAGTAATTTCCAGCAAGAAGAGGGCATACTAGATTTTAGAAACTGGCCCTGCTGAATTTCCAAAATCATAATGGATTTTTTTAAAAGTAATCATCTAGGATATGTAAATTTGCAGAAGAATGTTCCTATATTTTCAGAAGGAAAACTTTAAATATGAAAGTTTTCATGGGAATAAGATTGCTTTGTGGTTTTCTGTCAGTTGAGCAGATAAGGATTGTTTCTTTCCTGATTCTAGAGAGTATCATTATCTTCAGATTACTGACTCTTTTTTTTTTCACTTAAAACATATTTTGTCATTTTTCTAGATAGAGGCTAGCTTCCCAGGGGGAAATTAACACTTCTTAGCATGTTGTTCTTATCTGTAGAGTAGAATTAATCAGATTTCCTTTTTACTTCCTTTTTATTCCTTTGAGGCCTGGGATACATGTCTTTCTCATCTTTGTATCTTCAGTGTCTGATACAGTACCATAGGTACCCAAAATACAAGATCTGAAGGAATTTAAATTTTGTTCTTTGTTTTAGTTGACTCATCAATTTTATACCCAATAGTTATAACCTTTTTACTCAGAATGTTTTCTCAAGGTTTTATAAAGGAAAGTTTTAAATTTTTATTTATTTATGATAGAGAGAGGCAGAGACACAGGCAGAGGGAGAAGCAGGCTCCATGCACCAGGAGCCTGATGTGGGATTCGATCCCGGGTCTCCAGGATCACGCCATGGGCCAAAGGCAGGCGCCAAACCGCTGCACCACCTAGGGATCCCCTAAAGGAAAGTTTTAAATTAAATTTCAACATATTGGGACAGCCTGGGTGACTCAATGGTTTGGCCTGGGACGTGATCCTGGAGACCAGGGATCAAGTCCCACCTCGGGCTCCCTGCATGGAGCCTGCTTCTCCCTCTGGCTGTGTCTCTGCCTCTCCCTCTCTCCCTCTGTGTGTCTCTCATGAATAAATAAATAAAATCTTTAAAAAAAAATAAATTTCGACATATCTATGTAATAATATTTTTATCCATTTTTATTCTAGCATTGTTTTTTTTTAATATTTTATTTATTTATTCATGAGAGACACAGAGAGAAAGTCAGAGACACAGGCAGAGGGAAAAGCAGGCTCCATGCAGACAGCCCAATGTGGGACTCCATCCCAGGTCTCCAGGATCATGCCATGGGCTGAAGGCAGCACTAAACGCTGAGCCACCCGGGCTGCCCTAGCATTGTTCTTTTTTAAATTATTATTATTATTATTATTATTATTATTATTATTATTTAGCCAGCCTATTTTCATGAACTATATAAATTTTGGGACCAAACTTAGGCCAATAAAATAAATAACATTTGTATCCATAGCCAACTTATGGTTGTGATCCAACCATGACCAGTGGAATTGCATATCAGTTGTCTCTTTTCCCAATAAAATTATTATCATTAAAATTAATATGTGATCTGTTGAACTATTTCTTACCTTCACACAAATTAATTAAACTAAAACCAAATTTAACTTTGGCACTATTTATAAGATTATAGAATTTTATTTATAATAATGGCTGTGTGTAACTACTGGCTTAGAAAATTTAAAATTCAAATCTTCCCATGAACTAATATGAGCCAGCTTCAGCACATCACTGCAGGCATTAAATAAACAATATGTTAAAGAATTACAGGTTTTTATGATTATATGATATGTATAATAATTAAAGATTTTCATAATTTTTAAAATTTATAATTATAGGATTTTTAAAATTATAGGATAAAAACATAGGATAAAATAAATAACATAACCAACATTTTTTATAATACATCAAATATTTTTTGATTCTCAGTAAGGCTCTGATTAAGTAATTATTAGCTGCATTTTTTGACGAATGATTATTTAAAAAATTCAATGCAGAAATATAAAGAGTAAATCTGAAAGACTCTCAAAACACCTCCTTTCCCCATGTCATTTCTGGCAAATGACAATTTATCCTTCCAAATTTCTCTTTTCTCCTTTCCTTCTTTTTTCTCCTATAATTTTTTCTTTTCAAATAACTGTTTTTGGTATAAGTGTAATGTAAGTGTATGTAGCCATTTGTTGATTTATTCAACTTCACTATTACAAACAAAGCTGCAAAAAAATATATATCCATTGTGTACAGACAGATATAGCCTGATATCTTGAGCTGTTCTGCAAGAATTTCCAAGTTTAGATATTTTGATGATGTACTGGGCCATCAAATTCTATTTGTTTTTGTGATGTTGAATGTTATTGCCATATAGCATACAAAAATTGTGTGGTACCAATCAAGTATAAATGCATCTATTTCCCTCTACCTGCAGTGACACAGTACTGGCTCATATAGGTTTGTGAATCCTGATTCTGCAACTCTTCTCAACTCCATCTGCGGTAATGTCACAGTGGTTTTTGTAACATGGAATACCTGTACCACAGGGTATTTGTACCATGGAAATTGACAAATACTATAAATGAAGGGTTGTTTTTTTTTTTTTTTCCTTTTAAGAGTCTATTTACCAGTGCACCACAGCCTATACCCTCACTAATACTAGCTATTTATCTTTTAAATGTTTACTAAACCATGTATATAAATATTATTTACCTTTTTTTATTAGATACTTTGCATATAAATATTAGTTACCTTTTTTATTAGATACTTTGTCCTTTTTTATGGGTTATTATGATTAGCCTATTGCATTGCTAAGGAAAGTGAGATATAGAGAGATTGACTTAGAATATATAAACAGGGGTCCCTGGCTGGCTCAGTTAGTTCAGCGGCCAACTCTTGATTTTGGCTTAGGTCATGATCTCAGGATCCTGGGATGGAGCCTTGTGTGTTGAGCTCCTCCCCAATGCGGGGTCAGTTTCAGGAGTCTCTCTGTCCCTCTCCCTCTCCCCCAACTTGCTCTCTCTGGAAAAAAAAACTTTATATATATATATAAATAATATATAATTATATATTATATATAATTATATTATATATTATTATATATTATATATTATTATATATATAACACATGCATCAATGTGTTATGTACAAAATTAACATTAGTTTATCATTCTCCCTCTGACCCCATTCTTTCCTTGTCCAAGGAACATAGGGAGTTTGTGGTTAAAAACAGTCACAGAAATCGACCCTCTTGTAATTTATACTCCCCCCCCCAGTATTATAACACTTCTCTTTATGAAAATAAATTAAAAATCCCATAACTCTGGTAAAGTTATAAGTTTAATTTGGAGCTCCCAAAACAAATTCTGTAAAAGGTTCTCCATGTGGTCATTATCCAAAAAGGGATCCTTCAGATGTATGCTGAGGATGAGGAACATTGAAATAAACCACTAGGTGACACCATCATCAGTGACATTTGGCATCACAGAGAGCGAGTAGCCAAATGGCTGACTAAATTTTCTCATTTTTCCTTGGTTACTGTGTCTTATTTAAATGTTGCCCAGTCTCAGGTGATGTTTTCATCTGTTTGTCTTCTCTTTTGCAAATTCCTAGTCCTGGTGAATTTTGATGGTGATATTGCATGGAGGATTCAGAATGGTGATGGAGAGGCCAACTCTGTTTTCAGATATTGAAGAAGGGGAAATCTTGGCATATGAGGGAAAGTTCTCAGGTAAAACTAGCACCAATGCTGTTTATCTGGTACATCTTAAAGGTAGCAGCACTGAGAAACTCTAGCTTTTCCTGAATTATTTTCTTAAATCCAAAAGTAACAGAAAATACCAAGTCTTAGTTTTTCTTTACATTTTTGAAATTTGGTGATCTCTCTCTCTCCCTCCACTTCTAAAATCATACTTTTGCCTACGAGGATCATAGTTTGCCTTTCTGGGCAGTCTTACAGTTTGCCAAATAGTAGATTTTGATAAAGCTATTTGGTACACATTTGGAAATAAACAGGAAACATGGCTTAGCAAACTAACTCTCCATTTTTCTTTTTCTTGCTTCTTCGCCCCTATTCAGAGAAAAGTTGTCCAAAGAATCGAGAAGAGCTGCCTGGATTGGTTCCTGCCCTCTATTTTTTTGTGCCTGCATTCTGGTCCTCAGAGAGTCCAACTATTTTCATTATTTTTATTCTGAAGGCTCCGTAACAGTCTCCACAAAACTTTCACTTAGATACAGTACTCTATCATGAAGTCAGTCCTGGACATTTCTATTTGGTTATTTTTAATTACATCATACTGTGTGTTCATATCCATGCTTAATGTGGATTTCCCTAAAAAAATCACTTCTTGTTATGGTCTGAATGTTTATATCAGCACAAAATTCATGCTGAAGTCCTAATCCCTAAAGTAAATGGTAATAGGAGGTGGGGCCTTTGGGAGATGAATAAGCCATGAGAGTGGAGCCCTAATGAATGGGATTGGTGCTCTTACAAAAGAGCCTCCAGAGATACCCATTGCCCCTTCCACCATGTATGGGCTCAAAGACAGGTACCAGCTATGAACCAGGGAGAGGGCCCTCAGCAGAATTTGATCTGGGTGCCTTGATCTTGGACTTCTCAGCTCCAGGAACTATGAGGAATAAATTGTTTATAAGCCACGTGGACTGTGGTATTTTGTTATAGCAGCCCAAACAGACTGAAAAACCCTCCTAAATTTAGATCTCTCTGAATGATACCACCTTTCCCCAGTTACCATGGTAACTACTTGCTCTCTTCTGTATATTTAGTTGCCATAGTCTTTGAACTTTTAATTCTTTTTTCCACTTGTTTCTCTCATATTTCCACTATGGTGAGAAAACCTGGTATCCCCTCAGTTGGACTGCTGGCATAGTCTCCTAGTTGTCCTCTTGAAACCTGCCCTTCAGTTCAATTTGACTGCCATATTGCCACTCACTTGTTCAAAAATATTTACTGAATTCCTATTAACTGCTACTTTAAGGATTAACTCCCCTGCTTACTTTACTGTGTTCTCAAAAACCTGGCCACACGATATAATTGTTCATTGTATTTCCTTCCATTCTGCAAAATCCTTCTAGTCAGAAACCTAGCCTTTTTAGATTACTTCCTCACACTCATGATCATTCTTAACTCTGTTCTTTTCAAAATATTTAAAATTTATTTTATTTTTTCATCTTTCTGTTTGTTTTTAAAATTTTTAGGTTTTTTAAAATTAGACCATATTTTTTACAATTCCTATCTGGGTCATCATTTTGTTGTTTCTTTCTCTTGAAATACCTTCTAATTCCTCTTCTACTTACCCAAATTTTATCCATTCTTGATTGTCATAGGTGAATGATTATACCGTTCAAACTAAAACTTGTCAGCCTTGAAACATTTGAGAAACATAGGCTTCAGAAATTGTTAGTGTCTTATTCAAAGTCACACATTGAAGAAATAGCAGAAATTGGTTCAGGTCATGATCTCAGGGTCCTGGAATTGAGTCCTGCATCAGGCTCCCTGCTCAGCGGGAAGTCTGCCCCCCCCCTCTCTCTCTCTGCCTGCAGCTCTCCCTGCTTGTGCCCTCACATGCTCTTTCTCTCTCCTTCTCTGTCAAATTAATAAATAATATCTTGAAAAATAATTTTGAAAGAGAAATAAAGTGAATATAGCAGGACTTGCTTTTGATGAAGCACTTTAGTGGTGTCTGATGATCATTGTGTTTAATGTATTCTACCTTGTAGTCTCTTAGGCTTTTGCCATGATTCAGTGATTGTTAAGCTTAATGAGTTTTTCTTATTGTTTTGCTTGATTTTTAAGTTTTGAAATCTCCCGTATCTTTTCTCTTAATATTCTACTAATCTTCACAATCCAAGCACTTGGATTATGAATATGGCCTAAGTTTAACGGCAGATTCTGGAATCATCACTGTACATGATCAAAGGACATTTAAGAACTATTGACTCAGTAACCCAGAGAGTCAGTGACAAGTCAATTAAATCCTTGCTGCACTCTTAACTACTCCCCCTTCACAAATCAAGTCTCATAATTCCTTAAAATGCCTTGTAATATGTCTTTAGCAAATACATTTTTCTTAATTCTTTGGACAACGTATGTGCCACCAACTTCAGTTCCAGTGTCTGGGTTCCATTTTATGTGTGAATGTGTGTGTTTAAAATTTCTTACCCCAGAAACCTATTTAGATGACTAGATCGCCTTAGTTGGGTATGAAGTCTCAATCCTATGAATCCTTTGGAGACTAGAATGCTGTCTGACTCACAGTCTGGTCGCAAGAACACCATTCCAGCTGATGAACTTTTCTGACCCTATTGACCTTCCAGCTGGCCTGTCTCACTGAGTCTCTGTTTCTAATCTATCCCAGGACTCCTCATTATTATGCTTTCCACACTTGGTTATTATCCTTGCTGAATTTCCCAGACATTTCCTGCCTGCTTAGACTGGCACCCATCATTTATCATCATAGTCTCCAGACACTGGGTTCTGGTTCACTGGCTACATGGGGGAGACCTGTCTCAGAAATTCACTCCTTTGTTGAGACTCTGTCACTTGCTTTCCTGCTGCCAGATTTTGTGGCTACTGCCTTTTTGCCTGGAATGTCAGTCTGTCACCTAACTCCAGGTAGCCCTGACAATTCTATGCTTGCCAAGATATCCTCATTGACAGCAATTGCCTCTGCACAGCTAATTCCTTCGATTTTGCATTTGGTTGCCAGTCTTTTTTCCTGGTGAGTCTTTCTAGCTTGTGCACTCTAGCACTTTGGTTAATTCTAGTATTGTTTCCAAACCCTAGTCTTTTATATTGTCTCCCACGTGGTGCTAAAAATTAAGTAGACGGTGTGTATTTGTATGTGTGTGTATGTTTGTGTGTGTGTGTGTCCTTGTAACATCCCTCTCAACTGCCACCTTTGTGAGACCCCTCTCAACTGCCACCTTTGTGAGACCTCACTCTTCCACTATTAGAGGGGTGTTTTATATCTTTTGCATCGATCTTAAAGTAGGTCTGCTTTGGGGACACCTGGATGGCTAATTCAGTTAAGCATCCAACTCTTGATTTCATCTCAGGTCATGATCTCAGGGTTGTAAGACTGAGCTCTATGTCAGCCTCTGCATTGTGCTTGGAGCCTGCTTAAGATTCCCTTTCTCCCTCTCCCTCCCGCAACCCCTACTTGTACAGATTCTCTCTCTCTAATTAAAAAAAAAGCAATTCTGTTTTTTATGTGTTTGTTTCTTCTTTTGGACTATGTGTTATTCTGGGACAGAAACCACATGGTTGTTCATTCACATAAACATTTATTAAACACTTGCCACATGCCAAGCACCATGTTTTTGACAATACAGATAAACAAAAGAAAATACACAATTTAATGGTTTTAGTAAACACAGGATCGCAGGATTTTATTACTAGTGTAAGTAGTTGGGTTTAAATATTCCACAGAATTTTATTGAGTAAATGAATGAATGTTTGCTGAATAATTGACTATTGATTTTAAAATCTGCTTTCTGAAATAATTATGTGCTCTAATGCATGCTCCCTAAGAAGTAAGTGACACTAATTGAGCAAAAGCAAAAACTTAGAAAAACTGTTAAAGTCATCTTAGAGTCTAGGATAGGAAAAATTATTTATCATAAATAATATAAGACTCTGAGGCAGAAGCCAAAAACTTTTTCTGTAAAAGGCCAGATCATAAGCATTTTCTCTTTTTTTTTAAAGATTTTATTTATTTACTCATGAAAGACACACACAGAGAAAGAGGCAGAGACCGAAGCAGAGGGAGAAGCAGGCTCCATGAAGGAAGCCAATGTGGGACTCGATCCTGGGACCCCGGGACCACGCTTTGAGCCAAAGGCAGATGCTCAACTGCTGAGCCACCCAGGCGTCCCCATAAGCATTTTCAAATTTAGGGTCCATATAGTCTCTGTCACGACTACTCAGCTCTGATGGTATAGCACAAAAGCAACCACAGACAATACATGAACAGATGGGCATGGCTAAGTTCCAAAGAAATTTTATTTAAGGATGCTGAAATTTGAATATTACATAATTTTCATGTGTCATGAAATATTCTGATTTTTTTCTTAACCATTTAAAAAACATTCGTGACTTTCAGGCCTTACAGAACCAGGTGGTAAGTGGGATTTGGCCACTGGGCCCTAGTTTAGGCTTCATCTAGGTTTTACTTCTGTATTTTTTTCCAGAATACTTGTATTAAGATTGAATCTGGATTTCCTGATATAAAATCCTTTTGGAATGTTTGCAAATAAAAATAGCTTAGATCCAGTTTAGATTTTTAATATACGAACGGAAATGGAAGAATGGTTGCAATGTCAACTAATGTAAACAAAGCAGAATATCACAGCATAATGTAATGCTAGGCATACTTATGAGCTGGTTGAAATCAGAGGCCTGTATTGGCTTACTTTCTAGATTACTTCTAATCCTCAGATTCAGTGATTCCTTTCATTGACAGTTTAGTAGAGAGGACCTAATAAGGTTCAATAACTTACCTTTTTGTGATTAGGTTAAAATATCTCTGGGCAGTGCTTGCTTAAAAAGAAGCTGTCCTTGGGGCACTTGGGTTGCTCAGTGGTTGAGCATCTGTCTTCGCCTTGTATAGTGATCCCAGGGTCCTGGGATGGAGTCCCACACTGGGCTTTCCGCGGGAGGCCTGCTTCTCCCTCTGCCTATGTGTCTGCCTCTCTGCATCTCTCATGAGTAAATAAATAAAAATCTTTTTTAAAAAAAGAAGTTATCCTTATTATTGTCCTAAGAGTTGAAGCATGTGTGTTTGATCCTGGGGGCTTGGATCAGCTTTTTTTTTTAACCTACTGAATCTATGCTAGTGTGAAAAACCATGATATTGGGGCACCTGGGAGGCTCAGTTGGTTAAACGTCTGACTTCCTTGGTTTCAGTGCAGGTCATGATCTCAGGGTCCTGGAATGGAGCCCTATGTCGGGCTCCGCACTCAGTGTGGAGTCTGCTTGAGATTCTCTTGCTCCCTCTCCTTCTTCCCCTGTTCTCTCTTTTTCTCTCTCTAAATAAATGAATAAAGTCTTTTAAAAAATTATATTTCTCAGCCCCGTTTCTTTTAGGTGGGTCAGTTTAATCAATTGAACTGCTCTTGTATCTGAAAGTTCAATAGAATGGACTCATGTCCTGTCACTCTATTCAAGGACATTGCCTTTCTCTTTCTTTCTTCTTTCCTTTCCCTTTCCTTTATTTTTCTTTCCTTTCCTTCCTTTTCTTTCTTTCTTAAAAATTTTCTACTCCTTTACTGTTATTTTCCCCATTACCAGCCCCAAAAGCTAGTAGGGTCTTGATTTTCTTTCCCCAAAAAGGTGCTACCTCATTCCCAGGCATATGATGGAAGATAAGACTCTAGGCCATGACTATCACCCACATCCTGTCCCCAATACCCACCTTCAACCAGCCCATCCTACTGGGGGATCACCCCTGAAACCCATGGCCCCCAGGGCTTCTCTGGAATCTAGATGCCCTCTTTCAGGGGATGCTACCCAACAAGAACATCTGCTCTGTGTAGGCTAGCCATTGCTGGGATCCAACTGCCTCTACCTTAAGCTGGCTACTCTCTTCTGATACAGCCTGTGAGGCTCCCAGGGCAGAGGCTGCTTTCCTCTCCTACCCCTTCCTGCCACCATTGGCTTGTTCAGAAACCAAGACCCATAGGACCAAAAGGTGTCTATGGCCACAGGGATGTACTCTTTTTGAAGCTTCTCTCTGAGACCACCTTCAACTCCAGATGGATTATAAGAAATAGGTTTTCTGAAAATTTTAAAGGCTATATGATTTTGAGAGGCTGGTCACAAGATCATTTATTTTCTTCCCTCTTTGTCTTTGAATAACTCTCCTTTTTTCTCTATTGCTCGTGAATTTTTTCTGTTTTGTCAAGTCCTAGATTTCTTTCTCTCTCTTCCCAACAGAAGAATAAAGATGTGACATTAAATGGAGAGGACTGTGGTATTGAACCAACTTAGAGGTTAAGTAAACCTTTTCCGTAAAGAACCAGATAGTAAATACTTTAGGCTTTGTATGCATATAGCTTCTGTTGCAACACCTCAACTGTGCTATAGCATGAAAGCAACCATTGGTAATGTAAACAAATGAGCATATTTGGGTTCCAGTATATTTACAAAACCAGGAAAGGCAGGATCTGATCTCTAGGCCATAATTTGCTGACCTCTGAACCAAAGTATATGTTGTATCTATTGAATATTTTGATATTCTGTATTCTTAAACTGAAATATGATATTCTGGATTTTAAAACATCAAATGAAGTTTTAATCTCTGTCTCTGTCTCTCTTATCATCTATCTATCCATCTATCCAAGAAAGCCTTTATATTAACTGAGGAAATGACTCTTTAAGTACCTGCACTGTATCTCATGCTTGGTTCATAGAGCCTGCTTGGGCAGCAGACATTCTTCAACACGTTTCTTTGCATAAGTGTTTTGAATAAACTGTGACTTTTTTTTTAAATTCTGGCTAGTGCCACAGTGTTTATGCCTTATATGCTGGCTGAATTGGGTGACATATTCCTTCTTTCCAGACTCTAGTTTTGAGTTGATAAAGTCTGTGGATCAATGGCAGACTTACACATGCTGTTTGTCCACCTGGTGCTTATTTCAAAACTGCTTCTCTCAAAGTGGACACTTGATAGTGAATGTGTTTATTCATTCTATTCCAGACAGATCCCCTGATGCTATCTTTCTAATGTCTGTAAATAATTCTTTGGTCTAACAGCAGTGGAAGCCTAAGGCATTTTTCATGTAACCATTAGCTTCTTTGCAGTCCAGACCTGTTCTCTCCTAGAGTCAATCATGGATACTAAGGAAGCGCCTACCTTAAAAGTAAGTACAGATGTTTGTTGGGTCCCTATTATATTCCAGTTTCTATACTTGGATTTTTATTTTATTATGTATCATTCAACGAGCATAAACAGCCTTGTGAGAGGTAATTTTAGCCCTAGACTAAAAGTCACAAAATAGAGCTACAGAGAATATAATGAAGCCTTCCCAAGTTTCATGTGTAGCAAATGGGCAACATTATAGTATAGTATTGATGAGCTAACTCAGCACCAGAGTAAGAGACACTAGATTTCTGGTGCTAGGTGCATTTTTTTTTAAATTTTTTTTTAAATTTTTATTTATTTATGATAGTCACAGAGAGATAGAGAAAGAGGCAGAGACACAGGCAGAGGGAGAAGCAGGCTCCATGCACCGGGAGCCCGACGTGGGATTCGATCCCGGGTCTCCAGGATCGCGCCCTGGGCCAAAGGCAGGCGCCAAACCACTGCGCCACCCAGGGATCCCCTGCTAGGTGCATTCTTACTGACTGTGTGACATCTGCAAGTTACTTTACTTCTTAAAGCCCACTTCTCCATGTGAAAAGTATAGGGCTGTTTTTGTTTAAACCAGATAAGATGTTACATGTGAAGTGCTTAGCAGAGTATGTGGCTCAAGAGAATATGCTCAATAAATGTTAGTGATTAAAAGTAAAAGATATAAATCCCCTTTCTCAGAGCTTCATAGTCCTTTATCTTTTAACTATGCTAATGTTAACTGTTTTATCATGATGATCATATTTTTCATTCACATTTAAAAAATCTACTAATCAAAAATTGGAAGAAAGTAAGAAATTCTTTAGTTCAGGGTCTAATTTCAAATGCTTATACAACCAGGAAGTCAACATAATAGACTCAGGTTGGCTGGGTATTAGTTTGGTACAAATATTCTGTGAGTAGTGTGCACTGGAGCATATATACCTTACACACACACAGAGACACACACACTCATACACAGCAAAACATTGCCGATTTCTCTGGCCCCTGTTAGAATTTCGTATTCATACAGTTCCTATGGGATACCTGGGTGGCTCAGCAGTTGAGCATCTGTCTTCAGCTCAGGGCATGATCTTGGAGTCTTGGGATCAAGTCCCACCTCGGGCTCCCTGTATGGAGCCTGCTTCTCCCTCTGCCTGCGTCTCTGCCTCTCTCTGTGTCTCTCATGAATAAATAAATAAAATCTCTAAAAAAGCAAAAAACCAAAAACACAGTTCCTAAGTATTTACTACTCTCTTGAACACAATAGTTGACAAAGATGTTAGGCTACTCTAGACTATCTGGTCTTAGATGGCCTTATATCCTCCAATCTTTTATTCTATCATTTCTCAACACCTCCTCTGAATTACCTTTCCCTTTGTGGTTTGCCATCAATTTCTGTTTGACTCTGATAGTTCCCATTACCCTGCAAAATTATCTGCTTCATCCCTAAATAAGGGAAAAGAAAAGACATATTTTTGAGAAAATAACTCCTCTGCTCTGTACACTGATATCTGCCCATTCTTCCCTCTATTTCTCTACATTTTCCTGCTTTATCATGGAGAGATATGTAGAGTATGAAACTGATTCAGGGACGGTAGACTAGCACTAGCTCCTTTCTCTGTGGCCCAATGCTCTAGGATACTAGGCCCAATGTTTTTGTTGGGCAAAACATCTGAAGTCTAGAGAAACAAGTATCATGATATAAGCTTCAGAAAATAAAACATCTCCCATAGGATTCCCAGGTAGATTACATCGTATACATAGAATGTTTTTATTAGCACATTTGTTAAGTATATTCCTGCCTCTTGTCTCAGTACTGTGGTACTAGCTGTTCCACAGCTGGAAGACTTTCCCTCCAGCATTTTAACTAGATGACAGTGGTTCATCTATAGCAATTGCTCAAAAGATACTTTCTCAACCTGTTATTTAAAAGCCAAGAATAAAACTATCTTTTATCATATTATCCTCTTTCACTTTTTCATAGTACTTATTATTTGGATATGTTTTTTAATATATTTATCTGTCTCACTAATTTCACCTAAATCCAATCTCTATGACAATAAGAACTTATCTATCTTATTCACCACTGTATCTTCAAGTCTGAAACAGTACATGACACATAATAAGTGCCCAATAAAATTTTGTTAAATGAATGAATTAATTTTGTATCATCCTTTAATTATTCATTAGTTTTGGTCTGAAATATAGTATTCTGTTTGAAAAAAATGTGGTATCAAAGGCACAGAGGGTATTGCAATATATGCAGTGTAAGAATAGAAACTCTCCTTTTAATGGATAAGCCTTAAGTAGATACTGGGTTATAAAACAATAATAGAAGCAAGCAGATTAGCAATCAAAAGCAATTTTAGAAGACATCTTGGGGACAAGTCAGGATATTTAATTGTACTACATATTACGTGATAATATTAAATTAATTTTCTTACTGTGATAATGGTATTGTGGTTGTACAGGAGAATCTCTTAGTTTTAGGATATGAATGGTAAAGTATCCAAGAGTGAAATTATATATATATATATATATATATATATATATATATATAGTATTTACATCAGAGAGAGAATAGACAAATGAGACAAGACATTAATAGAAGACATTAATAGAAGACTAATGAATAATTAGTGAATCTAAAAAAAAATAATTAGTGAATCTAGTGAAGTAATGTTGCATGTGTTCATTCTGCAGTTCTTTCAACTTTTCTATGTGTTTGAATAATTGCAAGCTAAATATTTGAGAGAAAATTACATTTTTAAAAAAGGATTTTGTTTATTTTAGAGTTTGAGAGAGTATGCATATGCAGCAGGGGGAGGGACAGAGAGAAAGAATCTTAAGCAGTCCCTGCCCTGAGCGTGGAGCCTGACACTAAACTCAATCCCACAACCGGGAGCTCATGATCTAAGCCCAAACCAAGAGTTGGATGCCCAACTGACTGATCCATGCAGGTGTCCCTGAGAGGAAAATAAGTTTTAAAAATTCCATGTATGAAGTAGTTACATTTTTGCCTGAAGTTTACTTTTCAGTTTTTGTATTTGTAGTATCTGTTTTTGACATAAAAATGCTGGGAAATGATTAATATTTTCTTTTATTTGATAACATTTAAAATTTTATGCCCAACCTTAAAATGGCAAGGTGAAAAGCAACAAAGTTTGTAAAAAGCAGTCTGTGACTCTCGCTTACTAACATAACATCCCCATTTTAGTCCCTCTCTTAAAAATTTTATAGATATACTTGAATTGTTAAAAGTTCTCCCATTGAGTCTGAAGGAGATGGGATTTGAACAACTTTATGAAAAGTCTTTTCTTCTGAGTTATCATAGCACATAAATGAAGTGTGTCATCACCAAGGGCAGTTATTTATAAGAAGCTAAAATAGATTTTCTATCTCCAAATTTATACACTTTCTGTACTCTAAAATAATTCAATTCAATGAACTTGGAAATGGTAGTAGACAGATATTAAATAACTAAGAACAATAAAATGAGAATGCATCTCACCTTTCCTATTTTTTTATGAGCATCTTTCAACAATAGAGACAATATAGAATTTGCCTCTGGGTCTAATGTTCAGGTACATAGAAGTAATTTTGAAGATTGCTAGCTTTGTATGCAGATAGCCAATTATTGATTAGTAGCTTTGCTCATTACAGGGAAAACCGATTATCTATTATAGTGGCTTAAGAAAATAAAACAAAAGGATAGTAATGATGTGTAGTCATGCATTTCACAAGAAAAGTTATACTTGGAACTGTGAAAAAGTGCATATTGTTATTTTACACCAGCTAGTCATTTTTAACCAGGAAACAATTGGCACTGAAATGTATTTTCATTACTGAGGTTTGGATAGATCCACTAATCTTGCTCCTAAATATAGTTTAATACTTTTAACGAGGTGTTTCATATTAGAGAACGTAGTAAATAGGAGATGTTCCTACAAATGGTATTTTACTTTTGTCAGTTTCATTCATTTTATTCTATGAAAAATCAAAGACTAAAAAACTCGTAAGTTCTTACCTTACTAATCCCTTTATAACATGGAACTTTGTGTGATATTTTAGGAAAGCAATTTAGTTTTTGATGAATTCTGGTGTAAAAATTATTATGATACTGTTTATAAATTAAGTAATGACAAGTATAATAATAACAATAAATAACAATGAAGGTATCTCACCAATAATTGTTCCTCTTCCAGGCTCTTCTTTATTAACCAGAAATAGCAAATACTGTCACTTTTATTTTTTAATAAAAAATAAATTAAAATAAAAATAAAAAACTTTTATTTTTAAATTAAATTAAATTAAATTTTTTATTTTAAATTAAAATAAAATAAAAAACTTTTATTTTCTTTTGGATCATGTAGTCTCTATCTGCTATTCCTGTGTGTCATTGAACACAAGATCCTTCTTTTATCTGTGAACTCTTGCCCCTATGAACAAACACCTCTTTCTTTGCCTCAGCTGTTACTCTCCATTGCTGAAGAGTTGTTCCATCATAAATTTAGAAAGCATACACATTTATTCAACAGTATGTCTCAGTTTTTAGTGGTCAGCATGTATGATGGTAAAGATTAATTCCCTGTTTGGATATTCATTGAGAATAAAAATATCAACTAACATTTATTAGACATTATTACCTAATATCATTTTAATTGATCCTCATTACAACCTGGAGAAATGGGTGTTTTGAGCCCAAATTTTATATACTTAAAAATATAGAACAACCCACATTATAGTGATAAAGCAAATTGTTCAAAATCAGTGGACTGGTGGGTGGTGCATTCAGAGTTTGAAACCAGATCCTCTGATTCTAAGCTGTGTGCTCTTTCTAATAGAACAGACTACCTCATATAAAGTAAAATGAGGGACGTTTATTTAAATCTCTAATTATAAATCAATGCTATTGAAATATGAAATAAAAGGAAATTACAAGGAAAATAATTTTCACAGGTCTCATTGTTTTTAAGCCATTTGTGGCATAATGTTAAGGTGGTTCATTCCAGGTTTTCTTGAACTAAAACTTGTTTTTTTTCTTTTTTAAAAAAAGACTTTATTTATTTTTTTGACACAGAGAGACAGAGAGAGAGAGCAAGAAATTACAACCAGTGGGGAGGGGCAGAGGGAGAAGCAGATTCCCTGCTGAGCAGGGAGCCCAGTGCTGGGCTCAATCCCAGAACCCTGGGATCAAGACTTGAGCCTAAGGCACACACTTAACTGACTGAGCCACCCAGGTGCCCTTGTTTTTTCTAAGAGAAATAAATAGAAAATGTTGGCTGTACTGGCCTAAATTTTATTACTCCTTCTCCAATGTTTCATGGCCTACAAATCCATACCTGGGAGATAAAGTATTGCTCTTCTATGTTGATAAGTTCTACAGACTCTGGTTAGCTGATCAATTCAAAATATTATGAACTCATCTTTCCATAGAAAGTCTACGATGCAACACTGGGTAAAAATTGAGAAATCTCCATGGGGTAGGTGCTATAAATTAAAATGTTCTCAGTTGTTCATGCTTCTTGTGCTCATTTACTTATTGTCTGACTTTTAGGAATTTTTAGAAGTGAATAAATTATTGTATGTCCCTAAGATTGCATGTTTTTTTTTTCCCTAAGATTGCATGTTATGCAAGATTTCTGAATAGTCTGTTTTTTATTTGTGTTATGTGATATCATTATGCTAATACTGGAGTTTCTTCTACTAGTTGGCCCTTATCCAAACAATCTCAGTATCAGCAGAAATATCATAAGCTACTAATAAAGATTTTACATCTATTTTTTGGACAAATAAATAGAGGATGCAAGAGTGAAATAATACTAATAGTTAACATGTATGTAGAATTTTATATAGGCCAGGAACCATTCTTAATATACCTACATGTATCAGCACATTTTGTCCACCTAACAACATTATGAAGTACACAGTGGTATTGTCCCTATTTTCCATTGTATTATTATCATCTCTATTTTACTACTTTATTAGGGTGAATCCGTGTTGTCTTTCAGGATAGGGCAGAGTCTCCTCCTATAGGTCTTTTTCCCCTTGTTATGCCATTACCAAAGGAATCTACCAAAGATTGTAAAGAAACCCAAGACGCTCTGGTGAAATTAGACCAAATAAATGGTTCTGTCACCTTCATAAAGCAAGCTGAACATTCCCATGATTCCAGTTCACTAGACAGATCTTTTAGAAGTAGCCATCCAAGGATCTCTTTTATTATTACATCTGTGCCTTCCTGTTAACTCTATTCAAAAACAGTGTTTCCTTGACATTAAAAAAAAAAAAATCCTTTCTGTTATCCACATATTTGAAGATTCCCTGGCTTAAAACATGTAATCAGCAGTAAGATGTTTGCCTATTTTCACTTTAAACCCACTTGTATGCTTCTGAATATCTTGATTTTATTATCAATACTGCTGTTCTTGCCTCTGCCCCTTGCAAGCATGTTGTGTTCTGCTAGCCCACTGGAGTGTCAGTGGGTTAATGTAATGAAGCAGAGCCAGGATAATGGTGCAGTGAAAGAGTTTGTATTGATGATGCATTATGTAACCTATTAATTTCTTCATTGCAACATTTTCTCAAAGCCTTTTTTTTATTTTGTTAAAATTGGTCATCACTTTAACAAGCCATAAGCTGAAATACATTATGATGGCATTATCAGGAATGAAAGCTGGAAATTTGAACTGCTCTAATATGAGTTATTTTCCTTTCCTTTTCTTTTTTTTTTAAATCTGTGCACTTTTAGTAATCATATGTTCTTCTTTTGGAAACCTGACCTGGTCTAATACTCAGTATTTTGGAGTATTCTTAGATTCTGAGATTCCCTACATCCCAGGATCACAGATGCTACTTGAGCCCATTATGCCTTCTCCAGTGCCAAACATTAACAGATCTGCACTAAATCAAAGACAGTTGAATAATCTATCAATCTATTATTAAAAGTCTTCTAAGGAAAGCACATATGCTTGAAAATTAAATGGCTTATTTCCAGATAAGAAAACAAACTGAAGTACCTAAAATAGAGCAGAAAAAAGATATGCTGTTTGTACAACTGGGTAACTGGTAAACTTTCTTTCAAAATCAAATGTAGATACCCGTGGTGTATTATTCCAACCCTATTTATACTGAATATCCTTAGTAAATGAACTTCATCTTTCTTCTATCCTCCAGAGACATTAGCTTGGTTTATTTCTTCAGTTCTTGGGTAAGGGCCTCTTGCTCTTCAGAATTCACTACCCATCCTGGCAATTTAACTGGTACCCTACCATATCAATTTCATTTTCTCTTTTTAAGGAGAAGGAAGTCATAGATGAGTCAGTTCCACTTCCAGTGTTAAAGAAAATCCTTGACAGATTCTGCATCATTTTTAGACCCTATATTTCTCAGGCTTTACTGGCTCTGTAGTTCACACTTAGAAAAATCCAGGATCTTATTTAAGCTGCTTCTTATGGAATCACAGAAGCACACACACACGTACACATATACACATGCACACATACATGCTAAAAATAGTAAAATGCAGACCAAATTTGGGCCTATGTACTGCTGTGTATCTGTTTATTCTTCACAGGTTTGCATTATAATGATCTGGATTATTGCTAAGCTGATGACCTCTAAACTATTGAAAATAACTTAGATAACATGGATAATATTCATCCTGTAAGAATCTGTGATATCACTGGACACAAAAGATGGCTGGTCATTTGTACAAGCATGGCATATAGTTATATTTGTGGTCCTCTGGAGAATCTTGCTTTTCTCCACCCCTTTTTATTTTACTCTATCTGTAGTATCATAATTTCAGAAGAAGAGAATAAACTACACCCCACTGCCTCACACAAAATCATATTTTTATTGAATCTGTCAAGTGACTCTAGGCATCACAAAAGAAATATCTGAGTGCACATTTCACAAATACTGCAGAGATAACTGTGTCACATACATATACCAGATTCTGATTGCTCCTCCTTTCATAAAACTTGGATTTATCTAAATTCTTTATATGAAAAGGTTATAGCAAATGCAATCTGTGACTTTTCTACATGAAATAAAGGAGTCATCCAATCAAAAGAGTGACCAATTTTATTAAGGATATGGACTATAAGAAAAGTTTCCTAATTTTGAATTTCATGACACCATCTACTTTAGCCTACCTGTTCTTCAATTTTCTCATTTATAAAATGGGGCTAATGGTGGTAGTCTTTACCTTATTAGGTAAATGAACAAATATCAAGATAAATTTCTTCACTTAAGCAAAAGTGGTAACAGATTTGTACTCTTTCATTTATTCATTTTATTTATTCATTCACTATTCTAAGAACTAGAGTTAGAGTAATGAGATGAAAGGTAATATTGTTGATACTATATTTTAGTGGTGGGAGACAGAGGGAGAATAGTGCATTTGATTGATAAAGGCATAAAATACTAACTTGATAGGAAAGAGGGTAACTGAAGTAGAAGTTTAGAAGCAGCCTGTGGGGAACCGATGTTTGAGCTGAAAACTAATGTTAAATGGGTAAACCTTACTAAGAGCTGGAGGAAGAGAAATCCATGGAAGTGAAAAGGACGTTTGGCTGAATCAATGGTAAGCCAAGAGGAGAGAGATGGAGATGGGATTAAGGTAGAGGCTAGGTTAAGTAGGATATCATGTGCCAGAATAAGATGTTAGGATTCTTTTGAGTGCATCAAGAAGCAATCAGAAGGTTGTATGTAGAAAGTGGTGTGACCTGCATATACATTAAAATTACACTGACTGTTGTGAGGAAAATGGATCGGGATGGGTGAGGTACTTGGCAAGAGTGAAAACAGATAGACTGATTAGGAAGCAGGAGCAGGAGCCAAGGGCAGAATGTTCTACCATGGTGGGAGTGTAGCTGGAGAAAGTGGGCAGCTTTTAGTTATATTTCAGGAATACAACTGATTGGACTAGCTGGCAGATTTGATGTACATGAAGAGGAAAGAAGGTTCTAACAACTATGTATATGGCTTAATGGATATCTAAGACTACGAGAACTTTATGGGAAGGTGTCTAGTCAATATTTGGCCAGCTCTTTGTTTCTCATTCGTATCAGTTGCTATAAGCCCTTCTCACCTTTGGTGTTAGCCCATCCGTTTATGTTACAATTTCCTTTACCTCTCAGTAGCACAGGGCTGGAATTAACCCCAGGAAGACTCCTGTTCATGTGACTTGTGTAAATTATGCCATCCATCTGTTCACAGAAGAAAAAAAAAGTATTTTCCTTAATTTCCTTAATTTTTAGGTACACTGGGTGTACCTAGTGTATAGAACTAGATTTTACTTTTACTCCTAGGATAGTAGTCAAAATCCTTGTGACCAGCAAGGTTCATACTTGGCCCAATTATTCTTTAAACCAAACAGCTAACCAAATAATATTCCCTTTGGTAATATTCTATGTCTTGAACTATTTTGTTTTGGTTTCCCCTGCTTTACAATTTGTTCAAGATGCTCATTTTATTTGCCACTTCATCATTAGTTTACACCTTGACTCTGTCCCATGATATTCCTCTTCTATGACATGTATTGGCTTTGCTCATCAATTTTGATTCAAATATATCCCTTATATTATACTTACTATTAATGGCTTTATATAAATAATCCACCTGAGCCTAATAGTGAACTAGCTCTGCCAGAAAAAGCAAGTGCCAGTTCTCCCACTGGTTGTTTTTTTCTACATTTGTAGGTGGGATATGGAAAAACAAATAGCCGACTTGATTCTTAACCTTCTTAAATAAAGCATTGGAAATGAAAATTTGCCTAATTTTTGTTAATACTTTGTCACTTGGAGTAGACCCGCCCCTCCCTAACAATGTATGTGTTTACCATGCCACAGACCAGAAGTGGACAAAAGGAGTTAACAGAGCCTTAGTATTGCTATTGTTCTTATTTCAAGATCTATCTCTCTGGAAGGTAAAACTTAATTCTGGCCACAAAATTAAATACCAATACTAGTTCAGGGGGAAGTTAAGTTTGCCCTCTGGACATTTTAATTTGTGTTATTGAATTTTCCCTTCAAGATGGAGGACTATAGCCAGTTCTCTCTAGCCTGAATTCTGACGCCTTTTCCTTCCTTACTAGCCTAAAGTCTAGACCATCTTTTGGTTTACCTAGTCTATATGTGAGATCCTAAATGTTCACCTGTAACTGAAATGTAACCCTGTAGGTATTAAAATAGACTGTTAGCAACACCACAATGTGCTGCACTCAAATCTTCCATTAGGTATACTGAATGACCAGTGAAATATTGTTTAGGGATAAAGGCTGTCACTACCAGGGCACTGGCCTACACATTGCTTCTTCAAGGTACCAGTGGGCAAAACAGTTTTAATATTGCAATACTGCAGGCTTATATTTCACCAAGTTGAAACCACAAAGACTAGAATAGAATAAGGAGGGAAAATGAGTGTAATAGCACAAATCATGACAAGCTAATGTAGCATAAGTGGAAAGATTAATAATATAAGAGATATGGAAATCTTAGCTACATGCAAAAACCCAAGGTGCTGTAGTTTTGATTTGTAACTACTGAAGCACTGAATTAGGTCCTATATAACTAATGTTTTTACTCAACATTTTAAAACATTTATTGGATCTGATAATGAGCTGTGCCTCTTTCCTTTTGACATAAAAATAAAGTCATCATTTAAAAAAGTAGATTGAATCTAGGAGAGAAAGGCATATGCTTATTTGGAAAACGAAAACAAATTTAAAAGGATCTACCTCCCAGAATTGGCAAGGGATAGTCCCATTTTTCTAAAGAACACTCAAATTTTTAAGAGCCTTACTCCTTTGTGGCACTTAGGTAAACAGTGCAGATTACACACTTTAAGCCAACAGAAAACAGAACCAAGTTGCTCTGCTGCCCTCTATGAGACTAATTAACCACTCCCTTTACCGTTATCATTTAAAAAAAAAAGATTTTATTTATTTATTAATGACACACACACACACACACACACCGAGGCAGAGACACAGGCAGAGGGAGAAGCAGGCTCCATGCTGGGAGCCTGACGTGGGACTTGATCCGGAGTCTCCAAGATCACGCCCTAGGCTGAAGGTGGCGCTAAACCACTGAGCCATCCGGGCTGCCCTACCACAGGGCAGATAATCATTATCAGGGCAGTACTTATGTTCAGTTTTGACCTTTTTGTTTTGAATTATTTGCCCAAATAAACTGTGATCTTTAGGAAATTGATTTATAACTTTCAGAACTTTAAAAGATCTTTGTTTCCTTTTGGGTGGGAGGAGATAACCCCATTTAAGCTCATGTCAGAGAGGCACTATGCTTCCTGGCTCAGATAGAAAAAACTTATTTTTTTCTCTTTACATAGCATCAGCTTCCTAATAAATAACTGACTTGCTGACTCTGGGACAATAGACTTATCTTTGTTCTTAGACCAAATGTATTATCAAAATCCCATAGATGATGGAATAAACACAAGTTCAGAGAAGGCTTGAGCCTAGTTCTGGTAAAATACCTAGAGACATCTGGGCATTGACCTTGGACTTACCAGGCTTAGCAGAGAGTACTTGGGAATGAATGTATGCTTGCACCTGCTTTCAGGCAGGCAGGTTGCCAGCATTACCAAGACCAGTTATAAGGGACCAAAAGGCTACAGCAACACAGTGAGAATGACAAAAGGAATGTTTCTCCGATTTGGCAGAAGGCCAAGGGTCTTAGGGCATCAGGAAGGTAAAATGATGACTGAGAGTTTGAGTCTTCTAATTTGTGATCATTTCAGTACATAAAACAAACGCAAAGAAGGCAAATAAGCACCAATAACAACAACAAAAATTCACGTCCTGCTGTGTAACTATTACATTTTTCTAGCAGTCATGGCCTTTTTGTGAGCCCAGTCATGCTTAGAAAACTTACTATCAAGATGCTCCTACAAACTATAAGATTAATGTCAATTTGACAACATTGAGTTGCATAGAGTTACATATTGTAACTCTACATTCTCTATATACCAAAGATAACCTGATTATTACAGAATTTCTAAGTGTCCAATTTCTAGATTTTAACATTAATACTCTCATTATCTGTTGGTTCCTTTTGGGTCAAGTTAGGGTTGGGAAATATATGATGATGAGTTAATAGAAATTAAGGCATATTTCTTCTCTAGTTCTTGGCTGTAATATAATTTTATTGCTTAAATTGTTGACATTTTATAAGCTACTTATTAGAGTAAATGCTACCTTTCACACAAAATACTATTTCTTCTTTTAAAATTGTTACCTTTACTAATATTATGTCGATTCATTTTGTACTAACTTATCATAGAAATGCTTTTCTTCTGTTCATCTGACTTTCCATAGCCTGCAAAGCTGTGATCTCTCTCAGAATCTTCATGACCTAAAGGGAAAGGGCCTTTTGAATTCTCATCCAGCCCTGGCATGCAATCACCAATTTGGCATAGCTGGAGACTCATGAGCATTCCCCCACAAAAATTACACAAAGCAGCAAAAGGATGGTTTCACTTAGATTATTATAACATTCCTATCAAAGAACGTTTTTGTCTTTTTTTTTTTTCTGCAAGACATTTCCATTTTTATCATTCACATCTTTTCATAGGAGGAAAAAGATGGAAATATGAAGTGACTCTTCAAAAGCTACCACAATAAGCCAGAAACAGAATTTGCTTTCTGTCAGAAGTTTAGTTCTCTTTACCTTGGTTGGTCTGTGAACTTCATAGATGGTGTTTCATCCAGAGGCATCTGACTAGTGCCAGGACCTGAGGAAAACTGGCAGAGCTAGAAGTAGTGGAAATGAATTTTGTAATGTATTATAAACTTATAATCTCTCACTAACTATAATTTATTTTTTTATTAAGCCAACGATGCTTCTAAGAACATCTCAAGGGTCTGGGTACATTGGTGCAAAGTCTTTATATCTGATGGAAGGACAATATCCATGTAGCAGATTCCAGTTATTTGACTTCCTTTCTAAATTTTTTTATAATAATCTAGAGCTTTAGAATAATAGCGCAGCAGTATAAAATTGGTTTGCTCCTAAATAAGCATGTTTAAGAATCAGTCAGAAGTAATTCATATTATTAAGGCTATATTAAGTGAAAAACTATAAGGCATTCACAGTTTAAGCCTCAAGTTTACATTTAAAAATTAAATTTGTTGCAGATCAAATAAATTACATCCAATTTTTCTCAATTCTCCACTAAAATCTACTATGAGCATATAAGTCCAAGGGAAAAAAAATACTTCATAATTATTGACATTTCCTTACATAGACACATGGATTGGGTGTTTTTAAGCTATATTTAATTATATTAACATAATATATATTTTACTGAGTTTGTAGTATATACATAATTTATATATGTGTATTATTAAGTTCAAAAATCTGTTTATAAAGATGTTAGCTAGAGGAAGAAAACATCAAAATACCAATGAAAATATCCAAAGCACAGTAAAAATTAGGAATATATTAATTATAGTTCATGTTGTATTTCCATAACCAACTAACCTTTTGCTACAGAGAGAAATTTTTACTTGAATAAAACTCTAAACATTTATTAATAAATAAAACTCCCCTTACATTTCCATGCATTTCAGATTTTATAAAAAATATTTAAGGTTTGGCAAAATTTTTCATCCATTAGCCCTTGTAGTCAAGTCACAGTAACTTGCTTACGTATTCTAATAAGTGAATGGCATCACACATCAGAAATAGGAAGCTACTTCATGAATCATTTTATTGCAAATGACTATATTTGGTTTTAATTCAGATTGCCCAGATGCAGACCATAAGATGAGGATTCATATGCAAGTGCTTATTGTGGAATAACTTCCATGAAAAATGAGAAATAGAGAAAACAGGACAAGATAGGAAAGAAGCCAAATCAGTGTGTGATTGTAAATCTAGTCTCAACCTTTCCCCAAGGGATGCTCTAGATTATAAATTATAGCTCAATGTATGATCCTGCTGGAAGCAAGGGAGCTAGAATTTTATACTTTTGCACTTGCACACTAAGATGAAGTAAAGTCCTGGGCCTTTTGTGGAAAAATGTAGTTGCAGTACCCAAAGAACAATATCATAAAGAAGGGTTGTGGAAGCAAATTTACATGGAAGCTAGAGGTAGAGCTCAAAGAAATACCAAGAATGTCAGAGTACCCAGGCAAGGGACAAACAGCCACTGTACATTTGGTGTAAGTGGTCCTATCTTCAGCAAAGCTATTCTCTTTGCAGAATTATAAAGTCATGCATTTAAGATCATTCATAGTTGTCACCATAATTTCTAGGAAAATGTAAATGAGAAAAATAAATAGTATTCCAATAGAGTAATCTTCATCAAATCAAAGAATCAAGCTTCATTTTCTCTAAGATGTCCTTTTTCTCTTTCCTCTAAGATCTCCTTAAAGAAGTTGCCTGCACCGATGACACTCTATGTAGGTGGCCTATGGACCTATTCGATTCACTGAACTGTGAGTCCCATTCTACGACAAGATAAACAATGATGAAAAGTTAGCATTTAGAAACAATTTTTTAGCATCTGCTTTTAAAATAATTTTACATATCAATTGAATCAATAACAATGAAAACAGGGCTCATATTTTGCATGTTTTGGGTTATTTCATTTTTGGAGTAATTTGTTTCTGTCATATTTTATACAAAGAATGTTTTGCAATAGGTCAGAAAATAAAAAAGCTTGTCCTTCAAAACAGATAATTAGTTTATAAGGCAGTTTGAGGAGCGCTCCCCCATACCTTTAGTTTTTTGTCTCCTGCTCTTTCTGAAACACCTTTACACTTTGCTTTTTACCTCCCTATCATATTAGTTGCTAGGACTGCCATAACGAAGTCCCAAATACTAGAGACTGTTTGTTTACAGTCTCTTGATACTGTGAAGTATGATTTTAATGTGTCACTAGGGCCAGCCTGTCTCTTTAGACTCTGGCAGAGAATTCTTTCTTGCCTCCTTCAGCTTCAGGTGGTCCCAGGCATTACTTGAATTGTAGCAGCTTAATTCCAGTCTCTGCCTTCTTGGTGTGTCTTTCTGTGTGCTTTCTTCCTATTATCCAATAAGCCCCACTACAGTCCACTATGATTTCACCTTCTCCTTAACTTACTATATTTGATAAGACTCTATTTCCAAATGAGGTCCCATTCTCAGGATTCAGGTGACATGAATTTGGGGAGATACTACTATCCAATCCACTCCACTCTCCCAACTCCCCACAATGCACTATTTGCATTTCCAGACCAGCTTTCACATTGCCAAATCTAACCAGCAATTCTCAGTTCTCATCATACTTGACGTACACATGTTAATGACCATATGGTTATGGTTTCCCAAGATAGTTCTGTTTTAAGACTACTGCCCAACCTGGGGCTTATGTTTACCCTCAAAAGTGTCTTAGTTTGGATAACAAATTGTTTGGGTCCATTAATTTTAAGCAGGATCTTCCATAGCTTATCATCTTTGTATATTTTATTGACTTTGTTTCTGGGTTAACATGATAGTTTGGGTTTTCTCCTACCTCACTGGTATTGTTCTTCTCAGTTTCTTTGTTGTCTTTACTCCCTTCTCCCTAGTGCTGGCCCTTCTTGGAGGTGTTTTCCCTCTGTTCAGTTCTTGGTCTCTATGTGCATTCTCTACCTCTCTCCTTCTGCTCTTTTCTCTTTCACTCTCTCTCAGTAACATCATGATTCCAAAGATTTATATCTCTCTAAAACATACTACTCCAAGATGTATATATTCTGATTAACTTCTCTTGACCTTTGAATTTGTAATTACAACTGATTATTCATTATCCCCACATGGTGACTAACAGAAAACTCAATTAGGTTAAAAAACTGAATGTCTGACTTTCCCCCAAATTCTGTTGAACTTATGGCTTCTTCCGTTCCAGTAGTGAAGTGAAGCATAAATTATCTACAAAGAGGATGGTCAAGATACACCTTATTGAGATTATATTTGAACAAGGACTTGAAGACTATGAGGGAGTTAAAGGTAGAAAGTGTACTAAGCAAGAAAACAACCAGTACTAAGGGTTGAGTGAAAAAAATACCTTGTGTATGCTTAGAACAGCAAAGAGGTCAATACGGCTGGAAATGAATGGACAAAGAGAACAGATCATGTACCATCTGTTAGCATGTTATAAGGATTTTGATTTTTTTAAGACTTTACTTATTTATTTGAGAGAGAGTGCAAGAGACAACAAGAGAGTGCATGTGAGCAGGGAAATGGCAGAGAGAGAGGATGTAAAGCAGACTCTGTACTCACAGAGCCCAACATGGGGCTTCATCTCATAACCATGGGATCATGACCTGAACTGGAATCAAGAGTCAGAAGCTCCACCAGCTGCGTCACCCAGGTGCTCCAGGATTTTGACTTTTACTGAGACATTGTGGCATTCTTTAAATGTTTTTTTTTTCATCCTTGGGGAGGGATATGCTTTTTATACACTGTAAAACATATAGAGGAAATTTTTAAAAATCATATTCCTAGTAATAAATTTTCACATATCAAATATTCCTTTATACCCATCACTTCTATCAAAAGCAACAACAAAAATATCATTACCAATATCCCATCAGCTCAAATCAGGTCCCATTTCAGTCATTAGCCTCATTTCATGTCCCCAAGAGTAAAAACAATCCAGATTTCTACTTTATAGATTTGTGAAAAAATACAGACAAATGTAATATTGACATATTATATATAATATAAATAATATAGATAAATGAAATCATCTAGTGTGTACTTTTTGGGGTCTGATCTCTTTGGCTCAAAGTAGCCAGACCTGATGGGAATCAAGGATGCTTCTCGGGACAACTAGTAGAACAATTAATGAAACAAGAAAACTTTCTGGGGCTGATGGACATATTGTATACCCTGATTGTGGTGGTGATGAAATGATAGTATACATCTGTCAAAATTCAGAGGACTATACATCTAAGTAGGGTGATTTTTGCTACATGTCAATTATACTTTAACAAACCTCACCTTAAAAAATGCCCATAAAGGGAACCCTGGGTGGCAGAGCGGTTTGGCGCCTGCCTTTGGCCCAGGGCGTGATCCTGGAGACCCGGGATCGAGTCCCACGGCGGGCTCCCGGTGCATGGAGCCTGCTCCCTCTCTGCCTGTGTCTCTGCCTCTCTCTCTCTCTCTCTCTGTGACTATCATAAATAAGTAAAAATTTAAAAAAATGCACATAAAGACTGAGAGTCATTAAGTTTTAGTAACCCAGTGGCAGGATTGATTTTTACACTTCTGTTCACTGTTAATGTGCATCACCATTTCCCTTTTGTCAACTATCATCTGCATCTTGAAGCTTATTTTAGACTAACTTCAGTGCTTCTCATTTTAGATTCCTGATTGGTTCAGTTAATAACTATTTTTTTCCTAGTTGTACAGAGCATTCTGCTCCATTATAGTGTGTAGATACATTGTGCTGGCCCAACTGGTTGTACCTTTACGGGGTTACAGACACAACAAGGAGGGGTGCCCAAGTAGCTCAGTTGGTTGAGTAGCTGACTATTGTTTTAGGCTTGGTCTCAGGGTCCTGGGATTGGCACTGTGTAGGGCTCCACACTCAGTAGAGCATCTGCTTGAGGATTCTCTCCCTCTCTCTTTGCCCCTCCCCCTGGCTCCTGTGCTCTCCCTATCTAAAATAAATACATCTTTAAAAACAAAACAATAAATAAAAATAAAATAAATAAATCTTTAAAACAAACCAACACACACCATGAATGTGTATGTAATAAATCTTTAAAAACAAACCAATACACAACATGGATGTTCAACACTGCTTTCTAATGAGGGCTGCAAGCAAAACTATTTTACCTAGAAATAGCTATGGTCATAGTAGGCTCTAAAATTAACACGTTCAGTACACTAATGGAATTTCAAATTGCACTATTTCCTTTAATAAAATATAGATGAAGCTGAAATTTGGCTAACTTCTTTTCACTTTGTAAAATCATCAGGATTTCAGTATCATTTTAACCTCACAATTTGCAGTTCCTTTCTATTGATTTTGACTACAGAAATTTGATTGACAAAGCTTTTGGGTTTCTTGCAAACAATAATACATTGAGTAATTGGTTAAGATGCTGAAATTTTGATCATAGGTGACTGAAGTATTATTACAGAAAAATAAAAACCAGCTTAGCTGTGGATGTGACTAATAGATATATTTAAGTTTAGTTTAAATAAAATAAAAGGGTGCTATATATATGTAATTACCCTTAAAAATCAGAAATAGTTATCACTTGTGATTTTGATTGATTTTTATTAGTAGATAATTGAGAAGAGTAATTTTTGAGACTTTAGTTCCTCACTTTAATTTGTGCTGGGAACATAAAAGCTTATTTTCCCTTATCTTAAAGACTCTAGAGCAGTGGGTTAAAAAATGAAACTAGTGTAGTCATCAACTGCTATTTTATCTGCAAAGGAAAAAAAAAGTTAAATTACATTTTTCATTTATTCAACAAGCATGATTTAAATTTATGCTCTACACAAGATGCTGTCCTGGCCGTGGCAACACAGCTCTGGTCTCCCATAGGATGCATCTAGTGGGAGTGACTGATAAGTAAGTCACTATACAAATTGAAATTCGATATGCTTTAGGAGTGCAGAAGATGGAGCAATCAATTCTGACTTAGGGGATAAGGAAGACTTTTGAATTGGGTATTACAAGATGAGTGGGATCCCAAATGGGGGAAATAAAGGAAAAGCATTCTAGATAGCAGTACAACTACAGAGACAAGATAATTAGACATTTTCAGGGGAAGGAAAATAATATGACATGAATCATGTGAAATATGTACAGATAGGAAGAAATTTGTATCTACAGAAAATTTAGGTCATATCCTGAAAGGCATTAAGCTTCCCTGTTGTCATTCTACCATTTGTGATCACCTATTCTATGTCTGCCTTCTCTATTGTATATATCTTAATGAGGGAAGGACCAGTTTTTATATCTTTTAGCACCTTATCACCAGAGCCTAGAATAAAGCCTTGCATATATTATACAATTAGTTAATATTTATTAGGTGAATGAGTTAATGTCATGTTAAGGATTTTCATGGTTATTCCATATTGTATGCAAAATATTCAATGCACAGAAAGACGTAAACACTTTTGAAGAAAGAAGTGAAATAACACAAGTCATGCTTTGAAAGTAGCACATAAAGCTTATAAAATGGTTTTTATGGGAGAACCTGGAGGTGAGAGATCAGTCAGAAGCTTATTGCAATGTTCAGTTGAGAAATTCTGAGTGAGTGAGATGAGAGTTGAGAAAATCACCTGATTCTAATAGAAGTGGAATCAATAGGATTGAGCGTGTAGTTAGATTTGAAGGTGAGGAGTTACATATCAACAATAACACCACAAGTAATGTTAAATGAAGATAGAAACAATTAAGGATATCTTAATAAGGAGGACAAATTTCACTTTTCTAATATGGGTCTTTCCTAAGCACTTTCTCTTGCAGTGTCATTGTCTTCTAATAAAAGGTAGGAAGAGTGGCACCCCACTAGACATTATCATGAACTTCGTATCTCCATATGTCAGTTCTTCTTAAAGTATAATCCTTGGACCAGTAGCATCCAGATACACTGAGAGGTTATTAGAAATGCAAATATCAGGCCTCAGCTCAAATCAGGCTCAGCAATCCGTGTTTTAAAACTCCTACAGATAATTCTGGTATTTGCTCAAGTGTGAAAACTACTGCTCCATATCATTCTACTTACTGCTCTCTGGAAACTTTGAAATGTGTTCAGGGAACAGCTTACCTGGAGACATCTGTTTCTTAAACATCCATAACTTAAGAACCATTACTATGATTCTCAGAATTGCATAATGTTGTACCCTAAATTCAGCAATTCTTATTTGCTGTTTTGGACACTGAATTGAAACATTGAATTCCAGGGACACCTGGGTGGCTCAGTGGTTGAACCTCTGCCTTGGCTTGGGTTGTAATCCCTGGGTACTGGAACCAAATCTTGTGTGGGCTCCCCACAGAGGAACTGCTTCTCCCTCTGTCTGTGTCTCTGCCTCTCTCTCTCTCTCTGTGTCTCTCATGAATAAATAAAATCTTTAAGAAAATAAAAATAATAAAATAAAATTAAAAAAATCATTGAATTCTGTAGGTAATTCTAATGAAGATGATCTCAGAAGTTTCTCAGCTTGACTATTTATTATTTATTTATTTTTAAATATTTTATTTATTTATTCAGGAGAGACACAGAGAGAGAGAGGCAGAGACACAGGGAGAGGGAGAAGCAAGCTCCACACAGGGAGCCCGATGTGAGACTCGATCCAGGTCTCCAGGGTCACACCCTGGGCGGAAGGCAGCACCAAACTACTGAGCCACCGGGGCTGCCCAGCTTGAGTATTTTAACCTTTATTTAGAGATCATGTTATGTATAAATGTGTAGAAATATTATATCTTTGCTTTACATTGTCAATGACTCTCTTTATTCCTGAAATTTATTTATATTGTTACTATATTCACTATTTTGGCATTTCTTAACACTGCTACACTAGATTTTTGTTGTTGTTGATGTTAGTATTTGCAGGCTGGATTATTTTTCAGATTTTACTTTCAACTTTTCTCTGCTATTATAGATTAGGTGCATTTTGAATGACAAAACATGGCTTTGTTTTGTTTTTCTATATGAGAGTCTGTTTTCTAAAACCACTTATTTACTAAGATTACTAAGGTACTTATTTTGAACATTGTTTTAACCTTTCTTTACAATGCATTTTTCCCGTTTTAATTCCATTTCAGATTTCAATTGCATTAGTCATGTATCTTTTCCTCTTTTCTACTGGCTTTCAGTTAACCTTTCTCTTTTTAAAAAGCTTCACTGAGTTATAATTTATATACATTGAACTATAAATTTTTAGAAAAATGCATGTTGAGGCACCTCAGTTAAGCATCTGACTCATGGTTTCACTTCAAGTTGTGATCTCAGGGTTGAGAGCCTGCTTAAGCTTTTCTCTCTCCCTTTCTCCCTGCCCCATCCCCTGCTCTCTCTTTAAATAAATAAATAAATAAATAAATAAATAAATAAATAAATAAATACATTTTATAAGCTTGACATATGTATATGCTCAGGTAATTGTCACAGATATCAAGATAACAAATGCATTTATCATGCTCAGAAGCTTCCTCAACACCCTTGGTAATCCCTCTTTCCTGCCCCTCTCCATTTCCCTCCATATTCAAAAACAGAAGATCTGTTTTCAGTCACTATAGATTAGTTCAGATTTTATGAAACTTTATAAGTATGTGAATATATAGAACATGTTTTTCTTTTTTTCTTTCTTGTCTGGTTTTAGGCTGCTTTCATTCATCATAGGTATTTTGAAATTCAAACATATTCCACTACCAATAGTTTTTACCTCCTTTATTTTTTTTCTGAATGTGTATATTTATGTCATTTGATTTTCTGTTCATATGTTAATGGATAACTAGGTTATTTCCAGTTTTTTTCTATTACAGATAAAGCCCCTATGAATATTTATGTACAAGCCTTTGTATGAACATTTCATTTATTTTGCTTAAAAATCTAGGATTGGAGTGGCTGGATCCTATAACAAATATATGTTTAACTTTCTAAGAAACTGCCAAAATGTTTTACAAAGTAGTTATACAAATTTAACTTACTATCAACAGTGTATGAGAGTTCCAGTAGATCCACATACTTGTCAAAATTTAGTATGGCCATTCTTTTCAATCTTAGGCATTCCAGTAGTTGGTGAGTGGCATCTCATTGTGGTTTTAATTTGAACATTAGTTTCCTTAATGCCTAATGATGCTCTTTTTATCTTTATGTACATAAATTTCTGACCTATGTAAATTTCCTTCTCTCTGAAGAACTTCTTTTACATTTCTAACAATGCAGGTCTATTGACAACAAATTCCCTCAGTTTTTGTTTGTCTGAGAAAGCCTTTATTTTTCCTTTAATATTTTTTATGATTTATTTACTTATTTTAGTGGGGGGGGGGGGCAGAGAAAGGGAGAGTCCCAATCAGACACTGCACTGAGCACAGAGCCCAGTGTGTGGCTCAATCCTATGATCCAAAGACCACAACCCAACCTGAAACCAGAGTTGAATGCCCAACAGATTACACCATGTAGGCACCCCCTCTCTTTCAATTTTTTTGAATGATAATTTAGCAAGGTACAGAATTCTAGGTTGGTGGGTTTTTCTTCCCCTCCAAAAACTTTAAATATTTAGCTCCTATCTGTTCTTGTATGATTTCTAAGTAGAAGTCAGATAAAATTCTTACTTTGTTCCTCTATAGGTAAAATGTCTTCTTCCTCTGGCTTCTTTCAGGATATTTTATTTATCTTCGATTTTATGTAGTTTGACAATGTTAATGTCTAGGTATAGCTTTGGAGGAAATTATCCTACTTGGTATCCTTTGTGTTTCCTGGATCTTTTTTTTAGCATCTGACATTAATTTGAGGAAATTCTCACTCACTATTGCTTCAAATATTTTCTTCTCTATTTTTAAATCTTTTCTCCCCTGCTTGTGTTCTTGTATTCCATCTGCTTGTATTTGCTTGTATTCCAACATCCATACTGTGTCTGTTTTTGGTGCTTGCTCCATCTCTTCAAATTGTGTTTTTTGCCTTTTGGTGTACCTTGTGATTTTTTTGTTGTTGTTGTTGATTGTTATGATACACTGGCTAAAAGCAATTGCTATAATAGGACTTTAGCAATGTGGTAAGGGGTACATGGCAGGGGAAGCATTCTATAATTTTGTGATTAGGTCTTAGTCTTTTAGCAAGCCTATGCCTCTGGATTTGACTTCTCAAGTGTCTCAGTGTTTTCATCCTCCTTTAGATGGGACAGAATGACTAGAGAAGGCTAGAGCTGACTACTTTCATTCTGTGAAAGACTGGAATCAGCTAGAGTTGAATATTTTTCTCCCCCCATGTCAGTTAGGCTCTGATTGTACTGTAATAGATTCATATAATTACAGAAATACTTTGATTAGCTAGTTCTGTTTTGTTTTGTTTGGTTTGTTTTTTTATGATTTCCATCTCTCTGCATATATTGCTCATCTAACCCTGAAGACAGGCCTTGTTAAGAAGAATTGAATGCTCTGGTGTTTTTTAAAATGGTGACTTTTCCTGTCTGCTGGAAGCACAAAGGGACTTTTCTATATATATAGTGATCCAAATCCTGGAGATAAATCTTGCAATATTATGTGGTCCCCCCTGTGACCTGGTCCCTCTGAACTTTGTAACTCTTAGACCTGTGCACAATGAGCTTCCAGTAATTCATTTCAGGTTTTCTTATCCTGGCACTGGGTCTTAGGTAGCTTCTGCTCATGATGAGTCCCTGCTCCTGTAAGTTGTAACTACCTTTTTATTCTATCATCCTAACTAAAGGTTCATCTATTTTGGTCACATTATTTTGTCAGATTTATATCTAAGTATTTAATATTTGTTACTATTACAATTTTTTTAAAACTTCAAATTCCAGAGGTGTCCACGTGGCTCATGTGGTTGAGCATCTGCCTTTGGCTCAGGTCGTGATACCAGGTCCTGGGATTGAGTCCTGCATTGGGCTCTCTACAGGGAGCCTGCTTCTCTCTTTGCTTATGTCTCTGTCTATTGTGAATAAATAAATAATATCTTTGAAAAAAAATCCATTGCTCATTTCTGGTATATAAGAAAGCAGTTGGGGCAGCCCGGGTGGCTCAGCGGTTTAGCACCACCTTCAGCCCAGGGCCTGATTCTGGGCACCCCGGATCTAGTCCCACGTCAGGCTCCCTGCATGAAGCCTGCTTCTCCCTCTGCCTGTCTCTCTCTCTCTCTCTCTCTCTCTCTCTCTCTGTGTCTCTCATTAATAAATAAATAAAATCTTTTTTTAAAAAAAAAGAAAGCAGTGGAATTTTGTATATTATTGTATTTTTTGTTTTGTTATACTTGCTTATTCTAGGATTTTTTTTAATTATAAATTCATTAGAGTTTTATACACAAATAAGTAATCTGTGAATAACAACAGTTTTATTTTGTTCCTTCCAAATTATATACCTTTATTTCTTTCTCCTGGCTTATTGCACTAATTGGGATTCTCAGTATAATGTAGAATGGGAGTATTGAGAAAGGATACCTGTTCTTTAGTCTCAGAAGGAAAGTGCCAGTTTTTCAGCATTTTGTATAGTGTTAAGTTGATAAGTTCTTGATTTTTTGTAGATGTTCCTGAACAAGGTGAAGAAGTTCCCTCTATTCCTAGTTGGCTAAGAATTTTTATTATGACAAGATCTGCCTTTTGCCAAATGTTTATTCTGCATTAACTGCTATGATCAAATGATTGTTTTTTAAAAAGTAACTTACATTCATCCTCTAATAGTGGATTACATTAACTGATTCTGAATGTTAAACCAGACTTGCATAGTTAGAAAAAACTCCCACTTGTTCATGGTGAGTAATTTTTATTTTTTATAAATTTTTGGATTGGATTTGGTAATACTGTGTTGAGGATTTTTATATCTATATTCATGAAAGATGTTGCTCTGTAGTGTTCTTTTTTTGTTCTGTATCTTTGATCCATGACCTTTCTTTAGCAGTACATAAGTTTCTCCCCTAGTTTCCTATTCACTTCCCTAGCTTCAGCATCCCAAATAAAATTTCCTGAAGCCAGTACATGAGAGAGTAAGGCTGGAGGGGACTGATGGGTGAGAATTCCCTTCCTCTTAGATGGAACAGGTTCTGGAAAAGTATTTTCTCCCCTGGAGAATAGCTCTTCATTATGGAAAAGGCTGTGAGTATATTTCAAAATGATTGCTCCTCTCTCTTCTTGCCTAAGCAATTAGGGAATCCTTTTCAAGGTTTCCAGGTCTGAGTGGTATAGCTCCTGGAAATATATCCCATGAAAGTTTGAGGTCCTCCCTACTGTGGCTACCAGTTTTCACTCTCCAGTTAGTCCATGCTCAGCCTCCAACATCTTATCGGAATTACCACCTAAGACGTTTTACTAGTTTATGACTACAGGACTTCTGTTCCAGTTAACAGTATTCAGCTATGTCTCCCTGGATGCACATGTCTCCAGATTTTGGTTGTGGCAATGTGCCTGCATCCTCAGTTCTCTGATCCAAGAAAAGCCATTGATTTTCACTTTGCCCAGCTTTTTCTTATTGTAAGGTTGAGAGTGACAACTTCCAGACTGTGTGTCGGATCTGAAACTAGAATTCTCTCCCCAGTGCATTTTTCATCTCAAATGTTGTAGATTCCATCTCTTGAAGTTCAAATTGAGTGTCTTCTATATAATCCAGGTATGTATTTAACTTTTTGAATATATAGAATTCAGTGTAGAACATTTTCAGCATATAGAATACAGCTGAAATAACTACTGAATGTCATTGTCTACTGATTTAAGAGCCATGGCATTTCTGGATTGGTCTTGATGAATTGATTTTTATCTTCATTATAGGTCACATCTTCTTGGCTTATTTTTTCCTGTCTGATTCTTTTTTATTAGGTGACAGATGTCATGAATTGTGCTTTGTTATATGATGGACATTTTTGTATTTCTATAAATATTCTTGAGCTGTTTTGTAGATGCATATAAGTTACTTGGAAAAAATTTAATATTTTGGGGTTTTGTTTTTAAGGTTTGTAAGGTGACAGCACAACAGTGAATAAGTGAGTAAGCTATCTAGAGATAATTATTCCAGTCTCATGTCAATACAGGGCACTGTTATAGATAAATATTTCAGGCAGTTTCTACATGCATGTCTTGACCAAGGCTCAGCTGATGACTAATGGAGAACCTCTGCAGATATCTGGAGTTCTCTCTCTGTGCATCCTTCTGTTTATAGTATTTGTCTTCCTCAGACATTAGTTCCATGTCCTCAACTAAGGGATTGTACCAGGTCCTGCCTGCATTCCCCTTCCCTGGATATAGCTTAGAAAGTCTCAAGACAGTAAGCTGGGGCAGTCTGAGAACTCACCTCATTTTTTAAACTCTCAGGAATCACTCTCCTTAGTTGCCTCATACCTGGTGTCTTGAAAAATGTTGTTTTACATACTTTACCCATTTGTTTGTTTCAGCTAGGAGGACATATCTAAGTCCTTTTATTCTGCCTGGGCTGCAAACCAAAGTCCCTTTAATAATATTTTAAAATATACTAGAATTATATACACATATGTATACATACATACACATCCATTTAGTATAAATATATGTGTATATTTGTTCATTCTAATGTGTGTATACATTGCCCTGTTCTCTCTGTATAGATATCCATCCTATCCATGGCAAATAATAGCTTGAATAAATTTCATCTGTGATATCCATTAAGAGGATGAATTTAAACATTTGAAATATGAAAAGTATGCATGTATGTAACAGAAATCCTCCTTTCTTCTTGTGTAATGAAACAAATTAAAACAAACAAACAAAAAACAAATCCTATTTGATAATAGGATTGTTAAAATGCCATGTGTTCTTAGGGTTCACTAAAAAGTGTACTAACAGCAGAGAGGCATGTAACTTAGATGAGAAAGATTCTGAATATAGATAGGCATGGATTTTTTTTCTCTTCTTGCTACTGCCCAGACTTCGGCACAGTATCCATTCACAATGTATTTTTCCATGTAACCAACCTAGGTTTCATTTAGATTGCCTATCATTTTAATCTCTGAAAGAGAAGATAACTTATCTGCCTCATCATTTCTAGGAATATATATATATATATATATATATATATATATATATAATGACCCAGAGAATTACATTTGGAGGGATATATATATATATATATATATATATATATATATCCCTTAACACTAAAGACTAATTACCACTTTACCATTCCTGGTCAATAGAAATTTATTTCTTTCAGGAGGACTCTGATAAATGAAATTCCAGAGAATTTAAACTCAATTTAGTTTCCTAAATAGTCTTTTTATTATTATTATTTTGCTCTTGAAATGTTTTAATCTCCTAAAAGTGGAGTCGGTACCTTCTAGCAACTTCTCTGACCAGATAGAAAGTCAGAAATTTAAATCATCGAATAGGAATTTTTCTAAATGTTGCTTAAACCAAGTTGAGATTTAAATATACCTATCCACTTAATATTAAACTGAGATGATTTTTAATAGAATACCTATTTTCTATTTATGGATAAATCAAATTTTGACCAAAATATTGAGAGAAAATGGGCAGTAAGCTCAGCATGTGTCTTTTTTCACTTGGCCCCACTTGACTCACAAGAGAGGGAGTACAGATTGTGGCCAAAGGAGTCTTAACATTAATGAAAATCTTTCTTCACCATAGAAAGGAGAGGAAAGAATTATTTTCCATTAACCACAGAGCATAGTACTGCTTACACACACTAATTATCTTGCATATCTTTTCAAAGCAGAATTCCTCAACTATATAAAATGCAACATCCTGTTTAAATAGCAAATATTGTGGGAAATTGAGTTTGATAACCTTTATACCTTTGCAAATAAACGTAATTCTTAATTGTGATATTAAGAAGTAAAAGATACACTTTATACTATATTAATATGTATTTAAATATGTAAGTATTCAGATATAACTATACTAGAGCACATAATGAATTATCCAGATGCTCACATATATAAAGGTCACTATGAATATCATAGTTTGTATAGACTTAAGTTCTTAGATTTTAGACTTAGATTCTAGATTCAGGTAATTATAATTAGGTATTTCACTTATATGAATGCCCTTAGGGACTTTTGAAATTCATGCAAAATAATTGTTTATTGTTCTCTTTGACCCTTGCATTATGGAATATCTTACATTCTTGGCAGCTCCCCACTATATGCAAATTACACCTCCTAATCAGGTGGGGATAAAAACGTCTCCAAATGTTTGGACAAGAGTCCAAAACAATGTACCATCACCTCTGAAAAATACTTATTTTAGAATTTGTGTCTGTAAAGACAGATTGAAGGATATTAGTGTTACCATAGTGGGGACAGGCAGCCTGGGGACTTTGCTACTAGTGAACATCATCTGGACCACATGGAGTTGGGGAACAAGAGAACTTGAGCTCTTGAGAAATAATTAGAATGACTGAGCATTGAGACACAAGGTTGATGGGAACTTGGGCCTAGTCAGGTGGGCCCAAGAATAGTTATTTTATTCTCATAGACTGGTGAGGCTAGAAACTCTCATATTTATATAGACAATTATCCTTTACTTATATCTTGAAGAATGATTTGTATATTTATGTTCATACATGTGAAGTCATAAATGCATAGACTTACTCTTTAACTCAGCCAACTTCTATTGAGAGCTTGCTCAACATCTGTTTTCATGGTATGTAAGTGGAAGCAAATGAAATGCTTTTCTCAAACCTGTTGTGTATACACGCAATACAAAATTATTTCCCTTCAGAAGAAGTAATGTGATTGGAATCTCCCTTTAACATCTTAAAAAAACTGGGATGCCTGGGTTGCTCAGCAGTTGAGTGTCTGCCTTCAGCTCAGGGCATGATCCTGGGATCTGGAATCGAGTCCCACATCAGGCTCCCTGTATGGAGCCTGCTTCTCCCTGCTTCTCCTTCTGCCTGTGTCTCTGCCTCTCTCTGTGTCTCTCATGAATAAATGAATAAAACCTTTAAAAAAATCTTAAAAAAAACAGGAAGGGGACTTGTCACCTGCAGTACAGTTTTAAAAAAATGACTATTAATGTTTTCCTATATTGCCATTATATTAAATATGGATGAAATACTGGTTTCCAAATAAAATGTATCTCTAAAGAATAAAACAGATCCAATATTAGAATAGTCATTTATTTAGTATATTGCTTCCTATTCATGTAGTTGTTAGAAGAATTTAGTACTTTTGAGAAATCAGATATTTGTAGTTGTCTCATATCTTATAGAGTTCCAAAAAAACAATTCTATATCCTGTTGGCTATGTTTCATAAATCAAAGAAAGCATCAGAGACCATTTCACTTGGAGTGATGTAGTAGCTGCCAATATACTACAATTTGAGAAGAATAAGAGCTCCTTACCATTTTCTTTAGGTGATTCTACTACGATCTGGGAAATTCATGTCAATTATTCATAAGGTCCTCCCACTCAAAGTTAAACATTCATTGAAGGTGATATTAAATAGGTGTTTAATTATTTTCCTTAAGCTGATTTATGAGACTTAATTGTCTGATGGAATCCAGAGAATATATAGCATAGAAAAATTCAGACATTTACTAGTGACAGAGAAAACAAGAGGGAATCAAAAATCTTAAATCTTAAAAATCTTAAATAGGAGGACCAAAGTAAGAGGGCAAACCACTTACATATTAGATAGTCAGCACTTATTTAACACCTGCTCTGTCCCAGGCACATTTTTAGCCTCAGGGGTTATACTAGTGTAAAATATAGGCTCAACTCTTGTTCCATAGGAGCTTAAAATAAATCTAGGACAAGAGTTGTGATATGAGGAGGTGGGGTTGGAATTTTAGCTAGGTTGGAGAGTGGTTAGGGAAGAACTTGTTGAAAAGTGAACTTTTGGTTAACATTTTAAATGAAGTGAAGGTCCTAAGCTATGCAGATGTCTGAAGAAAGTACATTCCAAGCAAAAGAAACAGCAGATGCAAAGGCTCTGAGGCAGGGATTTCATTGATTTTATTTAAGGAACAACAAGGAGGACTAAATGACTACATATAAGATAATGAGAAAGAAAGAAAAAAATAGAAAGAAGATAAAATTAGGGGGTTATAGGGGATGTGAAGGATCTTGTATTCATAATAAGTTATTTGACTCTCAGATGGATACTTGTTGGGGTCTTTTTTTTAAGATTTTATTTATTTATTCATGAGAGTCACAGAGAAAGAGAGAGAGAGAGAGAGAGAGAGAGAAAGACAGAGACACAGGCAGAGGGAGAAGCAGGCTCCATGCAGGAAGCCCGACGTGGGACTCGATCTCTGGTCTCCAGGATCACACCCTGGGCTGAAGGCAGCGCTAAACCGCTGAGCCACCGGGCTGCCCTGTTGGGGTCTTTTTTTGCATAAGAGTGTCATGATCTCATTTATATTAAGAGAATTACTTTGTTGTTTTAAGAATTGACTTCAGAATTAGAGATAAGAGGGAGAATATATAGTAAGACAAGAGGCCCAGAAGATTACCAGAAAGATGACTAAAAAACAGACAAGTGGTTGTCCTGTAAGTGTGATGTTTTGAGGAAGAATGAGTGATGAACTGTGTCAAGTACCCTGATAGGTCAGTAGAGATGGCCATGTGGGAAGAAGGCAGAGTCAGCTTAAGAACATTAGATACTGGAAGTTTATGGACCAGAAAGAGGGAGGACTGACAAATGGGATGGAACATCTCATCTATTACACAGTGTTCCCAAGGGCTGATCAGGGAAAGCTAGAGATATTTGACTTTTAGTTTCATTTCCAGATAATTCCCATGTCCTGTTAATTCTTCCTGAACGTTAGCTTTTGACTCTTCCCTTTGCCTCATTTAATTACTCTCTCTGTCACCAATCTGGATCATACCTTTATCTTCCAGCTACACAGTCCCCTAAACAGTATAGTCTTGTGGGCCAGATAGGCCAACTTATCTACCAAAATAAACCCATTCTTGGGGTCCATGATACTTTTAAGATTCCATGAAAATGTTTTAATTTCTTTTAAAGTCAGAAGGAAAGAAAATGAACTATTAAAGAAAATTTTTATATTGTAATGCTAATATATTTGTCTTTATACCAGTGTAACATACTACATCTATGTATAAACAAAGGAGCCATAAAGAAAAAAGTGTGTAGGGCACTTGTAAGTCATGATCTACCCCTAGAACCATATGTATTTTATATTATGCCCTGTAGCAAGGCAATATTGGAGCAAAGCTTTATTCAAGGCATTTCTGTCCTTCATGTGCTTCCATGGAAATATGCTTCATACTGCATAACAGCAAACTCTTTAGCCTCTAAATGACCTTCCCCAATTTTTCAAAATTTTGCTAGCATTTCTGCCTACTCCTCCTCTCACACGTTGCTTTTCTGTTGTTTTTTTCTCCTCTTGATTTCTAGTCCCCTACCTGATTTGATCTTTTGACCTCACTCTACACATCAATGTACAACAATGTGACTATCCTTGAGAATAATTTATCATATACTTGAAATTTGCTAAGAAGGTAGATCCATAGTCTTGTCATCACACAAATTTAAAAAAAAATAACTTTGAGATCATGGATATGTTAATTAGTTTGATTGTGGTGAATATTTTATAATGTATGTCAAGTTAAGTTAATCACCTTAACTATATACAATTTTTAATTGTCAATTTTACCTCTATAAAACTGGAGAAAATTCAATAATTTGACATCTTTAAAACCAATGTAATTTAGTATTCCTTCAACCCATTTTTTAGTGAAGATTTGAGAAATGTATTTTCTATGAACAAAATCATATGTGTTCAGTATAAAGGTTTGTCACGTAAAAAAATAAATCCCTTTTCACCACCTAAAAGTAAATGAACAAGTGAAAAATGTTGTAAACATTAGTGGTTCCTGTATAAAAAGGAAAATGACTAAACTGCTCTGTAATGAGACCTAAGGACATGTGGTCAAGGGGATATCCTGACTGATGGAACTCACCTCTAGGTGTATTGAGTGCTGGCCTGATAGAAAACCATCTTTCATTAAAACATTGTGGAAAAAGATGATTTTGCAAACTACTTATTTACCTTTTGTGTGTTTTGCACACATGTTGATTTATTGTTAAATCAATTAAATTACTCCCCCACTCCTCTCATTTATACAGTGAGTTGCTAAAAGGTAAGATTTATCTGAGGTTAACTAACAAAAAAGACACCATGAATTTTAAGGAATGGTCCCACCTGATACATTACATTAAAATGTTTGAAGGTTGGTTTAAATAAATAGTCACTGGAGTTGAATATCACTTCAGCTTATTGCATTATTCCTATCTCAATAATTTTTATGGTTCCCATACCAGGACTGTGTAGCTTTCATATGCAAAATAATTCATTAATGATAAATAGATTATTTTTGTTTGTTTGATTTTTGTTTTTTCATGCAAAGAGATGTCTCAAACTACCTCCTCAGAAGGAGGCTTTAAAAACCACCTTGGAAACATTCAATGTCATTACATCTATTATTGGAATTCTAATAAAATAAATGTTAATTTATGGTTCTAACTTGCTGCATTTAAATTTAGAAGAGATAACATTCAAACCAGGAGAAACAAACAATAAAATAGAATAACACAGCAATAAGAAAATGATGATTTATAATTCTGCATACTTAAAACTGGAATTATGTATTGTGCAGAATGTGGCTTGATTTTAGAAAAATCAAGGGATTTTACACAAACAATTAAACTAGGTAGAGGAATTTGTATTATTTTCCTTGCCCCTTAAATCTTATGAATCATGAAGAATGACAAGATTATTATTTTATCTGTCAGAACCTTACTGTAACAATGTTTTCTTCTTTCCATTGTAATAGTTAGATGGTATTAGTTTTAAGTGATAGAGATTAAGCTAAGTAAGCAAAACAAAAAAAGACTTATTTTAAGAATACATGGGCATGTCTTAGAATTCAAGAAGTGTATATGTGTGTGTAGGGGAAATGGAGGTGCTGGCAACTTAAAAGTCTTCAAATTGTATTTGTTTCTCCAATCTGTTTCCCTCCAGGAATCTACTATATTTGTCACTGTTGGAGCTCTCTGAAGACTCTCTCTTGCCATTTGATCTATATTATGAAATATGGCTGCTTCACAGAAACTGAGTTTAGTTCTTGTCTCATGCAAACAGTCGAGAGCTTTAAAATCCATGTCCAAATGCCTGGGAAAGAGAATCATGTTGGCCTAACTTGGGTCTGTATCTATTTCCTTCCTTGTGTATTCAGTAGGAACTGGGTGACACAGTAGACTTCTGGCTGACAGTGGTCTATCCTTCTGGATTGGAAATTCATTAATGAGGTTTAGCAAAAACTAGTCAAACTCCTCCTTTTTCCCTTCAAGAATAGACTCTTAAGAAGAAACCCAGCCTGGTCAGTAACTGTCATCCACACTCCAGGTACAGAATAACACACTGTTTTTTCTCCAACAAAGAGAATTTATTTTCCCATTCTAAAAGCTGTATACTTTTCTAGCAAAGCTCTTTAAACCCTAGTTGAAAAATGTCTGCTGTAAATTTAATGAGGAATGGGAAAGAGAGGAAAGATGGGGAAATGAGAGAGCTCACAGAAGTCTTCCAGGAGGATAGCTTGTACTGAGCTCCAGCCAATTGTTGTCTTCAGGAGTGTTGAATATGGCAACAGATCTTACGATTTTTTTTGAGGGTTCTGAAAATTCAGATCCTTCGGTGACATTTTCCTCTTTGAAGGTTTAGGGGACTCATTCAATTAAAAATTAATAGGTGAACAATGTTTGAGGACTGAATGTAGCTCATTGGCAACCAGTTTGTGATCTCTGATATACGTGCTTATTAAATCAATGATTGAATGAGTAGGTGAATGATTTATAATCCTTTGGTAACACTAATTGCTTATCCCAACAGAAATGTTATCCAAGTCCCTCCCGCAATGTCCATGCCTCAAAGAGGGCAAACTTTCAAGATATAACTACAAGTCTCAGCAGTTTGTAAAGAAAGTAAATTTACCTGCCAAGATAAGCTTATCTCTTGCATGAACATGATTTTTTAAGACTTAACCTGGCCACTTTGAGCAATTCAAGATAGGTTAACCTATTGATTATAGGCCAACCAATACAAATCCATTGCTCATCATAATGCTTAGGGAGATGAGCCAGTAGCAGAAGAAAACAAGTCTTGCTAAGGAATATAAATGGAGCAGAGTTGGTGCTGACTCCTTAGCAAATTGCCACTTAGGCCATTGGAGCATGAATAGCTTTGTGACTGTTCCAATAGGTGTCAGCCAAGTGCCACCTGAACTGTTCTGACAAAACTAAAATAGCATGTCACAGCTTCCTCTTTCACATACAAACTAGAACAGTGCTATTTCAGACTGAGAAAGCATCCACCTATTACATAATAGGGAGAGCAATATATCTGCTTTGAGAAATAGAGGACAGTTGATATTTTAAAAGGGTGGTAAACTTAGGATACTGCCAAATAGCTCAGGAACTCCCTTGGAAGATTCTTGCTCTTGCGTTGGCCAGTAAGTTGACATATTCTACAATGCCTCCATTTTAATGATCAGCTAGACCTCTGAGCACGTTAACATTTAACCCATGAATAACACACTTCTTGAAAAGCTTTTCCTTTTGAGATTATATCCTGTAATTCCCAGATGCATCCTCTCTATTCTTTATGGTCAAGGAAATGGCATTTCTTGTAGGATCTGACTCCCAACTCTTTAATGCCTCACAGAGGCCTCAGCTCAAGAATTCAAATGGGAAGGGAGAAGAAATGGGTAGGAAATATCAGAAAGGGAGACAGAACATGGAAGACTCCTAACTCTGGGAAACGAACTCTGGGTGGAAGGGGAGGAGGGCAGGGGGTGGGGGTGACTGGGTGGTGGGCACTGAGGGGGGCACTTGACGGGATGAGCACTGGGTGTTATTCTGTATGTTGGCAAATTGAACACCAATAAAAAATTATTATTAAAAAAAAGAATTCAAATGGATTAGGTGGCTTGGGGAGAAGTCTTTTCGGGAAATCACTAATATTTTTTTTCTTCAGTGTCTTTTTTCCAGCTTTGAGATAGAAATATCCATCACAAAGAAATCATACTGAGACCGGTGAATGCCAATAATGTCCTCTTATTATCAATTAACTCCACACATCTTGGCCTGGAGGTCAAGCTTCCTATATTCTTGCCCACACTTATCATCTGACTCAGTTTCTTGGTTCCCACTCCTTTGTCTCTGGGCCATTGTTCCTTATTTTTTCTTGATTAACAATCTCTTCTTTCTTAGGCCCAGTTCAATTTTAATATGACTTTGAATGGGCATTCAGTAAAATTTGAATATGTCTTAGCCTCTGCTAATTAATTGCATATCTGTCATTTGGTCTCACTCAAGTCTCATTTTTTCAATGAGATTTCCTTACTTAGAACTTAATTGTTTCTAAGTATTGCTATCTGTAACTCTCTCCTTTCTGGTTCATACTCCACTTGATCTGTTTCTTCTGCTTCTCTTTTGTCTTATTCTATTTAGGATATAAGGCCTGAACTAATGTCTGTGTTCTTCAGTATTCCCTGATTGTGTTTTGCCTCATTTTTTCCCCTCCAATCTCCTCTTAGGTTTATACTGACATCTATTTGCTTATTGACTGTATCTGTATCTTGATGTTTTATTGAGCATAAGTAGATCTCATAGCCTTTGAGCCTATAAGAGGCAAAAAGAAAGTACATGGAGCATACTAACTAATCAACTGAGTAAGAAGAAAAAGAAGAGAGGAAAAAAAAGGGTAAGAAGAGATCCCAGAACCTCAGAAGGGACGTCAGAAATAAAAATAACCATATTAGCAACAATATTCTCAATATTAATTCTGTCACTTCAAACTTATATATAAGAGAAAAAGAAAATAATGTTATGTGATTATTAGACGCAGTGTAAGTTTAAATGTGCATTAAGACATGTTCAGATTCATTAACATCTTAAATTTCCAAATCAGTTGGATTTTTTCACTATTGCATGTTTCCAATATACACATCACTCCATAGATTAATTCTATTTTGTGATGTGGTCTATATATACAATGAAATATTACTCAGCCATTAGAAACGACAAATGCCCACCATTTGCTTCAATGTGGATGGAGCTGGAGGGTATTATGCTGAGTGAAGTAAGTCAATTAGAGGACAAACATTATATGGTCTCATTCATTCGGGGAATATAAAAAAATAGTGAAAGAGAATAAAGGGGAAAGGAGAGAAAATGTGTGGGAAATATCAGAGAGGGAGACAGAACATGAGAGACTCCTAACTCTGGGAAATGAGCAAGGGGTGGTGGAAGGGAAGGTGGACAGGGGGATGGGGTAACTGGGTGATGGGCACTGCAGGGGGGCATTTGATGGGATGAGCACTGGGTGTTATGCTATGTGTTGGCAAATCAAACTCCAATAAAAAATATACAAAAAAAATTCTATCTTGTGTTGGTGGGCTGGCTTTCAGGGCATCACTTGCAATACTTGGATATGAAATGGGATTTATGATCTTGTTTTTCTGGGTTGAGAACATTAATATTTTTATTTAATTTAGCTTCTGTCACTAAGGAGCTCAGAAAATGAAACACTTTTTAAATTTTAAGTTTATTGCACCTATATTCATCTCATTTCATGAGAATGTTACAGGTCAGCAAATTATATTTCAGTTGTACTTTCCTTGTGTCATTATGTTATTTTCAATAATCAATCATATTTAAAAATGGATGTATAACTTTTTTTTAATTTGAAGAGATAAAGAAGTATTTCAAATGTATGGTATAAAAACTTAATTAGTTAAGCTGACATTTATTAAGTCCTTGGCCTGATCAAACAGAGGAGTTGTCAGTTTTACAGAAGGAGAAATGGAAATTGAATCTATTTGAAACTGTCCAGAGAATGGCATTATTAATATTCGTTTCTCTGTTTGCTTTTAAACATTATTTTGCTAAGAAAAGCTGAAAAAGGCAAATGTTCTGATGAGAGGTTTGGAGAGGGCTGATAATTGTGTGGTTGATGCAGTAATGGAACTTTGTTCCTGTGTGGCATTTTCTTTAAGTTTAGAGCTTTACAGACTCCTACCGAGATAATGCAGTCCTTCACGTATTATTGATTGCAGTATGTTTGAAGAGCATATCATAGTTACAGATTTGTTCTCTGAATATTATATGAAATGAAACTGGATCCTGGGTTATGCATTTCTATAAATTGGGGAATTTGTTAAGCCCATTTTTCAGGCTACATTTATTATCTCTTACTAGTTTCATTTTTAGTACTTGAATATTACATAAAGAAATACATTTATCAGGGCACCTAGGTGGCTCAGTCAGTTAAATGTCTGCCTTTGGCTCAGGTCATCACCCCAGCCTCCTGGGATTAAGCCCTGTATAGGCTCTGCTTCTCCTCATCTGCCTGTTGCTCTGCCTTCTTGTGCTCTCTCTTTCTCTCTCTCTCCCCGCCCCCTCCCTCCCTGTCAAATAAATAAATAACATCTTAAAAAAAAAGAAGTACTATATTCTATAGTCAGGATCCAGGGGGGTTGATTATATGCAGTCACTCCCAAAACTTAATAAGACTATCATTTTATATTTATACTAGAATAATTCAAAAAATAAGTAAAATTATGCATCTACCTGGGACTGGAAAGGGGGGGGGGGTCAGATTATTTCAAACTCAAAATATATAAGAATGAGATCCAGAAATCTAATAGTTCCAGAAATTCCTCATTGCATAACAAACCACCGCAAAACTTACCAGCTTAAAACAGTAACATTTATTCTGCTTAGGAATAATGGCAGCTCTCGTGGAGACTGCTTACTTCTGATCTACTTGGTATTGGCTGGGGTGACTTGAAAGCTAGAAGTTGGCATTAAGTATCTGCTGCCTGGCCTGGGAAGACTCAAACATTTGGGGGTAAGGAAACTGGGACTTCTGCAGCTTCTCTTTATGTCTCTGTATGATCTCTTTGCATGGGCTCTCCAGCATAGTGGATTCAGGATAGCAGAATTTCTTACATGTAGGCTCGGGGCTTCTGAGGCACATATCCCAAGGGAGAAAGAAGGCAGAAGTGATATTGCTTTTTATAATCTAGGCACTTCTGCTTCATTCTCTTTATTAAAAAACAAGTCACTGAAACCATCCCATATTCAGTGGAAGAGAGATCAGACTACTTTTTGATGAGAGGAATTCAGAGGATTTGAGTCATATTTAAAACTACACCAGTATCTGAATATTCTATCATAAATATTAATATAACTAAAGCAAAAGTATATGCATTTAAAATTTTTATTTTAATTGAAGTATAGTTGGCATACAAGATTAGTTTCAGGTGTATAACATCATGATATGACAGCTATATACATCACAAAATGCTCACCATTATAAGTGAGGCTATTATCTGTTGCTATGCAAAGTTATTATAATATTATTGACTGTATTTTTGATGCTGTATTTATAACCCCCATAACGTATTTGTTTTGTAACTAGAGATTTTTGTCTCTTAATCCCCTTCACTTATTTTGCCTGTCCTTCACCCCCACCCCTCCCTCTGGCAATCACCAGTTCTCCATATTTATAGGTTGGTTTTGTTTTTGTTTGTTTATTCTTTTTTTAGAGTCCATAAGTAAGTGTAGTCATTCCGTACTTCTTTCTCTGAGTTATTTCACTTAGCATAATACAATCTAGGTCCACCCATGTTGTTGGAAATGGTAAGATGGCAATCTTTCTTATGGCTGAGTAATATTCCATAGTAGTTTATATATGTGTGTGTATATATGTGTGTGTCTGTGTATGTATACAAAACATCCTTTTTATCCATCCATCTTTCAATAGTTACATAAATTCCATTTCTTGGCTATTGCAAACAATGCTGCACTTACAAATATAAGTGTGCCTGCATATTTACATTTGTAAATATATGCATATCTTTTTGATTTAGTGTTTTTGTTTTCTTTGGGTAAATACCCAAGAGTGGAATCGCTGGATTACATGGTATTTCTATTTTTTAATTTTTGAGTAACTTCCGTACTGTTTTCCATAGGGACTGCATTAAATTAGAAGATTCCTTTTTCACCACATCTTTGCCAACACTTGTTTTTTGTTTTTGTTTTGTTTTTTTTTGGTTCCTAGCCATTTTTAAAAAGATTTCTATTTATTTAAGAGAGAATGAGTGAGAGAGAGTGAGCATGAATGAGTCAGGGGAGGTAGCAGAGGGAAAGGGAGAAGCAGACTCCCCACTGAACAATGGACCGGATACTGGGCTCTCTAAAGCAATTTTACTCAAGTTAAGATACTTCTTCACAATATTCATAGTGTTCTGAATTCCCAGAGTACTTATATTTCTGCTGTTCTAGTCCACAGATTCATTTTTTCCCCACATAAACATAATTATTTGAAAAAGAATTTTTGTTAGGTTGTGACCTTTGAGAAACAGACACTAGAAAGGGATTAGTTGTAAAAGAGGTTTATGGGGAAATTGCTAGAAGGTACAGGGAAACAGAGAATAAATACCAAGAGATCCCTTAAACTGTGATACCCATGAAAGGGAAAGCGGAAGGAAGGCAAACTAGACAGTAAGGGTCTCATAGTGTAACAGAGTTCTAAGACAGATTTTGCCAGACCAATAAGGAGTAACAGTTTCTTTAAAAAACAAACTAAGTGGGATCCCTGGGTGGCGCAGCGGTTTAGCGCCTGCCTTTGGCCCAGGGCGCGATCCTGGAGACCCGGGATCGAATCCCACATCGGGCTCTCGGTCCATGGAGCCTGCTTCTCCCTCTGCCTGTGTCTTTGCCTCTCTCTCTCTCTCTGTGACTATCATACATAAATAAAAAAATAAAAAATAAAAAAATAAAAAACAAACTAAGTATACATCTGTCATACAATCCAGTGATTTCACTCCTGTCCATTTATCGCAGAGAAATAAGGACTTACTTTCATACAAAAAGCTGTACACATTTGTTTATGGAAGTTTCATTCATAATGACTTCAAACTGGGAACAATCTAGATGTTCTTCAGCAGATGAATTATTCAGCAATCTGTGGTACATCCATATCATGGGAAAATACTCAATATTTCAACCAACAGTTGAGACATACAACAACTTTGATGATCCTCCAGAGAATCCAGTGGAATCTCAGAGAATATCCAGTGAAAAAAAGCCAGTCATAAAAATTTACATACTGTATGATTCCATTTATATAGTATTCTTGAAATGAAAATATTATAGAAATTGGGAGCATATTTGTGGTTGCCAAGATATAAGGAGCGGTTGGGAGTAAAAGGATAAGGGGCTATGGCTGTAAAAGGGAACATAAGGGACTCCTGTGTAATAGAAGTATTCCACATCTTGACTATTGATGTTAGTATCCTGGCTGTGATGTACACAAGTTTTACAAGATGTCCCCATTAGGGACACCAGGTAAAAGATATATGCAATCTTTCTATTTCTTACAACTACATGTGAATTTGTGTTTATATTAGGATAAAAATTTTGATTAAATAATAAAATTAATAAAACATATGATTTTCAAAGAAACATACTTGAAAATAATCTATTATAGTTTGCCACTAATAAAGGAAATATTATGTTGGTTAATTTGAGACTGGAATTTTTAGTTTTGAGTTTACTAAAAAGAAATATTTCAAGTTATGTGTTACTTTTGTTTCAGAAGCTTCTAAAATTTCCAAAATATGGGTTTTTTTTTATGTGTCAAATTATCTGGTATTTACATATAAGTAGTAGAGAAGATATTTCTTCTCCATTTACCTCTACTATCCAGTGTATAAGAATATCTGTGAATAAGTTATATTATATTTTAAGTCCCTCTTCATGGTATTCAAATATATCCTGTAAGTTTTCAGATGATTTTATAAATGTTCATCATATAATAAATAGAATCTCTCCAACTTTCTCTGAGGAAAATGCTCCTGTTTTGATACAACATATTCACCTTGACTTGCAAATGGGGTAAAATAGAAACTCAGTATAAAAGAAAAAATTGTTTGTCAAATGAATAAATTTCAACTCATGCTCATTTGGCACTACCAATCATAAATACACTATTGTGGACTTAAGAGTTTAGAAACTCTTGAAAGCCAGAAAGTCTTGAAGTTTTCTGGCTCCTTGAATGCTCAGGGAGAGATGTTTCAAAGAGAAACCAATGAATTCAGGTTTAACACAGTGCCTAATCAATCAGTCTCTATTTACCCCTATATGAGGTTGAAAAAAAAAATGGTTGTACAATTTCAGGCCTGACTTTAAAATAATAGAGACATATGATATCTTGGTTATTAGTTTCTCTTAAATTGTCATTTATATTTCAGTTGGTAAGGACTTTTTATTATAATAACAGTGAGTGAGTAGCTTTTTCTTCATTCCAGTTCAATGGCTTGTGTTAATAGAGCATGTTCTCTTATTAAACCATTTTGGCTTTTGCGCCATTTTTGCTTGTCCCAATCATCTATCCAATCTGTCTATATATCTATAGCATGAGGTTATTAATGAGTTTTTAAAAACTTTTTTTCCAATTGCCCTTGTTATGAAAGATTACAGGAACAAAAAGGCTTTGCCAACTTTAAGAATCTCAATCCCAACTATGAATTGGGCTTCCTTGGTGGACAGATTTATCATAATACTGAAGTGAATAATATTGACGTCATTGACCCTCATTTCATACATGAATCTCTATAGCTTTTGACCATAAATGAAGTTCTATGGTGAACTGAGGTATTTTACTGAGTCATTTTATCAGTCATCTTACTTATTTTCTTCTTGATCAGAATCCTAATTTTACTGTTTTGAGAGCAGATTTCATAAATGTCTTACTAGTATTTTAGAAGCTATGGCCTTTGCAAGCAAATGCAAAATTGTAAATAAGGAGTCCCCAAATTTTGTAATATCCAGCAGAATTTTTTGTATTTACTATTTTTTAGTATATTTACTATTGCTTTGAAGTTTTCAGAGGAAATTCTTGTGTGCATCAGAATGATTGATTCTTAAAGTTGGGTGCTTTTATGCAAAGCACTGGCAGCATCTTTAAAAATAAAATATTATAATGAAATTGTTAAAAAAAAAAGAAATTGTTTCACTCATGTCACCAGTATATTAAAATGCAGATTTCAAAATATGTATATTATATTCAAATAACATTTTATGTCTGTGCTGCTAATACTTTCACAACTCTATCAGAAAGTTCATGTGATTCTTTACTTTGGGCTTCCTAAAAGTCATTGGAATTACTGCAAAGCACAATTGATAACCACTTCATAAAAAATACTTATTTTTATTTTAAAATTCAATATTAAATATCGAAATTACAATATGGAAATGGTCAGAAAGAGAATAGAGAGATCACACTTATAAAATAAAATCCATGAGGTTTTGAAAGAGGCACTGAAACAATTCAGTGGAGTAAGGAGTTTTTGATAAAATATGCTGGAACTACTGTAGAAGGGAAATGTTCTTCACTCCCTACTTCACATCACATACAGAAATTAACTCAAAATGAAACAAGCTTATATAAGCATAATGTTTCTAGAACGAAACATTGGAGAATATCTTCATGACTATGGCAGATAGATTTTATATAGGTTACATAATATATTAATCATAAAATTAAAATTTAAAAAATTTTAAATTTTATCGTACATGTGAACTTTTGCTCATCAAAACAGTCAGCATGAAATATACATATGTCAGGAAGGATTTGTATCATATACATATATGCATATGTGTATGTTTAGATACAGGGAAAAGAGATAGTCTCCTAAGCATTCGTACAAGTGAAAAAAAATAGGCAATAGATTTAAATGGATGCTCAAGAAAAGCAGACATATTAAAAGAAATCCAGAAGACATTCTGGCTGAATAATAATATAAAATTTGCTTTATGTTATTATTCAACAAGTAAATTTAAAACATACTCTTAACATACTCTTAACATAAAGTCCAGATAAGTAGAAATTTATGATACAAATGTTTTTATTTATTTCAATTCTTTTTAAAGTAATGTCTATACTGAATTTAGGGCTTGAACTCACAACCTCAGGATCTTGAGACTAAGAGTCAGATGTTCTACTGACTGAGCTGGCAAGGTACCCTTCTAGTACAAATGTAAAAATACAAGGGCATAAGGTATTACAAAGGAGAGGTAGAAGTAGCAAAGAACAAAATCTTATTGCTAAACCATTCCAATACTGGGTTTTTCAAGTTATTTGAAAGTGGAATTTTATTCATCCAAGATGCTTTTTGGTGTGTTTACAAAAAAACTATAATTCTGTGGTGAAATGAGAAGATGCTTTAAATGATAGTGTATTAAAAATATAGTAGAAAGGTAAAAAGAAGCATGCAGAAGCAGAGTATATGAGATTTATTGATATAATTCATTTGATCCTCATACATTCCCTATTTTGAAATATTACCTCTGAGTGTCTACTACATGTCAAACATTGTGTTAGAAAGTGGGAGCCAAATGATGTGCTGGTACAATTTCTGTTTTCATTGGATAAGTTAGAGGGAAGACATATTTATGCAAATCACTGAAATGTAAAATTATAATTTTCCATAACATAGAAGTTCATGGACTTATGTCATTTACTAAGTAGTAATATTTGAGCTAATATTTAAAGGATATATCAGAGTTAATTGGTAGCTAGAAGGAGGTCATCTCAAAGAGTGAAAATAACACATACAGGAAACCCGATGTCAGGAGGATATATATTCAGGAGCTGAAAAGGACTTTAATGGCTGTGTGGATAGAAGGAAAGAGGGATAAAGTAATATGGACAGGGATGTTCTGGTGCTGGATTTGGTAAGCAATATTTTTGTTAAGATATCATTCTTAAGAATTTTACCTCAAGTGAAACTTAGTTATATAACCCTTTAATCTATAAAGCTGCTTATAAATTATAGTATCCCAGGGCAGCCTGGTGGCTCAGCAGTTTGGGGCTGCCTTCAGCCCAGGGCCTGATCCTGGAGACCCTGGATGGAGTCCCACATCGGGCTCCCTGCACAGAGCCTGTTTCTCCCTCTGCTTGTGTCTGTGCCTCTCTCTCTCTGTTTCTCATGAATAAATAAAATCTTAAAAAAAATATAATATCCTAGATTCAATCAGATGAGAAGCATTACAGACTAGTAGCATAATTAAGAACATAGTCATAAAAGTGTCTTCTTTTTGTTGAAAATAAGGATCATTTTGCTTTTATTTTTAATGAAAAATACTCTAAAATTAATCTATACAAATGACATAAGTTCAAATAAAGCAAAGGAGTAAATAATGAAATCAAAGACTCTTTCACTTCACAGATACTTAGGTCTTCTCTTCAGAAACACTGATAACATTTTCTTGTTGCTCTTCAAGCAATTGGCTATACATCTAAAATACAGCTGATATATGGTAGATTTTTCTTTTATTTTCTAACAATTGAGGCATGCTACATGCTCTATCCACAGTTTTATTTTAAGCATATATGTTGGAGATAGCTTTATATCAGCAGATATATATTTACATGATATTTCTATTTTGTATTATAAAAATATATAATGCTACCCTATTAATAGTCATAGATTTTTCCTTTCTTTGTTTTACTGTTTTCCTCTTCCATTGTTCATATTGTAAAACAATGCTATAAATAACCTCATTGCATACATTTCTTTGCATACTTTTAATAATGACAAGCACTGGGGATCCCTGGGTGGCTCAGCGGTTTAGCACCTGCCTTTGGCCCAGAGCACGATCCTGGAGTCCCGGGATCTAGTCCCATGTCGGGCTTCCTGCATGGAGCCTGCTTCTCCCTCTGCCTGTGTCTCTGCTTCTCTCTCTCTATCGTGAATAAATAAATAAAATCTTAAAAAAATAAGGACAAGCACTTATGTAGCACCTACTGCATCCATCGCAGGCACTCCTCTGAAGTATTAAACATATAATTAAATAATTAAATCCTATGAAGTGGGTACTCTAGGTTATTTCCATTCTGTATATAGGGGAAATGAAGATAAAATTTCAGTAATCTTCTAAAGTTCACACATGATAAATGGCAGAGCTTAAATTAGAAAGTAGCCTGAATGCAAAAGCATTTTCCTAATATCTACATTAGATTATTTCTCACATATTTGAACACAATATGGGATAAAACTGTGGATTAGAATCCTCATGTCAACAATAGGTGTACTTTTGAATAGGTGTACTTTTCAATTTACTATACAGCTTACTAATATTATTTCCCTTCAAAGAGATTTCATCAACTTGTAATTTTATCAATAATATATTTCCTTCATCTCTGTGTGTGCTATCAAGTATTTTGGTAGCTGTCTGGTAAAAAATAACTTATTTTTATATTTTTAATTATGATGCGTATGAGTTCATAAAATTATAATTCACTTGTCTATCTTTGGTATAAATTGCCTTTTATGTTTTCCACTGCCTTGTAAACCTCTGTTCCTTCATGATTAGAAGTAAACGAACCTCTCATTTGAAGTACTATCTATCAACAAATACGTACCTCTATGCATTTTAATCTATGTTTTACTCTTTACCTTGGCTACATGGAAGATCCTGCCTATTTTTCTGCCACTCTCAAATACTTTTAGTTAATATGATTTTATGGTAATTGTGTCAGCCTAGTTTACCATTTGTTACATTGTTAAGATTTTTTTTTTTTTTCTTGTATACTTGCTTTTCTATAGTGGCTTCACTTTCAGCATTTGTCATCATCAGGGAAAGTTGTAGCTGTTTTATTCCTCACTAAGGAAACATGATGGTGTCATAAGTAGTTCTTTTTTCCCAGAGTAAAATTATAACTATAGACTGGGACTTGGGGAGTGGGGAGAAAGCCCCTATCTTCTTGGCTGTGCTTTCCTAGAAGAGAGTACCCATACTAGAGGTTCCCTAACTCCTACCTGTAGTTCAGGGAGAGCGAATGGTCAAGAACCCAATACCACGAACTCTCACTTACTGAGATTTGATAGATTTTCCTGAATGAATGTTTCTCCATTTGTTGTATAGCCTTAGAACAATTTTCAGAGTTTTTAAATGATTGTATTTTTAAGTTGTTTTGTTTTCTTTTCTGAGAAAATGTTTTTCCATTCTGTTTGTAGATTTTTGATTTAATTTTCTCAACAAACTGCCCCTTTTCATACTCAGAAACCCCCATGCTTTATCTCAATTTCATTACTTGACACTTGATTTCTTCTTCCTTTTAGTTTAGTTTATTTTACTTTATTTCTGGTGTAATGGTTTTGAATCAAACCATTGTTGCTTTGAATCAGAATTTTCATCATTGTCAATAGAAGTTTTATGCATGAAATCATTATTAAATATAGTGTTCCAAGAAAAAAAGATATCCATATTTATTTTCATTCTATCAATTGATACATAAAACTTGAAAATCACAGATACTACAATCATATAAGACTATTCTAGGCCAAAGCTTTGTGGGTAGAGTTTTATTTTTCATTTCAAGAAGGAAATTCTTAGCTACCTCTCAGAAATTATATTTGCATCAAATAAACTTCATACTTGTCTAGGGATAGCAATTTGAATAATGGATGTCCTCTCTGTTCAGATTTCAAATTGGTTTCTCAAACAGTCCTTAGATTTACAGCTGTTTGCTCATTTATGTTTTTTGAAACCAAAAGCATTTCATTCTCATTTTCACACTGATATTTTCCAACACAGAGAGCAATTATTCCACTTCTGCAGAAAGTTGGGTTTCCAAATCTGGTAAACTGCATCCCTATCCCATATCTCAAAAAGAAAACAAAACAAACAAAAATAATCCCCAAGGTAATGTTTTCTAATGACAAAAATCTGTCCTCTAGCCATAAGGCAATTAATATAACATCTTTATTGCGAAATGTCCATGTAAAAGCGAACTATGACATAACTAATATGTAAGAACACAAATGTCTATAAGTGATGAACCATCTTGGAGGCTCAGCTAGTTTACAAAGATTTATTTTAATTTCACTGGTGGAGGCAAAGCTACAGTATAGCAAAATCTTGTGGGAGTGATGGAGTTTAGGTTCATGTGAACCTGTAAACCAGAATCAGGAGCCATATCTCCATGTGTATGTGAACATATGGTGATTCTAATACAGTAGTTTCTAACTTATTACAATACTGTGATAACGTATGAACTAGTCTAGGAAACTGTATTAATACTTTTTCCAATATTTAAGACAAAATAATTGGGAAAGATGGAACAGTAACTTAACATTACTTGTGAAGATTCAGTGCTCGAATTTTATTGAAAACTGTCTTTATTCTTGAAATAATGCTAAAAACTTTATTTCAGGATCTGCTCATGGTACAAAGCCATTTTTACTCTAAGGCTATAATAATTCTTACAGCATAGCAACATGCAATAAAGAGGCATGACTTTTTATTCTATCAAAAAGGAGGTTTTCATAGAAAACCTCACTGAAATGATGTTCATTCTGTCTCTTGATTTCCACTCAACTTTTCTGACTCTAGATTGAAAAGTTGACTTTAATCCTTGAATGTCTTTGTAATATTATGACAAATATATATTTGGCCAAAATGTATTTCTCATTTACATTTGGTTTTCTTCCATGGTTCCTAGCTCATAGCTTCCAAAACCCTTGGAATTTCCTGTCAGGAGAGCAACAGAGGTGTCTTCTGTTATGATAATAAGGTGACTTTTTGACCCCACCTGAGGATGGAGGGCTGGTAGCCAGGAGAGCCAACCATGCAGTTAGTGGTTGGAACTTTCAGTTCCACACCCCAACTTACAGGGAGGAAAGTGGGGATTGAATCAGTCACTGATGACCAATGATTTCATTAATCATGCTTATGTAGTGAGGCCTCCATAAAAAACCCAAAGGGCAGGGTTTGGAGAGCTTCCTACTTGGTGAAAATATGGAAGTACTGGGAGAATAGTGCATCTGGAGAGGGTATGGAAATTTTGCACCCTTTCTCCATACTTTGGTCTGTGTATCTCTTCCATCTCCCTATTCTTGAGTTATATCCTTTTATAATAAACTGATAATCTAGAAGGTAAAATTCTCTGAGTTCTATGAGCCATTCTAGCAAACTAATTAAACCTGAGGACAGAGACCTGGAAACTGATTTATAGCCAGTGGGTCAGAAGTACAGGTGACAACTATGCTTGAGATTGGTGTCTGAAGTTCAAGAAGGAAGCTATGAGGACCTCTGATCTGTAGCCAGTTGGTCAGAGCACAGGCAGCAACCTGGGTTTGCAACTGCTGTCAAGTGGGGAAGGTGGGGGCAGTCTTATAGGACTGACCCCTTAACCTGTAGGACCTGATGCATCTCCAGGTAGAGAGTGTTAGGCTGAGTTGAATTTGTAGAACACCGAGCTCGTGTCTGGAGCATTGCTTGTTGTTGATGTGGGACACTCCCCACCCCATACACACACATATTGGAATTGGGTCCAAAACCTAATTAGTCTTCCTCTCATTACCATTTATCATTTTACCTCTCAATTCTTGACTTGATATTCTAAGTCATATATATTTCAGTATGTTCAGAAAGGGTAGAAGTCATTGTTTTTTAAGAAGCTTTATTTGAACCAAGAAAAAAAATCAACGTGTGTCTTCATAGTCTTCCACTAGTGGTTTGCGTCTCTAAGTGCCATTTTGATGGGTTAAGAACTTCTGGGGAAACTGTTGAACACATCATTAGGTAGGCTGAAAACAAAAGAGCCTGCATGTGCAAAATGTGTTAATGTGATTCTTGCTAATGATTATCCATGGTTTATATAATATTGTGATTTTTTTTTCTTTTCCAATCAGAGAGATGATATGCACTTAACCAAGATTCTAGAGAACTATGTGCCACTAACTTTATTTGGACCTGTTACCTTAATATTATGTGAGAAGACTCACCTAAATTAAACATCTTGAATCTCCCTTTAGTGGAGGGTTCCAGAGTGAGCTCAATTTATTAATTATATATTGCTTGGTAACAAATTATCCAAAGTTAGTTGCTTAAAATAATTATTTTCTCAGGGATTTTGTGGGTTGGGTATTTGGAAGCAGTTTAGCAGAGCAGTGGTGGCATGATATATCTCATGAGGTTATAGTCAAGATGTTGACCAGACTTGTAGCTATTCACAGCCTTAACCAGGCTGGAGGGTCCTTTTTTTTTTTTCTTTTTTTAGATTTTATTTATTAGACTGCATGAGCACAAGCTGGGGGAGGGGCAAAGGGAGAAGGAGAAGCAGACTCCCCCTGAGCATGAAGCAGACAAGGGCTTGATCCCAGGACCCTGAGATGATGACCTGAGCGGAGGTCAGACACTTAACCAACTGAGCTACCCATGTGCCCCTAAGGGTCCTCTTTAACTAGTTGGTTAGGTCCCAGTTCAAATACGACCACACTATATATTTCTTTTCCCTTGAGACTACTGAGTTTGCTATTACATGGTATCACATAATACTCCAACCTCAGGTGAATCAGCAAAAAGAAAATTGGTTAAAAACAGAACTAAGAATAGCATTTTCATCTACTGTGGGAATAACTTATTTTCTTACTTGCTGTACCCATTAAAATCACCACCACTGTCAACATATAACTAAGAGTAGGTGATCTTACTGCAATTAGCTAGAGTAACATTTATCTTTAAAAGTTAATAGCCCAGTCTAGAGCTAATGAATATGATATGACCCTACTATACCAAGATCATAGACTTCTTTTGGGTGCTTAAATAGCCTGTTGTCATTAGAAAACAGGACTGAAGATAATGAACCAATTGATATGTATTTTACTTCCTTATGTTGGAGCTCAGTGTAGGACAACCCAAGATATGCCATGCTGGTGTAGTGATTATTTTGAATTAAAGTTACTTAAGAAACAATCACTGCAAAAGGGTCACTAACCCTCCTTTGTCCCCAGAAAATGGGAAATAAATCTCCCATATGAGAGGTACCCTCCCTGTACCTGTCTCTTAGTCCCAGAGAGATCCTTATCACCACAGGGAACTCAGGTCAGAGAAAACTCTGTAAATACACTCTGCTTCAGTTCTTCCTAATTAATACCCAAACCTAAGGTTTCTCGTCTTTTAAATTCCTCACAGATTCATTGTTTCCTTGTCTAAAAAGTATAAAAGCTGCCTGCCGTGACCACTTCTTAAATCCCATATCTGAGACTACTGTACATATATACAAGTAATTTTTTTCTTCTATTAATCTGTCTTATGTTAACTTAATGATCAGATCAGCCAAAAGAACTCAAAGAGGTAGGGGGAATATTTCCTTCTCCCATATACTCACACAACTTATTTATTGACCAAGAAATCCTGAATTGCTTAGGGCCAAGAATAAAATTTATAGAGAGTATTTTTGGCCATGTGGGGAAATATATTTTCCTATAGTGTTTAGTCTGAGAAGGGGCCACTTTACTGGTTTCAGAGTTCAGATATTTCTATACATCAGCATAAAGGCTTTTTTTCAAATGCAAATACTGTACTCTTAATGTTAATAAAGACACAGCATCACAGGAAATATTTCATAACAGTTATGCTCATATTCAGAACAATTGGTTTTACTTATAACATTGGGATTTCAATGTACTTTAGACTGAGTTTTATACTCTAAGTCCTGTACCATAACCTTTTATGAAAGTATGTGTTGTAATTAATGTAATTCTTAGGCAAATACATGAAATTAAAGGAAAAAGGGAGCCTTTAGCTGAAACATTTATTGTTCTGCACTTTGTGAAAAATTTATGTGCAGAACTTTCAAATAGACTCAAACATGGCGAGTTAAAACAATTTTATTCTTATTGTAATGTTAAAATTTTAAATGATATTTTTATTGTATCTAAGACAATTGTGGCTGATAGTGATAGTGGAGGATGCATTTATTTGTGTATGTAGATCTTGTTTTTACCTTGGCCTCATATAAAGGGAAACTAATTACATATTTATCAAACTTTACTCACTATTCGGCTTTCTTACTAGGTTTCTATGATTGTTCATACTAAGATCCATCCTTACCAATTTCCATTAATTTTAATTTACTAGCTTAATAAATGATTTGCCTATAGAACAATTCATTCATTTATGAATCACATGGTTTGTGTTGAGTTTCAAAACTAACAAAACAAAAAGCAAAAAAACCCCTAAATTATGAAAATATGAAAATATTGAGTTTTAGAAATAGGGAGGGCAGACTTGAGGTTTATTTTATACTAGTGGGCTCAGTGCTGTCACTGATGTTTTGATGTGTTTTTGGGGTGTTGTTTTTGTTTGTGTTTTTCCATTCCTCCATTTGTCTACCCTGGAATTAATGGTATCTTAAACTTCTCATGATCACAAAATGTCTGCTTCATCTTCGGGGACTTCATGTTTCTCATCCAAGACCTTTCCTCCCAAATATTAAACAAGTGTTGATTTGCAGCTTGATTGAATTAAATAATTTGGCTCTCTCCCTAAACTTGTCACTATTATCTCTGGTACGATGTGCAAAAAGTTGACAATTGGCTTCAAACCGGCCTGCTTACCATCTCTCAACTGTGGCCAACACATTAAAACTATTCTTCTCATTTTATGCAATCAGAGCATATTTCTGGATTTGAGGGTAGAACAACTTACCCCTTCCCCCAAAAAAATACCTCATGGCTAATACACAATGGAAAAAGCATAGGGGATAACTCATGAATTTCAAAGAAGAATGCTCAGTCTAATTTCTAATATTAACTCTTAATTCCCGAATAAACTAAATTTGCTAAGAGTGCATGTTCCTCATTAGTTATTCCTGGATTTAATTTTACAATAGTTTGCTTTGAATTTTTGCATTTATGTTCATAAGTGAGATTAGCCTGCAATTACCTTTTATTCATGAATATCTTGTCAAATATCATGTTCTTTGGAAGACTTTTTATAATACTGGGATTATATTTTCCTTGAGTTAGAATCTACAGGTAAGGAGCCTGCATGGAATTTTCTTTGAGGGAAGATGTTTTTATTGCTTATTGATTTTGTGTAGTAAAGGATTATTCAACTTTTTAATTCTGTCTTGAATCAATTTTAGTAAATTATATTTTTCTAAAAATTTATCTGTTTAATTTACATTTTCAAAAATTGTCTCCATTATTATTATTATTATTATTTAAATGTCTCTATCATTTGCTCTGATGTCTATTTTCATTCCTGGCATTAGCTATTCATACCATTTCTCTTTTTATGTCTTTTTACAGAACCAAGATGATCATTTTTATTTTACATTTGTTATTTAATTGAATTCAGGTCTATTCTTTATTACTTTCTTCCTTGAACTTTTCATTACTTTTCTATCATTGTTGCAACAAATTCTCACAAGTTTAGTGGTTTAAAACAACACAGACTTGTTATCTTACAGTCTTAGAGATCAGAAGTCTGACTGAGTTAAAAGCAGAGTGTCCATAGAGCTGTGATACTTTTTGGAGGCTCTAGGGGAAAATCTTTCTTCCATTTGTCAAGCTTCTGGAGATTGCTCGCCTTCCATGCTATGTGGCATCCTGCTACCATCTTCAAATTCAGCAATGTTAGGTCAAATCCTCATATTACATTACTCTCATCTCAGTTTCTGCCTTCCTCTTCTACTTTTAAGGATCCTTGTGAATACATTTGGCCTCTTCAGGTAACATAGGATAAATTTTCCGATTTTAAGGTTAGCTGTTAGCACCTTAATTCATTTGCAATCTTAATTCCCTGTTACTATACAGCCTAATTTTGCAGGTTCCATGGTTTAAGACGTGGACACCTTTGGGAAGCTGTTATTTTGCTTTTCACCTACTCTTTTGTTTTTCTCCATTTAGTATCTTAAAAACAGTTTATTTTAAATATTTTACTTATTTATTCATGAGACACACAGAGAAAGGCAGAGACATAGGCAGAGGGAGAAGCAGGCTCCCTGTGAGGAGCCAGATGTGGGATTCGATCCCAGGACCCTGAGATCATGACCTGAGCCAAAGGCAGATGCTCAACCACCAGGTGGTTCATTCAGTGCTATAGAATTTATAGCATTCAGTGCTATAAATTCCCCTCTGAGCCACCCAGGTGTCCCTCTGTTACTATCTTTTTGAGATAAAGGTTTAATGCATTAATGTTAGGCTTTCCATACAATCTAGTCTGTGTCTTTAAAGTATTTTGGTATTAAGTTAAAGCTAGTCTTATACTATGAGTTAGGAAGTATTCCTCCTCCAGTCTCTAAAAAAGATTGTAGGAAATTAATATTATTTCTTTCTTATATGTTTGGTATAATTCACCAGTGAACCCCGTTTGGGCTGTTGTATTCTGTTTTGTAGGATTATTCATTATTGATTTAGTTTCTTTAATAGATATAGGCCTATTCAGATTGTCTATATCTTCTTATGTGACTTTGGCAAATTGTGTCTTTTCAACGAATTGGTCCATTTCATCTAGGTTGTTAAATTTGTGGGCATAGTTATTCATAGTATTCTTTTATTATTGATTTTATGTTCATAGGATTTGTAATGTTTCCTCTTTCATTTTTTATAATAGGAATTTGTGTATTTTTTTTCTTAGTTAACTTGGTTGGTAGCTTGTCAATTTTATTGATCTTTTCAAAGAATCGATTTTTGGTTTTATTTCCTATTTCCAAATTCATTGATTTCTACCCTAATTATTCTTACTTCTTTTTTTGTTTCTTTGGATTTAATTTCCTCTTCTTCTAGTTTCCTAAGGTAGAAACTCAGATTATTATTGATTTTAGATTTTTCTTTTCTAATATATGCATTCAGTGCTATAAATTCCCCTCTGAGCACTACTTTCACTGCATCTCACAAATTTTGATAAGTTGTGTTTTCATTTTCATTTAGTTCAAAGTATTTTTTTAAAGATTTCATTTATTTATTCATGAGAGACACAGAGAGTGAGAGAGAGAGGCAGAGACACAGGCAGAGGGAGAAGCAGGCTTCATGCAGGGAGCCCGACGTGAGACTCAATCCTGGGTCTCCAGGATCACGCCCTGGGCGGAAGGCGGCGTTAAACCGATGAGCCACCTGCGCTGCCCTAGTTCAAAGTATTTTTAAACTACTGGGATTTCATCTTTGACATATTATGTTATTTAGAAATGTGTGGTTTAACTTCCACATATTTTGGAATTTTCCAGTTATCTTTCTGTTCTTGATTTCTAGTTTAATTCCACTGTGGTCTGAGAGCAGGTATTAGTGATTTTCATTCTTTTTAATTTGTTAAGTTGTATTTTATGGCTCAGAATGTGGTTTACCGGGACACCTGGATGTCTCTGCAGTTGAACATCTGCCTTTGGCTCAGGGCGTGATACCGCGGTCCAGGGATCAAGTCCTACATCACGCTCCCTGCATAGAGCCTGCTCCTCCCTCTGCCTATGTCTCTGCCTCTCTCTCTCTGTCTCTCATGAATAAATTAATAAAATCTTAAAAAAAAAGAATGTGGTTTACCTTTGTGAATATTCCATATAAGCTTGAGAAGAATATGTATTCTGCTATTGTTGATGAAGTTGTCTATACACGTCACTTATATTCAGTTGATGGATGGTATTGTTGAGTTCAGCTATGTCCTTGCTGACTTCTGCTCCTGAATCAATTTGTGATACAGGGGTGTTGCTGTCTCCAACTATGACACTGAGTGTATCTATTTCTCCCTGTAGTTCTGTCAGTTTTGCCTCATTTGTAGTTTGATGTTTCATTGTTAGGTGCACACATTGAGGATTATTATGTCATCTTGGCAAATTGAACTTTTTATCATTATGTAATGACCTTCTTTATTCCTGATAGCTTTCCTTACTTTGAATATACTCTGTCTGAAATGAATATAACACTCTTGCTTTCTTTTTATTAATGTCACCATGGCATGAATTTTCTCTGTCTTCTTACTTTTAATCTATATGTCTTCATATATAGAGTGAGTTTCTTGTAGACAAAATACAATTTTACCTTGCATTTTGATCCATTCTGACAATGTCTATCTTTTAATTGGTGCATGAAGACCATTGACTTCCTAAGTGATTACAGATATAGTTGGATTGATTATCTATCATATTTGTTGTTTTATTTATTTCCCTGTTCCTCATTTTTACCTTTGTCTTTCACTTTTTTTGTTTGTGTGACTTTTGTGGTTTCAGTTGAACATTTTATATAAATCTATTATCTCTTCTTTCTTAACATACCGGTTGTATTTCTTTTCTCCTCTTTCTTTAGTGGTCATCCTAGAGTTTGCAACATACATTTACAACTACTCCAAGTCCACTTTTAAATAACATTGTGCCACTTCATGGATATTATATTTTATAATAACAAAATAATCATGATTCCACTTTTCCATTCCTTGTATAATTTCTGCCACATCATTTGTTTCATAAAATCATACAATAGTGGTTTGATATATGACAATAATTTGTGGCAATTCTCAGTCATTATTGTTTCAGATATTTCTTCTATCCCTTTCTTCTTCTGGTATTTACGTTATATCACTTATATTATATCTTTTGTAGTTGTCCCACTCTCTTTGTCTATCTTCCTTTCTTTCTTCCTTCCTTTCTTTTTTCATCTTTATACTCTGTTTTTCTTTTTTCTTTTTATATATTTTATTTATTTATTTGAGAGAGAGCAGGAACAAGCTTGAATGGGGGAGAGGTAAAGGGAGGGACAGAGGGAGAGGGAGAAGCAGACTTCCCCCCGAGCAGGGCGCCTGACACTGGCCTTGATCCAAGGACCCTGAGATCATGCACTGAGCCAAAAACAGATACTTAACCAACAGAGCCATCCAGGCACTCTACTCTTTGCTTTTCAATTTTGATGATTCTATTGAAGTATCCTCCAACACAGATATTCTTCCCTCACCTGTGTCCAGTCTATTCCAAAGTCCATCAAAGGCTTTTTTTATTTTTGTCATGGTGTTTTGTTCTCTAGCATTTGTTTTACATTCCTTTTTAAGATCCCTATCTTTTGCCTCTCTTACCCATCTGTTCTTCATAATGTCTACCTTATCCATTAGGAAGGCTAGAGCTGGCTGGGGTTGGATATTTCCTTTCCCCTATGTCAGTTTGGCTGGGATCACACCCCTACCACTTAGGTTCTGGGTGACTAGTTTCTCCTAAAGGCACTGTTTGTTAAGAATAGTGCTCCACAGTATTTCCTAATGGTTCGTTTTCTGTACCCCTTGCCAGAAGCATTAGAGGATTTTTCTCTGAGGTGTATTGTGAGGTTCTGGATGAGATCCTGAATATAAATCTTACAGTTTCAGGGCCTCCTTATGTCTAGGACCCCTGAAGTTTTGATGGTTTGTTGTTGTTTGTTTTGTTTTAAGTCTCAGAGATATCCATACTGAACCTATAGCAATTCATCAATTATACTTCAGGTCTTCTGTTCTGGTTCTGGTTCCCATGACAATTTTTTGCTCACTAATCTCAGTTCTAGTAAGTTATAACTCCCTATATTCACCTATTTGCCTCCAATTGTGGGGGAAGCAGTTTGCTCTGTGTCCTTCACTACCTTGTAGATCCAAGGAGAGTTATTGATTTTTCCATCTGTTCAGTTTTCTCCTTATTGTTAGGGCAGAGTGGCAACTCCCAGGCTGCTTACGTGTAGAACTAGAAGTTATTTATTTTTTATGGTGGAATATCATCCAAGTGATATTATGCCTCAGTGCATTATACCAAGAAGCACAAGATGTCAATTTGTCTCATTTTTACTAATAACAACTTTTAAGGTGATGTCTGCCAGGTTTTTCTGCTGTAAAATTACCTTTTTCCCCTTTTTATATAGTAAGTATTAAGTGGTAAGTTATAGTGAGACAATGTAAATATCCTGGTTTTCTTTTTTTAATACTTTTACCTATTGATTATAGCATCTGTTGATACAAAAACTATTTCTGTGGGGTTTGCCAAAGAGTGCTTTTCTTTTTTTTAATAATAATACATTTATTTTTATTGGTGTTCAATTTGACAACATACAGAATAACACCCAGTGCTCATCCCGTCAAGTGCCCCCCTCAGTGCCTGCCACCCAGTCACCCCCACCCCCCGCCCTCCACCCCTTTCACCATCCCTAGTTCGTTTCCCAGAGTTAGGAGTCTTCAATTATCTGTCTCTCTTTCTGATATTTCCTACCCATTTCTTCTCCCTTCCCCTCTATTCCCTTTTACTATTATTTATATTCCCCAAATGAATGAGACCATATAATGTTTGTCCTTCACCGATTGACTTATTTCACTCAGCATAATACCCTCCAGTTCCATCCACCTTGAAGCAAATGGTGGATATTTGTCATTTCTAATGGCTGAGTAATATTCCATTGTATACATAAACCACATCTTCTTTATCCATTCATCTTTCGATGGACACCGAGGCTCCTTCCACAGTTTGGCTAGGGTGGACATTGCTGCTATAAACATTGGGGTGCAGGTATCCTGGCATTTCACTGCATCTGTATCTTTGGGATAAACCCCCAGCAGTGCAATTGCTGGGTCATAGGGCAGGTATATTTTTAACTCTTTGAGGAACCTCCACACAGTTTTCCAGAGTGACTGCACCAGTTCACATTCCCACCAACAGTGCAAGAGGGTTCCCTTTTCTCCACATCCTCTCCAACATTTGTGGTTTCCTGCCTTGTTAATTTTCCCCATTCTCACTGGTGTGAGGTGGTATCTCATTGTGGTTTTGATTTGTATTTTTCCCTGATGGCAAGTGATGCAGAGCATTTTCTCATGTGCTTGTAGGCCATGTCTATGTCTTCCTCTGTGAGATTTCTGTTCATGTTTTTTTGCCCATTTCATGATTGGATTGTTTGTTTCTTTGCTGTTGAGTTTAATAAGTTCTTTATAGATTATGGAAACTAGCCCTTTATCTGATATGCCATTTGCAAATATCTTCTCCCATTCTGTAGGTTGTCTTTGAGTTTTGTTGACGGTATCTTTTGCTTTGCAAAAGCTTCTTATCTTGATGAAGTCCCAATAGTTCATTTTTGCTTTTGTTTCTTTTGCCTTCATGGATGTATCTTGCAAGAAGTTACTGTGGCCAAGTTCAAAAAGGGTGTTGCCTGTGTTCTCCTTTAGGATTTTGATGGAATCTTGTCTCACATTTAGATCTTTCATCCATTTTGAGTTTATCTTTGTGTATGGTGCAAGAGAGTGGTCTAGTTTCATTCTTCTGCATGTGACTGTCCAATTTTCCCAACACCATTTATTGAAGAGACTGTCTTTCTTCCAGTGGATAGTCTTTCCTCCTTTATCGAATATTGGTTGACCATAAAGTTAAGGGTCCACTTCTGGATTCTCTATTCTGTTCCATTGATCTATGTGTCTGTTTTTGTGCCAGTACCACACTGTCTTGATGACCACACCTTTGTAGTACAACCTGAAATCTGGCATTGTGATGCCCCCAGATATAGTTTTCTTTTTTAATATTCCCCTGGCTATTTGGGTCTTTCTAATTCTACACAAATCTTAAAATAATTTGTTCCAAATCTCTGAAGAAAGTCCATGGTATTTTGATAGGGATTGCATTAAACGTGTAAATTGCCCTGGGTAACATTGACATTTTCACAATATTAATTCTGCCAATCCATGAGCATGGAATATTTTTCCATCTCGTTGTGTCTTCCTCAACTTCTTTCAGAAGTGTTCTATAGTTTTTAGGGTATAGATCCTTTACCTCTTTGATTAGGTTTATTCTTAGGTATCTTATGCTTTTGGGTGCAATTTTAAATGGGATTGACTCCTTAATTTGTCTTTCTTCAGTCTCATTGTTAGTGTAGAGAAATGCCACTGATTTCTGGGCATTGATTTTGTATCCTGCCACACTGCCAAATTGCTGTATGAGTTCTAGCAATCTTGGGGTGGAGTCTTTTGGTTTTTCTATGTACCATATCATGTCATTGGCGAAGAGGAAGAGTTTGACTTCTTCTTTGTCAATCTGAATGCCTTTTATTTCTTTTTGTTGCCTGACTGCTGAGGCTAGGGCTTCTAGTACTATGTTGAATAGCAGTGGTGAGAGTGGACATCCCTGTCTTGTTCCTGATCATAGGGGAAAGGCTCCCAGTGCTTCCCCATTGAGAATTATATTTGCTGTGGGCTTTTCATAGATGGCTTTTAAGATGTCGAGGAATGGGGATCCCTGGGTGGCGCAGCGGTTTAGCGCCTGCCTTTGGCCCAGGGCGCGATCCTGGAGACCCGGGATCGAATCCCACGTCGGGCTCCCGGTGCATGGAGCCTGCTTCTCCCTCTGCCTGTGTCTCTGCCTCTCTCTCTCTATGTGTGACTATCGTAAATAATAATAAAAAAAAAATTAAAAAAAAAAGATGTTGAGGAATGTTCCCTCTATTCCTACACTCTGAAGAGTTTTGATCAGGAATGGATGCTGTATTTTGTCAAATGCTTTCTCTGCATCTATTGAGAGGATCATATGGTATTTGGTTTTTCTCTTGCTGATATGATGAATCACATTGATTGTTTTATGAGTGTTGAACCAGCCTTGCATCCTGGGAATAAATCCTACTTGGTCATGGTGTATAATTTTCTTAATGTACTATTGGATCCTATTGGCTAGTCTTGTTGAGAATTTTTGCATCCATGTTCATCAGGGATATTGGTCTATAATTCTCCTTTTTGGTGAGGTCTTTGTCTGGTTTTGCAATGAAGGTAATGCTGGCCTCATAGAACAAATGTGGAAGTCCTCCATATCTTTCTATCTTTCCAAACAGCTTTAGTAGAATAGTATGGTTTCTTCTTTAAATGTTTGATAGAATTCCCCAGGGAAGCCATCTGGCCCTGGACTTTTGTGTCTTGGGAGGTTTTTGATGACTGCTTCAATTTCCTCCCTGGTATTGGACTGTTCAGGTTTTCTATTTCTTCCAGTTCCAGTTTGGTAGTATGTCCATTTCTTCTAGATTGCCTAATTTATTGGCATATAGCTGTTCATCATATGTTTTTAAAATCATTTGTATTTCCTTGGTGTTGGTAGTGATCTCTCTTTTCTCAATCATGATTTTATTAATTTGAGTCTTCTCTCTCTTCTTTTTAATAAGGCTGGCTAATGGTTTATCTATCTTATTAATTCTTTCAAGGAAACAACCCCTGGTTTTGTTGATCTGTTCCACAGTTCTTCTGGTCTCAATTTCGTTGAGTTTTGCTCAAATCTTTATTACCTCTCTTCTTCTGCTGGGTGTAGGATCTATTTGCTGTTTTTCCTCTAGCTCCTTTAGGTGTAAGGTTAGCTTTTGTATTTGAGCTCTTTCCAGTTTTTGGATGGATGCTTGTATTGCAATGTATTTTCCCCTCAGGACTGCTTTTGCTGCATCCCAAAGATTTTGAATGGCTGTATCTTCATTCTCATTAGTTTCCATGAATCTTTTTAATTCTTCCTTAATTTCCTGGTTGACCCTTTCATCTTTTAGCAAGATGGTCCTTAACCTCCACGTGTTTGAAGTCCTTTCAAACTTCTTGTTGTGATTTAGTCCTAATTTCAAGGCATTATGGTTTGAGAATACGCAGGGGACGATCCCAATCTTTTGGTATCGGTTCAGACCTGATCTGTGACCCAGTATGTGATCTATTCTGGAGAAAGTTCCATGTGCACTTGAGAAGAATATGTATTCAGTTGAGTTTGGATGTAAAGTTCTGTAGATATCTGTGAAATCCATCTGGTCCAGTGTATCATTTAAAGCTCTCATTTCTTTGGAGTTGTGTTTAGAAGACCTATCGAGTGTAGAAAGCGCTAGATTGAAGTCACCAAGTATAAGTGTATTATTATCTAAGTATGTGTTAACTTTGGTTATTAACTGATTGATATATTTGGCAGCTCCCATATTTGGGGCATATACATTGATGATTGTTAAGTCCTCTTCTTGGATAGATCCTTTAAGTATGATATAGTGTCCCTCTTTATCTCTCACTACAGTCTTCAGGATAAATTTTAGTTTATCTGATATAAGGATGGCTACTCCTGCTTTCCTTTGAGGACCATTTGAATGGTAAATGGTTCTCCAACCTTTTATTTTCAGGCTGTAGGTGTCCTTCTCTCTAAGATGAGTCTCTTGGAGACAGCAAATAGATGGGTCCTGCTTTTTTATCCAGTTTAAAACCCTGTGCCTTTTGATGGGGTCATTAAGCCCATTCACGTTCAGAGTTATTATTGAAAGATACGAGTTTAGTGTCATCATGATATGTATTCAGTCCATGTTTTTGTGGATTATTCTATTGGAATTCTTTTTAAAGGGGAATATTAAAGAGGGACCCTTATTCTCTTCTGGGGAATAAGAGCTGGTTTGGAGGTCACATATTCTTTCAGTTCCATACTCCTCCCCATAAAAGTTAGGGATTTCTTGTCTCTTGCTACTTTAAGGATCTTCTCTTTATCTTTGGAATTTGCAAGCTTAACTATTAAATGTTGAGGTGCTGAACGGTTTTTATTGATTTTAGGGGGGAATCTCTCTATTTCCTGGATCTGAATGCCTGTTTCCCTTCCCAGATTAGGAAAGTTTTCAGCTATGATTTGTTCAAATACATACTCTGGCCCTCTGGCCCTTTTGGCGCCCTCAGGAACCCCAATTAAATGGAGGTTTTTCTTTCTCAGGCTGTCACTTATTTCCCTGAATCTATCCTCATGATCTTTTAATTGTTTGTTTTAATTTCTGCCTGATTAGATCTAAATTCTGCAGTCATGAAGTCTCTTGAGTCCTTTATGCTTTTTTCTAGAGTCACCAGTAGCTGTATAATAGTGCTTCTGAATTGACTTTCTGACATTGAATTGTAATCCAGATTTTGTAACTCTGGGGGAGAGAGGACTGTTTCTGATTCTTTCTTTTGAGGTGAGGTGTTCCTTCTAGTCATTTTGCTCAGTGCAGGGTGGCCAAAAACAAGTTGTATTGGGAAAAGGAGAAAAAGAGAGGAGAGAAAGAAGGAAAGAAAAAGAAAAACAGAAAAAAGGAAGAAAAAAGAGAAAAAAGAAAAAAAGAAAAGAGAAAAAAAGAAAAAAGGGGGGCTGGGGAAGCAAACAGAAATCAAAAAACAAAAAAAAGGGGGGGCGGGGGGAGTATCCTCTGATTCTGTACACTGTAAGTCCCTCGATTTCCCCTGGAACTTTCCAGTGCTGTTTGGTCAATAATTGGTTTTTCCCCTGTCAGTCTAGCTGGTCTTCTGGGGGAGGGGCCTGCTGTGCTGATTTTTAGGTGTTAGCCCTTGGGGGAGCTGCTCAGCCCCTGCCTGGTGCAGGGCTCAGTGAAGGATGTTTAAGCTGCTTATCCAGTGAAGCCACTGTGAGGCTCAGTGGGGTTGTTTACCCCGTGAGGCCCCAGGAGGAACAACCTCAGTGGCGGTGGCCAGCTCTGGAGCCCTAGAGTCAGCTCCTGCAGTAACTACAGAGCTCTCGGTCTGCAGGGGCCTCGATGCTCCGGGCGGGGCCGCTGATCTGTTCAGCCTGGGGCCGAAGTGTCCCTGCTGTCCTGTGTCCTCCTGTCTTCTGCCTCTCCCGGGGGGAGGCTGGATCCTGGGCTGCGTCCCCGGCGCCCTGTGCTCCCGGGCCTGCGCTGCTGGAATGGCGCTCCTGGCCGCAAGGTTCCCTCCACATGGAGCTGCCGCCCGAGCCCCTCCAAGCTGCTCCCGGGTCCAGCGGTGTGCGTGCTGCAGCCCTTTAGCGAGCTCGGCTGCAGGGTGTGGCTCGCTCTCCATGGCACGTAGGTGTCTGTTAGTGTCCCAGGGAGCCTGAAGGCCTCCCCGCCCTCCTGAATCCTGCTCTAACTCCCTGCGGGCGCCTTTCCTCCCGGGAAGATTGGTGCAGCTCCTGCTTCTCAGGCCGGGGATCTCCTGTCCTGGGGACACTTGCCCCACCTTAGCCAGGCTCCTCGCGGGGCCCCTCCCCCTTGGATGCCTTTTGTTTCTTTATTTCTTTTTTCCCTGTCTTCCTACCTTGATAGAAGTGTGAACTCTTCTCACTGTAGCATTCCAGCTGGTCTCTCTTTAAATCTCAGGCCGAATTCGTAGATTTTCAGGATGATTTGAAGGTTATCGAGGTAATTTGGTGGGGTCAGGTCACTTGGGGACCCTACTGTTCTGCCATCTTGCCCCGCCCCAGCCAAAGAGTGATTTTCTATTTCAATCCTTTTCCCTATTTTTAATTGGAATATTCTGTAAAAAAGAGCTGTCTATTCATTCTATTTATTTGGTCTATTTATTTACATCAGTATGACCTCATGGATATTTGTTTTATTCTATGGATCTTAATCTATTGCTGTCATTATTTTTTGTCTAATTGTCCTATATTTGGGCATTGGGAAGCCCCTTTGAGATGGCCTATGGTGCACAGCCTCTTCAGCAGCAGTAATAAAAAGGAGATTGAGTGGGGGGAGAGGGAGAGAGAACATGTACATACTGAGGGTGGAGGATACTAAAGACCATTGTAGTAAAACAATGAGAGCCAGAGAGCAAGGACAGTTCCCTGGGGCATTTTTTGTGCATAGAGAATTAGCTGTATATACTGCTTGCATCAAAGAAAAGGACTTGATCTGGGGAAAAGATGGAAGTGACTAAGAGTTTTTTTGTTTGTTTGTTTGTTTGTTTTTAATGATAGTCACAACCAGAGAGAGAGAGAGAGAAGCTGAGACATAGGCAGAGGGAGAAGCAGGCTCCATGCACCGGGAGCCCGACGTGGGATTCGATCCCGGGTCTCCAGGATCGAGCCCTGGGCCAAAGGCAGGCGCCAAACCGCTGCGCCACCCAGGGATCCCAGGAAGTGACTTAGAGTTATACAAAAAATAACACCATAAAATACTTCCCAAATTAAAGATTTCAAACATTATGTGATATAACATATTTGGAAAGAAAAATATATACTGATGGTATCAGAATTTAAAATTTTTAATGTTCTTTATGGTTCTTGAGTAAAAGTATAATGCCTTTAATTAATATCTGGCTATTTAACTCTTTTCTGTGCATTTTCCTTAACCCACCAGTTGACTAATCCTGGAAGAGTTTTGGTAGAAACAAAGGTAAATAAAGAAAATCAATCACAATGAATTCTACAACCATTACAAAACTAGGTTATGTGAATTGATCTGTTTTCACTATCGTTTCATTATTAGCCCTATTATGATTTTCAATTACCTTAAAATTAAAAATGTCCGTCTAGAGTGGATAGGTATCAATTCAGCTCAAATTTCCCACTCTCACATAAACTCCAAGGAATAATTTGTGGAAGAACATAAACACAACCAGGATTTGGAAGTTAGTAACTTGTTAGACTCTTCATGCATGAATTCTTCAAAACCCTAAGTCAGAAGGAGTGTATCATATAGGATGTGTAAAAATTATTTAGCAAGGAGAGGTTTTTAAAAAATGCAAACTATTTACCTGCTTTTACCCAGTCCTTCTCCAAGTTCTTACTAAAATTGAACTAAAAATAAACTCATTGCAATGAGATATAACTTATCCTTCATCTGAATTGAGGCTGAAAAATACTGAGACCAATAGGTGTAACACTGGTTTGATTTGGTTTATACATTTACCTAATAAAATCTGTAACAACTGCAAGTGCTATGCTACTGCCTACTTTGTCAAAATGGTTTTATCTCCCCTCAGTCTTATTCTTTTATACTTAATGCATGATCAGATTTATTTATATTGATTGTGAAGAAAGTTTATTTTTTAAAGTCAAATCACATAAACTTCCCTTCGAACAGATGTTTCTTCCTTTCTGTTCACCAGTTATGTCTTCTACTGTAGAGTTAACTTTTGTCTTAGTGTTCTAGCTTCTCTTTAAAAAACATAATCATGAGTGTATCTGCATTGTTGCCTGTTTTCCATGCTGAGAAAATTAATTGAAAAAAAAAAAAAAGACAGGTTCTGGAAATCTACTTGCTAATTACATTTTAATTATGGCTCTAAAGTTTTATGAATATAGAGAAAGCTGTGCAAATAACTATAAACTTAGACTCAGGACAGGAGTATATCAGTTTATTTTATTTTTTAAAGATTTTATTTATTTGAAAAAATATTTTATTTATTTATTCATGAGAGACACAGAGAGGCAGAGACACAGGCAGAGGGAGAACAGGCTCCATGCAGGGAGCCCAATGTGGGACAAGATCTCAGAACTCCAGGATCACATCCTGAGCAGAAAGTAGACACTCAACTTCTGAGCCACCCAGGCATCCCAGGGTATCAGTTTAGTCTTTCTGACTTTAGAATTGTTTTTAAACATCTTTAGTTTTTAAATGTATTATATCTCAATTTTCCCAACTCTAACCTAAGTAGCAAGAGATTAGATAACTTATTAATAATATTTCTTCCAGCCCTAGAGAAGTATATTATTTAAATATATATTTACATATTCATGTGTACTTATCAATACATATTTAGGTAGAATATTACTGTAATTGTCTAAATAAGGCTATACAATTTATGGCTTAATAGTTGAAACTTAGCTAAGATTCAAAATTTCCTAGTGGATTTGAGTTTTAAAAACATCTATATGGCAAATTAAGTAAAACATATAGAAAAATCTAGAAAACAGTTGGACATTTACTCACATCATTTTCTTGGCAGTGTTAGTATTACAATTTCTAGAATGTTACTCCAAGTCCATTTACTTCTTTTTCTTAAATTTTTATTTATGATAGTCACAGAGAGAGAAAGAGAGAGGCAGAGACACAGGCAGAGGGAGAAGCAGACTCCATGCACCGGGAGCCCGACTTGGGATTCGATCCCGCGAATCCAGGATCGCGCCCTGGGCCAAAGGCAGGCGCCAAACCGCTGAGCCACCCAGAGATCCCCAATGAAACTTACTTCTTAACCCTATATGAGACCCTATATCATGTTGCCACATTAAATAATACAATTACAGGAATCATTTGCATATATTTTTCAAAGAAAACGTTGTCAACCTTGAATGTTGTATGTGAAACCCAAGGACAGGGAAGTATTCAAAGTAAATCTTACAAAAAATATTAAATATAGTTGAATACCAATGAATGAACAAAAGAAGCTCAAGTTGATATACAAATTCAAAGAGATTCCATTCTTTTTAACCTCTCTCTCTCTGTAAATTGTGTTACTACAGAGATATGTCAAGGAAGACATAGGAGTAGAATACAGGATTTTGTTTATAATTCTGCATTCATACCATTTCTATGTATATATATTTTGTCAGTAGGGTTCCATACATTAGTGTTTTGTGAATCCAGTGTTCTCACAATAGGTCACAAAAGTCATAAGATGGTCCTAAAAGATTCTTTTTTCAATAGTAAGTTGTTAGGGAGAGAAAACTAAGACTTCCGAGTACATACTCTATACCTATTCTGTGTTAGATACTTTATGAATAATTGTCTTATTTGATAATCTTAATAAACTTGTTATTTTTGTATTATCACATCTATCTTAAAAGTGAGCAAGATGAGACCAAGAGAGTTCAAACCCCCTTTTTTTTTCAAGATTTATCTAACTATTGGAATTTGTTTTTTTTTTTTTTTAAGGAGTTTATTTATTCATGAGAGACACAGAGAGAGAGAGAGAGAGAGAGAGAGAGAGAGAGAGAGAGGCAGAGACACAGGCAGGAGAAACAAGCTTCATGCAGGAAACCTGACACGGGACTGGATCCCGGGTCTCCAGGATCACATCGTGAGCTAAAGGAAGCACTAAACCGCTGAGCCACCTGGGCTGCCTTAACTATTGGAATTTGATATAAAATACAGACCAGTGATATTTCTATACCCAGCCTTGTGGGAAAGAATTGAGAGAAGGAATAATCTTAAGCCTGGAGAAGTTTTCTCTCAAGAAGCAAAAGCACAGAAGTTTAATCTTGGAAGTTATACATTTTGATATTGCATTAAGGTAAACAGTTAAATGATCTGAACAGTCTCTCCTTTGCATCATGGAATGTGATCAGAGTGAAAACTGGATGGTGTTTCAGGAGTCCTACCTCCTTGTTCTGGCCATCCTTTTCCACTGGCAACAGTAGCTTGTTCCTGGCCCTCATCTTTGTGTTTACATCCCTGCCCTGAGAAAACAAGGTAAAAAATGAGGATCCCCAAAATATCTCAAGTTAATTCAGTGAAATGATGGGTGTACTTTTCAATATTATTTCATTGAAGGTGTATACATATTAAAGAAAAAAATTGGGTTTCTTTTGTTGTTGTTTCTATTTTTTGTTTTTTTTCATCATGATAAGTGTACCCTTTGGTCCTGATAACCTATTTCCTCCATTCCCCCACCCTCATCCCCTCTGTAACCATCAGTTTGTTCTCTGTAGTAGTCTGTTTCTTGGTTTCTCTCTCTCATTTTTTCCTTTGCTCATTTGTTTTGTTTCTTAAATTATACATATGAGTGAAATCATATGATATTTATCTTTCTCTGATTGACTTATTTTGCTTAGCATTACACTCTCTAGCTCCAACCATGTCATTGCAGGCAAGATTTCATTCTTTTTTATGGCTGAATAATATTCCTCTGTTTGTATGTGTGCGTGTTTGTGTGTGTGTTTACACCACATCTTTATTCATTTATCTATCAGTGGACACCTGGGCTGCTTACATAGTTTAGCTATTATAAATAATGCTGCAGTAAACATAAGGGTGCATGTATTCCTTTCAATTAATGTAGACCTGGGCCTCTGATGGCAATCAGAATCTTTTTCAGAGATGGCTGATTATCAGTGCATTTACTTTGGAACAGTTTTTGCCCCAATAGTCAACCATTCCTCACTATAACAACGTTTCTCAACTTCAACTGTCAACATTTTGTTGAGTGGGACTATCTATACATTGTAGGATGTTTAGCAGCACCCCTGGCTTCTACTCTCTAGATTTCACTAGAATCTTGACAGGGGTATCAAAAATATCTCCAGGAATTGTGAAATATCTCCTGTGTGTGTGTGGGGGGGGGGGGTGTGGAGGGGGATTTCTGACCATTGTGAACCACTGTGCTAGTGGAAGTAATCTATAGGTTACCTGAGTTCATAAACTCAGATATTGCAATAATTATATATTGTGAAAAGTCTTGAAAATGGCCTTTTAAGTTACTCTACACAACTAAGAATGAAAATGAACATAAATATACATTTCCCATAATTGGTATATAATTCCCATATCATATTCTCAGCTACAATACATGTCTCCCTCAGCATCCTTTCTCTTCTGTTGGTACTCTCAGAAGAGTGTGATTTATGGTAATAGCACTAGACTTCTTCTAAGGTCAGTGTCCAAACTCAGACACTCACCATAATTACTTAATTTATTAGTCTTTCAATTTTTCTATCTATAAAATTTTGGATTATGGATGCATGGCTACATTATGTTATATATGAATCAAGAACATATATAAAAATGCAAAACATGATGCTTGAACACTTTATAAATGTCAAATGAGTATCATGCAAGTTGAACTCTGTTTTTTGAGAGTCCTGTTGTCTTGAGTAGATAGTCCTATTATTTGCCATCTGCCTTTTCTATATGAATTATTTACCTCTTCCAAATCACATTTTTTCCATAACTCAACATTTTCTGCTTTACATTTGTCCTCCAGTTCTTTAAAATTTATAATTATCACTTTATTTTCCTTGCTTAATAATTCCAATTACTGAGTCATGAAAATAACTTTTATTGACTTTGTTTTTCTTAATTATGGACCATATTTTCCTATGTCTTTACATGACTTCTACTTTTTATTATATTAAATATATTGAGTATAAAACAACAATGGAGGTAAAAGTTTGATGATTTTTGGTTTTCTTTTTTTAAAGATTTTATTTATTTATTCATGAGAGACAGAGAAAGAGAGAGGCAGAGACACAGGCAGAGGGAGAAGCAGACTCCATGCAAGTAGCCCAACGTGGGACTCGATCCCAGGACTCGATCCCGGGACTCCAGGATCATGCCGTAGGCCAAAGGCAGGCACTAAACCACTGAGCCACCCAGGGATTCCCGCCTGGTTTTGTTTCTTTATGTACAATGTATGCAGAATCTGTCTTTTGTCTGGTAGTTTTATTTATTTAAAAGATTTTATTTATTTATTCATGAAAGACACCGAGAGAGAGGCAGAGACATAGGCAGAGGGAGGAGCAGGCTCCCTTCAGGAAGCCCGATACAAGACTCCATCCTGGGGACTCTGGGATCACTCCCTGAGCTGAAGGCAGATTTTCAACCATTGAGCCACACAGGCGTCCTTGTCTGAGTTTTAATGAGTTCAGATTTCTCTTATTGTTAGGTTAAACCATGACTAGATCAGTTTAATTAGCTTGTTTATCAGTCTTTAGCCCTACTTCCACACTCTTATATTTAGCTACCTTTTAATTTTTGTTGTACTTGAGTTGGGAGAAGTTAGCCACAACTGCAAATATCTTATGGTTCATTTTTGGGTTGTACTTCAGTACTGTCTTGGAATCTAATATCCAGGAGAAATGGAGGATTTGGCTAATCCTCTCTGTTTAACATGTCCTACACAGCTTAAAATCTTGAAAGAGGGATGCTGGAATGAGTGATATATCTATTCGTTTAGGTCTTAGCTGTATCTAATGTCTAAATGTAAATGATCAGGGAAAATTTGGACTCCTTGTGTCATTTCATCTTCCTATACTTGTGTGAAAACACTACCTTATAAAATGCCACTCAGATTTTTCTTATTTTCACTTTTATGTTATAGGCAAATAGGTTATAAATAGGCTGTAAAATGTCTTTAAATAGTGTGATCATTGAACATATGTAAACATAGTTTCCTGCTTTCAAAGTCTTCTCTTTGGATTTAGTCTTTAAAAGACTAGGAACTAAAAAAAAAAAAAAAAAAAAAAAAAAAGACTAGGAACTAAGGGCATTTTAGTTTATTTGTATTATCTAAGTGGACTCTGATGTCCAAAAAACAGACAGTCTAGATAGCAGTGAATGACCTATCAGTTTTAGTGTTGCCTCCCATTGATTCCCAGATCCAATGGGGAAAAAAGCAAAGATTCTTGAACCTAGGCCACTTATGCTATCTGGTCATATTGCCTATTAAGAAGAGAGGAGTCCAGGTTGAGGAATATCTTAAAAGTCTTGTGGTCTCCAAGAAACACTAAGTATTTTAGCCCCAGGGAAAGTGACTCAGGGGACACTAGCAGATGCAATGCTACCAGATTTCTTATCCCATTATTCCAGGTTAATACTGAAAAAACACTAACGGCTTCTCATTTATGACATTCAGTGTTCTTATTTGCAATCAATCAGGTAGGTATTTATTGGTTACATCAACTAAGTGAAATTAGTTTTTTTTTTTCAAATATATCACTAAAGCTAATTACAACTTAAATATAGCATTTCTCTCTAACTTCAAACAATTCCACAACACAAAAGTGCCACAATCCTGTTTATAAATTAAGGTCTAGAACCATAAGCAAATTTTGAAATGGTTTGGTGACCAAAGGGAGGACTTTCTGCCACATGGTAGCTTTTGCTTCAAAGACCTGGTTCCTATAAATGGAGTTATGGTGAATGCTACCTGATACAGATCCCTAAAAGGGTATCAACACCAACATCAGCCCTCTTCTCTTTATTTGCAGGTTTCCTGCCACCCTGTCAGGATATTTGGGTCAGAGTTTTTGCGTGGGGGAATATGTGTTGACAGTTATTGATTTATCAGTCAGTATGATTGTTGCTTTACAGAACATTACCATTTTCATTCCAGGCACTGTGCCAAGATCATAGTATGAAAAAAAAACTTAGACACAATCCCTATCTTGTAGTAAAAATACAAATCTACTTCTGCTCATTTTCAGATTAATGTATGTGTTATGTGTACATTTGAGTCTGTTCACAGGTATGAACTTACATTGGACTTAAAAACAAAAACCTGGGACGCCTGGGTGGCTCCGCAGTTGAGTGCCTGCCTTTGGCCCAGGGCATGATCCTGGAGTCCTGGGATCAAGTCCCACATCAGGCTCCCTGTATGGAGCCTACTTCTCTGCTTCTCTCTGCCTACATCTCTGAATTTCTCTCTGAGTGTCTCTCATGAATAAATTAAATCTTAAATAAAAAACTAAAAACAAAAACTTGAAGTCATCGCAGAAAAGGTCAGTTACTAAATCCAGAAATCAAACTTCAGTTTTTATTTAGTCTTGCTCCTTTAGTTACTAGATATGTTTGCATTCTAAAACATATTTTAAGGTCTTTTCTTGATTAAACTTTTTAAATTGAAATAATTGTAGATTCATAAATAATTGTAAGAAATAATACAGAAGGATTTCATTTATCTACTATGCAGTTTTATCATCTTGCAAAACTGTAGTGTAGTATTATAACATGGACACTGATTTTGATACAGTCAAGGTGTGGAACATTCTCATCACTCTAAAGGTCCTTCAAGTGCCTTTTTACAGCCATATCCACTTCCCTCTTACCAACCCTTCCTTCACCCCTGGCAGCCAATAATCTGTTCTTTATTCCCTATAATTTTTTCATTTCAAGTATACATATTTTATATAACATATAAATGTATATAAACATATAACAATTGTATATATAAATATACAATAATGTATATATAAATATACAGTATGTTATATATTTCACAAAATAATGTATATATAAATATACAATGTATATTGTATATAACTATTGTATATTGTATATAAAGGAGCAAAACTAAGTAAATATAATAAATACTATAAATATAATATATACTATATATTGTGTATTGTGTATATATTGTGTATAAATTTTATATACATTAAATAATATAATATGTATCCTTTTTGGAATTGGATTTTTCTCTTAGAACAATCTCTGGAGATTCACCTAGGTTGTCATGTGTATCAATAGTTCTTTTTACTATTGAATAGCATTCCATGGTATGGATACACTGCAGATTGTTTTATTTCCAGCTTCATTGACTGACCTATAACATTAGGTAAATTTAAGGTATATAATGTGACGATTTGATACATGTATGGACTGAGAAGTGATTACCACAATAAGGTTAGTTAACACATCCTTCACCTCACATAATTACCTTTTGTGTTAAGGTGAGAACATTTTATTTTATTTTATTTTATTTTATTTTTTAATTTTTATTTATTTATGATAGGCACACAGTGAGAGAGAGAGAGAGAGAGGCAGAGACACAGGCAGAGGGAGAAGCAGGCTCCATGCACCGGGAGCCCGACGTGGGATTCGATCCCGGGTCTCCAGGATCGCGCCCCGGGCCAAAGGCAGGCACCAAACCGCTGCGCCACCCAGGGATCCCAAGGTGAGAACATTTTAAATCTATTTTTCTTTCGAGGGGCACCTACCTGGGTGGCTTGGTCAGTTGGGCATCCAACTCTTGATTTTGGCTCAGGTCATGATCTCAGGGTTATGAAATGGAACCCCACACTGGAACCTGCTTAAGAGTCTCTCTCTCCCTCCCCCCTTTGCCCGCTCCCCCCCCCCAGCCCACTCCCTCTCAAACAAAACAAAACAAAACAAAACAAAACAAAACAAAACAAAACAAAACAGAAACAACGGAATCACCTTAAAAAGTAAATAAATAAAATAAAATCTACTTTTTAAAGCAACTTTAAAGTATACAATACCAAATTATTAACTATATTCACTTTGCTACGTATTAGATACCCAGAATTTATTTCTCTTATGACTAGAAGTTTGTAGCCTTTGACCAATATTTCCTTATCACCAGTCTACATTTTGTTTTTTTTTTAATAATAAATTTATTTTTTATTGGTGTTCAATTTGCCAACATACAGAATAACACCCAGTGCTCATCCCGTCAAGTGCCCCCCTCAGTGCCCGTCACCCATTGCCCCCACCCCCCGCCCTCCTCCCCTTCCACCACCCCTAATTCGTTTCCCAGAGTTAGGAGTCTTCATGTTCTGTCTCCCTTTCTGATATTTCCTACCCATTTCTTCTCCCTTCCCTTCTATTCCCTTTCACTATTATTTATATTCCCCAAATGCATGAGAACATATAATGTTTGTCCTTCTCCGATTGACTTATTTCACTCAGCATAATGCCCTCCAGTTCCATCCATGTTGAAGCAAATGGTGGGTAGTTACCATTCTACTCTTTGATTCTGAGTTCAGTTACTTCTTTTCTTTTCTTTTATCATCTTTCCTTTTGTGAGTAAGATAGTGTACAAGCAGGGGAATGGGCAGAAGGAGATGGAGAGAGGGAATCCTAAGCTCCACACTGGCCCAATCTCACCTGAGCCAGAATCAACAGTTGCACGCTTAAACCAACTAAGCCACCCAGGTGCCCCAGGATTTCCATCTTTTGTTATGGCTGAATAATGTATATATAACATATGCATGCATATGACTATGAAATATGCATACAGATATATTATTATGCACATATTTTATTTGTATATATTTCATATAATATACACATGTATATGCATGATATGTAATACAGTATACATATGCATATACATTCCGTATTATATACACATGCTTATGTATATTGTAGAATATATGTAATATGCATATATGCATGACACATGTAATACGGTATATAGCATAAATTACATATATATTGCATATATGTGTTACATACTCATTCCACATTTTTTTTTATTCATCCACTGATGGACATTTAATTTGTTTCCATGTCTTGACTTTTGTGAATACTGTTGCAATGAACATGAGAGTGCATGTATCTATGAGATCCTAATTTCATTTACTTTGAGTAAATGATCATATAGCACTTCTATTTTTAATTTTATGAGGAACCTCCATACTGGTTTTCACAGTGGCTTTACCAATATACATTACTACCAACAGTGCACAAGGGGTCCTTTTCTCCACATCCTCACCAACATTTGTTATTTTGTTTTTTTGATAGTAACCATTTTAACAGGTGTGAGGTGATATTCAAAGTGGTTTCAGTAAGCATGTCCCTGATGATTAGTGTGGTCATGTACTCTTTTCATGTACTTTTTGATAATTTGTATATCTTTTTTTTTGGAAAATGGTAATTGCACATTGATAACAATGTTGATGTTAAACATCTTTTTGTGTGATTATTTGCTGTATGGATATCTTCTTGTATGAAATGTCTGTTGGACTGGATTTGTTTTTCTTGTTGAGGTTTTAGTGTTTTTAAATGTATCTTAGATGCTAGTGTTTTGTTGGATATTTAACTTTGAAATACTTGTTTCCCGGCAAGTAATTTGGCTTTTGGTATGCTTAACAAGGTATTTTGCAGAGTGAAAAGTTTTATTTTGGTTAAGTCCAGTTTATAAAAAAAAATTTGTTTTGGATTGTGAATTTGTTGTCAAATCTAAGAAATGTTTGCCAGAGTCCAAATATTATCTGTTTCTTTCAAAAGTTTCATAGTTTTATAAGTTGCAGTCCATATTGAGTTACCATTTTAAAGTGTAAGGACTTAAGCCTAAATTGCTTTTCCCCCTATATATAGATATTAAAATAATTTTTCACCTTTGTAAAAAATTAGGCATATTTGTGTACGTCTATTTCTTAGGTTTTTTTTTTTCAGTTCCATTGACTTATATGTTTATCCTTTCTCTAATAAAATAATCTCAATATCTATAGCTATATAAAGTCTTAAATAATGTAGACTGATTCTTTTTACATTATTATTTTTTAAAGTTTATTTTAGCTATTCTATTCCCTTTGCTTTTCCATAAAAGTGCTAGTATATTCTTGCCTAAATATATAAAATATCATGTTATAATTTTGATATTAATTGTATTAAACCTGCATATCCATATTTACTATAGAATCTTTAGATTAATATTGACTCTTCACATTCATAAACATATGTATCTTGACTTATATTTAGATCTTTGTTTGCCCTTATCAAGGTTAGATAATTTCAGCTTTTAGATACTACACACATTTTGTTAGATTTACATCTAAGCATTTCATTTATTTTTGCAGTTATAAATGGAATAGAATTTTAATTTTGGTATCTATGTGTTCATTGATAGTATGTAAAAATACAAATGAATTTTGTGTGTTTATTTTGTTATCCTGTGACCTTGCTAACCTTCTTTTTAGTTTTAGTTGTAGGATTTTTGTTTGTAAATAGCTTGGGTATTTCTATGTAGACAGTCAAACCATCTGTAAAAAGTGAAAGTTTTATTTCTGCTATCTGATCTGTATGAACTTTATTTTTTTTTCTCTACTTACTATGCTGTCTACAATCTCTAGTACTCTGTTGATGAAGAGTGGTTAGAATAGAAAAACTTATTTTATTCCTGTTCTTATTAGAAAGACATTCAGTCTTAGATAACTAGGAATATAAGCTATAGAAGTCTTGTTTGTTTTGTTGTTCCTTTGTAAATGGCTCTATATCAAATTGTAGAAGTTTCCCTTATTACTATATTTCTGAGAATTTTATTATGATGGATGTTGAGTTTTTTCACATCTCTTTTCTGTATAGATTGATGTGATCATGTGTTTCTTCTCTAGATTGTTGATATGGTAGATTATTTTGATATTGGGTGAACTATGGTAACTAGTGCTTTTAATGAATTATTAAAACTGACAACTTTAAGTTGTTGAATCTGTATGTAGATATACTTCTACTGTTCTCTCTCTCTTTTTTTTTTATGACCTTAGGATCTATAGTGACATCCCCTGTTTCATTCCTGATATTGGTATATTGTGTTTTCTCTTTTTTGTTGTTGTTGTTGTTGTTGTTGTTAATTTTGCTAGGATGTGTCAATTTTATTAATGTGTTAAAAGAACCAAACTTTTGTTTCATTATTTTTTCCTGTAGCCTTGTGTTGCAATTTCTGTTCTTTCCATTGTTCTTTCCTTCCTTCTGCTTGATTTGGGTTTATTTTACTCTTTGTATATAATTTTGGTCAATGCTTTCAATGTTATATAATCTATATATAACTTACTACAGCCCGGTGATCTCATCATTTTACATATTTGAGTGTAGTTTAGAAACTGGATGTCTCTTTATATTCCTTTAGCCTCCATTACTTATAACATGAGTGCCTTAAATATTTCCTCTACATACATTTAGACCCACACCAGACGTCCTTTTCACTGTTTTCTTCAAATGTTAAACATAAGTTAGAAACTCAAGATGAGAAACGGAAGTCTGCTGTATTTACCCATATTTTTGCATACTTTGTTGCTTCTTCCTGATGTTCTTAATGTTACAGTGTTGACGTTGGCCATGATTAGCTAGCTAAATATTCAAGGACATTCAAAAAGGGTGGAGATTTTTATATAAACAAGTAACTATGCCAGGAGAAAACTAAATAACACAATTCAAATTTACCAGTTGTGTTTCCATATAGAAATAACAGTTGGAATTCTAGCTTGAGCTTAAACAATTAATTGGACACTCAACAGAGTTTGCACTTGGAATTAAGTTCATGGGTTTATTCCATTTACATCATTCTATCATTAATATAGCAGATTCTGTTACTAAATTAAAATTCAAGGGTGTCACACTGCAAGGGGAAAAAGAAGTCTTTTAAAGTTATGTTTAGTGAAGTGGATTATGTCAGAGCTATAGAATTTCCTTTTTCAAGCACGATACTCCCAAGAGAACTTGTTAAACTTTATTTTCACAATGTAAAGTATGCATTTTAAAATATGTCATTTCAATATACAATGAGGAATTTTTATTCCCATATTCTTACCTCTGTAAAACTCCTAAATTGTCAATTTACTTAGGAAGTTGGGAGACATTTTCTTTTTAATTCAGGATGCTTAATTGGATGCCAGTCTCTTAAATTTCTTGACTCTTTAGTTTATTAAAAAAAAAAAAAAAGCAATATAATTTGGAGAAAAAAATGTGTAGACTATCTTATAAATAATGTGGGTGGATGCCAAAGAAATTTATGCATACTAATTAAGATATCTATTCATCTGAGTGAGTTTAATATTATGAAGCAAGTTTTTAAATTAATGGTATATGTACATCCAGTAATGTCATTTGTTAACATGATGTCTACTGGTAGAAAATCCTGCCATTAAAACATACAGATAGTTATCGGTAATTAGCATATATATTTTGCTTGCAATTTTCATTATGATATTATTTCAAACTTTTGGGAAAATATCAAGAATAGTAAAAGAAACTCCCATAAGGCATGTTATCCAGCTTCACGATTAGTTTGCATTTTCCCCATTTGCTTTATCATTTTTTTCTGTAAATATGCATATGAAAATTTTTATGAGCTATCTGAGAATAGGATGGAGATATAGTGCCCCTTTACTCCAAAATACTTTAATATTTCCTACGTAACCATATTACAGTAAGTAACATGTGGAAATTTTACTTGGATACAATACTGCTTAATCTATACCCCATATTCAGTATTTTTATTGCCCCCAAAATATTCTTTATGGCTATTTTTCTTTTTCCCTGGGCCATGAGCTCATATAAGTTTGTGAGCATTTTATTTATCATGTCTCTTTAGTCTTCTTTAAATCAGAACACTTCTTCAACCTTTCTTTGTGTTTCTTTTTCACTTTGACGTGTTTGATGAATACAGGTCAGATATTTTGTTTTGTTCTGTTTAAAGATTTTATTTATTCATGAGAGACACAGAAAGAGAGAGAGGCAGAGACATAGGCAGAGGGATAAGCAGGCTCCCTGTAGGGAGCCCGGATGTGGGACTCCATCCTAGAGCTCCGGGATCACTCCCTGAGCCCAAGGCAGACACTCAACCACTGAGCCACCCCGGTGCCCCTAGGTCAGATTTTTGAAGAATGTCTCTAATTTGGATTTGTCTAATGTTTCCTCATGAATATATGTAGGTAATTCTTTTTTGCGGGTGAAGGGCTAAGAAAACTCTTTACTGCTGTTAGAAAAATGCAGTTACAATAATTTCTCTAGTTGTGCAAGAAAACACTGTCCCCAGATCTAGGAGGACCAGAAAATTTATAGCATCAGACAGAGGAAAACCAGGACAGGAAGCCAGAGCCTCTTGAGGGCAGAACTGGGTTTAAGACCAGGATATTTTCTTCCCACCCACTCCTTACTGGAGCCCAAGGTTTTTGCCCCAGCATCAGCTGCCAGGACATCATCCTTCATCCCAAGAGCCTAACAAAAGTGATGGTAAATCTCTTGGAGCATATCATATGGAGAGACAGTTGTTGGTTTGTCAAAATTGGTGATTTTGGTGCCAATAATTTGATGGAGTATTCACTAGGTTTATTTAAATGTAAAGTGACTATTTTTCCTCCGTAATTAATGATTAATTTATAGAGCATACTTAGAAACTTTGTAGATATCAATGTTCCTTATCAAACTTTTATTAAGTAGTATTAGCATACATTGATAATTTTCTTAATTTCTCATTCTTTGTATGTATATTCATTCTATTTATAGTTGGCATTCTACTGTAAGAAGAAATATCCTTCCTGAAATTATTTATTGATATCTTTAAATCAGTAGAGACTTTCAACTTCTCATTTTATGCAATGATTTATAACTTGTTACAATCATTATTTATTTTGAAGCTCAACTTTGCCTAGAGTTGGCTGCTCAGGATTCTTCTAAACTGTTTACTTACACTTTTTGATGTAACTCATTCTTTGAGACTTTCCTTAGTTTCTCTTTTAACAAGATGTCCCAGGATCAACTTTATCCTATTCTGGAAATCAGTTTTTAGGAACTATTTATTTATTTAGTCCTTTTTGATGCAACAGTACTTTATAGCATTAGGTCACAGAGCCGGTCTTGATTTCCTTTAGTAGCAAATAATGTTTAGTAAACAAAATTTGGATGTTACATGAACTCATTACTATTTGTGTATCAAGATATCTAGGCCCTTTCATCAAAAGATAGGATTAGATAGGATTAGCTACCTATTTGTCTATTTATCTATCTGTGTATCTATCCATCTACCTATATATCTATCATGTATCCATCTGAAAAAATGATTCTATGCCATAGGATGCAATTTAATTTCCCCTCTTAAGCTTCTTTTTAATCTCCCTCTCCAGTAGCTCTCATTATCCCCAATTATATAAGCTTAAACCTAGAATGTTCAGAAATTACTTTTAGAATTGCAAACACATAGCACTGTGAAAAGCAAAATAAATTTGAATCCAATATTTTTAGTCTCTTTTTCTGTTTGAGATAAAATTTATACACATGAAAATGCACAGATCTTAAACATACAATTAGATGAGTTTTGAAAAGTGAATACCCATGCAAATCATACCCCTACTAAAGTATAGAGCATTTTATTGCTTCATAAAGTTCCCTCATATGCCTTCATGTCAACTCCCTCTTCTTATTCTAGAAGATCCGTTTTTCTGAAAAGTTCTTTGGTATAGATTAGCTTGGCCTATTTTAGAATTTCATGTACATGGAGCCATACATTATGTGCTTTTTGTTTTTGCTTCTGGCTTCATTCTCTCAGCATATGTGTGACATCTACCAGCATTGTTGTATCTTTTATATATATAAAAGGTGTGTGTGTGTGTGTGTGTGTGTATGTATATATATACTTTTGGAGTCATATTCTATTGAATGAATACCAATATCCTTATGCATTTCCTTATGCATTTCTTCTTTGGACATTTATATTATTTCTAGTTTGTGATTATTCTGAATATTACTGTTATGATAGTCCTATACAAGACTTTATTGATATATATGTATATATATACATATATCTTGACTAAGTATCATAAGGTATATGTGTATACATATGTACATACATACACATATATATATATCTTGAGTATATATTATAGGATATATGTGCAGGGTTATAGAATTGGTATATAAAAAACAAAAATAAAAAAAAGAATTGGTATATATTTATCTTTGTAAGAAACTTCTAAAGTTTTTTTTCAGAATGGTTCACTTTACATTCCCACCGGAAATTTATGAAAGTCTGGCTGAGGGGCACACCCAAGAAGCTCAGTGGTTGAGTGTCTGCCTTTGGCTCAGGTCCTGATCCTGGGGTCCTGGGATCGAGTCCCACATTGGGCTCCCTGAATGGAGCCTGCTTCTCCCTCTGCCTATATCTCTGCCTCTCTCTCTCTCTCTGTCTTTCATGAATAAATAATAAAATCTTTAAAAAAATTCTGGTTGATCTATACATTTGCCACCATTCTGTGGTGTCAGGCTTCTCTATTTTTTATTGTTTACTATTTCTGTTGTTTTTCAATTATATTTTCAATTTTATTTTAGGCATTCTACTATGTATGTGGTAGCACATTATAAATATAATTTGCATTCATTTTGCATTTGACTGATGATCTCATGTGCTTACTATGTGAATATGTTTCTTTAGAAAGTATTATCAAGTTTTTAGACATTTTAAGCTACTGTTTGTTATTTTATTAAGTTGTTAGAATTCTTCATATACCTACCCATGCTTTGTAAATATTTCCTTTCAATTTGTTGGTTTGTCTATTTTCGGAATAATATTTTGATGGATAAAAGAAAGATATTTCTTTTAATTTCTTCTTGGATTTTTTTTTTAATTTGAAGATGTAATTGGCTTTATTAAGCAGTGTATGAATAGAGGAGATGTCCTCTAGCAAGCAGAGAAATGAGTTATGAGTTCCTAAAGCTATTATTTTTAATTTTTTAAACCATTTTTTCTTTCTATTCTTTAGGATAGATATATATATCCAAGTTCACTAATTTTTTTCTCTATTATTTCCAATCTGCTATAATTGAATCTTTAAAATATCAGATTTTTTTATTTTTTAATCATAGAATTTCCATTTTATTAAATTTTCAAATTTCCATTTGCTCCTGATATCCCCATATATTATTTCATTATGATTATGTTTTGAAGTCCTTGAACACATTTAAAATAACTCTGTGTTAAAGACCTGTGTGAAAAATCCATCTGGATTGTGACTTTTTGTCTTTACTACAGGTCACATTTGTCTGTCTCTTTAGAGACCTAGTTATGTGTGGTTATTTGTCAGACATTGTAGATATGAGACAGCATAGATTATGTTATCGTTTAATTACTGACATTATTTTAGTTCTATCAGAACTGATTCAATTCCTTATTTGGGTAGATCTCTAAGTTTTGGACTTTGTTCCTAGGGCATATCATGATTGCACTAAATGAATCTAATTCCTTAAAATGGACATTCTGCTGTCTTACATGAATGCCTCATGTATTTAATGAGGTCTCAGCACTTAGGTTGAGCTGGAACTCTAACATATTCCATTCCTACTAAGTCATTGACATCACTATTCAACTGCCAGTCCTCTGACTGGTGCTTTCTGCTAAGCCTGTGTAATCTTACCCACAGTGAATGCCCACACATTTGTGTGGGCTTCTCTTTCTGCACACATGCCAACATTACTGGTGTGTTGTCACGAATTCTAGCTGCTTTGCCTAAATATCCTGGAACTCTGCTCACCAAAACTGCTATTCCACTTTTGGTCCATTTTCCTGCTCTACTACAGGAAAGTGCTCAAGACAGAAAAGCAAGGCAATTTTGACATGATCGATAAGCCAACGTTATGTGTTTTTCTTCTTTAAAGGATCATATTCCTGTGCTACATGTTGTTCAAGGTCAATAAATACTGTTCCTTAGTATATATATTTTTTAATTTTACAGTTGTTTTCAGTAGGAGGCTAGTTCTAATAGTAGTTATTCTGTTTTGGTCAACAATTGGTCAGCAGCAGGTATTTTTTTGTGTGTAAAAATCATTATATTACTTCATAAAACTTTTTTTTTTCTTTCCTTCCCTGTTTGTTAGGAATATCATTGACATACAGAACTGTGTAAGTTTAAGGCATATGGCCTAATGATTTGACTTACATGTATTGTGAAATTATTGCTATAGTAAGTTTAGTCAACATCTGTCATCTCATATGGATACAAAAAAAAAAGGAAAAAAGTTACTTTTTTAAATAGACTATAGCAAACTTTAGCTGTATGAATGAATTTTTATCCTCTGTGTGTATATTATTTAATTGCCTAGATATCATATTTAATAAACTGAGCTCTACTTTTCTGTTTAAAAGATTTATTTATTTGTTCCGGGGGGAGGGGCAGATGGGGTGGAGAATCCCAAGCAGACCCAAGCTGAGTGCAGAGCCTCACTGGAGATTTGATCCCCGGACTCCAATATCACCACCCCAGCCGAAATCAAGAGTCGGACGCCTAATGAACTGAGCCACCCAGATGCCTCTTTGCTCTATCATCATGTAGTCTTTTATTTTTCATTTTGTAAAGTGGTGTCAATTACCACCAACTTTCTAAAGCTCTTTTTTTTTTTAAGGATTTATTTATTTACTTTAGAGAGAGAGAGAGAGCTCATAAGAGGGAGAGGAAGAGAATCCCAAGCTGACTCCCTACTGAGCATGGAGCCCCCTGCAGGGCTCAGTCTCAAGACCCTGAGATCATGACGTGAGTCGAAACTAAGAGTCAGTGGCTCAACCAACTGAGCCACCCTGGAGCCCAAACAGCTCCTTAAGAAATAAAGGAGTTTATCTACATGAAAATTCTTTGTAAGCTATAAAGTCCTAGAAAATCAGAGGTATTATTATTATTATTATTATTATTATTATTATTATTATAGTCCCTGCCTGTGTTTGCAGGGGATATGTTCCAAGACCTCCCTGTACATGCCTGAAACCAAGGACAATACCAAACTCTATGTGTACTGGTTTATTCTATACATTTGTACCTATAATAAAGTTTAATTTATAAATTAGGCACACTACAAGATTAACAACAATAACTAATAGTAAAATAGAACTATAATAATATGCTGTATTAAAGTTATGTGAATGTGGTCTTTCTCTTTCAAAATATCTTTTTTTTAAAGATTTTATTTATTTATTCATGAGAGACAGACAGAGAGAGAGGGGCAGAGACACAGGCAGAGGAAGAAGCAGGCTCCATGCAGGGACCCCGACGTGGGACCTGATCCCAGGTCTCCAGAATCAGGCCCTGGGCTAAAGGCAGCGCTAAACCGCTGAGCCACCTGGGCTGCCCTCAAAATATCTTAGTGTACAATACTCACCTTCTTCTTGTAAGGATGTGAAATTAGATGCCTACATGATGAGTCAAAGTGGGGTGAATGATGTAGTCCTTGTGACATTAGCATTAGGTACTCTTGACCTTCTGGCAATGGAAGGAGGATCATCTTGCTTCCAGACCTCAACTGATCGGGAGTAACTGAAACAAGATAAGGAAGGACTCTGTATAGGATAGAAGTAAATTGCAATTCAGTCTTTGACCACTAATTCTAATAGAGAGAAATTAGAGTTGGTGGTTCTCTCTGTCTTTTTCTTAGTGATTTTGAGAGTGTGAGAGAAAGAGAAACACACACACACAGAGAGAGAGAGAGAGAGAGAGAGAGAGAGAACATGTGTAGTAGGGAGGGGCACAGAGAGCAGACCCCCCACTGAGCAGTGAACCCTTTGCAAGGCTCCATTCCAGGACCCTGGGATCATGACCTGAGCCAGACACTTAACTGACTGAGCCACTGGGGTGCTCTAAGTTGATAGTTCTTAATGGTATTGAATTTAATTTTTTGATAGCATTAAAGTGGTAAAAATGAGATTCAATTTATTTTTACTGAGCATGTAAAGATGACTGAGCAATTCTAAGTTTTAAATAATTAGATGAAAAATAGGAATTTTCGTAAACTGTATCTTATTTTCCTAAATAGATGTAGTTTATAAAGCTTCTAAGTAATTCCACAGAATAATATTGGTGATTTTAGAAAATATACTGGTATCTTCAAATCCAGGCCTTCACCTGGCTGGTGACCTCCTCAGATCTGTATTTTTTAGTTACCATATGAGTAAATTAATTTTTTAATTTAAATTAAGTATTTCTTTTTTGCCAGTTAAAAGTTATTTTGTTTAAAAGTTTAATACACTGGCACTGTTTTTTTTTTTTTTTTTGATGTTGTTATTGTTGTTTGTAATGAACCTTTTAAGAAATGCATGATTTTATTTACCAGAATATTTTCCCAAGGTTACCCTCTGGGAGAAAATTAGTTTCTTGAAAATACAAGCCAAATACGTTAGTCATAATTTTATGGTTTTAAAAAGAGTAACAGTGACATAAGAATGTTTGGCATGGAACACAAAATCCTATTAGCAGCAAACATCTGTGACAGTCTAAGAGTGGCACACACCACAGGAATCTATTACAGGGCTAATCATTCTCCTGAGTTATTTCTGGGGATCTAGCAGAGAAATTCTGTTGTCTCAGAAAGGGACATTTACTTCTTTCCAATTTAGCAAAATTAATTTAAATTGGCTGGCAACTTATCATACCATCTGCAGGGGGTATTCCAAAGGAGGAAGAAGACAGAAAGAAAAAGCATCCAGGCACCATTTAGCAAGGTAAGCAGGGGTTTTAAGTTTGTGTAGAAGGAAAGGGGAAGCATGGTAGTCATCAAACAATCTAAGATTACTTTTCTCCAGAGCCTAAATGGATTACATTGCTCTCCGTTTACACTACTTATCTCCATTAGATAACATGATCTGATTTTAGATTTGCTAATACTCAGTTTAGGAGGGATTTCTAGCAAAGCATGTTCCCCAAATTGGAGAATTATAAAGACAAGGAAGATATAAGTTTTCCTCTGAAGTATACAGATACATTTTGTTCTGCCTGGTCTGAGGGAAGGTCCTGTGATTGGTCAAGGAAACCAGATAAAGACAATTGGGAGAAATACACTGATTCATTGTCAATCTTCTCTAGAAGACAAGGAGAGAGAGAAGGGGGAGAAAAAGATGGGAAACAGGCAAGGAGAAGAAGGAAGTAGGGAGAGAGAGAGAAGGGAAGAGGGGAGGAGGAGAGAAAATACTATAAGGAGAGTAAATAGAACGATGTGCAGATAGAAAAAAAGAACACAAAGAAGAGAAGAAGTAGAGCAAGTAGAGAGAGTAAAGAAATAATATAAATTGTATGTCAAATATCTCTTGATTCAAAATCATTATTTGGGGGCTACTTTAAGATTCTTTTTATACTTGGCTAACACAGTTATGTATGTGTAGAGAAAACAGACACCCAGTCTTTTTCAGTGAGTGATTCTCATGATCACAACAGTGGGCATGCATAATTCTAGTTACTGGGTCACAATCGAACAGCAACTCAAATGGTCAAACAGAAAACTCACTGCATTGATTAAAAGCATGAAGCAAAAGCTATTATGAAAGAGAAGGTGTAAGAAACAGGTTGAAACATGTTTCTCTTGATATCTATCATCTATCTATCTATCTATCTATCTATCTATCTATCTATATCTATCTATCATCTATAATTTGTGTGTGTGTTTGTCTCTCTGTCTCAAGAGTTAGGAGGAAAAGTTCTAAGCCCTTTTATCCTATCAATGTCCTACGTTAACTATAGTGGTGAAGGAATAGCCAATGCATTCCGAACCCAGTGTGTGTACACCTGTGGATGGACATTTTTGAGTTCTTCACTTCCTCTGCATTTTTGTTGTTGTTGTTGTTGATACTGATGGATTGTTAGTTTTCTTTCTCCCATTTATCCTGCATTTCAGAGCAAAGCCAGATCTATGAAGTATCATTTACAACAATGTGCAACTTCTGTTAACGAACATTTCTCAAGATAGAAGGCAATATGCAGGTGGTCAAAGGAATATATGGTGCTAAATTTTACTTTTTTGGCAGTACCATATGTGCCATTCCTAGTATATTTTGGATTAAATTATATTCAGTGAAATGATCTGAGAATATAAGCATTATTTTTTTCTTCCTTCCTCCCTCCCTCCCTTTCTTCCTTCAAGAAATATGTTTCAATCACTACACGACTCATTTACAAAATAACTTTTGGAATAGAGCCTACTTAGAATTACTCATTATTTATTTCCCTAGCATTTTTCTTAAGTCTTGGTACTGCATTCTGCCTTCACCCAAATTTGTCACAGTGCATTTGATTAAGATAAGTAAAGATTTTTGGGGAACATTTACATTTGTATTATACATTTATTTTGACTATATTTGCATTTACCTTGATTGAAGAACCATATCTACCTTTTTATAGTTTGGTTCACATTTTTAGTTTTCTAATAATACTTCTCAAAGATCTATGAAATCATGTACATTCATGTACATTGAGTGTGGGTAGATGTATAAGATAGTCTCTGAAGATATATGGCAATAATTGCAGGAAAATATTTAAGTAGGACAATAGATATCTACACAGAATGCTTCGGGAGCACAAAATTTATATAAATGTTTACTGCAAAAGGTGAGGAAAATTCCACAGAAATGGTTTAAATTTAATCTTAGAGTTTCAAGAGATCCATGGGGAATGGAAGATGGTGGGTAAGAGTAGAACCTGTAAGGAACAATCAACATTAGGGGCTTAGGAGGAGAGGAGAAAGGGTAGGGTGGAACTATTTATTCATTTAGCAAATAGCTGTTGATCCTAGTCACTCTTCCTAGGCACTGGAAAGACAGCCATGAATGAAATGGGGGGAAAAAATCACATTTGTTAAACTTACATTCTGGTAGGGTTACATTGACTGTCTGTGAAGGGACCTGAGTGCTATTCTAAGGAGGTCCATCTAACAGGAATTTAGAATCCACTGGGGTTTCATTAAGGTTGTGAGTGATATGATGAAATCTACATTTAAGAACAGTAATTTTGGGGCATTTTGATAGACTATGAAGAATGATGAGGTATGAAATAATATTAAAGGAATATGGAATGAAGTTAAAGCAGAGGTAGAGGATGTAGACAGGAGGAAATATAACAGGTATTAAAAGGTAGAAATGATAAGACTTGGAAACTGATGAATAAGACTTAAGACTAGACAAATATGAATTTGATATTTTTTACTTAAGTGATTGAGTTTTTCAAATTTGGTATGGTATGTGTGTGTAAAGTCAGGTCCTATTTATTTTTTCTAAGATTTTATTTTTAAGTAATCTCTACACCCAATGTGGGTCTTGAACTTAGAACTCTGAGATCAAGAGTCGCATGCTCTACTGACTAAGCTAGCTGGGTGCCCCTCCTATTTCTTCAATTCCTAGTAAAGATAATAAAGTGCAGATTTGGGGGGATGCCTGGGTGGCTCAGTTGGTTAAGCATTGCCTTGGGCTCAGATCATGGTCTCAGGATTCTGGAATTGAGCACCGTGTCTGGCTCCCTGCACAGTTGGGAGTCTCCTTTTCCCTTTCTCTCTGCTCCTCCTCACCCCCACCCATTTGTGCACTTGCATTCTCTCTCTCTGTCAAATAAATAAATAAAATCTTAAGGAAAAAAAGAAATTGCAGATTTGGGTGAATGCATAGAAGGGAGAAGAGATGAGCCATAATGCCAAAATTCTGATTTATGTGAAATCTGTAGAGTTCAAGAGAAAAGCTTAAACTGAAGCTCTATGGGGCCATATGGTATGGAGTAGTTGAAAGACTGGAGATAGAAAGAGATCCTGTATGAAGACAAGGCAAAGAATAGATTTTAAAAAGCAGGATACTTAGATGAAGTCATCAGAGACTGCTTATTATTTATTTGTTTATTTCTTCCTTTTTTTGAAGCCCTATTGAGCTGTCAGCATTACGTGTTGAACATGTGGTTGGTCTGATTATTAGATCACAGACTTATGGTTAGAGAAGACTATATTTCTAAACACAAACAACATTAGAGTTTATTCCAAATTACTTTGCATACACATGATGCATGAGAAGATTCTCTCAAATGTGTTTTTTGCTCCAGAAATTCTCTCTTTTTTTTTTAAGATTTTATTTATTTATTCATGAGAAACACAGAGAGGAGAGAGAGACAGGCAGAGACACAGGCAGAGGGAGAAGCAGGCTCCATGCAAGGAGCCTGACGTCTCCAGGATCACACCCTGGGCTGAAAGCAGCGCTAAACCGCTGAGCCACTGAGGCTGCCCCTCCAGAAATTTTCTTTGCACAAATGGTCATATTCTGAATTCACTAGGATATCTCACTTTCAAATCAATAAATCAGTATTATAATTATTTATTATGTGCCCATTACCAGGCTCAGTGTTGGCGTACCCCTCCACATTTGAGAACTGCTCAGAAACCAACCGTGGAATCAATGGCTTGATGCCTAGATATATCTGTTTCTGTGTTAAACGAGCCTTGGAAATCGTGTACAATTTCATCTTCAGGTTGTACTATGTGTGGCACTGAGAATTTAGCTTCTAGCTTTTTGAAAGAATAAGTTATAAGCCAATCTGGCAGTCGAGTAGAGGACAATATTATTGTTAGGATTTTCAATAGTTTCCCCAGAAAACAGGATTGATGTTTCCATTATGACACAATGCCATAAATACAGCTATTTACTGCTGCCTGCTATGTTCTCTTTCCCTTATTCTTTGTCTATCTCTGCAAATTTTTAGGCTAGACATTCAGTGGTGATCTGAGGGCCCATAATTTTGAGAATGATTTGAGAGGGAGAGGCTCCCTCTCAGGGCATGAACATTTCATTCACTTGTGTGTCAATACACCTGCCTTCTGTAATTGCAGAGAGAGCAGTTTGTTCCTTTCCACTGTCCTGTGAGTGAAAACACCCGGCATGCCTAGAAATCTACCTCAGGGCTAAGGCAGTTCCAGAAGGAGGGGGCTGGGATGCCTAGTTTCTGAAAAACAAAAACAAAAACAAAAACAAAAAACAATAACAATAACAACATAAGGGAGAGCAGTAGCCTATACAACCTTGTGTTTCATATTTTAAGCTATGTAGAGTCAAGTCTATTGGAAAAGACCAAGGAATAATGTAACATGAACTTGGTGAGTTTTGAACTTTCTCCATGAATGTTATTTTGGTCATCCTATATATTTCCTCACAGTATTGACACTTAAATAGGTTTATTTGTTTGCCTTGATGGAGAGAAATTGAGGGAGACTCCATGAAAAGTTGGATTTTTATCTCCAGTCTGTGTGCCTGTGTGCATGAGAAATGGTCCCAAGGAATACACAGCAGATGATGACAAGCCCCTCAAAAACCTTAGCAAATCTAAAGCAGAGTCAAGGTTGTGGTGTGCACATCCCACCAGCACCCATACTTAACTAAAAAGATAATAATAATAAACCATATACGGCACTGGGACTGCAAAATGTAGTCACCTGGATGGGTACCCGTCACCCTGTAAATATTTTCATTGACTTTTCTTTCTATAATCTGTGTTCTTATCATAAAGCCAAACTGAAATATGTTTTGTCCTTGCCATGATTTTTCCCTTTTATAAATTAAGGCCTTCAGATTATTAACATATCTTTATACCTGGACTTGGGTTTCTATTTTATCTGCTGTGACTATGTATCATTTTTATAACTAAAATCAAACTTTTAGCATGTCTTCTAACTTCCATTTTTTCCCCCTTTAATTTAAATGAAGTAATGATAGTATGTTTTTCATTAGGACCAGTGATATCAAATATCAAAAGGTTAAAAAAAGCGGCATCTGGATGGCTCAGTTGGTTAAGCATCTGACTTGGTTTTGGCTCAGGTCATGCTCTCATGGATTGTAGGACCCTAGGACCAAGTCCCACAATCAGCAGGATTGCTCAGCAGGGAGTCAGCTTGAAAGATTCTCTCCCTCTAGCCCTTCCCCTCTCCCCTCTTTCTCTTTCTTTCTCTTTCTCTTTCTCTTTCTCTTTCTCTTTCTCTTTCTCTTTCTCTTTCTCTTTCTCTCTCTTTCTCTTTCTCTTTTTCTTTCTCTGTCTCTTTCTTTCTCAGTCTCTTTCTCTGTCTCTGTCTCTCTCTCAAATAAATAAATGAATCTCTTTTTTTTTAAGGATAAAATCAAAGTGATATACCCAGGGTTACCCATCATAAGATGGTGGAGTGTAAAGATATAGGAATAAATCAATTTTACCCAAGTAGCAGTGTGGCTTTTGATTGGACTGTTTAATTTTCTCTTTAGAGAGAAAAATAAAGATTGCTTTTTCCTTTCTTCCCACCCCACTTCATTCTTCCTTCTATTCCTCTTTCTTCCATATAGAACCAAAATGTCTGGAGTGAATCTTGGGAAACAAAGAAGGAGTATTATTGATTAGTTTATTCTGTAGATATTTACTGAGCTCTTACTACAGGTCAGGCACCGTGCTACAAGATGGCTTGAGGAAATCTTACTTTTGGTAGTGTATACTGCCCATGAGGGTAGCATTTCAAAAGTCCTGATTCTGAAGTGGAGAAAAAGATTGACAGGGAGACGTTAACTCAGATTCTTATATTAATTTACTGGGATAATATTAAAAATATATATTGAAGAGTATAATGCAAATTTATATTTGGAAAAACTCTAATCCTTTCTTTAAATGCAAATTTTAGACAATAAAACCCTGCAGAATTAAAGAAAGTAAAACACTGGAGTGACATGAATGTAAAAGATTGAGGAACTTTGTGTTATTTTATTTTTAAATTTTATTTGTTTATTCATGAGAGACACACACACAGAGAGAGAGAGAGAGAGAGAGAGAGAGGACCACACCCTGGGTCGAAGGCAGGCGCTAAACCACTGAGCACCCAGGGATCCCCAGAACTTTGTGTTAATAGTGTACTTTATATGTATATAATGGAGAGCAGTAGCCTATACAACCTTCTGTTTTATATTATATTCAGGAGTCACATCCATCAGTTAATTTCTTTCTTCTTTCTTTCTTTCTTTCTTTCTTTCTTTCTTTCTTTCTTTCTTTCTTTCTTTCTTTCTTTTCTTTCTTTCTCTCTCTTTCTTCTTTCTTTCTTCCTTTCATCTTTCTTTCTTTCTTTTTTCTTTTCTTTCTTTCTTCTCTCTTTCCCTTAAAAAGAGAATAAACCCCAAACCAACTTGAAATTCAAGTCCATGAATATGGTCAAAAAAGCAGTCAGCTAATTTCAACTTTTTTTTCCATCTCTAGTACTATGCCCCAGCCATAATGTACCATGTCAAGCTCAGTATCATATCTGATTCTCTTCCTTCCCTCCTATGACTTCCTAGGAAAGGCCTTTGATGCTTTGTATTCCCCAAGGACCCTTGATCCTCCCACTCTTCCTGATTACTAGAGGCATTCTTGACAGTCTCCATCACTAATGCTCTAGCTAGAGATCCAGCTTCTGAGACCTTTTGCAAAGCAGGTACATGCCAAGCATCAGAGTTCCATTTGTTCATCACCAGAAGACATTAATATTGCCATCCTACATTTAAGCAAGTTATAGCTCTGAGAAGCAAGGTAAGATGACCCCTTTCATGTTGTATACTGATCAATAATTGTTGTAATTAATGTCATTTTTGTTCCAAAGGAAAAAATAATATATACAAACTGAAGTCAAAACAGGGTCAAAACAAGGATATGAAAAATGCCACAGAACACTCTGCAAGAAATATAACAAGGCCTAGTAAGACAGTCTGTTTGTAGTCGCTTCTCTCCCTGTGTCTTGCTCCCCCTCTTACTCTCTATCTTACTCTCTGTCAGTAGTCATCTCATATCTTTGCTTTGTTCCACTTACTTGCTATATTTATTTCTCCATACCCTGACTTTCTCTGCAACAATTTTAGTCTCTGTACCTTTTACCTTAAGCCTGCCCTTAGCTCCCAATCTGCCCATAGCATTGATTCTGGCCCTAAACCCAGCACTCTAAGTGCTAACATTCAAACTTTACATTTTGGAGGTAAAATCTGATCATCTCAGCCCAACCTTATCCTTGAGGTCAGAACTTGTGATCAATGGGTCAATTGGTGTCAGAGAATAGAAGCTGTCCAGCTAGGCCCATCATGTCACCCTGGACTGCTGCTGAGTACCGTCTTAAAGAAGGGAACATGGAGGGAAGACAGGTATAACTACAGCAGCAGAATGGGGTCAACTCTCCTGATTCTAGTCCCAGGCTCTTCCCACTCCATCGGCCTTAAGGGCTGTATTTGAGTCATCTATGGATTCCCATGATACTTATAAAATAGGTAGAAATTGCAGACACTGATAGAATGTTGGCTGATGTGATGAACTTGAAGTGAATTAGACGAACGTTGCTAGTTCATGGACATAGCCTAACCTTTCCCATCCACAAATCAGCTTTCAGTTACATGTCATCTAAGACTTTGCTTAAGCCAAGCCCATAGACAGGGATAGGAGGGAGAAGAAAGAGAGAAGGAGAGTTTTAAGAAATTTGATCAGGTTCCATGAGGAGCATCCTGAGCTTGGAAGGAAGGAAGAGCTCAGAGAAATGGAAATCAATTCTGCCATCTTCCTGATGGTTATTTGTCCCTTCTTGTGCACCTGCCAGAGGAAGTAGAAACTGGACTAAGAGAGTGTGGAGAGTTCAAATAGTTTAAATATAGAGGAGAGACTCTTCCTTTGCCCTTTCTCCAGGACTACATGGATCAAGACAGAACACAGAGATTTAGAGGCTACCTCTATTCCCAGAACCCCAGAGACTTGAGACCAGTTAGATATTGGGTAAGAATCTTCAGAATTCATCAGCTTTAGATATTCATGTACTGTTTCATCCCTTCTTCATCTGCATCTGTAGTATATATTCTTCCCTTAAGCACTCTTTTGCAGTATTTGCTTATTATAACTCAGGGATTAGAAGAGAACATTTTTAAAGATCCTTCCTTCCCTCCTTCCTTCCTTCCTGCCTTCCTGCCTTCCTGCCTTCCTGCCTTCCTGCCTTCCCTCTTCTCTCTTTCTTTCTCGTACCTTGTAGTTCAGGTTTTCTTCCTCCTTGCTTCCCCTTCCTTCACATCCTAGGGAATTCCCAAGGAAATTCAGCTAGTTTGCCAGTCTGGTCTGCACTGTAATTTGGGTTGGCAAACACCGCAGAGTTGTAAGCACCATCTATTTTTTTTTCTCCTTTGAACCATTCCCTCTTCTATTTACTTATCACCTCTAATGTTTACAATTCAGTAAGAGGTCATAAAATTTATTAAACCTCTCTTTCTTTCTTCTTTTCCTTTAAAAATGATGTTATTTAAAGTTTTTCTTTCAATTTCCTCTGATTTTTAGAATGGTTCCTCAGGGCTCTCATTATTTGGGTCTCCCACTGACTTAATCTTCTCTAGAGCAGAGTGCTTGGAATTTCTTTAGCTTAAGCTGGCACATTAATCACTTGCTTAGCCCTGAAGAGTTTAGGGTGGAGCCTCTTTCAATGGAACTACTGCCTGAGTCGCTGCCCCTGGCAGCAAAGAAACCACATCTGGTCCCATCTATTGAAAGCAATCTGCACCCTGCCAGCAGCTCAGCTTTATGGTCACAGAAGAGCAAGCCCTGAGGGAGCTTGGGGATATCAGCAGCAAGAGGAACAGCAGCAGTGTGGACTCCATCCAAGGTGGAGCCATTTCTATAATAGCTGTTAATTCCAGGGAGTGGCAAAGAAGAGCCCATACTAGTTCCCCAGGGCCTTGGCCTTTTTTGGCCAGCTCTATCATGAATCTCCTGTGAATTAGCTGAGAAGCCTACAGAGTGATTGTTTCCCACATGCCTTGGGTTTTGTTGTTGTTGTTGTTTTTGTTTTGTTTTTTAATGAAGTTTTAAATGTCTACTCCACTGTTTTCTGACTTCCTATCCATTCTTGCTTCTTTCTTGGATATGGATATGAACTTAGGCCCTCATTCATACGAACTTTTTTTTTTTCTCTTAATAATAGCAGAACAGAGACTTTTCCATTTTTTAGAGATGAGCTTACTTCAGTTGAAATCTTCCTCCTATAGGAGAAATTTCTTCTGGATGTTCCAGATAACTTCACGTCTGTCTCTTTTGTAAGCTCTGCTAATTTCGACTTCGAAAAAGAGGTTCAAAAGAAAGAAAGAAAGAAAAAGAGGTTCCTGGGCAGCCCCGGTGGCACAGCGGTTTAGCTCCACCTGCAGCCCCGGATGGTCTCTTGGAGACCTGGGATTGAGTCCCATGTCAGGCTCCCTGCATGGAGCCTGCTTCTGTCTCTGCCTCTGTCTCTCTCTCTCTCTCTCTCTCTGAATAAATAAGTAAAATCTTTAAAAAAAGAAAAAGAGGTTCCCTATTATATAATTGTCATGAAATTATATGTTTATATATTACAGCATATATATTGCATACATTATACGTTCTACTAGGAATTATCAAATGCATCAGTATAGACTCATCTGTAGTGACTTAGTGGATTTTTATGGATATACATTACCTGTTCAGCCATACAGAGCTCCATTACACAGTATCTACTCAATAAAGTAGGTACCACATTTATGCTGAATCTGAGTATGACTTCACCATTCAAACCCCTGATCTGACTGCTCTCAATCTACTTTTCTTTAATCATGACTGTATTCATGATTAGTCTCCTCGCTTAATCTCTCCCTTCATTTCTGACTTTGACCCTCATTCTTGCTGTTCTGCATTGATTCCCATTGATGCCTGGGTCTGCTCATTATGGCTTTTGCATTTGCCTTTTTTTTTTTTTTTTTTAAGATTTTACTTATTTATTCATGAGAGACCCAGAGAGAGAGAGAGAGAGAGAGAGGCAGAGACCTAGGCAGAGGGAGAAGCAGGCTTCCTGTGGGGAGCCCGATGCGAGACTCAATCCCAAGACCCGGGATCCCAACCTGAGCCAAAGGCAGATGCTCAACCACTGAGCCATGTGGGTGCCCCTGGAATTTGAAGTTAAAAAAAAATTTATAATAGTAATAAAAATTAAATACTTAGATATAAATCTGACAAAATAATGTGACCAGAGTAGACAAATCTTTGGTTAGGCTGATAAAATAAAAAGGGACTTACAATTTACAGGAGAAGGGACTCATCATGAGCAGAAACTACCTCAAGACCCAGTGCCAGGATAAGAAAACCTGAAATGAATTATTGGAAGCTCATTGTGCACAGGTCCCTGCACTTGCCTTAATATAAATTTTCCTTAATGAAACTGGTGCACCATTCTTTCCTCTCATATTTATCTTCTTGTTGGTATTTTGGATCTTTTACAAAGCTAGCTACACTTCTGAGAGGGACCCGTAGATATTACAAGTGATGCTTAATATTGTCAGCTCTATAGATGCAGATGTTGTATACCGATGAATAAATATTGAGCCTGGACCCTGAAGAAGAGGAAAGCTGCTAACATAAAGACCTATGTATTAGATGTCACATTACAAAATACCAGTACAGTTGATGGCTGTTCCTTTTTAGATCTTTTCCTAGTTGCATCATAGTTTTTTTCAAAACTATAATAATGTTGGTGGAGAATAATCGAATAGTTTTTATTGAACAAAAATTCCCCTAAATCTAAACTAGAACTCCTTTTGCCAGAACTTCCCACTCTCAAGGAATAGGCTATTCCTATGCCAATAATCCTCATGTCTACACTTTTGTTCCTTTCCTTTCTGGACTGCAAGTTCCTCTCTATTAGGGTTTACCACATTTCATTGATTTCTAGCACCAATGTAATGCTTATATAGCAAATGAAGATGAAGTAAGTTAACTCTTTTCCAGCTCATTATGTTCCTCTGAATGTCCTGCTATCATTCAAAATGCACTTTTAATTACTCAAAAAAATGTTTACTGAGCAAATACAAAGCAGTAGGCATTTTTCTTAGCACCTGTGATAAATAATGTAGACATAATCCTCATCCTCACTGAGCTTACATTTTAATGAAAACTTCAATGAAATGTATTATTATTCCTCCAAAATCAAATCAGTTATCCAAAGTCCTGAATTCCATATATCTGTTAATCTTCTAATCCTTCAGCATTATGGTCTTGCACTTAGTATATATTTTTTATTTATTCATATTTGTGATTTTTTACTTAACCCTACACAGTTTCATATATGATCATGCATTTATTCTTGTCAAGCATTCCTATATATTTCTTGGATTGGTCTCTTACTTTCTATCCCAAGGTACTTCTGATTGCCTCCTTTCCTCTCTCCCAGATGTCTTACAGTTATACGTTTCCTTGTCCATCCTTATTTCTGTCCAGTCTACACAATACTACCACTCTATCTTAAGCAAAGCTTTTCTGGTTCTAAATAGCAAAATCTTATTCTAAATAAGATAGGAGGCAAAAAGGATGTAATATAAGTGTGCAAAGGTGTAACAAAATAACCAAAGATTACTTCCCTTCTCCTTTGTTTTCTGCCCCCTCCCTTCTCCTCCCTTCCCCAACCTCTCTCTCCCCACTCTGGCTTCTCTCCCAGGAGTGGCACAGGCATGTGGCTCAAAAGAGCAACTCTATGCACTTGACTTCCAATGGTCTCAATTGCACAACAGAGACTAATAAAAATATTCATAACTCTCATTTCCAAATTCCTTGGAAGGGTGATGGGATCTGACAACCAACCTATCTATTCCTGCCCTTTTCAGATAAGGTATTTATTTCTAATGTTTTACAAAATATATGGAGAATGGAGTGGTGAAGGAGTGCTCAAGGTTTTATTGTATAAATAGATTTCTGGGGCCCAGAAATGATGGATGAGTGGGGCTGGTCTTGGATGAGTGGGGCTAGTCTTCTCAAAGCAGAGATCCTGGACTGGGCAGATATTCCATCTAGTGTCAACTACATCTCTTCGGAGTAAAGCTTTGGGACTCACATTCATAATTAAGCAGAGTGAATATACTTTTTACCTTCATACTCCACATTCTCTTCTAATTGATACTGTCAGCCTTGTGCAACTATTTTTCCCTAATTTAAAGCCTGCTAGGTGGAGTTTACTCACTTACTTATAATTTTATTGTTACACGATAAGTTCTGTTAACCTTTTTTTCCCCATCATAGCCACTACAAACAAACAAACAAAACCCACACTGACTACAAAATTCACTGTTCAGAGTAATCTCCACTCTGAAACATTCCCAAATTCCTTTCCTCAGCTTACTGTAATTTGGTTTTGTTTTAAGTATTTGTTTTTCAACAAATTATAGGGTACTGGAAATTACTAACAATTAATGCTTAATTATAATTACCTATAAATCAAGTTATTTTGTGAATGTATTATTTTGTAAATCTACTCGTTAACTCCTTTAAGGTGGTTACTCAGAGAATGTAGCACAGTACAAGGCCTGTATGGTGGTAAGGAAGATTTTAAAAATATTGAATACATACTGTGCCAAGGGATAGAGTACAAACTAAATGAAGAAAATAAGCTCCAGAAAGCTTTCTCAGAATATTCTATTAGGTCTTACTTGGGTTTGAACTCCTAGCGTTTTTTTTTTTTTTTTTTTTCTCTTAGCGTTTTTTTTTTTTTTTTTTTTAATTTTTATTTATTTATGATAGTCACAGAGAGATAGAGAGAGAGGCAGAGACACAGGCAGAGGGAGAAGCAGGCTCCATGCACCGGGAGCCTGACGTGGGATTCGATCCCGGGTCTCCAGGATCACGCCCTGGGCCAAAGGCAGGCGCCAAACCGCTGCGCCACCCAGGGATCCCATCTCTTAGCGTTTTAATTCAAAGTCCAGTGATATCTATCAGCCTATGGAGTAGAAATTTTACTTTAAGGAAACAAACTCTTTTCTAGAATTTTAATCAATGATCCATAAATTGAGTCAGCCAGTGTGGTATTACAATGCCTCCTTTATCCATTTATTATTGCTCTACTGTACCTTGCTTGGTATACCTGTGTTAGTCATTAATTTGAGTTCTATGTACAAGAAACTAATAAGATAGCCAGTCTTTAACAACATTCTAAATTTCAGATTCTACTTGTTTAGACTGCCAGGGCAATTAATCTAAATAAATGTCTTTATTACTGCCCCAAGACTCAAGCCTGTCTTTGAGAATCCTACAACTCCATTGAAAGATCAGTTGTGAAACTTTCCCTCAATCAGCCTCATATTCATTACCCGAAGGGGGAGAACATATATGCTGTGATTTGGGATAGCCCACAGGGCAGGACCTAGTTTAAAAAAAATAATAAAGAAAAATTCTAATGGGAACTTAGTCATTCTTTATTCTGAAAAGTTTGAGGGGAAAAAAAAAAAACCCAAAACCACCAGAAGAAGGCTCTTAAAAGATCCTTCTTTTGCATCCTATTTGGATAACTATAGATACAAAATGGCATGTTTGATAAAAACTATATAAGACTATTTTTTAAGATTTTATTTGAGAGAGAGAGAGAGAGAAGGAGCAGAGGGAGGAGCAGAGGGAGAGGAAGAAGCAGATTCCCTGTTAGGTGTGTAGCCTGAGCTGGCTCAATTCTAGGACTCTGGAATCATGACCTAAGCTGAAGGCAGATGCTTAAACGACTAAGCCACCCAGGTACCCCTATATGAGACTCTTTAATACACAAGCATTGGTAATTATTATACAACTTGTATAAGTTAAAATCTATAGCATAGTTAAAGGAAAATAAAAAGCAAAAAAGAAATAGAAGAATCCAGTTCCTCATTCCTCCAGAAATAAAGGGTATAAATAGAATAGTGGCACACACAGTTATAACTAATTATATTTTTATTTCTGTTGTAATATTGCATTGACTACTCTCACTTGAGGTAATGTTGCTTCTTTCAACCTCACCACAATGAGAAACCCTGGACATATCCCTAACCAAGCACATCCTAATTTAGGGCATGCAGAAAGCATTGGCTCTATTAGAACTCTTGTTTGGAATTGTTTGGTAAAGGAGTCAGGAGTATTAGTCAATGGTCTGCTCTTTTAGGGTCTGATAGGCAGAATGAATCCACACGGAGCTAGGTCTTATTTAATGCTTGTGAATTAAGTTCTTTTTACCATAAATACTGGCTATTCAGTCCAGAATGGTACACACCTATAATTTCTGGAAAGTAAAACAGCTGGATTCAGAGTCTTACTGCAAACAATTGAATTTAACTCTCCAGAATGGGAAGAGTTAGATACAGCACAGAACTTTACTACTTGCTTGTATTGAGCTTGTTTCTTGGGCCTTTATAGGACCTCATTTGATCCTCATAAGAAGACCACAGGATAGCTACAATCGTGCTTACTTTAGAAATGAGAAGATGGATTGTGAAAGGTTAAAGTATCCAATGCCATGCAGTCAGAATGTCAGGGAGAAGATGTTTTTGAATTCAGGTCTCCCTGGTTCAAATCAGTAGGTGATGGTGTCCAGATCACATACGAGAACACACACTCTACTGAACCATATTCAGAATGACAGTGAAAGAGAATGAAGACCAAGGATAAGAAACAATCCTTCAAATATTAGGAACTTATCTGAAACTGACTAATCTTTAAATATCTTCTCATTCCTTTCCCTTTTATTAGAACAAAACTCTTAAAAGAAGGCACTTAGCTAATTGCCTCAATTATATCAAAGGCACAAATTTTTGCATTTCTTTCTAAGGTAAAGCTGTAAGTTCATATGTTCTTATTAGAATCACCTGATTCCTTATTTATTGTAGTGCCTTCCCTTTGAGCCATGGGAATTTAGACTACAGTTTAAAGTATTTTCTGTGCTACATTGTGTTTCTCAACAATTCCCTTGTGATAAACACAGATCTGTGCTACCCTGATCTCCCTTCAAGAAAAGGGAGCTGCAGGGAGTGAACTCAGCCCTCAGTATGGGAAGGGCAGGAAGTTGTAAGGTAAAACTTTGAGAAGTTAGTTATGGCTCTCCTGTCACTTCAAGGGAGCACTCTCCCCATCTAATCAGACATCAGGAATGAGAAAAATTGTTCTAATGAAAAAAACAGAAGTTGTCAATTAGGAGATTTTGAGTTTCAAACCTCAATATAATTTTGAGAATTATGTAAAGCATTTGGGACATGGATGAGCCTCGGTCTGGGCCTAGGCAGTAGGTAGAAGAATATCCTCCAGAAAGTTTTTCTTCTTATGGTTTTTGGCTTCAAAGCCTGGATGGAACCCTTGTGCAGAATGGTACCCCATGAGGGGAGACACCAGATACATTATGAATCTTTTCAAGGTCCTAAGTACTCTCTGTGTCTTGTGGATGAAGAATAGCAGACTTTTCTCATACCCCTAGAGAGATAAGGAAGCTTGCTAGAGGAAGAAATTGAAAGTCCTAAAGGATCTTATGTTCCATACAAGAGGTCCAGCTATAGATGCCAGTGTAGAACCTTGTGAGCTACAGACCAGATGCAGTTGTGCCAGTTCAGGCATCATCATGGGGGAAATTCTGGCCATATCTACATATGTCAGTGGAAATAGAAGCAGATTGAAGACCAGATGTCAACTCCAGAAACCAGATTAGGTAGTCTCTCTGATACCACAATTTAACATAAGCCCTCTTGGAACTGACAGAGTGTATCAAGGAGGAACAGAAAAAAAAAGAAACCTTAAACTAGTTAGTTTAAATCTGATTCATTGGATAAACCATCACACTGAACTATATATCAAGTAGTGACAAGACTGTATTCTTATCATACAAAATGGGGACTTAATTGAGAAATAAATTTTTTAAATTTTTCAATATTTATGAAACAAATATTTTATAATAATATAAATATATAAAGCATATATTTTTACACTTTAGATTTGAAGCTTATGTACCCACTGCATTTGATTTTCTAATGTCTTCCTTGTTTTTTTGTTTTGTTTTATTTATTTATTTTTTAAAAGACTTTTATTTATTTATTCATGAGAGACAGAGGGAGAGAGGCAGAGACACAGGCAGAGGGAGAAGCAGGTTCCACGCAGGGAGCCCGATGTGGGACTCGATCCCGGGTCTCCAGGATCTGGTGCTGGTCTAAAGGCTGTGCTAAACTGTTGAGCCACACAGCCTGCCCTGTTTTGTTTTATTTTAAGAAAAATAAAAATAAATCTGAGAAAGCGAAAGATTTGTGCTCAAGAAGAGGTGGGAAGGAGTTATAAAAGAACACCAAAGAGGAGGAGATGAAATAAATGTGGGAGACAAAAGCATTTGTTTCTCCCAAAGATACTTGCTTTAAAGGGAAGATTCAGATGAATTCTTTTTTACTTGGTCAGAAGGCAGTTTCCCAGCTGAAATGTATGACATCCTGGTGTTGAATGACAACTTGCATTCATTACTCTTACCTGTCCCTCAAGTTCCTTGGTGTTCTCTCAAGGTATTACACATTTGTTATTCTGGAGTACTTCATCATGTGTAAATTATATGTTCTGATGGGTTAAGTCCAAGATTAGCTGAGGAGATATTAAGGAAAAAGTGGGAAAGGAGAAGGGAGAGAAGGAAGAAATGAAAGAGGAAGGAAGGGAATTAAGATCTAGGGGAAAAAAAAAGGGAGAAAGGAGAGAAAGTGGCAACTTCCTAGGGCTGCTAATTTGGGAAGGTTATTTCTGAGAAAATCAGGAAATTGACCAAAAGGCCTGTCTGAATACTTTTTTCCCCTTGCCAAATCCTTTCTGTTCATCCCCTTCCCTAATAGTGAGGGGTTCCAGTGTCAGTTCAAAAGTGTCGCTGAGACATAGTTTGGTAAAAATCAATACACTGCAGTCAATCATATTTCAAGTCACTGAATAGCACATGTTCTTGCTGTAATAAAGTAAGTTTATCTTCTTCTGAATGAGATGAGGCTGAAGGCTTGGGAGGAGACAAGAAGCACTAATGCACTGCAGCGTTTAAACAAATCAATACACCGCTCTACCTTGAAAGCCACCAAACAAACAATTGATACCCAGCAGGCCCAGCACTTAAGGCAGCTCCAGGCAGCTACGAGGCCAGCTATTTATTTCCATTCCTTGATACCTTTGGAACATCATTAGCAACAGGGAAGCATTAAGACGACAAGTGGGTTGGATTCACATCTGTCTAGGTAACTGTGAGAGCTAATCTGTTTGGAACACTGGAGAGCTGCTTAGAATTTCACTTCTGCTGATAGCTCTACCCTGGCCAGATTGACTGTAAACATTACTGCCAAAGGGGTTTCTTCAGCTTTGTCTGTCTCCATGGGAAAACTTTTATTTTTTATTTTTCCCTAAAGAGAACTAGCAGAGACTTACTTTGCATTCCAAATTGAGCCTTTGCTTTTCCAAGTCATTTATTCTTTTTCTCATGAAAAATGGGTTGCCACTAAAACAAACCTTACAAGACAGAGCACAAAGTGACGAAGTAGTATCTTAATACCCTCTCACAAACACACTTAAATGTATTTTTCATTTTACTTCTTTTTTCTTTTTTTGCTTCCTGAAATGATAAATGTTTTGGGTAAATAATCAACCAAAGTCTCTTATTTTCTTTCTTGCTTTGAAAGTGTGTTGTCAAGCTTGGTAAATTTTTTAGCAGCTGTCAGAGTAAATTTATTACCAAAGATGTTTACATTCTTATGTAATGCAGAAGGGAAAGTCTTGGTGATGGGTTTTATTTCATTCTTTGAAGACCAAATGTTTGGCATGATTAGGATGCAGAAATAGAGTTAACAATATGAAATCCCCAACTGTCATCTATTTTGCGGTAATGAATAAAAGCAGATTGTCCTAAATTGCATCACTTGCAACTTCCCTTCTTTCACATAACCAAGAACTGTAGACAGAGAGGAATAGCTTATCTGGAGTTATAGATACATGTTTTTAAAGATTAAACATGCAGTGGATTTATTTTAGGAAAAAAATAAGAAAACAGTTTGGCTGCTGCCATTGTATATAATGTTAAAAATATATACAGAAACAAAAAAGATGAGCAGAGTTACTAAAGTTCAATGAACAAAAGATTGAGGAATAGAATAGAGGAAAAGAAAGAATAGAATAGAGGAAAGAAAAAATTGTCATTATTTACAAAGAGAATACTAAAAGCTGTCCCCTTTGGCCTCTGGGGATACTCTGTTATTATTGAGGGTGACAATGTAGGACATACTAAAAATTTGGATGATGGATTGCTCAGTAAAATGTCTTATGACTCAAACAGTTTGGGACTAAAACAATTTTGGGCATGTAAAAATAAATATAATGTAGGACATATATACATATGGTCACAGATTTATAGATAGCCAATAAGTTCTGTGTGCAGCTGCCACAAAGCTTTACTACACATTAATATATAAATTACCTAAGGAAATATCCAGTCTGGATGTGTTCCTAAAGATATGCATTTATTAAATGCGAACCTGGGTAGCAACACCCAAGGTATATCTGGAATATCCCCAAACATTTATGCAATCAGAGAAAAAGGATTCATAGACCATAAAGTATTGGGAAAAAATTCATCAGAGGGAACATAACCTTAAGTTAATGGACTGATGATATAATAAAAAGCTATGTCAAATGACCCTTGTGAAATTTCTGTTGATCAATAGAGCATATTAGTCTACACCAGAAATCAGCAAACTATGATCTATGGACCAAATCCAGCCCACCACCGGTTTTGGTAAAGTTTTATTAGAGCCCATTCATGTCTATCCTTATACATTTTGTTTATGGCTGCTTTAAAAACAGAGCTGAATAGTTTCTACAGGGCTGGTGTGGCCCACAAAGCAGAAAATATTTATAACATAGTCACTTACAGAAAAAAAATTTGCCAATCCTTGGACTTGGAAGCCAATCTGGATAGGTTCAGATTCTAGTTTAGATAGGTGACCTAAGCCATGTTATTTAGTTTGTGCTTCAGTTTACTCATGTTTGGAATGAGGATAACAATGGTATCAACCAGATAGATATTACAAGCATTAAATGAATTAACATACATAAAGCATTAGAACAACTGCCTGCACATAGTAAGATGGAAATGATTTGATCAAGAGTTGGCATGCTAGTAGAGCAGTCACTCCTGCTGCTTGAAAGAATTCAGAGTATGATTGTTTTACTAAATTTCAAGTTTGGAAGATTGTATGGCCCTGTCTAGGACAATTGAGTAAGAAAAATCCTTAGGGGTAAAATTAATTACCCAGTGCATCTGTCAGAGTCCAGAAAGGAAAACAGGAACTACATTGGGTATTGATTTAATACAAGAGATTGGGAAATTGAAAAAGTGAAAAGGAAACATAATTATAATATAAATAGTAACTGCAAGAGGCAATTATACCTTCCCCAAGTATCAACCTTACCCATGTTGGGGAAAATAAAGAGAAGAGATTGGGATCATCAGAATCTAGAAGCTTGGAGACAAGGCAATGCAAAGTTGAGAATTAGAGTCGCCTTTTCAAGCTGAGATTGGGGCCTCCAAGCCACCATCCAGCTGATACTGAAATCCCCAGGGACCATAGTGAGGCTCCTTCTGGTCATGCCATTAAATAAGCTAGAGATTAGAACCCTTTAAAGATTATTTTTAAATGGGGTTCACCAAATGTAAGTTGTTGCTTATTATTTAACAATTCCAAAATCATGAATGAAATAAAGAATAAAAGGTTTATTTCTAAAAAGGCCCAAATTTGAATTTGACTTAGAGATCCATATTAGACGTTCTTGGCTGAAACTGAGCATAGGAAAACCTAATTTTAGAGAGGGTGCCAGTTTTGGAAAATGTGTTATGGAAACAGAGTGGGAAGTGGGAGTTGGAAGAAAGACGTGAGATGAAGGATGGGAGGCAGTGTTTGGGCAAACGAGGACTGTAGTTTTTGTTTTGTTTTGTATTTTCTCCAAAGAAGTTATAGAAACTTAAAAAAAAAAAAAGTTTAAGATGGAGGCAGGCTTAGAAATTGGTAGAATGGAGCTTTTTTGTGAAAGGTTTCTTTCTGCCAGGAAGAGGGAAAAAAAAAAAAGAAAAAGAAAAAGAGGAAGCCACCAACTTGAAGCCTTACACAGGGAGGCAATAAACACAGTTCTCTCCCTTCTTACAACCATCTTTCTCATACCAGCCAGGACATTCCCATGTCCCATCAACGTGATGCAATGCTCCTTAAACTGTCCAGTATATTTTGCATATCATATGAAACTTTTCATATCTGCTTCTCTATTTTCTGTGTCAGCTTCATTCTTATCACTGCCTTCTTGCAGTTTGTGTTATAGTAACACTCACCTTCTCCTACTTCCCCCATCCACACCATGCTATTTCTGGGCTTATGCACTACCTTCTTTCTGGAATGACATTTTCTTTTTTCTTTGGGTAACTTAACTTCATATTGGAAGCCTCTGTTTTGGTTTTCTCTGAAGAACTTCTCTCAACTCTCCCACTGAGATTGGTATCCCTCTACATTCCTATTTCCTTATATGTGTACTTCAGTCTTGTCATAACAGCCTGTTATTATAATTATTTTTGAAGTATGTTACCCTCATTAGAAATAGTTCATCAAGAGTAAAATTCATGCTTTATTTACATTTATATTGCAAGCTTGATAGCATGATATCTGACACATAGTGAGTATTTATCATGTACTTGGTGGATGAGCAAAGAGACAATAGTCTTTTACTATTCTCAATTGCTGAAATGGGTGGGAGTTTACATGATGGTCCCAAGAAGATGCTGAAAAACAAACAAACAAAAAAGATTCACCACTAACTACAGCCCAAAAGAGGCCATGAAGAGGAGCGAGATAAAGGATAATTAGTTGGGAAGTACATTTCTGCCGGAAGTTTCTGCTATAGTGTCAGTAATTATTAAGGGAAGAAAAGTCTTAGGAGTTAATCCATACATTTATGCAACATTTAGGCTGTTGATGATAATGGTTTTCTAATTAACTCCTTTCTCTTTTTTTTTCTTTTGGGAATACCTGGGCTACAGCTCCTTAAACAACCTTGAACATTACCAGTTTGCTTTAGTTCACTTAGAGTGCCAGAAATTGTATGTTTTATAGCACTATAATCTTGGAGCAAGCAATCCCTTAGTTGACCAGAGTAAGTACAACTATTTTCCTATACTGTAGCTTCTCCCACACCAGGCAACAGAGAATATTTCACCAATAGTTTTATGGAAATTACTTAAAAAAAATATGACCAAACAGAAGTCTCTCTGCTGAAGGTGGCCAAGGGGAAGGATAGAATGTAGGAAGTCAAGTTTAGTATTACCTACCTGTGCAGGAACTGTGATTGACACATTTTCATATATTGAATATAATTCTTGTGACTTTTTATAGATATATTACCATGTCAATTGTAAAGATGGTGAAGGGGCAACTGGTTGGTTCAGTGAATAGAGCATGTGACTCTTGATCTTGGGGCTATGAGTTCCAGCCACATGTTGGGGGTGAAGATTACTTTACAAAAGTAGTCTTGGGGTACCTGGGTGGCTCAGTCATCTGAGCATATGCCTTCATCTCAGGTCATGATCCTAGTGTCCTGGCATCTAAGTCTGTGTTGATCTCCCTGGTCAATGGGGAGCCCACTTTTCCTCCTTCCCCTCCCCACCCTGATTTATGCTCTTGCTTGCTCACATTCTCTCTCTCTCAAATAAAGGAAGGAAGGAAGGAAGGAAGGAAGGAAGGAAGGAAGGAAGAAAGAAAGAAAGAAAGAAAGAAAGAAAGAAAGTCTTTAAATAAAATCTTAAAAGATAAAAATGGAGAAACTGAAGCTAACAGAGTTGAAGTAATTTGATCTAGTGTATTCATGCATAATTAACCATCATAAAAGTTCGTGGCTTAAGACAGTAACCATTTTCCCCCCTCATGGTTATGTGGATCCTTACTTTGGCCTTGGTTCTTTACTTCATCTCCCCGTGGTCAATCATGTAGCTGCAGGCCAATAATCTGATAGCTCAAATGGGGCGAGGTGATCTGAGATGACCTCATTCACATGTCTACTAGCCATGTATTTCCCATAAGCTGGCTTAGTTTTGTCACATGACAGCTGAGTTCAAAAAGCAGCAAGAGAGAAGGCAAGTCCTGATGCACAAACTCTTTTTAGGGATCTCCTTATGTGAAGTTTGCTAATGCCCAATTGGTCAAAGCAAGTCCCATGGCCAAGCCCAGAGTCAATCTGGAAAGGGACTATGCAAGAACAAGGATGCAGGGAAGTCATGATTCATTGAGAATCATTACTATAAAAATCTCACGCACTTAATAAGAGATACAAACCCATGTTGGTCTGACTCTGAAAGATTTCCTCTGTACTGATGTCTGGACATCAATATGCTGTTAAGAAGCGTAAGAAGTATCAATGTGCTGTGAAGGACCTTTAAAAGTAATGATAAGTTAAAGTACATAAAATGCTTGTATGAGTACCTGATAGCAGGAAGTCCTTAATAAATACAAGTTCTTATCAGCTATTATTATTAGCTATTATTCAGAGTGGTTTACAATTAGTAGGTATTTGATAAATACCTATTAAATTACTTTGAAGTTTAAAAAAAAATGTAATGGAAACCTCATGATTTTCTTTTCCCCTTAGTAATTTATTAAACACTTATTTTGTTAAAGTACATCTTTTATATTGGTGGTAGAGTTAACAGAAGGAACTCTAAAAATAACAGGTTATATGAAGATACATTATCAATTGAGATAGTCCAGATACTTGGTTTCATAGAAGTTTGTTTCTTTTTTTTTTTAGAAGTTTGTTTCTGATTACACAAAGTATAATAGATTATGATATCCCTCCTCCATCTTGTGTCTTTAATATTTATAGTTCATGGTATTTAATATCATTGCTTCAGAGAGAAGAAAAGGCTGGAAGATCACATGGATTGATTAAAAAGACCAAGTTTAGAAAAAGATTATATTGCTTCCATCAACCGGAGTCCAGTCATATAGCCCAAGTGAACCACAATGTGAAGGATCCCACGAATATTTATTGAGCTCTAACAGTTTTTGTGACACTATACTGGAGATGATGAAATTCAGCCCAAATCTATGCTTCTAAAATTTCAAAATCTAACCTAAAATCTGTAAAGTAATTGCTTCTTCTGTTCACAGTGGAATAAACAAACATTGATAGAGGCAGTAAGATACTCTGACTTTTGGAGAAAGAATTGCATTGGTAAATCATATTTTTCAATTTGACTATTTGCAATTTTTATGCTGGAGAAGGAGAACAAAAATAATCTCTTATTGGTTGTACCTCAAATATGTATCATTTACTGACAAATATGGAATTTGTGATCAAATTTCCTGATTCTGCTGCTGATGTACACTTTGACTGGGTAGTATCTGAGTGGTGGGGAGGGAAAGTATTTGTTTACTTGGGCCAGTAGCCTCTGGTCATACAGTTGTGAGAAATACATCAACCCCAATGCTAAGATTGTGTCAGTGAACCCACTTTGAGATGCATAATCCAACATGTGTTAATGGGAAGTTTTTTATAAAAAATGAAATTTGGAGCCAGCCAAATCTAGTGTTAATTCTCTTTATTACACCAAGTAATATAGCAAAATCTAGAGGAAGTTGTCTTCTCTGGGCTTCAGTTTTATCATTAAAATAAAGTGGCTCATATGACCTAAATGAAAATTAAGCAATAATTAGGGATATAAGCTTGGACAATCTTATATCAGTAAAACCTTTTATCAGTAAAACCTTCTGTGTGGTTGTTGTGAAAAATAGAGAAATTGCACAAAACAGTCTGGACAGGGGTTGGACATCAAAGGAACATGGTGCTATTGCTGCATCTGCTGAGAAGCTTGGCCTTACTACATTGAACTCAGCATCCCATAAACACTGTTTCAGTCTAACTATTCTGTTGACAAAGCAGCTCACTGTAAAATATTTCAGCATCATTTAAAACGCAAGATTAGGGATAAAACTTTACAGTTGAAAGTTAAAAAAAATGCAGTTCTCTAGCTCTAAGTTTGATCTCTGTGCACGTTTTAGATGATTTTGGGCATTTTAATGTTTATTACCTATAACAAGAACAATAGGTTCAATTCACCAGAAAAACAAAACAAAACAACAAAACACTAATATTAAATCCCTGCTTACTGTACTTCTGAGTTACTGGTCCCCCTTTCAATTTTCCCCACTGTCTGTGGTTTTATTCTTTATTTTGTTTCATTATTATCATAGTCTAGAACAAAATTACAAATTCATTGGTGTATAATTTGCTTAAAATAAATGGCATGTATTTAGAGTATGTAATTTGATGAGTTTTGACAACTCATGAAGCCACCACCACAATCAAGATACTAGACATTCCTGGGGCGCCTGGGTGGCTCAGTAGGTTTAATGTCTGCCCTCGGCTCAGGTCATGAACTCAGGGTCCTGGGATTGAGCCTCATATTGGATTCCCCACTCATCAGGGAGTCTGCTAGAGGATTCTCCCTCTCCCTCTGCCCCTCCCGCCACTCATGGTTTTCTCTCTCTCTCTCTTTCAAATAAAAAAAATGTTTTTTAGGGATCCCTGGGTGGCACAGCGGTTTGGCGCCTGCCTTTGGCCCAGGGCGCGATCCTGGAGGCCCGGGATTGAATCCCACATCAGGCTCCTGGTGCATGGAGCCTGCTTCTCCCTCTGCCTGTGTCTCTGCCTCTCTCTCTCTCTCTCTCTCTCTGTGACTATCGTAAATAAAAAAAAAATTAAAAATAATTTTTTTAGAAAGATAGTAAACATTCCCATCACCCACAGATAGTTCTTCTTGTTCCCTTGCTGTTCATCCTTACCTTACTTCCATCCTGAGACAGAAACTAATCTGTATTCAATCATTATAAATTGGTTTATGCCTTTCAGAAAATTATATAATTGTAAACAAACAATATGCATTCTTTTGTGTCTGGCTTCTTTCACTCCACATAATAGTTATGATATTCATTCATGTCATAACATGTTTTTATTTAGTTTATGTTATTGTTGAGTAGCGTGTATACCATATTTTCTGGATCCATTTACCTACGGATAGGCATTTGGGTTGTTTGCAGTTTGGGACTATAATAAATAAGGATGTTGTGACATTTTTTATAAGGCTTTATCTAAACCTATATTTTCATTTCTTTTGAATAAACACCACTCATATGGAAATTATGTTTTAACTTTTCAAGAAACTGCCAAGCCATTTTTCAAAGTGGTTGTACCAATTTACATTTTTAGCATCTGTGTGTTAGAATTTCAGTTGTTTCACAACCTTATCAGCACACTGTATTTTGTTTCTTTATCATTTTGGCCATGTGAATATCTGTGCAGTGATAGTTCATTGTGGTTTTAATTTGCTTTCCCTCAATGGCTAATAATTTGAACATTTAATATATACTGTACAGCAAGTATTATCTTGTTAGCAATTATTATAGAGAATAAAATTTAGTTCCATGAGCTTCTTGGAATGTATCAATTTTCTTTTGATTTTTCATAATTACTTTAAACTCAACATGAGGGCAGCCCCGGTGGCTCAGCAGTTTAGCGCTGCCTTTGGCCCAGGGCGTGATCCTGGAGACCCGGAATTGAGTCCCACGTCAGGCTCCCTCCATGGAGCCTGCTCCTCCCTCTGCTTGTGTCTTTGCCCCCCCCCCTCTCTGTCTTTCAAGAATAAATAGATAAAATCTTAAAAAAATAAAATAAACTCAACTTGAACAATAGAACTCTAATTTTTCTCCTGTTTAAATACTATTATTTGGATTTTATTTAAATGAGTGATTAAAGTGGTATAAAAATATAGTGAGTTCCATGATAAAAAATGTACCAGAAAGTGTTGAGTTATGGTGTATATGGTGTATATGGTGGTTTTCATATAGTTGAAAGTTGAGACCTATATATTCTTTAGGAGATTTGTAGAAACTATTTCCATACCATACAATTATATTTCTGTCATTCACAGTAGTCCCCCTTTATCCATGGTTTCAGTTACCTGTGGTCAGTGGTCCAGAAGAGGATGATCCTCCTGATGTCAGAAAGTCAATAGTAGCCTAAGACTAAATCACAACACCTTTGTCATTCACCTCACTTCATTTCACCACATAGGCATTTTATCATCTCACATCATCAAAGGAAGGGTGAATACAGTACAATAAGGTATTTTGAGAGAGCAAAAAATAGACAATATTCACATAACTTTTAGTATATTGCTATAATGGTCCCATTTTATTATTATTGTTAATCTCTTACTATATCTAATTTATAAACTAAACTTTATCATAAGTACACATGCATAAGAAAAATACACATGTATAGAATACATAGAGTTTGGTACTATCTGTAGTTCCTGGCATCCACTGAGGTTCTTGGAATGTATCCCCCAGACAAGAGGCGTATTGTATATGTTTTCTACAAATCTTAGAGTCAAAGGAGAGAAAAGCAGAAAAGCATTTCAACTACCTTGAAATACTAAGTACATTCTTCTATTCAAATCTTCTGGAATTGTGGTGGGGGTAGAGAGAGAAAGAGAGGTTTGAGAATTTTGAAAATATTCAGGGGACAAATACTTTGCTATTCAAAGCATGGTTTCTAGACTAAAAGCATTTCTGTCTCCTGGGAGATATTTGGAATGCAGGATCTCAGCATCCTCCCCCTAACTCTACTAACTGGATCGGAATCAGCTTTATAAGATTCTCTGAGGATCCATATCCACGTTAAAGATTGAGCAGCACTGCCCCCAACCACTTGTCCCTCTGTTCAGAATGTAAGAAAGTCATCACTTTTAACTGTTGCCTCCTGAGCCTCAGTGATTAGGAAAAAAACACAAACTAGACCCCAATCCTCCTCCATCCCTACACGGCAGGTGATTTGTCTTCTTTTCTATGGATTCAAGAAAGGCCAAGCACAGAAGTTACTGTGAATAGTGCATTTTCAATTCATTTCACCCTGGAGGAGCTAGCTTCCCTCGCCTCAGCCTCACTTTGAAGCTCTGCATTTACACTTTGATGAATTAGCCATGTCACTTAGAGCTTATATCCAGAGTCCTCCCCAGATACCACTTCAAATGCCTGTTAATTTTGTTTTGATCCAGAATCCTAAGTTTTAATGTTTATTCACCACGGCTCTCCTAGGTCAGCCCTCTCCTTGTTCCCACCCACTTGTATGATGTAGCTAGTCACTCTTAAGCTTTTTATTAACTTCTCTTGTTTTTGTCTCTGGCCTCATTACCTCACAGTCCTTTACATTAAACTGCTAAAGCAGGGAATTGATGTCTAGCTCATTCCATACTGTATTACCTCCCTATATTGGTATTTGCTCTCCATCCTCGACACATCTCACCTCTGTTTTGCCCCCTCAGCAATTCTTGCTACCTTGTGGCATGTTCCTTCTTCCAGGTCATTAACATATAAAGTGAGAAAAAAATTGGCCTTGATATTGACCCATGTGGCTCTCTATTTCCCATTCTTCTAAATGGCTTTCCACACCCAAATGCTATTTCATAACAAATAATCCAATTCTTCTTCTACTTAAGTAGAGTATAAGAGAAGGTTGAACTCTGTTATTTTTAATGAGAAAAGTGTGATTTAGTCTGTCATTCTGAGTTTAATGAAGTGCAACCTGTAGGAGATTGTACTTGGTCATTGTACTGGGCAGGCCAGACACCTAGCCAACACAGCGGGAGAAGGGCTAGGACAGGGTAAAAAGCCATGAATTGATTTGACTCCACTACTAGTAATGAAAAGTGTTTGTAAGGTACACAGGAATATTCTAAAATGACTAGGGTAATCACTCCTGAGGAGGTTGAAAGGATAAATTGGGTTCCTCGTTTCCAAAAAATAATGCTCCTGCTACTATTAACAAATGAATTACAAAGGTCAAACCGGTTAATCACAAAGTTTCATTGGATGTCTTTGCTCTGTAGCAAATGGCATGTATAAGCAATGCCAGAGAGAAATAGCATGCATGACTCTATCACCAGGGTAAAGGTACAGAAGTGGCTGAGAAAACTTTTAGACTAAGAGAAGATAAGAGCTAGAATTTAGGGACCAAGATGAAGTCAGCTTTTAAAGCCAGAAGGAAATAGGTCTAAAAGAATTCAAATCTTCTTGGCAATTGCCTACTCTGACAATAAACTCTAACATTAAAATCAAATGTTCTAGTCATACTTTATTTTCTTTGCATTTATGTTTGTTACCTTCAGGCATTATATACTTCTATATTCATATAAGAATTATAAACTATGTTTTCACACAATTTGTAAATTTTGTGGAATCATGAGAACTGTGGAACTGAGATATATGGGAGAAATAGCAAGCTTGGTTAATTTAGGAGTCTTTATTTGATCTTAATCTTAGAACAATCTTAAGAAGTAGGAGGAAGCAGAGGAGGAAAAGGAAAATTTTTAGCCTTCAAAATGGATTCACTATAGTTAATTTACATACCTGGTATAACTCACTACCCTGGACAATATTAGGCAAAGTCCATAGCATTTATTCAGTTTAAGCAAAAATATATATTTGGTTCAAGGAAGAAAAATTTTAATAAAGATTTATTTTCTTATGCAGAAGTTCTGGCATGGATAATTAAGAAAAAATGTGGTATATGATCCAGGGTACCCTGAATCTCCCTACTTGCTTTGGTGAGACTGGTTTCATGTTCTCCTAGAGTGCAGGAATCTTTCAATTAGTTTCTGGATTTCTGACAAAGAAAATTTGTCCATGAGTTGTCGCGGAGTCAGTGTGTTTGTTGGAGGAAGGAGGGCTCAGGGCTTTCTGCTCTGCTGTCTTGCTACTGCTATCCTTCTATAAATATTCTACCAACCTGAAGACATACGCATCTGAATTGGAATTTCCTAGTTATTAAATTTCTTCCTACATGGGTGCTTAAGTGTGTACAAGCTTATGGGTAGGTGTTTCATAACAACCTTTGCAGTAATAGACACACACACACCAAAAAAAAAAAAAAAAAAAACTATGACTTATAGGCTTATCTTTTTTGCCCACGGCTTACTTAAAGATATTCCTTTTGTCACTTGGATTATTACCTCAACACCATTTTGAAGACTATTCCCTTCCCCCTCCAAATCTATACCCCATTTAAATCACATTCGTATCAATGTTTTATTCACAGTAGAATATCCAAGCAAAGATTCAGTCTGAGAATGCTATGACTCACAGTACATTGGGAATAAATTACCCATGTAGTTCATGCACATTGTGTGATTGTTAAACAAGGAAGCAAATTTATGATAAAAAGGGAGCAACTGTGTATGCCTTAATGCTAAGTATATTCGATAGTATAACCTGATGTTTGATTTTATTGGCCTGGAGACAATGCATATATTACAGGAGAATCTTCAATCAGAATTTTAATATCACACATTCTACAGATGTCACTTCCTAAAGTCAAACATTTATATCTTGAGTCTAGAAGGGCTGGCATTTAGAGCTATACCATCAAACAGAGGGCTGGAGTTACATATGTTTTCCACTTTGTCCTTGTAATTTTGTAAGCAAAGCTATGTATGAAATATGAATTGATGAAAGTACATGATGCTTTCATAAAGCTTATTGACAGCCACTTTTAATATGATATTATACTACTTTGTGTTTTAGAAGGTTCATAAACTTTAGCTACTTCTGTACCAATGTGAGCAAATCACTACAACAGAACACACCAATAAACTAATTGTATTTATTTATCTGTTCATCCCCTTATGAGACAAAACCTAAGTAACTTGAGTGTTAATATTTTTCTAATTCTAAAAGTGATATACGCATCTTATAAAATTTTCAAGCGGTAAAGAAATATATGATATAACATTTTAGCTTTGCATCCCTCTTCCACTTTTAAAAAAGAAATTCTAGTCTTTGTGAAAATCTGATTTGGAGTTTGTAATTTCAAAGATGACAAATTTGGAGGATATACAATGCCAGTAACCTTCCTCAGAAGCAATAGAAGTGGTTGGGTGCCACAGCTAACACTGGGACTTGAAGCCGACTATGCTTCCTGCCACTGCTCCTGCAGGAGGAAGAAAGAGCATTTAATTCTCTTGCACTAGAACAGTTACCTGGACCAGGAGAGTTACCTGGTGGTAGATATGTATTCCTGAAACAACTAAATATTTTGCTGATTTCTAATTTTTTGATCATTTGTATTCCTGAGCTGTCTGCTAGCAATGGAAGATTTCTCATGGATAATTATCAAGTTTCCATTACATAATACTTTGGACAAATTAAAGTGCTGTTACTATGGTGCTGATGAACTTGTCCTATATCCAACATATATCTCCATGAATTTCACACCCATTCATAAGAAGCCATTATAATCTGACAGGATGAGGTGGAGAAATATGGCCAAGCATTCCCCAGAGCGAGGTCATAATGAGTACAAGTCACTTAGTACAGTTTCTAGAATATAGATAGGACCCAATAAGTATTAGTTTCTGCTCCCTTCTCTTCTTTTCTTTCGTAAACACTTTAAGATCTAGTTCTCAATATAAAATATTTATTCTGCTCATTGAAAGAAGTGGTCAAAGCAGTTTATAAAGGTGAGAATTATGCCTCCTGAATTTTCACCTAGTTGCCTGTGGCAGTAGTTTCCAGCTATGGCTTACACTGTCTGTACATTGGTGTCCTTAGGCCAAAAAGAGGGTCAGCACAGATGAAAGCCTCCCTATACCCATCGTTCCTTTGCCAACATTGTGTCAGAATCAAGCAAAATGCATTTATTAGGTTATAAACTATAACTGCTATAGAGTGAAGCTTTCAATAAGATGGAGGTATAATAAAATCTCAGGCTATTATATGGAATTATTCTTTTGGAAATTCTCCCTTTGATGGTTGTTCTCTCTCTCCTCCTATTTCTGGTATGACGAGATGAGTCTGAGATTCTTTACCTCATAGAAGACAACCTTGCCCTGAGAAGACCTAGAATGAGAAGCTCTGAATAGGCATGAGGGATAGACTCTGTTTCTCCTTTATATTCATTTTTTCCTAGACTTCTCACTTCTCCCTTGGAGTAGAAAATCTAAGGGGAAACGATTTGGGTGTTCACTTAAGGAGGAGAGGTTTCTGGGTCTGCTAAATGTACTTTTCCCAAAAAAGAAAAAAAAAGCATATTTAACTTCATGACCTAGTTTTGCTTGTAGTCTAAGCAAAATGATTTCTTATTATTCCATAATACCCAATCTAGTTCATCATATATATGCTAAGAAAAAACATGCCTTTGCATGGTACTGTTGCTTATATAATTTCCTATTATGTTGTGCCAAGCATAGGTCCAAGGTAAATCATGGGCTTGGGAATTTTTTCTAGGTCTTTGAAGCAATAAATATAATAGCACAGAAACTATTCTTTGGAACATGGCTTTCCATGTGGACTATTGCAGGCCTTTTGCCTTCCAGTGTGTAGATCACTAGGTAAGAGGAGTACTGGTTGAAACAGGCACTGAACCAATGGTTATTTCTCATATGTCTGTGCTTAACAGCTCAGTTTGGAGTGGATCCTTCTCCTGTACACCCAGAATTTTTCCATGTCTTGACTGATTCTATTCCCTGTTGAACAGTTTGAAAGAATAACCTATTTTTAAATAATTTTTTAAAAAGGAATATTTATTGTGAATTTTCTTAATACAGAAATTGTGCACATCAATTTAAAAAATCAAAACACTTAAATAAGAAAAAAGTAAGATAAAAAATCATCTTTATATGACCCAGGATTTTTTCCTAGACATATGCAAAGGGAAGTGTAGTTACTGTTTTTATTGTATGTTTAATAAAACAGGATTAGGCATGTCTATTTCTGTTCATGCTATGGTATCTATAAATATGCCAGGGAATTTATCAGTATTTGGACATGATCCATAATAAGTAACCAATAGTCTGTATCATGTCATATTAAATGAGAAGCCTGTGACATTAAAACTTAAATGATAATTTAACTGTAGTATCTAATTATATGAACTGTACAAAAAATAAAGTTTAATTTGGGGAATCATGTCTTGACAAAATATGTCATGATAGAAAAAAAGTCTTATAGTGAAATAGTTTTTATTTTCTATGAGGTTGCCAACATGTCTATTGAGAAGGTGGGAACACAGTCACATAAACACATACAAGCATACACACAAAAGCACATTTTAGACAAATGAAACCCAAAAGACAAGCTAATTATTCAGATTTCAGAGACAATTAAACACCTGGAAACATTACCTAAAATTTTATATATGACCTCAAATATTTTTAAAACTTAAATTTCATATAATAAAATATACAGTATATTGTGTATATACATACATATATGATATATAATTTTTATGTAAAAATTATATAAAAGAGAAAATACATAAAATTAATATATATTTATATATTTATTTATAAAAACATAAAATTATTAAAACAATCATATAAAAACTGTTATATATACAAATTATAGATATTATTCATCATATATAATTCATATAATTCATTATATATAATTTATAATATATAATAAATTATATAAAATAAATTTAAAATTTAAAATTTAAATTTCATATAATAAAATATATAGCATATTGTGTATATATGTACGTATATTGTGCATAGATATATTGTGTGTATTATATATACACATACACAATATATGTATGTATATACACAATATGCTATATATTGTGGAATCAATATATTTTATATATAAAATTTATATATATGTATATATAAATTTTTTGGTATATATGTTGTTTTGACATCTTAAAAAATAACTTTCTGGCTGGGAAGAGGTGGTCCTTCCTGAGTCTAGTCATCCATGTGATAGCAAAGGGCCAAGCCAGGGCCATGTTTTTGATATGCAAATAAATCTATCTGGGATTGACTGATTGGCTTGTAGAACCCAGGAAGCAATGTTTCTCTGAATTAATCACCCCAAGGCCAGGTGTCAGGCTACTAGGGACCATCTCAATAGACCAGGACTTGGCAATCCTAAGCCATTCACACTGCCCTGCCTTGTCTCTCCCGCAAAACCCCCAATAAGGTCTGTAGTGTAAAACTTCTTGCTCCTGTCTTCTGCCTTCTGACCACCCAAGTATCTTTCCTAGTGGCCCTGCATGGTATGTCATGCCTCTTGTCTCTAGAACCTATGAATATATTAAACCATTTTATTGGCAAGTTATTTCCTCTTGTGGCTGCACCTGATTGACCATCTCATAAAATAATACAAAACACAGAGATATTAAGACTATAATTTCATCAGCCTTATAAACACATAAACCATCTAATAAAGAATAGAATATTTCCATCATTCTTTATGCCTTCTGACAATCAGCCCTTCTCCCCCATTTTCAAAGCAACCACTGATCTGATTTTCAACACCAAGGGTTTGTTTTGCCTATTCTGAACTTCATATAAATGGAGACACTCTTTTGTGCCAGGATTCCTTCACTCAGCATGTTGTTTTTGAGACCCATCTTACTTTTGTGTGTAGAAATAAAAATTTCCTTTGCTTCTTATTACTGATTATTCTATTGTGTGTTTAGTATTCTTTCGCTGATGGACTCATAGATTAATTTCAGTATTTGATGCTTATAAATAAAACCTACCATGAATATTTGTTTATAGGTCTACACCTATAAACAACATGTAGAAATGTTTTCCTCTTTGTTAGATAAATATCCAGACATGGAATGCCTAGGTCATGGGGAAGATAGATGCATCACTTTTTAAGAAACTGCTAAATAGTTTTCCAAATTAGTTGTACTGTTTAATACTCCTCTCCGTAGTGTATGAGGTTCTGGCTGTTCCACAACTTCTTCAAATTTTGGTGTTAACACTCTTTTCTTGATAGGTAATGAGATTCTTTTTCTTGACAATTCTAATGAATGCATAGTGGTATCTTCCTGTCATTTTGATTTTCATTTCCCTTATGACTAATGATTATTAATACTTTTTTACAACTTATTAGCTATTTGTACACCTTATTTTATGAAGTGCCTCTTCAAGTATTTTTCCCATTATTTTGTCATTTTATTATTGAGTTGGAAGAGTTATTTATATATTCTGGGCACATGGCTTTTGCAAACTATATATGTTGATAAGATTTTCTCTGGGTATATGTCTTGTCTATTTATTGTACAAGAAATATTTTTTAAAATTTAAATAACCTTATTTACTACATCTGAAACTAAAGATGTTACTATACGTTGGCTAATTGAATTCAAATAAAAAATAAATAAGTAACTTTTTAAAAACATATTTAACATATGTTTGTACGATTCTATGCATTTTGACAAATATACATACTCATGTAACCACTACCATAATCAAAACACAGAATACTTTTTTTTTTACCCCCAAAACGTCCTTTATGTCCCTCTAGAGCCATTCATCTTTTCAATCCTGATCTCTAGGCAATCACTGATCTACTTTCTGTCATGGCAGATTAGTTTTGAAAATTCTAGAATTTCAAATAAATGGAATCACACAGCCTTTAATGTCTGGATTCTTTTGTCTAGTGTATGTTACTGCATCTGTCAGTAGTTTTTATTGCTAAATGATATTCTGTTGCATCGATATATGATAATTTGCATATCCATATTTCTGTCAATGGGTATTTGGTTTGTTTCCAGCCCAGGACAATTGTAAATAGAGGTGCTATGAACATTCACATGTAATTATTTTTTGTGTACATATGTATTTTTATTTCCCATAAGTAAATACAAGGAGTAGAATTACTAGATCGGATGGTAGATGCTTTTATATATTTATAATGGTTACTATAAAGTGTCTGTCTGATAATTTAAGTATCTCGACCGTTTCTGGATCTGTTTCTATTGGCTATTTCCTCTCTTAGTTGTGGGTCATGTCTTCTTAATTTTTCTCAAAGATTATAATTTTTCTCAAAGATTATAATGTCTTATAATCTTTGAACCAATGCCAGCTATTGTGTATAAAAAAGCAGTGAAGACCATGGTAAGTAATACATTCCAAACAATTACACTGCTTTTCTGTCAAGCAATGAATGTAGGGAGTTATTTCAATCTAGAGTGTGATTGAATTGGGTTTGGGATTTATTGATGTTAGTGGTAGACTTAATACAGGTTCTATATTAATTGAAGGTGGGAAACGAATCATCTCTTAAACAAGGCTTGGACTTTGATCACCAGGATAGTTTATATCAGTTATCTTGACCTGATCTCAGATATCAGCCTATCCCACTCATTAGTGCCCTCATGGGTGTCTCAGGTTTTCTGCTCAATCTCCAGCCACAATGCCAACTGTTCCCTTGGCACTCGGTATAAGGTTCTAAGTACTCATGGTGTCAGTTCTTTGTTCTTGCCTTCCATGTTAGCAGGTCCTTGGTATCCGTTCCTTGAGAATCTCTCAAGTTTCCTGCCTAGTTCCATCCAAATGGTAAATGGCCATTGTCTGGTCTTTGGTGTGAGCAGGAGTGCTTGTAGGGTTTCTCTCTATTTTCTCCCCATCTCAGACTTCTGTTGGCCTTATCCTCCTACATCTAAGAATAACTAACAGCTGTTATTTTAAAAAGAACAACTAAAAATTGATGACAGTTAAATTAGAAAACATCTAAGTAAATTATGGTATATAGAGATACAACTCTAAAACAGAATGAGGAAGATCTTTACTGAATGCAAAGAAGTTAATTTTATACTGTCAATTATTAAAGCCAGGTTGCTGAAAAAAATATGTGTATGCATAAGATATACAGACATATATACAATGTCTATATTTAGTTGTGAAGCACACACTTCATGTATGCGTGTCTGTATAATTTATGCAAATATACACGTATATGTCCATATATGTATGTGTAGATATATGTATATGTGTATATATATATACATGGGTGTGTATGCATGTGTGTATAACTCATAACATGTACAGAGAAAAAGCTCTAGCTGAATAGGCAATAAACTGTCAACCTTGATTACCTTTGAGGAAAGGACTAGAGTTTGGGGTGGGTGAAGTGAAAGTAGTTTTGGTTTATATTATATGTATTCCCATATTAGCAGCTTTTTAAACTATCAGAATGTTCATTAGTAATGTCATTTCAAAAGTGAGTGAAACAATGTAGAAGACTTGATTTAATGAATATAAACATGGCTAAATGTAGCTATATAAAGCCCTAAATAAGTCACAAAAATTGTAAACAAAACCAGACTTGACTCTTTACTCATAAAAGTTATGCTAAAATACAAAACAGGACAAAAAGGAAAGCAGACATAGTTGGGCTGCTTTGAACAGATGGTGTGATGTTAAAGGTAGGTGAGAATGCACTATTATTTAGCTTCCAGTTTGCTTCTGCCTTTTTTTTTGTCAAGGAGAATATTGCCTCACTTGGAGGGCAAAACAAAGATTTGAAATAAAGGAACTTAAACTCAAGTTAAGAGAAAAGATAAGAGAACCCCTTGTTGCACTGAGTTTGTCACCTATTCTGGGAACACAAGGTCACAGGAAACCAAAATAATGTGAAGTGATTACTAAAATTCAAGAAGTATTTAAAAACATAATGGGAAGAATTAAAACTTTAAAAAAATAGAAAAGAAAGAGCTCAAACATGTAAAAGATAGAGAAAAGGCAGAGCTGGTAAATATAGGAAAATGAAATTGAAATTAACATGCAGCAGAATTTTAAAATGTATCCTTATGGCTGGCTGTTAGAATTTAAGTGTACAGGGTGCTGGGTGGCTCAGTTGGTTAAGCACCTGCCTTCAACTCAGGTCATGATCCTAGAGTTCCAGGATCGAGTCCCGCATCAGGCTCCCTGCTCAGCAGGAGTCTGCTTCTCTCTCCACTCTCACCCCATTCGTGCTTGCTCTTTCTCTCACTTTTTCTGTGTCTCTCAAATAAATAAATAAAATCTTTTTTAAAAAAACTTTAGTGTACATTGGTCAGAAACCAGTAGTGATTCACTAAACTAAGGATAACAATCTTCTAACATATTTGCACATTTTCTCTAAAAAGTATTGCTCACTTCATTATGAGAGATAACTTCTTATGGTGATAAATGTTGCTTCATTTAAACTCACTGGATTTAAAATATGAAGGCCTATTTAATCCCAGTAGGATTAAATAACTAAGGCTTGGATGCCATAACATATCAGACTATGAGTTTAGCACTTTTTAATATATAGGATGAACTGGACAACAAATGACTAAAAATCATTGACTGTAGTCAAACTCAGTATTGGAAATAGTAAAATATTAAATAACAGTCTCAAAAATGAAAATGTCAATTCCCCGATAACAAGCTTGATAGACTGAGAAGTTCCCTAAAATATGAATGAACTGTGAAGTGCATACCTTATTTTATATCTAATATTATTCTGCACTAGAGATTAACAAAAGCCTTGAAGTTTAACCTCAGACTTCACTTAAATATTTCATTAGAAAGATAATTTCCACACCAAATAGTAGGCAATAGTATAAAACTTTGATAGAGATTTTTGAGCTCTTAGAGGTAAATATACCAGAAAAACAGCTATCAGGAATAATCATTTTAATAATTACCTTTACTCTTACTGGAATAGTAGGATAAAATTATATTACCCATCTCTATAACATTCTATAGAAAATTGAACTGTTGTGATCTGCTATTGCTAGTGATCAGACTTCATTAATATAAGCACTTGAGAATTTTTCTTGCATTATAAAAAAATTGAGATTTTGAATGTAAATCCCTTAACAATTAGCTGGGTAACCTTGGGAAAATAATATTTTTTTCCATGAGTTTCATTTTACTGCTGCTATTTTACTAAACATGAAGATTAACGTATGTTAAAATTTCTAGGTAAAATATGAACACAATAAATAACAGAGTTTCCCCTCCTTCCTTCTTTCCTCTGTTCTTTCACCATAAGAAAAGAAAAAGAAAGAAAGAAAGAGAAAGAAGAAGAAAGAAAGAAAGAAAGAAAGAAAGAAAGAAAGAAAGAAAGAAAGAAAAAGAAAGAAAGGAAAGGAAGAAACGGCTAATGTTATTGGCAGCCCCAGAATGGCCTCCAGTGATTCCACCTCCTAGTTTTACCCTTGTATAATCTTCTTGTATAAATTGAGAAGGATTTGAGATTTTATCTTACTTGCAGATTAGCTTGCCAAAAGTCTCATGAATGCTTGTAGAAGACATGAGACTCCTGAGTGAGAGACAAAAGATGGTATATTGCTTATAGCAATGACATGAGGTAGAGTATAATAATTTGTGTACCTATTTCCTAAGATCCAGTTCCTCCATGGTGACATCTGTACCTGCAGCAGACTGTGTTAAATGAGAGTAACTCTAACATGAAGAAAAATGGATCATTTATAATAGCAAGTAAGCCTGCATAAACTTGGCCCCTGAGGATGATACTGTCTTTATTGGTTGGAACAAACTTGCCTTCTGCTCTGGAGGCAGACACTATATTTTTCAAGAATGTTTTCAATATAAACATATTTAAAAAGACCACCCAGAAAAGTAATGTGAGATATCCATGAAGAATTGTCTCCAGGGTTTCTTCTTGAGTATGGATTGGACTTGTTTCTCTTTTAAAAAATGGCCTAAGGAAGAAATGATAAAATGTCATTTTCAAGATTAAGTTATACTGTGGTTTCTGTCCTCAGTGATCTCTCTCTCTATCTCTTGGATTACTCACCCTGAGAGAAGCCAAATGTCCTGTCTTGATGCAGCCCTTTGGAGAAACCAACATGGCAAGAAACAAAACTACATCAGTGAGCTTAGAAGTAGAGCCCCTACCAGTTGAGCCTTCAGATGAAACTATAGTACTTGATGACAACTTCATGAGACCTTGAAATCAAGATATCCATTTAAGTCACACCCAGCTTTCTGCCCCACAGAAGCTGTGAGATAATGAATGTTTATTGTTTTAAGCCATTAAATATAAGGATAATTTATTATGGAGCAAAAGATAACTAATACCCAAGTAACTGCTCTTAATTATTATTAACCCTGTAGTTTGCAATAAACAAAGCCCTTTTACTTTGATTACCAGTGAAGCTGAAATATTTTTCAGGTTTTTAGTAATTTGCATTTCCTCTGTGATTTGTTTCTTTACCCATACTACCAGGCATAATTATGTAGTGTTAGTACATCTTTCTATATAGAGAATATTAAATATTTTTATTTCATTTCTTGAAAAAATTACTGTATGTATGTTTTTTCAGATACATATGTATTAATTTTATGTAGCCAAAACTTTTTGTTTGCTTGTTTGTATCTTTTTTTCATTTCTTTCATGGACTAAAGATTACTTTCCTTTTCAGTTAATTAAAAAAGTAGAAAGAAAACTTTCAAATCAGACATTAACAACACAGGAAATCAGTCAAGTTTGTGTTCATTTTAAAAATATAATACTTACAAATATTTTAATTAAATTTGTATCATAATTGCACATTTATTTGTAAAAATTTTGTAGGAGGGTTAAGGCCTTTGCTTTGAGACTGAGTCTGCTGAATGGGTTTATCCATTGTCTTTCTTGCATAAACCACACTCAGTTGTATTGTTTTCAATTCCCATACTTGGTTTCTTGATAGAGAAAACGGAATCTAAAGAAAATTCTGAAATAATCAAGGTCTGTGAAATAATACCTGTGAAATAATCACAGGTCTTTAAACTACCCTCCCAATTTTTATAGTTGTCTTGGTCAAAAGTTTGTTTTAGCTACTTTGTATGAATCATTGACCTTAATTTTATATGTAGTACAACTCTCTTTTGCAGTTATATTTCATTATGATAAGAAATAAACTGCCATACACAAATTTAAGAATAAATACAACCAATTGTTGATAAACATACAACCTTAGTCATAAAAAGGAAAAGAAAGTTCTAAAGAATATTTTGTCAGCTGTAAGAATTCAGTAAGTCAGCTACATAAGAATTAATTAAAAGATCTGAAAATATTAATGTAAGTTTTTAATGGTTAGTACATTATATATGATTCTTCCATCTTTCAGAATTTTAGAGTTGACATTGTAATGAGCTAAATTTTTATATTATTCTATATATAAATCTATCACCTACTTTTTTGTAACTATTTTCTAAATATTTTTTAGTATGTGGACATATTTTATTGCTCTCACCACTCCATACCCTCAATGATACAAGCCACTATCATCTTTCCCCAGGATTATTGACAATAGTCTCTGACTAATAATGCCCCTATTTTTTAGTCGAGCAATAAAAGCATCATTGTTAAATGTGTCAAAATATGCCATTTCTCTATTCAAAATCTCTTCATATACCTTAGAGTAATAAGTATCTCTAAGGTTCTACATTATTTGGCATTGTGTCCACTCCACTAACCTCTTGACCATATCTCCTACCCACTGTCTCTTGCTCCTTCTCCATGGGTATGAGCATTCATTTATTTCTCAAATCCCCAGGTGTGCTCTCATCTTTGAGTCTGTTCATTTATTGTTCTCTCTGCATGAATGTTCTTCCCCAGATATTCCTAAATGACTACTTTCATTTTTTTCAGGTCACTGTTTGTGGTAGGAAGAATAATCTCCCACACTTTCTACCTACTGTCTTTGGCCCTGCAAAGATGCCCATATCTTAATCCCCAGAACCTGTGAATACTTTACTTTCATGGTAAAATGGACTCTGCAGGTGTAATGAAAAGTTGAGATATGGAATTATTATGGATTAACCCAATGTGCCCAGTGTAATCACAGAGTTCTTGAGATAGAGAGGGAGAGAGTCACAGAGGTAGACATGGTAAGAGAAACAGAGGGACAGAGAATGAGACTGAAAGATGCTACACTGTTGGCTTTGAAAAGCAGAGGATGGGTGTATGGGCAAAGGAATGTAGGTTGCCTCTAAAAGCTAAAAGACAAAGAAAAAGATTCTCCTCTAAAACTTGCTGACCCATTTTAGGACTTCTGACCTCTAGAACTGGAAAATAATAGATTTGTGTTGTTTAAACTACATAATTTGTGGTATTTTGTTACAGTAGCAATAACAAACAAACACAGTGAAATGTCATTTCAGCAAGACGGTCCTCAGTACTATCAGAGAGCATCCTTTACCAGTCCAACCAGTGTTCCCTTTTGCTTTATATCTCATGTTATTTCTCTCCAGAGAACTGATTGCCACCACACAGTCTGTAGGCATTTATGGTTTATTGTTTGTTTTACCTTGCAGGCAAGGACTTTTTTTTTTTTTTTTTTTTGCTTTCTTTGCTTTATTCTCAGTGTTGGCACGTCTCCTTGATAGTAGACATTTAAAGTGGATGAATATTATTTCCAGAGCAGCTTTATAGATAAATAAACTGAGGTTCTGAGAGTTCTATGAACTTATACGAAAGACATATACAAATTTGGGTCCTTGGTCTTTTTATTTAAAGTGTGGTTTTCTTTCACTACATAAAAGTTATTTCATATAGTAATCCATGGATAGTAAAATCTGAACAGCCATATCATAAATGGTATATTTCTATTGGAACTATTTAAGAAAATGTGTTTTATCTATCCACTGTCCCATTAGGCTCCAGTTTATCCCTCTTCGGGTGCCAGAATGGATTTGAAGAGAAGAAAAAAATTTTTCTGCAGCACTACTGTGACATTAACTATGGGTGTTCTGATAAAATGCCTCCAATGGTCTTTATGGGCAATTAACTGAAATGGAGAATTTCTGCTCGATATAGGCTAGGGACATGGTGTGGAGATTAGACAGCTGTATCTGCAGTGTGCTCTGACATGTCTTGGTGGAGTTATTATAGGAGCAGCCCTGGATAATCAAAGGAAGGTCACAGCACATCAGCCTGAATATTTTTTATGACACACTATCATCAGTCTTAAGTGAATGATCTCCCATCCAAGAGAAGCCTCACTGTCATCCAAGTTAGATTAGATTTATACTACTGTATACTGGACAGAGAGGAAGAAAGAGTCAGCAATGAGAGATAGAAATTAGCCAAGAAGATACATGGTAGAAAAAATTGTCAGAGAACACTGTGATATGAAAAAAGCAGTTTGTGAAGATGTAGCTAGTAAAGAGGTGACAAGATCGTAACTATTAAAAGTCTCTGAAAGATTAAAGTAGAGTGGAGAAAACTTTCCTGGTATGGGGATCTAGTAATATAGTTGAATCTCCAAAGCAGGCTTGGGTAAAGAGCTAAAGTCTAAACCCAACTATCATGCTCAGCAGAATGTAAATTAAGTTGTATGTTTACCAGGAGTCACTTCTATTTATTCCTAAATCTGTGTATGACAGTTGATTTAATAAACAGTTTGGTTTAGAGAAAAGTTTTAGAAATAGGTAAAACTGGGTTAAAACAGACTTTTATACTCTCTAGCTATAGAATCCAAATTTCTCTCATCTGTAATGGATATATTACTTCATACTCTAAAGTGTTGCTAAAATAATTAAATGAGATAAAATCCTGTCCACTTACCTAGCACAATTTTCTATGTATAGGAGATTTTCAGTGCTGATTGTATGCTTCAGGACACTAACAGGAAGCTCTGAGTCTACTCTGTGCAGAAACTGAACAGTTCCATGAAAGGAAAATAATTTTTTAAAATGTGTGCAGAAAAAAAATGTGTGTATGATTAATGGATAGAGAAGCATCCAGAAATTAGCAACATTGGATGCCATTACCAACCCTAAACTCTAGAAAAAGTCTTTTTGGGAAGGCCACTGATCAAACAGGGCCTTAGGTGAGGGAACGTAGTAATTGACAACTCACAGCACAGGAGGGTGGCAGGCAAATAAATACTCTGGACTCTCTCACCCTTTGGATTTCCTGCCTTGCCTCCCATTAGTCTAATCCAAATTTAAGTCAGCGTGTGAAGGGGCCCAGGCCACAGAAGTGTATGCCCCATGGAACATAGGTAAGGTTGGAAAAGTGAGTAGATTTAGAGAGGAAAATGGAGAATATCTAGCCTATGTATCTGTATCTAAGTTACTTTGTTTTAAAATGAAATTTTGAAGAGAGATGTACCTACGAATAAAAGTATAAATGAGAAGACCAGAAAATACCTTAAACACAAATCTTGCTCTGAAGGAGTTTATATTGAGGCGTGTATTAAGGTTATAGAAACTTAATATAAAAATGAATTCGAGTAAATATAAGCAAATAGAAAACCTCATAATCCTGTATTGCTCAGTCTCTTTCAGATATTTAAATTTAATATATATCTTAAAATAGAATAGTAGTCATAAATCTGCATTGATTATTTCCTGTGGCTTCTTTATTTGTAGAGGGTGAAAGTTGGTGGAGGCCAGAGACAAGTATGTGTATGGCAGGGAGGGGAATAAAGATAAGTTCAAACTTTCTATCTTAGGAAATCCCTGCTAATTTCCCAGACTTTTCTTGTTTACAGCATTTAATATTCTCTGATAAGGAACTATATTATGATCTCAACTTAGAAAATTGTGATATGGCTAAAATGTAGAATTTTGATGTTAGCTTTATTTTAAGGCCACAAAAAGCTGTGAGGCCCATGAATGGACTGAGTTTTTGTCCCCTATAAATATGTGTCAAATTGTTTTCCTTGACCTGGAATGCTAGATACCATGCTGGTATCTTCAATAAAATATCTTGACTCATTAAAGTATAAATATTCTTCACATTAACATAAATACATGTGTTTTTGTCACATTTCGAGTAAAAACAAAACAAAACAAAAAGGGCTGGTTTTCATCCCTTTTTATATATTAGGAACCCTGCTTGTCAATGCACATATGTTCTCAGTTAAGAAACTTCACCCAAAATCTAAGACTGTGTATTAGTCAAATAATTTTAACACCAGAGAGATTTAGTGACTGTTACAAAGTCAAAGTCACTCACCCAGGTTTGGATGGAGCTGAGAGTAACAGTCATGTCTGATTTCAAAGTCCTTGATCATTCAACCACAGAATGCCTTCTAGAGAGAAGGAAAGATATCAACATTGCTGGGAAAACTCAGTTCATTCTTTTGGTAGCTTAAATTGACAATATGAAAATAGTCTTTATGAAAAGGAATGTTATAAGCATGGACGTGGGTGCTTGATAATATTTGCTGAATTAAGGAGCTATGAAGCATATCCTATAACTGACATGGAACTAATTTATTAAATTTAAGGGAAACAATTATATTTTTACTAAACTTAAAATGTGCAATTCTTCTAGATGCCTACAGCATCAAAACAACACTGGCATAAAGATATATTCTAATAATGCTACATAGCTACTACAGACAGGGAGTTCTTAAGTGTCTGTTACTGTTTGGACCTAAGAAGGAAAAGAGTCTTCCCTCAAAAATAGTTCCCACCCTCACTGTAGATTAAATATGATTTTAATAATACAGATACAGCTCATTCCAACTAGACACAGAGTCAAAGAACAGTAACATCTCCCAACCTTTTCCCTAAGTGACAGTATCAGGAAGGTATTCATTTTGCAGCATATGGTATATGGTATATTTTGAAACAAACTCACAGGATTAAAAATAGTGCTTTTACACATGCAGAATCAAAACCTATCTGTAGGTATTGATACATGTCCTGTTGTGAGGGAGCAACATCTCATATCAAAGTAATATAGGGAAAGGCACTGTCAAGCCCATGAAAGATGAGCAGAATATTTGGGAAAAGAGGATTCCATGTGGGGCCATGTGGGGCCATTAAAGTCTAGCCTCATGGTTAAAATGTCATCATAAACCTCAGTGAGTAGGAAATAAAAATTGACATTAGACACCTAGTTAATACCTATGATGTAGTGTATAATTATATATAGATATAATTATATATATATAAATTACATAATTTTCAGACCATTCTTGAGTTAATGGGCATGCATATATATAAATACATATATATGTTTATTTATACACATAAATAAATATATGTTCCTTAGAGAGTGAGAATTAAATAGTTCTTTTTTTAAAAGATTTTATTTATTTATTCATGATAGACACAGAGAGAGAGAGAGAGAGGCAGAGACACAGGAAGAGGGAGAAGCAGGCCCCATGCCCGGAGCCCGACGAGGGACCCGATCCCGGGACCCCAGGACTGCACCCCGGGCCAAAGGCAGGCACCAAACCCTGAGCCACCCATCCCCAGAATTCAATAATTCTTAATAATACTTAATAATTATGTTGCTTTTAAAGTCCAGTGTGCTCTAAGCCCTTAGATATTGTTACAAATAAATAACTGCCTTGGCTTAATTAGGTTTATTTAACCACAACAATTAAGATTAAAATGCCCAGAATAAACAAAGCCAAGGAATTCCTGCAGAAGTGCTTCTAAATCAGAGCAAGAAATAGATGATCAAAGACAAATGAAGAACTTAACAAAACGGAGTTCACTCATTACCAAGGGTCAACATCTTATTTCAAGGAAGAACAAAAGCTCTTTCTCTCTTTGAATGAGGTTACTATCATCCTTCACCCACCCATTTAAGGTAAATTCTATGTGTGTGTGTGTGTGTGTGTGTGTGTGTGTGTGTGTGTATCAGAATTAAATGGAGCAAACTGGTGAAATGAGCAACATTGTCACTATAAGAAGAGCAAGATAAAATGAGCTGAAATTTTAGAAGGAAGAAGACTGGGCATATTCGAGAAATGACGGTCTTGAAACTGTTGTGAGCAATTGTTTGCTTTAATCATCAATATAAAGAATTTAGACATTTAAGATGAGGTTTTAGGGAACCCAAACCCAAAAGTTATGCAGATTTATCCCACACTTTGTAGTATAATGAGGATTGATAATAGCATATAACATTCGTAACCTTTCTTAGAATAAAACCCTCAAATTCCTGTGATTAGTTTTCAATTTGTTTTCAAGCTATGATCTTAAACACTCTCTATCATGGCAACAATAAAAGTTTAAAATGACTAGAAAAAAATATATTGCCATTGTTACTCAATAACTCAAAGACCTATATAAAAATCTGACTGTGCCATAGTGGTTAGCAAACATTTATGCACAAAATTCAACTCAGGAAAAAAATATGCTTGTAAACCACACTTTATTTTAGAAGTTATACTCCTTTCATTATCAAACAATCTATAAGTGTGCTTAAGAATGATTTTTTCTGATCAAAGAAGAGTTTTATTTTGAGCTACAATTTCAAAAACTACATAGCTTGCATTCACTGCAGCAACATATAATTTTAATGACAATCCTTAGAACAAGTTTTGCAAGCACTATTTCTTTGAAGATCCTTCTTTTTGTTTTTAATTGACTGATGATATGAGCTGGTAAATTGTTAAATATGGTTAGTCTCATATGGTCTCTTGTATTTTATAAAATGAACTTTTTCAAATGAATTAAGCAGCAATGCATTTAAAAACACAGAAGTGGTCTTCAACTTATTTACAATAAAATCCAAATGTCTTATTTTTCTCTTTTTAACATAGATGTCAATTTTATTTTGAAGATGGTCACCTTGATTGATGACAATCTTTTTGAAAATCAAACTTTTTTTTAAGATTAATCTTTATTGTGATGGGCTATGAGTTATCTTTTCAACAAAAGAACTGGGTCAGTTGAATATTTATATGGAAAGACACTGAGTCCTGACACCTACCCCCATAAGTAAAATTCAATTGCAGATGGATCATACAATTAAATGAAACATAACACACACACACACACACATGCACACACACAAACATTAATATCTTAGAATAAAATATGAAAGAGCATCTCTAAGACCTACAACACAAAAAGCACCACCCCTGAAACAATATCTGATAAATAATAGATTAAAATAGGACATCTGTCTATCAACAAATACATTAAGAGAATAAAATGGCAAGCCACAGAGTGGTGGGGGAAATTTGCATCATGTATGAAGCAAAATATCCAGAATGTATAAATAATTTCAATTCATTTTTTAAAGAAATATACAACTCAGGAAAGAAGGGAAAATACCTGTGATTGAGACTGTATGAAAGACAATATCCATAGATAATAAACATAAACAATGGCCAACTATAATATCAAGGAAAAAATTAAAACAACAATGGTAGAGTTACTATTTTAGATAGGGGATAAGGTAAACCTTTGAGTTGGTCACCACATATTATGAAACCAATAAAATTTAATACAAAAAGTTAAAAACAATTCAGTGCCACTACATATTTACAAAAATGAATACAATGAAAAAAGGCAGAAAATATCAAGTAGTAGGAATAATATAGAATACTTGCAATTCCCATATATTGATGGAGGGAGTGAAAATTAAGTACATATATTACATAATACTTTTTGTCAGTATCTACTAAAGCTGAAGATAGAATTGCACATAGAAACAAATTAGCCACTAAGCTTGTAACTAAGAGAAATGAATGTATATGTTCTTTATAAAACATGAACATGGGATTCCTGGGTGGTTCAGTGGTTGAGTGCCTGCCTTCGGCCTAGGGTGTGATCCTGGAGTCCTGGGATTGGGTCCCACATCGGGCTCCCAGCAAGGAGCCTGCTTCTCCCTCTGCCTGTGTCTCTGCCTCTCTCTCTCTCTCTATATATATATATCTATCATAAATAAATAAATAAATAAATAAATAAATAAATAAATAAATCTTAAAAATAAAATAAAATATATATGAATATGTATTTTGCAATTAGAAAGAAAGAATTTTTGATACAATGAATAACAAATCTCACAGCATAATGTGTGGCAAAAAGAAGCCAAGAAAATAAAAAGATTTTGTAATAGTTGAGTATTAAAGCTGAGGAGGAACTGATCATAAAATCTGACCTTGCATGGACACTAGAATTTCTGATGTCTAGACCAAAAGCTGCCAGCACAACATTCACTCCTCTCTCTAAAATCACCAGAAGTAGATAGGCTTCTGTAAGTCACAGAATGAACATAGAGATAAACAGGGTTCACAAAATTAAACAAATAAATAAAAATCTGAAAATGTGGAATTATCAAATATTTGAAGACAACCAACATCTTTAAAGTGGGCATAAATCTAATAAAGAATTAGAACTGAAGGAAATAATGAAAACATGCAGAAGACATTATAAAATGCATAAATAAGAATGAATCAACTAGATGACTTGAAATCTAAAGATGAAAAAATAGATTTTTAAAACAACTGCAATAAGAACAAACTCAGCATTGAATGACAATGACGTGAAAGAGGTAATTGAAGAGCAAATTACTTGAGAAGTAATCAAGTCAAGACCAAGAATGAAGTACACAATGTCAAAACAATGTTATATATGGGCAAACATTCAGAGATAAAGTTGAGAGAATATATCTTACAGTATTTAACAGATTTCTAAAAGGAGGGGCCATAAAAACTGGGTAAGGAATAATCAAATATTTTCATAGCTGAAGAAATACATGAGTATTCATGCTGAAAAGAACCCACGATGTAACCACAGAGATAAACTTTAAAGCAAATAAAGCCAAAAACACTCCCAAACATCTCGATAGATACATTATGATTGCATTTCATTATGCTGACATAAAAGGTATCCAAAAAATATCCAGAGTGGAAACAACTTGTTATCTATAAATGGATAAGAAACAAATTAACAATATCAAGTGCTGAAAAACAGTAGAAAATATTTTCTAGGTTCTGAGGGAAAATCTTTTAAAAATGGAATTCTATACTATACAATACTAACATTCAATGCAAAAGAAAAATAACACAATCACATGGAAAGACTCAGAAATGTTATGACCAGGTACACATTTCTGAAGAAATACTTGAAGTACATTTTCAAAAAACAAATTATGATCCATAAAATCAGGAAAGGTGAAGGCATGGCGTGTATTTGTTAGCAAGAAAATCAATAAAACATGTTTAAGTGTACATACTTTTTCATGTAAAATGTGTTTTTTTTTAGAGGATTGCTATAAAGTTCCATAGAAAGTATTCTATTTTTTTTCAGCAAATAATAAACCCTAATTGTCAAATGAGCAAAAGAAATAAACAGGCAGTTTGGGGTATATATAAATAATTCACAAAGAAGGGTGCTCAACTGTAGTAGTCATCAGAGTAATGCTAATAGAAAACCGGTGGTTTACTATGCGTTACTTTTCATTTGGGTCAAATATATAATTGATAATAGCCTAAGAGATGCTGGGCGGAACCCAGCTTCTTATCCATGATTATTTTGAATGAAAATTACAACTTCATGTTGATAGAAATATGATTGTATCTACCCAAATCAAAAACATGTATCTTTAAATCCATAAAATCAAACTGTTATTGCTCTGTTATTAAGAAATGCTTTCACATGGGAGTAAACATACTCCTGATACACATTCAGGAATATCAACTGCAGCATCACTTTAAATGGTTAGCAATAACCTGAATGTTGATCAATATAGGAATATTTAAATTTAATAATATATTCAGGTTACATTATTTTATTTTTTAAAGATTTTATTTATTTATTCATGAGAGACACAGAGAGACAGAGAGGCAGACACAGGCCGAGGGAGAAGCAGGCTCCTTGCAGGGAGCCTGAGGTGGGACTCGATCCTGGGGTCTCCAGGATCAGGCCCTGGGCTGAAGGTGGTGCTAAACCACTGAGTGACCCAGGCTGCCCCAGGCTACATTTTAGATTGCATTTGCATTAAGAGGACTAGAGTACATTTAGATATACTAATGTATATTTCCCCGGTGACATTATTATTAAGTTATTAAGTTATTTCTTAACCGAAAAAGGCATATTCTGGAACAAAGGTAGAGATTGACCCAGTTTGTTAAAAATATTTAGAAAGTGTGTGTGTGTGTGTGTTTTGTGTGTGTGTGTGTTTATGGACAGTGGGAAAATGGAGGCAAAAAAAAGACTACTTATGCCTGTTCATGTCCTTGCATGAGTTGACTTTGTTGTTGACCTTGGCCACTAAGACCAATATTAAAGCGGAGTTCTATAATGTCTTCATTCAAATTATTTCTGTTGTTTAACCACATTGTGGAGGAAAAATAATGTTATGTTCTTCCCAAATGATAATAATAAAGCCCCCAGATCCTAGTTATTCTTTGAATATACGTCTTTTCATATGTGAACAAATGTAAATGAAAGTTGGAAATGCTTCAGTTCAATTAGGTCTGTAATCCCTGGGGATGTGGCACTCTCCTACATCTGTCCAGATATATGTTCCTGAAGACATAGTAATACATTTTTTTAATGGCAACAAGATACAATTGTGGTAACTAGATGAAATAGTAATCCTGGTATCTCTGACTAATTTACTTCAGTAATATATTGAAATGTCCTAAAGCCAGATGTTCAAGCTGCCAAATCGAACAGTGAAACTGCCTAATCTTTGACTTATAAGCCCAGAAAAACAAACCTACTTTGCTTTTGTATGTTTAGAAAAATGAAGTGCATATTTCCAGTTGCCCCATTGCTTATTTATTCAAGGGTTTTATTAAGCCTGTTATAGAGACTTTACAAAAACCTTGCAGAAAATAAAAATAAATAAAATGAAGGTCATTCCTTTAATAAAAGAAAACAAACATTGTCTTTTAATGATCATATCTTAGCAAGGAGAAGCACAAGGATTTAAATCAGGGAGGGTTGTACAAGAAGCACTGAGGAAAAACAGTTGTCTAAAGTCATACATAGAATATCCCCTATAATGGAAGACATAAATACTCACAGTTTTATGCCACTGTTTTGGCTCCAACAATATCTAAGAACTCCATTCTGTCTTGTATTGAAAAGCAGTTAAATCTTGGCTGGCTGAAATAAAATGGCTTAAAATACATGTAAATTAACCTTATGACTTATGGAATACTATACTTTACCTTAGCCAAAAGGCTGAGAAGCGATGACTTGTGGAATAGTATAACAGCATATATGATCATATCATTATCACAGTCAACATTATTTCCACGTTTTATTCTTATATATTTCACTGTAGGACTTTGGTAGGGAAATAAATAATATTCTACCCCCAAGTACCTCTAGTGTGAAGAGGATTTCTTAGAGAAGCATTTCAATGACATTGCTAAGAAGGACTAATATAATCGCTACATAAGAAAATTCTAGTCCTATAGATTGTAGGCTCCTACCTCTTGCACTGTGTGTTAGTTTTATGTATACACACACACACACACACACACACACACGTTTTTTTTTTTTTTTTCTGGGTAATGTTTGGTGCATGGAGCTTTAATTACAACCTGTATGCCCTGAGTGTATTTCTAATATTTTTTTGATTAATGGCCTAACTTCTTATTTTGAAATTTGACAGTCATATAGTTCCTCCAAAGTAATATAATTCTTCTAGATACAGGCAGGAGGAATTTCTTCACTGGGTCCTGTGCTTTGGAGACCCTACTTTGGTTTTCTTCCACCTGTCCCCTTTGCTATGGAGTAAATATTTCTGTGGCCCAGTGAATGTATCTAATAAAAGACACACTCTCCTTTTCTAGCTAACTCTCGGAGTATTTGGGATTCTAGAGCTCTATCCCAAATGGCTCATGAGCCTCTTTCCTAGATCTAGGGAGACCAAACTGCAAGTCTGCACTTTGGCTTAAGGGTGGCCAAAGTATGAGTCCAAAGTAGGGAGGAAATCAGGGGTGGTATTGGTCATAAGTTGGAGGGCCCATTCTTTCTGCACTGCCATGTCTAGTAGGAATCACTAAAGAATAGAAATTTTGAAATGTGATCTGACTTTTTCAGGTCATTGTAAATATATATTTGTCAATATAGGATGCTAAAATAAGTTTTGTTCAACAGTTTAATAGTCATATGTATGAGGCTTCAATTTGGACTTTTCTCTGGGCCTTGCAAATGTTAGCAGAAGGCATGGTAAAGTTAAAGTGCCATAACATTTGGAATGAGGTAGGATCCTGTCCAAACCTCAGCTCTACTTTTCACTAATTTGTTGCCTTCAGGTAAGATACCAACCTTCTTTGAAATATAATTTCTTATTAATAAAGAGTAAAATATTATGTCCTTATTAGAGAGTTTTATATGAGTTAAATTATATTTACAAGGTAAGTAAAGATTCATTAATGGAAAATAAATTATAAATAATAACCTACCATGGCTTAGGAAATATACTAGTTAGTTGTGAAAATCAGATGAGAATGATAAAATACTGGCCTTTGAAGATCCAAGGTAAATAAACATGAACAATAAAGTTATAGGGACCATGGCAGATATATGTATGAAAGAAAATAAAAATTTTACCTGTGGTAGATATGGAGAACTTTAGAATGAGTGGCTCTAAAGCTGAGTTTTAAAAAATATTGTAAGCAGAGGGAAAGATAAACATGGGCAAAGAGAAAAGAAGTTTGTGCAAGTCTGTAACAAAAAGTAGGGGAATTACCTAGTGTAGATATCATGTGACAGACATAAATATCTTATAGGTAAGAGGAAAATGATTCTACAAAGTAATATAGTTCATTTATATACTAAAAGGTAACTCTAGAATTAACCATTTCTGATAATATAGTGAGCTAGATGTTTTAAAGAAAACTTCTAGATTAAGGTGCCAAAAGTTAATAGATAAAATATTAAAAACAATCATTGAAATGAATCACTGAGATCTTGGCTAAGATCAGAAACAAGAAAAACCTTAAGATATATGTGAATTGTGGGACCAGCATGTATGCCTGGAGTCCTTGTTAATCAATGAAATCTAGAGCACGGGAACAGTAGACAATTCCTGACCCTCCACATAGTAAAAATTCAAATCAAAGATGGCACCATAAAGCTAGGGATATCCAAAAATATCCAAAAAATGCCATATACTGTGTAAGTGAATAATAAGAAAAGAAAATGTCCTGCAATGGAAGACTTGCCTGTCATGGCCTTCATACTGAATGGAGGCAAACAAAACAAAACAAAACAAAACACACACACACACACACACACACACACAAAAGTATAACAAAATGTCTCTTCCTGAAATACCTCATCTGCCTTCATTGGGCATAGAGTCAGAATTCACTAACATTACATGACCCCAAAACTAGAGTCTCCAACCACTTGGCAAAAGCAATTGAAAAGCTCGCTGGAGGCATATACATTAAATTTGGACCAAAAATATCTTGCATAGATAAATTCCATAGAATCTGAGGTTACTATCCAAAAATCACAAAGCAAACAAGGAAATTAACCAACACAACTGAAAGTTATCAAACAGAATGAATCTTAGCTTATTTCTATGAAATGAAAGAATATATGTAATTCTAATATTAGCATATTAGAATTATGTAAAAGAAAACATAAAATGTGCATGTTTAACATATTCAAGGAAATGAAAGAATGTACCAAAAGCATGATTAAGAAATATGTTATCCACAGATTTTAAAAGGAACAAAAAAACCTTTTAGAAATGAACAAAAAATAAGTGAAATTTAGAAATAAGTGAGTATAAAAGCAGGAGAGAAAAGCCAAGAAGAGAATTAGCAAATGGGTAAATGCATCAAAGGAATTAATTCTGAATGCAAGAGAGATGAGATTTAACATATTAAAGAGAAGTGAAGGGGTTTCTGGGTAGTGCAATTGGTTAGGCATCGACCTCTTGGTTTTGGCTCAGGTCATGATTCTGTTCCACATCAGGCTCTATGCTCAGCATGGAGTTGGCTTGATATTCTCTCTCTGCCCTCCTGCTCATGCTCTCTCTCACTCTCTTTTGCTCTCTAAAATAAGCAAATATTAATAAAAGAGAGATGAAGAATTATAAATGGTAGAATGAAAAGATAGCATTTCTAATTGGCTTTCCAGAAGAGAGAAAAGAAAGATATAGCACTTGAAGAGCTATTTGCTGATCATTTTTTTCATAACTTTTTAAATTTTTAATTTTGATTCCAGTTAGTTAACATACAGTGTTACATTAGTTTCAGGTGTACAATATAGCTATTCAACACTTCCATATATCACCCTGTCCTCATCATATATCCCCCACCCACCTGCCCAATGGTAACCATCAGTGCCCTATAATTAAGAGTCTGTTTCTTGATTTGTCCCTCTCTCTCTTATTTTTCCCCTTTGCATGTTTTTTTTTCAAGTTTTTATTTATATTCCAGTTAGTTAACATACAGTGTAATATTAGTTTCCGGTGTAGAATTCAGTGATTCATTGCTTATAGCACCCACTGCCCTCCTTAATACCCATCACCCATTTAAACCATCCCCCCCCCCCCCACCTTCTCTCAAGCACTTCTCTGTTTTCTATAATTAAGAGACTCTTTTCTTGGTTTGAAACTCTTCTCCTCCCCTCCCCCCAGTGCTCATCTGCTTTGTTTCTTAAATTCCACATACGAATGGTATCAGGTGGTATTTGTCTTTCTCTGACTGACATATTTCGCTTAGCAAAATAAACTCTAGCTCCATCTACATCATTGCAAATGGCAAGATTTCATTCTTTTTATGGTTGAGTAATATTCCATTGTATGTATACACCACATCTTCTTTATCCATTCATCTATCATTTGGATATCTGGGCTCTTTCCATATTTTGGCTATTGTTGATAAGGATGCTATTAACCTTGGGTGCATGTATCCTTTTGATTCAGTATTTTTGTATCCTTTGGGTAAATACCTATTGTGCAATTGCTGGATCATAGTCTCTCCATCCTCACCAACATCTGTTGTTTCCTGTATTAATTTTAGCCATTCTGACAGGTGTGAGATAATATCTTACTGTACTTTTTTTAAAAAAAATTATTTATTTATTCATGAGAGAGAGAGAGAGAAAGGCAGAGGGAGAAGCAGGCTCCATGCAGGCAGGGAGCCTGATGTGGGACTTGATCCCAGGACTTCAGGATCATACTCTGGGCCGAAGGCAGGTGCTAAACCACTGAGCCACCCGGGAATCCCACTTATTGTGTTTTTGATTCCTATTTCTCTGATGATCAATGATGTTGAGTATCTTTTCATGTGTCTGTTAGCCATCTGTAGGTCCTTGTAAAAATTCTATTCATGTCTTCTGCCCATTTTCTAACTAGATTATTTTGGTTTTGGGTGTTGAGTTTGATAAATTCTTTATATATTATGAATACCAACCACTTATCTGATATGTCATTTGCAAATATCTTCCCCCATTCTGAAGTTGCCTTTCAGTTTTGTTGGTTATTTCCTTTGCTATGCAGAATCTTTTTTATCTTGATGAAGTCACAGTAGCTTATTTTTGCTTTTGTTTCCCTTGCCTCTGGCAATATGTCTAGAAAGAATTTGCTATGACCAATGTCCATTAGGTACTCACTGTCTCCCTTCTCCTCTAGGATTTTGATGGTTTTGTGTCTCGCATTTAGGTCTTTCATACATTTTGAATTCATTTTTGTGTATGGTGTAAGAAAGTGATCCACTTTCAGTTTTTTGCATGTTTCTGTTCAGTTTTCCCAAAACCATTTGATGAAAAGACTGTCTTTTTTCTATTAGATATTCTTTCTTGCTTTGTTGAAGATTAGTTAACTGTATAGTTGTGAGTCCATTTCTGGGTTCTCTGTTTTGTTCTCTTGATCTATGTGTCTGTTTTTGTGTCAGTACCATACTCTCTTGATGATCACAGCTTTGTAATATAACTTGAACTCCAGAATTGTAATGGTTTCAGGTTTGCTTTTCTTTTTTCAAGATTTACTTTGGCTATTTGGGGTCTTTTGTGGTTCCATACAAATTGTAGGATTTTTTTGTTCTAGCTCAGTGAAAAAATGCTGGTGTTACTTTGATAGGGATTATTTGAAATGAGTACATTGCTTTGGGTAGTATAGACATTTGAATAATATTCATTCTTCCAATTCATGAGTGTGGCATATCTTTCCATTTCTTTATGCCATCTTCAATTTCTTTAATGAATATTTTATGGTTTTTAGAGGACAGATCTTTTACCTCTTTAGTTAGGTTTATCCTAGGTATCTTCTGGTTTTTGGTGTGATTGTAAATGGAATCGATTCTTTGATATCTCTTTCTGCTGCTTCATTATTGATGTATAGAAATGCAACAGGTTTCTGAATATTGATTTTGTATCCTGCAACTTTCTTGAATTTGTGTATCAATTCTAGCAATTTTTTGGTGAAGTCTTGGTTTTCTACATAAAGTATCATGTTGTGAGTGTGAATAGTGAAAGTTTGACTTCTTCCCTGCCAATTTGAATGCCTTTTATTTCTTTGTGTTGTCTGATTGTTGAGGCTATGACTTCCAGTATTATGTTAAGTAACCATGGTGAGAGTGGACATCCCTATTTTGTTCCTGACCTCAGCAGAAAAGCTCTCAGTTTTTTCCCACTGAGGATGATACTAGCTGTGGGTTTTGCATATATGGCCTTTATGATGTTGAATACGTTACCTCTATCCCTACATCATTGAGAGTTTTTATCAAAAATAAATGCTGTAGTTTGTCAGATGCTTTTTCTGCATCTATTGAGAGTATCATATGGTTCTTATCCTTTCTTTTATTAATGTGGCATATCATATTGGTTGGCTTGTGAATATTAAACTACCCTTGCAGCCCAGGAATAAATCCCATGCAATTGTGGTGAGTGAGTCTTTTAATGTACTGTTGGATTCAATTTGCTAGTACTTTGTTGAGAATTTTTGCGTACATGTTCACCAGGGATTTTGGCCTGTAGTTCTCTTGATTAGTGGAGTCTTTGGTTTTAGAATTAGGGTAATGCTGGCCTCATAGAATGAGTTTAGAAGTTTTGCTTCCATTTCTATTTTTTTGAATAATTTGTGAGGAATAGATATTAACTCTTCTTTAAATGTTTGGCAGAATTCTGTGAAGCCTTCAGGCCATGGACTTTTATTTGTTATGAGATTTTTGATTACTGATTCAGTTGCTTTACTGATTATTGGTCTGTTCAAGTTTTCTGTTTCTTTTTATTTCACATTTGATAGTTTATGTTTCTAGGACTTTATCCATTTTTTCCAGATTGCCCAATTTGTTGGCATATAATTTCTCATAATACTCTCATATGATTATTTGTATTTCTGTGGTGTTGGTTGTGATCTGTCTTCTCATTCATGATTTTATTTATTTGAGTCCTTTCTCTTTTATTTTTTAAAAGGGTGGCTAGGGGTTTATCAATTTTAGTAATTCTTTCAACAATCATTTCTTAGTTTCCTTGATGTGTTCTATTTGTTTGTTTGTTTCTATGTCATTTATTTCTGCTGTAATCTTTATTATTCCCTTCTTTTGGTTTTAGGCTTCATTTCCTGTTCTTTTTCTAGCTCCTTTAGGTGTCAGGTTTGGTTGCTTATTTAAGGTTTTCCTTGCTTCTTTTTTTATTTTTAAGATTTTATTTATTTATTTGAGAAAGAGAGAGCACAAAAGACAGAGACAGTACGAGTTGAGGGGAGGTGCAAAGAAAGATGCAGACTCCCCACTGAGCAGAGAGCCCTACATAAGACTCAATCCCAGGACTCTGAGATCATGACCTGATCAGAAGGGAGACACTTAACTGAATGAGCCACCCAGGTGCCAGAGATTTTTTTTTTAAGTCTTATGGTAGGCCTGTATTGCTATATGCTTCCCTCTTATGAGTACTTTTGCTACCTCCCAAAGGTTTTGGGCCATCATGTTTTCATTTTCATATGTTTCGATGTTTTTTTTTAATTTCTTTTTTAATTTCCTGGTTGACCCATTTATTCTTTAGTAGGATATTCTTTAACCTCCATGTATTTATGGTCTTTCGGCATTGTTCATGTGATTGACTTCAAGTTTCATAGCATTGTGGTCAGAAAATATGCACAATATAGTGTCAGTCTTTTTACACTTGTTGAGGCCTGATTTGTGACTTTGTATGTGATCTATTCTGGCGAACCTCCCATGTTCACTTGAAAAGCGTATGTATTCTGCTGCCTGTTCTGAATATATCTGTTAAGTCCATCTGGTCCAGTGTGTCATTTAAAGCCATTGTTCACTTGTTGATTTTTTGCTTAGATGATCTATCCATTGATGAAAATGGCATGTTAAATCCCCTTACTGTTACTGTATTATTATCAATGAGTTTCTTTATGTTTGTTATTAATTATTTAGGTGCTCCCAAGTTGGGGGCATAAATATTTACAATTGTTAGATCTTGTTGGGTAGACTCCTTTATTATGATATAATGCTTTTTTTCATCTCCTGTTACATTGGTTTGGAATCTAGTTTTTCTGACATAAGTATTGCTACTCTGGCTTCCTTTTGACATTCATTAACATGATAAATGTTTCTTCATCCACTCACTTTCAATTTGCAGCTATCTTTAGGTCTAAAATAAGTCTCTTGTAGGCAGCATATAGATAAGTCATGTTTTTCTTTATTTTTATTTTTTTATTTTTATTTTTTAAAGATTTTTATTTATTTATTCATGAGAGACAGAGAGAGAGAGAGAGAGAGGCAGAGACACAGGCAGAGGGAGAAGCAGGCTCCATGCAGGGAGCCTGATGTGGGACTAGATCCCAGGACTCCAGGATCACTCCCTGGGCCGAAGGCAGGCACTAAACCACTGAGCCACCCAGGGATTCCCAGTCGTGTTTTTTTAAATCTGTTCTAAGACCCTATGTCTTGTGATTGGAGCATTTAGTCCATTTACATTCAGAGTAATTATTGATAGATATGAATTTAGTACTATTTTATTACTTGTTTTTTATTACTTGTAGTTTCTGGGAATTTTCTCTATTCCTTTCTAGTCTTTATCACTTTCGCTTTTTCTTTCTCTCCCAAAGAATCCCCTTTAGTGTGTCTTGCAGGTCTGGTTTAATGATCGTGAACTCCTTTACTTTTTGTTTGTCTGGAAAACTCTTTATCTCCCCTTCTATTCTGAATGATAGCCTTGCTGGATAGAGTATTCTTGGCTGAATGGGAATTTTTCCCATTCAGCATGTTAAATATATCATGTAACCCTCTTTTGTCTTGCCACGTTTCTGTGGAGAGATCCGCTGGTAATCTTATTAATATTCCCTTGTAAGTTAGGGAATTCTTTTGTCTTGCTACTTTTAGGATTTCTTCTTTATCTCTATATTTTCACATTTAACTGCAATATGTCTTGGTGTTGGCCTGCTTTTGTTTTTTGGGACTTCTCTGTGTCTCTTGGATTTGGATGTCTGTTTCCTTACACAGATTAGAAACATGTTCAGCTATAATTTCCTCAAATAAACCTTCTGCCCACTTTTTTGTCTCTTCTTCTTCTGGGACCCCTATAATAATAATATTATTATGCTTTATAGGATCACTAAGCTCCCTAAGTCTACTTTTGTGATCCAAGATATTTCTTTCCCTCTTTTGTGCAACTTCATTATGTTCCAGAATTTTATCTTCTATATTACTTACTCATTCCTCTGATTCTTCTATTCTTGTGGTCATTATATCCAATTGGTTTTGAATCTTGGTTATTGCATTTTTCATTTTGGCCTGATTAGTTTTTAGCTCTTTTACCTCTGTGGTAAGGGTCTCTCTGATGCCTTCTATGCTTTTCTCAAGGCCAGCTTGTATCCTTACAATTATGGCTTTAAATTCTAGATCAGGCATATTACTTACATGTTTCAAAAAGATCCCTAGCTGTGACCTTTTTTGGTTTTTTTCCTTTTTGGATAAATTCCTGTGCCTTGGCATCTTATCTAGGTCTCTGTCTTCTCCTATATGTTAGGAAAGCCTGTTATGTTTCCTGTTCCTTTGAGTAATGGCCTTCTGAAGAAGAGGTCATGTAGTGCCCAGGGCCCGGCACTTCAGGGAATGTCTCTGATGTGTGCTTCATGCTTTCTGCTACTGTTTTGGCTACTCAGTCCTTCAGGTCAGTCACCTATAAGGGTTTGCCTTGCCTGTAGTGTATATTGTTTGAACCTTTGCTAGAGTGTGGCAAGTTTTACCTAGGTGTGCTCTGGTCTGCTTGTTAAATGACACCTGATGCTATTTCCACTAAAACTAAAGCTTTGCACCACTCTGTGGTCAGTAAATGTGGTACGTGTGAGGGTTTGTGCTGGTCTTCTGGGAAAGGGGACCCTCGTGCTGATCCTTAGGTACACCTTCCCTAGAAAAGCAGTAGCAGCAAAGCACATGGGAGCTCTGATGAAAGCAGGTTAGGCAGCCAGTGTTGGCACTGTGCTGTTTGCTGAAACTGGTTTATGCTGAGGGGTGAGGGAGGGAAATGGCACCAACCACTCCTTCATCCCTGGAGAGGGCATCTTTGCTTGCTGCTCTCAGGGAAGCACTTTCAGAGGATCAAATAATTTCCCCTCATGCATCACAGGTGTTTGTCAGATTGCTGATTTCATACTATCTGTCTCTGGGTTACTTGCTTGACTGGTGCAGTGCCTTAGACTCTACATTAACCAGGCCTGCTGACTTTCAAAACTCCAAACTTTAGGGACCCGGTGTGGTGAGGACCTGTGCTCATCTTCTGGATAAAGGTTGTACCATGTTAGGACCAACGCAGGTTTGATCCAAAAGGGAAGGCAAGCAAGAGCTCAGGGAAGTGGGATTTGGAGCAAAGCAGACTAAAAACAACCAGTGTCTGGGCTAGCCACCCTCAACAAGTGTCTCTACATGTAGGCTAAGGGGCAGGGAAGGAAATTGTGCCCACTTGTTCTCCTGTCTCCAGACATGTAATGCCACCTCTCACTGATACACTCCAAAAAGAACAAACATTTTTCTCCCTGTACCAATTAGGTGATCCTCAGATCATGCAGTCTGCCATGGGATTATTTGCTTACCTGTGCTCCAGGAGTAGGGCAGCATCCTCATGTCTCTATCATAGCCAAACCCGAGAACCTCAGATACTCCAGTCTTTGAGCCCTGATGGTTGCGAAAACTCGGGAAATTCAGCCCTTCTTATTTTCCTAGCCATTGGCTGTAGGGAAGTGTTTTCCTTGTGCTTATACCTGTGTACTCCACTCTCTCTCACCTTTCTCCACAACCTGAGCCTCTCTGCCACAGCATCTCTGGTCCATTTCTCCCCCAAAACATGCCTTCATACTTCCTTTCTTAAAGTGACTTCTTCTCTCCCTCTAGTTGTGCAGTTTGTTCTTTCAGTCCTCAGGTTGATTTCTTGAGTATTCAGAATGATTTGAGAGTTATCTAGCTGTGTTTGAGGAATGAGGCAAGCCTATGGTCCTCCTACTACACCACCACCTTATTTTATTCTTCATAATTTATGATATGTCTATATTTGTAGATCAAGAAGCCCAATTTTTTTTAAAGATTTTATTTATTTATTCATGAGGGACACACACACACACAGAGGCAGAGACACAGGCCGAGAGAGAAGCAGGCTCCACGCAGGGAGCCCAATGTGGGACTTGATCCTGGGTCTCCAGGATCATGCCCTGGGTCGAAGGTGGCACTAAACCACTGAGCTACCCGGGCTGCCCAAGAAGCCCAATTTTTTAAAAAATTCCATGGCTAGACACATTTTGATGTAATTATGCATCACCAAAGTGAAAGATAAAGATAATATCTACAAAGAATATCTCTTAAAGATTGCTGAAATGGGGAAAAGGATCTTTGTTTGAGTTCTTCCAAGAACAGATCTTGAAAAGGGGATTTGGATGCAGGAGGCATACTGCATACATGAGGTAGTGAGGAAGATTAAGAAGTTATTATTGAGGATGCCACTGTGGGCAATGAAGTCTTGATCTTCTTGGGATTACCTGAGGAACCAATAAATGCCTCCCCAAATTACCTTCCTGAAGGATGGAGAGACGTATTTCTATCTATGTCATGAGATTGAGAGTTGCTTCCAGGGACATTAATCTGCTGTACTTCCTGACCATGCTTGCACTCCACTCCAGGATTCATAGCATGACAGAAACATCTGGGTAGAAAGTATATAAATGCATAACCATGAACCATGCAAATACCTGAGGGAATAGTTTTCCAGGCAGGTGAAATGGCATGTGCAAAATTCATGGAAAGGGAGCATTCCCATATGTTAAAGAACAGCAAGACAGTTAATGTGACTGGAGACCAGGTGAACAGAATTGGGGACAGGCATAAAATGAGGTCTGAGCCCTAGCCAGAGGTCAAGTCACTTAGGGATATCTATAATAGGTACTTTTGTTTTTATTCCAAAGCAATGGGAACATTCCAGTAATTGAGATCAGTTATATCATTCCAGATTTTTTTTTGTAATGTTTACACAAGTTGTTTAAGCTAGGAGAGTTCATGTTGTAACAAGATCAAGGTCTTTCTAGGTTGGTGAGACTTATGGGGACACTGTCATCATCAAATGTGTTTTCTGGAACCACTCTAGGTATCATCACCCACTTGGAAAAAGGAGTAAAATCCTGGGAGATCTCATTTGGAAATATTGATGGATCAGGCATGAAAATATCATTCAACCCTACCACACAACCCATTGAGTAGAACCCAATCATCCTACCATACTTGACTGCAAGGAAAGTTAGGAAATGTGTTCCGCTGTGTGCTTAAAAACTGAACAATAATTAGTTTAACATTTCCAACCATTTCTGAGTATTAGTAAATCTGATGATTTGTTGAGTTTAAATATTTTTGACTGTTACACATTTTTCAAAGCCACCTGGAATATATAGTTTGTGAAATTTCTTTTGTGAAATAAAATTGCTTTTATTCTAAGAACCTGATAATTTTCTACTCTATTTCATTCTATTTTATTATGTTTATTTTTCATTTTTCACCTTTTAACTGCTGGTTATGATTTCAGTTATGATACTGATTTTATAATCTGCTTAAAGATCTTCTTAAAGATCTATTTGTAGATCAAAATTCAATATGATACACCAGTTATGAACTAGGAAATAAGCCCTAAACTTAGAGTAAAAATGCTGACTTAAAAACTCACCATTGTATCAGTCAGATAGACTAGCTGTGGTTCTTGTACCAGCAACATCAGCATCACCTGGGACCATTTTTAAAATTATTTTTTTTAATTCCAGTATAATTGACATACAGTGTTATATTAGTTTCAGGTGTACAATATAAAAGTTCAGCAGTTCTATACATTTCTCAGAGCTCATCATGATAAGTGTACTCTTAATCTCCTTCACATATTTTTCCCATCCCTTCACTCACTTCCCTTTTAGTAACCACAAGTTTGTTCTTTATAATTAGTTTATTTTCTGTTTGTCTCTTTTTTTCTTCGTTCATTTGTTTTGTTTCTTGAATTCCACATAGGAGTGATATTATATGGTATTTCTCTTTCTCTGACTTATTTTATTTAGTATTATACCCTCTAGTTATATCCATGTTGTTACACATGGCAAGATTTCATTCTTCTTATGGCTAAATAATATTTGTGTGTGTGTGTGTGTGTGTGTGTGTGTGTACCACAACTTCTCCATTCATTTATTGATGGACACATGGGTTACTTCCGTATTTTGGCTATTGTAAATAATGCTGCAATAAACAAGGGGGTACATATATATTTTCAAATTAGTGTTTTCCTGTGTGGGGGGTAAATACCTAGTAGTGGAATTAGTGGGTCATATAGTTATTACATTTTTTTAAAGATTTTCTTTATTTATTCTTGAGAGACAGAGAGAGAGAGAGAGAGGCAGAGACATAGGCAGAGGGAGGAGCGGGCTCTATGCAGGGAGCCTGACATGGGACTTGATCCTGGGACTCCAGGATCACACCCTGGGCCAAAGGTGGTGCTAAACCACTGAGCCACTGGGCTGCCCCATTTCTGAGACTTTTAAGGAAACTTCATAATATTTTCCACAGTGGCTGTATCAGTTTGCATTCCAACAAGGGTTCTTTTTTATTTTTTTCCCCAATCCTTGCCAACACTTGTTGATTGTTTTTTATTTTAGCCATTTTGACAGGTGTGAGATGATATCTCATTTTTTTTAAACACTACTTCCTATTCAGGTATGTTGAATCAAAGTCTATATTTTTACATATTTCTTAGGTGATTCATATACACACAAAGGTTTGAGAAGTACAAGGCGAGGTAATGCTACATTAACAACCAACCTCAAATTCTTCCTAGTTTCAGTATGTTTATTTCTCATGCATGTTACCTGACCGACACCAGTAAGCAAAAGGGTTCTGCTCTTCATGGTTGCTCAAGGATTAAGTCTTTGAGTAGATGATTTTTCAAACATTGCCAGGTGTTTTTCCAGAACTAAAAGCAACCTAAGGTGGTTCTTTTCTCAGCATATCACATGATCAAGTAAGTAAATTATTAATGGCACCATTATCTTCTGAGTACTAAAAACTTTTTCTCTCTGTGTGGTAGTAATAAATCTTGATCTTACCTCAAGTACAACATTCAACAAATTGTTAACAATTTAAATTTAACAAATTAAAATTTTTTTATGTTTGTTGTTTTTCTATTTCCTCCATTGAAACAAAGCCCATCTTTTCTTATACATTTTTACATACTGAATGTTAAGTTCAGAAAGGTTTATGAATTTGTGGGATTTTATACTTCACAAATTAAATAACACATTTAGATTCAGAGATGCTTTTCCAGATTAAGAGATGTATCAATTGCTTTAAAAGAAAGCTTAGTATTAGGAAGTTCCTTTAAAAACAAGGCACCATCTGGGTGAGGTCAGAATGAGAAGACCTTTCCTGAATTCAGTAAGGCTGATGGATGGGATGAGTTTGACCCATGACCTTAACACCCTTGATAGCACTTTTTATCTATAGTAAATGGATGGAAAGTTGAAAGTATGGGTAGGTCCTGACTGCAGTTCTGATCCTCCTGGGAGAAAAAAAAAATCTTTCAAATTTCTCAAATGTGAAAGTCTTGTAGCTACTTTTGAATTTTAATTAGATGTTTTCTACAAAGAACAAGTTATAAGTGGTGTACAATATTTAGTCATCTGCAGCCAATATTTGTCTGCTACTAAGCCTAGATTCCTTTTCTTCATGGGTCTTATGAATCATGTTTTATAGCCAAGGCTTTTCTTTTAATAGTGCTGAAAGCCAATGCAATGCAGAGACCATTAGAACATTGGTACTAGATCACAAGATGTCTTTCCATATTAGTTCAATCAATCCTCACTACAAATCTATGTTTGTCCTCATATAATGGTTGAAACAACTGAGCACAAAGAGATTAAGTGACTTTTGTCAACTTTGGAGTTCTAGAGAATTTATGGAGGCAGACTTATCAATTATCCTTTATATTTTTTAGAAAATAATAAGCAGAACTTTTGACAAATTAAAGGTTGCTAATACTGAATTCTCATGTATCCCTCTTTGTGGGCAAGAATGTATTTCTGGAAAAAATATTCAATTTGATTACATGCTTATAAATTTATTGAAGACATATAAAATTTTGGAAGTATTTAGTTGAGTATTTCATATATCTTTATGTAATGTTTACTTGAATAAATTTCCATAAAATTTTAGAAAACATAAGTTGATAGTACAACCAAGAATTGAGATATAAAGATAATGACAAAGGAAAAAGAAAAGTCTCAAAAGATTTCAGTTTGTCGCAATTTTTTTCTTTCAACAGGATATCACAAAATTCGTAATAGACTTCTGTAATTTAAAAATGCACTCCCTTCAACATATTTTGTTTTAGCGCATGCAAAAAATTGACTTATACCTGAGTTTTCTTTTTTAATATTTAAAAGATATCTATCTCCTTACTATCAAATTTAGGAAGCCAGTCTAACTGAAAAAAGCAAGAAATTTAAGTATAAAGGTGTCATTTTCCTTCTCTCTATTCAAAAATAGGGGTTCAGAATTGACAATAACTGATCTACCCAAGAGTCAATATTCTAGCTCTCAGTCCTTCTTCAGGACTGGTCTTATCCTGTACTTCTAAAAGAATAGAGAGGTATGTTTCAACTTTTTTGGTCAACTTTATTTGACTCTTACTAAAAGCCAAGCCATGAAGAAGAAACAAAACACTTGGCTGCATTTAGTAACAATGAGTTAATTCCAAGCAAACCAGCCAAAAAACAATACACATTTATAATCTATTAGGAAGTAGTTACAAATAGTACATTACTGTTAAAACAGTTAGACCATTCAGTGAAGAAATATGATCACTGTCAATTGTTGGGGATTTTTTATTGTTGTTGGGGCAAGGCATTGGTTTCAAGCAGTAGTCCCAAATTTGTCTATATGTTCGAATAACCTGGGATATTTAAAAAATGATACCCAAGTTGTATTTATTACAACTTTTATTAATTTTTTTATTAAATGTATTAAACCCAAGATTTATTAAGTTAGAATTCCTGGGGAATCAATATGTGCATTTCCATATATCTTTTTCTTCATAGTTATATTTTCATAATTACATATTTTTCTTCATAATTATTTTTATTACAGTACACACAATGTTACATTAGTTTCAGTTGTGCAACATAGTGATTCAAAGTCTATTCAGGGATCAATATATTTTTTAAGATCTCCAGGTGATTCCATTATGGAGCCAGCCACAGTTGAGACCCACTGGTTTATTAACAGTCTATTCTTAATCCTATATTGATGCTGACATTACTCTAATAAAAGTTTCACCAACAAATCCATTATATCATTTATTCTCAGTTCTCTTTGTATGTTATAGAAAACTATCTGATAAATGAGACTGTGCAGATTATCTGTATAGAACAATACACACAGGAAAAACTATTTGTCCTCTAATGAAAAGGCTAGTAAACTATTTTGACGTGCTATAACAATGATGATGGAGAGGATAAAATCATGCTTCCTTTGTAATTGCTTGTTATTTGTGACAAAGATGCTTTCCTTGTCCAAACATTCCTCTGGTTCCTGTGAACTCACTTCTCAAAGGCTCTGACTTTTGAGCTTTTGTGTTTGTCTCTGCATTGTTCAATATTAGAAAGAATCCTACTAAGTCTCTGGCTAGAATCAACCATCCTTAATATCAGATCTCCCTCAATATCTGATCAGGTTCCTCATCCTTCACAGTCTTCCAGGTGATTTATGAAGAAGTCACCTTCAGCAAGAATCTTCTTTGGTCAGTTTAGCCAGGATCTTCCCTCATTTCTGATTTAAATAACTCTCTTAGTAATTTTCCATCTGCTGATAACCTGCATTCCCACACTCCAACTGTAAATACCCATTTTTGTTTGTTGTATTGGAATTGATTCCAATCTTTCCTGCCACCACTGCTAAACCCCATTGTAGTATCCCCTGCCCTGTTCAGATAGTCCTGAATAAAGTCTGCCTCACTATTCTTTAACAAATGTCATTCTTTGCTAATAACACTCATTGTAAGTATATGTGAAACAGCAGCTATATGTTTAGATCTTAGTCTCTGCATTATTCCTTTCTATAAGTCCATATTATTTCTTTATAAAATGTATTTTTTCACAAATAAATGAAACTCAATTCAACTACATCAGAAATACTAGATGTTTGCCAGCTGTGCTAATCAGAAACTCAAAGGATAGGGCCCATTCCTAAACATTTTTCACAAATCAACTTTGCAATATTTATGTTCACTAAAATTTAGAGCCAGTAATATATATATATGTATATTATATATAATATACATATATATAATATATATATATTCATATATATTACTTTCAACCAGAAATATATCTTTTTATTTATTTATTTATTTATTTATTTATTTATTTATTTATACACATGAATACTATACAAATCAGAAAAGATGGGTCTCACCCAATGGAGGTTTCAGAAGACTATCAGTGTCTTACCTTATCTACCTACTAGCCAGTGTCAGCCAACTATGATCTTGCATTTGTCCCTGGAATAAAACCAAAAATGGGATCACAGAGACTGGAGCTCTAACAGTAACAGTAAAATGCCATTTTCCCTCTATAATCTTTGATCCATAGAGTTGTAGAGTTTCTTTACTTAAGCCAGATTATAGTTATAGCCAAAATAATGGAATATTTGCATGCAGAATGAACTCTGACAGTAATTTATCTGTCAATCCAAAACACATTTTTTCCAATAGGTAACAAGCAGAAAGAGGGTAAGTTATTTATGGGATTGATACTTTCCATTAATGTATTGTCATCTCAAATAAGCACCAGATGACTTGATATTAAGGTTACAAAGAAGTTGATAATTCAGGAAAGCAATGTATTATTGTGGTATATATTGTATGGAGATATTTTCCCAGTATTTTGCTAGGCTATGAATCAAAACTATTTCTGTTTGTGTGTGTTTATGTGTCTGTGTGTGTATGTTGGAGGAAGGAGGTAGTAGTATATGAGACAGTACATGCATACAAGTAAAGTTTTGAAACAGGTCATTTAGACACTGGGATTATTTTATGGCAATAAGAGATGTGAACTTCTTCAAATTTAAGGATAATATCTTGTTCATCTTTGCTTTTTTCTCCTGAATCTGGTAAAGAATCTTGAATTCTAAATGGTAATTTGTATCTATCAGACTTAGAAGCAAGTCAGATTTAAATAAGACTTACTAAGTGAGAGTATGCTAGGTATTATCACATAAGAATAGTCTTTGTCTGAGATTGAGATTATTCTTTAATGTAGGTTAGTAGTGACTTAATATATTAATGTTTTAACCTACAATTTCTGGTAGATTGTTTAAATTCTTATGTACATAATCCATATTTAATTATACTACCAAAGCCAGAAGCAATGGATATTCCTTACCACAGTTTTTCATATATGTCATTAAGTAAAGATGAATAAAGAATGCTGGATTCAATAGAATTATTTTAGGAAATCAAGTTTAGGGCAGCCCTGGTGGCACAGCGGTTTGGTGCCACCTGGCAGCCTGGGGTGTGATCCTGGAGACCCTGGATCGAGTCCCACATCGGGTTCCCTGCACGGAGCCTGCTTCTCCCTCTCCCTCTGCCTGTGTCTCTCTGTGTCTCTCTGTGTGTCTCTGTGTGTCTATGAATAAATAAATAAAATCTTAAAAAAAAAGGAAATCAAGTTTATGAGGATGTCATTAATGTCCTAAACCAGAACAAATTTACAATGCAGATTTTCAGAATGACTAGGCAATTCCGATCAACTTGTAACAGTTCCATAGGGTATATTTAGCCCACTGATTTGAGGTCTATTAAAGAATACTCTTCTGCTAATCAAAACCACAGTTTGTCACAAAGACTTAGATTCTTCCAATTCTAAGTAAGAGAGAGAGAGAGAGAGAGAGAGAGATTGAAGAAGTGGAAAGAAAGTCTCCATTTATCAGAAGAGTTTTATAATTTAGATTAGAAATACTTTCCAAACCAGAGAACTACCAGTTAACAAAAACGCTAGTCCTATAGAGGATTCTGGGAAGACAGCAGGAGTTGAAAGCTAGGAATCTGTCTCCCCACCTAAATAACAATAGCACCGACAGAATTGTCTGATAGAACTAATTTAGAACTCTGCAGTCTATTGAAGGCTTGCATCCAGAGGAATGGTTGGACGGTAAATTGCAGCTAATCTCCACCAATCTCATGTCCTATCACAGTAGCACTACCCATATTCCACTCTTCAGCCTCCATGGCAGGCAGCCTATGCATGTGCTCCACATAGTCTGGGCCTGCTAAGGTAATATTTGTAAGTTTATTCTTGGTGTCACGTGTCAGAACTCCTTGTTGCCACAGTCATCCTCCTCATTTCTGAAGCTGCTCTCAGCCTTGGCCTCGGCTTGCCATCCTCATAGTCATTGTAAAAGAGATTTGAGCCTTCGTCAGGCACTAGGGCCTTGGTCTTCACACGTATATACATATATATTTTAAAAACCTACAGTGAACACCATACTCAGTGCTTAACTACTGAAAGCTTTTCCTTTAGGATCAGGAATGAGATAAGGCTGCTTACTTTTGCCAGTTCTTTTGACATAGTATTGAAAGTTCTAGCCATAGCAATTAGGTAAGAAAAATAAAACCATCTGAATTTGAAAGAAGAAGTAAAATTACCTCTGCTTGCAGATATAGGAAAAACTAAAGATTACACAAAAGAATTGTTAAAGCTAATAATGAATAAATTCAACAAAGCAGGAAGATACAAAGTCAATACACAAAAATCCATTGCAGCTCTCTACACTAAGGATGAATAGGGCAGAAAGGAAATTAAGATGACAATTCAATTTATAGTAGTATCAAAAAGAATAAAATAGGAATTGAGTTAACCAAGGAGGTGAAAGACTTATACAGCAAAAAAACAAACAACAACAACAACAACAAAAAAAAACCCACAACTGAAAGAAATTCAAAAGTCTTAAAAAGTAGACACATCACATATTAATGGATTGGAAGACTTAATATTGTCAATATAATCTAAGATTCACTATAATCCTTATCAAAATATAAATGATATATTTAAAAGAAAGAGAAAACATCTATTCTAAAATTCATATGGAAACCCCAGGGACTTCAAATAGACCAATAGAAAAAAATAGAGAGCCCAGAAATAAGGCCTGACATATATAGTCAAATGATTTTTGACAAGGGTACCAAGACCACTTAGTGGGGCAAAGGACACAGGCTTTCAACTGGGCTCAAAAAACTAGATAATCACATGCAAATGAATAAAATTGAAGCCTTGGCTAATACAAAAATTAACTCAAAATGAACCAAAAAATGTAGATTTTAAAATTATAAAACTCTTAGAAGAAAATATAGAATAAAAGCTATCCAATATTGGATTTGACAGTGGTTTCTTATATATGCAGCAAGGGTACAGCAACAACAACAAAAAAAATCCCAGAAATTTTGAAAATTAAAAAAAAAAAAAACAACATATCAAAAGACACTATCACTGTCAACAGACTACAAAGACAACCCACAATGAGATAAACTATTTGCAAACCATATATCTGGTAAGGGATTAATATGCAAAATATAGAAACAATTCCTAAAACCCAACAACAAATAAACAGTCTGATCTGAAAATGAGCAAAGAGCTTGAATAGACATTTTTCCATACAAATGTTCAATAAAAACATAAAAACATACTCAAAGTCACTAATCATCATGGGAATGCAAATAAAAAATGAGATTCAACCTCATACCTGTTTAGATGACTACTATTAAAAATAAAAACAACAGGGATCCCTGGGTGGCGCAGAGGTTTGGCGCTTGCCTTTGGCCCAGGGCGCGATCCTGGAGCCCCGGGATCGAATCCCATATCGGGCTCCCGGTGCATGGAGCCTGCTTCTCCCTCTGCCTATGTCTCTGCCTCTCTCTCTCTCTCTGTGACTATCATAAAAAAAATAAATAAATAAATAAATAAAAATAAATAAATAAATAAAAATAAAAACAACAAAAGTAAATAAATAAATAAAAACAACAGATAATAACAAGTGTTAGTGAGAATGTGAAGAAGTTAGAATTGTTGTACACTGTTGGTGGGAATATAATATGCTATAACCGCTGTGGAAAACAGTATGGCAGTTCCTCAAAAAACAAAAGATAGAATTATATGATATCATAATTCCACTTACAGGTATACACTCAAAAGAACTGAAAGCAAGGGCTCTAAGAGATATTTGCACACCCATGTTCATAGTAGCATTATTCACAATTATTAAAATATGCTAAAATATGGAAGCAAAGAATATATAGATAAACACGATGTGATAAATACATACAATGTATGTATTGTATACATGGAATGTATACAAACAGCAATGGAATGTTGTTTAGCCTTAAAAAGGAAAGAAATTCTTACACATACTAAAACATGAATGAAGCTCGAGGACGTTATGCTAAGTGTAATAAACCAGTCATGAGAAGGTAAATATTGCATGATTCCACTTAAATAAAGTTCTTAGAGTAATCAAAGTCATAGAGACAGAAAGCAGAATGGTGTAGCCAAGAACTAAGGGGAAGGGAGAAAGGAGTAATTGCTTAATGAGTAGAATTTCAGTTTTAAAAGATGGAAAGAGCTCTGGAGGAGCATGGTAAAGATGATAGGAAAACATTATTATTGCTTTGAACATTACTGAATTATACACTTAAATGGTTACGATGGTAAATTTTATATGTATTTTACCACAATAATTTTAAAAACTAGGAATGCATCCAGATGCTTTACTGATTCATCTATTATACACCTAGGTTTTCTATTCATCATTTCCTGTGATTGAATTGATAATGGAAACTTACCCTTTCCTGGACTTGATCTGTGCTACTTTTAGTGCCCCTCTACCACCTGAACTCAACTCATTTATGTCATTACGAATTTGAAGTCAGTTACATAAAAATTTTTTATATGTTTTAGAGAATTGATACAATATTTTATAAAGTTATCCCAAATTGTAATTATATATATAAATGTCTTCTTAAAGGGCAACTGACTAACCTCAATATCATTTTTCTTTTCTATTATCAAAGGAGATTAGAGGGATCCCTGGGTGGCGCAGCGGTTTGGCGCCTGCCTTTGGCCCAGGGCATGATCCTGGAGACCCGGGATCGAATCCCACGTCGGGCTCCCGGTGCATGGAGCCTGCTTCTCCCTCTGCCTGTGTCTCTGCCTCTCTCTCTCTCTGTGTGTGACTATCATAAACTTAAAAAATAAATAAATAAATAAATAAATAAACAAACAAAGGAGATTAGAGTTATAATGCCAACTATGAATCTGTTTTTATTGTATTCTTTCTATAGATTTGTTTCAGAGCAGTTGCATTCTTTGATATTATGAAGCACAGATCAAGTTAGTTGGTACTTTGAGTTACAATACTCAACAGTTTTGTAGAACTTTGCCAAATTCATAACAGCTAATTATACCTAAAGTCTAAGGATTAAGCAATATATCTGTTCTAAAATGAGCCTATCACTTTTATATTAAACAAAACTGCCTGGCATTTTAACTAAGTTCTGCTCATCTTTATATTTTTATCTCAAACACAGTAATATTAGTAATAGCTAATATTTATGGAGCTTTAATTACATGTCAGAAACTATCAAGGGGCTTAGATTCATTATCTTATTTAAACTGTGTAACAAACCTATGAGAAAATGTCACTATTATCTAGCATTTTAGGATAAGGAAACCAAAGTGTGGGCAGATTTAGAAACATGTTCAAGGTTTTAGATAGTAAGTAGGAGAGCACAGATACTAATCAAAGCATGTCCACTCAGCTACAACATTCATTCAAACTAATCACTTTAACTTGTTCAATAGGCACATTTACAATCTATTCCTAACCTTTTCAAAAACATTTTTGGAATTTTCTTTTTTTGTACTAAATTTATCCTTGGCTTGATTTTATTTTGTCATCTCTATTCCTCTCCCCCCACCAAATTCCTTAAAGTATTTTATTTTTAAAAGATTTTATTTATTTATTCATGACAGACGCACAGAGAGAGAGAGAGAGGCAGAGACACAGGCAGAGGGAGAAGCAGGCTCCATGCCGGAAGCCTGAAGTGGGACTCGATCCTGGGACTCCAGGATCATGCCCTGGGCCGACGGCAGGCGCTAAGTCGCTGAGCCACCCAGGGATCCCCCAAAGTATTTTAAATTGTATGGATTTTCTATTTCTATAACTAAGTTCTTAGTATGTACGGAACAATATAAATAAACAAAAACAGACTTTAGAAAGATAAGCATTGAAACAATCACTCAAAATTGTGTAGGAATCTACTTCCAAAACAAGGAAGTGTCAACTTGGAGTAGTTTCATGTTTGTGAATTCCTGAGGTCCAACTTAGACATCTCTGGGGTTTGAGAATGCATAGTTGAGTACCATTCTCTAGGAGTTCTGCACTAATATTCCCAAGATAAATATAAAGTTTGAAAGAAAACATTTAAAACTTATTTCGGTCCATATAATTTATACTTTGGATTGAATAGAGATGTAGGCTATGAGTAGCAACATGTTCCAGGCAGAAAGTATTGAGTTACTTTCTTGCTGGGCTGTTAATATTATGTAAGTGTTGAATTAATGGATGTCTGTGTTTTAGTGTTAATTATGAAAACCTGAGCTCTTGGCTGAAGAATTTGACTGCCTTTATTTTAAAATAAAATTTTGTGTAAGGGAATAAAATCTTATCTCCATGAGATGAAAATCATTATTGGCTCATTGCCTGATGCACTGTATAAAGGAAAGTTGAGAATGGGAAGAGAAGCACAATATACACAACTGAAATAAGATTTCAGAGACAATATTTTGAAAAAGTCTGGTTATTGTTCAATATGGGTCAATATGACACAATAAGTATAAAAACAAATCTACAGCCTCACTGGTAGACTAGAAGAGCTATCACAATCACATTCATTAGGAATTTGGGAAAGGTAAAAAGGAAATGGAATAGGATTGACAGTGAAATCTAACAGAATTAAGGAAGGTAGCAAAAGAGGGGAACTTCAAGAACAATAATGCTTTTCCACAGAAATTCTCAGGAATAGCTCCTCCATGATACCCTAGAACAAATGCCAGGGGAAGACAAGAGAGGGCTATGAGCAGTCAACCAGGTAATTATATTTCATCAATTCTTAGTTTGAGAATTTTTCACATGTTAATATTTATTTAATAATTTAAAAGTATCTTACAATCATGCAATACCATGCTTTAACTGGCAGGAATTTTTGTTTCTGGCTATTCATGAGATAATGCTATACTTCATTGTTGATGATGGTCTGTGTTCTATGACATACAATGAGTGGAGAAGCTGTAGCCTAGCTAACTAACTCCTAAACTCAGAGTCACTATTACTAGTACTTACTTCCAGGAAAAACCTAAGACTACACCTTTTTTTTTTCTTTCTTGTTTGTTTGTTTGTTTTTCTTTTTTAAACCTGGGATATCACAAGAGATCAGCTTCTAGATTGGTCATGGTAGTCAGAGAAGATGATGGTGTTTGGGCGTAATTTATATCTATAATAAAAGGCAAAAAGTATTGAAAATGGCAGAATATATTGAATAACCCTACTCCATCCCAGATAAACCTTATCTTCCTCTCCCTTTCAGAACTATCATTCAAGTATGCAGGAAAAAGTAAAGATATGTTTTGATATAGAAACCTTTTAAAATGTTACTACTATGAACTCTGAAAGAATTTATTGAAAATATTCTCTAAGTGAAAATGAATGTTAGAAATCTAGAAAACTTAATATGTAGCTAAGAGTGCTGAACAGAAAAATAGTAAAGTATGGTAGGTATAAATAATTATCAGTATGACAGCTATGAGCATTATTGTACTTGTTAAAAAATGATTTGTAGGAAAGAAAAGGCAAATGTAAAATAACATGAAAATAATGTTATCAAAGGCTTTATCAAAATAACTGTTTGAAAGAAGAAATGATCAAATGAAAATGTCTAAAAAGGCTATCACGTTATTTGAAGGATGATAATTGAGAATAATGATATTATTTTTGACACTGATTAAGAAATATGTTTATACTACACATTTTAAATGATGTAAATCTAACTATAGAAAGATTAGAAATAATATGCAAAATACTCACATGACTAGCAAACTTTTTGAGACAGCTATTGAAGAAAAAAGATACTTCAATCTAACTTGAGATAACAAGAAATACAACAGAACATATGAAAAGGAAGTGAAAAATAAAATAGATAAGAGAAAGTGTACTTTCCATAGCAGTGTATGGACAGCCAAGATGGTTCAATGAATGAGTTGGGAGGCTCCTTCCCTGTTACCAAAGAGCTAAGTGGAACTGATGGCTATCCTTATCCAAACTAAGTTTTCCTCTTTCCCAGTTGGATCTTCCCTTTCTCAGTTGGATCTGGAGAGAGGAACCACGCATATTTTGAACATCCCATAGTTCCGAATGAGTCAAGACATTGCCACTGTGGTGTGTTGATCCTATGAGAACCCAAAGATCTTTTGTTTTGTTACTTGTCCTCATCCTCACCAACATCCTTGATAAAGTATAAACTGTAGAAAACAGTGATGAGGTGGAAGCAATTTAAGTGTAAAAAGTCAGAGGTTCTGGGGTGCCTGGTTGGCCCATTTAATTAAGCATTCAACTCTTTTTTTTTTTAAAGCATTCAACTCTTGATTTGGCTCAGGTCATGATCTCGAGTTTGGGAGATTGAGCTTCGCATTAGGCTCTGTGCTCAGCATGGAGTCGGCTTGTCCTCTCCCTCCCCACACCTCTGCTCTCTCTCTTGTTGTAAAATAAATAAATAAAAATTTTTTAAAGAAGTCAGAAGTTCTGGACTCAAAATCATGATGGGCCATTTAAGAAGTCTATGACCCAAAGCTCATCATGTAAGCTAGGATTCACTTTACTCATGACCAAAGTGAAAGTAACAATATATGTCTATAAGGATTAAGATAACTTACATGATATTGATTTTCACAGAGTTTAACAACCAGGAAAATAAGTATCAATTGATAAACACACAAAGTTCCCAAATATTCTAAATTTCATTTTAAATTTACTTATACACATAATTCTGGATGTTGGAAAAGAGATGAGGACAGGAGCATTAAGTCAAAAGGACTGTCACATGGACAAAGCTGATCTTGCTGGGGAATGGTAAGCAGAATTCTAAGATGGCTTTAAGATTCATGTCCCCTGATGTATAATCATGCCCTCTTGAGTATGAGGGGATAATAGATTCTTTGATTACATTAGGATATATGACAAGAATGATGTGAGAGTCATTCCCACGGTTATGTTGCTACATAATACTCCATGTCAGTAGCAGACTGGATAGGCATTTCTCTGTTGTCTTTCAAGAAATAAGATGGCATGTTGTAAGACAGTCATCTTAGAGATGAAAGAGTTCTCTGTAACTTAAGACCTTCAATAAGAAAACAGGGATCTCAGCTCTAAAACAGTCAAGGAATTGAATATTACCCAAAGACCTGAATGAAGAAGATGACTAAGAAGAGGATCAAGAACTTCAGGTGAATTTGCAGTTTCAGCCCACACTTAAACTCAGCCTGATATAACCCTGAACAGAGGACCCAGCTAACCTGGAATTTTGACCCACATAACTGAGATAATAAATCTGTTTTAAGTCACTAAATTTGTGGTATTTATGTAGTAATTGAAAAATAGTATAAGGACTTAAGTAAAATGATGCTTGGAAGCTATGAAAGTACTCGAAGTCGCCTCAAGAAAAATGGATAACAGGACCTAGGTAGATAGATTACGAAAACCATCAGTCAGTAGAAAGCCTGAGTATATTTGAGACCCCTACCCTCACTCAGGTTTTGGAGCTGGGATTAGGTATATTGGCTAAGAAAGTAGGTCTAATGAAAAATAAGAGACAGTGAAGACAATAACAGAATTGATTTAGGTAAAATGGTGATCATGAATTTGCCTCAATGAATAAAGAAGATTTGCTCTAGACACATCTCCATATTTTTTTAATTATGAGAAATAACTTGTTCTTAAAAAAGTAAGATCTTTCCAAAGGATTTCTTGGACAGATATAGTTTCTCCATATTTTTTTTCATAGAACACTGTAAAAATAATATTTTAAACTATACATTTGAAGCTGTTTTAAGCCTGGATATATTACTTGGAATGATACACTATTATGTCCATTTGATAGTTGACTATCAAATCAAATTGGAGGGAGATAAATACATACAGCAAATCATGTGATTTCATTTCCTCAAGGGTCCCAACTAATTAAATCTTCAGATTAGGGTTTGTTGGCTCCATAAACCTCAAAAAGAGGGTAGAAAGAACCATTATTGTAGCTGAGCACCAACTTTAGTAGTAGTTTTATAAACTGAGTAAGACCTTTGGAGAATTATGAGGCTGGAGGGCCTGTTCATCTGAATTGACAGACGGGGGTCCCCAGTATTTACAAATTTATGCATAGAATAATAGAGTTCTGGGAAATCTTATCCTTGTTCCATGTACTGTGATTACCTCCCAGACTAGACTGAGCTCCCTTAGAGTGGCCAGTTTTTACTTTCCCTTGTATCCCCTGTGGAAAGTCTTATACATGGTAGAAATCAAGTAATTTTAACTAAACTAAGCTAAGTAAATTTATTGAATATACATAATATAGTTATTCATGATATTGATCTAAGACATATCCTTCAAAAGCTGTTTCATACCCCATATTGCCCAGGAATCTTTCCATGAATGACTGCATAACTCTCACTTATTATGCCCTTAGGACTTTCATGATCAATTTGTTCTGTTTAAATGTGTATTTCCCAAGTGTTCTCATGGGCCAGCATTTTCCACTTGTCTTATATTCTATTACGTACTCCCCAAAGTCAGATCCTGTGTCTTTCAATTTATTTGCATGTCCAGATTGCCTTGGTCAAGCACCTGTTCACAGGTGGTACAGGATCAATATTTTTTCCAAGTAACTAATACTTGCCAGTATTTGTGACTGTTGTATTTCTTCTTGGTTTAAATCTCATAGTAGGCATATTTTCTTCTGACTTAGGCTTCAGCAAAACAGATGGCATGCGTCTGCACATTGATCTCCCTTGAGGTGGCAGAGTGAAACACTTTGGTTGTAGAAAAAATTGTTTAGAAGCTTCTCAATTGACCCCTTTGTGTACCAAATCGACATTTTGTGCAGCTAGTTTTATCTTTGCTTAAACTAGTATTGATCAAACTATCAAAGATTGTGTTATAGTTTGAACAGCTGTTCTTGAAGCACCACCAAAAATAAGAGTTTGCATTTAAATCTTTAAATCAATCCACATCTTGTTGGCTATCACAGAGTTTAGATGGTAGGGAACTTGATTAATTTTTTTTCAATCTTATTTACCACAAGAGAAGCTATAACGGTATTTGAGCACTCTATGTTTTTTCTCATTCACTGTTCAGTTTATTATACCTTCTACCATTCATTCTTGCCCTTTGACCTCTTTCTCTACAGAAATGCAGTTTTCTAAGAACCCTTGTTTAGATGAAGAATCAGCACTAGTAAATGCTTTGTGAAATATTGAAGGGCTCTGCTGGAATCTAAGGGTGATTTACCATAATCACACACACACACAAAAGAAACAAAAAAACATTCTGAGAAAACTTGTAGTATACGTTACAACAGCTTAAAATGAGCTTTATTACAAGAACAATGATTAAATTATTACATGAGAAATTAGAACTTGAGATTTTGTAGTGAAGACATTCTTAAATCTCACTGCCGAGAAATACGTAGGGTTTTAGCAGAGATTTTGGAAAGCTTTTAGGCTTCTATTTCTCAGGTAAGCCTAGGAAAGACTAGCTTGCAGCTGAAAATGGGTCACAGCAAGAGAGTAGTATTAATTACAGATAAACCCTCCAGAGAACTCTACTATAAGGCTACAGATATAAAGGTTAAAACAAATTCCACAGATTTGCAAAATTCTTTATTTATGCTTATACAGATTCAGAAGCACTCTTAGCATAAATCAAGCTCTGGAGTTAACTCCACCTAAAAAAATACAACAGGTATTTAGTATGCCTTTCCTTGATCTTACATGATTACTATAGGATTACCATTTTTTAAATATTTGTTCTGCATCTGTTTATCTTTACAATTTTGTTCTGCCTATCTTTATCTTTAAAATTATTTGCCATCAAAAGCATGTAGTCGATGATGCTGTATTAGGTTATTAATAGAGGTAGGGGATTAAAAATCCCAAACCTATTCCCAGAATCTCTGCAACTTGCAGATTTAAGTAGATTTAATACTGCTCAGAACTTTCTTAATCACGGCTATCTGCTATGAAGTGTGGGGCAGAAAAAAATTACCATATATTTCCCTCTACTCTCCTTACCAATATAAGACTGCCTCTATAACATGCCTTCTGCAGAGCTCGAAATTTCCAGCCTGGACCATTATTAATCAGGTACAGCACATCATGGGTAGGTTACCAAATCATAACAGAATGAGTATGAAGAATACTAAATCAAATAAGGAACTGAGGGAAAGTGAGAGCAGGAGGTCAGGGTGGCTTCGGGAGGAGTGTGGAAGAATGTAGACAGAGAACTTATCATAATCAAGAGAAAGATCTGAAGGTTGAGGAACATTTAGTGAATTTTTGTATCCCAGGGGTGGTGGGTCACTGGTTCCTTTAATGAGTGGGATAGGGATGCTAAATGCCCTGATAGGCAGACTGTTGAATAGAACAAAATATTGACCCATTCGTCCCCTGACTTTTGAATGCCCTGCTAGACATTTGGAAAAGGTTTACTTGAGCTTATCTATATTCTATTTTATAAAGACTTTTTTTTTGTCCATGGTTTTACTATACAATGAACTTTGCAGTAAAGCAAGTGGAAGTGTAAGTCAAATGTTAATCTGAGCTCTTTACCAGAATTGTTCCCAATTTCAGAAATGCATGTCACTGGTGGTGGTAACGTTTTTTGTTTTGTTTCACAAATATAACTATCAGTCTTCATTTGTAGATGCCACACTGTTGGCAAACTTATACAGATATGTTTATACCTCCCCTATATTGTGAATTCTATTGTAGCCATCCTTAAGGCTTACCTACTGAAATATATTTCATTATAAATCACTTTCTTTTATTTCTCCTCCATAATTTTAATTGAGGCATTACAATTAAATGTGAATGTAAATGATATTATGGATTTAATGCAAGATAATAAAGATAGCTTTATATTACATATAAGATAAAAACAGTGCACAGGATAAGGTAGAAAAGAATGAACTTGGAATATGTTAAGGGTCTTAGGAAGACCTTGGGAAAGAAGAGAATCAGAGACCCTGAGGATATACTTTACTTAGTCACTGACAGCCATACATACCAAGTCAAGTACAGATAAAATATTTTGATAGAAGCAGAAAAAGGGACAAGCTGATAAATTAATTGGTTAATAAACCCATTTAGGGATTAAATAAATATGAAACCACAAGACTGTAATAGGTGGTGGAGATTCACAAAGGAATGATTCCCTGATCCCCAAACTAAGTAACTCAGGTAAGAGAAAGAGATGCATATATAAATGATTAAAAAACAGGGAGATGAGTTCAAATATAGAAGTGAGCATAGTAGAGGGGATCTAATCAAGTGTGGAAGGAAAGGTGAACTGGGGAAGACCTCTCAGAGGACATGGACTGATTGGAACTTAATTCACTGGAAAGATGTAGCAAGCCAGATGATGCTGAGAAGGAGTGTTGAGCAATCCCAGGGGATAAAAACATTGGGACTGATTACAAAACCCAGGGGAAGATTTCAGCTACATAGAAGATAGCAAAAATCATCACTATACTGACAACCATGGATAGAAGTCCAAAGTCTTCTATGTTCACTGCATCTTGATATTGCAATCACTAAAGAAAATGCAATGTAATCAAACATCAATGAAACAACATTTTACCTACTTAGAGAAGAAACAGAGCAAAAGTGGTCCCTGTGACCAGCATGAATCTCTAGACAACCAATTCAGGGCAGTTTCCCTACATACCAGCCTTCTGCTACTGCAGTAGAAAGATTCTGAACCTCATCCATGGAATGTGAGATACTGAAAACTGGAAATATGTCTGAGTGCCATCGACATACATGCTTCAACAGAAAAAAAGGAAGACTCACTGAGTATGTTAACGGGGAAAGATGGTCCCACATCTTGGGAATAGGCTGTATGGGCTCTTCATCTCTTGGTAAGGATGTGTTTCTATCTCAAGGCTTAACCTTATGTAGCTCAGTTGGGTTCATGAAAAGACTGTGAAATGAGTGCTTTTCCCAACAGGGAGATATTAGATTGTCGTGAAGAGAAGTATGGGGAAGAAACAAGTAAAAGAATATGAATAAGACATACACTGATATGTGTGGAAATTCTTAAACAACAGCTATCTGTGAGTCAGGAGAAAGGCAGGGACTGAATCTTGCAGGACTTAGTAATAACATAAGAACTGTAATGTTTTTTATAGAATAGAAGATATTTTTTGAGAAATTTTTTAGGTAGCTGTGAGGAAAAAGGTGTTGAGGCAGATTGAAGAGGAGACAAAGGATAGTAGATACATCATTCATTTGAGAGATGATGAAGAACTACAATAGGACAACGGGAGAGGAGAGAACATAGTGTCAAATACACAGAGAGATGGTTAAAATATACCAGCACCATCAACAAAGTTCTATGCTGATTGGTCTGAGTTGAGTATCAAGTATTGGAATTCTTTCTAAGCTCCTCAGGTAATTATGATACCTAATAAAAGTTAAAGAGCACTTACTTAGATAATTAGAATAAATCAATAGGACTTGACTGATTAGAAATGAGAATGAAAGAAAAGGAGACATTTAGGATTTTCCCAGGGTCTATTTTGGAAAACTCTGCAAATGGTGATGTCATTCATTCTCATTCAACTGGATGAAATAAGAGATTAAATAACCTGAAGGAAAAAAAATAATGCATTGCAAACAAACATATTGAGTTCGAGGTGACCATGGTATATCTGAATGTTGATGATCAGCAAGCAAGTGAATGTTACAGTTCAATACTTTGCAAGTTAATAAAAAATGTCAGTACTTTGAAAAAGATGTGCAGTTTGAAGGTATAAATTTTAGTTGTCAGTGTCTTGATGGAGAGGTTAAAAACACACCAATGTATATTATTTTTCAAGGACAGGGTGTGAAATGACAAAGGCAGGGACCAATGATGGAAATATATGATGTATCAGCATTTCAGGAATGAATAGAGGAATATTTGCCAATGGAAATGGCCAGAGGGAATGCTAAAGAGATTTAAAAAATTAGGGAAGTGTGGAGTCATGAAAGCCAAGGAACAACAGATTTTCAGGATATTATTTGTGGCAATAAGAAATGAACCAAGATCAGAAGAGTAAAGTATTAATTGGCCTTAGACTAGGGGGCCATTAGTAACTCAAGAAAGGTATTTTTCAGTGCAGGCCAGCTTTATGGAGTGAGTTGAGGAGTGAAAGAGTTATGAGAAGTCAGGAAAGTGATCACCAATTTTTCCTTTGTAAAATTTGGATAAAGAAGTTCTGATGGTGTTAATATAGCTAGAGAAGGGAGGTGGCAGTAGTGGTTGTCTTACTGAAAAGTGATGAAGGTAAAGAGGAAGATGAAGTTGGTTTCTTTGGATCAGAGGGACAATAATTTTAAAGGTTATAAATAAAGTAGCAAGTAGTTTTTTTCAACACTAGAGAACAAAAGTAAATAATTAGGGCAAGAATGGGCAGAGAGCTAATTAAAATTATATCTTAATTGAAAAAAATAAAAAAAACCCTTTCAAAAATTATTATAAATAGATATTGAAATTATTACATATTTTTAATACTAATAGTTTAGGATTTCAACATAGCATTGAGGAGCTGAGGTTTAGATACCAGTTCTGTATGATTCCAAAGTATTTCTTCTAGGCTCCTATATATATATATATATATATATATATATATATATATATATATATATATCTCAGTTTAAGAAGCTAATGAACATCATGGTATAATCTCAATTAAGAATAAGAATAAGAAATCTGCCAAAATTATGAAGTAATTAGAAAGCCTTTAAAACAAAACAAACAAACAAAAAAGCCCTCCACAGTCTTGTGCTTGGAATTTCTTGGTTGTACTTACTGTGTAATCATTTATATTTCCCTACACATTTCCCTTTGATAGATACCATCACCCATAAACCATCATCTCAATCTTGACAGAGTAATGGGCCTATTGATTTTGACTGGTACTCACTAAAAAACAGGCTTATCTGGAAACTTGCTACAACTGTTCTGAGTTAACAGATTTTCTGTCCTACTTTTAGACATTAGACATCAATTGAACACATCAAGATTATTAATAATATTCATGTTACCGACTAGCTATTAAGTTTTCGGCAAGTAATGCAATCGGTATAAGACTCAATTTTCCCATTATTTTAAATGCAAGTGTTATTCTTTCGCTGGGCCTTTCAATTAAAAAAATGCAACAGATCTATGAGTTATCATGAAGTTGTGTGATGAGAGATGGTAGTTGAGGGAATAAAACATAAAAGCTATCAGATATTTGATTTAGCCAGTGTCCCTTAATGATCTTGGCTGTTCTTGAAGATAGTTTAAAAGCCTCCTTATTATTTGATAAGCACAATACATATTTGTTAGTTACCATTTAGGAATATGGTTCCAAAGGCCCCATACCAGTGTAATCCATCCTCTTTAGTTTCTTGATTGTTGGCTAGTTTATTTCTTCTTTGGTTTATACACTTATTTGGGAGAAATTATTCTGTTTCTCAGATATTACGCTAGGTGCTTTGGAAGAGATACAAATGTAGAATAAGATCTTTTCTTTCATTCAAGAAAAGACTTGTTACTAGAATTTACCAGGTACAAGAGATTTATATTGCATTGTAGAATATGGTAAACATTTTACAGCAAGTATAGACAGAGTGATACAAATGCTCTTTCAATTAACACCAAACTGTTGAGCACTATTATGAATCAGGCATTGTTTCTAAGTTCTTGCTATTCACAATATAGCCCATGTACTTACAGTCCTGACTATGCCTAGGATCTTGTTAGAAATATAGAATCTCAGGTCCAAACTTAGCCATTCTAAATTAGAACCATGTTTTCTATAATCCCTAAGTTATTGATATATTCATTAAATCTTCTGAAGCAGCTCCTGCGTGCCTCAGTTGCTTGTGTCTGACTCTTGATTTTGGCCCAGGTCATGACCTTAGGATCTTGAAATTGAGCCCAGTATCAGGCTCCATGCTCAGTGTGGAGTGTGCTTGAGAGTCTCTCCACCTCCCTCTGCCCCTTGCCCAAATAAATAAATAAATAAATAAATAAATAAATAAATAAATTTTTAAAAAGAGAAAGAAAGAAATACTGCTTTAGTTCAATTTTTCTCAAAGTGGAATATAAGGACCATCTACAATAGAATCCTGGATTCTAGGATCCTACACCTATGAATGCTGTTTCAGAGGTTTGCAGTAGGCCCCTGGATTTTTTTTGAAACAAAATTATTCTTATGTGATTTTTTTTTACCACTGCTTTGGACATAGGGATTGCAAAGCTGGGGATTGAAGGAAATTGGCATAAAGTTTGGAAGCTGGTTGAGGCAAGTATGGCTGGATTGTTTTGTATAAAAAAATGGTTTTGATGTGGACAGCCATTAAAATGTGTGTTGATCATTGCAATATGGGCATCTTAAAGCAGGAGATTTATAATATAAAGTATTTCGTTTGACCATATGTAAGTTCTGTTCGGATATAACTAAAGTATTGTGTTTGGGATCAAAATATGTTTTATGCTGGCATATTAGTTTCCTAGGGGTACTGTAACAAATTACAACAAACCAGGTTGCTTATAAAACAGAAATGTATAAGTTCACAGTTACACAGTATAGAAGTCTGCAATCAAAGTGTTGGCAGGGCACTGCTCTTTCTAATGCCTGCAAGCAAAATCCTTCTCAGCCTCTGAGACCTGGGTTGTTGGCAATCATTGGCATTCTTTGGCTTGGATATACTGCAATCTCTACAACCAACTGCACATGGCTTATGTGTCTTTCTGGGTTCAAATTTCCTCCTTCTTATATCAGTCATATTTGATCTAGGATTCACCCTAATCTAGTGTAACCTTATAGTAATTTCATTACATCTGCAAAGAATCTATTTCTAAATAAAGTAACACTAAAGTTCTTGGTGAAAAGGAGTTTTGAGGGGACACTAACTTAATGTAGCTGGTATTCTTTCTTAGAATTTTTTTTAATTGGAGTTCAATTTGCCAACATATAGCATAACACCCAGTGCTCATCACACCAAGTGCCCCCCTCAGTACCCCTCATCCAGTCACCCCAACCCCCCACCAACCTCCCTTTCCATACCCCTTGTTCATTTACCAGAGTTAGGAGTCTCTCATGGTTTGTCACCCACACTGATATTTTAACTCATTTTCTCTCCTTTCCCCTTATTCCCTTTCACTAATTTTTATATTCCCCAAATGAATGAGACCATATAATGTTTGTCCTTCTCCAATTGACTTACTTCACTCAGCATAATACCTTCCAGTTCCATCCACATTGAAGCAAATGGTGGGTATTTGTCGTTTCTAATGACTAATATTCCATTGTATAAATATACCACATCTTCTTTATCCATTCATCTTTCAGTGGACACCAAGTCTCCTTTCACAGTTTGGCTACTGTGGACATTGCTGCTATAAACACTGTGGTGCAGGTGTCCTGGTGTTTCACTGCATCTGCATCTTTGGGGTAAATCCCCAGCAGTGCAATTGCTGGGCTGTAGGGCAGGTCTATTTTTAACTCTTTGAGGAACTTCCACACAGTTTTCCAGAGTGGCTGTACCAGTTCACATTCCCACCAACAGTGCAAGAGGGTTCCCCTTTCTCCACATCCTCTCCAACATTTGTTGTTTCCTGTCTTGTTAAATATCACCATTCTCACTGATGTAAGGTGGTATCTCATTGTGGTTTTGATTTGTATTTCCTTGATGGCAAGGGATGCTGAGCATTTTCTCATGTGCTTGTTGGCCATGTCTATGTCTTCTTTGGTGAAATTTCTGTTCATGTCTTATGCGCATTTCGTGATTGGATTGTTTGTTTCTTTGCTGTTGAGTTTAATAAGTTCTTTATAGATCTTGGAAACTAGCCCTTTATCTGATATGCCATTTGCAAATATCTTCTCCCATTCTGTAGGTTGTCTTTTAGTTTTGTTAACTGTTTATTTTGCTATGCAAAAGCTTTTTATCTGGATTAAGTCCCAATAGTTCATTTTTGCTTTTGTTTCTTTTGCCTTTGTGGATGTATCTTGCAAGAAGTTACTGTGGCCAAGTTCAAAAAGAGTGTTGCCTGTGTTCTCCTCTAGGATTTTGATGGATTCTTGTCTCACATTTAGATCTTTCATCCATTTTGAGTTTATCTTTGTGTATGGTGTAAGAGAATGGTCTGGTTTCATTCTTCTGCATGTGGCTGTCCAATTTTCCCAGCACCATTTACTGAAAGATTGTCTTTTTTCCAGCGGATAGTCTTTCCTGCTTTGTCGAATATTAGTTGACCATAAAGTTGAGGGTCCACTCCTGTGTTCTCTATTCTGTTCCATTGATCTATGTGTCTGTTGTTGCGCCAGTACCACACTGTCTTGATGACCACAGCTTTGTAGTACAACCTGAAATCTGGCATTGTGATGCCCCCAGATATGGTTTTCTTTTTCCATATCCCCTGGCTATTCAGGGTCTTTTCTGATTCCACACAAATCTTAAGATGATTTGTTCCAACTCTCTGAAGAAAGTCCATGGTATTTTGATAGGGATTGCATTAAATGTGTAAGTTGCCCTGGGTAACATTGACATTTTCACAATATTAATTCTGCCAATCCATGAGCATTGAATATTTTTTCATCTCTTTGTGTCTTCCTTAATTTCTTTCAGAAGTGTTCTGTAGTTTTTAGGGTATAGATCCTTTACCTCTTTGGTTAGGTTTATTCTTAGGTATCTTACACTTTTGAGTGCAATTGTAAATGGGATTTACTCCTTAATTTCTCTTTCTTCAGTCTCATTGTTAGTGTAGAGAAATGCCACTGACTTGTGGGCATTGATTTTGTATCCTGCCACACTGCCTAATTGCTGTATGAGTTCTAGCAATCTTGGGGTGGAGTCTTTTGGGTTTTCTACGTATAGTATCATGTCATCTGCAAACAGGGAGAGTTTGACTTCTTCTTTGCCAATTTGGATGCCTTTTATTTCTCTTTGTTGCCTGATGGCTGAGGCTAGGACTTCTAGTACTATGTTGAATAGCAGTGGTGAGAGTGGACATCCCCGTCGTGTTCCTGATCTTAGGGGAAAGAATCCCAGTGTTTCCCCATTAAGAATGATATTTGCTGTGGGCTTTTCGTAGATGGCTTTTAAGATGCTGAGGAATGTTCCCTCTATCCCTACACTCTGAAGAGTTTTGATTAGGAATGGATGCTGTATTTTGTCAAATGCTTTCTCTGCATCTATTGAGAGGATCCTATGGTTCTTGTTTTTTCTCTTGTTTTTTTTTTTTCTCTTGCTGGGTGAAGGTTTTATTTGCTGTTTCTTCTCCAGCTCCTTTAGGTGCAAGGTTAGCTTTTGTATTTGAATTCTTTCCAGTTTTTCGATGGATGCTTGTATTGTAGCTGGTATTCTAATGAGAAATATGCAAATGCTTATAAGTGGCAAATCATTTATATACTGTTAATCTTTTCTTTGAAAAATGTAATTTACTACCACACCTTACATATCAGAAAACTTGTGGCAGAATTTTGAATTCACTAATATTAGTTAAGAAATAAGGACATGATGCTTATCTTATACTGGGAGATAAAATTTGTCCCCATAACTTTTCCATATGGTTTAGAAATCCTATTTTTAATTTTTATTATTTTTTATACTATATATATTTTTAAGATTTTAAATCTTTTTATTTTTATTTTTTTTATGATAGTCATACAGAGAGAGAGAGAGAGGCTGAGACACAGCAGAGGGAGAAGCAGGCTCCATGCACCAGGAGCCGACGTGGGATTCAATCCTGGGTCTCCAGGATTGTGCCCTGGGCCAAAGGCAGGCGCCAAACCGCTGCGCCACCCAGGGATCCCTATTTTTTAAGATTTTATTTATTAATTCATGAGAGACAGACAGAGAGAGAGAGAGAGAGGCAGGCAGAGACACACGCAGAGGGAGAAGCAGGCTACATGAGGGGGGCCCGATGCGGGACTAAATCCCGGGGCCTCCAGGATCACACCCTGGGCCGAAGGCGGGGCTAAACAGCTGAGCCACCTGGGCTGCCCAGAAATCCTGTTTTTTAGGAATCATTACCAGATTGCTTTTATAATCACATTTACTAAACCATCATGTCTAAGTTGTAGATTATAAACGAAGAAAGTTTAGCCTGGTTCCATGGCTGCTAGTCCTGGCTCTTGTGAAAAAAAGATAATATATCTTCATAGCAAGGATAGGCTAATGAAGAAAACATTTCTATCAGCTTAGCTTATTCTTGTCATTCACACGATGAATAAAATATACTAGACTGCATATGATGCTTCAGAATAACATGATTATCTATAATTAACCCATTAATGAGCAAGTGAATTTACCCATTCCACAGGTTACTGGACAATTAGAAATTATAGAGTCTACTATTCTAGAAAAATAATGCAGGCTTAGTAAATACTTGTTGATATGAAAAATGCTGAAATATATGGTAAGATAGTTCTTGCTAGTGAGAAGTGATAGAGGATAATAAAGTAAATTTCAATGAGGTCTTTGAGCTTTTCAGAAAATGCTTTATATAAAATTTTAAGGCTCTTATTTTAAATATACAATATATAGGCAAAAGCTAAGAATCAAAAGATTATAGGAAGCAACAATAAAGTTCAAGTGTATGGCAATACAGTGTGAATTGAGACATCTCAGGCTACTACTAGGCTGGACATAGAATCTCTGCCTAACATTACAGCTTTCAAAAGGGTACAGTCTAGCTCATGGAATTATAAATCTTAAACCAGTGAAAGAATCATAACATTTGAACATACATTGGCTGTGGGTGGAAGAAAATTAAAAAAGAATTGGTGTCAAATTACTAATTTTAAGAGATGCAGGTTTAGACACCCAAATTATATACTCTACATGGTATAGCAAACACTAAACTGAGAACTTAACTTAAAAAAACAAAAAACAAAAACAAAACAAAACAAAAAAACAGCACCTCGGGATACCTGGATGGCTCAGTGGTTGAGCGTCTGCCTTCCGCCCAGGGCGTGATCCTAGAGTCCCGGGATCAAGTCCCGCATCGGGCTCCCTGCATAGAGCCTGCTTCTCTCTTTACCTGTGTCTTTTCCTCTCTCTCTCTATGTGTCTTTTATGAATAAATAAATAAAATCTTAAAAAAAAAAAAAGAAACAGCTCGTTGAGAAGCGGGCGATGTTATATTCGAGGCTGCCCAGTATTCCCTAAGGAAAAAAATCTTGCTGTTAATGAGTAAACAATAAGCAATTACCAAACAACAACAAGAAAATTGTCTACTGTGTAAAACAAAACAAAATAGTATTCTACAGCCAAGAAATCTAGTACAAAATTTAAAATGTGGATAAGGACTATAACTAAATGATTAAAAATGTAGATAAAGATATAGAAATTATGCAGATAGAAAGAAATACCATTTAAAAAGAGACATATATCCAAGGAATTTCTGGAAATAAAACTGTGGTTCATGAAATTAAAATAGATGATTTAATAGTAGTGCAACTTCCTTCTTTCTGAATAACATCTCAGCATTTTTAGGGAGAGTCTGCCAGTAGTTGTATATAAAATTCTACATGAATAGCATTTCCCTTAGCACTTAAATACTATAATTCAGATATTTTTCTGGCTTCCATAGGAAAAAAGGACTTGACATAAGAATCAAACTTTAACAAATAAATCAATAAATATGTAGCTAATTTTAAAAATGCCAGATAAAGAAAAAAAAGCAAATACATGCTTATTTTGCAGGATTTTAAATCAGAACAAAGCTAAATTTATATGTAAGGTAAAAGGTGAGTATTTTCTAGAGGAATGATAAAGATGATGATTTATGTTGATTTCATTATATCAAATAAACACATAAATATTAGTATGTAATCATTAAAATGTATTAAGTAGAGTGATCAAAGAGTTATATATAAAGTTGATACATCTTTTTTAGAGGTAAAGATTAAATATGTATCACAAAATGATACAAAAATAGAGATAAAAAATAGAGGTGGTTGAAATAAACCCAAATATTTCACTTCATCACAACAAAATAAATGAATTAAACTCATACAATAAAGACATTTAAATTGTATTTTCTTTTTTTTTTTTTAATATTTTATTTATTTATTCATGATAGTCACAGAGAGAGAGAGAGGCAGAGACACAGGCAGAGTGAGAAGCAGGCTCCATGCACCTGGAGCCCGACGTGGGATTCGATCCTGGGTCTCCAGGATCGCACCCTGGGCCAAAGGCAGGCGCCAAACCACTGCGCCACCCGGGGATCCCTAAATTGTATTTTCAAATGCAGTTTTATATTGTTTACAAGTGATTTATCTGAAGTATGACACAGAGAGACAGAAATTGAAATGATGTAAAAATTAGTATACTATCAAAAATAGTAATTGACACATAATAACATTAGTTTTTAAAAATAGATTAAGGCAAAACAAACTTCAGGATTAAAAGGATAAGGATCACTTCATAGTGAGAAAAAGAATACAACCTCACTGAAATAAAACAATTCTAAGACTGCAAACATCTAACAATTTCTGAATAAGTAAAATCTGATAGAATTAAAAGGAGAAACTAACATTTTAATACATTCTATTCAGGAATTGATAGGAAAAAAACAAAAATATATAAGGCAAAAATTTCTTCTCATGATGGAGGAGGAGGCAAGTACCTTGCACAAATCTCTGCAAATAATAACCATAAAGACTAGATGAGGGGCACCTTGGTGGCTTGGTCAGTTAAACATCTGCCTTCAGGGTCCTGGGATCAAGCCTTGAGTTAGGCTCCTTGCTCCGCAGATAGTTTTCTTCTCCCTCCCCTGCTCATTCTCTCTCTCTTTCAAATAAATAATTTTTTAATACTTAAAAAGAAACTAGATGAAGTTTTTGAAAACAAATAATAATTTACAAAAAAAAATAGGAATACATTCAGTTGCTGATAGACTTCAGAAAGGAGTTTAATCTCAAAGACTTGGAACCAGAGGGGGTAAGAATTGTGAATTTGTCCCTTGTTTGTCCAATAGTTTGGCCCAACCTCCATGATGATAGCTGTGAAAAACTATAGAAGGAAAAATTAACAGTCTATTTGGGTACAGGTGCTTGAGATCAGAAGCTCAGAGTCAGGAGATAGCTGAAAATGTAAAGGGAAAATCCTGGCAACACAGCACTCTCAGGAATGAGACCGAAATCCCAACATAAACTGTCCACATTCCTGCCTGATTAGTTAAAAAAAAATACACAGGGAGACCCAGAGGCATGGCAGGAAAGTAGCCAGAGACCAGAGATAAATCTACTCATGACAGAGCTACATGAAGCCAGATCTATAAGTTTGATGCTTTCCTTATCTGAGTGTATTCCCCAATTATGCTCCACTGAAGCTGGAGGAAGATTGACATGAGAGAGTGCAGAGTCCATATATGACAAAGCAGCTGGAAATTTAGGAAGAATCCCCAGAAGCAAGGAAACCAGAGAAAGAGAGTCTGTCTCTGCTCAAATTCTTGGCACAGAGAAGATCCATAAGGAGTCAGGATTAAAAAACATAAGAACAGAGCAAAATTATCAGGAGCTGCACATCAAGGGAAAGATAATTTCCACTTTGAACGCCGGTATGGTAACTGCCTATTATTGCAAAACCAAGTATCTACAGAATATGACACAGTTCACAAATCATTATAATGTATTAGCTACACTATTCAATTTTTCAACAAAAAATTTTTAGACATGCATATAAACGGTAAAGATGACTCATTTTGAAGCTAAATAATAATCAATAGAAACTCTAGAGCACCTGAGTGGCTCAGTCGGTTAAGTGTCTGCCTTCAGCTCAGGTCATGATCCCAGGATCCTAGGATGGAGCTCCTCAGCAGGCTTCCAGCTCAGCAGGGGTGTCTGCTTCTCTCCCTCTCCCCCTCCCCTGACTTGTTCTCTCTCTCTCTCTCTCATTCTCTCTCGAATAAATAAATAAAATCTTAAAAAATTAGAAACTCTAATAATGTTGGATTTAGGAGAAAGACTCCAATGCACATGTCATAAAAATGTATAAAGTGAAAATATGGCATAAGTGAATGAAGATGGAGAATATAAAATGAGAAATTGAGAAATGAGAGAAATTAAAAGAATAAGAGAAAAAATAATCTCTAGTTGGAATCAACATCAGATTGAGGAAGACAGAAGGAATATGTGAACTTGAAAATATATTAATAGAAATTACTCAATCTGAAGAGCAGAGATTAAAAATATTGAAGAAAAATGAGCAGATTCTTCATAACTTGTCACTAAAATTATGCATAACTTCAACCTTAGAAGGATATGAGACAGAAAAAAATGAGTAGAAAGTATATTATAAGAAATAATAGCTGAAAACTTAACTTCCAAAATATTAATGTACAGACCTGAAATGATCAATAGAGACAAATTAAAGCAAATCACTCCTAGGCAAATTATAAACAAAGTGATGGAATTCAAATACAGAGAAAAAATCTCAAAAAACAAAATGATAGTTTGCATACAGAGAGAAATGATAAAATAGCACTGACTTTTCATCAGAACATATGGAATTCCAAATTTTTAAAACATTTTCAAAGTGTTGAAGGGAAAAAAATTGTCAGCCAAGAATTCTATATCTAGAAAAGCTATCCTTCAAAAATGAAGGTAAAATAAAGACATTTTTAGATTAAAAGAGAAAAAAATAAAAGGAAAAACTATTGCCAGTAGACCAGCAACACAAGAAAAGCTCTAAAAGAAAATGGCATTCAATGAAAATTTATATCAAGAAGAAATGAAGAGCATCAGAAATGGTGAGCAGGTAGGTAAAACAGACTATATTTTTAATTTTCATTTAATATCATCAAAGGCAGATAAACACATAAGCAAAATTATGCATGTTATTTAAGGGCTTTTTAATAATATAAATAGTTTTTAGAAAAATATGCCTTCAGATTAGACAACTAATTATAATATAGGATACAGAAACATTGTATCCATGTTGGGAACAGATTACTTAAAAATAAAATCTTAAAAAATAAAAGTAGTTAAAACTTCTACACAACTGAAGACCTCATTAGGTAGGTGCAATAAGTCACAGACTAATAGAAAACAATCACAATACATATATCTTAAACATATTTTTTATCTAGAATATATAAATAGAGCTTTCAACACAATAATAAATGACAAATAATCCAATAAAAAGGATATATGACTTGAACAGACACATTACAAAAGAAGATATGTAAGGCCTGTAAGCATATGAAATGCTGCTCAACCTCGTTAGTCATCAGGGAAATGCAAGTTAAAAACAAAAACAAGAACAAAATGAAAAACCCATGAGGCAACCCTACCCCCCCACACACACAAAAAGGTTAAAATTATGGACACCTGGGGGGCTCAGAGGTTGAGCGTCTGCCTTTGGTTCAGGGTGTGATCCCAGAGTCCTGGAATCGAGTGTCACATCAGGCTTCCTGCATGGAGCCTGCTTCTCCCTCTGCCTATGTCTCTGCCTCTCTCTGTGTGTCTCTCATGAATAAATAAATAAAATAAAATCTTAAAAAAAAAGAAAATTTCTCTTAAAAAAGGTTAAAATTAAAAATCACCGATGATGCCAAATTCTGATGAGGAGAATGTGGAATTATTGCTGTTAGTAGTGTAAAGTTTTAAAACTACTTTGCAAAGTAGTTTAACAGTTCTTAAACATACACCTACTCTATGGCATAGAAATTCCACTCTTAGGTGTTTATCCAACAGAACTTAAAACAGGTGTCTATAAAAGGACATAATTATGCTCTGTGGCTTTCATCTTATAACTTCATGCTCTAAATTACCTGTTCCACAATGAAAAACTGTCCATCAACCAGAAGATGGATAAATAGTGGTGATAATCAAACATGGACTATTCCATCCACTGAAACAAAAGTATCAAGTGAAACATGCATAACTGATGAATCTCAAACATATGTTGAGGGAGAGAAGCCAAATGTAAAGAATAAATACTGGATAATTCCATTCATATGAAATTTGAGAATAAGCAAAATTGAATTCTATGCTGCAAGTAAGAATCTTGTTTACTTTTCTGGAGGAAGGGGTTGATAGAAAGGGGTGCCAGAGATTTGGTCAGTGACAGCAGTGGCAGCAGTGTTTCTTAACTAAGGTGGTGGTTACATGGCTATCAGCAATGAGTTCTGTGATCCATCAAAGTGTATATAAATTTTCTGCAAATAAAAAGAATGTTTCTTCATGTGCCTATAAAAATCCTGTCTTTAACACTTTAAAAGCTTAACTTTCAGAAATCTCATCTTACTACTTTCTGTCACACTTTAAAAAAATTGTTTTTAAATTTTTATTTATTTGTGAGAGACTCACAGAGAGAGGCAAAGACATAGATAGAGGGAGAAACAGGCTCCTTGCAGGGAGCCCAATGCAGGACTTGATCCCAGGACCCTGGAATCAAGACCTGAGCCAATGGCAGACACTCAACCACTGAGCCACCCAGGTGTCTCCTGCTTTCTGTCACTTGATTTATAAGGTTAAAGTCAGTATAGAAACAAACCTTTCTTCTTTGGTTTATGTGGCTTTTCTTACTTTTATGTCTTAGTTTTCTCAGCAATTTAGGTGCACTTAGTCTTTTTGTCTATGGCACATGGATTTGGTATCTTTCATTATGTGACATACATGGGTATTCCTCTATGTGAGTCACCTCCACTCTACTCAAGATTTTTCCCTTATTTAATAACTTGCCCTAGGACCCAACCATTCTCATCTAGCCCTTTAATATGGATCCTTTTAGGAAAACTCATTAATGCCCATCACTGATTACTTGGACTTGATCAGTGTTTGACATTGTCTTAACTGTAGTGTGAACTAGCTTCAGTTTGAGTTCCATTATTTGTTGGCATCTTGAAATAGTCTTTTAGTTGTTGGTAGTCAATGTGCCTAGGAGGAGCCCTTGTGACCTTGACAGTTTTTATATTGCTTTCACATGTCATGTTTCTGCCTCCTACTCTACTATGTTAAGCTATTTTTATCATCTCCTATTTGGTATTTTCTCAAACTCATAAAGTCCCTTATTTGTTTGTCTTTAAATAGCACAACACTGACATATTTACTTTAGTAAACAAATATGTGTTGAAAGTCGACTTCATCCCCATTATAACCCTAGCGAATGAAACTGAAAAGGAACCTGTCTTCATGATGCATTTTTCTCCTGACACTTGCTACTTTAGCTCTGCCCATCAGAATGTGCTTCTGCACTGAGAAATCTGCCTAACCATCCAATTCCCTTCTTTTTTTCCCCACAGTTTTAATGAGAAATAATTGCCATACATCACTGGACAGGTTTAAGGTATACAGCATCATGGCTTGATTTATCTAGATTGTGAAATGATGACCACATAGGATTTAGTTAAATCTGTCATGTCATATAGCTACAATAAAAAGAAAAGAAAAGAAAAGTTCTCCTTCTTGATAACTTCTAGGATTTACTCTCTTACCTAGTTCCCTTCCTTTTATCTTTCATAATCAGAAACCAATTCCGTGGCCTTTAGTGCTAAGCCTGTGTGCCTAACTTCTGATGCCTAGGTCATCCTGCACTGGGACCAAAACCAACAAATCTGCCACGGTGCCTGATTTCTGATGGCAAAACCTTGCCTGGTCACTTCCTGTTTATTCAATCAAATGTTCTTCATTTTTTTCCCCCTTTACAGGAAAACTAACCTAAATATTCTGGATTACTTTCCTTATCTAATCCAAAGTGCTTCTTGAGACCCAATTTATCATACCATACCACTTTTAATTATTTTCTTAGCATTACAATTTTTAATGTTCTTCTATAAGGTACATTTGTCTGTTTTCCTTCACTAGTTCATAAGCAACGTCAGAGCAGTTCCTTTTTCTGTCTTATTCCCTAGAATAATGGCTAGGGAGAGAGTGGGCATTAAATAAATATTTCTTAAATAAATTAAGACTTAGTGCTGCTGCAAATTATTTAAAAGGAGACTTTATCTCTCAGTTTCCTAAATGCCAAATGGGAGTGATAAAAATAACTGTACCTGAAGGTGCTATGAAGAGGAAATATAATATGTGAAAGTGAATTTAAAATTTAAAAATTTCTTAAAAATTGTTTTAATTTCTTTTCTTTTTTTTTTAAGATTTATTTTGGAGAGAGGCTGAGAGCACATGCCCATGAGTTGGGAGTGGGGAGCACAGGGAGAGAGAGAATCTCAAGCAGAATCCCTGCTGAGCACAGAGCCCCACGTGGGGCCTGATCTCTTGACTCTGAGATCATGACCTGAGCTGAAACCAAGAGTCAGATGTTTAATCAACTGAGCCACCCAAGTACCTCCAAAATAGAAAATTTCTAATATGTTTTATTTTAAGTTACTTTCCTGGCCACATTGAGGAACATATACATTCAAGTGTTACCCTGAATAACAAAGTTATTAAAGTTGCTATAAGACACTTAAAAATAAGAAAACATAAAAATAGTAATGACATTTTAATATTCCATTGTACTAAAAGGTATAGGATAAAATAAGATATACCTCCAAATATGGAGGAATTCCAGTTACTTAGATATCCAAACCATGGGGCAACACGAAGCATTGGAAAAACGTAGAGACCTGCTGAGTTAATCCAATGTCTGGTTTCAAGTTCCAGCTAAAGGCAGAGCCTAGATCCAGACAGCTCGTCCCCTGCTTGACCATGTGAAGCTGTGCTCAGGGTGAGTGATGCCAGGGTGAGGGAAGACCAGGCCTTTCTATGCAAGGGATGGTGGACAGAGGTCATTAGAGATAAAGAGGACAATAACAGCTTTCTGAGATAATTAAACAGCTTTGAATAACAAAATTTCTAGTGATTAATTATTCCTAATTCCCCTTCACTTTCCTCTTTATAATCTGTGGCTTTTAAAGCATTTTCATGTTACTCCTAACAGCCTTCCACCCAAAGCTGGCATGGGTCCTAAAATGATACTCTACCTTAGTTTCCAATATCTCATTACTCAGCAATCAGGAGCTCTCAAGGGGAAATAACTTAATATATTAATTATTATTTAGGTGTGAATGACTAACAATTTCTGTCTTTAATTATTTCCCTTTCTCTTTCTGGGGTGGGGGAAATGTACCTGTCAACCCAAATGAATAAATTGTAGTATTTCAGGTGATAAACATACAAAAGAAACTAGTAGAGAGACACTGTTGGAAGTTTTAATAACAATTTTAGAGAACATTGTTATCAGTACTAATATTATAAGCCAACAGCAACCAAAGCTCTGATTTAATGAGTTATGCATATTTATTTATGATTATCTTTTTAACTTGACACTGGTCTGCGGAACATGTATGCCCTATTATAACCATTTTATAGATATGACGTTGAAGTTCAGAGTGTGAGTCACAAATCCAAAATGTCACATCCCATATACACAGAGTTGGGATTGAAGCATAGGTATAAAGTTTGCATTCTATTAAAGTAAAAATGAATCTGCCAATAAGATTTTAAGAGTTGTGACATGAAGCCATCTGTACCTGGATAATAAATACTGGTTAAAAAATACCCAAGTACCAATGATCTGGATCAAAGGCTTTATTCTAAACACAGACATTAACCTCCATTGGAACAAACAGATTATTCAGTAATCTAGAATGTCTAGAGATTGTTTCTTTGAGGTGAATTCTTTATATCATATCGATCCAAGCATAAGTCCTTCCAAAATTTCTATTCAAGTAACTTCCAAAATTTCTATTTAAGTGAAGATTGTGAGTTTTGGGAGGGGTTGTTTATGTTTTTGTTTTTCTTTCTCAAAAATGTCCTTTCCCTTGAGTAATCCGCCACTGGTAGAGTATTCAGTTTTTGAAAAACTTTATAAAGAGGTTAATGATGTTGGTCACTCTGCATCATAAAGTTCTTATGATCTATTCAGCAAATAGCAGGTTTTAATGAGCTCAGTTGCCTCAAAGATAAAAGTATGTTAAGGTATCCAAGATGATAAAGTATGCATTGTGCAGCACTAATCATAATGGCTTAATTAGATGTTAATGTGGATTTTACGTTCATTAGAATTTAATGGTAACTGAATTTTTAAGTGTTCAGTTAGTCAGCAATTTCTAATATCACAGTCCTGGTGAGGAGATATTTTCAAATCCAGAACTTGGTAAGAGAGTTGATGTCAGTGTAAATTATACCCCAAAGAGAAAATTCCCATTTCTCAAGTCTACATTTCATGCCAAGTGATAGCAGGTGGTGAAGTCAGACAGGGCATGAATAACACACCCTCTATTTATGACCAGTCCTATTTATGACCAGTCCTATTTATGACCAGAAGGTAGCAGCTGCCATCTGGCATAATTTTTAGAGGGTATTGAAAGGTCATTGCAACCAAAATATCGATTTAGTGTTATTTTGTGATTTGGAGTCAGGTAACATTTATTGAGCTAGAACTATAGGTTAGGTGCTCTCTCAGGGGCTTTCACAAATGCTATCTTAAAAAAACAAAAATGTCTTAACACAAATTCTATTTTTACCTCCGTTTATTAGTCAGTTTAAGGCTTGGGGAAGCTAAGAAATCGCTGAACATGATACATCGATAATATGTAGTTAAGCTGAGTTAGATACATCTCTAATTCCAATTACAAAACATAGAATTATCATGGACATTGTCACTAATCACAGATCTTCTAGAGACAGGTGCATTTTAGCTAGTTCCTCTTACACCAATATGTAAAAAGGGGAACATATCATCATTAGCTAATATTTCAGCTCTGGAAAGCAGTCTCATGAACCAAGGTATATTATGATTTACCTAAGGCTCTATGTATAAAACTTAGAACAAGACATAAAAACAGAGGCTGATCAGTGATGGACAACATGGATAATGAACAAACTCTAAACTATTAGATGGAGGGAAGCCTGTGTGGCTCAGTGGTTGAGCATCTGCCTTTGGCTCAGGGTGTGATCCCGGGGTCTCCAGATCGAGTCCCACATTGGGCTTTCTGCATGGAGCCTACTTCTCCCTCTGCCTGTGTCTCTGCCTCTCTCTGTGTGTGTCTTTCATGAATAAATAAATAAAATCTTTAAAAAAATAAACATAAAAACAAACTATTAGATGGAAAAGGTTGTTTTAAGATCCATATATGTATTTGTAAGAAATATAAGAGATGTTTTATATGTTGCAAGATGACTGTAGGAATAATGAGAGAAAACATGTTTAGAGATGTTTAAAATATAATGTGCTCCCAGGGAGGTAGGAAGTGCCCTAGAAATGTCCAAGAGAAGGCTGAGTAGATGCGTCACAGTAATGTGGAAGGATTCAGCAAGCAGTGTGTTGCTTGCGTTATATAAATTTTAGGTCTTCCCTCCAACTACTACATACTACAATAATAATAAGTTGTCAAATTTCTTAAGATAAAATTGTGTAAAGCTTACAACAGGGTGGGGTTCAAGAGATTTTAAAAACTTCACTGAAGATAGTTTAGGAAAACTGACATGGCTCAGCATAAGTTGAGGTCACTCACTAGAGCTAGCTTGAAAGGTAAATGCTACAAACAAACAAAAAATGTAAAGTATAACCAACCAGAATTCACCCTGACCATTAGAATTTCTCATTCTTTTTGTCATGGAGTCTAACATTTTAGCATTATTGACCACAAGCAATTGTTTCTTAAAGGCTGGTTGATATCTTCTAGAATTTTTGTTGAAATGTACATACCTCGCAAGAAAATGACACCATAAGCTTTTATCACCTAGCATTTTGAAGAGGTATGACAGCCAAATCAGACTTCAACTCTGAGGGAATATGGCGGAAAATTCATACTGAACCTATAAAGAAAGAGTCAAAAAAAGGAAAAGAATTAGAAAGGAGATTGAAAAGTACACATGGAAATTTACAAAGGCAAAATTTTTAGCAGGACTTCGGGGATTAGTGTTTCTTAGTAATTCCTTTAATGTGAACTCTTTTCAAAAGCTACCTCTGCAACTAGATGGCATACCAACACAGACATATCACATTTTCTCATCAAATAAAATGGATGTTCTTTTGTGACCTCATTTCCATATACAATTAAGAGCATATTTATTTCCTTTTTAAAAATAATTTTGAAGTACTATCTATATACAAAAAATAGCAAATATCTGTGCTGTTCATAAAGTAAACAGACATGCATAAATAACACCCTGCTCAAGGAATGGTTAAGCATCTGCCTTCGTCTCAAGTTCATGATCCCAGGGTGCTAGGATCCAGCGCTATATCCAACTCCCTACTCAGTGGGGAGTCTGCTTCTCCCTATCCCTCTGCCACTGACCCTGATCATGCTCTCTCACTCACTCATTCTTTCTCTGAAATTTAAAAAAAAATCTTTTTAAAAAGGAATAGATTATCTAATTTTAAGAAGCCCCTTCTCCAATCTACTCTAAGTTATTTGCTCCTTTCCTCCTCAGACTATCATCCTGACTTCTAGTGCCATATCCAAATGTACCCTATTTTCAACTTTCTTAAAATGCAATAATTTTCCTGAATTTAACTTCCTGTCCTGAATAATAGGCTTGTAAAAGCCCCCTATGTTCTGTCATTAGTTTGTTTTCATTTATGTGTACTATTTTACCATATGAATGTGCCATGACTTATTATTTCTGATCTTTATGATTTAATCTGGGACATTTCCATATAAAATTTCAGCAGAGCAGGCTTTTTTATCAAGAAGTTGAGAATATATTTGTAAAACATATGAAAACTCAAATAACCAAGAATGGCCAAAGCGGTTTGTCATAGAATAAAGCTAGAACACAACACCACCTGATTTTAAGGTCTACCATGAAATCACAGAAATTGAGGTATTGCTGAAAGTAGTGACTTTTAATGGAACAGAACTAGGAATTGAGAAATAGTCCCCACTATTGATTGGTTTTGGCCAATTGATTTTCAACAAAGGTGCAACTGATTTTCAAGAAAGGTACCAATAAAATTCAATAAAGAAATGAAAATCTTTTCAATGAATGATGCAGCAATAACTAGATGCCCATGTAAAACGAATGAACTGTAGCCCTGACCTTGCAACTTAACAAAAATTAAGTCAAAATGTAAAAGCTAAAACTGGAATATGTCTGGAAAAACAGAAAAAAAAAACTTTGCCATTTAGCTAGACAAACATTTCTCAGTTAGAATACATAAAGCATGAACTATATAAGAAATCATTATAAATTGTATGTCATTAAAATACAGAAATTTATTTATTTATTTATTTTTTAAATACAGAAATTTAAAACAAAAAAGGAACAACATTCTTTTTGAAGGACACCAATAAGAAAGTGAAAGGGAAATCATAGACTGGGAGAAATATATTTGCAATACACAGATCTGACAAAGGATTTGTAACCAAAATATATGACACTCTTAAAACTTCTAAGAAGATAGCATAATATAAAAATGGTGAGAAGAATTAAACAAACTCCAAAAAAAAATATCTAAAGAGCCAACAGTATGTGAAAGAGATAATCAACGTTAGTCATCAGGAAAACCTAGATCAAAACCATAATAAGATTACACTATACATCCTTTAAAAGAGCTGAAATTTAAGAGAATGATAGTTTCAAGTATAGGAAAGGGTGTGGAACCATGGTATATATAAGAAGCCATATAGAGAAAAGAAAATTTTCAGTTCAGTTTAGATAATTTTGTAGATTTTGTACATGCAACTAAATACAGACAGCCTCTCACTTTGGATGGTTTATCTGCTTTATGGTGGTGCAAAAAGTATATGTATTCAGTAGAAACTGTACTTCTGGTTGCAAATTTGGATCTTTTCCTAGGCTAATGATATGCTGTAACCATACTCTCTTGTGATGCCAGGCAGTGACAGCTGTACCTTTCTTCAAGCCCAATCACAAAGGTAAACAGCCAGTAATTTACAACCATTCTGTTTTTCACTTTCAGCACAATATTAAATGAATCACATAAGATAGTTACACTTTATTATAAAATAGGCTTTGTGTTACATGATATTGCCCAACTGTAGACTAATGTAAGTGTTCTGAGCATGGTTGAGGTAGGGTAGGCTAAGCTATGATGTTTGTTAGGTGAGGTGCATGAAATGCATTTTCAACTTAATGATATTTTCAACTTAAAATGGGTTTATTGTTAAGTAAATCCATGGTAAGTGAAGGAAGGTCCATACACATGGCACCTCAGTTTTTTGTTAATTCACAGATGATAGCAATGAACCTTTAATGGTTGTAAGGACAAGTGGTTGTGAAAATGTGCTAAAGGTAGGGTGATATGGCTTATTTTTCATACCAATATACATGTGAGAGTAAAAGTTATGCCTGAACATATTTTTATAAATAAGTATTTCTAGTAATCTTTTGAAGCAGCAGATGACTTCTTAATTAATTGTCTTACTTCTTAAATAAAAATCAAATTATATTGCTTGAAACTATGTACTTATTTATGTTTCTATTAATCTATAAATACAACTCTATCTTATAACCATAGATGCTTATCTTTATGTAGAAATAGGATAATGTGATACTTTTAACTGTGTTTTCTACAATTTTTGCATGATTTGCATTTTTCCTACCAAAATCATGTATTTAGTAATTCAACCTAAATGCAATGTGAAAATATAAATTAATTGTACTTTTTAGTTAAACAAATAATCTGTACTTTAGAAGCACCTGAGTGGCTCACTCAGTTAAGCTAAGGACTCTTTATTTTGGCTTAGGTTATAATCTATTGTTGTGAGATCAAGCCTTGCCTCTGGCTCGGGGCTCAGCAGGTAGTCAGCTTGAGATTCTCTCTCTCTCTCTTCCTCTACCCTTACACTACCCCACCCACCCACCCACTGTGCCCCTGGGCATATGTGGACTCTCTAAAATAAGTAAATAAATCTTTTAAAAAAATAGTTATTGCAAAAGTGAACCTTAATAAAATACAGATAAAGGAAATTTGGAACAAATATTCAAGCACCTAGGGCAGCCCGGGTGGCTTAGCGGGTTAGCGCCGCCTTCAGCCCAGGGCCTGATCCTGGAGACCCAGGATCAAGTCCCACGTCAAGCTCCCTGCATGGAGCCTGTTTCTCCCTCTGCCTGTGTTTCTGCCTCTCTCTCTCTCTCTGTGTCTCTCATGAATAAATAAATAAAATCTTAAAACAACAACAACAACAACAAATATTCAAGCACCTAATACCTGGTTTCTACTAGTCTTGCATCTAGGTATTTCCAATATTATCTTGCTACTCAGTGGCTTCTCTCACTTTCTAAATGTGGTTTGACTTAGTCACTCTGATCTTGCTATAAAACTTATTTTTCAACTTCAAACCAACTCATCTGTTGGATTCTGGACTGTTTTATTTATTCTATTTTGGACAGGCTACACTAGGCTTGCTATAAAACTTATTTTTCAACTTCAAACCAACTCATCTGTTGGATTCTGGACTATTTTATTAATTCTATTTTGGACAGGCTACACTAGGCTTCACTAGTGGAATGGTAACTGCTTGCTGTCATTCTCCCTCTCTGTGTGTTCCTGGTTAAGTCACTAGGCCTCATTTTCATTATCTGTGAAATGGAATAATAACTCCCCCTCCAAGTGCTATGAGGAACTTTAAATAATAAATGTAGGAGTGTTTTAAACTAATTTTCACATTAAGGAATTAGGAAAGAAAACTCAGAAGGATGCAAAAGAGGAACCTCAAGCACCATTGTTGAAACTGGACAAATTACTTAGCAAAATCATATCTAGTCTCCTTATAAATGTCCATATATCACAGTAATTGACCAGCAGCATATTTATTAAAAAATTCCCCAACTACACAAAAAGTTGAAATATAATTACAGTTGTAAAACAGTGTCATCTTAATCTTTTCTCTACTTATTGGAAATTTGATTTAACACCAGACCTCCAAGGGGAAGGGAGGGTGGGTAGCAACAGAAATTTTTCTAAGAGGGCCAGTCATTAAAAAAATATTGTTAACAATTGTTCTACCTTACTTCTCATATTCTTATTTGGCTTCTTGCCCAGATTTGCACAAATCACTAATAATGCCCCAAATCATTCATGAATGTAGGGGGGTGGAAGGAAAAGGGGCAAAAAAAGGAAAAGTGAACTCAGGGGAAGAAATAACATCAGTTTTTAATTACTGGGGCACTAATGAAGACAGTGAATCAAATAAACAGCTTGTTCTCAAAATGTTATTATGCAAAACACAATAAACTTGAAAGTTCCTGAAATAACAGTTCACAGCAAGTAAAGGAAAATGCCCTATAACAGTCCTTGAAAAAAGAAGTACATTAGTATTTTGCTTTATGATTCCTGGTTGCAGGTCCCAATCTAATCTCCATAGAAATGGAATTCCAATTGGGCCTCAGAGATATTTTACAAGCACACTATAATCCCAACTTGAGAGAGAAATTCAAGTTAACTGAAATTCAGTTTACCCTCACGGGAACAGTTAGGCTGAACTACTAGGAGGGACCAGATTCAAGTTCTTAAAAGTGGCCTGGATGAATTCTAAAATAAACCCAAAGAGCTAATATTAGAATATGAAGAAACATAGTTTGTTCTCCTGTCTTCCTTCCCTCACCTTTTTCCCTCCCCACACACTTCTATTTCTCTTCTGTTTCTACCCTTATCAGCCTCTGCCATCTCTCTTTTCAATTTCTTTCACAAATAGGAAATGATTATGAAGATGTAAAAGACAAAAATGCTTCCAAACTACACAAAGATTTAACCACAACTATAACACAGAGATTCTGTCTCTAACATCCATGGAAACACAATTTTTATTTTATTTCAACAAAGTCCTCTTGATTAGTCAGGAATAAGCTTTTTTTTTCTTAAATGTTGATGACCTAATTTTTTAAATTTTCTTTTTTTTTTTTTTCCTTTTTAACTAAAGTGCAATAAGATTTTTAAACTCATTTAACTGTACCTGGCCACATTGTCTGATTTGACAGTTCCCTTTCAACTACGTGTTAGAAATTTTCCGTTTCCCATTTCAAAAATTTAGCAAAAAAATTTTTTTCTTTTTCCTACACAATTGTGGATATAGTAATTCAGTCAACTTGAGTAAACATATCACTTTTAGTGAGCTTTGAAAATTTTTCTGTGTACTAGGAATGATTTTATAACTTGTCTTTAGCATTTTGGGAGTCAGAGTGGGGTTTAAGTGGTAAGTCTGCCACTTAACATGGGCAGGTTGCAGAAGAGCTAGTAGCTCATTTTCTCCAGCTGTGAAATATTTTGATAGTGCAGACTAAATGCTATGAGGTAAATGGAGCTCCTAGAACAGTGTTTAGCTGTGGGAGACACCCCTTTGAATGGCCATCCACCCCTGCCCGTGCCTCTCTTCTGAGACCAGTTCTGGAGACACAGAGGTGGTCTTCCAGGTGCCGTATCTGTACCATCTGATCTTGTTCTTGGATGAAGCTAATGGAGTGACTTTGATCTGGGCCAAGTAGATTCTCTCAGAAAACAGGCCTAAGAATAGGGAGGATGCAGATCTTAGGAGCTACTCGATCTGAATCATGTTACAAGAAAACTCTTACGGGAGAAAAAAGAAAAGTTCTTGCTGCTGAAGTTTCCAGAACTGGCATAATTCCTTGTCTCCTAATTCTGTCTCTGATCTCATGTTAAACTATAGTTGTCCTGTCCTATCAATATTTATGCATTTTTTCCCTCTTTTTTGCTTGAGCTAGAACAAGGTTCAGGTGCTTTTAAAAGAACATTAACACATAAATATGTACAGAAGAGTGTGTTATATAAACAGACCTTCAGGGAAATGTGGGCTACTTAGAATTGGAGACAATTATGTGAAAGGCAAACAGACTATCTTCTATGTTACTAGAAGAAAACTAGTGACCTAGAAACAGTTCATTACAGGTATTGCTGGAGGATGATGCTCTAGGAGATTTGGCTACATAGAACACACTGAAAGAGAGACAAATGCCATACTTGCAGAATTGGATGGCTGCTTCTGATTGCATTGTAGAATATGAATGCTGAATCAGTGTTCTATTGCCTTCTTTAGCAGTTCAAATCAGTGAAAGCCAGACAAATTTGTTTAGTTCATTTGCTTACTTTAGCTTAAATCACGAAGTATCCATGATTATAATGTATGTATTATTGTGTTGATAGTCAACTGGGAATGGATTTTTGGAGATAAGATTTAGAATTTCTAGGCAGCATTCAAATAATTTAAGAATGGTCATATGGACCAACTCCTCCCAAATTCCCTTAAATAATTTATCAGAACCACTCTTGCTGAAGGAAATACCAAACAAACGGATGCCTCACCCTTCATTGTCACTTGTTATAAGACTCTTTCTAAAATCAAATTCTGCTGCAAATATGATAAGTAATATCAGAATAAAAACAAAAAAAAAATACATCAAGAATTTACCAAAGGATATCATGAAAATTTGTTGGAGGTGGTGGTGATAAAGTTAGATCTGTACTTGCAGATTTTGAAGGTTCTCCAGCAAGAATTTAATATAAGGAAAACTGCATTTAAAGTCTTAGTTTGGGCACTCACCTGTGTTTACAACCCTTTTACGAGTTTGCTAATGCAAATATGGATACTGTGCTAATTGATTCCAGTGATATTGAATGATCATGTCAACCTTGCCCAATACAGGGAAAGGTATTCAAAAATTACAGAAGACAAATATGTTTGATTATGTCTGTCATGTGGTTTCTGTTCACTCAGGTTCCAAGAATTCTGTGAAGAAGGGTAACCAGGTCTTTTAAAAGGCTTTGCTTAGTTCTTCTTCTTCTTTTTTCCCTTGCATTATGTTTTTTTTTAATAATACATTGATTTTTTATTGGTGTTCAATTTGTCAACATACAGAATAACACCCAGTGCTCATCCCATCAAGTGCCCCCCTCAGTGCCCGTCATCCATTCACCCCCACCCCCTGCCCTCCTCCTCTTCCACCCCCTAGTTAGTTTCCCAGAGTTAGGAGTCTTCATGTTCTGTCTCCCTTTCTGATATTTCCTACCCATTTCTTCTCCCTTCCCTTCTATTCCCTTTCACTATTATTTATATTCCCCAAATGAATGAGAACATATAATGCTTGTCCTTCTCCGATTGACTTACTTCACTCAGCATAACACCCTCCAGTTCCATCCACGTCGAAGCAAATGGTGGGTATTTGTCGTTTCTGATGGCTGAGTAATATCCCATTGTATACATAAACCACATCTTCTTTTTTTTTTTTAATTTTTATTTATGATAGTCACACACAGAGAGAGAGAAAGAGAAAGGCAGAGACACAGGCAGAGGGAGAAGCAGGCTCCATGCACTGGGAGCCCGACATGGGATTTGATCTTGGGTCCCCAGGATCGCGCCCTGGGCCAAAGGCAGGCGCCAAACCGCTGCGCCACCCAGGGATCCCTAAACCACATCTTCTTTATCCATTCATCTTTCGATAAACACCGAGGCTCCTTCCACAGTTTGGCCATTGTGGACATTGCTGCTTTAAACATCGGGGTGCAGGTGTCCCAGCATTTCATTTGACTATTCTTTTAGGCCAGGCATATTAGAAAGAAAGACCTTCAAATGCAATATTATAACCAATCTACTACTGGAAATAAGGTACTGGGTATCCAGGGCCCACAAGGCAGCAGTTCATCACAAGTAAAAGGACAACAAAGAAGCCTTGGTACTCAGTTTGGAGAATGGCTTACCCCATCTCATGTGCAATGCTTTAGGAGGTCAATTCAGTTCTTTCCACAAAATAGATCTATCTTATTACCACATCCAACTCTACCAAACCAGTACATGCAATCATCATCTTTTGCCTGGAGGACTTCAATGCCTCCAAACCAGTCTCTGTTCCCATCTTTCTCTGTTATAAACAATTACAAAGGAGAAACAAGAGTGATTACAGAAACACATTAATCTAACCATGACAACCATCTGCCCCATTTCAATAGCTTATTGCTGCATTGAGAATAAATCCAAGTTTCTTTTTATTATTTCTTTTTATTTTTTAAGAATTTATTTATCTGACAGAGAGAGAGAGGGAGAGAGGGAGAGTGTATAAGCAGGGGGAAGGGCAGAGGGAGAGGGAGAAGCAGGATCCCTGCTGAGCAGGAATTCCCAGGACCCTGGGATCATCACCCCAGCTGAAGGCAGACATTTAACTGACTAAGCCACCCAGGTGCCGCCAAATTTCTTTTCAAAAAATATTTCAGGCCCCCACCTATCCCATCTACTTCTCCTTTTACACAGGTAAGCTATTGATTCATATGATCATTTTGTCTGTAATTTTAATTTTTATACAGCTTTATTACATTTGTATATATCCCTGTCTATATCTATACCTGTGTGTGTGCATGTCCACATATTTTGCATAGGCAAGATATAGACTGGGGAACAACATTCTCAAAACATTCCTTTGGAAAAGACTTGTATCTACATAATATAAAGAATTCCTACAAATAAAAAGTAATTAAATAAAAAGATGACCAACCCAATTTAAAAAAAAATGCAAAAGACAAGCAGACACTTCTCAAAAAGTATTTGCAAATGTCAATAAGCAAATGAAAAGTTGTTAAACAGCTTTGGTCCCTAGGGAAATCTCCTCAATGGGATAAAACAGATTAATAAAAACAAAAATTTTGCTATGTTACCTGTTCTAAATATCTGGATGTTTTGTATATGCCATGTGTTAGCCATGGCTAACATGGCCCTAATAGTCTAAGATCAAGAAAAGCTTTTAACAGCTTGGGCAGGGGCTAAAATGAAATGGTATAGGAAAATGGCTTCAACAAAGACTCATAAGTTGAAGAAGAATGCCATGTGAGTTTTATCACTTACTATCTGAGATAATTCATTTCAAGAAAGTTTACAACAATCTCATCTTCCTGTCTCTGAAGCAGATTTTTAAGTGCAAGCTTCTGTGTTTGGCACTGGGAATAAAAAGATGAATAAAACTCTGTCTTTCCTGAGTTCACAGTAAAGTACGGAAGACAGCACTTAAACTGATCATCATAACATAGTATGGAAAGTGCTTAAAACAAAAGCATCTCTGAAGTGCTATGAGTCCACAGAGGAAAGAACTGACCTTATCTGGGATAAGTCTAGAAATACTTTGCAGAAGAGAAAACATTTGAACTGAATTGAATGATAAGTAGTCATTGTGTAGAGAAAGATGAAACAATTGGGCATTAAGGCAGTGGAACCAGCATCTCAAGGCACAGATATGTGAAAGAGTATGAGACAGTGGAGGAAGGCCAAAGACTTTGTTGTAGTAGATTTTGAGTAAAGTGGAAAACATTGCAGTAAGTGGAATTGAAACGGTAGGTATTATAGTTAAACAGATCTGTAGCATCTGGACTGCATTTCTAGCTAGTGAAGAACCTTTAATAGTTTCAATATGGAAATATTTTGACAAAATTTATGGTGTTGAAAGTTCTTGTGATAGGCAGAATAATAAATTTTCTCCTACCCACAGGTGTTCATCCTAATCCCCAGGACTTGTGAATATGTTGCCTTATGTGGCAAAAAAGAACTTTGCAAATGTTATTAATTTAAGGATCTTGAACTGAGAACATTATCCTAGATTATTCAAGCTGACACAGCATAATCACAAGAATCCTTAAACGTGGAAGCAGGAGGTGGGAGAGACAGACTTACAGATCTGGACATTAGACTGATGAGACATGAGGAAGACCCAATCTACCACTGCTGGGTTTAAAGATGGAGGGAGAGAGACAAGAGCAATGGAATGTGAGTAGAATTTAGATGCTGGAAAAGCCAAGAAAGCAGTCTTCCCTAGAGCCTCCAGAGGGAATGTGGCCTGGCTGACGCATTGATTCTAGCTCAGTAAGACTGATTTTAGATTTATGACCTTCAGGATTGTAAAATAACAGATTTTGTTGTTTTAAGCCACTTAGTTTGGAGTGATATATTACAGCAGCCATACAAATCAAACATAGATTTCACATGAAGACTAAAGGATCCTGAGGATGAGCATTGCCCTCTCTCTCTCTGTGGTTTCTTCTTAGATATGGCTTTTTACATCTTTCAGACTCTAGCTAAAAATAGGATCTTGAACAATGCTCAAAGTGGAGCTTACTATACTACAGTAAATTTAAGAGGAACAGTTTTTGAAGCCAGAGAAACTTGAATTATGGTCTCAGACCTGTCAGTCACTTACTCTATAAACTTGGTTTAAGTACTCCAAAGATTGACCCTTACTCAACTTTCTCATCCACAAAATAGGGAGAATAACACATTGTTCATTGAGTTGCTATGAAGATTGGCTAAACTAAGGTTTCTAAAGATTCTACAGTGCTTGAGTATACATGCTTAGCACATGTTCATTCTCATTTCACAGTTCTCACACCACAGTGAAATCTTAATATATCCGAACATACATATGCAGTCCAGGCTGTTAATTCATATACAAAGTGATTGGTGCAAATAGCAAAACTAGCAATGAGGACCTGGGGAAAACATTCTGGAACTTGATCATAATACATCAGAAGAAAGTATTTGCGTACTTTCATAAATGAACACACACTCACATCCAGAAACACACAAATAAAGTGCACGATTGACTGGATTTGGGCATTTTTCTTCTGGATACGTACTGTCATAGAGATAGATGAAAAATTACTTTCCCCTCTGCCAGAGCTCTGCAAACCCACTCAAATGTGTGGGATGAATATGCACAAGGCAGTCCTAGTGAGGTTCACCAGACAAATCTAAATTCTTCTTTGAGGAGTCTGGATTTTTTTTTTTAATTGTGCTCACCCAACACGGTTTTATTTTTAACTTCCCTTAGTTTTGTTAACAATATCTTGGACAACAGTCTGGGATTTTAATTAAAAATCTCAAGTTAGTGTCCCAGCTGAGCAGCTTAGTTTTATACCACTGAACAAAAAAACTGGTGGAATTCTTTGATCCCCAAAGGATTTATCTTCATAGTGGGCCCCACATGCATATACCAAATTACATTTTTTGAGGAGGAGTTTTTTGTTTTTATCTCCTTTAGACCTAAGTAAAAAATTTGTAATGGCCTGTGGATCTTAGGAAGGCAAAATACCTTAACACTGTTATGCTAAAGATTTTCAAATATTTGATTAGTGGGTCATTCTAATGATAGCCCAAATAAAAGCAAGAAAATAAAAAGAAACATCATATATAATACGTTAATATTTCTTGAAGTACTTCCTCAAAAATTATCTGTTTCACAACAGATTAAGATAAATAGTATCTATCCTATTTGAGAACTGAAAAAAAATTTAAACTTCTGAGTTTTAAGACCCATATCTAATGCCCTAAATTACATAAATGGCAAAGCAAGAACTTGATACCAAATGTGCTTTCTAGTTAAGGACTAAACTCAGTCAGTTAAGCATCTGACTCTTGATTTTGGCTCAGGTCCTGATCATGAGATTGAGCTCTGCATTGGGCTCTGCACTCGACATGGTGTCTGCTTGAGATTTTCTCTCCCTCTTCCACTGCCTCTCCCCCTGCTCGTATGTATACACTCATGCTCTCTCTCTAAATAAATAAAACCTTAAAAAGAAGACAAAAGACATTCTATTAACCTTATTTTTTTAATTTTATTTATTTATTCATGAGAGACACACACAGAGAGAGAGACAGTGACATAGGCAAAGAGAGAAGCAGGCTCCCTATGGGGAGCCTGATGCAAGACTTGATCCCAGGACTCAGGGATCACAAGCTGAGCCAAAGGCAGATGCTCAACCACTGAACCACCCAGGTGCCCCTCTATTGACTTTTTTAATTAATATTTTCTTTTGTTATAAATTTATATGTTGCAAAGATTGTTTTCCCTTAAGTTAGCATTTATTTCTCCTGACAAAAATAACACATTTTTATATGTTAATCAGTATTAACTTATACACTGTGATTTAAAGTTAGAAGAGATCTGGATAATAGTCCTCCTGCACTGACTGTAACTATATAAACAATTACAGGAAAATCAAATAATCTTTTCAAGTATTGTAATTCCAACGTAAAACATGGGGAATGAGCTATGGTGCCTTGATTTATTTTTTAAATGCATTCCATGACCCTAAATCCCTGGAACTTTGTATTGTCCATCTACTAATCATAGGATTAAGACATACTTGATTTTTTCCACTCGTTCTTATATTTTAAGTGAAGCCTTACATGGGTCTAGTAATTGTTTTCATCTTTATAGGTATCTTGTTAAGCATTATAATATGAATATTCTGTTGTGTCCATTCTTTGAAGTATTATTCTTTGCAGGTGAAATTAATTTTTTCAAAAAGGTTTTTCCAAAGCAATTGCTGTAAATTATTATTAGTAGTAGTGATTTATCCAGAGGAGATACAAAAGATATTCTCTACTACCAATACCTTACATACAACAGCTATAGAAAACATGCTTTACATTGTAAGGAGAAAATATAGAAAATTATTACAGAAAAGAGGTCAAAAATAAAGAAAGTATCTGTGACTGACAGATGGGCTGATGCCACTTGGAAAAGAGAATCTTTAGCATGCTTCCTGTGTTTGAAAACTTAAAAAGACATCTGGACTAAGAATAAATAACATGATGCCAAAACACACAGTGCTTATTTTCCACTAATGGTATAGTGGGCAAATAGTAAAGCATCTTTCATTTAGGGACTTTAGGAGATCATTATTTTCATTTGTTTATATCACAAAATCACACATGATTTTTTTTTTGTTTTTTTACATGTGATTTTTAAATTTAAGTATAATTAACATACAATGTTAGATTAGTTTCAGGTGTACAATATAATGATTCAACAATTCTATTTCTCAGTGCTCATCAAGATAAGTCACACATGTATTTTTATTGCCTTAGATTTGATACAGCATCATTCATTTTTAACACAACATCACTCATACTCATGCATCCACCTTTGAAATTCAAACTCAACAGTAGAGCCCTCTTAGCTAGTTTGGAACCATGGTACTGCTACCTCTAGAACAACACATTGAGTTTGATAGACTTCTCAGCATTCTGTTTTCTCATTTATTAGCCACCTACTTATCCAATTGTGGAAGTAAAATTGGTTGAAAACAGAACATATTTTAGATGTAGGTAGATAAGGCAGTCATTCCTGTCTGCTTATCTGCTTCCTAATTTGTTAAGAGATTAGCAATAAGATTGGTAGAAAACATCAAGGCTAGTTGCCAGTTAGATTGTCAATAAATTGATGATGATCACCTGCCACTTAATGCCTTCTTGGTACATTATCTGAAGTTTTCCTGACACCTTAATCATTACAGTTTGAAATAGCACCCTCTCATTACTTCTTCCTTGCTTATACCAAATGTGGAAATCACTGTTCCCTCCAGTCTCAGACCTCTCAGGGACCTCCTCTTGCCAGTAACCTCTAATTCTTTTATAAAATTCTTTGTCTCCCAGATGGCTGACAGTATGTTCCTTCTAATTTCTCTCTCCCTGCAGATCTGCTAGGATTCTTAATTGGGCAGGATGGATTCATATTTTATCCATCAAAAATTTACCCATTATTATAATAAAATGTAAAGAAGATTGACTAAATTCTTCTTATCCCCTCAAATCCCTCCCATTCCTTATATTTCTGCTCAAGTTAGTTTTTTGAAATGCCTACATGATCATGGCTTTAAATGTGTCTGTATCTGTTATAGTTTCAATGATACTAAGTTCTTCAGCTTAGCAGAAAAGTCCACTTATGATGAAGTCCTTGCTATTATTTCTAACTTCATTTCTTGTCATTTTCTTTCTTGCAGGTTTCATTTCAGACTTATGTTGCTTTATGCCAGTGCATATTTACACATATCTTCTCATCTACTAAGAATATCCTTCATTTCCTTTTTTTACCATTTAACTCCCACTTAGCTTAAGAAAGACTTCATTTCATCAAGTCTAAATTACATTTTGTAAAAGCATTTTGTGTGTTCCACAGTTTAGTATGCTTTTAAAACTGTACAAAACTGAGTCATTGACTTATAACACATATCTTTCATGAGACCTTATAGGTGAGAATATATGAGAATCTATTTCAGTCATAATTTTATTCCGATTATTTAGGAAGGAATCATACTACAGCTTGATTATAGTCAGATCCTGACTCTCATCCTTCTGTATAAAACATCTATTTTGGGAAGCCTGGGTGGCTCAGCGGTTGAGCATCTGCCTTCGGCCCAGGGTGTGATCCTGGAGTCCCGGGATCAAGTGCCACATCAGGTTCCCCATATGGAGCCTGCTTATCTCTCTCTGCCTATGTCTCTGCCTCTCTCTCTCTGCGTTTCTCATGAATAAATAAATAAAACTTTATAAAAAATCTATTTCCATTTGTATGTCTCATAGATACCTCTAACTCAATTTGTACAAAACTGAAATTTGCTTCCCTTATTAAACATTATTCTCTTTCTATATCCATTCTTTTTATACATAATGACAGTATCCACTCAGTTTTCTAAGATAGAAACTTTGAAATTATTCTTAACACTTCTCTGCCCTCACCGCACCCTACCCCTTACCAATCTCTCACCTTTCATATGTCCTCAAATCTCTAGTGTTAGTCTGTCCATCTGTATTGGGACTGCTTTAGGATCAGTTTCTAGCAGTTGTACACGAGTAATATTCTAAGAACTGGATTATCTTTCATGAGTCTTCTCTTCTCCAACTGACACTTCATAGAACTGATCCATTTTCCAATGAATTTGCATCCACATCCAACCAGCGTGATATTTCTAATGACCTAATTATGCTCATGCTATATCCCCAAAACATTCTACTGATATACCTACCACTGTTTTTGGAAAAAATTCAAATTGTTTGTTGTGGCTAGTGAAGACATTCACCACCGAGAACACATTTATTTCTTTAAGTTCATTTTTATCTATTTCATATATCAAAGTATTTCAAGTCAAAATGAATTCCTTGAAGTTTCCCCCAAATTCCACTTATTCTTTAACTTCCAGATGTTTACCTGTGCTGATCTATCTGCCTGCAAAGCTTTCCCCTTCTCTTTCTGCCACCTTATTTATTGCTCTTTCTTCGTTTCAATTAGATACTACTTCCCTCTGAAAATCTTACTTGGTCACTATGACTGTGTTGTTCCCCATAATGGTGGGCCAGAGACTACCTGCATTGGTTCAAAAATTTAAATATTCAATAACTTTGTGAACAGGTGTTAAACTATTGGTAGCTTGAATTTTGCCAGGGTGGAAATATTTACAACACGGAAATTAGCAAATATGACAAAATCAGTTTTGTTTGTTTGTTTTTACAAGATCAGGTTTTTAATTTTTTTCCCCTGGAGAACCAGTTTACCAGCACACTTATGTCTCCAATTATAGTACACATGTTTCACTGCATACCTTCATTACAGCATTATATATACACTACATTGCTATTGTTTCATTAGCTTGCCTTCCCATGAATTGTAAGATAGTTGGAGTTAAGGATAGTTTCTTTTTAATTTACCATTGGCATCTTGTACATAGCACACACCACTTATATATTGCTCCCCCTCCAAAAAAAATATTGCCCCTAATCCAATGCCAACGGATATACCAATTTTAATGGGTGCTAAGTGAAAAGAGCCCAGTAGATAAAATCACAAAGGAATTACTTACTTTCTAATATGGCATTTCTTGAGCTTATCATTTTGTCCTATATTTTAAAAAGCTTTACCTTACAAAGCTAGAAGCAGAAAAACAAGCTTTAGTGAAAAACAGCTTTAGTACTCCTTCACTAAGTCACTCAGGAATAAGAAAATGCTGTACAGTGTATCTTCCTTACCTGTTAGGCAGTGTAGTTCTTATTAACAGAAAGGTATTCCCTTATTTTCTATCTCTAGACATCTTCCTAATTTAGGTAGTTATTAGGGAGATTAAAATATAGTAAAGCCAACCGCAATACTATAGGAGTTCAGAAATCAATTTCATTAAGTGCAAGTTCATATATTAAAAGGGTAAATGAGTGACTGGGCTGAATTCACTGTAGAAGACAGAAGTTCATCATATATTTCCAAATGTATTTTATCTGAGGACACATTATTATAGGATTATACTGATAGGGAAGCAAATAAAACTATTAGACTGAAATAGAGTATGTTTTACTTTCAGCCCAATGATGGAATGATGGTCTATTTAATTTATATCTAAGAAGCTTTAATTAGTAAGTGTGGGAAAACTTTGATGAGATATTATTTTTCACAGAAGAAAGAACCAATAATTCAGCCTATAGGCTTAACTATAAGTAAGTATAGGAATGAGAGTAAGCTGTCAAATATCTTCTTAAAACATTCTTGATGTCAGTAAAACAGAACAAAATATGATTTAAAAAGAAACAAAACAATTCTTCACACAGATTTAATTTAGAATGCTATTTTAGCTTTATAGACCTATCCTAGACATCAAGAAAATATGCTATTTTAACTCTTACTAAGAATTTTAATATGTTTATTAGAGATCTTCTAGTTATAAATGATTGGCATTTTATTCAAATAACTGAATAAAGAAGAATTTTAACTCAATTAAAAGAAGAAAAATAATTCAGTTTAGACATGGCTGTGTCTTAAATCCTCAGATGGGAGGTCTGGTCTTATGACATATAGACCTAAAGGAAGGGGAACATCTTTCTGTTTAGCTCTGGAAAAACAATTCAAAACAATTCGAATTCTGATTGTCTTTATTTTTTAAAATATTTTATTTATTTATTCATGAGAGACACAGAGGCAGAGTACAGGCAGAGGGAGAAGCAAGCTACCTACAAGGAGCCTGATGTAGGACTTAATCTTGGATCCCAGGATCACACCCTGAGCCAAAGGCAGACACTCAACCACTGAGCCACTCAGGAGTCCCAATTCTGATTGTCTTAATTTGGATCATGTCACCATCTTTGAACCAATCACTTTGTCCAGGAAATGTGATACTTTTTCATTTGCTTTTGCTTGTGACTGGGTATATATGTCAAAACATGTTTAAAAATATGTAGAATATTACAATTATATGTACAGAAATGTACACGTTTAATTAATTATGTATAGAAATGTACATAAAATATTTTAAATATCTCAACCAAACAAATTAGAATAACCCTATGTTCAACTTAAAAATATCCCCAATCTGGGGTGCTTGGGTGGCTCTGTAAATTAAGCATCTGCCTTTGGCTCAGCTCATGATCCCAGGGTCCTGGGATCAAGCCCATGTCAGGCTCTCTGCTCAACAGGGAGTCTGCTTCTTCCTCTTCTTCTGTCTCCATTTCCTCTATTTATTTCCTCTTTCTCTCTCTGTCAAACAAATAAAATCTTAAAAAGAAAAAAAAAACAACAACACATTCTTCCAAAAGGGACCTACCTAAACTTGCCTATAGATAATGTATCCAGATCTAAATCAATAAGTATAGACTAAATAGTAAGTGTAAGTCTTTTTCATTGTCAGAAAGAGGTTAAATGATAAAATCATTTGTGCCCAATATACATGGCTGCTAAAAATGAAATCAGCCAATTCATTCACTTCATGCTCTTGAGAGAATAGTTTTCCTCCTTGCCTCATCTTTGTAAGTCCAGCATGGATTCTGGAGCCCATTTCTTTTTACTGAGAATTAGGGCTCTGTGGAATATCTTAAGCATTGAGCAAATAGTTTATCATTATATCCAGCACCTGAAAGCATTGCGGACTAATAACTAAATTGAAAATTGCATCAAATGCTTGGGGTTCCTGGGTGGCATAGTCAGTTAAGAATCCAAATCTTGGTTTCAGCACAGGTCATGATCTCAGGGTTGTGTGATCAAGCCCAGTGTAGAACTCTGCTCAGTGCAGAGACTCCTTGAGACTCCCTCTCCCTCTGTATTATGCTAAGTGAAATAAGCCAATCAGAGAAAGACAATTATCATATGATCTCATTCATATGTGTAATTTAAGAAACAAAATAGAGGATCATCCAGGAAGAGAGAAAAAATAAAACAAGACGAAATTAGGGAGGGAGACAAACCAGAAGAGACTCTTAATCATAAGAAACAAACTGAGGCTTGCTAGAGGGGAGGTAAGTGGAAGGATGGAGTAACTGGGTGATGGACATTAAAGAGGGCATGCGATGTAATGAGCACTGGGTATTATATAAGACTGATGAATCACCAACCTCTACTTCTGAAACTAATAATATATGTTAATTAACTGAATTTAAATAAAAAAAATTTTAAAAGACTCTCCCTCTGCTCCCCCCCAGCTCTATTTCTCTAAAATAAATAAATATATAGATAAATAAATCTTTAAAAAAAATCCTCAAATCCAGTGCCAACAGATCATGAAAATGGATTTTACCAGCATAGTTTACATTGCCTTGCATTGAGCTGCAGTGTTCAGCCCAGCTTCCTAGATTTACTGTAATTGGTCTATCTTGGCCTCAACTTTTGAAAGAATATTTCAGGTATATATTACCTAATACAGGAGGCCTCATATGCTTCTTGAAACCAGGCTGCCTCAAATACAATGGCTCTTTAAATTTTGGAAAATGGATTAATTTTAAATGGCTAGATATACCTCACAGAAGAGTTTCTGGAAACCTACAAGTTCCATTTTTATATGTTCTATATCTTCTAAATATTTTCTCCCATTTGTATTAGCTTGGAAAGAGAAGATTTTGTTCTTGTTTTGTTTTGTTTGTTGTTTTTCAGTCCAGCAGTCTGCATAGATTTTATGACTTGCTCCATCTTGATTGTGGATTAAAGGAACATAGGACCTCTCATAATAACACATGCTGTTTACTTTTTGCTTTCCAACATGTCATCTGAGACTGTGACTTTCCCTTTTTTGATGAGATTTTACAAAAGGATATTACAGAAAGACTCCAACATTCTGAAACATTTTACCAAGTCCCTTAACTCTCCAGTCTCGATGGGTACCTGATATTTTTCACAGAGACAGTGGACAATACTTTGCTCTCTACTTTTTGAATACAATAGCTCCTTCACTGAGTCGGGGGCTCTGCACCACACTACCCTTTTTAAGTTTAGCCATTTTCATTATTGGAACTATCACTAGCAATAAATGACTTCTAGGCATTAATTGCTTAATAAAGTAGAAGTCAAAAAAATAAATAAAAATAAAGTAGAAGTCATTAAATTTATAGAATTCAACAGAGATTTACAGGAATGCAACTCAACGTAGTTAATGAAATAAAAATATATTAGATTATGTAGTTGTAAAGTCCTAAAAATTTATTAGATTATGGGGATCCCTGGGTGGCGCAGCGGTTTAGCGCCTGCCTTTGGCCCAGGGCACGATCCTGGAGACCTGGGATCGAATCCCACGTCAGGCTCCCGGTGCATGGAGCCTGCTTCTCCCTCTGCCTATGTCTCTGCCTCTCTCTCTCTCTCTCTGTGTGTGACTATCATAAATAAATAAAAATTTAATTTTTTTTAATTTATTAGATTATGTAGTTGTAAAATAATGTAAAGATTATGTAGTTGTAAATCTAATACTACATATTAGATTATGTAGTATGTAAAGTTGTACATACACTATATATGCAGTGTGGCAGTTTTTCTTCAGGTATAGCAGAATCAAGGTTCTTCCTCATTTCATCACTGGGTTCTGCTCTTCCTAGCATTATCTTCATTTCTTGGACTTATTTCTTGTATAAATAATGGTAAAGATTCCCACAAATTGCTTATAGTTTATATTCTTTCTGTGGCTTAAAATCCCAGCAAAAATGGAGTGGTTTTCCCACTAGTGTCAACAAAAGTCCTAGGAGAGGCGCTAATTATGGCCATCCTTGAACCATTGCTCTCTTCAGAGGAATGTAAGATTCTGATTACCCAGCTGCCACTAGAGGGCACAAATGAAGATTTACTCTAGCCCTACTCAAAACAAAGGTATTTTATAAGATTATTATGAAATTAAAGAAGCACTGGTTTTTAAATAAAAGATATATTGTCCAAAAGAAAAAAGAAACAAAGAATAAGAAGGAAAAAAAGAAGGAGGGAAGGAGGGAAGGAAGGAAGAAATTGAATTAGGGTTCTCCAGAGAAACAGAACCAGTAGAATAGGTAGGGAGACAGGTAGATAGGTAATTGGCTTACTGTGATTAAGGAAGTGAGAAGTCTCAAGTTGTTGTAGACTTGTCATCAGCTAGTTGTAGATCCAAAGATGTAATTTCAGTCCCAATCTGAAGGCTTAAGAATCAGGAGAGCCAATGATACAAATTTTAGTCCAAAACCTGGCAGAATTGAGACCCAAGAAGAACCAGTGTTTCCATTCCATCTCGTGACAGAAAAAAGACCAACTGGTTCTAACTCCAGGCAGTCAGTCAGGAGGAGTTTCCCTCTTACTCAGGGGAGGATCAGCTTTTTTGTTTTATTCAGACCTTCAACTGATTGAATGAGGGCCACTCACATTAAGGAGAGCAATCTGCTTTACATATTCCACCAGTTAAAATGTTAAACTCATCAACTGCTCACAGATACCTAGAATAATGTTGACCAAAATATCTGGGTACCCATGGTCCAGTCAAATTAATACCCCAAATTAATCTTCAGAGGAATAGAAATGGCATGCTTACTTTTTGATAATGGACGTTTTAGTGTGGTTTTACTTCTCATAATCTCTAACCACAGAAATGGCCTCTGAAGCATAGGTCATTTCCTTGGGAATTAATTGCTGTACTAGGGTTAATGGCCCACAGCAATGAACTTACTGAGACAGCCATTAATCTGCCTTGATTATTATTGCTTAATTACTAAAGTCTCCTCCTTGGTATATAGGTTGAGTATCTCAGCTCAAGCTCTTCCAGTTTCAAATGTTCATTCATGATTCTTTTGTGCCTATTAGAAACTAATGTTAAAACAGAAGGTAAATTAAGATAATCACAAGTGCAAAATTTGATTTCATATTCTAAAATAAATATTACATTTTTCTTTTATCTATTATTAAATTAGTAATTAGCTAAGGATATTAACTAAATATCATTCATATTTAAAAAAGCAATTTTAACGCATTATTCACTATCCTTATAAGGTTTATTTTCTTTGGATTATAAATTGGATAATGTTTATTACAGAAAATTTTGTAAATGTATAAATTTAAAGTGAGAAAAAATTTTGTATTTTACTACCTAAAGCAAACAATGAAGGCATGTTGGATATTATCTTTATATTATTTCAGTGATGCTTTTCTTTCTGCATTTTTGTATGCATGTATAATATCTAGCATGAAAAGTCAATAGTAGGGCATAATGTTTCAATGTTATCTTGCACTCATTTTATGCACTATTGTTAATGGTGCATTTCAATCATAAAAATTTAAGCTTAAATTGTTTATATTAGAATTTCACATAAAATTTAGTTGCAGAAAGTTCTAAAATTAAAATGAGTTTGCAAAATCTTCTCCAGAGAAATAAAGTCATAAAGGTATGTTATTCTGAGAGCTGGAGAAGAGAATCTTCAAAAGTAAAAATAACATGTATAAGTAGCTCTAATATACCTCTCCCTAGGATGAGAGCTTTCTTTCTTTCATCATTTAATCCTCATTTCAATCTGCTAAATTACTCTTGTTTATGCTTTAAATAGTAGAAATTGAGACTCACTTAAGTTAAATGAATTACTCCAAATCCCATAGTTACTAGTAAAGCAAAGATTTTAATTTGTCTCTGATTCTAGATTATTTTCTCTTTGGATTTAGGAATTAGGGAAGTGAGGTAGAGAGAACGTTTTAGCGATTTTCCCATTTTATTGAATAGAATTATAAAGTGTCTAATGAAAAATATGTTCCTGCTTTCTTTCACATGCCCTATTTGTTCTCTAAAGGCTACCTCTGCCAATTATTTGAACTGCTACTTCTTATATTTAGTTCTGTTATTTCCAGCTGATATATTTATATAAGCATACTTGCTATCTTGATTTTATTATTTTATTGATGCCTATTAAGAAATGGGAAACACTATCACATGAATCACTTCTGCTTCCCCTATCCTCCAAAAGTATTCTTTTTTAAAACCAATATATAGTGTGTACATTATTTTTGAGTGTGTAAATATTTTTCATTGCTCTGTCAAGCTGTGTTAGTACTAACATTAAATTACATGCAATAAACAACTTTTTGTTTTTCCTGGAGTTATTAATTGTTTGAGTTTTAATTTGCTTAGTTTTCTATGTACCTATCAGAAATTCTTTCCAACTACTCTCATAGAATCCCACTAATATTTTCTAAATGTTGAAATTTAGATAATAGATAAATAATGAAATTGTTCCAAAGACAACCTATATATTTACTTTCAGGGGTTGTATATCCTCCTGCTTTAGACTTAACTGGTTGCTCCCTAGGTATATACAGTCTCAATTTAATATGAGACTCTGATTAATATTTTCCTTGTAATTCTTTCCACCTCTTTCTACTATTAGATTTCTTGTTTTCTGGATGCTTTTAGCTTTCTCTTTCACAAGTGGTAAACTTTTTTTCAGGTCTTACACTTTTGAAATGTTAATCTTGATTGATAATATTGCTGGATATAGAATTATAATTTAGCAAAGTAATTTTCTTCAGAACTCTGAAGGCATTGTTCATTTCTTATTAGGTTGCATGATGTTCTTGAGAGGACCAGTACAATTTTGCTACAGATTTTCTTATGTGTAAGCTTTTATTTCAAATAAAAATGTTCTCACATGGAAAACTTTGTGTTCTCTATTTCTTTTGTTCTAAAATTTCACTATAGTGTGCCTTCTTTTGGCTCTTTTTTCATTTACTGTTCTTTGCAGTGAGACCTTAGAATATATAAACTCAGAACCTTCAATCCTAGGAAATATGATTATATTATCTTTCTTAGATTCCATATCTATTTAATCCTCTTTGTCTTTCTGAAATCATATTTAGTGAAGTTTGACCTCATTGGTTCTTTAGTTTAGTTTAGTTTTTTTTTTTTCCACCTATATCCACTGGTGATACTGTGATTTATAAGAAGTATGCATTTGGTCTTTGATTTGTTTCTGTCACAGAGCTCCTAAAACCACAGGAATTTCCTAGGTGTTGAGAACTGTAAAAGTGTCTTTTGTTATGTGAATGAGATGACTTTTGGACTCCCTGTAAAGGTGAAGACCATTCAGCCAGGGGAGCCAAGGATGTGATTAGAGGATTAGAACTTCCAGTCCTATACCCCAACTTCCAGGGAGGAGCAAGGAGCTAGAGGTTGAATCAATTGCCAATAGCCAGTGATTTCATCAATCACATCTATGTGCCGAAGTCTCCATAAAAACCCAAAAAGGACTGAGGTTAGAGAGCTTCTGGAGCTGTGGGGGAGTGGTGCATGAGGAGAGGACCTGGGAGGTCTATTCCCTTTCCCCATGCCTTGCCCGCTGTATCTCTTCTACCTGTATGTTTAACTGTATTCTTTACATGCCCTTGTATAATAAACTGGTAAAAGTAAGTAAACTGTTTTCTTATTTTATTTTATTTTATTTTATTGAGTTCAATTTGCCAACATATAGCATATCACCCAGTGCTCATCCCATCAAGTGCCCACCTCAGTGCCCTTCACCCAGTCATCTCAACCCCAACCCACCTCCCTTTCACTACCCCCTTGTTCATTTCCCAGAGTTAGGAGTCTCTCATGTTCTGTCACCCACACTGATATTTTTTTTTTAATTTTTATTTATTTATGATAGTCACAGAGAGAGAGAGAGAGAGAGAGGCAGAGACATAGGCAGAGGGAGAAGCAGGCTCCATGCACCGGGAGCCTGATGTGGGATTCGATCCCGGGTCTCCAGGATCGCGCCCTGGGCCAAAGGCAAGCGCCAAACCACTGCGCCACCCAGGGATCCCCACACTGATATTTTCACTCATTTTCTCTCCTTTCCCCTTTATTCCCTTTCGCTAATTTTTATATTCCCCAAATGAATGAGACCATATAATGTTTGTCCTACTCTGACAATTTCTGTTCATGTCTTTTGCCCATTTCATGATTGGATTGTTTGTTTCTTTGCTGTTGAGTTTAATAACTTCTTTATAGATCTTGGATAATAGCCCTTTATCTGATATGTCATTTGCAAATATCTTCTCCCATTCTGTAGGTTGTCTTTTAGTTTTGTTGACGGTATCTTTTGCTTTGCAAAAGCTTCTTATCTTGATGAAGTCCCAATAGTTCATTTTTGCTTTTGTTTTTCTTGCCTCATTGGATGAATCTTGCAAAAAGTTGCTGTGGCCAAGTTGAAAAAGGGTGTTGCCTGTTCCTCCTCTAGGATTTTGATGGATTCTTGTCTCACATTTAGATCTTTCATCCATTTTGAGTTTATCTTTGTGTATGGTGTAAGAGAATGGTCTAGTTTCATTCTTCTGCACGTGGCTGTCCAATTTTCCCAGCACCATTTATTGAAGACACTGTCTTTTTTCCAGTGGATAGTCTTTCCTGCTTTGTCGAATATTAGTTGACCATAAAGTTGAGGGTCCCCTTCTGGGTTCTCTATTCTGTTCCATTGATCTATGTGTCTGTTTTTGTGCCAGTACCACACTGTCTGGATGATCACAGTTTTGTAGTACAATCTGAAATCTGGCATTGTGATGCCCCCAGATATGGTTTTCTTTTTTAAAATTCCTCTGGCTATTTGGGGTCTTTTCTGATTCCACACAAATCTTAAGATGATTTGTTCCAAATGTCTGAAGAAATTCCATGGTATTTTGATAGGGATTGCATTAAATGTGTAAGTTGCCCTGGGTAACATTGACATTTTCACAATATTAATTCTGCCAATCCATGAGCATGGAATATTTTTTCATCTCTTTGTGTCTTCCTTAATTTCTTTCAGAAGTGTTCTGTAGTTTTTAAGGTATAGATCCTTTACCTCTTTGGTTAGGTTTATTCCTAGGAATCTTATGCTTTGGGGTGCAATTGTAAATGGTATTGACTCCTTAATTGCTCTTTCTTCAGTCTCATTGTTAGTGTAGGGAAATGCCGCTGACTTGTGAGCATTGATTTTGTATCCTGCCACATTGCCAAATTTCTGTTTGAGTTCTAGCAATCTAGGGGTGGAGTCTTTTGGGTTTTCTATGTACAGTATCATGTCATCAGTGAAGAGGGAGAGTTTGACTTCTTCTTTGCCAATTTGAATGCCTTTTATTTCTTTTTGTTGCCTGATTGCTGAGGCCAGGACTTCTAATACTATGTTGAATAGCAGTGGTGAGAGTGGACATCCCCATCTTGTTCCTGATCTTAGGGGAAAGAATCCCAGTGTTTCCCCATTGAGAATGATATTTGCTGTGGCCTTTTCATAGATGGCTTTTAAGACGCTGAGGAATGTTCCCTCTATCCCTACACTCTGAAGAGTTTTGATTAGGAATGGATGCTGTATTTTGTCAAATTCTTTCTCTGGATCTATTGAGAGGATCCTATGGTTCTTGTTTTTTCTCTTGTTGATATGATCTATCATGTTGATTGCTTTATGAGTGTTGAACCAGCCTTGCATCCCAGGGATAAATCCCACTTGGTCATGGTGAATAATCTTCTTAATGTACTGTTGGATCCTATTGCCTAGTGTCTTGTTGAGAATTTTTGCATCTGTGTTCATCAGGGATATTGGTCTAGAATTCTCCTCTTTGGTGGGGTCTTTGTCTGGTTTTGGAATTAAGGTGATGTTGGCCTCATAGAACCAGTTTGGAAGTATTCCATCTCTTTCTATCTTTCCAAACAGCTTTAGTAGAGTAGGTATGGTTTCTTCTTTAAACGTTTGATAGAATTCCCCTGGGAAGCCACCTGGCCCTGGACTTTTGTGTCTTGGGACGCTATTGATGATTGCTTCAATTTCCTCCCTGGTTACTGGCCTGTTCAGGTTTTCTATTTCTTCCTGTTCCAGTTTTGGTAGTTGTGGTTTTCCAGAAATGCATCCATTTCTTCTAGATTGCCTAATTTATTGGCATATAGCTGCTCATAATAAGTTTTTTAAATCCTTTGTATTTCCTTAGTATTGTTGGTGATCTCTCCTCTTTCATTCATGATTTTATTAGAGCCTTTTCTCTTTTGTTTTTAATAAGGATGGCTAATGGTTTATCTATCTTATTAATTCTTTCAAAGAACCAATTCCTGGTTTTGTTATCCCACAGTTCTTCTGGTCTCTATTTAATTGAGTTCTGCTCGAATCTTATTAACTCTCTTCTCCTGCTGGGTGTAGGTTTTATTTGCTGTTCTTTCTCCAGCTCCTTTAGGTGCAAGGTTAGCTTTTGTATTTGAGTTGTTTCCAGTTTTTTGAGGGATGCTTGTATTGTGCTGTTATTTCCCTCTCAGGACTGCTTTTGCTGTATCCCAAAGATTTTGAATGGTTGTATCTTCATTTTCATTAGTTTCCATGAGTCTTTTTAATTATTCTCTAATTTCCTGGTTGACCCTTTTATCTTTTAGCAGGATGGTCTTTAACCTCCACATGTTTGAATCCCTTCCAAATTTCTTCTTGTGATTCAGTTCTAGTTTCAGAACTAGTTTCTTGTGATTTCAGTTCTGGTCTGAGAATATGCAGGGGAACAATTCCAATCTTTTGGCATCAGTTAAGACCTGACTTGTGACCCAGTATCTGCTCTATTTTGGAGAAAGTTCCATGTGCACTTGAGAAGAATGTGTATTCAGTTGCATTTGGATGTAAAGTTCTGTAAATATCTGTGAAATCCATATGGTCCAGTGTATCATTTAAAGCTCTTGTTTTTTGGTGATGTTGTGCTTAGAAGAGCTGTCATTTACAGAAAGCATTGTGTTGAAGTCTCCCAGTATTAGTGTATTATCTATGTCTTAACTTTGGCTATTAATTGATTGATATACTTGGCAACTCCCACATTAGGGGCATAAATATTCATAACTGTTAGGTCCTTTTGTTGTTGGATAGATCCTTTAAATATGATATAGTGGCCCTCTTCATCTCTTACTACAGTCTTTGGGATAAACTTTAATTTATCTGCTTTGAGGATGCTACCCTCCTTTCTTTTGAGGACCATTTGAATGGTAAATGGTTCTCCAACCTTTCATTTTCAGGCTGTAGGTGTCCTTAGGTCTAAAATGAGTCTCTTGTAGACAGCAAATAGATGGGTCTTGCTTCTTTATCCAGTCTGAAACCCTGTGTCTTTTGATGGGATCATTAAGACCATTCATGTTCAGAGTTACTATTTTAAGATATGAATTTAGTGTCATCATAATACCCATTCAGTCCTTGTTTTTGTGGATTGTTTCTTTGGACTTCCTCTTTCTTTTTTACAGAGTCCTCCTTAATATTTCTTTCAGAGTTGTTTGGTGGCCACATGTTCTTTCAGTTTCTGCTTATCTTGGAAGCTCTCTTATCTCTCCTTCTATTCTGAATGAGAGCCTTGCTGGATAGAGTATTCTTGGCTGCATGTTCTTCTCATTTAGGGCCCTGAATATATCCTGCCAGCCCTTTCTGGCCCGCCATGTCTCTGTGGAGAGGTCTGCTGTTAATCTAATATTTCTCCCTATATAAGTTAGGGATTTCTTGTCTCTTGCTGTTTTAAGGATCTTCTCTTTATCTTTGGAATTTGTAAGTTTCACTGTTAATTGTCGGGGTGTTGAATGGTTTTTATTGATTTTAGGGGGGGCATCTCTCTATCTCCTGGATCTGAATGTCTGTTGCCCTCCCCAAGTTAGGGAAGTTCTCAGCTATGATTTATTCAAATACACTTTTTGGTCCTCTGTCCCTTCGGTGCCCTCGGAAACCTCAATTAAAAGTAGAGTTTTCCTTCTGATGCTGTCATTTATTTCCCTTAACCTTTCCATGGTCTTTTAATTGTTTTTCTTTTTCCTCAGCTTCCTTCCTTGCCATCAACTTGTCTCCTATGTCACTCACTCAGTCTTCTACCTCATTAACCCTTGTGTTAGGACTTCCAGTTTGGATTGCATCTCATTTAATTGCTTTTTAATTTCAGCCTGATTAGATATAAATTCTGTAGTCATGAAGTCTCTTGAATCCTTTATACTTTTTTCCATAGCCACCCAGTAGCTGTATAATTGTGCTTCTCAATTGGCTTTCTGACCTCGAATTGTAATCCAAATTCTGTAACTCTGTGGGAGAGAGTACTGTTTCTGATTCTTTCTTTTGTGGTGAGTTCTTCTTTCTAGTCATTTTGCTCAGTGTAGAGTGGCTATAAACAAGTTGTACTGGGAAAGGAAGGAAAAAAAGGGGGGCGAAGGGGAAAACAAACAAAAAACAAAACAAAACAAAAACAGAACAAAACAAAACAAAAAACAAGGAGGGGTATCCTCTGAATCTATATACTGTAAGCTCCTAGACTTCCCCTGGAGCTTTCCAATGCTGCTTGATCAGGAACTTGCTCTTCCCCTGTCCTCCAGCTAGTCCTCTGGGGGAGAGACCTGTTGCCTGATTCTCAGGTGTGTGCACCTGGAGAGTTGCCCTGCCCTATGTCAGGTGCAGGGCTCAGTGGGAGCGTTTTATCTTGTGAGGCCCCTCTTCCCTGGTGGCTCTGCTCCATCCCAGGCACACGGTGACACCGGAAGGAACAATACCACTGGCGGCAGCCAGCTCTCCAGCACTGGAGTCAGCTCTCGCAGTAACTCCTGCAGCTACCAGTCTGCACTGGCCTAGATGCTCTGGGGGTGGGGGGCGCTGATCTGCACGGCTCGGCCGCCCCGCAGCAGGAGCGTCCTTGCTGTCCTGTGTCCTCCCGGCCTCCACCTGTCCCAAGGGAAGCACCGGATCCTGGGCTGTGTGCCCTGGCACACAGGGCTCCAGGGCCTGTGCTGCTGGAATTGTGTTCCCAGGGCCGTGCCCTCCGTGCAGAGCTGCCACCTGAGCTGCCCCACCTGAGCTGCTCCCAGGGCTGGGTAGTAAACTGTTTTCTTGAACTCTGTGAGCAGCTCTAGCAAATTAATTGAACCTGAGGCAAGGGCCATGGAGCCTCAATTTATAGCCAAATCCAAATCAGATAGAAGTCATGGGTAACCTGAGGACCTACTATTTGTGACTAGTACCTGAGTAGGGGGCAATCTTGTGGAACTGAGACAAGAAAACTGAAGTGAGTTCATTTAATAAAATTTGTTTTGTTTTGTTTTTCCTTTTCTAGCTTCTAATCTTGCTAGGACCTGCACTACTGCTCCACTTAACACATACTTTGTAATGCAAATAGCATATGTGCTCTTTGTAAGACACAAGATAATGATACCTTTTGAGACTTCCAGCACAATAGATAACATCTAAGGAGTGGTCAGGCAGTTCTCATAAATGTTTTCCAAGACCACTGACTCCAAACACCTTGATCCAAGACTCCCGGCTTCAGGGAATGAGTGACTTACGAAGGACACTTGTTCTGGCCAGTTCCTGGATGGCTAAGAGGACACATACACCTGTATATGCCAGTAAAAACTCCAGACCCCAAGCAAGGATGACATTCATGCTCCTTTCCTTTACAAGACCCCCAGACACTCTCCATCTCTCTCTCTCTCTCTCTCTCTCTCTATATATATATATATATATATATATATATATTATTAATAAATATATATATTCAATGAATGAATGAATTCATTGAATTCAATGAATAAATCCAATGAATATATATATTCAATAAATTGCTTTCACTTCCTACTGGCTCACATTCGATTTCCATCCTGTGGATTTCCATCTTGGCTAATAACTGTGGGACCCTCTCTCTGTGTCCTCAGACCCAGCCTGCTTGTATCAGAACTGAGCCCTTAACCTGTGGGATATGATATTATCTCCAAGTAGATAGTGTCAGATGGAGTTAAATTCTAAGACACTTAGCTGGTGTACTAAGCACTGTTTGTTGAAGATGTATGAGCCACCCCCAACCCCCACTACCACCCCCAAACACACACGTTGGAATTGGGTTCAGGAATGTAAATGACCATCCCATTGATTTGTCTTAGCTTATTTTTTAACTTTTAAAAGCATTTTTTAAAGGTTTATTTTTTTATGTCTTCTATAAGGATTTTATTGTCCATTTTTAACTTTGTTATTTTCAAGTTAAATTTATTGATTTATAAATTACATTCATTGAAATTTATACTCTTTAAATGTAGAGTTCTATGAGCTTATGCTATAATGGAGTAGCCACTACCACAATCAAAGAATAAGGCATTACCATCATTGCCAAAAGTTCCCTTATATCCCTTTGTTGATTGATCTCTTTTTCCCACCCACTGATATGATTTTGGTTTCTGTATTTTGCCTTTTCCAGAATGTTAGATAAATGGAATCAAAATATAGCCAATATTTTGAATGTTGCATTGTTCAGTAGAAAAATGGTTTTGACATTCATTTATGCTGTTGAATTTATCAAAAGTTTATACCTTCTCAGTCCTGAGGAGTATTATATTTCTGGATGTACCATATAATTTTATAATTTTTTCATTAGTTAATAGACCTTTAGTTGTTTCTTGTAAACAAGCGGACATTCACATTCAAATGGAGCTTTTCTGTAGGAAAATATGTTTTGCTACTCTTGAGCAAATGCCTTAGAAAGGTATTGTTGGGTCATATGATATATGTTTAACTCTCAAGAAACTGCCAAAAGCTTGTCCAAAGCACCTGTATCATTTTACATTCCCACCAGCAATGTATGAGATTTACAAGGGCTCTTTTCTACATCCTTACCAGTACTTGATGTTTTTTTACTTTTTGTTAGAGATCTCTGCAGGCACTTGAGTTTCAGCTTCCACTCCTCCATTTACTTTCAACCTTTCAAAAACATGTTCAGACTTTCACAAAAACTTTCAGAAAGGTAAAATATATGTACTTTCCTCTATCCCTTCTACTAAGAACAGCTAAAATATTGACATTATATTATACAATAAATGTTAAGAAGACCCCAAAAGGTGGGGAGAAAAAGGAAGACTGGCTAGGGACCGTGAACTCAAGGAAACATTCAGTGTGATTTCCCTGGGGTTTATTTTTGTCTTCTCTACTGGAGACTTGGAGCTGAAGAAGACATATAACTGGAAACACCCACAGGCTTAATAAAAATGTCTCTTCTCTCCAGCCAAAGGACCAAGAAAGTGACAGCCTGGTAAAAACAGGAAAGTTTTAGACAATAACTTCTCTTACTCCAGGCAATCATTACAGAAAACCATCAACCTCACCCCACCCATGCCAGCAAAAAGCAAGTAAGGGAGCTTAGAGGTAGACCATTACTGGAATGTAATATAGCTCCCTAATATCTTATTGGGATAGTTATTAAAAAATACAGAGAGCTAGGATTTTCATCCTCTTGTCCAACAACAAGCCATCCATCCCTGACTGTCAGTGGAAATCACTTAGAGACCCTGGCCCTTCCACTCCCACCCAACAGTAATGAAGTGGGTGGTGTGAGAAGAAGTCCAACAGAGAATCAGGACTTTCACTATCACCCAGCAAGACTGAGACAACTCTTACTATGGTGTCCATGGCACCATGAAATGTGTGAGAACCCCCACTTCTACAGAAAAGTAACAAAGAATATCCCAGCTTCTGGTGTCAGTGGAAGCCTGGTAGGGAACGTTGACTTTTACATTTACCTGGTAGTAATGCTTTAATGCCTGACCTCTGTGACCCTGATCTGGCCTTCTATTATGTGATTTCTACTCTATTTCTAATATATTAAATTGCTCTGGTATAGTTTATTGTGAACAAGTTGTTTCTTATCACACAGATATCACTTATTTTATTCTTAATATTTTCTTGTTATATATAGTTCTAATTTTTATCTTTCTTAATTCCTTGAAAAGTACAAAGTTATTGTTGAAAATTGTTCTTTTTTCTATTTCCTAATATATATATATTTTTCTATTTCCTAATATATATATATATATATATTATATACTTTTCCCCCCGAAGCTGATTCTCTTTTTCTCTTTCCTTTTTATTTTGCCATCTCCATCTTTCCTTACTATTATTTGCTCTTGTATTTTTGTATTGTTGCCCTGCCATATCTTTTCAGGCTATTTGGTAATTAAATAGGCTGATTCATCTGGATCTTGCATTTGGCCAAATGTATTTTGAGTAGGGTATTTTTGGGTCACAGATGAACTCTGTGTTTGGGTTTTTGCATTAGAGCTTCAAATCAAAGATTGAAGGCTGTAGGTTCTGTTTTATATTCCATATTCTGATTTTTCTATCAACTCTTGGTGATGGTTGTAGGGAGGGAGCATTAAGGGTTTTATAGTCAGTGAATATCTTTCACTGCTCTCTCATATTTTAAATGTCATGCTGCCTTATTAAAGTGATATAAAGTATTGGCACTGAGGGTGAGAGAGCTATGAATCATATGGTTACCCTGATTTCATATGGTTCTTTTTTTTTCTCCCAAAGATTTGTTTATCTTATTTCTTTATGGTTACCCTGATTTCATATGGTTCTTTTTTTTCTCCCAAAGATTTGTTTATCTTATTTCTTCATTTTTTAGAGAGAGAGAGAGAGGAGAGGGAAGCACCCATGGCCGGGACAGAGGCAGTGGAAGAGAGAGGATCTCAAACAGACTCCCTGCTGAGTGCCAAGCCCTACCTGGGGCTCCATCCTATGATCCTGAGATCACAACCTGAGCTGAAATCAAGAGTCATATGTTAAACAGATTGAGCCACCAGGTGCCACTACCCTGATTTCATATAGTTCTAACATTTAAGTGCACCTAGCATCCATTCCTTTTCCTTCTAAGCCAGTGTAACGGAATAAAAGAGGATTCATGTCACTTCTTGTGTCATTCACAATGAGTAGATGGTTTTCATTTGGGATACTATGTATGCCCCTTAGCAATGTATATCTTTAGGAATTTAATTTGTTTTACATTTTATTTTTTCTTAATTCTAACAAAATAGTACATATTTAAATGTTGATTATTTAATTATTGGGGATAATTAGTATTATCATCTTTAGTTTCTTTTTTTTTTTTTTTTTTAATTTATGATAGTCACAGAGAGAGAGAGAGAGGCAGAGACACAGGCAGAGGGAGAAGCAGGTTCCATGCACCGGGAGCCCGACGTGGGACTCGATCCCGAGTCTCCAGGATCGCGCCCTGGGCCAAAGGCAGGCGCCAAACCGCTTCGCCACCCAGGGATCCCTCATCTTTAGTTTCTTCAGAAGAAAACTAAATGACAAATTTTATTAATGATGTCAGTTTCTAGCAGGTCACTTTAATGAAGAAGTGTATTCTGTTCCCTTTAACTCATTTTCTAACCTCACTTCCTTCCCATCTGGCCCACCACTGCTTCACCATCACTTCCTCTTAAACCACTCATCAAAGACACTTCTCAAATTAGTAGAATTTTTCTTAATTTCTCATTTCCCATTCCCTCCCACAATGCTAAAATCTAATGGTGAGTGGTGGAGGGTGCCAGTAGAAGGTGCTGGTGCTGTACTGGTGGAAGAAAGCATTTCTGTGGATTATTATTGCCTGCTTTCAATTTTGATCTGCTCATTCTTTTGCTACTAGACAATAATTTTCAAGGTTTGTGATACAGAATTTGGTTCTTTCACAAGTTTGAATGCTGTTAGTTTATTTTTGCAATTTTTATTATTTTTAAATTTCCTTTAGATACATGATGAGGTAGGTTCTGTGAATTTTTAAATATTTATTATTATTTATTTTTTAATTTTTTAAAGAGATTTTATTTATTTGAGAGAGAGAGAGAGACAATGAGTTGAGAGCAGGGGCAGAGGGAGAGGGACAAATAGACTCACCACCGAGAATGGAGCCATACATAGGCTCAATCCCAGGACCCTGAGATCATGACCTGAGTTGAAGTCAGAGGCTTAACCAACTGAGCCACACGGGCACCTCTAGGTTCTGTGAATTTTTATTTAATCCTCAATCTTCCAACCACCAAAATTATGGTAACAACTTGCTTATGATTTTGGCTGTCACTATGGCAGTGATAGAACTTGTATTGATTAAGATAGTTCACTCAGGTCTAATGTAGTAATAGTGACAATGGCAACCAAGGTTGAAGTTTCAAGCCCTGTGTTAATCAGTTAATTTATTCTTTTTAAAAACTCTTTCAGCCAATACCCTAATTCTTGACAGTATTCTTGGAAATGATCACTTTCATCAAGAATTGGTGATTGGTGATTGAGGACAGATATTTGAGTGTGAATCCATCATTTCAAATGTAAAACCAACTCTAAGTTCAACTCCTAGCAATGGCAATTCAGTTGTAGATTACCTGTCTACATAAAGGATCAAAGGATCTATAGTTTTTAAGCTGCCAGTGTTGACCAAGAATTATTTGATCTGTTGGTGACAGTCCCATGATATCAAAGCACGTGGTATGAGAGAACAGACATGGTGCCCATAGCTCTAATAAAAAAACCTCAGGTTTTCAGGCAATTTGTCATGATTTGCAAAGAAGAGACTAACAGTCAATTTCTAGAACACATCAGTATCTTTTTGGTGTTCTCCATCTGTGAAAAAGTCACAAATATCACACTATAACAAAAAGACAAATAAATTATTTGCTGTTCATTTATATTCTAGGTTTGTCATTGAAGGAACAGCCACTGAGAACTGGTGTCAAAGTCCCAGGCAAGTCTCTAATAACTTGGAATAATTTTACTTCATTTGAAATGCTTCCACCTGAGAAAAATGTTACCATATCTTGAGTCCAACTTTTTCCAGAAAGTTCAGGAAATATGAAAGCAAGTGTCAAAACAACAAATATATAGAAACATATTTCACATTTCAGATAGTCTCTCACAGTATGTGTCCTTCAACCAGATTTTCTCTTCTTTACTTGTCTGCATTTGGTGGCATTAGGAACATTAACCTTCAGACTGCAGTTTCCTTATACTGCTTTCTCCTTTCCTAGCTAGGATTAATTTTAATCAGATGGTAATTAAAATAGGTGCTGCATAACCAACTCACATTTCTGCAGGTAATTAAAGCTTCCAGATTCATGCATTTCCCCCCTCCCAGCTCTGTTAGAAGCAGTGGCAGATAATTTGTATTTTTCCTTCTAGCACAATTCTTATTGCAGTAATGGCTCAAGTTCTAATAAATCTCTTGCAAATAACTTGTTCAGGCTTTGTAATATAAGACAGAAATTATCAATTGTTCATTTGTTCTTTTTAAAATATATATATATAATTCTCAGTTCTATGCTATTAATTCTAAATACTATAATCTGTCATTGTTCTATTATGAAATAGTTGGGAGTTTGTGTCTCAGAAGTTGTGAAAATCCTAGAACAAACTAGGGTTTCAAAGATGACCAGCATTTTTATTACTGTTTCCATCCTTACTTCTTTCTCTGTCAGAGTAACTGAGCATGATACAAAGGATTTTCAAGAAAGATTTCTTCATGTGGAGAAAAAAAATAATCTTGGGAAATGTGCTTAGATTCCTTGCTCATTTACCAATTTAGACCACCCACTTACCCATGTTCTTTTTTTTTTGTTTTATTACCCATGTTTTTTTATGGAACATTTGCCCACTATCATTACGTTTAAGATGAACTCTTGAGGAATCTCTACATGTACTCATAAGATAAGATGCAACATCCATAATGGAGCTGCTGTAATACATGATACGTTTTTTTAAAAAAAGCAAAGTTTGAAAAAAAAATAAAAAGCAAAGTTTGCCTTTCAAACAGGATGCCATGTTTCTCACAGCTGCTAGTATATCTATGGCTTCCAGCCTGGAGCTGCCTAAATGTCATTGGCAGCCCCAAGCCTGGTGTATTGGATCACTTGCCAATGGCATGACCAACAAACAGCAGCCCACCAAAACCTCACTCCTTGGGAAGGGGTTGCCTCTTAGCTATTGCCAGAGTCTCTGGTGAGCAGCTCACCATGCATCTGGTGGTTATGAAATCTCATTTCATTACACTACTAATTTACAGGGAATGAAATTATAAACAAGGTGATTACTGAGCGTAATTTATGGTCCATGTAATTATATAGCTGTCAAAGTAGTGCTGGCAGTGGAATTGTGCAGAAGAGGGCTGCACTTTTGCCTGGTCTACTGAGTTTGTTAATTGTCCACAGCTGAAAATATTTTTTTTTGTACTGCAAGATCAGCAACCTTCAGTATGGAGAGCCCAGCTAGAGCTGGTTATAATTACCTGCCTGACTGGATATGTTGCCTATTGGCTTTGAAGACCTTCAGGTGATGGAAAATTATCCTCTAGCCTTTTGGTCAATGGAGAAGAACATGTCCACCTTCCTGGGAAGAATAAAAAGACATAATGAAATTGTAGCAAGTAAAAAAATACAAAGCCAAGTATTCTATCTCTACTTCTAGATATCCTTCTACCTATTATACGCATACTTAGATGTGCATAATTAATGTAATAGTGGTAGAAAGTTAACTTAGTATTGCTATAATGAAAAATAAACAGAAAAAAATTCTACTTTTGCCTTGTCTCAATAAATTAGACCTTTAATTATGGCTTTGTTAAGCACATCTCAGCACTTAGGGCTTGTGAGAGAAACCATATCTGTGAATAATCAGAAGCAAGTGAAACACTCCAGACTATTTTAACCTGTTGCCAAAATAGGTGAAAAACAAAGCACAGAGTGGACCATTAAACCAAAGGCTTTGTTTACACAGCTACAATCTGATTTGATGGGCTTGTTTCCTATCTACTCGAAGAATCACTAGTTGTTTTGCATTTTTCATTTTGTAGATATTACCTGGAAAGCATAGACAAGTTTTTTTTTGTTTTGTTTTGTTTTGTTTTTCATTTACCTGAGTAGCTTGTGCTACAAAAAAATCTGAAAGTGTTAATGTACAGAGGCATGTAAACTATGCTGCCTATTCAAACACATCAGAATCCTTGCAACTTTGGCTTCCTCTCATTTCACATGTTGTTGATAATGAATAGATAGAATTATTGTCCCCCTTGTCCTTCTCTGACTGCTGCTTCTAGGATCAGTTCTATCCAGATTCTGGATGAGAGGTTCTCCTGAACAATAACATGTTTGTGGTATAGTCACTGTTTTCCTTAGAACCAGGATATAGCAGAAGGTTCTATTCCTGAGATTCGACATACATAAATATTAAGCCTGATGATAGAAATAATTGATTTTTTAAACTTTTAAATTAGAATAAAAACTATAATAAGTGGTATTAGAGTTAAGCAGAATTTTATATCTACCAATAGGAAACAGATTAATTTAAAAAATAACTGAATTCTTACCATCTGCCAGATAACATTGTGTGATTTTCTAACAAGCCATAACATAACATAGTAACCTGAGAGCAGAACAGTTAGTCGCCAGAAAATAATATTGCTGGAAGAGGTCCATGAGAAGTTATGCATATAGGAAAATTTGCCTTTGTGTTGAAATTGATAAGGTAATATACTACCAGTGCATATTTTTCAGAAAGCAGTTTATCAATTTGCCAAGGTCATAGGGTTCCTTAAATTTAACATAAGGAAGTAAGTAAAGATTTAGAGTCAGAAAGGTGTTCACATGCAACATTCTTTATTAGTGATAAAAGATTAGAAACAACTGAAATCCTATTTCATGAAAGATTATTTTAGTAAATTATAATATACAATTAATATATAAGTTGAAGTAAAATGAACTGGGTATAGCATTGTATCTATATTATAATGTCACTTTCAAACTGAGTAAACATAGAAAATTAAAAATAAGTAGAAAAGAGAAAAATAAGTGGATGAAACAGATAGGTTGAATCACACATAGCTTTACTTTAAAAATGCCATTGCGGGTGACTGGGTGGCTCAGTGGGTTGGGTGACTGACCCTTGATTTCAGCTCAAGGTCATGAGATCAAGCCCTGCATTCACCTCCATGCTTATTAGCACAGCATCTGCTTGGGATTCTCTCTCCCACTGTCTCTGCCCCTCCTCCTGCTCACTTTCTCCTCTCTCTCTCTCTCTCTCTCTCTCTCTGTCTCTCATAGATAAATAAATCCTTTTTAAAAAGTCTTAAAAAATAAAAGTGCTATTGCCAAAGGGGTATCTGCACAATACCTACTATAGAATACCTTAAGATAAAGCAAAACTTGCTTTCCCCTCCAGTTATCGTTTGAGTTCTGAAGTTCCTAGAGACTCGATCTGGCTAATGACAAAGCCCTGACTCCCCAGGAAGGAGCCAGACCTATGCATCGGTTGGCAAGCTTTATAATGGGCAGAATATCCTCAAGACTCATTTGCTTGACTTAAAATCTGCTGCCAACTCAGATGCATTCAGGCAAGGATTTAGGAAATGTCTGTACTTCCTGAAGTGCTTCATTTGTCAGTGGCAGTACAGCCAATGGCGCACAGTCTGTGAGAGAAACACATTTGTAGTCCGGCTGCAAGGATTGTATGGTGAAAAGGAGAGAGTCAGAACCAGCATTTCCTCTAAGTTAATAAAAATTCACAGTGGGGAACCCCATCTAAAGAATCTCTCTTGTCTTTGTGATCTAGGGTTACTGGAAATTCAGCTTCAGGTTCACAGGGCTCTAATGCAAACTGATTTACAGGCAGTGTGAGTCATTGTACTAGCAGCAAGCTAAACAAAATAGAAAGCAAATGGAACCTAACTTCCAAGAGAAAAATATCGAATCATGATGGCAAATAATTTATTTTATTCTTAACTGCTAGGTGATTCTATGGAATCATATTATATTCGGTGATAATGTATCTTATTTCAAGATAAAATTAATATCCTTTCTCCATTACCAGTGTCCAAACATGCAAATCTCTATAGAGGGTCAGTCCCAATACAGAAGCCTTTAATTGGCTTGACATTGGTTAATTTAAGACACACACACACACACTCCTTTCGGTTACTTACCTGAAAAGAAAATCACCACATATTTTTGTAATTCTGCATCCTTCTCCATATTTATGATTTCTCTGGACATGGAATAGTTGCATCTTACCTTTCTTATGTTAGAAACAGTTTTCTCTCCCCTAACCTTCTCTCCCATCTCGTAAATACACGCAGAAATTTCTCCATTTTTGATAAGATTTCAGATGCAATTGCTTTTCAGTAACTTCTTTAGCATTGTCTCATCACCCTAGGTTTTCCAGAAACTGAGGGTTAGACTTGCCTGGGGAAACAGAATGTGATCCCTTTAACCTCTCATACTGCAAACCAAATTGTAATCAAATTACTTACTCTTCCCACTTAAGTAGAAAAGAATAGAGAGCAAATGTAGCTGAAATCACATTATCAGACTTTTCCTATTAAAAAAAATCCTCATCTGCATGCTTTATTCACTATCTTTCTCTCTCCCTCCAACGACTGAGAAAAGGTTTTTCTTAAGTCTCCCGGTACACTGGATACAAATGTATGTTCATGTGAGACAATTAAAGATTTTTTTTTTCCTTCATCTGCACCCTAGACTTTGGCTCAATCTTGGGCTTTGGAAAAAGTATGCATTTTTGCCTTCTCTTCTGCCTCTCATGTATTTATTTATGGAATGCTTTTGTTATTATGCTTCTTAGACACTCCCCTCCTCCCTCTAGTTTCTTTTTTTTTAAGATTTATTTATTTGTTTGTTTGTTTGTTTGTTTATTTGAAACACAGAGAGAAAGAGGCAGAAACATAGGCAGAAGGAGAAGCAGGCTCCTCACAGGGAGCCTGATCCAGGACTGGATCCCAGATCCCAGGATCATGCCCTGAGGCAAAGGCAGACGCTAAACCACCGAGCCACCCAGGTGTCTCTCCCTCCAGTTTTTGTAGGAGAGGGGTCGGGTGGTATTTTTAATTATGCTCCAGTACCTTAGGTAAAAGGGGGATTTGCCTCTTAGATATCACATCCTCTCTCCCTAACGTGATTGCTGTAAACCTTTTGATTGCCTTTTTTCTCAGTTACTAAGAGGGATTGGAAAAATCCTTTTTAATAAGGGGTGTTGATCTGAATATGCAGAGCATTTTTATTGAAGTTTTTGCCACCCTATTCTTGTAAAAAAATTAATGCTCCAACTGCTAAGAAAAGAGTATTTAAACCTAGACATGATTTTCATAGCAATCTAACTGGATGCTTCCAAAGGAATTACCAAATAAACTGCAAAATACATGATTTGGCCAAAGCAGGTCCCTCGAAGGAAGAAAACCATTCACTGGAAACCGTATTCAACAGGATGTGGGCTTTACACATGCCTTTCTGATATGTGGATGTTTCAAATCTCCCTTCATGTCAGGCTAATTGGCAGTGATTCCTGCATGTGTCAAATGTCATGGAAAAGAACAAAAACATTTAGCACCCTGTTTCAAGAAATGCATACTTGTTCTAATTTTTATTTTGTTCCTTATTTTCTCTTTTATTTTTTAAAAATGTTTTCTTCCCCTGGTGTTTATCTCATTAACACAATGTTGAATTATTTCCATCTGGCAAGCTGGGGGAATTGCCTAGTATTATGGAGACCAAGCCAAAAACTAACATGATAAGTTATTTATTAGTTCTGGCCCTCTGGTTCCTTTACCCTAATTAGGATTGTGGAGATAGTTATTCATTGCTTATTTGTAATCCTTTTATTTAAAGGGAAAGCAAATAGGGACACCTGGGTGGCTCAGCGGTTAAGCACCTGCCTTCGGCCCAGGGCGCGTGATCCTGGAGTCCCAGGATCCAGTCCCACATCAGGCTCCCAGCATGGAGTCTGCTTCTCCCTCTGCCTGTGTCTCTGCCTCTCTCTGTGTGTGTCTTTCATGAATAATAAAAAAATAAAATAAAGGGAAAGCAAATATTGATGTTTCTGCATGGAAAAGCAATACTGATATGCAACCAAATGAACTAGGAGTAGTTATGCCCAGGTTAAATATTTGGGTCCATCCTTGAAGCTGGTTATGATGAGTGGAGATGTCTACTGAAAGAAAAGAACACATGGAGTGTAAGTTTTGGAACTGAGCATCATTACTAGTAGGCAAGTTATTGGAAATACTGTTCCTGAGAGAAAGAGCTCCAATGGACTTGTAATAAGCTGGAAGCATGTCACCAATGACCAGTACTATACATAATCTGTCTACACTGGAAGAAACGATATAATGGCATGAACAAAGAAAAGTGTGAGGTTAATTAAGCAGGAACAATATAAGTAAAAAGTAATTCTCTCCAATTCTGATGTCCTTTAGGGGAGTCCTGGTATGACAGGATAGGCTGGGCTGTCAGATTTCCAAAGCACAAATATAAAATGGTGATGAATAGCCCCTTTAGTGCTGTGTAATGATCACTACAAAGGAAGTGAATGGAACACATGCACATGCAGTATAAAACTATACTTGCCCCCAAAGTATTAAACCATTTAGCACATATACCAGTGCATATAAAATGGTTAACCAATTAATTTCTCTTCACTGCTGATACCAGAAGTGCTAGGTAAGAAGTTGATGGTGCTAGGTAGGAAGTACCATGGCATTCTTGTCATTGTTCTCTAAGGAAAACTAGTGAAGAGTTTAAAATGTGCAAGGAGGATTATTAGATGTCTTTTGCAGAATATCTTCAAAATAAGTGTCTATCAGTCTTTGAGCCATTCCATGTAGAAAACTGATAGTACTATAAATCATCCTTGTCTAGAGGAGTGCAAATAGATTTTGTTTCGTTGGGCACAATTATTTCATAGATAATGACCAGCTTTCTTCCATTTGCACATTCATTTTAGTGTTTGTGATCACTTGTATATGTGTGTGTGAATTGTTCTTTGACCAGTTGTAATATTTTACTGATTTCCTCATTAAATAGTTAAATCTTTGACATGTATTAATGTTTTATTTTTATGAGGATCTTAATGTTAGCCTTTCGGCAATTTAATGAAAGACTCTGCTTTCATACAACCTGTCTTCTGCAAAAAGTTCAATATAGTCAGAAAAACAAGGTTAGAGAGCAGGGCTGCTACATAAGGAAAGTAAACAGAATCTGTTCCTGAAATAATCAGTAAAACTCCCAGAAAAAAACTTTATACAAATCAAATTGATAAAACCAATATTCAAGGCTCACTTTAAATAGTTGTAGACATTGAGCTATAGGTTCAAGTATAAGGGAATTATTAATCCAGCCTGGATAAATATAAATGAAATGAGGGCACACAAGAAGGTAGATGCACACACACAAAAGAATTCAGACCTGGCTAAACAGATAATATTTCTTTAGCCATACTTACTATAGTTCTTATCAATTACTTACTGAGGCAATAAATAATTTTAATGTTTGTGTATACCTATTTTTATGTGTATAATAAGTTATGCAATCCTAATTTCAGTGTCAGTTGCATTGTTACCAATACATCATCCTGTTATCCAAAGTCCTAAATTAAGTAATTCCTCCACGGGTTACCATAGATACTTGAATAAGGTATATTTTTCCTAATATGTATCTTGTATGACCTAATGTGTTTTAAAAATCTTATAAAAATCTTTCTCAGCAAGACTTTTGTCTATCCAGGTATGCTTCATATTGCATCAGCATTTATGGTATCTTCTTTAAAATGGAAGTAAAGTGACTGAATACTGCACAATTATATAGTACTCTGATATTTTGGCGTTTTTAGCTGTCAACTCTCTAGACAGAATTTGACATGGCCAATTATTATATTTCATTATATATTTTCAAAATGTCAGTTCATATTCCAATTTACTTTGTCCCATTTCATCCTGTGGCTAATGAATTGTCTTCAGACTTATGAATATGAATTGGCAATGCCATATCCAGTAAAGTTTTTGGCAAAGATTAATAATTTATTTGTCTCCAGTATTTTCTTCATGTCTCATTTTTAGCCATCAATTATCCTCACTCATTGGTACATCATATTATCTTATTCCTCTGTAAATACCCCCATATAAATTCTCATTTCTCTTTCTTCATTGTTCCATACATGGCAACTGACTTGTCTTTTTTTTTTCAACATTTGAAATTCTCATTATGATGCAAAATTCAGGTTAAGTCATCCCTTCAATTATTTATTCCTTTAAATTTTACAAACAAGAAGTGACAAGATTTTGCTAAGTATTTTTGTTGAATATCTTATTCTTACTCTGATTCCTCCATTCCACAAAGTCTTTAAGAGTGAAAACTTTGTCTTACATTTATATTTTAGGAAATAAGACAATAAGACTTCTGTTACTATCAGAAAAGGCTTTCAATAGGCATTTTTTTTAATGTCTTAAACATTGTGTAGTCAAGATTTTTATTTTCCTGGTGAACAAACCAAAGTCAAGAACTGAAATAACTTATTCAGTGTTATTTAAGCAGATATGAAAGCCAAGTCAACTCTGAGTTTTTACTTTAAGTCCAAAATTATTTCTGTTATATAAGGCTGCCTCAAAACTCCTGCTTAAGAGATAAACAAAAGGATTTTGATTGAGAGACATGATAATCTAGCTGTTGTGAAAAATACAATGGAACAGCATGGCTCTTTAAAATACCTTCATATTTGTTATCTATTGCTGTGTAGCAAATCACCCTGAAACACAGTAGCTTTAAATTACAGTTACTGTGAGTCAGGTATCTGGGCACAGCTTAACTGGTTATCCCAAGATCTCTCAGGAGGTCTCATCTGCAGGTTGAACTGGCAAAAGAATCCACTTACAAACTTACTGTGTGGTTGTCAGAAGGCGTTGGTTCCTCACCTTATGGGTCTCTCCATAGAACTGCTTCACAAAGCAGTGGGGCTTTTCCCAAGGTGAAAATACAGGAGAGAAGAGAGAGTGAGCACTCAACGTGAAGCCACTGCTGTTATAAGCTGATTTCGGAAGTAATTGCTTATCAGTTCTGTTACTATTTTCTTTGTTCTAGGTGAATAAGTCCAGCCTACACCTAAGTAAAGGGAGAAAATTATAGAAGGGCATATATGCCAAATGGTAGGGATCCTTGGGGGTCACCCTAAAGCCTGCTCACCACACACTATTCACAAAGAGTGGGATATTTAAGGCACAGTTATTGTTAAACAACTCTCATTATATTCTCTAATTTTTAGTTTCTTAGATTACCGTAGAATTGAGTAAGACATAATTTATTAATCGACTCAGTGATATGTTACCAACAATACAAGTGTATCCTCATGGGACAAGGTTAACATATGACAAAATCCTTGATTAAAGATTGAGATTGAACAGTTTTCAATTAAAACAGTAATAAAATTAACTTTTCATGTTAAGAGAAATAAAAAACAAAAAGGAAAATTGTTACTCTGGAGAGCTTGTGTCTATTAGAGAAAAAACATCTACATGAAGTTGAAAAAAGTCTAGTTTATTAAATATTAGATTTAAATGATCAGATGAAAGCACTGGTTTATTATCCTATAAAGTGGTTTTGAGGAAATTCAGCTAGTATGATTAAGTTAATAGCATGTCTGAACACAAGAAAGTATTCAATTCAAGTTGAAGGTCCTTTGAATTATCTATGGGAATTTGGGATCATGGGCACAAATGAGGTAGAGGGCACTTTTAGTGGCATCTTTTAGTCAGATGAATAAAAAACATCCTGAAAGCTCTCACTTGTGAAAGAACTCATGTGCACTTAAATATTATTTTTAAAATTATTAATGTTCCTATTAAGAATATGTGCTTTAGACCAGTAAGCTATGATTTGAATAGGAGTTCTGTTTCAAACTAGCTCTGTGACTTTGGTCTAGTTATTTTATTGATTTGCAATTCAATTTTCTAAGGTATAAAGGTGGTATAATAATATTGCCTGCCTCACATTTTATTGTGCAAATTAAATGTGATAATAATATCTGTGAAATACTTTGCATATAAGTGCTCAGAAGTGTAACATTATTGTCTATAGATACTTTATTTGTATCAAGAGTTCACCATTTCAATGAAATTTTCTTACTGTGTGTGGTTGATACATAGTTGCTGTTCAGCATATTATTCCTGTTGCTCCCAATATATGGAAAATATATAATATACACATAATAAACATTAAGATATAAAATAATAATAAATGTTCTAGGTGTTATGTAGACTTTATTACCAATATACATGACAACAGTAATAGCTAACATTCATTTTTCATTTTGTATGGGTTTTGGTGCTCTTTTTATATTACTTATGCTAATGTTATCTGCATAGCAACAAGAAAGGTAATTAAAATTATTGTCCCACTCTAAAGATCTGGCAACTGAAACTTTGAGAGAACACACTTTTTGTGCAGGGAAAACACACAATATGGGAGAATTGTCTTATGATATTTGTATGATGAATAGTCTGCATATTGGTTAGAGCAGACTAATTCCTTTAGAATATGGGCACACATGTGCTATGACAAAGACACCTGGAGTTATGAGACATGGCTAAGGAACCTGTGCATTGTTAAAAATTACTCAAATCATGAAATTTCATAGGTTTCAGAAAAGCTGAGAATCTTATGTAATTGATTTAGAACCCTCATAAAAGTAGTCACCGTGGAAGCAGTTTCCATTAGTCATAATGTAAGGGATAGAAAAGGATGCTGAAGGAAGATAAGAGTGTGAATACTATCAGGGAAGAGACATTTCTCTCAGCCACATGGACTCAAAAGCATTTGATAAAGAGGGATTTAATTCACAGTGCGTTATTTACTATTTGTTAGTGACTGTCATTTGTCACTTAATTTGAGTAATCTACTTATGTTTGGAAAAGTCGTTCATCTATCTGTACATTGCATGATTTATTTCAGAGTAGTCTTTTTATCTAATTCTTTTTATATATCCTTAAAGATAGATATTTATACTGAAGTAGTTTTCAGTCATTATACTTTGCTTAGAATGAGAAAACCAAATTGTAGGATCAAAATACCTGCACAAGAAATAAGAGGTACTTCTTAGGAAGGCAATTCTTTGTCACCATCATAGATCTACTCATTGGACAGGTTTGTTAATCTCCCATCCCTTTTTGAAGGGCTCTAAATCACTGACCTACAGATTACTATGTAAATAAAACTTACTACCTTCCAGGTGTACCAAACACTAGAAAAAAGCATTTCCATTAGAATGATTATGTATCCTTGTCTGCAAATACATGGGTTTCTCTTTACCAGTGGTATTTACTGCTCTGTACCAGGTCCCCTCCTTGGGAACTTGGGCTTGTTTCTTTTCCTGGACCCAATACAACAGAAGCAAAGAGTATTTTCATAGAACTCTCTTGTAATCTTTGTCTTATTTTCCAGCCATATGAGTTTTGCCTCTATTAAGCCCAGACACAGGTTTTCCATCTCATCCTTTGCTGGCAGCCAATATTAAACTACCCATGCACTGGAATTTAATGCCTTCATTTCTTGAACCTAATGGTTTTCTTGTATACTACTTAGTCTAGAATCCACACCACCCTCTCCCACTTTCCCCCACACAGTCCTCAATAAGGAGTCATGACTTATTCTGCATTTCGGTCTGTTGACCAGGACTGGGGCAGGCTTCTTACCTCCTAAGAAAATAATTCTCTCCCCTGGATTAGACCCAGGTCTCATGAACTCCAACTAATATTTTGCCATCTGCCTTATTCTGTAATATTAACTGATTCAGATATGCCCTTTGTGGCTGATTATGTCAATTAAGACCATTTCTAGTATTAGCATTGACATATTTTAACTCTATCACACACTGGGCTTGAATTAATGCCCTTATGGAGCTAACTATGGTAGCCAATTCTTTGAACCCCTGTTCAGCCTTAGCCTGTATCAGATGGTGCTACCACAATAATCACCTTCTAATTTATCTCTTATGTTAATCCATATTCGCACATATGTACCTTACTAAAAGCTTACTCTGTAGTTTTTTTTTGTTGTTTTAAGATTTCTTTCCAAAATTTCAGAACATAAGATGTATTGTAAATGATTATTACAAGTCATTTTAGTCATGAAAATTCATGAAAGTGATAACAAGAGCCTCTTTCATGGAAAAGTAGAGAGAAACTTAAAAGTTGGCAAATTAGGTTTTTTTTTTTTTTTTTTTTTTTTTGTCTAATTAACATCATTCTTGGCAAACATTCGAACCAGGATGGTAAAGAAAATGGCATTTCAACATGGCATTTGGATAAAATTATTAAATTCTTTTCTTGGCTTTGATTTATTTTGGAAAAACAATTGGAAGATGATGGTCAATGAAATCTTGCAGGTTTACAGAACATTTGGTTCTTATGATAGTGGAAGTACAGTTCATTATGTTTCAAAGCACTGCTTATAATTGGCAAAAAACTCTCCACCAACCTTAGTTTTTACCAATTACCTCTGCCTCAACAAGCTACACAGTGTGATTTGTTTTGGACTTGTGCAAAACTAGACTACTCTCAAGTTTCAGGATTCTTTCATAGACTCTGGAAGGGTTTTCAGAGACTCCCCAGAAAGTGCTAGGTCTTGACCCATTTATTTGCCCATGTCTCTTAGTACATGCTTATATTATTAGGGTCACAGCAGGAAACTAATAGGATACTGACTCAATAATTGAAGACAATTTAATAAAGCACCCATTTTTAATGATATAGATATGATTTAGGGAAACTAAAGTGACACAGTACAATGCCCTTGCACTAATTCACTAATTTATAACATTAATGAATCCCTAATTCACTAATGTTATGGACCATTATATGGACATGATATGGAAATTATGGACCATTGCTACATCTATAAGACAGTAGCAATATGGAGTTGGCCATAACACAAACACTCTAAAGCAAGTCAGCCAAAGGACACTGGGAGAATAAATGCTTTACTTCAGTTGCTTTCTGCCCTCTCATTTCTTGCCAGTGACTCCCATTGGTTCAATTCATAAAGTTCAGCCTCCCAGGAAAAGAGCAGGATGGAGAGGGTTAAGGCGTGGATCTTTAAGAAAAAAATAGACTATATCAACCATAGTATGTTTGAACATACTGTGTTCCTGATAATGTGTTCTTTTAAAAATTATTTTTTTAGAGAAGTTTTAGGTTAACAGTAAAATTGAGGGAAGGTATAGAGGTTTCCCATACACATATCTCTTTCCCTCATATTTGCATAGGCTCCCTTATTATCAACACCTCTATTGGAGCAATACACTTGGTACAACTGATAAACTTACATTGACATATCATAATCCCCAAGGTCCATAGTTTATCTTAGGGTTCACTCTTGGTGTTGTACATTCCTCCAATTTGGACAAATATATAATGACTTGATTATAGTATCATGCAGAATATATCCAAATGTATTTTATCTCATGTCCCTTATGATCTTATGATTTACCTCTTGCCTCCCCAAACATATTATGAGACACTCAAAAACAAGTATTGAGCCTCATGTTACTTAGGTATCCTCAGGGCTTTGCATTATGTCCAGTGTGTAGTAGACAATAGATTTTTTTCTGATGAATAAAGACATACTTGTTTTTATTTTTGAAATATGAGAGTTTTGATTCAAAATCAGTAGAAGGTCACTTTCCAAATATTGCTATCCTCTCTCCATTTTAGGATATACAGGTAAATATTATCTTCTATGTGATAAAAATCAATTACATTTCCTAAATTTATGGGAGGGACTTTTTGAGTAAAATTGCATTATTTCACACAGTGCTTTAGTGAAACAATTGACTGATTGAATGTGCAAGATACTTGGTTGTTAAATTACATTCATATGATGTTGAAAATAAGATTTTTTTAGGCTTATTGACTCAAAGCTATTATCTTTGATGATGATCTTTCCACTCCTATTGCCTGAAAACCAAAAAACCCTTTGTATATATTACTTTTGAGAAAATTACTAACACAATTCCCAGTTTGTAATATAAAGTACTATAATTACAATTTAATGCTTCTCATTGATTGTTTGTGACTTTCTGTCTGCAATTATGTATTCAGTACACTTATATTTTCTATGAATTCTAATAGGCCGAGACTATTATTTAAAGTGTGTTTGGTTCAGTTGTCCTATGAAGATTCTTCATGTTTTCATAAAAATATATACAATTTCAGCTGAAATTTGATGTTAAAATTTAAAACAAGAAGCAAAAGAAAGAAGAAAGCTATGGCCCATCAGCAGTTTGACTATTTCACTTGGAAAAGGAAAAAAAAATACAATAACAACAATAAAAACACGTGGTTCCTAACACTAGACACTGGACTTAGGAACTCTTAGTTAAAAACCCATTGTTGAAAATTATCTAATTGTATGATCTTGGCAAACTGCCCATCCTCTCTGAGCCTCAGATTTTTTATTTGTAAATGAAATGTAAATTTAATTTGGGACATTACTAGCTACAAGGACTATAAGAACTAAAAGAGATAGTGAAGTGCTTTTTTGCTTAGTAGACCTACAAAGTAGTTTGATTATTCTCAATATGATTTAATAGGAATTTCTTGACCTGTGAGTTTTTTACTTTAAGATCTGTGGGAAAACAAACAGTTATTATATATCAGCTCTGAAAACTATTCCCTCTGTTTATTTCGGGTGATTCTTTCTCCAGTCTTGATTACTTTCCTTGTATTTATGTACTGATTTGTACTCAATCATGGATTTGAAAAGGCAGATACCCAAAGATCTTCTGTGTTGCACTTTCTATTCTCTCCTAAAAATTCTAGCTTAGTTTCCCTACACTCCAAGCTCCTTTTTCTCACCTGAGTGAAATTACTAAACTCCTCTTGGATTTCCCTTTCTAAACTGTAACTTGTAAACTCTCTGTAGGCAGTAATTTGAGGCAATAAATTGATCTTACTGTTTTCCCTATCTCAGAAATCACTGTTCTATGCTGCCTGATGTCCAATATAAAAAAAAAAATCACTTCATGTATTTTGTCTGGTTATTTTAGTTATTTCAGTCAATTGTGTAAATTTGGTTCCTTTTACTTCATCTTGGCTTAAAGAAGAAGTCTTCAGATACAAGATAGATACAAGATAATGTGCTGAGATACAAGATAGATGGGTTTCTAAGTGATTTTGTGGAGCATGGTCCTCCCTAGCTATATCCCACTAACTTGTTCTGGATATGTTCTGTGCGCAAGAAATAAAACTGCTTTGTTTTGTCAATAAAACAATTAAATGGTTTAATTTGTTAGGCAACATAAATTACTCTGTCCTGCTTAATTTACATACTCTAGGGAAATGGTATTAGTTGCAGGTGCATAGCTTCCCATACACCTTTCAGACACTGGGAAATAATGGGGTGGTGGGAAGACATGATTTTCTCTTCATTCACTAAATCCAAATGCTTTTCAATGCCAAATGATTTCTTCTAGTAGTTTATTTATTTTTTTAAAGTTTTTATTTATTTATTTTACTTTGGAGAGAGAGAAAGAGAGAGAGAGAGAGAGAGAGCACACACATGCATGAGTTTGGGTAGGGGCAGAAAGAGAGGTAGAGAATCTCAAGCAGAATCCCTGCTGATTGGGAAGCCCAATTTGGGGCCTGATCTCACAACCCTGAGATCATGACCTGAGCAAAAACCATGAGTTGTACCCTTAACTGACTGAGCTACCCCGGTGCTCCTTTTCTGATGTTTCAAAACATTTTATTACCTCTTCTATTAAAAAACCTTCACCAGATCTAGTAAATTTATCCCCCACTGCTTTCTGCCTTTTTATTCTCATACTCTTCCAAAAAGAAATGTACTCTTCAAACTAAACTAACTGCTATAAACCGACTTTTACAAAAATTAAAACAAAGCTGTGAGAGGATCAAGCTTATTGACAAGTAATTTAAATGCTTTCCAACACAAAGGTTAGTTCAATTTATTATAAGACAATAAAATTCAGAATCTTATTAATATCCATAATGTACAGAAAAAGATAACAATTACACAAGAAAATATGGTGAAAACTGAACCAATATCAGGAATAAAAAGTCAGTAGAAATAGAGATAGATATGCCATGATGATGAAATTCATGGAGAGAAAATTAACTATTTTTAATGTTAATGTTTATGTTAATGTTTTCAAAGATTTAAAGGAAAAATTGACAGAATGAACAGATGGAAAAACTAGCTAGAGAGAAAAATATTTATTTAAAAAGATATGTAAAACATAACAAATATAAATAAAGTCCTTAGAACCTTGTCTAACTTTTAGCTAATACTACCTAAATGTTTGGGAAATGAAATATACAAATGTTTTTATTTCCATTCATCAAAATGATCAGACCCAATACTTATACTTGAGAAACACAAAGTATATATTCTGTCTTGGTCTATTTTCCTTTGTTATGTGGTCTTCATGATTTTTTCTTCTTTTAATTTCCAAGACCCAGCTTCAGGGCATCCTGTCTTTTTGTTTGTTTGTTTGTTTGTTTTTCAAGTGCATCCTGTTTTATGAAGAAACCATCAGCTAATCTATAAACCAATATTATCAGCTGTAATGCATTGTTCAGAATTTATTCACTCACTTATTCATTCAACAAGTATTTATGGATTACCTACTAAATACAAGGCACACTATTCAGAAGAACTGGAAATGCTGCTGGCAACAAGGCTGGTTGCTTTTATGCAATTTACATGTTATTGAAGGAGAGATGAGCAAATATGTACATAAAATAATTATTTTTGAAATTCCTGAGAGAAATAAGATTAAAACACAGGGAAGTGATTTACACTGATAAGGAGCACTGAGAACTACTTTCTATTGGGTCATTAAGGAAGTCCTCTTTCATGTTGTTATAGTTCAGCTGAGCCTTGAATACTTTGAAGAGTCAACATCTGAAGACCCAGGGGTAAAATATTCCCCAATGAAGGAATAAGCTTGGGTCATGCTCAAAAAATAAAATAAAATAAAAGTAATGAAAACTATGGGGCCATATCTCTCTAATTGATTAGGTTTTAGTCAGGTAAACAGAAAACATTTCACTTATTTTAAGAATACACATTAATTTTGAAATTGGTTAGCCATATGGCAGAAGACAAAATAGGCAAAGAGTAATTGATGTATTATTACAGAGCTTTTAGGGTAACAAGCCAATTCTACTCTTAGGGCCATAGAAGCCAAAACAGTAGAGTTCTTAACAAGTTCCAGGTTTGGCAGAGTAGTCCTGTATAGCTAGCTGGAGCTTAGATCCTAAGGACAGGCCACTGTACAGTTGATATTAGTATCTCTGAGGGGCATGCTAAAATTGATTCTGGGAATATGGTTAAGCACTGGAAACTAAAATCAACTGCTGGGGCCATGATTTAAAAAAAGTGTTGCTGGGGTGACACTGATAAGTGTAAGCAATTAGAAAGGATTGTGTCTTTGTAGTCCTTCAGTTTCCATTCTCCCTCTTGCACCCCATATTCGCATAGTTTAACTGGGGTCCAGCTAGTAAAGCAGAAATGTGGTTTGAATATCCTCAGCTCAAGCTGAGAAATGACAGCTTACTAGCCAGGATAAGGCAGAAGCAGAGTGAGTAGAAGAGGACTTGAAGCAGATGCAATTGTAGAAAATTTGCAAAAAGTATAGATTTTTTTTTCTATAAATAAAGATAGGATCAATAGATAACTAAGACTCTTGAGTATATTTGGTTTATGTATAGAAAAATATTATTACTCAGGGGCAGCCCGGGTGCCTAAGCGGTTTAGCCACGCCTTCGGCCCAGGGCGTGATCCTGGAGACCCTGGATCGAGTCCCAGGTTGGGCTCCCTGCATGGAGCCTGCTTCTCCCTCTGCCTGTGTCTCTGCCTCTCTCTCTGTGTGTGTCTCATGAATAAATAAATAAAATCTTTAAAAAATATATATTACTCAGGTTGCTACATGAACATTATGTTGGAAAGTGTTGAAAGGAAAAGAAAAGGGATTTACTTTAGAGGTAATTTAAGTAATCCAGGGTCAGAGTGAGGATGGCTTCAACCTGAGAGCAGTGGATATAAAGAGGAGTGGTGGATAGCTTCAGAATTACATCCCAGAAGTTGCTGTGAAACTAGATTGAGAGGGCAAAGGAACAGCATGAAGCAAGGAGGCCTCCTTGGTTTTTAATTGAGCAATTAGTTGGAGAGCGATAACAAACAGAATTGTGTGATTCTCCAGTTAGATCCAGCTTCTGGGGTGCAAAATGGTATTGAATGATTCATTACGATGCAATACCTTTGTGTTCCTCAGTTCGATAAATAACACAACCAAACAATTGTTTAGGTTAAAAACTTAGGAATTAACTTTTTCTTTTATCCCCTCCACACCTAAATCCATTAGCAAATCCTGTGGGTTTTACCATGAAACTATCACAAATCTGAGAGCTCCTTCCTGCTTCCATTGGTATACTAAAGAGTAGCCAGAGTAAGAGTTGAGTTTACATTAATGAGATATATTATTCTGTAAGGATCAAAACTCTATAAAAGCTTTCTATTATACCTAAAATAAAAATGGAAATACATTCTGTGGCTTTTAAAGCCAAGCACTATATACCTTCTTCCTGTCCCTCTAAAGTAACCCTTTCCAGCCCTTCTTGCCCACTTAATTGAGCTTCTCTGGATTTCATGAAGTTTCTCTAACACTATGAGATCAGCCTAGCCTCAAGATCTTCACTTTTGCCATTCCATCTGCCTATAATGCATTGCCCCTGAAATCTGTTGACTTGCTCACTTCATTCAAATTTATACACAAATAATAGCTTCTCAAAGAGGCCTTCTCTGATCTCTTTATAAACAGTAATCTCTTTCCACATGACTCTATCCTTTGATCTACTTTAATACTGTTGATAGTCTTTATTATTCTTTGAAATTTTCATTATTTATTTGCTTCCTTGTTAAAGATAAATTCCCCCTAGGGGCTCCTGGGTGGCTCAGTCAGTTGAGTGTCTGACTCTTGATCTCACCTCAGGTCTTAATCTCAGGGTCATGAGTTCAAGCCTCATGTTGGGCTCTATGCTGGGCATGGAGCCTACTAAATTAATTAATTAATTATTAAAATATTAAATTATTAAGATTATTAATAAATAAATAAATGCCCCCAATGGAATGTAATGCTCTTAAGTCAGGAAGTCAGGGAGGAGTTTTTTTCACTCTTGTAACCCCATTGGCTACAACAGTCACCAGCATATGGGACATATTCAAGACAATTTTTTACATGGATTTATTCAAGTAGATGTAGATGTTCTTTTCATTATATGATTCAGATTCTTGCTAATGACAGAGCTGGAATAAAATATGTTTTCCTCACTTCTCGTAATTATATTCCATTGTCAGATTATCACAATTTGTAATTATACATGTAATTATTCTCTGTGTGATGTTTTGAAATCCACAAGCAAAAGGAACATGCCTATTTTGTTCATTGATGTATCCTCCTTAATTTCCACTATTTCTGAAATATAGTATATGCTTAATAAATATTTATTGAATACATGAATAAATAAATTCGAGAATATATATATTTGAAAAATTTGATATTTCTCACTTTGTAGGGAAATGAGAAAACTGAATTGGAATGAGTTCCCTAAGCCACTGTCCACACATGGGCCTGCTTCTCCAAAGCTTGTTATGAATATACTGCCCTCTCATGGTCCACTTCAGATTAAGTTAAAATGGCACACTGTAGCCATTCCATTATTATGTAAATTTGATCCTAAAGGGATCTCTACTCAAAGATAACTATATAACCAAAATTTACCAATAGTGGCGATTTAGACTTTTGGATGAAATTCCCATTGCAATATACCAAGTAATACAGCTGTAGGTGACAATACAATTGTAACTAAACCTATTGTGTATATCTTTCAGCCTGCGTGATTTTTAAAACGCTTTCAGGATTAAAAATAAAAGGACCTTGACCACAGAGTTTCAATATTAAAGATGGTCAGAATAATACAATAAATCCCTCGGCACCTGGCTATCAGCACAACTCCCTGCTTGTTTGAAATGTCTTTGTTTGCTTTCCACACCAACATCAGTCTAACTGGGAACAATAAAATAATCAATTCTACAGAGGTGACTTTTTAAAGAACACAAATATATGTTAGCACTGGTAGTGGAGGTAGAGATGTGGGGGGAAAGAAAAACTTGAAGCTTTTGTGCATTCTGAGTGAGATGCTCTTTACTCAGGGGGAAAGGTAGTGTTTTAGTTCTACTCTTCCATTTCTCAGTCCAATAATGTGACCTGCATTAATGATGGTCTCAGAAGGGAAAGATGAGAGAAAACAATGGTAGAAGGAGCCAATTTAGGAATAAAATAATTTGCATTTGTATAACACCATTTCCCCCCCTAAGTAACCAAGCACTTGCCTAACACAAATCATTCTCTTGAAAAAGATCATTTTGTCTTTGGCATCACTGGTGTCTTCTGAATTCTTCTCTCTCAGCAAAGTGGCTTAACCTTTCATGCATCAAGCCTCCTGCAAATTCTTCCTTCCCTCTCCCCTCACCACAAATCTAGCCTATGATAGATAAGCTAATTATAGAAATTCTGATTCTGAAGAGATCCTTAAGGGTCTTCTGGTCCAAAAACTTGCAAGCAGACTCCCTCTTAATTTCTAAGTAAAAATAAATGGCAGAAAAAAAGAGTTTTTTGTTTGTGTAATCCATTAATATGTTAGATCCCTAAGTTATAACCCAGACACTCTTATAGTAGGGAATATGGGATTTCTGAGGCTTGGGGTCAGAAATGCATTTTCAGCAAGCATTCCAAGTGATGGATATTCCTCAGTGCTTTCCATTTTGTTTATTAGCTGTTTTCATATTATTAAAATTACACAATATCTTAAACATTTAAAAAGTCAAGAAATAATTATAAATAAATGTTACCTTGTGCAATATTCAGATTAAGCACAAGCAATGTTTTTGCCATATGAGACAGACATATTTTAAAGAAAATATTACAGATATATTTAAAACCTCATGACCAGTTTTTTTTCCCCTCCCTGGAGTGAACTACTCCCCTAAAGTCCTTGTATATATATTTTAAATATTTATTTACTTATTTTAGAGAGATATACACATATGTACTTTATGTATTATATGCTTACTTTATATATAATATATAAATAAAATAAATACATAATTATTTAGAGAGATATGCATATCATATATACATACTGTATATAATATATAATATACATGTCACTATTCATATGTTAAAATTCATAGAATGTTCAAAACAAAGAATGAATCCCAATGTAAGCTATGAACTTCAGTTAATAAGTTGTAATTTCATGGATCATGAGTTTGTTGCTCTACCTAAGAATTCATTGCTGAACCCATCACCTAGATTATCTCCTATGTTACATTTTAGGAATTGGATAGTTTAGTATTTTCCACTTCTACCAATGTGTCATTCTGAGTTATTTTTTTGTGAAAAATGTAAAGTCTATGTCTAGTTTCATTTTGGTTTGGTTTGTTTTGCATGTGGATATTTTATTGTTCCAGCTTCATTTGTTATATGACTATCCTTCCTTAAATATATTACCTTTACTCCTTTGTCAAAGATCATTTGACTACAGTTGTGTGGGTATTCCTGGGCTCTCTGTTCTGTTCCTTTGATCTATTTGCCTATCTTTTCACCAATGCTGTGTGGTCTTGATTACGGTAGCTTTAGGTCAGGTAGTGTCAGTTCTCTTACTTTGCTCTTCCCTTTTGATATTGTGTTGGCTATTCTGGGTCTTTTGGCTTCCCACATAAATTTCAGGTTCACAGAATGGCTTTCTGGGATTTTGACTGGGATTGCACTGAATCTATAGATTAAACTGGAAAGAACTGACATCTTGACAATATTGAGTCTTCCTAGCTATGATCATAGACTATCTCTCCATTTATTTAAAGCTTCTCTGCTTTCTTTCATCAGATCTGCTTTAAATTTAATTTTATATAGTGACCAACTCTTTTGGTTGTTCTCAGCAGGGTTATTGGTGTACTTAAAGCCTTTCTGTTACAGCTGGAAGTGGGTTACTCTCCCAGACTATACTTAAGGTCTCTAAAGCTTGAGATCCATTGTGATGCAGAAATAGATTCGAATTTAATATAAAGAACCACATTTTCAGGGGTGACAATGAGTTTAAGTCAAGTGTGGAACATAAAAATCAAATGCTCTGGGAGTTTCAGGACATGAGCTCAAATCTTTGATCTAATAATATTTGCTATAAATCGCAGACCAGTTATTTGAGGTCTGTGAGCATCAGTTCCCTAATGTATGCCCAAGGATATAAACATTATCAATTCAATATTGTGTGCTAGGATTAAATGGTGGAGTACATTTAAATTGCCTAATGAATGATAAGTGATAGTTAAAATATTATTTTTACATGTATTTCATCATTGATTATGGATTTAAGTAAATCAAGCATTTGGGTAACTCAAGCATTTTGCCATAGATTGTGGATTTTGAGAAAGCAAGCATAAAGAACCAAATAATAATTATTTTCTTCAGCAGCACACCTTCGCCAAAGAGATCTGATACTATGCCAGGGATGTAGAAATTTTTCTGCTCAGTCACTAAAATGAACCCTGAAGAGATGTCACAGAGACTCTACAATATCACAATCAAACATTTACTCATTTCAGAAAGTCCACTACTCCCACACTATTTATCCTCTGGTCTTCAAGAATTTAGGTGATATGTCTATTTTTAACACTATCATCAAGTTGTATAATACTCTGTGACTCTCCACATATACTGTTTTCTGTGCTAGTAAATATATTTTGCATAAGAAATATCTCTGGCTATCAAACCACTTTGGTGTTTCCACTGTCTCAACTTGAACTACCATCGTGTTTTACCTGTTAGTTTTCTAATAGAAAACTATGACTCTTATGTCTTCTCCCATTACAGAGTATTCTTTTCACAGTGGCTAACCATTTACAATTATAAAATAATAAACATTTTAATAAACATAAAAATAAACATTTTATTCATCACCTACAACTATTTAATTGTCTCCTACCATGTATTCCACCTTGGTTCTTATATATCCTGCATCAAAATTATCTAGAGTCAATCTTAGAGTAATACTTTTTGGTTCCAACACAATCTAGTGACAGTTAATCCTGGTTTTAACACTTACTCTTGCATCCCAGGAAACCCTGTGTTGCCAGGAAAACTGGCATGATTTGTCACCCTAGATATACAATGAGACTCTCTAGTGGTAGATCCAGAAAACTGTTTTTGAACATGTTCCTCTAGTGGTTCTTATTCACAAAAAATGTTGGTGAGCCACTGGCCTAAAAAACTATAACCCATTTTTTTTTGCATTATATAATGTAATTTTGGACATAGTTTTATTACAGTTTCTTTGATTACTATTGCCCCTCACACCCACAAAAAGTGACCTCCTTAACATTAAGACATGTGATTTATTTTTTAATCCACAATGACTAAAAGATAGTTGAATCTCGTTTTTAAAAATAAATATATGAATAAATGTTTACTTTGATTCTTCTATAAGGGTAATTTTCTATGTTTCTTTTCAAGCTTTGCAAAACGAATGAATTGTGAAGATGACTGGACTTCAATATTAAATAATTTAAATTTTCTTTTCTTGATTTCTACATTTCCACTAATTATGTTGTTAACCTGTTATTTACAATGAGTGCCCAGGTAATAAAATATCTTTTTACCCATTTTCTGATCTGAGTCCTATTTGAGTGTTGAATGAATCAACACACAGAAATTGTGAATGCCATGCTAGTGATTTGTGCATATACTGCTTAAAAAAGCAAAATAGTCCTCAACAAAGACATTTAGAAAAGAATGTATTTTTGTTTAAGTGCAACAATTAGGATATTCTTTTTTGAAATATTAGGACATTATTCTCCTTTAAAAGATCATAATGGCTAAACAATTGAACATGATTTCTGAGTTATTTTGGTAGCAAATGTGAATTTGTAATATCACAAGTGATCAAACTCCCACCTTTTTTTTTTTTTTTTTACATGAGCATGGAAATACTAAATAAATCCAAAAGAATTTCCTTCTTTTGGTTAAGTGCCATGAAAAATGTGTATAAATAATAAATCTCAAGCCCAGTGCTTCTTTTCAAACATCATTTTGGCTTAAAATCCCAGAAATTTAGACTTGGATGGGTCATATTTTTAGGAAACGGCTGAAAATATCTTAAATCCCCTGGCAAGTCTTTAATGGATATTTACTTTAAGATTTTTCTTTTAGGACAGTTGCTCATAAGCTATATACTGGTCTTGCAAAAATAATTTGAGGATTTGGGAACCAAAAGTAGTGATTAAGTCAAATCTTATTCAGCAATGTCTTCATGGTATTCAGATAGCAGTCATTTTCCTGTAACACATTAAGTGCCTCCACTCACAATGGCTCTTAAATAATATGAATGAATAAACACTGAATGGGTTGCCAAGGTAGAAGTAACCAAATTTAAGTTGAATAATTCAATTGAATAATTTCACAAGATTCACTGTGTGTGGATTTTTCTTTCTTTTTCCTATTTTGTTGTTTGTTTAGAGAGAGAGAGAGAGCACACCCACAAGAAGCATGGTGGAGGGTGGGGGGAGAGACAGAGGGAGAGGAAGAGAAACCTAAGCAGGATCCACACTCAGTGGGTGGAGTCCCACATGGCACTTGATATCATGACCCTGAGATCGTGGCCTGAGCCAAACACAAGAGTCTGATGCTTAAACAACTAAGCCACCCAGGTACCCCTTTCCTTTTTTTTTTTTTTTTTGAGTTTAGGAATACAGCAATAACCATAGTATGAAACCTGTTGTGAGAAATAATGGGAAAGAGATACTCCCAAACACATGAAACTCATATTTTTCCAGGATAACAATAAGTAAGCACTTCTTGTTCTTGATTCTGCTTCATTGTTAAAACACTACTTTTTCCTAATACCTAGATCTAACATGATTATGTAAAGGGACACCTGGGTGGCTCAGCAGTTAAGCATCTGCCTTTGGCTTAGGGCATGATCCTGGAGTCCGGAATCGAGTCCCACAGCGGGATACCTGCATGGAGCCTGGTTCTTTCTCTGCCTGTGTCTCTGCCACTCTCTCTCTCTCTGTGTCTCTCTCATGAATAAATAAATAAAATCTTAAAAAAAATAAAATAAAGTATCACCCAAATTGGAATACATTGATAGAGCTACTGGACACACACATACACACACACACACACACACACCTGCTCGAGACAACTATTTGTTGAGTAAAATTGACATTATCATATTGGTAAATTTTATAGAATTCTATTAAAAAACATTTTCAAAAATATTTTTTTTCCTAAAAATTAAATAATCCTATATATTTCATATTCTGTTGATTATCTAAATTACATATTTCTATACATTTAAAGTTCTATCAATTATCTAGCTATTAATATAACACGAGCTGGAGAGTTATGTTGCTATTAGCGCACTTAAATTGGTTCCTTAACCATATATCTGTCTCTAAAACTATATGGCTAGGGATCCCTGGGTGGCGCAGCGGTTTGGCGCCTGCCTTTGGCCCAGGGCGCGATCCTGGAGACCCGGGATCGAATCCCACGTCGGGCTCCTGGTGCATGGAGCCTGCTTCTCCCTCTGTCTGTATCTCTGCCTCTCTCTCTCTCTGTGTGACTATCATAAATAAATAATAAAAAAATAAATAAATAAAAAATAAAACTATATGGCTGGATTTCTTTTTTCCTGAAAGTATTACATTTTTCTTTCAGTACTATCTTTTGGTTTTAGAAAATTTCTCATAGAATGTATTGATTGACTTCAAAGCTGCATTTTTAAATGGTGTCCAACTGATCTTTCTCTATAAGTAGACAATATTTTTAATTCATTATTTACAAGTGCTGAGATACCTTGTAAATTTAGAGCAGGTTCTGTAAAGTAAAAGTCTCACTCCTAACGTTGTGTTTTGAACTACATAAATGCCTTAGTCCAAATATTTTCACATGTATTGTCTTTGGCATCCCTCTCGATATCTTTCTTCAATAAATATTTTTACACAAATAACCTATTAAGTAAACTGTCTCTATATCTGATATGTTGGCTCTTTCACAAATATGAAGTGCTATGATATTCATAAACCTACTTCATTTTAATTGAACAATAACTTTACCCAAATAAAAACAGTAGCTCCATGAAAGAATCAAATGTATCAAAATATTGTTTCTATAAATGTAGATATTTCAAAGGAAATTTGTAGAAGAGCAAAATTTAAACTTTTATACAATTTGATCCCATTTTCTGATTTTCCTTTTATTCAAGTATAATTAACATACGGTGTTATAGAATTTTCAGGGATACAATGTAATGATTCAACAATTCTGTATATTTCTCAGTGCTCATCATGGTAAGTATACTCTTACTCCCCTTTATCTATTTCACCTATCCCTCTATCCACCTCCCCTCTGGTAACCATCAGTTTGTTTCTCTATATTTAAAAGGTTTTTGTCTTTTTTTCTTTGTTTCAATTCTTAAATTCCATATGTGAATGAATTCATCTGATATTATCTTTCTCTGACCTATTTCACTTAGTATTATACCCTCTAGATTCATCTATGTCGTTATAAATGGGAAAACTTCATTCTTTTTTACATCTCATATCCTTTATGTATATATAAAAATATATATAAGGCTAATATCCCTTTATAAATATTTATATATAAATTTATAAATATTTATATGTGTGTGTGTGTGTTTGCGTCCTTTTTATCCATTCATCTATAGATGGACACTGTATATATAAAGTAAACTTGAAACTTTGTTTTCAGTAATTGGAAATGGCTAAAATTTTCAATAGCTTATTTTTTTTAAATGTCATTTGTTGAATACGTTATAAATGTCTACTGATTTTGAGCCAAATAGTACCAAAACTTAAAAATCTAATTTACAAAAATATCTAAGATCATTTGATTAACAAAGTAGTTATTCAAAGGATCAGGATAAAATATGTCAGAAATCTACTTAATTAAATGGAGAAAAGAGAAAACACATGTTCATATCTGTCATGCTTAGAATTTTGGGGGCTTATTTTATTCAATATCATGTCAATGTAAAAACTGTACAGTCCAGCTATTCTAACTTTATGTGTGATTATCTATGTACAAATATGCATTTGCATTTTTAATAAGCACAGATTATACTTCTGTTTCAACTGGAAAAAAGGTTTAATTTATTTGAACATTAATGTATTAAGTTTACACCACAGCCTCTATTTATTAATTTAAAAGCAAAAATTTTTTAACCATAATACTATGCTACACTAAAATTTATATCCATATTATCACTGCAGACACAATGGTTAAAGATTTTATCTTTTTTTTTTAAAGATTTTATTCATTTACTCATGAGAGACACAGAGAGAAAGGCAAAGACGTATGTAGAGGGAGAAGCAGGATCCTTGCAGGGAGCCTGGTGCCAGACTTGATCCTGGAACTCCCGGATCATACCCTGAGCCCATAGCAGACATTCAACCACTGAGCCAGCCACCCAGGCATCCCAGATTTTGTCTTTAATAGTGAATATTTTAACAGATTTTTATCAGCATTCACAGTAAAGTCTCATGTTTCAGGTTCTATAAAATAAATTTTCTAAAACTTTATTCTGGGTGAAAAAAATGAATCGAATAAAAACTTGAACCATTGTTGCAATTAACTAATTTTCTATTTGAAGCACCTCTGTTGTTGATAAAAATTGGCATCATTTACCAGTTTAAGAAAAAATAAATAAGTGAAATTGATTTAGAACAGTTGTTTAATCTAAACACAAAATCATGTCTCAGAAGGTGATATATAAACATATTTTTAGCAACTACAACTGTTAATGTCTCTGAAACAGTTCTTTTGGTAACAAAGGATATTTGAAGTATGTGCCCATGCTTCTTTAGCAGATTTGTTTCTTTTGCTTTCCATGTCCTATGATTGGATATCCCTTGAGCCACACAGAAAATGGCAAATATTTACACATATTGTGAGTTCATCACTGTGTACATTATTAAATTAGAAATCTTATGTTTTTATTAAAAGAGAAACTATAGTATTCAACTGAATTTCTTAATTCAAAAATAATTTAAAACTAAAATATGAATAAAAAGTTGTAAATTCACATTGTAGTGTTACAAATTTGCATCAGATATGCTAAAATCACATAGCAAAAATGTTCATTAACTAATGTGTCCAACATAGGGTCTGCTCAGTCTCTCTTTCCTAGCATCTATTTGCTCATGTTTCCCACTAACTCTTAAATGATGGCCCGATAAATACGTGCATTTCAGACCACCATGGCATGGGCCTTGGAACAACTGCTTGGTAGGAACAGCAGTAAATACTTCTTTACCAAGATTCAATCTGGGAATAAATTAGCTCTTCCTAGCCAGGTGTTTCTGAGCACCTTTCGCTATATCAAGGTTGTCTTGCATACTGCCCTTAAAAGAAAGGTTTGAATTTCCTTGTACATAGTAAAAATCATCATTTGTACTCTTTCACATTTAACCACATGTGAAATTAAAAACTATTTTCATTGCACATGTATTTCACATAATATATAAGATCACAGAGAAACTGAAAGGTTAATGTGGACTTTTTCCAATTACATCTCATTGTATTTTAACACAGTTAATAATAATAGTGCTCAATTTTAAAAAAGAAAAGAAGAAATTCGAGGGCACTTACTAAACTTGATGGCATATGGGACCAACAGTGAAAACTGGGACATATAGTTACCATATCCTTGATCCACCACCATATCACTTATTCTCATTTAAGAAGTAGTTCACATAAGTTTCTGTGAATCATAAATGATGTTTCCTTCTACTTTATGTGATGATTCTCCAATTTTAGTGCTAATGCTTCCTGGCCACGTGTTCTCTGCTTCTTGTATTGGCATCTGTTCTCTTGCAGCAATTTCTGCTGTTGTCATTCCTTCTCAGTGATACCCATGTTGACATTGCTGTAAGCAATCTCCTCTAGTTGCCAAGTTTTAGTGAGAAATACATACATTCCTCCCAATTATGTTAAACTTTATTATTAGACTGGCAAGCAGGGCAGACTCAGACTGTAAGTTTCCTACAGTGCTTTATTTTTGCACATTTATTCAGTTCATTATATTTCTCCTATCTTTAATAATCTGACACAGATTCCCTGGAGACATAAATCAAGATCATTTGAATGATTCTACTTTCTTATTTTTAACCTGAATTCCCACGTAGTTGCTTTGGGATGGATACCATCTTTTACATGAGCTCTGCCTGAAGATTAGAAGTTAGCCAATGTTTTCTGACTTCTTAATTCATAATCCTGGAGAATAGCCATCACCCAGTGCATCTCATCCTAGACCCCCCAGTAAAAGCAAATGATGACTTATGCAAATCAAGCTTCAGGGAGGCAGACAAACATACTTCAGCAAGGTTGAATTTACACACAGCTTAAATTGTTGACCTGGAATCATGTACACATAAATAATGGCAGTTCAACATAAAATTGTTGTAATTTATGTTTCTGTTTCACTGAAAATACAAAAAAAGGAGTAAAAAAGGTTATACAAGAAAATGACCTTTGAGGTAGATTATGGTAGATGAATCACAATTCCTTAAGCAAATAGAAGAGGGAAGGACACTTTAAGTAGGGAGAAACCACGTTTCAATGAATTGATATGTGAAATTTTGCCATTTATTTTAAAAATAATGGATGTTTCTGGCAGGTAGAATGAAGAGTTTTTGGCAGGAGGTAATAGGAGGTAAAATATTATCAAAGACTTTGCCACTTAAGAAATCTGGACCTTATTTGGTTGAAGTAGCAAGCAGACCCCGGTTTGTTAAAAAAGGAGAGTGTAATATATACTTAGATCTATACTGTAATAACTCTTAGAGCAGTTTGGTTAATAATTAGAAACCAGATAATCTCACTAGGAAACAATTATCCTAAAAGATAGTTTTCTGTATAATTATGGATTTCCAGGTGTCTGAAAGTTCTGATTAAGGAGCTTGACCACATTTGTTTTTAAAAAGAAGGGTCAATAGGTCAGAAAACTGCATAAGCATCCTTTCAGTATTCAGGCTAAGAAGACTAAGACATTAATCTCTTCTTTGTTGGTTTGACAGACAGTAAACTGAGTCAGGACATAGTGTCAGGAAGGACAGCAAGATAACTTTTGGGTAGAAAGAAATGGGACTACTAGGTCAACTCCCACAACAAAATAGGTCATCAAGTGGTCCTAGTTCTTTTTTCTTTTTTTGGTCCTAGTTCTGACTCAGCAAATGACAGAATTTGCAGTGACAGCCCTCCTGTGAAAGCCCAGAGCTGTAAACAAATATATGTAATATTTTTTATCTGGAATACCCACTGATACAATAGCAAAGGAATACAGAGGGCTTATCTGCCCTTGCATCATAAAGAACTAAATTGATAGAAAAGGGTCCAGGGTCAAGACAGTAGCAAATAAACTAAACTTTTGGAAAAAAGAAAGCACCTTGAGAAATGCTTGGATTATTATAAGAAAGGTAAAGGTAGCACCCATGGAGAAAGAGATTCTTCTGGTGACAGATAATATGTGGGCTTGAGTCATTTGATTGCAATGTTTAACAGAATTGTGACCTTATTTTTTCCCCAGAAGACAAATTAAGATAATGATGATGATACAACAAGAATGATAATAAGAGCTTAAATATATAGTGGTTAATATATGCCAGAAACTGATATAAGTGTTTAGTAAGCATTATCCAATTCAATTTTTGTGATAAATTAATAAATAAATGATGATAGATAAGAGGATGCTAAAACAGATAACCTAATATTAACCAAGTTTTTGGTTAGCTGATTTTTTTTAATTGACTAAATCTAATATTTAGCATACTATTAAGCCATGATCCTATAGTTTGTTTCTTCTATGCTAATGATCTGGGTTTAATCTTCAAACTTAGTTAAATATGTTAAAGTAATGATTAGGCCAGCTGAGACTATAAACTCTCCAGGGAAAATCAAAGCAATGTTTAAATGTGTATATAATTCCCAAACATATGGGGGCTCTTCTAGAGCCTTTCTGATGCTTGTTTATAGCTTAATTCTGTTCTGACCAAAGAACTCCATTATAGGGTGTCAGGCCTTTGGAATTTGTTGAACCTTGGTTTATGACCTAGCATATGGACAATTTTTAAGAATGTTGTTTGTGCACTTGAAGCAACTGTTTCAATTGCTGTTGCCAATTATTATGTGTATGTATCATTTAGATCAAGCTTGTTTTGATCAAATCTCTGTAAGATTTTATTTTGTTTTATCGAGTGCTGAGAAATGTATATTAAAAATTTCCCAAATTATCTTGCATTTGTATGGTTTTCCTTTCAGTTCTGTTATATATGTTTAGTTTATGTTATTTATATCCTTGGTGGATTCAAATATTTAACATTAGGAAACGGGTTTTTTTCTTACTGTAATCTTTTATGTACTGAGATTTAATTTATTACTTAGATACATAGGCTTTATTTTTTCAGCCATTGTTTATGAGATATAACTTTTCTCCATTATATTTTGTACCTATTTATTTAAGATACTCCTTATATAAACAGCATATTGTTGTGGTTGTAGCTAGTTGTCTCTTTAAACTGGAGTATTTAGTGAGATTGCCTGTCATACTGTTATGATTTCTTTTTTGAATCAATTTAACATCTTCCCATTAGCTTTCAACATATGTTTTTTTGTTTCTATTTCTCTCCTTTTGCTTTGGTTTAGTGTTTTAGAATATTATTTTTCCCTCTCCAATATTGGCTTGTTAGGTTATACATAATTTTACCATAGACCCTAAAGATTACAAAATACATTCTTGCCTTAGGGCTTTAGAGCACTTGCACTACATTATTTTCCTCTCCCCCACCATTTGCGTGATTATTGTTTATTAAATCAATATAAGCTTGAGAGCAAGATTCAACTCAAAGCAATTTGTATTCAAAATAATGGTTATGTGTTGATTTTTTTTTTTTTTTTGGTCCACACTTACTGATTCTGCTCGTTACATATGCAACACAGTAGAGTGAAGGATATGTCCCTAGAACAAAGTACTGACAGATGCAAAGCAAAGGACCTGTTAGCAAGAAGAAGAATCTTATTGGTTTTCCTTATCAAGTCCAATTGTTAAAGTATATTTATTTGGGGCTTATTATGTGCCAGATATTGCACTGGACTTTAAAGGTTCAATAGGGAGCAAGAAAGACACATTCACTGCTCTGTATAATATTACATCCTAACAAGGAAAGAGATAGAAATCAAGGAGATACACATACAATCTTATTCACTTGTGTTTTATTTGCTTATTCAACAAAACAAGGGATGCAGTAAGGAGCAGAAGCATGTGCTGTGTGTCTGAGGCAATGTTAGGGTCATTACAGAAAGTATCTCAGACAATAGAACACTAATCCCCTTATCTTAAGGATGAAACAAAAAGTTAGCTAAGCAAATAGGCAAGGTGTAGTTTATTTGAGGGAAAAGAGGAGCTATCACTTGTTTTCCAGTCTATGTGATCGATGAAGATAATCATGAACTTAATCACTTAATCATAAACTTGAGTATTGCACAAAGAGAATGGCAGAGTTCAACACTGAAGAGCCTGCATTCCTGAACAGACACTTGCAGGACATCTTTTGTAATAAGTAATTTCCTTCCAGGTACAGGTGACTCATTTTATCTGAATCAAAGTGATTTCAATATCTGTCAAAAAACAGATATTTTAGACTTTACCTGGACAGGAAATAAAATGGCCCTATGTTTGGGGTATCATGTATCTTAAAGTTCACTTGTTAGAACCTTTTATAATATTCTACCTAATACTCATGGGAAAATAATGATTTTATTCTAAGTACAATGCAAAGCTTTGAAGTAATGACACAATATTATCATAATTATGACTTAACAGTACTCTAATTGATATATAGAAAATGGACAGAAGAGTAGGGATGGAAGTAAAAGTATAGTTAAAGTTTGGAAGAATGTTTCCAGCAAGAAATGATGATGTTCCAGACTGACCTGACATTCTAAAATTGACAAAATTGTAGTGATTGAGAACAGGTCAGTGGTTTTACCACAAGTTTTAAGTGCAAGAAGGTTTGACTGCAAAATATACCATGAGGGAATTTTCAGGGAATGAGCAAACTGCCTATATTCTGATCTTGATGGTAGCTACATGAATTTATACATGTGCTAAAATTCTACATAAAAATAAATTGAACTGTACAAAAAATCTATTTTACTGTAGGTAAATATAAAAATAACAATGAAAAAGGTGCTTTAAAAACCCCAGAAACATCAGAACCATTGTCTTGAAGCCATAAAATGTGGTCTACAAGATCCAGTTCAATTTGTACAGATTCTCATTGATGAATTACTCAACAGTCATAGACTGCCCTCTGTGTCCTTGTTTATCTTATAATAAAATTCTACATAATATTGTATGTATGTGTTCTACATAATATTTCTATTGTGTTGGGAATCACATATTATTAATTTTCTATATGCAATTTTTTAAAAAGTAATTTAGGAAGTAATTTAGGAAGCTATTTTCAGTATATGGTGTATAAACAAATTTGTAATGCTATTTAGTAACTCTACTGAAAAATTTCTTAATAGTTTCATGGGAAGTAATTTACAACTTCAAGCAAGCCTATGTGTTCCTATGTATTATTTTTTGAGATTGTATTATATGTAATACTGCATTTATATCTTATATATCATATATATCATACTACATATCACAATCCATATAAATCAGAAGTAACAATTCTCTATTGTCTTGCTGTAACTGATTGGTAATTTAAAGATAGTGCTGAATCTGGTGTGTCTTAGAGGGTATATGTGGGGCAGCCGGAGTGGCTCAGCAGTTTAGCTCCGCCTTCAGCCCAGGGCGTGATCTTGGAGACCCCGGATGGAGTCCCATGTCAGGCTCCCTGCATGGAGCCTGCTTCTCCCTCTGCCTGTGTCTCTGCCTCTCTCTCTCTCTCTCTCTCTCTCTCTCTCTCTGTCTCTCTATCTCTCATGAATAAATAAATAAAATCTTAAAAAAAAAAGAGAGGGTATATATGCAGACATCAAGTGGTGATGCAGCAAGGATCTTAGATAAGCCCCATGCCAAAAAGGCAACAGACAATTTTATTTTCCTGCTTGACATACCTTAAACATAAAGAATACAGATCTGTAGACATATCTGTATCGCAAATTATTATTTACGTAATACTCTCGGCTACTAGTTTGTGTCTTCCATGAAAAGAACATGGCTATTATTTGTCTCCTTATTTTCAGTACTTCCAGATTATTGATGTATTCTTTCCATAAAAGTATATTAATCTGAATGGATGAATGGATGCTGAACAGATGAATAGATGGACTGATTAATTAATTAATTAGTTAAAGGAGCAGTAGTTTTCCCCATCCATCCTTACTTCTTCTTCAAGATGCCAGTAAACTAAAAAAAAAAAAATTCAGTAGGCATAAATTAATCTGTGTATATTATGGGATGTACATATTAGGATATAAGTAGGTAGGTAGGTAGATAGATATATTGATAAATAGATCCCATTATGTGTGTCCTATAAGAATTTAATAATTTAATTATTTATTTAAGAATAAATGATATTAGTAGGAGCCTTGGGGAAAATATGAATGTATCTGTGTGTGTATACACACTTTTATAAATATATACATATAGATGTATGTATATTAATATCCATATCCATATATACTTACATGAATGTGAATATATATTCATATTTTTCCCAAAGCTTCTACTAATATTTATTCTAAAATATATTGAGCCTATATAAGTCATCTTCTAGAACACATCAATATGTACAATGTAAATTCTGCTACTAAAGCTACTTAGAGACCCTTCTCTATTTTTCCTCCATTTTCCAGTCTATTATCTTTTGTAATAAGTAATTTCCTTCCAGGTACAGGTGACTCATTTTATCTGAATCAAAGTGATTTCAGGGTTCAGTCTGGATTTTGCTGATGTGCCTGGTTTCAAATATTGAGTCATTCACTTTTTGGCAGAAGAGCCTTGCTCAGTGCCAAGTAATTTAGAAAGCTAGAAGGAACTCCAGTTGGAAGTCGGGCAGAGCAGAATCAGGTGCCAAGTTTTCTTTTTCCATCAAACAATAAAGCTGGTAAATGAAAGTGAATTTTGCAGATCCTTACTAGTAGGAACAAATGTGATTCAAAAGACCGAAACTGAAAGCTTCTTCTAGACAGCAGACATAGGACTCACTTTCCTAATTCCAGTCCCTATCTTGGTGCCTGGCTTAAAGGAGGCATCCAGGTAGGGTGTGTTATTCCACTTAGGTAGTATGTGCCTCATTAGAATTTTTTTTTTGCCTCCACATATAAATCGTCGTATCAGATAATCTTAGTTGAGCTCAATGGCTCTCCTTGCCATTTTCTCTAGAATTTGCTATATCTCTTTAAACTCTTCTTGTTATAAGTATTTCTGGCTTAATTGTTAGCAATGAGTTCCACAAGAGCTGTGTAAAGTTGGAAAATAACTAATGCCCAATACATATTCATCAGTGTGATTTTATTTAAAAGCAAATGAATAGCATCAGATCATCATGCTTTCTAGAATCACAGAATTAAATTACAAACCATGATTTAAACTTTGACAACAAACAAGACAAAAAGAAAAAAAAAGGAGTGCAAAATGATCTATTATTTCATCTATGATTTTGCAGTCACAGCAAGTTGTTCGGATTGTAATAAAAAGGCTATAGGTAAATTGCATTTTAAACTGGCTCTTGGTATTTAAAGGAATAGCCTTATTTAATGGTGATGTAATTCAATCAAGACAGATGTAGAAAACTGTATTTTAGAAGGACTAATCCAGCCCATAACTACATCACGGAGGAGAACTGCCTAAGCATCCTGTTGGAATAAAAGTATTCTGAGGCATGTAGCACTTCACAAATTAAGCACATTAAGAATAATATTCGATGCTCAAAAAAACAACCATCTTGCTTAAAAATTCTCAACACTGTGGGCTATGAGCACCACATTTACCGGCAGTTCTAATGTGGACTTTGTCTCTACTTGGACTGGCTTCCAAAACTGTGCCTCAGAACACAAGGGACAGTTTTAAAGCACACTTAGATGTTAAACATCTAAGAACTCAATACCATGCCATATTGTGCAAAATCTCTCTCAGGGATACAGCCTTTAATTATCATTGGCTCCAGAACATGTTCTATTCTTTCCTGAGGTTCAGGTTTTATGCATTCTGGGTTTACTGCAGGGCATATGGAGCACCTTCCTTTCAAAACACACAAGCCCTTCCAATGTCTTGAAGGCCTCCTTCACATCAGTCTTTGCTTTGAGCTTTTTCACACAGAAGGCATGCTTCCTGCTCTCCATAGTGCATTTTTTTTGTGAGGAAATGAACACTATTGCCTATGGTAGATGTTGAACAGTGTTATGGATCAATTTTGAAGTTTTCTATAGCTACTATGAAATGTAGCGTCAAGAAATGAGAATGGAGTTAATGTAAATAACCAGGGCTTTGGATGATCCACTTCCAATGGACAAGCAAGCTACTTAACCACTCTGGACTTCTCAACAACCTTCTAAATGTGATTTTTGTGATACTTAAATGAAATAATATAATAAAACCGTATATAACAGTGTGAGAAGTGATGGAGATGTTGTGGTTTGGAGTCAGACTGTAAGCATTTAGATATTGCCATGTAACAGCTGCCTCATCTGTGGGGGGCTATGTTACATTTATAGATCTCAGTTTCTGCATCTATAAAATGGAGGTGAAAATAACATGTAGTCCATAGGATGGTTTAAATGACTATCACACTTAAAACAAGTGAAGCACACTTAATCATGATATCTAGTAGTTAATATGTGCTCAACATTTTAGAATTATCCTTACAACCTTTCTTTGTGTGAGGATGTGAATGATCTTGTTCTGTGTGCTTGCTTGTTTACTTCTAATGGGTAGGGGCTCATAAAATAGTGGCAAACAGTATAAGGTAATGAGAACACAGGACTTAGCTGGGGGAAAAGAATAGTGCCCTTTGATTCTCTTTTCCTAGATAAGTGCTGGGCCTCTAGCACCATCATTATTACCATAATTAGCTTAATAAGAAATAACAATATAGGTTTTTCACATTGCATTCATATGGAGAGACTCAACCAAATGTTTTTGTCAAAGATTTTCCAGGACCTCCATTTAGCCCATGTTCAAACTAGCATTTTTAGGAGATGAAGGGCTCTTGGAGTGGATGTTTTGACACAGAAAATCAATTAATTAGTGGCAATTCTGGCTCCATCTGAGTAACAAGCATTCATGTGTGATTCTCTTTCCAAGAAATCATCTCTTTTGGGTTTGCAGAACACTTCCTACAAGTCCTTACAACTGCCATTCTACTTGAGCTAGATGTCAGTTGCATCTATCAAAGGAAGAGCAGCAACTGGTGAAGCTGGGCTGACTGTCTGCCCTTTGGGACAATGAAGGCTGGAATCCCTGGATTTTTGTGTGACAGTTTTCAGTGAACAGTTTTCAGGTTACTGCTTTATTGATCCAGGTTCATCCCTATGGCTTCTGTTTGAAAAAATAATAATAATTGACTTTAGATTTGTCATGTAGACATAGCTTAAGTTTCAGACTACTATAGAAATAAATATCACAGTAGCTAACAATACAATTAGTTGAATAAGCAATTTAATACCTCTCTCAATTAACTGGCTTCCCTAATCTTCATACTGATGTAGGTTTAATATGGTGTGCTTCCCTTCTAGTAATGTGAGTGTAGGCAATTTCTTCTCTTAGTGACTTTTGTCCAGGTATTTTGGCATTATACTGATGTTTAGTATAATTAACTGATTGTAAAAGAAATCAAATAACCTAGGCTGTATCCATCAGAATATCAGTGCTTACCATGTGTCAGGAACCTTGTTAAATTCCTTGAAAGCATTAATATAGCCTCTAGAGTCAGAGTGGTGACTTGAAATCCTCATCTGTAAATGTAGGCAACAACAATAATGATACCAAACTCACAAGGTTGTTGTCATGAATAGATAAGATGCAGATCTTATCTGCACTTAGAGTAGAGCTCAGTGTTTAGAAAAGTACTCAGTACACATTAGGTATTACTGTTATTACTATTATGCTATACTATGTTATAATAATCTAGAATATCCCATTGTATGACATACTATAAAATACTTACATATATATGCATATGTGGATATATAAATACACAAGTATATATATTACACAATACTATACTATGATACTAATTTCCCCACTTCATAGGTGAAACATTGAGATTCAATGTAGTTCAGAAACTTGCCAATGTCTCAAGGAATGTGGAAATTAAACCCAAGCAATTAGCTGTCCTGATGCTATACCACTTTGTGCACATGTAGTCCACGAAGCTGATTGTTTCTCTAATAGACATAACATATAATAGGAAGACCCAAGTAAATGAACAGATGATATTTTTAGTTTAATAAAGCCAAATAATATTTTTAAAAGAAGCTGGAAGCAGAAATTGGTTAAGAATGGAATTAAAGGCCCAAGCGGCTGGCAGATAGATTAATACAAATGTGTAAAACAGAATAGACATAAGAATGATGGGTTTACAAACTAGAGAGCACAAGCTTTAATGATATTGATACTTCTCATGTAGAAATGTGAGTATACCATCACCAATTTCTCACAAACGGCCTGGCATCCATATATTTATGTGAAAACACTCTGATTTTAAAAATGGGAATTATTTTAAAATGGTTTAAAGCACTGTGAAGTCTAAATAAAGCAGTTCCACAGATTGAATTTGGCCAATGGGCCACCAGTGTGCAATCTCCATAAAATACACTGTGAAATCACAGACTCCTGAGTGATGAATTTCTCGTCAACAGTTATATTCCTAAAGAACTGAATACTTTTGAACAGCATCTGCCCATTAATAAGTTCCTCATACGTGAGGAGCTGCACTTACTGAAAATTTTCATTTGGAGACTTAGCCTCACTTGGGTAGCGAATACATCACTGTGAAGCCCAGCAGTGGAAAAAGAGTGGTGGTTGCACTGGCCTATCAACACTCATGTAGTCTTGTTTTTTTAAATCCACACATGATACTCTGAAGTAGGGTTCCAGGCATTTACTTATACTTTGCCCCATCCCAGCGCCAAAAATATTTTCACAAATTTTTGGTACTCTATTTTGTTTTAGTTTCTTGATTCACTTGGGCCAGAATGTTGCAATGACATCTTTCTATTTAGTTACAATCCTGATAAAAATGTTAATCCTTCCCTGGTCTTTTTCCACTGTCTCTAGTTATTTTTTTAGCATCCTATTCCATCCTAAACAGATTCCCTGGAGGAAAAAAAAATTGTATTATCTTGCACCTCACAGACATTGATCCTACCTATGACTTCCTAGAATTCTATCCAAACACTTAATTGCTCATCTCAATGCTGATAGTAGCAAACTGACTCAGCCTGACACAATTAGAGTATACTTAATACATTACCATTATTACTATCACATGTCTTTGTTTTTATTGTTGTACATGTTAGTCTTGAACTATTTGCTGAGATGTATACTTTCTATGCATGGAGCTTATTAAATTGTGTCATGTAAAACAAAGCCCAGCATTCAGTTGAAAAAAGTAAGTGACTTTTCTTGATAAGCATTCTGCCTCTTTGTCATTTGTAATTATTACCACGGTTTTCTGTTAAAACACAGAGATTTCTGATTGAATTTAAAGTGTTGGGAAGTTTCCCTTCTAATGGTAATCAGTTCTGAAGTGTGATTAGTACCTTAACTCTACTCATTTTTACCACTCCATATTTCAGCCCCCACATTAGGTTCTATTTTACACTATTTTCCTTGAGGTAAAATTCTTGCATGTTTTGCAATCAGAGGCAGGAGATTTATAGGACTATCTAAAGGAGGAAGTAAAATCCCATTGTTTGGAGTTTGAAATAAAAATTAAACAGACTGGGCCGCATAAAGTAGAAGCTTTAGAGCTAGCTACCACCCCATGTCCTCCAATTAATCTAATGTAATGAACTTAAAATGCTTCAAAAAACAGCTTAGCAAATTTAAAGGATTTGCTGGTATATACAAAGACTCTTCCATTTCCTAGAGGGAAATGCAATGATCATAGGCCAAAATGGAAAACATTTTAATCATGGTATAAGACATCAGTTTTCTTACCAGGACAATCAGCAACATAGCTAGAATGATAAATTGAATTCAGTTTACTTTCATATGTCATCTTTTATACCAAATACCTTCAAATGTGAGGGACAAAATAATGAGATAACATTTATTCAGTACTTTGATGTGAAATTTCTAACTCTTGCGTGTCCCAGTGGATTGATCTGTGATTTCTCTAAAAAGGCAACAAGATAGATAAAGTTTATCCTGCCCTATTTTCTTCCATTTCACTTTGCTTTTTGCTTTTCATTTCCAATCACACAGAATTTGTTACAAGGAAAACAAGGCAGTGCAAGAAGAGAAAGATGGCAATGCCAGGGGGAGAGTGATTGCAGATCTTTAAGTTACAACTAGGAACTAAAAACCAAAGATTCAGGCTCAATACTTAATTCATTGGAGGCTGACAGTGGCATTGGGTAAAAACCAATGCTTCGTGAATGTCTGGATGGATCTCTGTGGAAAACTCGTAAAGTTATATTCTAGTTTTTAAAGTACTGTCAGATCAAAGGGGTAATGTAAGTGTATTTACCTCTTTTTAATGTCCTAATCAGAATACACAGCACTATGGTATCCTTCGAAGCATGATAAAGAACTTTTCGCAGTACCCTAGCGAGGTCAGTCGAGTTACGGATAGCCCGTTGTGGGGAATTTTGCATTACTCCAGAGTGCACTTTACAAAAGACAAATTTTGCAGTCCATCAATAGGATATGTGAAGGTCTCTTTCTTACTGTTTATCTGGTAACTGATTGACAATTTTCTATATTACTCTACCCCCACCACCACAATCACTATTAGAGAAAAAAAGATCTCAAACTATTTGGAGCTCAAGTACCACATTAAAACAGTTATTATGTGGAACATGTTAGGTATTTCTCATTCTAAAAATACAAACTTATCTTTTAAAGAATATAGTAAACTGTCTTTTATCAATACCTTTGTCTTGTGATTAAATAGTATACATGGATCATTTTAGCATTTATGTCACTTATAAATATTGTTTTCACCTTGAATCTAATCCTGATGTTGTAGAGCACTTTTCCTTGAAGTCAGGTAGCTTGAAATTGTACGATATTGTTGGAATAGTCAGGGTAGGTAAAAATGGATAAATGACTATTTTTATGCTGCAAAAACACCATCTAAGAGTGATAAGCATAGCAACTTTTTCCTCAAAACTTCTTCAAATATTATTCCCAATTAAGTCTGGCAGTTAAATGTTTGCCATTTATTCCATGTACCTTAAAAAACATTTTTTGCGTAATACTGAGCACAACTCTTATGTCTAGAATTCTTTCTTTTAATGAATGCTTCAGCACTAACTATTGAAAAAGCAATTTATTTTTATGAAACTCTAAGGATCAAATCTCAGAAGCCATTATTTATATGATGAACCTATGACTTTCCAAATTGCCTTGAAGTGCTGAACAGAAATGCTCCTTTTGTCTTTTGCATTTGCTTTATTGCTACATGACATGTTGCTATTTATTGCGAAAAATAAATCTCAAATCAAAAAGGAGGATGTTACTAAATATTTCTGTGTACCTCTTTTATTTTTTTAATTTATTAACAAAAATACAGGTTTTGAGATGACACTAAAGCCTTGTCCTTTTTTCTTTTAAGCCATGTCTAATTAAACTCTCTTGAATTAATGTCTTTGTTAATTTGACACATACAGTGAAACATATTTAACTATATTATTAATTTATTTGGTAGAAATGGACTCTGTTTACCTTAAAGAGTTTCAAATACAGTCCACACTTCACTCTCAGAAAGATTTTAAATGTTGACACTTATCACAATTTACACAGTAAAATGTGCAGGAAGCAAATTACCCAGAATACCCTTTCATAATATATTGAGAATGCAATTGGCATGCTTCTCATTTCTAGTAATTAGCTGCCTTACATGAGTACAAGGTGGATTTACATGTGGTGGAAACATAATGACCAGATTGCCTAAACTAATTATATGGAAATTCTACTTGACACATGTTTTACTATAGGACAATATGCTTGAAATAGGATCCATGCTAAGATATCTGGGATATAACCAGAGTGTATAGGTAGAACATCATCTCATTATGAAAGTCAAATGAGAGAGGGGTACATAGTTATACATAGTTATTCAGTTTGAAACATAACTTAGTTTATGTATGTTTATCATATAAAATAAACCTATTGTATTTGCTTTCAAGCTTGACATATTAATCGAACTGTTTTAGAATCATAGGTTTTATGTATTATATATGTACATATATATGTATGTATGTGCATATATATATATATATATATATATCACATGCTTGTGTGTAAGTACCTGTATCTACTCAGCATGTTAGTGTAGAGCTTACTTAATTTTATAGGTCAGGTGTTTAATCTAGGTTAAATATTTCCAACACATGGTACAAGATGGATGTTGAGATTGTATTCACCTGTTGAAAAAAAGTACTATAATCTAGTGGTTTCTAAAACTAGAAGCCTCCTTAAACAGCATTCCTTTTATGTTAATGATGAGGAGATTAAGCCCAAGTGATTATCCAAAGCCCAACAGCCTGTTTCTGAACTCAGCTCCAGCTCAGGTCTCCTCTTTGCATCTTCGTCCCCCTACACAGCCCCCCACCACATAGGAGAAAGTTTCTGCAATCTAACAGCTCATATTTAAAATCAGGCAATATTGTTATATGACTCCATTCAGAGATGAATTTAGCTAAAATTATCCATCTGGCTGTAGCACACACACAAGATGTTCTATATGCTCCTTGGTAATGGAAGTGAAATTAAAATAGTTATATTAAAGCTCTGTAATAACTTAATTATAGTAATAAAATCTGATAAATAAGAAAAAGAATACTTGCTTCCCCAGACTTACCACCTGGGATGATAATTCATTTGTGTCCAGAATAATTAATGTGTTGCATTAGTTTTTTCACAAATGATAATATATGCACGGGTGCACATCAAATATATTATAAAATATATACAATGCCAATATCTATTTGGGAAATAACATGAAATAATTATTTTCATTTCATGGAATTTTTTTTTTCTTTGACATTTCAAACAGTATCAGCTGTTAATTACTTTTTTTCTCTTTTCTTCCAGAAACCTACATTTTGGTTTTTCCTGCGGCACATCTTTCTACCTATTCTTCCTTTACATTTTATAAATGATCCTTTAACAACAGTGTTATTTTCTCTATTGTACTGACTACTCATTTTCTCACTACATGTGTGTATTTCCCCAGCCTTGTTTGAAATTCTTTTATTTTCTGATTATCTTGAGTATAGATGTTGGAGAAAAGTGGTGGTAAGTATGCATTTATTTCCAACTGTACAACTCAGAGGTACTTAAATCCCCATCAATGAGATATTCAGAAAAAAACATGTTCATAGGATTTTATTTAAAATGTGTGATTCACCAACAGTGCAAGAGGGTTCTACATTCCCCACATCCAGGCCAACACCTGTTGTTTCTTGTGTTGTTGATTTTAGCCATTCTGATAGGTGTGAAGTATTCTCTCATTGTAGTTTTGATTTGTATTTCCCTGATGATTAGTAATGTAGTGATGTTGAGCATCTTTTCATGGATTTGGAAAATGTCTATTCATGTCTTCTGCCCATTTTTAAATTGGATTATTCATTTTTGGGATGTTGAGTTTTATAAGTTCCTTACGTATTAGATACTAACTCTTCATTAGATATGTCATTTGCAAATATCTTTCTCCCATTCCATAAGTTGTCTTTTATGGTTGTTGATTGTTTCCTTCATTGTGCTAGAGCTTTTTATTTTGACATAGCCCCAGTTTATTTTTACTTTTGTTTCCCCTCCTTCAGGAGACATATCTAGAAAGAAGTTGCTATGGCTGATCAAAGATTTTACTACCTATATATGTATATATATATACACACACACATATACATATACATATGTATATATATATACACACATATACATATGTGTATATATATGTGGTGTGTGTGTGTGTGAAAACACATGCATATAATGGAATATTACTCAGCCATAAATAATAATGATATCTTGCCACTTGCAATGACATGAATGGAGCTAGAGAGTATAATGTTAAGCAAAATAAGTCAGAGAAAGACAAATGCCATATGATTTCACTCATATGTGGAATTTAAGAAACAAAACAAAACAGCAAAGGAAAATAAATAGGGAGGTAAACCAAGAAACAGACTCTTAACTATAGAGACAAACTGATAGTTACCAGAGGGGAGGTGGGGAGGGGTGAGTAAAACAAGTGATGGGAATTAAGGAGTGAACTTACTATGATGAGAACCAGGTGTTGTATGAAGTGTTGAATCACTATATTGTACACCTGAAACTAATATAAACTATATATAACTGACTATAATTTAAATAAAAACAATAAAAAATAAAATGTATGAATCATATGAGCATTTAATAATTAGATTTTTAAAAACTGCTTATTTCCTTTAGTGACTTTTCAGAATGTCTAGAGAGGAAAAGCAAATCTCTTTAGAAACTTCATATATGTTGATAATGTTTTCAAAGGTCCTTGGTGTAGGAATTTAAGAAAATTCAATACAATCTTATAAGGGTTTGTGCAGGTGGTGCAGCTGCTTAAGACAAATTACTACTGAGACTTTCCTTGCTGAACATTTCAGAAAATTGTAATAGAGTTGCTTACTACCATAGCAGTGTTGCTTCCAATTCAGTTGGCTATTCAGCCATCCTGGGGTGAATAGTGAGTAGTGAGTCTATTGAAATGACCCACTGGGGTCTAACCAGATATGTCATCAAAAATAGATGGTGATTGTTGTAGAAATTCTCTGAAAGAAGGGGACAGACAAAACTTGGATATCAAAGAGGGAGACTGAAGATACTTCATGTGGGAGGAAGTCTCTGAGTAAAGATACGGAGCTAGAAAAGGTATTGTATGAGCAGGGGGAGAAGCATTTAAAAGAAATATCCAATTGAAAGCAAATCTAATGCATGGCCATTTTGGAAATACAAGTCTCTGCATGTGATTTCTTATTTTAGACTGTGAGAAGGAGGCAGATACTCATGTAAGTCCCCATATCTGTAACTTGCAGTATTGTAACTTGCATTTATAATACTTAGGAAAGGGGAGTAGCATCAACTAATTATTAAAGGCAGAATTCTTCAGAGAGAATCATTTTTGTAATATCCGATGTTTAAATATCAAGCAGGGAAAAAGAAAAGGATTTCTCAAAGTTGGAAATTTTAAAACAATGCGTAACTTTAAAAAGCTCTTGTTTGACTGAGTCAGTCATTTCTTTTTGTATTAGAGTTTCCAGACTGGAAGAGAGTTGAGAGCAATTTTACATTTATTGAAGACTTCCATTTCACAGTGTTTCACAGATGAGTGTCTGTATTCTGCAGAGGCCATATTAGATCCATTTCCAAAACTCAGTAGACTCCCAACAACACAGATTTGTGCTACGGACCTATTAGAAAACTGCGACATCTATATCACACTCAGGACAACACTCAGAAACAAGCAGTACAGAATGCACTTCATGTAGGAAATGATGCAGAGCTAAGGTTTTCCTATCACATCTGATTTTCTAATCTTAGCTTAAAATGTTTAATGTTTCTATTCAGGTAAATAAGGATGAATAACCCAGTGAACTGGATGGGGCTCTGTTAAAAAATAATAATCAATCAATCAGATCTTTTTGGGGCAGGAATTAGTTTCTACAGCCCTTTTCCACTACACCCAAATGAAAAAAAGTCAAGTAGCTGAAAATAGACTGATGCAGAACCAGAGTAGGCACTGCCATCAAGATCACTAGGGAATGAAAAAAGACCACTCCACTTCTGAGAAGTATAGAGACTGCCACAAAAAATTTACAAGAAGTTAAAAAGAACAAAGGAAGTCTTAAGTAAAAGAACATTATTTAATGTAATGACCCTAAAGTCTTTTATGAGGGAAAGGTTTATCGTACTTATTAAGAGTTAAACACCTTTTGACTTCTATAACCCAAGATTCTATATGCAGGTTTTCATTGCAGTAAGTTGAACGATTGCAGGAGAGAGATTTCAGTAAAGTATTATGTAGGTAAACTGTGCCTAGAAGGGAGAATTAGAAAATAAAAAGCAAGAGGGGTATAATGTTTCTCAAGTCCCCCTGTGATGTCAATGGAATATGGCTATTGTGGAATGAACACAGAGGTGTCAGCAACATAAAGTTGAAAAGCCATGAGGCAATTGTCACTCCACTGGCACCACTGATTAAGTTTTAGAAGTTAGAAAAGAAAACCTTATAGAACTTCAGTAGAAGGGAGAAGTAGGGGCCTTGATTGGCTTAGTCAGCTAAGCAACTGACTCGATTTCATCTCAGGTCATGATCTAGGTTTCATGGGATCAAGTCCTTTGTTGGGCTCCATGCTCAGCAGGAGTCTGCTTGAGATTCTCTCTCTCCTCCTTCAGCCCCTATCCCTGCTTGTGCTCTCTCTATTAAATAAATAAATAAATCTTTTAAAAAAAAGGAAGTGAGAAGTAGACAGGGTTTGGAACAATATAAAGAATTTTAAAAGAATGATGTAAACAAGGAATTTTCACAGTAAGGCTGTGACTATCAAGTCTTTTCATCAGATGACATTTGCTAGACATCATGCTAGATTGAAAAAGAATTTAAAAAGGCACAAACAATTCTCAGGAGTTAAAATTCTAAGAAGAGTAAAGAAGAATTTGAAGATATGCACAATTAACTTAAAGTGCAATGCTTGAGGTCTGCAAAGTGAATAAGAGTTTCTTCTGTTAGAATAAGATATAAAATGGAAATTAGATCTAAGTTAAAGAGCATCTTAGAAGAGCACCTGGGTGGCTCAGTGGTTGATTCAGGTTATAATCCTAAAATCGAGTCTAGCATTAGGCTCCCCACACCTCCCCCTACATAAGCCTGCTTCTCCCTCTGCCTATGTTTTTGCCTCTCTCTGTGTGTCTCTCATGAATAAATAAAATAAAATAAAATAAAATAAAATAAAATAATAAAATAAAGAGCATCTTAGGAGGCAGAATTAGAAGCAGCTATGAGGACAGAAGGACGTGACAATGCTGGAAGGGGAAGGGGCAGAAGGGTATTGTATTTTTTACTTGGATCTGGAGATAGGAAGGAGAGGAGAGCTGTGGTTGGGCAATTACTTTTATAAAAATTTATTTGTTTGAGAGAGATTAAGCAAGTGGGAGGGGCAGAGAGAGAGAGAGAATCTCAAGCAGACTGCATCACCAAGGCACCACTGTGGTTGGGCTGTTATTAACAACATAAATGAATTTCTTATTTGCAGGCACATAATTAAGAAAGGGACTAATACAACACAATCTCTTGGAAATTTTTTTCTGCCTTAATAATATAAATGTTCTAAGTGAAATAATACTTGTAAAATATCAGGCCAAGTGAATATGGGTAAACTCAAATAGTGACCACAATAATGCAAGTTACAGATATGTGGACTTACATGAGTATCTGCCTCCTTCTCACAGTCTAAAATAAGAAATCACATGCAGAGACTTGTATTTCCAAAATGGCCATGCATTAGATTTGCTTTCAATTGGATATTTCTTTTAAATGCTTCTCCCCCTGCTCATACAATACCTTTGCTAGCTCCGTATCTTTACTCAGAGACTTCCTCCCACATGAAGTAACTTCAGTCTCCCTCTTTGATATCCAAGTTTTGTCTGTCCCCTTCTTTCAGAGAATTTCTACAACAATCACCATCTATTTTTGATGACATATCTGGTTGGACCCCAGTGGGTCATTTCAATAGACTCACTACTCACTGTTCACCCCAGAATGGCTGAATAACCAACTGAATTAGAAGCAACACTGCTATGGTAGTAAGCAACTCTATTACATTTTCTGAAAATGTAATTTCCAGTAAAGAAAGTCTCAGTAGTAATTTGTCTTAAGCAGCTGCACCACCTGCACAAACCTCAACAAGAGTGTATACAGCCCATGTAAATAAAGTTAATGAAGGGTTAGAATCAGGATTCCCAGTTAAAGTTGAGTTTTGACCATTGACTGGAGCACAGGTAAAGGATGAGGTTTTGGGGTCAGGTTTAAACAGTGAAGAAAGGAAAGAAGGCTGGTTCCTTTCTACTAACTGCACAGAGCCTACTGTTTCAATAAAGCTTATTTTAAGAGTCCTCAGTGCTGCTGTCTCAAAGACAGAACTTAGTAGAAAATACGTTTGAGGTCAAACAATTGATAATAGATTTTTACTGGACATCAAATTTGGCTGACATCCAGGAAACCAGTCTGAAATATATTTATAAAGATTGGTCACTTAATAAATACCTGATTTATAAATGGACCTATAATTTTCTCTATAACCTGGGTTTATTCTCTATTCAAATATGAGGTAGCCACAGTATAAGTGAAAAGACATGACTAATAGGAGACAAACAAAGTATCATGGAGTCCAAACTCCAATTTTGCTAGGACATATGAACTTAAATAAAAAATATTTTTCAACTAAAAGAAAAAAATGGAGTAATAATTCATAACTCATAGGTCTTTGGGGAGGGTCAAATGATTAAGACAGTGAAAGTGCTTTATAATCATAAGATATGTTATAAATATTTATAACTACTACTCTCCTAAACACCCTGGTTTATAAACTAGCTACTTTTCTAGTTCTATTTAAAAAGGTAGTTCTCATTCCTATTGCTCTATAATCACCCATTCCATCTCTCTTAACTTAGAATGCCACCTTGTGTTCCACTGTATAATCCAAACAACATTCCTGGCACTGATGATATGCCGTTAAGTAAGAAAGACAAGGTTCCAATTCCCATAGATTTATATTATAGATCTCTTATTGCCTTTGTAACATGAAGGAATATATTTAAATTTGCAATGAAATACCAGGTAGCTATTTTAGTCTGCTACTGAGGTCCATGTTTACAATTATATAATTAATATAAAGAAGAATTTAGGAAGTTCTAGATTCTGTTTATTTAGTCATCTGCATGCATACATTCACTCTATCAATCACTTCTTTTACTATTAATAGGCTTTAGTATTAATACTTATCTGAAATTCCTATCCAATTTCAAGAACTACTTTAGGTATCATCTCTGTTTCTTTAGAATTCCCATGAAAGGTAGTGTTGTTTCTAATGCATTAATCTTGGCTTTTAGGATGTGCCCAGAAACATGAAACTAAAAGGATGTTACGGGTTTACATGGAATAGAGAATCTGAGTTGAATCCTATGATTGAATCCTATGAGCTATATGAGCACAGTGAATTAATCTCTCTAGTCTCTGTTTTCTTGTCTGTAGATAATAGAATATTAATAGACCATATTGATTTTTCTCAGGTTTTAATAAAAATATCTTGTATGAAAGAATCTAGCATACTGTTTGGATCATTGCAAATGTTTAAAATTTTAGATCCTCCTTATCAATCATCTATGTTTCTCTATTAGGTCTTTCAAAATAATAACAGTCAAGTGATAAAAAATGTACACTGGCTTAATTTGAAAATCAAAAGTTGATGACTCTTTTATGTATTACAGGAGTGATTATCAAACTTTGGAATGTATAAATATAACCAGTAATTATTGCTAAAATGCAGACTGAGGTCCTAGGTCCAAATGGGGTGCTTTGGAGTAGGGTTCAGGATTATAAAGTATAAACAAGTACCTCCCTGCGATTTTTGTTATTGCTCATCTGCATATGATATTTTAGAAATACAGTTAAGGAGTAATTTCCAAGTTAGTCACTATGTCACTACATGAAGTATAAAACAACAGCTAACTGTCTGCAAGTTTCACACAATATGATTGTATACTGTTCCCCTGTAGAAAAACCTGGGCAAAGACAAGTCTAATAGATTCCTCACATACACACATATGCCATAATAAACCTAATAATGTTTTCATTTCACAGCCATATTCTCCATTGAGTAGCAGAGTTATCAAGGAATATTTGAGTTGATAATGGATGATTCTGTGGTCTATCAGTTGAATATTCTGAGAATATGGCATGTTTGAAAATGAATCAGCTTTGGGGAATAATCATGTTATTTTTATTTGGTGATCCAGCTTATATATTTTAATTCTAAAAGTAAAGTAATATTCTCCTCTTGGAAATTGAAACAAAGGAAGAATTAAAGGATACATGGCTTTATTACTCATTGCATCTTTTACCTACAGTGAGTGGCATTTTTTGCATGACTTTCCCTATTTTGAAGAAATAGTGAGGGAGCTATACTTTCAATTGTGTATACTTCCCAATAAAAATATATTGATAACCCAGTGTTATAGTCATCAGCTCTGTAGTAATGAACAAAACATAACTTCCTGATTTCCTGGAGCTTCCAGTCTAGAGGTACAAACCTGAAACCAATAATTATAAGCATCTATGAGTACCTCATAGGACTTCCATTTTTTCTGTGATCAAGTAACAAGGGAACATTATCAGTCTGATTCATTATAGAATGCAGAGTTATAAGCCAAGATTTAATTTCTCTTCATTAATGCAAATATATATTTCAGCACTGCCTCTGTGTCAGGTGCTGAGTGATGAAGATATGCAAAATCTGACCCCTATCCTTAAGGAATTCACTGTGTAGTGGTAAAAACCAACAATTAGAGCACAGTGTTATCAATGTCATGGTAGAGGCCCGTACATAACACAAATGTATGTCTTGTTTTTAAAACCCATAAGTGTTCTACCGTGCTTGAGTAGAAAACATAACACAGACTATTCTTTGGTGAATACTACACAAACAAAGACATTTGACCTCCTGTCTGTGACAGGAATATCAATAGCAGGATATTTTTCTTATTTGGAGCCAAATTCTCTTCTGTCTCAGGCTGCTGCAGGTCATGTTGATGTCGTTGTTGTCTGTTGTTGCTCTCCACATGGCCTTACCATGCAGTATTCCTTGCTGGTGTGGAAACAGCCCTCTTTTACACCTTAGAGTCACTGTCCATTGCATGCAGTACGCTTATGTCATCTGGCATGCCCTTATTATTACTTTTTCTTTTTTAGTGAAATGCACTCTCAAGCTTTCTTGAGTCCAAATCTCCAAGGACTAAGAGAGCACTTATGAACAGCAAGCAGTCTCAGAGACAGACTCCAAAATTACCTTCTGTCTTCAATGAATGGATCGAATCTCAGAGTCCAAGTCAATGCACTTGTTTTCCCTAGGTTTACTTTACTTACAGGGAATACCTTACTCTCTCTCTCTCTCTCTCTCTCTCTCAAAATAGGTGATTTTGCCATCTAGACATGCCAGATGTATTTGAATCCTCAGGTGAATAAGTTGAGATCTAGGCTTGGGTTTCTCCAAAGTGCCTGTCAACATGCCAATAAACTCATTCATCTTCCAGCAACCTGGTCAAACTATCCAGTCCAAATATTCATTATATGGGTTTTAAGGCACTGCTAACTGTTTCCCTCCCTCCCAAGAAAAATGAGGCCCATTTCAAATACAACTCATTTTTTCTAAGGGTATTTTCAACCAGATAATCTTTGTACTTTGAAAAACAAACAAAACTATAAAGAAATTCATGTAGGTTAGAGGAAACATATCTTAACAAGCAGTATGGCTTCAAATATGCCAAACATGGGGCAATGGCTGTAAAGATGGTGACAAAAGATAAACTTCTTTGTATTTTCCCTATAGAATGTGACTTTCATCTTTTCTGGACAGATTTCTTGATTTGCTTTTGCCAGTATGCAGATGTTCAGACTTGAAGAATCTGAATTTAAAATAAACAGTTACTTTTGTTTGCTATTGTAATTTTCATCAGAGAACAAATACATTTCACTTCAGGATGCCATCTTACGCTGAACTATCATGTCGCCTTGTGTTTATCACTCATAAAACATTTGTTATATCGCCCTTGCTTCTAGATCATGCTTTGTTGACCTGGCTTTTCCCATAGTGGCACATGGAGCGATAGTGATCAGAAAAGACAATTTAGGGTTGTCTATTAAAGAATATATCAGTTAAACCCAAGGGAAAAACTGAGTGAGACAGTGTAGTTGCTAGTTTAGGTGGAAAAGTGGCTCCCACGTGTTTAGGTGGAAAAGTGGTTCCCACGTGTTTAAGTGGAAAAGTGGTTCCCACATGTTTTCTCTGGGCCAGCAACATCAGCATCACTTAGGTAGGTACTTGTTACAAATGCAAATTTCCAACCCTTAACTCATACTTACTACTCTGGGGGTAGGGCCCAGGAATCTGATTTAATAAGCCCTCCGGGTGATTCTCATGCACACTAACATTTGAGAACAACTGAACAGAATCCAACAGAAGTCTTCTCTCAGCTCCTTTCCTGCCCTTTACAGCATCTTCAGTGCCTCCTTTATTCAGTATCTGTCATGATTTTTCATTAGACTGAACTTTAGTTTATCATCTTTATCATTATGCCTCATTAACATCTTATTATAATAACAATAGTCCCTCATCTACGGTTTTGCCTTCCATGATTTCAGTTACCTGTGGTCAGCCATAGTCCAGAAGTAGATGGTCCTCCTTCTGTCTTACAGTCAGGAGATCCATACTATCCTAACACTATATCACATGCCTATGTCATTCACCTCACTTCATCTCATCATATAGTCATTTTATGATATCACACCATCACAAGAAGAGGAGCAAATACAGTACAGAAAGATATTTTGATAGAGACCCACATTAACATATTTTTGTTACACTATGTTGTTATAATTGTTCTATTTTATTATTAGTTATTGTTTTAATTTCCTACTGTGCCTAATTTATAAATTAAGCTTTATTAGGTATGTATGTATAGAAAAACAAAAACAGTATATGTAGGATTCAGTACTATCCATAGTTCCAGGCATTGAGTAGGATCTTGAAATATATTCTCTGGGGATAAAGTAGGGGCTACTGCAGTAATATCACTAAGGGGTTTTATTTCTCCAGAGATAGAGGATTAACCTGTGCAGTCAGATCTCCTCTTAATACATTTCATTCAATCATCTGATAGATTCTGTGGGGCCCTGTTTCTATCTACTTATTGTGTGTGACAACACACCACCCTAATGATTTCTTCCTGTGTTTGGTATAGTTCTTATGTAAAAATAACAATTCGCTGTTTTGCAATTCTCTGCTTCTACCTTACACTATTTATGTAATGAGGCAGAAATATATATCTACCTTTATAGGTAAATAGTTAACAAGAGAAACAAAACACCATACTCCCCCAAATTTTAATGTTATGTATGTATGTATTTTTAAGTAGGCTCCATTGCCCAATGTGGGGGCTTCATGATCCTGAGATCTAGAGTTGCATGTTCTACTGACTAAGCCAGTTAGGTGCTCTCATGCGTCCCAAATTTTAAAAATTAGTAAACAAATAAAATTTATTATAAGTGTCTTTTTTAAAAAAAACAAGTTATTACATTTGGTGTCTGATTTTCTTTTTAAAGATTATTATACTTGTTCATTCCCATCATTACTTCTACTGTAACTATCTACCTTTGACACATATTTTAACTTATACTAACATTTTCCCTCAATATTGATGATTCTTCTCTAAGAGACTGACAACAAAGCTATAAATCCATCTACTGTAAATGAGACAGTATCTTTGACCATTTTAATACATTATTCATCTCATTGAGCTATTTATGAATTAAAGGGCATAATTTAATAGTATACTATTATTCATGATTTTAATATAATGTCTGTGTATTTGTATACATTCTTGATTTCATGCCACCTTTCTCTGATTTCACTATAAAATCACTAAAGACCACAGGATAAAAAATAATTGTAAAACACTGCCAAATTGCCAGTGGTATTGGAAGTCTGGTTTTCCTTTCAGCTGTATCCTTCATGAAAAGCTCTTCCTTTTGTGAATATTTCTCTGATACTTCAGCCATCAGGAACATAATCCTAGGGAGCAACCCCTCATTTGCTATTGTATCACCTCTTTTACCTCCCCAGGTAGTGTGAATGATGCCCTATTTTCCATCACAGATGGACAGCAGCTCCAGTGTAATTGTTATTAGGCAGGTTCTAGAGTGTACAACATGAATGAAAAGCACAATGCCTGCAATACAGCATTTGTGTGCTCTGAAGCAAATTACTTAACCTTGTAAAACCACAGAGTCCTTGCCTGCAGAATGAGAATAATCATAGCAACTACCTTACAAAGCTCTTGTGAACATTAACTAAGTGAATGTATACAACTCGTCTGGTGCATGGTAAGCACTCCATAACTGCTAGACGTGATTAACTTTCATATGGAAAATAAGTGTATCATTACACTGGAACCATTTATGTTTATTTTGGTGCCCTAAACAGAGAAGTTGTGGTAGTCATTTTCTAATATCTAATTATATATATCTAGTAATTGGATACCATAAATAGTCATTATCTGACACCATATGACTCATTTATCATTCCAGAAAATCTCTGGGCTCATTTGAACTTTCTGCCCTGGAAGGCATTCCATCTTGTAGTGTTGTACTTTGATAAATCTTAGATTCCTTTCTCCCATACTAGAAATGTTCTACTGGGCACATTTGGCTTGGGTGTCAAGGCTCATAATTCTATGATTAAGCTCTTCAAATATCTGTCTTCCTTCTAGTTTAGGATACAATTCAGTGGATGAGAAATGAGCAAGTGCCATCTTGGGGAAGCAAAGCTATGAAAAAAGGCAATTAACATTTTAAGTTGGGGTTTATCAGAAAATTGCCCACACACACCAAATAATTCCAAATAACCATGCATTATTTAAGGCTTCTATGATTTATCAGGGATTGTTTAATTTGAATAATTATTTAAAGAATATTACCATTTTATATTACCATATTTTGCAAGTAATATTCAACAGTGACCATACCATCTGGGTCTGAACTCTAAGACTTCAAATTTCACAACAGCCTATATTTCATTAGCTTGAATCTAAATACAATACACATATCACAAAAATCATGTTAGCCTTAACTCCTTCCTGTTTTACATTGGCTAAATTCATTTTATTACAGCCTGTCAAATTACACTTATTATTTTCTTTATGGGGTCACAATTAAGGAAACTTTTAATGAGACATATTAAATAAATGAAACTTGCCTCCTAAGAGATTTACTTCATTTTCAATGAGGTACCATATAGGGGTGAAGGAAGGAGGTAATAAGTAGGGACAAAAACAAGTGTGTTTTTATATTAGACTCCACTGAAAACCTTTACTTATAGCTTCTTTGATAATAAACTGTAATGAAATAAATAACACACTTTTAATAGCTCTTAAATTTAACAAGTGAATTTTTAGCATAAGAACATGAATTTGCAGTTCAATGCATGTAAATAACAGCCAACTAAGGTTGGTTTTCATTAATTCCTCTTGTACCTGAAATGAAACAATTAGTTATCTCCTCAAATTCTGATTGGTGCTTCATTGCTTAAAGACATAGATTTTGTTTGAAACTTATGCCAGAACAAAATGATAGTTAACAGGGAAAATGAACTGGTTTTATATGTATTATTTGATTTTTATGAATTCATCCATTCCACAAATATACCAGGAGGACTAGTAGATACCAGTTTCTAGTGTGCTAATTAACATCTTTTAGACCTATAGAATTTACAGAGTGCTAACCCACCTAATTTCATTTAATTCTCACAAAAACTGGAAGGTAAGGGTGGTTTAAAAAAATCAACCTATTGAAACACAATATTACATCAATTTTAAGTATACAATTCAGTGAGTTTTGACAAATTCATAGATCCATGTAACCACCACTAAAATTAAGATCTATAAATTTCCAACCCTTCAAAATTCCCTCGCAACCCTTTCCCTCTCACCTTTCCTCATCCCTTATCCAAGAAACTACTGATTTGCTTTCTGGCACTGTATATTACTTTGCCTTTTCTAGAATTTATGTAAGTTGAATAATGTAATTGTAAGTTTTTATATCTGGCTTCTTTGGTTCAGGGTATTTCTTAATTCCTTTACATTGTTGCATGTGTCAAAAACTACTATCATACCTGTACCACCAGTGGTTGGCTCATTTTATTCCTAAATAGTATTCCACTGTATGGATGTATCACAAATTATTTATCCATTCACCAATTAATTGACATTAAGATTGTTCCCATTTTGGGCTATTAGGAATAAAAATGATGCAAACATTCATGCATAAGCCTTTTTGTGGATATGTCCCTTTGGTTTTTGTTTTGTTTGGTTTTATAAACGCCTAGGAATGGGATTCCTGTGTTGCATAGTAAGTATGTGTAGAACAATTCATAAAGAACTAACAGTGTTTTACAAAGTGATTGAACCATTGTGCAGTCCCATAATTACAGATGAAATGTATGACATTTCAAGTTACTCTATACCCTTTCCAACACTTGGTATTGTTTTTCTTTTTAATTTTAGGTGAGGATCAATTTTTTTATTGCAATAAAGATATGAAGAAAATAATTGAAACCCACAGCAGCCAAGTGAGTCAAAGAATACTTAATTCTATGTTTTCTGATTCCATATCTTTACCTTTCCAGTAAATTATGCTGCTTCTTATTTTATCCATTTTTTCCTGACTATATTTGGAAATGTAGATATATCAAAATGTATGCTATGATAGATTTTTTTCCATTTCAAAGTAAAATTGAATAGCATTTAACACTATTTTAGCTACTTTCAAGCCCATGCTGAGATGTTTATACAATTGAGGCCTATAATATTAAGCCTGAATAAGCAGGCTTATTTTCCAGGTAGGTTATTTTGATCTGATGGACTTCCAAAAGTCTTTCGCTGTTTTTGTTATTGTTGAGCATTGTAAGGCCCTGGTAATAAACAGTATTGAATGTGACTTCTACAAATTAATTATACATGCCACAGTTTAAAGAAAAACTTTAGTACCCATCTTGTTTGAAGCTTATAGGCATTTTTAAGCAAAAAAGGGAAGAAACTGCACCTCTGCCTCAACCCTTTATCTTCAGAAACAGGTTCAGATTGTTGGCATGAAGTCAGGAAACAAAAGATTTGGCTTGACTTGGCTTCCTGACCCAATTCTGCGTGTGGCCATGTTATTTAACCTTCTCTTCTCTTTCCTGGCAAGTGTTCTGCTAGCCACTTGACATGTTTTCCTAGGTTGAGTTCCCTGGAAGCAGTGTGTCAGTTGAGAATTTCTTTGCATGATTTTTTAAGGGGATGCTCTCAGGGGAGCTGATAATCAGGTAAAGAACTCAGAAGAGGGAAAGTGGAAGAGACCACACAAATCTGGAATGCAAATTGAGCCTTCAGAGTCCATCTCACTTTAAGTCGAAAGAGCAGGTTTATTTTATCTTTTTCCTTGCCAAAGGAGTCACTCCCCACAGACATCTTGGGGCAGGATCCATGGCCTAATCCCAGGCACTTTCCACAGAGATGGCTTCAATTGTCCGAGGGCTGGTCTTATAGGTGAAGACATTTTCCAAAGCACTGGCAGCAACTGAGTGGAACACTCAAGGAGAACTAGTAGGAGGGATCCCAGGAGTTCCAATGGGTCATCAAAACCTGCTGTCTGTCATGTCTCTACTACCTTATTCCATTTCCAACATATTTTGAATATTTCACTCACTTTGTAGGAGAGAAGCTATAGCTTGAAAGGTTAAACAAGTTGCTTGTAGACCACAAGGTCAGTCAATAGCAGTGATAGAATAACCATGAGTGCTGTACCTTTAACTCCAAGTGATAACCGAAAATATATAGATGAACCTTCTTCTAAGAGCTAAAACAGATGACAGACTATACTGATGACAGGTATAATCATCACTAATACTGGGTTATTATTTGAAGAAAATGGTTTCTCTGACCAAACTCAACTTGTTCTTGCAAAGACTCCATTTCTATCCACTGAAGTTCTCTTGAATACTTTCTTAAAACCCCACTTTGACATTACAAGAAAACTCTCTGTCAAATACTTTTGCTATCTGAGCTTAGCCTCTCTTTATCCTGCCCATTTTTGGAACACTCTTTGGAGGAGTGTTTTTTCTTACTTCTCTTTGGAGGAGTAATTTTTCCTATTGTTACAATTCATAAACCTCTACTTATTTTTTTTTTTAATGTAACAGTCTTCTGCAACCAGGACTGAGGGTTGGGCAATTCCTCTCTTGTGCTGTGCCCTGCTCTTATGTCCCACAGACAGTACTTTTACAGTTAGAAATACATAGGAACAGATGTATGCCTTAGTATGATTTATGTCACAGGAGTAATTACAGGAATTTGTTTTATAAAAGGATCTTGAGGGATCCCTGGGTGGCGCAGCGGTTTGGCGCCTGCCTTTGGCCCAGGGCGCGATCCTGGAGACCCAGGATCGAATCCCACGTCAGGCTCCCAGTACATGGAGCCTGCTTCTCCCTCTGCCTGTGTCTCTGTCTCTGTCTCTCTCTCTCTCTCTCTCTCTCTCTCTCTCTCTCTGTGACTATCATAAATAAATAAAAAAAAATTAAAAAAAAATAAAAGGATCTTGATGCTCATTTGCAGTTATTCTTGTATTGAAGTTTAAATGAGATGCCTTCCAAAATAGAGAAAAAATTAACCAAGGGAGTCATGAAGAATCACCTAAACCAGTGATTCTAATATATGGCTACTCTTTGCAATTGTGGATTTACTTTGACTTATAAAATAAAGACCACCAAAGAAACTGTTCATGAATTTGCATTTTCCAAGGTTAGCACCTCCACGTAGGGTTAGAAAACCCATCTATCAAAAATCTCTCTTATAGCCTTCTCTCTATGCATTTTAGTTCCTCAATTCTACAATCAACCCACACCCAACTAAATTTTTGTTTCAATTTGAAATTTACACTTTCAGCTGCTTGGCATACTATAATATAATACAGCTACCAAGTCAGAGCAGAGCACAATAGTTAACTCTGGAGTGATACCAAATGCATTCATAGACCTGCCCTATCATATACTGATGGTATATATTTGGCAAACTCCTTAATCTCTGAGAGTCCCATTTCCTCATCCTTAATGTGGGATAAATCATAGCACCTAACTTATGGGATGTCTGTGAAAAAATAGTGAAACAGCTGGTGAAAAATATAGAGAATATTTCCTGGCACTTGGAAAGTGCTCTATCCATATTAGCCATTATTTCCATTAAAAATAGAAAGTTTTTCTAAATAATGAAGAAGGAAGGGAGAGTTTATGCAAAATTAATGGACATTGGCTGCCAGATCATGCATAAATACACGATCCTCAAACATCAGAGCTTGATGCCTTATTTGCATGTTTGAAAGCCACCAGAGGCAGGAGAGTGATTGTCAAGAATTAAAATAGTCAATAACTTATATTCAATATCAGAAAAGAAAGAAATCGGTGAGGAAACTCTTAAATAGGAAGGAAAGTTTGTAGAACTAAAATGGAAGGTAAAAAATAAACTCTAAAAATTAGTGTTACATAATCACTAGTATGTGTATATTATAATTTTGACATTCCCAAGTGTGTACTAAACATAGGCTCAGAAGTAGAAAATAGTTAAATTAGAAAGTGATTATTCACACTGGAAAGGAATTTTTGACTTTACAAAAAAATTCACCATAGTATTCCTTATATATCAACCTCTTCAAATTTGTAATACATTGTAAAAGGTCCAAGAAACCACAAAGTTGAATTACCAACAGTTATTGTCAACTAAACATAATCAGAAATGAAAGTTCGGGTTTCAGAAACTATAATACAGTAAAATAGAACAGTGAAGTTGAAGAAGCATTGAGTTCAAGTTTTATTATGAAGAAGAGAAGGATGAATAAGATATATTCATGATGTATTTAGCTTGGATTTCCCAGAAAGCAGAATCAAAGACAAAGGACTGGATGGTATATGTTTGTTTGAGGAGTGAGTGATGGGGCAGTGAATCAGAGCAGGAGGGAAATTCAATAAAATAAGTAATATTGAGTTGCACACTATAGGGGGAACTGGTATTGATCTTTCAAGACCTTCAGAGGATCCTTATGAAATGTATTTTAGAACTGTCTATCTAAGGGAGAAAAAAAGAAGGCAATTATGTGTTAGTTCCGACTCCCAATCGTCAAGGGGCAGGGTGCATCAGGTATTAATTCTTCCATACTGGGCTGCATGTGCTTTCGTGCTAGGTAGGTTCCCATTGGTAGACCACTGATACGGCAACCTGAGGCAAGAAACTAAGAAGCAAACAGTGCAGCATCAAAATGTGGTACTTTCAGATCTCATTTGCCTAAAAGACAGGAAACTATTGGCTGTATATCTATGACTACAATAAGATATGGGGGCAAGACGATTTGAAGAGATAAAAGACAAAGGTTGAATTCATAGCTCTTATATATATTATAACCTGAGGCGGGAAGAAAATATACCTAAATCATGTCTGAAAAAGAGACATAGTGATGATAGCTGAAAAAGAGTGGCAAATATGCCATTATGAAAATATAGCATAGGGAGAAAGTAAGTTCAATTGAGATGATTTAGGAAAAAAGTGTGTGTGTGTGTATGTGTGTGCACGTGTGTTTTGAGGTGGGGATTAAACTTCATACTACCTACAAGCTTATAGATGATTTCCACAAAATATATGAGGAATTTATGAGTATTATGGGTGGTGGATGGATTAAATAGGTGATGGGTATTAAGGAGGGCAGTTGTTGGGATGATCACTGGGTGCTGCATGTAAGTGTTGGTTCACTAAATTCTACACCTGAAACCAATATTATACTATATGTTAACTAACTGGAATTTAAATAAAACATTGAAATAAAATAAAATAAAATTCCAAACTTCAGGGACTTGGTGTGGTACAGATCTCCACTGGTCCTTTGGGTGCTTAGATTGGGGGGTTGTCTACAATGCTGGGGACAAAAAATGGAATTTATGAGTACTTACAAAAGAGAGAAAGAGAGAGAGATGGAGGGAGAGGGGTAGGGAGAGAAAGAAGGAAAGAAGGAAAGAGAAGAAAGAAAGAAGGAAAGAAAGAAAGAAGAAAGAAAGAAAGAAAGAAAGAAAGAAAGAAAGAAAGAAAGAAAGAAAGAATTAAGGAAGGAAGGAAGGAAGGAAGGAAGGAAGGAAGGAAGGAAGGAAGAAGAAAGAAAGAAAGAAAGAAAGAAAGAAAGAAAGAAAGAAGCAGAGGAGCATATAGAACACATTTAGAAAAGACATAGGCATATTTGACCAAGATATAAGATATATTTGTAGTACAGTCACAAGAAATCATGTTCATTAAGATGCCTATGGAACTCTAATTTTGGGGGGATTTATCATTTTCTAATCTGATGAAAACCTGATGAGATTTTTCATTTGGTTCCCTACTTTCCTATTAATTGTATCTTTTTCAGTACAAAAGTTTTTAATTTAATAAGGTAAGATTTATTTATCTTTCTTTCTTTCATGGATCATGCCTTTGATGTTGTGTCTAAAACCTCATCACAAAATGCTAGGTAAGGTATTGTAAGTTTATAATCTATTTTGGCTTAATTCTTATGAAAAGTGTAAGTTCTTTCTAGGTTCTATTATTTAATTTTTAAAAATTTTAATTATTTTGTTTTTTTTTCTTTTTGACTTATGGATATCTGACTTTTTCAGTGCCACTTCATGGAATGACTATTCTTGCCTCATTGAATTCTTTTTATTCTTTTGTCAAAGATCAATTGTCTGTATTCAAATGGATCTTTCTGGTCTGTCTATTCTGTCCCAGTGATTGATTTAAATGTCTGTTCTTTTGCTGATATTACACTATCTTGATTAATGTAGGTTTATAGAAGTGTTAAAATTGACTATTATGAATCATACAACTTTGTTCTTCAGTATTATGTTGGCTTCTCCAGACCTTTTGTTCTCCATAGAAACTTTACAATGAGTTTACAATATCTACCAAATAGTTTGCTGGGATTTCAGTTGGGATTGTGTCAAATCTATAGATCAAGTTAGAAATAACTGACATCTTAACAATGTTTAGTTCTCCAGTGTTTGGACACAGATTAGCTCTTCATCTATTTAGATCTTTGATTTCTTTGATCAAAGCTTTATAGTTCTCTGAATATAGATTCTATACATATTCGTTAGATTTATACATAAGTGTTTTGTCTGTTTTGGTAGCTTATTTTTGTTACTGCTAAATAATATTCCATTGTCTGCCTATACCATTCTCCTACTGAAGGACGTACTGGGTGTTTCCAAACTTTGGCAGTTATGAATAAGGATGCTATAAACTTCCATGGGCAGGTTTTTGTGTGAATGTGAGTTTTTAATTCATTTTAAGAAAACACCAAGGAACATAATTGCTGGATCATATAGTAAGAAAGAGTATGTTTACTTTTGTAAGAAACTGTCAAACTGTTTCAAAGTGGTTGTACCATTTTTGCATTCCTACCAGCAATGAATGAAATTTCCTATTGGTCCACATCCTCACCAATTTTTGGTGTTGGTTCAGTGTTAAGGATTTTGTCTATTTTATGCGGTATGTGGTAGTATCTCTTTGGTGTTTTAATAATCAATTCCCTAATGACTTATGATATTGCATATCTTTTCTTATATTTACCTTCCATCTGTATATCTTATTTGGTAAGGTGTGTGTTTAGCTTTTTTGCCCATTTTTAAATCATTTTATTTATTTTCCTATTGTTGGGTTTAAAGTGTTCTTTCTTTATATTTTTTAGTGTTTTTATTTTTTAATTTATTTTTATTTTTTTAAGATTTTATTTATTCATGAGAAACAAAGGAAGAGAGAGGCAGAGACATAGGCAGAGGGAGAAGCAGGCTCCTTGTGAGAAGCCTGTTTTAGGACTCGATCCCAAGACACCAGCATCACGACCTGAGGCAAAGGCAGACACTCAACCACTGAGCCACCCAGGTGCCCCTTTTTAGTGTTTTTAAATACTAATTTATTAGTTTTGAAATGCAATCAAAATAACAAACACCATTTTTGTGTCATAATTTTGTATATGATAGTAATACACTGTTACCTGATGACATTATTATTGGTCATAAGATTTTTCTGACTCACTCTTCTCCAAATTTATTTTCATCAAAATTTATATTTTTAAGAACTTCATTTTTCTATCACTATTGTTCAATGTTTGTTAGTCACTGCTGGTAAATACTAGATTGCAATTAGTTTTACTAATTTTTCATTTTGAGAATTATCTCTATGCTTATCTGGAGCTATTAGGAGTACTTATAAGGAGTGAACACATTGGACTGAATTATTTTTAATTTTTGATACATTCTATCAAAAATGCTCTTTCTCAAGAAGTTTATTTTGTTTATTTTTGATGTCTTTTTTAACAGACGTGACTTTGCAAATATTTTCTCCTGTTCTATGACTTCTCATTCTCTGATATTGTTTTTTATAGAGCAGAAGTTTTAAATTTTAATCAAATTCAGCTTATCAAGTATTTCTTTTTTAGATTGCTCCTTCAGTATTATATCTAAAAAGTCATTACGTGATTTGGATACCTTGTATGTTATTTTCTAGAAGTTTAATAGTTTTGTGGTTTACATTTAGGTCCATGATCCATTTTGAGTTAACCCAATTATTATTATTTCTATTATTATTATTATTATTATTATTATTATTATTATTATTTCTATTACCCTTATTTCTATTATTCTGTTTTTCTTTAGACTTAAGTTGTTCTTCTTTTGTTTCCTAATGTGGAAACAAACATAGATTACTTATTTTATATCTCCCTTCTTTTGTGATGTATGATTTTAATATTATAAATTTCTCTCGGAGCACTGTTTATACTTCATCTCACATTATTTGATAATTTGTCTTTTTCTTTTCATTTACATCCCCAATTTTTTTGTCAATTTCAGTTAAGAATTATTGTTTGACCCATATGTTTTTAGAGTTCAAATTCTATATATTTGTCTATTATCAAACTCTTTCAATAGTTTGTAGTTTAATTCTAGTGTGTTCTAGAATATATGTGCATGATTTCTGTTCTTTTATAATTTTTAAGGTAGTTTTATTGCCCAAAATGTGGTCTATGTCGATAAATGTTTCATGTGAGCATAGAAAGTATGTGTATTCTGCTGTTGTCAGATGCAGCATTCTATAAAGGCCAATTAGATCAAGTTGACTGATAGTGCCATTGAAGTCAGCTATGTCATCACTGATTTTCTGCCTGCTTGATCTATCAATTACTAAAGAAAAGTGAGGTCTTAGACTGTAATAGTGGATTTGTGTATTTCTACTTGGAGTTCTAACAATTTTTACCTCATGTGTTTTGATACCCCCCTGTTAGGCACAGACATGTTTAGAATTGTCATGCCTATATGGAGAATTGCCACTTTTATTTTTATATAATTCCCATTTTTTTCAATTCTCTTAATATTAGCATAAAATATTTTTCTCTACCTTTTGTTTTCAATATACTTGAAGTTTTATATTGAAAGGTTTTTTCCACTGAAATAATCTTTGTATTTCAATTGGTGTATTTAAGCCATTCACATTTAAAGTGATTATTGACATAGTTGGGTTAATTCACTCTGTTTGTATCTATTTTCTATTAATTGCATTTGTGCTTCATTTCCTTTTTTCTCCCTTTTCTGCATTTTTGTTTTTAATTTAACATTTTACATGATTTTATTTTATCTCTTCTTATTTGCATATTATTTGCATTTCTTAATTTTTTTTATTGTTTGCCCTAGAGTTATCAATATACATTTCTAGCTAATCTAAGTCCACCTTCAAATAACACTATACCACTCCATCTGTTAAGGCAGGTACTTGCAACACAGCATTCATAATTCTTTCTCCCATCCCTATAGCACTGATCTCTGTGAAATTGCTTACCTTCATTTCATTTATTCATATTTTATGATTATCCAATTTATTATTACTATTACTACTTTAAAAATAGTTATAGTTTAAATTAATAATAAGAAAAATATTTATTTCATTTTATCATAATTTATTCCTTCTCCTGAACTCATCCTTTTTTTTTTTTTTTTAAGGATTTTATTTATTTATTCATGACAGACACAGAGAGAGAGGCAGAGACACAGGCAGGGAGAGAAGCAGGCTCCATGCAGTGAGCCAGATGTGAGACTCGATCCCAGGACTTCAGGATCAAGCCCTGGGCCGAAGGCAGGTGCTCAACCACTGAGCCACCCGGGTGTCCCTGAACTCTTCCTTTCTTCATGTAGGTTCAAGATTCTGACTTTTGTAAGTTCCTATCTGCCTAAGGAACTTTAACATTCCTTAAAAGTAAGGCTTTATGGCCATGAGTTCTTTGTTTTTTATTTATCTGATAAAGTTGTTACATTTCTCTCATTTTTTAAATAGAATTTTCCTGGAAATAGATTCTAAAAGCTGGATATTTTTTTCTTTCCACATTTTGTTTCATTTTTCTTTTTATTTAAATTCATATTCATCAACCAAGTATACACTTAGTTTTAGATGTAGTGTTCAGCGATTTATCAGTTGTGTATAACATCCAGTGCTCATCACATTATGATGTGTTTTATTTTTCTTTCAAGGCTTTATTTTCCTTGTTTTTCTCCAAGTTTCTTGCATCTCTAGTTTTATGTCTTTCATTAATTTTGGACCATTTTTGGCTACTATTATTTCAAATTTTTCTTATGTTCCAGTATCTCTCTTTTTCTTCTTCTGCTATTCCAATTATGAATGTGTTACAACCTTTAAAATTGTCCCATAGCTCTTGAATCTGTTTTTATATTATTTTTTTTTCCTTCTGGCATTTTAGTTTGAAAATTTTTCATTGCCCAATCTTCAGGCTTGGTGATTCTTTCCTCAGTGATGTCCAGTCTAATGATAAGCCCATGAAAGCCATTTTTCATTTATTCTAGGGTGTTTTATCATCTAGTATTCCTTTTTGATTCTTTCCTACAATTTACATCCCTCTACATACATCACCATTCTTATTCTTGCATTATGTCTACTTTTGCCATCAGAGCCCTTTTATTCCTCATGGCTTCTAAAAATTCCCTGCCTGACAACACCAACATTTGTGCCATACCAAATCTGATTATGATACATTTGACTAAATTAAATCTAAGCAAGGTAAATGAACCTCAAAATTATTATATAAGACAAAATAATATATCTACAAAAATACCCTAAATGATGTAAGTAAGACCAGCATCGACAAATCATATTCCAACCTCATGTTGAATAAAGAAGAGATACATAAAAAGGAAGGATGCAAAAATTTTGAATTAAAAAAGAATAGAAATAGAAAAACCATGAAAACATTATCCAAAGGAAACCTGTGTAACTTTGTTAAGTTCCAAACAGCAATATCAGTTTTTGGTAATAGAAATCACATCTGTAGCTAACAAGAACAGTGATGGGCAGTAGAGGGGACTGTTGTGAATTCAGAGGAGATGAATGAACAGGTGGAGGTGAAACAAGTACTTTAAATCTTGGTTTAAGTAGTGGCTAACAGGTGCTTATTATCTTAAAAACTCTGAAAGCCATACACAAAATAAATACCTTCATATTGTTTTGTTTTAATTATCAACTCAAAGAGGGGAGAGAGAGAAAGGAGATAAAACTTCTGTAATTCTAGGGATGCCTGGGTGGCTTAATCAATTGAGTGCCCAACTCTTGGTTTTGGTTCAGTAATGATCTGTGGGTCATCTTCATGCTCAGTGGAGATTCTCTGCTTGAGGATTCTCTCTCTGTCCCTACCCCTACTTGTGTACTCTCTTTCTCAAATAAATACATTACTTTTTAAAAATCAACTTCTGTAATTCTAAGGCATCCTTTAAGAGAGTGGAAGAGAAACCCAATGAGTGGGTAAATAATTTTACGCCATATACAAAATTTAATAACCAGGGATATAAGAAATTCTGCCATCATACAGAAAGCCAAGCACAACCAAAACAAAAATAGGCAAAAGACTTGAACAATCCTGCCCACAAAGGAGTAATCCAAATGCCAATAAACTATAACAAGTTGTTTGACCTTTGAGAAGATTGTGAATTCAAAGCACAGTGATAAGCCATTCATCATTCATCCTAAAGAATGGCTAAAATTAAGACCAGAATATGAAGGAATGGAGTTTCACTTTTTGTAGGTGGGAAAATGCAAATTGATTCAAATAGTGCCTTAGTTCAGACTGTTATTTCAAAGTATCACAAACTTGGTAGCTTATACACAACAGAAATGTATTATCTCACATTTATGGAGGCTGGAGTTCAAGATCAGGATACCAGCATGGTGAGGTTCTGGTGAAAGCCCCATTCTGGCTTGCAGAATGCCATTTTCTATATTCTCAAAATGCCAAAAGAGGTAATTAGGGTTGGGTTAGGTTATGAGAATAGGGCTCTCATGATGGTATTAGTAACTTTATAAGAAGTGAAAGAAAAAGATACTTCTCTCTCTCTCCACACAAGCATAGAGTTGAGGCCATGTGAGGACATAGCAAGATGATAGTTTGCAACTCACGAGTACTGGAATTAGCCGACACCTTGATCTTGGAATTCCCAGCTCCAGAACTGTGAGAAATGGATGTTTGTTATTTAAGCCACCCAGTATATGGTATTGTATTATAGCAAGGCCTAAGGCAGGAACATTGTTACAAGTATACTATCAATTCTGGAAATACAAGAATATGGATACATCTCACAAAAGCAATGTCCAGTGAAAGAAATGAAACAGAACACATATTATGTGACTCTGTTTAAGTTTGTTGTTGTTGTTGTTGTTGTTGTTTTAATGTTTGGGGCACTTGGGTAACTCAGCTGGTTAAGCATCTACACAGATTTCAACTGAGGTTATGATCTCAGAGTCATGAGATTGAACCCTGTGTTGGGCTCCACACTTAGCACAAGTCTACTTGAAATTACCTCTCTCCCTCTCCCTCTGCTCCTCCCTCTACTTGCAAGCTCTCTCTCTTTCTCTCAAAATAAATAAAATATTTAAAAGATAGTAAAAGTAAATCATAATATTATAGATGCATATCTAGAGATTAAAGCAATAAAAATGAAGAATAGACATATAAAAGCTAAGATAACAGTTACCTCTTAGGGGAGGGAGGAAGTAGTGATTGATAACATTAGAGAGGCTTCTAGGATATATACACTATTTTCTTACTTGGGTTATGATTGCATGATCTTCACTTTGTGATAGCTCCCTGAATTTTATATGTGGGGTGCTTTTCTGTATATCTCATAATAAAAAGGTGAAAACATAAGAGAATGATAAACACAACATTGAAAATAGTAGTTCCAACAAAGGGAAAGCTGGTTATGGGGAAAGGTAAAAAAAAAAAAAAAAAATATATATATATATATATATATATATATATATACACACATACACACACATGTATATATATACACACATAGACTCTTCAAATATACAAAATATTTCATAATTTTTATATATACCAAATATTATATTAAAATGAAAATAAATTTGGGGCGACTGGGTAGCTCAGTAGGTTAAACATCTGCCTTTGGCTCAGGTCATAATCTCATAGTCCTAGGATCAAGCCTGGCATTGGACTTCCCACTCAGCAGGGAGTCTGCTTTTTCCTGTCCCCCTGTCTCTACTCCCACTTATGCTCTCTCTCTTTCTCAAATAAATAAAATATTTTTAAAAACAGAATGCAAATAAATTTAAAAATACTTACATTTCCTTTGGTTACACATTTGCACCAAATAATATCTAAGTTATTTAAGATCATCTGTTTTAACCCCCATAATTATTTATGTCAGATTGTTTTATATTTTCATATTATCAATGAGACAATGACATCTCAGAGAAGATGTAAAGCTTTTCCAACAGCAAGGTACATAATGATGATAATTATCATTATTGAGCACTTACTTTGTTTAGTTTGAATGTGTCAATACCACCTTGCAGTGTCTTGGTTAGATATCTGTGATTATTACTCCTATTTTGCAGAGGTCGACACTGAATCACAAAAATAAATAAATAGCAGTTTCATGAGACAGAGCAAAAAGTAGCAAGGCCAGTGTGTGAAGCCAAGTGCAGCTCCACTGCCTTGCTCTTAATTACTGTAATAATCTGTGTGCAAAGAAGTGTGTGTGTGTGTGTGTGTGTGTCACATGAATATTACTTCCTTTTAAATGAGCACATGGCTGCAGTGTAGAACTGATTTGTGACTTTAGTTTGTGACTCGGCTCTTTGTAGCGGAGTATTTCTTTGAAAGTTGTATACATTTTCTGGTATTCAATTTCCTAATTAAAAAGATGGCAATGATTCTATTGTATCTTGACCACCTCACAGGATTGTTTTAAGAACCAATATTGATCCTGTATGTATTAGTATTTATATGTAAAAGGCTATAAATATAAACTAACATCATGAAAATAATGATCCCCTGATGTAAAATTATACTTGATGTATGGGCATACGTAGTGTATATACATCTGAAAGAAATACTCTCATAATATTAATCAATCATACTTTACAATCTTCCAATGGCTTCAGATATGATCATTACATTAATACGACATACAAGCAGTATACCTGTTGAGAAATAAAAATATTATTCATGCCTCTTGGCTATCTTTACTATGCATTTCACCTTTAAGATATATCTGCACCTTACAAATACCATTGCAACCAAACATTTTAACTCTAGTAGATGATGGCTTCTGAATTAACTTCAGAATTAGAATTTTTTTCTTGATAATATACATGTTGAATTGTGATGGATTCTAAAAGAAGCTGCATTCATCTATCGCAATTTATTCTTAGACTATATGAAGTGTGTCATTCTTTTCCCAAGCAGAGTTGATTTTATTCAATGTAGCATATCTCAATGCTTTTAAAATCCAAGGGGAAATTATATTTTAAATTACTTAAGGGAAAAAAAGCAGCATTGCTTGACATCAAGGATTAACTGCTCCCACCTAAGTTAATTTATTTTAAAAATGTGAAATAATGTGCTGATTTTGGCATCTGACTTTACAGCTCAAATGTTACAGGTATATTTTGTGAACATTTTGCAAATGATGACCCAAGACTACTAAGCTGAGAGTATTTATGAAACAAACATAAAATTATTAATCAATTTATCTGATAATCTAAATTTTTTTACATGTTAAACATCACATTCTAGGAGATTAAAGCTGTTTCCTACAGTAATACTAATTACCAAAGGCATACATTTAAATATCAATTGAAAATGTCTATATTGAGCCCCTTCTATATGTAAGAAGCTGTTAGACACCAAGAAGTAAAAAGATGTTCCTCTCCTCTAGTGGTTCACAGCCTAAAACTCAAACAAGTCAGGCTGTACTATGTGTCAACAGAGTTAAAACAAACTGCTCTGAAGATATAAAAGCATAATTCCAGCTGAGATTTAAGAAAGCACCATTCATTCAAACATATGTAATCTCTGTTTATTTTGCCTAAACATGTACATGAGTGACATGGATCATATGAATAGTATATGTGTTCACAGAATCCTTTTGTTTTTAAAATTATCTGGTTCCTTACCTTGATAAGAAAAAATGTCATCTGTGTATTCATGCATAAAATAAGTAGTTTAATTAGATGATTATTTTAGTTATCTTCCAGCCCTTATATTCTTTAAAAATTAAACACTATTGGGGATCCCTGGGTGGCTCGCGGTTCAGCGCCTGCCTGTGGCCCAGGGTGTGATTCTGGAGTCCTGGGATGGAGTCCTGCGTCGGGGTCCCGGCATGGAGCCTGCTTCTCCCTCTGCCTATGTCTCTGCCTCTCTCTCTCTTTCTCTCTCTGCCTCTCTCTATATATGTCTATCATGAATAAATAAATAATAAAATCTTTAAAATTTTTTTTAAAAAATAAATAAAAATTAAACACTATTGCATGTTATTTGACATGAATAATTTATCCATGTTGACACTTAAGGAAACAATCTTATTGGTTTTTTTTCTAAAATATGAAAAAAAATGCCAGCCTTATTTTTACATTAAGAAATTCTGATAATTATCTAAAGCTAATCAATTATCTTTGGAAAATAATTAGTACATAGAGATATGATATGATTACCATAAAACAACTGAAATAATTAAGAGGACTAATATATGGGTAATTGACCTGATTTTTATTTTTTGATGATTACCAGTACTACAAGAATGAAAATAAACATGTATTTGCATGGTCTTTCATACAGGAAACCACTAAATAAAGTTCAGTTTAATAAATGACTTGCCTAAGGACAACCAGATAATAAATGCTACAGTCACAACCAAGAATTCATTCTTTTGATTCCAACTGCCATGCTATTTCCAATGCCTGTGCTACTGCTTCATTTGTATTCATGGAGTAAGGCTGAAAATAAACTCAATCATACATTTGTTTCTAGTCACACTGATACAGATCTTTTACAAAAATATCAGTATCATACTTGTCATCAAAACCACTAAGTCACAAGTATTTAACAAACATCCATTATATGTCCTATAACTGGGAAAATAATTAGAAAACATCACCTAACTAGAACACAAGTCTCTAGGAAATTTGGAGGGGGGGTAGCTTATAAAAGTCAGAAGAGTTACAAAATATGTGAATTAAAATCCGGCAGAAAACCTCTCACAAATATATTTTTTTAAAGATTCTATTCATTTATTCATGAGAGACACAGAAAGACAGAAAGAAAGAGAGAGAGAGAGGGAGGCAGAGACACAGGCAGAGGGAGAAGCAGGCTCCATGCAGAGAGCCCGATGTGGGACTCGATCCCAGGTCTCCAGGATCAGGCCTTGGGGTGTGGGACTGGATTCCAGGTCTCCAGGATCAGGCTTTGGGCTGAAGGCTGCGCTAAACCACTGAGCCACCCGGGCTGCCCCCTCACAAATATTTTAATTAGACTTCAGATCACAATGCTCACTCATTTTTGAAAACAAAAGAAACTAGATAAATAAATTACCAAGGGAAAGTGAGGCTGAACTAGAGGCAGGTATCTTTAAAAACAAAAACAAAAAAGAACATACAAGTGACAACTTGCTGTTGCTGCTGGAATTCCATTAAACTAACTTTAACTAAATTGGGGCTGAAATGAAATACAAAACAGGGAGTAGTTATTCTAAAAGTACAGAAACGATGGACCATTTTGATTATTACAACATAGTATGATTGCATATATTTACTTTCACCATATATAGTATGAAATAATGCAAAACTATGTAGGGATTCTGAGGAAAACATTTTTAGGATACTTGAAAATATTGCCTAGTAATTTTCAAATGTAAAATGTGTATGGAAGAAAAATATTTTAGATAGTGTGTGCTTTGCACTTCCACTGAAACTAAGGAAAGCATAAGTTCTAAAAATTAATTTTAAAATGATATGACATCCTAAATATATGACATGGAAAGGAAAAAAAACAGTAATGTTAAAGCTGGAGAAAAATCTAGCAGATACCATCCTAACCAAGTGACCAAGGTTAACAAGGTTAGCATCACCATAATCAGGCTGATGTTAAGGGCTTCCTGACATGTCATCAAACAACATGGTTTTCCCCAAAATATCATAATGCCAGTCAAATTAGAAGAAAGCAGACAAACCCAAATTGAGGGACATTCTATAAAATATCTGATCAAGTGTCTTTAAACTGTCAAGATTATGAAAAACAAAGGCTGAGAAATTGTCAAGATTGGAGCAGACTAAGAAGCCATTTACATTTACTTAATGTAAATCTGCATTAGATCCTGGAATAGATCAAAAGAACTTAGTGGAAAAACTGTAAAATCCAAATGAACCTCCTAGCTTGGTTAATAGTGCCACACCAATGTTAATTTCTTAGTTTAAGTACATGTACAACGATTATATAAGACCTTACTATGAAGGAAGATAGATGAACAGTGTCCAGGGACTCTTTACAGGATCTGTTCAACTCTTCTGTAAATCTGAAATAATTTCAAAATAATAGTTAAAACATTTTTAAAAAATGACATGGAACTCTTCCCCTAAGTGGCCTGAGGTAACCTCTGAAAATAGTTTGCAATTCACTTGACCCAGAAAACCCTACAAAATCATGCAAATCAAGAGGTCCAAATTTTTGTGTTTGCTTTAAGAACACATGTGTAACTGCCCAGGCCATCAAGGGTATGCATATCTGAAAAGCCACCAACAAAGATGTCACTTAACAGAAGCATTGTGTGCCACTCTGTTGCACAGGTATGCCCAGGCCAAACAGTGGGGCTGCACATAGGGTCCGAGGCCAAAAAAGTGCTGAATTTTTACTGCACGTGTTTAAAAATGCAGAGTAATGTTGAACTTAACGGTCTAGGTGTAGATTCTTGGGTCATTGAGCATATCCAGGTGAATAAAGCCCCGAGGATGCCGCATAGAACTCACAGGGCTCATGGTCAGATTAACCCCTTTGTGAACCACAGAGATGATCTTTATTGAAAAAGAGCAGACTGTTCCTAAACCAGAGAGGAGGTTGCACAGAAGAAAAAGATATCACAGAAGAAACTGAAGAAACAAAAATTTATGGCCCAGGAGTAAATTCTGCATAATAATAAATGCAAATAAAAATAAAAAGAATAAAATAAAGACATAACATGGAGGAAAATATTGTGATAGTCGGTCAGACAATGAAGTAGACACCAAAGTGCACAAACCGAATGGAAAAAACATAGTAAATAGACTTAATCAAAGTTAAATAATTTTCTTTTTCAAAAACATAGTTAAGGGGACGTCTGGGTGGCTGAGTGGTTGAGCGTCTGCCTTTGGCTCAGGGCATGATCCTAAGGTCCAGGATCAGATCCCGCATTGGGCTCCTTGCAGGTGGCCTGCCTCTCCCTCTGCCTGTGTCTCTGCCTCTGTGTGTTTGTGTGTGTGTGTGTGTGTGTGTGTCTCATGAATAAATAAATAAAATCTTTAAAAAAAAACACAGTTAAAGAAAATAAAAATGTGGTCCATAGACAGGAAAACTTTTTTGTAAAACATGTTATCAAATGAGAGATGTACTGAATATATAAGAATCTCTTAAAATTAAAAAATATATACAAAAACATTTGAACACTTTCCAAAAGAAGATAAATGAATAACTAATAAGCACATGTAACTATGCCTAACATCATTAGTCATCAAGGAAACACAAATCAAGATCACATAAGATGCCACTAATACTAGAATGGCTAAAATTAAAAAGACTGATAATACCGAGAATAGGCTAGGAACTGGGCAAAATTAGAACTCATATACTGCTGGTGGGACTGCAAAATAGTACCATCACTTTGGAAAAAGGTATGGAAATACCTTACAAAGTTTATCACCCATTTGTCATATGATCCAGCAATTACTATCCAGCAGAAATGAAATTATATATCCACCCAAAGATGCTTATGTGAATATTCATTGCAACATTGTCATTATGGCTCTAAATTGGAAAAACACATAAACATCTTTCAACAGTGAATGGATAAAGAAATTGTGATTAATGTATACAATGGAATCACTACACAATAATACAAAATGAAATATTAGGGTGCCTGGGTGGCTCAGTCCATGAGGCATCCAACTTGATTTCAGCTCTGGTTATAATTTCAGGGTCATGAAACTGAGCCCTGTGTCATGCTCCCTGCTGAGCAAGAAGTCTTACTTGAGACTTTTTCCCTTTTCCTTTCCCTCATCCTCTGCCCTTCCCCTCACTTATGTGCCCTCTCTCTCTAAAATAAGTAAATGAAATCTTTTAAAAAAGGAATATTAGTACATGGAATAGCATGGGCAAATCTCAAAAACCTTAGGCTACCTGAAGAAATTAAATACAAAAGACCATGTGTGGATCAACTTATGAGAAATTCTAGAAAAAACAAAACTATAATGATAGAAAGTAGATCAGCATTTCAAGATGCTGCAGGTAGGGACGAGATTTTAGTATAAGCTTTTCAGTGCAAAAGGACTATTCTAGATCTTAATTATGGTAGGGTTCACATAATTACATGCAATTGCCAAAATATATCTAATTTTATACTTCTAATTGACAAAATGTAAACAAAACCTTCATAATCAACAAAGAGGGATATCTGGTGGCTTAATGGTTGAGCATCTGTGTTTGGCTCAGGGCATGATTCCCGTGCCCTGGGATTGAGCCCTAGGTCAGGTTCCCCGTAGGGAGCCTGCTTCTCCCTATGCCCATGTCTCTACTTCTCTCTGGGTGTCTCTCATGAATAAATAAATAAAATCTTTTAAAAAATATATGAAAAAAGATTATTTAAAAAATAATAATCAAAAAAGAGCAAAATAATGTACAAACCTCCCAAGAAAATTGATAAAGTGTAACCTGTCAAACAGTAAGCCAATAGGAACTTAAGTCATAAACATATTGATTATTTCTAGGAGAAAAAAAATGGATGTAGACAATTTCAGAATTGTCTCATTAATTCCATGATGTTGGATCCATATCTCTGCAATTCTTTTGAGATCAGGATAGCTAGACATCAAACATCATATTCTCATACGGTTCAATAAAAATCAAGAAAAGGTATTATATTAGAGTCTGGTTGCTGCCATGACAAATTACCACAAATTTAGTAGTCTAAACAACACAAATGTATTATTTTAGAGTTCTACAGAGCAGAAATCTGATATAGGTTTCACTCACTGAAATCAAGATGTTGGGAAGCTGTCTTCCTTTCTGGAGGTTCCTAGAGAGAATCCTTTTCCTAGCTTTTCCTTGCTTCTGTGGAGGCTAATTTGTATCTCGTGACTCATGGCCATTTTCATCTTTAATGCCAGCAATGGCTGGTGAAATCCTTCTAAACAGCTACCTGTAGAACCCTTCCTTTATCATCTTTCTCTCTAATAATATGGGTAAAGTTTCTCTGATTTTGAAGACTTGTGATTAGATTGATCATTCTGAATAACCTAAAATAATCTCTCCACCTGAAAGGCATACACTTAATCACATCTGCAGAATTCCTCATTTAAAGTAACATATTCCCAGGTTCCAGGGATTAGGGCAGGGCCATTTGGGGTGTGGAGAGGATCATTATTCTGCCCCGCACAGGGGGGTTGCAATTTGATGACAAAGCTCTTTTACATTGCCTCTCTCCTTTTATTAGAGAGGAGAAATATTTCCTAAAAGCCTCAGGCAGATTTTCTTTTATAAGTCATTTACCAGAATTATGGATCTAATAACCTATTGCAAAGACAGTGGAGAAAGTAATGATCTGGCTTTTCCATTGTCTGTGGTGGGAGATGAGCAAGATGACTGTTCCACCACCACCAGCATCTGTCACATACTGCTTTTCCATGGTTCTTCGTCTTAGGGGAAGATGACGGAAATGTGTAAAATACGTAAGTAGTGAAGCTCTCTTAGTTTTGTGGCATTAGAAAGATAAGATACATATGTAATATCTGAGAAATAAAATATCTACAAATTTATCTTGAATCAAAATTTTAAAAATGCACTTCAGCCAACTAAAAGATAGGTAACAAAGCTCAAGGACAAAACCTTACTACGTGTTGGCACTGTTCAAAGAAACTAATTTAGCTAACCCTTACCATAGTCTTATGAAATAGATGCTATGTCATTTCTAGACAAGAAAACAAAAATGCAGAAGTATTAAACAACTCCTTCAAAGTCACATAACTATTAAGATGATGAAGATTCAAACTCAGCAATACCTGCTCTAGAACTCAGATTCTTCATCACAAAATTATAATCTTACATAAAAGTGTGTGGTGACTATGAGATTATCAAATGGAAAGTTCTAGAAATTGGTTGGGTATATCCAGTCTGTACCTCAGAAGTGAGGTCTGGGCTAGAGATATAAAACTTGGAGGGTATTATGCTGAGTGAAATAAGTCAATCGGAGAAGGACAAACATTATATGGTCTCATTCATTTGAGGAATATAAATAATAGTGAAAGGGAATAGAGGGGAAGGGAGAAGAAATGGGTAAGAAATATCAGAAAGGGAGACAGAACATGAAGACTCCTAACTCTGGGAAACGAACTAGGGGTGGTGGAAGGGGAGGAGGGTGAGGGGTGGGGGTGACTGGTTGGTGGGCACTGAGGGGGGCACTTGACGGGATGAGCACTGGGTGTTATTCTGTATGTTGGCAAATTGAACACCAATAAAAAATAAATTTATTATTTAAAAAAACTTGGAAATAGGGAACACTTTGCGGATCTGTATGTCAGGGAATCTGGCAGCGAGATCTGGAAGGAACATAGAAAGGCAGAAGCAGGGAGGCACAAGTATTGTACTGCTGGTCACAGAACACTAAGGGAAGGTCAGAGCAAGCAGAAGGCCTGGAGTAACAAGAGTTACAGAAAATCACACAGGATGGCTTGACAAGGCAGAAACCACCAGGAAATCTACAGTAACCTAAGAAACAAGCCTGAAAAATTGGGGGTGGAGGAAGTAGAGGAGTAAGAATCAATATCAGTAATTGCACTGCCTTACATTCGTGCAGTACTTTATGTGTTTTACAATTTCTGATTCTATTCCATTTTTTCTCATTGAGAAGACTATGAAATGGGAAATGAAAGCAAATGCCTCCTTGTTGTTTATTCTAGGAGCTTGTATCTGCTTCTCACAAGGCAGCAGTCTGATGTTCACGGGGAGAGTTGATTGAAAATGCCTCTCTCTACTGCCAGAATGGTGGCTAAATATGAACAATTCCAGAAATATACTTTTCACCATAAGAAAAAATTGGCAACATTTAAAGACATACCATTTTATAGCTTTTTGCTAAAGAGAGAGAAAGAGAGAGAGAGAGAGAGAAGAGAAACAAAAACTCCAAAAAAAACCCCCAAACCCTGGAGCTTCTATAAGTTGTTATTGCTGTTTCTGTTTTAACTGAATTTTACTTTGCATAAGGGCCAGAAATATCCTTTTTGTTCATTTAACAATAGAGTGTGGTCATCTCTCCATACCACATAATGTTGTTTCTTCTTTAATGAAATCAACACATCTAACTCCTTCTAAAAGTCCTACAGGAAACCCACTTTCATATCCTGGCTAATGAATTGAGAAGAGTAAGAACCAATCAGTTCTCAGTGGGCTTGCATTTGGGACATTTCAAAAACTCTCTGGACTTCTCTGCCATGTTTTATTAACATTGCATCCCAGTATTACATTAGAATAGATTTTATTTTCTCTTTATGTCAATTACATTGACTGACAGTCTGCAGTGAGTTTCCTGGTAACACCTAGGGGATGCTTAGGTTTCCTACTTTACTATTCTTCAAAATATTGAGAACCTGTCACTAAAAAGTCACTTTTCTTTCTTTTCTGCTGATGAAGACAATTTTACTCCTAACCTCACGTATAATTTGCCAAATTCAATAAGGTGTTTTAGATTATACAACTGCCTGACATCATGGATTTTTAAAGAGTCTCCCTCCAACCCCTTGGCGATAATCTTGAATTCTCTATGGGAGGTAGTTAAGATTTATTCATTAGTTTAATCATGGCTGTTTGCTCTGCCTACATGAAACCAAATAACCTTCTTTTTTTAAGTGTATATAGTAAATGATTAATCATGGCATTACCCTTAAAATGTTCTTTCGGCTTAGATGTACACTTCCTGGACATAAGATTAAGCATAGATAATTGATCTGTACAAATCTATAAATATTTACTCTGGGGGTGAGGGGAGCAGAGCAGTACACTAAGAAATTTACTTTGAAAATGATTTGGGATGTTAAACAGCAAATTTATCCCCTGGTAACCTTGAGTGTTCCAAGTAGGTATTATCCCTTTTCTCGCAGTCTCAGTATCTGCTCCTCTGCAACCATCCCAGTATCCCTCTGCAGAGTTTACATGTGTTATTCCTTTCTGTTTACTTAATTGGTCTCTAAGACTCTATTCTATTCTGAACTATAGACCTTTTATTTCACTAATATTCCCATCATTGTGGTAAGAAACCTCAAGATTTAACCTCAGAAGAGGAAGGACTTTAGGAAAGGAAAAGGAAAGTTTATATAAAGTAAATGCATCGGGACATATATTTTAACTATTTTTGTTAAAAACATATTCAGATCTTCCTCAACTTTTTTTGCTGGGGTTAAGTCTCAATAAACCCATTCTACGTTGAAAATACGGTAAGTCAAAATAGATTTAATACAAATAACCCAGCAAACATCACAGTTAGCCTAGGCTACCCTGAACGCACTCAGAACACCTACATTCACCTACAGTTAGGCAAAGTCATCTGAAACAGAGTCTATTTTATATTAAAATGTTGACTATCTCAGATAAGTTATTGAATACTGTACTGAAAGTGAATAACAATTAAGGGTATAGAATGGTTGTAAGTCATCAACTGTTTTCCCTCGTGATTGCATGGATCACTGGGAGCTGCAGCTTGTTGTCCTGCCCAGCATCACACAGGAGTATTGTACTGCATGTCATAAGTCTAGGAAAAGATCAAAATTCAAAACTCTATAGAACGCATCTAGCTCCTGCACAGTTGTAAAGCGGAAAAGTCCTAAGTGGAACCATTGTAGTTGGAGACCATCTGTAATACCATACACACCACTAAGACAGGTTATTTCTCTATCAGTACTATTTCCTTCCCCCCATTTTAGTTTGTTTAATGATACAGAGCACAACTCTGAAGCTAGACCACCGAGTTAGACCTCACTAGCTGTGTGATTTTAGGCAAATTACTGTAACTAATCTGTGACTCACTTTTCTCATCATAAAGATTAAGTGGACTAATCCCATAGTTTTTTTTTATCGGGAAATAATCTATAATTAGATTATAATACACAAAGAATTTAGGACAGTGTCTACCATATAGTAAGCACTTATTAATCCTTATTGCATGCAGTTCACATAAAAATCATTTTTTTTCAGTCTAAACTATTCCAGAATAATTTCTTTTTTTTCAGAATAATTTCTCTTTTTAATTTCAAATCTATATTATTTCAAGCTTAATTTGACATTTTTGGCAAAAGGAGATATAGCTCTCTAATAATTTGATAGTAATATCATGATGTTAATATTATCATGATATGATAATTATTAAATTATAATCATTGGTTATTGTAAAAAAATAAAATGCATGGGGTTTCACAATGATTGTGTTGTTTTCCATTTCTCACCTCTGTTTCTCAGCAGCATTCTACATCCTTCTCTGCCTTGCTTCATGCGAAAGGACATCCAATGCTTTAGAACATATCAACATATCAACTCATGACTCCATCATGAGTTGGCTTCCACTTGTGTTCAGCCAGTGGAAATCACCAGGAACAAGTCAGAAAAATGGAAGAGAGAGAGGTTCCTCCTTCTTCCTTTCTCCTCCTTCTTCCTTTCTCTAGTATGGTTTGGCAAGCACTGGTCCCATCAAGACTACAGTCTTCTGTTCTATTTCTTTTGTTTCTATAATCAACCTGTCCTTGAAAGTTGTGCTTTCCCAAAGTTTACAGAAATTAACTCTCTGATTTGTTCTGCAAAAACAATTCTCCCTTGCCTGGAAGGTAATAAATCCAAATTGCTTTCAGAAATATTTGAGAAATAATCATTTCCCTCAGCAATACTAGCCCTTATTGTGACTTGTTTAAGAAATCTGGTGAGTATTAAAGTTGGTGTTCACTCATGACATTGCCTAAAAAGTAGAGGGGAAGAACAAATGTAGGACCCCTAAACAAATTTAGGACCCCTAGACCAGTATGTGGCACAAAAGAGGCACACAAAGAGAACTTCCCATTTCTAATTACACACCAAGTAATTACCAAGTAGAGGGGAAGAACAAATGTATTTAGGACCCCTAGACCAGTATGTGGCACAAAAGAGGCACACAAAGAGAACTTCCCATTTCTAATTACACACCAAGTAATTACCAAGTAATTCCTCAAATGAAAAAATAGGGGATATGTGTAATTTGTTCTTCAAAGTGGAACCTCTTGAGACAGAAAGGAAACCCTATCCCTAATTACAGCAGGACCATAAACATAAACTGGGACTATTTAGAAAGCCGAGGCTCATACCCCAAGTAATGATAGAATTTTGTCTATAGATTTTTGTCTAGTTTCCTGTTCTATTCAACCAATCATGGAGGTCCCTCTCATTAGACAGAAACAAACCTGATGCATCTGTTTGGCATTTTCACCTGGTTTCCATCCCAGTTCTTGATTAAGTTTCTAGGCATGTATCCATGTATTACAGAACCCAACCACTTTGACCACACTAGGTTTATGAAAAAAATATAAAACTCTTACAAGCCAGTAAGAGAACCACTGATGATACTGAGAGATGTAAAGAGCTCTTTACCTGAAAAACAAAAACAAAACAAAAACAACCTAAAAAGGTGTTTTAACCTCTTTATATAATTCAAGCCCAAATACTGTGCTTCTTTCAGTCTTAGGTCTTGACCATGTAAGTACACCTTCACGTGCTCTTCTCAGGATTTGGGGAGATACTTGAGATTTCAACTTTGATGCTAGCTCCATTATAAAGTTTTGATTATACTAATTTTTGTATTATATACAATTTCTGTGTTTAATTTCTTCATTGTCACAAAGTGATGTAACAGAAAATAATGTTTAAACAAGTTCCAGTGCTATTTTTTAGTAGAGCTGAGGTTCACAAAATGCAGTAAGTTAATACTCTTCAGTTAATGGAACTCTACTATCATTTTCTGTGTGTGTGAACACATTTACTTTTTAGATTCCTTAGGTATCTATGTATTTCAATTATGTCCTTCAAATTACTGTCCATCGCAGTGGCCATGGAAGTGTGTCACTGAGGTCTTTGTTTAGGAGAACGTAGTGCAGGGAGCACAGCTGCCACCCTGTTATATCCATCATAACCCTCATCCCTGTATGCATTCCTCAGGCTTCTTCCATCTACTAACAGAACACAGAGGGCTATTAAACCTGAACCATTCCCACCTGATGTGAGATTCCTTTAAATGCAGCACCTTTGGCTTGTTGACTGCCCATTTGCCTGTGGTCCAAGAGACTTCTTAAACCATTTTTTTTCCCCTCACCTTTCACAGGAATAGAATTATATCACAGTATTACAACCCTGCCTGAAGACCCCTGCATACCCCTCTCATAATTTTCATAGAAATTTCACCAGTAAATCCTGTATATCTTTAATTCCTTCTTGGTTTGTGCTTCTTGAATGATCACAACTGAAACTCAACAGAAAGAGGGAGGGAGGGAGGGAGGGAAAGAGAGAGAGAGAAAGGTCCCTGAAAAATATTGTATTGCTTTATGAGCATTTAAGTTTTATTTTTATCAATGATATATTGTTATAAATTGCTTTTAGAATACTTTAATTTTTGTGCTGAATATTATGTTTTTTTGGGGGGATGAATGTCTTTTCATTTTTTTTTCCTGACAAAGATGAGCTATTCTATCATAGGGATATATCACACTTTGCTTTTCATTCCCCTTTTCATGAATTCTTAAGCTGTTTTCGGTCTTTGCTAACATAAAACATGTTGCTCTAAAGACTCCAGGTAGCTTTTTCCTGTGAACAGGTGAAAGAGCTTTTCTGGGCTACTTGGGATTCTGGTTGTATAGTTAATTGTACAAATAACTGATTGTAATCCCTGTAAACATTATAAACAGCTTTTCCAAATTGTTGCATCAGCATAGCAAAGGTCCCCTTTGCCCATGTCCTTATTATCATTTGCCATTATTTTTCCCTCAATTTTTGCTACTCTGATGAGTGATATATCAAACTGCACCTCTCTGATTATTAGTAAAGCTGAGAATCTATTTGTAAGTATATTAGCCTTTTGGAGTATCTTTATGTGAGCTACTTATTCATCCTCTTTTATAATTTGTTTTCAGCTGGATTTCCTATCCTTTTATACTTTTATATTTAAGTTTCTCCTTTTAAGTTAGTCTTTTTCTTTTATTTTTGTTTTTGTTTTTTAAAGATTGTATTTGTTTATTCATGAGAGACACACAGAGAGAGGCAGAGACACAGGCAGAAGGAGAAGCAGGCTTCACTGGGGAGCCCAATGCAGGACTTGACCCCAGGACTCTGGTGTCACCACCAGAGCCAAAGGCAGACCCTCAACCACTGACCCATCCAGGCATCTCAAGTTAGTCTTTTTGAATATGTTAATGTGTGCCTGCATGTGTACCCATGGCATTTTGAGGTTGTTTGTTACTAAGGTATAAGGCATACAATGTATTGCACATATATAAAATGTATAATTTGACAAGACTGACATGTATACCCCCATGAAACCACACCATAATCAATATGATAAATACATGCAACTTCCCTAAAAGATTCCTTGTGACTGTAATTCTTTGCCTCCACCTATTTCTGCCAGTCTACATTCGTTTTCTACAGGCAGCAAATGTCCTACCTTCTGTCATGATAGGTTAGTTTGCACATTCTTGCCTTTTATGTTAATGAATCATACAACATGTACTTTATTTGATTGGCTTCTCTCTCTCAAAATTATGTCAAGATTCATCCATGATATAGTATCTACCAATGATTCGTGCCTTCTTATTTCCAAGCAACATTTCATTCCTTTGCATATACCAGAGCTGGTTTTTTTCCATTCACTTGTTAATGGACATTTAGGTTGTTACTAATATTTTTTTTTCTGTCTTAAAGCTTTGCCAAGCATTTTTGTGTAAGTCTGTGTACGGAATACACTTTCATTTATCTTGGGTAAATACCATTGAGTGGAATGGCTGTGTCTTGTGATAAGTGTATGTCTAATTTTTAAAGAAACTGACAAACTATCATTTTGCATTCCCAACAGCAGTGTATAAAACTTAGTAACTCTGCTTACACCCCAACACTTCGTATGATCAGTCTTTTAAATTTTAGCCTTTCTAATCAGTATGTATCTCATTTTGGTATTAATTTGCATTTCCCTAATGACTAATAATGTTGAGCATAATTCATGAGATTATTAGCCATCTGCATATCTTTTTTGATGAAGTGCCTTTTCAAATGTTTTACCCATCTTTATTAGGTTATTTGTTTTCTTATTATTGAGTTTTGAGAATGCTTTATGTATTCCAGAGACAAGTCCTTAATCAGATTCACAAATATTTTTATCATTTCTTTTTTTATCACCACTAGTTCACATTCCAAGTTTATTTTATCCTCTTTTTAAATTCCTTTATATGTTTCTCACAGTTCCTTTCTGAGAGAAATATATTGTTTAATGTTAATTTTGTTGAATATAGGGAGTATGTTTATTTCATTTCTTAGGATAGTACTCATCTAGGGTACATTCTCTGGGTCTATTTTTGTTTCTTTGTTTTGTTTTAAAGTATATCTTTATATGAGTTTAATTTATTTTATGCATTTTTTTAAAGAAGTTGGGAAATACCTATTCAGTTTTATCACTTGTCTAAAAACAAAGTGGAGGGGCATCCATGATTGCTGACTTAGCCAAAAGATTCATTTTTTAATGTAATCTCAGAGCATTTGATCAAAAGTTATGTCTTGACATGTCATATAGACATATACATCAATGAAAAAAAGTCGAGTTCAAGAAGCCCATTTATATGATTAATTGATTTCAATAAAGATACCAGATAATTCAATGGAAAATAATTTTTTTTCACCATCAACTGTTGGAACAGTTAGTCCAAACTTTTTTAAAGAAAAAGAAGACAAATAAATACAAAGACAGACCTTTGACCTATCTTGCTCTACTCACCATACATAAACATTATCTGTTATTAGATTATAGACCAAAATGTAAAGCTTATGATTAATAGCATCTAGAAGATAATATGTAGAGAAACTTTGGATCAGGCAAAGTTGTTGTTTTTCTTTTTAACTTGATAGAAAATAAATATGAAATGTAAAATTTAAAAAGCAGTGTTGAGCTGAAAAAGATCTTTAAAAGACATGTAAAATAAAAAGGTAAGGCACAAATGAGAGAAAATATTTTCAAAACACATTTCAAAATGGACTTTTTAAAAAAATTTTATTTATTTATTCATGAGAGACACAGAGAGAGAGGGGCAGAGACACAGACAGAGGAAGAAGCAGGCTCCATGCAGGGAGCCCCACGTGGGACTCGATCCCGAGACTCCAGGATCACGCCCTGGGGTGAAGGCAGGTGCCAAACCGCTGAGCCACCCAGGGATCCCTCAAAATGGACATTTTAATGAATATATAAAGGATTATATGTCTAAATACATTAATAATATACAAATTATTTTTATAATATAAATAAATGTATAAAGAATATATAGAGAATTCTTAAAATTAATAATGAGAGGAAAAACAACTCAATAACAAATGGACAAAAAGTGTGAACAAATACTTCCCCCAAGAAAAGGATGGCAAATAAGCTCATGAAAAAAATGTTTATCAGTAGTCATTAGGGAAATGCAAATTGAATTCACAATGAGATTTCATACACATTTACTAGAAAGGCTGGGATTAAAAATAAAATGAAACAGGCAATACAAAGTGTTGGCAAGGATGTGACACAATTGGAACTCTCATACGCTGTTGGAGCAAAATGTGTTCAACAATAAAAATGAACCAACTACTGACATATCCTACAACATGAAAGAAGTCCAAAAAAACTAAGGAATGAAGCCAGAACCCGGAAAAAAATCTACAGACTAAATGTTTCCATTTATTTGGTATTTTGGAAAGTGCAAAGAATAGGAACAGATATCAGATCAGAAGTTGCCAGGGCCTGGGAGTGATGTAAAGGAGGTTGACTACAAGGGGAATGGGGTAAACTTGGGAGGTAGTGGAGGTACTTCTTAATTGTGTGGGTGATTATATAACTGATTGAATTCCTCAAACCTCATTGAACTGTTCAAAACAAAAAAAAAAAAGATGAGTTTTACTGACGTATATACATATCAGTAAGCCCAAATGAATAAAAATGTGTTTGACAGTTGCTCTAGGAGCACATTCTTCCTCACCTCTTGATGCATTTTACTTCATATTCTTAAATAATGTTTTATTTGTTTACCTGTTTATTGGTTAGTCTCCCCACTAGAATGCAAGCTTCTCAGAGACACTCCTTGTTCATTGTGATATACCTGTTGTGTAGAGTAGTACATGACACACAGGAGGTGCTCCTATGTTGTGTTTTGTTCAATAAATTAGCACTTTAGATTTGAATTTTCTCTATTCAAATTTTTTTATCAACAACTACAAAAATGGTAGGGATTTTTTTTGTCTCCAACTTTCAACTTCAGAATTAAGGAAAAGAAAAAGAAATCAATAAATGAGTTACTTTTCCAGGATGGGATGGGGATTTCTTCATCAGCCCCACCCCTCCTCTCACACTTCATCTGTAGTCAAATATATTCTAAATGCTCACCTGTCCAGTAAGACATGACCTCTGGGCCCTCATGCAAACTCTGACTTTTAGAAATACCACCAGTTTTAGACATCTTAGAAGTGTGTTTTCAAGATTCTATTTTCTCATTTGAATAATGTGCCTATTATTACTTACTCTTCAGGTTCATGGAAAAGATTAAATAAAACAGGTATACAATGAGCCAGATACAATGATTGACCAGGAAGTATTATTCAGTACATATTTTTCTTCAAAATATAGTCAGTATATATTCTCCACTTTCAAAATGGACTCTTCTGGACTACTACTAATAATAATAATGCCATTTAAATATTAGAAGAGGAAATAAAGTATGTGTCCCATGTTGATTTTTAAACAAGTAGAAAAGGTTATTATTCCCTTTCTCATGATTTTGCTAAACACAAAGTCTGATGTTATTTCTTCTGGTGTAATCAGATATTGTGAACAATTTTCTGCAATCAATTAATTGGTATTTTTCTTATATTATTCTTATGTTTTTATTCTTATGTTATTAATGATTCCTTTTTATAAATATATTCTACCTCCTGCTAACCTCCTCCAACCCCTTACTTCATGTTCTAAACTCCTGAAGCACAAGAGCCCTGCATTATATTTCTGTGGATTTTGACCTTAATATTGTGCATACAGTAGGTTCTCTGTAAACATATTGACTTGTTAACTGAGCTGTGGGAAAGAGCTCAGTTATACTTTCAGAAATGGATGACCACAAGAGGATGATATTTAAAAAAACAAAAACAAAAACACTCTCACTACTTTCAAAGTTTACTTCAAAATTTGTCTGGATTAATTCATTTTTAAGATCACTTAGTAAGCATATCCAGAAAGTTTCTTCTGTAGTCAATATAATGTGTAAGTCCCCTTGACACTGTGAACAATTATTCATGCAGTGCAGACAGGTCGGCCTGTTGTTGGAAAGGGCAGCTAACTCATTTTTCTTTCTTGCTTTGTCTAATGCTACTTTGGGCTCAGAGAATGAGGAATGGTCTTTTACAAAGAATGAAGCACTGTATATCCCCCCAAGCTCTACTATCGAAAAGTCCAAAGATGAAAGGGAAAGAAATGGAAATAAATTTTATCTTTCCTTCTTTTTCACTGTTCTCAACTTGGTCTTTTTTTGCTTTTGTTGTTTGTTTGTTTTTAAAGTTATCCTGGATATGATTGTAAAATGCTAAATTTCCGGAAATCAGAAACCCAAAAATTATGGTTGAATTTTATTCTCAGACTAATATTTTTTTTCAAAATTTTAGATCTATATATATGATCAGTAATTATCTCTGCATTGCTTCTAGGAGTCCTATTATGCTAGGAATAACCTGTTTTGGCCATTATCCTTTCCTTCAAATGTGAGGTAAGGGTTAAAAAAGAGGTACATAAAATGTACCTCAGTCAAGTGGCTGGCAAGTAGCATTATTCAATAAATACGCGTCCTTACTATTCAAACCTGTTCCTCTGCTCTGTCTCCTGGATGTCCTTCCTCAATTCGTATATGATCAGTACTCAAGTCATGTAATGGTGCAGTCTACTGTTATATCTACCCATTTGAGAAGCTAAATATACACAAAGGATAAAGACGACCATATTTAATGACAAAACTCTGACTGATATCTCGGCATTAACCACTCCAGATAGCCAAACCACAACTTCTATAGGCTACCAGCCCAGGGAGCCAAACTGAAACCTTGTAGTAATCAGCCAAGAAAGTTAAGGACTTGCCAGCTTCAATAATGTTTGCCCCAGTTTCCAACTCAGTACTATGGAGAGAAAGCCAAATGTGCTCTTCAATCCAATCACATAGAATGCCCCTTCTTGCTAGCCTGACTCCAACTCCCCATGCCAACAACTTCTAATTAGAGCATACCTGAAGCCTTCCATGTTTTTTCTTTTTTTTTCACTATAAAGATTTCTCATTTCTTTTATATCTTTGTTTGTCTGCCAAATGCTAGTGATAATGGCTGAATCTCTTGCTATAACAAGCTGTGAATAGATTTTCTTTGTTTATATTTGAGTGGTCTTCGTTTATTTCCACATATTCTTTATTTGAAGTTCGTCATAATTTTTTTATAATTTTTTATTTTATTTTAGTTTTTAATTATTTAAATTTCAGTTAGTTACCACACATTTAAGACTAGTTTCAGGTGTACAAAATAGTCTACATTATACTATGCTCACCACAGTGGTGGCTAGCACTTGCCCCAAATGTAGCTATCACAGTATCATTGACTATATTTTTTATGCTGTGCCTTTTATTTATTACCATAACTTATTAATTCCAATAATGAAAGCCTGTACTTCCTACTCCCATTCACCCATTTTGTCCATCCTCCCACCTCTTCCCTCTGGCAGCCATTAGTTTGTCCTTTGTATTTATGAGTCTTTCTGCTTTTTGTTTGTTTGTTCATTTTTTTAGGTTCAACATATGAATGAAATCATATGGTATTTGTCTTTCTAAGTCTGACTTATTTGACTTGGTATAATTCCCTCTAGATCTATCCATGTTGTCAAAAATGACATGATCTCACCCTTTGTTTTGGCTGTGACATATTTCATTATGTGTGTGTCTATCTGTGTACCAATCTTCTGTATTCATTCATCTATTGATGGACACTTGGTTTGCTATTGTAAATAATAGTACAGTAAACACAAGCATATAATTTTTGAATTTAGATTTTGAATATTATGATAACCTCTTACTTTTTTATTTCCTATTTTTGTTTTTCTCAATTCTTACATCATTCTGCCCTTGAAACAAACATCTACATTTTCAGCAATTTGATATTTCAGCCCTTAATGCAACTGTGTCAGTCTCTACTTAAATGTTTACCAATATTCCTAAGTTCCTAAAAAACAAATACAGAATGTTTCATCTGAACATAAGACTCCATGATTTAGTGTCAGCTTAGTTTCTTTTTTCACTATTTCCATTTCCAACAACACCAAACTATTTAAAATTTCATGTTTATGACAAGATGAGCCAGTGTCTCCACTCCTTTTCATTTGCTATGTTTTGTTTCAAATGATTTCTCTTGACTTTCCACTAAACGTACTAATTCATTCTTTCATTCCCAGATCAATTATCATCTTTGATAACTTTAACTATTTTCTCCAAGCGAATTTAAACTTCATATATGGTCTAGTTATTATCATTACAGAAAATGCCACATAATGTTGTAGTGGCTATTTAGATACTTGCTTCTTTTCTAGATTTCAAGCTTGTTAAAAGAGATTTCCTTTTCTCTTGACTTTTGTATTCCCAGTCAAGGACACTTCATAGTGCTCTGAAAATGTTGTTTGAAAATGTTATTTAGCTAATTCAGGTATTCAATATTCAGTGTTCGATAGAACCAATTGCTCTTTCCTTTTGACTATTTCCAAATGGGTTTAGATATATTTTAATATGGAGAACTCTATTATAAGTTGCTCCTTTTTAAGCACACGAAAATGGAAAGGAACAAAACCACATCATCTAAGTTTACTACACATTTTGACCACAACCAGATTTTCTAATATCCAGATAGATAGCATGAAAGACTAAGGAAGATGAGTCATATTTCTATATCTTTTAACATATAACTTCCTTTAGATCCAAAATAATATGAGGAATGGTGTTGGTTTGTTTTTCTGCAGTGAACCTAACCATAATCCTTTGGTAAGATTTTTTATCATATTGTAGATTTATTCCAAAACTGTTTTCACAGGGGAATGCCTTGCAATTCATTATGCTGAATTTAAAAGCAGTTAGCATGTTATGACAAAGTACTCCAAAACTGTTTGAGCACAAGTGTCATTAAAATTTGCAAATGGAATACTGAGTCTTTAGAGATATGGATGAACCATCTCTTCAGATTTCAAGACGATTCTGTTCCCTTAATAAAAAGGCAAAATATGCAAATAATTTTTTTAAAAAAGCCTATGTGCATATGTTTGTTCTTTCAAAACACATATTGGCTTTTCACTCAAACAAAATAATGTAGAAAAGAACTTAAGGCAGACATGTTGATTTATAAATACCTATAAAATATCTAGGACAATCTATCTGGCAGGCAGAGGGATATTACAGTTTGAGACTTGAAATAAATGTTCTCCTTTAAAACAGAGATCAGTTCACTCTGGCAGAGAGGTATATTTGAAACTTTTGATGTGGTCACCTGAAGATAGTGTACAGATACCATGGGGGCCAGAAGAGGTTGGTCAGTTGTTTTAGACAGGGGGGTCAGTGAAGTTTTTTTGAGGAAATGATGTTTGAATTGAGATCTGCATGACAAGGAGCCTCCTTTGTATATATTTAAGGGAAAAATATCAGGCAGAAGGAATAGTTAATGCAAAAGTCTCTTAAAGGATGAACCGAGCTATTTCAAGGACTAGAAAAAGAATGATATGCTGGAAGAGAGGAATAGGTTTTCCACCGCAGGTCAGAGAGGCAACAGATTCAGGTAGCACCGGACTTCATAAGCCATGCTGCATATTTATATTTAATTTTTTAATTTCAATAGATCACTTTAGGGGATTTTAATTGGAGAAGTAAAAATATTTGATTGACTTTTATTTTATTATTATTACTATTTTAATGATCAAACTGGCTGCAACTAGGTTGCAAGTGAACAGTAATAGAAGATAAGTGCCTCCCTGAGACTCGTTATTTAGAGGATGCATTGTCCAGAGCAGGGCTGATAGCAGTGGAAAATGTAGTAAACAATGATATTTGCAATATGTGTGACATACTTAACTAAATGTTGGAGAAACAAAAATTAAACAGATAGCCATATACTTGAAACATGTTTAGGCTATTGGAAATTTTTTTTAAAGATTTTATTTATTTATGAGAGACAGAGAGAGAGAGAGAGAGAGAGATACAAGCAGAGGGAGAAGCAGGCTCCATGCAGAGAGCCTGATGTGGGACTCAATCCTGGGGAGTCCAGGATCACTCCCTGGGCCAAAGGCAGGCGCTAAACCGCTGAGCCACCCAGGGATCTCAGGCTATTGGAAATTAATAGTGTGATGACTACTGTAATTAAAGGAATATAATTATATATTATATATGTGTATGTAATATATATATTTAAAGTTGTGTTTGGGGGCTAGACTGTTAAAGTTTCAAGTCTACATCCTGCTATTTATTAAAAATTAGACCTCATATTAAGTAACTTTTTTTTTCAGAGACTTTTTTAAGTTTATTAAAATGTATGCAAGATTAAATATTTTTAAGGCGTCAATTCTTCCTAACTTGATGTACAGATAAGAAAATACCAATCAAAATCATAAAAAGCTATATTTCAGATAATAAAAAACTTATTCTAAAGTCTATATGAAAAGGTCAAAGACCTTGGATAGACAACACAGCAAGAAGGAGGAAGAAGAGGAAGGATGGAGGAACATGAAGAGGAAGACAAGGAATAAGAATAGGAAGAGGAGGAGGATGGTGAAAGAAGGAAATTAGGGAAGAAGAGAGAGGGCTCACATTGCCCAATTTCAGGGTTTATTCTAGAACTACAGTAATGAAGACACCATGGTTTGGTAGAAGAGTTGACACATAGATCAATGGAACAGAATCCAGAACCTGGAAATAGGCACACAAATATAATCGAGTTTGACAAAGGATCAAAGACAATTCAATGGAGAATTGAAAGTCATTTTAACAAATGGTGTTGGGATAATTGGAAGTCCATATGAAAAATATATGCATAGATAAACCAACATAAACATACACCTGACACTTTTCACAAAAAGTAACTAAAAATGGGTGATAAACCTAAAAACAGAATACTAAAATGTCTAATAGATAGCATGGAAAATATTACATGACTTTGGAATTGGTGATGAGTTTTTATATAGAAAACCAAAATCATGAACCATGAAAAAAAAGGTGAGTCAGAATTTATTAAAATGTAAAACTCTTCTTCTGCAAAAGACACTGTAAAGAGAATGAAGAAACAAGCTACATATTAGGAGAAAATATGTAAAAAATGCATATTTAAAAAAATGGCTTCTGTCCAAATTATGCACAAAACTATTAATACTGCACAAAAAAAAAAAAACAATTTAAAACCTACTAGCAAACATATGAACCAATATCTTACCACAGAAGATATACCAATATTAAATAAGCATATACAAAAGGATTGGCATCATTTGTTATTAGGGAATTTCAAATTAAACAACAGTGAGATAACACTACACACTTATTGGAAAGGCTAAGACCTAAAACATCACAAGATTCAATTGCAGATAAAAATACAGAACAATAAGGGCTTTTCATTCATTACGAGTGAGAATTCAAAATGCTACTCCTACATTAGAAAACACTTTATCCGTTTCTCATTAAACTAACCATAGTCTTGCCATACACACTAGCAATCACACACTCCTAAGTATTTACTCAGCTGATTTGAAAACCTCTATCCACACAAAAATCTACACATGAATGTTCATAACAGCTTTATTCATAATTGGAAAAAAAAGTAACTTGAGATGTCCTTCAGTAGATGTATGGGTAAACAAACTGAAACATCCATACAGTAGAGCATTATTTAGCAATAAAAAGAAATGATCAGGCCATGAAAAGACATAGATGAATCTTAGACGCATACTACTAAACGAAAGAAGTCAGTCTAAAAGCTGCATGCTATATGAATCCAACTATATGACATTCTTAAAGAGGTAACACTACACTGATAGTGTATTAGTCTCTTGTGGCTACCATAATACATTACCAAAAACTTTGTTGCTTAAAATGACAGAAATTTATTCTCTCAATTTTGGAGGCCAGAATTCTGAAATCAAGGTTTTGGCAGGGCTGCACATCTTCCAAAGGCACTATGGAACAATCCATTCTTTGCCTCTTTCAACATTTGGAAGCATCTGGCTTCCAGTATCAGGCTCCAGATATCCCTTGATTGGTAAACATATCACCCGACTTTTTGCGTCAGTTATCACATTACTGCTACTTCTCTGTGTGTCTTCCTGCTGCTTGTTTTGTATAAGACACTTGTCATTGGATTTGGTGCCCACTTGTATAATTCTGGATAATCTCCTAATCTTTAAGTCTTTCAATTAATTACATCACCTGAGCCCCATTTTGAAAATATAGCAGTATTCAACCCACTACGGATGGTAGTGTTCCCAGTGGTTCAGGGAGAGTGGAAGAGTGGGTGGCTAAAGCATGGGTGATTTTTTAGAGCTGTAATACTATTTTATGATACTAAAGTGGTAGGTACAAAACACTATATGTCAAAAATCCATGAGTCTTTATACCACAAAGAGTGAAACTTAATATATGCAAATTAAAAAGAATCGTTTTGGAGACCAGAGAATTCCCAGATGGAATGGAAAATGTACAAATCAATTGAACTGTATTAAAAATTCAGGAAACAATTCATTAAAGGATATGGGGAAAATAATGCTGACCTAAGTAACTTCAGAAATGAGTAGAGTCTGTTAAACTAAAGGCATGTGGAACTGTACATAGCAGTGCACTCTAGTTGATAAAGTTGTTTTACATGGAGATATGGGTTAACAATGTGGATACCACTATGTGTATACTGGAGTTAAACAATTGTGTAAATGGATTGTGGACTGTAAGAGGAAGGCTTCTCACTATTGGTGTGGGACATTATAGATGAGCAAGGGGAAGATGTTCGACCGAACCATGTGACAATAGATTAGAATTGGAGATATCAGTTTGAATTTATGTTAACTTAATATAGGTACAGATGGTTACATAGAGAAATACTTATAGTTATGACTATATGTGCTTGCTAGTATATACACATATATTTTCTTGCCGTGTTAGCTGAGATGGCATGGAAACCATGACACTATGGCAGGAATGAGCAAAACCTAGTACTTACATTTTTAATTACTAAATCTTTTCCTTAACAATATGAATTGGGCTTCATTGGAGAAATGGCTGATTCTAGGATTAGGGCAAGAAATATACCTAGTAAGCCTGAAGCAAATGTTATATTTTTCGTTAAGTTTGCCATTTGTTTTCTTTTTGCAAGAGAAAACATGTATGTACATATAAAGTACAGTATATGTACTTTAACATATATAATATATAATATATATATATATATAAAGAAAAGTCCTGATATATGGAATAACAATAAAGGAACTTTCTATTATTATTGTTATTATAATTTATTATATACTTGTTATTGTTATTTAAATCTGTGTTGCTGTTGCCCAGCTGTAGCAAAGGCTCACTAGGGAGCTGTTACTTTTACACTTAAGTGTAATAAATGTGGTGGTGGACAGCGATGAGTGTAGCCAATTCATTGCTCTCATAAAGCTGTGATGGGACTTTACAAAATAAGTTTAACAAGTTGGAAGCTCCAAGTGTCATCTGTGTAGTGGGTTTCTTCCTACTGTGCTAACAGTGAAAGATTCCAAGAAATAATTTCTCTCTGAAAATAGATGATGAGAGAATGATAGCATTTTATAAGCTTGGAAGATTTCTATTATTTTAAGAAACAGTTTTGGAAGTTTGACAAAGTGCCTTTTACACGCAAAAAAAGCAGTTGCCTTTAATAAGGAAAAATATTTATTAGCACAGAGACCCTACAGACTGGAAGTATGAGACATTAGTATAGTATCTTATATGTTAGATGCATGATAAGTAACTTATACGAGAGTACCTAAAACACACTTAAATTTTTGTTCCCTGGACCAAAGAAATTCATGAATATAAGTAGTTTCTGTGAAACATCAAGAATCTGAAGTGTATAGGATGGTTTATTTTTATTTTAGGTATAGCAGGTAGATGATCATAATTATCATAATCATAATAAATTATGTTTGCATTTCCCCAAAATTTAGAAATAGTATCTCAGATGAATCTGTTTTTTTAAGCTTAAAAATAATTAACTTGCCCTGTCTCAATTATCCACCTTAGAAAGACCAGCAAGTATATAGCAGTTAATATAAACAAACGTATAATCGAAAGGACTTGAACCCAAACAAAATAAATGGCAATGATATAGCAAATCAGGTCGTTGTATCAGGTATAATTTTTATGTAACATACACACATGTTTTAGATGTGACACAGACCGGGAGGCAGAGACAGAGATGGAGACAGAACAGCTAATTAGCGGTGGACATAAAGGGGAAAAAATGACTTTCAAGATGAAGACTCAAGTTTTATTCTATAGCTAATTTAACCTGCCCTCTCCCACAATTATCAAATCACACTGATCTTTTTATTCTTTTTTAAAAAGATTTTAGTTATTTATTTATTCAGGAGAGACACAGAGGAAGGCAGAGACACAGGCAGGAGGAGAAGTAGGCTCCATGCAGGGAGCCCGATGTGGGACTCAATCCCAGGACCAGGAACATGCCCTGAGCCAAAGGCAGACGCTCAACCGCTGAGCCATCCAGGCATCCCTCAGACTGCTCCTAATAAGCACACACATACAGTCATATGCACAAACACAGACATATATACCCATGAAGAAATTTTCATAACCTCTCCCCTCCCTAGAGCAAAGGAATACTTTCACACACTCTTACTTTGCTATGGATTAACATGTCATTTTCAAGTGTCCCATGGCTTATCTAATTGTGCATTTAAACATACAGTAAGTAGATTTACAAATACAACTACTTCTACTGGAAATTTTGGAGAATTGCTAAACCTATTTGTTGGATGTGAAAATCCTTTGAAAAGGATATGTTACCATAATTGGTTAATTTTCCTTAAAGACTAAGAGTAATGATTTTAAACCTGGGTGTATGTCTTATATTTTGGTGATCATGACCACTCTGAAAAATTGATGAAGCCATGAGTCCTATCTCTGGATACATGAGTACATACACATAAACCCTCACATACATGCTATATATATAAACATTCAGCGTGTTTATGGATCACCTGAAGCTGAGGGCCCAAAGACTCAAAATAAGAATTCTTTTCTAAAATGTTTCAACTGCCTATACTTCTACATCAGTGGAATATGGATGATATGCAAGGAGATTCATCCTGGATTCTAATATTCCCCACCTTGACCTTAGCTTCAAATACTCCTATTCAAAGGGCAATATTCAAATGAAGGATCACAGCTTGATCAATAATTTTTCAGCCTCCAGCTTCACTAACATTTTTGTGAAGATTTTGTGTTTCCCTTGACTGCTATCATTTCTTGGGCACTAAAAAAGTCACACAGGGCAGTTAACTTCAACATCTTCAGAAGTACAAGGAGCGGGTTTCTTACAAGCTGTCTGTCTTTTTGAAAATACAGTGTATTCAACAAAGAGTTATTTCTTGTGAGTGACTCAACTGCTGTCCTTTCATTTCACCAGTACTTTTTTTCTCTCTAAAGTTACATGTGGTAGTCTGGAGACTGTCATGTTGACTCGTGTCATGTGTAACATGGAACACAGTAGAAACCACTTAAAGATTTACAAAGCATTTTTAGAGCATTTTATCCTCTGATTAGATTTGCATGCATTCACATTTTGATTGTCCCAAATGTAATTAGCTTTTTCTGTTTACCAATTATCTGGGAAGATTTGCCAAATGCATCTTGACAGTGTTCTGACAGGAACTTGCAGCAGTTACAAATTATTCGCAATAAGTTCATTTACACCATAGTGTAATTCTATGCTACATGAAGAATTAACACTATTTATTCATGAGATAGTAGAAACACTCTAAGGGATTTCTGTCAGAGAGAATTGGGTCATTATTTGTTGGAATGAACAAGTCATTAGGAAATACAACACATAAATCTCAACCAAGAAAAAAAAATTCTTCCTTTCTAATTTCATCTCTGTAACTTTCAACCTAAGTTTTTTTGTTTTTTTGTTTGTTTGTTTAATCAATGCAAAGCTAAGAATGAGCAAATCAGTTCTTAAAAATTCACAGTAGTGGTGAAGAAAATTATGCTGATGTTTCAGAAAATGTATATACAGAGTTTTAAAGGGGGTATAAGGATATGTAATATTTAATGAAACCTTGAAACCACATGGTAAACTCATCATCATCCTCTTTGCTTTCTATTTGATATAGAATATGCTAACAATTATTTTAAAATTAAACAAAAGCCACTTGTTAAGTTTAATGGTTACCATTTTTTACTAGAAAATATTTTTTAGATTTAAAATGTATTGTATTCTTATAATAATTGAATAGTAGACACTAATTTTAAGTCAATAAACTATATGATTAAACAGAATGAATGACAGCAATATTTGGTACCCATATAAGGAGATATGATGAAATAGTGAAATGTGAATTGCCAGTAAACTTATTAAAATGTTCAAATTCATCAAGGACCAATAAAATGTTGGGATATCTGGTGGTTGAGCATCTGCCTTCAGCTCAGAGCATGATCCTGGGGTCCTGGGATCGAGTCCCAGATCGGGCTCCCTGCAGAGAGCCTGCTTCTTCCTCTGCCTGTGTCTCTGTTTCTCTCTCTCTGTCTCTCATGAATAAATAAATAAAATCTTTAAAAAAAGTACCAATAAAATGCAAATTACTTCAACAAAGAAATGCCCTTTTCACCTATGAAATTGGGAAAGGCCAAAAGAATGATTAAATGATAGATCATTATTACCTACCTGCCTATAGATCTATCTTACTCTTGATCTGTCTTAACATGGGATTTGAGAAAACTTAAAAGGAGTAAAATTTATAGAACAGTAATACACATATGCACTTTCACACACTACACACACATACACACACACACACACAGATATACACACACACCAGGAAACATATATCAGCCATATAGATAAACTAGTTTTTAAGTAAAACTATTCTGTAGTTTTCTGTATAAATATACTTTGTTGTTAGTACCCCTTGCTCACTCTCAAAAGCACTTCAGTATGAGCAACTCATATGATTATCCAAAAAAGAGTCTTTAATTGATTTTATTTATTTTTTTAAATTGATTTTAATGTGAAAATGACTCACTGAGAGGCTAAGAAGATAAGCAGAGGCATCAAGTGTCTCCAGGGACTAGGTTTGAATGTTTTGTGCCAACAAATAGGTTATTAAGTAAAGCTTCCATGGTTTATTTGGAACCCCTAAAAACAATAACCCAAGAGCATAGTCAAATTTGAAAAAAGTATGGCCTTTTCGGAGATAGTCTTTGAGACACTACACCACTATCTTCCCAGTGTTGGCCTCAATAAATTTCTTTCCATTTCACCACCAAAAAAAAAATACAGCCCTCACAAGCAGTGAAGTATAGATATTCAAAACATCCATCTGATTATCAGTATTGTTAGTGCCTCTAGCCATCTGCAAGAAGCTACTATAAATCTTCAAAGAGAGAATCCCAAGGCTAGCATAATTTTTAATTTTTTCACATATAATGTATGACACTCAATTTAAAAGGCTTATGATGAGACGTTATTAGTAATGAAAATCAAAAAACAACTAGTCACAATAAAGCCATAAAAATTGGTAGAGACCTCAAAATAAATCACATTAATAAATTCAAATTTTTTGAAAAAGAAAAACAATGCCATCAAAGAATGGGAAGCTATGTAGTAAATGGAAATTCCAGAATGAAAAATATATTAATTAATATTAAGAAATTAATGGAAGAGTTTGGCAATAAATTAGATACAATTAAATAGAAAATTAGAAGAGCAGGGTTGCCTGGGTGGCTCAGTCGGTTAAGCATCCAGCTCTTGGTTTTGGCTCAGATCATGATCTCATGGGTCATGGGATCCAGCCCTGCCTTGAGCTCTGAGCTCAGTGGAAAATCTGTTTGAGATGTTTTCCCTCTCTCTTCCCCTTTACCCCTCACACATGTTCTCTCTCTCTCTCTTCTCTCTCTCTCTCTCTCTCTCAAATAAATAAAATTTTAAAAATAAAATAGAATTAGGGGCACCTGAGTGGCTCAGTCAGCTAAGCATCTGCCTTCGGCTCAGGTTATGATCCCAGAGTCCCTGCATTGAGCCTCATAATGGGATCCCCACTCATCAAGGAGTCTGCTTCTCCCTCTGTCCCTCACCCTGCTTATACTCTCTCTCTTTCTCACATAAATAAATAAAATATTTTTTAAAAAGAAAATTAAAAGACCAAAAGACATACGATAAGAAAATAGGCAGAATTAAGTTGGTGGGATAAAAGATGGAAAACGAAAAAAGAAAATGACACAGTAGGGATACAGTAAAACATAAATCATATGTTCACTGGAGTTACAGAGGGAGAGGAGAAATATATGGAATAGTTTATATTCCTTATAAATATATCTAAAAATGTTAACAATAAAAGTTTAAAACAAACATAAAATTGATTTCCCAGGAGTAAGAATGAGACCAGAGGTTATGAAGCCAGAATTAATGGAATAAAATCTTCCAGGTTTTGGGGGTGGGGTCAAGCTCACATTCTAGACAAAGTAAAAAAAAAAAATTAGATGGTTGCAATAAAACGTTTGGAGACCAGTAAAACTTAGATACTTTGACATAAGAAGACACCCAGTGCTCATCACATCATGTGCCCTCCTTAATTCCTCACACCAAATTACCCCATCCCCCTATTCACCTCCCTTCCAGCAACCCTCAGTTTGTTTGCTCTAGTTAAGAGTCCCTCATGTTTTTTTCCTCTCTCTGATACTTCCCATCAGTTTTCCCTCCTTTCCCCTATCATCCTCTGCACTACTTCTTATATTCCCATATGCGTGAAGCCATATGATAATTGTCTTTCTCTGTTGACTTATTTCATTCAGCATAATATCCTACAGTTCCATCCACATCAATGTAAATGGTAACTATTCATCCTTTCTGATGGCTGAGTAATATTCCATTTTATATATATATATATATATATATATATATATATATACCACATCTTCTTTATTCTTTCATATGTTGATGGATATCTTGGCTCTTTCCACAGTTTGGCTATTGTGGATACTGTTTCTATGAACATTGGGGTGCAAGTTTCCCTTTGAATCACTATATTTGTATCTTTGTGGTAAGTACCTACTAGTGCCATTGCTGGGTCATAGGGTAGCTCTATTTTTAACTTGTTAAGGAATCTTCATACTATTTTCCAGAGTGACTGCACCAACTTGCATTCCAAACAGTGTAAGAAGTTTCCCCTTTCTACACATTTGTTGCTTGCCAACATTTGTTGTTTCCTGTTTTGTTAATTTTAGGCAGTCTGACTGGTATGAGGTAGTATCTTGTGATTTTTTTTTTAAATTTTATTTTATTTATTTATGATAGGCACACAGTGAGAGAGAGAGAGAGAGGCAGAGACATAAGCAGGCTCCATGCACCAGGAGCCTGACATGGGATTCGATCCTGAGTCTCTAGGATCGCGCCCTGGGCCAAAGGCAGGCGCCAAACCGCTGCGCCACCCAGGGATCCCTATCTTGTGATTTTTATTTGTATTTCCCTGATGCTAAGTGATGTGGAGCATCACTGTGCATTTCATGTGTCTGTTAGCCATTTGTGTCTCTTCTTTGGAGAAATGTCTGTTCATGTTTTCTGCCCATTTCCTGACTGGCTTTTTTTTTTTTTTGGCTGTTGAATTGGATAAGTTCTTTATAGATCTTAGATACCAGCCCTTTCTCTGATGTGTCATTTGCATAATTTTTCTAAAGTTTTGCTATGTTAGGAAAATACAAAATTGTAAAGTTTTAAGCAGCTAGAAGTATCTCAAAATAAATGAAACAAATATTGTCAGAAATAAAGGAGAAATACATGAAACTATAACTTTTCTAGGAAATATTTATAAATATATTCAGTATTTAGTACATCAAGTATGCAATATTACATTACTAATATAAAATATAAAATCTTTTCTTATCCCACTTAATAATGATTCTCTGATATTAAAACAAAAATATACATAGATATTAAGTGCTTGTGAAACATTTCCATGTAGGTAGGATCTGCTTTCTATATATTTGAGAGCATGATTTTGACCATGTGGAAATAGGGTAGTAATAACAATAGAAAACTAGAAAATACCCATGTGTTTGAAAATTAATAAATATTCATCTATATAGCTTAAGCCAAAGAAAGAAAGATACTAAAATTATAAATTATTTAAAGTAAATATTAATTAAAATATGAAGAACATGTGATAAAACTAACATGGGGATTTGAGAGAAATATGCTATTAAATAAGACAACATAAAGGAGAAAGACCCAAAATGTATGAGATAAGCAACCATTATAGGAAAATAATGACAAAAGAAGAAAACTAAGAGGGGATCCTTGGGTGGCTCAACGGTTTAGCACCTGCCTTTGGCCCAGAGCATGATCCTGGAGACCCAGGATGGAGTCCCACATTGGGCTCCCTATATGGAGCCTGCTTCTCCCTCTGCCTGTGTCCCTGCTTCTCTGTGTCTCTCATGAATAAATCAATAAAATCTTAAAAAAAATAAAGAAAACCAAGAAAATATAAGGAAAATAATATGGATAACACCAGAGATTAATAAACAGAAAACAAAACAAAAAAATAAACAGCATAAATGAGGCAAATTTTCTTTTCAAAATGCTAATAAAGGGATCTCTAGGTGGCTCAGTGGTTTAGCGCCAGCTTTCAGCCCAGGGCATGATCCTGGAGTCCCAGGATCAAGTCCCGCATCGGGCTCCCTGGATGGAGCCTGCTTCTCCCTCTGCCTGTGTCTCTGCCTCTCTCTCTCTCTCTCTCTTTCTGTCTGTCTTTCATGAATAAATAAATAAAATCTTTTTTAAAATGCTAATAAAGTTCATAAATGCCAAGCAAATCTGATGAACTGAAAATAGAGACTAAGACTGAGAACAAAAGCAAGCTAGAGAGAGGAAAGTAGAAGTGACAGGGAGCCAAAGAGAAAAGGAAAGAGACAGAAAGATACAGACTGAATAAGAGAGAACAAAAGAGAAAGAGGAAGGCACAAATGACCAATGTTGGGATTAAATAAAAGAGAGACCAAAAACAGAGAGTGAAAGGTTTTTATGTCAATGAAGTTAAAAATTAAAATAAATTGAATATCTTGAAATTTTTAGACAAATATAGTTTATCAATTATATGTGGAATAATGTATGCTACCAAACTGGAAACAGTATCTGGAAATATAGCTTATCAAAAGTGGACATTAGAAGAATTTGAAAATCTTAATACTCTAATTACAAGTAAAGGAAGTGAAACTAATTAAAGTCCTTCTATCAATAAAACTCCATAGGGTTCCATCATAGAATTCTAACAGTTGAACAACCATTCCCTGGAAAATTACAGGCACATTTTAATCAGGAATATAAGGGCAAATAGAAAGATACTTTCATAAACATAAGTAGAAAATAAATGCAAAGGAAGTATATCAGGGAACTATGTTTTCCAGGAACCAAGTAACCACTATACACAGGAATGGTCATCCACTGCGGATATTGTCATTTGGACTCTGCCACTGCACATTCCCTACTATATTGCAGGACCTCATAGCCCTGGATGCTTGCTACTGTGTCAAGAGGCTCCTCAATCTATAGCATCTTTGTTATATTTTAAATTCCTGAGGGGAGAATCTAATTGATCACACTTAGATATTTGCAGAAGCTATAGTTTGCAGATGTTTAAAAATAAATTAATATGGGACTCTAGTCTTAACTTTTCTTTATCTTGGAATGCCACATAAATAAAAAGTATATTTAGATGCTGGCAGAAAAAGGAACAAATATCCCTTTAGCTGTCCAACATTTATATGAATCCATTTTATACTTTGGATCTTGCTCCAACACAGAAACACACACGAAAAAAATGTTTCCACTCCATATAATACAACTATCCCTTTTATGACTAAAAACGCAGTCACTCTTCTCAAGGGAAAAAACTAAATTCTATAAGTTACTGCAAACAATCTAGATCCAGAATTTCTAGATCATGTATATTCCTTTTTAAGTTCTATCATTCTTACATTCTGAAAAATCAAAGAGCAATTTTGTAGTTAATTATAAAATTAACCACCAAAGTATATAAAATATTGAAAGAGACACAGTGGCAAGGATAATTCATTAAAATATATAAATATTCACATTACACACTCTATCAACTTTATTATTAAGAACATGTTTCAAATTGAGCATCCGTGAGCATAGAAATTTTGAGCACATTGTATCATTTGGATATAAGTGCAAAGTGGAAGAAATACAGCTTGGACAAGCTGAAGGACCCTAACTGGCACGAGGCTGTCTAGAAAGGTGGCAACTTAGGGTGTGATTCAGGAAATGCATTGGGAACAATCCCATGAAATGTGATATATATTCTTCAAAAATCAATCAGGAGGTCTCTTACTTAGTGTTTGAGAACACAAGTTTACAGTATCTTTATGCACTCCCTTAGAAGAAGAAAGAACCTGGCATGTTGCAGATCTTTGGCCATTCAGAAAATTCTCTCTTACTTACTATTTCCTGTAATCCTGTTCTTAAAATATGTATCATTATGGGGCAAGTGGTTTGCTCAGTCGGTTAACATCTAACTCTTGATTTTGGCTCAGATCGTGATCTCAGGGTTATGAGATCGATCCCTGGTTAGGGCTCTGTACTAAGCCAGGAGGGGGCTTGAGATTCTCTTTCCCTCTGCCCTTCCTCTCCCTCTCTGTATCTAATAAATAAATGAATTAATTAAAAAATACACACACACACACACACATATAATATCATTATGTTGTGATTTATTTTGTTGACCAGTTAAATGTTGAAATTCCTTGATATCTGAATTGTATTAAAGAATTTAGTTTGTCACATGGCAATGCAGTTTGTGAACTGCACAAAGGCACTGAGCTAGGGGAATGAGGGCTAACTGAAATCCAGTCTGCTCTCAGCTCACTCAACTCTGTGCACTGGAATGGGCTGCATCTGCCCCTAGGAAGCATACAAAAATATGTCTTTTATCAGATTTGTCCATCTCCCCTCAGAGTGCATATTTTCTAACTGTACTTCTCAATGTGCAGTTTTTTCTAATATGTCCACATAATGAAACTTTTTTTTCTCTAATTGAGGAAAAAAAAGAAACAGAGTGGTGGTAGCCCTGGATATAAGTTAGATAATCCTGAGGCAAATGATACAATTTTACTACTGGGATTGCCGGGTAAAAGCAACCTTCTTGTGCTTTTTTATCTTATTGCAATGGAGAAAAAGTATTTGTCAGGTCAATAGCTGCTTGCTAGCTAAACTGATTTGTTCCTATAATCAAACTATATCTGGAAGAACAGCAGCATTGGAATGATGATATGATTAGATTTAAGATATTCCACTGTGTTTCTCCAACAGACATTTACCTTTTGCATCAGCCAAGATGAAACTTAAATGGGGATGTGGTAAGTATCACCATTCTTTCCTCTTTAAAATTTTGACATTGACTCTAATATCTGAAGTTCCCCCAGAATTTGCTTTTGCTTTTGATTTTTGTTTTTCCACCCATAATAGTCCTTACTTGGTGTGTCAGTGAGCTATTATGGTACTTCTGCTGGGCCCTAGGGATACATGTTCAGATTATACATTCTGTTTTACCAATCCTCTCGTGAGGGAGATTAGGTCAGATCTCCTTTTATCATCTTGACTTTGGTTTCCCAATAATTGGTATTACCCAAAGGATGGTGTCCAGCAGTATTTCCTTCATGTAGGCAAAGTAACCCAGTTGAGTTGCTATAGGTTTCTTTAAGGAAGGTATAGAGGAACTCAGAGTATACAATCCTCATGCTATTGCAATATTCCTTCTCAAGACTTTTTTCCTCAAGGAAATTTTGGCTAAAGGCAAAAGAAGATATTTAGATATAAGAAAACTTTAGGGAATATGTTTTGACATTGAATATCCCATGCAAAAAAAAAAAAAAAAAAAGGAATTCCCCAGGCAGATAGGATATGAAACAATTTGGAAGTCTGTGTCTTTAAAAAGCATGATGAACATAGGAAATGTTATACCATTGGATAAATATAAACACTCATTCTTTTTTCTTTACAATTTATATGTATATTTATAATTTATAAGGTACATGCATGTAAAATCTATAATGACAGCATAAAGCAAACCTCTGGTGATGGGCCAAATCCAGCCTGCAGCTTCTAAATATATAGCCCTCAACCTAAAAATTGCTTTTCTTTCTTTACACTTTAAAAAGTTGTAAAAACAAAATAAAATAAAACAAAGCAGAATATGCAATGGAAACTATATCTGCAGTCTAAAATATTTGCAATTACAATAAAAGATTCCTGACGTTTTTATAGCAGAGTGATATTCCATTATATATGAATATATTTATGTATGTATATACATATACACACATATATACACCATATATTCTTTATCCTTTCATCAATTGATAGACACTTGGGCCGTTTCCATAATTTACCTATTGTAGATAATACTTCTGTAAACATTGGTGTTCCATGTATCCCTTTGAATTAGTATTTTTGTATTCTTTGGCTGAGTACTTAGTAGTGCAATAGCTGGATCATAAAGTAGTTCTATTTTTAACTTTTTGAGGAAAGTTAAAGTTTTCTAGAGTGGCTACCTGAGTCTGCATTCCCACCAACAATGCAAGAGGGCTCCCCTTTCTTTGCATCCTTGCCAATAACTGTTGTTTCTTGTTGTTGATTTTAGCCATTCTGACATGTGTGAGGTGATATCTCATTTGCAATGACCTGGATAGAGCTAGAGAATATTATGCAAAGATCAGAGAAAGACAAACACCATATGATTTCACTTATATGTGGAATTTAAGAAACAAAACAAACAAGCAAAGGGGGAAAAAGAGAGAGGGGGTAAACACAGAAACAGACTCCTAAACATAGAGAACCAACTGATGGTTTTCAGAAGGAAGGTGGGTGGGGAGATGGGTTATATCAATCATGGGGATTAAGGAGTGCACTTGTTAGGAGCTCTGGATGTTTAATGAAAGTTTTGAATCACTATATTGTACACCCAAAACTAATATTATACAGTATTTTACATAACTGGAATTTAAATAAAAACCTAAATAGGGCTCCTGGGTAGCTTAGTCAGTTAAATGTCAGACTCTTGATTTTGGCTCAGGTATGATCTCAGGCCTGCACTGGGCTCCACACTGGGCATGGAATCTGCTTAAGATTTTCTCTCTCTCCTTCTGTTTCTCCCCTCTCTCTCTGTAAAATAAATTAATTAATTAAATTTAAAAAATGGGAATGGAAGGCCTAGGCTTCCAGTTGTAGGATAAATAAGTCACAAATAAACAGTGCAGTGTAGAAAATATAGTTAATGGTATTATAGTAGTAACATTGTATGGTGAGGAATGGTAGCTACACTTGCAGTGAGCAAAGCATAACATACAAAGATGTTGAATCACTATGCTGTAGCCCTGAAACTAATATAACATTGTGTGTCAACTCTACTCATATGAAAAATAAATAAAATCAAAATCTCCTTGAAAAATGCAAAACAAAAATTCTGACTTTGGCATACAGCTTGTTCTTAGCAGCAGTAGTTTATTAAACCTACATATTGTGAAGATTTCAACATTTTAAATCAAGTGTTATATTAATCCTAGTTGGACTGCAAAGTAAAGCATGCTTATTGCAAACTCTAGAGCAGTTACTTAAAAACACATGAGATTAAAAAATAAATGAGCTAAAGTATCAATAGGTAATTTAATATAGGTTATATACATAATTTAAAATAGAATTCCAAATAAAATATTTAAATAATCCAAAAGAAAGCAGAAAGGGAGAAATTAAAAGAGACTGACAGAGACAAAATAGTAAAAATGTAGACCTATGTAAATAATTACTTTAAATATTAATGGACTATCTTCCTGATCTTGAATTAGGCAATAGTTGCTAGATATAACACTTGAAAAATAGATAAATAGGACTTCACTAAAATTAAAAATTGTCTCACTGCAAATTATGCCATCAAGAAAGTGAAATATAAGCCAAAGAATGGGAGAAAATATTTACAAATCATGAATATCTTAAGTTGCTATTTAGAATATAAAGAACTCTCATTACTCAATAATAAAAAGACAAGTTATTCAATTTTAAAAATAGGCAAATTATTTGAGTAGATATCTCTCCATAGAAGATAAATAAGTTGGCCATAAGCTTATAAAATGATGCTCAATATCATTAATTACCAGGGAAAGGCAAATCAAAACTACAAGATACCAGTTCACACTCAATAGGATGGATATAAGAAGACGGAAAATAACAAGTATTGTTAATGATGCAGAGAAATAAAAACCCTCACATATTGCTTATAGGGATATTAAACAAAAATCAATTGCATTTTATATAGTGGTAGCAAGCAAGTAGTTAAAAATAAAATTTAGGGGTGTGTGGGTTTTTCAGTCTGTTGGGCATCTGACTTTTGGTTCAGCTCGGGTCTTGATCTCAGGGTTGTGAGTTCAAGCCCCATGTAAGGCTCTACACTGGGCATAGAGCCTACTTAAAAAACAAAACAAAACAAATTAAAATAAATAAAATTTAAAAATCAGTTTTATTTATAATAGCATCAAAAGACTTAAAATATCTAGTATTAAATTTAAGAAAAGATGAGGAAAACCCTTAAAATAAAACATAGCTGAGATAAATTTAACAAGATATATGTAAGTAGAAACACATACTATTTTCATTAACTGGAAAATTCTATATTATTCAGATATTCATTCTACTCATTTTGCTTTACAGATTCAATGTCATCCTAAAGAACCCAAAACTTTCTTTAAACTTGATGGAATGATTAAAATATATATTGAACTGCAAAGGAATTTGAATATACAATGCAATTTTGAAAAGAAGTAAAACAGTCAGAGGCCCTATATCCCTTCATTTCAGAATTAACAATGAAGCTACATAATCAAGACTGTAAGATTAAGCCATAAATATTATGGAAAGAAGGAGAAGGAGAAATAGAGGAATCAATGTAGCACAATAAACAATCTAGTAATAGACACATAATTATTTAGTCATTTCATTTTCAACAAAAACACCAAGGTAACCCAATAGATTAAATTTTTTTCAGGAAATGATGCAAGAATAATTGAATACCCATCACAGAAAAAATGGAAAAATTAAAACTATGAAGAAATATAGAAGAATATATTTGTGACTTGCAGTGAGCCAAGTGTTTCCTATATAAGTCTCAGAAATCAGTAGTTATAAAAGCAAAAGTATATGCATTAGAATGTATATATATGTAAATATATATGAGTATATATTATACAAGCACAGAAGACTGGTACACAGAATAATACACTCACATAAATAATAAAAAAATGACTTATTAAAAAGGAGCAAAGGATTTAATAGACTCTTTGCAAAAGAAGATATTATATAAGTCATTAAAGAAATGGAAATTAAATTTACAACCTAAAAAATGGATTGAAATAATAAAAAAGATTGACAATAAAAATGTGTTTGAAGATGTGGAAAAACTGTAATTCCATTTATGGTTTGTGGAAATGTAAAATAATACAATTACTTTAAAAACATTATGGCAGTGTCTTAGTTTCTTCTAAAACTGAACATACACTTAGCATATGTCACAGAAATTTCACTTATAGGTACCCACTCATAAAAAATGAAAACAAATATTTACACAAAAGTTTGTTATATACTAATATTCATGAGAACCTCATTCAGAAGTATCACAAAAAGAAAACAGCTTCCATCAATAACATAATGGATAAACAAACTGGGATATGTTCATGTAATGCAATGTTACTCAGCAACAAAAAGAAACAAACCTGTTTCACACAAAAACAAGAATCAATATCAAAAACATCTGTTGTGTAAAACAATGCAAAAGAACAAACTATATGACTTTACTTATGTGGAGTTCTTCACTAGGCACAGTTGATTAATGGTTGGGAAGGATTAAAAGAGAGTTTGTAAGATGGGGTTTGACTGGGAAAATGCATGAGGAAACTTTCTGGAGTCAATGTAATATCTTTTATGTTGATACGCATCTGGGTTTCACAGATGTAAGCATTTGTCAAAACTCAGCAAAGGGACACTTAATACTTATGTATTTCATTGTAGGCAAAGTTTGCATTGAAAGAAGAAAACCTGTAAAGAAATATTGGAATTTACCTAATGGGTTACATATTATAATTTCTAGGTAGAAGTATTCTGATGCCTGCAAATTACTTTAAAACATCAAAAACTACAATGTAATTTTGAATAAAGTATTGGATGCATGGATGTATACATATATGACAAAGCAAATGAAGTAATGTTAATGGTAATTACAAGTGGTAAATAGGTTGGCATTTACTATAAAATACTTTCAGTGTTGCTATATGTTTGAAAAATCTCATGATAAGATTTTGAAGAAAATTTTTTTTAACATTTTAATTGTTTATTCACAAGAGACACAAGGAGAGAGGCAGAGATACAGGCAGCGGGAGAAGCAGGCTCCTTGCGGGGAGCCCAACCCCGGGACTCCAGGATCACGCCCTGGGCTGAAGGCAGCTGCTCAACCGCTGAGCCACCCAGAAATCCTGAGTAATGTTTTTAAAAGATGGGTAGGTATTATGTAGATGAGCAGGAACAGATGAATTCTAGATAAAGATCCTCGCAGATGGCAAATATAAAAGATTAGTCAATGAACTATGGATCTTATGATTAAATATTCTAGAACTTGGGTCCTAAGTATGAAAATTGTTTAACTTTCAGCCCTCAGTGTGTGTGTGTGTGTGCATATATACACGGAGATATTACACTTAATGTCTTTGAGTTATTGTAAGCACTAAAAACCATAATGAACATGAAAAATGTTTGGCACATATTATATCCATCAATAATTGTTAGTAAAACAACAGGAGGAAAGATCAAGAATAAACTGTAAGAAATCCAAGTACTTTCTTTTAGCTGGATTACATGGAATCAAGGGGCAGATGTGGAAGTAATACCAGGGGAATAGGTTAGGGAACGCAGTAGGAAGAATTCTAACATAGCCTTCACAAATTTCCCTACTCTGATGCATATACCCTATATAGTCCACTTTCTCTGGGTATTGCAGATGATGAATATAATAGGATATCACACCCTGATTAGGCTATATGGCAAAGGTGAAGTGATTTCATAGATAATAAGGTCTCAAAGGGGAGATTATATTGAGGAGGCCTGACTTAATCAAGTGATAGATATCCTTTAGAAGAGGAAATGGGCTCCCCCTGAAGAGAGAATCTCTTGAAGAAGTGTTGAAGAAGTAAGCTGCCAATTTGTAAAAGGTTCACATGCCTAGGACATAAAGATAGACTTTAGGAGATGACAAGACCCCCACCTGAGAGCCACCAAGAAGTAAGGACCTGGCTCATAGTCACAAGGCAATGAACTATGCCAATAATCTGAGGGAGACTGGAAGATATTATTTTCCAAGTCAAGCCTCTTGTGGGACCCTAGACTCATTCAACACCTTTATTACAGCCTTGTGAGACCCTGAGCAGAAGACCCAGTTAAACTGTCCCTGGGCTCTGGACCCATAAAACTGATGTGATAAAATATGCTGCTTTTTCAGCAACTGAATTAGTGATCCTTTGTTATGCAGCAATAGAAAACAAATAAGTAAGGTCATGCTTTTGGATGCCAATCTAAATATTCTGAACATTTAATGTTCAATAAGAAAAAGGAAGATCCTGAAACTTTGTAGCAGAGGAATAGCATGATCTGAGGCTTCCATTAGTAGGGAAGTTAAGAGGATTAAAATATCCTCTTAAAAAGAATAAAGATTTGTATAGAAACCCTAATATCTCAGTTTCTTAAGACAAAAAAAGGTTTATTTTTCATGGATGTAATAGTCTGATGTGGGTAGCTTTTTAAGCAACTCAAGCTCACTGTCACCCAAGAATCCTGGGTGATTTCATCCTCCAGTTCTATCATTTTGCTGTCCTTTGTCTCCCTCATGGAAAAGAAGAGACATCATGGAAAATTCATACCCTTGTTCTTTCCTATGTCAGGCAAGAAAGAATATGCATCACTTCTGCTCAAACCCACTGGTTATAATGAGTCGTGTGTCCTCAGTTTACCTGCAAAAGTGACTGGGAAATACAGTCCATGGAATATGTGGTGAGCCCAAACTGTTTCTGCCCAGAGAGGAGAAATGCAAAGAGGGAAAAGACATTGTTACATTAGGAGTCTACAAATTATAACCAGCAGGGGAAATCTAGCCTGCTGCCTGTATTTATGAATAAAGTTTTACTGAAATACTACATGCTCTTTTCTTTTCTCTTTTTTCTTTAATGTGTTGTCTATGGCTGCATCTGTGTTTTGGCATAGAGTTTAATTATTGCTGAGACTATTTGTCTGGCAAAGACTAACATCTTTGACTCTTTTCAAAGTAGTTTGCCAGCCACATGATTAGAAAGTTAGTCATGATTTTTGAACTGTGAGTGAGTATTAAAGAACCAGTGAAGGAAGGAATGATAGGTAGATGAGAAAGCATATTACTAAAATAGATATAACTAACTCTTTCTAGAAGTTTTCTGATGAAAATAGAAAAACATGTTCTTGAACTTTGCTACTCATTTACCTATTTATTGGTTGTTTCTTATATTTTATTTTGTCAAATATTTATTTTGTAAAATGTGAGGATATTGTGATTAAACTCTGAAGGTGCAGGTACATGGTAAGATAATTAAGGAAGTAAGTCTCTGGAGCAGTCAGGATAGGATGAGACTATAAATGTCAGTGGAAGGACCAGCCCTGGTTAAGTATGACAGCATTAAAATCCCCCTAAGACAAATTTGAAAAGAGAAGAAAGAGATAAGTATATGGCATTTTTACAAATACTCTTTTTTTTCTGACTTCAAATTTAATTTTGGACATAATACAGCCTATAGAAATTAGAAAAAGAGAAAATGAATTTCTCCCATAACCATCTCATCATCTCATCTCCCCATGAACAATTGTTGATAAACAACATTTATTTTGTATATTTCTGGGCATACATTAACACACATAATTTGTTTATTTTTAATATAAATGGGATCATAAATATAAATTGTTATTTGCTTTCTTTACTATAATTTGCAATGATGTATAACATGACACAGAAGACCTCTTCTATAGATATTCCAAGTTCTAAGTTACCAAAGCATACTGATGTACATTTGTTTCTAATTTTAGTTATGAAGATACTGCAATTAGTATGCCTATCTATAAGCACTTCTTATTAATATTTCTATAAAAATATCAGAGGTGGAATCCATACTACTTTTTTTTTAAAGATTTTATTTATTTGAGAGAGAGAGAGGCAGAGATACAGGCAGAGGGAGAAGCAGGCTCCATGCAGGGAGCCCAACGTGGGACTCGATCCCGTGTCTCCAGGATCAGACCCTGGGCTGAAAGCAGCGCTAAACCACTGAGCCACCCGGGCTGCCCTCCATACTAATTTTAATCCGAAAAAGAAATGTTGAAGGATTGTACATTGAATTGTGCTGATACTATCCAGTAAGAAGCAAGCAAATTCAAGAGCTGCCTATAAGAGAAAACGGCTCTGTTCAGGACTTGAAGAGAATGGAGAAACTCTGAAACTACTAATGCTATATGACACTAATCTTGCAATATTTTTTTCATATTATAGTACAATTTTATCCTTTTACCCCTAAAGCCTTATATAGCTTCTGATGTTCCACAACTAACCATAAAATGCATTTTTCATGGCCATAAGAATGCAATGGCTGACAGCAGAGCTAATATTGCCATAGTCCTACAGCCTTTTCTTTGTTCTTTGGTCTGGATGCCATGTTAAGCTACTTTTAAAAGGTCTTGAAAAGAAGGATAGCACACCACAAATCTGAAAGTGTCTGATTTCTTCACATTGACTTGAATGAGGGAAGTATGAACTATTCAAAATTCTGTAGTTGGGTGACCTCCAGGGGGGCAGGGCAAGATGGCAGAGGAGTAGGGTTCCCAAGTCACCTGGCCCCACCAACTTACCTAGATGACTTTCAAATCATCCTGAAAAACCTATGAATTCAACCTGAGAATCAAAGAGAGAACAGCTGGAATGCTATAGAGAGAAGAATTTGCACTTCTAACAAGGTAGGAAGGTGGGAAAAAATAAAATAAAAAAGAATCAAGTGAGGGGGGGTGCTGTGAAGACCCAGGCTAAAGCTAGGTGAGAGCATCCTGGGACAGGAAAGCCCCTCCCTGGAGAAGCAGGACCTTAAAAATCCGCACCAGAATCTTCCCCAATGATAAGGCGCTCAGCAGGGAAACTGGGCAGAACCACAGGAGGGGCATTGGAGCCTCGAGGTTCCCAGAGTCACTGATAAAGGAAGCGAGCCCAGGGGAGAGTGCACCACAAACTGTGGGCTGAGCTTGGGAAAGGGCTGGGCACACTCCCGGCAGGACCTCTAGGAAAAGCTGGTAGGTCAGGCGGGGACTCTGGGGAGGGAGCTGCGCCCTGCTGCTTTCTGGAGCCATGGTCCTGGGAGTGCAATTTCAGCAGCACAGGTTCCAAAGCCCAGGGCTCTGAGTGGACAAAACCCAGGATCCTGTAGTCCCCCTGGGACAGGCGGAGGTGGGGAAGGAACAGGACAGCGAGGGCACTCCTGCCATGGGGGGGCCCCAAGCTGTGCAGGTGGGCACACACACCGCCCCACCCCTGCCACCCCAGGAGCACCTAGGCCAATGCAGACTGGGACCTGCGGTAGTTACTGTGGGACCTGACTCCAGGACTGGAGACCTGGCTGCTGCCAGTGTGGTTGTTCTTCCTGGTGTCACCCTGTGCCTGGAAAAGTGCAGAGCCACCTGGGAACAGGGGCCTCACAGAATAAACAGCTCCCACTGAGCCCTGCACACACCTGAGAGTCAGCACAGCAGGACCCTCCCCCAGAGGACCAGCTAGAAGAAAAGGGGAAGAGCAAGTTCTTGGTGGCGCAGTGCTGGAAAGCTCCAGGGGAAGTCAAGGGATTTACAGTATATAGAATCAGAGGATACCCCTCCTTGTTTTTGTTTTTGTTTTTTCTTTTATTTTTCTTTTTCTTTTTCTTCCTTTTTCCAATACTACTCATTTTTAGCCACTCTGCACTGAGCAAAATGACTACAAAGAGAACTCACCACAAAAGAAAGAATCAGAAATACTCACTGCAACAGAATTACAGAGTTTGAATTACAATTCAATGTCAGAAAGCCAATTCAAAAGCACAATTATAAAGCTACTGGTGGCTCTGGAAAAAAGCAAAAAGGATTCAAGAGACTTCATGACTACAGAATTTATATCTAATCAGGCTGAAATTAAAAATCAATTAAATGAGATGCAATCCAAACTGGAAGTCCTAACGACAGGGGTTAATGAGGTAGAAGAACAAGCAAGTGACATAGAAGACAAGTTGATGGCAAGGAAGGAAGCTGAGGAAAAAAGAGAAAAACAATTAAAAGACCATGAGTAAAGGATAAGGGAAATAAATGACAGCCTCAGAAGGAAAAATCTACATTTAATTGGGGTTCCAGAGGTTGCCAAGAGGGATAGAGGGACAGAAAGCATATATGAACAAATCATAGCTGAGAACTTCCCTAACTTGGGGAGGGAAACAGGCATTCAGACCCAGGAGATTGAGAGATCCCCCCCCAAAAAATCGATAATAACTGTTCAATAACTTGACATCTAATAGTGAAACTTGCAAATTCCAAAGATAAAAAAGAAAATGCTTAAAGCAACAAGAGACAAGAGATCCCTAATTTATATGGGGAGAAATATTAGATTAACAGCGGACCTCTTCACAGTGACCTGGCAGGCCAGAATGGCTGGCAGGATATATTCAGGGTCCTAAATGAGAAGAACATACAGCCAAGAATACTCTATCCAGCACGGCTCTCATTCAAAATAGAAGGAGAGATAAGAGAGCTTCCAAGATATGCAGAAACTGAAAGAACTTGTGGCCACCAAACCAGCTCTGCAAGAAATATTAAGGGGGACTCTGTAAAAAAGAAAGAGGAAGTCCAAGGAAACAATCCACAAAAACAGGGACTGAATAGGTATTATGATGACACTAAATTCATATCTTTCAACAGTAACTCTGAACGTGAATGGGCTTAATGATCTCATCAAAAGGCGCAGGGTTTCAGACTGGATAAAAAAGTGAGACCCATCGATTTGCTGTCTACAAGAGACTCATTTTAGACATAAGGACACCTACAGCCTGAAAATAAAAGGTTGGAAAATCATATACCATTCAAATGGTCCTCAAAAGAAAGCAGGGGTAACAATTGTCATAGCAGATAAATTAAAGTTTATCCCAAAGACTGTAGTAAGAGATGAAGAGGGACACTATATCATACTTAAAGAGTCTATCCAACAAGAGGACCTAACAATCATGAATATTTATGCCCCTAATGTGGAAGCTGCCAAGTATATCAATCAATTAATAACCAAAGTTAATACATACTTAGATAATACAGAAATAATGTGAGACTTCAACCCGACACTTTCTGTAAATGACAGCTATTCTAAGCACAACATCACCAAAGAAACAAGAGCTTTAAATGATACACCAACCAGATGGATTTCACAGATATTTAAAGAACTTTACATCCAGATGCAACTGAATACACACATTCTTCTCAAGTGCACATGGAACTTTCTCCAGAATAGACCACATACTGGGTCACAGATCAGGTCTCAACTGACACCAAAAGATTGGGATTATACCCTGCATATTTTCAGACATAATGATTTGAAACTAGAATTCAATCACAAGAAGACATTTGGAAGGAATTCAAACATGTGGAGGTTAAAGACCATCCTGCTAAAAGATGAAAGGGTCAACCAGGAAATTAGAGAAGAATTAAAAAATTCATGGAAACTACTGAGAATGAAGATACAAGCAAAATCTTTGGATACAGAAAAGCAGTCCTGAGAAGGAAATATATCGCAATACAAGCATCCCTCAAAAAGTTGGAAAAAACTCAAATACACAGGCTAACCTTGCACCTAAAGGAACTGGAGATAGAACAGCAAATAAAACCTACACCAAGCAGAAGAGAGTTAATAAATATCTGAGCAGAACTCAATGAAATAGAGACCAGAAGAACTGTGGAACAGATCAACAAAACCAGGAGTTGGTTCTTTGAAAGAATTAATAAGATAGATAAACCATTAGCCAGCCTTATTAAGAACAAAAAAGACCAATTAATAAAATCATGAATGAAAAAGAAGAGATCACAACCACACCAATGAAATGCAAACGACTTTAAAACTTACTATGAGCCAGCTATATGCCAATAAATTAGGCAATCTAGAAGAAATGGACGCATTCCTTGAAAGCCACAAACTACCAAAACTGGAACAGGAAGAAATAGAAAACCTGAACAGGCCAATAACCAGGGAGGAAATGAAGCAGTCATCAAAAACCTCCAAGACACAAAAGTCCCAGGCCAGATGGCTTCCCAGAAATTCTATCAAACGTTTATAGAAGAAACCATACCTATTCTACTAAAGCTGTTCTGAAAGATAGAAAGGGATGGAATACTTCCAAACTCGTTCTATGAGAGGCCAGCTTCACCTTAATTCCAAAATCAGAGAATGACCCCACCAAAAAGGAGAATTATAGACCAGTATCCCTGATGAACATGGATGCAAACATTCTCAACAAGAGACTAGCCAATAGGATCCAACAGTACATTAAGAAGATTACTCACCATGAACAAGGGGGATTTATCCCTGAGATGCAAGGCTGGTTCAACAACTTGTTAAGGAATCAACATGATAGATCATATCACAAGAGAAAAAACAAGAACCATGTGATCGTCTCAATAGATGCAGAGAAAGCATTTGACAACATACAGCATCCTTTCCTGATCAAAACTCTTCAGAGTATAGAGATAGAGGGAACATTCCTCAGCATCTTAAAAGCCATCTATGAAAAGCCCACAGCAAATATCATTCTGAATGGGGAAACACTGGAAGCCTTTCCCCTAAGATCAGGAACATGAGAGGGATGTCCACTCTCACCACTGCTATTCAACATACTACTAGAAGCCCTAGCCTCAGCAGTCAGGCAACAAAAAGAAATAAAAGGCATTCAGATTGACAAAGAAGAAGTCAAACTCTCCCTCTTTGCAGATGACATGATACTGTACATAGAAAACCCAAAAGACTCCACCCCAAGATTGCTAGAACTCATACAGCAATTTGGCAGTGTGACAGGATACTGTCAGTGCTCCAAGTCAGTGGCATTTCTATACACTAATAATGAGACTGAAGAAAGAGAAATTAAGGAATCAGTCCCGTTTAAAATTGCACCCAAAAGCATAAGATACCTAGGAATAAACCTAACCAAAGAGGTAAAGGATCTATACCCTAAAGACTACAGAACACTTCTGAAAGAAATTGAGGAAGACACAAAGAGACGGAAAAATATTCCATGCTCATGGATTGGAAGAATTAATATTCCGTGAAAATGTCAATGCTACCCAGGGCAATTTACACATTTAATGCAATTCGTATCAAAATACCATGGACTTTCTTCAGAGAGTTGGAACAAATCATCTTAAGATTTGTATGGAATCAGAAAAGATTCCAAATAGCCAGGGTAATATTGAAAAAGAAAAAAAAAACAGAGTAGGGCACCACAATGCCAGATTTCAGGTCGTACTACAAAGCTGTGATCATCAAGACACTGTGGTACTGGCACAAAAACAGACACATAGATCAGTGGAAAAGAATAAAGAACCCGGAAATGGACCCTCAACTCTATGGTCAACTAATATTCAACAAAGCAGGAAAGACTATCCACTGGAAAAAAAGACAGTCTCTTCAATAAATGGTGCAGGGAAAATTGGACAGCCACATGCAGAAGATGGAAACTAGACCATTCTCTTATACCATACACAAAGATAAACTCAAAATGGATTACAGGTCTTAATGTGAGACAAGAATCCATCAAAATCCTAGAGGAGAACACAGGCAGCACCCTTTTTGAACTTGGCCACAGCAACTTCTTGCAAGATACATCTATGAAACAAGGAAAACAAAAGCAGAAATGAATTATTGGGACTCCATCAAGATAAAAGGCTTCTGCACAGAAAAAAAAAACAGTCAACAAAACTAAAAGACAACCTACAGAATGGGAGAAGATATTTGCAAGTGACCTATGAGATAAAGGGCTAGTATCCAAGATCTATAAAGAACTTGTTAAACTCAATAGCAAAGAAACAAACAATCCAATCATGAAAGGGGGAAAGACATGAACAGAAATCTCACAGAGGAAGACATAGACATGGCCAACAAGCACATGAGAAAATGTTCCACATCACTGGCCATCAGGGAAATACAAATCAAAACCACAATGAGATACCACCTCCTCACACCAGTGAGAATGGTGAAAATTAACAAGACAGGAAACAGTAAATGTTGGAGAGGATGTGGAGAAAGGGGAACCCTCTTGCACTATTGGTGAGAATGCGAACTGGTACAGCCACTCTGGAAAACTGTGAGGAGGTTCCTCAAAGAGTTAAAATAGACCTGCCCTACAGCCCAGCAATTGCACTGGGGATTTACCCCAAAGATACAGATGCAGTGAAATGCCAGAACACCTGCACCCCAATGTTTATAGCAGCAATGTCCACAATAGCCAAACTGTGGAAGGAGCCTTGGTGTCCATTGAAAGATGAATGGATAAAGAAGATGTGGTCTATGGATACAATGGAATATTACTCAGCCATTAGAAGCTACCTATAACCACCATTTGCTTCAATGTGGATGGAACTGGAGGGTATCATGCTGAGTGAAGTAAGTCAATTGGAGTTGAACAAGCATTATATGGTTTCATTCATTTGGGGAATATAAAAAATAGTGAAAGGGAATAAAGGGGAAAGGAGAGAAAATGAGTGGGAAATATCAGTGAGGGTGACATAACATGAGACACCTAACTCTGGGAAACGAAGAAGGGGTGGTGGAACGGGAGGTGACCGAGGGTTTGGGGTGACTGGGTGATGGGCACTGAGGGGGGCACTTAATTGGATGAGCACTGGGTGATATGCTATATGTTGACAAGCTGAACTCCAATAAAAAATATATTCAAAAAACCCCCACAATATTCTGTAGTTGGGATATTGGTAAAATGGACTCACATTGCAAATAAAAATCTGGATATTTTTGCAGTGTTCTCTTAGCCTGCATTACTGATTCATCTAACCATCAGGGCCAAATGTATTGATTGGCCTCACCAGTCTTTATAAAATAGACTTCCAACACTCAAATTGTAAATAAATTAAAATATATATTCAAATATTAAAATATTCAAATATAGCTTAATGCTAGATATTTTTAATAGTTCTTTGCTTTGTACATTTGTTCAATGGATGTGCTTTAAGTCTATGATGTACCAGGACTAAGCTAATGTGCTTAGAATACAAGGAAGGGCAAGAAAGCGCCTCTGGTGTCATGAAATGGTCAATCTAGTGAGTGGAAACACTGGATATTAAACATGTTATCATAGAGGATGTCAGGGTGCCACTGGATTCAGAGAAAGTTTAAACTGCTGTGAAATGACAAATTGGAACAAAGTGAAAGGAAGTATGGGTCTCTGGTAAAGCTATATCTATTTCAGGAGAATTGGATACTAGGATTTGGAGGGAATCTTGTGATAAGGAGATGAGCTATGTAGAACAAAAATATCAAGACAAAAAGGTGACAGAATATGATTTACTTCCCACCTTATTTCTTCATGCAGATAAGATACATAGATCTAATTCTGTATATGAATAAATTAGATTTATTTATTTAATTATTTTAAATTTCATTTATTTATTCATGAGAGACACGCAGACAGAGAGAGAAGCAGAGACACAGGAGAGAGAGAGAAGCAGGCTCCATGCAGGGATCCTGATGTGGGACTCGATCCCCGGACTCCAAGATCATGACCAGCGCCGAAGGTGGTGCTAAAGCACTGAGCCATCCAGGCTGCCCTTGAAGATTTATTTAAATTTTAAACAAAATATCTTAAATTTGAAATTAGCAAAGAATTTATCCGAATTTTCCCAGGATGATAAAAATTGGTAGGAGGATTTTTACTTACATTTGGCATTCATAGGCAAATACATCAATATAATTTAGTTTTTATTCAGAATTCCACGGTGTCAAGAGAGAACATTGCAAAATGAATTACAAATCAACTGTTTCTTTCTCTAATGTCGTTGTTTAGAGAAGAACCTCCTTGCTATTTTCAAAGAACACACAACACAAAATTCAAAACTAATTAGGTACAGTTCACTGCCATTTCCAAGCCAATACTAAAACTACCAATACCATTAATTAGCATAAATAATTTGTTTGATTCCTATTGTTATCTCTAAGTATGAAATCTTTCCTGTTTATGCCTTTTGGATTTGTTAGGTGATGGATTGAGTGAAATCTTATGAAACAAAAGACTTAACAGCTGCATATTTTAAATATGCAGAGACTCGACTAAGGCTTGACTTTTGTATATACAGAAACAACGTATAGAAAGATTGCTAGCCCATTATGTAGTCATGATGATCGGCTTTACTACCACATTTTCCACCACAATGCAATTACATTTAGACCACTATTTAATCACATTTATCTATCTACTGTTAAACTGGGCATGACATTGTCAGTGCTGTAGAATCTTATGGCTGGATCTCAGCTTGCTCGTGGAGTTTGGGAATTGCAAAACAGGTTGAAAGCAATCTTTTCTATGAATTAATGAGGTACTCAGATCATCTGCACTCTCATCTCCATTGAACAGGTGCAAAAATGGCAAAGGAATAATTGTTTTAAATTTTGTTGTGCATTGTGTTAAAATCGTAGTCTACAAGCAACAATCTGAAAGGCTAAAAAATATTTTAAGAAGTCTAATACATGGCAGAATTAAAATTTTAACTCTTGGATGTGCACACATAACTCTTGAAATTGTTTCCACTAGGTTTTTGTGCAAAATAAAATGGTTTTCATTATGAAAATAAGCATATGTATTCAACATATATTTATAGTTGACCAAAAATGTATTGAGTGGCTACTCAGTGGAAAACACTGTACTGGACCCTGGGAATGCAAAAATAAAGAACTTTTAAGGAAATAAAAATTTCTGTGCTGACTATACCCTACTTATTTTCTTCATAGTTTTTATAAGCTTTATGTATGTGTATTAACTATTTTATATTCTTTTCCCTTGCAAGCTCTATTTAATAATTTGGGGTATTTTTTGGTAGGGTGTGGGAGACAGTGCTTAAAACAACAAAAATGTATTGTCTCACAGTTTTAAAGACTAGAAGTCCAAAATCAAGGTGTTGACTAGGTCAAACTTCTTCTGAAGCTTGTAGAGCTTCATTGTCTCTTCCTACCTCTGGTGGCTGAATCACTCCAATCTCTGCCTCCATCTTTTTCTCTTAGTCTGTAGATCAATGTACAAATGTCTCTCTTCTTATGAGAACACCAGTCATACTAAGTTTGGGTTCATCATAATCCAGTATGACCTCATCTTAACTAAGTATGCCTTTAGAGACACTATTTCCAAATAAGTTAACATTCTGAGGTTCTTGTTGGGCATGAATTTTTGGAGGATGCTATTCTATGTAGTATGCTTGCCATAGGAGAAATGAAGGCATAGACAACAGCTGTATTAGAAGCCATCCTATTGTGATAAACATTAGGGACTCAAAGAAGTGAGTCTTAAACAAGGGGCAATTCTCTTTCAGTATGAGCTGAAATAAAGGGTCAGGTATGTCTTGTGCTTAAGGTTGTTCTTCTGTTCTTTATGGGAAGGGTGAGCAAAACCTCACTTCAAATCTGGTTTGAAGAAAGGCTCTGTATTAATACACACTCTATTTTGTTCACCAAGTATACCTAACAGTAAGTAGATTCTCAAATATTTTTGATAAAGAAGGAAGGGAGGGAAGGAAGGGAGAAAGGAAAAGAGGGAGGAAAGAAGGAAAGGAGGGAGGAAGAAAGGGGAGGAAGGATGGAAGAGTGAAAGGAGAGAGGGAAAGAAGGAAGGGAAGGGAAGGAAAGGAGGAGGTAAGGGAAGGAGGGAGGAAGGAAGGAAGGAAAGAAGAGGGAGGAAAGAAGGGAGGGATGAAGGAAGAGGGGAAGGAGGGAAAAAAGAGGGAAGGAAGGGAGGGGAGAAAGAAGGGAAGGAGGGAAGGAGGGAAGGAGGAAGGAAGGATGGATGGATGGATCTGTTCAACGGGATTTTGTTAGAATTTTCAAAGAGATCTTTCCTGAAATCCAAGAGAATGTGTAAAAACAACATCTAGCCTAGTGTGGGAAAGATTTAGGATGTTTTCCTGAGGAGATAAAGTGTTGAGATTTTACACGTATGAAAATATATTTATTAAGCCATCACATTGCATGATTTTGCTAAGTATAAAATTATAGGTTGGAGATAAATTTTCCTTACATTTAAAAAGATTTTGTTCCATTTTTTTATACCTTGGCATCTTATTGTTAATAAGTATAATATCATTCTGAAATTTAATTACTGGGTAATTCTATTTTTTTTTTCTGAAAATATTTCAATCTTTACTGCCAAGAACTTTCTAGATAAAAAGTTTTAGGATGGTCTATTTTCTTCTGTTGTTTCAGGCACTAAATGTACATTTCCAATCTGTAAATTCATAATTTTCTATTGTAGAAGATATTCTTAAATGATTTATGTGATAATGTCTTCCATTTCATTATAGTGTGGAGTTGATACCACAGAATCTAGAGTCACAATGCCAAATTTCAGATCTGAGTTCTATCCATACTAGCTGTGTGGCTAGAGCCAAATGGCTTCACTTCCCTGTACTTAGAATTTTTCACCTATCAAATGGAGATTGTAATATTAGTATATCCTCATGGAATTGTTTCATCTTTGAATTATTTTTTTGCAAAACATTTAGAATAGTGACTGGCATTTAGAGATTACTTTAGAAAGTTCTCCTATTATTGATATTCTCTTTCAGAATGTTTCCTACATATTTTCTTATTTCCTCTCCTTTGTTTTCCGTATCTGTTTCTTTCTTTTGGCTGTACTTTCCAAGCAATTTCCTGAACTGTTCCTTCTAATCATTTTATTGAGCCTTTCATTTGTATTTTCATTCTTGAGCTCTTTCTCCTTCTTGAACATTTCTCTTAGCACACTGTACTTGTGTAATGGATGCAATGTGTTCTATGATATCTCTGAGGATTTTCATGAGAGATAATTCTGTTAATTTACACACAGTTTACAGTGAAACAAGGCTTATTAGCAAAAAAAAATGTCTCCTATACACATCCCCATTTCTCACAACCCTAAAGTAACTATTTACAGTGTTTTTCATTGTTTTTTTTTTTCTTATTTACCTGTGATAATGTACACTTATCTCTAACTAAGATATTCATACTGCTCTTTTTTTGTTTTAGAAATTACTGACTCAATTCCTACATATACTATAAAATTTCCTCCTCCATTTCTCACTGGACACACATACACACACACACACAATGACCTCTATCCTGATGCAGTTATTATTTTGGTTATATTGGTGTTCAGTACATATACTGATATGGCTAAACAAATACTATTTATAGTTGAGCCATACAGTGCTATATAATTATTTTACTTTCAAGTAAAAATATTTATTCTCTATGTATCCTATACTTACTTATATTATTTTGGTTTGCTTGCTTGGTTAAACAACAGGGTTTTTTTGTGTTTTGTGGGTTTTTTTTTTTCTTTTCTTTTTTTGACTTGTGACTGATCCCTGAACCTTCCTACCAGTTATACAAATCATTCGCCAACCTTCTGGACAAATCATACTTAGGATTAATTTGAAATTTGATCTTATTATAGACATCTTTCCTGGAATCTCATGAACTATTCCACTCTGGAGATGTTATTCCTCAGGCCTGCTGCCATTATCCTGAGATCTCTCTTAGCTCCTTCCATCTCATGAGTTCCATTCATCTTGCAGTGATTTCTTACATTTCAGAGTAAGGTCAGTTTCCTCTCTTTTACTTGAAAATAAGACCAACCTAATAAATAAATATATGCAGGTATTGTTCTTTAATGGAACAGTCAAAGTTAGTCAATTTTAAGTGATATCTTTTGTACCTGTCCAGGACCTCAGCTTTTCAAGCATAAATAAGTGGCCACATATCCCTAGGCATCTTAGAAAAAAGATTGTAACATGAAAGAAAAAGGCCAAAACAATAACCAATCAAATTTAGCTGGAAAAGAGACTAGGCAGAGGTAAAAATTTCATAATAACATCTTGAAATGAAAAATCAAGACATAGTAGTATTTGACTCAAGAATGGATCCAGTGGTTTTTTTGTTTTGGTTTTTGTTTTTAAGATGAAGAGTGTGCGTGTGTGCAAACATGTGCATGAGTCAGGAAGCAGCAGAGGGAGAGGGAGAGAGGGAATCTCAAAGCAGTCTCCCCAGTGAGCACGGAACCCAGTGTAGGGCTCAATCCCAGAACCTTGCATGACCTGAGCCAAAATCAGGAGTTAGAGGCTCAACCAACTGAACCACCCAGGCACCCCAAGAATGAATCCAGTTTTTAACATGGCTTTAAGATTATAGTTCTGAGAGCTTCTCTTTAAGAAAAATAAATAAATAAAACTATAGATTTAAAAATAGATACAAAAGGGAATATTTACTTAGAATAAAAAAAAGAAGAGGCCTTGCAAGGAGTTCATTCAAGTGAGAGGAATTGAAGCTTCATTATCATTAAAATAAATCGGTATCTGATGAGCATGCTATCTAGAGATATGGAAATACATAGCAAAATAAACATTTAAGAAGTCAAGTGTTTTCTTCTTTTAATAGGGAATGAGTGTTTGATATAATAAATCTTGCATATATACCTTTTAAAATTATGTGCACATTTAATTTTTATGAAATCCTCTGAAGAAATGATCAGAAAATGCATTTATGTGCACAATAATAATGATACAAGGTAATTAACCAAAAGTGGTTAAGTCTATGGAGACTCACTGAGTATGGACTAAGGAGAGCAGTCAGCCTAAATGTTTTACAAGAGAACCCTGGTGTTGCAGTCTGTTTCGTTTTACTTTAACCTTAATCCTTATTGACTGATGATGCTTTTAAATCCTTATCCAAAAGTAGCATAACTGAAGTTAGAGTCCTACCCATGCATCTGAAAGCAGAGTGTGTCCATATAAAAATCATTATAATGCATTTCTCCTGCTCTTGTAAAAGCAGACAAGGGTTCCTTCCCCATGAAAGAGATAAAAATGCAAACATTTAAAAGTCCATTTAAATGACAGTATACTATATGTTGAAAAAAATCTCTAAATTATTCCATTAGTGAATTGATATATTCGCTCTATAAGTATAAACCTCAAAACAGTTATTTATCTCTTGCCAGCCTGATTAAAAGTTAAAGAATTACTTAAATGTACCTTCACTGTTCTACATATGTAACCTTGAGAGGTTCAACTTTAAAACTTGATCTATTTCTTTTAAAGACATGAGTACAATCTCCAGTCCTAGTAATAACTTTTGAGGAATTTAGTGATAATTTTTATAACTTAGCAATAGTTTTACAGGCACAAATGCATGCTCTAATTTGCAACATAAAAACACATTTTCACTAAAGTATGAATGTTATATATTTCTAGCTGCACTTTATAAAATCACTCAGGCAGTGCTTAGGTGGCCGAGTAAGTCAAGCATCTGACTCCTGATTTAGGCTCAGGTTATGATTTCAGGGTTGTGAGATTGAGCTCCAAGTCAGGCTCCACGCTGGGCATGGAGCCTACTTAATATCTCTTTTTCTTTCTCTCTCTCTTTCCCTCTCTCTCTCTCTCTCCCTCTGTTCTTCCTTTCCTGTCCTTCTGACTTGATGGAGTCAGATGGGTGCAAACACAAGCTGACCAAACTGCATTTGGGGATGTAAGTCACAAAGTTCAAAGGTCATAAGAAGTGTCATTCTAATTCAATATAAAAGCAACATAAAAAGAAGTAGAGTCTTGCCAGGTGAGTCAAGTACAGGTAAGGAAACATGGAGTAAATCATAATTAGAAGTCTAGGCTGTCAGGGGATCTTTCTTCAGGGGATCTTAGTGGAGGTGAGCCCACTCATAAAGTGCCCTAAGGGAAGTAATTATACTGACAAAAATTGATATTCTGCTGTGTGATAGTATAATGGTGGACACATGTCATTATAAATTTGTCAAAACCCATAAAATTTAAACACCAACGGTTTGTAAATATAAACTATGGACCATGGGTGATAGTGATGTAACAATGTAGGTTCATGGATTGATAGCAAACATACCATTCTGGTGTGGGATTTGGATAGTGGGAAAGCCTGTGTGTATATGGGCAAAGGGGCTAGATGGGAAATCTATATATCTTCTACTCTACATTGCTGTCAATTAAAAACTGCTCTAAAAAAGTGTCTAGTTTTTAAAAAATCACACTCTGTTCTTTACAATCAAACAGTTCAGGAAAACCTGGGGGAAATGTAGGCATCTAGCAATTAATCCTATATTCCACATATAATTGTAACAAAGGATATTTGGAAAATCACACAAAAAGATTACGGTTATGAGCATGGACTTTCAAGCTAAATTCCATAACTCTGAATGTGGTGATGATTTCTTTTTTTTTTAAGATTTTAGTTTTATGTATTCATGAGACACACACACACACACACACACACACAGAGGCAGAGACACAGGCAGAGACACAGGCAGAGGGAGAAGCAGGCTCCATGCAGGGAGCCCAATGTGGGACTCGATCCCCAGACTCCAGGATCATGCCCTGGGCTGAAGGCAGGTGCTAAACTGCTGAGCCACTCAGGTGGCTCATACTCGGGGAATCCCCTGGTCATAATTTCTTGAATTGAAATTAAATTGAATGGCAACTGGGTGGCTCAGTTGGTTAAGCATCTGACTCATGATTTCTGCTCAGGTCATGATCTCAGGGTGGTGAGATTGAGCCCCACTTTGGGCTCTATACTGGATGTGGAGCCTGACTGGGATTCCCTCTCCTCCTCTCCTCTGCCCCTCCCTGCTTGTGCTCTCTCTCTCTTAAAAAAATAAAGTTTAAAAATTTTAGGGATCCCTGGGTGGCGCAGCGGTTTGGCACCTGCCTTTGGCCCAGGGCGCGATCCTGGAGACCCGGGATCGAATCCCACGTCAGGCTCCCAGTGCATGGAGCCTGCTTCTCCCTCTGCCTGTGTCTCTGCCTCTCTCTCTCTCTCTCTGTGTGACTATCATAAATAAATAAAAATTTAAAAAAAAAAAAAAGAAAAATTTTAAAAAGTGAAATTAAATTGAGAATATGAGTGGATCTTCAGATAAAATGCACATATTGAGTGAGAAAAGTTCAGTGGTCTCTGCTATTAGAAGGGAGGAAGGCAAAGTCAAGTGTAGATGAGAAAAGATCACTAACCATTCACTCTTCTCGGGAAAAGAACTGAAGGGCATAAGCTAAATATTGTCTGACAACAGTATATACCTTAGTACAGAGGTAATAAAGTCCAAATTTTTAATATGAAAAAATAATCATTAAAAATATTTTATAAAATATGCCAGGGTATTAGTATAATAATTGGAGAACCATACACTTGTTTTTGTTGTCTTTGTTTTTTTCCAGTGGGGGGAGGACTGAGAGGATTTTTTTTTTAAAGATGTGAAAGAGAGGAGTCAGATGGCTGTGATTTTCCTTTCCTTTTACACACCAACAGTTTTTACACACAGCAGAATATCAATTTTTGTCCGTATAATTACATCCCTTAGGGCACTTTATGAGTGGGCTCATCTCCACTAAGATCCCCTGAAGAAAGATCCCCTGACAGCCTAGACTTCTAATTATGATTTACTCCATGTTTCCTTACCTGTACTCGACTCACCTGGCAAGACTCTACTTCTTCTTTTTATGTTGCTTTTATATTGAATTAGAATGACACTTCTTATGACCTTTGAACTTTGTGACTTACATCCCCAAATGCAGTTTGGTCAGCTTGCGTTTGCACCCATCTGACTCCATCAATCCTTTGGTTTGGGGTACTATCTTTTACTTTTCATATATCAAAGTGGCTATGAGGAATATCTCTTGCCTGAATCTTGATATGGTCTTGAAATTTCAAGAGAACAGAAGAAAAAATTATCATTTATTTTGAAACTAAGCTTACCTGGAATCTTTAGTATTTTATTTTGATCACAGAAAAAAGGAACAACATATATTATTTCAGTAATGAACTCAATATATTTTATTGTTTGGCCCTTGTGCACTCTTCAAAGTTGTCTTATCCAACAGAACATAATATCAGACAATCTTGGATTTGAGGGATCTCAAAGATTATATAGTTTCCTACATATGTGTCCCATATGAAGATATTGAACCTCATTAGTTAATGGAAGTTGTCCAACATCATTCAGTTAGTTGATGGCTATAGAAGGACCAAATCTTGGTCTCCTTTTTCAGAGTTTGGGTCTTTGTCCTGTGTATTACTTATATGGTACATGGTTTGAAAAAGAACAGGCATGGAAGGTCAAAGGACTACCTTTGACCTTTGAGCCTCATGATATTAACTCTGTTAAATTCATAAGATTAAAGTCTATGTGATTAGAAATGTATATTTGGCCTTTGTTTTTGGTTCCTTGCATACAGCTTCTAAAATACTGGGATGCTCTAGAGTGATGCATGTTTTATACACTAATGAGATGACTGGTGGCTGGGGACCACTAGTCATCTTTAGGACGAGGGTGGATCATGAGAAAGAAGAAGGCATGTTTAGAGGATTGGAACTTTCAGCCCCATCCCCTGACCTCCAGGGAGGGGAGAGTGCCCAGAGGTGTAGTTCAGTCACCAATGGCTATTGATTTAATCAATGGTTTCTGCATAATGAAACTTCCATAAAGACTATGAATGCTGGTATTTGAAAAGCAAATCCAAACATCTGCATGTAGGAGGATGGTGCACTCCAAATCCACAGGGATAGAAATTCCTGTGCCCCGGACCATTTTGTCTGCCCCATATAGCTCTTTATCAGCTATTTGTTTTGAGCCTCATAATAAACTAGTAACAGTAAGTAAAACAATTCTCAGAGTTTTGTGCACAGTTATAGCAAATTATCAAATCCCAAAGGGAGGTCACAGGAATCTCTAATTTATGCTGGTCTTCAGAAGTGTAGGAGGCTGGAACTTATGATTGGTATCTGATGTGGAGGGCAGTTATGTGAGAATGAACTTAAATATTAAGACCTCCCCTTAAACTGTGGGATCTGTGTTAATTCCAACTAGTGTCACAATTGAATTGTAAATCACTTATTTGGGATTAGGACAGTTTGGAGAACTGGCTGCTGTGGGGGGAAAAACCCACACATTTGGTTTCAGAACTATTATAAATGAAAATGCAAGAGTCTGATTCTTAGAATTGCAAATTCAAAAATAAAACTTTATGAATATTCCACAAAAGATCACAGTGTATGATGGCAGACACAGGAAAAAAATTTATATGAGACAGGCATGTTGATTCCTTATAGTGGAATTTTCCATGACAAGAAATGGGTACTCTTGATCCAGGGTTTCAAAGCATTCTTATGTTGAAAATTTAGCAGGTTATTTTTAAATTATTTAAAAATAATGTATTTAGTGAGTGTTGATCAAAAAGTACTTTGTGTTTGCTTCTTTTAAAAAAAGTTTTATCATTTAAGATGCATCTAATATCTTCCACTTGAATAGACCCTTCATAGGTGATTTAACCCTGCAAGTAGAAAGAAAGAAGAACTTCTGGATTGTTGACTTGTTAATTGATGCCTAAATATGATACCCTTCTATATAGCACATCTGTATATGTAATGAGAACATTCTACTCTTTATTATAGAATATGCTCTTTTTTGGACTAAAAAATAAGTTAAAAAGAAGACATTAGTGCACTCGTAGGTTTTGGGGAGGTTTGATGTGCAAAACCCTACTTAGAAGAATATTATGATTACTCATTATTTCAAAAAAAAAGCAGTGTGTATGCACAAGTGCTAAAACTTCCACATGTCAAGTCTTCTTGCAGTAAATATTATAGTCAATGCAAGCTACTGAAAAGGGATGGTGCTATTTTATAATGTTTTATTTAACATTAATTATAATGAAGGATGAAAACCTTAGTAGTGTATATAGAAGCAAGATTTTATTAAAACCAAGTTCAGATTTATAGATAAGGGCACAATTGTGTCATGAGATTGCTTTAGTTTTTAAATGAACCACTGTGATTATAAATATTAAGTAAGATTGCATTCCTTTCTTGCTAATGAAGAACTCTGCAAAGGTTAAAAAAAACGGATGATGTGTTTGGATAATTGATAATTATTTAGCTGACTCTCCCTCTGAAAGCTCTGATAGGAGATGGTACAAAATGCTGAATCCTTTTTCTATCCAGGCAAATTGTAGCAACAGATGTGCCCAGCCATTATTAAGAATGGAAAAATACCAATCAGTGTGGCATGCTTCCCAACTTGCCCCCAGAGCCAGCAAGGAGAACCAACACTGCCTAAACAACACCGTCTGTCCAACAGTCAGAGCCCACCTAAGATTTTGGATGGAACTAAACATTGTATGTGTATAACAGACTTTAAATAAGACGAATTCTTCTTGAAGCCAAACCATTTGTCTAATAAGGTACTTATTAGACAAATGCCTCAAATGTTATTGTGAAAAGTCAGCTTCTCTTACATTAGTGACTCTGGCTGGTTCACATGTCCCAGCTCATTTAAGTGTCCCTGTCTTCCCTCTCGAGTGTTTTGTTTAAAATTAGAATACACTGCCAAGAAATGAACAGTAATTCCGTAATGATGGCTCCTGGCTCACTCTACCCTCACTCCCTCACTCGCTACTAAATCCAGTGGGTAAACCACACTGCTGTTCGTGTGTTTTTTTTAAATGTATATTTGACCAAATTGATCACCTGTTTAAATTCTCCAGTGCCCCCTCCACCTCTCAGCCTTATTACACTTGTAGAAGATTTCACATACTTTAGCTTTGTATACAAATGTCATAAACTCGTCCTTACTTCTCAGAGATTTTAATATTCATTTGAAGAACAATAATATTAATTATTTACGGTTTATCTGCAAACACTGAGCCACAAAGACTCTGTCTTTATAAAACCTTTCTGTCTGGCATGCTCAGACAGGATTTCCATGGGTCTACTTAACCAAATGCCAGATGGACTGAAATTCCACTCATCTGTCCTTCATGTTTATCTATCTTTCTATCTATCTATCTATCTATCTATCTATCTATCTATCCAGCTAACTACTTATTTTAAAATCAAAATATATAAGAATCTGAAATGTATCTATAATATATTATTGTTCTTGACTCCAAAAGTAAGTGGAATAATATAAAATGGTTTAAGAAAAACAATTTCCTTAATTATGTACTTTTGAACAAACAAGTACACACAATATATGTAGAAAGAATCAGAAGGAACACCTTGTGCACATTATCTGAATATGTTATATATATAAATACCAAAATCAACATTCCATCTTATTTCCATGATCAGGTTACAAAATGATCCTGTAAAGAGATTATTAAAAAATATTCAAAACTTTAATACACTTTGACCCAATGATTCTATTTTCTATAACCTTTAATAAAGACATAATTCCAATACCAAAAGGTTTATACACAATAGTATTTAATGCACCAAAAAATAATTGTATAACCATATAATAGGATACTATTAATTCATTAACAATTGGGAAAAGTATATCATTAAAGCACTAATATAATATTTAGTGACACACAAGTTTTTAGTTATATATGACATATAATCTCAATTTTACACGTATATCCTGAATCGATTGAAAGAAATGACACTAAACTATTAACAATGGCTGCAGTGTAATGAAATGTGAAATTTTTCCTGATTTTTATTATGAATTGTTTCTCAAAGTATCTTTAAAGTGTGCACAACTTCTTTATTTGAAAAAAACCTCACTTGAAGAGGAGAATTATGTAGAATTGAGGGAATGAGGCAATTATACATCAGAACCTAGTCTTCCCAAGATTATTCTTCTCTAAATTTTATTTAAACATTCTGGTTAACAAACGTATCAAATGAACTATTAGGTCTTGTTAGATTTTAAAGTTTCATTAGGTTAGAAACAAACCAGCTGGTATTTTGGTTTGGGAACATGTTAACAGCTGCCTTATTGGTAGGTAACTTATTAAAGTGCATTGGTAAATGATCTCCCAACAAATTAGAAACATACACTCTTCTCATCTATTAGAATTCCAAACATACACAGAGACTCCATCTTATCCAAACAGACAAATCAAAGGAATTTTTAAATTAATTTTTATTTTTCCCTTGAAGCTAAGCTTTGTTTGAACTTTCCACAATTTCTGAGATAATTGAGATTTTATTGAGCATTTTCTTATTAAAAATTGAAGAGATCATGTAATTTTGATATTTCTCTGCAGAAAATGTCTCGCCAACATTAGCAGTCAACTGTTATGAAATCTTTCATTTGAAAACCTAACAGTTTTGCAAATTTGATTCATTACCACAAACTCTGAGTGCTCTTATATAATCAACTACTCCTCTCTGATTATTCAGTTCAGCTTAAAGTCCCAGTTAATATGGAAACAGATTATAAACAATTGTCCCTAAATGATCCAACAAAAAGCAAATTTGCAAAAGTGAAAATTATATATTGGGAAAAAATACCAAAGTTCAAAACCTTTGCCTTATCAATAAAAATAAAATAAAATGTCTCCAATCAATCTTATGAAAACCTGTTCTTTTATGAAAACCTGTGCATCCACATGTGTTTTGCTTTATATCAATAGAAGAAATATAATAATAACAATGACTACTTATTGGGCATTTAGTGTGTCCTAATATTCATACTATTGCATTACTGATAGGTTTTAAAATATTAAGTGAAGTATTCCATTTAATTTTAAATAAATCTATTGAAGCACAACGTATATACAGAAAAATACATGTCAAAAGTAAAGAGCTCATGATTTTTCACAAAATATGCACTCTTGGGACTTTTGGGTGGTTCAGTAGTTGAGCTTTTGCGTTTGGCTCAGGGTGTAATCCTGGGTCCAAGGATCAAGTCTCACATCAGGCTCCTTATGGGGAGTCTGCTTCTCCCTCTGCCTATGTCTCTGCCTCTCTCTGTGTCTCTCATGAATAAATAAAAAACAAAACAAAACAAAATATGCACACTCAGTAACAATCATCAATATCAAGAAGTAGAGCATCAGTAGCACCCTTGAAGCAACTTAATGCTCTCTTCCGGTCATTAACTCCTCTGCCATAGTAACTACCCTTCTGATTTCAATCAATAGAATTTATATGATATATGATTGTGTGACTGAATTTATTTTTCATTCAACATTGTGCTTAAGAAATTCATCCACGTTTTTGTGTTTAGACATAATTTAAATCCTTATTTTTTTAAAAAAAGATTTTATTTTATTTATTTATTTTATTTATTTATTCATGAAAGACACAGAGAGAGAGAGGCAGAGACACAGGCAGAGAGAGAAGCAGGTTCCATGCAGGGAGACTGATGTGGGACTCGATCGATCCCTGGACTCCAGGATCATGCCCTGACCTGAAGGCAGGTGCTCAACCGCTGAGCCATCCAGGCATCCCAAATCCTTATTTCTACTAATACTTCACTGGATAAATATTACATAGGTTACTTATCCCCTCTCCTACGTGATGAACATTTGAGTGTTTCTAAAACTTTGACTTAAAGTAATAGTTTCTGTGAACATTCATACATGTTCAACTTTAGTAGATACTGTTAAAGGGTTTCTAAATGGTTGTAACAGCTTACACTTCCACCATTGGTGGGGACTTCAACCTTTGGTACTATTTATCTTTTCATATCAAGAGTTGAGACTTTTTATCCTTTTTCCTTTTTTTTTTTTTTTTTTAGTGTAGCCTGTTCAGGTTAATAGCAATGTTTCCATTTACATACACACAGATATATACACTCTATGGCTTTCTATTCTTTGAATGTTATATTGTAATACATAGGATTCTTAGTTAAATGTAGTTATTTTTTTTCATATTTTGGTATTATGGCTCTGAATTGTATCCTGATAAAGATGTCCTTACCTAGTTTAAGATCATGGAGATAGTCTATTATTTTATCAAAGCTTTATTCTTTTACTCTTTATATTCTAAATGTACAATAGGAATTGTTTTTGTACATGATGTAAAACTTACACACTCCATGATTTATTTTTATATGGAAAAATATAGATTGGTGTGTATGGGGAGATATTGAAAAGGTCATTCTTCCTCTGTCCTATAGTTTTATATTAGTCACAAACCAAATGATTGCATATACATGTTCATTTCTGGACTTACTGTTATTCTCTTGGTCTGTTTATTTTTGTGCCAAGACCACCAACTTTATTGTTGTTTTATAAATTAGTGTCAATACCTACTCATGCAAACCCTCTAGTTTTGTTCTTCTTCAAGATGGCCTTTTCAGTTCTTGGCCCTTTATGTTAAAATTTTAGAATCAGCTTATCAGTAATGATAAATTAACAGTGCTAGGACTTTGAAGGGTTTTCAGTGAATCTACAAAGAGATGAATCTAAAAAGAGATAATTTTCCAATATATGGGTGTGATTTATACCACAATTTGTTGACTTTTCCTTCCCTTTCAGTAATTTATGAGGATTTCTGTGTAGCAGTTTAGTATTCATTTAGGTATAATGTACATATATCTTACTAATTCTAGGTGTTTGAATTTTAATGCTACTAAAATAGTATCATTAAAAATTATATTTTAATTAAATATAGAAATTATATTCTAATTCGATGTAGCATGAAGTACTAAGTGTCAAGTATCATATACTTGTATATATGTATACATATATACATGTGTGTACATATACATGATACATATACATGCATATTATTCAGAAACATACTCCCACACTCACACATTTATATGAACTCTGAGTTCACACCAATTATGATTTAATACTTCCAATTGTAATTTAACACCACAGGAGTCTTTTGGATTTTCCCCTTTCAATGTTTATAATTCCTTTCTCTGACAATGAGAAACCTGGCTGATATGACTCACAGTTTATTTACTTAATTGATCAGCCCTTGTTGTACATTTGTCTCTACCACCACCTCCCAGTGAAGAGGCTTCCTCACATTCCTCAGGTTCTGATGCTCTGATCGGCATAGTACCCTTCTCACCTTGCTTTCATGCCAGTACCTCATATTGGACTACCGTTGACATTCCTGCTCCAGTAGGCACCTTTCTTCCTCACTCTGTGGGGCCTCGATATCACTGCTGCAACTGCCTTAGTCTTGTGCAGATATGCCCTTATTCGCTAGGTCTTTGATGGGTTCCTCTACTACTGCCCTCCATGGATGCCCTCCACACTGCTAATAATCTGTCCTGAGCTACAGACATAGACCTGGCAAGGTTTAGTCCACCTCTTCCTCTACCTTGTTTCGAGCATGCAGCCTTTAAGAAGTATTTAACCTACCATATTCTTCCTCTCCTCGGTAAGTCCTGAGCTCCACTTAGAGTGTCTGCCTCCCTTTTATGCCTCACTTCCTTTTGGTCCTACCTGCCCTGAAAGCCCCAAATTCCAATTTCCACCTTCCTAATCTTGTGAAATTATCAAAAGTTCTGCCAGCTTTCTCCCTGGATTCTGAATCTCATGCCATTCTGTAATTAATTCATTGACTATTCCAGAGAGAAAATCAGCATGCAAGATTCAGGGCTCCCCTAAATTCTCCTCAATTTCTGTTTCTCAGAGGAGAAAAAGAATGGTCCTTCAACTTCTGGCCCATTTGGCAGCTTTCTGGTATACCCAAAGTATACACTTTTTATTCAGTTTCTCTAATTGTTCTTGGTGAGAGTGTTGGTCTGCTATGAGCTATTCCATCGCAGTCCTGAATTTCTACAAAACCTGATGGGATAAGTTTTATAGTACACATTTTAAAAAATAAGATAACTCAAATATAAGAATGCATTATAACCATGGTCACAATATCAGTGAATAGCAGATCTGGATCTCAACTTTAGTTATGTCTGATTTTAGAAGTATTGCTGTCAATTCTGCACCTTTTATCACCATGAGTTAGTGTCTCCAATTTACACTAGATTTTTAAGTAGTCTATGATAAATAGTCTGCAACTAAAGAGGAAGAGTTAATGAAAAGTGAAAGAAAGGGAGGAAAAGCCATTCATTTTGAACTGACTCAAAAACACAGGTAATGCACTTCCTTGCCTATCAGAGACCTAATCTATGTCAATATTTTTCACTTAACTCTGTTGACAGTGGGGCAGATAATGCTTTGTTGAGAAACAACTAGCCTGTGTGCTGGAGGATGTTTGACAGCATCTCAGGCCTCTACCCAGTAGATGCCAGCAACATTCCCTGGTTGTCACAACCAAAAATGTCTCTAGATAATGCCAAATGGCCCCTGGGAGATAAAATCACCCTTGGTTGAAAACTGCTGACCTTATACTAAGAGATAATTTTGAATGTGGTAGGTCATTTAAATCAAACTCCTAATATATTCCCTCTTTGTTGGTTGAAACTGAAAAGTGCAACTTAATTTGTTTTTCAAATTCCCACTAAATCTGGAGGACCATTCAGCTTAAATTCAATAAGATACATGCAGTGAGATCTGCACACTCAGAAATAAGACAAAATAGATGAGAAATGGTGGCAAGTGCATTACTGGTTGTGTCCTTCTCTGAATAGAAATCTATAAAACAATAAATAAGCTGCCAAGTTCAGCATAGCCTAGCCTTGTCTTTCATAATTCCCCACAGTGTACTTAGAGGAAAAGAGTTTAATTCCTATTGAACTTTTATCCAAATTTAGTAAAAAGCAATATAAATCTTTCTCTGTCCCTCTGCTATTCCCCTACCTGCCACATCATCACTCTTTTGCTTGCTAGTGTAAAGAGTTTGGCTTTGTTTTCAAGAGGGTAGGAAGCTGTCACTTATGCTGCAATTATGAAAAATGTGCTCTGAATTCATTTCAACAAAGCAGGAATAGGATCCTGACATAGGCAAGAACTTTTCAACTTGGAATCAGGTCAGCTGTCAATAAGTGCATGTAGCTCCTTTAGGACCTTGACTTTTGTTTACTCACCTTTTTATTTCTAACCCTAATACAGTGCCTAATATGTAATGAAACAAATATAGTAGTCCCCATCACCTCCATCTGTGGTTTTGCTTTCCATGATCAACCAGGGTCTGGAAGTAGGTGATACTGTTTCTGAGAAATTGTCAGAAGGTCCATAGCAGCTTAACACTATCACATGCCTGAGTCATTCACCTAATCTTCTCTCATCACAGGGGCATTTCATCATCTCACATTATCACAAGAAGAAGGGAGAATGCAATATAGGAATATATTCCTAAAGAGAGAGAGAGAGAGACTGCCTTCACATAACTTTTATTACAATATATTGTTCTGGTTGTTCTATTTTACTATTAGTTATTGTTGTTATAAATCTCTTACTGTGTCTAATGTAGAAGTTGAACATTATCATAGATATGTATGTATAGGAAACAATATGTCACATAGGGTTCAGTATTCTCCAGGATTTCTTTTTTTAGGATTTTATTTATTTATTCATGAGAGACAGACAGAGAGAGAGAGAGAGAGAGGCAGAAACACAGGCACAGGGAGAAGCAGGCTCCATGCAGGGAGCCCGACATGGGACTCAATCCCAGGTCTCCAGGATCACACCCCGGGCTGAAGGCAGCGCTAAACCGCTGAACCACCAGGGCTGCCCTCTCCAGGGTTTTAAACATCCCCTGGGGGTCTTGGAACACAGCTCCCATAGATAAGGGGGGACCACTGTATTAATGACTATCAAGTACTTCCATAACTAAAATGAATAAATAAATGTTCAAGGAATATATTATCCATATTGATTTTGAGAAAAAATATATGAATTCATACAGACACACATACACATACACGCACAAATAAGACACTTTAATGTGAGTGTGAAAACTTTAAGGAAGAACTTTTATCCTAAGTATATATAGTTCATTGCCTTATTGGAGATAGCAAACTATATCCTGAGTTTCTACTGTATAATAACACTATGTTAGTTACTTTTATAAGTGCCAGTATGTACTCATTTGTAAGTTTAAAAATATATTCAGGGATGCCTGGATGGCTCAGCAGTTTGACACCTGCCTTTGGCCCAGGATGTGATCCTGAAGTCCTGGGATTGAGTCCCACATCTGGCTCCCTACATGGAGCCTGGTTATCTCTCTGCCTGTGTCTCTGCCTTTCTCTCTGTATCTCTCATGAATTAATGAATATATATATATATTTTTTTTTTTTTTCAGAACATAAGGGCAGAAAACTGCCCACATAAATCTAAACATGTTGGGATGTGATAGATAAAAGAAGGAATGCAGAAAATGTAGATATTTCACTTTAGCTGGAAGGCAAAAGAAAACTTCATAACATATAAAGGCGTGGCCACTCTATGATAAATATACAAAGTCAAAATTACCTACCTCAAAGAAGAGAATAAACAGATATATATCACTTATGTTATGCATCTGCTTTGGCATCACTAATGAGGATTTGCTTTTGAATCTATGGAGAAAATGTAAGTTCATGCACAAATGTGTATATCTTGACTATACACTACATGTTTTCTGTTTCTAAACATTTGTAATCTGCCTTTTCTGCCAATATAATCATTAAGCAAAAATACTAAAATCTACAAAAAGAAGCAAAATAACATGCAAAAAGTTACTCTATACAAAATACTATTCTTGAATATTGAGAACTCATGGATTGTCTTGGTCGATTCAAGCTATAAAAGAATACCACAGACATGGGGACTTTAAACAACAGAAACTTACTTCTCACAGTTCTGGCAGCTAGAAGCCCAAGATGAGGGTGCCAGCATGGTTGGGTTCTGGTGAGAGCCCTCCTTTATGTGACAGGTGGCCATTTTCTCCCTGTATCCTCAAATGGCAGAGAGCAGAGAGAGAAGCAAGCACTCTCTTGGGATCTTTATAGGGACACTAATCCCATCCACTAATGTTCCATTCTCCTGACCTCAGCTAATCCTAATTACCTTCCAAAGACCTGACTTCCTCATACTATCACTCTAGGGAGAAGGGTCTCAACGTACGAATTTTGAGGGGGACCACAGACATTCCATCCATAACATGGATATTTTTGGGTTTGGGTTCAACCATATTCTACTGCTTGCATTTCATTATATTTGCTTTTTCATTTGCCTGTACTGTTTCCCTTGCTGGAAACATGTTAAACCTTCTTTTTGTTTTTTTGGGGGTGTTTTGTTCTGTTCTGTTTCGTTGTTTTATTCATTGCATGATTAAATGTACATTCTCTTGGTAAATTTCCTGACATCATTACCCTGAATTAGATTTCTTTCCTATGAACTCTAACTGAATCCTCTTTGGAAAGTTAGCATGGCATTCATCATACTGACTTTCAATTGGTAGTTTAATACAATTAGTATTAGTAGCATGACTAATAATTTAATTAATACATACATTTCACCTTACATTTCAAATATCTTAAAATGCAGAAAATAAATCAAATATATAAAAACATTCAGTGCTCTGTGAACAAACAAGGTGTCAGTCATGCCATGTCATCTAATTCTCAACCTGATACAATCCTAATGAACTTCCACAGCAGAAATTTTTATCTCGGCTTTTAAACTTAAGATTTTGCCTAAAATATGTCATTCATGGATCATTACTCTATGGATTTCAGAACTGACTCATTAAATTCTCAGCTAAGGGGTGTTTGTAGTTACATACCTAAAAAAAGTAATTTGGCTAGTTGTGCAGTAAATATTTACCTGCAGGAGCCTAAAATTGCCAATGTTTATACGCTTGAGTAACTGATTGTCACTTCCGGCATGCTTTACTGTGCTAATATTCTGCAGTGTAAGCTGAATTCTTAACTATTTCCTAACTTGAAGGTAGTTTTGGGGCTACACTGAATCTAACAATATCCCCCAGAGAAACTGGGGAATGTTAGTGTGTTGAAATTCTATTATTAACTAAAATTTTCTCTTCATATTTAATGAATTAATGCCTCTGTATCCTAATTCACAGCTGACGGCAGCTTTAAGGGCTCTTTTCTCCTGGAAGGGGCAGGTCCCAACTTGCTATGGAGACAACTCCTTGCAAAATAAATGGCACCAGGCAACTATTTTCAACCAAACTATTGCTTATTAGGGTAAGATGTTTACAGTCATTTTTTAATCCAAATTATAGGATTTCTCTCCTTATCTTTACTCAATTTTAAGGAAAGTTCAAAAGATATTCAAACTCTGCTTCTTTTTCCTCAGATGTATTTCAAAATCAAAGATTTTCCCTATGTCTTCAGGGATGGCAAAGATGAGGAGAGGGTGAAATTACTTTCTGCAGTTGGCCTTTCTGAGAATCAAGCTCTCTATCCTGGCTATAATAATTTATTCTTGTGTAGATGCTCACATAAATGAAAATCATGTTTATTATGAGCCTTGAGAAACAGCAAAATTTATATTTATTAGACATTCTCAATTCCATGTCTCACACAGCAGCCAGAACATACTATTACATGGAATGAAAACCAAAAGGCACTAAACACAGAAAGAGCATATAGCATTAAGCACTCTGTATGAATTGCTGTTCCTTGTGAAACTTTTCAGGATGTTATCTTTTTATTAGAGATATGGTTTTAACTAGCTTAGTTCCCTCAACTCAGTGAGAGGTTCATGATCTCTTATTTTTTTTTTTTTTAGCATCTCCTTCATAACTAAATAACTATGTGGTAAGATTTATTCAAACTAAGCTAAAATTACTCTCATTTGGCAAGAGATCAAGTCTTAATAAAATAACATGTTTAAACACTTTTAGTACCAGGATGCACTAAATACTCCTAGAAAAAATTGACAGTTTCCCCACAGATGAACTCTGAATCTATTACTTATTATTGCTTTAAATAAATGACATATGCATACTTAGGCAAATAATATTCCACATTAATGCCAAAATACAGTGTAGCCCAACAGGGGCTTTGTGAGCCTCCATATCATTGGCTGCCTTATTTCCAGATCATAAACTTGACTAAATCTCATGTCTTAGGGAGTACAAACCTACTACTAACCATTCATCTTAGGAAATGCATGTTCATGTGGCTTGAATTGACATGAAACAAACTTAAAGGATATGTAGTGAGCTCTGACAATCACTTATATATTTTCCTCGTGAGGCAAATGGTGATAATTCTTTTAATAGCCAAAGTATAAATGACCTAGAATAATCTTTTTCCAACCAAAATACATAGCAAGAAAAAACAATTAACATAATATTGAGTTGCTAGTAACCTTAAGTTAACCTGTGCTAAGGAAGTTTGTATCAGAAATCATAGGTTTGGGTTAAATTTAGAGAAAAGGGAATATGTGAAACCTAAAGTCTTTTTAGTTGCAATTAAATATAATCTATATTTATAATTTATAATCTATAATCTATATATAATTAAGAATTATAACTTCATTGGTACATAGTAAATTTACAAAGTCATTTTTTTTCTGCTATAGATATTCCAGTGTATGTATGTACAGGTATATGTATCCATATGTAAGTATGTATGTATGCACATAATATTTTTGTAGATTATGACTACAATTATTATTAACAAGTACTTTGGATAACTTCCCTAAAATTCTTAAGTAAACAATACAAAAATTTAGTTCTATGCAACCATATGTACAGGTATATAAGTGCATGCACAGACACACACCCGCACACACACTCATGCTTTTGTTGGATAGTATTTATGTATATATTAAAGAATGAAGTTTCTGCTACCCTAAGTAGAGAAATCTAGTTAAGCACCACTTCTTGCAAAAAGTACATCTGAGTATGAAATGTGAATAGCACAGTTATTAAGTATACCAGCTTTGGAGTTAGACTCAAAGGTTCCAATCCAGTTTGCAAATACCAGCTAGCTTTGTGACTGTTGAAAAGGACTTTTCTTCTCTAATTCTTAGTGTTCTAATGTTATAAAAGAGTGTTAATAATGTACTATATCATAGAACTGTTACGATGATTAAGAGAAACAATGTTCACAAAATACTTATTGCATTTCAAATTAATTAGTATCTGAAATAGTCAACAAATATGTGATATAATGCTAACTAAAATAACTAAACTAATACTTTAATAATGATTAAAGGAATTCAAGATGTACTCTCTAATCCTATGAAAAATATCTCACTATTAGCTTGCAATTTCACCTTCACATATGTATTTTTATGTTATTAATTTTTTCATTTGTTCTTAGGAGATTCATTGAACCCCTCTACTCTTCTTTTATTGTCCTAGCAAATAGGATGGGATGGTGGTCAAAACAAACATAGTCTTTTCCTTATGGAGCTTGCAAAGTAGTAGGGAGAAAGAGATAATAATCATGTAAATACATGACTATAATTATGACAATGGCCAAAATTTTTTTTAAGATTTTATTTATTTATTCATGAGAGACACATAGAGAGAGTGAGGCAGAGACACAAGCAGAGGGAGAAGCAGGCTCCATGCAGGGAGCCCAATGTGGGAATCAATCCCAGGACTCCAGGATCAAGCTCTGGGCCAAAGGCAGACACTAAACCACTGAGCCACCCAGGAATCCCTGACAATGGCCAAAAATTTAAATTGAAGTTGCTAAGGAAGTATTTACAAGGAAGATCTATTCTAATCTGAGATACAGTCACAAATACAAGATGTTATATGCAATATTTGGGACATATTTCTACTAAAATACTTACAGTATCTGTTTACCTGAAATATTTATTTATCTGCAATTCAAATTTAGAGAGACTTCTCCAAGAAGAATTAGTTCCTGAGTTGACAACTGTAGAATAAGAAAGCAGCGTCAAGGTAAAAGGGATGCAGAATGTTGGAGTTTTTCTGAGGTAGAAGAGGTAGCAAGGTATCCTGAAATGGAGAGAGTATTAGTATATTTTAAGAATTGATGGTGCTGTTGTGCTGGGACTCAGAAAACAAGACAGGTGGTGTGGCATAGGGCTAAAGACATAGTCAGGTCTGGATAAGCAAGAATCTTGATCCATACTTGATTGGAAATCACTAAAAGTTTTAGGCATTAGAGTAGCATCAGATTTACATGTTAGTCACAGGAACTTTTTCAACAGCACCTCTATCACTTTTGACACACAGCTCTTCTTGGCAGAGTTGCTCCAAGGTGCACTTATTGATCACCTCACAAAGTCAAGGAAAAAGAACACAAATAGCCACGTGGCAAGGGCAAGCGTATTGAGGTGCTATGATGGAAAGTGGAAAAGTGCTGAATTTCAGGGCTGAAATGAACAACTCTGAGAATCCTGTGGATAAATATTTATGGTTATACTCAATTAATATTTTCACCGGGATAATTGTCAATTTCAATGTTTGAAAGACTTTTGATATCCATCATCAAATTCTTTTTTTTTAAGATTTTATTTATTTATTCACGAGAGACACACAGAGAAAGGCAGAGACATAGGCAGAGGTAGAAGCAGTCTCCATGTGGGGAACCTGATGTGGGACCTGATCCCAGGACCCCGGGATCACAACCTGAGCCAAAGGCAGACACTCAACCACTGAGTCACCCAGGTGCCCCCATGTTTTTTGTGTTCTTAATATTAACTTTGGTAAAAAAAAAAATCAACTGCATTTACCTTTACATATAGAGTTATGTTAAATAAAGACATCCGTACGGAATCAACAGAGAAATGTAAGTAAGCCATTTCTCATTAACTAACTTACGGAAACAAGAACAAATCTGTAATTAGAAACACACGAAGCAGAGATAATGTACTGGCATTAAATGAGACTTTAAACTTAAAGCATTATACAAACAATAGTTATTAAGTTGCAGGGGTTATGAAATACTATGCTGCTTAAGTAAAAAAATTGAAAAAAGAAAAAGAAAAACCCAAATCCTGAATGTCCTGTTTGTGGAGAGAAACAGCAAATATTTTGAAAGATTATTGTGTAGGCAAAAGTTGGTGGGAGGGTATCGGCTATAATATGTTTCGGTTTAATATATTGTATGTATCCTTTAACATAGGGCAAAGATGAGGTAAATATTGTTTTCCTTATTTTTTAAAATGAACTACGTAGGAGAACCCACAGTAAATATGATAACCTGAGAAGTGAACAACAGGTAAGATAATTTTGGAAATATTCAGGCGTGAGTTTCTATGGATTAGGTATATGTTAACATAACTTGGCCTAAATACTACTGCAAATGAATTACTATTTATGGGGTCAGCAGTGTGTGTGCAACAAGCGCATGAGGTCTATATTATTATCTCTATTTTGCAGATGAGAAAATGGAGGCTCAGCGAATTTGAGTAATTTGCTGACTGTGACACAAGTATGGAGTAAAAGCACTAGGGCTGAAGCTTAGATCTGCCTCATACTGTCACCTGTCCTCATTCTCCTCTGTCCATTCCATCTCAGAAATCTCATCCTACTAGAATATAGACAATTGTTCATGGACCAACTCACACTCTTTTCATATACGGAAACCAGGTGGCCCCTATATGAAACACACAATAGTGAGAGAATAGAGAAGGGAGGGAAAGCAGAGTTTTCCATCAAGTCTAGCCTCCTAGAAATTCAAAAGGGTACAAGGTGTCAAAACCCAGCTACTCCCTTCAGCTGTGATTGGTAGGGTTTGCTACTGGTTAACAATGGAAAGGTCGAGAGCCCATCTCAATACCTTTGAGATATGAACACTGAGGGAAATGTTTCAGCAACCTGCAGGGGATGTGTTATATTTGTCTTCTTGCCTCAGGAACTCACCAATTATGTGAAAATGCCAACTGGTTTCCTTACCTGATTTTGAGTAACACCTCCCAAGAAAATAAAAATGTCCAGAGATAGTATGCAAAAATCACACAAGATGGAAATATTGAAAATACTTTTTTTCCTGAGGAGGCAGAGACAAATTAAAATATTTCAAGAGTAAGCAATTAAAGAAAATGGTAGAGAACGAAAAGCAAAGGAGAAATACTCATATAGAAGCAATACAGGAACATTAATATTGAAAAGGTTTTCTTGGTTAATATATTGTTAAATATGAAACTCAGGATTGAAGCAGTATATTCTATGATGCTGTAAACCAAAAACTTACACACAAATACATGCAAATTTTGTTTATGACTACAGAAGCACAATACATGCACGGATGTGCACATCTAGAAGGATGTCGTTACCGGTATCTGTGGCTGTTTGGGGTGACAGAATCAGGTGTCTTTTCCCCCCTCCTATTTGCAAAATTGTGCCTTCTCTATTATCCACGATGAAAACAGAATACTTACCCATAACATAAATGTGTACCTCTTCCCATGAAGGTTCCACAACTTTCCACAACATACAGAAAATTCACAAGAATTATGAAGATAGGGATCCCTGGGTGGCGCAGCGGTTTGGCGCCTGCCTTTGGCCCAGGGCGCGATCCTGGAGACCCGGGATCGAATCCCACGTCAGGCTCCCGGTGCATGGAGCCTGCTTCTCCCTCTGCCTGTGTCTCTGCCTCTCTCTCTCTCTCTGTGTGACTATCATAAATAAATAAAAAAAAAAAATTTAAAAAAAAATTCTTTAAAAAAAAAAAAAAAAAAAGAATTATGAAGATCAAGGGAGTGTGTTTTGTGTGTGAAGATGCCTCTAATGATGTGTAGAAACGCCCTTTTTTAAAAAAAGATTTTATTTATTTATTCAAGAGACAGAGAGAGGAGAGAGAGAGGCAGAGACACAGGCAGAGGGAGAAGCAGACTCCATGCAGGGAGCCAGATGCAGGACTCAATCCCAGGACCCTGGGATCACAACCCCAGCCAAAGGCAAATGCTCAACCATTGAGCCACCCAGGTGTCCCTAGAGATACCCTTTAGAGAGAGAGAGAAAGAGAGAGATAGAGTATCGATTATATTCATACCTAGCATAACCACGGAGTATGCTTTTGTTCTGGAATGTTCTGTTCTGTTTTGTTCTGGTATTATTTGCCAAGAATTATAATCTCATTTTTTTTTCCTATCATATACTTCACTTAGTACAGGTGAGTATCAGACATTTTTCTTTTGCTTTCCCACCTTGGACTATCCAGCATCTGAGCCCCTTTGGGTATTTTCAAAATCCTTTTATTATAAGCCTTTGTGGGTGGAAGAGACTGCATTTATCTCAGCCTCCTGCTACTAAGGTATAAATAGGCACATGACCCAGGTTTGTCCTATCAAAGATGTCTATCCTAGTAAGGGTTTTAGTAGAAGCAAAGACATATTGAGCTTCCAGGGCACCAATGACAGAACAAAATCATGTGTCCAGTAGAAGTGCTTGGTGCAAGCAATGGGATTTGTCCACTGCTCAGCAAAGAAAAGAGAAAATTGAATGTAGATACCTGGAGCACACAGTAGGGGTTAAAAAACTAAATTTGATTTACTCAAATATAATTTATGAAATTTTAACATCAGTTTTAGGTAAAGGGATGGTATAGTTCTCACCAGATGTGGTAGGAATGTTTGCTTGTTATTGTTCCAAAAATGTGAGGGATTTAAAGTTGTTACTGCAAAAGAAAATCCTCTAATCAAATGCATGTTGTCTGCTATTAAGGACAGTAGATGTTCATTCATAAAATATGCATTTGGTGCTTTCTCTGTGTCAGGCACTATGTTGCTAGAAAGAAAAAAACATGACGAATCTCTTCTCTCTAGAAATGTCTCCTTTACACTATCTCAGTTACTTTTTATCCATATCAGAATATTTTGTTCATTTGTTTGTATCCCATTCATTTGTGAATTCCTTGGGGGATATGGGACTTATTTTCTATTTATTTATGTTCCTAGAACATAACACAATCTCTCATACATAACTGGCTTTCAAAAATGTATACTGAGTGAATAAATGAATGAATGAATAAAAAATGACATAAGTAAGTAGCCTGAACAATCACCCTCAGTGAGTTCTATTTGCATCCCAGTCAACTTGCTTATCAGTGACATAAGGGAACCCAGAAGGCAAGCTAATCAAACAAACAGATTCTGTCTGTGTCGTGTCAGGAATACCTAAGATATATAATGACAATCAGAGATCTCAATATTTATTATCTGATGTAAGTGAAGAAAAAAGATTTGGAAGAGTTTATTATAAAAGACTTTAACTTGGTCCTTTAAAAAATAGTCAACTGTCTAGGAAGAAGCTGGGATAGATCTGACTTAAAAACAGGTAATAGAGGAGTGCCTGGCTCTCAGTAGAGCATAGGAATCTTGATCTCAGGGTTGTGAGTTGGAGCTTCATGTTCAGCATAGAGATCGCTTTACAAGAAAGCAGGTATTTATCAGAATGTGATAAATAAACAAATGAAAAGTGAATAACAACTGACAGTACCCTCTGTGAGGCAGTAGTGTAATGGGACTCCTCATATCAATTCTATGTGTAAAGAAGAGAGACAGCCATCCCCACTGTGCTGCGCTCAGACTCTGCATTGAAAACTGTGTTCTTGGGGCCTGGGTGGCTCAGTCAGTTAAGCATCTGCCTTTGGCTCAGGTCATGGTCTCCGTGTCCTGGGATGAAGCCCCACAATGGGTCTGGCTCGTCGGGGAGTTTGTTTCTCTCTCTCTCTCTCTCTCCATCTCCCTCTGCCCCTCACTACTGCTTGTTCTCTCTCTCTCTCTCATCTCAAATAAATAAACAAAATCTTTAAAAAGAAAGAAAAGAAAACTGTGTGCTCTGCAGCTCTGAATTTGAAGGTTACTGAAAAAAGTAGACCACATTTCAGAAAGTCTGATTCTCATGGTGAAGTGTTTGAAAACTATAATAGACACTTTGACCATCTGAGGAAATGTAGTCTAGAAACACTTAGCATGAGAATAATGTAATTAACTCAAGATCTACCATGTAGAATTTAGTTATTTGAATTCTAAAGTGCCCAATCATTTTTTTTTCAGACTAGGCATAGGGCAGCAAGTCGGGTTCAAAGAGCTGAGGAGAGAGAAGAGTAAAGTAAAGTATAAGACGGGCAAATGAAGAGACAACCTGAAACATGGGTTATTGACAGAGGCCTGTTTTGACCTGTTTTCTGTGCTTTAAAGACTGGCATGTACCAGTCTTTAAAGCACATTTATAGGGTAAGGGCAAATGCATACACGGAGGCAGGACAAATAGGCTAATGTGTTCATAAACAGATCTTAAGGAGCATGTGTTCCAGTAAACTTTTTTATAAAATAAGATGATGGTAATACAAAGATGACAGTGAGGGACACCTGGGTGGCTCAGTAAGTTAAGCATCTGACTCTTTATTTTAGATCAGGCCATGAGATCGAGCCCCACCTTGGTTTCCATGGTTAGCAAGGAGTCTGCTTGAGATTCTCTCTCCCCTTCTCCCTTTGCACCATGCTTTCTAAAATAAATAAATAAATCTTAAAAAAAAATAAAAGCTGACATTGAACACGGGATAGGGAGGGCAGGTCCAAGTGCCGTGACTGGAATTCTTTGAGTAGTGATTAATGATGTCAGAGAGGTTATAGAAGAAAATCCTAGTTTCAGGGAAAGTTTGTATACGAGGAATTCTTAAAAACATGTTCAATTAAAAAACTCTTTGCTTTTATTCAACTTACAAAAGTGACAGATTTTTTTTCCAATTAACATGAAGCTTTTGAAATGTTATATATAGAAATACTTAAGACACTTTATAAATTAAGCTTATTATTTATGCATGGAGGAGAACTGAAGAGTATTTTTTTAACCTTTAAAATCCATTTCTCCTATTCAGAAGTAACATAGCACAGACTCTGAGACTATCTGAATTAAATTCTGAGTTCTGATATTTTCTGGCTCAATTGATCATTAAGAAGTTAGTTAATCTGTATTTGCCTAGGTTTTATCTGTCAGATCAGGACAATAATAGTGCACTGTATTGAATGAGATAGTAATAATTTAGAAAAATATCTGTTGTATGGTAAGCAAGAAAGTTTTACTGAAATTGTCATCCTGCATATAATGATATTAACATATCTGAGAAGTAAATTTGATATAGCCTATGCATGTTATGGTGCATTATATATTCTCTCCATGTATAACCAACTATGAGGTTCAGCAAGGGTATTTTCCTGTTTTTTTTTTGATAGTAGAAATATATTTTTAGCTTTTAAGATATATTCACCAATCTGATTCTTTTTAAAGAACATTTATTTATTTTAAAGAGAAACAGAGAGCGAGATGGGGGGGCAGAGAGAAAAGGAGAGAGAGAATCTCAAGCAGACTCTTTGCTGAGCATGGAGCCCAAAGTGGGGCTTGATCTCACAACCCATGAGATCAGGACCTGAGCCGAAATCACAAGTTGGACACTTAATCAACTGACCCACTCAGGCACTCCTCATCAATCTCATTTTTTATCTTCCAGATGGGTTCCATTGATTACTTGTCTGATTTAAGGATGTTGCTTGTGTATAGAAGAGGGTTAATTGAACTGGTTCAGGCAAGAGCAAATCCACTGATTTATGAGGGATATGAGATTCCTCAGGAATTTATTGTGTTCCTGCAGGGGCTCTGGCATTATGTTAGAAGCTAGGAACAAGTAAGGTGTTAAACAGTGGAATCCCAACTTTAGTGAAGGAAACAGAGGGGTTATTATAATTCCAATAATCAGTGTGTCACAGCAATGCAATGAGTGATAAGGGTTAATCTATAAGGATCTGAGGAAAAATGGGAAAATACAAGGAAGGCTGTCAGAGGAGGGGATTTCTGAGCTGAAATTAATGGTTGAAAAACATTTTAAGCTAACTTTGTTTCAATCCCATCTTCCCAATTACATACATTTCTTTTTTAAAAAATATTTTTTAATGTTCTCCCTTAAAGTTGTTTTTTTTTTCCAAACTGCAACAGTAGAATGAATAATGTTAGTTACACAAAGGAGATAATACAATACAAAGGTACAAAGGCAAAACAACATTTTTTTCCCTTCACTACATCCCATTCTACTTCTTTCTCAAACTCCATTCAGTATTTAAATCCTTGCCAGATTCTTTCCACAACTTTTCCATGCTCTTGAATTGCATATTAACTATAAGCCTGAAATGCATGTAGCTTCTGAAACTCTCTGTGTGTTTGTGTTTTAAAAAGTTTTAGGTTTCTGTTTGCTCATTTTTATTTTAAAAAAATCATACATATACATCACTTAGCTGCTTTTTTTATATTACTTGAAAAACTGCATTTTAATATTATAGTACACTTCACATAGACAAACCATTATGATGTAGCATGTATACATAAAATATTAAAATTAATGTTGTATCAACTGTTAAAAGCTTTGGAAACCATAGGTACCCTTCTTCAACTAAATATCTTTTCCCTACTCATTGCCAACGTGCTCCCAAGAGAGAACCACTGTCTTAAATTTTTAATAATTTACTTTTATTAACTTGAGAATATTGCATATATAAATCATGTCAGTAGATATTAGCTGGCTCCCTCTTTTTTCTAATTTTTGTGAATGTGAAAGTACTCACATATGCATTATTTACATAAAGAGTATCATATTACACCTTGTTTTTTATCTGATTTTAATATTCTTTTTTCTTTATTTACTCCACACTTTCTTCTCTTCCTCTCCTCCACCCACTTTCACCTACTTTAACCCCATCCCACAGACAGCCCTTTTTAAAACGTATTCAGTCTTCTTTTTTTCTATACTTTGTTCCCAGCTCATTTGACCATATACAAATACTACTGTTAGAAGTTGTAGATATTGCAAATATTCATACAAAGTGAAAATATAATGTATATAATCATCTGTGTAAACATATATTTATTTTAAAAATTATTTAAAATGGAATGTTATAATTGTGTTTTACATTGCTTATTCAGTAATAGCTAAAAGAAATTGATCTGAATCAAATGATATAACTTCATTTTTTCCTTTTTTTTTTTTTTTTTACTTATTTCCACTATGGACACTGCTTTAATAAACATGCATATACATAAAGGCTTTGACTAGGCCTTTACCACTTTAGGATAGATTTCTAGGAGTGAGATTATTGAAGGTAAAGATATTTTTAATTCTAAGGGTGCCTAGATGGCTCAGTTTCTTAAGCATCTCACTTTGGATCAGGTCATGATCTCAAGGTCCTGGGTTGGAGCCCAGAGTCAGGCTGCCTGCTGATCAGGGAGCCTACTCCTCCTTCTCCACCTGCCCCTCCCCTTGCTGGTCCTCTGTCTCTCTCTCTCCCTCAAATGAATAAATAAAATCTTTTTTTGAAAGAGATATTTTTAATTCTAGTAAGTGTTGTTTCATACTTTTGTAAAAATGGTTTAACATTTCTATTTCCAAAAGAAATCTATGAGAGAATACTTTTATTCATATCCCTACCAGAAATAGATCTTATTTCTCTCTCTTTTTATTTTACTTGCTGCTCTGGTGGGTAAAAGTGATCTCTCATTGGTATTTTAATTTGTAAGCTTCTGATCAATATTTAATTTGACTGTCTTATTTGTATGATAACTATTACATTTTCTTCTCTGTTATCTATTTTCATTCTTTGATCATTTTTCAAGACATTTTAGTTATTTCTTGACACTTTGTAGGAATCTTGTTGTAATGTAAATATTATCTCTTTATCTGTTATTTGTTTTACAATTTTATTCAATAATCTTATTTTTCTATTAATATTATATTGTTATAAACTGGGCAACAACACAAAATGAATACCAAGGGTATATATGAAACTGTAAGAGACATGGCTTAATCAGAAACCTCAGTTAGCTGTCTCAAACACAAGGAAATAAAAGAATCTCCAAAAACAGAATCTCTTGTGGTTTTCTAATCTCTTGACAAGGGAGATGGTCCTTTGTTACTGAAGAGTAGAAGATTTAAAGACTAAACTTTCTGGCCATGAAGGAGATTTAGCCATTTGCCACTGTTACATAGTTCAAAAGGACACCCTCTGCTCCCTATAAGCAAGGAAATGTGCCCTTGAAAAATATAATACATAATCCTCACAGCTGGAATTAAAACAAATAGAGTTTAATGTGCTGATAAAACCATGGTTATCATATTATTTGACCACCTGGGGATTTTAGCTCTCCATGGGTCAAACTTCAGGACTGATTGGCAGCTATGAATAGCATCCAAATGAATTCCTTAAAGTAGATAAATGTAGATATCTACTCCTCACAACTGTTCTATCTGTTTTTTTAGCCAGATACTGTCTTTGGCCATTTGGGGGAACTTAGTAGCCTCTAGCAAACAGGAATGTAATTAACATCAGAACTCTAGGTGCGCAATATGTAATTACACTCCATTAGAATCTATCAAAATGAGATTATAATTACACTTTGCACGTGCCACATTTCTTGTAAGGTTGGCAATTCAGACCTCCGCTAATAAATACAAAGTGCTCTGCATTCTGTAGACCTCGTAGTCCATTTAATGATGACCCATCCACAGCCAGCTTCGTTTTTAACAGAATAAAGGTGTTGAAATGGAGTTTGAATATTAACAACAAGAAACTAACTAAAATGTGTTATCTACAGATGGGGAAAAGTCACAAAAGTCAAAAAAGCAAGCAAACAAACAACAAAGCAGGAGAGTAAGCCTGATTTAATGTGGCAAAATTTATTTAGCAGGATTTTTAGAAACTAAACCCCAACTTTGGACCAAGTGTTTGATTTATGCTAAATTTGTGACACTTGACTTTCCAAAAGGCTTTCAGTGTTGCCAATATCTCTTGTTTAACCAAAATTTAATAGAACAAAAATCAACAACCAGAGGAGGGAAAGTTAAAAATAAAACTGAGCACTTACCAGAGCAAGGCACTTTATATTGTGAATATCTGATTTGAGCCACACAACAAGCCTGCAAAGGAATTTTTTTCCCTATTTTACTTAAGGAACAATGCAGGTCTGTGAGGTTGTGTAACTTGCCTACAGTCCCTTAGTTAGTAAATATTAGAGCTGAGATTCCAGTCCAGAGCTTTGTGACTCAGGAAGCTATGATGTATCCTATAACCATGCCTCTACCAGGCACACACAGACCAGCATGTGATAAATCTCTGGTTAAGCTTTACTTTGAAACCAACACCATTTCCTGCTCCCCAAAAAAGAAGAAGCAATCAAGATTTGTGTGAACATGAAGAAAAGGTAAGAAAAACACAACAACAACAAAACTAAAGAAAATTCAGGGCAACAGAAGGATTTGGACAGAGCACTGAAAAGAGCACTGGAATTGGATATGCAGAGGAAAAAAGGATACTTGTATACTTGTATAGAAGTCAAGTAGTAGGTATTGATATTACCTGATCTATATCATAGAGAATTTGGCTTTTATTTTTCCAAAATTTTAATAGTCCATAAAAGATTGAATTTAAAGTAGATAGAGTTGTGCCTGGATAACTCACCCCATTGAGTGTCCAACTCTTGGTTTCCACTCAGGTCATGATCTCAGGGTTGTGAGATTGAGCCCCACATTGGACTCTGTGCTCAGCAGTCTGCTTGAGATTCTCTGCCTCTGCCCCTCCTCTGCTCATGCTTTCTGTTTCTCTTTTTTTCTCTCAAATAAATAAACAAAATCTCAAAAAATAATTACAAGAAATACAGTAAGTAGAGTCTAATTAGAAAATTCTTAGGTTCTAGCACAATGCCCAAAGTCTGTTTGTCCCATGCTTTCATAAAGTAATCACAGTAAGACAAAATGATTCGCAATCTAGAGAATGGTAGTCAATCCAGTGGAAAAGCCACAACAAATGGACTGCATAGCATGTTTTAATTGAACACATTCAGAGAAGATGGGTAGAATGATCACAGTCCCTTATATTAACTAGAAACCTACAGTGCACATAGCTTCTCACACTCCACTGTCAAAGGGGAAACATGAGACAAAAGGGGAAACAAGAGTTAGTAGAAATCCCATAAACCAACCTCTCCATTTCATAGGATAAGCAAATCAAATATTTCTCTACAAATTTATAAACATAAAACCATCACTGGTGAGTATACCAGCCTAGAAATGTTAAAGGAAAGGATTTTCAAAGATATTTATTTTAATGCAGTTTCTAATATGAGGAAACAAAGGCTAAGACAAGTGCTATGAGTCAACCTGAGTTATAATTAGTAGAAACTGGATCAGAGGCCAGTCCTTCTGTATTTGATATACTTAAAACTGGATGAGTGGTTGTTTGTAAATTCCCTTCCAAATATTTAGAAAACTGAGCAATACATATTTTCCTTTTTTAAAAAAAATTGATTTGGGTCCCCTGGGTGGCTCAATTAGTTAAGATTATTCATATTATCCAGTGCAATATTTGTTTTCCCCAAGGTTGTATGAGATTGGGCTACCACATGCTGATTTTGGGAGAATACCACTCACCTTGCCCATAGGATGAGTTGAGGGATACTGATGGGATGGTCCACAGATGACCCTTGGGTTTAGGTTACATGTGTTGGTTCTCACCAGTTCATGTTCTGACAATAGTACACATGGAATGGGGACAGCAGGAGTGGGGGCAGATGTCTTTAACCCATGTGGCCTTCCAATGCTTAAACTGGGTCTCTCACTCCACACTCATTGCTAGTTCCACCTCCAGTGTGTAGCAGTCTTCCAAGAGTGGTTGTTGTCTCTCTCCTTGAGGGATTTAAAACCATTGCTATGTAACCAAGGGGGCATTTCTGCTACCTTCTCTGATGTCTGTCACTTAGGACATTATTCTCTCCTGAGTTGGTCTCAGTCCATGATGATTTAGAGGGATAGATATTGCATGCATGAAGAGGACCACTTTTCTCACTCTGCTCTCAGGCTTCTTAACTAGGTGATAGAGGTATCATCAAAATTGAAAGAGGTCTTTCTAGGAATGTAGCGATTATGGCTTAAAGAGTTCAAGGAAAGATGTGGTTTTACCTTTATGCTAGGAAATTCCAAATTATAAATTTAACATGACAGGAAAATGAATTATTGTTCACATTTTCTTGCATGCTCCAGATAAAATTGCATCTGTGGTCTTCATCACTAAAGCAAAGTAAAAACCTTGAGTCATTGGAAGTCAGTTGTCACTGGTGACTGGGTGGATGATGCAGCATTATGAGTATGTAGCCAGCATTAAGTAAATGAGATTAGGAATTGCAGAGCAAGAGGATCTCTTATTATTGCAACACAGATTCCAACAAGCCATGTCACTGTGAGCAGTAACAGTTACTACCTTTCTTGTCTTAGAAGATGTGAAGCTAACCAGAAACTGCATAGTTGACATAAAGGGGAAAGCAGAGAGACAGAGGCAGAGACAGAGAGAGACAGAGAGAAGGAGAAAGAGAGAAGGAGAGGGAGAGAGATGGTTGTTGGACTGTGGAGGAAAAGATGGTGCTTGTATACTACAAAGATTCTTCACATGTGCTGACTGATAGGACAATAGAAAATTGAATGCATGCTTCTTCTTTATGCATCTTGCTATCAATAAATCACTATACCTCACACAGCCCATGAATTTTATAATGACCATTTAATCAAAGTGTTATGCAGTGAAGGGACCCTCCCCCCAATATCTACTGGGATCTAGTACACACAAGGGATAGCCCACTGCTTTGCACAAATTCCCAAACAGCATATGTTGGGAGCAGTACTTTAGTATATTTAGTATATTATGGTTCTATCCTTGGCTCAATGGTTGCTACCAATCTCCAAAACAGTGATCAGAAAAAGAGAAGGAAAAAGTTGTTTGCTATGTTTGGGTCTTACAATTTGCTCCCCATCAGAGCTGATGGAGGAGGATCGCTTCAATTTCCATTTAAAAAGTCCCCAGGGGATCCCTGGGTGGCTCAGTGGTTTGGCGCCTGCCTTTGGTCCAGGGCGTGGTCCTGGAGTCCCGGGATCAAGTTCCGCGTCGGGCTCCCTGCATGGAGCCTGCTTCTCTCTCTGCCTGTGTCTCTGCCTCTCTCTCTCGCTCTCTATGTCTATCATGAATAAATAAATAAAATCTTTAAAAAAAAAAGTCCCCAGGGTTTGTGGAGGTTTTTGACACCTGTATTTCACTGAAGAAGAAGAAGAGAACCACTGTCTTCATTAGGGAAACCTCTACTGAGTTGTGTGTGTTGCTGGGAAATTATGAGAATGTGATCTCATGCAGAGTTTTAACCAAATGTTGTCCTTGGACCAAATACTGGTGCAACTGTACTTAGAATGCTCTATCTTAAGGTGAAATTCTGAAACCCTAAATATGTAACAGGCTAGTGCTACTTAATTATAATTACATGAAGACTAATATGGTAAACAGACATATATATAGGAATTATAAAAGGTTAAATACATATTAAAAAAATTAACCTCACTAGTAACCAAAACAACATAATCTAAAATGTTGCATTTTGCCTATTGCTTTGGCAAAGTTTAGTTTTTTTAGTATTCAGCACTGGCAAGCATGTGAGAAAATGCCTGTGATTCACTGTAGGCAGGAATGTAAATAACTGTAAGTTTTTGGAAGGGTAATTTGGATACAGCTATCAAAAGTTTTAAAATGTACATATATTTTAGTCCAGCAATTCTACTTCTGGGTAGGTGCACTCACTGTCTTACAAAAAAGTTTATTGCAAGATAACTATAATTAAATCAAATCAAAAGGAGAACTAATCTAAATGTCAGAGTGAGATTTATAAATTATATTTTTATACTATGAACTTCTCTGCAGACATTAAAAATAATATGAAAGTATCTGAAATACAGGGAATATAATACATCATTAAATAAAAATAGTATGTTGTACCAGTATGACATATTATTACAATATATATGACCTATATATTGCACAATATATATGTATATGTGCAAAGAAATGACTTGGCAAACATTAACAGTGGTTTTCTCTATTTTTTTTAAAGATTTTATTCATTCATGAGAGACACAGAGAGAGACAGAGAGCGAGAGGCAGAAACACAGGCAGAGGGAGAGGCAGGCTCCATCCAGGAAGCCCGATGTGGGACTCGATCCCACATGGGATCGTCCCTGGAGCCAAAGGCAGATAGATGCTCAACCTTTGAGCCACTCGGCATCCCAACACCAGTTTTCTCTGAATGATGACATTGTGAGTTCTTTCCTATGACTGATTACTTAGGTTGTGAGCTTTTAAATTTTCATTTTCCAAATTTTCTTCAGTGCAAATAGAATACTTTTATAATCTAAGCAAACTACATATAATTTTTAAACTGCTATCTTCTCACTCATACATATGGGCAAATACATTATCTTCTAACTGCAGATTTCTATTTATATACTCTACTAATATATCAGTTTTATTAAGATGATCCCATTAATGTTTAGGAAGATTCTGAAGTCAGAGCAATTAAGTGATAATAAACTGCTTTCACAAAACACATTTTTAAAATTAGTAGGATGCATAAATTTTAAGTCCACAGCTTAATGAACTTTTACATAAAAAAAATAATTTGGGCAAATATGTAGAGCATTTCATCACCTAGATCGAGACCTAGAACATACTTGTCATCTCAGAAAGTTATTTTTAATGCCTTCCTTGTCAAAAGCCATCCCAGGACTTTAACTCACTGTAGTTGTAGAGTAATAGTAAAGCTGACTACTTGTTTAGCTCTTGCCATAAGCTTGATTCTGCAGTAGATATTCTAAATATAGTATCTCATTTAATCATACTAATTCTACCATACAATGAAGAAAAGAAGGATTTTTAATATTAAGCAACTTGCCACACAAATTGTTCGTGGTAAATAGAACACAAACAGGTATTTGGTTTCAAACTTGATAATTTTTTCCACACTATGCAGATTTTTATTAAGTTGAATAATGGAGTTTGGTAACAATCACCCAAAAAATGACTTGACAGTAAAACAAGTTGAGACATCAAGTAAGGTGAAGCTGACAGAGATAAACACCAGAGACCCATTAATACCTAGGGGCAGATAATCCTTAAGTGCCCAGCACACTCAGGAACAGGCTTGGAGACGTTTTAGGATTAAAGTCACTATAGAACATTATATTGTTCCAGGACAGCCCAATCTTCAAAAGAAGATTACATGTCCTTCAGGATTTTAGGACAACTTCCTAGGTTTTAGAAATTTCTATTGAGAAAAATAAAATAAACACTGGGTACTAAGCGATTGTAAAAAAAATAATTCACCCAGAGCCTTACGGGGGGGGGGGGGGGGGGGGGGAATCAAATGGTGATTAAATTAACAGAGATATTATGAATCTGAAACTAAATTAGAATTCATTTTAGTGACTGTGTACGTACAAGTTCTCAGTTCATTACTCTTCTGACAGTTTCATTCCTCTGCAGAGCTGGATGGAAATTTGCATTTCCCAAGGCTAGGCTTCTTTAAGTGACTGACCAGGTGAGGGGCTGCTATAGGACTCAGGGCGTTAATGGACCACACACCAATTAGCAAAGGAAGGAAGCAGTCTTTACAATGCATGTAAATTAAGTATACAATCAGCAGGCTTTTCTCTTTAGCTAAGCCCTTCTATTGGAAAACACTCCGGAGACCCTCTCTCTTCTCTTTGCAGCAGACAGAAAAAAAAAAAAAAAAAGGCAATCACCCTCAATTCTGCCTCAGAGATAAATTAAAATGGCTATTTGTATCAGGTGGGAAAAGAAAGGGTGATTTCCCACATCAGGGAACCACCATTAAGGATCCAGAGCTCTATCCTCTGGCTATATTACTCATATTTATTTCCTGTGGGTTTAGAGAAGCAAGAATTAGAAATGAATGGCATTCTTGACTGCTCACAAGGGATTTGCCTCAAGCCAAACTCCTGCTTTAACTTTACACAGTTCTTCAGTCTCCAGATGCTGCATGGTGACTCTGCCATCAGAAATCTTCAGAGTTGTGACAAACCCAGAAACAATGAGACAGGGGAGTCACACAGTTTGGGATGAAGAAAATAGCAAGACCAAACAGATACTGGAAACTCAAGGGACAGGGTTATACTAGAGGAAGGGGCAGTAGAAAAAGAAGATGGGGAAAAAAAAGAAAAAGAGGATGGACCATAAAGATAATTTTGCTTTCTTTGAAACATTGACAGCTCTCAGCCCAGAATCAAAGACAGCCAGCTAATCAACATCTGAACAAGATATTACCACTCTGAATAACATGCCCTATTTCCAAAAATCAAAAACTCATCAGTATTTCAGCTTAGTCTGAAATTCATAAAGGAAGCATTCCAAAGCTTTGGCCTCTGTTAGCATCAAGGGATGAGGCATGCAAATTAGCACTGGCCTACAGGCCTTCCCCTGAATCACACTCACAGCAAGTGCAATGTTAGGGGACCTGCAAAATAACAGCAGTGACTTTATACCCAATTTTTCTAAAAACCTGTTAGGGAGAGCTTCATATAGAAATCTTGCATGAAATTTCTATACTCTGGGGAAATCTCAGATTATAAAGAATCTTCACCCAAAGTCTGTTATCCTTCTCATTCCCACTCTCCCCCCACAGTCCTAAGAATTATTTGTTTAAAAGATTTTATTTATTTATTCATCAGAGACACACAGAGAAAGAGAGGCAGAGACACAGGCAGAGGGAGAAGCAGGCCCCATGCAGGGAGCCCAACGTGGGACTCGATCCCAGGTCTCCAGGATCACACTCTGGGCTGAAGGCAGCACTAAACCGCTGGGCCACCCAGGCTGCCCCAGTCCTAAGAATTATTAATCCACCCTCTCTTGAATGTACCTCCTTCTCCACTCTTTTTCACTGGGCATTCTTCATTTAGCAAATCTTGAAGGAATGTTTTTAAAGCATTTGAATCAGAGAAGATGCTTTGTCCTCTTTTCCAGAGTATTCTATGACTTCTACAACTTAATCTCTTAGCCTAGTGGGATCTCAATCCTGACCACACACGAGAACCACCTGGAAAACTTGGAAAGACAAACATACTTTGCACATACCCAAGACCACTTAAATATCCAAGGACAAGGCCTAGAAAATTATATTTTTTAAACTCCCAAAGTGACACTGATATTCATGTATTAAAAGTTAGATGCTTACATCAGAGGAAAAGCTACAAAGGACAGGTGACATTTCAAAGTTCCAACAAATGGTTCTCTGCTATCCTGTGTTACTATCGTAGATGAAACCCTGGACATTTTGAACAGAGTTTCATACAGCAAGGTAAGCAGGGTATAAGCAAGGGACTCAGTGCCAGGGCTCTAATCCCTGAATCACTCTGTAAGATTACAAACTATACTTTTATCTTCTTGCAGATCCCCGCCCCAAAAAGCAATTTGGAGGAAGAAGCTTCAAAACAGAAATAATCAAAATGCTGCAGTAGGAAATCTGATAGGAAACATACAGCACGAGAAGAAAAATATCAAGCAGCATTCATTAAGTTCTCCTAAGCCCTGAGAAACACTGATTTGAGGACTAGAAAAATATCATCAGTTATAATACTTGCTGTGTCTTCTAACCTGAAAGAAACTATTACGGTCAATATTTTGCTTGGATGCAGAGTCTCTGATTCTTTAAAGAATGGATTTTGTCTGCAAAGACCCCGAAGCACTTGTGAGCAGGAATTTGCCTTGTAAATCTTTGCACTTTCTGTCTCAAGCCTCATATGCAATGACTTACTAATGATGAATAACATTGTTATGTGCTGGGTGGATTGACTGGGGAGTGATTTAGCTCCTTCACATCACAGAGAAAGGCAGGAATGTTTGTTTAATTGCATTTCTGAAAGAAAGACCTAGATTGGCCAATGACTTTCCCAAGGCTTCATGTTGACAAAGTTAAGAATAGAGTAAGGGCAGCTTAGTCATCAGCAGCTTCAACTGGACAGCCAATATTTCTGCACAATCTCATATTCTATTTTTTGACACCTTGTTGGAGCCGCTCTATATAATAAATGTATCAAAACTTCGGCCCTCTCTTCAAACATAATGTTCAGAATTGTACCTCTTATCTCATAGCTTCTGTTCATTCATACTCTTTATCTACTTATAATTTTGGCTTGGCTTGCAGATGGCCTATTGGGCACTCAGATCCATCTTTATATCTTCAGTGTCACAAGCAATGGAAAATTTCTTTTTCTTTCTCTCTCCATATCTTTCTGCCAGTTTTTCTCTTCATATTTATACTCAACACTAAAGGGATCTAGTTGCTTCAGGTGATTTTTTTTTTTGACACCAGACTTCATAAAAAATCTGAGGCAGACTTTGTTCCTTGAGTAGGTTCTCAGGGGGGAACAATTCTCCCTAAGTGATGTTTCGGGCAAGAATGAAACTGCATTGGATCCTTTTCTGCTTTTAAGGATGACCTCTTATCCCTAGCTGTCACTATCTCTGAGCTCAGGTGATTCTGGTATGCATCAGAGATGAGATCATTGAGCTGAAAGCTGAATGCTTAGCTAGCATGGTAAAGTTCCAGTTATGTGCTGGGTTCTCTGTTTCCAAAATTACTATCACAGATAACATTCTGGAAATGTTGAACCATATCATATAACAACCTTATCAGGCTAACTTGCTGAATAATTACCATTACAAGGAGATGCATTCATATTTGAGAGAAACTTTATAAACACATTTGAATTAAAGTATTTTATCTTTAATTATACAAAATAGGATTTTCCCCCATCTTAAGCATCTGAAGGCAAGTGAAAATAGGTTTGGTGTATATGGATTTTGGGTGTGGGGAGTGGGGGTACAGGTCCTATAATTTCGTTAAACTTAGCAGGTACAGAAGGTAAATTTGATTTAGTTATTTAAAGAATAAAGGTGAACATGTCATGGGGCACCTGGATGGTGCAGTTGGCTAAGTATCTGACTCTTGGTTTCAGTTTAGGTCTTGATCCCACAGTCATGAGATTGAGCCCTGCCTCGGCTCCACACCCAGTGGATTCTCTCTCCCTCTGCCACTACCTGCATCACTCCCCACTCTCACCCCTACCCCCACTCTCTCGAACATGTGCTCTCTTTCTCTAAAAAAAAGAAAAAAGAAAGAAAGAAAGAAAGAAAGAAAGAAAGAAGAAAGAAAGAAAGAAAGAAAGAAAGAAAGAAAGAAAGAAAGAAAGGGAATAAAGGGGAACATGTCAGATTACATTTTTTAAGATTTTTATTTACTTATTTGAGAGAGCCAGAGCATGAGCAGGAGGAGCAGATGAAGAGGGAGAAATTCAAGCAGACTCTGGGCTAAGCATGGAGCCCTACATGGGGCTGGATCCCATGACCGCACGAACCGAGATCACAACCTGAGTCAAAACCAAGAGTCGGACTCCCAACTGACTGCACCACCCAGGCACCCAAAGGAATGATTAATTTATTCCTTTGGGAAGCCACAATTTTTATTAATACTTTAAAATGTATTTTAAAATGTTTATTAGAGTTATATAAGCACACACATCATTTAAATTCCAAATAATGTTCTCAGGCTCATACCAAAAAGGAATAGTCTTCTTCCCATGACATCCCACAACCCAGACCTACTTCTCAGAAGCAACCATCAATATTTCAAAATGATTTGCTTGTATTGCTATTTACAGTATAGTAAATAGTGAAGGATTTCAGGTCTTATTCATGGTAAATGAACATTTAATTCCCAATTGGCCCAGTGCTTCCCACCCTGGACCCTCTAGATATCCTTCCCTGTACCTTCTAAACTTGACTCAATTTCATGGAATTTTTGGCATCTTGTAGTCATAATAGCATTATTATTATTCATAAATATTGTTCATTATTGTGACCAAATAATATATTACAATGATGTTTCCTTTCCTATACAGCTCATTGCTCTTCCTAAATTTTATATTTGCTTCATTTTTTATCTGAAGTTTTATGTAAAAATTAATATATTTTTAAAAATTCTTAACAGATCTTCCAAACACTTACCAGTATTATTTTCAAAATTTTCAAATGCAATTTAAATTATGTAATCTCCAAATAGTCAAATACATCGGGAAACTTCTCATATCCACATATACACATACATAGTTTTTTATTCCACACTGCCCTGAGAAGCTCCCTAGAAAAGGAGCAGTCCTTTTCTACTGGATACAGTCCAGTCCAGTCTATAGTCCTTTTCTACTTTTCTACTGGATCTGCCCCAGTCTTGCATTCTTCTAGAAGTTATGGCTGCATAGCTCTTTACTATAGATTCTTTATACAGATAAATACAGCCTTCTCTGGAAAGCTCTTCTATGTTAATCCTCCTGCTTCCTAAAATCCATAGCTGCCTCCTTAGTTTATTCCTTAACTTTTTAACAATACCTACTAGTCAAGAATGGATGAGAAGTGAAAAATTTTGAGATCATTGATATCTTAAAATGTCTCTGTCCCTCACTTAACCTTTATCAATAGTAAGTTTGGTCAAGAATTATAGTTTAGAAAGTATTATCCTTCAGAATTTTGAAGTCATTGTTCCATTGTCTTTCAACCTTCAGTGTTTCTGTTCACAAGTGTAATTCCATCCTGATGCTTTGCCTTGTTTTGTCTTTTTTCGGGAAATTTTTAGCATCTTCTCCAATTGTGGTAAAGCTTTACTATGACATGCTTTAATGTGGGTATTTTATTGTATTGTGCTCTCCATGGGACCATAAATAGACTCACGCCCTTTAGTTCCCAGACTCATTAATTTTTAGAGAATACTCAGCTCCTTTTTTCTCTAATCTCTGTTAGGTAGATGTTGGATGTCTTAACTATTTTCTTACTTTTCATATATTTTATCTCCTGTTTTTCATCTTTGATTTATCTGGAGGAAATATTGTTGACTATATCATTGAACAGTTTTACTGACAATGTTAAACTTCAGTGCTAAACTATGGAATTTACAATTTTTAAGGGCTATTTCTTATTCTTGCTTTTTTCACTAATAATAACATTCTTTATGAATTTTATAGATTCTCATGTGTTTGAGCAGTCCTTTCTTTTAATAGGTACAATTTATTAAATATTTCTATATGTTAAGTAATCTGCTAAGCACATTCCAAACATCATATTCTTTAATTCTTACAAACCATTTTTCGTGGAATTATTATTTTCAGAAATATTATCAGAAATATTTATAAAGATACCAAACATGAAAAATTTTAAATGCTGATCAATTCTGATTATGTAATTATTCTTCACTTTTTTGGCAAGCAATATATTACAATTATATTTTTAATTTCTAGACAACTTTTTGTTGATAAATGTCAATGTTAAATCAGTTCGACTGGAGATCACAAACACCAAAACCAATGTATGTGACTATTAGGAGTGGAGGCACTATTCATGATCTGTACTTCATTACTTCTCACTCTTCACATTGTATGTATCATATTGTCATTATTTTGTTTATTTGTTTGTTTTTCAGATTTCTTACATAGTACTCTCCTTAGAGCAGGGATTTTTTTTTTTTTTCTTCATAACTAGCATCCACCTCAGTGTCTGGAAAAGTAGTTACAAAAAATGTTGATAACTGAACACATTTTTAAAAAGCAAATAGTACCTGCTCATTTTATATTATGTGCAGATATCACCTTTCATATATTTAAAGTTCTTAAAATAGGGCTTATCTATAAGTAAGGTAATATTTGTTTCAATCTTGTTATCCATAAGGAGGAGATACTGATATGATCTGCTTTCTAGGATTATTGTAGAATTAAAAAGATATTACAGGGGGATTCCAGGGTGGCTCAGCGGTTTAGTGCCTGCCTTTGGCCCAGGGCGTGATCCTGGAGTCCCGGGATCAAGTCCCACGTCAGGCTCCTTGCATGTAGCCTCCTTCTCTCTCTGCCTGTGTCTCTGCCTCTCTCTCTCTCTCTCTCTCTCTCTCATGAATAAATAAATAAAATCTTAAAAAAAAAGATATTACATATATAGTATAACAGCATTAGCATACTGTCTGATACCTGTAAAACACTCAGTAATTGTTCACTGCAACCATTATCACCATCCTCTTCTTCATCATTACTGTCATTATGCAAGATATAGGAGTCATGCATTCTTATTAATTGGACTAGATTAAGATAAAGCCTGGACTGCACAAAAGAACTTTAATTATGTGATAAAATGCATTCAAATATCATTGTTTTAAATATTGTGCTGTCTGTGAAAAATGTAATGCATGGTGACAGCTTTATTTTGAAAATCAATCCAAATCAGTATTTGAAGCTTTTAAATAAATATTCCTTTAAATATTATAATATGCAGAAGTCCAGATATACTCACCTGTGAGGAAATTTATCTGTTTTATGAAGCATATTAAGCTTTATTTCTTTAAGTAAACCTTTGGCTATTGTCTCCAATCTAAATTATTTCTCCATTTCTCTATAAAGCTATAACATTTTTGTTATTTATTAGAATACATATAACGGTTTGTTTTGCATTTATTATAATCTATCTTTTTCAAAACTCTTACTTGATCCAAAGGTGCTTGTGTAAAAAGTCAACAACATATATAACTTTGTATCCTTCCCCAAAACAAGAACAACATCTCAGCTATGGCAACAACTTGAGACATATTTGTTGAAATGAATGCATAAGATTAGTACAAAATTAAAATTAAATTTATGTAGCACTATTATATGGAACTTATAATAAAGGTTATTTGCCTAAGACCATATACATTTCCTCAGGCAGGAATTCTTTATAAATTGCTATTCTTCAAACTTACCATGTATGTAACTTTTGTATGCAAGGCAGATGTTACTGACAAACACAATGCTTTATTTCTGTACCTGAGTCTTCAGTAGTGCTTACAGATTTGCATTGAGCAGTCTACTTTTTATGCTTCTCTAAAGAACAACAACATATATATTCTAGCATAGGCTCCACTAAGGTCATGAAGCACAGCAAAATTAACTAACCCAATAAGTGGCTCAAACTCAGAATTTATCCTATGTGATAAATTAGTGTGATACATTAGTGATCGACTCAGCTATGAGCTTTAAATACTTCACTAGTAATACTGAAGTACTACTTTCAGTACTTCACACTTTAAACACTTCAAATACTCCACTACCCAGCTGTGAGCTTTAAGAATTCCACTAGAGCTTGTAGTACTTCTGGACTCTTGTAGAATCAGGTGGTGTTTATCTTAAGTCAAACTGATAGGCAAGAAACATCAATACTACAAAGCACAATTAAGATGGTGTTGTTAAGAAAAACTCAAGAGAGAAAAGAGTTTTTTGTTTTTTAAGTATTTGCTTAATGTTCTCTCATTAAAATATATTTTAAAATTTGAGAGTCAGATGGGTTCAGCAGTGAATTCTGCCAAATATTTAAGGAAGAAATTATACCAGTTTTCTATAATCTCTTCCAGAACATAAAGAAGCAGAGGGAATACTTCTTAACCATTTCTATGAGGCCAACATTACTTTAGTACCAACAAAAACATTACCAGCAAAGAAACTATAGGCCAATCTGTATCTCATGAAGATAGATGCAAAAATCCTAAACAAAATATTAGCAAAAAAAAAAAAAAAAAAAAGAAAGTCAATTAATGTAATCCATCACAACAGATTATGGAAGAAAAATCACAAGATTATTTCAATAGATGCAGAACAAGTTGAAAAAATCCAACACCATGATATAATAAAAATACTCAGAAAACTAGGAATAGAAGGAGATTTCCACATATTGATAAAGAACATCTAGGAAAAAGAGGAAAAAAACAACAAAAACTATTGTTGACACCATACTTAATGGTGAGAAACAGGAACAAGGCAAGAATGTCCCCTCTTGTTCTTTTCATTGTTATACTGGAAGTTCTAGATACTGCAACAAGACAAGAAAAGGAAACAAATGGTATACAGATTGAAAAGGAAAAAAAGAAGTCTTAAATCAGAAATGGCATGATTATTATGTAGAAAATCCAGAAGAATTGCAAAACAAAATAAAACAAATAAACAAAGTCTTCTGGAACTAATAGGTGGTTATAAAAGATTGCTGGAGGGAATCCCTGGGTGGCTCAGTGGTTTAGCACCTGCCTTCAGCCCAGGATGGGATCCTGGAGTCCAAGGATCGCGTCCTGCATTGGATCCCTGCATGGAGCCTGCTTCTCCCTCGGCTTATATCTCTGCCTCTCTCTCTGTCTCTGTGTCTCTCATGAATAAATAAGTAAAACCTTTAAAAAAAAAGAAAGATTGCTGGATAAAAGGTTAATATACACAAATAAATGACTTTTCTATATAACAGCAACAAACAAGTGGAATTTGAAAACAATATCATTTACATTAACATCCTTAAAAAAGGAAATAGGTATAAATCTAACAAAATATGTACAAGATCTGTATGAGACAACTATAAAGCTGATTAATATAATGGAAGACCTAAACAAATGGAGAGCTTTTCTATATACATGGATACAAAAACTCAAAATTTGCCTAGATGTTGGTTCTTCCCAAATTGACCTGTAGATCGACTTCAATCTCAATCAAAATTTCAGAAAGTTATTTTGTGGATATTCACAATTCATTCTAAAGTTTACATGGGGAGACAAAAGACTCAGAATAGCCAATACAATATTGAAAGAGAAAAACAACAGGAATACCGCCCAGCTTCAAGACTATCTAATAGTAATCAAGACAGTGTGGTATTTGTGAAAGAATTGACAAATAGATCAATGGAAGAGAAAAGAGCCCAGAAATAGACCGCCATAATATAGACAAATTTGACAATGGATTGAAGATAGTCTTTTCAACAAATGGTGGAGCACCAGGTATATATATATATATATATATATATATATATATATATATATACAAAAAAGGAAAAAAAACAGAACAGGAAGAAGAAAAAAGATAAAGAGAAGAAGAAAACAAACACAGATATTATACCCTTAACAAAAATTAACCCAAAATGGATCATAGACATAAATGTAAAATGAGAAACTATAAAACCCTAAGAAGACAGCATAGGTTAAGGTTTATATGATCTGGGTATCGTGATGACTTTTTAGATATAATACCAAAGCACAATCCAAGAAAGAAAGAATTGATAAGAAAACATCATTAAAATTAAAACCTTCTGCTCTGCAAAAGGCACTGTGAAAAAGATGAGAAAATAAGCCACAGAATGGGAGAAAATATTTGTATAAGACATATTCTTTAAAGGACTGTTATGTTACATATAAAGAACTCTTAAAATTCAACAACTGGAAAACGAACAAGCTAGTAAAAAAAAAATGGACAAAGTCTTGAACAGACATTTCACTAGAGAAGACATATAGATGGCAACTAAGCACCATGTGTCATTATGGAATTACAAATTAAAACAATAGTAAGGTGCTACTGCACACGTACCAGATTGGCCAAAATTTGAAATACTGACACACCACATGCTGGTTAGCATGTAGGGCAACAAGAGCTGTCATTCATTCCTGGTGGGAATGAGAAATTATATAATCACTTTGGAAGACAGACTGGCCATTTCTTGCAAAAGTAAACACACTCTTACCATACAATCTAGCAATTATTTTCTTTGATATTTACCCAGATGAATTAAAAACTTAGATTCACCCAAAAGTCTGCACATGGATATTTATAGCAGCTCTATTTATAACTGCCAAAATTTGGAAACAATCAAGATGTTCTTCAGAAGATGAATGGGTAATTTGACTGTGGTAAATCCAAACAATGGAAAATTATTCAGCACTAAGAAGAAATGACCTATCAAGCCATGAAAATATTTGGAGGAAACTTAAATGCATATTAGTAGGTGAAATCAATCTGAAAAGACTACATATTGCAGGATTCCAATTATTTAACAATCTGGAAAAGGCAAAACTATGGAGTTTATAAAAAAAAAAAAATTAGTGGTTGCCAATGGTCAGTAGGGAGCAGGGAGGGATGACTAGAGATTTTAGGACAGTGAAACTATTCTGTATGGTAGGTATGTATCCTTACATATTTGTCCAACCCTCTAGAATGTACAATACCAAGAGTGAGCCCTAAAGAAAATTATGGTCTTTGGATGATAATATATTGTTTCAGGTTCACTGATTGTAGCAAGTATTACTTTGTGTGGGATGTTAATTTCTTGTGTATGGGAACTACGTATATTTTGCTCAATTTTGTCATGAACCTAAAACTGCTCTAAAAAATAATTAAGTATACTGAAATTGGGAAAACCAGAATAAACACTAAAATATTGGATTTAAAATGAAAATAAAGGAAAAAATAGCAAGGCAGACCACACATACTCACATACAAATACACAAACATTAAATATTGGCTTTTGCTGCCCCTTAGGAATATAGCAATTTAAATAGACCTGGGGAAGGCAGCCTTTGCTGTCACAAGAATGGTTTTATGTATCAGTTTGTTAACTTTAAAATATGCCCCTGGACCCCTCAGCCCAAGATATAAAATCTGTAGGCTTGGGTAAGACCTTCACTTGAGATTTGTTTATAGTTTTTCCATATGAGCTTCTGTCACTCTACTTAGGTTCCATCAGCCATAAATTTTCCATTCAGAAATTCCTCTTGATTTTTGAACATGAAACCACTGCAAGCTATGGGCAGTTTGGGATTTCTTTTTCAATTTCTTCAAGACCAAGGAATATGCTGTACCACTTAGACTATAGCCATGTATTAGCAATCTATAGTTTCTGCCTTTGACGGCTGACAGCTCAGCAAGGGAAAATAGTATTTTGAAAGCTGTGGGAATTCAATCATCAACCATGCCCTCATGGGCTCTCTTCCAAGGTATTGGGCCTGATTAAAGGAAATGTTACTTTTGGAAGTGTGCATTGTTATTGAGCACAAGTAAAAGCAAAACACAAAACAAAACAAAATGAAAAACAAAAAAGCCAGCATACTGTTACTATGATGCATCAGTGTTCCATCTTAGCCATCTTGCATTTCCCCATTTGTTTACATTTTTTTTCTTTCCTTCACAAAAGTGAGTGTGTGTGTTTGAGTTTTTATGCTGGGAGTTACAAAATATAAAATCCAGATATAACTGAATCACATATCCTCCTCTTCTACAGTTAGAAGGTATCAAAAAAAGATGAAGAGATCTCTACCTGCATAAACAGATATGAAGCCAAATCTTAGATTTTTCTATCAAAGCAGGATATAACAGAATTATTATAGATAAGAAACAAGAGTCAAGCTCTTAGATCCACTAATTTAGGTGTTTAGAAGTCAGAAAGAATAATGCCAATGAGTCAAGGTTTACTTTCTCTCATATGTGTTTGATGAAATGGGAAAGGAGATGGGGGGAATTGTATTTAAAAAGAGAAGTTGCTTGGCCTTAAATCTGCAGGCAGGTGAAGGCAGTTTTTTAGATTATATCATAAAAATTAGTGATCATACAGAGGAGGAGACAGAAGTCAACTCATATCTTAATATCCAAAGTGTGCCGATGTTCTTCAATTGGTGAAAGAAGTCTAAAATACATTGCAGCTGACATTTGCTAGCTGATATGACGCTTACATGAAGCTTTTCCCCAGGCACCCAAGAGGAAGCAGGCATAGCTTCATAACCTCACCAGTCAGAGCCCAGATTAAGCCCCACAATGGTTCAGTGACTTGATTCCCAAAATTCCAGTTGTGCTCAGATGTCGGGGCTCCTGAGCTGCCCCTATGAGACCAGGTGCTATTTTAGCAATCTCAAGGACTTGTGTGAAGATCAATACATAACCAACAGAAAGAGAAATGTGAGTATAAATGTGGCATGAGACAAGAAGGGAGAAAGAGGATAGAAGTCTCAGTCAAGATTTGCCTCAAAATCAAAATGCAAACAACAAGAACAACAAAAAGTGAGAAATAATCATGCTAAATGGACAGTCAACAAAAATAACTTACTTTTTTAAGTAAGCAGTTTAAAATTTTCAAAGATATAAATGAGAAAATATCATTCATAAAAAGAATAAAGGATATTGATAATATAGCAGATAAAATAGCAGACAAAGCAAAAATGACTGAGATTGGAAGGAATTCACTCAGAATGCAAATGGGATACTTTAGAAGATGAATATTGTTCAGAGTTACAGAGAACAGATTAGAAGACATGAATAATTATTTACTAGGCATTCAATAAGAAGAGAACAGAGAGAATGGAAAAAAAAACAATATTAGAAGGAATAATGCCTGGGATTTTTCTGAAATGTAAGACATAGTCCACAGACAAATCCAGTGCACTGAGTAGTAAGGAGAAAAAAATAAAGTAAGTGTATAACTACACAAATTTTAGTAAAACTATAGAACATTAAGATTAAAGACAAAACATTAATTAGCAAATTAAAGAAATAAAATTAGCATACAAAAAGACAAATTGCATACCTATGGATGGTGATAAGTAGCAAGCTTCTCATCAACAACAATATGGGCCAGAATATAGTAGAGTAGTATCTTCAAAATGCTGAGTGAAAATAACTGGCAGTTTAGAATTCTGTAGCCAGTTATACCAGCATTCAAGAGTTAGGATAAATTAAAAAAAAAGTCAGACTAATGGGAATTTATCATCCATATGACTTTCCTGAAAGAACTACTAAGGGAGGTACTTCAACATAAAGAAAAGGCAAGAATTTAGAAGTCTGGTGTAAGAAAAAATAATGTGATAAAAAATAATGAAATATATTTGTAAGTTTAATTCAATATTTACTATAAAATAATAATTGATTTGTGCTTGAAACTTTTAGAAAGCAAGAAAAAAAGGAACATGTGGATGAAGTGTTTTAAGAGTGGTAAAAAAAAATACACAAAACAGGGTGCCTGGAGGTGCATTTGGTTGAGTGTCTGATTCTTGGTTTCTGCTCAGGTCATGATCTCAGGGTTGTGAGAGCCACAAATAAGCAGGGAATCTGCTTATCCCTCTTCCTCCCCCTCTACCTCTCCCTTTGTGTGCTCTTTCTCTCTCTTTCTCAAGTAAATGAGATCTTAAAAAAATAAATGAAATCTTAAAAAAAAAAAAAGCTATTATAACACATGGGAGTCCTCATCCACTTGGGAAGAACAGAGTGGAATGAAATAATTTTGGCTTGTTAGAAATATATATAGTAAGGTTAGTATATTAAAATTTTAGATGTAACCAGTGAACTTTTAAAATTATTATCTCAGGGGCACCTAGGTGGCTCTGTCAGTTAAGCATTTGACTTGATTTCAGCTCAGGTCGTGATCTCAGTCAGGGTGGTGAGATTGAGCCCCAAGTGGGGCTCCATGCCAAGCATGGAGCCTACTTAAGATTCTTTCCCTCTCCATCTGCCCCTCCCCTGCTCACCTGTGCACTCTCTCTAAAAAAGTTATTAATTAATTTTTAAAAATACAATTATTATCTCAAATTTGCAAGCCAATAAAGGAGAAAAAGTATTTGAAAAGGGAGGGATAAAGAAAATTTTACCCAAGCAAAGCAAAAACTAGAAAAGAAGTGTTAATATATTAACCACAATAAATGCTAACAGAATAAACCTATTATGATACAGTTTTTCAGATTAGATTTTTTAAACCCTTAGGTATATGTTGCTTGTGAGAGTCATTTCTTACATAAAAATTTGCAAAAAAAAAACTTAAAAAATAAAGGTTACAAGCAAGATAGTCAAATATAAATGAAAGAAGGCTGGTATAAAAATATTAATACCAGATTCAATAGAATTTTAATGAAAAAGAATCCACAGTTACACAGAATGACAGTGCAATAAAGTGATTTAATACATGTAAATTAAAACAGTTGTTTTACTGACAATCTAGCCTACCATGAGACAGATTTCCTGTGGTAGCATAACTCAACCATCATTAAGACGTCATCCTCAAAATAATAATAATAATAATAATAATAGTAATAATAAAGACAGCATCCTCAAGGAGAGCTCTGGTAGTTGTCTCATCTCCATCTTTCTCATGGTACTGCATATGCTTTGAAACTCAGAGTCTGCATCTTTTTTTTTTTTTTTTAGAAAGTACAGATTTTTCCATGTCAAAGATTCTCATAAATATTTAAGTAGGTAATTAAATAGTTAAGCAGCTTGGCCCAGTAAGTTGACCAGTCCACAGTACCAAGACTTTAAATGGCTGAAATGTGGCCTTCCATTCATTGTAAGGTTTGTCTCAGTCACAGAAGTGCCTCATGAAAGAAGAGCAGAAATAATTTGCTCGAATAGGAATAGAGAAAGTGATTCTTTTGATGTCTCTTTTTATGATGATAATTCTTGACAGAATAGCCATTTTATCAGTAAATGAATTCCTAAAGGAGAAGAAGGATATTGAATCTGTCTCTCTACATTTTTTTTGTTTTTCATAGAGCCCTCACACATAGAATGAAATTTGGATTAAAAAATAATAAACCGCAAAGAAGATATCACAACAGAGCCATTTAATTTCTTTTTGCTAACACTTTATTTTTCTGTCTAAAACTCCAGAGTGAAGGTAAAATATAGCATTATTGCCAGGAACAGTAAAAACATTTTCCCCTTTATGCTACCATACTAAAATGTTATTTAGATGTAAATATAACTTATATTTCCAAATATTAACTTCAGGATGCACTACAGACCAATTGTTCTCAGAAAATACATACTGCAGAGATATAGTTCAAGGGCATACTCATAACACTTCATCCTTAGCATCTGGTTTGCTATAATGCCTCCAACTCCATAATCCACAACAGAGAAAACACAAATGTCATGTTATGTCCCAAGCCTTTGATTAGATAGACCTGCCTTTGATTATCATCATTGATGGGGCTCACTCAAAACACAGATTTCTTTTAAAAATTGGTCCTGGGTTTAAGATGTATTATACTTCACCTCCTTTGCCTATCTTGTTCTGTTCTCCATTTCTACTGATTCCACATGACTGTTTTCATTTTTTCCCTCTCAATTGCTCATCACAATCTCTCAACTGGTCTTCTTTCCTCTCTCCTGGGTCCAACATCTCCTTTGCATTGCAGTAGTGTTTATAACATGCAAATGTGACCATATATCCCTGCTTTAAAATTTAAGTAGTATTTGTGTTTCTATGCCCCACCTTATTTCATCCTCACCACAGTTCTAAAAGGTAGCTACATTTGATAGTCTTTGTTTTTGTTTTAATTGAGATTTACAATGCAAATCGTCCAAATTCCTACAATAGCTAAAGAGAGCAGGATTTGAATTTAGATCTAACTCCAGAACCTCAATTCTTAATCACTATAATATAATCCCTCAATGTGCTTTATTATATATCCTCTCTTGCCTCTCTGATGTGTATCCCCAGTCTTCATTCTCTCTGAAATGAGCAGCAAATAGGTCTGTAGATAATTACCCTTTCCTATCCCTCTTAAAAGTCATTCTATCTTGCCTCCAAGCTGTTCTATTTTTTCTATGTGTTTCTGTGTCCTTCATCTACATAATTTCTTTCTTTTCTTCTCCTGTTTTCTTCTTCTACACATGGGTTTCCCCTTGGAGTTGTACTTGAATGTCTACGCTCTCTTATTTGACCCTAGTCTAGTGTATAAGACTTCAATTCCACATTGATTACCATTTTCCTAAATGGATAATTTAATTTAGGGTCCTGTTATCACTTCACACTCAACAATGATTAATTGAATGCCCTTCCTTGATGCATATTTACCATTTTTGTTTTATAAATCTAGTAAATTTTTCCATGAGGTATAAAATAACCAAATTTTGATATGTCTCTATGTTCTCTCTTTAAAACAGTTTCTGCAGTTTCTACAAGCTCCAGAGTTTGGTGATTCCTTGTTACAATCCATGAGAAAATCATGATTAAAATTTTAAAGTCAGAATTTTGAAGTTTGTCATACTTGGCTCTTTAAGGGTCCATCTTTTTGACTAGTTGAAATCATAGCTCTCATTAAAGAAATGTCTGGTAAATGCTCAGCCTTGATGACTTATCTCCTGAACCATCTTATTATACTCACCTTATATCTTGAACAACCCATTCTCACTTGGAAATTTCTGTTTCCTTAAAAGCTCTTTTTTAAAAAAGTAAATTTTGCATTTCTGTCTCCATCAATGATCAATATTGCTACTGATGAGCCTCATCTGCAAGTTAACTTCTTGAGCATCTTTTTTTTTTTTTTTTTTTTGTATTTCATTTTCATTTCAGCCTTTCAGTTAATGGCCCTTAAAGCATTGAAAATCTATTCTCTGCCCTGGAGACATCCAACCTAAAGCTAATACATTCTTAGTGATTTCTTCTTCATCATTCTCCAAATCCTTTATGTCCACTAAAAAAAAAAAAAAAAAAAAAAATTCTGTGTAGGTATCTACAAATTTTAATTTTCAAAGTTCTCTCCTTCTAATTTAATAATCTAAATTGTACATGTAAATAGCTTCCTTAAGTATCTACTTAATTATGCCACTTTCTTTGATCATGGCGTAACTCTGAATTACTAGAGTTTAAGTAAGTATGATTTTAAAGTGTTGAATATGTCAGTTGTCCAAACATATCTCTCTTTTTGCTCCTCAAAATCAGCCAGACATGTCTATTATAGTGAAGTGTGTCTTCTCAATATTCCCTAAGACATTATAAAGAACTCTGGTGGTACAACACACAGATCCTTCTTCAAGGAAAGATATTTTGCCCTAATTGTTGGGAGTTGTCCTAAAATAGCTTCAGTTGTCAGTACACTCAAGGATCTCATGGGTTGCAAATCTCCCCTGCCAAAGTTAACAACCTTGTTTCCATAGCCCATATCCAATGACCAATTAAGGAAGAAGTATAGGGTAGTAGCAGCCGTTTTTTAAACATCTTGATTAAGATATTCCACACATTACAAAATAGGTTTACTGAAAGTATAAACTTCAATTACTTTTTATAAATGTATAGTTATGCAACCACCACCACAATTCAGTTTAGAACATTTAGATTACCTCAAAAATATAGCTTGTATAGAATTGGAGTCAATCCTCAATACCATCATAAAATCCCAAGCAACCATTAATCATCTATCTCTGTTTGTAGATTTACTTTTTCTGGAAATTTCTTATAAATGTAATGCTAAAAATGAAGTATTCAATTACCTGTATCTTAAATCCAGTTACTTCTATGTACCCAGTTACATTTTTCTAAAACAGAGATCTCATCATTATGTCTCCCTGATTATTTCTTTTAGTGTATTTTCTCTTTCTAGAGAGTCTGAAATCTATTATATATATAATATAGAGCCTGTTCCTTGTCTGACTAGAGCTAACAGGTTCATCCCATCTCCAAATACTCCCTTATATTCCAGGCATAGATTTGTGACATCTTATCTATTTCTAATTATCTTTCCAAATTCTCAGATATCTCTTCTTCCGTGGGGACTTTCCTGACCCAACATGGTATTAGGTATCTTTTATTTGGTACACAATTATTTCTAATTCTTACATAGACCACATTATATTTCAATTAATATTTAAATATGTCTTTCCTCCTATGTAGTGAACTTTTTGAGGTAGGGGTCAGGAGTTTTACAAACCTTTACTCTTGATATAGCAGAGGTCCTGGTCCATAATAGATACTAGATGAATGTTTACTAGGTAAATGAATAAATGAATTAATAAAAATTTAAAGTAGTACACTCACGGGCTTGGGGGACAAGAAAAAAGGAAAAGGAATAAATTGTCCCTGAGAATTGATTATCTGCATTCAAGTCGACGACCTGGATACTGAGATAATAATTAATAGGGAGCAACATATGTGATAGTTTTCAGAACTGCTGTCTACTTTACTGCCTGACAAATAATTGGGTTTTCATGATGTATAAATTGTGGCTAACAATTTCCTTTGATGGGGCTCTTGCAATTTTTCTAACAAAGCAGAATCAAACTACAGCCAAAATACGGTGAGGGGCTCTTTAAACCATTACTGAAATTGCCATTAATATTCAACTGCTGTACAGGATCTTTAAAGGAGCTTCTCAGTTACAGAACCCAGGCTTATCACGTTGAGAAACCATTGAAACTATTCAAACTCTCTCCCCGTCACTTGTAGGCAGAAGAGTTATTTTCACACCAGCTACTTTATTCTGACTACATGTAAGAACCAACATTTTGAAGACCAAGTTTAATTCATTCATCCTCAAGAGGAACATAAAGACTATCTGTTGAGATATTGAATTCAAAAGTATACACCAATCAAAAATAGTTTGGTTTTATCTTTTATGCATACATATAACACCATGATACATATTCAGAAAAGGCATATTACTGTTTCTGTCATATCCAAGGATATAAAACACAGAACATAGTTATTCCAGGGATGGTGTCTTTCAGTTCTTTCTGTAATCCTGCATATGTATGTTTTCATGGACAGATTGCAAGTTAAAAATCTTATATTCTGCCTTTTTTAATGTCAAATGTACCCTGTATCAAACATAGCAAGGCTTATCACATCATTATAAAATTATTTGGCAAGGCTTCCTGTTAACTTTTTTATTGCTGCTGTCACAAATTACCACAAACTTAGTGGCTTATAAGGGTGTTCATTTACTATCTCACAGTTTGATGGTTAGAAGTTTAAGCACAAGGTAGCACAGTTGGATCCTCTGTGCAGAGCTTCACAAGGTCTAAATCAAAGTGCTGGCTGAGCTGCCCTCTTATCTAGAAGCTCTGGGGAAGACTCTGCTTACACATGCAGTCAGGTCATTGAAAGAACTCAGTAATTTTAATTCATTTTTAAGCAAACTAAAACATGTTGAATCCCTGTTCTTCAAATCTCTGACTTCTGCTATCAGCCAGAGAAAAATCTTGTAACGACTCATGTGATTAGATTAGGTCTGCTTGGATAATCCAGGATAATCTTACAAGGTTACAATCAAGTAATGATAATCTTACTTACCTCTTCAAAGTAACCCCAGGGGATCAAGAGTATGGGCGCTAAATTCTTTCAACTACTGGCTCTTAACTGAAAATGAATATAAAGAATTATATTGAATATGAAGTTCTTTCATTATTTTTAAAATTATTGGCCAAGGAACCAGTTAATACCTACAATAGAACCCAATGAAGCTGATGTTTACTGTGATTACTTCTAGGGACTTGTCTTCACCTTTGAACCCCCAGCAAGATATCTATAATCCAATAAAGAATGCAAATAGGGATATTAGGATTGGTATTGACATTTTATGTGTACTCGTTAAGGATATCATCAATAGCCTCTGTTGAACCATTGGGTTTTAGAAGTCACTATTCCCCCTTTGCTAATGACTCCATGCAATATTTTTAGTGAAAGCCAGTTTTAAAAAGCTTTGCCTTTGCACTGTTAGCAAAATATAGTGAGAGCTCTAAAATTTTCTCTCCATCTAAGGGTATTTGAATTTATGCAAATTCAGACAGACAATAAGTGTGCTTTGCTCAAATGAAAGTGACATAACCAGTGGAATTTTCTTGCAAGATGAAATAGAAAATAATTATTATAGCCTGGATTTAATTTAGATTGCACTTTACATCCTAAAGATCTTTTCATATATGCCACATTAAAAGCTGAAATAAATGAAACCTATAAAAGCTGTTTTATTTTTCCTCAAAGAAGTATTCCTACTTTCACCTTATATATTTTCTAACGAAGGCAGAATCAATACTGCTTAAAAATTAGATGAATTGACATTTGTCTCTTCACTTCTGGCAACCCAGAAGTGTTAGGTTGTTTTAACATATACTAAGTATATGTCTGACACTCTTTAGGTTGATGAGGGTTTCTGACATAATATTTTCAATACCTTTTGCTGTACTAAAAGAGAAAAATTTAGATTTAGAGAGTGGCAGAATTTGGATTTTGAACCAAAGACTAACTCTGTCTCCTTCTGACTCAGCTTTGCCTCTAGATTTGGGAGCTAGAAAGTCTGCTGGATTTCGCCAGTGGGAGGCAATTAGAAGATTAATTTAAAAATCAGATAAGCAGTAGAGATAAAAGCCACTCTGAGGGCAGGAGACTTGACCTAAGTAAGTGGATTTTGGAGAAATGAAACCAAGTGATCTCTTATAAGTTTAGCAGCCATAAAACAAGAGGTAAGGTGACAATATGAGGAGGGAAGGAATGACACAGAATGCTTCTTGTTCTGTGCTTGTTTTTCTTCTCTAATCAGGATTATCTGAAAATGTCAGTAGCTAGAGAACAAGCAACAGTGAGAAAGAGAATTTCCAGAAAAGAGTCAACGATGGAACAAGGTCAGAGAAGAGAATAAAATCAAGAAATTTAAGCGGAGAAATTTTCCTTAGAAAAGAGAAAGGACATTTGTCAATTTTGAAGCAGAGGAGAGCTCATTTGATAGCTTGCACTGCATAAACTTTACCATTTCGGTAAAGCTAGGAGGTAAGAGATCTATGGAAACCAGGTCTTTTGTATTTCATAGATGCCAATTGGGGGTGATAACACCCCTATATATGTAGAAGAAAACTGTCCAGTGTATTAGTTACAAGTTCAGGTACTATAGTCAGACTAAAATATAAGCCCTGGCCCTAGCATGCCAGCTACTGAGATAAACTTCGTATATCATAATATCAACCCATTTGAAGTATACAGTTCATTATTTGGTGGTATATTTACAGAGTTGTGTGCAATCATCACCACAATCTAATTTTAAACATTTATGGCATCCCAGAAAAGCACCCATTAAGAGTCATTAGCCTTTCTCCCACTTCTGGGTCCTAGCCCCAGGCAACCACTAATCTACTTTCACTTATTGCAGATTTGTCTATTTATGGCATTTTACATAAAAGTAATCATGAATATGAAGTCTTTTTGTGAAATCTTCTTGCACATACAGTAATGGTTTCAAGGTTTACCATCTTGTAGCATGTATCAGAACTTCATTCCTTTTTATTTCTGTAATATTCCATTTTATGGAGGCACCATATTTTGTTTATCCATTCACCAGTTGATGCACTTTTAGATTGTTTCCAATTTTTGGCTTTTATACATAATGTTGCTATGAACATTTGCTGTAAGTTTTGTTTGGACATGTTTTATTTCTCTTGAGTATATACTTAGGAATGAATTGCAGAGTCATATGGTAATTATAGGTTTTCTGAAAAGGTTTATCATTTACTCTTGTATGTTATTTAACATCTCTGAGATGCAGGCTCTTGATCTTAGACTGGATGCAGAAATTGTACCTATTTCCTAGGATTTGAGGGAGGATTAGATTATATAAGTAATGTAAAACTTGGCACATAAAAAGTGAGTAGGAGAATGCTTTTATTTTTACAACATAACTGGGTACAGTAACAACAAAAATTTTCTGATGTCTATGGTGTGTGTGTGTGTGTGTGTGAGAGAGAGAGAGAGAGAGAGAGAGAGAAATTAAGACTGTAATTTGCCAGAAGGCAGTTTCAGTATGACATGTATGAGTATACTACTACCCTGGGCCCTGCACATAACTTCTAGCCATATCCCAGTTGGACCCCTATAAGTATTTTTAAAATTTCTCTTTAGAATTTTTTGTTGATCCAAATATCTCTCACTTCTGAATTAGCCAATCTCACTTCACCTATTCACTCCTGTCTTTATTCATCCATCTAAAACTAACTCGTTGCCATCATAAACTATCCACTAACTCTGTGAGCCCCTGGTAACCATCCAGTTCTAGCAAGGAGTCTTTGGTTTCAACTTTCTTTGTGGTAATGACATTCCCTTCATCCATTTCACCTTTTTCTGAGTATTGGTATCTCCAAGTCTATACGAAAATGCTTTTGGCAAACAAACCACAATCATATCCTTGCCTTTCCCAGACCACTCCAAGGAAGTGGACATGGAAAAGAGAAGAATGACTCAACCTTCAACATGATGAAGAAAACAAAATTAAAAATGAAACAAATAAACAGGCCATATTAAAGACCTAAAAAGCAGATTAAAATGATTGAGTCATTTATCTGTTTGCCCTCCATTTTCTGAATATAAAATATTTCTCGTGCAGTATTCTTATAAGAGCTTGAGTCATTGTAGAGCTACTATGTCTGCCCAGAGGTTATTATATTTTGACTGTTGGCATTTCCTGAATTATGCTGCCTTTGTGCTTTAGTTCTTCAGGATATTTATACCATTTTGGAATTATATTAAACTTCTTAACCTAGTGCAGAAGGCTTTTTGTGATCTTGCTACCTGTGTACCTTCTGTCTACCTAGCTCAGACTCACATGCCACACTTCAAACTGGAGTGAAGAACTTCTGGCTCTCCCAGAGCCCTGGACAATGTTCTTTTCCTCTCTGAGACATATCACATGCTACAAGCTCTCTCAGGAATACCCTTCCTGGGGCTTAAACATTATCCTGACAGAGGCACTCTGAATAAGGAGAAAATGAACTCTTGTAGCACATTAATTTAGATTCATATTCAAGCATGATATTAGAAATAAGTGATATATCAAGTACAAAGTAACTACATGAGGACCTGTCGTATAGACTATGGCAAGGGATCCTTATTAACATGTTCATTACTTCCCCCTTTTTTAAAAAACTTGGCCTGTTTAGCCAAAATCCAGTTCTCCTTTTCTTCAGTGACTTGCTCAATGCTCTCCCTCCATCTCTCCATACATGTGTCCTCCCTCCTTCTACACAGGCATCAAAGTGATTGTTGCCCCATCTAAATTCTTCTCATTGGCTCCAAGGAGGAACATAAATCCTTGGTGTGGCCACTCCACTCTTTATGATCTTGTTCCTGTGTCAACCTCAGCATCATTTTTCACCAAGTTTTATGTGCGCACTGAATTGTAGTCATATTGAACCCAACTTGTTCTCTCCTGACTCATGACTTTGTGCCCTTGTAAGTCCTTCTTTCTAGAATTGTGCTATGTGGTAGTCTAAGTGCTAGAGATTTGCAGTAAATAAAACAAAACGGGTACCCTGTTCTTTGGGTACCTGAGTCAGTTCTAAAATCTCACTCCATCTGCCCATCTTGTGTTGCTTTATTGGAGCACTCATTGCTTTTTGAGTCTATACTGGTTGTCTTCTCCTCTAAATGGGACTTCCTCGAGTATGGACATTTTTTGTCTTTTATAGCTGTATCTTGGGACTTTATGTAGAGAGTCTGAGACATAATAAATACTCAACAAAGGTTTGCTAAGACACAATAAATTATGACCAAGGATTCCAGAACTCTCAGCATCAATACTGACTCAATCTGACTTGGGCTAATGCTTGAATAGATTAGCTTAGTAGGTATCCAAGCCATACAGGACCCTAGAATGAGGTTAACAAGGCCCCAAAGGTCTCAGTAAAGGGAGTCATACAGTGAGATAGCACCGCTAATTAGGATGTAAGCTATGTTTACTCTATCTTCTCATCGTGCTTCACTTCTGTGAGCATATTTCCTCACAGAACAGAGGGGGTGGGATTAGATAGTCTCTTTCATCTTTACTATCCTGTTGATGAAATGAATTGGAAAAAAAATATCATTGTATTGTTTCGAAACTGTAAATGCAACTGCCATAGTGAAAAGGGGACCTGTATGTTTGGAGCACGTGTAGAAACACTGAAACTATCCCTCCATTTTTGATGTCGGTTTGACAGAGATGTTCAAACACATCTCCTCTTTGCTGTTTTTTTTTTTGTTTTTTTTTTTTAAGATTTTATTTATTTATTTATTTATTTATTTATTTATTTATTTATTTATTCATGAGAGACACACACACACACAGAGGCAGAGACACAGGCAGAAGGAGAAGCAGGCTCCATGCAGGGAGCCCGATGTGGGACTCGATCCTGGGACTCTAGGGTCATGCTCTGGGCCAAAGGCAGGTGCTAAATATTAGCTGAGCCCACCCAGGGATCCCCTCTTCTTTACTGTTTAGTATTCCCTGCCCACTGTGGGCAAAAACAACAACAAAAACAAAACCAAAAACAAAACAAACAAAAATCATGTTTTTTTTTTTTTTTGGTGTAGAGTTCAAAGTCACTTCTGTTTTAAGTTGTGCTGAGATAAAAATAAAAATAAGGTAAAAAACTTACAAACTTTTGAGAAAGCAGTGCATTATTAACTATTCTTTGTATGAATTAACTCTGGAGAATTCTTTTTACTTGATTAAAGTTTATTTTATATATTGTTTAAGACTTCTTACCCCGATAAATGCTCTCCCCACACACATACCCTGACTGTAATTAAATTTTTTAAAAAGTTCCGTTAGAGCCGTCGCAATTGAGAGGAGGTAAGGACAGTAGAGATATTGAACTGAATCCCCAGTCAGTGAAAAATCCTCATGTACAAAAACCTTCAGAGCTATTGATCTGGTTATCTCAGAATTTAGGAGATCATAACCATATAATTTACAACTCATTTTTGTTCAACAATTCTAATGACTACAAAGGCTTTCTTTGTGTGGTATCACAGGGTACTTTTCTGTACCCCTTGCTTATTGGTCTCAGGATTTGTCTCTCTTTACCTAGGTCTCCCCCATGGGATTAGACATAATACATTCAATCTGCCTTTCAAATATCTGAAAATAGTAACGTGTCATGCATTTTTTTTCATTTTCTCCTTTATTTCAACAAAAATCAATTGAATGCATATATGTTGTAAATACCTCTCCCTGTCTTGGCTAAAAATTTGGGTGGGATGACATAACCCAGGACAATTCTGTAATTTATATTAACAACAACTTGTCAAAGGATATGGTAGACATTATAATGCATGCTCAAGGGGATGATCCTTAGGAGTTTGGCAGCTTTGCAAACTGTAGTCAGATGGGAACCAGTCCATCCATTTGGGATGGAATAATTTCTTAGCAACATTTAAAAACTGTTTTAACTGGGCAGAAGTATATTTCTATCAACTGAAATGGATACCCTCACAACCCTTTTATTCTTAATTAGTTGAAAAACAAAACCTGAATATTATGAACAGTGCAAGACTTTTTATCTTAGGAATTTGCCTAAATAGATCATTACTGTGAGAACATTCAAGATATAAAAGTAACACGTGAAACCAACAGAGTGAACTATTTGGGAATATCCAAGATGATACAAAAGTCAAAATAAATAGCAGCGATAGACTGGAATACAAGAAAAAGAGGTTGTATGTGTGAATATTAGAAAGAGTTGTTCATGCCTATGACCTGTATTTCACACATTCAGTGCTGGTGCCATAGCATGTGTCAAAGAAGATATTTTTTAAAAGATTTAAATGAAAAAAGAGAGATAAAAAAGAAAGAATGAGGTAGTCAAAAGAGAAAAAAATCATTTCTCATTATCAAACCATGTTATTTTAGATGCAGTTAAATTGATGATTCATGAAGTGAGGCAGGAAGTGTGTACATGGCAGAGATATCACAAAAGAAGAGAACTTTGTTTGTTGAGTATGTGCCAAGGAAGATGCCAGGGGCTCCGCATATGCTGTCATTGTTATAATGTCAATTATTATAATAATTAACCTTTATCAGCTATGGCAAAATAGAAGTCTGAAAAAAAAACAAGATCAAAAAGCCAGCTATAAACTATATCTACCCAAAGTTTCCCTTTGAAAGTTCAACCCAGGCAGGATTCTATCTTACGCTTTGTATGCTTTCAGGTCATACTGTTTTTCTTTTTTAGCACTTAACACAATTCAATTCGTAAAATATTTGTATAATTTTTGCTAAATGCTAGTTGCCCCTACTAGACTATCAAGTGCATGTAGGTAAATACCAAAACATTTTTTTTTATTATTGAATTCCGAAGACCTAGCATAGTGTTGAACCATATTTTAGGTGCCTAATAATGAACTACTGAATAAAGGTATAAATCCGTTAATTGAGAGCTTTGTTAAGTCTGCTATGTCTGAATGACACCAAAAAAAGATCATAAACTTACACTGTTTTATCTAAGTAGATTGAAAATACTCTTCTTTCTAAATGTAGCAGAATGTCCTGAATTCCAAACTGAAATTCGAGTTTGACTATCTTTGAGTATCTTTTGACTTTGCTTTCTTTTCTTTTCTCCTTATTTCCACTTTATTTTTAATGAGCTGATATGCAGATTACAGATGGATTCTGTTTAGGAGAGAGAGAAGAGGAATATATGTACAATCCCTAGGAGAACAGGTGAAGGAAAGAGGTGGTAGAAAAATCACAGCACACTGTCATGGATTTGGAGTCAGATAGAGCTGGGTTTCAGTCTCTCATACTGGACTTTTCTCAATTCCTCCGAGACTCAGGATCCTTATCAGTGAAATGGACAAAATACCGCCACACCTATAGCATTGCTTGAAGAATTATCAGTAATAAAGCCTGATATATGCCAGGTGCTTAGACGAGTACCTGGCAATCACTACGTACTCAGCAGGTTATCATTATTATATTAATAAGTATTAATGGAGAATAGCATTATAATAGTTTCTGCCTTGTTCCACTGATCTGAGAGACTAAATCTTTGAAGTCTGAGATAGAAGTGCAGGTCCAGAAGCTGCAAAAAGCTATTATCGTAAAGTACTCTCTATGATTAGAGATGCAAGCATCAACTCTAAGGCCAAGTGACACAATGCAGGGAATACTTAGAGAGAAAGATAATGTGTCCAATTCTACATTGAAGCCAATATTGCTAGGGAACATGAAAGCACTGAGTCCTTGGCAGGGGGCAGTCCTTTGAAAATAGACGCTGACAACAGAGACTGTGACGCAGAGCCTTGGTGAGGCCATCTGATCAAAAGAATGAGCACAAGACATCATCCAGAGCACTTGAGAAGCCATCCTGAGAATTCCAACAGAAAACAGTTTGCAATAAAGTCCAGGTGCTTACAGATGGGTAGGAAGGAGCAGGAGTTTGATGGCCTGTTGTCAGATAGTGGGCTTCTGCACCATGCATTTAAAGAACTAATATTAATGCAATCTTGCTTACATATTTGGTCCACTGAGGTTGGTTAACAATCTGTTTGCATGAATAATAAATGTTCCAACCAGAAGAGAGTTAGCCTACACCAGAAAGCAGAAAAAGAAAGCTGAAGATGATGCCAAGCCAGTCTATGTCCAAGAGGGAGAATACTTAGCCTAGTGATGCTAGTTATTTGGAGTATGAGCCTCAACGCTTTATCCAGCATCCTCCCTTCTCCCACACCAGCACCATAAGCTCGTATACTGGAGAGGTAAATGAGTGCTAGACAGCATGCTATTCTCAGACTTGTTCCTCCCTTCACATAGGTACTGTTTCAAGATAGTTTTATAAGGAGCATGCTTGCCTTGCTTGTTTCTCTATAGGGCTCTATAGTCAGTTGTCTCTCAAGAAGCAACTCAATCACTCTTGCAAAGAAGCTCCTGAATTGGCATCCCACCACTTCACCACACTTCTATTCAGATTTGTGGAAAGCAGGGGTAGACCTAGCTCACAAACAGACTGCAACTACCTGCTTCAAAAACACTGGCTTTTCACTATTAATTTTATTCAGAATATTTTAGCTTTTCTTTCAATGAAAAGAAAAATGGATACATGCATGGTAGGCACATTCACATTTAACCAATACCTATTAGCTACAAGTTCCAAAAGCTTTTAACGAATTTTACAAATTGTTTCATATCAACTATAGGTGTTCAAAAATACATTTAACCCTTGAGCCAACTACTTAAAACTCACAAGAGCTATTTCCTCTGGGCAATTATTGCAGGATGTTTGAAGAGTCCAAGATGTACCAGGCAAAGAAACGGAACAATCTTTGCCTGCTGTCTTTTCCTATAATTGCTGTTAGGCCTTTTATGTAAGGTCAAGTTACATGCAAAACATTAGAGGCCTCTTGCCCCCTTTATTTGCAATGGTTAGTCACAAAGCTTCAGTTCCAGCACTTTGCAACTTAAAAGTCTTTATTCTAAAGATGAATGATGCAGTTGAAGTGGGTGGGGAAAGAGGTTTGGGGAGGATGACCTAAAATGGGTTTATTGTTTGATGTAACTTTCCCATTTTAATCCAACAAGCCATGGTGGAGGCCTGAGAAGTCTGTCAGTTGACAATATAAATATGAGAAAACACTTTGTGTAGAGAACCAGTTAGACTGTGACTTTGTCTGTATGTTCACACATATAAAAAATAGTGTGATCTTGTGTGCAAAACCAAACTGAGGATTAAAACACTGTACAGAAAATGAACTGTCAGATGTGTCAGCTCATAAATATTGTGTGGCAAAAATTCATCTTCTAGGCCCCTAAAGGCTGGTTACTAACTCCCATGGAGGAAACCAAGAACCTCTTTAAGTCTTTCTGGGATATTAACAAAGGTTTTTAGCTGTAACTTTGATTTGGACTAATGCTCAGGTTGTATCATTAAACTCCACTATAAAGGCATTAGGTCTCTGGCCTTTAATATGATTGATATTGGAAAGCCAAAACAAATTTTGAACAGGAGACCCTTTTTAAAATGATAGCTCTGTTGTTGGTCAAGAATTGTTTTTCTAGGAAGTGGTAAAGGGAGGGGTATCATGATTATGGGCAAAGAATAAATTTAGCAATGTTTTAAAAATAATCCAATGGTGGCTTGAACTGAGTGGTAGATGGTTAAGTGGTGAGAAATGAATCTTGAATACACTTTGTATTTTTTGAATATATTTTGTATTTAAAGTCATTTGGTTTTGTCAATGGAACAGATATGAGAGAAAAGAAAGGAGTTTAGGATGAGTTCTAGGATTGTTGCCTGAGCAAACAAAACAATAAGGCTCCCATTTACTGGAATAGCCAGAAGGAGCTATTTCTGTGTGTATGATGGTGGTGATGGTGGTGGGAGGTGTGTTGGTGAACTTGAAGAGGTAGATGTTCAACATGTGAAGTTTCAAAAGTCTCTCAGATATCCACATGGAGATGTTCAGTTGACAGTTGAATATATGAGTCTATTGTCAGAGAAGATGTCAAGGACATTTCTTTGATTTTTGCCTCCACATCCAGTAGACACTGTCTTGTTTTTAAAAAAAAAAATGTATTGGATGAAGTTGAACTGCAAGAAAGACTTTACTTAAGACTATTGCAATAAGGGAGAGAGACCAAAACTGAACTCTACTGGATCAGAAGACTGGAGAGTTTTTAAGAGCTGGGGTGAGGCTGGGGAGATCTTAGGCCATTTCTGTTTGCTGATTGGCTTTATCCAACAGAAAAGTAAACCTTATTTTATCTTCATGACAGGAGGCAGTTTACAACTTGGAACAAGGCACACACCAAAGTTAGGTGGTGGGTGCCACCCACAGAGACTGGGAATTTCCTTGATGGTTATGTTTCACAGGGATTTCTCCCAGGTCCTGAGAATGATGTTTTTGTGCTATAGAACTGGCAAGAGGATTTTAAAAAGATTTACATCTCAAAGGGGCAGAGAAAGAGTTTATAATTACAAGTTTTTTAAAGTTAATGTTCTGAGGACAGGGAGGGGAAGGTCTCCTGAAGTTAGGCCATCAGGATTCTGGAAGGGTAGGATGGTAAGAGGGAGATCAGGGGTGTAGATAGAGGCAGGAATACCTATTTCAAGTTTATTCATGCGGAAGGAAACATAAAGGCGCTTTTGGTCAGTCTTTAATAGGGTGACTATACACTTTATTGTTTAAGTCAATATACTCTAAGGGTGGAGTAGGGCATCAATATCCATAAAACTGGACAATGGGATAAGGTAGTGTTGCCCCATCAAACTACAATGGGTTGTTCTTCTCCCTCAACACTCTTAATGCTGTTTCCATACAACTTAGAAGAGAGGGCATCATTAGATGTATCTGTGAAGATAAATGAAACTTACCTTAAAAATACTATCTGACCAAATTGCCAGGAAAAAAAATGTGTTGATACCAAAGCTTTCTAAAAAATCAATTACGGGGATGTGTTGGTATGGTTCCTTCTTCAAGATCCAGCCCAGGTAGGGGATGCCTGGTTGGCTCAGTAGTTGAGCATCTGCCTTTGGCTCAGGGTATGATCCTGGAGTCCTGGGATCGAGTCCCACATTGGGCATGGATCCCTGCATGGATCCTGCTTCTCTTCCCTCTGCTTATACCTCTGTCTCTCTCTCTCTCTCTGTGTGTCTCTTGTGAATAAATAAATCTTTAAAAAGAAAAAAAGATCCAGCCCAAGTATCACTTTCTGTGTCTCCAGAGTTCTCCAAGTTGTTTCTCAAAAACAGGAATCAGCATTTTTCTGTTTACCTCTCTCTTGAACACGGTGAGGACTTCCTCTTTTTGTTACCTCAAAACCTAACAGTGGGCTGGGTACACAGTAGATGCTCAACAAATATAGGCTGATTGGATTAGTGGAGAGGATCAGAAAGGGAGTCAAAGTTGGCACCAACATGCTAAGCCTCAGAGACTGCAGAAACAGTTGTAAAATGAATAGAAATAGAAAAAGCAGAAGGCATGAAGCCTACTCTTTTATTCCATATGGGATTCAGATTCTAGTATACAGGCAGGCAAGAAGAGAGACTAATATATTTACCTAATGGTATCCATAACGCTATTTGTTGCATTACACTCTATATATTCTTCCTGTGGAATGTGCTTGTTTCCCATTAGTGCTTCATGAATTAACCATAACTGCCACCAATGTAATTAAAATATTGATTGCCAAGAGGAAGTGAAGATTCAGCATTAATTCATTCAGCAAAAACTTACTGAGTCCTATTATATGTCATTCCCTGCAATAGGCTCCAGGAATATATATAATAGCAAGTAATTATCTTGGCTGCACCAACTTGGGGGTAGAATTACATTATAAAATAGAACAAAACATCATTTTATGACTCCAAACTCACCAAATATATTGCAAATTATCTTCTCTGACTAACCCTGGTTCCCAGCAGCAAGTACTCTCTGGTATATTTCACAAACGGTGTTTACATGGAGGTATGTAGTTGCCATATCACTGTGCTGGAGTGTTCTCTCAATGGTATTCCTAGGAGCCCTGCCACTGCCCAGAGAATCCACAAACTCATGGCATCACCCAGTACCAACATTGTGCCTACGCCAATTCCAAGAGTCTCCCTTGTAGCGGGAACATTATTTATCTTTCTGTGCACCCTCTGTTATCTTTCACTTGAACTCATGTGTTTCTCCTACACCTGAACTCTATCTTAGGTGAATTCATTCTCCACCTGTGCAATGTTGAACACGGTTTATAATAGTCACGATAGGTATCATTTATCTAGAATGTGCTTTATAACAGGCATAATCTTTGCAATAACTTAATGAATTTGGCATTGTTATCTCTAGTTTACATACAGGAGTTTAAGTCACTTTCTTAATAGCTGACATCCTTACGTCAGTGCCCACATTCTTAAATGTGCTCCATACCTGGAATATGCTGTCAGCCACTACTGCTCAGACATTGTTCCATATAATTAAGCTCCTTGGCATTTTTGCTAGAAGCATTCAGGTGATTTCACCACTCCTGCACTCCAGAAATACTCAGAAATGGCCCAATTGGTTGAAACTGCACTATCAAGCCGGCTGCAGGGAGCACCCTTATAACACAGATAGGAACAACACATGGAGAAACAGTCCACTGTCTTCAAGAGTATTAAGTAATACAATAAATGACAAAATATTATTGACAGCGAAGGTGTTGAGGCCTGATGCTGCAGAGAAAAGTGTTATCACATTCCAATGAGGTATGAGTAGATTGTGGCAGGTGTAGAGAAGCTGGGGAAGAGAGTAAAATACACATTACATCTGTAACATAACACTGGGGCAGAGGTTGGGACAGCCTTGTCTCTTACTTAGAGGTAAGGCTCAAAAATTAAGTTGAGACAAGACTGTCCAGTGTTTTGAATGCCATCTTTCCATTTGGACTTTAAATCACACTGCAGTGAAAATGTGATTTAAGTCTTTATATTTGTGGTTTTGGAGAAATTGAAAGAGACATCTCAAATAGCAATGTGGAGGATGGACAGAATCTGGGTGCCCAGTCTGGTGGCTGCTGTCATTGTACAAGCAAGAGAAGGTGAGAGCTGATCTACAGCAGTGGCAGTGGGAAGTAAGAGAAGAGGAAGAACTGGGTGGACATTTCTGGAGTAGAGCCATCCAACTGTTACCTGGTGAATGTCAGGCAAGGAGAAGAGGAACTTGTCAAAAATACCTGAAATTCCTTACAGTAGTTCTCTCATAATGAGAGCAAGGCCCTGCACACTCTGGCCTCTAGTCACTTCCCTGATCTCATCTCATATTCTTACCTTTTCTCATCCCCTCCAGCTCACCGACCTTCTTATTCTTGGAATCTAGAAGACCAGCTCCCATATGAAAGGATTTATATTTCTCTTCCCTTTCCCTAGCGTACTTTTCTCCCATATCTCAAATCCTCAAATCCTTCACATCTCACTTTCTGAGTAAGGATCTCACTTATCACATATCTAAAATTACACACACACACACACACACACACACACACCTACTCAACTTGGCGCTGCCTATCTGGTTGCCTATTTTATTCTCTTCTGTGCTATTACCACCACTTGACATATTTGACATGCTGTATGTTTTACTAATTCATTTTTTGCCTCTTTTTTTTTCCCTGACACTAATGCAAGCTTGTTAAGACAGGATTTCTGTCTGTTTTGTTCATGGCTGCAATTTTGGTGTCTATGAGAGGATCCTTAAATGCTAATTAGTTAATAATTTAATAAATTAATTTCTAGATAAGCTGAGCCAGTGGATTGTGGCTCCATTAAAAAAAAAAAAAAAGATTTTACCTATTTATTTCAGAGAGAGAGAGAGAGAGAGAGAGAGAGATCGGGGGGGGGGGCAGGGAGAAGCAGACTCACTGCTGAGGAGGGAGCCCATTGCGGGACTTGATCCCAGGACTCTGGGATCGTGACCTGAGCTGAAGGCAGATGTCCAACCCACTGAGTCACCCAAGTGCTCCTGGTGGCCCCATTTTTTAAATGCTATTTTCTTAAATTTTAGGTGATCTCTTTCCCTTCTATTTTTTATTACACCTGTAACATAAAAGCTACCACTCACACATACATAGATATACTCAAACTTACACATATGCACACATATGCATGCACACATGTACATCCACACACAAAAAGTTCCTCCTTTGTGAGATCAACTATTGAGACTGGAAATGGATTTTGGTCTTTGCTAATTTTTTAAACAAGCTACAGAGACAGAACAAGACTTTAAAAGGGCATGGTTATGTCTCTGATGGCAAGGCTTCTGACAGAGTGAGTGCTGGGATCATAATAGACATGAGTGTGTGTTGGGGGGGGTATTCCAAAGGCATGATTTAAATACTTAATTTATTTAAACTCCTTTAGCAATTCCATCTGGGAACATGATATTTTTATCTCACTGGCACTTGAGCAGTTTTCTACCACAAAAAAAGAGAAGGGGTATCTGCTAAGCTAGAAAGAGATGTCTGGGGTGTTACTTGTTTATAATCTAGCACTGACATGATCTGGACCCCCATGTAGAAAACAACTGTGAGAATTCAAATTGGCCCCCCATTCATCCATGAAATCAAGCCAATTTTCTGAAAATAAACTCACCAAACCAAATTTCTTAAATTTATTTTGCTATGTAGTAAATCTACCAAAAATCGATCTTACTGATGAATACTTTGCTAAGTAACTGATTTAACAAATTTATGAAGTTCAGTAATTAAGATTTTAACACAAGAATGGTTTAAGAGCTTTAATAGGAACATTTTAAGAGCTTCACAAATATATACAATTCTTGTCCCTTTTACTGAAATATAAGTTTAAGAACAATACAATTTGTTATAATATAAAGTATTAATATTAGAATCCTAAATATATGTTTTTTTCAAAATCTTAATTATAGATTCTTTATAATTTTTTTTTAATTTTTATTTATTTATGATAGTCACAGAGAGAGAGAGAGGCAGAGACACAGGCGGAGGGAGAAGCAGGCTCCATGCACCGGGAGCCTGATGTGGGATTCGATCCCGGGTCTCCAGGATCGCGCCCTGGGCCAAAGGCAGGCGCCAAACCGCTGCGCCACCCAGGGATCCCAATTATAGATTCTGCAATCAAAGTTTGATTACTCTATATGAAAGTCTGTTAGGTTAATGTAATTTTATTCATTTTGGATTTGTAATCTTTAACAGTTTTTTAGGATTCATTTGGCAATTTCAAGAAGCATTGTAAATTTCAATTGTTAAATCTAGAAATTAGTTCCCACAACTTATTATGTGTAATTTATTATGTGATGTGCTTGCTCCTGTCACCTCTTAGTTTATTTTTATACATAGAGTCCATTATATTTGTCCCTTCAGGGCATCTGTGTCTTGCTTCCACACTTGGACACTTTTGCTTTTTGATAGTGAATCAGTCTAACAGGCAACAGTCGATGTTTTTAATTGTTTCTTATTAGAAACCAAAATTTCAGCATTTCATAAATGTTGTAATTCCTTCAGCTACTTTAAATTTCTTTTAGAGGCTTCTGGTTTTTTTTTTTTTTTAATCTTCCAAATGTAAAGCAAATCAGGTATAATGTATTTTTAGCAATTAATTCTAACCTTAATTAGGTTAAATTTAAATTTAAAATTGTTATTAAAAAGTAAATATTTGCACATCTATAATATACATTTATTATGTATTTATATTATGTAATATACTTTATTATATTTATAGTTTCATGAATGTTTATACACATATACATATATAATTTTTTTTATCAGCAGTAACAAAAGTATACATTCTTGTTAAAGCTAACTGACTCATCAAACATGTCAGAAACCATTTTTACCAATGAGCCTATTTGGTAAATTTAACCAGTTAATCACTTGGCAAACTGATGGCTTAGAAAATGTCCTCCAGCAATTACTTTTGTCTGAATTAATCATTCAACCCATTGGTTAATCTTCAAACTTCATTTCTGTGAATGGTTACATGATAGCATCCCATATCATAACATGATCAGTTCCCTGAACAAAGAAAATTTGTTCAGGATTAGACACCTAATTTAAACTGGGGAAATCAGAATCCTCCTCAGAATTTCAGTTACCAGGACCTGAAAAAGAAGACAGGCTCTTATAGAGACCCTATGATGTCTTGTTATGGATGGAGGCCAGAGGGACAGAAGGAGATACAGGGACTGAAGTAGCAGAGAAAGCCAATTTGAGGAAAACAAAGAAGATGATCAGATAGGCATAAAAAAGCAGAAATAAGATTAGAAGAAAAAAATGCACTGAAAGTAATTGAGTGTTAGTCCCAATTGTTCTTTAGGCTTATCCACATTTACATCTCCGAATGCCTTGGGGTAGAGAGATGTCCCAGTGTGTGCTAATGATAAATTTCCTTTCTGGCAAAATGATGAGTTTAGAGTTTCTTTCATTTTCAAATTAAAGACATGAAACAGATTGACCTTGAGCAAGTCACAAAATAAAAGCGATAATAGCAGTGATGATGATGATGATTACAGTAATTTTTTAAATGCCTGGCAGCTGTTTTTTTACTTTCTTGGGTAATCTAAATGTTTTGTGGTACTTTTTCAGCAACTGCTGAATAACAAGCAATGAACTAGGTGTTAGGAATACAAATATGAAAATAAAGTATCTCCATGATAGACAGTTAGACAATCATACATTAAGTGTTATGACAAAAACACACAGAATTCCAATCCAGAGAAGATTAGAAATCGATCCCCCTTCCTCTTTTGCAGCAATATTTCTATTAACAAATGAATCTTTGATGTATTTATATCAACTCCAATTATTAGCTTATAACAACAAATAGTTCATTTTTATTAGACACATTAACAACTATTGGTAAATAACTTTGTTGAATTTCACAGTGTGGGTATAACTCAGTTGTTTCACATATTGTGGTAATCAAGTTACATATTCTGTTTAAGATAAGAAGTGAATATCCTTCCCAATAAAACTAGATAGTTATTAATAATCCATGGCATTGTAGAGCAGAATGTGTTTATAGTCACAGCATTTTCTTCATGAAATTAATGATTGATGTTCAATATCTATGAGTTCCAATTATATGAAATATATATTAACTTATTGTTATGTAGGATAACTTAAAGGACAGCTTGAGTGTGGGTTCATAGTGGTGTACTTCAAAAGACTGTTCCCTACCAAGTCTTTGGAAAAGATGAATCAAATGTGGGGCAAACATTAACTATTTCTTTCTGAAGCCATTCATAAAACCATACTTTCCACATTTCTTTCTTGTTTTAGGAAATAAGACTTACATGATTCTCACTTTTGAGAGGATTTACATGATTCTGGGCTCTTAATTTTGATTTTTGATTGTCTTAATCTCAACTTCATGGACACAGATACTATTGTAATTCTCAATCAAATAATAAACACGAGTTTCGTGAATGTCGAGACATTTCCTACAAATTGGCAAGGCTTTTTAAAAAGTAATAATGCCCAGTGTGGACCAGGGTATGAGGAAACAGAAACTGATTCACTCATGTGGGAATGTAAACTGTTGGAACGTTTATATAGGGCGAGTAAGAAATATATAGCAAGGGCCATAAAGATTCTTTATAAACTTTAACCCAGAAATTCTCCACTGGGAATTTATTCTTAGACAATAACCATTAATGTGGATGGACAGATAGTTATGCACGGGCATGTTCATCATATAATCTATAATGGTTAATTGTTGGGAGCAGCCTAACTGGCAAATGATTGGGAAGTAACCAGGAAAAACAAAGGTGGAGCATGTTATGATCAGTAAAACAAAATTTTTTCATATTTTTAATAACATGGATCTGCTTATAATAGAATATTTGGATATAAATGCACCATGGCTGCATACATTCCATATATGAAAATATAAATCTAATTTTTTCCATGTCATCTCTATCAATACTGGAAATATGGCTCTGCCTGTGGTAGAAATTGCCAGTGGGACCAAAATCTGTAACTGCCCTTTTTTTCCAGGCCCACAGCCAGACCACATGTCTTAGATTCCTTGTGGCTTCAGAGCTCATAATCTCCCTCATAACTCCTTTGAGAAGGTTTAAAAGACAGTTTTATAATTTGTGATACCTACTGATCGTCCCACCCCCATAATATCTGGATGATTTTTCCCCTTATTGCCTCTATCTTATCACCTTGGGTTCTCTCTCCTGTAGCGTCTCCTCAGTATGTGGCTTTATCTATCCCATTTGTTCATTGTGAGAGTTCACTGACTCACACCTTAGATCTCGTTTTAGTTTCCTGCACTCAACTGCACATGGGACCCTTACAAGCCCTTTCTGGTTTGGACTGCCATTTTCAGGCTGGACTACTGCAATTTCTAGGGAGCACATATGGACTATTTCAGGTTTCTCTGGGTAACAGGTCATCAGAGGTCCTGAGGCTTCTCTGTACCAGTCTCTGATGGGAGAGGGATCTTGCTGCCTCCAGTGGTTTGCTTCCTGTCCCTCATATTGTGAGGTTTGTGGGAATGCTTAGTATTTTTGTAGATGTTGTTTTGCGGTATGGGTTTTTCTCTCTTGGTTGTGGTTTCCAATTTATGGGAAGAAGTAGAGAAATTAAAAACAGAACAAAACAACAACAAAAAAGCCCCAAAACTATACTATCACAGCTATCATCAGCACAGAATCCTGAACAAACACCACTTGTGGTATCAGGAGTGCGTACAGTATAAAGCATGGTGCAGGAAGTGGTAAAGGTAGACAAATTATGGAGATAAGCAAGAATAGTAGATGGGATTATAAGAAACAGTCCACGGCCCTGGGCAGGAAATGGGAAGGAAACTGATGTATTAAGACATCTGAGCTCTAATTCTAGATTAACCGCAAACTTACATGATTTTTGGTGAGTAATCTTGTATCTTAATTTCAAGTTTTTTTTTCATGTGTTCAGTAGTTGAACACTGTTCCCATTTTGACTTAGACTTCTTATGGTTTTCATGAGAGGGACATCTACGTTATGTACTTACTTACATTTATATGGCCAGCCATCTAGTCCTACACAGAATTTACAGAGGTTTTCCTTAACAGAATAAAATCTAATTTATCTAGCATGCCACCCAGTATCTAGCACCAGCATTCTCTGTTACCCTGACCATCCCTAAACCTTCTCTTCTAACTATGCTGACGTTGAAATCCTCAAATGTAAACCCACAATTTGTTCACTCCTCTGCTCTTGCTCATATGTGGCTTTCTTATCTAGTTCAGACAGAAAATCTTTGACTCTGGTCTGCCAACTGAAACTTTACCTTTTCAACTTGCCAACTACTTCCCTGAGGAAGACATCATGCATTACTTAGTGAAAAGATATTCCTCCTTCTCAGATAGAACTTTTATTGATCACACTCTGCCTTAAATTACTGCCATCTGAATATATGTTTGAAGTTTGGTGCTTCAATACAGTTCAGGCAGAGCATTGCAGAGCAGCATAAAAAAATCAACCTTAGTTTGGAGGTCAGACCAGGTGATTTTGCCAACTCACATGACCTTAACCAAGTTACTTAAATATACTCTGAATTTAACATGAGGGCAATAATATTAAATATGTTTTGTAAATATTTAAGGTCATCTTTATTCATTTATCTCAATTCTCATGCTCATTTGCAACTGTTTGACACCATCAATTAACATGCCAAAAATACTACTTGTGAGATATATAGATATAGATTCCCAAACTGTGTATCAACTCGTCTTGCCCAGTGCTAGAATTGCATAGATAGTCACCCCGTTATTCAAGGCAAATGATTAGGATGATTAGATTCTTCTTGTTCTGTCTCCAACCCTCCCAATTCCAACTCATCAGCAAGCACAGTTTCTCTAGCTCCTAATTAGATCTTCCTTTCTACTCCTGGGATGCTAGCATCTTGCATTGGGCAAAGACAGCCTCCTACTTTTGGTTCCCAACAGTCTACTTCCTAGCCAGTTGAACAACCAAAGTTACCTTTAAATAAATAAAGGATATCACATAACCCTCTTTTCCGAAAACCATCTAGTCATGTTTCTCTACTTTTTGAGTTTAACCTACTCTCTTACCACATCCTACAATGCCCTGCAGAATCTGTGCCCTGTACCCTCTGAGCCCACCTACTATCTATATTTTGTTTTTCCATCTGTATTCTGCTTTAGCCACCATGGCCATATTGTTATCTCTCAAAAACTTCAGGATTGTTCTTATTTCAGAGCCTTTAAATTTCTGTTTATTTTGCCTAGAGCATTCATTCTCAGGCTTCCTTGTTGCAGACCATATTATCAGGCAGATCTCTGCTAATTTAATTAACTTTAGCAAACATGTATTATACCATGTATATACAGTATATGCTATCCATGCTACATTATGCCAGACACATTTGTCTAAAGGACAACACTAATTGACAAGATCCTATCATCATGGAGGTTTCAGTGGGAGAAATAACACTTGAATATTACAAAACAATGGCAAACTTGAAACTGTGAACCATTATAGTTTCTTTTAAGGAAAGGAAACCGTTTTTGAATCTCAAACCAAAAGCATTATCCCTGAAGTAATATTAACAATTGGAACAGGTGCAACTCCAACTTAATATCTGTCACAGGTGAGTGAGAAGATAACAAATGTTTCATTTTATGAGACATCATCAGGATTTCAGCTGTATCTGTCGCTCATCCTGGGCCTAGGGTCATATTACAGCATATAGCATTCTCATTACCAAATTTAAACTTTTGTTTATGCCATTTTCGATGCTTGGAATTCTATGCTTATCCTTCTATATTCCAAATTCCTTCAGATATTTCTAAAATGTTTTTAAGGTATTAACTGCTCATTGTTAGATTCTTCTACAGGCCTTTATCACTTGTTATCCAACTTATCATATAACATATTTTTATTTACTTTTCCTTTTATTAGGCAACATATAACCAGATGTAAGGGATGAACTTAAATTTATTTTTTATGCAGTGAAAAAATGTATATATATATATTTAAAATATATATATATATTATATATACACATATATATTTTAAACAAGGGACAGGCAAAGGGAGGGAGAATCTTAAGGAGGCTCCAAACCCATGCTCAGCCTGGAGCCTGATGCAGGGCTTAATTTCATGACCCTGAGATCACAACCTAAGCTAAATCAAGAGTCAGATGCTTAACCAACTGAGCCACCAGGCATCCCTAAAGTGTCTTAATGATAAATGACAGAAAATAAAAATTGAGTGTTAGAAAATTCACCCTGCCATGTCATTCAAAAATTAGAAGTAGAGGCATGAACAGGATATTTTTCTCATTTATCTTTAAAAGACAGCTATTGTCTGATTTTCAAAGTATTTATGCTACATGTATATGAATCATTTTTAAAAATCTCATGAAACATCTTGATGTTTCTAATTATCTGAATTTTGTACATCAGCTAACTATAATCCATCCATACTAAAAAGGTTTGAGGCAGGATTTCTTCCTTATATATTATATATGTTATCATTATGGCATACAAATATATGCCATATTATATATACTGTAATATAATCAGCACATATATATATGTATATTCAATATATATTATCATTATGTACCTAATGTGTACCCATTGGCAGGGTGCCTGAGTGGCTCAGTAGTTAAGCATCTGCCCACACAAAAAGAAAAAAAAAAAGCATCTGCCTTCAGCTCAGGTCAGATCTCAGGGTCCAGGGTTCAAGCCCCACATTGGATTCTCTGTTTTGCAGGGAGTCTGCTTTTCCCTCTCTCTCTGCTTCTTCCTTGCTTGTGCTCTCTCTGTGTCAAATAAATAGATAAGATCTTTAAAAAAATGCGCACCCATTGGCTGGGACAATAATTAAAGTCTGTTTGAATATGCGTTGCTTATTGCAGGGCTGGGGATTTACCCCAAAGATACAGATGCAATGAAACACCGGGACACCTGCACCCTGATGTTTATAGCAGCAACGTCCACAACAGCTAAACTGTGGAAGGAGCCTTGGTGTCCATCGAAAGATGAATGGATAAAGAAGATGTGGTTTATGTATACAATGGAATATTACTCAGCCATTAGAAATGACAAATACCCACCATTTGCTTCGACGTGGATGGACCTGGAGGGTATTATGCTGAGTGAAATAAGTCAATGGGAGAAGGACAAACATTATATGGTCTCATTCATTTGGGGAATATAAAAAATAGTGAAAGAGAATAAAGGGGAATGGAGAAAAATGAGTGGGAAATATCAGAAAGGGAGACAGAACATGCGAGACTCCTAACTCTGGGAAAAGAACAAGTGGTGGTGGAAAGGGAGGTGGCGGGGAGTGGGAGTGACTGGGTGATGGGCACTGATGGGGGAACTTGATGGGATGAGCCCTGGGTGTTATGCTATATGTTGGCAAATTGAACTCCAATTAAAAAATATGTAAAAAAATAAAAATAAAAATAAATATGCTTTGCTTTAAACAGTAGCTATAGTTAAATGAGAAGAAAAATGGGCCATATTATTTATCTACTGAGTAAAATCTTCTTGCATAAATTGCCCCCAAATATGTTCTCATGTTTGCAAAATGGGTCCCCAAGAGGTAATTAGTTCCTTCTAAAGAATAGAAATGTATTCAGTAAAGATGATATAAATAAGAATAAATGTGAAGGAAGGGTGAGGAGGACTCTAAATTTACTGAAAAACAAACAGAAATCCAAAGAAGCAATATACAGAAAATAAGATCAATCTCAAAAGTTAAGGGAAGGATCAACAGATCAACAGGTAAGTTTCTGCAGTTGTGAGAAGAGCCTGCAAACACCAACAACTTTACATATTGGTATTTTGGACCCATCTTGGAAGTGATGAGAAAGAGTTTTAGTAGTAAGGGCTTTCAAAGCTGATCAGACTAGTGGCAATTTTGGCTAAGGCTGAGCTAGTAAGTTTGAGCTATAGTTCTCTTAGCTTTACAAATTAGAATGGTGAGCGGTAGCTGGCTGGCTCAGTCAGCTAAGTGCCCAACTCTTGATTTTGGCTCAGGTCATGATCTTCAGGGTGCTAGGATCAAGCTCCACATTCAGGCTCTGTGCTCAGTATGGAGTTTGTTTGGGATTTTCTTTCCCACTCTTCCTTCCTTCCCCTGTTCCCTATCTCTCCCTTTCTCTCTCAAATAAATAAATAAATCTTAAAAAAAAAAAAGAACGGTGATACTATCTTGCACTGTTTGTATGAGAATTAAACAAGATAATGTGTATTTTTGGCACATATTCATTATATCTATGCAAAATAGTTACCTTTTTTAAAAAGGTATTTATGGGTTAAATAGGTGGTGGGTATTAAGGAGGGCACTTTCGTGATGAGCACTGGGTGTTGTATGTAAGTAATAAATCACTAAATTCTACACCTGAAACTAATATTACTCTGCATGTTAACTAACTAGAATTTAAATAAAAACTTTAAAAGAAAGAAAAAGGGATTTATTACCCACTAGACTCTATTGTGAGTATTTCATGCATATTTAATACCAATCCCATGAGAGAGAAACTATTAATGACATTTTACAGGTGAGGAAACTGAGTCACAGAGACTAACCCAATATCACAGATCTTAGAAACACTTTTGCCAGCATTCAGGTAAGCAGGTGTGGCTCTCCTGTTTGTGCTGCTAACCTTGGGCTATACTGCTTCTCAAGTTACATTGACTCCCACCTATTTCCCCTTAAATAGTTTCACCAAAGAAGACATACAAATAGCCAAAAGACAAATGAAAATATGCTCAACTTTACTTGGCATTAGGGAAATACAAATCAAAACCACAATGAGGTACCACCTCACACTAGTCAGAATGGTTAAAATTAACAACTTAGGAAACAACAGATGATGGCAAGGATGCACAGAAAGAGAAACCCTCTTACACCGTTGGTAGGACTACAAGCTGGTGCAGCCATTCTGGAAAACAGTATAAAGGTTTCCCAAAAAGTTAACAATAGAGCTAACCCCAAATCCAGCAGTTGCACTACTGGGTATTTATCCAAAGGATACAAAGATAGTGATTCAAAGGGGCACATGCACCCCAGTGTTTATAGCAGCAATGTCCACAATTAGCCAAAATATGGAAAAAGTCCAGATATCCACCAACAGATTAATGAATAAAGAAGATGTGGTATAAATATATGCAATGGAATATTACTTAACAAACAAAAAGAATGAAATCTTGCCTTTTGGAATGACATGGATGGCACTAGAGGGTATTATGCTAAGCAAAATAACTCAGAGAAAGACAAACAGCATGTGATTTTACTTATATGTGGAATTTAAGAAACAAAACAGGTGAACATAGGGAAAGGGAAGGAAAAATAAAATAAGATGAAAATAGAGAGGGAAGCAAACCATAAGAGATGCTGAATTCTAAGAAACAAACAGGGTTGCTGGAGGGGAGGAGAGTTGGGGGGATGGGGTAATTGAGTAATGGACATTAAGGAGGGCACTTGATGTAGTGAGCACTGGGTGTTATATGCAAATGATGAATCATTAAATTCTACCCCTGTAACTAATAATACAGTATATGTTAGCTAAATTGAATTTAAATAAAGGATAAAAAAATAGTTTGTTGACAGAAATAATTGAATGGACTCTAATTAATTCTGTATCTTCAGTTTAAAATCTTACTATATCTACTTTAAATTTTTTCCATAGTGCTCCCTCTGAGTATTCACAGTAAATATTATTGAAATGTGTCTAATAAAGTTAGTTTTCCCAGAAATCCTGAATCAATATCAGTATTACAGTGTTCTTTCTATCAGGCTGTGGGATGAACATGTAATTCCTGACTAGCACTATTTCTACCCCACTTATTGGTCAAGAGGCACCTGTGAGATTAACTTTATAGCACTAGACTTAGAACTATAACTAGTAAATGAGTAAACTATGTGAATGACTCAGCACATTTATTTTTTTTTTAAGATTTTATTTATTCATTCATGAGAGACACACAGGGAGGCAGAGACATAGGCAGAGGGAGAAGCAGGCTTCCTCTGGGGAGCCTGATGTGGCACTGGATTCCAGAACCCCGGGATCACTCCCTGAGCCAAAGGCAGACACTCAGCCACTGAGTCATCCAGGTGCCATGATTCAGCACATTTAAAAATGTTTATGACCTCAAAAAAAAAAGTTTATGACCTATTTTACTGTTCATTCATATGTGAAAAAACAATTTACAAACTTAGAAATACTAATTTGAAGAGGACTAGTTTTGGGATTTTTTTTTTTAAGATTTTATTTATTTATGAGAAACACAGAGAGAGGCAGAGACATAGGCAGAGTGAGAAGCAGGCTCCCTGCAGGGAACCTGATGTGGGACTTGATCCTAGGACTCCTGGATCATCCCCTGGGCCGAAGGCAGGTGCTAAACCTCTGAGCCACCCAGACATCCAGGGAGGTTTTTTTCCCCATTTTTCTTTCTTATATTGTTTTTTACATTAAGGACATCTTTCTAAGTGAACAGAGTTCTAACTTCTGGAGATATGGAGAACAGAGCACTAGTTTCAGTTTTACATTGTTACAAAAAAATAAGAAAAGCTCGTTTATTATTTGTGTATGTTTTATAAGCACAGCTGGAGGCTTCTCCTTACCAGTTAGTAGCTGCAGTGTCTCTATGCATACAGATGGTAGGAAAACAAATAAATAAATATGGGAAGGTTCCAGTGCTGACAGACTGGAAGCATGCCTGCAATAGGATACTATGCTGCTTCCATTTCCCATCATTGTAGTTCAAATCAGCAAATACATTTTGAGCATCATTATCAGGGAGTAGAAAAGCAGATCTGAAGAAAGAACATAGATTAAGTAGCAGCTAGAAAATGTAAGAAGATGCCATGCAACATTAGTGTTTTCAACAAATATAATTGAGCCACTACTTGTCTCAGGCACTATTCTAGGTCCCAGTAAAGTCCCTAATCCCAAAGACCCTACATTCTAGTAGGAAAGAAGAATAGCATGCCTTTCACGAATAAATAAATGGGATAATCACAGATGGTAATACATGCTCTGTAGACAAAAGAACAGGGTAAGGGAAGAAATAGAAATGATAATTATGTAGCTAGTTATAGCATTATGGATATATTTCCAACGTCTTACATGATCTGCAAGTTACAAGTTAAGTTGCTCTTCTACTTCTTTCCCTGTGATTCCCCACCCTCTCCACATCCACCACCTCTTTACTCATCTCCAATGACAGGGCTCCTTGCTATTCTTCAAACTCACCAGGCTCTCTCCCAAATTGGAATCTTCCACTAGCTCCCCTTGAACTCACATTCTCTATCTCTGGACTTGAGACTTCCTCATCTCCTCTCCATCTGTGCTCAAATGTCAGCTTCTCAGTGAGATAATTCTGACCACCGAGTTACTCCAACCTCCTTACTCTGGCTATGTTTTCTTATTTTTATATGACTTATCACTTTCTAAAATCCCATCTAATTTACTTATTTATTGTGTTTACTGTTTATCTTTCTTATCCCCTTATTCCCATAAGAATATAAGCTAGACAAAAAAAAAAAGAAAAGAAAGAAAGAAAGAATATAAGTTAGACAGGGCAGGGATCTTTGTCTATTTTATTCACTAATATATCCCCAATATATAGAATCGTGTCTGGCCTATAGTAGCCTTTCAATTAGCTTGAGGAGGTAACCACTTAGTAACCATAACAAAGAAATGAGCTCCAAAATGGAGTGAGTGGAACAGAAGACATATAACCAAGAACTAATTAAAAACATGGGTACTGGAACTGAGAATGGTCATGACTATGATCAAGGTATGGTTTTGCTTAGAATTAAATGGGACTCTAGTGCAGAATGAAAGTGCAAAATAAGGAGTATCTGAAAACATGCTTGGAATGAAGAAAATTATGATATTTGAAAATGCATATGCATGTGGAACGGCAGATGAACAGAAGGCCCACTGTAAACCAACCAAAAGAGAAAATACTATGTAGCTTTGCTTTTGCACAAGGACTACATGTGTCTGTTGAATATAGAACAGGCAGTGTCGATTGAAAAAGTATGTACCTGGGCCAAACAGTAATAATATGGTCATGGCGCGACTAGAAAACTTATCAATGAGAATATAGGAGTTTGAACTGCCATATAATGGAGTGTCTTCAGAGTGACATTAAGTGACCTAAACATTATCCTGCAAAAAAATTGAGAATTAACTGTTTTGAGGGGTGTATTCATGTGATAGAATCACAGCTACCAGTGGCACTTCATCCACCTGTCTATCCATCTACTCATTTATTCAAGTAAAATACATTCTGAGGACCTGATATATTATTTAGTACCATGCTAGACATTGTAGATACAAAAATGACTATTACATAAACTCTATCTACATTGAGAGGGCTCACATTCACTTGTGAGCTCACAGGTGTATAAAAAAGAATTTGTGTGAGTAGGGAATCAAAGAAGAACTTCAATGAATGTACAGAAGAACAGTGAGCATTTTTGTGTTGTTTGGGAGGGTGCTTTATAATGAGGGGTCACAACTGAACTGGCTATTAAAGGCTAAAATAACACCTTAAGTGGAAAACAGAAAATGTATGTAGAAAGAATAGCATGTGAAAATAAATTAAGGTGTGCGAGTGCATGACACATTCTCAGAAGAAGTAATCCATCACATTAGAGGAAAAACATAGAAGGTGTTATGGGCTGGATTGTGTCTAAGAAAGAGGTTATTGAAATTATATAGGTAAGAGCCAATGAGGGACTAAAATAGGGAGCAGTAGTTAGAATCAAAATGTGTAAAGAGATTAAGGGGATAAAATCTATAAGATTTAAATATTGATTAGATATGAAAGGGAAGGCAAGCGAGGCATCTCTTGTGGGGACTGGGAGGATGGGGTACCACATCCATGGAAAGGGAATAGCCATGGTCTGCAGGTAGGAGAAAGAAATCAATTTTAGTCAATGTTGAGGTCAATACACATATGGGAAAGTCGCCAGTGTACAAGTGGGCTTGTGGGCATTCTTTGGTGAGTTTTGAACTAGACAAAAACATGAGAAAATTAAAATTGTATGAATAATATTCTTTGTGTGATATGAAGGATCAAAAGCAGAGGGTAGAGATTAAAGTTTTATGGGGGAGGGAATGAACGCAGGGACATGGGGGAGGATTAATTCTGATACCCTTGAAGTGGTTCAGGTATGAGGTCATGAGCTCCCAATAACTAAGAAGAAGCAATAATGACTCCTTGCAAGGAAATAGGAAGTGTTCTTTTTGTCTGAAATAGAAAGTATGCTGAAAGCAGTATAGAAAAGAGACTGCTTTATAGTAGAGCTCACCTGGCCATGACCTTCTAAGCAATACATTTTATTTATGTTTCTGAAGAATGTTTATTATGTAAATAAATATCAAAATGCTAAGAAGAATTAGCTTTCATATTTCCTTCTAATGAAAAAAAGTATGAGTTCTAAAAAAATGTATTGATACACATAAATATAAAATAGCTGTCTAAAATTCCTTAAATGATGAAGAGTAGAATGCAAAATAAGGGAGACCTGACCCATGCCACTTACTCCTCTAATGTGATATTTATAACGGGAAAAAAAATTAATGTACCAGAATGCTTCAAAAGAAGTACTATTAACATATTTCCCTGAGAAAGAAAAACAGAAACTAAAGCAAAACCAACAAATACTTTGTGGGATTTATGTTTAAAAATATTATTGTATTATCATACTTGTCCCTGATACTGAAATTTCACTGTAACTGAAATAACTTCACAAGCTTAAAACAAAAGCGTAAACAAAATATAAACAAACAAAAACATATACCATGTGAGAGAGAATGAAGAATAGTAAATAGAAAAGAACTTGAAGTTTGAGTCAGAAGACCTGAATGCAAAACCTACTTTTATCAGTGACCAGCTGTGCGATTTGGGGAAACTTCTATCACTGAGCTTTGTTACAGGTGGAAGGTAAGCTAGATATTTGCCACTACACTACTGAGTTCACAAAGGTAGGCTGTAAAGGATAAAGACCCAGACGAGAGTGGTGATAAATTCTAATTATTCCCCCATTTTTTTGTATCTCCCTGGATCCATGCCTATTGATAGTAACCTCCTACACTGACTCAGGGCTTGTTCTCTATGATTTTCTTTAGCTGGTATAGGTTTTCAGAAAATATGACATAAGCAGAAGCTGGAAAAATAACTTGCATATTGCTGTTTCCATTCTTCTACTCTTGCCACCACCATGGGAACGTGCGCAAGCCAGCTCAAAGGAGGGGTGTGAGAAAGACACATGGAGAAACATCAAGGCAGTCCTTATCCATCCCACAGGCAGCCAACCTTAAACAGACAAGGAAGCATAGCCAATACCAGTAGGGCCACCTTAAAGACTCTCAGGTGACTGCAGACTATGAGCGTTCTCAGCCAAAAGTAGAGAGACCACCCACCAACCCACGTAATCAATATGAAACAACAGTTTCTCCCAGCAACTACATTTCTTGGTAGTTTGCTACCCAGTATTTCTGTGATAATAGCTAATGTATAGAGTAATAAAGGGAGAATATTCAGGAATATTAGAGAGAATATTAGAATTTTACGGAAGAAATGATGGCTGTAATGAGGCATAAATGGGGAAGAAATCCTAAGGTTCATAGCATATAATGAACTCCTGAAAGCTCAGAAAACTTAACCCCTCATCTTGCCTATTTTCTATAGAAAAGAAATGACTACTAAGATCATAACCAGCCACACTAGCAGAGCAGAGAGACTGCCCAGATTTAGGCATCAGGATGGAAAGATGGCCCTTCACATGTTCTTTCTATAAGCAAGCTAATGCTGTATCTTTGGAATGCTCTAATAAGTAATTATTAAATGTAGCACATATCCTAGTTGCTTTTTTAAGCTTCCACTGAAACAATACATGTTATATACACTCAAACAGCTAGACAACACACTTCTCATCAGCTAGACCAATAACATGTTTTCAGTGTGTTTTACAAATTATCAGGCTAGAATTCTAAATGTGGTTTAATTATTACATAAGGTCTAAAAGTTAGATGAATGTATTTTCATACAGAGCATGACAGAGCTTAATAGAGACTATTTCTGAAAGAACTTCTAAATGATTTTTTTAAGTAAGAAATATTCTAAATACAGAAGTTGGAAGGAAATGCCCAAATAATTATTTTTCTTAATTTTTCATATATAATTATTTGTCTTGTGCAAATAAATTGGCAAATAATTTTGTAATTCAAAATAAGCAGTGGATATGAATGATACAATACATAACCAACATGGTGATATTAAGATAGAGCAGCTATGAAATATCAGATAAAAAATAATGTAGCAAGTAGAACACAGAGATTATAATTAAAGCTAAGATATGTTTGATCATTGAATATGAAGGGCAAAGGGAGATGGTTCAGAAAAGGAAAACAGAGAAACCAAGGAGAAGTATGATAATTAAAAATACTAGATAATAGCAAAATCTAAGTATATTAATAGTCACCCTAAATATACATGCATTAAAGGTACTCACTGAAAGAGTGTCAAATAAGATATAAAACAATCAACTCCAAGATATTTATGAATATAGAGGCAGAATATATAATGACTCAAAAAGTTTGAGATTAAATAATACACTGGAAAAGCACTAACTAAGGGATAGCTGGTTTGCAATACTAAAACAAAGTCTTAAAGACATTATGAAAGAAGAAATAGTCCTACTAAGGACAAAATGATAGGATAACTCACAATAAGGGCATAAATCTTTGACAGAGTCTTTAACAGCTGAAATTAAAAATTAAAAACAAAACCCAAAATTACAAGTAAATTTTAATGAATCTGGATTCAGAGAGATTTTTAGCATCCCTCTCTCAGAAACTGAACTCAATTTTAATAATAAGTAGTAGTTTGATTTTGAAGACATATATAATCTGATGCTTGACAATTAGATGATACATCTCTATTGATTGATCAATCTGAGAGATCCTATTCCATTCAAGTACACATAGAAGTTTTATCAGAATTAACTTACTTAAATAAAATGGATGGTGCCTTAGAAAGATAATTAGCTGATAAAAACTGACTCAAGAGGAAAAGGAAAATCAGTAGACCTCTAAGCATTAAAGAATTGAGATGCATTAATATTTACTACCACTTCCCTCTTCACACATGTAAGCATCAGGCACAAATTCTTTTACAGGAAATTTTTACCAAAACCTCAAGAATCTGATAACCTTCATCCTACACAATTGTTCGAAAGGCTAGAAGTAGAAGAAATGATTCTATACAAACTACTTTATACGCTTTATGTGAGATACTCTATATACTTTTTTATATACCAAGACTCACATAACTAGTATAACTTAATATAAAAAGTGGACATGAAGACTAAAAGCAAGTAATATTGTAGACCAATTTTACTCACAAACAAAATGCAAATATCCTATGTAAAACAATGACATAAAGGTTATTCTAAGATCACAAGAATGTTATTTTTACTACAATTCCTAGGATCATGACCCCAAACTACCAACATGAAGGAGATATTGTAAACAGACATGGTAGTATTAGACCTTATTTTTTATATGATCCTATCAACTGCTTCTTGTGTAATAATTTGGAAGAGTTTGTCAGTAGGGATCGGTTTTAATGATTACAACTTACTATTCTATAGCTTTGGGGAATATGTATACACACACACACATATATATGTATACATAGATATAGATATATATGTATATAAAATTTATCCTCAAACCAATCTGTAGTGAGACAAAGAAATTGAGGATTTGGAAAATTCACTGAAAATGAGGAGAATAGTTTTAATGGATTGCTTCATGTCAATTATCCAGCAGAATGACCTTGAAGTACTTGACTCAGATTTCAGATTTACATTTTTCCCTTTAACATCCCCACCCATTCACATCTTGGGTGGTTTCAGATAATGCAATGTCAATATGTGTTACAGTTTCATGAATACACATTAAGACATATTTACTAAAGTACAGTTCTAGAGGCAGAGCTTCAATAATAAGGACATTATACCTTCAATGTTATGAATATGCTAATTCTGCTATAAAAAATCAAGCAAGGAAACCTAATTTTATGTTTAAAAATAAATGTGCAAAACAAATCTGTTGAAACACATAAATACAACTGGATAACTAGGAGAATATTTTGCATAGTAAGGATACCTCCTGAGACTGAGGTTCGTATTATAAAATTCATACTATAAATTCCAGGTACCACACTGCATTAAGGGACTTCAAGAAGAAGGTCAGGTTATGAGTTTTAGGGCAATGTACATTAATCTCTGCTCTGCTTACTTTACTGTTACATTGCGAATATCACCTGATATTGTGTCACCAAAAAGAATTCCTCATGCTTTGTTTCTGCTCTTTAACCTTTCTCTGAATGAAGAGAAACTCGGGCAGTGTAGTAACTCAGTTATTATACATGAAATAGTCTGTTTAAGTGATGACATATTTGAGGTAATATATGAAGTCATGGATACACTCACATTGTGGCATGCCACAGGTAAAATGATATAAAAGTTATTTTGTGACTACATATACTCACGTTACAATTCATGCTCCTGACTCTGGATCCATATAATAGGGATGTTCTTGGCACACTGGTCAGTCATAGTGTTTATTAAGTCATCAATCACATAGTATGCAGCTAATTTTTTTCTCTGAATGTTAAGGCATATGAGAACTTATTAGGACTCTTGTTTTCTGCATTCTGGTCATAAGCAATTACTTAGTTTCCCTCTCTACCCTTTTTCTTATATATATGTACATATTACATTCTTCAAAGGGCTTTATTCTATGATTGGATATATGTCTAGTTCTTGCAGTGAATTGTGAGGACAAGTACTAGATCTCACCCTCAGATCAGACGTATCTGGTAGACTTTTCCCATGCTTTCGTCCCCATCTGCTAACTAAATTTCTTCAAAGTCAGAAGATGATGGAACCATAGGATGAAAGCAGTCTTATCCTTGATTCATCATTTGGAGGTGAGATACTTATAGGACATTTACCCAGTAGAGCTCAACAACCTACCTATGACTACAAAGTGAGCAATAAATAAATATTTTTTTTGTGCTAAGTGTATGATACTTTTTTTTGTTACTTAGTACAGAAAATTACCCATTTACTAATCTCCCTTCCTCTCTTCCTTCCTCTCACTTTCAACGCATGTTTATTGAACACCCACTAGTACGCATTATAAATCCATCAGAGACAGAGATGAGAGTCTCAGGTTCTGTCTTCAGGCAGCTCCAAGTAGCATTAAATAATGGTGAAGAAACCAAAAATTACAATTCATTTTGATGAATGCTGTTACAGAGTTATCCCTAAGGATGTTGGCACACTTGAGGGGATGCTGCCTCACAAAAGTAATGCTTAATTAGAATGTTAAAAGGCAGGGACGATTTATCTAGAAGAAAGGAGAAGAAAGGCATCCCAAGCCCAAGAAAGAGCAAGTATTCCTCAGAGTTCCCACCAGTATATCTCGGGATTTTCTTTTCTTCTGGATATTTGCTCAAGACAACAACCTAGTAGTCATTCCAGATCACTATTACCTTATTCCCCATAGCCAATGGATCACCCAGTCTTGGGTGATCTTCTTCTTAATGCCTATTGGACCCATTTCTTCCCATTCAATCTTCTGAGAACTTAGTATGGATGTTGTACATCTCTCATCTTAAAGGTTTTGTAATTGTTCTTTAAAATTCCACTTTGGGCAGCCCCGGTGGCCCAGTGGTTTAGTGCCACCTTCAGCCTGGGCCTGATCCCGGAGACCCAGGATCGAGTCCTGCATTGGGCTCCCTGCATAGAACCTACTTCTCCCTCTGCCTGTGCCTCTGCCTCTCTCTCTCTCTCTCTCTCTCTCTCTCTCTCTCTGTGCCTCTCATGAATAAATAAAATCTTTAAAAAAAATAAAATAAAATTCCACTTTATCACTTTCCAACAGTGTTCCATACAATAGTCAGAGCTGTCTTACTAAAATTCAAAGATGCCCATATCTCTTCCATAGTTACAACTTTTAAATGACTTCCCATTGCCTTAGGGGAGAAAATCCAAACTCTTCAGGTATGTAAGTATGCTTATGCTGTGATCTCAGCTCAATTTGCTGGCATCATCTTACCACATGCCATCACACGATGTGCTCTCTTGTTAAACCCATTCTCTGTGCTTAAGCCTAAAATGGCATCTTTACACCAAAGTATTCTATAACTTCTGTATGTAACTGATGACAAACAAAATGCAAGCTATACAGCTTTAAAGTGGATGATGTACAAGAGGTGCCTGGACAAAGGAAAATGCATTCTATTGAGAGCTATGCTATGAAAAGCCTCTTAAGCTAAATTAAAGAATCCAGACATCCACAGACTTCAAACAATCCCTGGGACTTGTATCCACATCAGCACCAATCCCATATAAGTTGCTGATTGTTAGGAGACAACCTTGTCACAAAGCATTCTTCTTGGAGCTCTTGGTTCAGGTATCTTCATGCCATGTCTTTGGAGTCTGGGTTTTTGTTGTTATTTTGAGATCCTGAAAGAAGTTTGTGCTTACTTTTCCCCAGCTCCCTCTTATTTTCTTATCTAAGAGAGGAGCAGCTGTCAACAAATTAGTTGAGGTCTAAGATATCAACCGGACTTTCTTGGCAAGAAGGCAACATTGCTTTGGGTTTAAAAGTACTCTGCTCTCCTAGACCATCTCTTGGTTTCTACACTTGATCTTAGCCAAAAGGCCGAGAAGCAATCATCTCTTGGTTTCTCATCTCATCTTTGGATGTACTGAGTTGACCAGAGTCTACTCCAAAAACCTTGTTGACTTAGCCCCTTCCTACCTTGGTTTACTTTCTCCATGTTGCTAGTCAGAGGACTAAGATTTCATGTGGGATGAGGTGTTGAAGGATAATACAATACAAGTATTTTGTGGTTTTGAGGTTATCATTTTTTGGGGGGGAATGCTGGTCTTGACCTAGTTTTAAGGTAAGTCCAAAGCCTGGTTAGTTCCCCTTCTTGGACATCTGATTATGTCCATTCTTCAACTATGTCCCTTATGGGGGTTCTTGTGTTCCAAGGCTGCATGGGAATCCACCCTAATCACTGTAGGGCCAGGTACAAGACAACTAGGAACCACATTCTATGGCCTGGAGCCTGTAAAATTATTCAAATTAGATAATCCATGAAGGAGTTCATGAAACCTAGCCAACCCCACCTGGGTTGCCAAACAGAAACTGCCTCCTATAGCTCCAGCTTGCTGTTTGCCTGTTTCCCACTGCATCCCCCTGTATGGTTGTCCTAGAAGCCTTTCCCTGTTCAGAACCATAAGTAGCAAATAGTTCGACTTTCATCTATTGGACTATCATTGTGCCATCAACAAATAAATAAATAAATCTTATGAATCATATGATAATAAGAAAGTATGCTTTTCTTAATTAGAAGATTAATGTTCTTTTTTCTTAAATATTGTATGTATGTATGTATTTATTTATTTATTTATTTATTTATATGAGCGGGGGTAAGCAGAGGGTGAGGGAGAAGTGGACATCCTGCTGATCAGGGATCAGGATGTGGGGCTCGATCCCAGGATCCTGAGATCATGACCTGAGCTGAAGTCAGAGACTTACCTAACTGAGCCACCCAGGCGTCCCTCCAAGATTAATGCTGTAAACCAATTTTTACAAAAGCTCTGCATAAGGTGTTCCTGAGGACTGCTCAGGTTTGCCGAAACACTTACGCTTTGTTTCTCATATGACTTCCCTTTCGTATGGTTCTTGCAGTAATCCTACCAGGGATTAAAAACAAAGTCACTATACACCGCAGTAAGGGATACCAATTTTTCTGTGTCCTTAATCACAAGTGTTATCAGTGTCATCAAATTATTATCAATTCACCCTATGTCCTGGCATATTAGTGTAGGGTTTGTAAGCTGACAAGCATATGCACAAGCACAGAGATTTGGGGACAAAGTGAGACGTGGGGAGTTTCAGGTTCTTCTGTAACACTAGTAGTTAGCATCAATGATATGGTACAGTTAGACATTTTGTTTTTTAAATTTTGTATCTCTTTGTTCAGTTGGAACTAAAGGATTTCTAGGGGAAGGAAGGTTCTGTTTTAACAGCATAATAGGTGGATAAATATAAGTAGGCTACCAATGAAGTACATAAGATTAGGCAAAGCCTAGGAAAATTAAGACAGTATTTTGTAGGTAACTACATCAAAGTTCATACTGCTTTTTTTCAAGGCTATAAGAGAATTCTGGAAACATTTATTTAGGTTAAGAAAGCACTGAGCTTCTGCAACTCAAACCATCACTAGATTGAAAATATCTCCCAATACAGTAAAATTGTTTAAATTATGGGTTAATAAGCAAATAATCTAATAGACTTTTGTAATGTTCTGGGTTCTAGAGGATAGTATCCTGTACATAGATAGATGACTGAGAGGAAAATTCCTCACCTGTACCATCAGAAAATGCTCCAGAGAAGAATTAAAGTAATATCTAAGGCAGTAAGTGGTTTACTTTTAATTATAGCTTAAAATGTCATTCAGCATGGGTCTGGAAAAGGAATTCAACTATGCAGTACATAAGGTCTAAAGATTAGAGGCTGAGTGGAAAATTCTAGAGGGTCCTGAGGAGCCAATTTTTATCCTGAAAGGTAATTTTTCTAGTATGGTATTTAACATACGGAAACAAAACAAAACAAAACAAAAAACTACAGAGAGGAAATTCAGTGAAAGTCTTTTCAGTGTTTGCCATTGTTTGTTGCTCTTTAAGCAAATATTTATTAATCTTTATTTTTATAGTGTATCTCATTTGAAAGTAATGATAATGCTATAGAGAAAATATTTTTCTTTTGTTATTTTCAAGGATAAAATTGTATTCAGGAGGTTAAGTGGCTTTGCCAGAGTTACTAACATGTAACAGAATCAGAACTGAATTCTGTAAATACCATGCACTTTCCATGACATCATGCTGCAGTAAAGACAGAAAGGAGTCTCACACCAATGATCCCTGGTAACTGTAAGCTACCAAAGCACCTAGGAAGTCTAGAGAATGTATTCTGTAATGAGATCTTATTTTTTACTGGGGTGTTTAGCATCTGAACTATAAATAATTGGATTATGTTTTATTGGCTGTATTTTTAAAAATCTTTACTTTTACAAAAACTCCTCATGTAAACATCAGCCTCTATGATAAGATAAATCAAGGGGAAGAGTTTTTGCCTACACTGGAGCCAGCATTTTAAGAAGTATATACGGTGCTATGGGTTAGAGGTAGTGGAGAATTATGAAGGGGGTGACATTTAGAAGAATGTCAGAGAAAGCTGATCCAGCCTCTTTTTTTCCCCAACATCTGATGGGGGGAATTCCTTCTGGAATCCTCCTCCTCCAAAGTTACAGAGGATGATCTATTTGAATAACACTTTCTCCACCTAGCCATATTATGGGCTTCTTCTATGCTCACTTTCTATTTTATTTGCACTTCACTACTACTATTCATAGTTTTCTTACTGAAAATGGGAGCCTTTTTAAAATTAGGAGCTCTTCTAGCCTTATGGAATAATAGTGGGCAAAGGAATATATTGGACATGAGAAAGGAAGGCAGGAGTAAAATTTAGGAACTAAAATTCAGTGATTTAGAAATGCAAACAAACTAAGTTCCACAGCATTCAAGTTAAATTACACTTATAATGTGGCTTTTTATGGCTATAAAAAGTTATTTAATGATCTTATTTAAGCATTTTGAATGGAAGTAGGAGTGATATTAATGCATTAAATATGAACTTTTATTTGAATTCATTCTTCAAAACGATACTGAATTTTTTCATAAAATGCTACTACATTCAAATAACTAAAATGATCATGAGCTAGGTCTTAAATATGCATATAAGTTAATAACATAAGCCCATAAATGACTAACGAATGGTGAGGAGATACTACAGAAAACTCATCTATGTAATGATAGCACCAGATGATATCTGAGAGTCATCAGTTTAATGTTTTTCTTATGATTTCACTACCAATTAACCATCACTTTATTATCACTAGAAGTAATGCTAATGGGAATTATTATTTAAATGTGTGAACCACACGCAGATACTATAAGCAAGCTCCAAAGATGTCTCAATGGCTTTTATGCATGGGTGACAGAGCACTGCAACAGGTATGGCTCTTGCTGTTTCATTGCATTTGGCTGCAGATTTATTAATCACACTACTATAGAACTAATGATGATACTATTTTGGCTAGGGGAATAATGAAAGATTTCACAGAATGACAGACAGAAATAAAAATTTTGTATGTAGAAAGCATAACCTGCTAGCTAAGGTTTTAAAATACACCTTTGAATCACTGTAGTATTAAACCAAGAGACATATGTGTCCTTGAGTTCTAAATACCATGCTAGGGTCATTTGTTATTTTATTGGAAAGTCATCTTATAGAGGCACCGGGGTGGCTCAGTCAGTTAAGCATCCCATTCTTGATTTCAGCTCAGGTCATGACCTTAGGGTCCTGAGATCAAAAGCCCTGCATTGGGCTCCCTGCTCAGCAGGGAGTCAGCTTGAGGATTCTCTCCCTCTCTCTCTACCCCTTCCCCTGCTCGCACACCCTCTCTTTCTCAAATAAACAAATAAAAAAAAGAAAGTCATCTTATATTAAAGTTAGCTAAAATTCATCTTTAGTATTTGGTTTATTTAGTTTGTTTTTAATTAAGTTGTCCTTAGAAGTGTCTTAGTAGTGTAGAAAAGGATATGAGCTTTGGAATTACAAAGCTGAGTTAGAAACTGAGCTTATCTCTAACAAATGGTATGACTTTGGACAAGCAACTCATCCTCTTTGGGTTTTAATGTTTTCGATCTTCAAATTAGGGATGAAAAGCCCTATTTATAACTGAAAATTAAAATATAGTGTGCTTGGTTCTTTGCCTGATATATTATAAATAGTGCATTCTAAGTATTGGTGCATTTCCTTTCATGTTTTATAGCAAGAACTGTATATATATATATATATATATATATATATATATATATATATATCCTTTTATAGAGCTTAACACAGCAATACAATAGATGTGTCTGCAAGTGCTTATTATTCCCATTAATACTAATCCCCACATTACTGCATGATGGAAACAGCAAGAGAAATTGAAATTAGCTAGTTGAAAAATCTTCTTTGTCTATACAAGATTGCTGTAAGTGGCTTCCATCTACTTAGAAAAATGATGTTGATCTGTTGTTTTAATTCTCACAATGTTTTATCACAGAATGCAGTATCACTTTGCTTTTCTGAATGGGGATGTCTTAGATTCGGCAAGTAGGATGCATAAAGAATCCCATGTAGAGATTTAGACTCATAAAAATCCATAGAGTTTTAAAAATTTTGTCCATATATCATTCAAATTTTCCAATTCTGCATCTTTACATGTCTATAATAATCTTGTGCTCCTTTCCTAGACTAGATATATATCCACAGGTATATCCCTAGGAAACACTTTTTTAGAATATCCTCCCTAAATGTAAACAGGTTAGCAAATGTTTTCAACACATCCCCTCAGTCACTGGCCACACTTGCACCTGGATAGTCCTTATTTACTCTTAAGGCTGGCTCTCTATTCAACCATTACCTTCACCAAAAGGCCATTCTTCATTCTTCGCTTGCCAATCTGGATACTATGCCTCTGTCCTCACTGCTTTCTTAGCATCTTGTGCATAATTCTACCCCTACTGAAATTATTTATTGGCTTGCATATTGCCCTCATCAGATTGTACCTTTTATTACTTATTTACAGCCAGATATCAACTGGTATCTGATACAGTCAGTATTCAGCAAGTGCTGTTAGATGAATAGACTGGACGATTTAATGAAAGAAGATGTGATGCTCATGTCACTCAATTCCCAAGCACAGGACCATCTGTCTCTGCCCAGTTCAATATAATGATAGTGGCTAACATCAACAAAAGACTTACGATGGTCTGAAATTGTGCCTGGAAATTTATGAACATCATTTTATTATTCCTATGGGATAATATTAATAATATCGGTGCCATTTTAGAGACAAAATTAAGTTTAACAATGTTAAATAAGTTGTCTGAGATGGCACTACTTGTTTGGAACCCAAGTTAACTTGGCTCTGAAATGTGTGCTCCTTCTACCCTACCACAATGCCTTCCTTCTTTTATTAAAGCTCCACAAACTCTATGGATATAATTTGGACATCCACATATTTATAAAACATGAAAAGCACAACAGTTCTCTTCTGTTTTGATCACATATAATGGTTTTTTAAAGATAGAATCTCACTGTAAGAAAAAAAAGAATGTGAAGCCTTCCATTACTTATTTTATCTGTGGCGGTGCCTTTCATTTTAGCAAATTAACAATCCAATTGGTAAAATGAGGTATTTTGTTAATCCAACACTATGGGTAGTCATTGCCCTAATTGTCATTTGATATTTTCTACCTTACAAATAAAGAATAAAAAATGGAATCATTGTACTCACAACTCACATTAAGCATTAGATAAAGGACAGTTTTTACATGGTGATTCCAAAGGTTGTTCAGAACCTTGTAATACTTCAGGATATTCACAATGACAATACTCTACATTGTGTCATAGGGGTAAGAGATAAAGGAATACTTTTTAGTTGTTGAAATTCCATTCCAGCGAACAGCTCTTACTAACCCTGCCTTTTAAAAATGCCCCAAGCCTTAGTTCTTTTAATTACTTACACACACACACACACACACACACACGTTTATCACAATTCACAAATATATAGTTATTTAGAGAGAAGGTATCTTCTCTTTGACATTTTTCAATCTTATTGAGTAGTACTCACAGCAGGAAATCCACAGGCATTTGTCTTCAGTGCAATCATTTGTAACCTGTTTGGATAATTGAACTGTCAACTTGGCCCCAGCCAGGATCCCCTGGCCATTAGAACATTTGTTTGCTTTGTAGTAGTCAGTGCTTTCATTTTAATATGCCTTGTTAGTGCAAATAGCATTGCCTCAAAACTACTATTAAGGAGAAAAAATGCTCTGTGCTACACATGGGAATAAGCTGCCAAAATAATGTATATGTAATTGGAATGATAAGTAATCTGTCACCAAATCCAACATATCAGTTCTCTCTTACCAGAAATCTCTAGCCTGACTTTCTTATGCTTCAGCTGTCTTTGTTAAGCATAAATATTTTAAATTTTAATTTTTCCGTGTGTAGTGTATTGATGTTTTGTGACCTGATTTGTTCCAGAATCCTACCAAGAGATATTCACAGCTGGATGGAAATATAATGCATTTATGCAATTCTAAGAATTATTTATGCTTCTTTCGTTGTGGGATGTGTCCTTAAAAAAATAGGATGGTTAAAAATATTCCATACCAATGCACATTACTTTTGAAACTTCTTTTTGCAAATGAATTTTGGGTTCTGTTTGACCATGGCTGAGATTGGCAAGCCAAGATTTCAGGAACTTTTCAGAGCACAAGTGGCTCATGTTATCTCAGATTAACCAAGAATAGTCTCAGGTTCTTGCAGAAAGGCAACAGTACAGTTGCTTGTTCAATCAGTCTGTAAACAACAAAGACTAAACCGAAATTTGTAACAAGAAAGGCTTCACTTCCACAGTTTGGGGAGAGAGTTGCTCTTTTCTGACTTCCATCCCTCTTAGACGCTCGCTAAACAACATAGCTTCAAGTTTTGTTTTTGGAAATTGCCAAAGTTGCAAAGGCAAGGCTTGATTTCAGTGGAAGAATAAAGCAAAGAAAGTTAAATGTAGCCTGTTTCTGTTATTTAGAACAATTATCACTTTTCTTTATGGCTCTCTACAGGAAAATTAAAAGGAAACTTCTTGGTTTTTAATCACACATATTAACTATGTAATGCATTCTTCAATGAATACTTAATAAAACACAGTACTTGAGCGATTTGGTTTTTGTGTCTACTCATTTAACATTAACACTTTATTAGAGAGCTGATATATATTTGACCCTCAAATGGCATTTCTAGGCCCCCTAGGAAACCATGTAATACGATACAATTTTTAGATTGTTGGAAAGATAATGTTTATTAAACATAAGCTTAATGAAAACTTTAAATTTTTTAAAAAAAATTTATGTAACCATTCTCTAGAGCATGGGACTTGCATAATACCTTACCATCCATGAATTATGCATGCCAGTTTTTATAGTCACCCTATTTTTATGTTTATAATGTTTCACCATCGAATCTGCCATAGCTTATCAGGTATCATGGTCTTATACTATCAAATCATAAGTATGACATTTAATAATCCTTAAAAACTTAAACTACTTTCAGATTTGCACTGCTATTGATGGTTTTTCACATAATAGGAGTGAGGAATTCAAGAGAAGTTTTGGAAAAGGGTAATGTAGAAATCAGAATTTTTAGGATAAACTTCCCTGATTTTTGTTTTCCTTGAGCAGCGGTAACAGTCTTAGTCTGTGTGGGCTTGTATAACAAATATACCATATACTGTGTGGCTTATAAATAACAAACATTTATTTCTGAAGTTTCTGGAGGCTGGAAAGTCCAAGATCATGGTGCTGAGAGTTTTGGTGTCCACTGAGGGCCAGTCTTCCAACACAGCTGACTTCTTGCTTTAACCTCACATGGTAGAAAGGGCAAGAGAGCTCTCTGGGGCCTCTTGTATAGGGATACTAATCCACTCATGAGGACTCTCCCATCTTGACTTAACCACCTCTCAAAGATCCCACCTCCTAATATCATCACATTAGAGGACAGGATTTCAACATATGAATTTGGGAGGGACACAAATATTCAGAACATTGTAAACTGTCACACTAAGGACATAATCTGAGATGAGCTCAAGCCCTCCCTGAAAACCCAGTCCTGGGGGCCACATCAAGAAGCACACAGTCTGAGTAAGAAAGAATTAAAGACCTGGAAGCATTTAGTCAAGTGCAAAAAAAATACTGTTCTTAGAAGGTATATATATATAATTCTGGCAGCTTCTCCGAAGTACTAATTCATTCACTTATTTATTCATTAATTCTAATAAACCTTTGGCAAGGACCTACCACGTACTAGTTAGTGAAGATCAGTGCAGGACTTGTGGAAGCAGTAACCTATCAAATTTAAGTTGAGGACTGAGAGAAGATTTCAATGGGCCCCAAATGTGAAGTAATTCTGGAGTATAGAAAGAAAATAGACCAAAAATATATGCAAAAAATATGTTTGGAAGGGCATGACTAGGGAGAGAGGAAGGTTGAGGTTGATATACAGAGCCTGTCATGGAAGAGCAGGTAGTTTACCAAAAATAATTCTAAGTCCAAAGTCATAGTAAGCTTAATGCTGAAGGGTTGTTTTAATATATTCAGTAAATCTTGACTTTAAAAAGAGCAGCAAAACCAGAAACAAGAGCCCTCTAGTTAGGTAGGATCTAAAGTTGAAGTTAGTGGCAGAAGGGGAGATCAGATGTCAAGGGTGGGAGCTCATTAGTTTTAATCACAAGAAAGCCAAGCCAGAAAGAGCAAGATGTGGATGTAAGCTTGCCCTGGGGTATGTCTATCTGCATGTTTGCTTTAGACACACGTTCCCTACTTTTTTTGGAAAAAAGGAATATATTTCAGATTATGAAATCATACCTGTTCATTTGCTACAATTTCCTATATTCTAAAGAGTACAGACTCAACATCCAGAGGTAGCCATTGCTTATAATTAGATGGCTTCCCTTCCCTGAGGCGCTGGCTGCTTCAGACAGGTAAAACACATCCCATATAACAATTTGCTCTCTTTCTTCACATAACATCACTAGTGGTTTCTTCAATAATATAATTTTCAGTAACTGCATAAGAGAATTTCCTTTTTTAGCCTGTGAAGGCATTCTGTCTCTTTCAAATAACATCTCTGAAAGATCCATGGGCTATAATTGAATCAATCAATCTTCACTTGATCGATTTCATATCAAAGAAAAATATCAGGATCAAAACTCTTTTAGTTTACAAATATAGTTCGTGGATAAAAGCAAAGGGAAAGTGTTCCCCCCCCTCCCCAAATGTAACTGTACTTTCTATGTTCACTCTGGTTTGCTTTTTACCTCCTTGTTTTTCACTAAAAGTCTTTGCTACAAACACAGTTTTGCCTAGAGTAACTCATTGAGGGTATGACTCCATGGTTTCCTATGATTTTTCAGAATCTTGTCCCCAAAATGACAAGTGCTTCTAGATATAAGCATAAAATGAAAAAAAAACCATAATAAAAAATATTTAAAACTATATACACATTTTGTGTATACATAATATTGATGAGGGGCATATTGAGCCCTATATGTAATCTGTGTCTTCTGTTAAAAAGCTTTATTTCTCTATCATGAATGTTAGGTAAAACACAATATTTTCATCAATAAATCTTGCTGCTAATGAAGTACACCAACTTCTACCCATACTTACTAAAATCTCATGCCAAGATTCTAGAAACAATTTAAAGAATACTCACCCTAAATAGAACAATTTATTCCTTTCAGCCTACATGGTTTAAACATCAAATGCAGCCAGTATTGGATATTTTGCAATGTATTATTACTAACAATAATTTTGGCACTGATATTAATATATATTCAATGGGCCTCTTTGAGAAATGCTATTTTTACTCTTTTAAAAAACACAAGTATTAAACAGATACTTGTAGTTAAGACTACAAGATAGAGAGAAATTCAGTCCAATATCCTGCAGGTCTGTTAAGAACCTTAATGAACTTATCTCCTTGACAACTTGTGATTTAGTTGCCCAGATCCACCTTTGAGAAAAGTGATATTCCCCTGTGTTACTCAAGAGCTAAGATGAGTTTTGGGTTGCCAAAACTTTCATTAAAATTTTATGTAACCATTCTCTAGAGCATGGAACTTGCATAATACCTTATCATCCATGAATTATGCATGTCAGTTTCTATATTCACCCTATTTTTACGTTTAGTCTTTAAGTGTATTTATAGAAGGGTTCCCATAAGCTCATTATGCTGTAAATATATTTAAAAAGAAGTATACAGTGTCACTGCTTGAAAATAACAACAAAAAAATCTTAAGGAGGGTCAAATTTATATGCATTAATATGTAACCCAAAACCCCTATCTGTGGCTCACCATCAAAAGTTGAAGTCATTCAAAGACATAAACTAGAGATTTACTCTAATCTCTAGTATATACAGTTCCCAGACACTGTAAATTAAAATTTAGGGAGTAAATTTATAGGATTTAAACATTGAAAGTATCAAATTGGAAAGCAGTCCTTAATCTTCAAAGCCAGCAAGAAGAAATCCAAGGTAAGAGTTACTTAAGGCAAGGTCCCTTTTATACTTTATATATCCTTTTAAGTAACTGAGCTTATATAATACTGTGTTGGGAGGCCCAAGACAACTCCAGATTCAGTGATTTGCTAGATAAACTCACAACAATCAGCACAAGATTTATTACAACAAAAGAATAAAGAGTAAATGCAACAAAGAATGAAGTACATGGGACAAAATTGAGAGAAACTAGGCCCAAGCTTACAAGCATGTTCTCCCCATGGAGTCACACATATAGCATGCTTCATTCCTACAGCATCTGATAGTGATGACACATCTGAAGTGTTGTCTCCTAGGAAAGCTCATTCATGCCTAAAGTTTTTAATGGAGAAGTTCACATAGACACCCTCTGGTTATGCATGCACCATAAATCCAAAATTAAGCATGCACCAAAAATCCAAAATCCACAGATAAGCATGCACCAAAAATCCAAAATCCACAGAAGGAAAACAGGTGTTTAGCATAAACCACATTGCTTGTACAGTTTAGGTGGAGTAAACCACTCTTTTCTGATTCTGAGAATAGTGGGAAGTCTTCCACATCCAAGTTCCTAGACACAAGCCAAGAGTGAACCTTACAAGCAGGCCTTTCTATGTTAATTCTTCTCTGCACAATTGCCATTTTAGGAAATTAGTAGTTTTCATTCATATATATTTTTATCCTATCACTTATGATTAATTTCATCTTAAGGAAAAATGTGTGTCCCAATGCGGATGGGAAGAGATGTGCAGTAACATGTCTTGATACAGAATTACAGAATTCCAATCATACATACAGATTGAATAGATGGAAATAATCTCAAGAGCATAGATAATAGCAAGGGACACCTGGATGGCTCAGGGGTTGAGCGTCTGACTTTGGCTCAGGGTGTGATCCCGGATTTCTGGGGTCGAGTCCCACACTGGGCTCCTTGCATGGAGCCTGCTTCTCCCTCTGCCTATGTTTCTGTCTCTCTCTGTGTATCTCTCATAAATAAGTAAGTAAATAAATAAATAACAATCTTAAAAGAAAAGAGAGTAAAGATCTGGTTTGGTTCTTTAACTGGTATCATCCATTTAGTGGTGGAATAAAGGCAAGAGGCAAGGGAGGAGATATTTTTTAGTTTTTATTTTATTTAGGTGTCCTAAATTTAAACTCAGAGCAATATGTCTCAACAAAGAATAAGGCGAACTTTGCCAAGAGGCTTGTAAACTCTCACTGGACTTTGAGTTTATAGTTTCTAGGCAACTTCCTCCAAGATCCTGTTTAAGGTCTCCTCCAATGCATTCTGCTGCTTGAAATGGAAGATTTCCAAGTCTCTAGTCCATGGAGCTTGTTTCCAACTTTTAAGTGCCTAGCAGCCTCTAAAGGCTCAGCTGCGTAAAAGTATTTTTAAGCTGGACCATTTAAACTAATCCTGTTTGAAGAACACTACTTCCTTTTTATTTGGAGAAGTGTGGGCTGCTCCTCAGGCCAATGAATGTATGTCCTACTGTACTTGAGAAGTTCTATCTGCTAGGGTGCTATGCCCACACTGATAATGAAATCAAAACAGGAGGTGATATGCCAACGGAGAGAACCCTATGTGATTGACATTCAGTTCCTATCATCACCAGAATCTTTTTAACTTCTCTTAGAAATAAACTCATTGCCCCAGAGTTTTATTGCTTAAAGATTATAGAAGCTCATAGAAGTGACTGTCCGTTCTCCTTTAGTGCTGAAGAGTCTCCAGGAGACATTTCATTGGTAAACACCTTTAGGACTTAAAAATCGTCAATACCAAGACCACCACTTCTACCTCCAGTCTATTCTCCTTCTTGTCTCTGGGTCATTTTCAATCGTGTCTTTTCTCCCAAACTAGCTTTTCAGGCCCTCGGGATAAGATCTTTGTCTTTCCTACCTATTGCATCATTTCATACTCTTTTAAGGCTTATACCCTGGTAAAAGGAGGACAGGACAGCAATGGTCACTATATATAATGTATTTGTTACAGCAGTTAAATGCACTCCTCGGCCAGGGATGCATGTGCTTATACAGCACTCATTAAATCCACAATTATTTCATGCCAACAAATATTTCAGGGAATGTCCTCTGGAATCTTGCCCTAGGTTTATAATTCTCCTCTCTTTCTCAGCTCTTTGACCTTGCCACAACAAACTATCTGCATTCCTGTCCCCTGTTGTACATTATGGTTTCCAAACTGCTGGATGTTCTGTCTAGAGTTGCCTGCTGATATTTAAAATCTCAGTTTCAATATGACCTCCCCTAGAAAACTGTGCTCGATCTCAAAGTCTGGGTTAGAGACCTAGCTGCGTTTCCACCATATGATAGAATTATGTCTACCTTGGTATTTACCATACTGCAATTATTGACTCATCTGATGGCTCTACTAAATTCATAAGCCACTTAGGGCAAGAGCTATACTGTACCCAGCTTTTTGTTTTTAGCACGTAGGGGTCTAGCACAATATAGGGCCTCAATACATGCTTACTGAATACATCGATGGACATTTTAAAAGTTGTAGAGATGCTTCTGCTAAACAGATTAATACAACTCAAGCGTTTTCACTTTGTGTGTGTTTTTTTCTCATACGGCTCCATCTCTGAAGAATGCTCTATTCTTCCCTGTTTTCCTAAATTCTATTGATTCTTCTGGGTCCAGGATTAGGGCCACCCATTACAGTTCAGAAGGGATTCCTTCATCCACTGAACCTGTTTCTTGAATTTTACATTCTATTGCCTCAATAAACCGTGCTGTGTTTTTTCACTTTATATTTTAGTGACTTTTTTTTTTACTATAAAATACATGCTTATTTTGGAAGTTAGGAAATATTATAGCAAAAATAAAGATAATATGTATTTCCTTAGCTGGCAATGATTATTGTAAACATTTTAGAATTTCTGTCTGTATATATTTACGTATAATTAAAAGTAAATTTTTATGGTCTTGTGCTTTTTTCCTTCATTAACATTATATCACATGTACTTTCAAACTTACCATATTGTCTATGAAGTACAAAAGGGAAAAGATGTGGATAGACATTTCCCCACTTGAGACTGTCCCTGTCAGTAACATATTTGCATACTGGACATGCTGGCAACCATCTTGGCTCTGAATGGAATTCTAAAAAGAGATAAAGACTAAGTAAAATAGAGCTTTATACTACTGTAAATGTAATCCTTTTGGACAACTAAATCTGACTAAAATTTCAAGGGGTAATTCCATAAATTTCATAAAGTCTCAAAGGGAACCTGCCAGGAAAAAAAAGGAAGACAAAAAAAAAAAAGAAATCTTGTGTCTGAAATAGATAGCCATTGATATTAAAATTTTTGAGATTGTTCCACTCGCAGACCTTTTGGTTGGTGCATTCCAACCAACTCACTCATTCTCTCTCCTCCCCTCCACCTGCCTCTCTCAATAAATGCTAGTGCGTTATTATTGTCATCACCACTATATTCTTCTCAGCTGTTTGCACCAAATAAGGGCATTTTCCTAGGTTTCTATTAAAGATCCCTGATTACCTTTGGCAAAATTAATTATTATGATCTAAGTCAAGTAAAATACACTTCATTATGAACTTGGGTTTTCAATTCTGTCTCTCGCACTAACCTTTGAATATTCCATCTGAGGTCTTGGTTGCTCATCTATGGTCTGCAATTTGAATAATAAGGGCAAGGCACTGGTGTTAGTGAATGAAACAGAGATTAGAGAAACAATACGAGACACTTAGAAGATAAAATTGGCAGGAATTAGAGTAATCAAATATTCGAGGTGCCCAGATTTTTTTTTATATAAGTATTGATTCTTAATACCATTCTTGATACAATTTCAATCCATGATTTGAACAGAAGGAGACTATTATATGAATATAAACTATGTTAATAAAGATATTCCCCATTACAAAACTAATACATGGTTCCTGCTGAAAGTTTGCACAACACAGAAATGTTCAGAAGAGCAACGCAAGTAAGCATTTTTTTCATACCCTAAAAACAGCCACTATTAATGGTTAGGCCATTATAGTCATTTTTTCCCCATATCGCAGAATCTTATGAACTACAAGAAAGTACTTGAATTTACTTAGGTAATTACTTAGGTAATAAAACACAGCTTAGATTTATAAAGCTATAAGAATAAAGCAAATGTTGATACAATATTTTACATGCCAGATGTCAAAAGCATTCTGTTTTGTTTTCCCAAAATCTCTCCCTGATTCCTGAAGGAGTCCATTTTCCTGCCCTGTGGTCATATAAATAATGTAGCACTACAGAGGTCCATCAAGGGTTGTTAGGGAAGCAAGAATTTTGTGCTGTTTCACCATTCTGTTTCCTATCTCAGTAACTATGACTATTTTAAGTACTTCATGCAAGTAAACCCATACAGTATTTGTCTTTTTGTGACTGGCATATTTAACTTAGCACAATGTCCTCACGATTCATCCATGTTATAGCCTATGCCAGAATCCCTTTCCCTTTTAAGACTGAGTAATATTCAATTCCATCGTGCATATATATACCATTTTAGTTGTTAGTCAGTGAACACTTAGGTTGTTTCTACCTTTTAGCTATTGTGAATAATGCTGCTGTGAATAAGGGTGTGCAAATCTAATAATATGGCAACTCTGGAAATCAGATTATTCCCTTTCACCAGGTTTTATTGTTTTGTGTTTTACTTATTTTATTTATCTTTATTGTTGTAAGGCTATCTCTGTGCTTAGATTAGCTTGTGGTATAAACTTAAAAGTTTTCTCAGGTCTTTTCTGAGACTTTTCCCTAGGCATACCTACTCACTTTCTAATTTTCCCTCTATATGCAGTTGCTTGTGAATAACAAAACCGTTAGTATTTGGCTCCCAAAAAGGGGGAAAAGAAAAAAGTGAAAGGGGGGATGCTGGGCACTGGCTCTTTAAATCTAAATCCCCTGGAAGTCACTTTAGTCACTAGGGAAGGGCTTGCAACAATAGGAGGGGTGGAGAGCTGCAACAATAGTATCTGCTCACCTCCTTGGCTACAGCTCTGTGATCAGAAGCAGCAATCAGAGGTCAGAGAATAGGTTCCTGGTATTTGGAGGACAGGTTCCTTTTTGTTCATCCTGGATCCTGCAAGCTGTGTGCAAGATGCTCTAGTAACATGTACATAGCTGTTTGCCACATGGCTAGGGTCAGGGAGGTTGTAAGCTGCTACTGTGCTAAGAGCTGAAATTGACTGAAATGAACCACAATTTACTCTCCAAGTCTTCTCCAGGAAGTTGTAAGACTTTGATACAGACTCCAGAGTTCTAAAATAGTTGTATCAGATACATTCTTCCAGTGCAATTGTCTAGCTGAGGACAAAGATTTCTGTCACTTCCTACTTCATCATCTTCCCAGAATCCTCTTTCACATTATTGACTTTTCTATGTTAAATTAACTTTGCAATGTGTAGGTAAATGCCATTTGTCATGATGCAATATCCATCTTGCATATTGTTGGATTCAATTTACTAAAATTTTAGAAATTTTTAAAGTTGAGATATTTTGAATCCATGTCTATAAGAGATATTGGTCTGTAGTGTGTATGTGTGTGTGTGTGTGTGTGTGTGTGTGTGTGTTTGTGTCTGATATGTTTTTGTCTGATGATGATGGCCTCAGTACATTGGGAAGTATTTCCTGATTTTCAATTTCTCGTCAAATACTTAATGCTATATAAGTTCTATATACCTTTTCCCCTGTGTTTCTGGATTTTTCTAATGGTGTTTTATATATAGAGTCTGAGTTTTTAGGTTTGTTTATTTTACTACTACTTATTTTTATATATGATGAATTCTTCCCAAATAAGTGGTATTGTGTGAACACTTGGTATTAAGGAGGAGCCAGGACAATATCTTGGCTAGTAAAAGCTGCTCACAAACAAACCTCTCTTTGAATCAGGGATTTTAACTGTATCTAATAGATAATTATATTGTTTCAATTGACAAAGATGAGTAGCTATAAGTGGGTTGCCAAGTTTAGCAAATATAAATATAGATGTCTATGAATCTCCCTCTTGATGCCATGCCCTCTTCAGCACTACTTCCCTTGACTTACTGTGGGTTCAAACCAGAGCCAAGGAGGCTTCAAAACTAGACACTTAGTGCTGGACTTACACAAATACTTCCAGGTCCTGCCCTTCTTAGGTGCGCCTACTTTGGAGATACCTGTGCTCTTGAGGAAGTCCCAATTTGGTGTCCTTCTTCACCTGATAAGCATTTCACTATACTGCCTGATTTCTTTTTTTTTTTTTTTCCAAAAATTTTTCACTGCATTTTATGCTTAGTTTAGATTTTATCTTTAAATACTATTATTACCAAAGATGAAATATCAATTTCTGTTTTTCTCTTTCTTCTTTCTTACTGCTTTCAGAACTGAAGAAATGTTTACTTTGCCAATTCATATCTCGAGATCTGTTTTCTATTTAATAGTTTCTTCAGTATCTATTTAGTTTAATATTCTTTCTACTTTGTATTTTCCCATTTTTTCCAACTATTTGTTCAAAACATGTTCACTATTTTGTAATGTACCATCTTATTATCTATACATTTTCCTTTGTCCTATTGACCACTCATTTCCCACTTTATATTTTTTTAAATTCTGCAATTTTTTTTATCTTCATTGTTTTCCCCCCAACATTACATTGATTTGGGTTGGGATTTATTTTGTTATTTCTCTCTTTTTTTCATTGAATATCTACTTTACTTTTTTATCAAAATTTTGAAAAATGGAAATATTTAAAACTATTCATTATATGTGAGAATAGATGGACCTCGTTCATTTAGATGTGTTGCTATTATGATTTGCCTTCCAAAGTCTCTTATTATGGTTTAAAATCTGTATTTAACAAAATGATGCTAAGCAGCATCTCCCCATCCCCACTGAATTCTAGGAAACTAAATATTTTTTTAATTCAAATATAATTGTGCAGTACCTTATTTATTTCTTAGTTTTTGCATTGTGATCAGAGAATATAAATTGTGGAATATATAAATTTTTCAATTTATTGACTCTTCTTTTTTGTTTTTTAAGTAGTACAAAAGTAGCTCTAATATAATAGAAAAAAATGGCCACATTTTTTCTCCTTGATTACCTACCTTTCTCTGGAATATAACTGCTTGTGGTTTTAGAGGCAGCAATGTACTATTTATTACCTGATCTCCTTCTCTCAGCACACCTTATATTTCAGAAGATGAATATCTAGACTTAGATGAACTAATTCGGATGCAGTAAAAATTAATAAGAATTTAAAATTAGGGTATGAAGTAACTGTGTCAGTGAGCTATGACTTCTGAGAGTGAGTATAACACAATACAGAGGAATTTGACGGTATTACTATTGGGAATTACTGAAAAACTATCCAAAAACTTAATATCCTCAAATAATATTTAAGTTTTAACTTTTGATTCTTTATAATTGGTAAACCAAATGCTTCTTGTCTTGGCTCCATCATGAGGCTTTGATCAGCTGTGAATCAAGTAGGCACCTCTGTTTCTGGGGCATGGCGGGTTGTCCATTGGATCACCTGGGTTCTCTTCCATTTGTCTTATTTCTGAATGTCTCTCGTATCCTCCCAACAGTTTAGCCTGGTATGAAGCATAAGTGCAAGCAAGCTCAAAAGCACAAGAAATCATGCTAAACATGCAAAGCCTTCTGAGGCCCAGACACAGAACCTGCATACAGTCACTTCAGCCATGTCCCATTAGTCCAAACAAAGTTAAAAGGCCATTCCAGAGTCAGAGTAAGGATGTAGAACCCAAGAATACAGGGTAAGGAGTGTGGACACATGGAGGCAATTAATTTGTGCCAGAATAGCAGTCAATTATCACAGTCTTCCCTCTAGACCAATCCCTGGTGTCCTCATGCAAAATACACCTATTGTTTTTCAAACCCCCCAAAAGTCTCTGTTTATCTAATCATGTCTGCAGTCTCAAAGCCTAGGAATCTTAGCTTTGTATGTGCATCTCCTTGATAAGGAGAACTATAAAGAAACAAATCATCTACTCCTCATTCCTCATCTTCCAACCTATGATAGAGCAGGGAAACAGAGAAAAACAAGAAGCCAACATTAAATATACCCATACGTGAAGCAGATGGACAGGAGACACATACCAATTACTGGTCTTGAGTCATTCTGAAATTCCCCTGGCAAATGTTTAAAAGTCCTGCAATTCTGGGTATGAAATATACTCTTGAATAGGATGTGGGTCTATACGTTGTCTTACACTGTGTCTTGAAGCTACATTAAATTTGATTTTTATGCTGAGCCCATTTCTTTCATTGGCACTTAATATTTTACTTAAGATGCTGGATAGGTCAGAAACAGAGTGGACAGAAACTAAAAAGTTATAGGGCAAACTTCATGGCTTTGGGGCCATAATATAGTGCCATCAAATAAATTCATAACAATATTTAGGATAAGTCAACTCTGAAAAGAAGCCAGTTAACACAAATCATTAAGAAAATGGACCTCTGAGAGAATTAAGAAGATGGATTTCAGTGAGACAATATGACCCAAGTTCATTAAGGGTACAGAGTATGTGGTTAGGTATCCTAGTTTCTGGGTTAATCTTAAGGTTAAGTTCCTTAACCTTAGTTAGTCATCTTTATATTCCTTTTCCTTAGGCTTCATCATATTCCTTTTCCTTAGGCTCCAAAAGAAAACATTTACTCTTTTTCTCACCTTATTCTTTTCTGTAAGCTAATTTTGGCAGCATCTTAACCAAAATAGCATGTACCTAAATCCTTTGTTGAAATAGATAGAAATGTGGTCTTCTCCTATTTTAATCCTAGGTACATTGCAAGGTTTATTGATGTCCTTGTACATATAAATGGAAAGATGTTTATATGAAACCATGTTAACTAGATGTATAAAATGTTATTTTCATTATTACTATCATAATATGTATCCCCATTGAAAGAATAAAGCGCAAAAAAAAAAGGATTAGCCATGGTATTTCCTGGGTGAGCATTCTATAAAATTCTTTATTTTCCCTGCTTACAATTTTTTTGACTGAAAATCACACACATATCCTTAGTGTTCAGTTCAGTTCAACAATTCTATATATCCTTGAAAACTCACAGAAAACAAGACAAGATATTTTTATCACCAAAGAAAATTCATTTTGCCCCTTTTTGTCTTCCCTGCATCTTCGTGATACAACCATTCCCCATCTTTGATCATTATAAATTAGCTTCATTTGCTCTTGAGGTTATAGAAATGGAATGATAGAATTGATCATGTGTGTATGTGTCTTACACTGATCAATATAATGATCTAAGGCTATATCCATGGTGTTGTTTCATTATCTCTTGAAATATGTTGTTTTCTCCATTTTCAATTTCCTTTCTTTCTGGGATCTCATTACACACATGTGAGATCATTTGATCTTTGACAGATCTGTTCTATGTTCTGTTTTTTGAGACTTTTTTCTTCCTCTTTATGCTTCTGTTTGATGCTTTCTATTGCTCTGTATTAAAATTCTCTAATTCTTTTCTCTACTGAATTCTATTTGCTATTAAATGCATATGATGGAGATTCCTGGGAGGCTCAATGGTTGAGTGTCTGACTTGGGCTCAGGTCATGATCCTGGGGTCCTAGGATCGGGTCCTAAATCAGGCTCCCCATAGGGAGCCTGCTTCTCCCTCTGCCTATTTCTTTGCCTCTCTCTGTGTTTCTCTCATGAATAAATAAATAAAATATTAAAACAATAAAATAAATGCATATAATGAATTTTCATTTCAGATATTACAGTTCCTACATCTCTACTAAAATTCTTTATATACTTTTATTTATCACATTTTCAGCTATATACGTTAGTACTTTTATTATTTTTTGCCTGTTTTCATTTAATTTATTTATTTTAAGACTTCTACTTCCTCACAACTTCCAGAGTTCTTTTTTTTAAATAACAGTTATCTTGAAGTTGTTGAATGATAATTTTAATATTACACCATCTCTGCATCTACTTTTACTGACTATTTCCTTTCTTGACTATGGACCTCTCTCTCTCTTACTCTCTCTCTCTCTGCTTCTTTATGGGTTTTGTAAATTTGTTATTAGACGATTGTCTTTTGCGTAAAAGAATAGTATAGACAGAAATAAATTATATTTACATTTAAAAAAAAGAATATACCTTTTTGTGATAAACTGCTATAACTGAGGCCTCATTCAATTTCACTTGTATTGAGCTAGGCCTGGGATTTTTGACATACCCAGTCTGAATGGCTTTAGTTTGTGTTCCTTCATTTCTGTTTCCTCATGTTTAGAAATTGAGCACAGATCTTTTTCCTTCTGTGAGGCTTGGGGTCTGAGAACTTGTGAGATTCTTGAGTTAACTCTGTGCTTTATAGCTGAGTTGTCAGATTTCCAAATTGTGGAATTTCTCTGTGATTTCTACTAAAATAGGCAGATAGTTTGGTTTCTGAGGATTTTCCTTTGGTCTCAAAACCGACTTCAGGCTTTGTACACTGAGACAAAATTTCAGCTGATATGATATTATTACTTTGTTTCAACTGCTTCCCAGGTAAAATCTGTATGCCTTGGATTTATGTCCTCAGATATTTTGCTCTGTTTCCATCTTCAGAAGGCGGTTTCTTTGTAGTTGTGGGAGGCCACACAAGCCTTAGTGACAGTCTCTTTCTCAATTCTCCTGTTTGACACCCCAGCCCTTGACATAAGACCTAAACCAAATAGTGAAGACCCATGGAAGAGTTGGTGAATGAGGACAGACTTTTTCTATGCCTGGGATTTCCTGAAATTCTAATTTTTAATGTAAGCCAAGATGCAGCTCTTAAAAGTATATATTCAGCTTGTTTCTTCCTACTTCCATTAATGGCAAATTCCCCATTCTCTCGTGAGGAAATATATACAGATTCTCTGTCTTATAAAAAAAAAATCATAACTCTCTAGAGTTCATATCATAGTTTCTTTGCATCTAAAACTATCTGATGAGTTCAGAAAAACTGAATTTTTGTAATTTATTTGTCTTAATTTGACTGTTGGGGAAAACAACAGTCTTATATTGTCTATGCCCTAATTAGAAGCTAAGTATTCTATTCCTTGTATTATATTAATTTTCAAATATTCTTCCAAATTGGCATGCATTGCTTTAGAAATATCCTAGTAATAAGTAGCATAAATAAAGTAAAATTAATCAAGTGTTCTATCTTATCCAAATAAGTTATTTCAAATCTATAATATTAAATGTTAGGCTTTAAAAGAAATGGCATTTCCTTTCTCATAAGAGGGAATTTACTATTGAAGGCAAACATTTTCTATTGTCTTACTTTTTGTTACTTTTATAAATGTTGAATTTACAATCAAATTCTATATTTATCTACTTCTGTGATGCTGGAAACTGTGAAGAAAATCTAGTCTGTTGGGATCCCAATAGCTGAAAGAAATCATATCATTACCATTTACATAATTAAATGAGAATCAATTGAATACTCACTAATATTTGCCAGTATTCAGGTGGGAATTATAATTTAAGCAATAAAAATTTTATTTATTTATTTATTTTTAATTAAAGATTTTATCTATTCATGAGAGACACAGAGAGAGAGAGAGAGGCAGAGACACAGGCAGAGGGAGAAGCAGGCTCCATGCAGGGAGCCCGACGTGGGACTCGATCCCAGGTCTTCAGGACCACACCCCAGGCTGAAGGCAGTGCTAAACCACTGAGCCCCCTGGGCTGCCCAAGCAATAAAAATTTTGACATATTAAAGATGATGAATCAATCAAGTAAAAGAAAGCAAATCAACCATCTGGCAACAACAAAAAGTTACATGCTTATTTTACAACTTACTAAAAACTTAGATTTACCAGTGTTACATTCATATCTATATAAGCACCCATTTCTACCTCATCCTTCTAGAAAAAAATAACAGGCTCATACACTTTAGGAAAGTTGCACGGGGAATTGAGTGATTAATGCAGAATCAATACTACTACCAAAGAGTCTACCTGATTTATCTTACAATCAACATGGGAAAACCGTTTTGATGTTATGACTCAGCAGATGTCAAGATGTAAACCTTTCACAAAATGATTTCAGGGCAGGAATTAACTTGCTTACTCTGCAGAACCAGGCAAGAGAGAAAATGCCAGGAAGAGTTCAACCAAGGATGTGCCTCAAATGTACCCAGTGTTCTTTCTTATTTTCTCCCCTTTTTCTTCCTGTCTACCCTCTTCACCACTGCCAACTATTGTTAGAAAGAACACAAATGATGCAGTAAGCAATAAACTGGACAGAATATTAGTGCTCTAGAGAAATTATGTTAGTGGGAAATGGCTAAGTAAGACCATTACTAAAACTTGCCTGCAATGGCTCTGAGCTGCCAGGTAAGGTACATAGAGAATTACAACCATCTGAAATTTAGAACTACACGGTTTCTGTTTCAGAGAGTCCTTCAACTCTTTGAATACTGAAGATTCCTCCTCTGCACTTTGCCCCAAATAGCCCTGATCCATCACAAAATTGTCATCTCAGAAACAACAGGACTTATTGAAGTATGTTAATATCTCAGTTATTTATGAATAATTAATAATAATAATAATGTACAAATGCCAAGAAAATTCTAATGTAGTAAATAAAAATAACCAGGATGAGGTGAATTGCCCCAGGTTTTGGAAGAGTAAATATGGCCCCCATTCAAAAAATTTTTAGAAGCCTGAGCCCCTAGAACTTGGCCTTATTATAATAAATATTTCCTGTATATTATTTTATATAATTATTTGCACATCATCTCCATCTCTATATAATATACACATTCCTCTTCTTCTCCACGATCTCTGCATGGATGCCCCTTTTCATTCTTCAGGTGGAGTGTGAATGTTACCTCCTCCTCTGAGAAACCTTTCTTAACTATGTAGTTTCATCCTAGTATCTTGTTTATTCCCTTCAAGGCCATTGTCAGATTGTGCTGTTATAACTAACTAACTATCTGACTAACTAACTAACTTTTTAGAAATCTTCTCTATTACTTTCCTGCCACAAACATCAGTTGATGAAGGCAGGAACATGTCTGATGTTCTGGGACATTAGACATTTAGCATCTGCCACACTGTAAGGCACAGAGGAAGATCTCACTTAATATTAGTGAATAAATATATACATTAAATACTATACCCCTCATGGAGTATCCTGTGCCCCTTTCTTATAGAACTATTTTTCTCTACGTCTCTTTTCTAAGTTATAGTGAAATTACTGGGCTTTAGTTGCAAGTAAAAAAACCAACATAAATTAATGTTAGCCCAGAAGGGATATTATTAACACATACAGTAAAATAACAGAGATTGATCTTCACAGAAATGGTAGGATCCAGGCTTTATAAATGGTATCAGCATCCCAGAATTGCTATTTCTCTCTTTTTATCTTTCACCTCTGCTTCCCATTGAGTCAGCTTTATTTTTAAGCAAATTCTCTATATGTAGGAAGTGTGGTCTCCAACAGATGCAGGCCTGTGTTCAATCAGCTTAGCAACAACAGAAAGAAAGCGTCTTTCTTGTTACCGCAGTGAATGACCCTAGGAGAACTCTAATTAATCTGGCTGCATTAATCTGTGAGGCCAAGGGAATGAGGACATTGACTGGCCAGACTTGATTCATTGTACAACACTATCATCCAAAACATACCTCCCAAAAACCTCCTGGAGTGATTTTTTTTTTTTCACCAGAATAAGAAAGCAAGAATAGCATGTACTGCAAAGATCAAAAGCATATTAATCTGATCCACCACACGTTTCACCAGTAACTCTTCTAGACTAGTTACTACTTTATACCCTTTATGAAGATGCAGAATATACAAACCATCACAACTTGTGGTGTATTAGCTTCTTGTTTGGTATGTCTGAGTTCCCATTGTATTAAACAAAGTTCCTAGTTTAATACTTTCTTCTAATAAATGTCTTATGAATGAATTCATGAATGAATGAGTGTTTTTCTGAACTTTTCAGCAGAACTTGAGTTGAATTTTCTAATTAGGTTTAGAATATAACTTTGTCTCATGAAAATAAGTTTTTCTAGGTGGAGGGGAGGGATGCATGATAGTATAAAAGGGACATCTCTATGTCCAGTGACTGTAATTTCAGACAAGGACATTCCCAGACATAATTCTGTCAGAAAAATCCACAAAATAAGATCAACACAAAGAAACCACAGTGTAATAGTTCTGAAAATATAAATATAAGCCATCCCCATCTGGAATATTACTTACAAGTTTTTATCCTCCTATTTCTTCTCCTTAAGGAAGAAAACCAAAACAAACAAAAGAAAAAACTATGTTCTGAGCTCAAAGGAGATTCAGATAGACCTTAATGTATGAAGCAAGCTGAAGTCATCACTAACGTCTATAGATTCCTTTAGTTCTGTATGGTACACAGTAAAGCAATGAATAATCCATTTATGACATTTATATGATTGAAAGGCAAATAAACCATTTACAATTTTGACTGTATCTGAAATTCTGAAACAATTCTTACCACTTATTGTAGTTTTTGTAATTTCATAAGGCCCCAGCATGAAACAATCATTAAAGTTTTCACAGACCGTTAACAAAAAAGCAATCAAATCAGCAATTCTCAATTATGTATAATTTTTGCTTTCTCCATTAAATACTGCAAGGTGAGAAATACTAATAATCAGTTAAGTTATCTATTCCATAATTTTATATATGGAAAACTTTTTACTCCCCAAATGATTCTTGTAAGAGATGGTTAATTGTAGGAATCTAGAATCATGACAAATTTCAGCTATGAACTATAATTCTAGAATCTCTGTTAATTATCATTACTACTATCTCAATCTAACCATGATTTTAAGAAGGATTTTTTATAACAAGTTGATTTTAAGATTCAATGAAAAGTATATACAAACAGGTATAGACTAGGCCTTTAAAATAAAATTATTTAAAGAAAACAACAAAAAGTAGTCCCACCCTAAGAGCCATCAAAATATAGTTTAAAGATACACTCTTATATAATGTTTTGGTCACTTCTTCAGGTCATTTTATTTATTTACTATTTTGTCATTTTATCACTTTCCCCACTCCAAAGTGAGGCATCGGGATCTCTGGGTAGCGCAGTGGTTTGGCGCCTGCCTTTGGCCCAGGGCGCGATCCTGGAGACCCGGGATTGAATCCCACATCAGGCTCCCGGTGCATGGAGCCTGTTTCTCCCTCTGCCTATGTCTCTGCCTCTCTCTCTGTCTCTCTGTGACTATCATAAATAAATAAAAATTAAAAAAAAATTAAAAAAAATAAAAAAGAAAAACAAAGTGAGGCATCAATATGGTTTGCCTATATTGAATTGGCCCTAGTGAGTTAGTATATATGATGCTGTGATCCGTGTGTTTGGCTTTGTGACAGGGGATCTAGAAATATACAGCTATTTGGCTATGAAAGGAAGTGAATAGTGAAGTCAACACAAAGAGGGACAGGTAGAGTTAAATTATTGCTGGGAAATATGACCTGCTCCCAATCAAACCATCTTCATGCAATGTCTGTATCATTGCTTAAAATATTTGAAATTGGATTTTCTATAATTTAAAACAAAGTACATTGCTATGTCTTATAAATGAAGTTGACATATATAAAAACTGAAGCAATATTGATGTGATTCGAAGTGGTAGGGTTCAGTGCCAAAGGCCAAGAAAGAATTCTTGAGATGTTTTTGGTGCAAAAAGGTGGTTTTATGAAAGCAGGGGGACAGGACCCGTGGGCAGAATGAGCTGCACTGGGGTCATTAGAAGTAGCTGATTATATACTTTCAAGTTGGGAGGGGGTTAGGGATAGTGTAAGTCTCTAAGGAATTTTAGAAGCAAGGTTTCCAGAACCTTGAGGAGGCTAGCTATTGTTGGCAAGGGTCATTTATTACTGTCTTGTAAAAATCTGAGTCATGAGACCATTCGGATGTATATTGGTGGGCCATATACTTGGGGGATGATTGCCAACATATATCTTGGAGGGTGGAGATACAGGAAGTTTCCAAAGGAATATTTATGTTAAAGTAGATTTACAGAATCCTGGGGGTTGGGCTAAGATTGTCCTTTGCTCTTAGTAGCTGAGCTCCTAAAGGGATGTCACTCTGCCTGTTTCAAGGACTTATGAGTGGTTGTAAGTAGTGAGGAAATTTAATTTTTCTTCTGTCTTTGCTTCCCACATCAATATGACCTCAGTGAAAGAATTGAAAAAAAAAAAAAGATGAATAGAACAGGACAGAGTCCAGAAACCAGCCGAGAGAGACATACTAGAAAGAAACTACTTAAGAAGTTTGGGGAAAAGGATTCCAGGACTGGTGTTTTATAATGTACTAAAATATTTCATAGTAATAAAGGTAGAATATTTCCAAATGTATTCTATGATCTAAGTATAATGCTGACTTCAGGAGGAGAAAGTTATGACACAGAAAAATAACTATGGACATAACACAGTTGGATTATATACTAAAAGATTTAAAATAAAACATAAACAAGAAAAATACAGAAAATATGTAAAAGAAAATATGTTATAATGCACTAGTATTTATTTTAGGAAAGTAATGATGGTTAAAAACTTGATCTATCACTGCAATCGACTGCACTAATAAATTTAAAATTAAAAATATGATCATAATTAATAAATTTCTATTGATAGAATTCTCCTGGATTTTGAAAATAATAAAACTTATCAAACAAGAAACAGAAGAAAAGGTCTTCAGTTAATAAACATAATAATGTTCAGTGTTGAGTAAACATTTATCTTTTTTTTTCAAGATTTTATATATTTATTCATGAGAGACAGAGCGAGAGAGGCAGAGACACAGGCAGAGGGAGAAGCAGGCTCCATGCAGGGAGCCAGATGTGGGACTCAATCCCAGGGTCTCCAGGATCACGCCCTGGGCAGAAAGCAGGCACCAAACTGCTGAGCCACCCAGGCTGCCCAACATTTATCACTGAAGAGCCTATCCAACACAATAAAAATAAAACTATTCTCCCTATTTCATTTATAAATTAAATTCTTTTCTAGTAAAAAAAAATCTACAATGTTTTTTATGTTTGGTAACCTGATGCCATAATTTATTTTAAAAAGTTATGATCAAGTTTGTGAAAACTGTTTTGGGAAGAGAGAATGTTGTAATAGTGACCTTAGCAGGTATAAAGCATGGGGGCACCTGGCTGGCTCAGTCAGTAAAATGTGTGACCCTTGGTTTCCAGGTTGTGAATCTGAGCCCCATGTTGGCTTTAAGACTACTTAAAAATAAAATCTTAAAAATAAAAAGGTTATAAAGCATGGAAAAATGTACAGGAAAAGATACATATATTAGTGGGGTAAACTAATAATATGTGTGCATAAATCATATTATAAAATAATTGTTTTTAACATATTAGGAAAAAAGTTATTTAATAAATGAAGCAGGGTTTTTGGGTTATTTAACAAAATTTGAAACAGAAAAACAAATATATTCAACATATAAATATAAAAATAAATATATAAAATTGCAAAAGTACTATACTCCAGGAAAATGGGAAAATTGATTTTTATTATCTAGAAATATGGAAGGCTTTGTTTCTTAGGACAAGAATGGAAGCCATAAAGAAAAATATTAGCAAATGAGTGGAAACAATGACAACTCCCAAACATTAAAAATTTACATAAAATAGATATAAATGACAAAACACAAACAAGGCAGATAGTATGAAAACAAAGGTCAGTTCTCCTGTATTAGTAGATTCCATATAAATAAATAAGAAACATGCAAATAGAGAAAATGTAGTCTAAAATTACAGAAAGGAAGTTCTCAAAACAAGTAATTCAAATGAGTCTAAAGAGAAGATATAGATTCACAAGATTCCTAATGAATAGAAAATTCAAACTAAAGCAATGATACAGCATTTGCAGCTTATAATAGTGGCAAAATACAAAATGATTTACATTCAGTATTAAGAATGTAGGGATTATGATATTCTCAAACAATGCTGATGGATATAGATCAGTACAAAGAATTTCAAGGTCAATTTGATGTACCAGTCAACATTTTCCTGATGAACAAATCCATTAATCTAACAAAAGTCACAAAATGAAGTATGTTCAAGGAGATCCATTATACCATTACAAGCTACCTAAATCTCTATCAGTACAGGGAATAATTAAATCAATTTTGATACAACCAATGTCTTCCAACACTGTGAGTTAGAAGAAGAAGAATAGTCTGTGTTCATGTGAACTAAAAAGGAGGATCTCTACTATTTTTCATTAAAAATTAGAAATATTTAGAATCACATGATTCCATGATTATAAAATAATTAAATATGTAAAATATTTGAATATGCATATTTGAAACTTCAGAGTTATAAACATCAAATTATTAATGTTTAGTTTTCCTGGTTAGTGGTGGGAAGAAAATGGAAAATTAACTTTATATATATTACAGTGTCTATTTCAACATTTAAGCAATTGTGCAATTTTTGCACTTTTAAGATTTTTTGAAAGTTTTTTTTTATTTATTTGAGAGAGAGAGAGAGTGCACAAGAGACAGTATGAGCAGGGAAGATGGGCAGAGGGAGAAGGAGAAGCAGACTCCCCACTGAGCAGGGAGCCCGACACGACATGGGGCTCAACCCCAGGACCCCAGGATCATGACCTGAGCCAAAGGCAGATGAGTCATGAGGCACTCCCATATTTTTAAGATTTTTAAAAATCACACCTTTTCTGATATTCTTTTTTATCATTTGTTCCAGATCTTGTAATTACTGTGTTAAACAGATGTTGTAATAAATGTATCAAGGAAACCAAATGGAGTTTTATTTCAGTAGAGTTATTTGGACAATGTGCTTAAATTTGTAGTAATAAATTTCAAGTTCCAAATCTTTACCTTTGAGAAATATTGCTTATTAGTTTCTGTACTGGTTAACTCATCAATATATGTTCATTTTACTTTATTGCAGTATTTAACAACTGAGATTTTGATCTTATAGTTATTATACCACTTAATTTCAAAAGTGATGATGTATGATGTATTGACTTCTTCTATATAGCCCTATATACCAGCATCTGACCTCTAATGGATAGTAACTTCAAAACTCAGAGTTTTCTTTGTATTGTGTATCTCATAGCCCAATTAAATATTAAAATATATAGAATTATACATAGATATATATAGCTATTTATATACATAGCTATAGTAAAATGTGTCTTTAATAAATATATATGCATTTTTAAAAAGATCATATTACTAAATCCAGATTGATCCATCTATATAATAATATCCTGGTTTTACTCACATACTCATTGAGGAAAACAAAAACCAGTAAAATTTCATTAGCATTTAATTATGGTTAAAGAGATCTGGAATAACATCTATCATCAATTACTCAGATTAATTATCTGATTTTTGTTCATAAATCATTTTTAGAGTAGACTAGGGACAGGAGATAGTTAAAACATACCAATAATAAATTGGTTCAGCATACTTCTCTAGGAAATATTGTATATACATGTATATATGTTTTAATATGGGACTATCCTATAGCTAACTTGTGCCTTGCTTAATTCAGTTATCAAGTACACAAAACTGTCAGCTAATAAATGCTCTTCAGGTGAACCGGATTGTCAATGTCCACATGCTACTATGAGCAAAGACTTTGTTTCTAGAATCATATGTACTAAAATTTAGTTCATGTATCAACCATACATTAACTGTGTAGCTTTGAGTGAATTACATAACCTCTTTAAGCCTCAACTTGTTCATTGGGAAAAGTGAACTGATAATGAATAGTATCTAGTATAACAGGTTGCTTTGAAAAATTAAATGAGATTGTGGGGCGCCTGGGTGCCTCAGTCATTTGAGCATCTGACTCTTGATTTTGGCTCATCTCATGATCTCAGGGTTATGAGATCGAGCCCCACCCCTGGGGAGTTTGTGTCTCCCTCTCTTTCCCCTGCCCCTCCCTCTGTTTGTACTGTGTCTCTCTCAAATAAACCAATGAAATCTTTACAAAAAAAGATTCTCTCTCCCCTCCTCCCTCTGCCCTTCCTCACTCTCTCAAATTAAGTAAATCAATAAAATCTTTAAAAAAAAAAGTAAATGAGATTATGCATATGTCTTGGCATATCATAAATGGTTAAAACTCACATTTCTTCACTTCATTCTTTTCTCACTCTTCCCCAGATATGATGAGTCAAGACTACAGCAAAATGATTTTCCAAATAAAGAAAAAGAGAGAGAGGAAGGTGCAAGGGAGGGGAGGCAGAGGGAGAGGGAGAGAACTCTGAATGCAATTGTCAGATTTTTCTGAGATGAACACTAACCGGAACTATTATAATTTCAATATTTCAATTAGTGGTAATTTTTTTCATCCCACAGAACTCATGAAGGTGTTTTATCCTGACCTATAATTGTAACAAGGTAGTCTTGGATGGCCGGCAATAATAAATCCATTTTAAAACATCTTTTTATTAATACTCGCAACAAACCTGAGATGAACTGAACAGCCATTGCAGCTCATTTTACAGACGGGAAATACAATGAGGTTCTTAGTTATTATAATTTACCTGACATGCTTTACACATTAAATCCCTAATGGTGGTGACTTAAACTCAATTCTCTCGACTGTATGCCTGATACTTTAATGGCGCTTCCTTCCATTTTCTGCTATTCAGTGTCAGTATATCCAGTGCTGTTAACTTTTCGGTTTGGCAGCATAAAATTTAGCTATTAGTACAAACCCCAAACCGCCTCCTCCTGGTACTGTTGTGTTTTGTTTTGTTTCTTTAGGCTTTTCCAACACATATTTAAACAAGCTTAATTTTCCCAGCCCAGATTGAGGAAGAATCAAACTAACATCTTCTTGTAAAAACATTTTCCACCCTTCAGGTGCCATGAAATCCGTTCTTGCCATAGAACCTAAATTTGTCACAGCAATAAAAAGGGTTTAAGAGTGAAATAAGATGAAGATTTAAAGACAAGGCTTCCTGGAACCAGAAAGTCCTTCTTCTCTCAAATCTGTGACCCTACAGCATGATGGACATCTCAGGGTCAAAACAACGGAGAGAGCATCCTTGTGGAAATGAAAATGAAGCCCAACCCTGCCTCTTGTTTTGTAGTAATTAGAGTAAACATGGTTTGCAGAGCTCAGAGATTGGTAATACAGGAACACAGCAGGCATGTTTTGTCTTCATCTAAGCCTTTCACATAGATTTGTAGACCACTATAACAATAGAAAATCCTTTGAGATGTGGTTATGTTTTTATTGACATAGTGAACTACCCAGCATCCATGATGTTCTGGCAGAGAATTGATCCCCCCTTAATGCGTTTTATAGAGCCCTGTTTCTTTTCATCACTGTGACTTACAATCGTCTATCTTGAAAGGTAAATATGTACTAGGACATATTCTTTCTACTAAAAAAAAATGACTTAACAATTCTGAAAGCTTCTTTCTTCTGTATATCTTTCACTTAATACATGTATAATGGCTCAATTCAACATGCACTTCTGTGTAACTGCTTCATGAATAAAAACTTTAAGTGGCAGTATTAGATATTTAAAATAAAAACTGATTAGGTTTACCTAAGTCTGTAAACTATTCTCACCAGTATATATGTAAACAGACAGACAGTTGTCCTAATAGTCCTCTCTACCATTAATTTCTTGCATTTCCTATACATTGATGAATTGAAAAATCTAGCTGCTACAATTCAGCATATCTTCTTTGTCTCCTTATATATCACTATATACTTAATTCTTTTTTAGTAACGAAAATATATTTTCATTATTTTAATAGAGCATATTTGGATGACCAACTCAGTTAACTTTTTAAAAACCTAAAAATAAAAAGTTAAAGTATCTACTGTGTATCTGAATATATTTGCATATAGGCTACTTGATAAGTTTGGTTCATTCATACATTAAAATATGGCAAATTGCCCACCTTAAAATGAGAAGAAAAAAAAGAAAGGATTATTTTAAAAATGTGTTCTGATGCCTCTCACTTTGTGTAAGAACAATAAAAAAACACAGCCAGCTTTTTGGAAATATGTTCTACTATAATTTCCACTTTTATCCTATCAGTTACATTTCTAAATCTGAATGCCTGACAAATGCCTTCTAAAAGGGTATAATATTTCCACTTATTTTGTTTTGCCCAATTGCACACAACTTTTTAACCTTCCTATTAATAGGCCCTTAATTAAACTGCTTTTTAAAAAAAATCATTTATTTTTGACTGTTTTGACTAATTTTCGTCACTGAAGGCTCTAAGCACTTGTATAAAGGGTCAATTTCCACACTGAAGTCTGAAGTACCTAATGTATAGTGATTCAGAGAAGCAAATTAATACTGAGATTACCTAAATAAATGTGCTCAAGATCAAACACTACCCATCCTCAGGCTCTCAAAGCTAGCTCCTGCTTAGAAAAAATTAAAAGGGACGCCTGGGTGGCTCAGCGGTTTAGCGCCTGCCTTTGGCCCAGGGCGTGATCCTGGAGTCCCGGGATGGAGGATCGAGTCCCACATCGGGCTCCCTGCATGGTGCCTGCTTCTCCCTCTGCCTCTCTCTCTCTCTCTCTCTGTGTCTCTCATGAATAAATAAATAAAATCTTTTTTTAAAAAAATGAAAAATTAAAAAATTTCTAAAGAAAAAAAGGTTGGTCTGTGATTGGAGCCTTGCTTCAGACTCCATGGAGAACAGTCAGATCTATTAAAATACACTTAGTTTTAAAATTACCAGAGACCCACTCTATGCAGTTCACTTTTACAGTATCAAGTAGTCAGTAATAGCTTTGCAGACCCACTTTCACAGGTCTCTGTATAATCTTGACTTCCCTTCTGAATGTTAGCACTTTGCACTATAAATAATGTGTCTTTCAAATTCAAATGCAGTTTTCTCTGCTTCTAATTCTATTTTGAGTGTGTTTTCTGTTTTTCTGGTAGATAATGAGGGCGTGAGGATGATGATTATGATGATGATAGTGATGATAATGATGACAGTGACCATAAAAGTTACCTTTTCTAGCTTATAATAGTTTATCAACTAGTTATTTATATATATTTTTGCTAACTACCCCCAAACCCACAAGGCAGGCATTAATGTACTCATTATATAGATGAAAAACGTAATTTTAGAATTAAAGAGATTTACCCAAAATTTCAAGCTAGCAAACACCAAGTTCAAGCTTTTTATACCATATCACAATTCCTTTCATATCTTTGGAAGCCCCAGATTGCAAAGCCAAGTCTCCCAAAGGCAATAATGCTCAAGATATTGAGTAGGGATTTACCAAGTGTCCATGTGTGCCTAACATTGTCCAGGCAACTGGGGAGTCTGGATGACATATTAGATATAATCATACCTTTTTGTGATTTAAATGAGGATGATCTTTTTTGGGAAAAAATTAGAGGGCTCCCAAAAATGATACTTTATGAAATACAAACCATATTTAGAGAGTTCAGTTATTAAACCTTAAACCCTTGAGGACAGGGATGAAACCTCAAACATCTTTTTGTTGCACAGAATGTAGCAGTTCCTCTACAAAGGCAGATTTAATGAACATATGAATGAATGAAGGCTGAACTTTAACGTCACTGTGTATTACTGTTCGATCCTTACTCCAACTGGTGCCCCAATCCTGACAACATTATATTCTCAATCTCTTTTGAATCAGTCCCTATCCTAATTCGTCCATCAGTATAGACTCACACAGAGCAAGAAACAAACTATCAAATAAATAGCAATGGACAACTCAAGTAGCTCCCACCAATAAACAAAATAAACTCCAAATTATTATTCAAGAATTCACATCAACCAAAATAGGACTCATGTCATCTTCTCTCTTTTTCTCTGAACATCAGGCCAACCTTTGTTTGTATTTTATAAATCCTTGTAATTTTCATCTTCAAACTGTTTTTGACATCAGTTGCCTATATTTTTAAATTTGTGGATTTCACAGAACATTTGAATTTTTGGCTTGCTTTTGAAAAATTAGATGATGTTGCTGCACTGAATCCTGCTTTATAGAGATTGAGATCCTACAGTCTTGCTTAGATGGAGTATGCACTCTCCAATTCACCCTTATTTCCACTACTCACTTTATCTCTGCATCACTGAGGCCAAAAGTCACATCCACGCCAGAGTTAAAATAAAATACTTCCTGCACCAGACACACTCATTTGAGTCTGTGACTGCTGCTTCCTATAGATGATCCTCTTCAACTTCCTTGCATTGATCCTGGCATTACTTCCTACTTCTGTGCTGGCACACATTCATCCTAGCAACTTAGCTCTGTGGCTTTAGGCAAATTAACATTGTTGAGCTTTGGCCTCTGACTATAACATGAGCCAAAAGGCCAGCCTGCTTCTAATATTCCTATAAACAGGGACACCTGGGTGGCTCAGTGGTTGAGCCTCTGACTTCGGCTCAGGGTGTGATCCCAGGGTCCTGGGATCGAGTCCGGCATCAGACTCCCCACAGGGACCCTTCTTCTCCTGCTTACGTCTCTGCCTCTCTCTGTGTCTCTCATGAATAAATAAACAGAATCTTTTTAAAAATATTAAAGTAAACACTAAATGAAGTGTTTCTCATCAAGTATTGAAGACTCCATTGGACACTTAATAAATGTTGAATGCATACTTAGTTTCCTGATGATGCTCACGACTTCTGCTTTTCCCATAGCCACATGTAAAATTCAATCGGCATGGGAATTTCCCACCATTCTAATTGTAAGGTGGAGTAAAAGTAATCTGGGTTGAGAATGGAGGCATAAAGAAGGACGCAAGTTCCCTTGAAATCACCTCCAAATTTCCAAATATAAGATAATAGTTATAGAAGGTGATTTAGAGATAAGAGGTGAGGGGACATGTTGCCTTGACCCATATACAGAGAATGAAAAGGAGTGGACCAGAAACAGGTTTAAGGAAGGGAGCCAGGCTTATATCCTGGGGCAGCAAGGGAGCATGGGCTCTGTGTTATAGAACTATGTTGATAAGAAGTCAGAGATGATAGAACACGATCTGCACTTCTTAGCAAGGCTTCCAATAACTGTAGTCAGGACAACAGGGAAATACTGCATAAGGCTCAGCTTCCTAGTAGAGTGGACTCTCACAGGCAATAGGGGCAAACTTTTCTGACCTCTTCATGCATCCTTCAACTACTTACATTTATATGAATTCATCTAGCAGATAATAATAATAGCTAACAATTCTTAAGAGCTTCCCATGGACCCATTCTAAGCCTATTATATATATATAGACCCTTTAGCTTCCACAATCCTATGAGTCATACCAAAGAAATACAATAAATTGTGATGTGAGGAGTGAGGGAAGCTTGGGTCTTGGAGCTTGATGGCTGAGATGGAGACAGACATTGATGGCTATGGGTCAGTGATAATCAAAATATATTTATTAGCTGCGGTGGACAGGTTCTGATATTTTATTTGATGTTAGGAGGGAGGTGGTAAGGCAACTAACAGAGTCAAATATTGTTCTAAGGTTTTTCATTTGGGTGTTTTGATAGGTGCAAATGTCATTACGGAATAGAGTGAATTCGGGAGGAAAAGCAGGGTGTGGAAATAGAACTTGAATTCAGACATGAGCACACTGAGTTATAGACAATGAAATGCAGATATCCAATATTGCTTTGATTAGCTGATTTCTAATATAAGTTATAGTATAATTTCTTAGTATAAATGTTGGTTTCGAGGTGTTCCACCATGTTCTACACACCACGAGCCTTCTTATGGTGACCTTGGGCAAGTTATGTGATTATAATGTGACTATAATTTCTGCAAAAGTCTCTTTTAAGAACAAACTGGCACTGTGGTGGCTCTGAGTAAATGTTATTTCATCAGTTTTTAAAAATTATTTTAAAAATCATGAAAGACACATTATAAAATAAATCAGCTTCTAATAGTTACTAGAAAACACTGCTGGAATTAATAAGGTGCATACAAGACACACCCTGGATATTTTACAGTGAGGGTTCAAGGCACAGATATTTATTATTATTCCTAACATTTTTATTAATGAAGCCCTATTTTCTCAATCCTCATTGATTATTAAAATCATTTGGAGACTTCTCTTTAAATGCAACCTCCTGCCCCAGATATTTTAAACTAAAATCTCTAGGAATGATTGAGTGCACTGTCAGTGTTCTGAACCACTGGCACATCCCATACCGTTAGCCTGGTTGAGATCACTTTAAAAAAAAAAAAAAAAGGTCATTAATGAAATTGCTTATACTGTTTCTCTTTATTAGTGATGAGGCTTTGATTAATTTGTATCCCAATATTTGTAGCAAGTGATTTTCTGTTTTTCAGGCTTCCTTCTAGAGAACAGAATTATTCTTTTTTTTTTTTAATTTTTATTTATTTATGATAGTCGCACAGAGAGAGAGAGAGAGAGAGAGAGAGAGGCAGAGACACAGGCAGAGGGAGAAGCAGGCTCCATGCACCGGGAGCCCGACGTGGGATTCGATCCCGGGTCTCCAGGATCGCGCCCTGGGCCAAAGGCAGGCGCCAAACCGCTGCGCCACCCAGGGATCCCGAGAACAGAATTATTCTTTAGAAAAAAGTAATGCTTAGCTTTATAATATTTGAATCTGACTTCTATTGCCAGACCTACTTCCCCAATTTTAAAGAAACATAGAAGTTCATTTCTGTCTAATGTGGAATATACTTAAAATGTACTCCCTTTCCACCTTTACCCTGTCACTTTGAATAAAATGCAGATGCAGGAAAGAATTTCCTGGAAAGACAGTGAAGGGAATGTATTCGGTGTACAGTTTCTTTGACAAAGCAGATTAAAGACTCTTTTTAGGCTTAGAAAAATATGGAGAAAAGAAATATACTGGCTTTTCACTGATTCTCAACCACTTTGTCACCTCTAGCTCAGATTCTCATTCCACTCTAGTTTGTAAAAATACAAATTATTTTAAATAATTTTTGTATGACCTTACAGAAAAATGCAAATATTTTTTGGTATACAGTTTTTACAAATTCCATGATCATGTGACTTTGCATAATATCCACTATGGACCCTGTCCTACTCATGTAACAAGGAACAGGATTGAATTTACATATTTGACATATATCCCATATTGCTATATTGTCATTTGATGAAAATCCTTAATGCTACCATGAATCACAATTCTCTTGTTTCCCCAGGCTTTGCTGAGATATAGCTGACTTATAACAATGTCTGACTTTAAGGTACGCAATGTGATGATTTGGTACCAATATGTGTAGTAAAATGTTTACCACAATAAGGTCATTTAACACATCCTTCACCTTGCATAATTATAATTTTTAAAAATTTTTGTTGTGGTGAGAACAGCAAAGATCTACTCATAGCAATTCTTAGGTGTACAATATGGTATTATTCACTATAGTCACCGTACTGTACATTGTTGAACTTATTCATCTTACAACTGAGAGTCTATGTCCTTTGACTAACATTTCTGCCTTTATTCTATCCCAAACCTCCAATAATCATCAATCTGTTTTCTGTTTCTATGACTTTGACATTTTTAGATTCCACATACAAGTGAGATCAGACAGTGTTTCTCTTTGTCTTTCTATTTTTTTTCACTAAGCATAATGCTCTTAAGGCTTATCCATGTTGTCACAAATGGCGAGGTTTCCTTCTTTTTATGGCTCAATAGTATTCCATTAAAAATATACCATATCTTTATCTATTCATCTATTGATCAAAACCTAGTATTGGCTATCATGAATTATTCAGCAATGAATATGGGGATGCAGATACCTCTATGAGGTCCTAATTTAATTTCCTTTCAGAGCTAGGACTGCTGAAGCATTTGGTACTATTATTTTTAATTTTTTTGAGAAACCTCCATACTGTTTTCCACAGCGGCTTCACCAGTATATGTTCCATCCAATAATACACTAGGATTCTCTTTTCTGCACATCTTCACAGCATTTGTTACCTCTTGTTCTTTTGTTTACTAAGTCTTTTATTTTAATTCCAGTATTGCCAACAGTGTTATATTAGTTTCAGGTATACAATACAGTGATTCAACAATTCCATATCTCACTTAGTGTTCAACAAAATAAGTGTGCTCTTAATCCCCTTCACCTATTTTACCCTTCCCCCCTCCCCTCTCCCCTCTGGTAACCATCAGGCTGTTCTCTGCAGTGAAGAGTCTGTTTCTCAGTTTGTCTCTCTCTGTTTTCTTTCCTTTGCTCACTTGTTTTGTTCCTAAATTCCACATATGAATGAAATCATGGTATTTGTCTTTCTCCTACTGACTTATTTTGCTTAGCATTATACTCTCTAGCTCCATCCATGACATTGCAAATGACAGGATTTCATTCCTTTTATGGCTGAACAATATTCCATTGTATATATACATACTACATCTTCATTCAATGGACAGTTGAGCTCTTTCCATAATTTGGCTACTGTAAATAATACTATAAATATAGGGTTGCACAGAACCATTTGAATTAGCATCTTTGTATTTTTGGCGTAAATATCCAGTAGTAGTACTACTAGAATTCTAAAATGATATCTAAAAGATATCATCATTTCATTTTATTTTTTATTTATTTTTTTAAAGATTTTATTTATTTATTCATGAGAGAGAGAGAGAGAGAGAGAGAGAGGCAGAGACACAGGCAGAGGGAGAAGCAGGCTCTACGCAGAGAGCCCGACATGGGACTTGATCCCTGGTCTCCAAGATCATGCCCTGGGCTGAAGGTGGCGCTAAGCCGCTGAGCCACTGGGGCTGCCGGATATCATCATTTTAGATGATATCTCATTATGGTTTTGATTTGGATTTCACTGGTGATTAGTGATGTTGAGCACCTTTTCAGGCACTTGTCAGCCATTGTATATCTTTGGAAAAATGTCTATTCATATCCTTTTCCCATTTTTAATTGGATTATTTGATTTTTTTGCTATTAAATTATATGAATTCCTTATATATTTTGGATATTAACTCCTTATCAGATATATGATTTGCAAATGCATGGAGTCTCACCAGGGCATGGCAGTGTATGCCAGGGGTGTCTATTGTAGGTGCATAGCTGGAGAAGCTAAGCTGCTTGTGATTCCAGTGGCGTGGGCCTGTGACAGGAGACAGGGCCAGATCTGGGACCATAAGCAACTTCCTGGGCCCTGACTGTCAAAATGCACTCCTGTGGCTACAGGATCTTCCCACAGGTATAGGCATGGCATGAAAACTGGTGATGGGAGTCAAGCCAGCAGGGTGTAGGTACACAGCTGGAGAGGCTAGTCCTGAGCACGCAAATGGTGATGGGAATCAGTGCAGAGGTCTAGGTTGGCATCTTGCACTCAAGCAGTTGCCTGCAAAGGTTGGGGCTGGCTGCTCACTGAGGATCCTGGGCTCCGGTGGGTCATGGGCAAGAGGGACAAGGAGTGGGAGGGGCTCAGAACTGGCATCTGTGAATATGAAAACCCGAAGGGTGAAAGCTGGCAAAATCTGCAAAGAGTCTTCAGTAGCTGTGCTGGCCCTTTCCTTTGGTGGTGAGAACTGCTGGGTTTTTCTGCAGAGCAGGTCACTGGGAACTAGGATCACTTTCACTGAATGACTTCTAGTCTCTGAGTGGGGGAAAAGTGACCCTTTGTGTATTGTCCCAAGGCTGCGGTAAATGCTCATTGACCCAAGTGAAGGGAATTCTTTCTAGCTCAGGAGTTCCCTCTTGGTGCCAAGCAGTACCAATCTGAGATGGGATGATGTAGGCAAAATGAAACTGCTCTTCCTTCTGTTTTTTTGTGGAGTGATTCTATGATTTCTTCTACCACTCTGTTGTTAAAGTTTCTTAAAGTGAACTCTTAAGCTCTCCCAGACCTGTTTTCATTTGTGGATAGCTAATTCTTGACCTTTGCAGAGACTGTCCTGGCTGCGATCTCCTTCATCACAATCTTGAGAGTTTCAGGAATCACAATTCTAATATTTTATTATGTTATAGATTTTGCAAAGATCGGACATTTTAATTTTTTTCTAATTTTCCGTGGACCTTGAGTAATAAATATAAAGATAAGCCAGGTGAGACTGGAATCAGTATCCATGTAGTGATTCTCCACCATGACTGTGCATTAGAATGCACTTCTCACCACCCCATGCCAACATAAGAGAGCTTTTAAATTTGCCATAATTTAAGCCCCACCCTAGGTTAAACATGTCTGGGATGAGTCTCAGGCAACAATTTGTTTTACAAACTGTCAACAGTTGATTCTATATGTATTAGGTTTGAGAATTTTGAGTTAGATCTAGTAATAGAGGAGGAAGTGGAGGAGGGTGCATAAGTACTGAAATATCAGCTGAGGAAATGAAGACCAGAATCCAAGAAGCATAATTACAGCATAAAGGAGTCAATAATGTTTCAATAGACTGGTAAGGTCTACAGAGACCAGAAGAGATGGACAGCAAATCAGAAGATTAGAGGATTTGGTGTTTATGTTGAAGCATGGAGAACCCCAGGAAGTAAAAAGTCATTAACAAAATTATGGAGGATATTCCTATTTCACAGGTGAAAGGAAAAGCTTCCAAATAATGGAACTCTATAGGGTTCAGAAGCCTGGCAGATGCCTAATTAAAGCAAAATAATTTATAAAAGATAATTTTAAAAGGCTATCAAGTCAGGGTTTAGGAATTAGTCCTTTAGGCATGGATTGAAATCTTATGTGGAGTAAAGATGCCATTGATTTGGTAGAACTTTGAATAGTTTGTTACATTAAATACAACAGCACTGAAATCAAATTGTTAAAAGCATATTTATGAAGCCCATAGTGTCTTAAAATAATTTAATAGAGGCAACTTATAAGGGGAATATACTGACTGGTTCTTCCATACATTTCTTGAAGATTTCCAAAGTATAGAACTTCCAAAATCTTTCCCTTCTCTTAATATATTTGGTTCTTCATTTAAAACTGGAAATGTCTTTGGGAATTAAAAAAAAATATAATAAAAATGACAAAATGATGGAAAAATTCTTAAAGTATAAGAGCAAGTTTCCTACAAGTGAACACATGGGCTTGTGACCTGTGAGGTTAAACTCTCTGGACTAGACATCACTGCATCTCATTGTGAGCCTTTTTACCTTAAGTCACACTGCACACCGATAGTGGATTTTGATGTTATACAAACCATAGCTGCTGATGAAAGTGAACTTACCAAATGTTCAGTTTTTTTCAGTTTAACGACTTTGCTCTTTAGCCAACTGTTTGACTGTTGAAAGAGTAAATATATAAAATTTGACAATTTGAAAAATAAAGAAAAATAAATCCACCATTAGTCTACCACCCTAAGATATTTTGGTATTCTAATCGAGTCTATTTTCTATGATTTTGCACATAACTGAAACCATGCTCTAAAAATAATTTTACTACTTGCTTTCTTTCACATGTTATTTTTTATCCTAATGTTCTCATAACCAGCATTTAAATCACCATACAGTATTCCACTGAGTGAATTTTTTGCTCACCTACTGCTGCGCATTTAAGTTTATTTTCAGTTGAAGCATTAACTACTCAAATATTTTTTATATTAATCAACAGTGTTTATAATCAAGTAGTATACCAACACAAATCAACAACAATTTTTAAAAACAATATAGTGAACATTTTCAGATCACCTTTAGAAAACCATTTGCTAAAAATGTATCAGGAGAGGTAGAGGTGGTGGGGAGAGGGAGGGAGATGGAATGTGTGCTGATTTAAGAATCTAAAGCTCAGTTGTCGTGAAAAATTCTAGACATTTGTAGAGCTCCCTCTGTATGGTGTTTCTGGGAATCCCCAAGGAATGACATAGGTAAGTCGGCAAATCAACCAGGTTGTTGTATACTGTTGCAGAAATCCATAGCCATTGAAACTGATGTGACTGTAGCCACTGTCAATCACCTTCCGGCTAGCAGGACTAGAGCTCTGTTTTCTGTCTGACTTGGGTTATATAGGAATTTACAGTCAGTAAAACATGCTATTGAAACTTATAGTGTCATGTCAGCTACACAATATATTTTGAAATAAGAGGGATAATCTCTATCCCTGTGTTTTAAGCTCAATTATTGAAAAGACCTCAAGGCCAGGTGGGTTGGGTTCTGGGATGCTACAGGTTCATTGAGTTTCCACTATAGCTATAACAATGTGAAATAATTATTTTAATTATTGCTTAAGATCCATACCTAAATCTGACTCATAAGGTCAGACTAATTACTTCAAGATAGATATATTTTCCAGAAACCTTGCTAACTCTTCTAGAATTCTGGATTTTAAGTATTATTTAAATTTATAGTGAATGCCTGTATTTGTGCATGTATTTGAAGATCACCCCACAGATTCTTTAACCATTTTCCTCAAGATCCATACCCTAATTTAACACTCATGTGGGGAGTAAAAACAAAGAAAATTAAGACTAAAGAAAGTATACTAAGAGAATATAAAGAGAAGAGTTTTTTTCCCCTAAGTTTTAGAATATAACTTATTTTATTCATTCAATTTAGACTTTTTCTATAAACAAATCGAACATAACAGTCCAAACAGGAAAACCAACATGAGAGAATTCATAGGCAAAGCAAAATGTAGATATCAGAGCTTTAATGTTTTTCTCTTACTACTTTAGCCTCAATACCCTTTAATATTATGGTCCCAAAATGTCCTTGGAGCTGATTCTGGCTTATAACAATATTCTCATTGCTCTTGATGGAGTAGGGTTGAGGTCAGGATGTCTTCAGTGATAGAAATGTTGCATTATAATATTTTTTCCTTGTTTGGGGTTATTCCTTTATATAAGGTAGATTGCCAAACCTGAATCTTGGCCATTGACCATTACTGATCAAATGACAGTATTCTTATATTATTTAGCTTACCTTTATTTTATGTTCCAATATTTTTGTATGTATTTATTTGCATATGTGTTTCTAAATCACGTATATGATTTCTTTATGCCCATTTTCTCTGCAAGTCTAGACTTTGTGCCTATTAAATAGCTATACTACTCTTTCTCATATTCTAATGCAATTAAGTGCCACTCATAGAATTCTAACCTCAAATCTTACAGAAATTCTTACAGCAGCATTTCTCAAATATCTCTAATACATTTCTCTTAATATCAGAATACATTGGCAGAAGACCTAAGAGTTTGAAGAGGCTGTAAGAAATTGCTATAACATTCTTCTTCATACTTTATGTTATATTATTTATCATTTAAGTTTTTCCTTTGGTATAAAAATAATTGTTTTGGGGGCACCTGGGTGGCTCGGTCAGTTAAGTGTCTGCCTTCAGCTCAAGTCATGATCCTGGGGTCCTGAGTTTGAGCTCCATGTCAGGATCTCTGCTCAGCAGGGAGTCTGCTTCTCCCTCTTCTCCCCAGCTTGTGTTCTCTCTATCACTGTCACTATTTCTGTCTCCCTCTCTCAGATAAATAAATAAATAAGATCTTTAAAAAATAATTTTTAAGGCATTTGTGTGTGTCTTCCTTTACTAGAAATGAGTTAAATTTGATGTTCCAATTGGATTTATCATGGTATACTACAGCTATTCTTTCCTCAGTATTCAATTGCATGTTTACATTTGTGTTAAAGTGGTGAATAGTTGGCTACCATGTCTTTCTTATATAGTCTTTTGCTTTAGATAATCTAGCTTGTTGTGAGTCATCAGTAAAATTGAGTGAGAAGGGGATAAGAAAGAAGAAAACAGAAAGAGGAGGAAGAAAAGCAGACGGAGAACAAAGAAACATCCCTATAATCTTTGATTTTTTCCATTCTGAGTTCAGAACACCTTTGCCATTGGCTTGTTCAAATAGCTCTAGAATAACCTCTCAAGATTTGCATAAAAACTGAAATACTCTCTAATAGTTTAATTTAACGAGTAAATGTTTCATTTACATTTAATAAGACAGTTTATATGTCAATTCAGAGAAATCAGATACCAGCGATATTAGAAGACCAATCTGATTTGTGATTAACTCAACTTTATATCAGTAAAGAATATAGCGCATTAAAACTGAAGAAAACAAAGAGAAAAAGAAGTTATCTTATCTGCATTATGTTTCCTTTGTCCTGGTATACATCTTGTGGATCTCATAATATTTATAAGACAAAAATAATTATCAGGTATCTTAATTTCTGTCTTGGTTTCTCTATGGAAGGAAAATCTTTTCCACTGCCACACAAACTTACAGATAAGACAATTAAGATATAGTGCTTTGGAACCCTGGGCCTCTTTGCTAAATAAAGGTGCTTTCTAATGACTTTGAGTTTCAGGGCTGAAAACAGAAGTTGTCAGGTACCTTAACACACATCCCATCCAGGATTTGCATGAAAATTGAGGTTCAATAACAGCGTTAAATAGGGTCTGGAGGCTTTTCAAGAACTCAGAGACTGGAGAATCTACAAATACCTGGAGATGAAAGAAATAGAAAACAAGATAAGTTAATAATGGAAAAGAATAGTAGCTTCTGAGTTTTTGCAACTGATGGAAAACTAAAAGTGGATTGTTTATAATATTACACATGGCTTAAAGCACTGGTTGCAAGCTTACTAACAAGGCTAGACACCAATGCTGTGATTTAAGGATGTCATTGGGGGTGGTTGTAACCAAGCATAAAGTTGAAATCTAAAGTGCAGAATTGCTTTTGTGAGAGGCATCTCTGGACCAACTTGGAAATGTGGCATATTACAAAGTGAAAGTCATCTGTCATTAGCAGTGGTGGAAACACTATGTCCCATGCATAAGGAACAGACTTTTTTTTTTTTCTTTTTCTAGGCTTCTGGAACCAGATAATTGGAAATTTCTTATGTGTACTTGAGGAAACAGAAGGTTTCTACAGAGAGATTGACACTGTTTACACTTATTAGTGGAGGCTCTGAGGAAGTCTAATTTATTTTATAAAAGTAAAAGCAGGTAACATTTTCTTTTTCTGAAGTATTCTGGAGAAGACTCATAATGCCTACACTTGTCTTGAATCTTGCATGGCACATGAATTCTAGAAGAGAATTGAAATAATAAAAAAAATAACTTCTCAAAGAAATTATGGGAAACATTGGCAATCTCTTCTATATCAATCTAGGTATCCACACATCACAGTAGATTCCCAATCTCTGTGATTGGGAACGGTGAACAGACAACTATTTTTCAACAGTGAAAAATAGTTGTCAATCATTAAGGTAACCATCTAGAACTGCAATAAGCACACAAAGATTGCTTCTTTTCAATTCACTTAAAAATGATTCATCTACGAGAATTGTACACTAATATCTTGGAGTCTTTTTGGAATATTAAAGTTGTCAATCTTTGTACTGTATTGGTTTTCAAATCATCATTATATCTCCTTTCCAATGTTTTTGTGTATTTTATACCTGTAATCTAAATAGTAACTGAAAATATGTAGAAAAGTATTTTCTTTCTACATTTTGCTACAATTCTACAAATTGCTCTTTTCACATTAGCAAACCCTATTATACTCACATACTTAGATGTCCCATCCTGGCTTAGCAGAGGTGCTCTGGTGGCCTAGGTTCATGGTACCCTCTAGAATGACAGCTTCTTCACTGAGAGCTGACATAGAGAGATAGACAATAGTTTACTGTTTCTATCATAATATTTCTGATTTTAGTTTTTTTAAAGGTTATGATAGGCAAGTAATAAAGTGTCAGTTTGTCTTTTTATTTAATAAAATAGAATATATGGAGGATTAGAGTTGTGGTACAACACTATTACATAATCTGCGTGAATTTCCATAGTACTGAAGGAAATCTTATATGCTATGGTATTTAGTAATAAAGATCAATATTTGAGCCTATTTGATATACTGCATAAGCTTCTTATAGGAAATATATTTGCCCACGCCATCTTACAAGATTCTATCATGTGCTTACAGAATTTCCTTCACATTCTTGATGTTTTAAAAGACATTACTAACCAATACCACTATCAAAAAAAAAAAAAAAAAACCACTGAAGAAAAAAAATTCTAGTAGTTGTGCTTACTGAAATAAAGGTGCTTAATACTCTGAACACATAGATCTTTATCTATTAAATTTTAAAAAATATATTCTTTTGAAGTTTTAAGCTTGAATACATTTTGAAAAATAGATATATAGTTTTTATCTAAATCTCCAGCTTTACTTACCTATCGAATCTCCCCCACACTAATTTGATTAAAATGGTGTATAGCTTTTGGATTGCTACTGTGTACTCTTTCTGGGATGTACTTAAAACGCCCAAAATAATTTTATAATACAGGATAGCAGTATTATTTGAAATAATGAAGGAAAGACAATTTTGAATTTGTGAAGTTGGTTTTTTCAGTGTTTCATGTGAAGTTGGTTTTTTCAGACAAACGATTACTGATTATGCTGCTGACAGTGCCATCATCAGTTAGAATTTCTTGAATTAGCTTTAATAAGTGAATAAAAATAATACTTTGTACTAGGGATTATTAATACAGAGATGACTGCTTGTGATTTTGTTTGTTTCTTAATAGGGTAAATTTCCATCTTCTCCCTAACAACCTTATTGCTCTCATTATCTCGTAATTGTTTTTTGCCCTAAAATGTAATTGTTAAAGATAAAATTCAATATATTCTTATCTTAAAAATCACAATTTTCAAATTAATAGAGGAAATTAATTCCATTCAATTGAAAATAAAATAATATATGTTTACTCTAGACACCCACTGGGTTAGGAAATAGACCCAGCATTAGTAATAAGGAACTTAAAACAATTCAAAAGCTTGCAGAGGAGAATTTATGAATTTATGATCAATATGATAAATGCTACATTATACTACTGTGTTATAGAAGTGTAAATGTGGACTCATTTTTTTAATCTTGTAGTACAAAATGGAATGCTACAAGAAAAAATAATGTGAGAAGTCGAAAACATGAGCAATGCTTGCAGGAGGAAATCTGCAATAAGAATTCTAGAAGGGAATGAAAACAATAAAATAAATGAAAACCTGAGAACATATACAATTTGCAAAATGTGAATTAATCAGATTGATGAGTTTTTTTTAAATAAAGGTTCTATTTATTTATTCATGAGAGAGAGAGAGAGAGAGAGAGGCAGAGACACAGGCAGAGAAAGAAGCATGCTCCATGCAGGGAGTCCGACGTGGGACTCGATCGCGGGACTCGATAGCGGGACTTGATCCCAGGACTCCAGGACCATGCCCTGGGCGGAAGGCAAGGTCTAAACCCAGGGATCCCCCAGATTGATGAGGTTTTAATGGGTAAGGAGGCGGCTGAGGTAAATAGCAGGGAGAATTACCAAAAAGATAAATGCAGGGCATTTTATAGGCCTTATCTATATACTAAGGAATTTGGATATTATTGCATCATGAAATTATTCTGTGGTGAATCACCAAATATTTTTGGAAATGGGGTGTGCTTTAGAACTACAGCTGCCATGGCGATGTAGAAAGATTGAGGGATTTAAACACTACTTAAGAGCACTGAGGTGCTAAAGACTCGTGTAGGTTGAGGTGAGTAATGCTATCTGCTAAAATAAACACACCCTCCAATCTCAGCAGCTTAACAGAAAGTATATTTCCTCTTCATTCAAATTCCAGTGTTCACAGGTCAAGAAGTGGTCTTCCATATCATTATTCAGGGATTTTTCTTTTTTGTATCTATGTTCAGCAAGAATATTGGCATGTGATTTCTTTCTTGTTCTGTGTTTGTTTGACTTAGATGGCAATGTAAGGCTGGCCTCATGAGTTTGGATGTATTCTGTATTCTATTTTTTGGAAGAGTTTGAGAAGGGTTTTCATTAAGTGTCTTTCAAAGGTTTGGTAAAATTTACCAGTGAAACTATCTCATTCCTGTATTTTCTTTCTTGTGAAATTTTGATGACTGATTCAATCTCTTTACTCATTATTGGTCTGTTAAGATTTTCTATTTCTTCATGATTCAGTCTTGGTAGGTTGTATGTTTCTAGGTTGTCTGCCTTGGACTCCTTCCCCTTGAAGACACTGTAGTCCCAGAGGGTTCTCCAGGTGTGGTGCTGTGCTGGCCTGGGGGAGGGGCAATGTGTTCAAAGTAACACTGTGCTTCTTACATTTACACTTACACTTACTGTGTTTCTTACTGTGGTCCCTCTCAGTCTCTGGTCCAGGAGGTGCTTTGGCCTTACCTCTGGCTTCTGGGATTTTTACAATGTTGTCTTATCTATAGATAGATGTTAGTTGTGCTTCTTGTGAGGTGAATGGAAGTTGGGAATAACCTAACTCATTATTTTTATAATGTCACCTCCTGTTCTGCTTGTTTTAAAATCTTTGTGCTACAACAAACTTGCATGAGTTTTTTAAAGTAATTTAAAAATTTTTGATTTCATTAATTTCCCTGAGACTCTGCTGATAAAGGCAAAATAAGTCTCCTTACAAGTTGGAGAAATCAGAAAATGCTCTTCCACCAGAGGAAATTTTCTCACTTATATTGAGAATGTTAAGAAAATAGGTGACTTTAGAAGCTAGACAAAGGAATGATATTTTTCAAGGAAAAAAGGTTTGCTTGAAGAGCAAAAATATCTTGGAAACATTCTTATCTACTGAAAAGAAAGATAAGTAAAATTGTTAAGAAGGGATAAACCAGGACTTACATACACACATGTACACACACACACAAGAATGGTCAGTGCTGCCAAATGAAGATGAGAAGTCAAGTAGATTTAGTACTAAAGATATGACATAGGGGTTTGATAATTAGTAAATAATTGGTAACCGTTGAAACATTTATTAGAACAGTGTTCTTAAAAATCAGATTATGACGGGTTGATGAGCGAGTGGGAAATAAAATAAAGATGATAGTGTTAATTATCAATATTATCTGTTTTCTTTCTAATTGCATAAAGCTTTTCTTACTGCTACTACGTACATGAGTTCATAACTATGTCTTCAACTTTACTCCATCACCAGTTGGATCTTTATAGTCTCTTCTTGTATCTAATTTGTAATCTCTCACTCACTCACTCTCTTCTCACAGTGAGAAACACAGCTCTCATGATTCATTATCCATTTCTTTGATCATTTGTTTCTTTTTTTATTTTATTTTATTTTATTTTATTTTATTTTATTTTGATCATTTGTTTTCAATATAGGTGTATAGCAGTGTTAAAAGTTTTAATAGGTGCTCCTTTGGGAAACAACTTCATCAAGTAAAACACAGTTTTTGGTAGTTTCTCTTGCCTTTAGTTTTTCAAACTCCACTCATTACTATAGTAACTTAATTCAGTGCCCTTCCCTCCCCTCTTTCCATGAGGTTCTTTCGTACATATATAATATTGTTAGGTTGTATTCACATAGTCTACATTTCATACTGAAATTACCCTACACTCCTGCCTATGTGTATGTGTGTGCCTTAATTTCATACACTAAGTTTCACTCATGCTGAAAAGTTCTATGAATTTTTAAAATTCCATTATTGATGACCATTATTATGTTAGTATAATAGTTTATGTGCTAAGAGTGAGAATTAAGTAGATTGGAGATAGGATTGGAGTTGTGAAGTTAGTTTTCACAGTTTGGAATAGCCCCTATGTGGATGAGGAAGGGGATTGACAATGGAAACTAAAAAACAAAAACCTGCTGAGTTGCTTTAGATGTGTGCTTTACACACATCTGTAATCATAATGGGTATAATTACAGAGAGGGTGTTATTTTCCCTCCTAGCTTGTCCATGCCGAAGAGAAAGAAAGATAATTGGATTGGTCAACACCTGGGCACTGCCAAGGAAGGATCAGAAGCAGAAGTTAAAGGACAGTAAATATGTAGAGAAGTGAAGAGAAAGTCACTAAGATGACTGACCATGAAATCAATCCAGGATGGCCTGGAAAGGAAATAAGCCAGAAAGGTTTTATATTCTAATAGACTAAGATGAGTTCAAGTGATTGGTGGTGAGAGATGAGAGTGAGAGCAGGTCTCACTGAGTGGTAGAGTTGAGAGTATAAGAAACTGTTTGGATAAGGGGTACTTTCAGGAGTCAGGAATATGATTTATTAAGATGTATATTCAATCCATTAAATTTATCAGGAAGGAAAAAGCATATGCTTACATAATAATGAGAAAAATAGAACATCCTCACCTTTATAACAATTGCATTTGGGGAACACAAACTTGATTTATCATTCATTTGTTTTCATTGCCACTAAACTAACTGTTAAGCTGAAAAGCTGTAAATCAACATGGAGTAGATTTCTTAGTGGCTGTGCAATTAATTAAAGCTAACTCAACTGTACTTTATCAAAATTATCAGAGGTTAAAATTCATATTTAAACCCAGGCACTTAATTGATGCATAGCTTATGGGTCATATATAAATCCTTCTGGGCTTTACATTTAGACAGAGCAGAGCCATCAATATAACAGTCATTGACATGCTGACATGTTTCAAATCTACTTTAATTCTTCGAATTCTACCAAGGAGTGTAAATAACATTACAAGGAAAACATATGAAATCTGAGCAAAAGGAAATAAATTAGCTAGATATTTTCAAACCTTAAGATAATTGGATTATTATTTATTAAAGGTAAATACAGTAAAAATTTAAAAAAAAAAGTAAATTCTTCCTAGAATCTCAAATTGAAAAACAGAAGAAGCCACTGAAAACAAACTTCTTCCAAAATTCTTATTTATCAAATGTCTCACTAAGCTCCTTGAAAAATGTATAAAATCTCTGTGGTTATGTTTGCAGTTATGTCTTAGTACACAGAAATACTATTTACATATTCATATTAATTTAAGCACTTTGGATCAATTACTCTTTAAAAGATATTTAAAAATATTTCTTTGGCTTAAAATTATATTCAGCAGACATTTATTTTCAGATAATGATAATAAAGATGAATTGGTAATAATTAAAAGTAAAACCTTCCCAATTATTGTTGGGTGGGCAGGATCAAGGGAGATCAGATGGGATGGTGGCGGACCCTCCATCTTGTCACCCTCACCTTGGGACTTTCCCACCACTAGCAGACCACCCAAGGAAACGTCATCATGTTGTGAAAACAGGACCTATGCAGGAAACAGGAACCAAACCTTACCCAACCTCTAGCATATATAGACACAAGCAGCTATCACCCTATACCGGCACCACCCTACCCTTTCCTATAAAAGCCTGTTGGTTGTGTCCAACTCTTGATCTCAGCTCAGGCTTGATCTCAAGGTCATGAGCTCAAGCCCCACATTGGGCTCCACACTAAACATGGTGCCTACCTACAAAAAAAAAAAAAAAAAAAAAAAAGGAAAAGAAACAAAAAACAGCATTTTTTTATAGGGTTTACTTGCCTTCTACAGGTTTTTCTTCATTATAATTCTTATTTTTGAGATCATCCAGGGGATCTTAAATCTTGACAATGCTATCATGGTCCACCCTGAATTTACTGGCAGAACTACATTCATATATAGTTCTGTAGAGTCAGAGCCTTTCCACACATATGATGGTTGCATAAACCATCTCCAGTGTAAATACAGACTTTACTTAATTGTCTTGTTTTCAGATTCTAGATTAATTCGCAAATATAGTGATCACGCTGACTGACAGGATTACAACTTATCATGGATTGTTTACCAACTGAAACCCATTAGTTCTTTTTTACACAAGCATGTTCCAATATTAGTGATATTAGAGCTTAAATAATTAACTGCTGTTGTTGGCCTTCAGAGGGGAAGATTCTATTTATACTACTCTCACAATTTAAACAAGAATGGATGCTTCTCTGTTACAGTGTATCTGTCACTGAACTCAAGACATTTGTTCTGGACCAACATTTTCGCAGAGGGGAAAAATTGTTGAAATCGAACAGGAAAGGGCTGCAATGAATAGCACAAAGAGAACAGTCAAGGGGTTGTGCAGTAGTGTCACCTGGCAAGGGAGGCTATTTCCTGTCATTTTATTTAAACTCTTTAAGTTGCATCATTAGTCAAGAATTTGGCAGAACTTTTCCCTAATTTTAAAATGAACGATTGCCTTGTAAGAAACATTTGGTTTAAAAGACTTTTAATTTAAGCAAATATGAACAGTGAGTTCCATGAAAGCTTTGTGAGAGCTTTGCTTCCATTATTCAGGAACCAGTCTTGTAGAATGGGATTCAAGGTTGCATCCATCAACAAAACACGTGTTTAAGCACATAGCAAAAGTTGTTTACAGATCTGTTATTAGACTTGGGGACTTAGAAAGTCATTTGAATGACTGAAGAAGGCTTAAACAGATTATATTTTGGAAACTATAGATGTGGGAGAAACCAGTGGACTCAGACTACAACTTTAGGTGACCAAGGATGATTTTTGAGTTTACAGATTCAGTTAAGTGATTTACTGTTGTGAAGCTAAGAAGCATTGGTCCAGAAATCAGATCAACGATAAAATCATCGTTCACTTAATGATTACCTTTCAATATGTATATAGAAAACTCTAAAATAGAAAAAAGCGTATTGTTTCAATCAGGAGTGAAAACCCATCCCTTGGTTGTATTTACAACATCTAACTCTCAACTCTCTGGAGTGAAAATTGCTAGAAACTAAATTTCATGAGATTTCTTAGCCCCCAGCTGTAAGATAGTCATGCAGAGCAAAAGAAAATAGGATTAGTTCAAAAGCTTTTTGGTGTTTAGATGTCTTCAAACTCACTTAGCCTTATCATTAAATCTATGTGTATACCTGTCATACAATGAAAGGGACTGCTCAGAACATTCTCCTTTTTCTCCACTTTTAAAATAAAAAAATTAAAACGTATCATGTACATGTCATAAGATTGACATGAGAGGGTGCCTGGGTGGCTTAGTCATTTAAGTGTCTGCCTTCAGCTCAGGTCATGATCCTGGAGTCCAAGGATTGAGCCCCAAGTTGGGCTCCCTGCTCAGGGAGGAGTCTGCTTCTCTCTCTCTCTCTCTCTCTCTCTCTCTGCTCCTCAGCCTACTCCTGCTCTCTTTCTCTTGCTCACTCTCTCAAATAAATAATTAAAATCTAAAAAAAACATTGACCTGAGAAACAAAAAAGGCAAACTTTCAAATATTTCTGTATTGTGTGCAGTGCCGTGTGCTGAATATTCTGAGGTGTTCAAAATTGGACAAAACAGGTATTTTTCTCAAAAAAACCTTAAAGATTAGATGGGCAAGAAAAATAGATATGTGAATAATTATAACTTAAGGGAGAAAATCATATGTGCTATAAAAGGTAAAGGTAAATTAGTATCATATTTCTCACATATCTTTTTATAGAGTGTGAACAAAGTTTTCATATGCTGGGTTTTCATATGCCCAGTTTACCATGACCTTCATTTTTCTTTTTTAGCTTGACCTTCAAATAACCATTTTCTGGACATAAGGTGTTCCAGAAGAAAATATACTGGAGAGAGTAAATCAGAGCAAAGACATACATACAAAATAATAATAATAAAAAGAAGTGAAGCACTATATGGGAAACTACACATGGTTAAACGAATGCCTGTTGAACTGAACAGATCAGGATGCTGGTATCCCTTCTCACATTTACTAGCTGTGCAAACTTCCAACAATTATTTTCCCTTCTCATTGGCTAAATAGAATTAATGATAGCATTTTTATTAAAATTTATTTTAAAATTCTTGGGACTTATTATTATTTTTTTGTTTTTATTTTTTTAATTATGGGGATTGGAAATGCCACAGTTTCATCAGTTTGAGTACTTACCTTGATGAAATGTGGAATAACGAGTGTTGTTTTCCCTTTAATCTCATTTGGGGTAATCATATGTAATGTGGAGCATAGAAGTTTGATATTGTTATCAAATTATGTGATATTTTAACTTCCAAAAGTATAAACAATGATAACCTTTGGGCAGCACTGTATATGACAATGTATTTTACATTGAGCTGAATTAATCTTTATAAGAACTATCAGGTAAGTACCAGTATATCCCCATTTTACAGATGAAGATAGGAAAGTGAGTTCATGTTTCTGAATCCACTGAATGAATAATAATCTTAAGAATAAGGAGTATAAAATTTACCTTGTGTTATGATGGAAGGAAATTGCAAGGAGGATAACAGAACTCATAGGTGTTACGTAGACTTATTACTCCCATCATTTAAAGGAGTAGTATATAAGTAAATTCATTTCATGAATTCTTCAGATATTTGCTGTTACTTTTTTTTAAGACTTTATTTATTTATTCATGAAAGACACAGAAAGAGAGAGGTAGAGACATAAGCAAAGAGAGAAGCAGGCTCTATGCAGAGAGCCCGATGTGGGACCCGATCCCAGAACTCCAGGATGATGCCCTGGGCAGAAGGCAGATGCTCAACTGCTGAGCCACCCAGGCATCCCTTTGCTGTTTTTTCTATGCATAAGACACTGTTCTGAGCACTGCAGAGGATGCAACAACTAATTTTGCCTCAATTCAGTTAGGAAGTCATATACTTATGTGATTTAATATACATAATACATAATAGAAATATAGTTAAAGTGCGTGAAGAGAAAATAAGTAAGAGAAAATAAGGGAAATCTGAATTCTGCACAGTGTTTAGCATGGAAAACTGAATAGAAAAGGATCATAATTGAGCTGGGCCTTGGATAACTGGGACTTTGTGAAGAATATCCTAAACAGAGGGAACAGAGGAGCCAACGTATGGAATATTAATGAAATGGTTACTTTGGAAGGATGTAATGATAGATATGGCTATACTTGTAAATAGGGACATTGCAGAGACTTTTGGAGGCCTTGTTAAATCTGAGATTGTCCTACAGGCAATGATAATTGAAGACAAAGAATTTTCTGCCTCTTGACTGTGATACCCTAAAAATAAATTTTCTTTATATTACATTGTAGTAACTCTTGTGGAGTTATGAATGACAGGAGAAGGAAAGATGGTGAGAAACATTTCAGACACTACTTCACAAATTAAGATGAGAGATGATGAGGAATTTGTCTTAGAAAATGGCTTGGGAATGAAAAAAATGTGGTGGAGTTAACAGAATTTGATGTAACAGCTAACCTTAGGGAGGGATGGAGCATTAGAATCTACAGTGATACTGAAGAATTTGAAATCATGTAACTTGGAGGAAAATGGTAGAACAAGGAATATATGAGGTGTGAGTTGGGTGAAGTTGGGTGAGGATAATAATGACAGGGTAATATTTATTCTATTAAGTATATATCTACAAAGTGTTATATAAGGTATAATTATGCATTTTTATCGGTATAAATCAGGAAAGATAAATGCAAGCAATTATAAATAAGGTAGAAAGTCTTGAAAAAGATAGGAATTATTCTAAGACCAATAAAGACTGATCAGAATTAATGGATATATAAAAAGAGTGTCTAACACCATATTGATAAATAGTAAATTAGCCAGAAGTCAGAACTGGAAACGGCTTCCTGAGAAATAAAACAATTAATTATGGGATGCCGAGGCATAAAATAGTAAACAGGTGTGAGACATTTCATAACTTGTTGAAAATCTGAAGGAAAAGGAGGGTTACTGGGTAGTGAGTTACAGGCCAAAGACTCTGTTATATCTAAATTAGGCTCTCTCGAGTATTTTTGAGTCCAGGCTAGATTGCATTTGATGATGGACTGCCTTGGAATATAAGCACTCAAGGTGAAATAAAATAAAAACAGCTCCTGACTCTTATTTTCCTACTATTGCTAAGAAGATGACTGGCTGCATATGAGGCAACTACTAAAAAATGACCAGTCCAGAATTAATTAATCATGAATAATCATTAATGATATTCCACTGGAAAATGTTTAGAACAGTTGTCTTGTGTGTCTGCATTAAAGTCATCATCTTAGGTATTAATTACGAAAACCTTAGGAAGTAAGTACAGATCAGTGTACTAATGGAAGGCAAGTAATTACACTCACCACATCTTCAGCCAGCACCACAGAACCTGAAATTCAGAAGATAAATTTATGAAAGCAAAAGTTTGAGACTTCCTCATTCTTGATACAGAGCTTATAGATGGAATTGTAACATGAACCAGGGAGATAACAGTGGGAAAAAAAAAAAAAAAGGCCTGGAGACAGAGCTTTGAGACATCTTTATTTTTTCTGAAGCTTTTAGGAAACATTATAGGCAATAATTCGATTTTTGCCCTTAAATGTAAATGGCTTATTGGGATGACAAGTTCAGAGTTGTTCATCCACGATTCACAGAAACTTGAATTATATAAATATTAACCTATCATTCTGAAGTTCTTGAGGAAATTTATGACCATGCCAACTTCAGCAACTTTCTTAACAATTTTATGTGTGACATCAAATTTGGGTAGATTATGTGGTCACAGGAAGGGAAGAGAAAGAGGCTAAGAAACTTCCAGAAAGGTCCCCAGGATGACTGGAAAAGACCAGCATCCCAAAGCCAAGGGAAGAGTGTTTAAAGAAGAAGGAAGGGTTAATATGCTTCAGATGTTACTTACAAGCAATCAAGAAGACTGAGAACTGAGACGAGATTTTTGGACCATCAAAGAGAACAGCTTCTTTAGAACAGGGAGGATGAAGCTAGGTATGGATTGAAAATGGAATTACCGGGATCCCTGGGTGGCGCAGTGGTTTGGCGCCTGCCTTTGGCCCAGGGCGTGATCCTGGAGACCCGGGATCAAATCCCACATCGGGCTCCTGGTGCATGGAGCCTGCTTCTCCCTCTGCCTGTGTCTCTGCCTCTCTCTCTCTCTCTCTCTCTGTGACTATCATAAATAAATTAAAAAAAAAAAAAAGAAAAAAGAAAATGGAATTACCTAGAGCATCATCAGGAATTACTGACAATGTGTGCTTACCTATGGCTTTTTCTTTTCTCTAACTTCTTTAGAGGACTAATTCTTATCTGTTTTTAAATAGGAAGAACAGAGACATTGCTCACAGATCTAGAGTTTCTTAAGACAAGATTTTAAAAAAAGACTAGAGATCACTAACACTCTCATCAACATCTAATGCCAAATGTATGACATCTGGCCCAATATAAAAGTTGACAACTTTCTCTTTGACTAGGAGGAAAAGGCAAAGGAATGATTATTAAGGAGTCCTCCATCCCTTGGCATAATATAATCTCTATTATCATTACCACCTTTAGGGTAATGCCTATCTCTATATACTTTGCATTTATATCTTGTTCATGGATGGTGCTAAGGGAAGTGGAAGTTAAAAACAACAAAAACACAAAATGTAACTCTCTACAAAATAAAAGAATATTTAGAAGTGATAGGCCAAATTTTCTAAGTTCAGGAAAGGTTAGAACATTCTAAAGTTGTACCAAAGTTAGGTAAGCATTAACATCCCCACTGTTACCATATAATTAAATGCAAGATGACTAGAGGACAATCTGAGGTGAGCAGACATATATTCTACTTGGCTGAATTTCCAGCTGAGCAAATGTTTCTCTTGGATTGAACACAGACCTTCATTTATTTTCATTGCGAATCATTTTCCTGGAAGTCACTGTTGCATAAGTGGTGCTTCCCTGACGCCTGATCAACTCAGACAACCAGAATCAGTAAGTGTGCAAATGAGCTCAACAATTAAGCTTCTTTTCCAAGATTTCTTTTTTACTCAATTTTCTCATTCTGGACTGTGAAATGGTCTTTCTGTGAGGATCCCCAGGCAGTAGTCATGGAATTAATCCTTATAATGCTTCAGTACTGTGTCCATTGCTCACATAACTATATTCTAGACCTTCCTAGAATCTGGTGGGAGGCCCTCATTCACCCTGAGATCTGACAGCTTGTGTTTTCTTTCTATTCTTCCCACCCAAAGGCAGACTCTGGAGAGATGCCAAAGAACTTCTAGAGATATGCAGAAAATAATTTTAAAAACCACCACAAAACCTTGGGGACCAGATGGAGATATTTGTATAGCCAAAAAAAAATTATTATGACAGTTTCGATTAAAAAACCATGTCCTGTAAAATTATGGAAAAACAAAACAAAACAAAAAAAGCTGAAATGTCAACTGCCCATCTTTGGAATATATTATTGGGGGAAACTGCTATTTTTCCTTTTTTGTAAGCATTGGTAGTATCTAAACTTTTCACAATGATCAAGAATTTGACTATAATTTAAAAAAATTAAAAAACAAACTTTACATAGGAAGTTATAAACATAAGCAGACTGATATAATCATAGGTTATCATTGGAGGATCATCTGAATCAAGGAACATTGTGTCTGAACTGAGCAATCTTATTTCACGGATGAAAACAATGAGTGCCAAGGGAGAGGGAAAATGATTTGTCCATTGACAAATATTCACACTACTCAAAGTAAATATGTATCTCTTACCGTAAAGATTAACCTCAAGCTTAGAAATATCTGTATTCTGATGGAGTCCAAGCCTGGGTTGTACTGTAGAAGCCAAATACTGACCTGGAAAGTCCACAGCCTGAGAATCATTTAAATATTTACCAGTGTCTAACACATAATTGGTGGTCTCGCCTTCAATATAATGGGTTCTGGATGGATGAAGAATGATAATAAAATCTGTTCAAAGGGACCACTATGGCTCATTATCACTCGATGCAATTGTTGAAGGCAGGCTCCTTATTATAGCAAACTGGTAAGGAGGGACATCAGTTTGCAAACCGAGGACATGTGCTTTCTTTTCTCTGGTGCCTGGGATAAGTTATGTTAGCTCAAAATGGTAAAAATTTTAAAAAATAAAATAAAACAAATAGAAAAGGGGGAAAATCACCAGTCATACATAAAATAGACTGCTACAAAATTAGTAATTATGTCAAACAAATAAAGCTGCTCAGTTAGGCTTTAGCCTCATTTGACCCATTTAGAAAAAAATTAGAGGAGGAAAAGGAAGAAGCAGAATGAAGGAATACATTATCCTAACAGAGACAGTTCTAGCTCTGAATCTACATCTAATTCTGTTTTTACAAAGTATCCAACATAAATTCTGTCTCTCAGCATATTGGAGGGTGAAAACACATGCTAATACCAATAAATTGGATTTGTGTTTGGGAAATTTATGTGTGCATATATAAAAAAAATATTTGCATACAGCCCCAGATGGAGGAGCCAACAGAGCATGAACCTTAGTTGTGAGGATAACAATGTATACATTACATTGGGAGATGCAATTTGTGAGTAAAACAATTCAGTGGCTGATTATAAGAATGACACATTCTGAGATTATGTGCCCTTAAATTCAGCAGTAAACACGAATATGGAACTCCTGCTGTTTGCCAGCACACAGTTCCACATGTCTGTTTTATTCCCACACACAGCTTCCTATACCATTCAAGGTATATTTTATTTCCTGATTATTCATCAACTTTAAAAGAATAAAACCCCACAAGATATTTATAGAGTATAGTTTTAAGCACCGTGTACACTGTGTGGCACGAACGATAATGGCAGAAGCAAAATGCAAAAATTGTTAAGAACCAGCAGGCTAACTAACAGTTGTAGCTATGTAAACTTGGCAGTTGATGGATTGATTTATTGATTGATTTCACAACAGTTATATCAGTTTTTTAAACTGCACAGTGGATGTGATAATGCCATTTATTTCATGAATATCTGTGAGGATCTAGTCAGATATATACACGAATTCACTCTAGCATCGAGCAAACGGTAAGCACACAAGAATCATTATTTTCAATCCTTTTCTAAGAACTGACATTTTTAAGATCTGAGATCTGAAACTGGGCCTGCATTTTCAAAACATGATATTAGGTATTCCCTTGATAGTGAAAGCCACTAGCATTTAAAATAGGAGAGATGGGACAGATCGTTTGAGATGAAGCGGATTGTCCAGAAGGCTTAATGGTATTCATGACCTAAGTTGTGAGCATGCACTGTGTATAGGAGCAGCATGACCAAAGTCCATTGAAAGAGAGTCTGAGATAGCTCAGAAACATTTATTTTATTTTTTATTTTTAGATTTTATTTATTGATTTGACAGACACAGAGAGAGAGCACAAGCAGGGGGAACTGCAGGCAAAGGGAGAGAGAGAAGCAAGCTCAGTGCTGAGCAGGGAACCTAGTGTGGGATATATCCCAGGATCCTAGGATCATGACCTGAGCCAGAGGCAGAGGCTTAGTTGACAGAGTCACACCCATGCAGCTCTCTCTCAGAAACATTTCTTTAAAAAAGATCCCAGGGAGAGGATTTGGGACCAGTTTTAAAACCATAGGGTCAGAAAATGCTGTTGTTGTTGTTGTTTGTCTTCCCTGATTACAGCTCAGGTCTTCCATTTAATGTTGTCCCACCCATTCAATCACACTTTATGCCCTCAGTAGAATGAATAGGGAAGGAGCCACGTTACATAAAACTGCAAGATTCCTAGGCACAAATAGCACTGCTTCTGCCCCTCCTTTATAGAGACATTATAAAAGGGAAAGAGACGTAGTCCTGTCCTTTTGCCATTGACTCATGCAGCCCTGGCATCTGAAAAGCATCCACATTATTAGTGGTCTGGCCACTCCCCAATAAAATGATAGGAGACCATAGTGCATGCTGCATGCGAGGCAGAGATAGATAGGAATGAAAGAGGCAACAGCAATGCCCTGTAGGCATACCAAGAATGCCAGGCAGGGAGTAAACTCTCATTAAATATTTGTTTAACGGCTTCCTGGTCCCTATACTGGGTTGAATTGTGTTCTCCAAATGATATGTTTAAGTCCTAAACCCTGGTAACTGCAAAGGTGATCTTACTTAGAAATAGGTTTTTTGTTGTTGTTGTTGTTGTTTTTTCCAATGCAGTGAAGTTAGTGAAGTCATACTGTTGTTGGATGTACCTTAATACAATTAGATGTCTTTATAGGAAGGAGGAGATCTGGACACAAAAGTACATAAAAGAAAGATGGCACATAACTACAGAGTAGTGATGTATCTACAAACCAAGGGATGCCAAGGATTGATGGCAACCACCAAAAGCTAGGAAGACACATCAAAGGATTCTCTGCAGAGCCTTCAGAGAGAGTACAGGCCTGCCACCACCTTCATTTCAGACTCCAAGACTACATTGTATAAAATAACAAATTTCTGTTTTTTTTTTTAAAGCACTCAGTTTGTATTACTTTGCTATAGCCACCCTATGAAATTAACACAATTCCCAAAGAAAAGTATTTTCCAAATACCTAGCAAAGTCTATGGGGCTTAGTGAGGAGTTGAAGCACCTACTAGATGAATCTATAGTGCCTGATAAAATGGCAATAACAGAGCAGAGCTTAGCAGAATCTCCAAAATCTCTGTGTTGTTGCCAGGTAAGGGTTGGTCCTACTATTTAAAATGTACTTGCAAAGACAATCTTCAAGGGGCTGTCAGCAGAACTTGAATAACAGGAGTGACAGGGGAGACATTATTGGGAGCTGGTGTTTATGATCAAGTAAAGACAAAATTCATCTCCCAATAGCCTCAGTTTCAGCTCCAAAATGGGGAAGCCTGGGGAACTGTGGGCTACAGTAATATAGAACTGTTTCTACCTGATTATATGAAGAACTGCATTAGACACTCTCTTCCTGCATTTGGATCTCTTAGAATTGTAAATGTTTTAGGGTCACTTATTACCCAGAAATGTACTTTTTGCTAGAATGATTACACCAACTGTTCCACTTAAAAGACTCTTGATCACTGAACACAGTGAAAAGTAATTCAGAAATGCTGACTCTCGAGAAATGTTTTGATAACAAAAGTTGCCGAGGCAAGCCAGAATGAAAGCATTTCTTAGCTTCAAATTGAAAATACTTAAAAGAACCATCGTGAAAAACAGTAATAACAAGCCTTCAAAAGTGAATGATAAACATACATGAGATGTAACGATTAAATGAATTTTGACTAAACAAGATCCATGAAGCACCTATTCCAAGGCCTGTGTCTATTACGGGCAATAAAATGGTTGATAGCCATAAGAGTAAGATAAATATTAATGATGAATTGTGTATTTTTTTTCCTTTAAAACCATCTTTCTATGATTGAGTGATTTGTAGCAAATACTTAGCTAAGACCAAAAGTATTACAAAGATGTGGGGTGCCTGTGTGATTCAGTCAGTTGGGTGTGTGACTCTTGATTTCAGCTCTGGTCATGATCTTGGAGTTGTGGGGTCAAGCCTTGAGTTGGGCTCCATGCTCGGCATGAAGCCTGCTTGAGAATCTCTCTCTTCCACTCCCCTTACACATGCTTTCTCTATATATAAATAAATAAGCAAACAAACAAATAAATTATATATATATATATATATATGTATATATATATATTTTAAAGTACTACAAAGATGTTAAGGTAGCCTTGGTGGGTGGTTAGAAAGGCTACATGGGAAGGGGTGGACCCCTAAAGAAACATTGCACCCAGCAGATTCATTCCAGCAATTTCTAGGGAGACGTAGGTATATTGGTAGGAAGAGAGCTGTGGGTATGACAATACCAACAAGTTTTAGAGTATATTAAAACTAATATGTTAGTGCTTCCATGAGCCAAGGCCAGCTCTCTGTCTTTTACATATATTAACTTAACTAATTTATGCCACAAACTCTCTGACATACAGAGGTTAGTAATGTGGGGCCGTAGTTAGAGCTGTGTATTGTAGTTCTAGATATCTGCCTTTAATCAGTACACATTCTGTTTTTCAAGACGAAAAACAGGCCAAGCATTAGAGCAAGCATTTAATTGGTGTCATGCAGTCCTTTGAAAGATAAACACTAGGATCCTCAATGGTTTACAGAGCAGGTGGCAGGAGGAGATGCTAAGTATATAATACGTGGAGAGACAAACAGTCATGTGTTTGCTTTCAAAAAGATTTGGAAGAAGTTACTATCTACTTATCTAAATGTCCAGAAAAGTGTTTCTCTCCCTAGAGGACATTGTAAAAGATGAAGAATCTCAATTCTGTTGGTACCTTAGTCAGTTCAGGCTGCTGTAACAGAATGCCATAGACAGAGCGGCTTCAACAACAGAAACTGATTTTCTTACAGATCTGAAGGCTGGTGGTCCAAGATTCAAAGTGCTAGCAGAATCTGATTCAATTCCTGGTGAGAGTACTCCTCCTGGGCTTTTGTATAAATGAAAGAGGAGAGAGAGAGAGAGAGAGAGAGAGAGAGAGAAGGAAGGGGAGGGAGAAAGAAAGATTGATTTTAAGGGATAAGCTCATGAAATTGTGAAGGCTAGCAAGCCCCAAGTTGTTCAGGCAGCCTTGCAGGCAGCTAAAGATTCAGGGAAGAGCTTATATTATAGCTGGGATCCTGAGGCAGTCTGAAGGCAGGATTCTCTCTTCCTTGGGGGAACTCAGTCTACTTTCTCTTATGGCCTTTGACGGATTAGATGAGGCCCCCCTCACTTAATAGAGAGTAATTTGCTTTACTCAGAAGTGACTGATCTAAATGTTAATCTCATCTTAAAATATCTTCACAGCAACACCCAGTCTGGTGTTTGACCAAATATCTGGTAACCATGACTTAACCAAGTTGACACATTAAATAACCATCACATCCACTTATCCTTGAACTCCATGGGGGTAGATATGATGACTATGTTGTTCATTGGTCTATCCCGAACCTCTAGACACTGTACCTCGTACAGGTATATAGTATATAGTAAAAGACTCAGTGTTTCTTGAAAGATTAGCTGCTTTTGAAGATTGAAGATACATTATCCACAACCTGGAATATTACATAATACAAATCAGCAGTGGTGGCAGGCAAAAACCAAGACAGGGCCTGGTCAAAGGCAGGGGATATTTGCAGCCTTTCCATCCAATGTTACATGGGGGCTATGCCGTGTCTACAAATACGTCATCAGTGAAGAAAGATAGTCAGAGGCCTCAGGGTACCTTCTATTTTTGATTAGGGTAAGGGCCAAGTTGCAGTACTCTTAGATATTCTCAAAGTTACAGCAAATAAAACTAGGTTAGCAATTCACTTATGGCACATGAAAAAAATCAGAGGCCTTGTTCCCTATAGAGTTTTTACTTTATCTCAGTGATCTAATTCATACTATTGCTCATGCTGCTGGATATACTGATCTGTAGACATTGTGTGACAGACTTTCAAGGTCATGGACACAAGTAGGTATTTAAGCTAAGATTTAAACACTTCACATCTCTGCTTTGTCATTGCTCTATCCTCAAACAAACATGTTTTCTTGGAAAACAATTTAGAAATTCATGTCAGCTTTTATTTAGATAAAATTCATATTAAGCATTGCTAATACAGGTACAATTTTTCTATTTTTGACCTGATTTCTAACCTTGTTTTATCCTGGGTTCCATGACCTTTCTATAAGCAATGGTAGTGTATCACCTCTATCTGTTTTGAGAAAATAGGTTTCCGGTATATTCTGTATTCTGACTCACGACTTGAGGTTAAGTGGAAATAGCTTTTGTGTCTTTAATTCTCATTCCTTCTGCTTCTGCATCATTTGGGGAGGTTTTCCACAACGTACTTCTGTACTTCTTAATTCTAAGCTTTCCCTTTGTTTGGTTTCTTTCACTACAAAGTGCTAGAGACAGCATGAGCTCCTGCACAGTTGGGTAGGTTTAACCACAGTTAAGGAAAATCTGTTTCCAGCTTTGGATCATGTCTCCTCTATCTTATCTAATTTCCACTAATCTTATTTTGTTGATTTTGTATAAAAATACCTATATTGTTGTTTCTCAATATAAAAATCATATCCATCTAATAAGAAAAAGAATTACTCTGAAAAGTATAAAGTAAAATTCATTTCAAATCTCACTTCATGGATAATACTTGAATGAACATAATGATGACAGGCAGATCTCTCTCCTCTCTTTCATATGTGTAAACATGTGTGCACATGTGTGCGCACACATGCTGTGTTGCATACCCTCCTTGTGTCTCCCCATATCCCTGCTCTGTCCCAAAAGACTGCCCTCAATAGGTTTCCTTAGCCTCTGGCTTCTAATTGTGTAGGGCCAATCAGAAGCTCCAGAAGGAAGTCAGAAGGAGCAGTGGAAGTGAGGACTGAGGAATTATTGATTTAGTCTCCTCCCTGTTGTCTTGCTGAAGTAGGCTGTGTTCCTATATAGATCCTCTTGCAAGGTAGACATTTCTACAAGTCTCTGAGCTTCTAGATTCCGCTAACTGCTGACTGCTGCCCATCATCGGGCCTAGGGGTTACAAGGTCTACACTGAAGCCAACCCCAGGGTATGAACTATTCCTTAGGTTCCAATACCAATATCACTCTTTTTTTTTTTTATCAAACACTCCTTAAATTATACTTATTTGACTGTGCCATCTGCTTCCTGTCCTTTTGGACAACTCTGCCCTACATGGTGCAAACCTCCACATGCACACACACAACCCTCACTTTACTAAAATGGGATGGCCCATGATGCTCATTTTTTATTATGTACCATATTTGTTTTTCTAGTTTCATCGTAATGGATATTTAGATTATTCCATTTTTTTATACTATAAGCAACAAGGCCACGAACATCCTCATTTACATATTTGGTCAAATTTTTGCAAGATTATTTTACAGTAAATTCTTAACAATGGAATTTTCTTGTCAAAGGTTATGTGTATTTCTAAATTTGACAGATATTGTTATTTTTTCCTTCTTTTACATTGTTGCATCAATTTGGAGCCTACCAACAGAATGAATTTTTGTCTTCTGCACATGCTAACCAATACTGTATTCTATCATGTTTTCATCTTGGCCAGTCTGAGCTATGAGACATGTAAGAAATATTATTACCATTTAAATGTTTATCTCTTTAATTATGAACAATATTTAACATCTTTCATATGTTTATTTAGTCATTTGACTCCCTATTTATATCCTTTGCCCAAATGATATTTATTTTCAAGACCAAAAAGTGTCTATAGGAGGAAAAACAAGTAACCTTACAGCCTTCTTGATTTTATCCTAAGAGATGTTTTAAAGTTGTATTAATCCATTGTACTTTTACTTTAAGTTTACTAAGTTTTTTTTTTTTTTAACATACTTATAATTTCAGGAGGGGGAGTCACAGTCTATAGGGCCTCTGATTGGTGAAGGGTGTCGTGCAGTTTCTCAGATTGTATGATGAACCCATTTTTAAACACTAGCCAAAACTTTGTGTTTTGGTTGTTTTTTTTTTTTTTTTTTTTCATATCAGGCTTCTGACATTTGTCTTGCATCTCTTGACCTGTCCTTTGTATTTCTGAAGCAAGGTTTAATGGACATCACTGGTCTCTATCTTTCACTACCCTAATCAGTTTTTTTTTTTAAAGGCATGTATCTACACAGTAGAAGCAAGGAGCAGCATAGAATACACATCTAAATATGTGAACCGTGAGGTCTATATTCAGAGATACCTAAATATGCATGAAAAATGTAGCAATCCTGTTAGGCTTTAATCAATCTGGGTAGATCTGAATCATACCCAGGTTTTCATATGAAGTAAGTAATGGAGTGGAACAAAAAGAATCACATTACGCCTTTACCCAAGCTTAGAGCTTGATTGGAAAGAAAAATCTAGTTCACTGAAGAATGGCAAGGAGGATTTCAGAAGACCTAGTTGGCAATGAATTTGTTAGTGTCTGATTAAAAGATGATTTAGATGTTAAATACACACACACACAGTATATTATAGTTTGTCTATTTTATGCAGAGAATTTCATCCTGGTATTACTAGCTGTTCTACTTTACTGGTCTATTACTTTAGAAGTTGTTTCTCCTAGAGGACTAAATCTGGTCATCCTGGGTATGGGGGTGATACCTTCCTTGGTGGGAGAGGAATTACAAGAACAGAAGTTAGGTACCTGTGAAGCCCTGGTGAGTCACTGTGTTATTCACGGGCAGGCTTTCCATTTAATGTTCTCCGTGATCTCTATGAAAAGGATTACCATCTCCACGTTTTGAAGTTAAGTAGTGTCTTCAGGATGACATGGAGTATGGAATATGGTGTTAGAGTTGAACCTGGGCCTTTCTGATTCTAAACTCCATACCATTCTCACTATCCCAGTGCTTCCCAAGCTGCCTATATTACAGGACATTTTGTTTTTGTTTTTCTGTCACAGACTAGTTCACGGTCCATCTACGCACAGTCAATAGGAAACTCCTGCTGTATGCAACCCATGCAAGTTCAAGGACATACAAACTATTCTAGCCCCTGTTCAATGAGAAGAGTTCACTGACCACAGGCTTAGATGTCATGACAATGTCAAAATGCTAGAAAGGTTTTTAAAACTTATCATCTTTGTACTTGCTGCATTCTGGTACCAAATAACTTGCGGAGCAGCCCCAGTCTACAGAACACACTTGGTGTCACCCGGCACTAGAAAATATTGCTACAGCCTAATTTATCATCTGCTTTATAAAAGGCCACACATTATAATTGAATTAAAAGCATGGAAGTTAGGATTCTGCCTTTATGTGAAGTAAACCTAATACAAAATGGTCGTTCAAAGCTTTTGTAGGAATAAATTATTCCCTGAGGAACGAGCTTGATAAGTAATAAACATGGAAGGCCATTGTTTGTTCTCTGTTAGGCGGAGGAAAACTAATTTCACAGTTTGTTCTAGCTGAATGTTTGGCATTTGTTATGTTTATTCTTATCCTGTGTGGTAGATATTTAATCTTCCCCTTGGAAAATTACTCTTTTTTTAATGAGATATTTTACCCAGTCCATTTGTAAATAAAGCAGCCATACTGAAATGATTCAGATTACTAAGGTTCTCGTCTTACATCTGACTTCCTTCTTGGCTGATCTACCAGTTTACATGGCTTGATTATCTTCCCAAATTATCTTGCCAGGAATACTCTACAAGGTTTTCCCTATGGAAACTATATTAAAGCTTTAATAATTCAGCAATTTTGACACCTTCCCACCTTTCCCAAAGACATTCTTCCATGAAGAACATTAAAAAATATTCCTCTAATATCAGCATAAGCAGTATAGGAATGATCCCTGGGGATTAAAAGTAATGTCTTTCACTAATTAGAAAGACGCTTAATATTCATCTTCAGATTGATTCTTTTCAATATGTTCTGACCTAAACGACACGCATATATAGTGTGTTGCTATAAATAAATTTATTCTGTAGCGAAAGCAATGTGCATGTCCCTTCTTTTGTGAGTTTTCCTGTTGGTAATAAATAATAGAGGGAGAGGTTCTGTATAACAGTATATCTTTATTAAGATAATAATATGACTTCTATAAATAGTGTGATAATTGATCTTTTTGGTAATCACCAGATCACCATTATTTTGACCTATTGTGAAAGTTCTGAATTTGGAGGATAAGGACACAATTAGCCATTGTTTTTTTCAGGAGATAGTAATCAAAATATTTTGGACTTGCCTAAATCATCATTTGGACTAATGAAAGACTTAAGGAGTAACAAAGAAAAATATCTGAGAACATCATCTGCTTGGCTAAATGGTAGGGAAGGAAAAGGTAATAAATAGATCGATAAATGGAAAATAGGCAAAACTAATCCAATTTCAACATGTTTTGTGTAAGAGAAGTGCTGAGGTCTCTGTCCTATGCAGGATATATCTCATGGTTGTGGTTGTCATCCTATAGTTGGTGGCTTTAGATGGTTTGGAACCACATCTCTCTGTGTGATTCTGTGCAGCAAGCATACATAGTTCTGAAAGCTATTTTCTACTGATTCCTATTACTTGTAGAAACAATTTGTATCTAACATTTAGGTCTATATTTGTTTCATAGGGCTGTGATTACAAAGTACTATAAACTGGGTAGTTTAAAACAACAGACATTTATTGTTTCACAAGTCCAGAGCCTAGAAGTCTGAAATCAGGGTGTCAGTGGGACTATATTCTAACATCTGTAGGAACAATTCTTCCTGGCTCCATTCTCACTTCTAGTGAGAACCCCAGAAATCTTTGGGGTTCTTTGGCAGGCAACTACATCACTGTATTCTCTGCCTTCAGGGACACATGGCGTTCTATGACCACCTTTCCTAAGGCTGTCACTTATATAGGATTAGAGGCTGCCCTACTCCTCTAAGGTCTCATCTTAACTAATTACATCTGCACAATTCTATTTTGAAATAAAATTCTGAAGTAATGCAGGTAGCATCAATATATCTTTTTTGGGAAACACAGTCTTATTCCTAACAAGGGGTGAATTGCATTTTTGTAATTTCAGGTGAATATTCTGGCTAAAGAAGCATTTTCTAGTGTTAAGCAAATATTTGTTGAAGCCTATAGAATATTCTGAATGCATGTACACACACACATTCATTACAACATTACCAATCTATGCTTTCTGATTTAATCTATTTGTAAATCATAAATGACCTTGATAAAGCTTGGGTGATTCTTCCCAAGGTGAAATTTGGAGCCAAGGATCCAGGTAGAACTTTCGTTGCACATTATCTATGTTCCGAACACTGCACTAGCCACATTCCTTATCCTATTTCATTCTTACAAAAACACAAGAAGGTAGTATAATCAAATTCTATAGTAGAGGAAAACATGACCTAGATATAATAAATTAACTTGTCTTAGAGAGTTATATGGATGGCTCAGCAATCAGACTCTACCATACAACATTTTAATTCCCTGAGACCGGAGAGAAAGTGGGAAGAGAAGGTGAAGAAATTGTACCTGACATGATAGGTAGGTTTTTAATTTTTTCCAGCAAAGTTTGAAGTGCTATAACCTACCAAAGCCAGTAACTTCGTAGGTCGCTCAACATTGCCCATAGCACAGCAACTGCCACATTTTCTTAATTCATCATTGAAATATGCTGATAACTTTTATTTACATGGTAATAAATTACCTTAATTTAACTTCTAATATCAGAATTGAATAAGGTTAATTGAGGTCCCAGAGCACATATAAAGACTTAGAGAGACCTAAACACCAAAACCTTTACTGCACCCAAAGCAGTGAACGTACAGCAGAACCAGGGATAGGATCATGATGGCTGTATAATTACAACTGTGTACTAGTAATTATTTCAACAAGCCTTTTGACTGTCTAATAAGAAACTGTCAGTATGTCAGAAGTTGATTGTACTATATGGCCTTCAGAGTAAGCTAGCTAATGGCATAATCTTTATAATTACTGTTGTGGCTATCGTAGCAGATCAACACAGCCCTTGGTCTCCAAGCACTCTGTATGCTACTTAGTCTCATTACTTGCTGCATGTACACATTGCATGCTACCTACCAAAGATCCTGGATTACTCACTCCCAGTTTTTTAGCAGCAAAAGAGTTACCTCAAATCTCTGAGCAATCCAATTTCAGGACCTCTTTTAAAGGTCCACTTGTGGGAGCCACCCCTAGCACCATTTACTGTATTTGGTCATTATTATAGTAGGAAATGGTGTAGTCTAAGTAGGTAATTTGAGACTGCTTTTTGCACACATTTGGACAGAGTATGGGAAACTACGAGATGTGGAGCAGTATGCCAGGACTAGAAATAGAGGACTATCATAACGACCTGTAGGCTTGAAAGAGCAAGGGCAAAGGGCAGTTAACGTAACATGGGAAGTAAGAGAGCTGTGTCTAGAAGATCACATAACAGATCCTGGAATCTTTACATTTTTTAATAGATTTTATTTACTTATTCATGAGAGACACAGAGAGAGGCAAAGACACAGGCAGAGGGAGAAGCAGGCCCCCTGCAGGAGCCCGATATGAGACTTGATCCCAGAACTCTGGGATCACATCCTGAGCTGAAGGCAGACACTCAACCACTGAGCCACCCAGGTGTCTCAGATCTCGGGATCATTAGTTAAAGGATATAATAGCTCACACAGAACCCAACAAGGGAATAAGAGAGGATGGAAAAAAAATGACCTCACTCTCCTTTTCCCCTCGAATCTTCTGTTGGTCAAATCCAACCAGAAGCTGGTAGACAAGGGATATAATTCAAACAAGTTAGCCACCCATGGCACAGAACAGGACAGGGAAAGATGAAAACACATCTTCAGGCCACAGAGAAGATATACAGTACACACTTGCCAACAAAGTCCAAGTCCTTGTGTCTTTTCCTTGTACTTAAAAGCCTTTTAAGAGATTACTCAATATTCTCATATTTTTAATTTCTAGTATCTTGGAGGATCTTAGAGCTTGCGGTAAGAGTAGATAAATTTCTTCATCCTAGCTTATACTTCGGGACCCTTCATTATTTTTTCCCTCCTCCCCTAAAATCTCATTAGAAGCACCTGCTCTTAGGTATCCCTCATGGATACTGTCAGCCATCGCTCACTAATGCAGATGTATATTAACCTCTGGATCGTTGAAGATTTTAGTACATGCCTTGCTGTCCTAATGTCTACACTACTGCTGTTATAATTTCAGAATTCAGCATTTAACACTGGCCTTCAATTTCTTTCTTTCTTTTTTTTTTTTTCAATTTCTTAACCTCCTGAATCCCAACCACCTTTTTCGCATGGTTGTAACTAGACTTTTTTCTTCACTGATCACTACCTCATCTCCAGCATATCAATCATGCTAATTTCAAGTACCTTGCTCTTCAACTAATCTTTTCTATATTCCCAGCTCATTTTCTCTAATACTTTTATTCCTATAACTCTTCAGATTCACTAGCCCACTTTTCTCCTGTGCCAGTCCTTTTGTATATCACATCTTATATCCCATCACTATAATTACTTCCTTGCACACACCCTCTTCTTCTTCTATCCTCCTGTTGTACTTATGCAGAATAATCTTTATCCTATTGAGCATAATTATGTATATTCACACTATACTTCTGTCCAAACATCTGCATGTGACTAGAATAGGACATGCAGCATCCTGATAGTATCCCTTGAAATTTATGATCACAAATTTCAAGTGGACTCTCAGCTCTGCCAAGCAGAGCTACCACATTATCCTACTATATTATCTTAGTGAAGTCACTTTCCCACTCTGTAAGACTTATGCTTCACACCTTCAACTCACCCCTCGACTCTCTGACATCTTCTTTTTCTTTCTGAACTTCAGCTGATACCTTTGGATCTCTTTAAATAAAATATTGAAACAATCAGAAAATATTGTCTTTATTCTTTTCTGCCTAAATCAACATTTAGCACACATCTGCATTCACATATTGTGTCTTTCATCTTACAATTGTTGAATTGCCCCTGTAGGGATCTAAGTCCAACACTTTCATCTAGGCATTGAATTCCATCTCCTCTTGTCTTCTCAAAGACATTGCTTCCACAATCCTTTCCCCTTTATTCTTTGTTGTAAATGTTTCCTTCTTTACTGGACTTTAGAGGAAACAAATACCTTCTGTTGTTCCTTATCTCCCTTTAACCACTGTTTCTCTCCTCTGCTTTTTTATAATAAAATAATACCTCAAAAGACTTGCCTAGACTCACTGTCTCCGTTCTCTTACCCTCCTTTCCTCTTGAGCCTGTGCCAACCATGCTGTCTCTTTTATCTCTCCACTTAAATTTCCCTTGTCAGCATCTGTATTCCCTAAGTGCTAAGTTCAGTGATCATTTCACAGTTCCCATCATACACAACTTCTCATCCACATTTGATCTTTTTTGAATTGGTTTAATCTTTTGCCTCTGGGTACAATAGAACCTCCTGGTTCTCCTGTAACTTCAGGGTCTGATCTTCCTCAGATTTTCCTTGTTTCTGAATGCTGCAGTCCCACAAGATCCCATCCTAAAACCTCTCCTTTTCCCTATTCAAATTCTTTAGATTATTTCGTCCACTCTCATGGCCATCTATTCACTGATGATTCTTAGATAATATACATTGCAACTCTGATCTCTAGACCTCATGTCAATTCCTGCTGATCCTACCCCTAAGCCATTCCTTATCAGTTTAGCCCTGGGTACAGCTGGGAAACAGTGCTACCACTGTTATCCAGGCCAAATTCTTCTCTTCTCCCAGAATCCACACTTAAAACTGTAGCATTTCCTTTTAGCTTTAGCTTAAAAATTTCCCAGATATGATCATTTATTGACACCTACATGGCCTTCAGCTCTTAAAATTTACCTAGTCCTTATTTGGACTACTGAAATACATAGTTTACTCATATTCTTTTTTTTATCCCTTGTTCTCTATATTCTATTCTCCACCCAGCAGTCAAAAAATCTTAGAATGTCCATCAGATCTTATTACTTTCTTGTTCAAAACCTCCATGTATTTCCCATCATAGTATGGTAAAGTGTAAATACATCACTATAACTGCCAATCTTACCTTCAACCATTCTCCCTAAGCTTACTTGCTCCTTGGAGTTTTTGCAGGTCATGAGCATACCAACCTCTAACCTGACTCACAGCCTTTGACTTGTCCTTCTCTTTCTTGTGAATATTTTTTTCTTAGATAGTAACTTATCTCCTCCCTTTATTCAGAACACTACTCAAATATTAGTTTTCAGAGAGACCTTTCCAAACCAGCCCCTCTAATAGAGCCATCTTCTCAATTTATAAAAATTAAAATCAAGGATGTTTTTGACCTAAAGGATTAGCTATGCTCTTTTCCAACCATCCAAGAAGGATAAGTCAACAAGGATTACGACATTGAAGTAGAATGATGATTTTTATTCTGAAAAGTTGGAATCAGTCTTAGATCTAATTTGTCATACTTTAAAATGCCACATGAAGAACCGAAGGACATGTATTTCAATGATTTACATAATCATTAATGAATGGTAATTATAAAAACTAAGATTGTGCTGCATATTTTGTGAAATCCCAAAACCACAGCTTCAATTGCTGTGACATCAGAGCTATGTTGCCACTGATTTAAATTTTGCTGGTTTAGGTCCAAGCCATGTTTCAAAGGAATAGAATATTTCTCCTCGGGTCTTAGTTTTACTTCCAAAGGCAATCAAAGTACTGAAGCATTTATGAATGGATTAGAAGTATCAACCATCAATCATTGTCAGAATCTTATCAACTAGGAAACTAATTCCCCCAAAACATATTTTTGTTGAAATACTATTAGAATTGAGTCTTATATCAAAATAGCAGACATGAAAAATATGTCCACTTTTGAAACCGCAGGAACACAAGCAATGTGTCTTACTCTGCAGTTGCACTAAACATTGATTCAGCTGCCAGATGCAAGGTTCACTTAATCTGGGGATGCTTAGTGCAAAAATAATGAGGCTATTACTTTTTTAGCTTTGCCTCCAACCCAATAAAGAGAGTATTATTTTCTACTGTCAGGTGTCTTGTTATTAGATCACTAACATTTTCAAAATCATTCTGCATAAAGATGAGGTTAAAGCAATTCACACATAGCCACAAAACTTTCCCTTTTTAATATATGAGGGACAATAATGAAAGTTTATCAGAAGTATTTTCTCTCCCCATTTTGATGCCAGTTTTCTCATTTCATGACTCTACATAGTCACAGTTATTATAATACAAATGAATGTATACTTTAAAAAGGAGAAATAAGAACATACACAACCTATATCAGATGTCCATGAGTATAAAACAGGAAAAATAGATTTTGAAAATATAATGCCTATGAAGCTCCAAGCTAGGGAGATGAAGAATTGTCTAGCCAACAAGAATGTATATTTGAATCATCTTACATTTCAGAAAATGTTACCCAGCACAAATCCATGAGACAAAACTTTGTTAAATCTATTTTTTCAACTTTTTTCAATAACACATTTGGGATGAGAGCACTTTTATTACAGATCTGAGTCTGTAAATCATCACTGAAAATATGACTCTCTATGCTTTGTGCTCCTATTCTATCCTTTACCTCAGCCAGAATATCCTGGACATATGATGTGCACTCAAGGACATCTTGCTGATTACCTACTACTTTGTCACCCAAAATAAATTTCAACAACAAAAGGTGATCTGGTAGAGTGTTGTTTCTTTAAGTGCAATTCATAAAGCATTAATAACATTATTAAGAGACTTTATGTGGTATGATGACCCACTATTACGGTTTCATTTAAAATTTTTCATATATGTTTAAATGTATTGGAATACTCATCTATCCTCTTATTTCATAGATATTAAACTATGTATATTTACCAAATATCAAAAGTGACTCATTTAAGAAAATTAAAGTTTATTAAAGGTCATATTAGTTTGCATAAATGGCACAAATAAAAGGCATTCTCCTTCTCTTTACTGCACCAGTGTTGGTCAGGATTGAATTATATTCAAATCAACTCATTCAATGGCATTTTGTGAACCCCTAATCATTGTCAATTATTGTTGTAAAAGCAGAATTGTACCTATCCTTAAGGAGTTTAGAGTCTAAGATAGAAGAGAGGTAAGTATATATTTGAGTGTATCAATAATTCTAAGAGATAACTAAACATGGTAGTTTGAAAGAACTAGAAATACCCAATTGGAAGACCTTTAGCAAGGCTTTCTGGGAGAGGTAGCAATGAAGGGAAACTTGAAACATAGATTCTCACCATTTGGGATAAGACAAGAAAGATGTATTCCAGGCAGTAAATGGCAAAATAAAGCACTTACAATCATTCTCAAAGAGAGGAAAGTCATCTTTAAATACTACACTAGGGTCAGGGGGGATTAAATGTAGTATATTTCTAGAGGAAGCCACGGAAATGACACTTCACTTATTAGAATGGATTTTTTCTTAACCAAGATTTTGCACTGACCTTATTTTACTTATTTGGGATCTATCTCATCTTTGACTACAGAGGCGTTTTTAAACATGAATGACTCATTTGAAATCTATACTTGGAAATGTCATATTTTCTAAGACTCAACAGGGATTTTCTATATTTTTAAAGATCAATTTCTAGGGGAAAGGGTTTTATATATAAAACCTAATCCCTTGACATACTACACAAAGACAAAAATCCTTTAGAATTCATGATGCTTATTTCTAGTTCTGACATTTCTATCTTCAAAGGTGGCTTCCTTAATCATGGTTCAATAATAGGACTCAGTTCATCACCAGGTAATTTTTAATTACAGTAACATTAAGAAAACTCCTCTTAATATTAAGCTGTGGAGTTTACACCAAAAATACTTAACAATAAACTGCTAATCAGTGGATTTATTTCTTACCTTGATATAATTTTTCTATGGCAGTATCCTGGGTAAACAGAGAGATTATGTAGATTTTAAACTAAATTGCAATCCATTAATAATACATTTAATTTGTTTGTAATTATATCTTATAAATGTAATACATTAGTACATTGGATATACAGAGAGTATAGATTTTTTAGGAAAATGTATTGAATTGAAATTCTCCTGGGATTATTTCTACCTGGATACCCCACCCAACAGCAGAAGTTGACAGGCAATGATGCTAGAACACGTTCTACAGAGCTTGAAATATTGAGTAGAATTGATGGACTCAAAATAATTCCTTTCACTGCTTATTATCCTGAGACATTCTTACCCAAATTGTGTTTTGAGGAGCAGTCGTTCTTGGTAACATTAATCAGAATTTCAAATAATTTGTTAGATATTGTATACAATAAGGATCTGAGGATTTCTAAAGTTTATTATATCATTATTTTACATATACAGGGAAACGTGCACATTAAGATTCTCATTCTGTCTTCCTCAATGAAAATTTTTAGATAAATAGATAGATTTTAATTTGTGTCTTTCATCCTTTGAACAATTTGTGAAAGACACTACTAACATATTTAATTGACTGCAGCTTTTAATTCATCCTAAAATTTAGAAATCAATCAACAGGCAAAAGAACCAGCCAAACAAAATTTAAGTATAAAAGTAGGTGTTTGTTTGTTTTGAGAATTCATTTCTCTTAAATAATCTTTAAACTATCAAAGACAGGACAAGTTTAACTAAAATATGGGTTAGAAATTCAGGAAGGATACTGGGTGATAGAAATGCAAATAAAGTGAACCTAGCAATAACACTAGTGAGAGTAGTTTGAAATGACAGTGCATAATTTTCTACTTTTGTGTAGGGAAGGGAAGAATATAAGAGTACACGTTTGACTTCTCTGTATTTGCACAAAGAAAAACTGAAAATCTACACCTATAACTAATAAAACTATTATCTCTGGGGAATCAAGGACAGTACAGTGGAAAGGGACAAGGTTGGAACAATTCTTCTTGAAGTATAGATTTTATAGTTTAATTTTGAATCACATGGACGTTTCAAGTTAAATGTAAAAATTAAAAAAAAAACACTGATGCACTTTAAAATGCAAGCAATTTCTTTAGTTATTCATAAGAGTTCAATATTGAAATACATAATGGTACATCAATGTTCAGAATTGCTAAGAGAGCAATAGATAAAAAGAGGGAAAGAAAAGAGAAGAAACTGGTACAATGTTTGTGGAGCAAACATTACTAATTTAGGGAGGAATGCAACTATGAATTCTTGTTGAATATATGAGAGTTTGCAGTGGTTCATGGTAAATGGACGGTCACACACAAGCATAGCAGACATCAGAAGAATGACAAATAATATAATGAATTAAGGGGACACACTGATGGAAACTATTCCCCTTCTACAGACATTTGGGCAGTGAAGTTTTTGAACTGACATATTCCTTGAAGAACTGATGTAAAAGATGAATATTCTTTCTAGGAGGAGAAAACGCACATATACACATACACAAAATTGTGTTAAAACTTAGCACTGAAGTCCATGCATGGATCTCCAGGCACAAGCATTTTAATTTTAATTTTAATTTTGATTTTTTAAAAAAAGATTTTATTTATTTATTCATGAGAGACACACAGAGAGAGGCAGAGACACTGGCAGAGGCAGAGGGAGAAGCAGGCTCCATGCAGGGAGCCTGATGCAGGACCCGATCCCAGATCTCCAGGATCACATCACGCCCTGGGCTGAAGGCAGACACTTAACTGCTGAGCCACCCAGGCGTCCGCCTCCACATTTTAATAGATAAAAGTAGACACTAAGTCAAAGCAAACGTGGACTAATTCTCAGCACTGCCATTGTGGCTAAGTGACCTTGAAAATATGACTTAATCTTTCTGAGCCTCAATCTTCTTATCTTGAAAATGAAATTTCTGACCTCTCTGCTAATAGCATAAAGGGACAATTCAATAAATATTAAAAATTAATTATAATTATGATTCCTATAATATGATGGCTGTCAAAATAGGATTAGAAATTCCACAGCTGAATGAAAAGTTAGTTTGCCAAATCACAGTACAGTAGCTGATACATTCTATTTCAACAGTTTGGGGACAAACTGGGATTCCTTCTGATATTCAGGTGTAAGGGCTGTCATAGAATGGAATGTTTTTTCATTTCCCTATGCAAGTATTTTTCCTGTCATCATAATTTCAGGGAAACTAGACAGCATCCGCCATGCACTGGTGTTAGGCATTGGCGTTAGCCAGGGCTTCACTTGTTTCAAGGAGTGGAAACAGTAGAGTTCACTCAGTCAGGGAAAGAACTCCATTTTCTGGGGTTTTGTTTCTATTACAGTCATATGGAGAGGTTGATGGTCTGACTATCTAACTGGGTTCTTGAGGCAAATGCCAACTTTGAGAGTCTGGAAGTAGTTTCTAAGAGTGCAAAGAACAGTGTAGGTTGAGAACATTTGTTGAGTCGGTGTTATTTTGAATGTTATAAAAATATATGATTATATGGAATAACAATTTTTGTGTCACTGGTAGCTTCAAGATATGAGGTGCGCTAGCAAAGAACAGTATGCTAAGCTGTCCTTTCTTTGAAGGGGAGGTGAAAATTATATCCCGTTGGAATAATGCAAAGTTTAATCAAAAAGCTGTCAACTTTGCCTAACATCTTAAACCACTGGGATTTTTTTCCTATTAAGATAATATCAGTTTCTAACAAGGCAAAGACTTAGAAAAACCCACTAACCATTAGTCTATCAATATTTTTGCAATATTTGGTATTTTTGCAATTACACTTTGTGTAATTATATAAGAAGAAAATGAAAATAAGTTGAAAAATCAAATTCAGCATAAGCTGAACATTTGCTTCTTGCTTCATCCCATCAGGGAATTTGCTCTACTTGTTGCTCTGATCTCATCCTACCTCCTTGATGGTTTTCAAAGATAAGCTAACAATATTGAACTTAATATTTTGTGGTTTCAATCATGCAGGTCATTGGATGGCTATATATTTGGTATAAAAAACATGAGTAATAATCATATTTCATTCAATTTCTGTCCCACCAAACTATTAGTCTTTGGGGGGAAAAATAAACGTCTGAGATTTAAACAAGTTAACAAATTGATGACATGCATTCCTGACTAATTAGATGAAGCCCTCCCTCTATATGGCTCTTGACCTTTAATAGCCTTAAAAATATGAAGATTAAATCAATAGCTTGCTATCATGCATTTAAAGTGTGCCCTTCACTGTCGCTGAATGTGGCAATTAGGAGGACAGGACTTTAGAACAAGAATGTTTAGCTACAGCTGTTTCATGGACATAAATCATTCAAATCTATTCATTGTCACTTCTAACCTTCTTGAGAATGGCTTCAGTTAGATATAAATTCATTCTTTTCAAAACCTTCTAGTTCACTTTATTCAGTTAGTCTTGTATAGCAATAATCACATGCCCTGCTTTATTAGGATACAGTTCAAAGATTTGCTGTGTAGATTTTGCTTTCCCACCCTCAAGCTTCTCTTCATGCAATGGTAGCCACTTTAAGGTTCTTGGATGGGAAAACTATATTCTGAACCTGATCTTGTCCCTAAATCAAAGCCTTTTAGTCCAGTTTTTCTAAAAATAATTTGAAGTCTCAAAACATTTGGTTTCTCCATTGTTTCAGGCCCCTGAATTTACAGAACTTCTGTAACCTTTCACTTCTGCATAATACTTGCCAGTCCTCCCCTAGCTCATCTCTTTTATATAATACTTTACTAAGTGCTTGCAATAGCAACTGATCCTCTTTCCTAAGGTTTTGTTCTTGACCTCTTCTGCAGTGCTATTGAATGAGGAGGAACACGATCTATCTCCCAATCTACCATAAGCAAAAGTTTTACCAAACATGTTGCTACTGCATAACGTGAATCATTATCTTTTTCAGTCTCCAATGTTAATTATTTTTCACCAGGTCAATGTTGTGTGTTTTAGATTTTATTATGCCACTCCATTTCCAGTACCAATTTCTCTTCTTTTCAGGTTATCTTAGGCTTTGCTGAAGTAACAACTCTTAGAGTTCAGTGTCTAAACACGTTAATATTGCATTACGTGTCTTGCTCCATGCTACTCCATGTCCAAACAGGTTGGTACAAGGCTCAGCTTCACAGTAACTTGGTTATCCATGGCAAACCAAGCTCTGCCATATCACAACAGGGGCTACCATCTGAAACTTTAGCTTCTTTGGGATTCTCAGTAGAACACAGAGTATAGGGAACTGACTCTCCTTTTCTGCGCCTTAGCCCATAAATGGTGCACGGTCACTTCTGCTCATGGTCGATGGGTCAGGAATAGCCATTCAGCCCTGTGTAACTGAAGGAAAACAGGGCTAGAAAGGACTATTCATTGAATAGTGAAGACCTGCCATACTCTAAGTAAAACATATTGACCAATGATTTTGCAATTTTTTTCATATAAGTTTCCTTTGACCTCCATAGTCTTCCATTGGTGACTATAGCTCCTTTGATGTTACGTTACAATTCTACCTGAATTTTCAAACTTTCCTATAAGTCTCTTATATTCAGTAGAGATTAACTTTCTCTTGTTGACTAAAGTCAAAATCTCATCACTCTGGCCATTTTAAAAATGTTTCGATACCCTTAGTTAAATGACAATAACTGATAAAACACAAAATGTTAGCAATATGCGGGTAAAAAAATAGAGAACTATAGTTTCTAAGCCCTTGAAGCTCTGAAATGACAACTGCTGGCATATAGCATACTCTTTGAAATATGAACAAAAGGAAATGCATATTGAGAATGGTTGCTGATGTTCATGTTAATAATAGATTACAATGTCTTTTTAAAAAGTTTTAAACTTTTGCCTGTCAACTAAAAACACTAAAGTAAAATATTAAAGATATAGGCACCTCTACAATCCATACATAATTAATATTTATTAAATATATTATGGTCAGGAATATGCTGTAGATGAATACAGATGGGATTCACAAACCAGCCTGAATCTGGGAAACAAATCTTACCAGAAAGGAAAAGATATCCATGATAATATTGCTTGGAATTGGACGATGACTAAATTTGCGGCCCAAGTTCAATATCTCAGAGATTGATGTGGAAGGAGGATAATAACAGTTTTAATATTCAGCAGCTTTGAAGAATGAAGTGCTCTGAATGATTAAGTATTCTGATTAATATGTCTATCATTGGTATTATGTGAGGGATATGATTTTTAAAGAATTAGGGTATGATAGAATATAATTTTTCTGTAGGTAATAGAAATAACTTAATGTTTCTTTGATGATTTGGAAGACACTTAAGGATCTCACAGAACACACACAATAAACATTGGTCATCATCATTCTGAAGATTTAGATAAATGCTGAGTAACAGATAACTCCACTTAATAAAAGGAATTGTTTTTGGAATAATGCAGGCCACAGTATTCATTCTAATCCTGTCTTCCACTCACAGTGTATCTTTAAGCAATGTATTCTCTCTGAGAAACTTTCCTTGTCATTACCATTGATTACTCTTTTTTAAGTTAATTTAGAATATTTTTTGATTGAGTGAATTCCATGCTTACATTAGAGTGACACTTAGATTGCTCAGCTTTTAATAGTAATTTATTTTGTGTTGTTCTACTTAAACAACCCTGGGTATTTTCTCGGACCAGGAAATGAGTAGCCAGATTTAGCAGATTTGGGGCTGTGGGTCTGAGTCTGTTGAAACTCGTCACATTTAAGACCAGTTGTGTTCTGACTTATATCTACGTTCCCTACTGCTTATCTACATATATTCCCCACTTGAAGAAATGAAAGAGATTCTTACTCTTATCATGGTCCACACTTCCTTTTATTCACAGCTTTGTTTCTCAAATACTTTCTTTCCACTAGATTCCTCCCTTTCCTTCCTAGCCTTACCTCATGAAGTTCTATGCATCTTTCAAGGTCAATTTCTAATACCAAGTCCTTCAAGATCTTGCTTTCATTGGATTGTTGAGTGTATGTGGCATCATAGGTACAATGTAAAGGTGTGAAATGGCAAGATGCACAAGTAAGGTCCTTTCCTTTGGGAAACATACATTATGGTGGAAGAGAACCTCCTTCCCCCAAGAGATAAGTTCAATAAGAGGTGGTGAGTCCAGCAGTAGAAGTGTTAGAAACATTATTTGTTACTTAATTTGAACCCCTAAAGCAGGTTGCTGATGTCCCTCTTATGACAATAATCTTATTCAGTAATGAAGTACAGTGAAAAGAGAAGCTTAATTAAATTGAATTTTAATCCAAGATTTTTCACTTACTTGTGTACTTGTGTTGACATTGAACCAAATACTTAAACAGTCTACTTACTATTTATTTTTAAATTTCTAATCATGGTAAAATACACATAACATAAAATTTACCATCTTAAAAATGTTTAAGTGTACAGGTCATTAGTGTTATGTACACTCACATTATTTTCACCTAATCCCCAGATCTCTTTTCATCTTGTAAACTCAGTATTTTTTTTTTTTTAATGAAAGAAACATAAGCAGTCACAGGTTTGTCCAGGAACTGAATAAGATAATAAGTAAAACACCTACTTCAAAACCTGGCGTATAGTTGATAATATTCAAATGACAGCGTTTTTTTTCCTGTTTCTTCTCTACCTCCTCTGTAATGAGACAGCATGTTGTCTGAGTGAACCTATTTCAGATATAGATTGAATCTAAGGCTTATATAACACTTTGTCTGATGTATTGTAACAGGTACTTTGTATATAATCTAATAGAATGAGTGAGCAGACAAATGTGTAAGAAGAGGGGACGGCTAACAAAAAGTAGGCATTTGAAGGATATTCAAATCAGAAATCCCAAATCAGAAGTGTTGCCAATAGAAACCAATGAAAACTATATTAGGGGGAAAAGGAGTATTACACAGATTTTGAAACTGATGCACGGTGAATTAAAGGAAACTCTAGAGCCAGGCCTTCTTTTCCTGTAACACTTCTCTCAGAATAAACACAAACAAACATTAAGTCACAGACAGTCCACGAGTTAAACAATGAGTTAAACTGGGTCGTATAGTTAAATGAGTTAAGCTATAAGATCTAGGTATTACTAGGTCTGAGTATCACTATACTGATATTCACAGGCCTCTCTGCTGCAACTCTAAAACCACCTCATCTCATCCCATTGCCTGTCCCTCTGAAACATTAATTTATATATTATCTAAAATAGTCACAATCTTGACCTTTATTTTTTTTTACGCAGTACTGTTAAAGGCATCTAAAAAAAAATGCTAGTAATCACTACCATTCACTCCCTCTGCAGAATATCATTAAATATAAAAGAAATAGAAAACACAAGTAATTAATTCTTCCTCTTCCTTTCTTAATAACACCATTGAAATTAAAGCAGAGAAATGCATTTAGGAAATCTCTCAACTTAAAATGCTTCACAGAACTCCAAGTAAGATGTACACGGGGGGACTATTCAAGCTCTGTCCAAATTATTTAATTGTATCTCAGGGCCTTGGTGTATTAAGAAATGTAACAAGGAGGTGGAAATGTATCATAAAATCTGTATTTTAAAGAAGTCTCTGGCTCAGAGTAAATGAAGGGGACTGGGAATCAATTACACTTGGGGATGTAATTTGAATAAATGAAAATGCCAGAATGATTGAAGCTTGTATATTCAGGATGGTGAATGAGTCTCATAGTGGATGACTGCATTTTAATAATGAATACAGGAGGAGAACAAAAGAGAGAGACAGAGAGGAAAAGTATAAAATTACTAATGCTGTAAATATTTTGAGATGAAGTGGTGTGCAATTGCACAAAAGACGTTATGAACGAAAAAGCAAGGATCGCCTTGGATGGAAAATGGAAAGACCACTTGAATTTGCTGGGCTAATATAGAAACATCTTGAAATGAAAATGTTGGCACTTTTTAAGTCACCTTTTTAAGGAGACATTTTTATACATTAGAATCACGAACAATAGCTCAGTTGAAGATGGACAGCAATGCATTATCGAACTAATGGGCCAGTCCATGTGAAATTGAAAAGTAATTATTCCCTATGAATTTATTTTTTATTTTCACCTCCCCAAACTTACAGTATGTCATCAATGGCACATTGGCACCCAAATGTATCTGTGTACTCACATGCACATATATATGCACACATAGTTTTACTTATATGTGTGCTTATTAATATTTATGCATAAATGTTCTTATTAATAAAAACAACTGTCTTATATGCTCCTTTTGAGGATTAAATGATATAATACATGTAAAGTGCTGAGTAGAATACATGTGAATTGACATGATGTCTGTAAGAAGAAAGAGAAAGAGGGAATTTGAATAATATGCAGGAAGACATTTCTGAGTGATATCAAATGTGGCATTACTGTATTTTCAAACTGCTTAAAAGCAAAGGTTGAACAAAAATCAATGGCTCCATTAAAGCTTCAGCAGCGCTCGATTTCAAACTAAGTAATACTAATATTCAGATATTTCTTTTCCTCTCTTCTGCAAACTTCCCCTGCTCCCTCTTAGCCAAATTTTGTTTCAGGAACCCGGTACTAACTTGAAAACAACTAAGAAGGCTGGTAGCACTTACACAATTCCTGTAGAAGCCAACTTGATTCTGTCTTTCCTTATAAAATGCCCAGAGCCCCTTCCTTTGGGGAGGCTTGCAGTTTTTGAAGGCCATTGACTGCTGCACCCCACTTTGCCTGGCAAAGCAATAAAAGCTGTTGTTTCTCAAACTCTGTCTTTGTGTTATATCATGCTTCTGAGGCATGGAGATTGGTTTTCGACATTTGAGCTAAATTTACCTCTGGGATTCCTGAAGACCAAGGTCAAAGGAAAATTATCAAGAATCAACTCACTTTCATTGGCAAATAAAAAGAAGCATGACAAGCATGTCCTTTTAAAACTGCATAGAGATACTTTATTATTTTACAAAGGGATTTAAACAAAATAATATGATCCAGAGTACATTGAAGAAAATACACTTGAAGCACATATAATTGGGCACAAAGTTTAAAGAGGAAAAAATAGTAAAATATTTATTGGATCATTTCACCCAGATCTAGGGTAGCCTAAGGAGGTACGAATAATATTACACCTAAACTGCAAGGTAACTGAACTGTCTGGGGGAATAATGGAAATAGAGTCTTTGATGTACTTTGCACACCAAAAGTAGGGTTTATTTTTAGATCTTATTTATTTATTCATGAGAGACACTGGGTGAGAGGCAGAGACACAGACAGAGAGAGAAGCAGGCTCCTCGCAGGGAGCCTGATGTGGGACTCAATTCCGGGACCAGTATAATGCCCTGAGCTGAAGGCAGAGGCTCAACCACTGAGCCACCCAGGCATCCCAAAAGTAGTTTTTTTATTTTATTATTTTTATTTTTTAACTCTTTGAGAAACCTCCACACAGTTAAGATGTGGTATATATATATATACACAGTGGAATATTACTCAGCCATTAGAAACAATGAATACCCACCATTTGCTTTGATGTGGATGGAACTGGAGGGTATTATGCTGAGTGAAGTAAGTCAATTGGAGAAGGACAATCATTATATGGTTTCACTCATAAGGGAATATAAAAAATAGTGAAAGGGATTATAGGGGAAAGGAGGGAAAATGAGTGGGAAAAATCAGAGAGGATGACAGAACAGGAGAGACTCCTAATTCTGGAAAATGAACAAGGTGTGGTGGAAAGGGAGGTGGGTGGGGGGACAGGGTGACTGGGTGATGGGCACTGAGGGGGGCACTTGACGGGATGAGAACTGGGTGTTACATCATACGCTGGCAAATTGAACTCCAATAAAAAATATACATGTAAAAAAATAAAAATAATAAAATAAAGCTTTTAAAAAAATTTAGCATTTAAATTAAAAATAAATAAATTCCATAGATGTAGGCCAAAAACTGCAGTAATGTTGTATGTTTGGTCATTCAGATAACCAAACTGCATACAAACATGTATTTGGTCTGCCTGGTTCTGGTTCATAGCAATCAAAATGCTTGCGATTTTGTAAGTGGTGAGAGCAATAATAGTGTCTTTGGTTATGTTAATGGAGTGACTTATGGAGCCCCACTAAGGGTGGTTGCCAGTAGAGCCAACTGTGTGATTAGAGAGGTCAGGTCCCACCTCCTGACCTCTGGAGGGAGGACAAAGGGGCTGGAGATGGCATTTAATGGCCAATGGTCAATGGTTTAATCAATCATACCTATGTAATGGAGCTTCCATAAAAACCCAAAATGACAGGGCTTGGAGAGCCTCTGGGTTGGTGAACACATGGAGTTCTGGGGAGAATAAGACACTTGGAAAGAACATGGAAGGTTTCCATCTCCCCCCCACCCCACTTCATCTCTTCCATCTGGCTGTTCTTGAGTTATAGCCTTTTCTAATAAGCCAGTAATCTAGCGAGCAAATGGGTTTTCTGAGCTCTGTGAGCTGCTGTGGCAAATTAATCAAACCCAAGGAGAAGGTCATGGGAACCTCTAATTTATAGTCAGTCGATCAGAAGCACAGATGACAACCTGGGCTTGATGCTGGCACCTGAGGTGGGGTGGAGGCAGTCTTGTAAGACTGAGCCTTTAACTTATGGGATCGGAGACTGTCTCTGGGTAGAGAGTGTCAGAACTGAGTTGAACTATAGGACACCCAGCTTGGAGGGGTGAGGAGAAAACGTCCTCCCACACACCCATTGGAAGTTTGGGTTCCAGAATTTCCTAAAAGGAGCCCAGTGCTACAATTTGCAGGGCACATAGAGCAGTTTCCATACAGAAGAGCAGGGAGATCCTGCCATGAAAAATTCAGAAGTTTTTCTGCTAAGAAACCAGTGTTTGGGCAATATGCTGTAATTTATAAGGGATTGCAGGTGATAATTCACAAGGGATCAATATGAGGGTTCCTAGTATAAGCAATCTATCTGTTCTCTTTCTTTTCCATGGCTGTGTGTTTTTTGAAGATGCACAGATAGAATGATAATGGGAATCTGTGATCAAGCCTTGACATACACTCTGTGGATGTAATGTCCATTATGCATTTTTTTTCTGTTAATTAAACTGCAGCCTTTAAACTTAAGCTTCTTGTAAAATGGCAAGAAGGACAGGGAAGAAGAAGGCAAAGTTTTACTACAATAGATATCTTTCTGAGTATTAGATAGACATATTCTAATACAGTAACCTGACAGGATTACTTAAAATGAAGATTACATGTAAAGATATATCTTGTATTGCTTCTACCATTTATTGCTAGAATTTCCTTCAGAACATGCACTCATTCATTATATTTATAATTATTCATCCAATCAATATTTATTGAGTACCAACTCAACATCCACCACCGTTGTAGAATTTAGGGATATAACTGTGAGGAAAATAGAAAAAAAAATCCTACCTCATGAGTCTTTCTTTCTAAAATTGGAGACAGACAATCTATAAGACAAACATGCAAAATATATTTAATGTTAAATGTGGATAAATACAGGGAAGACAGAGGATAAGAAGTAATAGCATTTAGAAAAGTCTTACTAAAAAGAAAAAAAGAAAAGATGTCATTTAGGTTAAAGCCTGAAGGAAGTGAGAGAATAAACCATGTGGATAGCCAGGAGAGAAACATTCTAAGGAGAAGAAATGGAAGGTCAAAGTCTGTCCTCCCTGCTATAAAAAAACCTCCCATAACAGGTGGGATTGGTTTGATTTGTTTCACTCCCTGTCTTCAATACCCAGCATTGTGTCTGGCATGTATTAGGTCTTTAAAATGTATTTGTTTTAATAAAAATGGATTGTATTGAATAACCCTTTCATGTTGCTAACTCCTACTTTTATCTCAAATCAAATATTATACACTTAGAGAGTTTTTACCAACTTCCCTTATTGTATTAGGTCACTGGTCACATGAACTCATAGCACTGGATGGATGCTCTCCCCTCAAGAGCATGTATCACAATTGGAATTAATTTGATCTGAAGAGGGTTTATCAAACTTTACCAGAGACCTGGTTTTACACATTATGATATCTCCAGTGACTAAAGTTTGACATATGGCTGGTGCCCAATAAATGTTTAGTGAATGGAAGCATGATAGCAATGTTCTTATGTTTTCCTAAGTATTTACATCACCTGCTCTGAATTTTTAGTCAATGAACTTGCTCCACATTTACCAAAAAAATAAAAGCCATCTGATTGGAACTCTTTCTCTGAATAGCATCTACATCTGCACCCATTCTCATTCTTTCATTTCACCAAAGTAAGCTTCCATCCATGTTTTTTCTTCTTTTTTAATGTAATGTTTACAATGATGATGACCATGTTGACATACAGTTTATTTAGCACTCAAAGTGTGCCAGGTTCTTCTCTTTTTTTTTTAAGGAAATGTATATAGTGTCTCATATAATTACACGTAGTCTCTCAACTCAATTAGCTTTTGAATATTCTCTTAACTCTCATGAAAAATAAAATAAAATCCTCATTTAAATCCACATTCTCAGGGGACCTGGGTGTTTCAGTCTGTTGGATGTCTGCCTTCAATTTAGTGGGGAGCCTGCTTCTCCTTCTCCCCCCTGCTCATACTCTTGCTCTTTCAAATAAATAAAACATCTTAAAAAAAGAAAGAAATCCACACTCCTTTCAGATATTGTTTTATTTATTTTCACCACAGCAAAACACCTCAAAAACATTCACAGGGTTTAAGGAGAAATCTTTGATTTCTCCAACCTCAGTCCTCTCTCACATGGCCATCATCAGAAGAGCTCAGTTTAAGTCACCAATGGCTTTCATGGCTTTGAAACAAATGGGTATTTTTTTCCTATCTGCATCTTGCTTGCTTTTGGCTGGTATGTTCTCTTATGAAGGATGATGAAACTTTCTCTTCCCTGCCTTCTATAACATAAAACTCTTAGTTTTTCCCCATCCTTGAAAGACCCTTCTTCTCTGACTGCTTTGTGCCTATCAGCACAGCAACTAATTGTTGGAATGCTTCAGGCAGGACTTGATCCCTGGAAATTTGCTCTTCTCTCTGTGCTCCTCTAAATACAGTTTACCCATGTCCGCTTTAAGGTCATATTTATATATGGAGGGATAACAAAATTCTATTCTTTGTTCAGTCTTCCCTTTTGAGATTTAGACACATATTTTAAACTTTCTATTTGACATATCCACACAGTTGATTTAATGACAACTTAAACTTAATATGTCCAAAACCAAACTTATATTTTTATGACCAAAACTTAGCTTATTCCCAATATTTCTTGCCTCATTGAATAGCACTAATATCCATCTAGTCACTTGATATGGAAGCCTAGGTATGATTAGTAAGATCTTCATTTTTCTTACCACATCTTCTAAAAATTATTTTCAAAGCTTATCTTGAATTTATCTATTTCTTTGTATCAATACCAAGGTAACTAATTATACCTCTTGAGTGAAATGAGAACTATCCTATAAACCGGTCAGTTTTTCTTACTTTCTTCAAATTTATAAGCCACAAAAAAGTGGTATCTTTTTATGGAAAATTCCATCATCATTCCCTGTGTAACACACATCCATGGTTTCCCATTGCTCTTAGCATAAAGACAAAGTTCCATAATGTTCTTAACAAGCTTTGCATAGTGCGGGTCCTACCTTATCTTATAGCACCATTCCATAAGCCACACTCTCTCCAAATTCCATTTTTTACCATGTTGATCTTCATTCATGTATTTTGATCTTTGGTCTGTCTCTGAATCTTTACACATGCACTTCTAAGTGCATGAAAACTTCTTTTACTTTTTTTGCTGTGGCAGATGCTTACATGGTGGTCACCCATAAACCACACAACTGGAATTGACATCCTTATCCTTTTGCAGCCCTTCCTGTACTGACTCTGGATTAACCAAGTAACTTGCTTTGACCAAATAAATCTTAGCAAGCTAAGGCCTAATAAGTTCTTGTACCTTAGCATTGGTCCTCATAGGACATTCTATGTGGAAGATAACTACCATGGCATAAAGAAGCTTGGCTAGGTTATTGAATTGTAAGTCAGCACTTAGAGAGTGAGAGAGAGGTCACATTTAGGAGTACTGATGTACCTGACTTGAGAGTGAAGTTTTCTTAGATCATTTATTCCAATCTAGGTGCCAACTAAATGCAGCCAATTTATTGGAGATAATCAATTACTGTTTCCAATAAATATTATATAGAACAAACTCCACAGTCATGATTCTTAACCCAAAGAATCACATGCATAATTATTTTTTACGCCATTCCTTTTTGCTTTGACTGGGGGCCAAGGGAGGCTATATAGTTGTTACAAAACAATAATAACTGAAATTTACCTAGTTAACTAATACTTTTCTTTCCTAGCTAAACTTAATTTATGAAGCCTTCTCTGAGTTACTACAACAGTTAAATAAAAATAATAATAACAATTAGTACTAATTCAGTATTTACTATATACATGGCACTATTCCAAGTATTCTCCACATATTAACTCATTTAATCTTTGAAATACTGGGCAGTACTAACATCAAAATAATTATAGGTAGCAACATCAGCTCCATTTTACAGACACAGTAAACTGAAAAACAAAACTAAATATTAGCTCCCTATTAATCCCTTCTTATAATTCCCACTGTTAGAGGAAATTCCTTACTATTTGTAATAGTTCTAGTTAAAGATGTAATTGTATGATTACTCAGTTAATATACTGAAGTCCCAAAGAGGGCAAGGACCATGACTGTCTTTCCTCAGTTGTATCATCATGACCAATTTGTGCAGGGTTTATAGAATACTCTTTTTAGTTGAGTGATTGAATGATTAATTAAGGACTGGGTTGTCAACTCTCAGACACGGGTCTCCTAGATATTTCCGGACATCTACTTGATCCCTAAAATATCATAAAAGATTATTTATTTTATATAACAATGTAAATTGTCATTCTGGCAATATGGAAGAATAAAAAAATCCTGAAATACATCTTGTTGCAAAATACCTAGAATTAGTACTTAAAACATAACAAATATCTTTTTAATTGCATGCTTAGACTTAAAAAAAAGAATAAAAAATAAAGAGAAGAAACAATAAACAAATATGCACCCAGAGATGAACTGATGAGATGCCATAACCTCCCTGGGAGCATTTCACTATCTTTTTTTTTTTTTAATGGCTTTGCTGAGGTATAATTGATATAGAATGAATTACAAGTATTTGATATGTACAATTTTATGAGTTTGGACATAAGCGGATATGACAATCAAGATAATATTCATGTTCAACTCCATCAACAGATAAATGAATGGATAAAGAAAAGGTGGTACACAATGGAATATTATTCAATATTTCATCATTTTGACAAACAAAATTCTTGGTTATAGGATTACAAGGGTGTCAAGGGAGAAATCCATGGAACTGCACAAGGTGCAAAATGAAACCAATACTCATGTATGAAGATAGGATTCATGAGCTTTTGTGAAGATGTATATTAGAAATATCTACCCGATAGCAGAAAGACACAGGAAATTTGACTGTCAGCATGGCTGCCAATCAGACTGTCAGTCAGAAAATAGTATCTCCTCTGGGAACCTAAAGCCACTTATCCCCTTATCTGGACTTGGTGTTTCAATTTACTCTCTGGAAGATATGGAAACTGCACACTAGTAAATGTCCATATCATAGCAGTTGTATTGTAGTAGCAAATACAAGTATCCTCTAGAATGTATTACCATGAAGAGCAAATAACAGGGACACCTGAGTGGCTAGGCGGTTTCAGCATCTGCCTTGGCTCAGGGTGTGTTCCCAGGGTCCTGGGATCCAGTCCCACTTCGGGCTCCCTGCCTGGAGCCTGCTTCTCTGTCTGCCTGTGTCTCTGCCTCTCTGTCTCTGGGTCTCTCATGAATAAATAAACAAAAATCTCAAAAAAAAAAAAAAAGCAAATAACATTCCCAGATGAAGTCCTTCCTTCACAATAAAACATTTGAAAAATACATAATGCTTTATCAGAAGCAGTAAGGAACAGAATTAAGTGGAAGAATGTAACATGTTTTTAAAAATAATTAAAAACCAGAAAGATACAAAAATTTAACAAAAGCAAAGTGTTATATAAAGTGAGAACAAACAAACTGGAAAATATAGAAATTCTACAAATGAAAGTTATACTTACTGGAATCAGGAAGCTCAATATATGTTTGAAAGAGCAAGTCAGACCTGGCTGAAAGAGAATTACTAAACTGGAAGATAGATATAAAAAAATTACCAAGGATGCAGCTTCCATGGAATCAGAGATAGAATAAAATGAAAGAACAATTTTTAAAAAGTACGTGATAAATTATAATTCCAATGATAATTTTTGGGGCTAATACAAAAATTGGGAAGATACAATATTTTAGGAGATCATTTCTGAGAATTTTACATAAAGAATGAAATAAATGCTCTGACTTAGGAAATACAGACAACTTGACCAGGATAAATTTATGTAGGCATATTATAGTTAACAATAATGACAAAGACAAATATGAGATCCCAGAGTCTTGGAGAAAAAAAGATAGACTACCTGCCAAGAAGACCATGTGAACGATAAGCATAATGTTACCTTCTAAATACATTAAGATAAAATAACTGTTAGACTGTGGTTGTGTAAACAGTTAATTCATTTTATGAAAAGATGTTGAAATATATTTTCAAACAAAAATTTCTTCCGAATTTTACCACTCACAGTCTTTCAAACGCGTTTTGATATTCTTCGAGGAAACAAATAAGCAAACCACAAGAAGAACTGAGCTGTTGAGAAGGAATGGTGGGTAGAGACACTGATAAATTTATAGATAAGTCTAAACAAATACTAATGGTGTATATGGTATAATAATGTATGTTTTTTTGGTGGGGAAAAACCAAGGTAGGGTGAAAACACCAGACAGAAATCATGTAAGACAGATTGCGGATCAGAGATAATGTATTTCAAATTTCTGTGATTGTGCTAGAGGAGAGAATGAATAAACTTTTAACTGTGCTTATTAGATTTTTAAAAGCAACTTTGGAAGAAAAGAAATAAAGTGTATATTCTAAACATCCCTAGGGAGGAAAACTTGGAATTAAAAAAAAAACCCACTCAATCTTTAAAAACAGAGAAAATAAAGTAATAAATAAATATAGAAAAATCAGGGTTCATTAATCACAGAACATGGAAACAGTCCAAATGTATTAGTAAATGATAACTTTAAACATCTCTCTGGCTAAGAGTGATCATATTGATTAAAAATATTTCCAACCCTGTACACTTTCTAAGATATATTCTATAACACAGAGACATAGAAATTAAAAAAATAAAGACTCCCAAAAGTGTGGGTAGATTTCAACAACTCAAGAGTAGCATTCAAAGTTTTGAAGCAACCCTAGAAGCAGGGATGGATTACTTCCTATCCAGAGTAACCTTAGTCCTTGCACTATGATAGGTATTTGAAGCCTGTACTTGAAAGTGCATATTTTATTCCTCTGTTTGTTTTTCATATAAAATACTGTGTCTTCTCAAAAATTTCCTGCTTTATTTTTTTCCTATCTGAGATATTGTTTTATTTATGTGTTTACTATCAATCTCACTCCAGTAGAATGCAAGCTCTAAGAGGTCAGAAGTTTCTGTCTGCTTAATTTCTTGCTATATCCCTGGCACCCAGAAAAATGTCTGACAGAGAAGTTAGGTAGACAATGAATTTACGTTAATATGATTGGCTAATCTGCAGAGCTGGTCACCTGTAATAAATAATTTCTAGATGATAAAATGCCTCTTATGCAAATGTATGTGTATTCAGTCTTTGGAGCACAGCTAATTTCTGAATGAGGCACTGCTTTACAACATTTAAATAGACATTCATAGTGGAATGATGGAAGGGAATGAGAGCAATTTGCCTTTACTTTGTATATTCCCCGGTTATTCTGTGTTAATTATTTGCACATATACAGTTCTGAACTTTTACCTACTAAGACATTTCTAAACAGAAAGAATATCTTGATATTACAAAACCAGGAAGCCAGTTGTTGCTTTAGGTATAAAGAATACATTATATATTACCATAGCTATTGTAATTCAATTCCTTTAGCTTTTAACAAGCATTACATTGCAAGAGTGTTGCAATTTGCAAATATTACTCTGACACTTAAAAATCTGGAACATCTAAAATATTTTAGGCAGCTCAAATAAAACTAGAATCCAGACAATATATGTGACTCTGATACAACCTCTCCCCAATTCTAGCTCTGCTTTAGCATTTAATGCACTTTGTTCAAAATTCCACAGTGCCTAGGATCTCATTGGTACTCTTTTTATGTTCAATTCCTGTGCAAGAATATCTTGTGGAGATTAAAATCCACATGTAATATATTTTAGGAACTATTCATAACCAGATCCCACATCTGCATAAATTAAAACTCAAAAACCATGTCGTACATCTTTTATCAACAGCTATCTTTTCTCAACAAAATTAAACCCATTAACTTAATGAATAAATTATGTTTGATTTTGTCATTTGGAACTTACAGACAAATACAAGCATATATAACTAAGTAATAATTTAGTTATGCATTTTTCTTACCCATTTCTTTATTATTTCTTTCTCTTATTGGCAAAATAAAGATTAGAATGTGTATTCAATGGCTCTATGGCCAACTGTCTTATTTGAACACACTGTCAGGGGAATACTTAAAACTGTAATAGTGACATCTGCTGTTTGGTCCCGACTAGTTTCCATCCCATTTTACTTTATGAAATAGCCTCTTGATTTTTGCTGTAGAGCCACCTACGTCCACTCTAGGTTTCCACAGTTAAAGATGAGTGAGTCTCATCCTCTGGCTACAGGGATTGACACATGACCAGGGCCTGATCACTTGGAGAACTAGCATTCTTGTTCCTTGAGTGATTCAAAAGTGAGCACTTGATGGAGGATGAGCCAATAAAAGTTATTCACCAACTTTTGCTAGGAATATTTCAAAGAGTAAGCTATGTTTCCACTCAGATTATTAATACAATAGGAGATAGTTCTGGTGCTGTTGGTGAATTTTTTTGCAGAAATCTATCTGAGAATGAATGCAACACAAATGAAAATAGAATCAAGAGATGTAGAGATACTGATATCTATTAGTTTCCCTTTCTCTCTGACCCACCTACATTGCCTTAATTTCTACTCTTGTAACTTGCAAGCCATGGTCCCTCTTCATGGCCTCAGGCTTTTGCACTGTCCTGTGTCTAAGGTGCTATTCCACTAGATACCTGCATTGCTATTCTTTTATTCTTATGAAGTCTTTATTTATATATAAACTGATCAGTAAAATCCTCCTGGCTGTGACTGAGGCTGTTATATGTTTTCACTTTCCCTGGCCTTTTTGCCTTTTTTACCCCATAGCACTCATCCTTATATAACAAATCATGGTTTTTATTGTTGTTGTTGTCTTGTTTGTTTTGTTATTTGTTAATTATCTGTTTCACTCAGTAGAATGAAAGCTACTTGACAGCAACACGTATGTATCTTTAATAAGCCAAATAAGTCACTTAAGTTTGTTTAAAAGGAGACAGATTATACAGTTTGCAAAAAAGTAAGTGGATTATTCCTTATTAATAAGGATTTTGTAAATTAGGATCATAGATATAGAAAACTCAATGTAGAATGTGCTAAGGAAAGAGGTATGTGATTTAAAATAAACATGAGTACATAGTATAATTAAGAGAAGCTTTTGTATTCTGTTGTCAGGGGCTTAGTGGGAAGTGTGGTGTAAGTAGGGGGCTGATTTACTGTACTTGAAATACACATACACGTACAACACACAAACATGGAAGAAATTATGAGCCATCTGAATAACTACACAAGTGTGCCACTCTGGTGTCACTTTTACAATGAAGGGATGGGTGGATTTTTTATGGTATGACCACTATAAATTTATCTATTGATGTCTTCTCTTGAGTATCAAGACTGAAATGTTGTATACATTTCTTACAATATTTAAATTATATGGTGAGAGTTAGAGTTAGAGCCTCAGAAAATTGCTGGAGAAGCTTTATAGCACAATCTCAATTATAGTCTCCATGAAATTATACCAGACTACAGGCTAATTTAATTCCAAATTTACACAATGATAGTATTTAACAGTTTTGAGTGAGTCAATGAATGATTGAATAAATCAATACATGAATATATAAGTGTGTATACTCTTATGGTTTAATCTTCCATTAATAAAAACAAATTGTAAAATCTATTAAAAAGCCAACATTAGTGATGTTTCTGAGAGTAAGGGATTTTGATGTCTTGGTATATTTTCAGGGGCCTCAGGATTCTTTTCTGGTCATCTTTAAACTTATTTCTTTAAAATAGAATTTGTATTCATATTCTAACATAAAATGGTTTGTTTTCTAAATAAGTCATAATCTTTTTAGATAAGAAGCCAGGAGCAAAAATAGCATGTCTTTGTATACAAAGTATTGAATATCTTGCAAAATAAAGAACTGCAATTTCAGCTGGCCTCATAATATGTCATGCAATACTTGAAATGCATATTTTTATTCTCTTGGAATAGTTTCTCTTGGTTCTAAAGAAAGAATGTGATAAGTTTTACCTACTGCTTCTTCTAACTCTTAAATCCACATGTTTTTTCAAATACAATCTAAAATATAGGTAACTGGCTGCTTCTTTTCAGGAAAAATATTTTCAGAGCAAGAATAAAGAAGTTAAGTCTGTAATATAAAGGGAATGAATTGGCAATCATGCAAAGTTTTGTTTGTTTCAATTTGTTTTGTTTTATTTTCAATAACATATGTTGAACATTATCCCAACAGAATATTTCTACAATATTACTACTTTGAAAATTTCCAATGGAGTTGTTTACCTTTGAGAATGAATTCTAAATCAATTGACTAAACATAGAATTAATATACAACTGTACACACTCACCCAAAAACATACTCTAGTGCCGTGTTTCTTAAAGTGAACATACACATCAAGAACCTGGGGACCTCATTAGATGCAGATTCTGGTTCAGTAGGTGGGGTTTGGGCCCTGGATTCTGCATGTCTAACAAGTTCCCAAGTGAGATCCACACTGTGTTCCAAGGACCACTTTGAGCAACAGGGTTTACATGGTTAAGTACAAGCTGCAATATGTTTTCAGCTCAAAGTTCTTTATGTGATTTCTCCATTGTCCTCTTCTTCTTAATATTACTTTAAAAAAGCTGAAAATATCTTGTTTCTCAATCATCTTATTGTTTCTTCCATGATTGATTTTTTCTTATGAAGATAATAATAGGATTCTTTATCTCAAAACCCTAGACTTTTCTTCCAGCCATGTCCAGATATACTTCTAAATAATTCTACCTGTTAGTCAATTTGACTTCTATCTACAGAATCAATGTTTCTGATTTTTTTTTTCTCAGTACCTTTGGAGCATTCTTTTCTCAGTATTTTGTAATCTCATTGGATTGCCAGGTGTTGCCTTCCATGAACGTCTGGCATTTCTTTATTGCTAATTTTTTTTCTGAGTTCTAGGAGAGTAAGATATATAACTATTGAAGCAATCCTGGGTGGCTCAGTTGGTTGAGCATTGGATTCTTGATTTCAGCTTGGGTCATGATCTCAGGTTTGTGGAGTTGAGCCCCATGTCTGACTCTGCGTTCAGCTCAGAGTCTGCTTGTCCCTCTCCCTCTGTTCCCCACCCTGACTTATATGCACTCTTTCTCTCTCTCAATAAATAAATAAACAAATAAGTAAATAAATAAATAAAATATTTTTTAAAAAGGAAATACAACTATTCAATCTTTCACCACTCTGAAATGTAATTTGTATTTTATTCCTGCTCCCTTATTTTCTTCCTTGTAATTACCCTAGTAAGTGGTTTATTTTCAATAGATTTTTTAAAAATATCTTCTTTATATATTCATGAGAAATACAGAGAGAAGGCAGACAGGCAGAGGGAGAAGCAGTCTCTCTTCAGGGAGCCTGATGCAGGACTTGATCCTAGGACCACAGGATCACGACCTGAGCTGAAGGCAAATGCTCAACCACTGAGCCACCCACATACTCCTAGATTTTTTTTCATAAATATAAGATTAAGCCAAAAGAACAAACATATTTGTATATATTTTTCATTTACTTGATAGTCCCTACACTTTGACAGCTTATGGGATAACTGATTCTACAGGCACAATGACCATGGAAATCCTGGGTTTTTTGCAAAATAGCCTTATATGTTACCTTTAGAATCATTTTGCTTTTTAAAGCTACTGCCCCAGAATCTTCTGTTGGTTGCAATTCCAACTCCTGAAGGAGACCTATTTTTGCGACCCTTGATTAGAAAGCCTTCAATCAGGAGAGAACACCAGTTGATGTGTTCTTCTGTTCATTTCCACAGCTGAGACTTTCACATCCAACTAATGATCATAACATGGGAAGAAACCATACAGCAAATAGATATAGAGAGCTTGTGAAGTTTTACAGAAACTTGTTCTCTGTTCTTTCTATCTAGCTGGGGCTCTGAGCAGTTCAACCGTTAATTCTTCCCTATTGCTGTCATTTGTCATAAATATTTATCAAAATGCTAACAAGTTGATGGTACTCTGTTGGTCTCCATTCAGACCAGTAATAATAATAACTACCCACCTTTATATTTTGTTCTCATAATCATAAGAATCTGGGAACAAGGCTGAGAAGCCCCACTGTGTGTGGCCATCTTAATATGAAGTCATAAACTATTCAATGTAGGGCTGTCCTAGAGTGCCAAAATCCCTGTGAAGATTTATCCAATAGTTAGGGACATGGGTCCTGTAGAGGAGGTGCATGAAGAATCCTGAGAACCACTGAATATATTTCCAATGTTTCAAGGATTGCATAATAATAAATAGTAATTAATACAGCAAAAAGTAAGGTATTTGGAATTGCTAGAATATCATCTCTTTGACTTTATGACCAAACAGGTATCTTATGACAAATTAATTTCTGACCAATACATCAATTTCTAATTTGTGAAGATATGAGGGGAACTGAAACATATAAGGAGGATATGCAAATATGTTATTAAAACACATTTTAAAAATTGCTTGTTAAATTGTTAATCTCACAAGAATATTAATAGCTATTTAAATATATTAAATAACATAAAGCCATTGCATAATTACTTTCTATTCCATAGATATACTCAAAATAAAAACAAAAACCTATGAATATGAATAAAAACATCTAAAGAATATAGCAATATGTTTCTTTAATAGCAGGAGTATAAAATCCTAAATATTAATTTGTTGGCAATGACATCTGTGGTATGAATTATTTGGTTTTATTTTTGCATCCATATAATTTCTATTTTAAGAAATATAAATATATGTTATGGGTAGGTGTTCAGATGTTTCTATAATTTTGTGTTCTCAAAAACTTCATGTAGCTAAAATACTATTTACGTTTAAAGAGAAGAGTTATATTCTTTTTTTTAAAAGATTTTATTTATGTATTCATGGAAGACACACACAGAGAGAGAGGCAGAGACATAGGCAAAGGGAGAAGCAGGCTCCATGCAGGGAGCCTGATGCAGGACTTGATCCTTGGTCTCCAGGATCACATCCTGGGTTGAAGGCAGTGCTAAACCGCTGAACCACCCAGGCTGCCCGCGTTATATTCTTATATTCCATTATATTATATTATATTATATTATATTATATTATATTATATTATATTTATTATATTATATTATATTATATTATATTCTTTCTACTTTGTGCAAAAAAGCTAAAAAAAAATCTTTAAGAACTATCCAAATTTTATTATTTAAATCTACTTCTCAAATACTATTGTATCTAAATGAATTATTGCAATTTCTCCCTGATATAACTGTTCATTCCAAACAGGTATAAAAAGAAGGAAATTGTTATTTATTGAGCTCCTAGAAAATTGAGTTTTCCTGAACTCTATATATGCTTCTTAGAAAATAGAAAAGATTATATGCTATAAGTATTTAGATAAGATGTGACCACATTTGGTCATGGAATATTTATAGACAAAGAGTCATCATCATCTTCAAAGACAACTACAGAATTATTTTTATAGCCTGCCCCAATATTAGCACATTTTATGTTCCTTTGTAGAAGGAAAATTCTAAACACAATACCACATTAATTAAACCATAGAATTTACACAGTACTACATTAATTGAACTGTAATAGCACCTCTAGTAACTTGAGCATCTAATGTAAACTGGGTGCATAAAGGTCACAGCCATCATTTAATTAAACCATATCAACCCTTTCTCTTTCAGAATTCATACTCAGTATTTGATCATTTAAACTTAACTTAATGGTATTTCTGGAACAGAAGCAGAACAAATTAAAAAATAAAATATAGTTCCAAAGCATTCTTATTCAGGAAATCTATATAGATAATATATGTAATTCCTTATATGTATATATGTAATTTGGATCAGGAGTCATCAAACTATGCCTACAAGCCAAATCTACCTTATTGTTAGGGTTTTGTTGGTGTTGTTACTTTTTTTATTAAGATGAAATTCACATAACATAAAATGTGCCATTTTAAAGTGTACAGTTTAATGGCATTCAGTAATTTATCCAGCACCTCTGTCATATTTAAAACATTTTCATTATCCCCCAAGAAAACTCTGCACTTATTAAGCAGTCATCTTCTGATCCCAATGGTTTCCACTGAGAAATTGTTTGTTGACCTTACTGAGGATCTTTTATATGTGATGGATTGCTTCTTTCTTTTCTCTTCAAAATTCTTTGTCTTTTGACAGTTTAATTACGTGTTTCAGCAGGTAGCATTATGTCTATCCTTCTTGGAGTTTATTGAGATTCTTTGATTTGTAGATTTATGTATTTTATAAAGTTTGAGATGTTTTACCCTATTATGCTCCAAAAGTTATTTCTGCTGTTTTCTCTTTCTCAACTTCTGGGACTTCCATTATGTCTATGCTGGCATTTTTCATAGAGTCCTACAGGTGTCTTAGTTTTGTGTATTTTTCTTCTTAGTTTCTGAGTATTATTCTTCTACAATGCAGACTGGATAATCTTAATTGATCTATCTTCAAGTTTGCTGATTTTTTCCTTCTTCCTGCTCAAATTAGCTACTGAAATTCCTTAAGGAATTTTTAATTTCAGTTATTGCATTTTTTGGCTCTAGAATTTCTGTTTGGTTCCTCTTTTTAATTTCTGTTCTTTATTGATATTTTCTATTTGTTTACATATTGTCCTACTGGTTTTCTTTAACTTTCTGTACATGATTTTCTTTAGCTCTTTGAGTATATTTGAGTTCATGGGTTTAAAGCCTTTGTCTAGTAAGTCCACTGTCTATGTTTCTTTGGGGACAGTTTCTGTTAATTTCTCCTGTGATTGGCTGTAGTTTTTTTGTTTATTTTATTTTCATATTGTTGTTGCAAATTGGAAATTTTGAATATTATCATTTGGTAACTCTGGAACTCAGATTCTTACCCCTCCTCATGGTTTGCTGTTATTGCCTTCTGTGGATTATAGCAGTTTGTTTGCTTAGTGGGTTCTACAAACTATTTTCATAAAATCTGTATTCTTTGTCACATGCGTTCTATGAATTCTCTGATGATTTAGCTAGTGGTCAGTTAGTATTTTTCACAGATATTCCCTTGAGCAACTAAAGACAAAAACTAAATTAATTTAAAAAATAAAAATAAAGAGAAAAAATTTTCCAGATGGTAGCAAATGTACTCTCTGTTGGAGCATTATTTCAGTGCTTAGGCAGGCTATTTACAACTCTCCCTGTCTTTACTTCCTGCTGCTCTGAGCCTAGGGATTAGCCTGAGGTAAAAGTTTAGGATTTTCTCATGGCTTTTCTGCACATGTGGCCTGTTTTGGGCTTGTATATGGCTTTCTAAATAAATTCCCTCAAATGTAGGGAATTCCCTACTTTCCCAAGAAATGCTTTTCCTGTCAGGCTTCTGCATGTCTATTGTTTGCCTCAGCTATAATCTGCAAAAGATGCTGGATTGTTCATTTGTTTTATGGTATTTTCAAAGAATGTTCTCTTTGTTTTTCACCACCTAGAATTCTGAATTAGGTAAAACAAAGGTAAGCACTCTGTGTCATTCCTTCAGGTAGCCCCAGACAGGTCAGAACAGGCAATTTCTTGAGAATGTCTGCTTTGCCCCCTGTATAACCTAGAGTCAGAGTCCCACACTTAGATATGGGACTATTGTCTTCAAAACTGTCCTGAGCTAGGAAGGTAGGTGGAACACAGGAAAGTAAAAATGTCCAAAAGATTTCCTACCATTTTTAAATTGTTTTTCTTTTCTTGATTCAGCATTCAGTTGGATGCCATAACCTTGGAATATTTTCCAGAATTCTGACAAAGCTGATTCTGACAGTTTTTGCTTTTTTTTTTTTTTTTTTTTTTTTTGGTGTTTCTATGGAGGGACAAGCCCTTGGAATTACCAGCTCTGCCATTTTGCTGATGTTATGCCTCACTATTTTTGTACATAGATTTTTATTGGACACAGCTACACTCATTTTTTTTTCATATAGTCTATAGCTGCTTTTGAGCTATAGTGACAGAGTTGAGTATTTGCAAGAGATACTGTATGAACTGCAAAACCTAAAATATTTACTACTCGTTTTTTTATAGAAAATGTTGGGCCACCTCTGCTCTAGGCTGAAGGAGTCGAGAGATATGCATCTCCCATCACAGCAGTGGGAAGTTGTCTCTAGTTAAAAGGCTGCAAAGTTTTAGGAACAGATAACAAAAAGAATCAGCCAAAAAATGCTGACTTTGTTTAATGTTGTATATAATATTTTCCACACAGCAATGGGATTACAGTGGATTACTTTTGCTTGGTGATTTCATAGTATGTAATACTGAACCCTATGGTTCTACAGATTTTCCTTACGTTGACAGCTGGTATAAGGCTCTGGGAACCCTGTTGTATTTCAACCAAAGCAGTCCCACTTTTATCTGTCTTGTACATCAGATTGTGTATAAAATCTCATTTGTTTAGCATGTTCTTTTTGCTTTAAAAGAAGATTAAGAAAATAACTTCTTTCCTTAATTTTTTCATTAATTCCATAAAATTTATATTTAATTACAGGATTATAAGAACTGAATTCATAATTGCCACATCCTTGTTTTTCCATCATTACTCTTCTGAGACTCCACAAATCATTTTCAAAGTAGATAGGAATCTATATATCATCACTTTGTATAAAAGAACGTTTTGATCAAAGATTTAAATCAGTGCTTATGGTACAATGATTTGTGAGTCTTAATAAAGTGAATAAAGTATAGGCTGTTCTCAATAATTTTAAATTCAGTACTGCAGTTCTGTAATTAGATACATGACTAATATCATTGATTATTCCAAAAAGAGTACTTATGCCATGCTATAACCAAGGAGGAAAAGCAAAAAACAAAAACAGCTGCCTCCTCCCCCACCACCCTGGAAAAACAGAGAAACAGAGACACAGCAAGAGTGCATTCTAAAAGAAGAAAAGGCGAGGTGACTCTTTTAAGTCAGGGCACATGCTAAGGCACTAAAGGAGGTTATTTTAGGAGAAAATTGTTGAATTTCCAATTTTATAGTTTTTTTTGTTATTTCAGACTTTGTACTTTTAAGAACCTGGACATTTTTTTTTCATTTTGCAAATATTAGGAAATAATAGACAAGTGATTACATTTAGGAAAATAAATACACGTATATACCTATTCTCTAAAATATTATGGATCTCAGGGCATCTGGGTGGCTCAGTGGTTGAGTGTCTGCCTTCAGCTCAGGTCATGATTCTCAAGTCCTGGGATTGAGTCCCACATCAAGCTCCCCACACAGAGCCTGTTTCTTCCAAAGCCAATGTCTCTCTCTGTGTCTCTCATGAATAAATAAATAAAATCTTTTAAAAAAAATAAAAACTAATAAAAAAAATTATGGATCTCAACCAAAGAATCATGAGTCTTAACCATTTAGAATTATTTGTTATCAAAATAACTACAAATTCTTGTCTTATTGGTGTGAAGGCTCTCAATTTTGATACAGTTTTGCTGTTTTTTTTTTAAGCTTTGGTATTCATCAGATATTAAAAATGTAAAAATCTGAATATCTCAAAGACTATTCTATGAAGTTGATGCTACAAAAAAGTTTTTAAGAAATAGAATCCTGAGAATTTTCTCAAATTGAAACCGCACTGTTTGCTTATCCTTCAATAATAAATTTGCTATCTGCTGAATGTAACATGTACATAGTCTAGGAAAATAAAAAATTCAGCTCTCTAAGGCACATAGATAAATATAAACAAAGTAATAGAGTGGTGAAGTGAACTCATATAAAAGTCATTAGAAGGACAATATTGTCCCCAATTCTTTTGTCATTGACACATGAATGGAGTAATGTCTCTACCACTGTTTCTACCTTATCATTATTGCTACATATCCTAGACTGTCTGAGACATTTTCAAGGTCCTAAATTCAAGAACTACAAATGATTCTGACCTTCTCTAGAGTCTCATTTCCAATAATAGTCATGCGTTATCCCTATGTATTATTACACACTGAGGGATTAACACATTTCTTTTGCAAAAATTCTGTAAATATTTACTTAAGACATTAAATATGTTAGGCTTTGTGGGCCATGGTATGTCTATTGCCTTTAAGATGATTTATTTTTCAATGAAATACTGGTTTTTGGAAAACACACACACACACACACACACACACAACAACAACAACCTTCCTCCCAAAACAAATAAAGAGATAAGTTTTAAATATTGTGGATACAGCAAATATCATTCTCAATGGGGAAGCACTGGGAGCCTTTCCCCTAAGATCAGGAACAAGACAGGGATGTCCACTCTCACCACTGCTGTTCAACATAGTTCTGGAAGTCCTCGCCTCAGCAATCAGACAACAAAAAGACATTAAAGGCATTCAAATTGGCAAAGAAGAAGTCAAACTCTCCCTCTTCGCCGATGACATGATACTCTACATAGAAAACCCAAAAGCCTCCACCCCAAGATTGCTAGAACTCATACAGAAATTTGGTAGCGTGGCAGGATACAAAATCAATGCCCAGAAATCAATGGCATTTCTATACACTAACAATGAGACTGAAGAAAGAGAAATTAAGGAGTCAATCCCATTTACAATTGCACCCAAAAGCATAAGATACCTAGGAATAAACCTAACCAAAGAGGTAAAAGATCTATACCCTAAAAACTATAGAACACTTCTGAAAGAAATTGAGGAAGACACAAAGAGATGGAAAAATATTCCATGCTCATGGATTGGCAGAATTAATATTGTAAAAATGTCAATGTTACCCAGGGCAATTTACACGTTTAATGCAATCCCTATCAAAATACCATGGACTTTCTTCAGAGAGTTAGAACAAATTATTTTAAGATTTGTGTGGAATCAGAAAAGACCCCGAATAGCCAGGGGAATTTTAAAAAAGAAAACCATAGCTGGGGGCATCACAATGCCAGATTTCAGGTTGTACTACAAAGCTGTGGTCATCAAGACAGTGTGGTACTGGCACAAAAACAGACACATAGATCAATGGAACAGAATAGAGAACCCAGAAGTGGACCCTGAAATGTACGGTCATCTAATATTCGATAAAGGAGGAAAGACTATCCATTGGAAGAAAGACAGTCTCTTCAATAAATGGTGCTGGGAAAATTGGACATCCACATGCAGAAGAATGAAACTGGACCACTCTCTTTCACCATACACAAAGATAAACTCAAAATGGATGAGAGATCTAAATGTGAGACAAGAGTCCATCAAAATCCTAGAGGAGAACACAGGCAACACCCTTTTTGAACTTGGCCACAGTAGCTTCTTGCAAGATACATCCACAAAGGCAAAAGAAACAAAAGCAAAAATGAACTATTGGGACTTCATCAAGATAAAAAGCTTTTGCACAGCAAAGGATACAGTCAACAAAACTAAAAGACAACCTACAGAATGGGAGAAGATATTTGCAAATGACATATCAGATAAAGGGCTAGTTTCCAAAATCTATAAAGAACTTATTAACCTCAACAGCAAAGAAACAAACAATCCAATCATGAAATGGGCAAAAGACATGAAGAGAAATCTCACAGAGGAAGACATGGACATGGCCAACAAGCACATGAGAAAATGCTCTGCATCACTTGCCATCAGGGAAATACAAATCAAAACCACAATGAGATACCACCTCACACCAGTGAGAATGGGGAAAATTAACAAGGCAGGAAACAACAAATGTTGGAGAGGATGCGGAGAAAAGGGAACCCTCTTACACTGTTGGTGGGAATGTGAACTGGTGCAGCCACTCTGGAAAACTGTGTGGAGGTTCCTCAAAGAGTTAAAAATAGACCTGCCCTACGACCCAGCAATTGCACTGTTGGGGATTTACCCCAAAGATTCAGATGCAATGAAACGTCGGGACACCTGCACCCCGATGTTTCTAGCAGCAATGGCTACAATAGCCAAACTGTGGAAGGAGCCTCGGTGTCCATTGAAAGATGAATGGATAAAGAAGATGTGGTTTATGTATACAATGGAATATTACTCAGCAATTAGAAACGACAAATACCCACCATTTGCTTCAACGTGGATGGAACTGGAGGGTATTATGCTGAGTGAAATAAGTCAATCGGAGAAGGACAAACAGTGTATGTTCTCATTCATTTGGGGAATATGAATAATAATGAAAGGGAATATAAAGGAAGGGAAAAGAAATGTTGGGAAATATCAGGAAGGGAGACAGAACATAAAGACTCCTAACTCGGGGAAACGAACTAGGGGTGGTGGAAGGGGAGGTGGGCGGGTGTTGGAGGGGAATGGGTGACGGGCACTGAGGTGGACACTTGACGGGATGAACACTGGGTGTTTTTCTGTATGTTGGTAAATTGAACAGCAATAAAAGTTAATAAAAAATAAATAAATAAATAAATATTGTGGATAAATTGAACAGTAGACTGAAAAAGACAATAACAAAGTTGGAAGTCCTTGGATAGCATGGATAGATAGAGTGTCTCAAAGGAGGTGACAGTCAGGGTAACCAGGCACCACTTAGAGATGATCTTTCCAATAATAATAATAACAATTGTAATGGTTTGCACTGTGACAATCTATATTAGCCACATTTAATTCCTTTATACTCTCATAAAACCTTTATAAGAAGATATTAACGGCCAAGGAGGTTGAATACTTTCCTAATGTCACAGAATAATAAATGGTAGCCAAATCCTCACTTGAACCCAGATGACTTGATTCAAAGTGGGCATGCTAAAGCCACCTCACCCCACTATTCCAATAGGCCATGGACTAGTCAGGGACCATTGTCTAAGCAACGACTTTTGGATAAGCTCTGTAACTTCTTGTTTTACATGGCTGCCACACTTCTGTTTTGAACAACACATTTCTACAATAAATATGTTACACATTCTATTAGGTTAAGAGTCTAGTCTTAGGCAATTTTGCATATGTACGCTACCACCCATGGTATGCTTATTTTACAGTTTAAGTTTTGGAAGGCGGTCTTATATGTCTTATTTCCAATATTTTAAGCAAAATCACCATAATATGCAGTAGTATATGTTTCCATCTTTTATTTAAATCTTGTTATTCTTGCCAAGTAGAGTCCCAAATCTCTTGTTCGCATTTATTTTCTGTTCATGGTATTGTATTCATTGCCCAGAGGTTTCTTAATACAGTTGCCAATACCGTATAGTAGTCAGTGTCCTCCAATTTACTGCAGCTGAATCTTAATGCCACCCCAAATATTGAATTGCTTTATTATTTGTTTGTATGTTTCATTGATTCTCCCTGCAGTGGCAAAAGCTGGGATCCTGGTTAACTCTCCCTAGGTTACCATTTAAAGTTGTGGTTTTATCTATTTTGTTACTCCTTGGTTTGAATACACATTGATTTTAAGAGAGTTCACAGCTTCTTGCAATTCTTCTAGTTTACTATACTTGTTGCTTAGTATAACAATATTGATTTCCTAACCAAACATTTTAACTTCACTATGTGAATATATTGAGCAATAGACTTGGGAACATATGTTTCTATTATTCCCTTCAGATAGTCAGCAATGGAAAATCAGTACAAACATTAGGTTCCCGTTTGTAATTTATTTACATTATGCACCTGATACTCAGTTGAAGCAAACAGTAGCACTGCACATCGGACACCATCTCAAGTTGGACTGATGGCTGAACAACTAGGAAGTAATGTATAATTCTGGGGTATGCCTGCTCACAATACAATCTCCTTCTAAGGCAAGCTCCATCCCTTGGTAGCTTGAAAGCCAAAGTGCATGCAACAGGTGAGGATTTAGTATAACCTGTTTCCTGCTAGGGCATTTCCCGTGAGGCTTGCACAAAGAATTTCAGAACTAAAAACATTACACTGGAATATAAGTTGGCAAAAAGTAGCTTTGCAGAGTTCTCTCCCTAGAAAAACAATGACTGGATTGATGATGAACTATTTTAAAATTTTAAAAAAATTACTATTATTTCTCTTTCAGTTGTTAATATCATGTAAAAAGATCTTTGTCTTAAATTACTAATGCAGTACTTCGAAATGTGATGTTTTTAGCATTCTCCTAGTCTGGCAGCTCACAGAATTCTGTTTTAAGGATCTTGTATAATATGAAATATTATATTTTATTTTTAAAATATTTATTTATTACTTTAAAGAAAGAGACAGAGAGTGTGGGGAGGGGTAGAGGAAAAGGAGAGTCTTAAGCAGACTCCACCCTGAGTGTGAAATCTGATGTGGGGCTCCATTTCTCAAAGAGAAACCAAGAGTTGAATGCCCAACTGACAGTGCCACCCAGGCACCCTCATTCTTATATTTTAAATGTATATTAAAGATATATATATATTAAATATACACATATACATTTAATATATAAGTGCATATTAAAGATTAAACATAAATATATATTAAACATAAATGTATATTAAACATAAATGCATATTAAAGATATAAACATATTGGGGTGCCTGGGTGGCTCAGTTGTTTAAGTGTCTACTTTCACCTCAGGTCATGATCTTAGGGTTCTGGGATAGAGCCCCGCATCAGGCTTCCTGCTCAGCTGGAAGTCTACTTCTCTCTTTCCCTCCCTCTGCTTCTCCTCCTCTGCTCATTCTCTCTCTCTCTCTCTCTCTCTCTCAAATAAATAAAATAAAATAAAAATCTTAAAAAAAACATATTAAATGTACATTAAGGATATACAAATACATTTGCAAATAACAGGTGAAACTTTAAGAATTTTAAAAATGTATGACTCTTACAAAATATGTCATATCTACATGGAAAGCCAGTGATTTGTGCATATATGCAGGCTGAAAATTGTTCTCCCCAAATTCATGTGTGAAGTCCTAACCCTCAGGATCTCAGAAAGTGACTATTTAGGAAGATAAGACCTTTACAGAGTTAATTAAATTAAAATGAGGCCTTTATAGTGGGATCTAATCCAATTCATCTGAGTCCTAATAAGGAGAGGAAATTAGGACATGCTTAAAAGACACCAGGAAAGACCAGTGAAGAATGACCATGTGAGGACACAGCAAGAAGGCAGCCATCTGCAAAAGGAGAAAGCCTCAGAAGAAGCCAAACCAACACCTGCCAAACCCTTGATCTTAGACTTTTAGCCTTCAAAGCTAAAAGAAAATAAATTTCTGTCTAAGTCACAGTGTCTGTGGTATTTTGTTATGGAGGCTCAAACATGCTAAAAACACACTGTCTTCTCTAGCAAATCTTTCAGGAGATGTGATGAAGGAAGTCAACAGCCCTTGGCCCTGAGAGGTGGGGGAGGAGGACAAAAGGCACTAAGCCAGGGATGCAGTCAGTAGTCTGCGAGCTTATCTGCCAGCTGGCACTACAATCAGTCCAGGTGCATGTAGTGAGTCTACAAATCACCTCTATCATCCAAGGCAAGAAGGGGACTGCCCTACCTCTCTTTATACAATAAACTCCATTCCAATTCTCTCTTTTGTGAATTCTTTCTACCCCTCAAAGATGCTTTGAATGATCTGTATCTTAGCAGGTTATAATTGCATAATAATATTTAAGGGAAAAGGGAAGCATTCCCAGAGGTAGCTCCCTATGCAAGCCAAGAGTACTAGCAATTTCTCATAATTTTCTATAGAAAGATAATGTGATGATTTGACAGTTTCTTGACTTATTGCTGTCAATTTTTGCTCATTTTTACTGAGTAATTAAATCTGTTGCAGCAAAAAGTGTTGGCATTTTATAATCAGAGTCAATATTTCGATGTATTCACCAGGGGAGATATAAAATACTTTATAAATAAAAGGATGGTCTTGAAAAAAATAAAGATGAGGTTCACCCTCAGGTTATCATAATTTTACTTAATGGCAAAGATTTTTCAGAGGTAGTATTCTCATGCTCTACTGATGCTTCTTTCAAAGGTTATATGGCATCAATTTCAAAGAAAGAAATAGAGAAAGAGGGACAGAGGGAGAGAGGTAGGGAAGGAGGGAGGATGCAAGGAAATGGCTTATTCAAGAGACAGCCAAACAAGAAGACAGGAGGGCAAGCCTCAAATCTGCCTCCCCAGAGGGGAGAGAACAAGTTTTCTTAATAATCATGGATTTGAGGTTGCACACATATTGATGAAAATGGTGGGGAAGTTTATGACTGTTCCCGAGGAAAGATGAAACATGCACATTGAGCAAACAGGCAGGTAACATACACCCCATGTCCACACCCCATGTGGGGTGGAGACCTAACATCAGAACAAAACAAGATTCAGCCTCTGACATCAGGATGTTATCTCAGGACAAGGAGAAGGGGTGTTGGGCATGCTCCAAGAGCAAATAGAAACTATATGGGGCCTTGGGCTCATTATCTTGGGTAAGGAATGCAGGGCCTTGCTTATTCATAGGCTGGAACTGTATCAGTTGACCTTGAGTCCAGAGGCTTATGCAGGGACAGCTGGTAGATAACGTTAGAGGGGTCTGAAAAGACATAATAATTGGTAAGGGAGGGAGAGGGATGACGGAGAAACAGTACTCTGAACAAAAACACAAAAAAGACCAAAAAGCACCTTCAAATTGCCTGCTAATTTCATCCTTATTAACACTATGGGGCACAGTTTCAGCATGTACTTCCATTTTTTAAAGATCTCATCCATCCATTTTAGAGAGGGACAGAGAAAGAGAGAATGCATGTGCAAGTGGGGAAAGGGGCAGAGAGAGAAGTAGAGAATCTCAAGCTGGCACAGAGCTGACCACAGAGCCTGACTCGGGGCTTTATCTCACAACCCTGAGACCATGACTCCAGCCAAAATCAAAGGGAGTCAGATACTCAGCTGACTGAGCCACCCAGAAGCCCCTACTTCATCTTTATTGAAGTAATTTTGTGATATAGAATTCTTCATATTTATGATTCTGGTGAGTTCACAGGCAGTTTTGTAAATGTGTTAGTACTGGGGTCTACCCTTCTGCCCATCTCCATTTGGTGTGGTTCTCGCTCCTGTTGTTGCTGCCAGCATCTACCTGGATGCCAGGCTAGTGATGCTACATAGGTCCAAGAACAAATATCTTAGTTCCAAAATGATCCAGAGATTAGAGCCTCTTATTACTGACTCATTTCATTTATTGTAGCCTCTTATCCCCAGATTCAGACAAAGAACACATGTAGAAAAGGAATTCTTAAATCTGGAAGTTTTGGGACCCCTTTACACCCTTAAAAATTATTGAGGATCTCAGAGAGCTCTTGTTATATGGTATATGTCCATTGATATTTACCACATCATAAATTAAAACTGGAAAAATGAGTTTTTAATTCTTTTACTTGAAAATAATAACGTTAGTATTACATATTACCATAACATGTTTTAGGAAAAAATAATTATTACTTTATAGAACAAAAGCACCTACCCTGTGTTGCCCTACCTTCTGGAGCTTTATATACATACACACTCTCACATAGATAATGCCACTCATGCACTCACATTTCCACTCTATTGGGATACCTGGTGCTTTCCAATAATTTAGAATGTACTGAGAAAGTCTTCAATTCTTTCTTCTCTTGAGGCAGAGCACCCACATTGCTTTTAACACCTGTGGAAGATGGGTGGAGTGGTGAATGGAATAAAAACAAAGGACAATGCCTTTCACCTCTAGGTTCGCAAGCCTCTCTTGTAGTGTGGGGTTCCCAGGTGGAATTAAAGTCTTGTCAGTCCTCTTAGCAGTTTTTTTGCCAATTGTTCATCTCTCAGAATGGTTCACTGCTGTGGCTTTTCTCTAGAATAGTTAAGAATTTGCTACAAATAGTCTGATTTTCCCCCAGTAGATCTATCTGTTTTGTGTCACACTGTTCCCTCAGTGTCTAAGATCACACCTGACCTATGATAAGCACTCATAGAACTAATTGAGTAAGATGAAGTATGATGCTTCATTGTGAAGGAAATCTACTTAAAAAAAAATCAACTCAAGGACACTACAGGTGAGGAATAACACTTTTTACCTGAAGAAGATAAGAAATATATTAGAAGGAAAGTAGCTTTGCTAAAAATGCCAAACGTATTGGTCAAATGAGTCAAGAGAGAACTCTGCACTAAAATATTCATAGTTTAACTTAAAACAGAATCAGTCTACTATAACAATAACGATAGTGGCACATAATGGTCACAGAACTCACTTTTAAAATAGATACATTACTGAGGGGTTTGTTAAGCAATAAAAAATTGAGTATTTAAACCTACTTTTCATTTGACTTTCATTAAATCCTTTGAAATGGCTTTTAAAGCAAATGCCCCCTTAACAGCCCATGAACAAAATGAATCTCTTTACAAATTTTTAGGAAATGTTAAAACTGAACACTTATGTATAAGTTATAGATTGCAGTGAAAGTGCTCCATATTTATGAGTTTTGTTCAATAACTTAAAGTGCTAAAGATAAGTACTGACTCAGTCATAACTAAATAGAACATAGTAGATTGAAAAGTCTCTGTTTTTATTATTCTTGATAGTATTTTTATTTTATTTTATTTTATTTTATTTTATTTTATTTTATTTTATTTTATTTTATTTTATTAATCTTTGCACCTAATATGAGCTTTGAACTTTCAACCCTGAGATCAAGAGTTTCATGCTCTCCCAACTGAGCCAGCCAGGCACCCCTACTCTTGATAGTATTTTTAGCAGAACTCCCAGTTATTGCAAATATTCTGTAGGTAATGTTGAAAAGAAGAGAATATCTGCAAAGATAGAATGGAAAAAACCACAGATACACTGGTGAGGCAAGGATTGAAGGCACCTCACTTCTCAAATTAGCTGACCCAAATTAGATAGATAAATGAGCTTACATTCCATCTCCCCTACCAGTTATTGCCAAACTCTATAAATTCAAACATAACCTAGAGAGTTGAATTAGGAAAATATAATTAAAATCTTCTTCCAGCCCAGAAAACCTCTCCACAAGGGTAGTAGAGAAAGAGAACAATTTTATTGAGTGAGCATCTCACAGGAAATCCACTAAGAGACTGCAAAGACAAAGGAAATCTCACTGTTCTATATAGCCTAGTAGATACAACTCATTGCATAGCTGTTCTCAAGATAAACAATAACTACACCTCAGCGCTTTTTGTTCCTCATGGTCATCCAAAATATAACTGGTAACTGGGGTAACTATTTGTGTTAGCTGATTGGCTTGATTCAAAGGAAACAATTTTTTCCTGTTTTCATGACAGGAAGTAGTTTTGTACTGTAGAGCAAGGCATCCACCAAAGTTAGATTTCTATGGTTCCACAGAAACTGGAAGAAAGGTATATTATCTTCCTTGGCATTTGCCTTTCAAAGTATAATGTAATAATGGCTCTCAGGTTCTTCAGAAGAAGAATCTTGGGTAATAAAGCTGGCAAAGCCTATTTTGTTTTCAAAAGAATTTATACACATTTCAAAGAGGAAGAAAGCACTTATAATTGCACATTTTCTAAAGTAAATGCTCTAGGAAAAAGAAGGGAAGAGAAATCTCTTATTTTCAACAGAGAATTAAGTCTCTTAATTTTAATTTGCATTTGTCTTTAAAGTTGTTACTATTACTGTGATAAGATATTGCAATAGATTAAATAAACTCACTGGCACTCTATCAACAATGAAATGTCTGCAAATAAATGTTCTAGTGACTATGTATTGTATCTTTAGCAGTAGCTTTGTGGGTGATTCACACTCGCAATTGCAAAACATGTGTGTGAATATGCCACCATGTATATGGTTAACCAAAATACCCACAACAATTTAGTTTGATAATGATGAAGGAAAATAAAAAAAAAATTTAATTAATATCAAGAACAGCACAAACTCAAAACTACTCTCCTGATGAACAAGTAATAAAATTCCTACAGAAAAATGTGGAAATCCTAATTATCTATAAGAGCCTTGAAAAATTATCTGGCATTTTTAAAAGTCAGATTTCTTAGTAGAATACAGAATTATAATTTGCATGAACCTTTACTAACATCCCAAATTTAATTTATGAGTAGCAAATTGTATTATGTGTTAATAACTCAGTAGTTTATTTATAAGTAGTTCTTGATTATCATTAAAAATGAGTCTATGAAATTATATGAACTTAATCTATGAAGAAGCAAAGATATTAATTTTTTAAAATAAATTTGAGGCCAAAAACCAAGCCAAAGATCAAGCTTCATAGGATACATTCACAAGAGAATAGGCTAACTTTTAATAAAGTTGAATGGGATTGCCAAATATCTGGGAAGTAACAATCAAAGAATATAGAATTGATTTCTTGATTTAAAATCTCACCTGTGGGTCTTAACTTAAATCAGTTCCTATAATTATCATGTCATTTATTTCTGCAGTCTATTACCAAAAATTGTTTGAGATAGAAACTTTATTCAACATTTACTCAGATATTAATATATATTAAGCCATTATTGATCATTAATTCAGAAGCACAATTACTCACAATTACTATATTATATCAAAAAAGTAAAGTGAAAAGGGAATAAATTTGTAGTGAAGATTTGTTAGTGAGAATAAATTTGTAGTGAAGATTGCTTTTGTAACCTCATTGAGTCTTCTGACTCTTTTCTTACATAAAAATCGAACTACACACTCATCTCAAATCCTGTTATTGTTGTTGTTATTATTATTTTTAATTTTTCCCCATGATTAGACAAGATAAGTGACTATTTTACAAAATACTGGCTTCTTTTTCTGGCTCTCTTCCTTCACTTAAGTGTAACAGAATGGGTTGTTTTAAAAGAACGTTTTGATGAGAAGGTAGTGTAATGTATGAATAATGGAATTCTATCACCAGAAAGATGAGGAATCATTGTAAATTAGGGATAATTATGCAGGCATTAAGTGCCTTTGGAGAGTTAAATAAAATAATTATTAAGTAAAGGAAAAGGTACCAAACGTACCAGAGAAATTTTGGTCTACTGTAGAATACCAGATAGGAATATTTTAAAAATTAGATCACACAGAAGTTCTTGTGAATTTTTTCCTTATGCTGAATTAAAATATGCATGCATGAAGTTCAGAGCATCCATGTAACCAGCCTCCAGGTTAGGAAATATAATAGGTAATATTATATTTTACCAACATGTAAAAAGTACCTCATCCCTCTCCACTCCCCTGATATTATATACATTTCCAGACTTTGATCACTCATATATAATTCAGGTTAAGTTTTTTAGTTGCAGTGTTCAGATAATTGATGTTGTGATGGATGGATACTCTGTCTGCCTATTCCATCACTTATGGAGAAAAGCATCCCTTTATGGCAGTGGATTTCTTTGTTTTTCCTCTCTGTTATGGAGACAGTTGATTTAAGTAATTTGAACTTATATTTTGAATGTATACAAATTTAGAATTACTATATCTTCACGTTAGATTGATAGCCATCATTATAGAATATTCTTTTTATCTCTAGTAATATTTTTCCTTTCCTGTCTCCTTTGTGTAACACTGGTCTGGTTATACTACCTTCCATTCAGATCGTTTGCCTTGTAATTATCTAATCTTTAGCTGCCAGTTCTTAAGTTTTATCTGCCTATATCTATTATCTATCTATCATCTATCTAATATCTACCTGTCTACCTACCACCTATCTATCTAGGAGTTTCCCTTATAATATAGTTTTGCATTATGGCAATCTTAGTATTTCATTTGAAATATTTAGTTCATTTATATTTAACATGATTACTGTAGAATTGAGTTTATCAATTTCTTTTGGCTCATTAGTTTTCTTTCTTTTTGTTTCCTGAAAGCCAAAGAGAGAGGCCTTAGAGATATAAAACTTCCTGACACTTTGATTTGGACTTCCAGCCCCTAGAACTGTGAGAAAATATATTCTATTGTTTGAGACACCTGGTATATGGTGTTTTGTGATGGTGGCCCTAGCAGACTAACAACAGGTGACATTCCTTTGCCTATAAGTTTCACCTTTGTTTTCTTATGAGAACTTAATCATCACTTTTATTGTTGTCCCTCTGAGGGTATGATATCTTTTATTTCCTTTGACTCTTTTTAAGATCTTTTTGTCTTCCTTGTAATTTAGTATCACATGCCCATGTGTAGCTTTCATGGGTTTTGCTGAACTTTCTGAATTGTTGAGTTAACCTCTTTTATTAGCTTTAGAAAACTCTTGATTATTACCTCCTTAAATATTGTTTCTGGCAATTCACTCCCCTTCCTCTCCTTCTGGAATCTCAGTTGCATGCCTATTAGCTCATTTGAGAGTGTTCCACATGTCTTTAATTCTCTGTTGTTTTGGTTATTTTATTTTCTTCTCTTTGCTTGATTGTGAATATTTCATGACCTGCCTGAATTCACTGAGCCCGTTTTTCCTTTGTTCAATCTTCTATTACATACACGTTCCTAGTATCAGATATCCTAGGCACTTCTGTTTCTAAATTGCCTCTTTGACTCCTTTTATTAACATATTACAATTCTCTCATGAAATTTTCCATATATTCATCTATTTGTTCAATTTGTTCTCTACATTCTGTAACATAAATATTATAGTCATTTTATATTTCTTACCCACTAACTTCAACATCTGAATCATTTGTAGATCTATTTGCCTTTTCTTTCAATTATTGATTATGTTTTCTTGCCTTTCCCTTGCCTAGTGATTTTTTTTTTTACCATTGTATGCCAGATAGTGCATGTAAAACAATACCACACTGGATTCCTTCTTCTCTGTACTATTAAAATAATTAATCTGGATCATGGATTGGATGAAGTTTCAATAAATCTCATTTAATCTCTGATTTGTCTCTAGGACATAACCGTCCCATATCTTTGAGAGCCTAGCAGTCTCCTTCTTTTCATCCCTAAATATTTATAGATCTAGCTCTTCCTTCTAGCTCTTCCTTTTGGAGGTATCATCCAGCTGTCCAGAGTTGCTCCCTATGTAGCTTCAGAATTGTCAAGTACAATGTTGATAAGTGGAGTAGCAGTTTTCTTGAAAAAGGTCTAAATTAATTAAGTACCACAAGTTTGCAGATATATGGTACATGCAGGATGGCTGCTTCAAATAAGCAAATCTTGAATGCCCCTGTTAATCACTGTTTTGAGAATGTAAAGATCCAATTCTCTCTCTATATCCCCATCAAGATACATATTAGAAAAAAACATTTGTTTATCATTCCAGATTAGTGATTCCAGGAATGGTCAACCCAGAGCATTACCTATGTAATGAAGAATGTCTGTATGGCAGGCTTTGATCTCCTTGAAAGAAAGGAAAGGGCTACAGATAGTTGCTAGGCATATAGCTATACTATAAAAGTTTGCAGCATGTAGATTCCAGCAAAGGATGCTTTGTCCAGTCTGCCTTTCCTGGACTCCCCGTGTATAACTTCCCCCAATAAACATACGCTCTGCTTGTTTTCTCTGGGTCTTTTCTTCAATCTCACTGGCCATTACCCAACCTTGGCTTAAGAGTCTACTGGAATGCAGCTACAGAACAGAGCATCTCATGATGCCTTCCTGATGTGTTTTCTGTATTTCTGAAGTCTCATGCTTCAAATATCTTCAAGATCTTGTAAATTTCCAGAGAAGGAAACCAGCATTGTGCTTGAAGTAGGCCTTTATTTGTTTGTCAAGCACTGGGAGACACAGAGAGATTTAAATCTGATTTTTAGAAGATTTCAGTGTCTTACAGGAGTCTGGTATTTAGTAAATATCCTCTAAAGTAAATAGGATATATACATGAGTCTGCTAATTTTAAATTAGTCATATCAGCCACTGGTAACCACTAAAAGTGCTATTAGTTTCTTCCCCCAAAGCACAGGATCTTTGTCTGAGCAAGACCACTTCTGAGTCTGTGTCCACTATTGGCAAACACCCCAAGAAAACAGCTCATCATTCTTAATATATTACTCATTGATGTCTATGACAACCTCTTGATGCATACGACTATGATTTTAAAAAATGAACCAGATTTTGTTTAATTGTTTCAGTAAGATCATTGACTTCTTGTAGCCCTTACACACTGTAATCAAAGTGGCAAACATTGCTGGGGATTTCTGAAAGGGATCTATCTTTTCTTCCGTATCTCCCTCCAGAATTGGATCCTAAATTCATGAAAAATTTTGGATTTGTTTACACCAACCTGAACCAGCCTCCCAAAAGCACAGGCTAGATATCCTGGCTTCACTTTCTCTATCTGCCGAAACTCAATCACAGGCCAAGAGCTACCCCTCTATGCCCCAGCAACTCTCTTACCAATCTGCAACAACACTAGTTGAGTTCCTCATTAACTTTTGGGCTGAAATATTTTATTACCTTTCAACTTGTTACTTTAACTTTTGTCTTTCTCCTTTCCAAATTTAGAATCTTCTGCCAAAATACATGTCTGAAGATCAGATTTGATCACGAAAGATAATTTCTCTCTGTTGGTCTTGTCTACATTGGGCCAAGTCCAAACCATATCCTCAAATTTGCTTTCCAAAAGTTTGTCTCTCTTCCTCTTCCTTCCTCCTATGCTCCATCTGAAATATAGTGTTTCTACTCTATGCACCATGCTTTCTGGGCATAGCATATATACTTAATCATAGGTCTTGCTACTTCAAAAATTATCCCCATTACCTCCTGGTCTATTTCCCCATCAGTTGTAGATCCTAATCCTACCCAATCTTCAAGACCCCATCTAAATTTTTCTGTGTGGTTACCCACCCTGAATTCCCATAGTTCTGCATTCCCATGGTGATGTACCCATACTTCTGTGAGGGGACTTATATTGACTCTATTTTCTACACTAAACTTTACTATAATGCTAAAATAACAAAAATACTAAAAATATTAAATATATGTGTTTACAAGTCATTGTATTAGTTTGCTAGGGCTGCCACAACAAAATACATAGACAGAGTGGCTGAAACAATACAAATTTATTTTCTTACAGTTCAAGAGGCTAGAAGTCCAAATCAATGTGTTAGCATGTATGGTTTCTCTGAGGCCTCCCTCCTTGACTTACAAATGACAATCTTCTTGCTGTGTCCCCACTCTGTACATGCATCCCTAAGGGTCTCTTCCTCTTCTTATAAAAGCACCAATCCTATTGGATTAGGACCTCACTCTAATGACCTCATTTAAAATTAATTATCTCTTTTAAAGGACCAATCTCCAAACATAGTCACTTTGTAAGGCATACTGGGAAAGAGGACTTGAGCATATGAATTTTAAGGAGACACAATCAGTTCATAAAAGCCATAAAGAAAAAAAAACAAATATCACATGCAAACTTACTAAGAAATGTCTATCTATTATAGACAGCAATTAGCAAGAATAAATACTACTTCTTCAAAGAAAATTGCACTCACTCCCTTAGTAACTCATTTTGCTTGTCTTGAGGATGACCATCTTCTTGCTAATAAATCAATTTTCATACATCAAGGAGACAATGTAAAAAAAAAAGAAAATGGGAAAAATCTACATGTATCGTAGTGTTAATTACCATAGAATTAGTTGTACCATATTTGAAAGCACTATCAAATAAATGGAAAGTTAAAGTAATTATATAAGCATTATATTATTATAAGCATTCTGTTATTAAAGTCTTATATGTGGGGTAGCCCCGGTGGTTCAGCAGTTTAGCGACACCTTCAGCCCGGGGATGATCCTGGAGACCCGGGATTGAATCCCATGTTGGGCTTCCTGTATGGAGCCTGCTACTCCCTCTACCTGTGTCTCTGCCTCTCTCTCTTGTGTCTTTCATGAATAAATAAATAAACAAATAATCTTTAAAAAAAAGTCTTATATGCAAACTTTGTGCACAAATTTCATTGTTTACTTTGGCAGGATTTCATATGGAGGAAATTGCAGAATTGAAAGAACTTTTTTGAAGGCCCTTGAAATACTTTGCTAATTTTCCTTTAGAAAATATTTTATCAATTTATTCTCATGCGAACAATGAGATACCAATACTGACTATAATAACTTTTAAAACTTTATTTATATTAGAAAAAGAGTAAGAGAGAACAAGGGGAGAGGGAGAGAGAATCTCAAGCAGACTCTCTGCTGACTGTGGAGCCAAAAAACAGGGACTGATCTCACAATACTGAGATCATGACCTGAGCAAGAATCAAGAGTCAGATGCTTAAGTTTAACCTACTGAGTGACCAAGGTGCCCCACAATTACTATAATTTTTAACTCTTCTTGACTGATGAGAAAATGTGAAGTCTTGTATTAGCTTGAATTCTTTAACTTAATTTACATGCTAATACTTTGTTGATTTATTCAACATATATTTGCAGGTTTTCTACTATGTCTCTGTTACTGTCTAGAAACTTAAGATACAATGGGGAACAAACAGGTATAGTTCCTGCTCTCCAGAAACTTATAATGTAGGGTAGAAAAACCAACAACAACAACAAAAAAAATGGCACAAAAAATGGCTTCATAATTACAAATAATAATAAGTGTTGCACAGTGTTCAGAAAATGTATAGGTTAGTGACTTAACCTAATCAGGGATTGAGTGCAATTTTCCCTGAAGAAGTAATATTTATTATTGTTAATTGCTGATTTAAATTTATTCTTTTGTGAACTAGCTTTTCATTTCTTTTGCCTATTTTTCAATTGGGGTGTTTGTCTTTCCCTAATTAACCACATTAAAGAAAATTTAAAGGTGAAATAAATCCAGCACAATGCCACAATCCAAAAGCAAAAGCTAAATTTTTTTTTATTATGAATTCTTTTCAGTTCAGTGAATATATGTATAACTTATGAACATTTATTTAATGTGGTAATACAAGTTTGGACCCTGTTCTTTATCTATAATAATAATAATGCATGATTACTTAATTGGATTAATTACTTCTCTATTGTTTCTCTTTTCTGCCTTTCTAACCAGAATGTATACTTCTTGTCTATCTTATTCTAGGCATTACTAATACTTGGCACAAGTTGGCCATTAATAAAACATACATTGGGTAATAAAGCATAAGTATTTTTCATGAACACAATTTTGATACTTAACATTTTTTAAGGTAATGTGATTACATAGACTAGACATATCATTAATTACTTTAATTTTCCATTTATTTGAGAGTGCTTTCAAATATAATACAACTAATTATATGTTAATTAACACTATGGTACATGTAGATTTTTCCCATCTTCTTTTTCATTTACATCATCTCCCTGATGTATGAAAATGGATTTATTAGCAAGAAGATGGTCATCCTCCAGACAAGGAAGAGGAGTTACCAAATTTTGCAGGCAGTTCAGCATAAGTCAAATTTGCAAACTTCAAAGGTAGATTGGTCTCTAATTCCAAGTTCTATCACTTACCAGCCATGTGACTCTGTGCCTTTACTTTCTCACTTATGAACTAGAGGCATAATGACATATATCTTTTGAGGTCTTTGGAGGGATGAAATGAAGTTTTCTACATTGTGTTTAAAATAGTACTTGAGGGCAGCCCGGGTGGCTCAGTGGCCTTTGGTCCAAGGCATGATCCTGGAGTCCTGGGATCAAGTCCCATATCGGGCTCCCTGCATGGAGCCTGCTTCTCCCTCTGCCTGTGTCTCTGCCTCTCACTCTCTCCCTGTCTCTCATGAATGAATAAATAAAATCTTTTAAAATAATAATAATTAAGGGGCAAGATGGCGGAAGAGTAGGGTCCCCAAATCACCTGTCCTCAACAAATTACCTAGAAAACCATCCAATCATCCTGAAAATCTACGAATTCGGCCTGAGATTTAAAGAGAGACCATCTGGAACGCTACAGTGAGAAGAGTTCGTGCTTCTATCAAGGTAGGAAAATGGGGAAAAAGAAATAAAGACACAAAAGGCCTCCAAGGGGGAGGGGCCCCGCAAGGAGCCGGGCTGAGGCCGGGGGAGTGTCCCCAGGACAGGAGAGCCCCGTCCCGGAGGAGCAGGAGCTGCACCGACCTTCCCGGGGGAAAGGCCTCCCGGGGAATTGGAGCAGGATCCCCAGAAAGGCGGGGATGCCCTCGGGCTCCCTGGGACAGTAACAGAGGAACTGCGCCCCGGGAGATGTGCCGAGCTCCCTAAGGGCTGCAGCGCTCGGCGGGACCCGGAGCAGCTCGGAGGGGCTCAGGCGGCGGCTCTGCGGAGGGGGCTGCGGGGCGGGAGCACGAATCCAACAGCGCAGGCCCCGGAGCACAGGGCGCCGGGACACAGCCCAGGATCCGGCCTCCCCCGGGACAGGCAGAGGCCGGGAGGGCCCAGGACCCCGAGGACGCTCCTGCCTGGAACCGAGCAGATCAGCGGCCCCGCCCGGGAGCCCCCAGGCCCTGCAGACGGAGAGCCCCGGAGCTACTGCGGGAGCTGACTCCAGGGTCCCAGAGCTGCCCCCGCCACTGTGGCTTCCTCCCGGGGCCTCACGGGGTGAACAACCCGCACTGAGCCCTGCACCAGGCAGGGGCAGAGCAGCTCCCCCAAGTGCTAACACCTGAGAATCAGCACAGCAGGCCCCTCCCCCAGAAGACCAGCGACACGGACCAGTTCCAAGGGAAGTCAAGGGACTTAAAGTATACAGAATCGGAAGATACTGCCCCGTGTTTTTTTTTGGTTTTTTGTTTTTGTTTTTGTTTGTTTTTGTTTTTGTTTTGTTTTGTGCTTTTTTTTCTTTCTTCTTGATTTCTGATTGCTTCCCCCACCCCCCCTTTTTTTCTTTTTTCTCCTTTCTTTCTTTTTCTTTTTCTTCTCTTTTTCCCCTTTTTTTTCTTCTTTCTCTTTTTTCTTTTACTCTTTTCTTTCCTTCTCTCTCTTTTCCTCCTTTTCCCAATACAACTTGTTTTTGGCCACTCTGCACTGAGCAAAATGACTAGAAGGAAAACCTCACCTCAAAAAAAAGAATCAGAAACAGCCCTCTCTCCCACAGAGTTACAAAATATGGATTACAATTCAATGTCAGAAAGCCAATTCAGAAGCACTATTTTACAGCTACTGGTGGCTCTAGAAAAAACCATAAAGGACTCAAGAGACTTCATGACTGCAGAATTTAGATCCAATCAGGCAGAAATTAAAAATCAATTAAATGAGATGCAATCCAAGCTAGAAGTCCTAACGACGAGGCTTAACGAGGTGGAAGAACGAGTGAGTGACATAGAACACAAGTTGATGGCAAAGAGGGAAACTGAGGAAAAAAGAGACAGGCAATTAAAAGATCATGAGGATAGATTAAGGGAAATAAATGACAGCCTGAGGAAGAAAAACCTACGTTTAATTGGGGTTCCTGAGGGCGCTGAAAGGGCCAGAGGGCCAGAATATGTATTTGAACAAATCCTAGCTGAAAACTTTCCTAATCTGGGAAGGGAAACAGGCATTCAGATCCAGGAAATAGAGAGATCCCCCCCTAAAATCAACAAAAACCGTTCAACACCTCGACATTTAATAGTGAAGCTTGCAAATTCCAAAGATAAGGAGAAGATCCTTAAAGCAGCAAGAGAAAAAAAGTCCCTGACTTTTATGGGGAGGAATATTAGGGTAACAGCAGACCTCTCCACAGAGACCTGGCAGGCCAGAAAGGGCTGGCAGGATATATTCAGGGTCCTAAATGAAAAGAACATGCAACCAAGAATACTATATCCAGCAAGGCTTTCATTCAAAATGGAAGGAGAGATAAAGAGCTTCCAAGACAGGCAGGAACTGAAAGAATATGTAACCTCCAAACCAGCTCTGCAAGAAATTTTAAGGGGGACTCTTAAAATTCCCCTTTAAGAAGAAGTTCAGTGGAACAATCTACAAAAACAAGGACTGAATAGATATGATGACACTAAACTCATATCTATCAATAGTAACTCTGAACGTGAACGGGCTTAATGACCCCATCAAAAGGCGCAGGGTTTCAGACTGGATAAAAAAGCAGGACCCATCCATTTGCTGTCTACAAGAGACTCATTTTAGACAGAAGGACACCTACAACCTGAAAATAAAAGGTTGGAGAACCATTTACCATTCAAATGGTCCTCAAAAGAAAGCAGGGGTTCCATCCTTATATCAGATAAATTAAAATTTACCCCAAAGACTATAGTGAGAGATGAAGAGGGACACTATCTCATACTCAAAGGATCTATCCAACAAGAGGACTTAACAATCCTCAATATATATGCCCCGAATGTGGGAGCTGCCAAATATTTAAACCAATTAATAACCAAACTGAAGAAATACTTTGATAATAATACACTTATACTTGGTGACTTCAATCTAGCTCTTTCTACCCTCGATAGGTCTTCTAAGCACAACATATCCAAAGAAACGAGAGCTTTAAATGATACACTGGACCAGATGGATTTCACAGATATCTACAGAACTTTACATCCAAACTCAACTGAATACACATTCTTCTCAAGTGCACATGGAACTTTCTCCAGAATAGACCACATACTGGGTCACAAATCGGGTCTGAACCGATACCAAAAGATCGGGATAGTCCCCTGTATATTCTCAGACCATAATGCCTTGAAATTAGAACTTAATCACAACAAGAAGTTTGGAAGGACCACAAACACGTGGAGGTTAAGGACCATCCTGCTAAAAGATGAAAAGGTCAACCAGGAAATTAAGGAAGAATTAAAAAGATTCATGGAAACTAATGAGAATGAAGATACAACCGTTCAAAATCTTTGGGATGCAGCAAAAGCAGTCCTGAGGGGGAAATACCTCGCAATACAAGCATCCATTCAAAAACTGGAAAGATCTCAAATTCAAAAGCTTACCTTACACATAAAGGAACTAGAGAAAAAGCAACAAATAGACCACACCCCCAGCAGAGGAAGACAGTTAATTAAAATTCGAGCAGAACTCAATGATATCGAGACCAAAAGAACGGTGGAACAGATCAACAGAACCAGGAGTTGGTTCTTTGAAAGAATTAATAAGATAGATAAACCATTAGCCAACCTTATTAAAAAGAAGAGAGAGAAGACTCAAATTAATAAAATCATGAATGAGAAAGGAGAGATCACTACCAACACCAAGGAAATACAAACGATTTTAAAAACATATTATGAACAGCTGTACGCCAATAAATTAGGAAATCTAGAAGAAATGGACGCATTCCTGGAAAGCCACAAACTACCAAAACTGGAGCAGGAAGAAATAGAAAACCTGAACAGGCCAATAGCCAGGGAGGAAATTGAAGCAGTCATCAAAAACCTCCCAAGACACAAGAGTCCAGGGCCAGATGGCTTCCCAGGGGAATTCTATCAAACGTTTAAAGAAGAAATCATACCTATTCTACTAAAGCTGTTTGGAAAGATAGAAAGAGATGGAGTACTTCCAAATTCGTTCTACGAGGCCAGCATCACCTTAATTCCGAAACCAGACAAAGACCCCACCAAAAAGGAGAATTACAGACCAATATCCCTGATGAACATGGATGCAAAAATTCTCAACAAGATACTAGCCAATAGGATCCAACAACACATTAAGAAAATTATTCACCATGACCAAGTAGGATTTATCCCTGGGACACAAGGCTGGTTCAACACTCGTAAAACCATCAATGTGATTCATCATATCAGCAAGCGAAAAACCAAGAACCATATGATACTCTCATTAGATGCAGAGAAAGCATTTGACAAAATACAGCATCCATTCCTGATCAAAACCCTTCAGAGCACTGGGATAGAGGGAACTTTCCTCGACATCTTAAAAGCCATCTACGAAAAGCCCACAGCAAATATCATTCTCAATGGGGAAGCACTGGGAGCCTTTCCCCTAAGATCAGGAACAAGACAGGGATGTCCACTCTCACCACTGCTGTTCAACATAGTTCTGGAAGTCCTCGCCTCAGCAATCAGACAACAAAAAGACATTAAAGGCATTCAAATTGGCAAAGAAGAAGTCAAACTCTCCCTCTTTGCCAATGACATGATACTCTACATAGAAAACCCAAAAGCCTCCACCCCAAGATTGCTAGAACTCATACAGAAATTTGGTAGCGTGGCAGGATACAAAATCAATGCCCAGAAATCAAAGGCATTTCTATACACTAACAATGAGACTGAAGAAAGAGAAATTAAGGAGTCAATCCCATTTACAATTGCACCCAAAAGCATAAGATACCTAGGAATAAACCTAACCAAAGAGGTAAAAGATCTATACCCTAAAAACTATAGAACACTTCTGAAAGAAATTGAGGAAGACACAAAGAGATGGAAAAATATTCCATGCTCATGGATTGGCAGAATTAATATTGTGAAAATGTCAATGTTACCCAGGGCAATTTACACGTTTAATGCAATCCCTATCAAAATACCATGGACTTTCTTCAGAGAGTTAGAACAAATTATTTTAAGATTTGTGTGGAATGAGAAAAGACCCCGAATAGCCAGGGGAATTTTAAAAAAGAAAACCATAGCTGGGGGCATCACAATGCCAGATTTCATGTTGTACTACAAAGCTGTGGTCATCAAGACAGTGTGGTACTGGCACAAAAACAGACACATAGATCAATGGGACAGAATAGAGAACCCAGAATTGGACCCTGAAATGTACGGTCATCTAATATTCGATAAAGGAGGAAAGACTATCCATTGGAAGAAAGACAGTCTCTTCAATAAATGGTGCTGGGAAAATTGGGCATCCACATGCAGAAGAATGAAACTGGACCACTCTCTTTCACCATACACAAAGATAAACTCAAAATGGATGAGAGATCTAAATGTGAGACCAGATTCCATCAAAATCCTAGAGGAGAACACAGGCAACACCCTTTTTGAACTTGGCCACAGTAACTTCTTGCAAGATACATCCACAAAGGCAAAAGAAACAAAAGCAAAAATGAACTATTGGGACTTCATCAAGATAAGAAGCTTTTGCACAGCAAAGGATACAGTCAACAAAACTAAAAGACAACCTACAGAATGGGAGAAGATATTTGCAAATGACATATCAGATAAAGGGCTAGTTTCCAAAATCTATAAAGAACTTATTAAACTCAACACCAAAGAAACAAACAATCCAATCATGAAATGGGCAAAAGACATGAAGAGAAATCTCACAGAGGAAGACATGGACATGGCCAACAAGCACATGAGAAAATGCTCTGCATCACTTGCCATCAGGGAAATACAAATCAAAACCACAATGAGATACCACCTCACACCAGTGAGAATGGGGAAAATTAACAAGGCAGGAAACAACAAATGTTGGAGAGGATGCGGAGAAAAGGGAACCCTCTTACACTGTTGGTGGGAATGTGAACTGGTGCAGCCACTCTGGAAAACTGTGTGGAGGTTCCTCAAAGAGTTAAAAATAGACCTGCCCTACGACCCAGCAATTGCACTGTTGGGGATTTACCCCAAAGATTCAGATGCAATGAAACGTCGGGACACCTGCACCCCGATGTTTCTAGCAGCAATGGCCACAATAGCCAAACTGTGGAAGGAGCCTCGGTGTCCATCGAAAGATGAATGGATAAAGAAGATGTGGTTTATGTATACAATGGAATATTACTCAGCAATTAGAAACGACAAATACCCACCATTTGCTTCAACGTGGATGGAACTGGAGGGTATTATGCTGAGTGAAATAAGTCAATCGGAGAAGGACAAACAGTGTATGTTCTCATTCATTTGGGGAATATAAATAATAGTGAAAGGGAATATAAAGGAAGGGAAAAGAAATGTTGGGAAATATCAGGAAGGGAGACAGAACATAAAGACCCCTAACTCGGGGAAACAAACTAGGGGTGGTGGAAGGGGAGGAGGGCGGGTGTTGGAGGGGAATGGGTGACGGGCACTGAGGTGGACACTTGACGGGATGAGCACTGGGTGTTTTTCTGTATGTTGGTAAATTGAACACCAATAAAAATTAATTAAAAAATAAATAAATAAAATAATAATAATTAAAATAAAATAGTACTTGACATACAATAAGCAATATATAATTGTTTACTGCCTGTTGTTGCTATATTATGTATATAACATATACAATAGCTATAGCTTTTAAAACAAAATTATTATAATTATTATAAATAATTACTTATAAATTAGCATACTTTTTAATAAAATAAAATTATAACTAGCAAGCACTACATATCCAAAAAGAAGGATAGAATTGTAGAAGGGTTGGGGTTGAATACATTCTGTTAAAATGATTTGGCAGGATGCAAATTAACAAACTCAAAAACAGAAAGAACTCAAGATGAAAAGCCAATGTTTAATTACATGAAAGAAACGCCATGTTATGAGAACCTAGATTTTTAGGTGATGACTTAGAGCTGTGGAATGTCTTTTTTTTTTTTATTGGAGTTTGATTTGTCAACATATAGTATAACACCCAGTGCTCATTCTGTCAAGTGCCCCCCTCAGTGCCTGTCAAACAGTCACCCCATCTCCCTGCCCACCTCCCCTTGTTTCCACTACCCCTTGTTCGTTTTACAGGGTTAGGAGTCTCTCATGTTCTGTCACCCTCTCTGATTTTTCCCACTCATTTTCTCTCCTTTCTCCTTTAATCCTTTTCACTATTTTTTATATTCCCCGAATGAATGAAATCATATAATGTGTGTCCTTTTCCAATTGACTTACTTCAATCAGCATAATACCCTCCAGTTCTATCCATGTAGAAGCAAATGGTGGGTATTCATCATTTCTAATGGCTGAGTAACATTCCATTGTATATATATAGACCACATCTTCTTTATCTATTCATCTTTTGATGGACACCAAGGCTCCTTCCACAGTTTGACTATTGTGGACGTTGCGGCTATAAACATCGGAGTGCAGGTGTCCCACCATTTCATTGCATTTGTATCTTAGGGGTAAATCCCCAGCAGTGCAATGATGGATTGTAGGGCAATTCAATTTTATCTCTTTGAGGAACCTCCACACAGTTTTCCAGAGTGGCTGTACCAGTTCACATTCCCACCAACAGTGCAAGAGGGTTCCCCTTTCTTAACATCCTCTCCAACATTTGTTGTTTCTTGTCTTGTTAATTTTCACCATTCTCACTGGTGTGAGGTGGTATCTCATTGTGTGTGTGTGTGTGTGTGTGTGTGTGTGTGTGTGTTTTAATTATTTATTCATGAGAGACACAGAAAGAGAGAGAAGCAGAGACACAGGCAGGGGGAGAAGCAGGCTCCAAGCAGGGAGCCTGATGTGGGACTTGATCCCAGAACTCCAGGATCCCTCCTGAGAGAGTGCTAAACTGCTGAGCCACCCAGGCTGCCCTCTCATTGTAGTTTTGATTTGTATTTCCCTGATGGCAAGTGATGCAGAGCATTTTCTCATGTGCTTGTTGGCCATGTCTATGTCTTCTTTGGTGAAATTTCTGTTCATGTCTTTTGCCCATTTCATGATCGTTTGTTTCTTTTTATTTTTCAAGTTTGTTTCTTTGCTGTTGAGTTTAATAAGTTCTTTATGGATCTTGGATACTAGCCCTTTATCTGATATGTCATTTGCAAATATCTTCTCCCATTCTGTAGACAACCTACAGAATGGGAGATGTTTTAAAAACATTATAAAATAGTTTGTATTTCCTTGGTATTGGTTGTGATCTCTCCTTTTTTCATTCATGTTTTTATTAATTTAAGTCTTTTTTCTTCTTAATAAGGCTGGCTAATGGTTTATCTATCTTATTAATTCTTTCAAAGAACCAACTCCTGGGGATCCCTGGGTGGCGCAGCGGTTTGGCGCCTGCCTTTGGCCCAGGGCGCGATCCTGGAGACCCGGGATCGAATCCCACATCAGGCTCCCGGTACATGGAGCCTGCTTCTCCCTCCGCCTGTGTCTCTGCCTCTCTCTCTCTCTCTATGACTATCATAAATAAATTAAAAAAAAATTAAAAAAAAATTTAAAAGAACCAACTCCTGGTTTTGTTGATCTGTTCTATAGTTCTTCTGGTTTCTGTTTCATTGAGTTCTGCTCAAATATTTATTAACTCTCTTCGTCTGCTTGGGTAGGTTTAATTTGCTGTTCTTTCTCCAGTTCCTTTAGGTTCGAGGTTAGCTTGTGTATTTGAGTTTTGTCCAGTTTTTTGAAGGATGCCTGTATTGCGATGTATTTCCCTCTCAGGACTGCTTTTGCTGTATCCAAAATATTTTGAATGGTTGTATCTTCATTTTCATTCATTTCCATGAATCTTTTTAATTCTTCCCTGATTTCCTGGTTGACCCATTCATCCTTTTAGCAGGTCTTTAACCTCCACGTGTTTGAGTTTGTTCCAAATTTCTTCTTGTGATTGAGTTCTAGTTCCAAAGCATTATGGTTTGAAAATATGCAGGGGACAATCCCAATCTTTTGGTATCAGTTGAGACCTGATTTGTGACCCAGTATGTGGTCTATTCTGGAGAAAGTTCCATGCATACTTGAGAAGAATGTGTATGCAGTTGTGTTTCGTTGCAAAGTTCTGTATATATCTGTGCAATCCTTCTGGTCCAGTTTATCATTTAAAGCTCTTGTTTCTTTGGAGATGTTGTGCTTAGAAGATCTGTCATTTGCAGAAAGCCCTGTGTTGAAGTCTCCCAGTATTAGTGTATTATTATCTAAGTATGTCTTAACTTTGGTTATTAATTGATTGATATACTTGGCAGCTCCTACATTAGGGGCATAAATATTCATGATTGTTAGGTCTTCTTGTTGGATAGACTCTTTAAGTATGATATAGTGTCCCTCTTCATCTCTTACTACAGTCTTTGGGATAAACTTTAATTTATCTGATATGAGGATTGCTACCCCAGCTTTCTTGTGAGGACCATTTCATTGGTTGGGGTTCTCCAACCTTTCCTTTTCAGGCTGTAGGTGTCCTAAGGTCTAAAATGAGTCTCTTATAGACAGCAAATCAATGGGTCTTGCTTTTTTATCCAGTCTGAAACCCTGCGCCTTTTGATGGGATCATTAAACCCATTCACATTCAGAGTTACTATGGAAAGATATGGATTTTGTCATCGTAATACTTATTCAGTCCCTGTTTTTGTGGATTATTTCGTTGGGCTTCCTCTTTCTTTTACAGCGCCCCCCTTAATATTTCTTGCAAAGCTGGTTTGGTGGTCATATATTCTTTCAGTTTCTGCCTACCTTGGAAGATCTTTATCTCTCCTTCTATTCTGAATGACAGCCTTGCTGGACAGAGTATTCTTGGCTGCATGTTCTTTTCATTTCATACCCTGAATATATCCTGCCAGCCCTTCCTGGCCTGCCAGGTCTCTGTGGAGAGGTCTGCTGTTAATCTAATATTTCTCCCCATATAAGTTAGGGATCTCTTGTCTCTTGCTGCTTTAAGGATTTTCTCTTTATCTTTGGAATTTGCAAGTTTAACTATTAAATGTCGAGGTGTTGAATGGTTTTTATTGATTTTGGGGGCGGGGGGGGGGAATCCTCTCTATCTCCTGGATCTGAATGCCAGTTTCCCTCCCCAGGTTAGGGAATTTCTCAGCTATGACTATTTCAAATATGCTTCCTAGCCCTCTGTCCCTCTCGGTGCTCTCTGGAACCCTAATTAAACATAGATTTTTCTTTCTGAGGCTATCATTTATTTCCCTTAGCCTTTCCTCCTCATGGTCTTTTAATTGTTTTTCTCTTTTTTCCTCAGCTTCCTTCCTTGCCATCAACTTGTCTTCTATGTCACTAACTCGTTCTTCTATCTCATTAAACCTCGTCGTTAGGACCTCCATTTTGGATTGCATCTCATTTATTGATTTTTAATTTCGGCCTGAGTAGGTCTAAATTCTGCACTCATGAAGTCTCTTGATTCCTTTATGCTTTTTTCCAGAGCCTCCAGTAGCTTTATAATTGTGCTTTTGAATTGGCTTTCTGACATTGAATTGGAATCAAAATTCTGTAACTCTGTTGCAGTAAGTACTGTTTCTGATTCTTTCTTTTGTGGTGAGTTCTTCTTTCTAGTCATTTTGCTCAGTGCAGAGTGGCTATATGAGCAGGCTGAGTCAAGAATATCAACCACGACCTAAGTAAATTTCACCCTAGATGATTCTGAATACGTCAGAGGCCACAAGTTGAAAACAAAGATCAGAATGAAATAAAACAAAAGGACAACTAAAGTGAAAAACAAATTTAAAACAAAGTAGTAAAAAATAAAAGACCAAGAATCCCAAAGAAGAAGAGAAAAAAAAAAAAAGAAAAAAAAGGAGAAGAAAAAGGGGGGTACTGGGAGATGGTAGTGGTGATGAAGTTGTAGTGGAGGGAGAATGTAGTCTACCTGAGGGGTTCTAGAGGGTAATCCTTTTGGTTCTGAGTATATTAAGTTCTGTGTGTTAGAAGATGCTCAGTCCCAGATTTATATAAATCAGAAATACTTGTAGAGGGCCCCAACACTGAGCACCAAAATATAAATGACATAAAGGAGGGAGTAGAATGGGAATAAGGAATCTCACAGAAGGAACCAGAATGGTATACCATTTGGTTCTGGGTACATGCTGGTCATGTTTTAGAAGGTATTAACTCCTGCCATTGTAGAACAAAATGAGGCAGAGAAAACAAAAAACACAAAACAAAACAAAAAAAAAACATATCTTGTTTATCTCCCAAAATTAAGTTGAGTATGTTGAAGGGAATATAGAAATGTGAAATATATCTAGGACCTATAATTGTAGAAATATGAAAGTCAAAAAGGAAGAAACTTAAAAATGAAGAGATGGTAAAATATTATAGTTAAGGTGGGAAAAGAGAAAAAAATTGGAAATTTACAGTCAACAAAAACAAGCTGTACTAGAAAAAGGAAGAAAAAACTATAGGAGAGATACTCGCAGGTTCTTTATACTGTAAATCCTTCGATTTCCCCTGGAGCTTTCCAGCGATGCTGGGTCATGAACTTGCTCTTCCCCTGTCCTTCCACCTGGTCTTCTGGGGGAGGGGCCTGCTGTGCTGATTCTCAGGTGTGTGCACCTGGGAGAGATGCTCTGCACCCTACCGGGTGCTGGGCTCAATGGGAGGTGTTTATCCTGTGAGGCCCCTGTTCCCTGGCAGCCCCGCTCTGTCCCAGGCACAGGGTGACACCAGGAGGAACAACAACACTGGTGGCGACCAGGTCTCCAGCCCTGGAGTCAGCTCACCCAGTAACTACCGCAGCTCCCAGTCCGCACTGGCCTAGATACTCCGGGGGGCGGGGGGCACTGACCTTGGGGGCGCCTAGCAGCAGGAGAGTCCTTGCCGTCTTGTGCCCTCCCTGCCTCCACCTGTCCCGGGGGAACCACTTGGTCCACTCAGAGCCCTGGGTTCTAGGGGCTGTGGGGCTGGAATTGGCTCCTGGGGTGGTGGCTCCAGAAGGCAGCAGGGCGCAGCCCCCTCCGCCCGAAGCCCCGCCTGACCAACCGGCTTCTCCCCGAGGCCCCGCCAGGTGCGCTCCAGCCCCTTACCGAGCTCGGCCCAGTCTGTGGCCCGCTCTCCCCCTGGCGCACCTTCTCTATTAGTGACTCCAGGAGACTGGAGGCCCCACCGCCCTTCCCGCGGTTCTGCCCGAGTTCCCTGATGAGCACTTTCTGTCTGGGAAGAATCCAGTGCAGATTTTTAAAGTTCCTGCTTCCCCGGGGTGGGGCTTTCCTGTCCCCGAGGTTCTTGCCCCCCAGCCTTAGCCTGGCTCCTCCCGGGGGCCCCTTCCCCAACTGAATTCTTTTTTATTTTTTTTCTGCCTTCCTACTTTGTTAGAAGTGAAAACCCTTCTCTCTGTAGTGTTCCAGCTGTTCTCTCTTTAAATCTCAGGTCGAATTTATAGGTTTTCAGGATGGTTTGAAAATTACCTAGGTAAGTTTGTGGGGACAGGTGAGGTGAGGACCCCACTCCTGTGCCATCTTGCCCCCTGTGGAATGTCTTAATACTACAAAAATATATTGGGACTAGAGGCTTAGAGTAGGACCTTAGGTAAAACAATGGGACGACATGGAACTTCAAGTAGACAGATTTTTAAGGACACAGATTCTTCCCTTACAACTTCTATGAGCTTTCCATCTGAGTGTGTAGTCATGCTTATACATTGGCACACCATTACGTTTGTTGATTTTCAAAACATATATTTTAATCTGACTGTAAGATGTGGGTATTAATGTATATCTGGTATATTTTTATACCCCACTGCTTTTCACTTTGGTATTCATTAAGAAAGTGATTCTATTGTAAGATACCATGTATTAGCAATCTGACTTAGGTAAGAGGGTTATCCCTTTAAGCCTTGAAACGAGAATTTCATTTGAAAAAAATGATGCTGTTGAAAATACCATCTTCATTGGATTGATAAGGATTTCAGTGAGAAAATCCACACAACATGTTCAGCAGAGTGCTTGACAAATAGAGTGCTAGCTATTATTATGTGAGAGAAAATGTAGATGCTAAAAAGCATTGACTCTAGAGTTGAATGGCCTCAGTTTAGATCCAGCTCACTCACTGACATAATGTGAAATTAGATAATGATATTCAGGGGAGACTCTATTTCTGGTCACTCATTTCCACTTCTCTCTTTGGGTAAAGAGAGAGGGCTATATTTCCCTTCCCCACTGAGACTGGATTCAGCCAATTAGGTTTAGCTAATGAAATGTGAGTTCCATGGGTCACTTGGGGGCAAAAGCCTTACTGGCTCACTTGTGCTTAGAGTATTCCCTCATGCCTTCTCTCTCAGATAGTGATTCCTATTTCAGCCTACATCCTGAAGATGAGGTAAAGCAGGAGAGAAAAAGCCAGTATACTTTAGGAATTAGCTTTTGTTGCCTTTGTTTGCCTGTCCTAATTGATTCAAAACTTAATCTCCATAGCTTCATTTTAGTCATTCAGAAGACAAAAATAATAACCTGTCTATTAGGTTTTAGGTACCAAGCAACAGAAACTGATAATTTTCTGTCCTAATAATTGATCATTATTTCTTTGAAACATTTTTTTTTTTCACATGACTATTAAGAAACAACCAGTCAATGAGTTTTCCCTTTCTGTGCTTCAAAAGTCTGGGCTGGCTATTCTGCAAATGCTATAGTGGTATATTTCAATCCTAGATGGATTTCTTAGAACCAAGTTAAGCATAAAGAGGTGACTTTAATTCCTACCTCAGTCTGCATCTAACCAATATGTGATCTTGGACAGGGCTGTTTTTTTTTTTTTTTTTTAACCTTTCTGGGTTTCTATTTCCTTATCTATAAACTAGAGCTAGTGTCAATAATCTCATGCAATATTGCAAGTTCTTAAAAAATAGTGTTAGCAAAAATGCCAAGGATAGTGCCTGGCAGACACTAGTCATTTAAGAAGTAGCTCTTCACTTCCTATGCCACAAAACCAATACCTTCTCTTTATGTGTATACTATAAAGCAGCTCCTGGAGCATCATGAGAGAATGTTTTATACAGCACATGTATTTTGGGAAAATCTTAAATTTTCAGGATCCACAGGGTCCAGATTTCTTCACATCCAGAATATGTCTAGATTCAATTGACCCTAGGCAACACATGAAAAGTTCATGTTAGATGATAAATAAAGCCACTGTTACTGCCAGAGAAGGCAGTTTCCACTACTCTATGACAAGATATTGCTTGGTGATTTGGACTTATTTTTAAATATCCATGTTGGTTTTTGTCACTAGCATTTCAAGATTTAGTGATATTAATGTGCTTTGATATGGGAAAACTTCTTGTTTCTATTAAATACATCTTTACAACCTAATATGTGATTGGTACTTTGCATCATCATCTTTTTTAAATGCATGCATTCAGAATGGGTATTACATTGCAGATCCACACTGCAAAGGAAACCAAGATCTGAGACAAGAGTGGTCTATATGTGGAAGTTAACAAAACTGGGAAAAAAACCATAATTTCAGAACCCATGATATATTCAGTTATGGTTTTTATGATACAAGGTTATAAAGTGGTGCTGTAGTTAAATGATTTTTACCACACATTCAGAATCTCCTGGAGGTAACAAAGCAAGAAACTGGAAAAGCTAATAACAAGTCAAAACATACTGTGTTTAATGGTTGTCATGACTTTAGCCACTACTGGCAAATTTGCAAAACCTATTACATATTTAAAGGGTTAACGAGACTAAAGATGGAATTCCTATTGCAATGTAATACCCATTTCAGATATAATGAACGAGTTCTTGGAAATGAAGTAGGATAAGTTCCTTGGAATTGGTAGAAGACTACAGGAAACTATTAACGAAAGCTGACAGGCATTTGGAGTTGAGGATGAATTTGGACAGATTGTTGTTAATCAGATGATGGGAGACTTGAGAAAGGCTAACATGCTTAACATGTATCCAGATAATAACATAATGGGGAAAAAAATAACATGATTAATTTAAAAAGGAAAAAGTGTACTCGTCTTTGATCACCTTTTATACAACACCTCCCCAACTGGCTGTGGGGCTGTGCAGCACACCTATGGATGTTTTACTAATAAATGCCCATCTCTGCTACTGGTGGGTGTGAGAATAATTTTTTTTTAAGGTTCCTCAGGCAGATTCTAATAGCTCTTGACTTTTTGCTCCATGATGAAAGAGTATGCTCTTTCAAATGTATTTTCTTTTGAGCAAATGATGTAATATTTAATGAACTGGGTTTATATTCAAAGAATAATCCCCACACTAAAGCTATTTGATTACTAGCAGTAAGTAGGATATTACAAATAAAATATTTAAATTATAAATTAACCCAAAGATGTATTTCATGAAACCTTCTTGATTTTAAAAATAATTACTAGAATAAATAAATAAAATTTTAAAAAATTAAAAGCCAAAAACACAATTAGTAACATTAACGCCTAAAAAATTCATATGTAATTTTAAAGATATTAGAGGTCATTTACGAGTTGTACACTTGTAAGAAAAGTCAACTTCATAATTTGCATTTCTATAGTTGTAATGAATATTGTGTACCAGAAGAATACTGTGTATAGTCACTCATGTCATATAGTGTTAGATTTCTCTGTTCACATTTATTATTTTGTTGAATGTTAACTGAGGCCTACCATGTGTAAATCAATAGGTTGAGTGCTAGAAATAGATGGTACAGAAAATGTTCAGCTGCAAAGCTTATCAACTCCGCTTGGGTATGTCAGGGATGGCTCTAGAGAACAGGAAATCCTTGGGCCGAATCTTACGAAGTGAGGTATTTTCAAATAAATGAAGGGGAATAAGTTTCCAGGGAAAGGGAAATGTGTGTTAAAAGAGATAAAACATGAGTATGGTGCATTTGGGGAACTGTGAATATATCAGAATGATAAGAGTATAAGTTGTATATTTGTAAGGAAATAGCTAGGACCAAAGATTGATAGCAGTCAAGAGACAGATTAGAGATTGCCTTATATGAAATGATAAGAAATTTAGATTTTATGGTTTATGCAATATGGAACTATTCAAGGCTTTAAAGGAAGGAAGTAATGTGACATTTTGTGTTTTAAAAAAGATGATTTTGTAATAATGTGAAGGATGTAGTGAAGGAAGGAGGTGGGACAGATAAAAACTAGTTCAATAATCCAGAAGAGAGATGATGACTGGGCCATGCTTAGTGTAGAGAAGGTGGCAGGGAAGGGGAGAACATATACAGAATTAAGGAGGTGTATTTAAGTTTTGGTATAATAGGAAAGATGGAAAGGCAGGAGAAATTTGACTCCTATACTAAATGACTGAATGGATAGAGGAGATATTAAAGAGGATAACATAGCAGGAGAAGCAACATTTTTGCAAGGTTTTCTTTTGCTTGTCTTTATTTCTCATTCTTCTCTTTTAGATGGTTTGCAAAGATAAGTAGTATTGGTGCCTTGCATCCCTGAACATATATATATTATTTCTTCTTTGGAGAAATAGAATCTATTTATTCCTTTCTTGCCCTAATTAGCCTCATGACCTACTTTGAGCTATAGACTGTGGCAGACGTGATAATATATTTAGGAAGCCCAATTGCTTCCACTTTTGCTCTCTTGGTGCCCTCAGCCATCATGTAAGTTGTTCAACTACTATGATGGAGAAAAATGCATAGAGAATCTAAAAGGAAAGGGTGGGGGAAGAATAACTCCTAGACATTCCAGCCACCCCAACAGAGACAGGAAACAGGTGAATGAATAGAACCTTCCTGGATACCCCAAGTCAAATCTCCCCCAGTCAACATCACATGGAACAGACAAATTATCCAAACTGAGTCTCACTGATAATACGGATTTATGAGTGAATAAATTATGTTTTAAGCTATTTAATTTGGGGATAATTTTTTATATATTTCAATTAATAACAAGTAGTGCCTTTATTTCCCTCGCTCTCTCTTTCTGAGATGAAATGATAGAGGTGGAAACAGAGGAAAACATTGTGATAACTGGGTTTTGTAGAACCTGATTTCCAAAAGGAGACCAATAGTTTCTATTCTTTCTCTTCAAACAAATTTCAGTGCTGCAAATTTCCTCCTATAATCTCTAAAGCAGACTATAAAGATACCATAAAACAGCATCTATATGAGAAACTCATAAGTAGCAAACCTTCAATGTTCAGGAGAAAACCTGAATTTGTAATATGTGGATTTTCATGAAATATGGGAATAACTCACAATATCTATGAATAATATCTTTTATGTATTCAAATAAAAGTTCATTACTAATATCTATCTCTAGAGAGAAAACTATAAACTATAGGACCAATGGAAAGAGTTATAGAGTTAAGGACAAGAAGTAGAATTTTTTCATCTTAGGTATGCTATTTTTTATCCTTTAAATATTCATTACAACTATAGAAATGCAAATTATGAAGTTGACTTTTCTTACAAGTGTACAACTCGTAAATGACCTCTAATATCTTTAAAATTACACATGAATTTTTTAGACGTTAATGTTACTAATTGTATTTTTGGTTTTTAATTTTTTAAATTTTATTTATTTATTCTAGTAATTATTTTTAAAATCAAGAAGGTTTCATGAAATACATCTTTTGGTTAATTTATAATTTAAATATTTTATTTGTAATATCCTACTTACTGCTAGTAATCAAATAGCTTTAGTGTGGGGATTATTCTTTGAATATAAACCCAGTTCATTAAATATTACATCATTTGCTCAAAAGAAAATACATTTGAAAGAGCATACTCTTTCATCATGGAGCAAAAAGTCAAGAGCTATTAGAATCTGCCTGAGGAACCTTAAAAAAAAATTATTCTCACACCCACCAGTAGCAGAGATGGGCATTTATTAGTAAAACATCCATAGGTGTGCTGCACAGCCCCACAGCCAGTTGGGGAAGTGTTGTATAAAAGGTGATCAAAGACGAGTACAAAATTAATCATGTTATTTTTTCCCCGTTATGTTATTATCTGGATACATGTTAAGCATGTTAGCCCTTCTCAAGTCTCCCATCATCTGATTAACAACAATCTGTCCAAATTCATCCTCAACTCCAAATGCCTGTCAGCTTTTGTTAATAGTTTCCTGTAGTCTTCTACCAATTCCAAAGAACTTATTCTACTTCATTTCCAAGAACTCGTTCATTAAATCCTATCCCTTCTTTTTCAATATAGCCACCATAATTTTTTTAATGTTTCCCTTAACACAATATTAACCTTTCCATTTTATTAATTTCTAAGTCCTTGCTTTAACCCTTAGTAAAATTATTTGCAAGACAAAATAATCAGTCCAGTGATCTAAGTCTTTGCTACTTTTCTGGCCAGTGAGACTCAGTATAGTATTTCTACAAAGCAGAAATTCAGTTTTCGAGTTTGAATGAATGAGCGGGGAAGAAGTTTGTTATGACAATATACGTGGTTCTCTGAGCCTTTGCATGTGACATCAGGTGTGAGTCTGAACTGTCAGGCTTAATAGTAAGACCAACCCTGTGGTCTCTAAGAACCCTTCCAGTTCTAATGTTTTATGGCTGATAATTTCTGAGATTTTCTGCTGAACTTCATCTGTATGCTCTCTAGCATCAAGTTGTATTGATACATTGTCATAATAAACCTTTATTAAATCTCTTAAATGGCAGGCATATTTTTGTGATATTAGAAAGAAATGTGAATGAAAAAAAGCTCCTTTTCTCAGGAAGTTTGTATGTTAGTAGACAGATCATTGGGGGCAGAGATAGACAATAAACTAAGCAACCAAATAAGTAATCTTAACAATTACCAGTTGGTTAAAGAAGACATAGTGGTGCATACTTCATTTTGACCAAGTTCTGAGTGACAAAATGTTAGCTCTGCAAAGACTGGGTGAATAACATTCCAGACACCATAAAAATTCTAAGGAGCTATTAGTGTAATAGAAAGAACACTGTGGAATCAGATGTATCTTCAGGGAGAGGGAGACAGGCACTAGAGAAAGTCAAGCTAAGCATAAACTAGATCATCACATATAGTTTTAAAGTGACAGAAAAAGACTACATTTATTTTAAATATGACAAAGAGGAGAGTGGCATTACTCAAAGAGTTCACTTTTAATAATAATCATTTCTGTGCCAGTACTTTTTGTTCCCCCTAAATATCAATAGCAGGAATTGCTTTTAGGCAAATATTTAAGACCTGTATTACCTTATCACACAGAATAATTTCAGTCCAGATGTCTGTCATCTGTAGTATATTATTAACATTGTTTCCAGGATTCATAAATTGAAGGAGGGGAGGGGATGTTTAATTATATTTTCTTACAGATTTGAATCAAAATACAAATGATTTAAATTTTAAATGATAACATTTTTCAACTTCAAGCCACTAAAAATAGTGGCTATGCAATTTTTGTAGGATAAACCAAAGAGTTAGTTACCTTTCAGAGTGTTGCTTTATTCTACCTCCTGAAAACCTTTCCTATCTCTGTACTGACTCTCAGATACAAAGGATTATATAACATTTTTTCTCAATTCCTTTTCAATTCATATAATGACTTGTGTAATAACTGAGAATATTTTTATTTTATTTTCTAATAGCTAAATGTCAGTTTGATATTACTTCTCATGCCCCTTGGAAAACATAAATTGGATTTATACACAATACATACCCAGAGTATAGGAGTAACCATTACTAGAAATCCTCTGAAATATTTACCAAGTCTGTTTTTAGTGTTCCACTACAGGGATTGTTAACATTTGGTTAGGCAATTATTACTCACTTATCTTGTTTGACTAAACGTTTTGTCTTTTCATTGCCTATATCCTTTGTGTCCATAAGTTGGGTAGCTTCTCTGTCCCCTCCCCTCTAATTTATCAACGCTTTGACAATATTTGAGAAAAATAACAATGTATAAGTTTCTATCTGCTTTTTTAAGTTAAGTTTTTTATTTTAATTCCAGTGTAGTTAACCTACAGTGTTATACTGGTTTCATGGGTATAATTTAGTGACTCAACAACTCTATACATCATTACTCAGTGCTTGTCATAAGTGTACTCTTAATTCCTTTCTCTTTCACTCACCTCCCTCTGATATGCTTTATTTTAAATAAATACCCTGAGGTAAAGTTATTATTTATTTTTCAACAAGAACTTTTTTACTTGAAACATACTTCAAAATACATGATTTTAAAAGATATATATAAAATGTTCCATCCAAGAAAAAAAGAACACACAGTTTCTTCAAGTACACACAGGAGAATCCCCTGGTTAAGTGACAATACAAAGTGACATAACAAATATTCCAATTTAAGAAGACTGAAATCATATCAAGTATATTTTCCAACTACAATAGTACAAAACTAAAGATCAACAATGAAACAAAATTAGAAAAAAAGAGAAAAAAACAAGGCTGGAAAACTACAATGTATATATTAAATATTTAATATGTAAATATTAAGACACTACTGTACAGGCAATGAGCCAAATAAGAAGTTCAATAGCAAATCAGAATATGTCTCAAAACAAAAGAAAAAGAAAATACAATATTCCAAAACCTATGGAATGCAGCAAACACAGGTGTTAGATGAAATTTATGCTATCAATGCTTGTATTAGGTAAAAAAAAAAATCATTTTCTTTATAGATTTTATTTATCTATTTGAGAGAGAGAGTGAAAGAGTCTGAGTGGGAGGAACAGAGCCAGAAGCAGGCTCCCTGTAGAGCAGGGAGCGCAACATGAGGCTTGATCCCAGGACCTCAGGATCATGACCTGAGCTGAAGGCAAATGCCCAACAGACTGAGTCACCCAGGCACCCCAGTAGAAAAAAGTTCAAATAAATAGCTTAAGATTATACCACAAAGAACTAGAAAAAGAAGAAACTTAGCTGAAATTTAGCAGAAAAAGGAAATAAAGAAAAATCAGAAATAAATAAAATGAGGCCAGAATAAATAAAAACATAACTTTGAAAGTAATCACCAGTTTTTTCAAAATAAATAAATAAAATTGGCAATGTTTTAATTTTAAGAAAAGGAAAAGAGAGAAGACTCATAAACCAAAATGATAAATAGAAGAGAAAAACAGTAAAATAACCACATAAATACATAATGTGATAACAAATTACAATAATTATATACTAACACATCAGATAATGAAGGAAGAAACCTAAAGACTCACAATTAACCACAATTAAATCATGAATCTTTTTTTTTTAATTTTTATTTTTATTTATGATAGTCACAGAGAGAGAGAGAGAGGCAGAGACACAGGCAGAGGGAGAAGCAGGCTCCATGCACCGGGAGCCTGACGTGGGATTCGATCCCTGGTCTCCAGGATCGCGCCCTGGGCCAAAGGCAGGCGCCAAACCGCTGCGCCACCCAGGGATCCCTTAAATCATGAATCTTAAATCCAAGAAACAGGAAATTTTCTTAAACCAATAACAAAAATGAAAGTTGAATTAGAAATCAAAAATCTCCCTGCACAGAAAAGCCCAAGACCACATGGTTTCATTGTTAAATTCTACCACACATTTAAAGAAAATAATTAATGATAACCTTTGTCAAAATCTTACAAATAATAGAAAGGAATGGAAAAATTCAACATCATTTCATGAGGCCAGTATTACACAATAGACATCCTCCAAGAAGAGTGAACAATCTCCCCACTGTCTGCCCCAGCTCACCACTTCCATACTGTCTGCCCCTGAGCTGCTTGTTTGCCCTGTCTCCAGGAGCAGGGCAGTGCTCTCCTGGATCCACCCCAGCCAAGGTTACCAACCATCAAAACTCTAAGCTTTAAGCCCTACTGGTTGCAAGAACCCATGAAATTCAGCCCCTCTCATTTTCCAAGTCAATGCCTTTTGAGAAATGTTCTCCTTGTGCGTTCCCCTGTGTGATCCTTTCTCTCTCACCCTGCTCCATGACCATGGCTGTCTTCCCTCCACAGCACTCGCAATCCATTTCTCCCTTAAACCATATCTTCACGGTTCCTACTTCCTTCTTTTTTTTTTTTAAGATTTTATTTAGTCATTCATGAGAGACACACAGAAAGAGAGAGAGAGAGACAGAGAGAGAGAGAGAGAGAGAGAGACAGAAACAGAGAGAGAGACACACAGGCAGAGGGAGAAGCAGGCTCCATGCAGGGAGCCCGATGTGGGACTCGATCCCCTGACTCCAGGATCACGCCCTGGGCTGAAGGTAGGTGCTTAAACCACTGAGCCTCCAGGCTGCCCTTCCTACTTCTTTCTATTTGGCCTCTTCTATCCCTTTAGTTGTGGAGCCTGTTCTGTCATTCTTCAGGCCAATTTCTGGGGTATTCAGGATGATGTGATAGTTATCTAGTTTTGTACATGGGACGAGATGAGCCTAGCATCCTCCACTCCACTGCCATCTTTGACGCCTCTCATGTTTCATCTGCTTTAAATTAGTTATTACCAAATTCTATCTGTTGCATTTAATCCTATAAAACCAAAACTACTTGCAGATGATAAGTGTCTGTGTGGTAGTTTTGGGAATCAGCATGCAAGAGTTTATCCTGAGGATTTTTGGAGTTTTTAGCAAATTGACCAAGATGGATTGATAACCTATTGAGTTAAAGATACATGTCAGGTGTTGAAGGGAGGGTAATGGGTTAATAATCATTTAAATGTTTAAGTAATAGTTGTGCCCTCAGCTTTGTAGTATCATTGAAAAGATGAGAAAAGCCTGACAGAAAATATGGGAGACAAGGCAGAGGATGGAATGGGAATTCAGAGACCTACCTTTGAATCCCAAGTCACTTAAAACTCTCATACCCTGTAGCTATAAAAAACAACCGGTCAAATTAATTAATGCTTAACATCCTTCCCAGGTTTAATATTCTAAGGACTTCCCAAGAAAGGTAATTCAAAGATGCTGGCATTAACTTCAGCTTTGGCAGTCTGACATATCTGAAAACACCAACTGATTCCAGCAGCATGACTGAATTACAGACCAGACATTACACATTGCCACTTCTAAACTATGTGATAAATGATAAAATACATACTGAACACACAACTTCGGGATATTGGGCCTGCTGGGGAAGGGGGCGGGGAGGGACTTCCAGAATGGCAACACAAGGAATTCTATGGACTCACTGTCCAGGAAATAGCCATAATTGGTAAAAATTGTTTTGTATTTAAAGTAAAGTCCCTGGAAATGTTTCTGAGGATATACATCAAAGGAAGAAACATGTATTCAAGAAAACCTGTAATTCAGTAAGAAGACTGAGAGTCAGTGGTACCTGTTCCCTCCTTAATCTGTCCTCAACTTACCATAATAACAGAAGCTCTAATTTAGCCAGGTATAGCCAAGAAAAACAGTTCCCCTTTCTCTCAACCTCCAGGAAGGGATAGACTATTTTGTTAGTAAGGATAGTCTGCTAGCATTTTTCACTCCTCATCCCCAGCTCCAAGGTGCAGAGTTTAAATTCCTGGCAACAATGGCCAAGAAATTGAAAGCTCCCTTCTTTCACCCATCCCCCATTTGTAGGTCAGAAGTCAATCCCCGTAGAGGCAGGCAAAGATTTTTGAGAGTTTCATTGCCCTTACCTCTGCTCACTCAGACAGCAGAGGTTCCATATTGGGAGAAGCAAGCCAATGAAACCAGAGGATAATGTCCCATCCCAGTGCTCTGGTCATATACCAGTATCAGTCTAAGGATAGCAAACCAGTGTCCCCATACCCAGCGCCAGTGCAGGAGCTCACACACTCTGATCAAGGAGAGGAGGCTGTGCATAAAAACAGAGGTCTGAAGGTCTCCCCAGGACCTAATATTATTTGAAACGGAAAGTGGGAGATTTCAAACCTAAGTGTGTGCTTAGCAGCAATGGCCATTTTGGTGATATGCAATTAAGAGCAACAAGCTCAACCAAAGTTCAGCAAGTTTACCAGAGAGAATAGAAGAAAGAGATAAGAACAGCCATCCTGGGCAGTAATTAGGTCATTATGTCATGAATGGGATCAGTGCCCTTATTAAGGAGACACAAGAGAGATGATGTCTCTCTGCTATGTGTGGATACCACAAGAAGGTGGCCATGGGTAAACCAGGAAGAGAACTCTACCAGCTAGTGCTCTGATCTTAGACTCTCAGCCTCCAGAACTATGATAAATAAATATTTATTGTTTAAGCCACCCAGTCTATGACATCTGCTAACACAGCCCAAATGGACTAAAACGCAGAGGCTTCCATGAGTTTTACTGTAATCACAAACTGATGAATTTCCTTATCCAGCCCTTCTTAGGAAAGAAAATGCTATAAAGAGTACGTAGATGCAGAGGCTGGGTGATAGTGGGTGTAGATGATGATGAGGAATCAGGACATGGGAAAAGGAAGAAGTAGAGATTTAAAACAAATTCACTGAAGGATGTGTATATGCTTACGTGTAGATGGGGAGAATTGCAGTTCTTAGCTAAAGGAAAAATTCTCAGATCACCACTACCAATGCATTAATACCATTCTAGGCAGTAATTAGAAAAGAAACTTGTTTGACAAAAATGATATTAAGTGAATCAAATGAAAGAAACACACATTAATACTCAGAAAATATATAGTCAACAGATTTCCTTAAATGTTGCCAGTCTATCCCAGATATTTTCTGTATGAACTCATTCAAATTACAGGTGACCTTATAAGTAGTTCCTGAAAAAGCTGCATGGTATATCTATTTTTCTGTGTATATTTTGAAAGTATAGAGAAATGTTTTATTACTGTTGTGATATGAATATTATGGACATATATCCCACCTTACGTGGTCATCAATGATGATTTAGGAAACATAATTTTTCATTTTGGGGCCCCAGTTTCTTTTTCAGCCAATAAAAAACCTCTACCCTTCTAACTCCTAGTTTACTCCAGTGGACTTTTTGTTCATAACAGGCTTTTCCAACTCCTCCGTTTCCTCTATAAAAAAGAGTATTCATCTCTGTTGTTCTCCAGTCTTGCCCATAGCTTTGCCATAGCTTGCATATCCCGAATTGCAATTCTCTGCTATTCCTGAATAAACCCATTTTTGATAGTAAAATAAGATATTTAAGATATAGAGCCTGGCTTTGGGGGGTGGAGGGTATATTATAATATAGATTTCTTTAGGCTTCTGTGTGGACATAGGTTGTCTCTATGGGCTACTGCAAAGAAAGATATGTTAGTGTTCTACCAAACAATGACACTCATTAGGCAGGATTCCTTTGGCTTAAAGCAATAATTTTAATTAGCATAAACTTATGCAAATATCAGTTTGTAAAAATGACTTCTGAATTGCAGTAAGGAAGTAATAATGTCCTCAGTTACCTATATCTGAAGTGATATCATTAAGTAGCAATTCAAAATAGAGAGAAAATAAAAGAACTCAATTGTGTCATTAGCTTCAAAATATTTCTTAGATATTAACATATTTTGATATAACAACTCCTAGTTCCCTCTACTCTGCTATTTGTCCTATAGTATCTTAGATTTAACAAAAGTTGTAAGCAAAATAAAATTAAACTATGTTTCCAAGAATCACTAAAGATTAAAGATTAAAGAGTCCTAGTCAGCTACTTAAAATATAAAATGGCTCTAAGACAACAGACACAACTAAAAACGCAGAGTCTAGGAAAAGTATTTCAGGAAATGTGGCAGTTTAATGTAATTATTATAGAAAAGAAACACAAAATTGTTCAGAATAATATTAAGAAATAAATGCTTAAATAAGAGAAAAAGCTTTTCAGCAGTAACAATATATAACAAATTTTAAAAAGATTTCTGTAAACTATTAAACTGGTTTTAGTGAAATAAATGTGCATTTAAATGAGATATAATTTATTCTTACTAAATATGCAAAATCCAGTTCCTGTGCTGGTGAGAACAAATGAACTATGTACGTACTGTCATAAGAGTTTAGCAAGTGGCAATAAAAATTCTTATGACATTTTTGGAAAGTAAACTTGCTGGTGCATTTCAAAAGCCATGAAACAGATCGTATGTTTTGCCTAGAAGTTCATTAGAATTGTGTCAAAGTAATAATCAGAAATTAAAAGTTACTGTTAGGGGCGCCTGGGTGGCTCAGTCCCATGAGCATCTGACTCTTGGTTTCAGCTCAGGTCATGATCTAAAGGTCTTGAGGTTGAGCCCCTGGTTCCACGTTCAGCAGGGAGTCTGCTTGAAATTTTTTCCCTCTGCCCCTCCCCCTGCTCATGCTGTCTCTTTCTTTCCCTCTCTCTCTCAAATAAATAAATAAGATCTTTTTAAAGAAATGTAGTGTAAAAGATAATTATTTATATAACACAATTTAAAACATGCATATGTTACATCCAGTAAAGAAGCCACAAGTAAACATATGAGCATTCTATTTGTTACTGTGCTATTCATATAGACTTAAAATAGTTATTCATATAGATAAGGTCTGGGAGGGAACTAACACAAAAATGCAAACAATGGTTACTTTGGGGGTGTGGCATCATTCAAGATCCTCTGTCCCTAGTACCCAAGTTCTCTTTAATCCTGTAACATATTTATAAATTGATAGGGTTTACATACACAAGCATAAGAAGCAAGTAGAGGATCCAGGTGTGCATTCATTGTATTCACTTGCTATATAAGATAAGAAGCAATGGTAAAGGGTATAAGAAGAAGAGAATGAACACATTTCTTAAAACTTTATAGAGCTGTCAAACTGGTCAGAAATCATTTGCTAAAATGTAGTATGAGTCCTTTCTTGGTTTCTTTTTTATTGTTTCTATCATCTACGGATTTGGCATAACAAAATTATGATGATTCACTGTTACGCTGTAGAGAGCTTTATAATGTATATGGAAAAATCTTAATAATGTTTGGAGCTTAGGGGTCTGTGAGAAACCATGGGAAATTGCTTCTGAGACCATAGTGAAAAGTGAACCTCATTTAGAGAGACTGAGCAGAGGATACTATGGATAAAAGCAACTGAAATCCAGAATTTAGAATGACAGGTCATCATAGAAGTTAAAAAATGCATTTGGCTCATCCAGATGTGCTATATTCACTCAATTTTGAGGGACTGTTAGTAAGCAAAGCACATATTGCGTTACGCTTCTTGGTGTTTTCATTATTTGTCTAGGGGACCAAGTAGAAATTTTCTCTTGAAAGGGAAAGTGTGTTAAACACTTATAAAAATAAACCAAGTTAAGTCTTATCTCTGCCAGGTGGAAGTCAGTATTAATATCTAACAGGAGATGAAGCTCAGAGAGGCAGTTATATCCTTCACTGGATGGATAGAAAACCAACTTTATAGCCTGTCAAGGCATATTGTATCAGTGCAAATGAGGTCCTACCTCTGGGTAGAAGTATTTTTACATTAAAGTCCAAAAAAGCCAGTAGTCTCTCTTGAACAGGTTTGAATAATAATCATTAAGGTGTGCAAATATAAGAGGAAAAAGGACTTAGTTTAGTTTTTTATTAGGTCCTTCTTAATTGCATATCTCACAAGTATCCAGTCTTCTGGCCCAGAGTGAAAATTAATGATTTTATGAAGTGAGATGGGGATTCCATAATTTGCAAACAAAACTGGTGTTGGGCAGTCAATATCAGACGATTTTGTCTTTTCATTTCCTGGAAAGATCAACAGTGAAAATCTTTCAGAGACTAATTTTATAAATACATAAATGGGAACAGACAGGTTAAATGACTTATTCAAGTTTACATGTCTAATTATGGTAGAAGAGGACTAGAAACTCATAGTTTTTCTCTCAAGTAGACTTTGAAAACACTTGTATAAACTAAAAAGACTACGTTTATGTAGGACTTATAGATTCAGTAATAAATGATTACCTCTTGCTTGAGGGATTTAGTGGAGTAGAGAGAGTATTGTCATTGACTGCTAACTGGCTTTAAGATAAAAAATAAGAAAAATCACTTCTCTGAATTGCCAACAGTGGACCTTAAAGCTACAAGCAGCCATATTCGTTATGTTAATAGCTGAGTGAAAGAAAGAGCAAACTTTCTGTATCTATGGGCAGCTATTAGTTACCGTGAAGAGTAAAATAAATCCAGAAATCATCCCAACAATTGTTAGACATTAAAGAGAAAACATGATCCTCCTACATATAGGCCCTCCTTATCATTATATTTGTGTTCAATGACTTCTTTGCAATGGACAGATATTTGACAAATATTTACCAAGAATTTTCTGTGTGTCAGGTTAAGTGCAATAAATAATACTAAATGTGAGCAATGCACAGTTCTTCACCTTAAAATTACAGCTTTTATGTGAATATTTGTAAATATGTGAAAGGGAGAAGCACAATTGATGGGTGAGGAAAAATATATCCGTTTGTAGAAAGCACTGAGTTATAAAAAATTGTGAGAACAAGATGAAAACAAATGAAGTTGACTGAGAAGGGAAAGCCAAAGAGTAAGGACATAAAAGCAGGTGAACCCAATTTGTCAATTATAAGGCCCACTTCAGCTACAATATAGTCTAAGAGAAACATTGCTGCCCATTGCTTAAGAGACAGCCCTGCAATGGTTGTTCAAATCATTTCATCTTAATGCCGTTTACTGACTCAGAGTTGCTAAGCAGTTATTCCATAATATAGCCAACTAAGTATCATGGGCACTAGTTGAAAAGAATGAACTGAGACTACCTTATTCTCTCTCTGTAATTATATTGGGCAAACCAGAAAAAAATAAGAAATCAAGAACAGTAGCTAAAAATTCCAGAGAGAGGACAATGGATAGAAGTGGGTCTAAGAATTACCAGAGTAACCCAGAGGCATAAGGAGACAGGCACTATGGTGTGGATATACAACACAAAGAGTAGATGAAACAATAAATCAGTAGACTATGAGATGAAAATGGAATGATCAAGCAGAAAATATGAGAAATGTCATAAGAAAGAGTTCCCGTGGTTAGGATGTGGTTACTCCCTACAGCTTGCTCCTCCCTCCCTCCCTTCTTTCCTTCCTTCCTTCCCTCCTTCCCTCCTTCTCCTCTCCCTCCCTGCCTCCTTTCTTCCTCCTTTCCCACTTCCCTCCTTCTTTCCTTCCTTCCCCCCCTCCTTCCCTCCTTCCTTTTTTCTCTAATTGAGGAAAAAAGCACATGACAGTAAATTTATCATCTTAACCATTTTTAAGTGTACAATCCAGTAATGTTAAGTATTTCACATTGTTTGCAACATATCTCTAGAACTTCTTCATCTTGCAAAACTGAAACTCTGTACTCATTAAACACTAATTCTCCCTCCCTTTGCCCAGCTCTTGGCCACACTCTTTCTACTTTCCATTTCTATGATTTTGTCTATTCAAGATACTTTATATGAGTGAAATCATAGAACATTTGTCCTTCTGTGTCCCTACAGATTTCTTGAGTTGTGTGGTTTTCCAGTCTGACTCAATTTGGGTCTAAATGGCTCATTGTAACAGGTAGGAAAACAAATAGCCGTCCTTGAAAAATAAAACAATATAAAAAACCAAGTAGTCCTGAGCAAGATTTTCCTATTCCATCTAGAAAATAATTGAAACATGCACTTTGAAATGCTGATTTATTCAACAAAATAATATTTTGTGGAAGTACATGAGCCCAAATGATGGATTAGGCATTGGAGTTTAAGTGAGATTAAAATAAATACATCCCACTTTTTCTTTGTGCCAGGAAAAAAAAACTTTTTAAAATACTTTATTGATTTTAAAGTAAGCTTAATGTATTTTAACTGAGCTTAGAGACTTGAGGGAGAATGCAACTAATGATGGATTTTTTAATAATGTTTTCATAAAACATTAAAACAGGTCTTAGTTCCACTCATCTTTCACAATGACAATACTCCTTGCTAGATTAATCTTAAAATAAACTTGATGTATTTTAATCCTGTGTGAAGGTTTCAAATATGTGTTACACTGTATTTTAGTAAAATGTATAAATGATGACCTTGGTAAACAATACTGTATAATACAAAGATACTGCTGAGCTCACTGGCCATAATAGAACTGAAGTTATCAACTACCCTGCAAGCTTTGAAAGAGTCCTCCTTTTCATCATGCTAAACACATTTTTAAAAAATTTCCTCTGCTTTGGCAAAAGTAGACTATTTCACACACTGTGAGAATTTGTAATTAGAGTTTACTTAGAAAGCATATTAAGTGTTATTAGAGAGCTTTTGTGCAAGTGCTAATGAACATACTGTATTTAACCATCATCAGACAGATCAAATACAAGAGACTAATGTTCTAAAGTAAGCAACTTTCAATAATGAGAATGTGCTAGTAATTATAGTGTTGTCATTGTAAGGAGGAGACTTACTCCATGCCATTTATATTAAACTAATTGTTTAAAGCCTCTTACTAGTGATATAGTTGGATGATGTCTATAAAAGTAAGCTCCTAAGAGGTGACCTTTGGGGAAATTGTATGGGTTATTATAAGAGAAAAATGAGTTTGAAAAGAAAAAAATATTATCTGATTACATGAAAGACTTTTCACAAATAATTGACAACTAAATATTTGGAAGGTTTTACCTCTGGTCTTTTCAGGATCATTGTGAACCTATTCAAGTAAGTGACCTTGATCTGGGACTGTTGGACCAGACCACAAGGGGAGGAGGTAGCTAACTTCAAGTGATGTAGGAGATCAGGATGTACATAAAATGGATGGTATAAACCAATGATGTATGGGATGTAGGAAAAGGTGAGGAATGGAAATGATGCAACACTCCTTTTGGGACATTAATTCCTCTCCTGGGAATCAAGGTCAAAAGGACAAGCTTCTTTGTAAGCAAAGGAATAAGCAGTACACCTATTCCTATGATCAACTGGGTCAGGGAAAGCTTCCTTCAGACCTAGAAACCAAGTTCCTCTCAATTCACTGATTGTTCCCTATTACTCAGTATTTCTCCAAGACGTGAGAGCAATTAAAGTGTCCTTAAAAACTCATAGATGCATATTGCACTCAATCCTCTAAATATTGTGGCTCATATCAGATTGTCATGACAGAAAGGAGAGATACATTTGTGCAATGGCTCAGAAAACTTAAACATAATAGAAAATAGGTCAGTGAAAAGCTTCTTTAAATTTAAAATTATAAAAGTATAAAGAACTAATATAGTTATTCTAGGTTGAAGCAAGCCCATTTACTAAAAAAGCTTATTTAAGTGAATTCCATATTGAAAAGAAATTGCCCAGGTAGGCTCAAAAATGAGAACTTAAAATATGTTTTAACTCAACACCAAAAAACCCCACAAAAACCCCAAACCCAAATAATCCAAGTTGAAAATAGACAGAAGATCTGAATAGACATTTTGCCAAAAAAAGACATATAGAAGGCCAACAGACACATGAAAAGATGTTCAATATCAGTAATCATCAGTGAAATGCAAATCAAAGACACAATAAAGTATCAACTCACACCTTTCAGAATGGCTAGAATTAAAAACACAAGCAACAACAAGTACAAGTTGGTGAGATGTGGAGAAAAAGCAACCTTCATGCAAACTAGTCCAGGCACTATGGAAAACAGTAGAGAGTTTTCTCAAAAAATAAAAAACAGATCTACCATATGATCCAATAATCTCACTACTGGGTATTTACCCAAAGAAAGTGAAAACGCTAATTCAAAAAGACATTTGCATCCCTATGTTTACTGCAGCATGATTTGCAATTGCTAAGATATGGAATCAACCAAAGTGTCCATTGATATAAAAATAAAGAACACATTATATATATATATATATATATATATATATATATATATATATATATATATAAAAGAATGAGATCTTGCCATTTGCGGCAACATGGATGGACCTAAAAAGTATTATGCTAAGTGAAATAAATCAGAGAGACACAAATATCATATGATTTCACTTAAACATTAAAAACAATTAAAAAACAAAACAAATGAATAAGCAAACAATAAACTAGAAACAGACTCATAAATACAGAGAGCAAACTGATAGTTGCCAGAGGGTGTAGAGGATGGGCAAAATGAGTGAAAGTGAGTGGGAGGTCCAGGCTTCTAGCTACACAATGAATAAATCACAGGGATAAAAAGTACAGCATAGGGAATACAGTCAATGGTACTGTATAGGGCAGCCCAGTTGGCTCAGTGGTTTAGTATCGCCTTCAGCCCAGGGTGTGATCCTAGAGACCCAGGATCTAGTCCCATATCAGGCTCCCTGCATGGAGCCTGCTTCTCCCTCTGCCTGTGTCTCTGCCTCTGTGTGTGTGTGTGTGTTTCTCATGAATAAATAAATAAAAATCTTTTTTAAAAAATGGTACTGTATAATGGTACTGCACTCATAAGATGGTAGCTACACTTGTGCTGAGCATAGAATAAGGTATAGATTTGTGGAATCACTATGTTATACCCCTGAAACTAATGTAACATTGTGTGGCAATTATATAATTGCAAACTTCACAATAACATACTTGTAGAAAGAAATGGAAACTATAAGACAAAATTTTTTGAAGAACTAACAGAACCAAATAAAATTCGAATAGAAACTAGTCCAATTCTGTCATTTTATGCATAAAGAGGTTAAATCCCTTAGACGTAAAGCTAGTTCATCCTAGATCATACCAAAGCGATCACAACTCAAATTTATCAAGTTATCTTTTAAAAAAAAAAATTTATCTATTTTTAGGAATCTATACACCCAGCATGGGGCTTGAACTCACAACTCTTGAGATCAAGAGTCACACGCTCATCTGACTGAGCTAGTCAGGTACCTCAAGGTATTTCTTTTTAAAAAACAAAAATGAGGAGGAAGAGTATGAAGGAAGGAAATACAGAGACATAATGTAATGTAGGAGCAAAGCAGGTAAGATCAAGACTAGGAATTTAATGAACTGGAAGGACCTGAAAAACACCAAAGATTCAGAAAATCATGTTGAAGAAGTCAAGGCAAAATGTTACAGGCATTCTTAATTGAGGCTGCTAGTAAGTCTTCCGGAAAATTGGCATCAGTACAAGAGACAATAGGGAGCAACACTGAAAATTCTCATTCTGGGAAGATACTCTTTTCTCTGGATAAAAGTGTAAGAAATGCAGCCCACAGATATTACTAATAGGAGACAGGCTCAGAGCCCCTGCATGAGTGCCAGTTCTGTCTGAGCAGGTGTAGAAGTGCATAGAGTTCTTGAGTCTATAATCAATTAGAGGACTTAGTAAATCAAAACCCTCAAACTCTACCCATTATTTGTTACTAGGCTAGAAACAAAATACATTAAAGAAAATAATTAATCTTTTTTTTCCTTTTACTCTGCTAGAAAAGAACATGAAATAACCATACATACTAATGTATGTTTACCAAAAATACGTGGAAATAAATTCTCTCTACCTATAAGAAACTAAAAATCTTTTTTAGAAACACAGGGTAGCCAAATATATATCATCATTTTCTTGATTTGTTGCATAATATAAGGCCCTTCATACAGACCAAAACTTTTAATTTTTGTATTGAATTTAAAAGGTATACTTTTCTATAAAGATCCTAAGAATCACCTGATTTAATTCTTAGCTATAAATTCTGTGATAAATCTCCAGGGTTTCAATTTTAAAAGGGCAATATCATACAATATACCTTTTATGTCTTAATTTTAGCATAATAAATACTACTCTAATGATTTCAGAAACACTTCTCGTCAATCTCCAGTCTCTGGAGTGGGTTATTATTAAAAGGCACCAACAGAGATATGACATAACATACTGATTCAAATGCCATTATTTCAGCATATACAATTGTTTGGCCAAGACTGAACTAAGTTTTACACACACATACACACACACACACACCCATGCTCTTTCCCTCACTAAAGAAATAAGTATTACCCCAAGCAAGTTAATAGGATAAATCAATTTATAGGGAATGTCCACTTCCTTGTGGAATTCTAGTATATAAATTATTTATAGGCAAATAAATATTCCATATGGAAATCTAATACCTAAGGCTAAAACCTCAACTTAATAATTTTTAAGTGGTTTAAGCAACTAAGAATCTTGGAAAAAAAATTAGCTGTCTTAAATAATCTCATAATTCATTCCCTCAGTTAATATGGATTTGTTAGAGATTCTTATGGTTCCAAATTGATTCTTACCTATAAAATAAAAAATAATTTAGAAATATTTTAGAGCTTTCAACTCAAGTATCATTTAAGTACAGAATACTTTAAGGCAATAAAGTATTTTGTTTTTGTTTTTGTTTTTTTCAGGATTTCCTGGATGTAGACAAAAAGAATGCTACTATAAAGTTAGTAGAAACAGTTTGTGGCCATGTTTACTTTATGCCATAATGAATCAGTGTGGTTTTTGTGTGATTGAGATATTCTTACCTGATTATTTTTATCTACAGGTAAATTTCAAGCAGCTACATTTTATGTCACAATTCAAAATTCTAATATCAGTAAGAGACAAATGTAAGTTATTCTGATATGATATTATTTGCTTACACTCTCAAAATGTATTCAGCAATGGGGTTAAGATTGAAAAATACCCCAGAAGAAAGAAAAAAACACAATTTTGGGAGTTTAATGAGCCTAAAATTTCTAAAACGTTACTCAATTCAAGTATTTTGGCTACATTAAAAAAAATGTTCAGTGCACAAATATTTAGCCACAGTTATAGCTTAAGTGCTGCATGCTTTACAGAGCCAGAAAAACAAATTTAACTTTGATCAAGTATTTCAGCACCCAAAATAATTGACTTTCCTCAAAGGTAAAATTAGATAAAAGAATTATAGAGTGCCAACACATCAGCCTACTATCAGATGTTATAATTTATATGATCCACATTGATTCTGCTCTTTCTAGGAACTAACGCAAATGCTTGCAGATTTAGAAGAGGATTTTTAAAAAGCAAGTTTAAAATCTACAAAACATATATCTCCATGAAGTTTTATACCAGAAAATCCATGAACAGTGAAGTGAAGAAAAGGCAGCCTGTATTTTATATATTTAATTTAACTCCTCCATTGCCCTTTAACATATAACATCCAGCCATAAAGTCTAATTTTCTTCTGTTTCAATAATTTTAACATGATAAAGAACAAAAAGTTAACAACTATTTATATTGCCTTAAGAATAAAAATCAATTTTCCTAGTCAAAGACAATATAAAACTAATTAATTGAAATATAATTCTTAAAAAACTTTCAGTATCAATAAATGAGGTTTAAAAAAAGAGAAATCCTCTGCTCTCAAAACTGAAATAGATGAAACATTTTTAAGACAAATTCTACGTCCAAAAATTAAGTGAAAATATCTTGTGACTTATTTAAGATTTAGAAAAGAAGGATGCAATCTGAGCAGAGGTTGTGTATCCTAGTAAAGATTCCCTAAAAAGTGAATAATTTTAAAAAATCATGGACTTCTGAATGCATGGTAGGTGAAACATTCTGAAAGGCTCTTTCACTTCACATGTGGAATTAGACCCTATGTGAAGCAGAATTTTATTACATACTATGGCTTGCAAGAAGTAAAGGAAATTATTAACTCTCCTTCCAAAAATGGTTAGGGAATGGTATCTGAGCAGAAAGCAAGTAATGACATGCAAATGTTAGGTGATTCTGAGGGAAGATATTTATATAATACATACTGTTATCCAAAGACTGAGCTGTAAGTCAGTGGCAAAATGGAAGAACTGTATTTAAAACTCTTTTTTTCCAGTAAAGGAAGAATTTGGGTCCCCCTTTAGGGAACCCAAATGTCATTAAAATGGCCCCCACTTTAGTAGGAACACCATAGATCCTGGAAGAAGCAAAATGATAAGAGCATCATTTAGGCTGCAGGAATTCTCATCAGTTCAAGGAACCAAATTTTCATTAACAATTAAAAAAAAAAAAGCAAACAAGGAAACAAGTCAATGTAAGATTCAGCAGAAAAATAAGCTGATTTAGGGTACAAACTGATATAGAATACAACCGATTTTGGTTTAAAATATGAAATAAATGAATTCAGGATAATTTAAAATATGAGAAGAAAACCAAAATTGACAGAGCAGCAAAGGTCTATAATAAATAACTGAAGATGTGTGAAAAATAATCCAACATATTTTTTAGAAGAAATATAATTTTTAGCATGAAAAACTAAATGGATAGGTTAAAAACACATAAGTTAAGCTAAAACAGAACCAGTCAACCAGACCACAAGTAATTAATACCCAAAATGCATCAGAAAGTCCAGACAACATAAAATAGAAAAATAAATGTAAAATGTGTAGAATTCTAATCACCATCATGAAGTCTCAGAACATAATAGAGAAGCAATATATGAAAAGTTGTTGAATTTATTTGTTTGAAACTACTAAAGTGCATTTATCAAAGATAAACAGATATAATAAAATTACAGCATACATAAGCAAAATGAATGGGGAAAAATTCCAAAAAATATTCATTAAAACTGTAAAGCACCAAAAAACAAAAAACAAACAAACAACAACAACAACAACAAAAACTGTAAAGCACCAAAGACAAAGAAAAGCTCTAAATCTGAACCCAAAGTGGAAGAAGGATAAATAACAGAAAATCAGGTCACCAACAAAGCAATGACAGTGAAACTGACAACTGACTTCTCCACAGCAAAAAAAGAAACAAGTAGACAATGGAATCCAGTTTTCTAAGTTTGAGAGAAAGTCACTGTCAACCTGGAATTTTGTATCTAGCAAAGTCATCTTTTAAAAATAATGGTTGTCATTTTCAGATAAGTTAAATAATCATGGTACACGATGAAGCATAATATAGAGGGAAATTCAAGCTTTGTGCAGTGGCAATATTGCAGCCAATGAAGTTTATCTGAAGCACAATTATTGCTATAGAGGGAAATTCATAGCATTCAATTTGTACATTAAAAAAGCACAGCCTGAAAATTAGTAAGTTAAAATTCTGGACTGAGATGTGAGGGAAAAATACAGAACCCAGAAATCAAGAGTAAAGGCATCTTAAAGATATGAGCAAAGTTGAATTAAAAAATAAAGAGGTATAATGGAATTAACAAAGTTAAAAAGTGGCTAATTGAAAGACTAACAAAATAAGGGAAACAGTAGCAAAATTCATTAAGAATAAATGATAGATGATAGATAGATAGATAGATAGATAGATAGATAGATAAATGATAGATAGATAGATGATAGATAGATAAAATGAGAAAGGGCACATAACTAGAAATACACAATAATTAGAAAGGTAAGTTACCACCATGAAAAGCTTCCATACTTAAGTTCCAAAAATTAGATTCAATGTATGCATGCCTAGAAAAATTTTACTTACTCAAACTGAAGAAGAAATATAAAGGCAGAATACATATAAAGCCTGAAGAAATAGAAAGCTAGAAATATTTTCACAAAGGTAACATCTTATCCAGACAATTTTACAAGCAGTTTCTACTTTCAAGAAACAGATCATTTCAATTTACACATCATTTGTTTAATAGAAAGGGAGAAAATGGTCTAACTTTTCGCACGATGCCAGTGTAAACTTGATTTCAGAATCAGACAGGAACAGTAGGAATAAAGAAAATCACAGATAATCCATAAATATAGATACAAAAATTCTAAACAAGTGTATGGCAAATGAAATCAAATTGTTTGAAGACGCAGAATGGCCTCCTTACTCTTCCTAATTCTCAAATTGGTATATACCTAATGTTAAATAAGAAATAGATTCTACAGATGTGATCTTAAGAATCTTGAGATGGGCATGCGTACTTTACGCACTCAGGCTGCAGAGCCACTCCAGGTGTCTGTGCCTAGGTCACTGGGGACACCTCTGCAGTGACAGCGGCCACCTGGATCCCCGGAGCCACTGGAGCTCCAAGCACACGTGGGCTCCAGACTAGCCCTGTGACTGCTCCATCGACCTCTGCACGCTACAACCTGGCTCCCTGCCCCCTCCAGAGATGCCTGTGCATTAGACACGGGGCCACCACCCCATAAGTGTGCCCCTGAGCAGTTGCCAGAGGAAGCCCCTCAGCCACGAATTTCCCCACAAGAGAAAAGAGATGGGAAGGACCCCAAGAGCCTTTGCCTCCAACAAGCCCACCAGCGCTCGATGCCACTGTAGACAGCTGCAGCCTTGGCTGCTGAGGATCCATCCTTGCAATCTTCATTAGTTCTAACTTCAGTTTATAGGGCTGCACAGACACCAGGCAACTACAAACACCCCAGTCTGAGCCTCCTGCCCCAATCTGCCAGCACTCACACCCACCCACCAGTAGCTGAAGCCTTTTCCTTCCTGGCATTAGCAGGAAGAATGTTTCAGGTTATCTAATTTTTATGACATGGCTATGACTAAACCTGTTCATTTGATCTTCGGTCACACAGACCTAGTTTCCACCACCCTGAAACTGTATACTGGAATTATGTGTGATTACAGGCGCTATGTTGTTAATCTCATTTGATCTGACTCCGCTGTTGTCCTTCACATGAACGATCATCAGCATTCAAGGCCTTTGGACTTCCTTTTTCTTCTTGAAATAGTCCTCTCTTTTCTTTCATTAAAATACTGCCTTCTGTGTTTCTTTTTCACTGGGACATCATTTTCAGTTTCTTTTGCCAACTTCACTTCTTTACATTCTTGCCCAAATTGATATCATTCATTTTTCACACTTTAATGTCATCCAAATGCAGGTAGCTACCAAACTTACATCCTCAATATATTTCTCTTCTATTTCCTACTGCATACCTCTTGACTCATTTGATATCTCAATTTCCACTCTAGAACCTCTTGTGTTTTGTTAAGATTTTATTTATTCGTGAGAGACACACAGAGAGAGGCAGAGACATAGGCAGAGGGAGAAGCAGGCTCCTCACAGGGAGCCCTATAGGGTACTCAATCCCAGGACCCCAGCATCACACCCTGAGCCAAAAGCAGATGCTCAACCACTGAGGCACCCAGCCATCCCTACAACCGGTTTTGGTAATTCATTTCAGACTTTCCCTTCCCGGTAAGCGATATTACCATCAGCATACATGATTAAACCAGAAATCTGAGGTTCATCTCCACTGATTGTGGGATCTAAACTCATTATTTCATCTTTTGTAATATTAAAAGAAAGTTTTTGGAACTCTGTTATTGCAAATTATCTTAAAAGCAGCATTCATTGCACATAGATATATACAGGAGAAAACATCACATGGAAAATTATTATTTTGGGAAATATATTATAAAAATTTTTTGTTTTCTTTTTTAAATTTTATATAAACAGCATAACTCTAATCAGAAAACAGATTATTAGAACAAACTCAAAATTTTTCTTGAAGCCAGAAATCCTGGGATCATTCTTCTTTGATAACTTAACCAATTTCATATAGATTGCCCAGCTCAATTTGTTTATTGCCTACACATATATGGCAACCTGAGGAAAAAAAAAAAAAGCATTCACATTATCACATTTGCTTTGATATAAAGCTTTGATATAATAAAAGTCTAATCCTAATTTTCAAGATTTTAGGTTAGTAGAAAGGGATTTCTTTCGAAAATCAGGATTCAGTTGTATATGTTATTAATTACATTCATGTGGTTAAAGCATTAGGAAAATCACGAAACAAAATGACTTGCAAGATCAAATGCATTTTAAACTTTGCTCTATGCTTCAATTATATTCATTGAGAATTCATTCTCCATCTGATAGTGGTCTTGTGTTTATATTTATGCATGTTAGCTTTGAACAACCAATGTTGATTCTTTACATTGCTTGTAATAATTTTTAATGGAAACCATTCGTTTGAATTATGAGCAATTTAGTATATATTTTGGAATGCATTGCTTCAAGTAACTGTTAATAATACAGTGAAACTTCATTTCAGATGCTGAAATATATGTTACATTAAAATTAAATGATATTGCAGACACTTGGATAAGCTTATTAATTACCAAGAATTTGTATACTAAATATGTTTTTGATGGAATAATTCACTTAAAGCAGTGACCAATGTAGAGGAATGGAGCACACAGACATTGATGAAAAAACAGATATGAATTTGAAACCTACCACTTATTATCTGTGTAACCTTAAGCTGGTTACTTAACCTCTCTGAGCTTATATATGTATATATATATATATATATATATATATATATATATACATATATATGAGTATATATGTATATACAAATATACAATTTGAAAAATTCTTACTTTTTAGCATTTTGAGAATCAGAAAAAATATGTAAAATGCCTGTCTTATAGAATTTATACCTTCCTGATAACTTTTAACTTATTAACTGAAATGGTACCATGCATACAATTCTGATGCTCTACGCCACCTACCATATTACTAGATGAGACTGGATGGTTAGTCAGTCCTCATTGGGCATGTTGATATTTGCCTCTCTTGGTGGCTTCACGGCACTTGGGATGAAGATAGCGTTGGATATTTGAGAGAAGGAAAGAGAATTACACGTGTAAACATATTCAGCCCAGTGTAGTCAAGAGGAAGCATATGTGTATTCAAAAGACTTTTTCTCTTTCACCAATGTCCAGACAATAAACTTCGTCTCTGCTCATAAGGATAATAGCAAGTCATGCCCATTAGAGCAACCTAACTTGACTTTGTCAGTTTCATCTCTGTCCTACCCAATCGCTCTCCCTAAAATAGAAGAATCAGTCTCTATTTCCCAAGGCAGTACCCATTCCTTCATTGGCATTATGATACTTTTTTAAAACCATATTTAATGTCCTCATTTTATTATTTAGAACTAGCCAACATAATCATTTCTCTGAGAAATTGTGATACCAAGAAATAATGCATCTAATCAAAATGATACTGCCCATGTTTTACCCTTTATAATAATTTAAACATCTTTGTGATTTTAGAGCAAAAACTCCCTCCACCCTGTTTGAATTACAAGTTTCTTCAGCCCCTATTGTCAAGATGGCAATTCACAGACTAGGTTATCTAGAGTGATTCTATTTCCTCAACAGGTAGTAATGTGTTGTATTTACTAGAATGTGCTAGGTCAGGGGGAAACTATATGCAAGTCTATTAGAAAAGCATGTAAATACTTCACTAAACTATGCTTAACAGTTAACCAAGAATGATGGGATTATAAGAAAAGTGAATACAGTGAACTTATGTCCAGTTGGTGGAAAGGGCACATCACAGATAATTCAGAGAATATCATCAATTCTTCTTATAACGGCTTCAGCCCTGGTCTTGAATCATCAAGGTTTACTAACATCTCTGTACATAAAATCTGCATTGGAAATACATGAAGCATAATTTGAAAAATTATTGATCAGGGAAATATCCACCATAGTTATTTCAAGGTATTTTATAGCACTTGAGAATATAGAATGCTCCATTTCATTGTGAAAAAAATTCAATCTGATCAATAACATATACAGATTTCTCATCTGCTGGTAAAAACTTTAAGCATAATGGTAAAACTTTAAAACTGGAGCTAGAAGAGACATTTAAATGTCATATTGGCTATTCCCCTGCTACAGAATTGACTTAATTCAATTTACATAGATCATTATTGATTCTAGTTATACAAAATAGAAATGAAAAAATCCTATCTGGCATAAAGTCTACAATGCCAATATTTTTTCTCCCATATATAACCTCAATTTGTTGAAATGCAAGAAAGCTATATTAAATTACAATCAATATTAGTAAGTAAACTTACAGTGTAAAAATATTTTTTGCAAGTACCAATTTAGGACTGGCTAATAATAACATTATGGATTATATTAACCTTGTACCCAAGCAAAGCATGGATTATTTCTTGGAGTTCTTTGGGAATTCCTCAAAGTACTGTCTGGAGATAATCCTTAGTTATGTTTTTATTCTTTTAGAGCTGCTGTTATTCTGTATTTGTTTTGTTATTGTTAACATTTTATAGAATATATATTACTATATTTATTACTTATATTGGCTTATGACAGTGGTTCTAAAATTCACGACACATGCATCAGAATCACATAGCAAGCCTATTAAAGAGCATAGCTTCCTTAGCTTCATATATGCTCACCTCTTCACTCTTGCTCACCTCCAAGATCCTGATTTTGGCAGTGAGTTAAGGTCTAGGAATATGATTTCAAAAATAAACCTTCTGGACATCCTGGTTAAGCATCTGCCTTTGGCTCAGGTCATGATCTCAGGGTCCTGGGATCAAGCCCTGTGTTGGGCTCCCTACTCAGTAAGGAATCTGCTTCTCCCTCTCCCTTTGCCTTTACGGCGACTTGTGCTCTCTCTCTCTCTGTCTCAAATAAACAAAAGCTTTAAAAAAATAAAAATAAATAAACCCCCAGATGGTTCTGATTGAGTAGATTGCACAACTGGGAAACACAGTCCCATAATTTTCTTTGTGCTCTCCTCATGAGCATCATATATCAAGATGACCCTAACCTTATGCTAATTTGTTAATTAGTTCATCTTCCTAAGGATTCAAAAGAATTCTGATGATAGACATTATCTATTTGATATGTTTCTGACAAAATCATATTAATTTGGTGGCTTTTTAAATTTTTATCTAAATTCAATTAATTAACATATAAGGTATTATTGGTTTCAGAGATAGTGGTCAGTGATTCATCAGTCTTATGTAATACCCAAGTGCTCATTATATCACATGCCCTCCTTAATGTTCATCACCTGGTTACTCCCTTCCCCATCCAGTGGCCCTCAGTTTGTTGCCTATGATTAAGAATCTCTTATGGTTTGTCTCCCTCTCTGATTTCATCTTGTTTTATTTTTCCCTCCCTTCCTCTATGATCCTCTGTTTTGTTTCTTAAATTCTACATATGAGTGAGATCATATGATAATTGTCTTTCTCTGATTGACTTACTTCACTTAGCATAATATCCTCTAGTTCCAAGATTTCATTTTTGATGGCTGCGTAATATTCCATTATATATGTGTGTGTGTGTGTGTGTGTGTGTATATATATATATATATATATATACACACACACCACATCTTCTTTACCCACTCATCTGTCGGTGGGTAAAGATGTCGGTGGACATCTGGGCTCTTTCCATAAATTGGCTATTGTGGACATTGCTGCTATAAACTTTGGGGTGCAGGTGCCCCTTTGGATCACTACACTTGTATCCTTGGGGTAAATATCCAGTAGTGCCATTGGTGGCTAGCTCTATTTTCAACTTTTTGAGGAACTTCCATACTGTTTTCCAGAGTGGCTGCATCAGTTTACATTCCCACCAACAGTGTACAAGAGTTCCCCTTTCTCCACATCCTCGCCAACATCTGTCATTTCCTGACTCATCATTTTAGCCATTCTGACTGGTGTGAGGTGGTATCCCATTGTGATTTTGATTTGTTTTTCCCTGATGCTGAGTGATTTTTAACATTTTTTCATGTTTCTGTTGGCCATGTGTATGTCTTCTTTGGAGAAGGAATGAGTCATGTACTGTATTTTCAAGTTTTTCTGCAGTTGTTTGTATTTGTTTTATGTGTCTCCTTTAATCAATTTTTATAGACAATGTTTTACTGGAGAACTGACCATTGTATTGTAAAATTTCTTTGTGTTTGTGAGGTAGAGGAGGTTTTGTCCTGCTGGAATAATTTCAGCTTTTATATTTATAAACCTCTTCTTTCTCCTTTGTGTGTGTGTGTGTGTGTGTGTGTGTGTGTGTGTGTATTCCTTCCTATGTCCAATTTCTTCAGTTTAAATGCTTAATTTTTTGATATCTCTTTTATAGTATAATATCTCCTAACCATGGACATAGTATAGCTCTGTTTTGATTTATGTTTATTTTGATGTCTGTCATTTTTTATACTCCTTTGATATTATTTTATTAAATTTACTTCTACATTTCATATAGATTTTATTGATGATGTGAATAGGATATTTTTTATTATTTTATTTTCAAAATGTTTACTTTTATTATATTATAAGAATTTTGATCTTGATGTACTTATGTTTGTTTTGTACCTAGGCACTTTGCTGAATTCCTATTAATTCTGATGGTCTGTTGCTGGTCTTGGATTTTCTATTTTTAACTTGCCTTTTCAATTTTCAGTTTTCTCATTTCACATTTTCTTTTTAAAATTTTTTTTCTATCTTTTTGATCCTTTAGTTCAATGCTGAACAACAGTGATGAAAAACAGCATCCTTATCATGTTGTGACCTTAAAACCAACTTCCAAAGTCTCACTATTGATATATTTGTTGTATTTTTTTTACAATAAATAACTTGGGCTATTTCTCTGAAATACTTTCATAAATAAGGATAGTCTGTCATATGATGTTTGAATATATTTGATTTAAACTGCCTGTGAAATTAGTTGGACCTGCGATCACTCAGGTCAGGAAACTTGATTACCAATTGAACATATTCTATTACTTCACCTACTACTTTTCTGAGTAATTTTGCATTACATATACTTCTTTTAAAGATAATAATCTAGCCTTTTATTTTGCTCTAGTAGGATAGGTACTTAACAGGTATGCATGTATGTTTGCTGGTCCTTAGTCTTCTTATTGAATTGGTATAATTTTTTAAAATTCCTTTTTTTTAGACAAAAGCAATATATTCAGATTTTATTTTTCCAAAGCTATCCTTTACAGTTTAAATGCTTATCATTTTTTCCTAGAAATGTTTAAAACTTTCAGTATTTCTATTTCTCATTCAACCACAAGAAGGATGTTAACAAATTTTGACAAACTCATTCACTATTTTCCGATCAAGTTATATTTTTAAAGATCTTTCTCTTTTTTAATGTAAAAATAAGCTAAACCTATTTTAATTTTCACTAATCAATTTTATTTCCTAAGATAGTTTACCAATTTTTAGAGCCTTCCATTCTTCCTTGGAACCTATGACTGCCTTTAATTTATATTTTCCTCTCTGACTTTAACTTTTCATAATTCATTTGGCAAGATCTGTTGAATGATATTTTCCTTGTATTTGTATGAATACATCAGGAAGGCTTTTTTGTATGCTTTATGAATTATAGTTGCCTGACAGCCAAATGAAAGACTTTCAGCTCTGCCAAAACAACACAACCAACTCCATTCAGTTCATAGCAAGACTTGATAATCCAGGCCCATGATGATCAGATATCTTCTCAATTTTGCATTCCATTGTGACAGGTTGATCTGGAGAGTTTGATAGTAGAAAAAGCAGAGAGACAATTTGTTACCTAAGATTGGTGAATTCTGTCAAAAGCTATCAGGACTCCAGTAACCATCAAGTTGGGGTTCAAAGACAAGACTGGCTAATGCTAAGCAGAGGTGCATTTCTCAGACAGCCTAAAGAACCAAGAAAGCAATGCCACCAGGTCTCAGAAACAGATCCATGCCAAAGACCATTTATTAAAACAAGAGCACAGACGAGGGTTGCTGCTCACTAGTGCTGGCATACTTCTGACCTATAGCTGCAAAAGGTCTGGGACACCACAAAAGATGATCACATGAGGACCCAACTATGGGGTTTCAAGTATCTAGGCAAACTAACTAGCACCAGACGGCAATTTTGGAGCTAAAGGCAAAGCTTGGCTTTAGAATTTTGTCAGAGGCCCTCTCTAATTTAAAGATTCACTTGTGGAACATCAAGACATCCTTTTTGTGGTGCAACAACTTTGTAACTGCAGGAAAGCCTATTATTCTGTACTTTCTGCACTGTTCTTGTTCATTGAATGCACTGTGCTTAAATTTGTAGCACTCTCCTAAATATCAATACAAAAGATGAACAATTTATTTCCAAAGGAAAGGCCACAATTTAGGGAAATTTCATTCCAAAATTGAATTTCTCTGCGTTCACAGAAGAGATCTAAAAGTTCTTGAATATGTTCTATATGCTGAGCACTATTACAAGGTGCTTTACATATTTGGGTTTATTTTATTTTCAACTCTACTCTATGAGAAAGTATGCTCACTGCTAGTCTGTGCAAATGAAACCAAGACTGAAAATGATCACATAATTTTCTTTTCCCAAGGCCACATAGCTCATGTCTGATCAATTCTGAAACTCTATTTCAATTCCATCAAGATATCCTCCATAGTCAAAACATATGGACATGTCTAGGACTTAAGAAGTGAAATCCTTCATCTGGAGAACTTTATGTGCCTTAAACATGAAAACAATTACATCGGCTAGAAGTAGCTTTAACATTACACTCTTACATAAAATAAAGCATCATACACTGTGTGGAAGAATTACTACTCACCCTATATAAAAAATTACATGCCATCATGTATTTTATTAAACAGATGGGTGATGATAATATGATGATAATAGCATTTTACCTAAAACTGAACAAATCATCCATGTCAACATGCTTTTAATATAAATTAAATTAAATGAATATAAATTCAGTTTAAATTTGGCATGTTGATGGTTAAATGTCAAGATACTAACATTGATTTTTATTTTTTTAATCACCTTTGTAGGTAGTTAGGGCAAACTAAGCAACTCCACAGATTTCTCACAGAATATTGATAAAAAATTCATGTGACTTCACAGCTGAGGATATTTATGGCTTTTCCCCACCAATTAAATAGGGAGAAATTAATATATTCTAAAGTATTTGACTGTAACATTGCTTCCAGATTTTAAAGCATAGTAAAAAAATGTGATTTAGTATAAAAAGACATTACTTTGCATTAGTATTCTTTTAAACTTCAAAGACACAAGAAGTTCTATCAAAAAAAAGCTCAAGATTTAGGTTTTAAAAATTCTTTTTAATCTTCTCCATAGTTCTGTTAATCAATAGCTGTAAACTGAGTGCAGTGCAGGACAAGTTAGCGGTTAAAAAGAAACATGAGAATTAATAATATTGATAGTCTCTGGAAGAAGATGAGTCCATATCTCCAACAAGATACAAAATCAGTGCAATTTGTAGTCAATGGAAGAATACAGTTTTGTCAGTTCACTGATATTTTTTAAAGGCATTGCTTATAGAATTCTCACCAGAAAATAATTGTCCATTTTGTTTTAATATTCCTTTTTTTTTCAAAATTTAGTAAAATTTTAATGGAATTCTCTTGTTTGCTCACTGTGGGAAAAACGTATTTGGATACTGAAGCATTTCTTGCTTCTCAAAGCATAAAAATATGATGGAATGTTCCCTCAAAAACTATTTCAGTCATTTAATAATACCATTACACATTGAATGTCTTAAATTCAATGGCATTTTTTTGTATGAGGAGAAAGTATTACAAAGATCAGTAAGATCTGATTAATAAATTCAAGTAAACAAAGTCCATAATTTTTAACTCATCATAAGTAAATTGCTATATTTAAATCATTCTAAGATCCCATCAACTGTAAAGTAACATCTCTTGCAGGATGTTAAAATATAAAAACGATGTACCTTAGAATTAATGAAGTACTATATAATGTAAAGTAAGAAGCCAAAACTCACCTAATATTTTTGCATCCTCTCATTTCATTTAACATAAAACCGTAACATTTTTCATAGGCCACTAATTTTTAAAAATAAAATTTTAATGACTTCATATTAATGTATTATATGAGTAAGCCATAGTTTATTAGTAAGAACTCTAGTCACTGTTTTTATTCTTTTCTACATATTAAATACTGCCTTCTTGAATATCAGGCTGACCACTGAATATTTCTTTAGGATAAACATTTTTTTGCTTATTAATCTGAGTTCAATAATTATGATGCTATCATATCACATGATACTCTGGACTGACACTCATGCATTTTTACTCTGAAACATTTTTGTTAGCATAAAATATTTTTATGAATTTTTCTTATGAAGGATATTTAGATAAGGCATTTTCTGAGCCTGCCATGTCTGAGAAATATTTTATCTACAGTGACTGGATCACATTTATTTTTCTTCTGTAAATGTTATTCAATTTTCTACTGACATTTTAGTGTCACTAAGATTTCTGAGGCCAGCTTCATTTTTGTATTTTTCATTCACCCAACGAACATCTACTGAGCACTGACAGGGTGCTAAGGGCTGGCAAACAGTAACCAAGATGGCAGGGTTATTACCCTTATGGACTTTTTGTCACATAGAATCTACCTTTTGTCACATAGAATCTACTTTTTGTCACATAGAATCCCACCTCCATATTTGGGTAAATAGTATTTCCTGTCTCTTTATCTTAATTAAATTGTATGTTAAATTCTGGGATGGCAGATTTCATCCAAATTTTACAAATCTGATGGACTGTTATAGCGCCCTCTAGGGGCATGTTGAATTATGAGATTGACTTTGAATTCACTGGAAAAAGGCTTCTATTATTGGTCATTGTGATAGATTTCAGGACTGCTGAGCATTTTCCAGATCAAGGTAAGGAAAGATCTCCTCGGTGTTTTTCCTGAATATTGGTGATGCATTTCAATTTACGGGCTCTTTTTTTCCTCAAGTCAGCTCTTTTATTATCTCCTTTATTATTGATTCTTTACCATCTGTTCTTTCTTCATGAATACAGATTTTATACATAATAGATACCTATGATCTGCAAACATTGTAGTGCACCTTTTTTTATTTTTATCTCCATCTCCTTCTTATATATATTTTGGGAAGTATTTCAGAATTATCTTCTATATTCAATGGTCTTCTTTCTCATTGTAAACATTCACTACATGACTTGTTACTTGTAAATGAAATGTTTGCTTTGTGTATCAGTCAGGGTTAGCAGAAAATGCATAAAGTCTCAAGTTTAAAAAAAGTTTTAAAAAGGTACTAGTTGGGGCACCTGGGTGGCACAGTCAGTTAAGCAATGGACTCTTCATTTCAGCTCAGGTTGTGATATCAGGTTGGAGGATTGGCCACATATCAGGCTCCATACTCAGTGGGGAGTCTACTAAGACTCCCCCTCTCCCTGTGCCTCTCCCCTCTATGTGTTCTCTCTTTCCCTTTCTCTCTCTCTTTCTCCCTCTCAAACTCAAATAAATAAATCAATATTCATAAAAAATAATGAAAGGGGGCTAATCACACATGTTTGGTCTGGATATAAGGAAACCACAAGGTAGAGTGTTGATTACTCTGGCACTAATAATAGCAATGTACTGTTTTCCTACTCCACCACCCCCAATCCTCCCATGCCTGAAGTGCAACAAAAATTATCAAAACCTGGAGCTAGAGACAGCCATGCAGAGGGCCACCTGCTATTAGCTAATGATCAAGAGGAGAAGAAAGTCTATAGCAACCCCATAGGGAGAGAACCAAAGAATAATTCATAGAAAGGTGTTTTAGAATAAAAATGTGATCCTCTCTATTTACCAAGAGAATACCAAAAAAAAAAAAGGAAAGAAAAAGAAAAAAACTCAAAGTGTGAAATGACTTTGCACTGACACATAATACATGGCAACATGATATGGTAGCACTGAAACCAAACATATTAACTATAATAATAAACTTAAATGGACCCAAGTCAGTAGGGAAATATTTGACTGGAGTACACAAATCAAAACTCAATTCTTTGCTGTGTACAGGAGAAAATCTAAAAATAAAGTGATCCAGAAAAATTAAAATAAATAGATGGGAAAATATACCAGGAAAATACAATTAAAAGAAAGCATGGCTGATGCTTTTGATTTCAAACAAGATTTTCCATCCAGAAAGCATTAAGTAATAAAAAGAATGTAGGATTGACAGATTTGGCAAATGAAAATACTGAAATCTCAGTTAAATTTGAATTTCAGATGAACAGTGGATATTTTAATATACTGAAATCCCATGCAATATTTGCAGCACTACTTAAAAAGTATTTGTTGTTTTTATAGAATCTAAATTTAATGGAAATTCATGTATTTTTCTAACAATCCTATTCTTTCCCCACTAAATAAGGCTTACCTAAGCAACCACAAGCTAGAAGCTATAATAATAAACAATTTCATTTTTGTCTCTCACTGCCCACTTATTTTTTTTTAAAAAAAGGGTTTTTTTTTAAAGATTTTATTTATTTATTCATGAGACACACACACAGAGAGAGAGAGGCAGAGACACAGGCAGAGGGAGAAGCAGGCCCCATGCAGGGAGCCCAATGTGGGACTGGATCCCAGGACTGCAGGATCATGCCCTGGGCCAAAGGCAGGCACTAAACCACTGAGCCACCCAGGGATCCCCTAAACAATTTTTTTTATTTATTTGAAGAGAGTGTGCAGGAGCCAGGGGAGGAGGGCCTAAGGGCACAGAGCTTGGAGGGACAGGTGGAGAAGGAGAGGGAGAATCTCAATCAGACGCCACACTGAGCACAGAGCCCCATGGGGGTCTTAATCCCACAGAGATTATGATCTGAGCTGAAATCAAGAGCTGGGCAGCCAACCAACTGAGCCACCCAGGTGCCCCTCTCACTGCCCATTTAAATCTGGGGTTTTCCCAGCAGGTGTTACTCCATACCTCTAGAATTTCTAACTCCTCCAGAGATGCAGCTTGGGAGAGAAAAAGAGCTAAAGAGAGAGACGAAAGTTCTGACTTCACTGATAGTGTGGTTATTAGCAGACAGACCCTGCAGGAACATGTTCAGAAAGGCCTAAATTTCATTCATTGTTTCTTCAGAGTTCCTCTTGCCATCTCTGGGAGTATCTCCTTTATAAGTTTCATTGATATAAATGAATGCATTTTACTTCTGGCTGGAGGTTACTCCTTCCTTGGAGAATATAGCATTACCTTCAGTTTGTCTCTGCTGATTTTGCTTTGCCCCTCTAGGTAGTCTTTTGGCTATAATCCAAGACAACTTGTGTGTGTTTGACTCACACATTCTTGGAAGCTAACCGCTACAGCCAACTCTTCTTTTCGCAGCCATCAAAATAGCTAGATAGCTTGTTTCTAGCCCTTTGGATTTTTAGAGTGAAACACACATCATCTTAGTCTGTCATTTATGTTGCAAAGAACATATACTATGCTCTCTGGGTAGATGCCATAAAGCCTCACTAATTCATTCTAATACCTCTTTTATATTTTGCCTGTTGAAAATATATTTGAAACATATGTCATCTTTTAAAACCCACACAAAATATTTAAAAGAAAAAATATACTTTAATAAGTTAGGAGTTACAAAATAACTCAAACTACAAGCTTCGAAGGAGTATAATTAATAACTTACAATATAGTCATATAATTTGACTCAACATTTCCAATCCTTCAAGTGAAAAGATTCCAAAAGATCAAAGCCCTCACTACAAATACTCAGCTTTTCTCAAGGTTTTTATTGGAGGTAAAAATGAGAAAAAACATAATCATGTGCTATTTTATAAATACCATTGTATTATGAAAAATAATATATGTTAATTATAGAAAATGGACTATATGGAAAAATAAAACAGGCAAACAAAAATACACATAATTACTCTGGATAGAAATAGCCATAGTTACCATTTTAGCTCATACCTTTGTACCATTTCTCTAGGTACAATTGTGCATATATTTTTATATGATGGCACACATACTGTATAGGTATTACAACCAATATGTTTCATTTCATCATTTGGTGTAAACCTTTCTCATTCCATTAAGTATTCTCTTTCATCAAATTAACATTTCTCTATATAGTATCTATAATGTATCTGTTCATTCCCCTGTCTTAGACATTTATAAATCCTGTGGTGAATATCTTTGTATGTAAAGTTATGCAGTTCATCCAATTTCCTTAGGATAAATTCATAAGAGCTAGTACCTGGTCCAATAGATTAAAAATTTTGAAACTTCTCATCCATATTGCAAATTGGTTTTCCGTAAGGATTGTATACGACTGTACTACCCATCAGCAATTAGTGGGATTGTATCCTTCATTATACCACCACCAGTACTTCATATGACCATAAAATAATAATAGACGTTGTTAGTTTGATTTTTGTTAGCTAACTTTATACCAATTTTTAAAAACTATTCAATGGCAGAAAACATCTATAAAATAAAAATTATGTTTACTTATAAAGTTTTGGAAATGCCCAGGAAACAGAAGTGTTTGTTTTTTGTTTGTTTGTTTTTACTGAAAGATTTCTCAGAGCCTTTAACATGCTTAACATAATGAAATATATTATGAATCTCCAAATACTAGATTTTGGATTCTCAATTTGATTCCTTCTGTTGGGAATGTTTTCTAGAATAGGATTGAAGAAGAAGAAGAAGAAGAAGAAGAAGAAGAAGAAGAAGAAGAAGAAGAAGAAGAAGAAGAAGAAGAAGAAGAAGAAGGAGGAGGAGGAGGAGGAGGGGGAGGAGGAGGAGGAGGAGGAGGAGGAGGAGGAGGAGGAGGAGGAGAAGGAGAAGGAGAAGGAGAAGAAGAAGAAGAAGAAGAATTATCCAAATTCAAGTGGAAAAACAAAATCTTTTGGGCTGAAAGTTACCTGTGATGGGACCAGTTATTTTGTTCAAACCATCTTTCTTATAACATTGTTTCTTCTTTCTACCTAATTGCCTGCATGCTTAGGGCAGCTGGAAATAAATCTGTTTGCAGAGAATAAAACAAAAACACAACACTAAGTTTTCCTAACTTTTATGTTAATGACTTGTAGATAAATTAAATATTTTCCCATATATTTGATTGATTGATTTGCTTCAATAGAAAGCCACATAAGCTTTAAAATATTTCTTGAGAATATTCCTAGGAACTTCTTCGTTAGGTTATTGTACCTCAAACTTTAAGGAAAATGTTAAGGTTTATTTTCTGAAAATAGTTTTGCCAACTTTCTAACCTGCACTTTTTCCTCACTGATGCAACTAAAGAAACTGGGTATTATCCAAAGGGTAATATGCTATTATATAAAGGATTCCTAGAGAAAATTGGCCAATCATCCAGGCATTGTCAGAATTTTCAATCTTGTTATAAAATACAGATACGCAGTTAATGGTGTTTGTGTTTGGAATTCTTTTTAAAGTTGCGTGGTGTAGAAAGTGTGCAAAATGAAACAGTGCAATTTTGAAAAGTTGTAAAGTGCTATCTTTCGGTAAAATGTTGAATTTGCAGTTGTTTGACCAAATTATACATGAGAACCAAAAACAACTTCTTAAAATAATTTATGATATTCCATCACACTCAATCAAGATATAGGACAAGTGACATGGAAATCATGGAGGTTATCTTCAAGGAGACTTGATAGTCTTATTTTCTTTTAATGCTGAAAACAGAACATGTTTCACTGATAACTGACAAATCATGCAACTCTAAAAGCAACAGTGAGGGAAGATGTTTTGGAAGGTAAGAAAATGAATTGGGGAAAAGTCTATTAATTTATTCACAAATGTCTTAATTAATTAGTTTTAGTTAATTTTATGGAAAGAAACTTTTTTTAAAAGGAAGTCCATGTGAGTTCCTACATTTCTCTGAACTTTAATAAAAATCAGGTTGTTGAGAAAAATTTACAATTCAGTTGCTTGAATCAGTGCCCCAAGTCCCCCATTTTGCTATTTGTTTTCCATATGCTTGTCTTTTTGTTTCTCTAATCTTCTATTACTACCACCTTTGTGTTATATGCATACTTTTTTCCTACTATGCTGTTTTAATTACTTTGTTGTTTCTTTCAGTATTTTTTTAAAGTTGTTTTCACTAGTTGCCCTGGGAGTTGCAATTAGCATATTAATTTATAATTTAGTTTAGGCAAATATCAACTTATTTTCAATAGTATACAAAATCTTTATTCCTATATAACCTCATTTTCTCCTTCCTTCCATGTGCTATAATCATCATATAAATTACGTCTATATCTCCACAGTTTTATAATTATTGCTTTATGCTGTTACCTTTTAAAGTAGATGGGAAAAAACTGTTACAAACAAAAAAAATGCTTCTGTACGATATTTTACATCAGTAACTGGTATTCTTTGTTTCATTTCAGCATGAAGGACTCTCATTAGTATTTCTTATAAGGCAATTCTAGAAACAAATAGTCTCAGTTTTTGTTTTTCTGAGAATATCTTAATTTATCCTTCAGTTTTAAAGAATTGTTTTGCTTAATATGGAATTTTTGGCTGATGGTCTTTTTCTTATAGCACTTTATAATTTTTTTAAAAGATTTTATCTATTTATTTTTGATAGAGAGAGGAAGAAAGAGAGAGCATGAACAGGGGGAGGGGCAAGGGGAAAGGGACAAGCAGACTCACCGCTAAGCAGGGAACCCAATGTGGGGCTCAATCCCAGGACCCTGGGATCATGACCTGAGCCAAAGCCAGACATTTAACCAACTGAACCACCAGGCATCCCACTTATAGCACTTTAAATATGTCATCCCACTGTGTTCTGGCCTCCATGGTAATAACAATAAAGCAGCTGTTGAGGCTCCCTTGTATATAATGAGTCATTTTTCTCTTGCTGTTTTCAAGATTCTTTGGCTTTGGCTTTTGGCAGTTTGACTATGATGTATTTGTATGTGGATCTCTCTGAATTTATCCTACTTGGAGTTTTCTGAGCATCTTGGACATGAAATAGATTTTTTAATGATTGTTGGTCATAATTTGTTCAAATATTCTCTCTTTTCTTCTGTAACTTCCACCATGTGCCTGTTGGTTTCCTAGATGAACTCTTATGGATCTCTAAAGCGGGATTCATTCTTCTTCACTATTTTTTCTTTCTTTTCCTCATCTCTAAAGCTGGATTCATTCTTCTTCACTATTTTTTCTTTCTTTTCCTCACACTGAATAATCTCAATTACACCATTTTCAAATTCTTTTATTTTTCCTTCTTCTACTTCAAATTTGATGTTAAGTTCCTTTAGTAAAATTTTCAACTACAGAGTTTCTATTTGTTTCCTCTTTATAATTCCTATCTCTTTATTGATATTTTTGGTGAGACATTATTCTCATGGTTTCTTTGTATGTGGTTCTCTTTAGTTCTTTGACCATATTTAAAATAGTTGATTTAAAGTTCTTGTCTGCTAAGCCCAATATCTGGGCTTCTCCAGGGAAGGATTCTACTAATTTATTTCTTTTTTTTTTTTTAAAGATTTATTTATTTATACTGGAGAGAGAGAGCAAGAGGAGGGAGGGGCAGAGGGAAAGGGAATCTCCAGCACACTCCACACTCAGCACAGAGCCCAAGAAGAGCTTGATCTCATGACCCTGAGATCATGACCTGAGCTAAAATCTAGAGTCAGATGTTAAACCAACCAATCCACTCAGGTGCCTCTATTAATTTATTTTTTTTCCTAGGTATGAATCATACTCAGATTTCTTCACATGCTTTATAACGTTTTGTTGAAAATTGAACATTTTAAATATTATAATGTGGCAACTCTGGAAATCAGATTTCCCCCATTCTCAGGTTTGTTTGTTTCTGTTTGCTATAGTTGTTTTGTTATGATTGCTATTTGTTAAGTACTTTCCTGGGCCAGTTTGGTAAAGTCCATTCTTTGTTGTGTGTGGCTACAGAAGTCTGTGCTCTTTTGCTTAGTGATCAACTAACGACTAGTCGCTAATGACGGGACATTTCCTTAAATTCATTGAACCCAAAAGTCTCCTAGCCCTTGCTGTTGGGACTGTGTGTGGCAGAGGGGTGGGGGGAGGGGTATACTTTTCATCTCTGACAATGCTGCCTTAAGCTTCAGTTCTTGCTTACACAGAGCCTCCAAGTCAGCCAGAAGTGAGATATGAGAACCTTCCAATGTTTCTCCCAGGCACACACACAGGATTCTGGTCTTCTAGATTACCACAAACATTCTGGAGCTTTCCAAATCCCCCTGTGGAATCTTATTCCTGAGTTTTTCCTGGTTTGGGTCAGTTATATCAGGCAACTGTAATGATAAACAATTTCTATGTTTTGGACAAAGTCCTAAAGATAGAGTTGTTTGTAAACAACAAACTCTGAGTCATGTTAAAGGTTAACATGCCCTGAGTTGGAGCTTTTCAGGGAGCTTCCTTTCTGGTCAATAAGTGACAGCTATCTGAGGGTGGGGGTTTTGTTCTGGCCTGTGTTTCCTCTGCTGTGGTGGCCAGCCTTCCTATTTTCACAGATAGCATCATTGTGAGATTGTCATTTTTCACAGCTGACCTTGGGAGAGGATGATGGAGAGAGAACTTATTTAAACTCTGTGAAATTAGCTGTTCTTACTGAGATCAGCCAGTGTTCTTGAATAAGCACTCCTCAGATTATTGCCAGTCTTTGGTTAATTCCCAGATTTCTGAGAAAGTTGATTTTGACAATTTTTTCCTGTGTTCTTGTGCTTATATGGATTTTGGAGGTCCTTACTCTATGATCTCAGAAGCACTTTCTAAAGTTCTTGAATACTTATGACAGTTTATGAAATTTATCTATGAATTTAGATAGATGATATTTGACTCACATTTTGTCTCCTTGAATATCAAAAAATGTCCGCTATTTCTGGCATTGTATTATTGTCAATAAAAATCGGATCACCATTTTTGGTCTTTTTTGTTTGTTTGTTTGTCCTTTAAATGACTTCATTATTTTGCTATTTTTTTGAATTTTTTTTTCCTTTTTCTTTCAAGGCTTCATTTTAAATGGAGCCGTCTGGTATCATTTTCCCCTAATATGTGTCTTTTTTTTTTCTGGCATGTAATTCAGGCATTCTTTTTTCTACTTTAAATCTCAGTAATATTTTCCTGAATGTATATTATAACATTAGTTCTGTTCGTTGATTTTGCTTTCTTATTTTTTAAAAAATATTTTATTTATTTATTTATTTGATAGAGAGAGCACAAGCAGGGGGTTGGCAGAGGGAGAAGTAAGGGAAGAAGCAGACTTCCCCACTGAGCACAGAGACAGATTCCGAAGACCCTAAGTTCATGATCTGAGCAGAAGTCAGATACTTAACTGACTGAGCCACCCAGGCATCCTATACTTAATCTTCAAATTCATAGTGCTTGCTACTCATATGAGGATTGTTTTCTTCCTATTATCCTCAGGTAAAATTAAATTATATATGTCCAAGAAAAATATATTAGGACAGAACAGAGGAGCAGGACAATCTTTGACAGAATTTATATCAGTACTGCACAGACATCACCATTTTTTTAATCTTTTTTTTAAAGATTTTATTTATTTATTTATTTATTTATTTATTTATTTATTTATTTATAAGAGAGAGAGAGAAAGAGACAGGCAGAGGGAGAAGCAGGTCCATGCAGGGAGCCTGACGTGGGACTTGATCCTGGAGCTCCAGGATCAGGCCCTGGGCTGAAGGTGATGTTAAACCACTGAGCCACCAGGGCTGCCCCAGACATCACCATTTTCTGTAAAAATGACCAAAAACAGTGAATCATTAGGATGTCTTAACTTATCTTTCTTTTGTCATCGTGCATAAAGCAAAGTTTGTGTTCATTGATTACTTTCTTTTATGGCCTCTCTTTTAGTCTGCTGTCTTGTGTCTCTAATTCTGGAATTCATGTTATATATGTACTGCATCACCTGGCTTTGTCCTCTTGTCTCTTATCTCTTCCCTTATAATATAATTCACTGTTCATTTTTTGTGCACGTGTTATCTATCCTCATCATTGTGTTTTCATTACTAATTTATTAGTAATGAAAATTCATTCGTAGTAATCTTTCTTGTTTAAGATTGTTCATAGATTGACATTTTCTGAATCTTATTGCATGTGACTTGCTTTCTTTTTCTATGTTTAATTTTCCCTGTTCCTTCTTTTTTTTTTTTTTTTTGGATTTTATTTATTTATTCATGAGGGACACAGAGAGAGAGGCAGAGACATAGGCAGAGGGAGAAGCAGGCTCCCTGCTGGGACCCTATAGGGGACTTGATCCTAGGACCCAGGGATGAAGACAGCCAAAGGCAGATGCTCAACCACTGAGCCACCAGAGGCCCCTAATTTTCCCTGTTTTTAGTATATTTGTGTCTTTCCAATGGCACCATTTGCCCTGAATATTGTTTTCCTTGTCTTTAATTGCTGAAGTTAACGAATTCCTATTGTCCCTAGACTGGTGATTTATTTTCAAAAGGTGGTTATATTTGGAATTCAGATGGGTCAAGTACTTTTATAATTACCTATTCAGATTATTCAATTCTGTGCAAAATAAAATAGGCATTTTGTTAATTTTGCCAGCGTTAAAGTTTCATTTGCTTAAAAGAAATACAGAGTGAGCTATAACCTGATGAGGTTACAAGCTAAAATGTTTCACTGTCAAGGAAAAGGATTTCTCTTCCCTATTTTTATTTTGTTACGGTCCTGCATTTCCCAGTTGCCATAACTACTCTCCTGTGGAGGCTTCTGGAACTCTCCTTTACTTAAAATACTCTCCAAGCCAGCAGTTAAGCTTGGCGTGACCACAGCATCTGATATATCTCTGGAAGTCCCATGCAGGATCAAGCTTAGTTCCAGCAATTGCCTCGCGATCTCCCAACCAACAGTCCATGGTTACGGTTGAGAGTACCTGGTAGCCTGAGCTGGAGGGGAACTAGCCAAGTTGTGTGACTGAGGGGAATTCTAATAACCAGTAGAGAAGAAGGAACTAATCGAGGAAGAGTCAGTGATAGGTAGGAAGGCTAGATCACAAAGTTTTGTGTAGGGGTCGAATTCAACAACAGCCTGATTCTCCTCTCCAGCTGGCAGACTGTCCCTCAAGGCAATGCCTTCCTCTTTGCTTTGCTGACCCAGGAGATTCCTGAATGAAAGTGAAGGCAGTAGCCAGGTTTCTGTATGCTGAAGAATTCGGATATGATGAAATTCATCCAGTGAATTTCCTGAAATCCTTTAATTTAAGGCTTATTAGGTATCAGTACAACATAATTTTAAGAAGCCCGGATTTCTTTTTTTTTTTTTTAAGATTTTATTTATTTATGACACACACGCAGGGAGAGGGAGGCAGAGACATAGGCAGAGGGAGAAGCAGGCTCCATGCAGGGAGCCCCACGTGGGGGAATCGATCCCTGGTCCCCAGGATCACACCCTGGGCCGAAGGCGGCGCTAAACCATTGGGCCACCGGGGCTGCCCAGAAGCCCAGATTTTAAATCCTGGCTATGCATTTGATTTCAGAGTTTTTGTTTGCTTTTGTTTTTTAATACTGAAGTCCAGGTCCCATCCCAGACTAATTAAAATTGGATGTCTATGGATTGTTATTTGAAAAATTTCCCCTGGGCAATTCTGACATGTAGTCCAGGTTAATAATCACATGTTATAAATCCTGTATTTGTATCATTTTCTCTCCCTACAGGTTTTGTGATCAAGCTGTATAATGTAGTTATCTTTAGAAAGGGGAAGCAAGGGGCAGCCGGGGTAGCTCAGTGGTTTAGCATCGCCTTCAGCCCAGGGCCTGATCCTGGAGACCCCAGATCGAGTCCCACCTCAGGCTCCCTGCATGGAGCCTGCTTCTTGCTCTGCCTGTGTCTCTGCCAATCTCTCTCTCTCTCTCTCTCTCTCTCATGAATGAATAAAATCTTAGAAAAGAAAGGGAAGCAAGAGTGCCATCATAAAGGGAATAAACAGGTTGCCCTAGCTAAAGGTGTCCCTGTGTGAGAAGTTGAGATACAGAAATTGGGAAGTTGGGATATGGAAGGCCAGTTACATATATTTTTTTTTTTTTGGCCAGTTACATTCGTTCGTAATTGGCCTGAATTTGGCCTGAATTTAAGTTAATGATCATTTATTTTTATTCAATAGATATAATGTATTATTATTAATCTTTTTTCTTTTTTAAAAAAATCTTTATTTAAATTCAGTTTAGTTAAAATATACTGTATTTTTAATTCCAGGGGTAGAATTTAGTGATTCATCAGTTGCATATAACACCCAGGACTCATTACATCAAGTGCCCCCCTTAATGCTCCTCACTCAGTTACCCATTCCCCAGTACACCTTCCCTCCAGCAATCCGCAGTTTTTCTCCAGAGTTCAGCATCTCTTATGGTTTGCCTCCCCCTCTATTTTTGTCTTATTTTATTTTTCCTTCCCTTCCCCTATATTCATTTGTTTTGTTTCAAAATTCCACATATGAGTGAGATCATATGGTATTTGTCTTCCTCTGATAATTTGTCTTTCTCTGCTATTTCACTTAGCATAATACCCACTAGTGCCATCCATGTTATTCCCACCAATAGTGAACAAGTGTTCCCCTTTTCCATATCCTCATCAACATCTATTGTTTCTTGAGTTGTTAATTTTAGTTGTTCTGACCAGTGTGAGCTGGTTTCTCATTGTGGTTTTGATTTGTATTTGTAGTGATGTTCAGCATTTTTTCATGTGCCAGTTGGACATTTGTATGTCTTCTTTGGAGAAATGTCTGTTCATATCTTCTGCCCATTTATTGACAGGATATTTTTGGGTTTTGGGTGTTGAATTTGATAAGTTCTTTATATATTTTGGACATTAGTCCTTTATCCAATAAGACATTAGCAAATATCTTCTCCCATTCCATAGGTTGTCTTTTAGTTTTGTTGACTGTTTCCTTTCCTGTGCAAAAGCTTTTTATCTTGGTGAAGTATCAATAGCTCATTTTTGCTTTTGCTTCTCTTACCTTTGGAAACATATCTAGCAAGAAATTGCTGTGGCTGAGGTCAAAGAGGTTGCTGCCTGTGTTCTCCTCTAGGATTTTGATGGATTCCTGTCTCACATTTTGGTCTTTCATCCATTTTGAGTTTATTTTTGATATAGTGTAAGAAAGAGGTTTAGTTTCATTCTTCTGCATGTGGGTATTCAATTTTCCCAACACAATTGGTTGAAGAAACTGTCTTTTTCCATTGGATATTTTTTCCTGCTTTGTCAAAGATTAGTTGACCATAGAGTTGAGGGTCCATTTCTGGGTTCTCTAGTCTGTTCTATTGACTCTTGTATCTGTTTTTGTGCCAATACCATACTCTCTTGATGATTGTAGCTTTGTAATGCAGCTTGAAGTCCAGAATTGTGATGGCTCCAGCTTTAGTTTTCTTTTTCAACATTCCTCTGGCTGTTCAGGGTCTTTTCTGGTTCCAAACGAATTTTAGAATTGTTTCAGCTCTGTGAAAAATGTTGATGGTACTTCAGGAGAGATTGCATTGAATGTGTAGATTGCTTCTCCCTCTGCCTCTCTCTGTGTCTCTGATGAATAAGTGAATAAAAACTTTTAAAAAGAATAGGCAAGGAAGAATTCAAACTCTTGTTCTTCACAGATGACATGATACTTAATGAGGAAAACCCAAAAGACTCCAGCAAAAAAATATTGTTATTAATCTTAAAATTATCTTTACCTTCCAAGAAGAAAGAGGCCTTCTGATTATTAACATATGTTAATTTTCTAGTGACTCACTTAAAAGGCAGGATTTATGGGATTTAATAAAGTGAGTGTGGGTGGAGCAAACAAAATAAGAAAAAGAGAAGATGAAGGTGGAGGAGATGGAGAAGCAGAAGGAAGAGAAGAAGGGGAAGGGAGGGAGGAGGAGGAAGAAGGAGAAGAAAGTATGGTTCCTAGCTTTAGGGACTATGGACCTTAGGGCCCACTGGTGAAACTAGGGGAAAAATCATAAAGTATTGTGATAATTTCTATGATACAGGGATGTCCAGAACAGTATACACTTGACCTAGATTTCATGTTTGTATATAAGTAGTGGGGGAATGGGGAAGGTATGGGGAGTATCAACACAGTCTTCATATAAAAAACATTATGTATGGAGAGCCCCAGACACAACATAGAAGCCATGGACTCCACATATAATTCAGAAGCTTTCTGGTTACATAACCCTGCCTAAACTCTCAAGGCTTCCTATGTCCCTTTCTCTCTCTCTTTCTCTCTCTCTCTCTTTTTAAGATTTTATTTGTTTATTCATGAGACACACACACACACACACAGAGAGAGAGAGAAAGAGAGAGAGGCAGAGACACAGGCAGAGGGAGAAGCAGGCTCCATGAAGGGAACCCGACATGGGACTCAATCCCAGGTCTCCAGGATCACGCCCTGGGCTGAAGGGGGTGCTAAACTGCTGAGCCACCCAGGCTGCCCCCCCCTTTTCTCTCTTTAAAACTTGTATGATAATAATTGGCGCGTGTAACTTATTTTGTTATTGTGAGAAACATAGTCATATAATCCATCCATGTGGAAGTAATCTGGTAATTATGAAGTGCTCTGTAGATACCATATACTACAAATGTTACTCATGACTTTATGCCTTCCTTTAACGTTATGAAACAAAATATGTTCATAAAACAAAATACAGGAAATGTGATGAAAAACTTGACAATCAAATATAACAGAGAAGATGTGTTATATTTCAATAAACGCTAATCATCTAATTAAGAGTTGCATATATATTGACTTTGATTTTCAAAATGTTCTCAAATTCACTTTTCTGGTAGTTGACAGGGGATACTTACTATCCTACCCCACACATTTTCTTAGAGCGTTCCAATCTCCAGGGAGGGCGAATATTACTGATTCTTCTCTGCATTCCATTCCTCTGCTCCTCCTAGGGAAGGTCTCTGAACAGTTGATACAAAGCAATTAACAAACTGGGATGAGACAAAGATGCTTTCCAAGTTTCCTTGTAACTTATTTTTTTTCTTTTTTAGATCTCCTCCCCCTTACATGCCACCCTGTCTTTACAATGATGATTTTAGACTGGTAAGATTCTGTGGGTTTGCATTGCACTGTGCTCTGGGTTTCAGAATCATAATTTTGCCTAATTATCATCGAATCTGTAATTATAAAGCAGAAGCAACACACCAGCTTATAGTTGTTGCTTCAGGCAAAATTGTTGTGGTAACGATATAAATAATCAATGGTTGACAGCAAAAAGCCTTTCTCTCTCCAGTTACATAAGCTGTGATTCTACTATGTGATTGGGCAATATGTGTAAATTTAATCTGAGGCCAGGCTAAGTAGCAGTAATCCGTGACACACCATTGTCATTATCAGTGGTCAAGAACAGAAAGGAATTTAACTAAACCACACCATCACCCTGAAGCTTCCACTTGATTATGGAAAGCATCATAGTTCCTCCTGTCTGAGTGACCACCGCTTGTCCTGTGGCAAAACCTAAAGTGAATGAAACTGGAATATATAGCCTGTCTATAGGATGCATGCTCAAGTCACCTGGTGATGCAGAGCGAGGTATAATCTTGATACAAAGAAGGGAAAATCATCCAGTGTGGCATTTGCTCCAGGAGAAATCTAAACTCTAATCAGGCACCTGGGCGGGGGGGGGCCTCTGAATAAGAGTATGCAGAACAACGACTGGGAATAAAAGAATTTTAAACTTAAGTTTTACAGATTGAAATTGATGAAAAATAATGCCTTTCATTTTGCATTTTAATTTTTCCCTGGGAATTTAAGAATAGGAGAAATTCCGTGTTATTCAAAACTAAATGATCTGTTGTGATGGCATCAGTGCTCTAGGTGGGACACTGTGCCATGGTCCCTGGAAGATCAATTAAAAGTCGCATTTGCTGGGGGTGGGGGATGGGAGGTGGGTATTTCCCTGAACATAGGAACATGACTGTATTAGCCCAGTATGATCTCCTACTCTGGTGGAGTTACCTAAGCTCTGGTTGATCTTGGCTTAGTCACTGATCTCCAGTGTTAATGGGTTAAAAAAACTAAAATTGAAGAACACTAGTGGGAGTAGTTTAGGGAGAGAGAAGACTTATTTACATACTCAGCATATTTTTACTGCAGAATGAGGATATCTGTTCCATCCACTGGGGAATGTTATTGGAAAGTTGGAACCCTTGGCGTCCTGCGCTGCCCTTCCCTTGCTTTGGTCCACTGTCCTGCTCTTTGCTTCCCAGCATGGGGAGCTGACTCTCTACACTTCTTTTCTTCTCTCTCATGTGGCAAAAAGACAAAGGAGAAAAAGAAAAAGACAGAGGCATTTCACCAGGAAGCAAGTGGAGGTCTGCAGTTTTACCTGTTGCTTTTCTCCTTGCTGTTAAACATTCCTTCCTAAAAGGAGCCTGTTATTTGTCTCACTGTTCCTCGTGATACTTTCTCTGACTTTCTCTTGTATTGACAAGCTGTGAAACAAGCTATGACCCCTAGGCAGTTGGCTAGTGAAAGTGCTCAGAATTCAGTCCGCAGACACAGAGGCCCCCACTGCTCTTCCTCTCAAGGTCTAGAGCAGAGCTTTTTAATAGAATAAAATGTGAGCTGCATGTGTCATTTTGAATTTCCTAATAGCCACACTAAAAAAATAAAAAGATCAGGTGACATTAAGTTTAATAATATATTGTATGTCACCCACTATATTCATGCCATGATTATTTCAACATAGAACCAATATAAAAATGATCAGTTAAATATCTTATCTTCAGGGTGTTTTTCTTTTGTATTAAATCTTTGAAATCCAGCATGTATTTTATAGTTAGAGTGTATCACAATGTGGATAAGTCACATTTCAAGTGCTCATGTGACACACATGCTTAGTGGGTATTTATTGGACACTGCAGGTCTAGAGTTCTGTTTTTGTTTCCATTGGAGATTGGAAGATGTTGTAATTTATTTTTTAAAGATTTTATTTATTTATTTGGTTTTGTGTGTGTGTGTGTGTGTGTGTGTGTGTGTTTGTGTGTGTGTGAGAGAGAGAGAGAGAGAGAGAGAGAGAGTGCATAGGGAGAGAGGGAGAAGCAGACTACCTACTGAGCAGAGAGCCTGATATAGGGCTGGATTTCAGGACCCTGAGATCTTTCCTGAGCCAAAGGCAGACACTTAACTGACTGAGCCACCCAGGTGACCCAGTGGTGTAATTTCTGGTCAAAGCAGTCCTGAGGTGCATGCTACACAACAGTATGCCAGCTGAACTGCATTCTGTTATTTGTAAAAGGGGAGATTATACTATACCATTCACCTGCTTTTTTTGTATCTGTTTTCACTTAGTTCAGCACATCAGTTATTGACATTGGGAAGCCTAACTTATTTCATTTGGTTGAGAGACATTATACCTTACCAGGCCAGTAGATTCAAGGTCTTCTGCAAGATCAGGCCAATAGGATTTTTGAGCTCAAGGGTTGTTAAGTTATAAGAAATGATAGACAAGTGAACTACTTATGATTAAACTTGCAGCAGCACTCTTAAGGGCATAGAGTATTTCATAACAATTAACTGGAAAAATTCCACATATATTTCAACTGAGGTAGAAATGTAAGGTCTTTGTAATTATATTTCTCATACTTTTAAATAGCAAATTATTATTTATTAATTCATATTCTAGCTAAAGTGCAAAGCTCAGCTAAGGTGTTTATACATATAGTGCAATAAAAAAGGGACATTTTAAATCTAATAGCAAAGTTTACATACCATCGACCTTTAACTTGATATATTTGATATTGTACAATAAAGATAATTACTTTTCAGTTGTAATGTAATGTCATACTTTGTGACCATTCACAGTAGGAGAGAACTTTATCTGACTGCCAATAAAATAACCAAAAAATCCAATTAATGAGGTTCCAAGGTATCATAATTATAATTAGCATACCAAAGGGATATCTCATTTGATTAAGTCATTATACAGAGACTTTAGCAGCAATGCCAACTATTCTATCAAATGTAGATAAAGAAAAGAAAGGTGCTTTGAACATGCACACATGCTTTTACTCACTTTATGAACTCATCTAAGTCTTTAAAACACTCAAGACTAATTGTATGGTTCAGTTATAAAAGGCTCTGCTAAAATGCTATGCAATCTAGTATATACACTCAGTCACTTAAAATTCTGATCTCAATTATTGACCACAGACTACAATGGACATATGATCCTCTTATTTTGCTTTTCCATATCATTAATTAATCCTAGAAGTATTTGAATAAGATGTGTGAAAGGCAGTTTGAAATAATTATCAAAATTGTAGGCTCTGTAGCCAGAACACCTGCATTCAAATCCTTGCTACATCACTTGGTAGCTCTGTAATCTTGAACTATTAAAACTCTTTGTTCCTTGGTTTTCTCATCTGTAAAAAGGAGATAATATTAATTAACCCATAGAGTTGGGTGAGAATTAAGATAATTAAGAGATGTAAAATGATTCAGAACCATTCTTGGTTAAGAGGAAGTAATCGGTAAACTTTAGTGATGGTATTTTATTAGTAATAGTAGTGTTGGTGGCGGTAATAATAGTAATAGTACTATCTTTATCTTAAATCTGCACATATAGTATTTGGATCACCTATCAATGAGGAAATCAGAATAGCTGCATTCCAGGGTTGTTGTTGTCGTTTAAGATCTCAATTTCACTACTCAAACTTAAATTCCTTTCTTCACTTTCTATGAAAAAATTCACAGCGGAAAAAATAGGTGTTATCCAAAGAAGATAAATTAAAAGATATGCTGCCTGTTTAGCCCATTGTCTATAACACTCACTCAGTAAATAACAGCTAATATTATTGTTATTTTATTATTATTTGTCCACTGCCTAGATATTCTGAACTCTGACCTTAGAACAAATTAGAGATCCATAAAATTATAAACTGGTGGCTGCTTTATTTATTCCCACTAAAATACTTTGTCCTTTTTCATGACCAATATAAATAAATATTTATTAATTCATTCATTCTACAAACAATATTTTTTTAATACCAGCACTCAAGCTGGGCACCATGCCTAGTCCTGGAGCCTCTATTCTGCATGAGTTTATGGTCAAATAAACCAATGGTCTCTAGAACAAGTTTGACATTGAGGACCATAGACAAATGGACAAAAATATTCATATTTCTGGTTACGTATTTATTTCATCCCTTCTCAGGTCGGTTTTGTACATATTTATAAGGTACAAATGTATTTATGGAGTTGTATATGAATATCTTTCAGAAATAAAAATATTCATGTATTAGAAGAATTTTAAAAATATACTTATTTGGGCACATGATATAACTTATTTACATATCATAGTATAAACAAGTCTAAGAGATTATGAAAAGTATGATTTTAGAAGTCCATAAAGTAGGAAGAGCTAAAGAATAAAACAAATCTCCAAAACCCGGTAGTTTAGGGAAGGTTCTATCTTGGTGATATTTGTGACTTACGACAAATGAATGAGTACCTATCAACCTACAGGATGAAAGAGGGGAAAAGATGAAAAAGGCCAGCAGATATTTAAGACTGAGATATTAGTCTTCCACATCAACATGGCATGGGATTATGGACAACAAGGTTTGTATGATTGATATAAAGAGAATGAAGAGGCCAGGTACTCTGAGCAGGAAACAGAAAACTTACTCGTAGACAATTCTGCATGCCACAATTAGGAGTTGAGATTTCATCCTGTGGGCAATTGATAATTTGTTGAAATTTAAATAATGGAGTGACATGTTCAGATTTGAATTTTATTTATTTTTATTTTTTTCAGATTTGAATTTTAGAAACATAAAAATATTGAGATTTAACATGTATCTAGGACTTGCTGTGAGTCAGGCACTGTGCTATGTATTTCATATGTGTAATAACATTACATTTAATGCTCATGTTCCATGAGATAGAGACTATTTCTAGCTCTTTATACAGATGAATAAAAATAAAGAAGATAACTAACTTGGCCAAGGTAGAGAACTAATGAATTGAGTGCTAGGACTGACACGCAGGTCTGTTGGACATATGAATGTGCCCTTTGTTACAATAGTAAGGTGGGGTAGGCTGGAGACTTTAATAACTAACTATAAGCACACTGAGAAAAGCTTATGAGAGTCCATCCATTGTGCTGAGCAAGGGAGTGGGGGCAGAGATTAGTTAAAGTCAGTTCAGCAAATGTTTAAGGAGACTCCTATGTGGGCTGCTGCTACTGCTGCTTATTCTGGCAGCATGATTGTTGGGTCACCATGGCATTCAATATCCCCCACAAACAAAAATTAAGAAATTTATTTTCATGAAAATGTCTGCATTTCTTGATAAACATTAAGAAACCTTTTATGAAACCACTGGAATTATATAATTTAGCAAGTTTAGCTTTATACTTCAGGTTTCAAAAAGCTAGAGATACAAATTAATGATCAGTCACATTACTTATATTAGCCTCACATTTCTATGTCCTTGTACTATTCTTGTGTGTTCTTTTAAAGACTTTATTTATTTATTTGAGAAAGGGAGAGGGACAGAGAGAGAGAGAGCAAGAGGATGGGAGGGAGAACAAGCTTGCTGATGAGCAGGGAGCCTACATGCGAGGCTCGATCCCAGGACCCTGAGATCATGACCTGAGCCAAAGATGCTTAACAGACTGAGCCACCCAGGAGCCCCTACTCTTGTGTATTTTAAAAATTTATTCTTTATGGCAATTAATCTTTTATTAAAAGTCATATCAATTTTTGGAAAAGAATATGCTATATGACATAAATGGCTAAAGAATAAAAACAATAATTCAAAAAATTATATACTGCAATTTGTAAAAATGTACAGTTTTCTCTCTTTGAATTGAGATACTTAATCATTTTAAAAAGGGAAGAAAAACAACTGAAAAAGTTAAAATATTTTCTAATTTCATGAAGTATTTCAAATTTCAAACAAAATCCATCAACAAGGCTCCTTAGTAAACATACCTTCTTCACACCTTGACCTCTCTATTTTTTTTTATTGGAAGATTAATAATGTATCTTAGCAACCACACCTGGATTCAAGACACATGGGAACGTCTTGGCAGTATTCAAGGTCAAAATGCTCTAAGCTTAGATTGAATGCCAAGAAACTGTAGGCCACTTTGCTTCTAAAATGTACTAATAAAGTTGTGTAGATGGAAAGAGAGAAACACAAAAAATTAAAAACAGGGAAAAGAGAAAGAAGGAAGAAGAAAGGAAAGAAAGAAGGAATGAAAAAAGCTTAATGGATAGGTAAATAATTATTCAATTATGATAAAATAGAATGGTATAATTTAAGCAAATATAAATTTAGGTATCCATCAAATGCTAATAAGTACTTGTCAAACTTTAGGCTTGGGATCATAACTATGGGAAGAAACATACACATACACACAAATACACACATTAATTACTCATTACAGAAGATAAAATGAAAGGGGTATTCCATAAACATAAGCAAATCTTATTAATGTCTGCACACATACTAGAGACAATACTGACATAACATTTCATGGACATAAATGATAGGAAGCATAGGGGATGCAAAGTTACCTATTCAGATTAGATACTAAGGCTCTCAAATGCCTTCCTAGCAAAGCTGTAAGAATGAAGTTAGAGCAGAGTGATTGGAAAACACCGATATGTGATTTTCTTACTCCTGTTTCCATACATGTAGAAATTGGAGAACAACTCTGAAGGAAGACTGCTAAGTGTGGAATGAGACCAAGAATCCATGTGGCAGGATTTCCCGAAGAAGGTTGGGGATTGTCTCATGAACTCCAGTAAAGATGAAAGAGGTAAGACATTCTAGTGAACACTGTTGAGATGAAGTGTGTTTAATTTGCCTGATGAGTCCTGAGGCAGCTTAAAATTAGCAAGCCAAATTTAATTATCTGACATAGAGAAAAAATTTAAAATTATAATATCATGGAGCTCATTTAAATAATTATGTAATAGATTCATTTTTGACTCACAATTTTGATCATTATGTTCACATTCTGTGAGTCATAAAAAATGCCTTAAAGTTCCTTATAGTCGATATATTTGAACAACTTTGAAATTGGATCTTAATATACTATTAGATATATAAGATTGAATTATTGGCTCATATAAGGCATGGATAAATGGTTTTTAAGGGGGAGTCACAGAACTTAATCCTCAGGTAGGAGCTCTTTGATGTAAAGATTTCATTTTTACTTTCTTGCATGATTGCAGAGGTTAAGAGAGCAGCACACAAGACTGGAAATTAGCATTTCAGTGGGGGTGGGGGGAACACAGGCATGTACGCACATGCACACACACACACACATTTAAGATTTTTCCCAGAGGGAGCTCTAAGCAGTAGAATAATACATTTTTTCCTAGTAGAAAGGGATATTAAAACTCCTTATATTTACTTTCCCTATTTTGTAACAAAGAAATGTAAAGAATGAACCGGGATAAAACCCTTCTCTCCTGATTCCAAGTCAAATACTTGTGCCATTCAGTTAAAGTACATACAAATAAACCAATAATATAAGGCAACATGTTAACATAAAGACTTAAGAAATTACAAAGTGGAGAGAGACCTTCAGTGATTAGACAAATTTTACAAAGGAAGGACTTGTGCCAAATCACAACCTAAATAACAGGTGAGAACAGCACTCCAGCTGGGACACCAGCTCAGATGGTGTAATTGAGGGTAGTTGAAGGCAAATCTCTAGTCATTTCTCCTTAACTTTACTGCAGCAAACATTTTAGTACCCTCACAGCCAGATATTCCCATTAATGTCTTACATTTTTAAACAAGAATATTTTCATATTATTCTCATGACACTTTCACATATATTATGTCTTTTGACTAACACAATTACCCTATAAGATGCTATTAGCATTTTTATCTATGAGAAAATGGAGGCTCACATATTCGAGCTGATTTATCCACAGTCGTATAGTTATTTGGCCCCAAAGATTGGTTTGGAATGCAGGTCTTATGACTCCAAACCTTGAGCTTTTCTACCCCATATCAGCTAGGCCCAATGGAAAATACTGGAAGAAAGTGCAAGGGCAATTCAGAAAGATTGCTACCCCTTTTTGTCAAGAAGATGATTGTAACTTTAATCTGGATTTAACTTTAAGGAATTCTAGTTCAACTGTCTCATAAATCTGTTTCCCTCATGGCTACTTATGTGTCCTCAGGCTTTTTGGTTGGCAGAAAGCTCAGAGATTAATGTTGCTGGGATATCTCCAATGTCCCACATGCATTATATGGCTCTTATTTGCGCCATCTAACTCTATCTAGTCAAGGGTAAGGGAAGGATACGGTAGGATTTCACTAAGTTAAAAATAAGTACAGTTCACCGATAATGCTATACCTCCATGTTAGCAAAAGCCACAATATGCTGCTTTTATTTTTCAGTGGAAATCAAGCCATCTGAAGGTCTGTACTTTACTTCTCTGTCTGGGCCCAAGTTGAGTTCACCAGAGATTTTGCAAATCCAAGATAAAATCAGTCATGTTATTAAAATAATGACAACAAACACTAACCAAATAATTAAACTACAGTCAAGTAGATGATGTTTTATGGTGTACTACTGTAGGGCAGAAAAGGTAGTTTCCCTCTATCCTTCTAGGTCCTTGGCTAAGACACCACCATAATAAAAAAACAAGCTCAGGCCATTTACTTCTGCACTGTGAAGAGTTTCTACAGAGATTTAGTCACCTGCTTCTTCCTGATAGAGAGAGGAAGATGCCCTTCCATGTGGAGATTTCTCTTATAAATATAAATGTCTCTCACCAAAGGGTAACTTCTACTTGTTTTTCAGAACTTACCCTATGTCTGCTATTTCTTAAAATTAACCAGCTCAAGATAATCCTTATGACAAAGGGACAGATACATTTTGAGATGGCGCATTCTGCTCTCCTTCCCTCTACAAAATTATTATTAATATATTAACCAAATTGACTGCCAGGGGTAGTAGATTTTGTGTTATATAAATTAACTACTCCTTTTATTTAAGTGGCATGGCAGATGGGTAGGCATGCTACTCAGATCCACTTCAGGTAAAGACTCACTTCCTAGATCTGGGGACAATAGTTGAATTGATAGCCTCTGGCTATTGACTTGTTGGAGTTGGCCCTAGGTTTAAAGCTAAGGTCACATTATTTTAGGGATAGCCTCTGGCCAGTGACTGAGAGAGGTGGTGGTGACCATGGGCATGTTTTGAAGGCATCCCCTAGGTAATGAATGAACAAGGGCCTCAACATTTTCTCCTAGTGCAGGGCTCCTCTATCAGGCAGTGTGGGCTTGAGATCCCAGTGGGATGGCAGAGTTTTGATACATTTGCATTGCTGTCTTATAGGTCCCCTGTCCTATCTGATATTTCCCATTTCCTTTCCTAGGTGTTATTTTCCAGTGTTAAGTTACAAAAAAAAAAAAAATCAATCAAGTATATTTTTAAGATCTAATTGGCTTTACTGAACGATTCATGAATCAGGCAGCGTCCCTAACAAGTAGAAAGTAGCTCCAAACGCAAGTACATTAACAAATGTCACATTCTCTATGAAATCTCTGACATCTTGGGGCATACTGATCAAATTCATCTGTTCCAGAAGTTCTTCATTCTGTATTGCAATGTGTACCACACCGTAATTATAATTATTTGGCTTGGTTGCCCTCTCTAAATCTATGCAATGAAACAGTGTTTTGTTTTCAACTTATATCTCTGTTGGATTTACTAGTTGTCTCTATATACAAACATATTTAGAAAGGGACAGTATTCTTCAGGGAAAATTTGTCATTGTGGAACACTAGATCTTAAGAGATTAGGGGATAAAGGATGGAGACAATGTCTGAGAATTATAATCAGTCTCTGCTGCATTATCCACCCTTATTTTACCCTTATAAAGACATGTTAATAACTGAAATGTGAACTGACTATGTGCTCAAATCCTAGCACAGAAACTCCCACGAATACGCCATAGTCAGTGATATTTAGTAACTCTGTGGAATGTTTAAATTACAAACTTTTCTTGAACAACAACCTTTGCCTATAAAAAGGATAAGCATGCAGAAAGGAGAAATCCTATAAAACAATAGAACTCTAAGAAATTACATGAAACCAAAGTACCTCATTTTATAGAAAATTCTTAGTAGATTTACCAATAATGCAAGGAAAAGTAACTGATAACTCAGTTATCTTTGGTTATGATTTGGTTTCTGAAAACTTCTGTAATGAGGTTGACAGCTTCCTTTAATAATTATGTTGAGCTACTGTGATGTATATCGTATATGGAAATAACTTTTATTTAATTTTTTATTAATTAATTTTAATTAATGAGGTAAATTGATTATATAATCCTAAATCTCTACATGTAAATACTATTTTTTTTTGAAATGTATTCAATTTTGGGGGGGAGGCACTTTGATCTTTAAATCACATTTTATTTTATTTTATTTTAAGGATTTTATTTATTTATTCATGAGAGACACAGAGAGAGAGAGAGGCAGAGACACAGGCAGAGGGAGAAGCAGGCTCCATGCAGGGAGCCCGATGTGGGACTTGATCCCGGGGCCTCCAGGATCATGCCCTGAGCTGAAGGAAGACACTCAACTGCTGAACCACTCAAGCATCCCTAAATCACACTTTATTGAAATAGCTAATAACACACCTTCCTTAGGTTCACATCATGAAAGTTGAACATTATGGAATTCAAATATATTTTTGGAGAGTAAAATCATTTATTGGTAAATGGTAATAAATAAATCAAGATGTGTGGATTCAAAACTTCATGTGTTTAGGAAAAATAAGTAATTATAAATATGACACACACAAAATCATTAATAATATTTCCTATCTGAGCAATCACCCCATTATTTTGTATTGATATTTTTTACTAATACATACTTTAGTTGTGCAAGAAAGAAGCCAAAAATGGTGAAGCACATTTTGCCATCAGGAAGTCCAGAATAAGCTGGTGGCAAACCAAGAGGCTACCTATTCATGGCATATATCCACATTCAGGATGCAGTAGAAAAACATGGGTCAAATCAAGATCAAATGGACATAAATATCAGATTCGCAGTCAGAAGTGAGGCTGATTAAGGAAAGAAATAGGGTATGCAGAGTGATCAAATTGACACAGATGACTGAGGACACAGAGTAGAAACCTAAGTTTGAGAAACAGATCATTAGAGAGATGGGCTGAAGTTGGAGACAACATCCATAAAAGAACAAATGAAATTCTGTAATATGAAGAGTATACTGCTATTATTTCTTTTTTTTTTTTTAAGATTTTACTCATTTATTCATGAGAGACACACAGAGAAAGGCAGAGACATAGGCAGAGGGAGAAATAGGCTTATTGTGGGGAGCCCAATTTGGGGCTTGATTCTAGGACCCCGGGATCATGACCTGAACCAAAGGCAGACACTCAACCACTGAGCCACCCAGGTGCCCCACTCTGTTTTCTTTTGACCCAAATATTTTCATCCTTAGTTTTTAAATTCATGGAACATAGCTTCAAAACAATGCCTAATGTGTAAAGGAGATTGTGTATATTATTAGTTGCATTTATCAAAATAACCACATTCCCTTTATAGTAACAGTCACTAGTAAATATTGACATGTTTTTTGCATTTCTTTGAAGGTAAAAAAGATGTACATCAGACTATACCCATTGACTTGATTCAGTCACGTCTGAATGAGCACAGTCTGGAAGACTTAATTCAAAGTTGAGAGTCTCAGCCACTCTAGAATTGTGTTGCCTTTGTCATAGTAGAACATAACTTCGTCAAAATCCCCTAAAATGGTAATATTTTAATTTTGATGAGAACTATATCTGGAAATTGATTAAGAAGGCTTCCTTTTAAGAGTATGTTCTTTAACTTATTGAGATGTAGCTTTCATAAAAACATACACACACAAGTGTACTATGAGAGAAGACAGCACTACTAAATTTATCATCAGACTCCCTTTCAAAGATTAAAGAAAAAACCCATCAATATATTTGTGTCACTCTTTTTGAAACCCTTTGGTTGATTAAACTCCTGAGTAAGTAAGTCTGAGCCAGGGGAGCTTCAGAAGAATCCTTAGTCTGTCATTCTTTTTTTTATGACTTTGGACCAATTGCTTTGTCTTTCTGTATATATTTTTTTGTTTTGTTTCCATTTGTAAACCAAGATGACACATTCTATCTTTCTCCTTCATTGGGGTTTGGGAGTATTAGGGCATTGACTGATTAAGGCATCTAAGAACTGATTTTTATTTTTCACCCTGCATGGGTAACTTATGAAAGCAATGTATCATATATTACAGTTAGGATGACTGATTTATACTGTATTATATGCATGTATATCCATAGTATCACAGGTCACCAAAATGGGATATATAGGGTTTGTAAAACTTTATTTCATATAAAAATGTATAAGTGTGTTTCTATCTTTTATTTTTTAATTATAAATTAACATAACTTTATTCAAATTATTAATATTAACAATTACACAAAATTTAATTTAATATTATTAATAAATTCTTCAAGTATTAATTAACTAAAAATCAAAATAATCGATCACAAACTTTCTAAAATTAATAAAATTTAAATATGAGAGTTATTCAAATTTCTATTGGTTCTTTTTCTAAAATGTTTTTAATTCCCTTCAGTAGTGCATATTGTGTGTTTTTTATTGAAAAAAAAAGGACTTTGATACATTTTATACCTTAAACTTCTACAGTGTTATATGTCAAGTATATCTCAATAAAGCTGGATAAAATGAAAAAAACCACTAGATGCAATCATTCATTCACCAACCAAATAGTCAAAGATACTCTCCAGTGTTACTTCCTGGAAAGGTAAGTGATATATAGATAGATATAGAGTCAGAGAGAGAGTTACCATCAGACTCAGGTCCCATACAAACGCCCTCACTTCAGATGCCAGTTGCAAATATCAAGTCCCCAGGTTACCCACATTTCTGTCCTACTTGGTCTCAAAGTTGGGAACACCTTCCCCAGTTTCAGTAATTTGCTAAAATGACTCATAGAGCTCAGCAAAATGCTATATTGATGCTAACAGTTTACTGAAATAGATATAAATGAAAATATTAAGAGGTACCTAGAAAGATGTCCAGAGAGTCCTGAATACAAGAGCATCTGTCTCCATGGAGCTGGGGGTGCTACCCTCCAGAAATGTGGATATGTTTTCCAACTCAGAAGCACCTTAAACCCTGTCATTTGAGTGTTTTTTTTTTTTTTAACAGAAGTTTCATTACATAGGCATGATTTTGGCCATTGCATAGACATGATTAACTCAATCTCTAGCTCCCCTCCCCTCCTCTCCAAGGCGTGTGGTTAGGAATTCTAAACTTCTAATTAAGGCTTTGTCTTTCCAGTGGCCAGCCCTTATTCTGAAGCTATTGGAGGGACCCACCAAGGGTTATCTCATTAAAATAATAGATACTCCTATCACCTATATTGCTCAGGAAATTCAGAGGGTTAAGAGCTTCAAGGGTGCCAGGAACTGGGGCAAAAACCAATATCTTTCTCATTATATCACAGATGACAAGAAGCTTTATACTATGGAGATATAATTTAGAAGAAAGTGAGCATTTGGAATCCACAAGGATTCTAAGCCCACACCTTAGTAGCTATTTGATCTTGGGCAAAAATATTAACTGTTTTGTACTCAGTTTCCTCATTTATTACAGATGGAATAAACAATAAATGATATACAATAAGCAAAACACAGAATACAGAGCTTGTGCATGGTCAACACTCAGTAAGAGAGTTATTATTTGAATCAGAGGTCTGCAAACTTCTTCTTTACAGGGATAGCAATTTTATGCTTTACAGGTTCTGAACTCTGCCGTCACAGTGTGAAAGTAGCCACAGACAAAATATGAACAAATAATCATGTCTGTGTTCCAATACAACTTTATTTATAAAAATATATACCAATCTACAATCCCTGATTTCATTTGTATTACAAAGCTGTGATCATTAAGACAGTATGGTACTGGCACAAAAACAGACACATAGATAAATGGAACAGAACGGAGAACCCAGAAATGAGCCCTCAACTCAACAGTCAACTAATATTTGACAAAGCAGGAAAGAATGGAAAAAAAGATAGTCTCTTCAACAAATGGTGTTGGGATAACTGGACAGCCACATGCAGAAGAATGAAACTGGGCCATTCTCTTCCACCATACACAAAGATAAACTCAAACAGTTGAAAGATCTAAATGTGAGACAAGAATCCATCAAAATCCTAAAGAAGAACACAGGCAATAACCTTTTTGAACTTGGACACAACAAACTCTTGCAAGATACAGCTATGAAAGCAAAGGGGAAAAAAGCAAAAATTATTACATATCAGATAAAGGACTGGTATCCAAATCTATAAATAACTTATTAAACTCAACACCCAAGGAACAAACAATCCAGTCATGAAATGGGTAGAAGACATGAACAAACATTTCTCCAAAGAAGACAAACACATGGTGAAGAAGCATGTGAAAAAATGCTTCACATCACTTGCCATCAGGGAAATACAAATCAAAACCACAATGAGACACCACCTTATACCAGTCAGAATGGTTAAAATTAACAAGACAGGAAACAACAAAGGTTGGAGATGTGGAGAAAGAGGAACCTCTTGCACTGTTGGTGGGAATGCAAACTGGTATAGCACTCTGGAAAACATTGTGGAGATTCCTCAATAAGTTAAAAATAGAGATACCCTTTGACCCAGAAATTGCATTACTAGGTATTTACCCCAAAGATATTGAAGCAGTGAAATGCCATGATACCTGCATCCTAATGTTCATAGCAGCAATGTCCACAGTAGCCAAACTGTGGATGGAGCCACAATGTCCTTCAATAGATGAATGGATAAAGAAGATGATATATATATATAAATATATATATATATACATATATATATATATATACACACACACACAATGGAATACTATTCAGCTATCAGAAAAGACAAATACCCACCATTTGCTTCGATGAGGATGGAACTGCAGTGTATTATGCTGAGTGAAATAAGTCAATCAGAGAAGAACAATCATCATGTGGTTTCACTCATACATGGAACATAAGAAATGATGAAAGGGATTATAAGGGAAAGGAAGGGAACTGAGTGCGAAAAATTAGAGAGGGAAACAAACCATGAGAGACTCCTAACTCTGGGAAACAAATAAAGGGTTGTGGGAGGGGAGGTGGGCGGGGGGGTTGGGGTAACAAGGTGACGAGCACTGAGGAGGGCACTTGATGGGATGAGCACTGGGTTGGCAAATTGAATTTAAATTAAAAAATAGATATCAATCTAGATTTTGCTTGTAGGCTATAATTGGCCCAGACCCCCGATTTACATGATGCAAATTCAGAATTACAATAATATGATATTGTGTATCAATTATAAATTTACAAATTGACCATGTAGGATTCACTTTGCTAAAAGAACTATGCATTTTTTCATAAACTCTAGTGCTGATATTTTAAGTTGCATTGTGTTCCTCAAAAAAACTCATATGCTTAAACCATAAAAATCCCAGAAAAAAGCACAGGCAGTAGTTTCTCTGACATTGGGTGTAGCAAGGGAAACAAAAGCAAAAATAGATTATTAAAACTTCATCAAAATAAAATATGTCTGCACAGCAAAGGAAACAATCAACAAAACTAAAAGGAAACCTATAGAATGAGAGGGGAAGATAAAGGGATAGATCTGATCAAGGGTTAGTATCCAATATATATATATATATAAAGAACTTATAAAACTCAACACCCAAAAAACAAATAATCCAATTTAAAAATGAGCAGAAGACATGAACAGACATTTCTCCAAAGACATCCAGATGGACAACAGACAGATGAAAAGATGCTCAATATCACTGATCATCAGGGAAATGCAAATCAAAACTGCAGTGAGCTATTACCTCATATATGTCAGAATGACTAAAATAAAGAACAGAAGAAACAACATGTGTTGACAAGCAAGCAGAGAAAAAGGAACTGTTGGTAGGAATACAAACTGGTGCAGCCATTCTGGAAAACAGTATGGAGAATCCTCAAAAAATTAAAAATAGAACTACCCTGTAATCCAGCAATGGCATGACTAGGTATTCAGCCAAAGAATTCAAAAAAATTAATTCAAAGAGATAATGTACCCTGATGTTTATAGCAGCATTATTTACATTAGTCAAGGTATGGATACTCTATATCTTGGCTAATGAGTGTCCATTGATTGATGAATGGATAAAGAAGATGTGTTATATATATATATATATATAATATATATTAATATATAATATATACAAAAGTATATATAAAATATATAAATATATAATATATACATATATATAATATATATACACATAATGGAATATTTTCAGCCATAAGGAAGAATGAAATCTTGCCATATGCAGTGACATGAATGGAACTAGAGAATGTAATGCTAAATGAAGTAAGTCAGTCAGAGAAAGACGAACACTATACCATTTCACTCATAAGTGGAATCTGAGAAACAAAACAAACCAAACAAGCAAAAGAGGAAAAAAGAGACAGACTAATTAAGAAACAGACTCTTCACTACAGAGAACAAACTGATGGTTACCAGAGGGGAGGTCGAGGTTGGGGGAATGGGTGAAATCGATGATGGGAATGAAGGAGTGCTCTTGTGATGAGCATGAGGTGATTAAAATAAAAACTTAAACAAAAAGATATGTTTAAGTTCTAATCCATAATACCTAAGAATATTGCTCTATTTGGAAATGAAATGCTTTCAGACATAGTCCAGTTAAATAAAGTCATTAAGATGGGACCTAGTCTAATGTAGTCAGTATGCTTGTAAAAAGGTGAAATCTGGATACAAGATAATCAGAGGGGGGCTTGACCTCTTCTAGGGAACAGACCTTTCCCTAGATCCTCTGAGAGAATATGGCCCTACCAATACCTTGATTTTTGACTTCTGGGGTGCAAAACTGTGAGACAATGCATTTCGGTTGTTTTAAGCCACTAACTTGTTGTACTCTAGGAAATCAACATAGATTTTTATACTGGGAGGTGGGGTGCTGCTGGAACAAATACCTTAAAATATGCATGTGTCTTTGGAATTGGTAATGGCAAAAACTGGAAGGATTTTGAGATGTGTGACAGAAAAAAAAATCTTAGATTGCCTTGAAGACACTATGGGTAGAAGGAAAGACACTGAAAGGGGAGGTTGTGGTTGAGAAATCTTCACTGATTTACAGTTTAGTGGAAGGATGGTGGTAATTGAGAGGACATTCCAGTGATAATCTCTAAACCTTCATTTATTTCAAGAATGCAACCTCTGTTGTGTGTTTGTTCATGAGGCAGAACATCTGCTGCAGCAACTCCCTTCACAAAAGCAACTTAATCTGATGTGTCATGTCATCCTTGGACCTGCATAGAGTATATTTTCCACTTCCCAGGAAGAAGTGTCTTCTTACCAGAAGGGTCCCTTCTTCTGACTCATGATACAAGATTTTATTCAATTTGTCCAAGGAACTAATGGAGGCAAATGTCAGAAATCCTGAGTTCCTTAAATAAAAACTTACAATTATTATAAAGAAAAGCAACACCATCCCAATTAATCAGGTATGTCGACTTTCTTTGTTCAACAATTACTGAACATCTATTGTGAACTAAGACTGTGCTAAGTGAGGTGAGCAAACCTGACATGGTTTCTGTGTGGTAAGTGTGAAACCAGTGAAAATACCAGAGAGTTATGGTAGTACATATTGAGAGTAACTAGTAAAGTCAAGCAAAACAGACTCATAGATACAGAGAATAAACTGGTGGTGGCCAGAGGGGATGGGAGGAGGGGTTTGGGTAAAATAGGTAAAGGGGATAAAGAGGTACAAACTTCCAGTTATAAAAAATAAGTCACAGAGATGGAAAGTACAGCATAGGGGATAGAGTCAATAATATTGTAATAGCGTTGTCTGATGACAGTGTTAATTACACTTATCATGGTGAGCATTTCATAATGCATAGAATTGTCAAATCACTACATGTACAATTTGAAGCTAGTATAAAATTATATGTCAACTAAAGAAAAAAAAAAAAAGAATTCTCAGACTCCATGACATTGAACTTGAGACTTCAAATATGGAAGGAAAAAAGGTCTTAGCCTGAGCAGAGTTAGCCAGACTATCTTCCAAGTTCTATCTCCCAATGGTTTTTCAAGAAGCAATATTGGAATGGATAGCATAGCCATCAGGGGAAGCCAGCACAGTAGTTATATGTGAGCAGAAGAGGGCTCTTAAAATATCCTATTAATGACATAGATTCTCGTGGCTACCAATTGTGTGGTCATGTTGGAAAATAAAAACAAATTTAAAAGCAGGAGGCTTTTAGAAAGATTAGTAGAGAAAGAATAGATGGTTTGGAAGATTAGAATGAAGAAAAATTGAGAAAAAAGTTTAGTGCTAAGAAATACGCTGAGGTGATTTTCATAATAAATGAATTATTACCTTAAAAGGGAGCTAAATTTATATTTTTATAGAAGAATTAGAAGACAAAAACAAATGGGTGAAATGGCAAAACAATGAAGAAGGAGAAAAGTCAGATCTAGATTTAGCAAAAACTTTTAAAAGATAGATTAAGAATGGAATACTTTCACAAGGTATAAAAGAGAAATAAAAATCAAAAATAGTCAAATGATGACAATAGAGTATAAAATGAAGTATAGAGATAAAAGATACAGTGGGAATAAAAGTAAGAATGGCAGTATTCCAGAGGAGAAAGAAAAGTCCACTGCTCTGACAAGCCAATTACATTCTGCTCAATAAATGTCCTGATTACATAGATGTCTGGATCCTAGGGTGTGTCCCCTAACTTTGTTGTCTTTTCTAGCTGGCAAAGACCTAAGGGCAAATAGTTACTCAAAGCCTTTTTTTCCTCTCACCTCAGGTGTGCAACAACAGGACAGTCTATAGTTTGAACGTAACTTTTAATACCCGTTAGTGAGGTTAGAGCCCCTGGAGGGAGGATGGCAAGGATTATGAGCAGAATCTAGTAAATTTGCAGCCCTCTGGCCTAGGATGTGCTCTGCTGCCTACTTTATTTTATAAGAAAGAAATATATTTAAATTCAAGGTATTGTTTTATTTGTTCCAATAAGCACCATGCCTTCTCCTGAAGGAAGTATATCTTTTTTCTAATGACAATTTGGCATTTATTAATATATCATTGTGATTAATTTCATAGCCTTACTCTTATTTCAGTCTTTTGCTGGGATATAAAAATCTCATATTCTTACAAGAACTGCTGCTTTGATTGGACAGGATAACAAATATTGGTTTCACTTTTCCCCATGTTTCAATCTTAATAAAATTCAAATTCTCTATATTCGAGAAGATGCTTCTTAAAATCCATCACTATTTGGTAGTCTCTACCGATTTGGAATGCTCAAGTAACTATCCAGCCTGTTCCTGTTTGAATTACAATTGGAAAGTGTAATGTGGCTACTAAGCATCACATATGCCTGGAAATTGGGAATGAATGGCTGGCGGAGGAGTGTTACAAGTACCATGTATGCACAGTATTGTAGAGCAAAGCAATGATTGAGAGAGGCAGAGGCAGCCCAGACTCTCAAAGGCATATGTCTGGGGTAGAAGAACAATCCTTCTGGGCAGTGTTTCAAATTATAACCTGCAGAATGCTTGAGTCACCTCTGTGCTCAGGTAAGAAAAAAAGATGAATAAAAAAAAAGCAGATTTTAACAATCTAATTTTCCCGATTTCCTACTTTAGCAAAAAGTTCTACATCAGGCATTGAAGAGGTAATTAAAGTCAAGATGTTCAGGAAATTAACTTTGATAGCATTAGAAGGGAAGACATAATCCTCAAGAGTATGCCATGTTTAGTATATCATGCTTAATATGATTTTGAGGGAAAAAAATGAAAAATAGAGGGTAACAGAGTATGCTGTTGTGTATCACTTTGGCATTATTATAATGCGTTTACCTGAAATTGTAAAGCATCTTTACCTATATACTTCCTGTATATCATTCAACAGCAGAAATACTCCAGATTGGACTTATGTCTTAACTAAGTCATGAAGGACATATGCATTTATAATGAAAAATAGCCTTTTTCCTAAAGAAAAGATCTGGATTAATTTCACTTTTTTCAATTGTTGTAAAAAAACAAATAGCATAAATTTTGCTATCTGAACCATTTTTAAGTATATAGTTCAGTAGTGTTGACTGTATTCACATTGTTAAGAAACACATCTCTAAAACTTTTTCATCTTGCAAGTGTGAAAGATGAAAGACAATGCAGACACTTGGACTCTTTCAGGTCTATGACAAAATGATAAACAGACCTTGAAAAAAAATGAGTATAAATTCAGTTATACTCTTTTTTTTTAATCTGTAGGGTTTTTTTTAATTTTTATTTATTTATGATAGTCACACAGAAAGAGAGAGAGAGGCAGAGACACAGGCAGAGGGAGAAGCAGGCTCCATGCACTGGGAGCCCAGCGTGGGATTCGATCCTGGGTCTCCAGGACCGTGCCCTGGGCCAAAGGCAGGCACCAAACCGCTGCGCCACCCAGGGATCCCAGTTATACTCTTTAAAAAGGTAAATGTTGTCAAAGAACTTAAGTTTAAAATAAATTTCTAAAAAAATAATAATAATAAAAATAAAATAAATTTCTATCCCTAATAAACCTTCCTAATGTTTTAATACTACTTTCTTAAGTATTAAGAAATATACGTATACATATAATAGCATTTACCCCTGAGCTAGACACAGGTTGTTCATATATACCCTGGGAATGTTTAAGTGCATGGGACTTAAAGGCGGCCCCATTGTGTTATCAAGCATGGACAATTGTGGCCACCTGGTGCTCATTCCCCCTTTCTCAAGAACATCGTGCTCTCCTTTTAATAAATATATCTCCTTCTTGTATGTACCTCCTTTGGCAATATGGTAAATCTAGATAACGGTTTCCAACTCCAAGAGTGTTTGGTGGGAGGTCTATTCTCCTCCCATCCAAGTACAGCTATAGGGCAGATGCATGACAATTGGAAACTTCTCCTTTTTAGAATGAGCCTGACTGGATGCCTGCTGCCATCGTTTCTACTGCTTGGTTCCCTAGAAACATTCCATCCACCCCTAGAGCCTAGTTATCAGCCTTCCACTATATAATCTTTTATTTAGTTTATCAAGACTTTTCTTATTTTCAATTGCCAGTATACCAGAAACTCACATATATTTACCAAACAGCTATGTAACTTACCTTAAGGAAATTACATCCTTTGTACGGATGATAATAGTATCTGCCTTAGAGGGTTGTTGAGAAAAGTAAAAAGGGTTAAGTGCATAGCACATAGTTAGCCATTCTGTTATCCTTAATTGCTGTTGCTGCCATATGGAGTGCAGAGTCATACACCACAAAAGACAGTGCAAAAATATGGGTGCCTGCCCCATGGCTATCAGGCATTCATCTGAAAGCCAACAGAGTGAAAGGTTGTAACTACAGGATTTTCTCTCATAATCCAACAAACACCTTTAAAATCAATTTCCAAGCATAAAACATGACCTCGCTTTAGAAAAAAAAAAAATGGAATTACTTTCCAGTACCTGCTTCTAAGCCTTACTTCTGAATGCCTGCTCTCACTCACCAATTATCTTCAGTGGTTTTGCTTATTTCAGAATTCCCATAAAATTCATTCAGATAAAATTCTCCAGGGCATCACAACCGTTTGGTTGTAGTAGACTGGACTTCCCCAAGAGGGAATCATCAGTCACAAAGTACTTTCTCTAAACTTCATGGAAATTAGGGGAAGAACATCTTATTTATTCTCTTCAACGGAGCAACTACCCCAGGCAGCAGGCAGAGAAAACAGAGTAAGTGATAAGTGGCTGAATATATGATACAATTTATTAATAACCTGATCGATCAGTCAGGCTTTTCTGATAATCCCATATCCTTAAGCAGTAAATTCCCAAGTGAATGTGAAAGATGTGAACTCAGTCTAAAAAAGCAACAAAATGTTACTTCACTCACTTTACACATTCTTGCCCTTTAATCTCATGGTCTCTTTTATGTGCTGTTTGATTCCAGTGGACCATTTGAATATGTGCATGGATTTTTTCTCCCATAGAAGTAATTAGGTTGTTTGAGATAGCACAAGCTGAGAAGTACATACTGATTAAAGGCTTCTGCTTCCAGTTCCAGAGAGCCGACCTTACATCTCTTCTCCTCCCTATGGTGCAAACTGTACATAATTGGGAATATTTTGTACAGGAACCAGAGAAGGTATTTGTTATGCAGAGTTTTTACTACATAGAGCTCACAGAGCAAACGCACCATAAAGGCTCACTGCAAGGAATGGAAGTCACCTAGGCACTCACGATGCTTAAGCATTACACTAGTAGCTGGGATGACACTGCACACCATAGTGGTACTTTTGCCTGGCAGTCTTAATTCAATACCTGTAAATTCAGAAAGATGTGGTGTTGGATTACTATTCTACCTTCCAAAATGTCCTCAGACAAGAGGCCTTTTTATTATACACAGAGATCAATAGCTTATACTCGCAAACAATATATTTTGTTATGATTCAGAATCAAACCTGGTTCGCTGCATGTTTCTTTGAGAAACATGCAAGTTTGGGGAATGGAGAAAGATAAGGTAGCCATGTGAAGAAGATAAAAAAAAAAGAAGGAAGGAAGGAATGAAGAAGAAAGAAAGAAAAAGAAAGAGAAAGAAAGGAAGAAAGAAAGAAAGAAGAAAGAAAGAAAGAAAGAAAGAAAGAAAGAAAGAAAGAAAGAAAGAAAGAAAGAAAGAAAGAAAGAATATTAATTACTTCCCTGTGGTGTTTTCATCACTGTTTTTGGTTTCATGTCTATATGGATTTCACTTAAGAACACGGGTAAAATAGGCCTGGCTGTTTTCCCAGCTATCGACTTCAGCTGACAGGGCCTTTTCATCAGGTCCAAGCAGACACAGAGAATGCATCACTTCAGAGGTATCAGCTTGAGTTGGAAGGTTTACTAACAGCCTTCATCTTTCTGCATGAAGATTCAGGCAGTGCTATTTTCAGCAACCTACCAAACAATATAGCTGTCACTTATATGGGTGCTCCCAACAAAGCAAACAAGATAAGTAATCTCCAAGTTCTATTATCATAGTAAAAATATATATATATATTTTTAATTTTTATTTATTTATGATAGTCACAGAGAGCTAGAGAGAGGCAGAGACACAGGCAGAGGGAGAAGCAGGCTCCATGCACCGGGAGCCCGACGTGGGATTCGATCCCGGGTCTCCAGGATCACGCCCTGGGCCAAAGGCAGGCGCCAAACAGCTGCGCCACCCAGGGATCCCCATAGTAAAAATATTAACAGAGGCCAGCAAAATGGAGACACAAGGCAAAGTATGTTAAACATAGAAATGCACTTAGCATGGTGGCTGACACAGAACTCCACAAATGCTAGTTAAAATAATGATAACACAGGATCCCTGGGTGGCTCAGCAGTTTAGCGCCTGCCTTTGGCCCAGGGCGCGATCCTGGAGTCCCGGGATCAAATCCTGCATTGGGCTCCCTGCATGGAGCCTACTTCTCCCTCTGCCTGTGTCTCTGCCTCTCTCTCTCTGTATGTCTATCATAAATAAATAAATCTTTAAAAAATAATGATAACACATATTACGGTATTCAATATTTTTTCTTTTCAACTAGATCTCAGTGATCACCTATTACCATTCCAATTACCTTTTCTAAGGTGATAAATCCCAAATCTGCCTCACTAATGGCAAATCTCTCAACTGAGTTCTAGGTGTTGAATCCAATACTCTCTTCAATGTACCATCCATAGGCACCTCCGGCCCATCATACCCAATATTTTTTATCCTGACTTATCAAAGTTGGAAACCTGGGAGTCCTTAGATTCCTCTCCCATTTCTCATTGCTAATGAGTGAGTCACCAATTCATTTGATCTCAGCTCCAACATCTTTTTAATTCATCACTTCCTGTTTCTTGCACTTCCCATTTCCTTTTCTTCCCCACATGCACATTTTTCTCAGAGGAATTATTGCAATATCTTTGGTACTCATCCATTTCTTATCTTTAAAATTATAACATATATGCACATACATGCATATATACATTCACATATGTACATAATTATAACATGTATATATAACATATGTAATAAACATAACATTATATACAATAAATAATGTATATAATATATATGACTATATATGTAATAAGTATCATATATCTAAAAGGATTGGCTACATAATTTGTAGGGCCCTGTACAAAATTAAAATGGGAGGACCCTTGTTCAAAAACTGGCAAAAAGTACTGTGAAAGGGACAAAATTAATAAAATATTCATTTTACCAGTCTGCCTCTTTCTTTTCTTTCCCTCCTTCATGGTGGTTTATGTTTTGTCTTGCTTTGTTTTGTTTTAAGTAGGCTCCTTACCCAATGTGGGGCTTGAACTACAACCCCAAGATCAAGAGTCACTTGCTCTACCAACTGAGCCAAGCAGGTGTCCCAAGAATGTTTTTAATTTGCTATTTAAAGTCAAACTCCCTCCAGTGTAGCAATATTCACAGGCACCCAGGGCCAGCCCCACAACTCTTTATGCAGCACTTTCATGGCCCATCAGCATCTGAGTTCCCCTCTTACTACCTGCCAGACATATGTGGCCTGGCAGGATTGGGGAAGGCAATCACTCCTTCCCTTATACCTGGCCCTCAACACATGGCAGATGAGTGCCCTCCAAAGGGAACAAAACCTCCATTTTGGGGTGTTATTGGTGCCTAGATCAAGATACAAGTGACAAATTGTTCCCCACCCAATCACCTCCAAAAGGAGAAATAACTCATGATAAAATATTCTTTGGGAATTCCAAGTTTTCTCTCTAAATAAAATATAATGCAGTGGTTAATTATATAAGCTTTGGAGTCACAGAGCTTTGTCTCTGTCATTCACCAGTTTTGTGATCTTGGACGAATTTTTAAATTTTCCAACTCTCCAATTATCACAGATGAGTCTGCAAAATGAGATAATAATAGAAGCAACTTTATAGGATTTTTCATAAGGGCTAAATGAAACTATCATGTAAATTGCTTGGTTAATATTAACTCTAACTGATATAAAATAGTTTGCCTTATCCTATTTATTGTTTTCTTCTATAAATCCTGTATTATCTCTTATTAATATTTCCACTATTGCTTTATTTTGTTAGCATTTTCCCGTTACAATTTTGTCCATCTCTTTATTTTTAACTTTTTTGGTGTCATTTTTGTTGTACTGTGGCTTGAGAAAATAGCATGCAATTAGATTATTTTTAAAAGCATGGGGGAATTTCGTAGGGAAATTTAATCTGAGCAGATTTATTGGGTTTAGTAATATGCTAACCATCACCATATGTTTTTACTATTACTTTTCCCTATTTCAGAGTTTTGCTGGATTAAAGACCTTTCAATTCATTCCTTTTTACTACTTAGTGGCTTAGAAATTATACGTTTTTTATAATTATTCTATTGGTTTCCCTTAAATAAGTATCTATTAACAAATACGGTTTTCTAGCTATGCCTGACCCTTAAACAAAACAAAACCCTTAATCCATTTTCACTTACTGACTCCACCTTTTCCTTCCATGTTTTTAAATTTGAGTATCACTATTCTCTATACATCACTTCCTTCTCGTTTTGGAACTTTTTGTTCCTTTGGAGTGCATGGTCCATTTTTTTATGTTCATTTTATGAGTCATTACATGTCTGAAAAATGCATTTATTTTCCTCTCCAATTGAATGCTATTATAGCTAGGTACCATTCTCATTTCTCTTCCTACCTTTGCAGACGCTGCTTTCCTATTTTCCCCATTCTGTGTCTCAGGTACAAAGTCTAAGGCTGTCTAAGTATCATTTCATTGCAGGTAAACGATTTTTGTTTTAGGCTTTATCTTTACTTTTTAGAAATTTTAAAGATTTTCTTTTCATCATAATTGAGACTCAAAAATTTCACCAGAATAAGTTTAAATGTGTCCGTTTCACTTTTGTTCAGCCTGTGGCAGACTCTTTTAATAAGAGATTTAAGGGTTTGTTGTTGCTGCTGTAGTTGTTTTGTTAAAGATTTTCTTTATTTATTTGGCAGGGAGAGAGCACAAGCAGGAGGAGTGGTAGGCAGAGGCAGAGGGAGAAGCAGACTCCCTGCGGAGCAAGGGGCCCAAAACAGGTCTCGATTTCAGGACTCTGGGATCATGACCTAAGCCAAAGGCAGACGCTTAACAGAATGAGCCACCCAGACACCTGATTTAAGTCTTTATGAAGAAACTAGACACCAAGCATCAATAGAATATGTCAAGGTAAGAAGAATCTTCCCTAAAGATGGTAGTGAGTGTATACTTAGCTGTAATTAAAACTTCCACAGCCTGGTCCCCACTTTTCTACCTTAACAAATCCTTCTTAATTAATAATTGTGCCTTAAGCACATTCAAGCATATTGTGCTAGCAAATTAGAGTGTTATTATTTACAGCTATTAATTTCCATCAAATACTTTCCCTTGGGGGTAAGGTGAGGCTTCTCTCATTCAATGCTGTATTGGACGTCTCTTGGAAGCTAACCAGCCAGTGAACCCTCAAGGTACATCACTATCCTTTATTAATTTGACACAATTTTCTCAAGCATTCATTTTGTACAAACCCCTGGTTGGGCAAGAATTCCATGTAAATGAACATACTGAATCTAAATAGTGTGAGGGAGTAAAGTCTACTTTAAGAACTCTGCCACCAAAACCTTATGGATTATTTTGTTTCCTCTCTTGTCCTTCAGACATTAAATTATGGCCTGACTTGATTGTTTTCCTGGATTTTTATTTTTCCAGTTGGTTATACCCTCATTGATCTGATTCCCATGATATGAACAACTCTATCTACTTCTATTCCTTGTTGTGTGTGTGTGTGTGTGTGTGTGCATGCGTGCGTGCGTGGGTGTGTGTGTGTGTGTTTACTGCTCCTTGGGAGATTTCTAACTGCCTGAGTCATTGGCTCTGGCTGCATAAATTGGTGAGCTGAGGCTGCAGATATGGAGCTGTCCTGACCTCACTCTCGGGTTATAAATGATGCTGTCTGGCTAGAGGACACTGCATTAATGGGCATTATGGATGGGCCTGCTCTATTTCAGAACTGTGCTTTTCAGGCCAATCTCTGTCTGAGACAGGGGAAAAACTAGAAGGCTGTGGTAGAGGGAACAAAGTTACCCTTTTCAGGTGAAAAATAAGTGTAAAATAACCATAAAGTGGCCAGATATGTTAACAATTGAAGAGAGTAAAGGTATGCTGGTGAGCAAAAAATGTTTTAAACCTACGTTTTTTTTTTTTGCCTGAATAATCCATTAAAATCTCAGTTTCATTTTACTTCACGTATCAAATTAAAACACAGAACAAAACAGAACAACCAAAAAGCCCACCTGTCCTGTTACTTTTTAATTTATACCAAATTATTTTTATATTTATTTAGAGATTAGAATGGAAATCTATTATTTATGATAAAGTTCAAGTGCATTTTAAAGTTAAAGGGAAGTGAGAGAAAGCTATTTTAGGGCAGAGAGGATGGAGAAGAGAGAGACAAGATAACTGATTATCGCTGGTTCAACATGAGTCAAGGAAGTTGGTGTCGGAAATAGCTATTAGAGGGTATAATGAAGAGCCGTATGACAGTGACTTGCCATGTCCATAATTTACCTGAATTGTTATTCTATTTACACTAGTTTCTTCAAGGTAAAGATATATTTTAAAATGTATAATTATTAATAACTGAAGGAGAAGGATGAAGTGAAATTGCTTGGGATTTTGAACTTAGGACACCAGGACTCGGTTTCCTGTCCTTACACTAAATTCCTGCATGATCTTAAACAAGTTATTTCATCTTTCTGGGTCCAATCCTCCTCATCTGAAGAGGAATGTGACAATATGTTGAGAAGATTAATGCAATGATGTGTTTTAGTGCCAAGCACAGTGGCTGCCGTATTGTAAGAGATGCATGAATACCTGCTTCTTTCACCCCACCTTCTCCTTGGATCACTTCGCACCCATCCTGCCTGCATTGGTTTCCTTTTTAAAATGTGTTGTATGCAGGTTTTTATATTTCAGTTGAGAGTTTATAGTCAGCACTTGAGATTCACATTACCTGTCTTTGAAATTCTTTCAGTTTCCCCCTGAACATTGAGAAAATCACAGAGCCAGATAGGCTTTGTAAACCAGCACAGCAGCCATTAATTCAGCCCCTATAATGTGAAAAGTAAAACACTGAACTATTTTTACTCTGACAATTTCCAAGGCGCCTCTGCTTAAGATTGAAATAATTTGAGAAAGCAGATCATTTGAAGCTAATGGCATTCAGTCATGTTCTCAATTTAGAGACCTTCTACTGAGTATCAATTACAACTCACACTTCAGAAAGGGTAACAAATCAACCCGAATTCGGATCATTTGATATGAGGGAAAAAATGACTAGGATGCTTTATATGATTTTCACTCTCACTGCTTAAGCCAAAGACGGAAAATGATAGAGGATCAGAGACCAAAATCTAACCTAATCAGTGAAGTTCCTCCTGGCTAAAGAACTAAAGACTATTGTAAAATTCTTAACTAAAGAGCAATAAATTCTCATGGTTAAGCTTTTTAGACAACAGACACTTAAACATTAAGAAGAGCAGGGCATGATCAGTCCCTCAAAGGGCTTACACGGATTTCCTAAATTGGTCTCACTTCTAATTTCTTCCAGGTGCCCTGGGAGTAGCGTGTGATTATCTGTGAAGTGATGGAGGTTCTTCGTACAAAGCACGGATGCCTCAGCCCCAGCTCAGGTCCTTACAAGGGAATTATAGTCACTGAGTCACACCGGCATGTTCTTGAAGCAATGCAAAGTCACACAAACAGATAACTGGGGCCACTTGATTTAAATGTTCTCTCTTGCCCCTCCAAGGCACATCTGATTTGTAGAGATGGCCTTTGTGCTAAAACTTGCTAAGTCTCTCCTCCACATCTGAAATGAGGGCAGAAATGTACATTTACAGATGAATTTTCTGAGGCCAAATCACCTGGTAGCAGGATGGAAGAAACAGTTATAGGTTGCTTTTATAAATTGCTGGGTGATTACATCATGAGTTGACATCTGCCAGAGATCGCTGAAGTTAGACACCTGACACTGCAACTGACTTAGGAGGGGATGAGATTCCTTGGACTCATAGGCGTTTCAGTTTTGGACTCAGTATGCTATGGCATGGCCCACTCCTAAATATACTTAAACATCTCTCAGGAGTCTTCACTGACAGGCTCACAGGGTAACTTCATCGTGGCAAATACTGAAAGCACAGTGATACTCAGTAGGTATCCCATAAGCATTATTCATGGAAGCTATGTGTCTCTACTATGATCATATGATGCAATGATCATAGGATGCAAGCACAGCATAGGCAGAATTAAGAAGTGCTGTCACAGGTGTACTGTTGCATGAGGCGTCATCTGGGTTCTGTGCAGAAAAATCATAAGCGTGTAGTGTTTGCATGTTCACTTTTTAAAACATGGGATTCATTCACCAAGACAAGATACTGTCAACAAATATTTATTCTTGGCTGTTTTTTTTCCTTCCTTCCTTCCTTCCTTCCTTCCTTCCTTCCTTCCTTCCTTCCTTCCTTCTTTTCTTCCTTTTTTTCCCTTTTATTTTTTCACTTCATTTGCCATGAGTTTGTGTTTACTTTAGGCCAAGTACACAGTAAAAAGTACCAATTACATGTAAAATATTATGCTAAGCAGAGTAGAGGACAGCTATAACAAAGTCCTCATCTTCAAGGAACTTGCTCTACTTCACAATGCAAATATGTACACAAATATATACCGCTTAATAGTGATAGTGATAGGGCAGCCCCAGTGGCTCAGCAGTTTAGCACTGCTTTCAGGCCAGAGCATGATCCTGGAGACTAGGGATCAAGTCCCACATGGGGCTCCCCGCATAGAGCCTGCTTCTTCCCCTGCCTGTGTCTCTGCTTCTCTCTCTCTCTGTGTGTGTGTGTGTGTGTGTGTGTGTGTGTGTGTGTCTCATGAATAAATAAATAAAAATCTTAAAAAAAAATGATGGCAGTATATACCAAGGAACATGATGGGTGCTTACATAAAACCACTTGCATAGAGAAATTTACATAGAAATAAAAATGGCACTTGAGCTTTGAAGAATGGGTAAGGTTTTGCTGAAAGAAACTGAGAATAAGAATTCAAGACAGAAAGGATAGTATAGATAAAAAGACAAGGAAACTAGGGGGTCAGGGTCAAATTTTTCAGAGATTTTAAAGAACAGTGATTAGAGGTTAGTGATATGATTGCCCAGAGAACCAAAACAAACACCCCTGGGAAAATCAGCAGATGATAGATGATTTGGGGATAGAAAAATGAATCATACATTTATGGTTAGAGACATAGACCCAAAATGTTGAAATCCAGAGACAAGAACTAATGTTTTGGGAAGATAGGAAACTAGGATTTTATAGCTTCATAAAGTGATAACGTTTCAGGAGAGACTAGATATAGATCATGTAGACAGTAGTGAGAGGAGGAATAAGTCAGGACCTTGGGAACACACATCCTTTGGAATTAGGAGGAAGAAATCAAGAGAAGAGCCAGGTGAGTGAAGAATGATAGAAGTCAGAGAAGAAGAGGTCATTACATTGGATGCTATGAGGACCCAAGAGCATGAGGACTTAGAAAGGACTAGAAAGTATAAATAGGTAAAGAATAGAGCATCAGTCTTATATGTCTATAGGTTGAGTTTGTATCTTTGACCACTTATTAGCTATGTGAACTCAGGGAAGCTACTTAGCATCTCTGGTCCTCCATTATCTTATTCACAAAATAGAACTGTTGGGAATAAACATGGAAAAAATAATTTAAGCAATACCTGGCGAATAGTGAGCAATATAAATATTTTCTTGAACTTTATTTTTCAATAAACTCTCTTCTTCACTCCTATTTATACCAGATGCATTAAAATTGATCTAAATGGTGGTCTTCAAGCCCTGGTCCACATGACCTGTTAGCTCAAGCACACCCAACCAAACTATGCTTCTTTAGTGTGTTTTGTTTTTTTGTTTTTGTTTGTTTTTGTCTCCAAATTCTCAACAAAAGTAATCTCATTGGCCTATCCTAATCAGATTCTTTCCCACAGTCCCATCAGCCTTGGTCAGGGTTCAGAGTAAGTTGGAATTGAATCATGCTCCATTGGAGCTGAAGAGGTACAGACTATCTTAAGCTGTGGATGTGACCAGAGTGGGCAGGATTGCCATTTCGTGTGCAGAGAATAGATAAAGCCTAGAGAGGGTTAAATATAAATCCTGGGTTCAGAGTGCCATCTTCTGTTTATGTGCTTATAGTGTATAGAATGGGGATCTATAGCACTCAGGTTGGCCATTATCAAACTACAGCTCACAGTTCTAGTCAAGCTCATAGTTTCATTCACTAAAACCCAACAGTGACAGAGGAGGTCATATGCCACCTAACTCTTATACACATGCCCTTTTCTGTAATTTCTGCTGCCAACCATTACAATTGGATTATTGAACTCTCCACCTAGAGGGAAGAGGCTAAATACAGACAGAACTGTGCTCCAAGACAGGCTGTGCATCTATTCTATGTGTGACCTTGAGCAAG